>NC_080075.1:66053911-69033145 GCF_949987535.1 Balaenoptera acutorostrata
GGAGGAAAAAAGGAAATAAAAACGTTCTAGTGCATAAAATTGAGTCTACCTAGTACCTTAGTCTTTAAATTCTATGTGCATTTCTTCCTTCTTCATACCATATGTTTCAAGGATTAAACAAGCTATTTTATGCAAGCTGTTAGTATTCACCTGGCCATACTAGCATTTCTTGAACATTAATTGGTGGTTCCAGAGCACAGTTCAAGGAGTGATTAGTGAGAAATAAGGAGGAAAATAGGGCCTTTGGATGGCAGTGTCACTAAACTCAGGGAAGGCCCATATTGAAATATGTTTAAATATTTATTTAAGAAGGTGCTGTGTACAGTGAATCAGCAGTGACTATTTTAAGATATATAGCTGGGTCAAAGCACATCCAATGCTCTGGTTTTCCTCAAGGAATGCGGCCGCAGGGAAATTCATCCTCCCCAAATGGAGAAAAGACATGTTGCTAGATTAAGAACTAAAATAATGCGTTGGAGATTCTCCCCACATGGCAATTCATTTCTATATATCTAAGGCACAGAAACTCAAAAACAAAATGGATAATTTGGCTCAATGAGACTCAGGCTTCCAGTCTGCAAAGCTTTCCCAGAAATTATTAGTGTTGACAGCTTCCTTGGGTATAAAATGCTAAAGTCTATAGTTGTGTAAAAAATTATGAAAAATGTATGCCCAAAAGCTTGAAATATATAACCTAATACCAAATGAAAAGCACTTCACATTCACTGCTTGAAAAGGAAATGAGATGCCTCATCTCCTGTATACAGATAGTTACAAGTAAGCAGTCTGAATATAAATATAGTTTCAAAACTTGAGCTATTCATATTGAATCAAATCAACACCCATAACCTCACCGACTATATTAAATTAGAACTCATTTAAAAACATTAAATATAAGTGGTATCAAATATCCCATAAGCAATTAGGCAAGTCACCACATAAAATACTTAATAAAAACTCAACATATAACTGTGAAAACCTTTCAAATGAGAACCCAATACAGATGTTATAGTTCTCCCTGTTTAATATCGCTACCATATTTTATTTTATCTTTTCCATGAATAAGAAGGTATAACATAGCTGAGAAGAGAGGAAAAGCTAACAAAAGAAGTCCAATATATTTAGTTAGTTGATTATACAAAAATTGAGTTAAAACTCAGTAAAATTATAGGGTCCCTGCCTTTTAAACAGAAGGAATTTTGCTTTGATTTAGAGTTTTAAGTTAGTTTTTTCACTACTTATGACCAAGTAACTTATTATAAAGTATTTGTCATGACATGCCACCATAGTTGCTTTAGTGAGCTGGAGCATGCAAGGATGTCAGATCTCACCTGACAACACAGGACCAGAGGAGAATGGATGGAAGAAAAGAAGATGAATTAGAGGGGAAAGCAAGATAAAGTAAGTGAAGGGAAGGAAGAAGAGGAGATTATATCATGGAATAACTAAACCAGAGTAGCCATTCAGTGGATGGAATACAGTGAGAAAAGAAGAATAAAAAACTAATGGAAAGGAAATAGGTGATACTTTATTTAAATCTTAATGTGGAAAGATCGCTTTACTCTAGCAATTTCTCCTCATTCTTCTATCTCTTCTAAGGCAAAGACTTTCCCCCAACCATCCCGAATATGCAAATTATTTCCCTCTATATCACTTGCATTGATGCCCTCTTTGTGTGTGTGTGTGTGTGTATGTGTGTGTGTGTGTGTGTATTTTTTTTTTAACAGTCTTTGTGTTTTACCAGTGTTGGTCCAAGTAGCTTAATGTTTTGGAATAAATCTACTTAATTTTCAAAGTCTCTGTTAACATTATTGTAGTGAAAAACATGCTTCAGCCCATTTCTCTAGAACTCTTAAGCTAGTGGTAGACATTAGTGCCCTCAGAAGAATCCTCTTTGTCTCTAAAGGATAGCAGCAAGGCTAGTATTCAATATTTGCATGGAGCAGAATTGTCTTGCAAAGGCAATAAGCAGTGAAAAGCAGATACATAGTCCAAAGCTTAGAATCCACCAGAAAAGAAAGAAGTATGGTTCAAAAAAGGAAGGCAGTTTCATCTGTTTAATAAATCAAGAAGGCATAAAATATCTGTTATTTGTTTTGTAAGCAGAGGTCAAAAGCCCAATATTTTTCAAGGGAAAACATATCATCCTTTCATTTCAATTAACCTTATAAAGCAGAAAATAAATATTTTTGAAAAATATTTCTGGCAGCTGTAAGGGCAGAAATTGATTTAAAGGAAGTTTTTTATTAAGATAAATGGAGACCTGTGTTGAGTTTAGTGTTCAATCAAATTTCCAAGTCAAGAATCTGAAAGATGAGGTTCTTGAGAAAGTGGTGCAAAAGCTGACTTGAAGACCCCTGCTCACCTCCTATAAGACACTGAACAGATGTCTAGGGAAAACACACTCCTGTGTTCCCCTCCTTTACTGCTCACACAGAGCACTTCACTTCTGACACTTCTGGTCACCAAAAGTGTGGGGAGTTTTCTCCTACATCAAGAAATTTTCTGTGACACCAGCTGGGTGTCCTATAGTTCAATTTAGTTCTGACACTATCTACCTGGAGTTAGCGTCAGATCCCACAAGTTATGGCCTCAGTTCTACACAACTGCCTCCCCACCCCCGCTTCAGACACTGATTGTAAGTCCCAGATTTTCACCTGTACATCAGATCAACAGGCTATAAATTAGGGGTCCCTCGACCCCTTCCTTTGGTTCAATAATTTGCTAGCATGGCTCACAGAACTCAGAGAAACATTTACATTTACCACTTTACTATAAAGGATATAATAAAGGATATAAATGAAGAGATACATAGGACAAGGGATGTGGGGATGTGGGAAGGAGCTTCTATACCTTCTCTGTGAGCACTTTCATGTGTACACCAACCCAGAAGCTCTCTGAACTCTTCACTTTTGGGAATTTTGTGGAGGCTTCACCATGAGGCATGATCAATCATTAACTCAGTCTCCAGGCTCTCCCGCCTCGTTGGAGGATGCGGGTGCGGGGCAGACATTTCCAAGGTTCTAATCATGGCTTGGTCTTTCTGGGGATCAACCCACATCCTGAAACTATCCAGGAGTCCATCAACAGTCACCTCAATAGAACAAAAGACACTCCTGTCATCCAGGAAATTCCAAGGGATTTTGGAGTGCAGGGTAAAAGTACCAAATATTAGAATAATAGGTGGAGGTCACGGTTTTGTGATGACATATCAGCCAGGCAGAATCAAGTACATACTCAGAATACTTATAACAAATGTATCTCTCACTGCAGCTAAGAATAGTGCTCATGAAAGGGATCAATTCAGACAGCGTTCACAAGGATTCTTCTTCAAGTACGACAAGGACTACCCTGGTGTTATTATCATTTAGAAAATTACAATGATTTTAGGAGCTCTGTGCCAGGAACTGGAGGCAGAGGGCAATATATATGTATTCATATAGTCAATTATTTCAAAACAAGAAATGTCCAGAAGTGTTTCAAAGAGCAAGGCTAGTCTCCTAAAGCAATGACCAAGGTTTATTTTTTTTTTCCTTTTCTGATACTAAAGATAAAATTATTATATACTACTCATAGCATTCTGCACATAGTGTATGTCTAGACTTTATGTTTGTATTTTATCTTATTTATTTTTTAAATAAATTTCTATTTATTTATTTATGGCTGCGTTGGGTCTTTTTTTTTTTAGACTTTAACTTATCCCAAGGCAGAATTGTTGCAGAATACTGTGATTCTAAATCTAACAACTTAGAAAACTGACACAATATTAATTTTAGAGCCAATCTAATAGAAGATCTAATTATCATAATGCTCATACAGGGAAGGTTTTCTGTAACAAGGTGTTATGAGGCTAACGTTATCATTAGTTAAGCTAAAAATGTTTCAAAACTTCCTAGGAAAAGTAAAAATAAATTGAAGAGCTTGGTACATAAACAGGAAAGAAATAAGAATCTAGAGAAATTTATATATTTTTAAATAGCACCATGAAAAGCAGAATTAGTATCATCAGTTATTGAGTTAAAATCTTACTCAAAAATAAAATTCTAAAACTTTTGAAGAAAACATATAAATATATTTTACACAAGTGAATGTGCTATTCCAATCTTCAATGTATGGCATGTTTCAGGACCCTTATTTATAGAATATTCTAACCCTTATTTATAGAATATTTAAATTCTATACAACTTTATAATTAATATTCTACAATTTTGTAATCAAGATACTCAACATTATAGAAGAACCATCAACTTGAATAAGTTTTGCTGACTGTAGTAAATTCAGACTGTAGTATCTAGAATAATTAAATCAGTCTGCATTAATAAGTCACCATTATGTATCTACTGTCTAAACAAGGTTTAGTAACAGAGATTGAAGATATAAAACATATTATTGGAATTACAATGTAGAAATTTATTTAAGAATAAAAACTAGAATTAACACAGGTCTTTACACAAATATAGGCTGTTTCATAATAAAAGAGTTATTATCATTACTAGAGACAGAAGAGGCTAAAGAGAGGAAATTCATTAAAAATAAAATCTTAAAATGAAAAGGTTTAGTAGAGACTGCAAATGGGAGATAGATGGGAGGTGTTGAAAGCCAGACTGCTGGTCTGCCTAAAACTAATTTGAATCAGCTCTAGATACTTTACATGAGTTTTTGAATGCTAAAATATTTTTCCCTTAAAAATCTATAAGTCCCCCATAATATCGCTGGCTTAATGCGAGTATATTTTCACGTATTCCAAACACACCCTTTTCTCTGATGATTCCAGTTCTGAGAGAAAGAGAGAATGAAAGAAGGAAAGAAGGAATAAAGAATAGGAAGGAGGGAGGAAATGAAGGAGAAATGGCTTCCCTGCATCTGCTGAGACATGTAGCATCTTGATACCCAGAGCTTGAGTGATTTTTGATGTCCAAGTTGCTGACTGGGTTGGGGGGGGGGGGGTGGAGGTGGAGGTCAAGGTTTTGTGATGACCTATCTATCAGGCAGAATCAAGTACATACTCAAAATACTTATAACAAACGTATCTCTCACTGCAGCTAAGAATAGTGCTGGTGAAAGGGAGCAATTCAGACAGGGTTCACAAGGATTCTTCTTCAGGTACGACAAAGACTACCCTGAAAATATACAGGACCATTTTCATTAACAGTGATGTAAAACATGATGCATAAAGGAGCAATTATGTGATAATAGACTAAAACATGACCACTCGAGTTCAGCTCAAGCTTCCATGGAATTGACAATAGACAACACAACAGATATTTCCTGGAATTTTTAAGGCATTGATCTAACATGAAGTGCTATACCATGCATCCATTTATTCATCTTTTTATTCATTTAATAGAGACTTATAGAAGAATAACCTAAGCAAGGCACACAACTATAGAATGTGGGGATGCAAATATAAAAATGATGCATGAATATTGCCTTTTGGGAGTTTACAAAAAAAAAAAAAAAAATGAATGGCTCTAATGCAATGAACACATAGTAAATGCCAGGGTAAGATTACAGGTAAAGCATTGTACAATTTCACATGAGAGAAAGATTGATTATAGTTGGGAGTCAGTGATGCCTTCAGCAGAAGGTGCCTTTGAGCTGAGCTTTGATGGGTGGGTCTGTAGCAGTATTTGGTCAGGGTGCTCTACATAAAGAGCTACAAAGTTATAGAGGCATTTAGCACAGAAATCTAAAAAAAAATCCTAATGGGTATGCTTACAAAGATAATTCGGAAGATACTTTAGAATTACTTTGTGCATTTCCATTGACCCAGCAATTCTGTTTCAGTAACTAGCCTGAGAAGCACTAATCTCAATATACAAGGTGGTAGGTGCAAGGATGTGGTAAATTTTTAAGAAATGCTGTTAGGCGAGAAGAATACACAGAGCCTAAATAAAGTATGGTAGCATTTGTGCAAACATAAATTACACGCATACATTTTTATAGGTGCATATATGTAATTATGCACACACATATGTTTTTTGAAAGGGAACAAATCAAATTACTAGTATTGGTTTTCTCTGAGAAATGTAACAGAATAGAGGTAACACTTATTTTTATGAGAAAAATGGATTTGTGCATTTCATGTGTAATCTAAACTAATTAAGAGTATTGGTATTAAAGACTGCATTTAGGAGAGGACCTTCAAGATGGCGGAGGAGTAAGACGTGGAGACCACCTTCTTCCCCAAAAATACATCAAAAATACATCAATATATGGAAGAACTCCTACAGAACACCTACTGAACACTGGCAGAACACCTCAGACTTCACAAAAGGCAAGAAAACTCCCCACGTACCTGGGTAGGGCAAAAGAAAAAAGAAAAAACAGAGACGAATAGGGATGAGAGGGAGGGAGGGAGCTGTGAAGGAGGAAATGTCTCCACACACTAGGAAGCCCCTTCACTGGTGAAGACAGGGGGTGGGCGGGGGGAAGCTTTGGAGCCACGGAGGAGAGCACGGCAGCAGGGGTGCAGAGGGCAAAGCAGAGAGGTTCCTGCACAGAGGATCAGTGCCGACCAGCACTCACCAACCTGAGAAGCTTGTCTGCTCAACAGCCAGGGTGGGTGGGGGCTGGGAGCTGAGGCTCCTGCATCAGAGGTCAGATCCTAGGGAGAGGACTGGGGTTGGCATGTGAACACAGCCTGAAGGGGGTTAGTGCGCCACAGCTAACAGGGAGGGGAGTCCGGGAAAAAGTCTGGACCTGCCTAAGAGTCAAGAGACCATTGTTTTGGGGTGCGTGAGAAGAGGAGATTCAGAGCACCGCCTAAATGAGCTCCAGAGACAGGTGCGAGCCGTGGCTATCAGCGCGGACCCCAGAGATGGCATGAAATGCTAAGGCTGCTGCTGCAACCACCAAGAAGCCTGTGTGCAAGCACAGGTCACTATCCACACCTCCCCTCCAGGGAGCCTGTGCAGCCCACCACTGCCAGGGTCCTGTGATCCAGTGACAATTTCCCCCAGAGAACACACAGCCAGCCTCAGGCTGTTGCAACGTCACGCTGCCCTCTGCTGCCACAGGCCCACCCCGCATTCCATACCCCTCCCTCCTCCCAGCCTGAGTGAGCCAGAGCCCCCTAATCAGCCGCTCTTTAACTCCGTCCTGTCTGGGCACAGAACAGACACCCTCAGGCGACCTACACACTGAGGCAGGGCCAAGTCCAAAGCTGAACCCCAGGAGCTGTGCAAACAAAGAAGAGAAAGGGAAATTTCTCCATGCAGCCTCAGAAGCAGCAGATTAAATCTCCAAAATGAACTTGATATACCCTGCTTCTGTGGAAAACCTGAATAGACAATGAATCATCCCAAAATTGAGGCAGTAGACTTTGGGAGCAACTGTAGACTTGGGGTGTGTTGTATGAAACGGACTAGTTTCTGATTTACATGTTTATCTTAGTTTAGTTTTTAGCACTTGTTATCATTGGTGGATTTGTTTATTGGTTTGGTTGCTCTTTTTTCTTTTTCTTTAATTACTTTTTTATTTTTTAAATTTAATAATTTAAAATATATTTTATTTTATTTACTTATTTTTACTTTCTTTCTTTTTTTTCTCCCTTTTCTTCAGAGCCATGAGCCTGACAGGGTCTTGGTGCTCTGGCCGGGTGTCAGGCCTGAGCTTCTGAGGTGGGACAGCCAAGTTCAGGACATGGGACCACCAGAGGCCTCCTGGCCCCACATAATATCAATCAGCGAGAGCTCTCCCAGAGATCTCTGTCTCAATGCTAAGACCCAGCTCCACTCAATGACCAGCAAGCAACAGTGCCAAACAACTAGCAAGACAGGAAAACAACCCGACCCATTAACAGAGAGGCTGCCTAAAATCATACTAAGTTCACAGACACCCCAAAACACACCACTGGACACAGGCCAGCCCACCAGAAAAACAAGATCCAGCCTCAACCACCAGAAAACAGGGACCAGTCTCCTCCACCAGGAAGCCTACACAACCCACTAAACAAACCTTAGCCACTGCAGGCAGACACCAAAAACAATGGGAATATGTACCAGCAGCCTGCAAAAAGGAGACCCCAAACACAGTATGTTAAGCAAAATGTGAAGAGACAGAAACACACAGCAGATGAAGGAGCAAGGTAAAAACACACCAGACCAAACAAATGAAGAGGAACTAGGCAGTCTACCTGAAAAAGAACTCAGAGTAATGATAGTAAAGGTGATGCAAAATCTTGGAAATAGAATGGAGAAAATACAAGAAACGTTTGAGAAGGACCTAGAAGGACTAAAGAAAACAAGCAATGATGAACAACATAATAAATGAAATTTAAAATTCTCTAGAAGGAATCAAGAGCAGAATAACTGAGGCAGAAGAACAGATAAGTGACCTGGAAGATAATATAGTGGAAATGACTGCTGCAGAGCAAAATAAAGAAAAAAGAATGAAAAGACTTGAAGTCATTCTCAGAGACCTCTGGGACAACATTTAACACACCAACATTCGAATTATAGGGATCCCTGAAGAAGAGGAGAAAAAGAAAGGGACTGAGAAAATATTAAAGAGGTTACAGTTGAAAACTTCCCTTCTATGGGAAAGGAAATAGTCAATCAAGTCCAGAAAGTGCAGAGAGTCCCATACAGAATAAATCCAAGGAGAAACATACCAAGACATATATTAATCAAACTATCAAAAATTAAATACAAAGAAAACATATTAAAAACAACAAGGGAAAAGCAACAAATAACATACAAGGGGTGCCTCATAAGGTTAATATCTGATCTTTCAGCAGAAACTCGGCAAGCCAGAAGGGAGTGGCAGGACATACTTATAGTGATGAAAGGGAAAAACCTACAAGCAAGATTACTCTACACAGCAAGGATCTCATTCAGATTCGACAGAGAAATTAAAGCCTTTACAGACAAGCAAAAGCTAGAGCATTCAGCACCAACAAACCAGCTTCACAACAAACTAAAGGACTTCTCTAGGCAGGAAATACAAGAGAAGGAAAAGATCTACAATAACAAACCTAAAACACTTAAGAAAATGGTAATAAGAATATACATATTGATAATTACCTTAAACGTAAATGGATTAAATGCTCCCACCAAAAGACATAGACTGGATGAATGGATACAAAAACAAGACCTGTATATAAGCTGTCTAAAAGAGACCCACTTCAGACTAGGGACACATACAGACTGAAAGTGAGGGGATGGAAAAATATATTCCATGCAAATGGGAATCAAAAGAAAGCTGGAGAAGCAATTCTCATATCAAACAAAATAGACTTTAAAATAAAGACTATTACAAGAGACAAAGAAGGACACTACATAATGATCAAGGGATCAATCCAAGAAGAAGATATAACAATTGTAAATATTTACGCACCCAACATAGGAGCACCTCAATACATAAGGCAAATGCTAACAGCCATAAAAGGGGAAAATGACAGTAACACGATCATAGTAGGGGACTTTTAACACCCCACTTTCACCAATGGACAGATCATCCAAAATGAAAATAAATAAGGAAACACAGGCTTTAAAAGATACATTAAAGAAGATGGACTTAATTGATATTTATAGGACATTCCATCCAAAAACAAGAGAATACACTTTTTCCTCAAGTGCTCATGGAACATTCTTCAGGATAGATCATATCTTGGGTCACAAATCAAGCCTTGGTATATTTAAGAAAATTGAAATCATATCAAGTATCTTTCCTGACCATAACGCTATGAGACTAGATTTCAATTACAGGGAAAAAAACTGTAAAAATACAAACAAATGGAGGCTAAACAATACGCTACTAAATAACCAAGAGATCACTGAAGAAATCAAAGAAGAAATCAAAAAATACCTAGAAACAAATGACAATGAAAACAAGACGGCCCAAAACCTATGGGATGCAGGAAAAGCATTTCTCAGAGGGAAGTTTATAGCAATACAAACCTATCTCAAGAAACAAGAAACATCACAAATAAACAACCTAACCTTATACCTAAAGTAATTAGAGAAAGAAGGACAAAAAAACTGCAAAGTTATCAGAAGGAAAGAAATTATAAAGATCAGATCAGAAATAAATGAAAAAGAAATGAAGGAAATGATAGCAAAGACCAAAAAAACTAAAAGCTGGATCTTTGAGAAGATAAACAAAATTCATAAACCATTAGCCAGGCTCATCAAGAAAAAAAGGGAGAAGACTCAATTCAACAGATTTAGAAATGAAAATGGAGAAGTAAAAACTGACACTGCAGAAATACAAAATATTATGAGAGATTACTACAGCAACTGTATTCCAATAAAATGGACAACTTGGAAGAAATGGACAAATTCTTAGAAAAGCACAACCTTCCAAGACTGAACCAGGAAGAAATGGAAAATATAAACAGAACAATCAGAAGCACTGAAATCAAAACTGTGATTAAAAATCTTCCAGCAAACAAACGCCCAGGACCAGATGGCTTCACAGGTGAATTCTATCAAACTTTTAAAGAAGAGCAACACCTATCCTTCTCAAACTCTTCCAAAATATAACAGAGGGAGGAACACTCCCAAACTCATTCTACTAGGCCACCATCACCCTGATACCAAAACCAAACAAAAATGTCAAAAAAAAAACCCAAAGGGCAATATCACTGATGAACATAGATGCAAAAATCCTCAACAAAATACTAACAAACCGGATCCAGCAGCACATTAAAAGGATAATACACCATGATCAAGTGGGGTTTATCCCAGGAATGCAAGGATTCTTCAATACACGCAAATCAATCAAAGTGATACAACATATTAACAAATTGAAGGATAAAAACCATAGGATGATCTCAACAGAGGCAGAAAAAGCTTTGAACAAAATTTAACACCCATTTATGATAAAACACTCTCCAGAAAGTCGGCATTGAAGGAACTGACCTCAACATAATAAAGGCCATATATGACAAACTCGCAGCCAACATCGTTCTCATTGGTGAAAAACTGAAACTATTTCCACTAAGATCAGGAGCAAGACAAGGTTGCCCACTCTCACCACTATTATTCAACATAGTTTTCGATGTTTCAGCCACAGCAATCAGAGAAGAAAAAGAAGTAAAAGGAATCCAAATCAGAAAGGAAGTAAAACTGTCACTGTTTACAGATGACATGATACTATACGTAGAGAATCCTGAAGATGCTACCAGAAAACTCCTAGAGCTAATCAATGAATTTGGTAAAGAAAGGGGATACAAAATTAATGCACAGAAATCTCTTGCATTCCTATGCACTAATGATGAAAAATCTGAAAGAGAAATTAAAGAAACACTTCCATTTACCATTGCAACAAAAAGAATAAAATACCTAGGAATAAACCTACCTAATGAGACAAAAGACCTGTATACAGAAAACTATAAGACACTGATGAAAGAAACTAAAGATGATACAAACAGATGGAGAGGTATACCATGTTCTTGGATTGGAAGAATCAACATTGTGAAAATGACTATACTAACGCAAAGCAATCTACAGATTCAATGCAATCCCTATCAAACTACCACTGGCATTTTTCACACAACTAAAAGAAAAAAATTCACAATTTGTATGGAAACACAAAAGACCCCGAATAGCCAAAGCAATCTTGAGAAAGTAAAACGGGGCTGGAGGAATCAGGCTCCCTGACTTCAGACTATACCACAAAGCTACAGTAATCAAGACAGTATAGTACTGGCACACAAACAGAAATACGGATCAATGGAACAGCATAGAAAGCCCAGAGATAAACCCACGCACATATGGTCACCTTATTTTTGATAAAAGAGGCAAGAATATACAATGGAGAAAAGACAGCCTCTTCAATAAGCTGTGCTGGGAAAATGGACAACTACATGTAAAAGGATGAAATTAGAACACTCCCTAACACCGTACACAAAAATAAACTCAAAATGGATTAAAGACCTAAGTTTAAGGCCAGACACTATAAAACTCTTAGAGGGAAACATAGGTAGAACACTCTATGACATAAATCACAGCAATATCCTTTTTGAACCACCTCCTAGAGAAATGGAAATAAAAACAAAAATAAACAAATGAGTCCTAAAGAAACGTAAAAGCTTTCGCACAGCAAAGAAACCATAAACAAGATGAAAAGACAACCCTCAGAATGGGAGAAAATATTTGCAAATGAAGCAACTGACAGAGCATTAATTTCCAAAATTTACAAGCAGCTTATGCAGCTCAATATCAAAAAAACAAACAACCCAATCTAAAAATGGGCAGAAGACCAAATAGACATTTCTCCAAAAAAAATATGCAGATTGCCAACAAACACATGAAAGGATGCTCAACATCATTAATCATTAGAGAAATGCAAATCAAAACTAGAATGATGTATCTCCTCACACTGGTCAGAATGGCCATCATCAAAAAATCTACAAACAATAAATGATGGAGAGGGTTGGAGAAAAGGGAATCCTCTTGCACTGTTGGTGGGAATTTAAATTTATACAGCCACTATAGAGAATAGTATGGAAGTTCCTTAAGAAACTAAAAATAGAAGTACCATATGACCCAGCAATCTCACTACTGGGCATATACCCTGAGAAAACCATAATTCAAAAAGAGTCATGTACCACAATGCTCATTGCAGCTCTATTTACAATAGCCAGGACATGGAAGCAACCTAAGTGTCCATCGACAGATGAATGGATAAAGAAGATGTGGCACATATATACAATGGAATATTACTCAGCCATAAAAAGAAACGAAATGGAGTTATTTGTAGTGAGGTGGATGGACCTAGAGTCTGTCATACAGAGTGAAGTAAGTCAGAAATAGAGAAACTAATACTGTATACTAACACATATATATGGAATCTAAAAACCAAAATGGTTCTGAAGAACCTAGCGGTAGGACAGGAATAAAGACACAGATGTAGAGATTGGACTTCAGGACACAGGGAGGGGGAAGGGTAAGCAGGACGAAGTGAGAGTGGCATGGACATATACACACTACCAAATGTAAAATAGGTAGTTAGTGGGAAGTAGCCACATAGCACAGGGAGATCAGCTTGGTGCTTTGTCACCACTTGGAAGGGTGGGATAGGGAGCTTGAGAGGGAGACGCAAGAGGGAGGGGGTATGGGGATATATGTATACGTATAGCTGATTCACTTTGTTATACAGCAGCAACTAACACAACAATGTAAAGCAATTATATTCCAATAAAGCTGTTAAAAAAAAGTGCATTTAGATAAATAATGCACTTCCCCCAAATAACCAAAAGCACTCTCACATTTTTTTCAGTCCTCTGGAATGACCTTGCTTTTCTTGGTTCTTTACTGATTACCCACTTAACTTTCATAAATACCTTTTCATATTATTATTAATTTTTTCTTAGTAAAGTGGGATACCCTCCTTCTTAGTTATGATAGAATTTTCTTATAAGAATTTTACACAAAGTACATCACAAATATCAAAAGATGAGTACATGGAGAATAAAAAAACATTTGATTATTATTATTTTCCTTTTCCTATCTTGGGGACATACTCTGCTTGGAATGTGGTGGCTAAACGTGTCACTTCATAATGTATTAGAAGAATTCCCATTAATAGTAAAAATTCTGGGGAGAGGATAGGTGAACAGAAATACAATTACCACACTGGATTCTTGCCAAGACAACCAGGATCATTTCTCTGTCAAAAAGTGCTAAGAATCTGTTTCAGGCATGCGAAGAAGTCAGAACCTCTGTTTTGCATCTCATTGGAAATCATGGCCTCTGTCAGCACAGCAGGTCTTAACAATGTGTTCTGAGGCTGACTGATGGGGTCTCAGCAGAATGGAAGGTGCTTCTTATCTCATTCCCCACCTCCTTCCACTCTCTTAGCAATTCCCCTTTCTCCCTGAGGGATAACCTATGAAGCAGATATTGTTAAAGCCCTGCATCCATGAGAGTGGCAGCCTGATGCTGCTGAGACCAGAGAGTCTAAGTGCCAATTGTGAAGGAAGCAGATGCAGCAGCAGGGAGGCAGAGACATGAGAGGATCCTTCGCAGAGGTGGTGGGATTTCTTTCAAATGTCATATCTTGTTGCTCCATTATTTTTTAGTAATATTTAGAGGACTTCAGCAGTTATATTTGAAATTGGGGTGGGGGTGGGAATTGGCATAGCCTTGAATTTTATTTCAACCTGTAAAATATTTAGGACCTCCACATATATCCTTCTAAATAATATACTTGCCTTTATTAGAGATCTTTGGTTCATTTCAACCTTTGGTCCCTGAACTTCATTTTGTCTTTTGAATTATTAAACTTCATAGAAAAAAATCTGCTATCCTAGGCATTGGTCTGGCTATAACACTTTCCTATACTTGAAATACTCCTCACTAGTCAAAAAGAGTCCTGGAAAGACATATTTGTACAGCCCAAAACCTTGGCTTTCTGATTTCCCCAGAGTTGTACATCAAGATATTAGCACTAACATAACTCTATGTGGTGCCCAGTGAGCTGGCATCGTCCCATTCTTACCAGATCCTAGGAGGGATACCTTATTTGGTACTTCAAGCTGGCATTGCTTCTCTGTGTGCTATTATAGAAAAAATTGAATACCAGAACAGGGAGGCATTTTGTGGCATGAACACCAGAGGGATATTTAGACCAAAGCATTTGCTGATCCATATGTTTTTTACTATGGTTGTTATTTTCATTTTTACAAAGGTAGGGAATCTTCTCAGTAAAGAATAAATTTGAAATTATTTCTGCCTCGTTCGCAGCTTTACTTGTGAACATATCGTGAACACACAGGAAAACCTCTTGAATTAAAAGAACATTTTATTTGAGTTTATTGTATGTGAGTTTGCATTTATACTATCTGCTAGTTAGCGCTTATAGGGTCTCATAATGTGCATATCTGTTTCTCTGGCTTTGGGTCTAACAGCATGAGTGTGGGGAATGAGGTTGTGGTAGGGGTGAGACTTCCAGATGGCTCCATAATGAAAAGGGGGGCTACACTAGAGGGACAGAGGGTTGTGATAATCGGGCTCTGATGACAGAAGGAAGGGTCACAAAGGAAAGAGAAATCTGTCTACAGATGAAAGAAGAAAGGCCGAGGCTGTAATTGCTCTGGGATATTGAAGGAAACTGTGCCTCTCATCAGGCATTGCTTGTATGAGGCAATACATGTTTAAATAATTGTAAATTCCAAGTTTTACTTAAGTTAGAAGAGAGAAAAAGGTTCACAGCCCCACCCTCACCGCTACCTTTAATGAAGAACCATAATTAAAGGAATACCAAATATCAGTGTTCAAACAAGATAAATACTCCAAACGAGACATGGGTTAAAATAAAGCAATAGCAGGTTATCAGGACTGGTGTTCCAGATTCTTTAAAACATCTAGAAAATTATCAACAAAAATTCATCTTGAATGTTTTGCCTTTTAATAGCCTAACAGTGAAGAAGACTAGACCAGATAATTTCTCGAGGTTTCTTTAGTATCCAACTCTCCATAATTTCCAAACTAATACTTATGAGTCACTTTTTCCTTAGTTTCCACTAATAGGTTATTGAAGGATATGAGTATCACATGACTTATTCTTGCCACCTTCTACCCTCAAAGCAGTCAGTCCATTTTATAATTAAGTGGTGCAGTTTGTTAGTTAAAATAATAAAATGATCATAGGTCACTACTTCATGTAAACTGCAAAAAAAGTTATGTTCTGTTTTCTAACAAGATATGACACATTCATCTCTTCAATTGTAAACATCTTTGGTTACATAGCTATGAAGGACATCAAAAAACTCTGTCTACATTGGGAAATTAGTTAATTACTTTCTTATTTAATATGTGTCTTAAAATGATAACTTACTATTCTGATTAGAATAAGAAGTCTTGATTTGTAGGACATACGTACAGGTATGCAAAAATAGACACACAGTAAAGCCTAATGTGATGAAAGAATCCTGAAAGCACTGTTTATGTTTACTAATTTTTGTAAATAGCAAAAACAAATGGAGGTTGGCCTCAAAGATAGAAATTGTCCATGATGAGACTAAGTTATATTTGATAGTGCAATCTTATAATTGTGACTCAATTAAAATTATATTGCTATGACTTATATGCCTCAAAGATTTTTAAGGTTCTTATTTTCTATTATCTCTGAATTCTAAAATAGGTAGTGAAAATACTGGTATTCCAATATTGCCTAGATATGATCACATTCTCATTTATTGTAAAGACCAATGGAAAATAACTTCATCATTTCTTTAATTTAAAAGAACAGTTTTATTAAAACTGCTTATTGGCACAGTTTACTGGTAGATATTTTAAGATGAATAAAGAACAATCAAATATCCATGTGAAAAGGGAAAAGATACTTTGTTCCTAGATTTATGTGTTTCAGTGTGACTTCCCATTGCTAAGCTCTTTGTATGGATTTATACATGCTTACATAAATATATACTGAGTGTTAGTCATTGTTAGTAAGTATCAAAATAAACTGTTCTAACTAGAGTAGATTTTTGACTCAGTCTAACTACTGGGCTCATTAGGCTCAATACTTGAAGTAATATATCCAAAAATAACCAAAACTCTTCTGACTGTGGCCATGACATAATAACTTTCACCAGACTAGTCTTTCTACCATAAACAAGTATAAAGCAGGACAAAACATACTAAGTAACACTTTTCAGACATGGGAGAATAGGCCGTGCAGGAATGTGATTCTTAACAGAAGAGAAACACATGTGGTAATTCCTACGGTTACTCCAGCTTTCTTCCTTAAGGTACTTTCCAGACAACAATATAGGGAAATGGAGCCTAAGCAAAGCATGGCAATATTGCTGAGCTGATGAAGCAGAATTCTGAGCTCAGTTTACTGAAGCGGCTGGAAGTTAGAGTGTAGGATATTGGAAAGGAGATTACTTCACAGAGTTTGTCTTTGGATAAACCTTAAACTGTGCAAATGCAAGATGAAATTGCCTAAGACCTAGTTACTGGGAAGCTGAGCACTGAACAGAGATTACTTGGGCCAAAAAATACAAGGATATGTAGGAATTTCAGCCTGACAGAGTAGAGAGACCATGCTAAATACCTTAGGTTTTCAGTTGAGATTCCAAAAGGTCATACCTTGAAAGGAGAAATACATCATTTTGTAAGGCCTAACCTAGGCTTATTTTAACAAAGCTTAAAATCAAGCTTGATTAATATCACATTAATCCAGCAGTAAATCAATTGCCCTCCTAGAACAAAACTGATTACTCTTTAAAGAAAGGCAACCAAATCCAGACTCTCAACACTGCAGTATTCAAAATATTAAAATTTTTTAACTTAAAAATATATAAGGAAGCAGAAAATTGTTGCCTATAATTAAGAAAAACAATGTGAAGAGAACCACAAATGAAATTTTTGAACTATGATATGAGATATAAACATCAATATTTAATATATTTTAGGAAAGATAAATGTACTGGTTGAAAAAGAAAGGAGACTGTCAATAGAGTAATAGAAATGATAAAACAAAATGAAATAGAAATTCTCAAACTAAGGGGTAAAATACTTACAATAAGATATTTATGGGATAAGATAACAGCAGACTGAAAAATGTAAGGGAATTGATCAGTGAAGTTGAAGAAACAGAAAGATAAATTATCTAAACAGAAATTTAGAGGGAGGAAAAAAAGAAGGTAAAAATTAAGACAATCTGTCATCTGTGGGAAGATACAAAAAAGCATAACATTTCAGTAATTTGATTGTCAGAAAGCAAGGAGAGAGAAATGAGTGAGAAAAAAATTTTGAAAAAAATTTTTGAAAAAATAATGCTAAAAAGTGTTTACTTGTGTTAAAGAATATCAACCCACAGACTCAAAAAGCTCAATGAGTCTCAAGAAGAATAAACAGTGAGACAACCATACCTAGCATGTTATAGTCCAACTGCTCAAAAGTAACAATAAAGAAAAAAATCTGAAAAGCAACTGGGAACTAAAGGAATTATGTGCCTGAGAACAATAAGAAATACTAACAACTTTTCCTTAGAAACAATGCAAGCACAGACCTGTATGGAATGACATTTTTAATGTTCTGGGAGGAAAAATATCACCATTCTAGAATTCCATATCAAGTAAAATGCTGTTAGAAAAAGGAAGACAATATAAAGACATTTTGAGATAAACCAAAGATGAATTAATTTTGACCAGTAGTATGCAATACAAGAAATGTGATAAATAGTTTTTTATGTACAAGGAGCATTATTCCAGATAGAATATTGGATCTATGTAAAGAAATTAAGACCACCAGACTAACATAAACTGAAAGTTCGTGTCCCTCCAAAATTCATGTGTTTAAACCTAATTCCCCATGTAATCGTATTTAGAAGTGAGGCCTTTGGAAGGCGATTAGGTCATGAAGGTGGAGTCCTCACTGATGGGATTAGTGCCCTTATGAAAGAGACCTCAGAGAGCTATCTTGTTCCTTCCACCATGTAAGGACACAGAGGAAAGAGGGTCATCTGTGAAACAGGAGGCAGGCCCTCACTAAACACGAGATCTTCCAGTGCCTTGATTTTAGACTTCCCAGTCTCTAGAACTGTGAGAAATAAATTTCTGTTGTTTATAAGCCACCCAGTCTATAGTATTCCATTATATCAGATAGAAACCTGTAGAGACAGAGGGTCAACTGTACATACATCTCCACAATTATATCCTTTTAGCAGTTTTCAGTTTGTAAATTGAAATGAATATTATTATTTTTCTTATATCAACAAATCACTTTGTTTTTGAACTTATATGTCTAGCCCCAATGAAAATCTTCTCACATCCCTCTCATCTCTTGCTACCACCCTCTATATTTTCAATGGTAGTAACCTTCTCTAACGCATTTGTTAATTTTAAGAGACCTGCTGCTTTCAACTATCATTATATTTGTCTGCTGTATAACATTATTAATTGATGTAGTACCCCTAACTCCCAGTTCTGTATTATTTTATCCATTTTTCTCCATGAAAATATGGGTCAGCTGGTTTTAAGGCTTAAGAAAAGCATTATATACATTTCGTTTAGTTTTATTTTTCCCAATTTCGAAAACTGATCTCTGATATATACATCAGAAAGAGCACAAACACATAAAGGCAATTTTTGGTTAAGGTTCCAAACAGGTTATTATCATATAGTAAGACAAGTAGAATTCTTTCCAGACTGTGACTGTGTTCCTGCAAAAGGAATGCTCCCTAGAGGAAATGCCACTTCCCCCAACTCCCTAATTCATCCATTTTTCAGACACATTTCAATATGAATGACACTGAAAAATCCATTCCTGAGAATGGAAACTAGATGAACTTTTGAAATCTGGGTAGGCTCCAAAATCTAACTAAGACAGCTCCAACTGAATGGCCTTGTTCAGGGACAATTTAGCCATATTTTTAGATACATCAGATTGATGGCGAGAAAAGCCAAAATGATCGTGTGAAATGACAGAAATATTTGGCCAAATGTAACCTGTAATTTTATTTTCCCTGTATCCTCCAGCATATTGAGGATGTTATGCAGTGGGAGTGGATAAATAAGTACTTATGAGAGCTTTTCTTCCCAGCTGGCTCTGCACTCGAGAAGCCCTGGAGCTAGGACAAGGGATTTAAAACAAATAAAACCAACTACATCAATGATCTGAAAAAGATAAACCTTCCTCTCTTCTCAAGTTGTCCTGGCTAAAATTGTCATTTAAGTGTCCAAACAGCTGTGGCTATGCTGGGTTGCCAGCTGATTAAGAGTAAATCTGCTTATAAGAATCAGTTTAAATCTAACTGAGGGCTTATTATGGACGAGTTTAATAGCTCATTTCCTGCATCTCCATCTCTTTATAATGCTGTTTATCTCACTTATCAGTGAGGAGTTAAATAATTTTGCAGTACAATAGTAGTAGTAGTCACAGTAGTAACAATAAAAATGTGTTATAATTTATTAAACATGATGAAATAGGCACTGTTGTAGATCCTCTATAGACACTATCACATTTAATTCTCACGTCAATCCTTTGATGCTAGTCCTATTTATTATTGTTTCAGAGGGAATTTATTAAATTGCCTAAAGTCACATAGCTAACAAGAACTGGAACAAGGATTCAAGCCCAGCCTGTCTGGTTGGAAAATACACTCTCAACCTAAACTAAGCTATAGAAATAACTACATCTTAAAATACCCTCGACTCTCACCCATAAGCTTGGTAATTTGTTCTTTACTTTAGGTGTTGTAACTTAGCAATTTATTGAATGCAACTTTCACCCTACAGAGAGAAAGCAGACTTTCCTAATGCCAAGTAAAAATCTGCCCTTGAGTATATTCATGGGTGTTGTCATGGCTATGTAGGCCTTTCCATAATAGAGGTGGGAGGCTTCTGGAGAACCCCAGAGCCAGAATCCACAGGGCATTAGTTATGTCACAAATAAGTATGAGGCAGCTGAATTCACATAATTCCCCTTTGAATGATTTCCATCTTGTTCTCACATAAGGAACAAAAGATGTTTCAATGTCCAGTCCAGGTGGGAAAACCCAAGGATTTCCCTGCAGTCCCTTGGAAGTTATAGGTTAAGTAAAGGGGTGAGAAAAAAGAACTGAAAAGAGAACAAACAAAACAAAACAAAAAACCAAGGACCCCAAATGAGCATCACAGCAGTAACACAGAGCACATTTCTTAGAATTCACAGCCAAAAAACTTCTGACAGCAAATGAATTTCTGTATTATTTGAATCAGGTGGCAGTAAATGGATAGCTAGCTGTTTCTCACCAAAAATGACAATCCTGCTCTGGCCCTGAGAGATAACACACAGTCCTGAACTACACAGTTGCTTCAGCTGTCTCACAATAATTGATGTACATTAGGCTATTGTCATTGTGAAAGAAGTTATTACATTTTTTTTTCCCTGTGACAAATCTAAAAACCCATAGAAGAAAACCACTAGCTTGTCTAGGTATAAAAGTCATTACCTTTGTTGTCAGCATTTGAGACACAGACCAGCTGGTTTTCAAAACAGTTAAGACATTTAGGATATATGCAATGAGATTAGCCTTACTTGATGGCAATGTAATTACTCTGTTTATTTGTTTTAATGATCCTATAAAAGAGAATGAGATATGATGCTAGCGCAGAAGAAGGAAAGGGATCTGGAAAGGCAAGTGTGACATTCCTTAGAAGCAGAATATGAAGTTGGTGAGCACAAGATAAGATAAGCCAGGATTTGTTGGAGGCAGCTCCCTGTCTTCTACAGAGTATGGAAACCAAGTGGATCAGGAAATGACCTTTCCTGGCAGGCATCTTTTGTAGCCCTGGGCCAGTCAATACAGTGACTCATCTTTGATGGAGAAAATCTGTAATCATTGCTTTTGGATAATGCTTAATTCTATCTACTTTTGTTTTACAAATTGAACCACATAACAATTAGAGACAGGCTTTGAGACTTTTAGCAGTTATTTAATTCAAACTTCAACCCCAGGGCAGAAATCTCTTTCCAGAACAATGCTGATCAATCTTATCCAGTATCTGGTTAAATATTGTTGTTGATGAGTCAGCTTTACTTTTGGAAGCATCCTTTCCAACATTTGGGTTTGTCTAATGGTTATAACATCTTCCCTTAAACTGAGTAGAAATTCATGTCACTGAAACATTCATTCGATCAGTTCTAATTCTTTCTAAGCATTCCATATTAACATTAGTTTTTTGTGCTTTATCTATTCCTACTTTGAATGCACCAGACATATTATCTTTTAGACTTTTCCTCCAAAAAAACAATATTCACCCATTTAAGAAGAAGATTACTGAGCAGAAGCAAGAAAAACTACAATCCTGCAGCCTGTGGACCAAAAACCACAGTTACAGAAAGATAGAGAAGATGAAAAGGCAGAGGGCTATGTACCAGATGAAGGAACAAGAAAAAAACCCAGAAAAACAACTAAATGAAGTGGAGATAGGCAACCTTCCAGAAAAAGAATTCAGAATAATGATAGTGAAGATGATCCAGGACCTCGGAATAATAATGGAGGCAAAGATTGAGAAGATGCAAGAAATGATTAACAAAGACCTAGAAGAATTAAAGAACAAACAAACAGAGATGACCAATACAATAACTGAAATGAAAACTGCACTAGAAGGAATCAATAGCAGAATAACTGAGGCAGAAGAACGGATAAGTGACCTGGAAGACAGAATGGTGGAATTCACTGCTGCGGAACAGACTAAAGAAAAAAGAATGAAAAGAAATGAAGACAGCCTAAGAGA
The DNA here is from genome assembly GCF_949987535.1 of Balaenoptera acutorostrata. Taxonomy (NCBI): domain Eukaryota; kingdom Metazoa; phylum Chordata; class Mammalia; order Artiodactyla; family Balaenopteridae; genus Balaenoptera; species Balaenoptera acutorostrata. Next base: position 66,076,092 of record NC_080075.1, read on the forward strand.
CCTCTGGGACAACATTAAATGCAACAACATTCGCATTATAGGGGTCCCAGAAGGAGCAGAGAGAGAGAAAGGACCAGAGAAAATATTTGAAGAGATTATAGTCGAAAACTTCCCTAACATGGGAAAGGAAATAGCCACCCAAGTCCAGGAAGCACAGAGAGTCCCATACAGAATAAACCCAAGGAGAAACACGCCGAGACACATAGTAATCAAAGTGGTAAAAATTAAAGACAAAGAAAAATTATTGAAAGCAGCAAGGGAAAAACGACAAATAACATACAAGGGAACTCCCATAAGGTTAACAGCTGATTTCTCAGCAGGAACTGCAAGCCAGAAGGGAGTGGCATGATATACTTAAAGTGATGAAAGGGAAGAACCTACAACCAAGATTACTCTACCCGGCAAGGATCTCATTTAGATTTGATGGAGAAATCAAAAGCTTTACAGACAAGCAAAAGCTAAGAGAATTCAGCACCACCAAACCAGCTCTACAACAAATGCTAAAGGAACTTCTCTAAGTGGGAAACACAAGAGAAGAAAAGGACCTACAAAAACAAACCCAAAACAATTAAGAAAATGGTCTTAGGAACATACATATCGATAATTACCTTAAACGTGAATGGATTAAATGCCCCAACCAAAAGACATAGACTGGCTGAATGGATACAAAAACAAGACCCATATATATGCTGTCTACAAGAGACCCACTTTAGACCTAGGGACACATACAGACTGAAAGTGAGGGGATGGAAAAAGATATTCCATGCAAATGGAAATCAAAAGAAAGCTGGAGTAGCTATACTCATATCAGATAAAATAGACTTTAAAATAAAGAATGTTACAAGAGACAAGGAAGGACACTACATAATGATCCAGGGATCAATCCAAGAAGAAGATATAACAATTATAAATATATATGCACCCAACATAGGAGCACCTCAATACATAAGGCAACTGCTAACAGCTATAAAAGAGGAAATCGACGGTAACACAATAACAGTGGGGGACTTTAACACCTCACTTACACCAATGGACAGATCATCCAAAATGAAAATAAATAAGGAAACAGAAGCTTTAAATGACACAATAGACCAGATAGATTTAATAGATATATATAGGACATTCCATCCAAAAACAGCAGATTACACGTTCTTCTCAAGTGCGCACGGAACATTCTCCAGGATAGATCACATCTTGGGTCACAAATCAAGCCTCAGTAAATTTAAGAAAATTGAAATCATATCAAGCATCTTTTCTGACCACAACACTATGAGATTAGAAATGAATTACAGGGAAAAAAACGTAAAATAGACAAACACATGGAGGCTAAACAATACGTTACTAAATAACCAAGAGATCACTGAAGAAATCAAAGAGGAAATAAAAAAATACCTAGAGACAAATGACAATGAAAACACGACGACCCAAAACCTATGGGATGCAGCAAAAGCGGTTCTAAGAGGGAAGTTTATAGCTATACAAGCCTACCTCAAGAAACAAGAAAAATCTCAAGTAAACAATCTAACCTTACACCTAAAGAAACTAGAGAAAGAAGAACAAACAAAACCCAAAGTTAGCAGAAGGAAAGAAATCATAAAGATCAGAGCAGAAATAAATGAAATAGAAACAAAGAAAACAATAGCAAATATCAATAAAACTAAAAGCTGGTTCTTTGAGAAGATAAACAAAATTGATAAGCCATTAGCCAGACTCATCAAGAAAAAGAGGGAGAGGACTCAAATCAATAAAATCAGAAATGAAAAAGGAGAAGTTACAACAGACACCGCAGAAATACAAAGCATCCTAAGAGACTACTACAAGCAACTTTATGCCAATAAAATGGACAACCTGGAAGAAATGGACAAATTCTTAGAAAGGTATAACCTTCCAAGACTGAACCAGGAAGAAATAGAAAATATGAACAGACCAATCACAAGTAATGAAATTGAAACTGTGATTAAAAATCTTCCAACAAACAAAAGTCCAGGACCAGATGGCTTCACAGGTGAATTCTATCAAACATTTAGAGAAGAGCTAACACCCATCCTTCTCAAACTCTTCCAAAAAATTGCAGAGGAAGGAACACTCCCAAACTCATTCTATGAGGCCACCATCACCCTGATACCAAAACCAGACAAAGACACTACAAAAAAAGAAAATTACAGACCAATATCACTGATGAATATAGATGCAAAAATCCTCAACAAAATACTAGCAAACAGAATCCAACAACACATTAAAAGGATCATACACCACGATCAAGTGGGATTTATCCCAGGGATGCAAGGATTCTTCAATATACGCAAATCAATCAATGTGATACACCATATTAACAAATTGAAGAATAAAAACCATATGATCATCTCAATAGATGCAGAAAAAGCTTTGGACAAAATTCAACACCCAATTATGATAAAAACTCTCCAGAAAGTGGGCATAGAGGGAACCTACCTCAACATAATAAAGGCCGTATATGACAAACCCACAGCAAACATCATTCTCAATGGTGAAAAACTGAAAGCATTTCCTCTAAGATCAGGAACAAGACAAGGATGTCCACTCTCACCACTATTATTCAACATAGTTCTGGAAGTCCTAGCCACGGCAATCAGAGAAGAAAAAGAAATAAAAGGAATACAAATTGGAAAAGAAGAAGTAAAACGGTCACTGTTTGCGGATGACATGATACTATACATAGAGAATCCTAAAACTGCCACCAGAAAACTGCTAGAGCTAATTAATGAATATGGTAAAGTTGCAGGATACAAAATTAATGCACAGAAATCTCTTGCATTCCTATACACTAATGATGAAAAATCTGAAAGAGAAATTATGGAAACACTCCCATTTACCACTGCAACAAAATGAATAAAATACCTAGGAATAAACCTACCTAGGGAGACAAAAGACCTGTATGCAGAAAACTAGAAGACACTGATGAAAGAAATTAAAGATGATACCAACAGATGGAGAGATATACCATGTTCTTGGATTGGAAGAATCAACATTGTGAAAATGACTATACTACCCAAAGCAATCTACAGATTCAATGCAATCCCTATCAAATTACCAATGGCATTTTTTACGGAGCTAGAACAAATCATCTTAAAATTTGTATGGAGACACAAAAGACCCCAAATAGCCAAAGCAGTCTTGAGGCAAAAAAATGGAGCTGGAGGAATCAGACTCCCTGACTTCAGACTATACTACAAAGCTACAGTAATCAAGACAATATGGTACTGGCACAAAAACAGAAACATAGATCAATGGAACAAGATAGAAAGCCCAGAGATTAACCCACGCACCTATGGTCAACTAATCTATGACAAAGGAGGCAAAGATATACAATGGAGGAAAGACAGTCTCTTCAATAAGTGGTGCTGGGAAAACTGGACAGCTACATGTAAAAGAATGAAATTAGAATACTCCCTAACACCATACACAAAAATAAACTCAAAATGTATTAGAGACCTAAATATAAGACTGGACACTATAAAACTCTTAGAGGAAAACATAGGAAGAACACTCTTTGACATAAATCACAGCCAGATCTTTTTTGATCCACCTCCTAGAGTAATGGAAATAAAAACAAAAATAAACAAGTGGGACCTAATGAAACTTCAAAGCTTTTGCACAGCAAAGGAAACCATAAACAAGACGAAAAGACAACCCTCAGAATGGGAGAAAATATTTGCAAATGAATCAACGGACAAAGGATTAATCTCCAAAATATATAAACAGCTCATTCAGCTCAATATTAAAGAAACAAACACCCCAATCCAAAAATGGGCAGAAGACCTAAATAGACATTTCTCCAAAGAAGACATACAGACGGCCACGAAGCACATGAAAAGATGCTCAACATCACTAATTATTAGAGAAATGCAAATCAAAACTACAATGAGGTATCACCTCACTCCTGTTAGAATGGGCATCATCAGAAAATCTACAAACAACAAATGCTGGAGAGGGTGTGGAGAGAAGGGAACCCTCCTGCATTTTTCTTGGGAATGTAAATTGGTACAGCCACTATGGAGAACAGTATGGAGGTTCCTTAAAAAACTAAAAAGATAATTACCATATGACCCAGCAATCCCACTACTGGGCATATACCCAGAGAAAACCGTAATTCAAAAAGACACATGCACCCCAATGTTCATTGCAGCACTATTTACAATAGCCAGGTCATGGAAGCAACCTAAATGCCCATCAACAGACGAATGGATAAAGAAGTGGTGGTACATATATACAATGGAATATTACTCAGCGATAAAAAGGAACGAAATTGAGTCATTTGTTGAGACGTGGATGGATCTAGAGACTGTCATACAGAGTGAAGTAAGTCAGAAAGAGAAAAACAAATATCGTATATTAATGCATGTATGTGGAACCTAGAAAAATGGTACAGATGAGCCAGTTTGCAGGGCAGAAGTTGAGACACAGATGTAGAGAATGGACATATGGACACCAAGGGGGGAAAACTGCAGTGGGGTGGGGATGGTGGTGTGCTGAATTGGGCGATTGGGATTGAAATGTATACACTGATGTGTATAAAATTGATGCCTAATAAGAACCTGCAGTATAAAAAAACAAACAAAACAACTAATACTAAACTTTCATTGGGCTATTTGTATGGAAATATGGTAATATAAATGTTTCAGACATTACATGAAATTTCTAAAAATCTTATATTTGTATTTGTATGGAAATATGTATGGAAATATGTTAATATAAATGTTTCAGACATTACATGAAATTTCTAAAAATCATATGTTCTGGTATAATGTTATAAGATATAATCCTAGTTATTACTTTAAAATGTATATCTCAGAAATAACTAATTTTCTTGTCAACTGCATTATTTTGAACTTTCATCAAATCTTTAACCGTGGTCATTTTTAAGTCTTTTGTCATTTACAGACAGTTCTGGGTGTACTCTGATGATTTTGCAAATATGTTCCTATAAAAGGGTTTCATCTTCAAGAAAGTCATGGAAAAGACTCTGACAAGTACAGGTTTCTGGTAACTGACTGTACTGCTGAACTGAATGAATAAGCATTTTCAGAACTCTAATGAAAAACTGATGAACTCATAAAAGTGCTAACAAAAGATCAAGAGGAAAAAAAAATTAATTACATGGGACTGAGTGAACTGATGAGGATGAGTATAATTTTTGTGACTTTCTGTCTGAATTAAAAAAAAAAAATCCCACAAGGACTCAGAGGCAAAGAATATACAAATCAATTTTCACTGCAAAGTAAAGGAGCTGTTACAGTGGAGGATTACTGGACTGAATGTCAATATTATGACATAGTATGAGTGTGTTTCATGTTTGGTAATTGCAATCATTGTTGCTTTTGTTGTGGTCATCCATGTACAATGCTTGGTGTCAGTCTATTTATCTCTTGTAAAAATAAAATACAGTGTGTGTGTGTGAAAAAAAAAAAAGAAGAAGATTACTGTAGAATTAATGTGTGGTAGAAACTGGGGCTACTACGGTGAATAAGAAACATGGTGTGTTACACAGTTTATGGCCTAATGTGGTTACAGAGAAGTAAACAGTTTTGTAAATTATGATAAAATGCACTAGGTGCTATTATATCACTTGAGAGGGGAAGCTATTTAGGCCTAGCACTTCACATGTTCCTCACGTATGTGGTTTACAGATCTCTTACCTCTCCAGATACATTCTAAGTTGTCAATTGTCCCTTTTAAGTAGTTAAAAATAATCTAATACTGCAATGTGGACGTACTATCTACCTTAACTGAACACCCTAATATATTTTAGTGAAGTGGCCTAAAAAGTTACTTTTCTTTTATAATAATGCCTTTTTTCATATGAACCTTTATCCAATTAGATCTATGTTATGGGTGGAATGGGGGTGGGATGGGACAGAAGTCCAAGAGGGAGAGGATATATGTATACATATAGCTGATTCACTTCATTGTACAGCAGAAATTAACACAACATTGTAAAGCAATTATACTCCAATAAAAAAAAATCTATGTTGCCATGCATGTATTATACTATGTGTTAAAATCCAAATCCTAGATAATAACATTTATCTTTGTTTAAGTTTGTCATATGGATTTGGGCCAAGAAATACAACTAACTTGATATTTTTCTTTTATTACACCACATATTAATCATATATTTCATTCTTAAATGGCCAATAATCCCTCCATGATGTTATCTATTGTAAGATTAAAGACCTACAGTCCCACAATTAATCTTTGCATTTTTTCCTCCTTCCTGCTTTTTTTTTTTCAACACTTGTTTCTACCCAGTGGATATAAATAGTACAATGAACATTTAAAGACCTAAGTATGGCATTATTACACATACCTGAATATATACACAAATATGTAGATACAGATTATTTTTAAAAGATCAAATTGATAGAAACAATGATAATAACAAAAACAAAGGTAAATAATAGTATTGAAGCTATTTTCTATCATGTTTTAAAAATATGATTTCTAAAAGATTATTACTAATATTTAATGCTTTGCCTTCATATTTTAAAAATATTTTCTGAAACATTTCCACATATCTGTTTTCCGTCTTTCTACCTATCCATGGGATTAATTAAAGCCAAATATTATCATTCTTATTTCATAAATAAAAGCTGAGTCATGAAATACCAAAAAGCCAAAGTCACACAGAGTGGTAGTAGAGCGAAGACTAATAACCATACTCCTGACACCCAGCGGACTTTAAGTATACTATAGCATAACCAGATTTTAAGTATGTGTGATTATATGCTTACAAGCAAAATCATTACACTTGGTTTTCTTATTATTGATAATTTCATGTCATTGGCTAATGATAGAATAATAGCTCAAGGCCCTCCAAAGACCCCTCCAGGCTATGTGGGTCCTTGGGGGCATAGGAGGGAGACTGGAGAGATCAGGAGAGGCAGGTGGGAGGGACCCTGCAGGAGGAGTGGGAGAGGAGCGGAGGGGGATTGCCCTGTGCACTCGGATCTGGGAAGCCTGCTGAGCTCCCAGTTGATCTCCTGCCCTCCAAACCCCCCTCCAGGCCTTGTGGGCCCTTGGGGTCATAGGTGGGAGGACAGGGAGGTCAGAAGAGGCAGGCTGGAGGTGCCCTCCCAGATCGGAGGAGCAGGAGAGGAGAGAAGGGCATTTGCCCCACCCGCTCGAGCCCAGGAATCTTGCTGGGCTCCCAGGTGAGGTCCCTTGCTGTCTGAGACCAGGGGTTGGGGGTACACCTGGGCTCCTTCTGTTCCTTGAGCATAAGCCCCACCCCCCACAGCCCCCAGGGCCTTTTCCAGGCCAGTGGGTCTTGAGCATTGGCCCTGCCCACTGCCCAAAACATGCCCTTGCTTAGGCCCGGCCCTCCACAGCCAAGGCCTTCTCCCACCTTTTTTTTTCTTTTCCCCCCTCTTTTTTACTACTGTGGTACTGATGTACCTTCTGGTTGTTGATTCACCTATATTTTTAGTTTTATATTCTTTCTAACATATCTGTTAGTTTCCTAGTCTAAATTTATTTTTTACTTTGTTATTGTTATTTTTTCTGTTTGTTTGTTTGTTTTGCCATCCCACGTGGTTTGTGGGATCTTGGTTCATGAGCCCAGGGTCAGGCCAAAGCTCCTGCGGTGGGAGCTCTGAGTCTGAACTACTGGACTAACAGAGAACCTCAGACCCCAGGGAATATTCATCAGAGTGGGGTCTCACGGAATTCCTCATCTCAGCACCAAAACCACGCTCTACCCAATGGCCTACAAACTACAGTGTTGGAAGCCTCCGGACAAACAACCAGTAAGATAGGAACACAATCCCACTCTTAAAAAAAAAAAAAAATGAGAGAGCAAAAAAGTACGTCACAGATGAAGGAGCAAGGTAAAAACCTACAAGACCAAATAAATGAAGAGGAAATAGGTAATCTACCTGAAAAAGAATTCAGAGTAAAGATAGTAAAGATGATCCAGAATCTCAGAAATAGAATGGAAGCACGGATTGAGAAAATACAAGAAATGTTTACCAAAGATCTAGAAGAACTAAAGAACAAACAAATAGAGATGAACAACACAATAACTAAAATGAAAAATACACTAGAAGGAATCAATAACAGAATAACTGAGGCAGAAGAATGAATAAGTGAGCTGGAAGACAAAATGGTGGAAATAACTGCTGAGGAGCAGAATAAAGAAAAAAGAATGAAAAGAATTGAAGACAATCTTAGAGACTTCTGGGACAACATTAAATGCACCAACATTCGAAATATAGGGGTCCCAGAAGGAGAAGAGAAAAAGAAAGGGACTGAGAAAATATTTGAAGAGATTATAGTTGAAACCTTCCCTAACATGGGAAAGGAAATACTCACCCAAGTCCAGGAAGCACAGAGAGTCCCATACAGGATAAACCCTAGGAAAAACACACCAAGACACATATTAATCAAACTAACAAAAATTAAATGCACAGAAAAAATATTAAAAGCAGCAAGGGAAAAACAAAAAATAACATACAAAGGAATCCCCATAAGGTTATCAGCTGATTTTTCAGCAGAAATGCTTGAGGCCAGAAGGGAGTGGCAGGATATAATTAAAGTGATGAAAGAGAAAAACCTACAACCAAGATTACTCTGCCCATCAAGGATCTCATTCAGATTCGATGGAGAAGTCAACAGCTTTTCAGACAAGCAAAAGCTAAGAGAATTCAGCACCACCAAACCAGCTTTACAACAAATGCTAAAGAAACTTCTCTAGGCAGGAAACACAAGAGAAGAAAAAGACCCACAAAAACAAACCCAAAACAATTAAGAAAATGGTAATAGGGACATACATATTGATGATAACCTTGAATGTAAATGGATTAAATGCCCCAACCAAAGGACACAAACTGGCTGAAAGGTTACAAACAAAAGACCCATATATATGTTGTCTACCAGAGACCCACTTCAGACCTAGGGACACAAACAGACTGAAAGTGAAGGGTTGGAAAAAGATATTCCATGCAAATGGAAATCAAAAGAAAGCTGGAGAAGCAATACTCGTATCAGATAAAATAGACTTTAAAATAAAGACTGTTACAAGAGATAAGGAGGGACACTACATAATGATCAAAGGATCAATCCAAGAAGAAGACATAACAATTATAAATGTTTATGCACCCAACATAGAAACACCTCAATACATAAGGCATATGCTAACAACCATGAAAGGAGAAATCAACAGTAACACAATACTAGCAGGGGAGTTTAACACTCCACTTACACCAATGGACAGATCATCCAAAATGAAAATAAATAAGGAAACACAAGCTTTAAATGACACAATAGACCAGATAGATCTAAGTGATATTTGTAGAACATTCAACCCCAAAGTGGCAGAAGACACTTTCTTCTCAAGTGCACATGGAACATTCTCCAGCATAGATCACATCTTAGGTCACAAATCTAGCCTTGGAAAATTTAAGAAAATTGAAATCATATCAGGTGTCTTTTCTGACCACAATGCTATGAGACTGGAAATCAATTACAGGAAAAAAACACAAATACAATGAGGCTAAACAGTGTGTTACTAAATAATCAAGAGGTCACTGAAGAAATAAAAGAAATAAAAAATTACATAGAAAGAACTGACAATGAAAACACGACTCAAAACCTATGGGATGCAGCAAAACCATTTACAGCAATACAATCTTAGCTCAAGAAACAAGAAAAATCTCAAATAAACAATCTAATGCTACATTTAAAACAACTAGAGAAAGAAGAACAAAGAAAACTCAAAGTCAGTAGAAGGAAAGAAATCATAAAGATCAGAGCAAAAATAAATGAAATAGAAATGAAAAAAACAATAGCAAAGATCAATAAAACAAAAGCTGTTTCTTTGAGAAGATAAACAAAATTGATAAACTCTTAGCCAGACTCACCAAGAAAAAAAAGGGAGAGGATACAAGTCAATAAAATTAGAAATGAAAAAGGAGAAATCACAACTGGCACTGCAGAAATACAAAGGATTATAAGAGACTACTACAAACAACTATATGCCAATAAAATGGACAACCACGAAGAAATGCACAAATTCTTGTAAAGGTGCAATTTTCCAAGACTGAACCAGGAAGAATTAGAAAATATAAACAGACCTATCACAAGTAATGAAATTGAAACCATAATTTAAAATCCTCCAACAAACAATAGCCCAGGACCAGTCGCTTCACAGACGAATTCTATCAAACATTTAGAGAAGAACTAACACCCATCCTTCTGAAACTCTTCCAAAAAATTGCAGAGGGAGAAACACTCCTAAATTCATTCTACGAAGCCACCATCACCCTGATACAAAAACCAGAAAAAGATACCACAAAAAAAGAAAATTATAGACTAATATCCCTGATGAACATAGGTGCAAAAATCCTGAACAAAATACAAGCAAACAGAATCCAACAACACATTAAAAGGATCATACACCATGGTAAAGTGAGATTTATCCAAGGGATGCAATGATTCTTCAATATATGCAAATCAATCAATGTGACACACAATATTAACAAATTAAGGAAGAAAAACCATATGATCATCTCAATAGATGCAGAAAAATCTTTCGGCAAAGTTCAATACCCATTTTGTTAAAAACTCTCCAGAAAATGGGCATAGAGGGAACCTAACTCATCATAATAAAGGCCATATATGAAAAACCCACAACAAGCATCATACTCAATGGTGAAAAAATTAAAGCATTTCCACTAAGATCAGGAACAAGACAAGGATATCCACTCTCACCCCTCTTATTCAACATAGTTTTGGAAGTCGTAGCCACAGCAATCAGAGAAGAAAAAGAAATAAAAGGAATACAAATTGGGAAAGAAGAAGTAAAACTGTCACTGTTTTCCAATGACATGATACTACACATAGAGAATCCTAAAAATGTCACCAGAAAACTACTAAAGCTAATAAATGAATTTGGTAAAGTTGCAGGATACAAAATTAAGGCACAGAAATCTCTTGCATTCCTATACACTAATGATGAAAAATCTGAAAGAGAAATTAAGGAAACACCCCCATTTACCAATGCAACAAAAATAGTAAAATACCTAGGAATAAACCTTCCTAAGGAGGCGAAAGATTTTACTCAGAAAACTATAAAACACTGATGAAAGAAATCAAAGATGACTTAAACAGATGGAGAAATACACCATGTTCTTGGCTTGGAAGAATCAACATTGTGAAAATGAGTATACTGCCCGAAGCAATCTACACATTCAATGCAATCCCTATCAAACTACCAATGGCATTCTTCACAGAACTAGAACAAAAAATTTTACAATTCGTATGGAAACACAAAAAGACCCCAAGTAGCAAAAGCAATCTTGAGAAAGAAAAACTGAGTTGGAGGAATCAGGCTCCCTGACTTCAAATTATACCACAAAGCTACAGTAATCAAGACAGTATGGTACTCGCACAAAAACAGAAATATAGATAAATGGAACAGGATAGAAAGCCCAGAGATAAACCCACGCACATATGGGCACCTAATTTATGACAAAGGAGGCAAGAGCATACAATGGAGAAAAGACAGCCTCTTCAATAAGTGGTGCTTGGAAATCTGGACAGCTACATGTAAAAGAACGGTATTAGAACATGACATAACACCATACAGAAAAATAAACTCCAAATAGATTAGAGACTTAAATGTAAGAGCAGACACTATAAAACTCTTAGAGGAAAGCATAGGAAAACCATGCTATGACATAAACCACAGCAACATCTTTTTTGACCCACCTCCCTGAGTGAAAGAAATAAAAACAAAAATAAACAAATTGGGAGTTAATCAAACTTAAAAGCTTTTGTACAGCAAAGGAAACCATAAACAAGACCACAATACAACCCTCAGAATGGGAAAAAATATTTGCAAATGAACCAACTGACAAAGGATTAATCTCCAAAATATACAAAGAGCTCATAGAGCTCAATATCAAGAAAATAAACAATACAGTTAAAAAATGGGCAGAAGACCTAAATAGACATTTCACCAAGGAAGACATACAGATGATTTAGAGGCACATGAACAGATGCTCAACATCACTAATTATTAGAGAAATGCAAATCAAAACTGCAATGAGGTATCACTTCATGCCGGTCAGAATGGCCATTATCAAAAAATCTAGAAACAATAAATGCTGGAAAGGGTGCGGTGAAAATGGAACCCTCTTGCACTGTTGGTGGGAATGTAAATTGATACAACCACTATGGAAAACAGTATGGAGGTTCGTTTAAAAACTAAAAATAGAACTACCATACGACCCAGCAATCCCACTACTGGGCATATACCCTGAGAAAACCATATTCAAAAAGAGACACGTACCACAGTATTCTCTGCAGCACTATTTACAATAGTCACGACATGGAACCAACCTAAATGTCCATTGACAGATGATAAAGAAGATGTTGCACATATATACAATGGAATATTACTCAGCCATAAAAAGAAACGAAATTGAGTTATTTGTAGTGAGGTGGATGGACCTAGAGTCTGTCATACAGAGTGAAGTAAGTCAGAAAGAGAAAAACAAATACCGTATGATAACACATATATACGGAATCTAAAAAAAAAAAATGTTACTGATGAACCTAGTTGCAGGGCAGGAATAAAGAGGTATACATAGAAAATGGATTTGAGGACATGGGGTGGGAGGGCAATGCAGGGGCGAAGAGAGAGTAGCATCAACATATATACACTAACAAATGTAAAGTAGTTGGCTAGTGGGAAGCAGCAGCATAGCACAGGGAGATCAGCTCCATGCTTTGCAATGACCTAGAGGGGTGGGATAGGGGGGATGGGAGGGAGGCTCAAGAGGGAGAGGATATGGGGACATGTGTATGAATATAACAACAACAGAAACTAACACAGTATTGTGAAGCAATTATGCTCAAAAGCAAACAGTGTCCCCTGCTAACTCAAATGTTATGTGATTAACTGAGAGAGTATATAGTGAATTTGATTATGTTGGATTTTAAGCAAGTACAGAAATGACAAATACATGCAAAATTCAGCAGGTATAAATTCAGAAGTTTCTAGATGGCCTGGATAGTATAAAGTATAATGAACTTTACATTTCTTGGAAACCTTTCCATGGTTAATAAAAGTTAATCATCCCTTAAATAAAGCTATGTGAGCACTTCAACATACTATAAAGGAGTCTAAAATCAAACCACTTTAATTTTCACATTTTTCTTTTGCTCCTTTCTAATAGGAGAACTATAAACTTGAACCTTCAATAAAATCAGAGCCATTGATGTGGCCATTTATTTTTAAAAGGCATTCTATAGCATACCAATTGTTGAATCTAGAAGCTCTCCATTGATACTCCATTTAATAAACAAGCAAGCCAGACACATTTATTTTAAAGTTCAGGTTTAATTAAAAGATAAGACTAGAGTGAGAGAATGGCAATGGAAAGAGGGATGCTGAAATTTTTTGCTTATTATTACAGAGCAGCTGCTTTTACTTTTAACTAATCTCCATTAATGTCAAATCAAAAGGTAGAATTCTTATAGGCTTTTGCATTTGCCTTGAAACCTGCTTCGCTCGGGAAATTGCTATGCATTTCCTCATTCTGGGTTGAAATTCTGTATGAGCTCTTTATTGTCTGGCTGAAAAATTCTGAGAAGTAGTTGTCATAGAGTTTATTTTTGAAATTAAAACACACTCATTTAATTAGCAATATTTGCTAAGCACCTCTGTTTTAGGTTTTGGGGTGTTAAGCAGTGAATAAACAGACCCAAAAAACCAAAAACAAACATACAAACAAACAAAACAAACAAAAAGTCCTACCTTGCTGGAACTTACTTTATAATGAATGTACATTTCAGACTCAAGTACAGCTACATAAGAATATTAAAAATTTAAGACTAACAGAGAGTTAGTCTGTTAACTATTAAGACTAACAGTTATTTTTTTTGCAGAAAAAAAACTGATTACATTTTCAAATATTGTGTTTGGGTGTCTAAAATTTTTCAGTATCTGCTTTCAGGACAAAGATAAGGAAGGCCTTACATAGGTGCAGGAGAAATGTGAAGAAGGAGAAAGTTGTAGAGTGGAACTAAGAAGTCTCTGTAAGATGTGCCAGGAGAAACTAGCTCCCCAAGGCTTGGCTCTCCCAGGGTTTCTTAGTAAATAAGCCACATGCTCTCAGAAGCTACTGAGTTGCATCATGGCCTTGCCCTTTCCTAAAGTGTCCAGGATATGGATAGAAAAGAAAAATGAAAACTAGTGGGGAGTTTCCTGGTGGTCCAGTGGTTAGGACTCGGAACTGTCACTGCCGTGGCCCGGGTTCAGTCCCTGGCTAGGACACCAAAAACCTGCAAGCCGCATGGCTTGGCCAAAAAAAAAAAAACATTAAAACTACTGAAATAGCCCTGTATGAATTTCTGAGCCCACATGTTCCTTAAGGATAAAAAATAGGCAATTCATGTAAGAGAATTTCTTTTTGAGACAAAATATACCACATTTTCTTCTAATATTAAGTTTAAAATATATGCAAATACAACCATGTAAACGAATGTAACAAAACACAAGAGAAGGAAAAGACCTACAATAACAAACCCAAAACAATTAAGAAAATGGTAATAGGAACATACATATTGATAATTACCTTAAATGTAAATGGATTAAATGCTCCAACCAAAAGACATACACTGGCTGAATGGATACAAAAACAAGACCCGTATATCTGCTGTCTACAAGAGACCCACTTCAGACCTAGGGACACATACAGACTGAAAGTGAGGGGATGGAAAGAGATATTCCATGCAACGGAACTCAAAAGAAAGCTGAGTAGCAATTCTCATATCAGACAAAATAGACTTTAAAACAAAGACTATTACAAGAGACAAAAAAAGACACTACATAATGATCAAGGGATCAATCCAAGAAGAAGATATAACAATTGTAAATATTTATGCACCCAACATAGGAGCACTTCAATACATAAGGCAAATACTAACAGCCATAAAAGGGAAAATCAACAGTACCACAATAATAGTAGGGGACTTTAACACCCCACTTTCACCAATCGACAGATCATCCAAAATGAAAATAAATAAGGAAACACAAGCTTTAAATGATACATTAAACAAGACGGACATAACTGATATTTATAGGACATTCCATCCAAAAAAAACAGAATACACTTTCTTCTCAAGTGCTCATGGAACATTCTCCAGGATAGATCATATCTTGGGCCACAAATCAAGCCTTAGTAAATTTAAGAAAATTGAAATTATATCAAGTATCTTTTCTGATCACAACGTTATGAGACTAGATATCAATTACAGGAAAAAATCTGTAAAAAATACATACACATGGAGGCTAAAAAATACACTATCTAATAACCAAGAGGTAACTGAAGAAATCAAAGAGGAAATCAAAAATTACCTAGAACAAATGACAATGAAAACACAACGACCCAACACCTATGGGACACAGCAAAAGCACTTCTAAGAGGGATACAATCCTACCTTAAGAAACAAGAAACATCTCAAATGAACAACTTAACCTTATACCTAAAGCAATTAGAGAAAGAAGAACAAAAAAACCCCAAAGTTAGCAGAAGGAAAGAAATCATAAAGTTCAGATCAGAAATAAATGAAAAAGAAATGAAGGAAACGAAGGCAAAGATCAATAAAACTAAAATCTGGTTTTTGAGAAGATAAACAAAATTGTTAAACCATTAGCCAGATTCACCAAGAAAAAAAGGGAGAAGACTCAAATGAATAGAAGTAGAAATGAAAAAGGAGAAGTAACAACTGACACTGCAGAAATAAAAGGATCATGAGAGATTACTAAAAGCCACTATATGCCAATAAAATGGACAAATTCTTAGAAATGCACAACCTTCCAAGACTGAACCAAGAAGAAATAGAAAATATGAAAAGACCAATCACAAGCACTGAAATTGAAACTGTGATTAAAAATCTCCCAACAAACAAAAGCCCAAGACCAGATGGCTTCACAGGTGAATTCTATCAAACATTTAGAGAAGAGCTAACACCTATCCTTCTCAAACTCTTCCAAAATATAGCAGAGGGAGGAACACTCTCAAACTCATTCTATGAGGCCACCAACACCCTGATACCAAAACCAGACAAAGATGTCACAAAAAAAGAAAACTACAGACCAATATCACTGATGGACATAGATACAAAAATCCTCGACAAAATACTGGCAAACAGAATCCAACAGCACACTAAAAGGATCATACACTATGATCAGGTGGGGCTTATCCCAGGAATGAGGACTCTTCAATATATGCCAATCAATCAATGTGATACACCATATTAAAAAATTGAAGGAGAAAAGCCATAGGATCATCTCAATAGATGCAGAGAAAGCTTTTGACAAAATTCAACACCCATTTATGATAAAAACCCTCCAGAAAGTAGGCATAGAGGGAACTTACCTCAACATAATAAAGGCCATGTATGACAAACCCACAGCCAACATCATCCTCAATGGTGAAAACCTGAAACCATTTCCACTAAGATCAGGAACAAGACAAGGTTGCCCACTCTCACCACTATTATTCAACATAGTTTTGGAAGTTTTAGCCACAGCAATCAGAGAAGAAAAAGAAATAAAAGGAATCCAAATCAGAAAAGAAGAAGTAAAGCTGTCACTGTTTGCAGATGACATGATACTATACGTAGAGAATCCTAAGGATGTTACCAGAAAACTACTAGAGCTAATCAATGAATTTGGTAAAGTAGCAGGGTACAAAAGTAATGCACAGAAATCTCTTGCATTCCTATATACTAATGATGAAAAATCTGGAAGTGAAATTAAGAAAACACTACCATTTACCACTGCAACAAAAAGAATAAAATACCTAGGAATAAACCTACCTAAGGAGACAAAAGACCTGTATGCAGAAAATTACAAGACACTGATGAAAGAAATTTAAGATGATACAAATAGATGGAGAGACATACCATGTTCTTGGATTGGAAGAATTAACATTGTGAAAATGACTCTACTACGCAAAGCAATCTACATATTCAATGCAGTCCCTATCAAACTACCCTTGGCATTTTTCACAGAACTAAAAGAAAAAATTTCACAGTTTGTATGGAAACACAAAAGACCCCGAATAGCCAAAGCAATCTTGAGAAAGAAAAACGGGGCTGGAGGAATCAGGCTCCCTGA
The DNA here is from genome assembly GCF_949987535.1 of Balaenoptera acutorostrata. Lineage (NCBI taxonomy): Eukaryota > Metazoa > Chordata > Mammalia > Artiodactyla > Balaenopteridae > Balaenoptera > Balaenoptera acutorostrata. The sequence continues at coordinate 66,093,259 of NC_080075.1, forward strand.
CTTCAGACTATACTACAAAGCTACAGTAATCAAGACAGTATGGTACTGGCATGAAAACAGAAATACAGATCAATGGAACAGGATAGAAAGCCCAGAGATAAACTCACACACATATGGTCACCTTATTTTTGATAAACGGAGGCAAAAATATACAATGGAGAAAAGACAGCCTCTTCCATAAGTGGTGCTGGGAAAACTGGACAGCTACATGTAAAAGAATGAAATTAGAACACTCCCTAACACCATACACAAAAATAAACTCAAAATGGATTAAAGACCTAAATGTAAGGCCAGACACTATCAAACTCTTAGAGGAAAACATAGGCAGAACACTCTATGACGTAAATCATAGCAAGATCCTTTTTGACCCACCTCCTAGAGAAACAGAAATAAAAACAAAAATAAACACATGGGACCTAATGAAACTTAAAAGCTTTTGAACAGCAAAGGAAACCATAAACAAGACGAAAAGATTACCCTCAGAATGGGAGAAAATATTTGCAAATGAAGCAACTGATAAAGGATTAATCTCCAAAATTTACAAGCAGCTCATGCAGCTCCATATCAAAAAACCAAACAACCCAATCCAAAAATGGGCAGAAGACCTAAATAGACATTTCTCCAAAGAAGATATACAGATTGCCAACAAACACATGAAAGCATGCTCAACATCATTAATCATTAGAGAAATGCAAATCAAAACTACAATGCGATATCATCTCACACCATTCAGAATGGCCATCAACAAAAAATCTACAAACAATACATGCTGGAGAGGGTGTGGAGAAAAGGGAACCCTCATACACTGCTGGTGGGAATGTAAATTGATACAGCCACTATGGAGAACAGTATGGAGGTTCCTTAAAAAACTAAAAATAGAACTACCATACGACCCAGCAATCCCACTACTGGGCATATACCCTGAGAAAACCATAATTCAAAAAGAGTCATGTACCACAGTGTTCATTGCAACTCTATTTACAATAGCCAGGACATGGAAGCAACCTAAGTGTCCATCGATAGATGAATGGATAAAGAAGATGTGGCACATATATACAATGGAATATTACTCAGCCATAAAAAGAAACAAAATTGAGTTGTTTGTAGTGAGGTGGATGGACCTAGAGTCTGTCATACAGAGTGAAACAATTCAGAAAAGAAAAACAAATACTGTATGCTAACACATATATATAGAATCTAAAAAAAAAAAAAAAAAGTTCATGAAGAACCTAGGGGCAAGACGGGAATAAAGACACAGACCTACTAGAGAATGGACTTGAGGACACAGGGAGGGGGAAGGGTAAGCTGGGACAAAATGAGAGAGTGGTAGTGTATATATGGACATATATACACTACCAAATGTAAAATAGATAGCTAGTGGGAAGCAGTTGTATACCACAGGGAGATCAGCTTGGTACTTTGTGACCAGCTAGAAGGGTGGGATAAGGGGGGGTGGGAGGGAGGCAGACTCAAGAGGGAAGAGATATGGGGATATATGTATATGTGTAACTGATTCACTTTGTTATAAGGCAGAAACTAACACACCATTGTAAAGCAATTATACTCCACTAAAAATGTTTTTTAAAAAAAGAATGTATCATTTTATTAATTTTTTAAATCTATGGAATCACAATGGTAAAAAATTCATTAAAGGAGAAAAAAGTTAGTTTTATTCACATAGTATATTAAAACAGCAAAGAAATTGACCACAAACCACTTACTAAAGTGTTTTTACAAATATAATCTAATTTGATCTTCCGTACAAGCTATTATAGTTATTATTTTATAATCATCCTTCTACACACGAATCCCAAAGCTAACTGATTGAATGGCTTACCCAAGTTGATAGAACTAATCATTACCCAAGTCAGAACTCAAAACTCAAGTGTAACAGCTCCAAACCACATGGAATTTCCACTGATCGATATAGCTTTTCAAGTGGCTGATCAAATGCAGAAGGTTTTTGTTTTGTTTTGTTTTGCTTTAAACATCTTTATTGGAGTATAATTGTTTTACAATGGTGTGTTAGTTTCTGCTTTATAACAAAATGAATCAGCTATACATATACATATAACCCCATATCTCTTCCTTCTTGTGTCTCCCTCCCTCCCACCCTCCCTATCCTACCCCTCTAGGTGGTCACAAAGCACCGAGCTGATCTCCCTGTGCTATGCGGCTGCTTCCCACTAGCTATAGGTTTTACATTTTCCCCTGACCATTTTGGTTGGTTGTTCTGTAATCACAACAGCCTGCAGTGTAATATGGGCTTGCTCTGCCTCTGAGCAACAAGCTCTTTACCAGAACTTTAACTGGAAGTTGAAGCAGTAAAAATGTGAATGCAGGAAATTCTAGATTCCCCGTAATGAATCTACTGTTAGGAGGCAGTAGGTGTGGGGTTAAGAGCACAGGATTTGAAGTTAAACATACATGAGTTCCTATCCCCATTCTTGTAACTATGGGCAATGTGAGAGTAGAAATCTTAATTACTTTCTCAAGGCTGCAATTTTCAATAATAATTATAATAATAATGCATAACTCATAACATCATGATGGTTAAAGAATATATAAACAAGTACACAGAATTCGATTAATTGCATCTGCTTTTCAAAGTACTGTTAACATTATTAATCCCCTTCTCTGCTATTCTAAGTTCTACGTACTCTCATTAATGCATATGTTTCTTTTCGGATTTACCTGGAAACATAGATCATCTGTGCTTACATAACAAAGAGCAATTTTTCTTTTAATTTTCAGTGAAAACTTGATGGAATAGAGACACTTTGCATAATCTAACTATTTTTACTCAGCCTACTTAAAAAATTGGAGAAAGCTTGAACTTTCGTTATAAGGCTTAATAGTATAGTTGAAGCTCAGAAGAGAACATCTAAGAAAAATACATGGCATATACTTTATTTCCAGACACATGTTACAGAGTCAGGCTTTGCAAATGATCCTAAGCTTTTTAGGTCCCAGGTATTCTAAGATCTGGAAAAAAGAGAACAATAATTCGTTAATTTTGCACTCAGGCATAATCTGTGAGGCAAATTCCCTGACAGAGTTAAGTGATTTCCTTGAAATAAAGTTAAGGAGGAATTTATGGCAAGCTTCTCTGCTTAAGAGACACAGATTAACACAATGGATAATCTATGGTTTAATAAAAGATAGAACTGCTGTTCAAATGCATGCATCTACTACTGAATCTTTATAAAGGAGAAGGCATATTATAAATGTAGCTCAGTGAGAGGCTGAGATAATTATGCCTTCAGTTCTGTTGCATTCTGTTGATCTAAATTAATATAAGAATTGTAATTTAAGAGAGAGACTAATGGGCATGAAGTCTCTCCACCCAGCTATTCTTCTTCTCAGATATTATATGTCTTAAGCAAGCATTTGGCAGGTGTTAAATTGCAGTAAACTCATGATTGAATTCTCTATCAGGTACCTGTAGTGGTGATAATCTATTCTCTGGATAAAGTGTGAGCTATATACTTCAATCATTTCTGACACAGGCACTATGGCCACAAAAAGAAAAAGCAAAGGAGGCAGATTTTCCCGTGTGGTTATGATGGCAGAATGGAATGGGGTGGGCAAGCACTGTCTGAAGGTCAAGTAATTATGATTTTGAACTGTATCTCCATGTCTCTCAATCGTGCCTTCAGTGGGTGTTCAAGGGAGGCCCACAGAAATCAGCTCCTCCTGCAGTCTCAACCTCCCAGCAGTCCCAAGAAAAAGCTACTGTAGATTGGAGTACCTACATCTCTTTTAGAGACTATTAAAGCTGATCCCTCTATATCTAAGTCACCACTAGAAGCCTGGGCTTTTTAGGTCATCCCTTATCACAAAGACTCTCACATTCATTAGACTGCATACTCACTATCACTTGATTCAAGATCTTGTTCTTTCCATTGTGCTCTCTGGAACCAAGTGCCTATTATCAGCAAAACCTCGTATCAACTGCCTCTCTGTATATATATATATATTTCTCTAATGAAGTGTAGATGTTCTATTGAATGTACTACTGAAGAAGATACAGTCTCACAGTGCTGGTGTGTTTTTTCCAGTACCCACCTACAGCTAAACTTAAGGGGGATGCTTCTTCCTCACTTCTTATTGTCTCTTCCCTAAAACAGAATTAAAAAACATTAAATTATATGCTACCAGATACATCAGCTGTGCTCCTTTGAGGTCACCTCTCTTTTTCCTGGGCATGTATTCTTTCACTGAAGGTTTTTTTTGCACCTGGCTTACTGCTCTTTCTCCACCCTGACTTTCTTCATTATTCTTAGGCGCTTTTAAATAATTCATCCATCTCCCTGTGTCTCTCATCCTGTGTCCTTACTGCCAATGATTTTATCCTCTATCCCACCTCAACTGATCATTCTCATGTTCACTGACTAGATGGTATCTTTTCCAGTTTCTATTGTACCTCATAATATTCATTCCAAGTATCTCATCTTACGGCACAATCTATCTTTCTAACTCACCACTCTAATATCATAGTCACCAACTCTACCAGTGCTACCAGATTCATTAAACCTACCAACTTTTCACTGTCCATTGTTCTCCTCATGTCCTCTATTTCATCTATACCCACTGCGATTTCATGAATCATCTCTATACTAATGTATTTTCAGACACATCCAACTCTCGATTTCTTTCTTCCTCCATCATATTCTTCTGGCAAAGCCTAATTCTGGTTATAGCCTACTTTTTTACTACTGTGCAATCAAATCCAACAGTCTCACTTAACTAGAGTGACCTGACTGGACTCACTACAAATCAATGTCTTAAATGTCAAATGGAGACTCAGTGCTGCCTGACACTCCTGTTACACTTCTCTTGTCAACCCTTTCTCCTCCTGTCCCCAGAAACTATTTCTTACTTCAGCTGATAACCTTTGTTCTCATTTTCTAGGAACAGAAAAGCAAACAGAAGAGAACTGCAACATGTTCCCATGATTAAATCTACTGACATCTTCACAATATGTGAATCCACAACTCTATCTTTTTCTCCAGGTGTGATGGATAACATCGCTTTGATCCTATCAAAGGAACCCCACCCTTGTACACTGAATCCCATCCCCTTTTGTCTACGTGAGGATTTGGATAATAAAACTATCTCTTTCTCCCAAATCAACATTTTCCTCTCTTCTATGTCTTTCCAATCAACAGACACATTATGTTGATTCCCATATCTTCTTTCATGAACTGCTCCATTTCTCTGTCCCCCCTCACAGGAGGTGTCTATAGTCATTATTCTCTTTATTCTTCTCCTATGACCTCTTGACCTCTCTCCAGTCAGCGTCGTGTCCCCATTTGTCCTTTGGAATTGTTATTGCAAATGTTACCAAAGGCCTCCACATTGCCACAGTCTCAGTCATTGTCTTACCTTCTCAGTAATATCTGATGTAGTTGAACATATTCTCTACCTTGAATCACTTTTTTTAACTGGCTTCTGAGACACTGCACTTCTATGGTTTTCCATGTATTGCCTTGGTCATTCCTCCCCTGTGTCCTTTGTTGACATCTCTTTTTTATCCCAACCTAGAGTCCTTGGATAATCCCAGAGCTAAATCCTCAAACTTCATCTATTTGGTATCTACACTGCCTCCGTTGGTGATCTCATCTAAGATTGTGATGTTAAAAGTATCTTTTCCATATTCCACTTGATGACTCAAATGCAGATATTTAATCACTTTTCCCCCGTTTTTCACATTTTCATATAACTACTTAACTGACATATTTGCTTAGATTTCTAGTAGGAATCTCAAGTATAGACATTGCTCTGCCAGGAGGGAGGTTTGAAAATACCTGTGATTGTGGCAGGTATCTAAGACATCCCTTAAGCTTCCATAGGTCTCTATGAAACAACATATTATATTCTCAGTGCTAGGATTAAATTGATTTGAATTTCTGTCCCATGTGAAGAGATGATGTATATAATTTTTTTTGTCCAACTCCTGAAAATGGATGATACATGAACCCAAGTATAAGGAAAAGTCATTGTTCTGATGGCAATCCTAAATCATCTTTGAGTTTAAATTTATTTTCTTGATAGAATATTTAACATGAAATTAAAAATAAGTCATGTGGGCATTACCCCTTGGTGATAACTAAAATCTCCTAACTCTGTCTCTACACCTGGAAAGAAGGAGTTGACACACAATTAGCAATCAATGTAATGTTACCCTATTTCTATGGATATAATTGTTGGAGAACCATAACACATTGCACTGTCAGATAGATTCACTAGCAATGCCAGCCTGAATGTGTAATGAAAAGAGCATAGACTTTAAGAACAGTAGAGTTGTTCCCTTTCTTTTCCTTACTACTCTTGAGTCATGAAAATAATTGCTTTTGGCAGCTCTTTCCACATTTGTAAATGCAGGTGATAACATTTACCTGTAAGGTTGTTGTGAAGATGAAGATACTATGTGCAAAGACTTAGTTATGTTAATCATCATAACAGATGCCCAAAAATTCTAGTTGCCTTCTCTACTCCTGTGCATATCCCAAAATTTTTCTTAGTCTACTATATCATATTTTCAAATGTCAGATAATTAGATAAAACTTGATAATTTTTAAGTTCTAGGACTACCCTCCCTAACAACCACAGTTTCTTGAAAGTCTTGTATTAAGTTAGAAAAAGATAAAGGTAATGAGTAATAACTTTTACTACACCAACAAAGTCAGGAGACTGTATTAAAGAGAAAGTGATTCTTTAAGCTGGTTCAAGAGAATATACTGTGACCCAGGTATATGTAGATCACAGAAACCCATTCTTCCAAGTGTGTAGTAAAAGTGGAAACTATTGAAATACAGCTTTGCCACAGTTATGTATACATTATGATATCCTTAGAACCTCCCCATTTTTTCTACCTTAGATTGTCTCAAGTTAACTTATCTCTCACTTTCGATGTTAAAACTTTAAACACTAGAGGAATTCTTATTAGAGATGTAAATGTCAGATGACAGAAAGATAAACACCACAGCTTTGTAAAAGTGTTGTCATTGTGTGCCTATAAACTGCCCATGAGCCCAGGGAATACACAAATTGTTCCTCTCTTCAATGACATATAAAAGTGTAAACATGTCAACATCTAGCTCCAAACTCATGACGGTCCAGTAAGAGTGAATGATGCTCATGCCAGGAAAAAAGATCGATCCGCTTACAATTATTGTGTGGGAAATGCTCTCACAGCACTTAAGTACACTCAGCTGCCTAAGTCTTGTGGGAGGAGAAACTAGATTCCAACTGAGATGTTGGAAGCCCTCTTTTTTACCTGAACAAACACAAGATGCCCTGTTATGGGCTGAATTGTGTCCCCCTCCCAAACTCATATATTGAAATCTTAACCCCACTTACCTCAGAATGTGACTGCATTTGGAGATAGGTCTTTAAAGAGATAATTAAGTTAAAATGAGGTCACTAGGGTGAGGCCTAATCAAATATGACTGGTGTCATTATAAGGAGAGGAAATTTGAACATATATGGTTACAGAGAAAAGGCCATGTACAGACAGAGGAAGATGGTCATCTACAACCCAAAGAGAAGGACTCAGAGGAATCGACCTGGCTGATACCTTGATCTTAAATTTCTAGCATTCAGAAATGTGAGAAAATAAATTTTTATTGTTTACGCTATGTGGTCCTGTAATCATCAAAAGTGGGGGTCCAGCTGCCTGCTGCTCAAAAGCCAATAAAGAGGCAAGGTTTGTGGAAAGGAAAGTTTGCTTTATTTTGGAGCCTGGCAACCTGAGGAGGACGGTGGATTCCTGTCCAAAGGCTTACTGCTCTTCACTGACAATCAGTGGGCAACAGCTTTTATAGACAGAGGGAGGGGGCTACATGCAGAAACAGCACAGTCAGCTCTCACAGTCATCTTGAAATCGGTCATGCAGTGATCTGATCAGCATCATCTTGGTTGTTTTAAGTACAGTTAGTCTTTAGTTCCAGGGTCAGTTTGTTCCCATTTCTTTGAGGCCAGTTCTCAGAATTGTGGCAGCTTGGGTTGTAGATGACCATCTTATGTCATGGCTACAGTCTGGTCATCATGTAGTTAACTTCTTCTACCTGGTGAGGGTTTCAGTATCTATAGGACAGCTCACAGGACGTGGCTCAGAATATTATCTATAGCCTTTGAGGAGGAACTAAAGGTCCTTGACTTTGCTTAATGACTAAATTATTATTACTTGGTCTCATTTGACTGTTTCCCTTTGTTTCTGCATTTTCTCACTTCTCTGATTAAACTTATTGTTGGCTCAAGTTTTTCCACAGTCAAAAGGCAGGCTGAGGACATGGCGGGGAAGAGCCATAGGGTCCTGCTCCATTACAGGCTGTGGTAATTTGTTATGGCAGCCTTAGCAAACTCATACTCTCTCCAAGGTGAGTCAATGTATAATGCACTCTAATAGCAATAACTATAAAATACTGACTAGTGAATGGTGAGAGTTGGGGAGAGAATCCTGTAGTGTTCTGGTTTGCTTGCATATATTAGTCATTTCTTATATCCTTATAACCTTAATGCACGTTATTCAACTTGTAGCTACACACTTTATATAGTTGTTTTTTGGGTTTGGTTACATATTTTAAACTTGCCTGGTACAGTTTATCAGCTGATACTGGATGTGCTCATTTGCAACTAATTTTCCCACAGACTGTAACAGGGAGAAAATGAAGTCTAACATAATCCGAGGCAGAGACATCTGACCACCATTTTGATAAGGAGTAACAGAATTGCACAAATATAATATCAGCGTTCTTTAAATTGGGTCAAACACAAAACTTTTGTGTGTTATTTCTCTAGGAAGGGTTCAGAGCATTCAATAACTTTCAAAATGGGTGAAATTCAGTGCTGTACTGGTGCTCACCAGCATGAAAATGGTAACGTTTTTCTTTGGCTTCATCCCTATTAAAAACTTGCCCCCAAGTTCCTTTTTCCTTCAGATGCTTGCGAGCCATGGCCACTCTGTCGATGAGTCAAGAGAAAGCCTGGTGAAACCATCATTTGAAGGACCCATGATATCAACTTCAGGGGCTCAGTCAGATGGTCAGTATTCCACTTCGAAAAGCATCAAGGTCCAAAGTGTAACTGATTTTATTTCACATTATATTATTTATTTATTTATTTCCCATGACACAATCACCAAGCAAACGCTGAAACTATTCATGTTGCAGTCTCTGTTCCCAGTTGAATTATTAATCTTTCTGTCAAGTCTAATTCCTGACCCTCAATTTAATTCTATTTCAGCAGCTGATGCCTCTATTAGCCTCACTGCACTTGAATTCTGTTGCTCCCTTGGCTGTAGCCTGCTGAGAAACTGTTTTTCGAGTACTTAGCAGAAAAGCTCTATGCTTTATTGACTCAGATTTTAATTTCAAATACTATTCTTACTGATCAGGTACTTGAAAACAAATGTTCTGAGAGGCTTCGCTAATGCACTGAAAGGTTATTGACAAATTTCATATATGTCCAAGGGCATAAATTATAAGAGAATCTTTCATTCTTTACACACTTTCATTCTTACACCATTAATAGAGTCCTGGAGGAATCAATGGTTCTGAAGGTGAAAACATAGAAAGTTTAAGAAAGCTGATAGCAGAAAAAAACACGGATTTGTACCAAAAAAGACAGACTAGGGCCAGATTTCACTATTTCTGAATATTACATAAGCAAATTAAAATACAAATTTCATGTTTAAGTGAGAATATGACAATCCAATAATTAACAAAACATGATGTAAGTAAAAGATCAATACAACTGAATGAGATGTCTTTATACTTTGGGACTGCTTCACTAATTTAGCACACATAATTGATGACAGTGCAATATATTGAACCAATCAACTAAATTGCCCTAACTCTTATTAGTGTGTTATCACCAATAGTAACATAATTCTGAATTGCATAGAGCAGTGATGCTTCAGATAAAAAGGTTTCTACCGTGTTGCTGAGTACATGAATCTATAAAACATATTGCTATGTACTTTGGTGAAAATTAAAGCAAAATTACCAGTATCTCTTCTAGTTCAGCCTCTTGCTGAATAGCACTTATATAAATATCCTTAAAGTCACTTATCCCAATCTCTCTCCTCCAGTGAGAGAATGTATAACTCTTTACAAGAATGGTCATTCCAATTTTGGATGAATCTAATAATTAGAGAATTTCTTCTCATAACAACTTTTTTATAATTCCTACTACTACCCATTGATACCATGGTGACAATGGAAACCACACAGTAAATACATTTCCTTCCTTTCTACAAGATAGTTTTTGAAATTGTCTGAAATTTCCATCTTTAGCTTGCATTCAGCCAAGGTGAGACTATTTATACCATAATAGCCAACAAATGCCACCATCCATTTTTTGTTGTTGTTATATTTTATTTTCTGGAGAGCCAGTGAGCACCAGTATAGCACTGAATTTCACCCATTATGAAAGTTATTGAATGCTCTGAACCCTTCCTAGAGAAATAACACACAAAAGTTTTGTGTTTGACCCAATTTAAAGAACGCTGATATTATTGGTGCATTAAATTTCAGTATCATCCAGGAAGAGAGAAGAATGATGGCAGAACCTTAGAGGAAAATGGCATTTAATACAAAAGTAGAAGAGGAACCCTTGAAGAAAAGGAAAAACCACAGTTAGAGAGAACAGAGAAAAATGTGGACAGTGTTTCTGGAAGGAATTAGTGAATTGTGTTGAATGCTGGGCAGAGGCAAAGCAGAATAAGGAGTGAACATTTTCTTCAGATTCAGCAACTACCTTGCAGTTACACTGATATGGTAGGGATAGAAGTCAGGTTAAAGAGTGGGGAAGGTTCAAGAATGAATGAATGAATGTGGAGTTGAAAAATCAGGAATTAAGTGAAGGTTACTCCAGAATCTTATGTGTAAAATAACTGAGAGAAACTGGTGGTAACCATAAGGCAGACACAAGTTGTGGGGGAAGCCTTTAAGACTGTAGAGGTCTGAGCTTGTTTGAATGCTAATGGGAAAGTGACAGCAGAATGGAAAGTTGAAGATAACAGAGAGAGAGTGACAGGAGCTAGGTTTCTAACGAGGCAGGTAGGAGAGGATGGGATACAGAGCGTCACTAAGGGGTCCTCTCTTCACTCCCCTTCTCTTCTGCTGAACATGGGCTTTTTTCCCTAAGATTTTATATTAATTTCCTGTAACAAATTGCCACAAATTTAATGGCTTAAAACAACACAAATATATTCTCTTACAGTTCTGAAGGTCAGAAGTCCAAAACGGTTCTCAGTGAGCTACAATTAAGGTGTAGGCAGGTCCATGTCCCTTCTAGAGGTCCTAGGGGAGAATCTGTTTCCTTGCTTTTTCCAAATTCTAGACACCACACACATTCCTTGATTCATGACCCTATTCCTCTACCTGCAAAGCAAGCAACATGAGGACAGGTCCTTCTCACTCTGCTATCTTTTTGGTTCTCTTTCTTCTGCCCTTCTTGTTTACTTATTAAAATCTGTCTGATTATATTGGGCTCATCTGGATAATCCAGGATAATCTCCCTTAATTCTATCTATAACCTTAATTCCCCTGTGCCATGGATCCTAACACATTCACAGGTTCTGGAGATTAGGACATGGATATCTTTGGAGGGGGGCTATTAGTTTGCCTGCCACACACGCCCCCCATTTCATGCTCATATTCCACTCTATTACTTTTCTACAGTCCTCTGATTGGAGAGAGTGGAGAAGGAATAAGTCTTCCCTTTCTATAAAAGTGACCAATACTGAAAAAGTGCTTTATATATATATATATATATATATATATATATATATATATATATATACTAATCCACTTAACAGTCACCACTCTGTGAGGAGAGGTATTTGCTTTAATTAATAGCTGATGGACCTATAACTGACACAGACTTGTAAAATAACTTGCTTCAAATCACACAGTAGTAAGTGTTGGTTTGGGGGTGAAAACCAGAATTGTCTAATGGAATACGTAGTGAATGATCAACTTAGTTGATATTGTCAACTTATCGATGTTTATATAGAATAAAAATAATTACACATGTAAAGAGAGATTTAAAAATAACATACGCGTAAAATGAAAAATCATTTACAAAACCATTCTACGATAAACTTTCTTTCCTGCAATACTATATTAATATCCACCACTTCTAACATATAAAGAACTGTTCATCAAGGAGATATACCATATTTACTTAACAATACCCAAACAACTGGGAATTTAATTGTTACCAGTTTTTAAATGGGCTATTAATTAAGAAAATAAAAATAATATTAAAGTAAATAAACAAACACACCTTTTGCTCATTCCTCATTCCATTTCTCTTCTTAATGTCTTCTCTCTTTCCTTTAGACTTTCTCTCTTACAATCTAAGTCCTCTCAACTTTTAAAAATGTTCTAAGTTTTTATTCTTCTATGAAACGTTCACCCTCTGGGCTCTAGGTTTCCTTCTTTTTTGGAACTCAAATCATTATTTGCCATTCCAATTTTTGAAAATATCTTATTAGTATTATGTTCTAATCTTTATATTTTTCTGAGATTTAACATTAATGGGTACTTCTCAGTAGGCATCTGGGGAAAGGGCCTGCATCATTTCTGAATTTTCATTCTCCAGTTCCATCTACCACAATGCATGCAAATAATATTATGGAGGGCCTTGTTTGGTTTTGTGCTATTATCCCTTAAGCCAATAACTGAATATTAGCAGGCATCAAGAAATTTATTTTATTAAACATGTATATTCTCAGACATACATGAAAAGAATTCTGCTATCTGGTTGAACACAATAAAATATTTTCTGCTAAAATAATATACTTATCACATCTGAGTTTTGCTAGCCAGTTCCCTTTTGAATAAATAACACACAAGTTAGGGGCTTGCCTACTTTACCATTCAATCTCCAGCTCCTAGAAATGTGTCGATCTCACAGTAGTCCTCAATAAATATCTGTTGAATGAATGTGTGCTTGTTTGAAAAAAATGTAGGAAATATTCAAGAAAATTTTAAATGTGGCATAGAGTATATTCACTTATTTGACTAGGTTGGAAAACAGATGTGTCTTTCTAAATGTAATAACTAATTTAAGCCTCAATTCTTTTTTTAAAATAAAAACTATATGCATTTATGTATGTCATTTGTGTTTGTATGTGTTTGTGCATCAGTTTTACTTCTCTTACAGGCAAAACCTCTTGTTTGTGCCTAGTGTATGGTTTATGTGAAAAAATTTATCTAGATTTACCAATTCACTGTGATATAATGGTATGCATTTACAATGACACAATATCTACTGGTTAATAGACTCATTTTCATAGCAATACATTAGCACCCACCCTGCAAGAGGTACCCCAGAAAATTATAGATCAAAAAAGAGAAATAACATAATCCATAAATTCAGCCTAGAAGATGTTTTTTTTTTTTTTTGCCAACACCTGCTGTCCTCATGCTGAATACTAACGTTCCCCAATTCTGAACTTTGCCCTTTTTCACTTAGCCATTTCAGATTGCTGCCTTCCAGTCTTCTTCTCTTCCCTCTTCTCTTTTCCCCTCTCCCCTTCCCCTCATCCTGACTCCTTAGTCCTATTCTTCCCAACTCTTTCTTCTTCTCTTTCTCCCTCTGTCTCTCTCTCTCTCTCTCTCTCTACCTCTGTTTCTCTGTCTCTGTCTCATTCACATTTGTTTTCATGCAAGAGATGAAAGGCAGCTCAATATTTACTAAAAATCTCCTCAAGATGTCTTTAGAACCAGAAGAATTCTTCCCAACAACTACACATTATATCTCAGAAAGTTTGGTCAAATATATTTACTAATTTGGATTAATTACTTCATTAGTGCCTGGGCTTCCACAAAAATTATTTCACTTTTCCACCACCTCTGAGTGACTAGTTAGCCATTCTGGTGCCTTTCCCTAAACAAAGAAAATCTGATCTAATATGATGTGTTTTTTCTGCTCTCAGACAGTCTTATCAACAAGGAGGAAAAAAAAAAACCCTCTTAAATGTGGAGACAGAGCAGGACATGAAGGAAGGAAGGAAGGAAAGAAGGGAAGAAGGAAGGAAAGAAGGAAGGAAAGAAGGTAAGTAGGTAGGAAGGAAGGAAGAAAGTTAAATGATGTTTTTAAATGTTCTTTATTTCAGATATAACTTTGACCCAGAAATTTTGAATGTATTTCTTGAGGGATAGCAGTAGTCAAAACAGTAGTGTTCAGGGACCTAACCTTAGGAGCTCACACTCTCATTGGAACTGCCAAAGATACACATAATAAGTGAGCTAGGAAATCCGGTATTTTAGGATTAAGAATCAAGACATATATTCTTCAAAGTTGTGGAAAGCATTTTTGGTTTACTGTATTAAATGTTTATTTAAATAAGTCATTATTTATTATAACAGGACAAGTATTAAAAATCTTAGATTTCAGGTGAGATCCTTTTGCCTGAAATGAACTATACCAGACTAAAGGAGTTGTTATTCACTAAGTTCCTTTGGTTCCTTGTGGAGAAATATGAAAGAAGATGTGTTCTCTTTTAAAGACAGCCACTTGTTAAATTTACCAAACTTAACAGTGCCTAACGGAATCAAATGATAGAAAGATGAATCATCCATTCAGTATATCAGAATTAGGGAGAGGAGAGCACGGTGCTCACCTTGGGCGGGCACAAAACTAAGAGAGTGCCAAAACAACAACAACAAAGAAAACCAGTAGTTAAGATACATACTATTTTGCATGGGGACCTGGCCTGAGGAGCAGGGGTGGGAGCTTCGAGACTAGGGCGGCGCGAAAGGGGTGAGAAGCGGACAGAAGACATGATAGGAAAGATAAAAATAAAAGGAAAAGGAAAAGGAAAGTTTCCAGTTTGACAATCAAGCTGTCTTCTGCATCCATTTCATCCCAAGACCACCAAGCCGATGTGGAGGCTTTTTCCTCCTTTCCTTTACTTTTCATGAGACTGATCACAACCAGCACTGCAAAGTCCGTCGAATTAAGGAATGCTGTTGCCTACATGTGTGAATGAGCTGTGAGTAAACTACTGAAGTAGAGGAGAACTAACTTGAAAGGTCCTCATGAATGTCCATGTGGCTGACAAGAAGTTAACTTGTCATAGATGTGATAAAGAAGAATAGTTGGGGAGGAGCTTCAAGATGGCAGAAGAGTAAGACGCGGAGATCACCTTCCTACCCACAAATACATCAGAAATACATCTACAGGTGGAACTGCTCCTACAGAACACCTGCTGAACGCTGGCAGAAGGCCTCAGACCTCCCAAAAGGCAAGAAACTCCCCACATACCTGGGTAGGGCAAAAGAAAAAACAGAGACAAAAGAATAGGGACGGGATCTGCACCAGTGGGAGGGAGCTGTGAAGGAGGAAAGGTTTCCACACACTAGAAGCCCCTTCACTGGCGGAGACTGCGGGTGGCGGAGGGGGAAAGCTTCGGAACCACGGAGGAGAGCGCAGCAACAGGGGTGTGGAGGGCAAAGCGGAGAGACTCCCGCACAGAGGATCGGCGCCGAGCAGCACTCACCAGCCCGAGAGGCTTGTCTGCTCACCCTCCGGGGCGGGCGGGGGATGGGAGCTGAGGCTCCGGTGTCGGTGGATCCCAGGGAGAGGACTGGCGTTGGCGGCGTGAACACAGCCTGAAGGGGTTAGCGCACCACAGCTAGCCGGGAGGGAGTCCGGGAAAAAGTCTGGAGCTGCCGAAGAGGTAAGAGACTTTTTCTTGCTTCTTGTTTCCTGGTGTGTGAGGAGAGGGGATTCAGAGCGCCGCTTAAAGGAGCTCCAGAGACGGGCATGAGACGCTAAGGCTGCTGCTGCCACCACCAAGAAGCCTGTGTGCGAGCACAGGTCACTTTCCACACCGCCCCTCCCGGGAGCCGCTGCAGCCCGCCACTGCCAGGGTCCCGTGAACCAGGGACAACTTCCCCGGAAGAACGCACGGCGCGCCTCAGGCTGCTGCAACGTCACGCCGGCCTCTGCCGCCCCAGGCTCGCCCCGCCTCCTCCGTACTCTTCCCTCCCCCCGGCCTGAGTGAGCCAGAGCACCTGAAGCAGCTGCTCCTTTAACCCCGTCCTGTGTGAGTGAAGAACAGACGCCCTGAGGCGACCTATACGCAGAGGCGGGTCCAAATCCAAAGCTGAACCCCGGAAGCTGAGCGAACAAAGAAGAGAAAGGGAAATTTCTCCCAGCAGCCTCAGCAGTAGCGGATTAAATCTCCACCATCAACTTGATGTACTGTGCACCTGTGGATTACCTGAGTAGACAACAAATCATCCCAAATTGAGGAGGTGGACTTTGGGAGCAATGCTATATATATTTTTTCCCCTTTTTCTCTTTTTGTGAGTGTGTATGTGTATGCTTCTGTGTGTGATTTTGTCTGTATAGCTTTGCTTTTACCATTTGTCCTAGGGTTCTGTCTGTCCGTTTTTTCTTTTTTTTTTTTTTATTATTTAAAAATTTTTTTAAAATAATTTTTTAAAATTATTTTATTTTATTGTATTTTATCTTCTTCTTTCTTTTTTCCTCCCTTTTATTCTGAGCCGTGTGGAGGACAGGCTCTTGGTGCTCCAGGCAGGCGTCCATCAGGGCTGTGCCACTGAGGTGGGAGAGCCAAGTTCAGGACACTGGTCCACGTGAGACTTCCCAGCTCCATGTAATATCAAACGGTGAAAATCTCCCAGAGATCTCCATCTCAACGCCAAGACCCAGCTCCACTCAACGACCAACAAGCTACAGTGCTGGACACCCTATGCCAAACAACTAGCAAGATGGGAACACAACCACACCCATTAGCAGAGAGGCTGCCTAAAATCATAATAAGGCCACAGACGCCCAAAAACACACCACCAGACGTAGATCTGCCCACCAGAAAGACAAGATCCAGCCTCATCCTCCAGAACACAGGCACTAGTCCCCTCCACCAGGAAGCCTACACAACCCACTAAACAAACCTTAGCCACTGGGGACAGACACCAAAAACAATGGAAACTATGAACCTGCAGCCTGCGAAAAGGAGACCCCAAACACAGTAAATTAAGCAAAATGAGAAGACAGAGAAACACACAGCAGATGAAGGAGCAAGGCAAAAAACCACCAGACCTAACAAATGAAGAGGAAATAGGCAGTCTACCTGAAAAAGAATTCAGAATAATGATAATAAAGATGATCCAAAATCTTAGAAATAGAGTGGAGAAAATACAAGGAACGTTTAACAAGGACCTAGAAGAACTACAGGGCAAAAAAACAGTGATGAACAACACAATAAATGAAATTAAAAATTCTCTAGAAGGGATCAATAGCAGAATAACGGATAAGTGACCTGGAAGATAAAATAGTGGAAATAACTACTGCAGAGCAGAATAAAGAAAAAAGAATGAAAAGAATTGAGGACAGTCTCAGAGACTTCAGGGACAACATTAAATGCACCAACATTCGAATTATAGGGGTCCCAGAAGAATAAGAGAAAAAGAAAGGGACTGAGAAAATATTTGAAGAGATTATAGTTGAAAACTTCCCTAATATGGGACAGGAGATAGTTAATCAAGTCCAGGAAGCACAAAGGGTCCCATACAGGATAAATCCATGGACAAACATGCCAAGACACATATTAATCAAACTATCAGAAATTAAATACCAAGAACAAATATTAAAAGCACCAAGGGAAAAACAACAAATAACACATAAGAGAATCCCCAAAAGGTTAACTTAAGCTGATCTTTCAGCAGAAACTCTGCAAGCCAGAAGGGAATGGTAGGACATATTTTAAGTGATGAAGGAGGAAAAGCTACAACCAAGATTACTCTACCCAGCAAGGATCTCATTCAAATTTGACGGAGAAATACTAGAGCTAATCAATGAATTCGGTAAAGTAGCAAGATACAAAATTAATGCACAGAAATCTCTTGCATTCCTATACACTAATGATGAGAAATCTGAAAGAGAAATTATGGAAACACTCCCATTTACCATTGCAACAAAAAGAGTAAAATACCTAGGAATAAACCTACGAAAGGAGGCAAAAGACCTGTATGCAGGGTATTCCCGATAATATCTTGATTATATGTTTCTTATTTATATTTTCAAATTTCTCTTATGATTTTCACATTTGATTTAATACTGCTCTAAGGCAGATAAGGATAGTGTATTGTTGTCATTTATAAACCAGGAAACAGAGCCAAGCAGTGTTTAAGTGACTTACACAAGGTCACAGAACTGGTAGCCAAAATATTCATTTAGTATATTCTTTTAGAGAATAATTAATAACAATCCATAAATAGAAATGACTTTTCTTTGTGTTTTTCTGCCATGGACCTATTAGTTACTACAGAAGTGATGAAATATTGGAAGAGTAATTAGAAAAATACTGTGGAAATACTCAGTATTTGAAATTACATCAGTATATTCTTTTTAAAAAAAATCATTTATGGAGCCTACTTGATAAATCTGTATCTAGACAACTTTAGTAATAATATTTAACAAATCACATTATGTATTATCATGTATAGGGAGAAGATACCTGATCAAAATTCAATAAAGAATTACATAAAAAACAAATAATACAGTTAAATAATTAACACAGATAATTAAATATTGCAATATTTTATATAAGATATTTTATTCTATGGTTTTATGTGTCACTAACAAAAATACTTATATTGCTTCTCTAAGGAACATTTTTATACTTTACCTATTTTGTTGATTTTTTGCTATGTTCTGTCTTTTATAGACGGTACTACAAGTACCCTTATTAACTTCAACAATTGTTTCCAGCTTGGCTAGCTACTCTAATTGCAAAACAAACTTTTCATCTTACTTTGATACTATCTAGTTTCTCATCAGTAGGGAGAAATTTGCATGAAAATATACTACTCATGTAAATGCTTCCAAATTATTGCAAGGGAAAAATAGACCACTGAATCATTATTGAGCTCATTTGAAGAAAGATGCTATGTAAGTACCAAATACTATCATTTTGTCTGACAAATACCATTAGTTCATTATGAAGTATAACATTCAATTATCTATGACATGCAACAGAAATGAGATGCTTTGTTAGGTCCTGCTAAAGTGTTATTCTGAAATTGCTTTTTAAATTTATCTGGCACTACACTTTTGTTATTAAAGAACGAATGGACTTCACTTAATTCAGATAATTCATTGCTTCCCTTTAGGATAAGCTAATTAAAATGGCAACTTCCTTGAACATAACTTCTGTGGTTCTGTAAAGATTGCAGTCATGATAAAAGTCAGGGATCATGGTATGTTTTACATGAAATAATATGTTATTATTAATAAGTGAACTATGAAAAATTAAGGATATATGGATGTATATTATAATTGTTGAGGGAATCTTTTTTTTAATGGGGAAAAACCCAATAGCTAAAACCTAAAAAAAAAATTAAAATAGAATTCTAAAAAAAAGCAAATATTAAAAAGAAGAAGAGGCAGGGTATAAGGAACAGAAAATAGAGAGGTGAGTAGAAAACATAAATCATAGATAAATCTAAACATATTAATAATACATTAAATGTTAGTGGATGAATCTCACCAATTAAAAGAAAAAGGTGTCAGAATAGATCACTTTTAAAAAAGAGCAATCTCTGTGTTGTTCACAAACACATGTGAGCTGAAGATAAATGGACAGAAAATATGCCAAGCAAAGATTAAACAAAAGAAGCCTGAGGCAGTTATATTAGTATCCCTCATGAAAATAGATTTTTAAAATCCTTATGAAATTATTAGCAAATTAAATCCAATGATCTAAAAAAAATAATACATCATAACCAAATGGAATTTTACCCAGGAATGCAAGAATGGTTTAGTATCCAAAAATCAGTAGATGTAATAAATCATATTAATAGAATAAAGGAGAAAAGATCTAAGATAATTTTAATTGATGTAGAATAAACATTTGGAAAAGTTCAACACCCTTTCATGGTAAAAACTACCACTAACTAGGACTGGAAGTGAGCTTTCACAACCTGATTAAAAGAATCTGCAAGCCTACAGAATGTTCAATCCTGAAAACCTCTATGCTTTCAACCTATGATAAGGAACAAGCAAGGATAAACCTTCTCACCACTTTTATTTAACATCATACTGAAGGTTCTAACAAATCCAATAAGAAAAAGAAATAAAAGGCATACAAAATGGAAAAGAACAAGTAAAACTCTTATTATAGATGAATAACCATGAATGTGTAGAAAATCCTAAGAAATTCAAACCAAAGCTATTAGAACAAATAAATGAATTTAGCAAGGTTTTGGAATGTAATGCCAACATACAAAAACTATTTTTATTTCTTTGTACTAGGTACAATTAGAAATTTTGAATTAAGTTTCATAGTAACATTAAAAAAGAAATAAATTTAGTACAAAATAACCAGGAGTTGAGAGCTGAAGTTGAAAACTACAAAACATTGCAAAAGGAAATTAAGTAAAACAAATAAATGGGATGAGGCCCCATTTTCATCTATTGGAAGACACATTGCTATTAAGATTAAAATATTCCTCAAATTGACTTACAGATACAATTCACTCTAAACCTCAGGACATTTAGAGAGCCTATTCTTGAGGCCATCTCAGAATTCCTCCCAATCATCCACATTTAGAGATGGAGCTGCCCTACAGTAGAATGAGACTTTGAGGGTAGCAGCGGCTCTGGTGTCCTCTGAATTACTAATAAAAGACTCTGAAAGAAGTAACAACCATTTTTATTCCTTGGCTAATCCTCACTTGAGCATCCGTAAGTAGTTATAGTAATCATAATTATAAGAAATATTTGAATAGCCCTTCTTAATTTACAGATTACATATATGGGCATTATTTTATTTGTTGGCTGTATATGTCACATGCCATGATTCTACTGTTCTGAGTATTCTCCCTGGAACTCTGCAAAGATGTAGCCTATCTGTATTAAGGCACATGGTGGGAGAATATAAAAATATATGAAAGCATAAGAATTGTCAAGACAAATATTTCTTTTTCATTTATTATTTCAGCAATAGGCTCTGTGCTAAGAATAGTGATGGACAAAACCTGACTTCTTCCTTCTTCTCAAGGAGGTCACAGTCTTAATAGAGAAACCAACATAATTCAAATAACACTAAGAAACATATAATTTCTAAATAAATAACATTTCTAAAGGAGTTGACATAGAATAGTAAAAGAAGGTTTCTCTGGGAAAATAAAGCTCTCTCTGATATTTAAAGATGACTAGAAGTTAATTAGACATAGAAGAGAGGGAAGTATAATCTGGCCAGAGAGAACATGTGCAACAGTCCTGTGGCAAAAGTGTTCAACACAGTTTTATGAAGTTGACAGAAGGTCACAGTAGCTGAAGAATGGTGAGGCAGAGGAGCATAGGTAAAAATAAGAATTAACTCCATAACAATTCAGACAAGAATTTATAGTATATACTAAGTTCCCCCCCACCTCCTTTATCCTGGCATGCTGGTAAATCATTAAAGATTTTAAATATGGGAAGCATTTGACTGGAGTTGTGTTTCAGAAAAAATCAATTCTGGTGGGTTGTAGAGATGGAAATTGATTGGAAGAGAAACAGATAGAGTTATAGAACTATAAGAGGTATTGCATTAAACCAGTAATATTTGAGCATAGCAGTACTGGAAAGGAGAGATGAGCTAGTCTAGAGACAGTTAGAAATGGTCAAGCCAAGAGATAGTTAGGAAATTAGAAAACAGAATTAATGGGAATCAATGTAGGCTGGATTTGAGATGTGAGAGAGACAGAAAATGATGAGAGGCTCCAAACTGAGATGAAGGAATGTTTCTCAAAATAATCATTCAACAGAGACAATAGAACAGTTTCACAGAATGATATAACATACACAGCATCAGAATACCAAACGTTGCTCCTGATCACTATTCAAAATAAGGATCACTTCATTATTTGCATCTTGTACCAGCTTGTTCTATTGTGTTGATCCCTGATAGGTGAATATCAGAGCTAAAAGCACTAAACTTATTTCCTAGAAGTAAAAGATATACTTTTCCTCAGTTGAAAGTCAGTTTAATGAAGACAAATAATTTTTTTGTCTTGTTTTCTTGTCTTCAACATCTAAACCAGAGCCTGGCCTACAGAAAGTACTCAATAAACATCTGTTGAAAGATTTATTTCTGAGCTCTCTATTCTGTTCCATCGGTCTATATCTGTCTTTACATCAGACCATACTGTTTTGATTACTATAGTTTTGTAACATACTTTAAAATCAGGACATATGATGCCTCCGGCTTTGTTATTCTTTCTCAAGATTGATTTGTCTATTTTTTATTATTTTTTTTGAATTTCAGAATTGTTTTTTCAATTTCTGTAAAAATTGCCATTGGGATGCTTCTGATAGGGATTGCGCTGAATCTGTAGATCACTGTGGTTAGCATGAACATTTTAATAGTGTTAAGGCTTACAATCCATGAACACTGGATGCCTTTTCATTTGTTTGTGTCTTCTTTAATTTTTGTTTTTTATCACTATTTTGTACTTTTCAGTATTCAGGTCTTTCACCTACTTATTTAAGTTTATTTCTAAGTATTTTATTCTATTTGGTGATATTTTAAATGGGATTATTTTTCTAATTTCCTGTTTAGATAGTTCACTGCTTTGTACAGAAATGTAACTGATTTTTGTATGTTTATTGGTATCCTGAAAGTTTATTGAATACATTTATTAGTCCTAACAGTGTTTGTTTTAATGGAGTCTTTCGGGTTTTCTATATATAAGATCATGTCATCTGCAAAAAGGGACAATTTTTAGTTTTTTAAGGAACCTCCATGCTGTTCTCCATAGTGGCTGTGTCAATTTACATTCCCACCAACAGTGCAAGAGGGTTCCCTTTTCTCCACACCCTCTCCAGCATTTGTTTGTAGATTTTCTGATGATGCCCATTCTACCTGGTGTGAGGTGATACCTCATTGTAGTTTTGATTTGCATTTCTCTAATAATTAGTGATGTTGAGAAGATTTCCATGTGCTTCTTGGCCATCTGTATGTTTCTTTGGAGAAATGCCTATTTGGGTCTTCTGCCCATTTGTTTTTTTGATATTGAGCTGTATGAGCTGTTTATATATTTTGGAGATTAATCCTTTGTCTGTTGATTCATTTGCAAATATTTTCTCCCATGCTGAGGGTTGTCTTTTCATCTTGATTGTAGCTTCCTCTGCTTTGCAAAAGCTTTTAAGTTTCATTAGGTCCCATTTGTTTATTTTTGTTTTTATTTCCATTACTCTAGGAGGTGGATCAAAAAAGATCATGCTGTTATTTATGTCAAAGACTGTTCTTATGTTTTCCTCTAAGAGTTTTATAGTGTCGATCTTACATTTAGGTCTCTAGTCCATTTGGTTTATTTTTGTGTATGGTGTTAGGGACTGTTCTAATTTCATTGTTTTACATGTAGCTGTCCAGTTTTCCCAGCACCACTTATTGAAGAGACTGTCTTTTCTCCATTTTATGTCTTTGCCTCATTTGTCATAGATTAGTTGACCATAGGGGTGGGTTTATCTCTGGGGTTTCTATGCTGTTTCATTGATCTATATTTCTGTTTTTGTGCCAGTACCATATTGTCTTGATTACTGTAGCCTTGTAGCATAGTCTGAAGTCAGGGAGTCTGATTCCTCCACCTTTGTTTTTTTGCCTCAAGACTGCTTTGGCTATTTGGGGTTTTTTGTGTCTCCATACAAATTTTAAGATTTTTTTTTTCTACTTGCAAAAAAATGCCACTGGTAATTTGATAGTGATTGCATTAAATCTGTATATTGCTTTGGGTAGTATAGTCATTTTCACAATATTGATTCTTCCAATCCAAGAACATGGTATATCTTTCCATCTGTTTGTGTCATCTTTGATTTCTTTCATCACTGTCTTACAGTTTTCTGAGTACAGGTCTTTTATCTCCTTAGGTAGGTTTATTCCTAAGTATTTTATTCTTTTTGTTGCAACGGTGAATGGGATTGTTTCCTTAATTTCTCTTTCTGATCTTTCATTGTTAGTGTATAGGAATGCAAGAGATTTCTGTGCATTAATTTTGTATCCTGCAACTTTCCCAAATTCATTGATTAGCTCTAGTAGTTTTCTGGTGGCATTTTAAGGATTCCCTATGTATACTACCATGTCATCTGCAAACAATGACGGTTTTTTTTTTATACTTATATATATTTTACTGAGGCATAATTTAACATATATTAATTTCAGGTATACAACATAATGATCAATATTTGTATATATTGTGAAATGACCACCACAATAAGTCTGTTCCTATATAGTTATAAAAAAAATTTTTTTCCTGTGATGAGTGCTTTTAAAAACTACTCTCTTAGCAACTTTCAAATATGCAATATAGTATTATTAACTATAGTCACCATGCCCATGACATTTATTTTATAACCGGAAGTTGTACCTTTTGACCCTCTTCACCCATTTTGCCCACCATGCACCCACACACACACACAACTCTGGTAATGACCAATCAGTTCTCTATATTTATGAACTTGGTTTTTCTGTTTTGTTTTTAAAATTCTACATATAAGTGAGATAATACTGCATTTGTCTTTCTCTGTCTGACTTATTTCACTTAGCATAATGCCTTCTAGGTCCATCCACGTTGTTGCAGATGGCAAGATTTCATTCTTTTTTATGGCTGAATAGTACTCCATTGTATATATATATACCACATTTTCTTTTTCCAGTTATCCATCAATGGAGATGTAGGTTGTTTCCATATCTTGGCTATTGTAAATAATGCTGCAGTGAACATAGGGGTGCATGTATCTTTCCAAATTAGTGTTTTTGTTTCTTCAGATAAATACCTAGAGGTGGATTGCTGTATCATATGGTAGCTCTATTTTTAATTTTTTGAGGAATCTCCACACTGCTTTCCATAGTCGCTGCACTTATTTACATTCCCACCAATAGTGCACAAGGATTCCCTTTTCTCCACATCCTTGCCAACACTTGTTATTGCTTGTCTTTTTTTTTTTTTTAATCAGTCATCAATTTTATACACATCACTGTATACATGTCAATCCCAATCGCCCAATTCAGCACACCACCATCCCCACCCCACCGCAGTTTTCCCCCCTTGGCATCCATGTTAAACCATGACAGTTTTACTTCTTCTCTTCCAATTTGTATTTCTTTTTCTTCTCTGATTGCCATGGCTAGGACTTCCAAAACTATGTTGAATAATAGTGGCGAGAGTGGACATCCTTGTCTTGTTCCTGATCTTAGAGGAAATGCTTTCAGCTTTTCAGTATTGAGAATGAGGTTTGTTGTGGGTTTGTCGTATGTGGCCTTTATTATGTTGAGGTAGGTTCCCTCTATGCCCACTTTCTGGAGAGTATTTATCATAAATGGGTGTTGAATTTTGTCGAAAGCTTTGTCTGCAACTATTGAGATGATCATATGTTTGGTTTTTTTATAAATTTATTTTATTTTTGGCTGCTTTGGGCCTTCATTGCTGCACGCGGGCTCTCTCTAGTTGCAGTGAGCGGGGGCCACTCCTTGCCGTGGTGCACGGGCCTCTCATGGCAGTGGTCTCTCCTGTGGAGCACGCGCTCCAGGTGCATGGGCTTCAGCAGCCATGGCTCATGGGTTCTAGAGCATAGTAGTTCTGCACGGGCTTTGTTGCTCCGCGGCATGTGGGATCCTCCCGGACCAGGGCTCGAACCCGTGTCCCCTGCATTGGCAGGCAGATTCCCAACCACTGTCCCACCAGGGAAGCCCATCATCATATGGTTTTTATTCTTCTGTTTGTTAATATGGTGTATCACATTGATTGATTTGCGTATATTGAAGAATCCTTGCATCCATGCGATAAATCCCACTTGATCATGCTGTATGATCCTTTTAATGTGTTGTTGGATTCTGTTTGCTAGTATTTTGTTGAGGATTTTTGCATCTATATTCATCAGTGATATTGGTCTGTAATTTTCTTTTTTTGTACTGTTTTGTCTGGTTTTGGTATCAGAGTGATGGTGGCATCATAGAATGAGTTTGGGAGTGTTCATTCCTCTGCAGTTTTCTGGAAGAGTTTGAGAAGGATGGGTGTTAGACCTTCTCTAAATGTTTGAGAGAATTCACCTGTGAAGCCATCTGGTCTTGGACTTTTGTTTATTGGAAGATTTTTAATCACAGTTTCAATTTCATTACTTGTGATTGGTCTGTTCATATTTTCCATTTCCTCGTGGTTCTGTCTTGGAAGTTTATACCTTTGTAAGAATTTGTCCATTTCTTCCAGGTTGTCCGTTTTATTGGCATAGAGTTGCTTGTAGTATTCTCTTATGATGCTTTGCATCTATCTGGTGTCCATTTTAACTTCTCCTTTTTCATTTCTAAGTTTACTGATTTGAGTCCTCTCCCTCTTTTTGATGAGTCTGGCTAAAATTTTATCAATTTTGTTTATCTTCTCAAAGAACCAGCTTTTAGTTTTATTGATCTGTGCTACTGTTTTCTTTGTTTCTATTTCATTTTTTATTGCTCTGATCTTTTTGATTTCTTTCCTTCTACTAAATTTGGTTTTGTTTGTCCTTCTTTCTCTAGTTCTTTAGGTGTATGCTTAGATTTTTTATTTGAGATATTTCTTGTTTCTTGAGGTAGGCTTGTATTGCTATAAACTTCCCTCTTAGAATTGCTTTTGCTGCATCCCATAGGTTTTGGATCGTCGTTTTTTCATTGTAGTTTCTAGGTATTTTTTTATTTCCTCTTTGATTTCTTCAGTGATCTCTTGGTTATTTAGTAACGTATTGTTTAGCCTCTATGTGTCTGTGTTTTTTACGGTTTTTTCCCTGTAATTGATTTCTAATCTCATAATGTTGTGGTCGGAAAAGATGCTTGATATGATTTTAATTTTCTTAAATTTACCGAGGCTTGATTTGTGACCCTAGATGTGATCTATCCTGGAGAATGTTCCATGTGCACTTGAGAAGAAAGTGTAATCTGCTGTTTTTGGATGGAACGTCCTATAAATATCAATTAAATCTATCTGGTCTATTGTGTCATTTAAAGCTTGTGTTTCCTTATTAATTTTCTGTCTGGATGATCTGTCCATTGGTGTAAGTGAGGTGTTAAAGTGCCCCACTGTTATTGTGTTACTGTTGATTTCCTCTTTTATAGCTGTTAGCATTTGTCTTATGTATTGAGGTGCTCCTATGTTGGGTGCATATATATTTATAATTATTATTTCTTCTTCTTGGATTGATCCCTTGATCATTATGTAGTGTCCTTCCTTGTCTCTTGTAACATTCTTTATTTTAAAGTCTATTTTATCTCATATGAGTATTGCTACTTCACCTTTCTTTTGATTTCCTTTTGCATGGAATATCTTTTTCCATCCCCTCACTTTCGGTCTGTATGTGTCCCTAGGTCTGAAGTGGGTCTCTTGTAGACATCATATATATGGGTCTTGCTTTTGTATCCATTCAGTAAGCCTGTGTCTTTTGGTTGGAGCATTCACGTTTTAGGTAATTATTGATATGTTTGTTCCTATTACCATTTTCTTAATTGTTATGGGTTTGTTTTTGTAGGTTCTTTTATCCTCTTGTGTTCCCCACTTAGAGAAGTCCCTTTAGGATTTGTTGTAGAGCTGGTTTGGTGGTGCTGATTTCTCTTAGCTTTTGCTTTTCTGTAAAGCTTTTGATTTCTCCATCGAATCTCAATGAGATCCTTGCTGAGTAGAGTAATCTTGGTTGTAGGTTCTTCCCTTTCATCACTTTAAATATATCGTGCCACTCCCTTCTGGCTTGTAGAGTTTCTGCTGAGAAATCACCTGTTAACTTTATGGGAGTTCCCTTGTATATTAGTTGTCATTTTTCCCTTGTTGTTTTGTATATTTTTCTTTGTCTTTAATTTTTGTCAGTTTGACTACTATGTGTCTTGGCATGTTTCTCCTTGGGTTTATCCTGCCTAGGACTCTCTGTGCTTCCTGGACTTGGGTGGCTATTTCCTTTCCCATGTTAGGGAAGTTTTTGACTATAATCTCTTCAAATATTTTCTTGGGTCCTTTCTCTTTCCCTTCTCCTTCTGGCACCCCTATAATGCAAATGTTGTTGCATTTAATGCTGTCCCAGAGGTCTGTAAAGCTGCCTTCATTTCTTTTCATTCTTTTTTCTTTATTCTGTTCTGTGGCAGTGAATTCCACCTTTCTGTCTTCCAGGTCACTTATCCGTTCCTCTGCTTCAGTTATTCTGCTACTGATTCCTTCTAGTGTATTTTTCATTTCAGTTATTGTATTGTTCATCTCTGTTAGTTTGTTCTTTAATTCTTCTAGGTGTTTGTTCTTTAATTCTTTGAGGTCTTTGTTAAACATTTCTTGAATCTTCTCGATCTTTGCCTCCATTCTTTTCCCGAGGTCCTGGATCATCT
This sequence comes from Balaenoptera acutorostrata, assembly GCF_949987535.1. Classification (NCBI taxonomy): domain Eukaryota; kingdom Metazoa; phylum Chordata; class Mammalia; order Artiodactyla; family Balaenopteridae; genus Balaenoptera; species Balaenoptera acutorostrata. The sequence goes on from NC_080075.1 coordinate 66,121,622, forward strand.
TCACTATCATTATTCTGAATTCTTTTTCTGGAACGTTGCCTATCTCCACTTCATTCAGTTGTTTTTCTGGGGTTTTATCTTGTTCCTTCATCTGGTACAAAGTCCTCTGCCTTTTCATTTTGTCTATCTTTCTGTGAATGTGGTTTTCCTTCCACAGTCTGCAGAATTGTAGTTCTTCTTGCTTCTGCTGTCTGCCTTCTGGTGGATGAGGCTATCCAAGAGGCTTGTGCAAGCTTCCTGATGGGAGGGACTGGTGGTGGGTAGAGCTGGGTGTTGCTCTGGTGGTCAGAGCTCATTAAAACTTCAATCTGCTTGTCTGCTGATGGGTGGGGCTGGGTTCCCCCATGTTGGTTTTCTGGCCTAAGGCAACCCAGCACTGGAGCCTTCCAGGCTGTTTGGTGTGGTTAATGGCAGACTCTGGGGGGGCTCACACCAAGGAGCACTTCCCAGAAGTTCTGCTGCCAGTGACCTTGTCCCCATAGTGAGCCACAGCCACCCCCTGCCTCCACAGGAGACCCTCCAATACTAGCAGGTAGGTCTGGTTCAGTCTCCTATGGGGTCACTGCTCTTTCCCCTGTGTCCCAATGCACACACTACTTTGTGTGTCCTTTCCAAGAGTGGAGTCTCTGTTTCCCCCAGTCCTGTCAAAGTCCTGCAGTCAAATCCCAGTAGCCTTCAAAGTCTGATTCTCTAGGAATTTCTTCTCCCGTTGCCAGACCCCCATGTTGGGAAGCCTGATGTTGGGCTCAGAACCTTCACTCCAGTGGGTGGACTTCTGTGGTATAATTGTTCTCCAGTTTGTGAGTCACCCACCCAGAGGTTATGGGATTTGATTTTATTGTGATTGTGCCCCTTCTACCGTCTCATTGCAGCTTCTCCTTTGTCTTTGGATGTGGGGTATCTTTTTTGGTGAGTTTCAGTGTCTTCCTGTCAATGATTGTTCAGCAGTTAGTTGTGATTCCAGTGCTCTCGCAAGAGGGAATGAGCGCACCTCCTTTTACTCTGCTGTCTTGAACCAATCTCCTAAAACCTTTGTATACCATTGGTGGGAATGCAAAATCGTACAGTTGCTATAATAAACAATATGGAGAGTCTTCAAAAAATTTAAAATAGAACTACTCTGTGATCCAGCAATCAATCCCTGTTCTGAGTATTAAATAATAATAGTTTATACATAAAACAAAGTCAAGCATGTTTAGTTCCTCTTCAAGGGCTATAGATAATGTTCTGAAGCATATCACTGAGCTGTTTTGCAGATACTGAAACCTCCCCCACAAGGTGGAAGAAGTTAACTGCATGCTGACCACCAGCACATAGCCCCCTGACCATACGAAACCAGAAGGTTGATGATGTTGACTCCTGAAATACCACCTGGTTACTTCATCTCCAACCAATCAGAGGAATGTCTATGAGCTGTTGCCCCAAATTAAGACTGTTCTTTAGGACATTAGTCCACCATCTTCTTGGTTTGCTGGCTTTATGAATAAAGTCACTTTCCCTTGCCCCATCATCTTGTTTCTTGACTTATTGGCCTGTCATGAGGCAAGTGAAATGAGCTTGGGCTTGGTTACAATATTTATTGTGGGAGTAAGGAGTAGGAGGGTGTCTGGACTAATAAATGATTGGTGAAAGGGTAAAGGGAAGTTTCAAGAGTCCTCTGCACAGACTCAACTGTCTTTCTTGTCTCTTCATGAGTAGTATGTGCAAATTCAGAAGGGTTCGGTGTGCTACATGTGGTGGATTTTTGGCCTGTGACATCCCAAGTTCACTGATCAGCTATTCTAGTCTCTCAATGTGCCTGGGCAATGTTCAGTCAAAGAGGGCCTGTCAGCAAGTCATTTCCTTATCTGTAGTTTTCCTGTTTTTCTACAAGATAAGCTCAGAAGTCTCAGTTAATCATCTCTTGTTTTAACCTAGTGGATCAAGTGTCCACAACAGAAAAATGAATAAATAAAATGTGATAATACCTAGAGTAGAATAGTATTGAGCCCTAAAAAACATGGAAATTCTGCAATATGTGACAACCTGAATGAACTCTGAGGACATTATGCTAAGTAATTTTCTAGTCATATTAAGACAAGTACTACAAGATTTCACTTAAATGAGGTTTCTAAAATAGTCAAATTCATGGAATCGAAGAGTAGAATGAATGTTGCCAGGGGTTGGGGAAGGGGAAATGAGGAGTTACTAATCAATGGGCATCAAGTTTCAGTTAAGCAAGATGAGTAAGTCCTAGAGATCTGCTGTACAATATACTACCTACAGTCAAAAATACTGCATTGTACACTTAAAGAGTTTTAGGAGGTTAGTTCTTGTTAAATGTTTTACCACAATAAAATAAAATAAAAGACATTCATCTAGTACCAGCACAGACTGTAGAAAACTAAAACCCTGTTCTTATGCTGGTAAGAAGTAAAGTTTTCTCTTTCCTTCACTCAAAAATATGATCAAAGACTTTCATCCATAGTATGAAAGGAAGTGACATGTGCCGTGTTTAAGCAGTGTAGATTTTATAATTTATGTCTTAAGGAAAGTGGATTTCACAAGTATAAGATTATCTGGATAATATACAAATAAAGAAATCTTGTTTGCTCTAGGCTGGCTAGACCAATGATGAAAGGACAAATATATTGATGACTGATTAGTCAATAAGATGATATTGCCTTGGCTAAGCTCAGCGTCTGATTACACTTTCTACACTCCGATTTTCTATGTGTTGGTGTATATACATTATCAATTTCTCAGTCAACCCTGTTCTGGTACAACAGCAGCACAATGATTTTTCTAAATGATTTCATTGATTAATTTTGACAAAGAATGACTTTTTAACTCAAATTCAATTCTTGGTTTCTGAAATCTTCACATCAAAGTAAAAAATGCAGAGGAAAGGGAAATAAGCTTCCCATAGAGAAAAAATGAAGAACAGTTTGCATTCATTTACCCACATGCCATATGCTCTGCGGATTTGGTCTGCAATCTGGAGCTAAGGGCTATAATGGCTCCTGCTGGGTAAAACATCCGTTAAGAACAGACATTTGTTGGTGTGCAACTGAGGAATGCAGACACTTGGCACTCACAGATCATAGTCTGAAATAACAGTGAACGTGTCTTAGCAGAAAAAAAATAAATATCTTGACAACTTTTCAGCATTATGCAAAAAGTATTTCTAGCCTTTGGAATTAAGTTATCCTTAAGGAGAGTCCAAGTAATTTTCTCTTTCCTGAGCACCCTCTGCCTTTCTCTCTCCTGGACTTCATTTGTTATAAGAATGCCCTCATTTTGTGATTACGTATGTACAGAAAGAAGTTAGAAAATTCATTGATCCTATAAAATTAAAAATAAATTGCTATCTAATCATTCACACTCAAGACCTCCTATCACCTAAATTCTTCCTCTAGACATATATACATTATTTTTACATGTTAGGTTTAAAAAAATTTCTGTAGCACTTTATTTCTATGCTCAGCAGACTTGGCTCTGTGTGTCAACGACTACTGTGAGTTTTTTGGAAGGGTGGTGGTAGATGAGGACTCCTCCACATCATAAAATGAATACTCATGGAATATCAAAATGCATTAAAGTCTTACTCTTTTTTTGATTAAGGTTTCTATGGTTATATGAAAATATATTATGAGAATTGTTGGTCACACATAAAATACTTGTTATGGACAACTGGTTCTCAAGGTGTGGCCCCTTTCAACGGTTCACAAAGCTAAAAGTACTTTCATAATAATATTAAAACATTATTTTCACTCTTATTCTCTCACAAGTTTACAATGGAGTTTTCCAGAAGCTACATCATGTGTGATGTTGCAACAGATTAAATGCAAAAGTTTGCACTTCCACTCTTTCCTGTCTTCCCTGCCCTCTTCTCTCCCCCTCATTTCATTCAGCGTAAGAGTATTGCTTACTTGGGGTTCATCTTAGATTCCAGAAAGCTAATGGTATCCAAGTGGGTGCAAAGATATTTAGCATTTCTTTGGATTGGTTCTTTAACTCTGATTCCAAGATAATACAGGGATCAGGAGCTCTGGAAAGGAACTCTTTCTAGGAATGATGCATAGCCTGAAGATAGAGATCTCTTATGTTCTGATTCTCAGAAACCTCAGCATATGGTTTTAAGTGCAGGAGAACAAGATACCCTAATGGAAAACATAGCACAATATGCTATTAACTTCTGGTGTTTCATAACAAGTTTCTTATCAAAATGGGTTTTAAACAATCTTGGCCTCAAACACAAATACAAGAAGTCAAATTGTGATAGAGACTAGTAGAGTCAGAAATATGAGAAATTGGAGATATTCTGGTGAAATTATGGTCACCCAGGGAAAACTGTCAGAACAGATCTCTAGGTAGCACTGGGGCAACAAGGGGGAGGGGTAGAAAAATGGAAAGGGGGCATAAGACAATTTAAAATAAACACCATTCTGCTTAGATCCTATTCCTACTTCCTCACATGAGTTTACATATGTTTACACACGTTTAAATGGTTATAAAATTGTATGTAAGATCTAATAAAGGATAATCTGGAGAAGTGTATTTATAAATTTATAATCTGAGTTAACCATTAACATATTATGGGACTTTGTGCTAATAACCTATCCTCTTTAGACTTCAGTATTCTCCTTGAAATAAGGATGAAACTATTTGCTCTGACTAGTTCAGAGAACGGTTATACGCACCAAATTAGAAATATCAAAGTGTTGCCTATGCCTTAGAGCACTGTATAAAGTAAGATAGCATCATTACCTTCTTATTCACTTTTTGCCAGAAGTGCATTCCATATTTTATACCATTACCTTTTTGAATATTTCTTACCAGAAGCTATGTATACATTTACATTTAGTCTTTTGAGTTTTTATTTAAATCTTTATTTAGTGATTATAGGGTGCTTCAAAAGTCATAGAAATGGCAATTCTAACTTAAACAATAAAATATTTTATAGAGTGTCATTATTTCCACAGTATCACATTCTCTACCACAAATTTATGGGTTTTCCCTGGTGGGTGTTGAGGTGAATTACTCACATGGTTTAAATATTTTTAAATGTATTTATTGAGGTATTTCTCACAATGAAGAGTGCAAATTTTAAGTAAATCTGATTTTCCATATATATTCACCTATGTAATAACCATGCAGATCAAGATTTAGAACTGAGGGGACAGAAGGGTCCTTTCTGCCCCCACCCAACCAGTAGTCTCAAAGATACAAACTATTTAATCTAGTTAATGAAAGATAATATGTTTTTAAATATCAAATTTATTTATGATTAAAAATTAGATGTATTTATGTGCATCAGATTCCCTGATGAAAAATTGTGTGTGCCACATATGTTAATCAATAAAACCATCCATCAAGCACCTATACTTGGCACTTTTTTAGATGTAATCTGCAATTTTTTTTTGACATGTGAATTTATCTATCATTTATTCAGAAAGGTATACAAAAAATAGCATAGACGAGGGAAATGTCCAAGATGGTGGAGTAAGAACACCCTGAGCTCACCAACTCCCACAGACACACGAACATTACAACTATTTACAGAGCAACTATCAACATGAATGACTTGAAGATTAGCAGAAAAGATTTTCCACAACTAAAGGTGTAAAGAAGGAATAACAATGAGATGGGTATGAGGGACAGAGACTTGGCATAGTCAAGACCCACACCCCTGGAGAGGTGACCCACAAGGAGGAAGATAATTACAATTGCAGAAGTTCTCCTCAAAGAGCAAGAAGTTTGAGGCCCCACACTGGGCTTCCCAGCCCAGGGGTCCTGCACTGGGAAGATGAGTCCCCTGAATATCTGGCTTTGAAAGCCAGCAGGGCTTGTGTGTAAGAAAGCCAGAGAGTTACAAGAAACAGAGACTTTGCTCTTAATGGGTGTGTGCATGATCTCACACGTCCTGAAACCCAGCACAGAGGCTGTAATTTGAAAGGAGACTGGGTCAGAATCACTTGCTGATCTCAGAGAGCCTTCCCAAGAGACAGGAGGCAATGGGGACTCCCCCTGGGGACATAGATGCTGGTGGCAGCCATTTTGGGGAGCGTTTTCTACCATGAGGACACTGGTGCTGGCAAGCACCATTTTGAAGTCCTCCTTCTAGTGTATTAGCACCAGGAGCTTAACCCCCGTCAGTGGATTGGCACCAGTCTTATGACCACCTGGGCCAAGCAGCCAGCCATGCAGGGACCCAGCCTCACCCAGAGTTGGCGGGCACCAGCTCTGAGACCCCCAGCCACAACAACCAGCCACCCTGGGACTTGGCTCCTCCCACCAGCAAGCCGGCACCAGCCCAGGATCCCCTGGGTCACGCAGCCAGCTATAACAGGACAAGGCCCTACCCACCAGAGGACTGACAGCCACCACACAAGGCAGGTCCTGGCAGCCAACAGGGGAGTGTGCTTCTGGGCTCCATAGGATGTCTCCAACATAAGGCCACTACTCCAAGATCGGGAAACATAATCAACCTATCTAATACATAGAAATAAACACAGAGGATTAGGCAAAATGAGGAGGGCAGAGTAATGTCCCAAATGAAAGAATAAGACAAAACCTCAGAAAAATAACTAAGCTAAGTGGAGATAGGCAATCAACCTGACAAAGAGTTCAAGGTAATGAACATAAAGACGCTCACTGAACTCAGGACAAGAATGGATGAACACAGTGAGAAGTTTAACAAAGAATTTAAAAACACAAAGTGGAAACAAACAGAGCTGAAGAATACAATAACTGGAATAAAAAAATACACTAGAAAGGAATCAACAGTAGATTAGATGATATAGAGGAACAGATCAGTGAACTGAAAAACAGAGTGGTAGAAATCATCCAAGCTGAACAGAAAAAAGAAAAAAGAATTTGAAAAAATGAGGATACTTTTGAAAACCTCTGAGACAACAACAAGACTACTAACATTTGCATTATAGGAGTTACAGAAGGAGAAAAGAGAGAAAAAGGCACAGAGGACTTATTTGAAGAAATATCTGAAAAACTTCCCTAACCTGGGAAAGGACATCCAAGTCCAGGAAGCACAGAATCCCAAACAAGATGAAACCAAAGAGGTCTACATCAAGACACATTACAATTAAAATGGCAAAAAATAAAGATAAAAAGCGAATATTGAAAGCAGAGAGGGAAAAGCAATAAGTTATTTACAAGGGAACTCCCATAAGGTTATCAGCTGACTTTTCAGCAGAAACTCTGCAGGCCAGAAGGGAGTGGCATGGTACATTTAAAGTGATAAAAGGGAAAAACCTACAACCAAGAATACTCTACCAGGCAAGGCTTTCATTTAGATTTGATGACAAGATCAAAAGTCTTACAGAGAAGCAAAAGCTAAAAAAGTTCAGCACCAGCAAACCAGCCTTACAAGAAACATTAAAGGAACTTCTCTAAGTGAAAAAGGAAAGGCCAAAACTAGAAATGTGAAAATTATGAAAGGAAAAACTCTCATTGGTAAAGGCAAATATACAGTAAAGGTAGTAAATCATTCATGTACAAAGCTAGTAGGAAGGCTAAAGACAAAAGTAGTAAAGTCATATGTATCCACAATAAACAGTTAAGGGATACACAAAACAATCAGATATAAAATATGATATCAAAAACAGTAATCATGAGGGGAGGAGAGTCAAGTATGCAGGGTTGTTAAAATGCATTTGAAATTAAGAGATCAGCAACTTAAAATGCATACATTTTGAGTATATTCAGGTGCCAGTATTTAAATGCTAAAGCATTTTTACCAATAGTAAATGCTAGTTCAGAGTGGATAGGGATAAATAAAACTTTGAGGAACAGGAGACTATCTGTCATCCAGGGATGAGTGAGTGTTGCATTGAGATTTGAAAGTTGGCTCAAACTGGGGAGGCAGAGAACAGAACATATAAGATGAAAGGAGAATTAAAATAGATACAGAAGTAGCATGAGTTTATGAAATAGCATAAAATAGTACGCAAAAGAACATTGAATAGGCAGAAGTAGAAGAAATATGCTGAGTAATAGTGAAAATTAATGCTGTATAGGTAGAAACAGCTTGAAGAAGACATTGAAAGTAAGGCAGGGATTTTGAATGGTTGAAAACTGAATGCTGCTAAAAGGTTCTGAGATGAGAATTGATGTTTTTAGAGCAGGGCTTAAGGAAGCTGGATGTGTGGAGGCCAAAGCAGGATGGAGGCCAGAGCAGACGCCTTTGCAGGGATCTCACTCTGAGATGGGTGTGCCAGCAGTAGAACTGAGTAGAAATGATGAAAGCAAAATCAGCAGTGTGACGTGGTGACAGATACTAATTAGACCATCATAAAGGAGGCTGCACCAAAAATAATGCCAAGATTTTGCATCTGGCTGACTGGAATCATGGGATCCCCTCAGAAGAAAGGAAGACAGGGAAGGTGTGAAGTCTGAGTTGACTGAATGCAAACTTGCATGTCCAGACATCCCTCCATCATTCTGAAGTCATATGATTGGAGCTCCTGTGAGAGGATAAGACCTGTGCTACAAATTGGGTAATTATCAGAAGATGGGTTGTGGGTGACACTAGGACAAATTTTACCATGGGAGGGTAGGAGGGACATTGAGCAACACACAGGCAGAGACGAGTACAAGAAATGGTACTAGCAAATCTTCGTTTTAGAGGGGTCAATAGGACTGAGGGATAGTAAACCCAGGTGAGTAAAAGGTTTTACCTCAAAGAAAGTCGCATCATTCAGAGCAGGCAGGTTTGGACACCAGACTTTCACAGTGAGCAAGACAGATGCTCCCAAGTTAAATGGGCTAATCTGATCCCAGGACAGTTTGCTCCTTGTCCTTTTTTATTTTCCTTGCTATAGGGCAGTGTCAAAGACTTGAGGTATTCAATAAACCAAAGAGGGGAGAAAAAGTATCCACTTATATCAATTTGCATCTGGTTAAATCAAAGTGAGAAGGAGGGAGGAAAAAACTTCTTTTAGAGATGATGTTTAAAAATATGATAACAAATGAGTTCTCCAAATGGAGGAGCAAACACAGAAGAAAAAAAAAATCATGACACTAAGAACTTTCTTAGTCAAGAAACTCTTGACTTAAGTAACACCCACCATTGAGTATGTTAGAAAATAAACAGAATAAAGAAGGTTGGAAATGTAAGAAAATTACTTGGAGTATAATGTTATAGAATAAAAATGACAATATTAATATATTGTACACTTACTATGAGCAGGCACTCTTCTAGAATTTTACACTGAGTCAATTATCCAGAGAAGAGGAGGCATTATTATTCTAACTGTATAGGTGAGGAAAAACTAAGGTCAGGCAGAGTAAGTGTTGAGGCAGAAATTACACAGCTAAGAAGTTATGGAACCAGGATATGAATCTTCCTTACATTTGTCATACTCTGTACCCTTTTCTACAAGGTGGAGACAGTAGTATTTAGCACATGCAGGTAGGTATAATGGTCAAAAGGGTTTTGCAAAGGAAAACACTTGGCATAGCTTCTGGACCATATAATAGCGGATGTTTGTATTTGTCCCTGAGGAGCCAAGGGGCATCACGAGGGTACTGAAAGCCTGAGAAGCAGAGGGAGGAAAGGAAGGTGACAATGAGAAGTTTGGGATTAGGGAGAATCCCATTCTGATTAGAGCTTGTAGTGGGGGAGACAGCGAGGGCAGAATTGGATCTCTAGCTCCTATGCCCCATCCTCCAATTGGTCTAAGACAACTACATGTATATATATACATCTATATATTATACATACATATATATTATATATATTATACATATATAAAATTTGATGAATGAATAGATAAATGAATATATGAAGGGGCTTTCACTCCCTACTTAGTGTGGATAAACTAGCGGTTTATATTTGAATGTTTCTTCTCATTCTTTTCCATTTGTATTTATTTGGTTTAATTTGACTGTAAATAAATTCATACAGTTCTCATTTCATGAATGCATTCAGACATTCATTTGGTAAACACTTACTGAGCACCACTGGGCAACAAGCGTTCTCTCTCAAGTGGCTCTTCTGCTGTCTTCATAAAAGGCTGAATAAGGAACAACTCCAAATATTATTATAGAAACATATAGTTTCCTCTAGTTAAGATTCTGATGTCCAGAGTGGGAAATCCAGCGAAGTAGCATTCCTAGAGAATGTCATTTTGACAAGGGTTGTTTCTCATGATGTTACATGAGGTACAAGTCTACTTGGCGAGAATCTGCTCAGTCAGTAGTTTGGTTATCCAGCCAATTACAGCCACTGGTTATAAGCATGTCACTAGGTAGCTTTCTGGAACTTTCCTTAAAAGACATCTGGAGTATACCCATTGCCCTGTCCTAGTCTATTCTTGTCTTCTTCAGTCCTGCCCCCTGGAACATAATGCCACCTGGACCATGAGGGCAATGACTACACCTAGAGATGACAGAAAGGTGAGGACTAATGGAGTTTGGATCTCTGAGGATGATTTGAGCACATCCTCCATCCTACTTCTTATACTTCACTAAGTATACTATTTAAAATTGAAAATTGGAAGTTGTGTTAATTTAAAAAGCTCATATGGATTTGTTGTGTATTGGGAAATATCTGAATATATTATGTATTAGTATTCATACATGTTACATGAAAATGGTACATACAAGAGGACAACTCATTTCCAAAAGTTATTTTTAACAAAGTGATTAACAATCCTAAAGGAAACTGAACTCAGTTATTTGTATTTGAATCAGAATTACATATTATATTTATTTGGGCTTTTGTTTTTCTTCTGGGACTTATTAAAATGCTCAGGATAAAATATATCTGTCAATTCCTGTATTCTTATTCACATTCAAAACTGGAAAAACAATTGGTTAAGAATGTGCTTCTTCTCATCGCATTCAAAAGGAAGTCCACAAACCAGCAAAAAATAATAAATCTGCTGCAAATCTTTCCTATTTACTCTCCCCCGTCAGCAGTTTTGGAAAAGCTTTCCACCGTCTTCTCCATTTGATTTTAGTACAAGAAGCCACAAAAATTGCTGCTTGGGGAGAAGTCATAGCAATAAATCCAGAAAATTCTATTTACCTCAGAAGGAAAACATAAGCACACAGACATAGACACATACACACACACACACAAAGTATACAAGAGAAAGGAGCCTTTCCCCTAGAGATAGTCATGTTCACCAGTGTTGGGTAAACCTGAAAATTTACACTTTCATGGTATATTCCCTTTTAATGTATCTGATCTGTCCACTGAAAGACACAGAAAGCCATCTTTCCAGATTATATAAGTGAAGGGGTCAACGTTTGCTGGCCTATAAATTCTGGAATTTCTCAAGAGATGCCAGAGACACTGAAACTTTCAGATGATCTTAAGTCTTATGTTTTATAAGTGTTATGTTGGTTCATCTTTATCTTTACATCAAATCACTGCCCCAAGGAACATGGGCAGCTGCAGTGCTGGGAGAACTTACATCTTGCCCAGGCATCCAAGGTTCATGTAGGCTTCTGCACAGACAGCCAGAATTATGTCTGCATGTTGTCCTTAGTTTTGGCATAAGGCCACCAATCCATTTTTAAAACTGAAACAAAATATGTTTGTCTAATGTCGCTTGGGGTTCTGCTTCTACCAGAATCCCAGGGTGGGCCAGCAAAATTTTTGAATACATGATGGTACGTTCAACTCTGAGAGTGTATGCTTCCCCACCCGTTCCAGTCTAATTGTTTAGTATAACAAAGGACTTTTGTTTGTTGGAAAAAAAGAGATCAGGGCACCCTGAGCAGCGTCCCCTGAAAGGTAGCTTGGTCAGTCCTTCTCCATGTTTGGGTGATTACATGAGAATGTTCTCAGCCCAGAGTTCAACAAGCTTATTAAGTCCACTGAATATCACAGGGGTACTCAAAGCCCAAATACAGGAAAAAAAGAAGTATAGTAATCTAATGAATAAAGACCTAGTTTCAAACCGAAGTACATGTAGTTATTAACTATGGAATTTTAGACAAAGCATGGTTTCTCAAAATACAATTTCTTCATCTGTAAAATGGGGAAAATAATACTTGCCTTATTGGTATTACTCAGCTGAGGACAAATATTATTTAAAATTGGGTAACATATGGTCCAAGATTGTAGCCACGGTTGAGATGGTATAACTTGTTGTTTTAGACATAGTGAGTATACAGTAAATATTTGCTAACTTAAAAGGGAAGATGCATATGGTAAAAAGCCTAAATTTAAGGCCCTATGTTATGTGCTGTCCTGACATCTGGTAAATATGGGAGGACTTCAAATGGCCTAATGGCAAGTTGTCTTCCCCACTCTGCTCTGTGGATAAGGTCCTCTAGCCCAACAATCCCCCTTATCATGGGGACAAGGTACAGTTCCTGCTTATCTCTGAGTAGCAGGTTTCAGTTCCTTGCCAGCCCTCTGAAGTATCAAGCAAGCTGATTACATCCCCTGTGGGAATAAGGGGTCACCTCATCCTCTTGGTTCTACAAATGCTGCCTCCCACATTGCCTACCTGTTCACTCTGTTCCCTAGTGCAACCCCATGTGGCCATGCATGGCATGTGCTGTCCTCTTCCCCATGTTGTGAGTCTATGTGATTAATAAATTGCTGTCTATCTCATCTGTCTAGTGTCTGGTGTTGTGTGTGTGTGTGTGAGACCATAGCCATCGCCATAGCCATAGGGTGGGAATGGGAATCTCTCCCTCACCAAATGGGTGGGCAGGAAATGATCAAAACAATAGGTAAATAAAAGAAAGTGAGCAAATGAGGGCAAAAGGGGAAGAAAAGTCGGAGAATGCAAATAATGGGAAATAGAATAAAGAGTTAGAGTCACAGGAAGAGGGGTATTATATGGCTAGCCATAATAGCCTTAAAAGTTGCTTCTTCCTGAACTCTTGATATATTCAAATGAAAAGGGAGAGGTGCCTAATTTTATTTTTCAACATAAATCTGTATATGGATTGATGGGAACATTTTTTTTCAAATGCACAATTGAAAATTGGCAATTTTGTTTCTTTATAGATGAAAAGAAATAGAAGTAAGGTCTTGTATGCATTTATTTTAAGACATATTTCATAAGATCAGCAATATGACTGGTGTCCTTTGGTGTATCAGTGTGGGTTGGGGAACGTGGGCAGAGAGCCTGGTTCTTTAGAAGAAATCTCACTTCTCCGGAGGCTGACATTTAGCATTTTTGTATTAGTTATGTCTCCTTTGAATTGCTCAGAGATCAGGAGGGCTTCATAAATACAAACTTAATTAAATGTGAAGACTAGGTGGTGGATTTGAGATGAAGAGGTGGGGAGAGATCACACTGCCATGTTTTTCAACGAATCAGTATGGTTAAATAAATGGGAAAGTCATGATAGATCCCCTGCTAAAGTTCACTCTCTATTTTAGGAAGGTGCTGCATGTAATTAAAATACTTACGAAATAGTCCTCTGTTTCTTTACAGGGAATAATCAGGACAGGAACAGAAGAATTTTCTTTACTCTGGTTTCCTTAGAACCTGAATTAAACAAAGTAAATAACTTTTTTGACTTATAAAATTTTAGTTTATTACATTAATAAAAATAACAAAATATTAACACCAGATCTTGGGATTCCAGAGCCTATGCTTCTCCTGCTACCCCACTAACACTCCATCGTGAGGCACTGTTCTCATCTCTATCCAGCTCTTGTCAATGCATTCAACACTGATTCGCTTACTTCCAAAAGTACATTTTCCTGAGCATTTGCAAGGGGATTAGGCACATTTCTTCTATTGCAGTATGACTGCAAGCGGAGCAAGAGGCTAATTTGGTTTCCCCTTGAATTGGATTGTTTCTTAACTGGATGTTGATTATTCGAGGATCTGGGTGGGATCCTGAAAAAAACCAAATTAAGATCAACTGATTGTATGGTTGATGGCCTCATTCTTGCCTACACTTGCGCTTAGGCATCTCCACTTTCAAGATGTTCCTAAGTAGTTCTTCCTTGGAGAAATTTCCATTCCTGTTAATACTTCTATCAATTGAAATCACTTTTTAAAATTCTATATTGAGTGGGTATACTGCACTCTACTGAGCAAAATGGAGGATACAAAAATAAGGAAGATTAGGGCTTTGCTTTCAAAGAGTTACAGTCTAGTGGAAGAGTTGTCTTGTACACAACCACTAATTTCCTGGGGATTCTGTTTCATATCATTCACATCTTTATGTCTTCTCCCCAAAGTAAAACCTAACCAATCTCATAAATAATTTATTGTAATGTTCAACCCTCTTTGCAAGCTAACAATTGCTTTTTAATATGAATTCTCTGGAGAAGATAATAACTCAGATGAATAACTCCAAAAGAAGGAATTTCAGGAACTCTAACACGTTGCTTATAGAGGTTTGGTATAGATAGTTAACAACATAGCATCCCTCAAGTGACATCCACTTATTTTTATCTATGTATATGGCTAACTCTGATATGTCATTCTCACCTGCAATCAACTAAATTTTGATCCAGACAACTGACCCACTTCCTATGTGACGCACTGGCATTATTTTTAATTTTCACCTTTTACATACAACTTACTGTGTTTGGTATCTTTGTGATATTTTAGGAGAAAAGCAGTCCTTATGTGGCCTGAATAATGTCAGAGTTTTCACATTATTAGTATGCAGGATTTGGGTTATGGAACAATGTTGCCAGCAGACTTGAAGATGTGTGTAGAATACATGCAGTGTTAACAGCCTTTTCAGTGATTCACAGCAGTTACAATTTTTGCTTTTATTAAACTAGAGCAATTGAAGAGGAAAATGCCTTGCTTTTTCTTTAAGGAGCAGTGGGTGAGGGGAGGCCTAATATCTTAACCCAAAACCAAAATATTGAGTATATGCAAATTTGCCCTTTACAGTATGAACCAAATTGTTCATCTCCACACAAAGAAAGGAAAAAGGGACTCCCAAGGTCATGTTTCCTGAATGCTTAATTGTGCAATGACAATTCAATAACCTTTCTGGAATACAGATATATGAAGATCAACCAGATTTGTTTAATCACTGGTAATGTTATCATGATCACACATAAATATGAAAAGAAAAAGAAAAAAAAAATAGAGACCAATTCAACTATTTAAAATAAACTGGGGCTTCCCTGGTGGCGCAGTGGTTGAGAGTCTGCCTGCCAATGCAGGGGACATGGGTTCGAGCCCTGGTCTGGGAAGATCCCACATGCCGCAGAGCAACTAGGCCCGTGAGCCACAATTACTGAGCCTGCGCGTCTGGAGCCTGTGCTCCGCAACAAGAGAGGCCGCGATAGTGAGAGGCCCGCGCACCGCGATGAAGAATGGCCCCCGCTTGCCGCAACTGGAGAAAGCCCTCGCACAGAAACGAAGACCCAACACAGCCTAAATAAATAAATAAATTAATTAATTAAAAAAAAAAGGGGGGGAGGAGGAAGAGCAGAAAGCCGTTCCATTCTCCCCGTCTAAAAATAAATAAATAAATAAAATAAAAATAAAATAAACTACTATCATCTCCATCTTAAAAAACTTTATAAGAATATCTAAATAAATGGTTTTTCCCTGAATCCTCCCTTAGACATTAATGTCTAAGATTATAATGTCTGATAATCTTCTGAACACAAAATAAGAAAATGAAAAAGACAAATGTTTACTTGTCCACTTTTGAAAGCTAGCAATTTGGGAAACAATTTGAAGATACTGGGACAGGGAATATACTGTATAGAAAAGGAGCATATAATATTGCTGTTAAGATTTTGGGAAAATTAGAAATACACATAATAGACTAAATTAAGACTAATTCTCAAGTATTGTACTTAGATATAGTTGAACTGCAATTATTAACAAGTATCAGGGTAAATATTTTTTGAATCACTTTAATAAAACATTCAGAAACATGAATATCTGCACCACAAGCATAGCCTTTAAATATTAAAATTTAGCATTTCATCTAGTGAGGTTTCAGAAGTGTTTACATCCTGGGAAGTGTTTAGGACTCCTTTTGCTTCAGAAATCACTCAGAAGTCTACAGCAAAAACAGAGCATCTCCTGAAAATGTATGATGTCACAACTTTTTCCTTAATTATAAGAGCAATAAGATCCATTTTGGAACATTTATATATAGATATAATAAATTATGCATTTTCTTCAACTAAAGACAGCCACTATTAATAGTTTACTTTTATACTTTAAGGTCTTTGAATGCAGTTTAAATAATACAATACATTTATATATATATATATATTTTTTAACATCTTTATTGGAGTATAATTGCTTTACTATGGTGTGTTAGTTTCTGCTGTATAACAAAGTGAATCAGCTATATGTATACATATATCCCCATATCCCCTCCCTCTTATGTCTCCCTCCCAACCTCCCAATCCCACCCCTCTAGGTGGTCACAAAGCACCGAGCTGATCTCCCTATGCCATGCGGCTGCTTCCCACTAGCTATCTATTTTACATTTGGTAGTGCATATATGTCCATGCCACTCTCTCACTTCTTCCCAGCTTACCCTTCTCCCTCCCGGTGTCCTCAAGTCCATTCTCTACGTCTGTGTCTTTATTCCTGTCCTGCCCCTATGTTCTTCAGAACCTTTTTTTTTTTTTAGATTCCATATATATGTGTTAGCATACTGCATTTGTTTTTCTCTTTCTGACTTACTTCACTCTGTATGAAAGCCTCTAGGTCCATCTACCTCACTACAAATAATTCAATTTCATTTCTTTTTATGGCTGAGTAATATTCCATTGTATATATGTGCCACATCTTGTTCATCCATTCATCTGTCGATGGACACTTAGGTTGCTTCCATTTTTTCATTTAAATGTAATTAATAGGCATTTCCTTATAAACTAAGGTTTTAATACAAAGAGATCCCAAATTTGTTTTTCTTTAAAGGACTCAAGAATAAGTCCATTTTGATTTAGACTCAAGCAGCATCTTTGATCTCAACAGAAGCTGAGAGGAAGTCATTACCGTTCAAAAATTCAATACCTGAATTTTTTTAAATATATAGAACTGAAAGATTTGAGGAACTGTAAGAACAAGACGGGGTAAATCTAAAAGCTTGTCATAATAATATGCAACCCTGTAGTAAAAGGGCTATTTTGGTTTGCAGTTCAGCTCTCAGAAACTAGTTTATAAAGTATCCAACTCAAAAAAATAAAAGCAATCTCATCCTGTACTTCTTATAAGTGAAAAGTGCATTTCAGTGGGTGCATCTGCCATGTACTGTGACAGGAATTTTTGCAAATATGAATTAATTTAATCCTCAAATAACCCATATAAATGAAAATATCACTCCTAATTTAACACTCAGCCTCCCAATAGCTAATAATAATAACAACCATTTTACTACCTGTCACTCAAATACTCATTTCAGGCACTTACTATGTGTTTGATTGAAGTGCTTTATCTCATTTAAAACGTAATCTCAAACAATATCACAAAGGTAGATATTTATTCCTATTTTATAGAACACAGAGGCTCAGAAAGATTAAGTAGTTTGTCTGAGGTCATACAGCCATTGATGGAAAGAACTGTCAGTATTCAAACTCAGGCCTGTCTGATATCATCATCTGTACTTTCTTCCTCAACGCATCCTGGTGCATAACTGTACTGAAATGTCGATGGAGTAGGCAGACTCTCTGCATGGGATGATATGTCTGCCTGAAAAATAAAAATCAATATGCCTGCCTGAAATCCCACTCCCCTAGCATGCTCTTTCTCTCTCTTTTTTTTTTTCTTGGATTTTGATTCTCAAAAGCCTCTGATTTTAATGTGAATTACCTTAGAACATGAAAAATCTTAACTAGTAACACTTAAGGTTGTGGAGGAACAGAATATTGCAATTGACAGCAAGCTGAAAGTTGGTCTCCATGAAATGGAACCAGCAAAAGGACATTAAAAGTGCATGTGAGGTTCAACCACTACACACCTGTTGGGATAGACAAATCCAGAACACTAACAAGAGAGCAAACGCCAGTGAGAACATACAGCAACAGGAATTTTTACTTATTGATAGTGGGAATTCAACATGGTATAGCCACTTTGGAAGACAGTTGGTGGTTTCTTACAAAACTAAGCATACTCTTACCATACGATCCAGAAATCCCACTCCAATCTATTTACCCAAAGGATCTGAAAACTTATGTCCACACAAGAACATGCACGTGGATGTTTATAGCAGATTTTTTCTGTAATTGCCAAAACTAGGAAGCAACCAACAAGTCCTTCTATAGGTGAATGGATAAATAAACTGTGGTATATCCAGACTACTGAATAGTATTCAGCTCTAAAAAAGAAATGAGCTGTCATGAAAAGACATGGAGAAAACATAAATGTATGAAGCCAATCTGCAAAGGCTTCATACTGTATGATTCCAACTATATGCTCTTCTGGAAAAGGCAGAACTATGGAGACAGTAAAAAGATCAGTGCTTGCTAAGGTTTAGGGTGGGAGAGGGATGGAAAAATGCACGTGAGTACCAGAAAGAAGGGGAACATCAGAAATGCACTTGTCCACCTTGCCTTGGCTTAGCCATGTTTACGTGTGTATGTGCAGATAGATGAAGCAAAATGTAGGCATTATCTAGCTAGACAAAATTCACCCAGCATATAAAATACTCATTTGTTTTGACTTGAGAATTTTCCAAGAGGCCATTTACATGAATCTCATTTATTGGCTAATCATTCAATCATATCTTTTCTCCTTTGCCTGGATGAGCACGGTCGGGCTGAAGCCCAGGGACTGATGTGCCACTCTGGAAGCAGAGCCAGTAATAAAAAACCACTGCATGAGATTCTTTTATGGGTGGTTCACTCTGCAAGAGCACCAGCAGAGGTTGATTTTCTTTCATTTCTAAGTTAACATCTTTCTTTTCTTGCCTTCACATTTTTGTCAGTCTTGCCTTACAATTCCCTGTATCTACCAACATTTGGTTGCATCGAGTTAATTTATTGTTTTCCCTGCTCTTCATTTTCCTCTCTACTTCCTTGATATTTTCAGACAAAAATGTTGGGTTTTTTTCCTAAAAAGTGGTATGAATGGGTTTCTCCTCTGCTGATCTAAAGATGGGTGCTATCCATTTTTTTTTTTTTTTTTAAAGTTTTACTTGATTTTATTTATTTATTTATTTTATTTTTGGCTGTGTTGGGTCTTCGGTTCGTGCGAGGGCTTTCTCCAGTTGCGGCAAGCGGGGGCCACTCTTCATCGCGGTGCGGGGACCGCTCTTCATCGCGGTGCGCGGGCCTTTCTCTATCGCGGCCCCTCCCGTCGCGGGGCACAGGCTCCAGACGCGCAGGCTCAGCAATTGTGGCTCACGGGCCCAGCTGCTCCGCGGCATGTGGGATCTTCCCAGACCAGGGCTCGAACCCGTGTCCCCCGCATTAGCAGGCAGACTCTCAACCACTGCGCCACCAGGGAAGCCCGGGTGCTATCCATTTTACCCTCAAATTTTCAGAACTAGATACATCAGTGAGTTTAAAGGTTAGTCTCACATAAAAGTTTTTGTATGTTTCTCTTACTCTGAGTAGTATTGATAGTATATATGTAGAACATGAAAGAGATCTATCTACCTATCTATCTATTTATCTATCTATCATCTATCATCAATCATATATCTGTGATGGTTAATTTTATGTGTCAGCTTCCCTGGGCTAAGGGATACCCAGACAGCTGGTAAAACATTATTTCTGGGTGTGTCTGTGAGGTTGATTCTGGAAGAAATTAGCACTAGTAACCCCCTTACACCAGTGGCCCCCTGGTTCTCAGGCCTTCAGATTTGGAATGAATTATATCACTGGCTTTCCTCATTCTCCAGCTTCCAAAAGGCCTACTGTGGGACTTCTTGGCTTCAATAAGCTTATGAGCCAATTTCTACAATAAATCTCCTCTTTTATAACTATCTATTTATCTATCTATCTATCTACATACATCCTATTGGTTCTGTTTCTCTGGAGAACCCTGACAAATACACCATCTACCTATTTATCTATCCACAAACATATTTATTATTTTAGATATATATAAATAACTGTATACATAGTATATATTGTATATATAATATATGTTATAGTAACTGTCTTGGAAATTGAAAATAAAAGTTCAATGAGATTTTTGTATGCAAAGCCCAAATGAGATACTAGGCAATTATTTTTTTTTTGAGGCACACATGATTTAATCTCTGGTATACCTATTTCTATTTTAAAAAGATGTATGAAGTTTTAAAGAAAGAAAAGAAACAAACAACATCAGAAATAAAAATAATTTAAAGCAAAGAAGATTTGGTTTATTATTGCTGTTTTGGGTTGTTGTTGTTTTAAACACAGTCTCCATTAAAATGGTCCAGGTGGGTATATTAGTCAGGGGTTCTTCAAAGCCAATAGGAATATGTATATATATATATATATATATATAGAGAGAGAGAGAGAGAGAGAGAGAGAGAATATTATATATTGATTATATCAAATATATATTACATTTATATACAACTGCATTATATATTGTATTTACATATATGATTTTATATTCATACACACATATATATATATATATATATAAAATCGAGAGAGAGAGAAAGAGATTTATTATAAGGAGTTGACTCATGTAGTTACAGAGGCAGAGAAGTCCCAAGATCTGCACGCAGCAAGATGAGAGGGGGGAGACCCAATGGTGCAGTTTTAGTCCTCACCTAAAGTTCTGAGAATCAGGAGAGCCAACGGTGTAAGTTCCAGTGTAAGTGCAGGAGAAGATCAATGTCCCAGCTCAACAGTCAGGCAAGAGGAGCTTCCTCTTACTCAAACTTTTTGTTCTATTTAGGTCTTTGCTTGCTTGGATGAGGTCCACCCACATGAGGGAGGGCATGTGCTTTACGCAGTCTGTCTATCCACATGTTGATCTCATCCTAAAACACCTTTACTGAGATACACAGAACAATGTGTGATCAAATATCTAGGCATCCCATGGTCCAGTCAAGTTGACACAAAAAATTAACTATTACAGTGAGTAAAATATTTCCAGAGTAGCTAAAGTTTACTAAGAAAGGAAATAATCTGAGCTGTTATCTTGAAAACTTGAGTAATGATGTCATTATTAAATATATTTTAATTCATTCTTATTAAAGAAGCTAATCATCAACTTTTAATGATTTTTTCCCTCAAGCATTTATTGAGTACCTATTACATTCTTGGTCTTTATGTGTGTATTTGGTAAGGGGAATGGATATTTTTACTACAGTACTATTTTAACTTATAAAATACTGATACCTTCCTAAATGTTCAAAATGGGAGATTAGTTGAATCAACAATGGTACATAGACAGAGTAAAGCATTCTGCAGTTAGAAAAATAATGAGGGCCTCTGTGAACTGATATAGAGTGTGTCTAAAAAATACTAAGTAAAAAAGCAAACTTCAAAAAACAATGTATATTTATGTATATACATACATACCCACATATCTGTATATATATATGACCTGAATGAAATCCAGAATCAGAGAATGGTTCACCTCACAGGTAAAATACAATAATCATTTATTTCACTATTGAAGTAACAGAGACTCAGAGTCAGACAACTGTCTGACTCCAAGATCACAGATGAGGTCAGAAGCAATACCTTCTTCTTCCCAACACTGAGAGGCTTGGAATGAACTGGGAGAAAGCTAGCATGAATCCTATTGGAGTGAGTATTAACTACAGTGTCTTTATTGGGCTAAAGTTCTAGATGAAGTTACTCTCCCCTACATTACCTGCTGGTGGCTGTCTTAACAAAAGAGTGACTATACCCACAAGTTATCACATCACATCACTCACTTTGGAGAACAAATCAGGTAGTTGATTCTGAAAGGGCAGGTGGGAATGATTACCATAGGCTGCTTCACCTTCAAACCATGAGAAACAGAATACTCATCACAAACAACATTTTTTAGCAGGTCATTTATTATTCTGCACATTGTGTCCACTTATAAGATTTTGCTTCTTATTTGAATTCAGAGATAAATAGAACTGTGAGAGTTGCTGAACACAGCTTTCAATTTAAAAGGAAGGTACATTTATTACTCCCTTGGATGTGCATAGAAAGTTATTCAGCGTATATCATAAATTAGTTTTTTAAAAAACCCTCAACAATACTCAACATAATGTGACTCACAAAACAAAGGTAGATCTTGTCTCATTTTTTACTGTGTAGTAAAGGGAGGACAAACAAATGAAACCTAACAAAAGATTAGGAGATAATAATTCACTCACTGTGGGCGTGATTACAGCAATTTTTCAGAACTTCATTCATCCTAAAATGTTTACAATGTCTTTCTTACTGACTCTATATTTCCAAATTCAAAACTAATTTTCCATTAAATAAATAAGAACACAAAATCAATGAATTGATTTTAAGTTACCCAGGTAGATAAAACTCATTCAATATATAAAGCATGAAGTTAGGTACATAACACGTAAGTGTGTTTGTGAATGTGTATGTGTGCACGTGTGTGTGACCGCATGCATGTGTGTGTGTGTGTGTGTGTGTGTGTGAGAGAGAGAGAGAGAGAGAAGGAAGAGTTTCATATATTCTTTCCTCAGATTATATCAAGCAAAGGGAAGAATGAGGGCCCCAGGATAATTGTATGAGTCTCTCCTTTACCCCACAAACTTCCATAAAAGTATAGTTTCATTAGATTCCAGCTTCTTCACTATCCAATCAAGTTTACAGATCTCAGTTCTCTAGTTTATAGGGCAGAGGCTTTTTCACAATTCCTATCTCATAATTCATGGTAGGTTACATGGTTTCTGCCCTTCAGAACACAAAATTTTGGTATTTATTTATTTTTGAATGAATTTATAATCTTACCATCAACTCAAGATTTGAGCATCCTTTAAGCAAGCCTATTTAAATGATCTGATCTCCAAGTGAGTACATACATTATGGTGTAAATAGAAGCAGTCCTTGTTTTTTAGCCCAGTAATGCAGGACTATAAATGCTCATGCAAGCTGAAACTGTACAAAATGATCTCAAAAATCAATAGAAAAATTTCAAAAGTCCCATGACCTTTACAGAGTTTCCCCCCAAACATGAAAACTCTCTTACTATTGGTTATAAATGTATAAGAAGTTTTAAAAAAGTAAAACTAATATTTATTTAGTACATTGTAATTTTCACAGTAACTGAGAATTTATGTCATTTCTTTTTGAAAAGAAATGAACTATCAAAGATAGTTTGAGTAACGTGTGCCTTCTTCTCATTACATAATTACAGTACAGACCAAGCATCATTTCTCTGACTTGGTAAATTACCATACTCCTTTCTAAGTTGGGATCAATTTCTAACATTTATTCTTTGTGTATTTAATATTGCGAGATATCTCTCAGAGTTCTTTTACTGTGAAGTTTTTTTGCCAGTGTAAATTCCTCTAGGATATCTTCACCCTTCCCATCACAACTATGTTTCTCAGTTGTGTTGATAAGTCTGCATTCACACACTTCCTCTAGAATAGTAGTGATATATGAACATTTCCATACTCAGCATTTCTTCTCCAAATCCTTAATGTTCTATTTGAATTTCACTTTCAGCATTACTTTTCATTTCTTTGTTGCACTTTCATCTTTTTGGGCCAATTCCCTCTTCACTCATTTTTGTAAAATTGTATGTGACTTTAAATCACTGGAAGACAAGGAGGCAACACAAACACACATTTTGCTTTGTGTGAACTGAATAACAAACAAATGTGCAGTAAATAATTATTTCAGGATCTTGAAAGAAATGATGTGATTAGCCACTAATCATGATGGGCGTCTGTTATTCACATAATGATTTGTGGACTGAAAAGCTAGCAATGAATTTTCAACTTTATGTAATTACTGAGAGTTAATACACCTTGGTAACTGAAATTTAAACTGTACTGTTGAGAAACTGGTATATTTCACTAAACTGTGGTAACTGAAATTCATGGATATTAACACATGCAAAGCAAGGACTCCCTATATATATTTTTTGAATTTTATTTTTTTTATGTATCAGGTTCTTATTATATTTTTATATATAACTATGCATGTATGTATGCATGTAAGATTTCTTTAAATATGACAAAACATTAAAAATAATTTAAGGCAGATGGTCCTAAATATTAGTTTGATCATTAAGATTCCTTATCCATTCATTCTTCCTTGAAAATTTTCATAACAGGTGTGGTGAGACAGCAATCTGGAACTTCAAAGCATATGACAGGAACCATCTTTCCAAGCCAACTGCTCCTTGGCTACTATCAATATCAAATAAAGATGTTCTGCCTAAGCTAGGGCAAAGGTATCTTTTCTCCTGTAAATAAATAGGTGTCAGCAGCCTTTAACTCTGCAAAATTCCATTTGACTTGCTAAATTTACTTCACACAAAAATGAAGTTGATGACCATCAATGCACATACCACAACTAGCATTAAAATAATTAAATGCTACTATATAGAGTTGAACTTTATGCTCTTAGGACAGCAAAATACAAGATGATTGCTTGCTATTCAGCAGTGCCTTCACAGATCTTTCTAATTAATCATCAGAGAAACTACAGAATACTGGAGAAAACTCAGAGGTAGGCTCTGAAAAAACTTTTACTCAGATGTAAGAGGACCTGCAGCTCATGGATGCACGATTTTTCAACAGCACAGAAAAAGTGCTGACACTTGTTCATCTTCCTTTCGTTCTTATCCTCTTCCCTTTAATCTCACTAAGGTAATTCTGAATCACAGAGGGATTGTTAGCTGAACTATGTCAACCATACGTGCTGATGAAAAGATCATCCGTGTTAGATAGTGGTAACATTGGACACTCTAGGAAAGGTGAGACTGAGCTAGGAGTTTGGGAGGAATTAAAAGGTTATACATAGGTCTTAGAACTACCCAGATTCTCCTGGGAAGTCAGCGTAAGAGAGAATGGTAGAAGAACGTTGCTGCTATAAGCTTAATGCTTACAAAGTCTGAGGCTAAAGTTGATAGAGCTTCTAAGGTCAATAAAGATGGTCTAGTGGAGAAGACAAATGTTGGTTTCAACAAATTAGTTAATAGTGATCCTTTACCAATAGTGGATTCAAAATAGAAGATAGGGTTAGCACTGGTAATATCCAGCAATAGGGTTCAGAGACAATCCTCAAAGAATGCAATTAAAAAATACCCGAGAATTGAAAAGAGCAAAAAAGTCACCCCAGACCCAGACACAAAAATGGGTTGCGCTTGAGAACAACTGACACATAGTTTCCCGCTTCCTAAAGCTGTCCATTAGTTTTAGATTGGAATACGGAGAGAAATCCACCAATGAAAATAGGCTACATGTGGAATAGGTGTTATGACCAAGGCAATAGCTGTCTAGTTTATTATAATGAAAATTGTGAGGTTGCACCTACTTTAGTGGAAAATTGAACTGTGATAGTTTAGAAAGAAATTGCACTCTGATTGATTGGTAATATCCATCACAGACATAAGAAGCATGACTCACAGCATGTGTACATTTCCCAATTCTGGACTAACCCTGTAGCAGGATTAAAGGGAAGGCTTAACTAAGCTCAAGGTCAGTGAGTTAGAGGCAAAAGTCAGACAAGCTTCTATAATTAATCTTATTCAGAATCTTACTCTGACAATTATTCCCTCTGCCTTTCTTTTCCAGTGGGGCATCACAAGTACCTTAGCTATAAGTGGAGGACTTCAGAAACACTGTGTGGGGTGAGTTAGAAGCTAGTCCTAGGGTATGCTAAGATTACATAAAAAGCAGCACTTGTGTGTGAGAAAATCCTATTTCCTTTCTCTCTAGAGTTAGAATAACAAGGTGTCAGTGCTCTGGATATGTTTAATTATTTATATGAGGGTTATTAGTGTGTGGTTAGTGAGTCCTTATTGAAAGTTATACATGTCAGCAACCTGCAGTGAAGCTATGTAAGACAGTGTTCTTGCTCAACTGTTAAGCTATAAAATGAATAATGAAGGGCATTTTAGTGGAAACTTACCTGAAAAAAAAGCTGTTCAAGGTAGGGAAAGAAAAGTGAGAAAGTAGGGTAATGAGTCATTCTATCCCTATGGGAAAGTAAAGCAATCTTTCTCATAAATTAGTGGATGATGGATATATCCATAGCAGATGACACACAAAGCAGCCATATTTGAACTTACTGCACCCTGAAATTTTTAAGATGGCATCATGGAGGGCACTGATATTCTCCCTGCTAGTGTTTTATTGGACCATGGTATTGTTTTGCTTGTCTTCTATACCCATAAACCTTACCTCCATTGAGGTGTGTCTATCGACTTAGCCTTGTCTTGTCCATGGAATGGGAAAATATAGGCAGCTCTTGCAACAAATGTAAGGATAGCTCATTTTTTATTGGTTTTTCTTGGACCTTCTGTACAGACCCTATTGTTCCTAGGTTCTTACCTTCTTATTACCTCTCTGTAAATATGTGATTTCTAACCTTTATTGTGTAATATCTCCTTTCCTGGGTCTCTCACTCGTGTCACATCATTCCTATTGTATTAGCTTCCAATTGCCACTGTAATAAATTACCACAAATAAAGAGCCTTAAAGGAATACCAATGTATGATCTTTCTGTTCTTGAGATCAGAATTCTAAAATGACTTTGCAGGGCGTTATTCCTCCTGTAGGTGCTAAGGAAGAATCTGTTCACTTGCCTTTTCCAGCTTCAAGAGGCTCCCCATATTCATTGGCTTATGATCCTGTGTCATTCTGACCCCTATTTCTACCATCAAATACCCTTCTCTCCCTCTGCTTCCATAGTCACATCATCTTCTCTAACTCTGACCCTTCTGATTCCTTATTATTAGGACTTTGTGATTACACTGAGCCCAGGATAATCCAACATAATCTCCACATCTCAAAATGCTTAATTTAGTCCCTTCTTTAATGAGCCCTTTGCCAGTTAAAGTAACATACTGACAGATTCTGGGGATTAGGACATGGACATCTTTGGGAACAATTTTTCAGCCTTCCACACCTAGGAACCTAT
Source organism: Balaenoptera acutorostrata (assembly GCF_949987535.1). Taxonomy (NCBI): domain Eukaryota; kingdom Metazoa; phylum Chordata; class Mammalia; order Artiodactyla; family Balaenopteridae; genus Balaenoptera; species Balaenoptera acutorostrata. The sequence continues at coordinate 66,148,557 of NC_080075.1, forward strand.
TAGATCCTGTCATTTCCTATATCCTAGCCCATGTCTGAGAACTTGCTATTTCAGGTAGCTCTTATACATGCATTTCTTTCACTTGATCTCTCATGTTTTCTGCACTTCAATTTGGTTTAACAGTTTGGGTCCTCTCCACTTGCATTGTTTAAATTGGGGTCCTTAAACCCAATCCTTTGGCTGGAAACATTTCCTTCTTTCCTGTGTTGAACTTCGAGCTTTAGAGCCAACTAGTCTACTTACAACCAAGCATCCTTCTCATAGTGAAGTGTAGAAAGTCTTCATCAACTCATGCATTCTGAGCCCATGGTCCTTCCCCACTCTCCTCATTTGCAATCCTCCACATTCTTATGGAAAGAACATATTCCTGCCCTATAATTATAACTAAGTCTAACCCTAGGGCCCATGTATGTTGTATTCCTGGTCCCAGCATTTGCAGCCTGGACCTGGCCCATGGCTGAAAGCCTGTCTGAGACACTTTGAGTTGGCATCTTGGACAAGCTGAATTTCTCAGATGCTTTTGTTGCAATGTAAACCAATCAGACTACCAAAAAGTGACAGAAGGGGGGAAAAAAAACCCAAAACAAGCAAACAAACAAACAAAACACCCTCTGCTTTATTTGAAGTGAGTGTTTTGTTTAGTCCTTCTCACATTTTTATCCTTACCTATTCTGTGTCTATGCCTATAGTACAACAGGTTCACAGGCACCAGAGCAATTACCTGGCAAATACAGAAGTGCCTGTAAAGGTTTTGTTTGCTATTTGTCCCTGTACATGTGATACAATTTCATATGAGCTTGTGATTATTAAGCTGACTGCTTGGCCATGGATGTGGCTTCAGTTTGCCACAGTTTTGTAAAATCTCCCTACAGATCTGATGTTCTGATTTACAACACAAAATATTTGTTCCAAATGTCCACAAGGGGATTTCTAAACTGTAATTCATGGACACACATAGGGAAGAGGAATTTTTTGTTCAATTGTTTGTAAAACTTGGTGAAGTGCTTCTTCCTTGAGAAAGGGCATCATGACCCCTTGGAGTGACATATCATATTGAGGGAAAGGTTAGAAGAGAGTCTTGGGTAGTTAGAAAAAAGATATTCAAAATACCTAGGAATAAACCTACCTAAGGAGACAAAAGACCTGTATGCAGAAAACTATAAGACACTGATGAAAGAAATTAAAGATGATACAAACAGATGGAGAGATATACCATGTTCTTGGATTGGAAGAATCAACATTGTGAAAATGATTCTACTACCCAAAGCAATCTACAGATTCAATGCAATCCCTATCAAACTACCACTGGCATTTTTCACAGAACTAGAACAAAAAATTTCACAATTTTCATGGAAACACAAAAGACCCCGAATAGCCAAAGCAATCTTGAGAAAGAAAAACGGAGCTGGAGGAATCAGACTCCCCAACTTCAGACTATACTACAAAGCTACAGTAATCAGGACAGTATGGTACTGGCACAAAAACAGAAACATAGATCAATGGAACAGGATAGAAAGCCTAGAGATAAATCCACGCACATATGGTCACCTTATCTTTGATAAAGGAGGCAAGAATATACAATGGAGAAAAGACAGCCTCTTCAGTAAGTGTTGCTGGGAAAACTGGACAACTACACGTAAAAGAATGAAATTAGAACATTCCCTAATACCATACACAAAAATAAACTCAAAATGGATTAAAGACCTAGATGTAAGGCCATACACTATCAAACTCTTAGAGGAAAACACAGGCAGAACACTCTATGACATAAATCACAGCAAGATCCTTTTTGACCCACCTCCTAGAGAAATGGAAATAAAAACAAAAATAAACAAATGGGACCTAATGAAACTTAAAAGCTTTTGCACAGCAAAGGAAACCATAAACAAGATGAAAAGACAACCCTCAGAATGGGAGAAAATATTTGCAAATGAAGCAACTGATAAAGGATTAATCTCCAAAATTTACAAGCATTTCATGCAGCTCAATATCAAAAAAAACAAACAACCCAATCCAAAAATGGGCAGAAGACCTAAATAGACATTTCTCCAAAGAAGATATACAGAATGCCAACAAACACATGAAAGAATGCTCAACTTCATTAATCATTAGAGAAATGCAAACCAAAACTACAATTAGGTTTCACCTCACACCAGTCAGAATGGCCATCATTAAAAATCTACAAACAATAAATGCTGGAGAGGGTGTGGAGAAGAGGGAACCCTTTTACACTGTTGGTGGGAATGTAAATTGATACAGCCACTATGGAGAACAGTATGGAGGTTCCTTAAAAAACTAAAAATAGAACTACCATACGACCCAGCAATCACACTACTGGGCATATACCCTGAGAAAACTAAAATTCAAGAAGAGTCATGTACCACAATGTTCATTGAAGCTCTATTTACAATAGCCTGGACATGGAAGCAACCTAAGTGTCCATCAACAGATGAATGGATAAAGAAGATGTGGCACATATATACAATGGAATATTACTCAGCCATATAAAGAAACAAAATTGAGTTATTTGTACTGAGGTGGATGGACCTAGAGTCTGTCCTACAGAGTGAAGTAAGTCAGAAAGAGAAAAACAAATACCATATGCTAACACATATATATGGAATCTAAAAAAAAAAAAGGTTCTGAAGAACCTAGGGGCAGGACAGGAATAAAGATGCAGGCATAGAGAATGGACTTGAGGACATGGGGAGGGGGAAGGGTAAGCTGGGAAGAAGTGAGAGAGTGGCATGGACTTATATATACTGCCAAATGTAAAATAGATAGCTAGTGGGGAGCAGCCGCATAGCACAGGGAGAACAGCTTGGTGCTTTGTGACCACCTAGAGGGGTGGGATAAGGAGGGTAGAAGGGAGGGAGATGCAAGAGGGAAGAGATATGGGGATATATGTATATGTATAGCTGATTCACTTTGTTATAAAGCAGAAATTAACACACCATTGTAAAGCAATTATACTCCAATAAAGATGTTTAAAATAAAAAGAAAAAATATTCAACATAAAAATTATGTCTTATAGTATGACTTGTTTTCATTACACCACCTAAAATGTACTCTGAAATGTTAAATAACATTAAATAAAGGCTTCTTTTTTTCTTTTGTATACTTAAGGGGCATGTGCGTTAATGAGGCTGAGACACATTCCTCTATCTAGAATTTTCCTTCTCTTTGCATAAACTCTAATGTACATTTTCTCTTTTTTTTTTTTTGATGGATTTCTTAATTACATTTTTCTATTTAGTCTCAATTTTTTGTGGTTTCTATGTTCAGGGAATTAAGCACAGAAAAAAAGCAATGAAAAGGGAGACAGCAAAATTAAAATATAGTCGAAGTATGGAAACAAAGATGAAATTTGGGGTAGATATAGATTTGAGAATGTTGTAATAGCCATTGGAAAGAAGAATGGCATTCAAGTATGCTCAGAGAAGAGAACTGCTTTAAAAATTTGGAAAATTTTACTTTGAAATGAGTAGCCTCCTGGCTACTGCTAAATCTAATATATCTCAAATTCCTATGGTTCTGCTATCCTCTACTGCCAGACTTCCTGGACTTTGTATGATTCAAAACCTTCAGGTGGAAATTAGATGATAGAACCTTTTGAAAATATTGTTTACCTAAAATACTTTACAGACAAAAACTCAATGATTTAATTTTGTTCTATTTTCTAAACTGCTATCTTAAAAATTTTTTTTGACAAATATAGCAAATGAAAAATTGGGGAGGAAAAAATTGATTCACTGGTATTTTATTTTGTTCTGTTTTCTGACTGAAATAGAAATACAACTATTCATATTCCTGGTATTGGTCAACTTTTCAGGGCTTAAGTGTTGATTATTATTTAAATAGATAATATTATGGGTAATAATTAAGATTTTCATTTTGAAAAATCTTTCCATGAGTAGTCAGGATGCTTCTGACATTCTTAAATAGTATATTAATGAGAAAATCATGAACAATTGCTTTCGCACCTGGACTTTTTATCCAATATATTAAAGATGAAATTGCTATGGTTTTTTCTGTCTCAATGGGGTTCCTCTGTCATCCTCCAGGACAGGCTGTCATCTAGAGCCCAATCATTTTCTCCTTGGGAGCCAGCACTTTCCCACTCATCCATAGCTGTTTTCTACTCTTTTCTAAAAGTTATACATTTTGACAAGAGATTACAGACCTGTGACTTTACAGAGGAGCCATCTGAAATAATTAGCCTTTTCCTTAGAGGAGCCCTCTTGGAAGTTTTCCACAGGCATTACTGAAGGTACAGATATTATAGATTACTCCCCCATTGGCATTTGTCTCTTTTCTCACTATAATTTCATTAATTCTCCTAATGTTGCCTGAGTCTGATCTCTCATCAGTCAATAGCTTTTGACCACATAGTTTGTATTTAAATAATTGCTTATTATATTGCCTTCTGAAATTAAGAAGAACATTTGGTCATGAAACAAGGCACAATGAAGACTATTCCAAGAGTGGATTTGGTTTACTTACGTATGATTTAAAAAGTGTCAGTTATATAAAGAAATCTAAATTTGCTATAATTCACTGATCCAAGACATCAATCAACAAGTACTGCTACAGAACCTACTTTTAGTCCTACTTATGTAGAACATAAGTCCAACTTATGTGCATTTATATTTTATGTTTCCTGCAGTCAACATTCTTTTTCTCCTTTAAAAATATATAATGCTTTGGTGGGGGTGGTGGTGGTAGGATGAATTGGGAGAATGGGATTGACATATATACACTAATTTGTATAAAATAGATAACTAATAAAAAAATGAAAAAAAAGACCGGATCAACACTTAAAATCATCAATATAATGGTATCTATAATTATTAATACTGTATTATATACTTGAAAGTAGATCTTAAATGTTATCACCACACACGAAAACAATTATGACTATGTGATGGGATAGAGATACTAACTAACCTTATTGTGGTAATCATTTTGTAATACATACATGTATCTAATCATCACAGTGTACACCTTAAATTTACATATGCTATATGTAAATAATATCTCAATGAAGCTGGGAAGAAAATTTTAAAAAATATAATGCTTCATCCAAGTTTATAAATTATCTCTTTCTGATCAACTCCCAATCTAATGGATATCATTGAACTGACCAATTATAATGATCCCAGTGCCTATAGTATTTGTAATGATTGAGCTATTGCAGTGTCAAAAATAGTGTTATCACCTTGAAATAGTCAAAGCCACTATTCCAAAAAATAATAAGCCTTAGATAATGACATCTTCCTGTCTGAGTTGATTTGGATATTCATACTGTATTCTTTCATTTGTTGATTCAGCAAATATATAATGAGTACCAAATATTTGCCAGATATACTAGGCTTTAGCACGTGTGTGTATGGGGGATTAGTATAAATTTGGAGATCTCCTTTTCAACTCCATGAATGATGAATTTTGGATATGGAATCTCATTTGCATCAAACATCATTAGTTATTTTAAAAGATTTCTTCCAAACTAATATAAGGGGCTGTACATTGTAGTGGTTAAGAGTATGGGCTCTAAAGTCCTATGGTCGGAGTTCAAATCCCACCTCTACCCCTTGCGAGTTGGGTGACCTTGGACAAATTACTTAATGTCACTCCGCCTCAGTTTTCTCATTGATAAAATTTTAAGAATTGGGTCATTATTAAAAGAAGATAAAACTTCTGAAACATTGATCACAGCTCTTGGCACATGGAATACGTGTTACACATATAAAAAGAAAGAGAGTGATAGAATGAAATATCAGGGCAGTTGCTTAATTGGTTTCTTTAAACAGGTGACAATGTGACTGAGAACACTATTCTTTTGTGATCCTGCCCTTACATCTTGTAACTTACTATTTATGCTTATTGAACTTGGGATCCTAATTTTTTTAAAAAAAGGGTGTGTGCTGAGATGGGGTGTCTACATGCTCACTAAACTTGGGAAATCTTAAAGGCATCAGGTTTTACCTTAGCCACGACTTGAAAGAGACCAGAACAATCTCTCTACTAGTGGAAGAACAAACAAACTATTGCACTCATTTAGTTGAAGCAAGAGTATTGTTTCTCAGTGCCTGATTGAGTTTACCACAGTCATCTGTGACCTAGTAGCGATTACAGCATGAGTAAATATCAAGAGAGTACATGAAATTCTCAGTAAACATATAAGGGATTATAGCCTCTTTTTGGGAGTGTTTCTTATTTTTCCAATATGAATAAAAATATTCTGTCTCCTTTGGAAGCACCAATGTTGACTACATCTGATACCACTTAACAAGGTAGAAGGGTATGAAATTGACTGTTGCTCATATGTTTTATACCTAGGTGCTATTTCTATTATTACAGAGTTAGAGATATTTGAATTTGGTTGAATTATACCCTTGCTCTAAAAGTTCATGGTCATTCTTGTTTTCTACCTGGCCTTGTTTGTTTTGTTGTTGTCACAGACAAAATAAGAAAGAAGGAAAATTTGAATTAATGTATCTATGTTTCATGGTTATGAAATATAATTACCTATGTCCATAAGGAAGTATATGGTTTGCTCTGTGTGTGTGTGTGTGTGTGTGTAACAAACTTAAGAATCTGTGGATGCTGTTATATTGTTATTTTTTTTGGATTGAGTTGGGCAGTAATATTACTCACAGTTTATAACTCAGACTTTACATGTATTATTCTTAAACATTAAAGATGCTATATAACTGGCAATTCCATGATCAAATATCTTTGCTGGAAAATTGATTATTTCATTTTTTTTTTTTAAGATTTTTTTGATGTGGACCATTTTTAAAGTCTTTATTGAATTTGTTACAGTATTGCTTCTGTTTTATGTTTTGGTGTTTTGGCCCCAAGGCATGTGGGATCTTAGCTCCCCGACCAGGGATCGAGCCCGCACCCGCTGCATTGGAAGGCGAAGTCTTAACTACTGGACTGCCAGGGAAGTCCCTGATTATTTCATTTTAAATTGTGTTTTTCTCTGTTCCACTAACTTTGATATAAATAAATCACTTCATATATCTTCCTAATTTTTAAATTAGTTTTTATTGGAGTATAGTTGCTTTACAATGTTGTGTTAGTTTCTACTGTACAGCAAAATGAATCAGTTATACATATACATATCCCCTCTTTTTTGGATTTCCTTCCCATTTAGGTCACCACAGAGCATTGAATAGAATTCCCTGTGCTATACAGTAGGTTCTCATTAGTTACCTGTTATATTTTATACATAGTATCAATAGTGTATATATGTCAATCCCGATCTCTCAATTCCTCCCACCCCTCCCCTTTCCCCCTTGGTATGCATACATTTGTTTTCTATGTCTGTGTCTATTTCTGCTTTGCAAATAAGATCATCTATACCATTTGTCTAGATTCTACATATATGTGTTAATATACGATATTTGTTTTTCTCTTTCTGACTTACTTCACTCTGTATGACAGTTTTGTTCCTTTTTATGGCTGAGTAATATTCCATTGTATATATGTACTGCATCTTCTTTATCCATTCCTCTGTTGATGGACATTTAGGTTGCTTCCATGTCCTGGCTATTGTAAATATTGTTGCAGTGAACATTGGGGTGCATGTGTCTTTTTGAATTATGCTTTTCTCTGGGTATATGCCCAGTAATGGGATTGTTCTATTATTAGTTTTGTAAGGAACCTCTATACTGTTCTCCATAGTGGCTGTATCAATTTACATTCCCACCAACAATGCATGAGGGTTCCCTTTTCTCCACATCCTCTCCAGCATTTATTGTTTGCAGGTTTTTTGATGATGGCCATTCTGACTGGTGTGAGGTGATACCTCATTGTAGTTTTGATTTGCATTTCTCTAATAATTACTGATATTGAGCATCTTTTCATGTGTTTGTTGGCCACTTGTATGTCTTCTTTGGAGAAATGTCTATTTAGGGCTTCCACCCTTTTTTGGATTGGGTTGTTTGTTTTTTTGATATTGAGCAGCATGAGCTATTTGTATATTTTGAAGATTAATCCTTTGTCAGTTGCTTTGTTTCAAATATTTTCTCCCATTCTGAGGGTTGTCATCTTGTTTATAGTTTCCTTTGCTGTGCAAAAGCTTTTAAGTTTAATTAGATACCATTTGTTTATTTTTGTTTTAATTATCATTACTCTAGGAGGTGGGTCGAAAAAGATCTTGCTGTGATTTATGTCAAAGAGTGTTCTGCCTATGTTTTCCTCTAAAAGTTTTATAGTATCTGGCCTTACATTTAGGTCTTTCATCCATTTTGAGCTTATTTTTGTGTATGGTGTTAGGGAGTGTTCTAATTTCAATCTTTTACATGTAGCTGTCCAGTTTTCCCAGCACCACTTATTGAAGAGACTGTGTTTTCTCCATTGTATATTCTTGCCTCCTTTGTCATAGATTAGGTGACCATAGCTGCATGGGTTCGTCTCTGGGCTTTCTATGCTGTTCCATTGATCTATACTTCTGTTTTTTGTGCCAGTACCATACTGTCTTGATTACTGTAGCTTTGTAGTATAGTCTGAATTTGGGGAGCCTGATTCCTCCAGCTCCGTTTTTCTTTCTCAAGATTGCTTTGGCTATTTGCAGTCTTTTGTGTTTCCATACACATTGTAAAATTTTTTGTTCTAGTTCTGTGAAAAATGCCATTTGTAATTTGATAGGGATTGTATTGAATCTGTAAATTGCTTTAGGTAGTATATTTAGTGATATGTCAATTTATCTGTCAACCCACCTCACTTAAGAGCACTATTCTGACCAATGATGTTTCCTTTAGCATAGTTTGGCTCCTCATAGGCTAAGTGTACCCCTGTGTTACATTCAGTTAATTATTCTACACTTATTTTTCCAGTTGATGTATTGTTGAGCAAATAAGCCAACAAGATGGAAAAACTGCTTTTACCTATTGTATTTGAACAAGAATGAATGCTGCTAGCAATCATTATCCTTTGACCTAAAGTGAGTCTATGGCCTCTGGCCTGAGGAGATACAAATTTGTGTTACCTCTAAAATGTGGTTTGCCCATGCTTAATTCTATTAAACCCAGTATCAATACAGTCTATCAAACTCACTAAAAAATGTCAAAATATGAATCACCATTGTCTTTTCTACTATCATTTTCCTACTTTTCCTATGCCACTTTGATTTACCAACGTTTGGCTTGATATTTTAAAATGCAACCAAGATAAATTTTGTTGGTAGCAATGATAATCAATACCAGATTAAACAGCCTAAAAATTAAAAATGGAGAAATGTTGAGATTTGTTGAAGTCCACTGTGAAAGCATTGCTGAAGCTTTCTTTTCTTTTTTCATTTAGAATTTTTATGCATACGAGTAACCTTAATTTCCAAGTTCACATGACAATAAGCAAAAGTGACATACAGTGAAGCCAAACAGTTCATTTATAACTTAGCTTTTTTTGTTGTTTTGTTTTGTTTTTGTTTGTTTTTCTCCAAAGATCAGTTCCTTAAAAATGGATGCTCCTGGGATATGAATAAAGAAAATATGTCTGAAAGGTGAGGATTTCAAACAGTAGATTTCTTCCTCCTTCAAACTGCTGACCCCACGATGGTAGGCATCACACCTTCTGCCTCCTGTTCGGCCTCTGTTCCTGGAGGTGAGCACATCCAGGCCTTTCACTTGGAGAAGCTGCTGGTCAGGCCCATCTCCTCCTCCTCCTGCACTAGTGCTTCAGTGGGAATCAGATTGGACGGCGTGTCCAGGTTCTGGAGGGACAGAAACTCTGACGTATCCATGGCACGTAACGTTTCTGTCTGAGGGTCTGAAGGAGTCACTGCTTGTCTGCTTTGCTCACAGGAAGAGGATGCGGTGGAGGAGGACGACAGGGGGATCGGGGGCGGGGAAAAAGTCTGCGGTGGTAGCTTCAGGCTGGGCTCATCGGGAGGCTGGGCGCTCAGCGCTGGAGCGGGAGGGGAAGGACAGCCCTTCCTCCTGCTGGCCGCCCTCTCCTTGGCGGAGTCCCGGCACGCACACTGACACTGACAGGCCTCCTCTTGTTTGATGATGATCACAGGGACGCCGAGGCCAATCTGCTGTACAGCGCTCCCTGTGCTACTGGCTACTGGTACTGCAGTGGTAAAAAACACCTCCTCAACTTGAGATGCTTGCTGAATTTGTTCTCGGGTGTGGGGTGAGCTGGTGTCACCATTCAGTATCCACTGTAAGTTCTGTTCTCCCATGACGAGGCTGGGCTGCAGGAGAGCCGTGCTGGGAGTTGGGGTGATGGTTATAGTGGGATTACTAGTTAGGACGGAGTTGGCATCCAGGGGCAGAGTCTGGACCATGGCCGGCAGGGGCTCAGTAGTACCCTGTGGTTGAGGCGGTGCTGCCATGGCTGACGCCACTGCCGCTGCCGACGCCAAAGCCCCCGCGACAACAGAAAGTCCCGGTACGATGGGCTGCGGTGCCTGGGGGTGCGGAAGAAACTCTTGATGATTAGCAGCAAACTGTGTGCTGTGGGGGGACAGGCACTTCCGGAGGTTGTAAGAGAGCAGGGGGGTTGCGAAATGCAGCTTACTGGGAACCAGTTCCTAGGGAGGGAGCAGGCAGAGGAGCAGACGGTGCTGAGGCTGGTAGTAGAGGCTGGGGTGGCTCAGAGATGCCAGGCTGTCTGTTGAGGATCTTCCTGAACTGCTGGATCATCTGAATTCTGGAACACTGGTTCAAAAATGATGGCTGGTGAAAGTGTGCTGAAAGTGTTCTGGCCTGTATTGGAATTTTCTTGAAATTCGTAATCTGTGGACAGAAGGCTTAAATTCCTCAAAGTGAGTGATTTGTATCCTCAGATCCATTGTGATTTAGAAGTGCACTGTATGAATTTCCTTTGTTATCGTGACCTTCCATGTGACTTTCGAGACTGTACTGAGTGCTGAATGTTTTCTCACAGCCATTACTGGGGCAGAAAAGGGGTCTTTCACCAGTATGTGTACGGACATGAGTTTTAAGGTGGTGGCTTGCTGCAAATACTTTTCCACAGCCATCATGATCACACCGAAATGGCCTTTCTCCTGTATGGGTTCGAATGTGCTTCCTCAGATCACTGAGCGTGGTGAAGCACTTGCCGCAGCCTTCAGATTCACAGTTAAACGTCTTCCCTGTGTGAAGCCTCTGATGTGCTTTCAGCCTGTACAGCGTGTTGAATGCCTTCTCACAGCCCTGAACTTCACACTCAAACGGCTTCTCCTTCGTGTGCACCGCACGTGGATCCTGAGGCTGTAGGAGGTGAGGAAGGCCTTGCTGCAGCCCTCCTGATTACAGACAAAGGTGTACTCGCCCCGCTGGGTCTTCTGGTGGGTGCGCAGGTTGCCTGCTGTGCTGTAGGTGCGGGGACAGCCCTCAAAGGTGCACTGGTACCGCTTTACTTCTTTACGTTTCGTTTCTGGACATTCTGACTGCAGTGTGAGGGTTGCACCTTCGATATTTCTTGGCATGGGCGTGGAACCAGGGTTTATTGTTAAATGAATCTGATCTGGTGAGATAATGTGTTGCACATAACCCTGGGACATTGCTTCCTGATCTATTAGATGAAAGCCCTCTTCAACCCCTACTAGAAAAGGCAAGTGTTCTCTGCACTGTCCGTCGTCATCTTCGTCTTCCAAAGTGCCAGGATCCTGCTCGATAAGAACAGTTGTCCTATCATAAACAGTTCCAGATGAGGAAGGCACCAGTCCGTTCTTATCCACAAACCTGAGCATCTTGTCATCGGGGGTCAGCTCATCTTCCTCTACCTCAAAGTAGCTGATGCTGTCGTCTGGACTGTGCTCCCCCATGGTTCAGTCGTGCTCAGCCCAATTGTGAGAAATGGAAAGGTAGTGACCTGTCTCCGCGGCTCCCGGCAACGGCGGCAGCGGCAGCAGCTTCTCCCCTCCCCAGCGGCACCAAAGCTTTCTTTTTTTAAGTGCATTTTATTTCAAATGGCTTACATTACTTACCATACAGTAGATAGGCAATTAGTCTAAAGGAATCTCTTTTCTAATTTCATTTCCTTCAAGAGGACTTTTCTCCACCATTTCACCTTCTTGACTTTCCTGTGCTTGTATTGATGGGGTAGTCTATTTCCATTACCTTTGCAATGTTTTTTCATTCCCCTTAGAACTGAATTTAATTTAGTCTGCCATTCTAGACATGAAGTGTTGGTCCAACTGAGTTATTTAAACTCAAAAAGGTACAGGATTTTTATTACTCCAATTCAAGCTTTATATGTGACAAGTTTGTCAAAGATGGAAGCCCAAGATTATTTTTAAAAGAGGAAATGATTCTCTTGTGTTTGTGACTTTGGATAATGCATATAGCAGAACTGATAACCACCCTTACCCCTGATGCCTATGATCTCCCAGACCATCTAGCAGCTGTTAATCTATTGAAATTTACCATACATTTTTCCTTTCATCTTAACCTTATGTTAAATATTTCCTGCAATGTAGATATCTGAGCCACTTAAAAACAAATAGTTTATTAAAAATTACATAGGTTGGGCTTCCCTGGTGGCGCAGTGGTTGAGAATCTGCCTGCTAATGCAGGGGACACGGGTTCGAGCCCTGGTCTGGGAAGATCCCACATGCCGCAGAGCAGCTGGGCCCGTGAGCCACAATTACTGAGCCTGCGGGTCTGGAGCCTGTGCTCCGCAACAAGAGAGGCCGCGATAGTGAGAGACCCGCGCACCGTGATGAAGAGTGGCCCCCGCTTGCCACAACTAGAGAAAGCCCTAGCACAGAAACGAAGACCCAACATAGCAATCAATCAATCAATCAATTAATCAATAAAAAAATAAATCTTTAAAAAAAAAATTACATAGGTTATTTTAGCACAGAGAGCACATTTTTTACCATCACACCTGTTACTAACATGATTCACTATCTAAGCAATGTGTGTATCTGTATGGTAAGGATGTGAGACTATGATTACAACCAAGCAATATAGGAGGTTATTTTCCTTATGTCATATGAGAAATTATAGGAGTCTAGACTAAATAAGGGGCAGAGGAAATGTATAAAACACACATGATTAAAGAGACCAAAGCTGTAGAGATCGACAAGATTTGATGACCTATTAGAAGGGGCAAAGTAGAGGATAGTGCTGTTAAGGAAACAAATACAAATTTGCCTTCGGTGACTAAATCTAGTCATCATGTCACTTTAAAAACTAAACACGTTGAAGGGGCTAGATTTGTTATTATATTCTGTTTGATTGGTTGATTTAATTATTTCCATTTTGCATATATGAGACATGAAAGTGGAGATATCTGGTAGGCTGTTGGAGATATAGATCTGGATTACAAAAGAGATAGGACTACTATTCATTAGCAAACACGTAGTAGTCGAAGAGCGGACAGGGTTGTTTGGGAAGTTGTGGATGCCAAAGAGCACAGGGCTAAGGACAAAAGTTAAAAAAAAAATAACCCAGAAACTAAACAATAACTAGAAAAGTTAAGAAAGTAAGGAAAATGGTGCCACAAAATCTGATGGAGGGGGAAAATAAAATAAGGTCTAGAAAAGAGAAACTGAATGGATTAAAGATTTAGTTAATAAGACCTCTATGTGTAAATTGACAGAAGTATGATGACTTAACCTGCCTGAGGAAGTGGGCATGAATTGGGGTTGCTTATAAGGGTCACATGTTACTTGTAAACATGTATGATCTACCTGGACAGTGTTTTCAATCTTTAGAGATGATAACCAGAAGTGAATGTATTATATATTATAAGAAAAGTGTTTAAGATTATATATATGTATGTGTTATACATAATAACATACTATATATAACTATATATATATATATATACATGTACATATAATCTCCAGAAACTTCAGAATTTCTATATAGAGGAAGCTTATAGGTAGCATTCCAGTTGAAACACAAGGCTAAGGAACATTTCTTGAGGTTGTATTTCCACGAGCACTTGGTATTTGCTTGGAGATTGTGTTTCATTAGGGGTGACTGTGTGGAGGGTTGGCTGATGAAAATTGCGGTGATGGACTTAAGCTACTTGACTGCCCAGATCTTGATATCACGTTAGATCTGTGGAATCACATGTAGGTCACCCCTTGAGTTCTCTGTTGGTAACTCTGGGTGGGCTTTAATGAGGATGGCATGATGATCAGTTCTGGGTATTATACCTGTCCATTCCAAGTATAACAACCCATTTAGATGAAGTCTTCCCTAGAAGGTGAATATTAGATCTGATAGTCTTTTGAAATATCTTGCAGTGCTGTTAATCAATACTTTTTGTAATCAATACTCCAATGTAATTATGATTTTTTAAAAAAGTGAAACAGTGGGCAAAGAAGTGGGCAAATGTTTTAAAATAGTGCAGGTTGGATCTCTGGGGATTTTAAAGAACCATGTGTTTGTTGAAAAAAAAGTGTTGCTCAAGCTTAAAAAAATGTTGAAATTGAAACCAAGCATATTCATTTAAAAAGTTTATTCTAGTCCTACTCCAGACTCTTTCAGAACAATGTTATTTATTCTATTCAATCCCCATATCTTAACATAGTTGACAATGTTGGAGGTATTTCAAAGTTGACATTGCTGGTATAATTTCTGTGAAGGTTTTAATGTCTAATTGAAACATGAGAATCTCTAGAAACAGAAAAGCCATTCTTTCTTATCTTTCAAAAAAGTGTTTATATCGGCAAATGACCTCTCAAAAGAAACTTCCACAAATGTTACCTTTTTTATGGGTAAAAAGAGGAAAATTACTTCATCCAAGTGTAAGTAATATGAATAAGAAAATTCTCATTACAGAAATTTGCCAGGGCCCTTTTATTTAGCTCAATAGCATTCAATTGGCTATAGTGATAAAATTCAAAGTTAGCAGTAGTGGAATATTCTTCCATTTAACATCAAGCCAGTACTGAAGAAAATTGCTGCCATATTTTCTAAGTTATTAACCTTTACAGTGAGATATATTTCTATGCACAGAGAAGAATTTTCTCCTCTATTTTAATGTGAACTTAAGTTAGAGATACTAATCAAATAAATAAATTGAAATCGAGCCATACACAGCTGTTTTCTTTTGTCCTTTCTACATTTGCCTTTACGTTACATATTGGGAAAATGTAGGAAATGTTTGAAACTCTTATTGATTACAATAATGCCATTTTGTTATGCCAATAAAAGTGACTGTATGAGTTAAAGCATATGCCTTTTTCTTAAAAGTGTGCGATAGACTCCTATTGACATTAAAACCCCTCAAAAATCATTATCTATGTCTGAATTACTTCATTCAAACTCCCTATTCCTTCACTGTGGTTCTAGCCAACTTCCTGACAGAAAGTAATCAAAAATGCCTTTATCCATTCATTTCCCTTCTGCCTTAGTGGATTTTCCATAGTACTGCATGCCCAGGTTACCCAACTTTCCTCTTTTCATATTCCCATGAGTTGATCTTCCATAAATGGTTCCACAGTTTAACCTCCCCCCAAAACCTTGTTCAGATTTATCAAGGTATACTTGAGTACTTCTTTCTTCTAACCCTGTTTAGATACATCAGTCTTGCAGCTAAACTCAATGAGCTCTCTCATTTATGCACTTATCCAACCTAAAACCTCCCTTTGTAAATAACTTATTCCAGACTTTATTTTGATAGTCCTTTATCCTATTCACATTTATCAGCCCCCTGCCCCACATAGTAAAACACATGAGTTTAGAGTAGGACAGCTAGAGTATAAAATTTAGTTCTGAGTGTGTGACTTGATTCTCTGAAATTCAGTTTTTGCATCGGCATTATAGGAACAACAATATTTGTTACAGAGTATTGTGTGAATAGTAAATAACATAAATAATGTAAGACACTTTGCTAAATGCCTAACACTTTGAAAGAATTGAATAGGTGTTAACCATTCTCATTCTCAATAATTTTATTATTCTGCTATTTTTGAACATCTCTAGGAGATGTAAAATAAACTGAGATACAGTGAAATAGTCATGGGATTTGAAATTAAACAGATCTGTGTTAGTAATCTGACTTAAAACTTATTAGCTGTGTGACTTTAAGTGTCTTACCCTCTTTAAGCTTTATAGTGATGATTCAATAACATGATTTGTATATAACAGCTGACATAAAATTTGTCCTGATTAAGTGTCTATTGAATGTGTAAATGAGTGATGTACACTGTAGTGTTGACCTTTACAGTTTCAAAAATATTCTCACTGAACCATCCAGCAAAGGTTTATTTATCACATTTGGACAGTAAACTGTACTAGGCATGGGGAATAATTTCAAATAGGCCTGGTAAGGACCATTATCTATTTGTGTGGTACATAATAAAGCACTGCCTGCCCTTAGATTGGTTAATAATTCTTTAGAAACAGTAGCAGGTATCTCTTTCTACTCAAGCCTAAACTATAATTCACATACATCTGGTATGTCTGGAAAACTGATGAGTCAGGCCTTCCCCTAATCAATTTCTATAACTTTCCCCCTATAATTCTTTCAAGCCACCTGAGACAATTATAGGTGTGGCCATAAGACAAAAAATGTCTAGAGAAAGGTATTAGGAGAACGTATTCAGGGTCAGCAGCAAAAATGCATGCAAGGTAGACTCTGAAATAAGTTCCAGGGGAACAGTGCCATTGGAGGTAAGTGGGCTGGTTGGAAAGCATCCATGGTTCCAGGCTGAGTAGCAGCGAACAGCACTGGATGAAGCTTTCCAGCCTCAGCTTGGAGGTAGCAAATCTGGATTACATAAGAGATGTGACTATGACAAACTCAATCATATAATCTAGAATTTTTCCCCCATTGCAAGGTTGAATGTTAGCAAAAAGAAAACATTATTTAGTATTTACGTATTAGTCACTCAACCACAACAGTCAAAACAATAATAGTTCATTTTAATATTTACCAGATTAAAAGTGCATTTCCAAAACCAAGTTCTCATTACTTACTGACTTCTCAACGGCTAGTATGTAAATGAATTTTATAAAGTCAATAGAATATGCATTACAACCATATAAACATTAATTGCATTAATAAATTTCCTATGTGACTTTAAGTATATGATCCCTCCAAAAGTTTTCACTATTTTCCAAAATCATGTAGTGATATAATTACCCGTAAATAAAAAGTGATGCAACATATTTGAATGTACAAGGTGCTACCTTGAAATTAGCTTATAAAAGTTAATGGTCAATAAAACTTGTTTTCAGCTCATAAAATGTGTTTATTTAACCTTCTCTTGAAATATCTCACAATTAGCAGCATGCTATTATTGTATTGGAATAAAATCCAATTAAATCACAAAGCTACATTACTTCTTTCAGAAATTTTCAGAGAAATAAGAAATAGCTCTTGAATAGAGGTCATATCTAGATATTTACTGTAGAATTATGGTGGGAATATAATGGTAGAGAAGAATTAATTGGAAAAACAAGTTGAAACACTGTAATGTTATTTCTAAAAACAAATATGATGATTGACACATGCCCATGAACTTTTCGAATGAAAGTAGATGGAGATCTCTTGCCACTTGACATTAAAACTCCAACAGCAAATGTCTATGGCTGTATCCCAAACTGAGTAATTATATTTGGTCCATAGCATAAGCATTTGATGATTTTATGTTTCTCAGTATGTCCTGCTTTTACAATTTCACCAAGGACAGCATTAAAAAAAAAACAAACACTAATATTAAAATGGCAAAATCAGGGAAAGTCAGAAAAAAGGCAACCAAATAAAACTGAAACAAAGCTAGATATATCTAGAGAGAGAGAGAGAGATGTTGCCATCCATAAATAAATAAGCCTCCACCTTGAATGACTTTGAATGCTATGTAAAAACGGTCTACACATATTTAAGAGAAAAATTCCCCTAGTATGAGCTTCAGGCTCAGTGATTGTTATGCATTATATGCTAAAATGTAGTGAAAAGAAGAGGAAAAATATCTGCAGCTATGAAGAGCGATGGGCAGGCCTATGGCCAGTAGTTATCTTCTCTCTTTTCATAAAATCTTCCAGTTGAACTTGGTGGAACAAAAAAACCCGTGTCCAGATTATCCTGGGATCTCTTTGGTTCCCTAAATTTGGTATTGGCTAGTAGGTATGAAGCTTAATAACTCCCAAAGTCCTTTTAGATATCTTGCTCATTCAGCATTAAAAGAAAGTGTGGCCAAATTGTTTTTAATTGCTCAATCAAGTGTGGCATGCTTGCTTGTTTTAATGTACAATGCTGAAAAAACAGTAGAATGAAGAGTTAAGATTAAGAAACACGATTCAGAAAAGTAAACCTCAAAAGGAGAATACCAGCTAAACTGAAG
The DNA here is from genome assembly GCF_949987535.1 of Balaenoptera acutorostrata. NCBI lineage: Eukaryota > Metazoa > Chordata > Mammalia > Artiodactyla > Balaenopteridae > Balaenoptera > Balaenoptera acutorostrata. The sequence goes on from NC_080075.1 coordinate 66,166,825, forward strand.
AAGTAATCCATGATCTTCAAGTCTTGGATACACACTCAAAAGAAAGTGGCCAACAGTTGCTATTTGGCATAAGCTCCTAAAGCTGGTACAGCATGGTCTACCAATCCTGTGATCCTAGCTATACCGAGCTAGGTTGTGGGCAGGTGTATAAGCTGGGACTCACAATCTGCAAGTTGGACACAAATTGCTAAAGAGCAAATTCTTGCCTGATAGAGGAGCTATGAACAGAGCAACAGCCTGTTAATACTCTCTTTTGGAATGCTCAGTGAGCAAGGAAAAGATAGACCCCTGGGCCTCATTGTATTTTTCTAAGTGCATTACACATTCTGGAATAACTAGGAGAGAAGGATGTAATTTGTGAGATGACTCCCCTTTGCCCTTATTCTTGTGGGTCCTTGCAGTAAACCTCCCTTGGAGAAGATAATCTGTGTAACCCTAGAAACATCAAAGTATTTGATCTCTTATGAGAGACAAGCACAGAAATATGAGCACCCAGATTTAGAAACTGTTGTAGTGTGACAGGCCATTGCCAAATCAGGCTGAATTTATAGCAAAGTTTCGAAGTGAGAGAGTAGAAATGACATATATATACTACCAAATGTAAAATAGATAGCTAGTGGGAAGCAGCCGCATAGCACAGGGAGATCAGCTCGGTGCTTTGTGACCCCCTAGAGGGGTGGGATAGGGAGGTTGGGAGGGAGGCGCAAAAGGGAGGGGATATGGGGACATATGTATACATATAGTTGATTCACTTCGTTTTACAGCAGAAACTAATACAACATTGTAAAGCAATTATACTCCAATAAAGATGTAAAAAAAATAAATAAAGCAAAGTTTTAAAAAATAAAAAGTTAAGTTTCAATAACAATGTATTTAGTTTTGAAGAGAAATTTGAATTTTGCAGAGCACTATATACAGCTTTTATCTCATTTGATCCTCAAAATAGACCCAAATAAAGGAATAGGTATTGTGTTTATTTTACAGATGAAGAAATTTAACCCCATAGAAATTAAAAGATTTTTTCCTACTTTATTAGCAAGGATCGGCAGTTAGGACTGGAACACAGGTATTCTGAATCTAATTCCAGTTGGGTGTACATGTGCCTGCACACATCTGGGCATACTGTGCAGTCTGCCTTGAAATGGGTCTCATCGAGCGTTGCCATCCAATTGAATGTCTACTCATAAATGATTCACCATGAAAATGGACGTTGCTGTGTAACTGATAGGAGTTAGAAGCCCTGGTAAAGTCATGCATAGCATGAAGAGATTTTTCATTTTAATTTTTAAATCAAATTGGCAAGGCTATTATGGGACAAATGAAATTCCATTTGACTTGCAGAGTTTCAATTTAAAAGAACTGAATATTTTGTCATGCAAAGTGAACAGTAGTATGCATAGAAAAATTGGTGCAATCAAACCACATCTATGCATGGGTTGATTTTAATCCCATGGCTCTACCTTTGATGTAAGAGTAAGGATAAGTAAGGATAAGCGTTACCCACTGATAACAGTGGGTAACACTGAAGGAATGCTTATTGTATCAGACACTGTCCTAAGTACTTTATGTATACAACTTTTCCAACCTCATAACAGCCTTTATGTATACAACTTTTCCAACCTCATAACAGAAGGAACAATTATTATCCCCCTTTTTAGACTATGAAACTGAGACCCTGGGAATAAGTAACTTGTTAAAGGTTGCATAGTGGGTAAGTAGCAGAGTTGGGTTTTGCCTCTGCAGCCTACCTCCAGAATGAATGCATTTGAAGAAGAAAGTATACCGCCTCTCATAAAAGTAGGATTACATAATGGAGAAGAACCACAAGGGACTCTGGAGTCACACAGAATCAGTTGGATTTCTGGCTCTTTCACTGCCCAGCTGTGTTATCCTGAACAAAAGGTTTACCCCATCTCTGCCACAGTTTATTTACCTGTAAAATGGAGATGCTAGTAAAGCCCTTTTTCTAGGATCATTAGCAGTTTCAAGTGAGTTAAGCCTACTTCATTGCACATCAGGTAATGAATAAATGATAATTGTAGAGGAAGAGCAGAAATCATACTTTAAAAATAATCTACTCCAAGCCCTTAATTTAAAAAAAAAGTGAAGAAGCTGAAGCCCAAAGGGGTTAATGGCCAATTTTATATCATGTTGTCAGTGGCCAAATCACGAGTAGAAGCCACACCTTTCAAATCTATGTTTGTGGTCCTTTGAACCACAAGGGAGTAAATAAAGGATTTTATCTCACATACTTTTTTTTCAACTAAAAAAGTTCACTATTGAAATATTTTTACTTCTTCTCTGTTTAAAGAAGAGTCTACAGTTACAGGAATACTCTTTCAGTCTTGTCTATATGTCACAATTATTTGTAAGTAAACTCTAAAAACTGTGAACTTTTAGCTTGGAAAGAAAGAAATCACAATTTAGCAGTCTAAGATACCAACACGGTTTTGATGAAGTTTTCTTTAATAGCATATTATTTGAGACTCATGATAGTAACAAAAAATTGGCAAATGGAGGAAATCTAGACAATTTTTTGCCGTACTCAGACCGTATATAATAAATATCAACGTTGATGACACAGGCAAGGGCTGTGAGGGCTCAGAGGAATAGGTGGTGGCAAGGACTGCAGTGTGTTGGGGGTAAAGCATGACACCCTCTCCCAGCACCTCTCCCCTCACCAAGGGCTCGCACTGTGCCCCTTGGAACCTCTCAGAGGAGATACTTTGTAGTTTACTTGGACAAATATAAAATAAGTAAAATTCTAACAGTGAACAGATGAAGGATGCCCCCTTTACTTTCCTGATTAAGTATCAGGAAAGATAAGGATAGTTAATGAGGCATGCAAAAAAAGACAAAGGCTGATGAAAGAAATGCAAATCGCTTATAAATATAGGGAATAATTATGATCATATGCTTCTATTTTCTACCTCTACTTTTCTTTCCTTCTTTTTCACCTATGTCTTGCTATACTTTGGTTAATCCTCTTAAACCCAACTTCAGTTTTTTCTAGAATATGGCATAATACAAATTTAAAATAAGAAAAAAACACATAATCAAAAGACAACCATATTGAAAAATACACTGATATATATATTGCGGTTTCTCAAGCTTTTTTTTTTTTTTAAAGATTTTTTTTGATGTGGACCATTTTTAAAGTCTTTATTGAATTTGTTACAATATTGCTTCTGTTTTATCTTTTGGTTTTTTTGGCCACGAAGCATGTGGGATCTTAGCTCCCCAACCAGGGATCGAACTCACACCCCCTGCATTGGAAGGTGAAGTCTTAACACTGGACTGCCAGGGAAGTCTCTCTCAAGCTTAATTTAACTCATAAAATACTTTAAAAATCTTAAATCATCATCCATTTATAATGCTCTTATTGAAGCAAGTATATATGCAGATAAGTGCACATATTATAAATGCACATCTCAATGAATTTTCATGACATAAACATCTCTCTAACAGCACCAACATCAAGAAAAAAGAAAATACCAGCACCCTGAGAAGACCTACTGTCCTGCCTTCCATTTTCTGCCCCACTAAGGTTACCCACTGTCCTGACTTCTATCACCATAGTACAAGATGGTCTGTTTTTGTGTTATAAAAATGGAATAATACCATATGCATTTTTCTGTGGCTTCTGTTGTCCAAATTTACGTTTATATGATGATATTTACATTATTCATTAGGTAAACATAAATTCATAAATTCCTTGGATAAATGACTATTTAGATAATTTCCTCATTTTAAATTGGCTTGTCTTTTTGTTGTTGAGTTGTAAGTGTTCTTTACATATTCTAGATACAGGTTCCTTATCAGAACCTACAAATATTTTCCTGTGGAATGTCTTTTAACTTTCTTTTTTTAAATTTTTTTAAACGTTTTTATTGGAGTATAATTGCTTTACAATGGTGGGTTAGTTTCTGCTTTATAATAAAGTGAATCAGTTATACATATAAATATATCCCTATATCTCTTCCCTCTTGCATCTCCCTCCCTCCTACCCTCCCTATATCACCCTTCTAGCTGGTCACAAAGCACCGAGCTGATCTCCCTGTGCTATGCGACAGCTTCCCACTAGCTATCTATTTTACATTTGGTAGTGTATATATGTCCATATATACACTACCATTCTCTCACGCTGTCCCAGCTTACCCTTCCCCCTCCCCGCGTACTCAAGTCCATTCTCTAGTAGGTCTGCATCTTTCTTCCCATCTTGCCCCTAGGTTCTTCATGACCATTTTTTTTTTTTTTTTTAGATTCCATATATATGTGTTAGCATATGATATTTGTTTTTCTCTTTCTGACTTACTTCACTCTGTATGACAGACTCTAGGTCCATCCACCTCACTACAAATAACTCAATTTTTTTCCTTTTTAAGGCTGAGTAATATTCCATTTTATATATGTGCCACATCTTCTTTAACCATTCATCTGTCAATGGACACTTAGGTTGCTTCCATGTCCTGGCGATTGTAATTAGAGCTGCAATGAACATTGTGGTACATGACTCTTTTTGAATTATGGTTTTCTCAGGGTATATGCCCAGTAGTGGGATTGCTGGGTTGTATAGTAGTTCTTTTTTTAGTTTTTTAAGGAACCTCCACACTGTTCTCCATAGTGGCTGTATAAATTTACATTCCCACCAACAGTGCAACAGGGTTCCCTTTTCACCACATCCTCTCCAGCATTTACTGTTTGTAGATTTTTTGATGGTGGCCATCGTGACTGGTGTGAGATGATATCACATTGTAGTTTTGATTTACATTTCTCTAATGATTAATGATGTTGAGCATTCTTTCATGTGTTTGTTGGCAATCTGTATATCTTCTTTGGAGAAATGTCTATTTAGGTCTTTGGCCCATTTTTGGATTGGGTTGTTTGTTTTTTTGATATTGAGCTGCATGAGCTGCTTGTAAATTTTGGAGATTAATCCTTTGTCAGTTGCTTCATTTGCAAATATTTTCACCCATTCTGGGAGGTTGTCTTTTCGTCTTGTTTTTGGTTTCCTTTGCTGTGCAAAAGCTTTTAAGTTTCATTAGGTCCCATTTGTTTATTTTTCTTTTTATTTCCATTTCTCTAGGAGGTGGGTCAAAAAGGATCTTGCTGTGATTTATGTCATAGAGTGTTCTGCCTGTGTTTTCCTCTAAGAGTTTGACAGTGTCTCTCCTTACATTTAGGTCTTTAATCCATTTTGAGTTTATTTTTGTGTATGGCGTTAGGGAGTGTTCTAATTTCATTCTTTTACATGTAGCTATCCAGTTTTCCCAGCAACACTTATTGAAGAGGCTGTCTTTTCTCCATTGTATATTCTTGCCTCCTTTATCAAAGATAAGGTGACCATATGTGCGTGGGTTTATCTCTGGGCTTTCTATCCTGTTCCACTGGTCTATATTTCTGTTTTTGTGCCAGTACCATACTGTCTTGATTACTGTAGCTTTGTAGTATAGTCTGAAGTTGGGGAGTCTGATTCCTCCAGCTCCGTTTTTCTTTCTCAAGATTGCTTTGGCTATTTGGGGTCTTTTGTGGTTCCATGAAAATTGTGAAATTTTTTGTTCTAGTTCTGTGAAAAATGCCATTGGTAGTTTGATAGGGATTGCACTGAATCTGTAGATTGCTTTGGGTAGTATAGTCATTTTCACAATGTTGATTCTTCCAATCCAAGAACATGGTATATTTCTCCATCTATTTGTATCATCTTTAATTTCTTTCATCAGTGTCTTATAATTTTCTGCATACAGGTCTTTTGTCTCCTTAAGTAGGTTTATTCCTAGGTATTTTATTCCTTTTGTTGCAATGGTAAATGGGAGTGTTTTCTTAATTTCTCTTTCAGATTTTTCATCATTAGTGTATAGGAATGCAAGAGATTTCTGTGCATTAATTTTGTATCCTGCTACTTTACCAAATTCATTGATTAGCTCTAGTAGTTTTCTGGTAGCATCTTTAGGATTCTCTATGTATAGTATCATGCCATTTGCAAACAAATTGGATAAAATACCAACAATCTTATTTTTTTATCTTGGGATTCCTTTTTATTTTCTTCAACAGTTTTAGAAAAGTTGTTTGGCAGACAATAGCTAGAATTATACTTTTCCTTTCAATTGCAATTTCCTGGTGCCTACAGAGACGGAATGGTGAAGTATTCCAGAAACAATTTGCTCAGCACTGATTGGTCCTCAAGATCATAACTAGGCACAAATTCTGAAGTTAATTATATACCTTGGTAAGTTTTAGTTGATGCTGTTATCTGATTGTTGTTTCACTGGCTTTGTTTTGGGTTTTGTTTTTGGTTTTGTTTTGTTTTTTCCAAAGATATAAACCAAGGTTACAATGAATAGGTCACAATGTCCTCCTAAAAAAGATAACCAGAAACAAACTAGTAGAATGAGTTGGGTTTATTATGCATTACCGGGAAGGAGAATGCACACCATGAGGAACCATGGGGCATCTCAGTAAGAGTGTGTTAGAAAAGACTTATTGCAGGATTCAGGCTTTGCTTAGGTGATTTGAGGGAGGGTTCAAACAAGCAAGTCTTTGGTCTGAATTGGATACTCTCAGGAACTGTGGATAATTCTGTGATTAAGTAAAAAATAAATCTTATTTGGCAAGAGAGAAGGCTAAAGCAAGGCTAGAGCTGTTAATTGTTAAAGAAGTAGTAGTCATCATTCATACTAGCTGGGATAGGGGGATGTTTGATATTTTAGGGTTTACAAAATGATACTGTCTTTCTTTTTACTTAGTCAACATCATGAATTGTTCTTGTTTGTTATCTCACTTCACCGCAGTCACACAGTGACCTTTTCTGAAATTGAGATTCTGTGAAATCACTATGTCCAACAGGAGAACCCTATGGCCAAGCTGTGGGTGCCAGGCAGGTTCTAACACCAAGAGCTAGCTTAAGAGTGAAGCAAGTTCTGGATTTTTAGAGGCTAATTTTCTTTTTATCGTGGATGAACTCTATAGTAAGTAACACATTTGTCATCAAGTCTTATGAGTCATTAAATAGATTCAAAGAACCATGGTGATTTAATTTACAAAGTTACACTTTGTACGTTATAACAAATCAACTCTCTTATGCTACTATTCTACTTTTTTTTTTCTTCTTTTTTTCCTCTTGCTGTTGTCCACTATTAAAGATATTTAAAGCACTGTATGAGCTAGCAGGGATGTTAGGGTGGGAAATTTATAGTAGGATTGTGGCCTGATCTCATGTTTGAGCAAACAATCAATACAATTCAAAATGTGGTCTAATGATTACAATCCCTCATGACAAATTGTCATTGAAAAAGCAATAGCTCTATAATAATGTGACAAATATTATTTCCAAATTTCAAAGTCAGCAGTAAAGTTTGAGTTTCTCTATTTATATTCTAATCTTTCACTAAGTTCTACACTATCAATTTACCAAGTTTTATGTTAACCTCGGAGATTTAAAGGACACTCTTTGGAGTAAATCAGCTGTTTGTCCTTCAGAACAGTGAATTCAATTTAAATGCAGACCCATGGGAAAAATCTGCTTTTAAAATAGAGCCAGTGTTTTATAATTTGCACATTCCTTTACTCACAAACCATCACTTTTTAAAAGAAAATTTTGTTATTTCTATTCATATTATATTATTAAGATAACCTGGCATTGGCATTACTGATGAATTTGAAATATATATATTGAGGTCACATGTGCTTTTTCTGAATTTTATTTTATGTAAAATATATATGTATATATATGTGTGCATATATACATATATAAATACATGTATATAGATATATGTGTGTGTATACACACATACATATATACAGTATATATATATATACACATATGCCAATGCAGCCTTGGATATTCAGGTTCACTTGATGGAGGAATTCTACATGCAAGTTCAAATCAACGTGTTTCATGAAGCAGACCCATGTTCCTGAAATAATATCAGGACAACATGGGCAATTTTTTCCCTGGTTAAAGTTGCATGAGATAACACATATTCTTTGCATACCAAATAAGTCTAAAGGCTACTGAATAGTACAGTTTACATTGTCAAAATAATACATGAAATTAATTTAAAAATTCATTGACAATTTTTAAATTATAAGTACATGCATTTGAGCCAATGTTATTGAGCAAATATCACACCACATGTATAACTTTGTTTTGTAATATTTCTTAATTCTGTTAGGACAAATACCTCTGCTTTACTCTTACTTATGTAAGGCTGGCTTAGCTATTCATAAATTATTCTTCCATATAGGTTGTAGATAAAGTTTGTTAAGTTTATCAAAATATCAAATTGGAAATGTCATTGGATTGCATCACAGTTATAGATTAATTTAAGAACAACTGACTCATTTGTAATATTAACCCATTTCTCCTAAAAACATGAGATGTCTCTTGAAAAATTAAAATCTTCTTTTACACTGTTATTTCTACAGTTTTTTTCCATATTGCACTCCAGATAAATTACTATATGAATTAAAGTTTTTGTTGCTGGTGTGATGGTGTCCTATTTTGTATTATATATTCTAGTTCATGTCAAGAACTGTGAATGGTCTAAGATTTTTACCTGATTTGCAAGCTAACAAGTTAGCCTACTGCAGTTGCACGGATGCTGGCAGGAGACATGACTCTTGGTTCAGAGACAAATGGTAATTGAAAGTTTGTATGAACTCACTTCAAAAACTTTTGGCCCTAGCTTTTGTTTTGTTTTGTTTTGTTTGTTTGCTTGTTTGTTTGTTTCTAATGGGGAAATCTTAGCTACTATTTTAATTTTGTTTAAAACTTATTGTTACTCAGGACATTTTGACATTATATATTTTTCCAGAATTTACACATTTTTCTCTAGGTTTTCAAATTTGTTAGTGTATATGGAAACATATATGACAATGGGCATATAAAAAGTAGTGGCAAAAGGACAAATTATTTAGTAGAAGTTAAACAAACTACTTCAAGGAGAAAAATGAAAGTGGATGTCTACTTAACAGCACATTCAAAAGTGCCTAAATGGATTAAAGATCTAAATGTGAAGGATAAACTATTAGATAGTTGAAGAAGACAAAACTGAGTATCTTTATAATCTCTAGGTGGAAAAATACTTTAACAATAAAACTTCAAAGGCAAAAATCATAGGACAAAAAAATTGATGAGTGTGATTACATCAAAATAAGGATTACTCTTCAGTGAAAGACACAAGAGCCAAAATAAATAGATGGATGACAGAATGGGAGAAGGTGTGTAAAAGAAAGAAAGGTTTAATATATATTTAAAAAGACATGTATGTTAATATAAAGATAAGCAAAGAGAAGCTTCCCCAAACCCACAGCAAACATAATGTTTACCGTGAAATGTTAGAAGCATTCCCTTCTTTCTCCCTCCACTGAACGTTAGATAGGCAACAAGGATATATTGTAAAGCATTCTCTTTTTAAAATGAGTGTTGAGCAATGATGCCCAAGGTTCTGTTTGGGATCACAGGCACACAACATCGAATCCAACAAACTAAAATCCCAGTCCTCGCGGGGCTTTTGTCACAGTAGATCTTTTGATAATTAACCTTATCTCTAGAACCTGTACATAATGAGGAGATATTGGTCAAAAGGTACAAATTTTCAGTTATAAGATGAATAAGTTCTGGAGATCTAGAGTACAGCATGGTGATTATAGACAATAATGCTGTATTGCATACTGGAAATTTGCTAATGGAGTAGATCTTAAGTGTTCTCACCACACACACACACACAGGTAATTATATGAGGTGATGAATGTGTTAATTAACTTGATTGTGGCAATCACATCATAATATATGCATATATTAAGTCATCATATCATACATCTTTTTAAAAAAATCACGTTGGACAACCTAAATATATACCTACAATATACAATATGTACAACCTAAATATATACAGACAGTCCCAACTTACAGTGATTTGACTTAAGATTTTTCGACTTTATGATGGTGCAAAAGTGATACACATTCAGTAGAAACCATACTTTGGATTTTATTTTGACCTTTTCCCTGGCTAGCCATATGCCCTACAATGCTCTCATAATGCTGGGCAGCGGCAGCAAGCAGCAGCTCCCAGTCAGCCATGTGATCACAAGGGTAAACAATCGACAACCATTCTGTTTTTCACTTTTAGTACAGTATTCAATCAATTACATGAGATATTCAACACTTTGTTATAAAATAAACTTGGTGTTGGATGCTTTTGCCCAACTGTAGGCTAATGTGTCTGAGCATGTTTAAGATAGGCTAGGCTAAAATGTAATGTTTGATAGGTTAGGCGTATTAAATGCATTTAAACTTATAATTTTTCAACTTATGATGAGTTTCTCAGGATGTAACCCCATTGTAAGTTGAGGAAGATCTGTAGAATTTTTATTTGTCAAGCATACTTAAATAAAGCGGTGGGAAAAAAATGAAAAAAATACACTTTTTAAAAAAGTTTGTTTAAATTAAATACTTCTGGAAACTCTGCATTTTTGTATTTATATCTACAAGCTTCAGGGAGTTTTTTTTTTTAATTAACTATTATTCTAATAAACTGACATACAATGAAATAGTTAAACACACGTGATAGAACAATAGGTAAAGAATCCACTTGAGTAACTTAGATTGATTATTGAGTACCTACTAACTTAAAAATAAAGCAATATTCAGTTACAGAATCTATTATAACTCAGTTTTTTTTTTTTTTTTTTGAACATTCACTCTGTATTTTCTGACCATAGCTTGATTTAGTGTCACTGTATGATTCTGAGGAAGAAGCTGATTTTCTGAAAAGTTACAAATGAAGGAATCAATTTTTCTATAGATTTGCTAATTTAAATTTCATATGGTTCAGTGAGCCAGAAAACATTAATGGATCTTTTTGTTAATATAGCTTTGCTGTACACTGGTTCAACTGGTAACAAAATCTGTATTAAAGTATTTTTTATGAGTGATAAACTTCCAGATTATTCATGTCTGAGACTGTATCTTATCACCTAGTTAGAGGGGTAATACTTTGTTCTTTTAAATAAGCTTTATATAACATTCCCTGATGAGTAAGAACAGAGGACATGAAATATATTTTTATCTTTTTATCATTGAATTAAACTTTTCTTGCTAAGTTTAAGTTTGAGGCTTGGAAGCATGGGGAATGAGACCAAAGTTTTAAAAAGAGAAAAAAGAAATGAGTCATCAGAGACTGTGATTTCAAACTAACTAATGTGGTTTATAACCGTTGGTATTTTTATAACAAGTGAAGGAAAAAATATGCTGCTACTGATGAAAAAATTTTGTTTTGGGTATTGTTTGGTTTCTATATAGTTTTGAACCTCAAAAAGCAAGACTGACTCTATTGGTTGAATTAACTGAATAATTGCTAGCATGTGACATTTATGGTACCTATATATGGAACAAAAAGAATGTACTAAACTTGAAAAAAATAATCTAATCAATTTCTGTTTTAATTGTCCAGATACTTTAAGCAAGTTCCATTGGAGATATTATTTAAAATCTATACTGAATTGTGTAGAGATCTTAAATCTAATTAGAAATAAATTCCAGTAACTTAAAATAAGTGAACAGCTTAAATTTAGAGTTTTAATGTGCATGCTGGTTTTCTACGGCAATCTTGGTACAAAGCTCATCTGCCTATATTTTTTTTTTTTTTTTTTTTTTTTTATAAATTTATTTATTTTATTTATTTATTTTTGGCTGCGTTGGGTCTTCGTTGCTGCGCGTGGGCTTTCTCTAGTTGCGGCGAGCGGGGGCTACTCTTCGTTGCGGTGCACGGGCCTCTCGTTGCGGTGGCTTCTCTTGCTGTGAAGCACGGGCTCCAGGCGGGCGGGCTTCAGTAGTTGTGGCGCGTGGGCTTCCGTAGTTGTGGCTCGTGGGCTCTAGAGCGCAGGCTCAGTAGTTGTGGCTCACGGGCCCAGCCGCTCCACGGCATGTGGGATCCTCCCAGACCAGGGCTCGAACCCCTGTCCCCTGCATTGGCAGGCAGACTCCCAACCACTACGCCACCAGGGAAGTCCTCATCTGCCTATATTTTAATAAAAGGTTTCTGGTATATTTTGTCTTTAACCTTTCCCATATATATATTTCTTTATAGTTTCCTGGTAGGCAATGATTTCTTTTACCATGGTTACAAAAGAAAGGGAAAAGTTAGATACATGAAGATTATATGAAGACTTATAAACAAAGAACTACAATATATCACTTTGTCAATTAAAGATCAATTGTAAAATGAGATCCAGAGAAACAAAGTACAGAGAATTAATACCAGAAAGTCATTACATCAGTATTTGAAAACTGGTTGGAATGGCTTTTAGGATTTGCAGTTTAATATACAGCAGAGAAATCTGAATGATTAAGGACTCAGATATCACTTCCTGGACACAACGCAGGACTTGAACAAACAGGGTCACACTAAGGTGTGATAGGAAGGGATGGTACTTTTCTGGAAGTCCAAAGCATACTAGTTTACCGTTTTATGTGGATATGGAAAATTCTAGTTTGGAGTGGGTATGCAAGTGAGACAATATATGAGACATGACAAACTGTAAAAAGACATTTGCTCTCCTTCTCCTCCATTTTTCCAGTATCTTCTTCCTCCATTTCCCTTTCTATGGGAGGTGTCATGTTGCTATATAATCAGGTTACTTCACCCAAAATTGATGGACCCAATGGAGGGTATCTGACCCAATCTTTCTCTTAGAATAATAATTCTTTGCTCAAAGATTTGTAGACTCAGAATTTTAAAAGATTCAAGGCAGTCTCTTAGGTATCGGAAGCTGGAAAGATATAAGATCTATAAGTCCACAGCTTTCAGAGGCCATGTGAAGAAAGTAGGTCTGTGTTGAGAGCAAAAGGAATAATGCAAATATGCATGGTGGAAAAGGCGTTACTTCCTGCGAGCGGTTCTCTTGTCCAAGGGAGAATATAAACTTCTGCTCCCAGAGAATAGAAGCCACACCCATTCTTCTACTGGTATCCAAAATTACCAGTGAAAGTAAGTCTTAATGAATCATCCCTCCCCTTCCATTAGCCAGCAAGGGGACATCTGAATGTACTTCTAGTTTAATAAAAATAAAAGCTCTATCTCTTGCTTTTTCTCCATCAAGAAAAACATGTAAACAAATTCAGGATGATTTAATATATAAGAATAAGTGTAGAAGGTCTCAGGTGGTCCTTCATCTTTCTTTAAAGCAATATTGCTATAATTGAAATTAGAGTCAGCAGGGAGCTAGTGATGATTTGGGGTTAAAAGCATCATCCCATACTGGGTAATCAGTGGGTATTAGGTCAAGTTATGGTCCTGCAGTGTTTTACTGGCTGAAAAAGTGCTATAGGTGAAAGAAATACAGGACAACTTAGTTACAAATTGCACTTTATATAATATGTAGATAAAGAAAATCCTTACAAGGAAGGTTGAAAGTTGCCTGGCTTTTCCTAATTTAATACTTAAAGGCACTTAGAGGTTATATGGACAATTGAAGGAAAAGGAATAGGAGGAACCCAATGCTTGATAGTAGTTTCATAATAAATTCTATTAAATCTAGTTTATATTTCAGTTAAATTAGTACAACAGTATTATAAAGAATGAACAATTGGGATGACTTTTCATGGATGGAAATCTGGGGAAAAATTATTGACAGGAAGAAAATCAACATCTTTTCAGGCAGTTCCACCACCACATATGGGACTGTGTTTAGCATGTCTTTCTAAAATCCCATTTGAGAAAGAAAATGTCAGAAAAAAAGGTATTTTCTGACATTAAATTTCTTTCTTTCTTAATTTAGGTATTCATAATTAATATAGATAAAAACTGTCCCAAATCTAACTATTTAACTTTAAAAATGTTCACCTAAATCTCTGCCTAGTTATCTAGTTAATGAAAAAGTTTATTTTCAATGGATATACATCAAAATAAATGACTCAAATTTGCATGTGAAGAAAATAATAGTAAAAGATATGAATTCTTGGTAGGCTTAACATTTAAAGTAATAATAATTCCCAATGTACCAAAAAGAAAAAAATCTTGTTATGAGTTGAATATTTTTTAATACAAATACCAGAACTGCCATTGATTGAGGAAAGTTTACTATGTGTCAGGTGCTTTCTCTATTTCATTTTATGTACATTGTTTAATCCCCACAAGCTTAGAAAGTATTTATACCCATTTTACAGAATAAGAAGGAAAATATGAAGTTAAAAAAATACTTGCTTTACAAAGCACATTTTCAATAAACATTTTTTGAGTACTTGTTTTACATACACTATATGGTGGGTGCTAGGGGTTAAATGACAACTGAGAAATGGTCCTTTCCATTAAGGGGTATGGCCCCCAAGTCACACAGCATGTATAGCTGGGAGGAATTGAAACAGGTTGTCTATGACTTGACATCCTTGATCTTTGTGTAATTTTACACCGTCCTCCTCCCACTTCCTACACCCCCTATCAAAAAAATTAAAACACAAAGTGCCACATGGAATAATTGAAATCAAACCTAATTCTAAAGGGAGTTTTCCATTTTGCTACACCAGTATGTGGGATTCTTTGGTTATGAGAGAACAAAAGGTCAGCAGTAAGGCCAATGAATTGAAAATCTTCTGTCTGATTAGACAAGTAGTGTGCAATGGGACCTCTGATAGATGGGAACAAATGGAAGGCATTAGATCATTTGCTCTCTAAGCACACTTTTCAAAATATCTCTCATAAGTTCTTAACCTGGTGTTTGCAATTCAAAAGGCATCATGATCTTGTAGACTTTATCCAATTACAGATCTCATTTTTAGTCCCTGAATTATAAAAACCTCCCTTTTTATTTCCTGAACGATTCTCCTCCATCTCCAAATACTCTGTAAGGCACTATGTCATTTAAAAGGCTATACTCTTTTTGAAGTGAATTTTCTTTGAGATCTCTTGTTAATTTTTCTCCGTTAGCCTGAATCCCATTTATTAAAAGTGTCCAATGGTGGAAAAGCATTTCTGAGAGATCCTGAAGAGGATAATTTTCATATAGATAAAATGGCTAAAGGAAAGAAAAATAGAAGCCTAGTTCAGTTGCCTTTTGACTAAACTGGCATGGTCTACTTAGTTGTAATCTATTTAACTGCTTGCAGAGCTGATATAAACCCAAATACCACAAAATGAAACTAGAATATGCACAATTCTGTGATTTAAACTGAGCTCTGCGTCTAGAAATGTCTTCAGTGTGGGTTATACCATGAATGTCAAAATAAAGGAAAATTTTTTTAATGCACTAACTTTCATTTCTTGAAAGCTCAGTGTGTGTCAATGTCCTATTTTCTATATTAATTTAACCTTTGAAAAAATCCTAGGTGATAGATTCTTTTATTATCCCTATTTCATAAGTGCAGAAAATGGGATGAAAGAGAAATTGACAAATTCTCATAGTTAGAAAGTGATACAATTAACATTTAGGCTATAGACATATTCATCATGTGATAATAAGGCTTCAAAAAATATATATATAATGTGGTAAGTTCTATGACCTAGTATAAGACTATAAAACCTAAAGTCTATTGAGGCCATGTCTAGATGCCCATCTGCTCAGAATATTTTATCTGAAATAATTGCCAACCTTTGGAATATTAGCCCACCAAGCTATCTGGTTTGCTAGTTTAAAAAAATGCACTAATTTTAATTAACCTACTATTTCAGCCACTTATTTCTTTATTTATTCAGGCTATAAATATGAGTTATTCTACAAGTTTGATATTTTAGAAAGCATTGCCTTGCATTATTAAATTAAATTTAATACTATTTAATCGGTCTCTTAACTTTTTATGACTCTTAATTGACTGTCTATTCTTTTTTTTTATTTCAGCAAAAATAAAATCTTTCCTTTTGAACATATAAAATCAACCCAGTACCTGCTACCTCTGCATGCAAGTGCTTTTGATTTATGACCTTAGTTACCTAAATGGATCTGGATCACTTAATAAATTCCATTTTTAAAATTTAATCATGCTTTTAGACAATATTCTGAAATATAGACGTTTCAAGCAAATTTTATTCTTCAAATTTAGAAAATGTTGTGACAACTCTCTTCAAAATGCTACCCTTATAAAGGGAGATAAAATTCTTATCCCTGGCTTTTCTCTTCTACAGACTGTAGCTTTTAAAATAATGTGAAAGTTTACACCAGTCATTGCCTTAGTCAAAAGGTGTATTATTGGCATGATATATTTTTCAGGGGAGCTATTCAATTAATTTTTAGTTTAAAAAATATTAAAGGAAATTATTAATGACCATTCCAATCCGTTATATTTTCAAATAGCTGCATTGTGATTTGGGACAGTTCTGTGTGCTGATGGTAAAAAGTTTCCATTCTTTTCTGTCTACTCCCACATGCCATACACACACACACACACATATATGACACACATGAGAACACATAAGAATACTTATATATATACATATATATATTCAGTGATAGCTCTTTCCCACTCTATGTATGCATGTGTGTATATGCGTGTATAAGCAATATGCACATATGTAAACAATTAAAATTAAATTTAATAGAACCATAAATATACATTAAATGATATTCAATAGGTTAAAAATCTTGCATTTTAACTATCATAAACTACACTCAATCATATATTTGGTTAAGTAGACATTGTTCTATGGCTTCATCTCTTCCCTTTCTCCTGTTCTACAGAATCTTTGGTGCTAGTCTGACACTGGCACTTCCTCTGAAGCCATTGGTTGTAAACTCACATCTCAACTCTGCAAGCACATGAAATGAAAGAAAAAGTAGAGCCTGCAAAACTGCAATGATTGTAATTTTATGATTTTGGATTCCCTGAACCTGTCTCTGGGAACCATAATTAACGCAATACATCCGTTAGCTTCTCTCAGGGGTAAAAGATGGATCTAATTGAAACATTGTAAAGCAGTTTCACAAGTGAAATGGAAAGGATATTGGCTTTTATCTCCCAGCCCCACCTTTACACTGTCAAAGATTGTTAATGTTTCATAAAAATATTGTAGACCTTCATGCTAATATCCTTATAACTGATGAATTTAGGTCAATAATGACAATTGAATCTTTAATTAGTAGTATTTAATAGAATTCCTTTTCTGGGATGAGAAGCTGAAAAATCACAATCTGAAAATGATTATACAATTAGTAATAGTCATTTTATAATTCTCAAGAACTTCTGGACCAGCAATATAAATTTAAGACAAAGGAACTATTCTATATTCTAATAAGTAACAAGTTGATTCATAAAAAGATGGTACTGACAGCTTAGATAAAATAAGCTAACCCATTCTTTACCCATAATTATTGTGTTTCACATCGTTCTGTGAACAACGCAGGTAGGAGTCTCAGTTTTAACTATGAAAGATAATACCTGTTTTTTCAACTTTCCCCCAGTCTCCTCCTCCTCTCCTTCTGCTGTTGCTGCTGCAAAACAGGATAACCTGAATTCTGAGCTCAGCTTATACTGTCTTTTTGAAGAATCTTTCCTTGTTATTGATTGACTTGTCTGCACTGATTTAAATCTCCCATACCCAGTAAGTGCCATCATCAAAGGAACTGCATGCAGTTACTCTAGGATTAATTTACTTAACAAGTATTTACTGAGCACCTGCTATATGCCAAACACTACGTACTAGATAACCAGGCTTCAGTGTATGAGACAGACCTAGACTTTCTCTTTATGGAACTTATTTCATAACCATTCAGTTTATTGACTAATATCCATACAACTTCTTCTTTGACCTATGGGTTATTTCAGAGTGTATTTCCAAATTTCTAAATATATGTGAATTTTCTAGTCATTTTTTGTTATTGATTTCTAGCTTAATTTCATTGTAGTCAGAAGATCTACCCCCTCTGATTTTAATGTCTTGAGGATTGATGAGATTTACCCAGAACATGGTCAACTTTGGTAAATATTCCATGTGTACTTGAAAAGGATGTTTATTATGCAATTGTATTGAGGGGTGCTTTATATATTTCTATTAGGTCAAGTTTATTAACGTTTTTTCATATTTTCTATATCTTTTTTCTACTTGTTTTTTTCTACTTGTCTGATCAGTTACTGAGAGAGGCATATTAACTCCCCTATTCCAATTGTGAATTTTTTGTGTGATTCTTATTAAAAATGTATTTAATTTGCTATCAGATCTATACAAATTTAGAATTATAATCTCCTAGTGAATTTAATATTTATTATTATAAAACATCCTTCGTAATTAATACTAACATCTTTTAAATAAGGTCTACTTATCCTGATATAAAAATATTAATATAACTAAACTAGTTTTCTTTTGGTTAGTGGTGCATATTAAATCTTTTTGTGTTGCGTAACTTTTCTGTATCCTTCTATTTTAACTATGTCTCTTATATGCATTATATAGTTGGATTTTATTTAAACTTAAACCTCTTCTTATCTTTAATTGACTAGCCTATTTGCATTTGGTGCAACTATCATTGTATTGGGTTTAAATCTACTATTCTATAATTTGCTGTCTTGCCTGAGCAAAGTTTCTTTTTATCTCTTTTCTTGCCTTCTTTTATATTGATTAAATTTCATTACTCCATTTTTCCTTTCTTTGCTTGATAGTTATTCATTTGCTTTTACTGTTATTCTACGGTTATCCTAGAAATTATATTATAAATTTTGACTTATCAAGTTCTAATAACTTTACCATACTTTAATTGTTTGTTGAGTATGATGTGATTTATTAAAGCATTTAACATCTTAATATAATAGTTTATTACTTATATTAGGCATTTTACTATGTTTCAGTTATATTTTAGGAAATTGATTGGGGGTTTCAGGCTGATGTGTAATACAGCTATCATTTTAACATAAAATCTTTGAGTGTTGGAAATGAATAGTTAGAGCATAAGGTATCTGTATTTAAGAATAAATTTACGATACATAAATCGTCATGAAAGCCAGGATTAGATCTACTTTTTTTTTTGTCTCTCAGCAGAGCACTGTGAGTTCTGTTTAATAACTGTAAAATATCAAAACATGACCTTAATTTTCATTTTTTATATGAAAGTTCAGTAACCTGTCAATAGTTACAAGATAAATAAGAAGACACAATCCCAATGAGATTTAACATTCCATTAAATGATTATAAGTATAATTTTGAAGATTATTATAGAAAATACTCTTATGTGGTCATAAGGAATGATTTTTAGAAGTGTTCTTAGTTTAAAAAAAAAAAAGCTTTGGTAAGATTTTAGTTATTAACTCATAGTTTTCAAGGAGGTTAATAGGAAACCCCCAGAAATATCACCATGTAGTCTGGTGTACAGTTGAGGGTATATTTTTAATTTTCCTGAAAAGATTATCTTGGTAAAATATGATTTGTGGGAAGAGGCAACAGTACTGTGTAGCAGATGTTGCTGTTGTCCAGCCTGTGTCCTCTCTACCTCAGGATGTTGGTGCATTTCTGTAGAATTCCAATGACTAGCATCTGAATCGCTTTACCTAAAGGTAAGTCTCTGACTGTTGAAGCTTAAATTGCTTTGTTTACTGCATATTTGGTGTCACAGAGAAGTAATGGCTCACCAAAACAGACTTCTACCAAATTGATTTGACTTCGTATATAAATACCCCGGCTTCCTCATCCATCAGGGGCAATGACTTTGAGATTTCCCAGGTAGTTTAAGCTCCCTTTGCCCAAAAAGATAATTTTTTTGATGATGTATCCTTTATTGTCTCATCCCCCTCCCTGTTTCGATGACTACGTCATTACTTGTATTTCATGAAATAACTCACAAATAAACTACTGACACTTGATTTTCTAGGAGTCACCTTCTGGGGGAACCCAAATTCAGACAATTGTCACTAGAAGTGGTTTTAGAAAGCAGATCCTCAGGATAAAATTCTGAAATTGGATCACTCACTGGCCAGAGGCCTCTAGGACCCCATTACTAGTAGTGAGTAGCGTCATTATAACACCCCAAATGCTACAGCATTACAATAACCAAGACTCTTACCTGTGGTGAATTAGGATAAAAATGGAATGAAATGCACTGGCTTGTGCAATATCTCTAGAGGTATGGGGCCATAATTGTTATAAGAACCTTGGAGCTTATTAGTCATTAAGTAATTAAAAAGCAAACAAACAGGGCTTCCCTGGTGGTGCAGTGGTTGAGAATCCGCCTGCCAATGCAGGGGACACGGGTTCGAGCCCTGGTCTGGGAAGATCCCACATGCCGCGGAGCAACTAGGCCCGTGAGCCACAATTACTGAGCCTGCGAGACTGGAGCCTGTGCTCCGCAACAAGAGAGCCCGCGATAGTGAGAGGCCCGCGCACCGCGATGAAGAGTGGCCCCCACTTGCCGCAACTGGAGAAAGCCCTCGCACAGAAGCGAAGACCCAACACAGCCATAAATAAATAAATAAATAAATAAATAAATAAATAAAAGAATAAGAACACTATGCATATTAAAACATATTAAAAAAAAAAGCAAACAAACAAACAAACAAAACCTGACAAGTTAACTCATGACATTATCAACACAAGATATGACTAGGCAAGCCACTAGGCTATAGCAGCATTAAAGAGATTCTCATCTCTTGCAAGTTATAAAGGAGGCTAAATTCACATCTTGGCAAGTCTTCTATACTCAAGTCAGAGCCCTGATAAGGAAAGAGTGGGACTTTAAGACCTTAGGTAAGATATCTAGGTAAAATGTTTGAGAACTTTGAGACCTGAGATTTCCCAGAATGTTCTAGGCTAGCAGAAGTGGCACACTCTTCTTATCAGACAAACACTGTATTCCTTTTTCTGGACACCATGAAAAGACTTCACCTGAGGCAGATGTCTTACACAATCATGTTTGTTTGTTTGGTTGTTTTCTCCTCCAGAGTTGCTCCTAATTTCCTTCATTGCTTTTACACCAGTAATTATGATTACGACTCAGCATGGCCCAACTGGGGAAGTACTATTCCTATCATATCAGTTATCTATGGCTGCATAACAAATTACTACAATCTTAGCAGCTTTAAACAACAGACATATATCATAGCTTCTTTGAGTCAGTCTAGACATAGATTAGCTGTATCATCTTTAGTTTCTCACACAGCTGCTATCAAAGTGTTAGCTAGGGCATCAGTCTCAACTGAGGCTTAACTGGTGCAGAAATTTCTTCCAAGCTCATGTAGTTTTGGGAAGCATTCAGATCCTGTAGGCTGTTGAACCATAGTTTCCTAAGGATAGTGCCTGACTTATAAAATAACAACACACACACACAAAATTACAGAAACTTTAGAAACAGATAATCAAGATGCTGATGTCAGCTACCCAAGGCAAAATCATAACCATGCACCAATTTCCAGGGAGACTCTTCCAGAAGACGCTATCTCCTCTGGAGGAATACTCCATAAAACAAAGCGAGTATAAACAATACGATGATCTTTCCTCAAAAGATCTATAGAAATTTACCAGGACCTAATTCTAACATGGAAACCTGTTAGACTCAGAGTCTGGACTAACAATATCCTGGGGAAACCAAAATGCCATCATAGACCCTCAGTCAGAATGCAAGCACATGGAGGCCAGGTGATATGTGGAATACTGGCCTTCAGTCATCTTACTGTAGATTCAGTGATTCCACAGAGCCCTCACCTCTGGCCCTAGGGGCATTTGTCAGTCCATGAATGCATAATCAGGATGAATATACATTTTGAATTGGCAGAGCTCTTGTTCTTGCAACCTGACCTGTGGAGGAGTGCAATAATGGTAGGAAAGTTCAAGTAAAAGCACCTGAAACTTCCTCCTTCCAGGCAAGTTAGTAAATTAAAAGCAATATTGCATCCCAGATAGAAGAGCAAACTGGCAGAGACCTAAAGGATATAGGGGTGGTGTTATTTATTTTAACACTATTTAATTGACCAGTCTATACTCCTACCCACTCAAAAAACGAAGAAAAATCGAGCATGGCAAATAACAGAAAGTAGCATCCACTTAACCAGGTGTTATTTCCAATTGCAGCTGCTTTTCCAGATGTGTAACTTTACTAGAACAGATCCATACAGCCTTGAGCATTTGATATACAGTTATTGATCTAGCAAATGTGCTTTTCCCCACAGTACTAACCAGGAAAGAGGATTAGAAGCAATGTACACTTACCTGGAATTGATGGTACTATACGCTCACAGTCTTTCCATAAAACATTAACCCTAATGATTTTAGCCAGATATAGTGAGGAAAAAAAAAAGTATCATTTGACTATTATATAAAATGCATAGCTGGTTCTTTATAATAATGTCATCATATTAATTGAACCTAATAAGTAGGAAGTACCAAGTACTTTGCATGTCACATGCTCGAGAGAGTGGGAGAAAAACCCATACTGTATAACCTAGACTTATGGACCTTAAAAATGAGGGAAATTTTTAAGAAATCTAGTAACTGATGCATATCAGGACATTCCCACCAAATTAAAGGACAGGTTATTGTACCTTGAACCTCTTATGATTATTAAATAGTCACTTTACTTGGTAGCCCCATGTAGATTTTGAGGACAGCACATAAAGACTTAGAAACACTGGTCACATTCATTTGTTGGGTGACTCAGAAATCTGCCAGTTTTGATTGGGCCCAGAGGATTCTGCGTTACTTTCAGGCTGCCATACAAGCATCCCTGCAACTCTGTCTATATGGCCAGGTGGATTCCATGATGCTGGAGGTACCCATCTTAGAAAAGGGTATCATATGGAATCTCTAGCATAGGAGATGTTTGAAGCAGAGAACTATTAGCCATTAGAAAAGCAGCTTCTGGCATTTACTGGACCCTAATAGAGACTGAGATGCTAGTGTCTATAGGGGCCAGGACTACAACTGGTGCTACTCATCATGAGCTGGGAATTAACAACCTATCAAGTAATAAAGTTGTACAGACACAACAGAATTCCATCATATAATGAAAAGGATACATTTAAGATTAGGCTTGGAGTAGATCAAAGACAACAAATAATTTACAAAAGAGCTGGACCAGACTCCAAGTTACCTAATTCTTTTATTCCAACAAATCTACCTCAGCTCACATTTATAACATGGTAGGGAATTCCCTATTCCCAGTTGTGGATATAACATGGTCCAAATTCATGGAAAGGTAAGTTGCTGTACACCAATACATTTATGTTAGTCAAAAACAGACTATCACCGGAATGACCTCCAAAGACAGTATGAAAGGAAATCTTTCTACCGGGCAGAAGAGATGCCCTAAGTCATCAATCTGATGTAAAAGAAGATGCCTGAAATAAGCAGATTAATAAATTCCCAGGCAGAGGCAAATGACCTTGTTTGTTGGTCAAGAACCTAGAAAGAGCAAGACAGAGATTTGAGGAAAAGCATGTAAATTGTTTGATGAGAAAGTAAACAAAATACAGGGATCTTTGTGTCTCATGGCACTGCCCACTAAGAATATTTATCACAGAGAAAGTAAACAGACAACTAGCCAGATAGAAAGACATACAATGGTGGTTAGCTACCCTCAGACTCAGTCACCACAGTGTTTGCATAATAATCCCATGAATGGAGTTCCCAGAATGAGAGAGAGGGAGGCTATGTATCTGAGTTTCACCCTGGGCTCCTTCCCCACTAAGACAAACCTCGCTACTGCTGCTACAGAATGTTTGACCTATCAGCAGCTTAGACTGGTGCTGACCCCTGGATATCATATTAGTTATCAATTTATTATCTCGAAGCTCCTAATTCACCCTTCTTTAACCTGCTCTGTCAAACTGGAACTTAATCTTATTGTTTCTCCTTTGCCAGCTAATACAATGTTTAGCTTTGTCAATAGGAGGTGCTGGAATCACTGCAATACCATAACAAGAGAGGAACCTCTCTCCTTGGTACTGGTGTACTTTTATTTTCTTATGATGCAGCTGCCAAGAAGTCAGTGTGCCAGAAGCCTGGTGGTAAACACTCTCCAGTAGTTTCTTGGCAACCTCACAGGCCTTTCCTACCCAACAGTCCAAGACCATACCTTCTGGCAAATTTCTTCTTCACTGAACTTCAGCATATGTATATGGTAGCCACACTTTCTCTAATGAAGTTTGAGTCTTAGCCTGGGGGATACTATCTCTCCTAAGTTCCTAGTTCCCTCTTTGTTCACTCTCCCAGCCCTACTATAGTAGCAAGTCCTCTTTTACTCTTTTTAGTAGTTAATAATGCTTTACATTAAATTTTCCTCATTTAAATTACTAGTATGGTTTCTGTGTCCTGACTGGATCCTGATTAATACACATGCCATCCCTCAGAGAAACTAACGGAATACTTTTTGGCTAGTTGACTATGTTATTTCCCTTTCATGATGGAAGAACAATGATTCATCCTTATTGGGACTCTTACATTTTCCAGGTTAAGTTTTGTGTTTTCTCTTTTCCTTGCCTTGGACCATAACGCTAATGAAAAATTTCACAGAACAAGTTAAACAAGGAAGACTTAACTGAAGACTATTGCAATAGGTGAAAGAGTATGAACTCAACTCCACTGAAACAAAAAGCAGGAGAGTTTTTAAGTGCTGGGATGAGCTAGTGGGAAAACACGAGAGGGTCTTATAGGGGAGGCTGCTCAATGTTTAGCTTATGGAAGTTAGGCTCCTACTGTCCCACAGAGACTGGAAGAGAGAGGCACTATCTTCCTTGATGATTACATTTCAAAAGGATGGCTCCCAGGACCTTGAGACAGACAGTCTTGGGTTGTAAAACAGGCAAGAGGCTAGAGAAAATTTATATCTCAAAGAAGCAAAGTACCTAAAATGACAAGTTTTCTAAAGTAAGTGTTCTAAGAAAAGGGAGGTTGGGGGTTATAGTTAGAAAGAAACTTGTCCAAAGTTTATTCAATCTGAGATCAATGTTAAGGCTCTCTTGGTAGAGCTCAGAGTGCCTGATTTGTTGTCAGTAGATCCCATATAATATGACCCTGGATCAAAAAACAAAAAACGAGGTGAACAATGAACATATGAGTATGGGATCCTCCAGTCCCAAATATACCTCATCGTTAGAAGACACCAGCCTAATATAATGTTAATACGACCTCTTAAATACATAGCTGAGATACTAGCTTGGGGATGGTGCTATTCATGGTTGAGTACTATCCTTCGAGGCATGAAATATAGTTGAACCAATTTATATGACGTTATAGCCCTAATAGAATAAATGAATCTAAGAAACAGGTCATAAAACAGTGGTCCTTCTCACTACACTTCCAGGTGCTCACATAGGGAATTTGTACCTCCTGTGCTTGTAACTTTAAGCTCTGCTGGACCAGAGGTCCTGGTTCCCAGAGAGCACTCTTATAACAAGTAACACAGTAAATGTTCCAGAAAACCTAAATGCAGGATTGCGACCTGATCATTTTGGACTTCCAAACATAACAGAAAAAACAAACAAGAAAGCAAAACAAGCCAAATGTTACTATGCTAGCAGGGATAACAGAATCTGATTATTATGAAGAGATAAGATTGCTGCCACATGATGGAGGTAGGGAGAGTTATATCCAGAATTCAAGATATTCGCCTGGGAGTCTCCTGGGGCTTTGCTTCCATGCTGAGAGATATTCATTAACGGTTAATTACAGCAAGTATGGCCTTACAAAGGCGTGTTATTCAGAGGCACAGAATCCTGAGGGATGAAGGTCTATGTTTACCTACTGAGCAAGAAACAGACCAGTGAAAAGCCTGGCTGAGAGCAAAGAGGATGTAGAATAAGTGTTGAGGAAGGGGAGGGGAGGAGTTTGTCCCACTTCTTCTATTATATTTTTAAAATAAAACTGTGACTGGCCATCACATGAAAAGCAGTGATAATATTGAAATATTGAATGAATTTAACATGGCACAGGGAGGATCTGGCCAGGGCTGTTGCAGATGCTCTGGGTGGCCCACCCAAATCCCTTCAAGCCTTATCATGCAAGTGCCTACTAATTGATTTCCAACTGCCATCATTAGTATCTCATTGCCCAAGGGCTTATCTGGGACCTTTTCTGCCCTTGCACACAGCAGGCAGGATGTGACAGAAAAATAATACTTTCAGGATTAGAATTTAACCATTGGCTCTGAGAGTTCATTTTAAAATACCCCAGCTCCCATGATCCTAAAAGAAACATCTCTGAATCCTATAATCTACAATGTTTCCCAGACTTCCAGTTGCCTATGATAGCAACTTGCTTGGTTGAATCCTTGTCTCAAAGTCTGCCCCTGGGAAAATCTAAATTAAAACAGACAGATTTTGAGATTAAATTGACTGGGTTTCTAAATTTAGTTTGGAAACATCTCTTTGTAATACCTTTTCCCCTTTTCTCTTCCTTCTTCTTGTTTTCTCCCTCCTTCATTTTGCAAACCAAACTATGTTAGAACATAATTCATTTTTGCAATGTCATAGTGATAAATTCTTCAAAACATTAGCTAGAGAATTTTTAATTTGTCACTTAGCCTCTAATAACTTCAGTTTCCTCATCTGTAAAATGGTATAGTAATATTTATTTTACAGAACATTTATCAGTAATAAAATATCTGGTTCAGTTCTATATCTGGCATATACTGGACTCTCTCTTTAAATAATCTGCATTTCTTTAACATTACATATATTTCTTTAATGAACAGCAGCCTAAAAAAAGGTATTTTATACTTATACTTGAATAATAGATAGAATTAACATTATTTGTATAGTTTTATATGATAATTTACACAGCACATGCAAAAAAGTAGTTGGCATTAGGATATATTCAATTAAATATATTAAATTTTCCTCCTGGCAGTGTTATTTATAATAACACCAGACTTAAACCACCCAAAGTTTCATGACTAATAGAATGGATATATAAATTGTAGAATAGTTATCTGATGGAATACTATGCAGCAATAAAAATTAACAATGTACAACTATTAGCAACAATATGGATTATTCCCACAAATATAACCTTGAGTGAAAGAAGCCAGTCACACACATAAAAATTACATGCTCTACTTTTTGTTCTATTAACATAAAATACAAAAATAGGCAAAATAATCTATGCTACAGTCAGGATAGTAATTAGTTTGGGAGACAGGTAGAGATAGATAGAAAGAGGATATAAGGAGGGCTCTTGGTGTGCTGACAATATTCTGTTTTTTGATCTGGGTATTGGTTATACAGAGGTGTTCAGTTTGTGAAAATTTAATAAGTTTCACAGTTATAATATGTGTACTTGCGTGTGTGTATGTGTGTGTTAATAAGAAGTTAAGAAAAACTAGATGAGGTTAAAAATCAGAATACTGTTCTAGAAGTTATCTGGCATAACAAGGTTTTACAAACAGTAGAGTTCATTATTTAAATATATCAAAATATTTCCTTTGACATTCATCATGATTTCAGCTGAAATACTTTATTACTGCCAGTAATTGATTCCTACTGTATCATCATTTCTTGGGTAGTTGTGTGGTATTTGAAACTCCAACATATAATATGCATCAGAATACTTTTTAAACTCAGTTAAAATTCATGACAGGCTTGACAGATTCAGATTCAAAACATTAAATGTATCCTTCAAACTAATTTTCTTGATATTACTTTGAAATGCTTTAAAATTGGCTTTCAACTTTTAAATTTCATTACATAAATCATAACAGACAGACAATATTTCTTGGATACTTACATTCTCATTATTATCCTCTTATCTCCTTCTTTGTTCTTTTGACTGTTTTTCTTATAGTTCAGGACAAAAATTTCTTATCTTCATACCTTAACATCAGATGATAAACTTTATTTTATTTACTATTCTGACTTGTTAGAGATTTGAATGACTGTAATGATGGGGAGAGGTGCCAATAGTAGACAATGAAAAATGACTCTTTCCATGTTAATATCAAGGTCATGTAGATATTATGAAATTTGGTTTACCAAAGTTTACCTTATCTTTACCAAAAATGTAAAGTACATTTATGTTTATAAAATCTATTTTGATTAACTGATCTCTGACTCAACATTTATAGAGAAACTACTTTATTACAAGCAATAATTGGACCCTGAACTCAAAGAGTTTCTTGTCTCATGGGACTGATATAAAGTAAAAATTATACTATGTTTCAGTTGTCTTACTACAGGTGCTAACTAGAGGCTTGAAGAGTTTCTAGACTAGCACTAGTGAAGCTTTCTGGGTTAGTAAGTGATAGTTATTTTATCATACAGTACTTTATTTTGATAGTTTAGCCAAATTAGCAGTTAAAAGTTATTTTCTACACTGCCATTCATTCATTCATCTACTCATTCATTCATTTCTTTAGCTCCAGGTTTTCTTCTCCATCCAAGGTCAGCTCCTAAAGCATTCCATTTGCATAAGGCCACAGGTAAATTTATGCCACTTTCTTTACCTAATAAATCTGCCAACACAAGATCCAAAATTTATTTCCTCCATCAGTTTAACAAAGATGACCTCTCTGTGGTCTTAAATGACATGCCAGGCACTGGACAAAGATCAAGGCAAAACAAACAAGAAAACACTTTCCAAACAAAGTGATAAGAGCTAAAAATGAGTTCTTGAAGGGACGAATAAATGCTGGATGGCAGAGTAGAGGGGATGGTAGAGTTAGGGAAAGAGATATGGGAAATTTTCACTGAAGTGATAAACTTGTTGGAACAGGACTTCCTCTCCAGGTAGTAATGCCCTCACTGGGAATAGTCAATGTAATATAAAGATGTGTAGTGTGAGCTTTATATGCCACTTGGCCCTTTATGCCCAAAGGGATGGACTATGCTTTGCATCAGAGGCTGCCTGAAATCCTTTACATCCCATTAAATCAATTTGTCACCCTGGGAACCCAGTCACCATGTTATTAGGAAGCACAGACCACATGGAGATACCAGTGATTGATAGATATTCTGGTCAACAGTTTCAGCTAGGATCTCAGCTAACAGCCCGTATCACCACCAGATACGTGAGCAATCAAGTCTTCAAGATGATTTCAGAACCCAGACTTTTAGTTGTCCCAGAAGCTAGTCACCTAGTAGAACAAGGATGAGCTATCTCCACTGAGCCCTGGAGCCCTGCCCAAACTGCAGATGGATAAGTATAAAAAATATTTTTGTTGTGTTAAGCCACTAATTTAGGGGCTGATTTTTTAATCTGGACATAATGACTAGAAAGATCAATACAACTGTGTGAGGCAAAGTAACTCTGAAATGAAACTATGAAATATCTCTTGAAAGAGCTCCCAGATTAGTAAAGCAGCATAAGATGAGCACATAAGTCTCTACAGTACATAGAAGAATATGTTTTTAAAATGAGTTATCATAACGTCATAATAGTCATGAAGGTTGTTAGGTTGAGACAGACATGTCCCAATTTTGGAGTCACGAACTAGTTCATGGAAGAGGTAGCTTTTGAGATGTGCTTTGTATCACTTATTTCCAGAAAAATTATGTGTTTTTATTCTTATACAAAATTTGTACTTTGAAGATGATTTATTTAGGATGACCGTATAGGTCTGACAAAAGTAGTTTTAAAAAAATGTTCCCATTTTCAGTCAATACTCTGTCTAAAGATAAGTGTGGGATGAGAGTCCCTCCATATGGGTTCTATAGTAAAATTTGCAGAGTATGCAAAGGGATAAATAAGATATATTTGCTTCATATCTTTCACCAGGGCCTAGGAGATACTTGGGGTACCTGAAAGATGTAAGGTATACTTGAGGATTTAATCCACATGTACAAAATATCCTCTATCAGAGCGATTTGTGATCTGAGTAGTTAAGGAAGGGTAGATCTCAAAACTGCTGAGAATTAGAAATAGAAAGATTTTATTCTTCTCTTTTCAACGCTCCAGTTAAGTGCTTCTCACCCGCTAGTGAATATCCCAATGTAAATATCCCAGAATTACCTTCTCACTCTCCAAACAGAGTCATTATCTTGAATAGCCTCACATTACTATGATGTTTTAATTCACATCTAGAATTCTTCAAGCAGTGAAGTGGCCTTAAGGCTAGGTCAGAACACAAACTGTAAGAGCTTCAGAATTTAGGTACTTCTCAAAATAAACCCAATCCCAAACCCGAGATCTATACAGACTGTATAATGTCCTTTAGGCCAAACTTTTCTTAAAGAACTTTTTGCAAGATTGAAATTCATCAGATAATTGTTCATTTTGCAACACTGAATAAAAACAGAATTGAGCTAGCTAGTCAATAATCTTAAATACGCTAATATACAGGT
This sequence comes from Balaenoptera acutorostrata, assembly GCF_949987535.1. Taxonomy (NCBI): domain Eukaryota; kingdom Metazoa; phylum Chordata; class Mammalia; order Artiodactyla; family Balaenopteridae; genus Balaenoptera; species Balaenoptera acutorostrata. The sequence continues at coordinate 66,197,003 of NC_080075.1, forward strand.
ATAACTAAGCTATATGACTGCTAGGTTTCTCATTCAGTGACTTCGTCCTCTGCCTCACATTCTAAAGGCAAAACACCAAGAAATCCATTAACTCAATTTGTTCTATCATGATGATTTATTGACACTTTAGCACTTTGGCTCAATCACACTAAAAACATATTAGTTTCTCCTTCATTATGAAAGCTAAAACCGATGAATTAGCCCAGAGTCTCATTCAGTATAGACTTGCCTAAAGCCCCACGTTGATTAACAGCTGTACTAAAATACTGTAAACAATTTTGCCCTCTGAATGGTGAGTTACTGCAAGGAAGAATGTTGTAGTTCATCAAAAATTAGGAGCGTACATGTGAATATTTTCCATATTCGTGATAAAATAATAAAAAATTAATTATAATGCCCAATGGTTCTCAACTGAAGCATTGTGCTTCTCCCACAGGTACATTTGGCAAAATCTGGAGACATTTATATTGTGCCAGCTGGATGGCATTTGGTAGGTAGTCAGGAATCCTGCTAATATCCTACAATATAAGGATAGTCCCACAGTAAATAATTATCTGGTCCAAAATGTCAATAATGCCAAGGTCAGAAGACTCTGCTAACAACCTACTGAATTTCAAAAGATATTTGCAAATTATATATCCGATAAGGGGTTATTATCAAAAATATACAAAGAGCTCATACAACTCAATATCAAAAAATAAGCAATTTGATTAAAAACTGGGCAGAGGAAGTAAATAGATATTTTTCCAAAGAACACATACAGATGGCCACAGACACATGGAAAGTTGTTCAACACTAATTATCAGGGAAATGCAAATCAAAATTTTAATGAGATACCACCTCATACCTGTCTGAATGTCTGTAATTAAAAGGACAACAAATAACAAGTGTTGGTGAGGTAATGGAGAAAAAAGAATCCTGTGCACTGTTGGTTGGAATGTAAATTGGTGCAGCCACAATGGAAAACAGTATGCAAGTTCCTCAAAAAATTAAAAATAGAACTACCATAGGATCCAGAAAATTCCATTCCTGGGTATTTATCTGAAGAAAACAAAAACACTAATTTGAAGAGATATTCACATCTTTGTTCATCACAGCATTATTTACAATAGCTAAGATATGAAAGCAACCTAAGTGCCCATTGATAGATGAATGGATAAAGAAAATGTGGTATATATATGCACAATGGAATATTACTCAGTCATAAAAAAGAATGAAATCTTGCCATTTGCAACAACATGGATGAATCTAGGTAGTATTATGCTAAGGGAAATGAGTCAGACCAGACAGAGGAAGACAAATACTGTATGATTTCACTTATGTGTGGAATCTAAAAAAACAAAACAAGGAAATGAAACAAAACAGAAACTGATTCAAAAATACAGAGGACAAACTGGTGGTCACCAGAGAGGAAAGGGATACAAAAACAAATGAAATAGGTGAAGGGGATTAAGAGGTACAAATTTCTATTCATACAATAAATAGGTCATGGGGGTATAATGTATGGCATAGAGAATATAGTCAACAGTATGGTAATAACAACTTTGTATGGTGACAGATAGTTATTAAACTTATCATGGAGGTCATTTCATAATGTATATAAATGTCAAACTACTATGTTGTACACTTGAAACCAATATTGTACTATACTTTAATTATAAAAAGAAAAATAAAAACTCTGCTATATACTATATACCTGTTGTTGAAAATACCTTTTTTTTCATTTAGTTTGTAAACATCCAAGTAAGAGTTAACACATTTACTCTTCATACTTTTCAGTTTTAGATATAATATTTTAATTTTTATTTAAAAATGATTACATTAATGATGGTGAATAAAGATGTTTCTTAAAACAAAAATAAAATTATTGACCCACTGAAGTTCAAGAAAAGAATTTGAAAAAATCAGTAATTTAGGTGAATAGAGATGAGTGCTATTTATGTCTGAAGCTTTCTTAAATGAGTATCCAGGCATAAAACTAACTGATGGGATATTGAAAAGATTAATTTGATATGCTTTGTAAAGTGGTTTGAGCTTAACTCCTCTTGAGTGTATAGGGGAACCTACCCAAATAAGGAGGAATGAAGGTGATGATCTTAGCTGCATAAACTAGTTATCACTATTCCTTAGAGGTAGAGATTCTTGCTTAGGTGAAATCATGTACCTGGCTTCCCCTTCCATCATTTCAGCCAGCAAATTAAGAATCTTCCTGAAGAAGCAATCTAAAAACTTGATAAAAATGAAAAAAAAAAAAAAGAGAGAGAGAGAGAAGAAAGGAAGGAAGGAAGGAGGGAGGGAAGGAAAGGGAGTGAAATAAGAAGCTTACAAATGTTAATATTTAAAATAGTCTCTGTCTGGCGATATCTCTTTCTAAGTGACGGTATTTCAGAACTCTGCATTATGGCAGTGATTTTCTTTTTATTCTGCACTTGCTTCTCTCTCTATGACTTAAATGAACTAACTTTGAAGACAGATGTGTCTTTTGTATAAAAGCCTGGAAAATGGAATGGAAGAGAAAATTATAAATAAATTCCTACTTTTAAAAAGACAGTTACCTTTTCACAATAATACAAAATGGCTCTTTTTTAGTTCTAAACATTTTGAATTCTGAGAAAGCCCATTATATAATTTCAGGTGCACAATATGGCTTTATGTTTTAAATGCAATTTAAACAGAATTGATAAATCCCACCTAATTATTCCATTAAGCTCTGTAAACATTTTCACTTTCTCCTGCAACTTGGTAGCTGAATGAAAACAGACCCAGGGACCTCATCTACTTGTTATACCTGTCTCATTTACAAGCCAATTAATTTACATTTTCAGCATTTCAATTACAGGACTCCATTAATGCCACAAATAATCTGTAGTGAATAGCTTTCTAAGTTCAAACTATTCTGAAACTCTAGAATCATAAGTTTTCTGTCATTTGATAGAAACCAAGAAAAGTACATGTTAATAAGACATGTGACATAAACCTAAATATATAGTATTATGTATTTTTAGTCCAAATGAAACAATTTATTTCATCAGAAATTGTACAATTAGTATTCTAATTTAGGGTCTGCATAAAACCAATATTCAAATGTGCCAGTGTCTAGAACAATGCCATTACTCATAATAGCAACTCAACATAGTGTGCTATTCTGATGGGGCAGATTGCTATCTGTTCTCAAAGCCATATTCCTCTTCTTCCTGGGCACATGGCTGGACAGGTGAGTGTGGCCATTTAATGGAGGTCTAGCTAATGGAATGTGAGCGAAAGAGAAATGTATATTTCCCAGCCTGGCCAATGAAAACCTCCCCAGGAATGATCTGCCTGGTTTGTTTCCCTTCTAGTTGCCTGGAATGGAGATGATTCCAGGGTGACACAGATCCTTGAATTTCTCCCTGAGGAAGAACTAGCTGGCTAAGAGCACCTTTGGTCTATTACATGATAGAGAAAGGAAACTTCAGAATGCAAGTCCTGAAACATGAGGGTTTATCTGCTTTTATTTGTAAACACATCGAATGTTACATTAGCACCTTTAGAAGTAAAAACCCCAAGTAAGTTTTCTCTGATATATGGAATCACAGAAATAAGCTGCTTGGGACATGTGTGCATGTGTGTGCACACACATATATTGAAACATATATATACATATATATGTTTTGCTAACTTTCTTCAACAAATATTCTTTTTAATGGCATTTATTATTATCCACTGTAAGATGATTAACAAATTTAAGTTCAAGGTAAGAATTAAAAGACCTTTTCATCTTGTTGCTCTCCTTTTACTCTGAATTCTTGAATACTCTTATTCACATAAATCTTGGACCGACATAGGAAGCAAAGCTTCCTGTTTAATCATTACACTGTTTTGTCCTCTCTACTCTGCTTTTCCTTTATTCCTAATGAATCAACTTGTAGCAGTTCCACTTAGCTACACTTTTTATTCCAACTTTATCTTTTCTGCCCTTGAGTTTTCTGCCACTAGTATTCAGGTATCATAAAATTTCTACCTCAGAAGTACTAACCATTTGACCTATCCTGAATTTTACATAAACCTGGACTATATTCATTTTGAATGCTCTCTTTTGATTAGATCAATAGGCAATTTTTTCAGTGATTACTCAGCTGATATTCACTTTTATAAAAAGCCCTTTTTTTTTATGTCAAGCACTTGAACTGAACAAAATGATTGTGTCTTTCTTTTATTGTCTCAGAACTGTTAACTCAAGTAGTGTATATAAAAATATAGGTAAGAATTTCAAGATTATATGTATCTGGTGACATTTCTCTTCATCATGTGAACATTTCTGCATGTTCTTTCCTACTATGATAGCTTTTACAAGGTACACCGTAATATTGGCCTTTTATTTCACTGAGAGGCTTACCATGTTCACAAAAGGCTGACAGCTCTACTCCAACTGGTGAGATTTTAGAGGAGAGGGTGACAGCGTGGCTAAGACAGGCTTCACAATGGGTTGTCTTTGCTGTGTTAACACGAAAAGTCAGAGAGCGAAAGGAAGATTGAAGAGAGTCCCAGATAAAAAGGAAATGAAGACCTAAGGACCTGTCACATAACACCTATTTTCCTGAGTAAAAGTAACTAAGATATAATAAAGAACAATGGCTTTGAAGTCAGAAAGACCTACATTCACATATTTTAACCTCTCTCAGTTTCAGTGTCTTCATCTAAGAGAAAAAAAAAAAAGGAGACAAAAGTATATATATAATAGGATCATTATGAAGACTAAGTGAAAAATACATGTAAACAGTCCAACACTGCATCTGTCACTCAGAAGTACTAATATTTATTGAACACTCTTATGTGCCAAGCACTGTTCTAGGCACACAGACAAAAATCCTTGCCCCATGGGACATACTCTCTAGTGAGAGAAACAGAGGATAAAAAAGATAAATACGTGAGATGTGTAGTACATTAGAGAGTGAAAAGAATAGGAGATTGTGAAAAGGAAAGAGAAAACTATAGAAGAGGGATAGAAAGGGTTACATTTGGAATAACAGGATGGACCGAAGAACAGGACAATCTCATGAAAAGGTGACACTGCACTAAAGAGAGGTATCTAGCTGTGCGGATGCTTGAAGACAAGCATTCTAAAGAGAAGAAAGAGCAAATACAAAAACATTAAGGCAACATCATGCCTGACCTATTCCTAGAACAGCAAGGAAACCTTGACTTAAGCAGAGGGAGCGAGGGTGGAAGTGGGAAATGGGGGTCAGAAATATCATGTACAGCCTTGTAGGTCTTTGTCAGGACTTTACTTTTACTCTGATGGAGATGACATGCCTGAAGGATATTGAGCAGAAAAGTGACATGACCTGACTTACTTTTTAATAGGATCACTCAGGCTGCTGTTTTGAGAATAGATAGAGACAAGTAGAGAAGTAGGTAGACAAGTTTAAAAGCTTTTTATTAATTCTGGTCAAAGATGAGGGTCAGTTGGCCTAGAGTGGTAGTAATTGAGGATAAGTAGTATTTAAATTTTGTATCTAACTTGAAGGCTGCATAGCCAGGACTCTCTGAGGGATTGGATACGGAGTGTGAGAGTCAAAAAGGGGTCAAAGATGGCTCCAAGGTTTTTACATGAGCAACTGGAAGAATGCTCTTTTTTCTTCTCCTTTTTTTCCTCTTTGTCTGTCTCATATTCGGGAGCTCAATTGGTTGACAATAAATGATCCTTTATCTTCTAAAAACTGTACTTCCAACAAGTTTATAAATGAAGAGTCTGCTAATCAGTGACATAACCAGAGGACTCTATGTCAGAATTGGAGGGAAGATCTCAATCGTGTTCTAAGACCAATATTTTAGTAATATTCATACATATATTTTTAAGTCTTATAGAAATCAAATGATACAATATTGATAAAAGGGACTCTTCCTTTGTCTGCTCAAAAATCCATTTTATAATACACTGCCTGTGTTAGTTAAGGCTGTATTTTGTGTAGATTAAATTGTTAACATCATTTGTTGACCTATTTCTTCTGAGATTAAGTTAAAATAGGTTGCGGTATTTTAGTGCAACAAAGGTTTATCTCTTGCTTATGAAAAGTCTAGTGAGAGTCAGTCCATTTCCCTACCAGCCTGTGGTTCAGAGCTTCAAGTTCCCAACATCTAAAAACTATCTTTCAGGGACACCAAGGAAAAGAAGTGAGAGCTACGAAAGGTATATAAGCTTTTAAAAAATTTGGTCCTAAAATGGCACACTCACTTTCATTCACATTTCTTTGACTGCAACAATGAAGCCATCTTACTAAAAGAAGTCTAAGAAGTAAAGAGAAATATATGGAACATTTAAAAGACACCATTTTCTCTGCTTCTGGTAACTTATCTAGAATGTGTACCTTCTCGGTCTTCTCCTTGCCAAAAATCAAAGTACTTGATCTTACAGAGTTAGTATATAACTTTTTAACATTGCGGCTATGTAGATTGTGATGATATAAAAATGGAGTTATTGAAATTTGCTAGGAGAGCAAAACTTAAATGTTCTCACCGCCCCCCTCCCAAAAAAAAGGTAAATAAGTGAAGTGATGGATGTGTTAATTAATTCAATGAGGGAGAATCCTTTCACAATGCACATGTATATCAAATCATCATGTTGTATATTTTATTGGGTTGGCCAAAAAGTGTCTTTGGTTTTTAAGTAAAAGTAAAAGACACAGTTTTCATTTTCACCAAAAACTTTATTGAATAACGCATTCACCCTTTTGTTCCACTACATTCTGCCATTTATCAGGCAACTTCATAATTCCATCTTCCCAAAACTTTTTATCTTTTTGAGTAAAGAACTCTTCCAGGTGCCTTTAACAGTCTTCCAGTGAATTGAAATATTTTCCATTAAGAGAATTTTGTAAAGACCGAAATAAATGGAAATCCAAAGGTACAATGTCTGGTGAATACGGCGGATGAATCAGAACTTCCCAGCCAAACTGTAACAGCTTTTGCTTGGTCATCAAAAAACATGTTGTCTTGCATTATCCTGATGGAAGATTATGAGTTTTCTGTTGACTAATTCTGGACGCTTTTCATCGAGTGCTGCTTTCATTTGGTCTAATTGGGAGCAGTAGTTGTTGGAATTAATTGTTTCGTTTTCCAGAAGGAACTCATGATAGAGGACTCCCTTCCCATCCCACCATATACACAACATCACCTTCTTCGGATGATGACTGGCCTTTGGTGTGGTTGGTGGTGGTTCATTTCACTTGCCCCACGATCTCTTCCATCCCACCTTATTGTACAGTGCCCACTTTTCATCGCCCGTCACAATTTGTTTTAAAAACGGAACGTTTTCATTATATTTAAGTAGAGAATTGCATGCAGAAATACTGTCAAGGAGGTTTTTTTCACTTAACTTATGTGGAACTCAAACATCAACACGATTAACATCACCAAGCTGGTGCAAATGGTTTTCAATGCTTGATTTGGATAGTTTGAGTATGTCAGCTATCTCCCACGTGTTATAATGTTGGTTATTCTCAATTAATGCCTTGGTTTGATCGCTATCAACTTCAACTGGTCTACCCGACCATGGAGAATCGTCCAGTGAGAAATCTCCAGCATGAAACTTTGCAAACCACTTTTGACACGTTCCATCAGTCAACAGCACCTTCTCCATACACTGCACAAATCTTTTTTTGCGTTTCGGTTGCATTTTTACCTTTCTTGAAATAACAAAGCATAATATGACAAAAATGTTGCTGTTTTTCGTCCATCTTCAATATTAAAATGGCTACACAAAAATTCGCCAATTTTCATAAGTCTTTTTTAAATGCATGCTGATCGCTGATATGACAGCTGTCACATACAATCTAACAAAACTGTTTTGAATGAAGTTAAAGACAACTAAGTGCTACTAGAGCCATCTTACAGAAAAAACTGAAGGAACCTTTTGGCCAACCCAATGAATATCTTCCAATTTTATTTACCTTGCTCCTCCAAGGGCTCCCTTTCCTGTAGAAACTGGAAAGGAAGGATTTTGAACTTTTGACTTGACTGATTTTCTCCATTTTTTTAGAAATTCTTCATTTCATTTATTTCTATTCTAGTCTTTATTATTTCCTCCCTTATGCCTCCTTTAGGTTTAGTATGTTCTTCTTTTTTTTTATTTTCATAAAATTTAACGTTTTATTATTGATTTGAGATCTTTCTTCTTTTTAAAAATACAAGTTTACAGCTATAAACCTCTCTCTGAACACTGCTTTAGCTGCATTTGATAAGTTTTGGTATGTTTTGTCACTGTTTTCATTTATCTCAAAGTATTTTCCAACTTCCCTTTTGATTTTTTTTTTTCTTTCCCCACTGGATATTTAGAAGAGTGTTTTTAACTTCCATAATTAAAAAAAAAATAAGATTTCATTTTTATTGATTTTTAATTTTATTCCATTATGGTAGGAAAATGTACTATGTATGATTTCTATTATTTTAAAAGTTATTAAGGTTTGTTTTTTAACCTAATATCTGGTCAATAATGCATAATGGACCATATACAATTAAGAAGAATGTGTATCATGCTCTTTTTGGATGAAATGTTCTATAGATATCTACTAAGTCTATTTGGTTTATTTATGTCCTCTATTTCCTTATTAATCTTTTTTTTTAACATCTTTATTGGAGTATAATTGCTTTACAATGGTGTGTTAGTTTCTGCTTTATAACAAAGTGAATCAGTTATACATATACATATATCCCCATATCTCTTCCCTCTTGCTTCTCCCTCCCCCCGACCCTCTCTAACCCACATGGAGGTTCCTTATAAAACTACCATACGACCTTATTAATCTTACACTTTGTTGCTCTATACATTCTTTTTTTTTTTTTTTTTTTAATTTTATAGCTACTTTATTTATTTATTTATTTATTTTTGGCTGTGTTGGGTCTTCGGTTCGTGCGAGGGCTTTCTCTAGTTGCGGCAAGTGGGGGCCACTCTTCATCGCGCTGTGGGGACCGCTCTTCATCGCGGTGCGCGGGCCTTTCACTATTGCGGCCCCTCCCGTTGCGGGGCACAGGCTCCAGACGCGCAGGCTCAGTAGTTGTGGCTCACGGGCCCAGCTGCTCCGTGGCATGTGGGATCTTCCCAGACCAGGGCTCGAACCCGTGTCCCCTGCATTAGCAGGCAGATTCTCAACCACTGCGCCACCAGGGAAGCCCAGCTCTATACATTCTTAAAAGTGGAGTATTAAAGTCTCCAAGTATATGACAGTATTATCTATTTCTCTCTTCAATTCTGTCCCTTTCTGCTTCATATATTTTGCAGTTCTTTTGTTAGGTGCATATAATTGTATAATTGTTATGTTTCCAAGATGAATTAATCCTTTTTCCTTTTTTACTCTAGTGACAATCTGTCTTAAATTCTATTTTTGTGTGATGTTAGTATAGCCAGTCCAAATCTCTTTTGGGTACTTTATGAATGGTATATCTTTTTTCATCCTTTTACTTCGAATCTATTTGCATCTTTGAGACTAAACTTTTTCTCACATTGCTTTTTATCTATTCTTCCAATCTCTGTCTTTTGATTGAAGTGTTTAATTCATTCACTTTATGTATGCCAAGTTGCTATGTGTTTTTTTAATATATTTAATGTCTTTTTTGTCTCCATTCCCTACTAATAGGAATGTCTCTATTTCTCTATTACTTCCTTCTCTTGTTTTAAATAGATATTTTCTAGTACCCCATTCTTATTCCCTTGTTTTCTTTACTTTTTATTTTTGGATTATTTCCTAGTGGTTATCTTGGGAATTACATTTTGCATCTTAACTTACAACAATCTTGTTTGTATTAAAACCAACTTAATTTTTTTTTTAATTTTTTTTTATTTATTTATATTTTTATTTTTGGCTGTGTTGGGTCTTCGTTTCTGTGCAAGGGCTTTCTCTAGTTGCGGCAAGCGGGGGCTGCTCTTCATCGCGGTGCGCGGGCCTCTCACTATCGCGGCCTCTCTTGTTGCGGAGCACAAGCTCCAGATGCGCAGGCTCAGTAGTTGTGGCTCACGGGCCTAGTTGCTCCGTGGCATGTGGGATCTTCCCAGACCAGGGCTCGAACCCGTGTCCCCTGCATTGGCAGGCAGATTCTCAACCGCTGCGCCACCAGGGAAGCCCCCAACTTAATTTTAATAGCATACAAATTTTTCTTCTGTTAGCTCTATAACTTTCTCCCTTCCATGTGTTATCTCAGTACAAATTGTATCTTTATACATTATAAGCCCATCCCTAAACAAAATCTAAATAATTATTTACAGTAAAGTGGATTTCACGAAATATTTTGACCTCTAAGGCCACCACAAAGAATGTAATGAACTCTCAGAAACTAATTAGTTTCTAGTCTAATCTGTCCCAAAGAAGACAACAGATTTTAGTTTGACTTAATATACATTAAGTTTCACTATTTATCCTAAAAGTGGAGTTCAGTGTCAAGCTCACATACATTATTATCAAATGTCCAGAAAATTCCACAGGATGTTAGGGGTAAGGAAATGTTAAATTGAAGTCATATAATACAATTTCCAAACCTTGACCTATTCGTGCAAAGGTAATAAGGCATTTTAAGGTAAGATAAACACAGATGTTCAGAAGCTTCTCTATACTGTTCTTGATCCTTCAGTTTATGTGTTTGATGGTACAAAAGACCTCACTCAGATTCAGTGATTTGCTAGAGGTACTCACAGAGCTCAGGAAATCTATTAGGCACAGTTACAGTTTATTACAGCAAAAATGGAAAAGACTCATAGGGCAGTTCCAGGAGACACTAGGCACAAGCTTCCAATTTTTCTCTCACAGGGGAGTCATGTGTATAATACTTATTTCTCCCAGCAACAGTATGTGACTATATGCACAGAGCATTGCCAGCCAGGACAGTTCACCTGAGCCTTGGTGTGGACCATCACAAAAGCATGGCTTACCTTAGTCTCCAGCCCCCCCAAAATCCCAAGCTGATTCTCAGTTGCCCAGGGCCCCCACCATAAATCACAACATTAGCATAGACTGTCTGGTGTGGCCCAACGCCCCCATGTGGACAGTGACACTCTCGTCAGAGAGGATATTCTAAGGGCTTAGAGGTTACCTTCCCGAAGCAGAGCAAAGGCTCTTTCTTTGGAATGTGCAGAGTGAGAACAATCCAGACTTGCTGAGTTAATCTTTTACTGCATAGGATCCCTGTATGGGAAGCCATGGGACAGATCTGAGTCTCATGTAAAAGACCCACACTTCTAGGAGAGCCTGAGGTCTCAAACATAAGCCAGAAGAAAGATTTATTATCACTCTAGGACAAAAATGTGGCACTAGGTTTTTATAGTCAAGAAAAAGCATTATTTCCCTAGGTGATTCTTTCCCTGCAACGAAACAGCCTTGTGGTGAACTCCATAAGCCATGTATACAATAAATGTTTCTACATATTACTCACTGGGTATCTGGAAATAAAAACAACACAATATCTACCCTCAAGGAAATCATATTCAGGTATAGAGAAAGCCAAGAAAAACTGTTTAAATATGGCAAAATAGGTGCTGTGAAAAGCATAAGCATAGGACATAATGAGAACAAAGAGGGGATCCCTAACTCAGCTAGAGCAGGCAGAAATCACTGCTCATAAGACGTGACATTAAATATGAATTTTAAAGGATGAATAGGAGAAAGAGAGGAGGAGAAAAACACATTATTGTAAGAAATCAGCCCCTCCACATTCATGAAGTTATGAGATAAAATGAAGTGTTTGGGGAAAACTTTGAGAAAGTTAATTTGGATGAGCTGAGGAGTTTGGGACCACATAAAGCATGATAACCATGGAAACATGTGGAAGAGTCAAGACCATATAATATCCAAGGCTGGTCCACTCTGACATACTAAACATTTTAGCTGTTTCATTTCTTCACAGACAAAAGTGCAAATTCAAATAAGTAGCAATAATGAAGCGTTGACTGAATAATAATTGAATATTCTAAAGTTACTTAAGTATAGTCTTTTACCTTGTTTCTTAATATAATCTATGACTTTTCTTTATTCTAGAGTATTGCATTTTCTATTTGTATACATTTAAACAAATAAATATAAGAAAGCTCCAGTAAGTATTAGTTGAGTTCATGTAAACTAGCAATAAAATCTCAGAGAAATGCAGAAGGTTAATGCTCAGGAGCGTAAAATAATATTTAATAAAACTATACCAAACTATTAAAGGTGAATCTGTGAAAAACAATGTCAGATGGAGAATTTCATTTCATAGCCCTTTGTGCTGTTGTTACACCCCTCATTTTGAGCAAGATGAGTCTTTTTGTATCATTTGACAGTTCCTGCATCCAATAGGGGCACAGAAATTCAGAAATAATTGAACTTCACTCAGATCTTACCACCTGTGAATGCAATTAGCAATTTGCATCTTAGAAATGGCAAAATATGCCTGCTGGTGGCAAACTGCAGGTGCACGTCAATTGTAGCTTCCACGTCACAGTCATTGAAGAATGGAGCCAATTTCAGAATTGCCCCTAAAGCATCAACTCTTCAATAATTTCCGCAAAATACTGTGAAAGGAAGGTTAGAACTCGGGGAAGATGCTAGGCTAGACATGAGGTAAATCAGATGTCACAACCATGAAGCAATGATCATTTCTCCAATCAACCAGAGAAACATAACAAAGTATCTACCAATAAAAACTTCAAAAGTATGATGGGATTCCTAAGATGGCTTTGTAGACATTCAGCAGCTACGAAATTTGATATAGTATGTCTTTGGTTTAATATCCCTTTTCTCTTTTAAGACACTCAGAAGTACACTATAATAATGGATTCTTCTAAGTTTGCATAATTTGAGGAATGCTGACAACCAGCTTGGTACGATTAAAAAGGGACAGAGCAAGGGACGCATTTTCCCTGGGTGATGAAATTGGAGTGTAGAGGACAAGCCCCCTAGAATTACTTCTCCATCATATGTTCTCAGGTTCTGCTCTTTGAAGCCTGCTTCCTATTTCTATTCCTCCTTCATGCATTTGAACCCATTACAGTTAAAATCCTAATATAAACACATAGTAAGTAAAGAGACATCTCTGAATCTGACCACACAAAAGACTGAAGGGTTTTTTAATGTATTTCTTTACAAAAAAAAAAAAGTTAAATAACATCTATTGCAAGATTATGTTCTTCCCAAAACGAAGCTGAAATGATTGTCAGAATGTATTTTGGAAATTTTTCTCAATTTTTGCCTCACCTTTAGATAACAATTAGAACAAGTCAATTTGTTCCACGTACTCCAATCCAATTCCTGCAATAGCTCTGGAAAGATTTACACATGATGAAGAACACACTTTAACTATATGGGTAATTCTCCTTATTAGTCTTTAAATGAATATGTGCTGTCAGCTGGATTCGGTGACTGTTTGCCGTTTGTGAAAGCCAGAGATTAATAATAGCCTGCTTGAAAGAATAGATTTATCCTCTGGCCTCCCTGGCAGAATAAAAATGTTAAAGGCTGAATGTTGAATTCATTGCTAACAATTAATTCCCCTTGATAATGCATGTGTTGTGGGCATGTTGTGAGTGCAAATGGTCAGCGTTCATATTAGTCTGACGTATCAGCCTTGTAAGTGATGTTGGAGCTTGGCGCAAAACATACACAATGTACACAGCTGACTGAGTAGGAGATGGAGGTCGTTGCTGGAGATGGGAGCAATTCTTTAACAGTAGCCACCCAGCTGTAATTTATAGGGAAGGTAAATGGTCTTGAATGACTCTGTTTGATCCCATATCTGTCAAAAATTATTTCCTATCAGTCCTATAAATTCTACCTAACACTTGGAATAAGCAACAACAGATGATCTTTATAGGAAAGCAATAAATAGCATAGAATCTAATATAAAAAGTAATAGAATAAAAAAGAAGATTTAATGAAAACTTATCAAAGCTGTTTTGCAGTGACACGTGCGAAAGTATTTTGGAGTTATGTGACTCTCTGAAACAAATTGTTAAGTTATTATGAACAAAATTGATAGAAGGAGCATCAATGCATTCCTCCCACATAAACAAATGTCTGTATTGTTTTTTCTATAATATAGTGAGATGTAGTTATACTAGAGAACAGGAATAGACCAGAACAGGTACAGCTATCTATAGTGTCTTTCAGGTATTAAAATCTTTAGTGAAGAAATTACCATCTAGAACAGGATTTGGACAACTGTGGCTCACAGATCACTGTCCCCGGCCTTTTTGTTTTATAAACTGCTTCATCAGAGCACAGCCACACTTGTTCATGTTAGGTTCTGTCTGCGGCTGCTTTCACACTACAAAGGCAGAGTTGAGTAGTTGCAGCAGAGACTGCAAAACCTAAAATATTTACTACCTGGCCTTTTTCAGAAAACGTTTGTTGTGTTTGGTCCAGAACTTGTAGGTAGCATTGTAATGCACCCACTCAGCATCCCTGCAGCCACTGACAGCACGAGGACCTAGGAATTTGAAGCCCTAAACTGCAATGAAGCATCTTTAAACTAGAGATCTCTGTGGGGGGGTCTCTCTAAGGTGAGATCATGCCATCCCCAGCATTACTGATTGCCTATGACAGTTCTGCCATCAGACAGGGGTGCCCAAATTAGAAAAGACCCTCAGTCCTTGTGTTGTGGACTTATATGTTGTGGAGAAGACATCTATTCAACACACAATTACACAAATAAGTATTTATTCATTTTTAAAATAGCATTTTGAAATCGTCCAATGCACATAAGAGTTATAACTTTGCTGGGCTGGGGATAGGGACAGGGCTGAGAATGATACCTGAAAGGTGAGTAGAAGATCAGATGGGAGTGTGTTGAACAGAAGGTCAGCATGTATGAGACCCTGAGACAGATGAGTTTTCATGACTTCAAAGAAGAAAGGCCATGTGATGTACAGTCAAAGAAGAGAAATGTATTAAGAAGCATGGCTAGATAGGTCTAAGAAATTATCTAAAAAAAATACCCATTTATTGGGGCCCCCCAAAAATTCACCTCTAAGTTTTTACTGAAAAGCCTCACTATAATTATGGTATAGACTAGGAGAGGGCTCAGCGATCTTTGAAACTATGTGCCAAGAGAGAAAGAAATCAAGAAGTAATGACCACTCGCCTCTGAGGACACACATGACGACATCAAGAGAATTCTTATGGTGCAAAGGGAATGGGCTTTCAGTGACCACTGGTCATTTTGATTCACTTTGCGCTCCTGTTGGGGATTCCTGGCAGAGGTCTCACTCCTCATGTAAAGTGACTAGAAGCCTTTTGGAGTCTGTGGAGCAGGGAGTGGGCCTAAAATCCCCCCACGGCCTCAATAAAAACTGGAGACTAACTGCAAAAAGAAGAATCTCCCTGCCTAGTCTACTTCCTAACTTCTAAGGAATATTCAAAAATAAAAATATTCACAATTTTGCCTTGAATCAAACTTTTTTTTAACATCCAATGATTTTCCTCTTTCTACCTGCCACAGATCAGCTGCCAGAGATGGTAACTTGCAATAAATAGTCCAATGGTTGAGTTCCTAAATACATTCCTGGCAACTTGTGAGGAACAAGAGAATAAATAACTAAAGTGGTTATTCAAGCAACTTGTTTTTAATTGGTCTTAAATTTCTGGATAAGCAAAGTTATCTGCTGTACCTGGAGGAAAAGCTTCCAAAAAGTGATAAGATTCTAATCTAATTAGCGAAATTATATTCCTTTGTCATTCTCCCTGAACCAGAGCCTTCCTTGGCTAGAATAGAGAGTTGGCCCTGGTTATCTCCTTCAAGTGGGCATGGTGGGTCTGCATGAAATTGAAGCTTGATAAAGAGATAGTATCTCCCTCCCTAAGGTATAAATGGATGATTTAAAAATACAGAAAAACAAGCAAAATGAACACTAATGAAATAAAAGGGAAATAATAATTCATTCTGTTTGGCTGCATGAGGAATCAGATCAGGGTCTATTTTTTGCTCTGTGGAAACATATTTTCTACCCATCCTGTTTATTTATCCATCAACCTGCCTGAGCTTTCTCAGCAAACCCTCAATCAACGTCTGATTTCTCACATGCATCTTCTCCTTCCCCAAACTCTGTCTCTCTCTCTCTCCTTTCCCTCTTCCTACTTCTCAAGCCATCTCCTCCTTCTGCCCTCTTTTTAAACTTATAGATCCTATCATTTTTCTCCATTTATCCCATGTTTGTGGTATATCAAAGTGCAAAAACACAAACATATGCAATGACTCAGATCATTCGATAACCTATCACTCGGTCTTTGAAAAAGGCACCTGTTCTTTAGCATAGAAATATGTCATTTTTTTATAATCTCAATTTTGAGATTGCATTTAAGTCATAGGTGTACCTAAATTTTCTAAATATAATCTATATATATTAGTTTCCTAGGGCTGCTGTAACAAATTACCACAAACTGAGTGACTTGAAATAACAGAAATGCATCACAGCTCTGGAAGCCAGAAGTCCAAAATCAAGATGCCAGCAGTGTCAATATTTTCTCTGAAGGCTCTAGGGGATGATTCTCCCTTGCCTCTTCCTAGCTTCTCATGGTTGCTGGCAATCCTTGGCATTCCTTGGTTTGTATCAATAGATGCATCACTACAATATCTACCTCTATCATCACATGGCCTTCTTTCTGTATGTCTTTATATCATCTTCCCCCTGGGCATGTGTATCTCTGTTTCTTCACATGACATACTTACTCCTCTCTGTGTGTGTATCCACATTTCCTCATCTTATAAAGATACCAGTTATTGGATTAGGGCCCACCTTAGCCTAGGATGAACTCATCTTAACTTGATTACATCTGTAAAGACCCAGTTCCCAAATATGGTCACATTCACAGATGCTGGAATTTCAACATATTTTGAGGGGGGATACAACCAAACCATAACAATATAGATCATTACTTTTTTGAAATAGTTCTAATGTCTATTCTCACTTATTTTAGTTTTTAATCACTCAATACATTTATTAAATACCAGTAGATTTTGAACATCCTCTTATCTTTCCCAAATATCCTTCTTGGAAATGTCAAACCTTATTCCCTCATTCTAGTATCCTGGGCTGTAATGACTAAGTCAGTCTGTATCCCCATTGTAACTTTCATAAATGTATCAAATTTTGATCATACCCTTTTTTTCACATGTATTTGAAATAAATATTCTAAATTGAATAAATTATATCCTCACATTAGACTCTCATGATTTTGGCTCTTATTAAACCTACTTCCAATCTGATGTTATTCAAGTATCCTTCATGATTCCTCTCACTTTTTACTTCCTTGGTTCTCCTTTCCCTCTTTTTGTGCTTTGTCCCCATTTTCCCAAGTAACACTGTAATTTAGATGTAAGCATAGCAATATGTGAAAAGATTACATATCTAATTTTTTTTGGCTTGCTCTGTCTGATAAAACAGTTGAGAAAGGACAGCTGAATTGTGTTAGATTCTCTTTGTTTATAAGTTGTAAGAGAAAGTGGTCAGCAACAGAATAATTCTTGGAATGCTGCTTTAGGTGCACAAAGGTAGTGCTTGGAATGTTAAACTCATGCATTTTAGGAGCTCTTGAGAGCTACCAGCAGCTGTCTGGAAAAAAAGATATTCTATGGTAGTTTCCAGGAAATGTTCCTGAATGCATGAAGGAGCAAAGAATTGTAGATATAGAAGGAACTGAAGGGCATGTCTTATGTCTGTGCTCCTGTCTGATGTGATAATGATTCATAGCTTCTGAAACTGGTTTCCCTGCTTGAGCAAAAATGGAGGGGTAATATAGTAGTCAGCAAGGTCTGCTTCAGACTCTTTGTACATGTAAGTATATACACACTCACACGTAGACACACACACACACACACACACACACATCCCATTTAAATCTGTTGTTCTGGACCTAGGGAGCAGCAAAAGTGTCAGTATAAAAATAAAATGATGAAAAATATATAAAATATTTTTATGGAAGAAAAAAATATAAAAGTGAGTATTTTTGGTCTCTATATATGATATATTTTCTCTTATTCTTAATCTTCTGCTCTCTAGGCCCAATTGGAAAGGCACCCAATTTTACAAGTGGTAGTTGCAAATCCCACACTTTCTTTGTTTAGCGTTGAGGCGATAGCTTGCTTCATCTCTTGTTTATTAATTGTTAGAGCTTGAACCAATGCGTCATTGGCCTAGAGGAACATCTTAAGTATCAGCCTCTAAAACCTGTACAACTGCCTCAGACAGAGACCAAGTGGAAGTCATGGGTTCGAGATGGCAGACTGCACACCACCACATCACAGAATGCCAACCACATCTCTGGTCTGCTTCTTGGACTCAGTCTGGAGATCAAGGTCAGTTTGGCAATTCTTCAGCAAAGGCAGCAAGAGGAAGATGGACTGAAAATCTGCTCAGACCACTACATCACGCGATTAATTTTTTTTTCAGAATCTTATCATATGTTCTTGTTTAAATAAGTGAATTTAATTAAGCATTTAAAATATCTATTTGTTAAAGTAACTGAAATTGGTCTTGTTACATTAATTTCAGGGAAGCCCATAGAGAGAATTTGCAAATTCCCATAGTCAGAGAAAATGCCTAAAAGAAGAGACTTTTCCAATTGTACATTTTCTGTTAACTAAATCGATACTCATCAGGGGAAAAAGGGTGCTAAGTCAAAGATATAAAAATTGTATAAGCAGGAGAACATGACTTAATGAGACAATGAATAAGAGACTTTGATGGGTTCTAAAAAGCATTAAGTCTCTTCTTAAAGATGATGAGTCTAAACAATGAACAATGAAGCCCTATTTCATGCTTCAGAGAATATAGTATGATCTCTGTATTCACAGGGAAAGGCAGGAATACTGTCACCACCATAGAGGGAAATTTATAATACTATTTGAGGAATCTCTTCTAAAGGCTCTGGAAGTAGACATATCCAGGTGTGATACAGCTGTTAAAATTTCTTCTAGAAAATGATAAATTATAAATCAGTAAAAGGGTCTGATATGTCAAATTGGCAAGTGTTCTATCTTCTTAGAAGAATAAGTCAACCTCTTCTGACTTGTCAAAAAATATTCAAAACACTAATTTTTCTCCTGCTTCTTGTGAAAAGAATTAACATGTTAGTGTTAAGAATTCAAACTAATTTATTCAGTGCCTACTGTATACTAAACACATTGTGGGGATTTAAAGGCCACAAACAAAAGTTACTGCACTTGTCCCAAGAACATTACAATGTACTAAGGAGACTTGCATTTAGATAAAGCAAGACAGTTAAATACATTGTTTGCGGTAATGGAGTCCAGGACAGGAGGTAATGACAGCATAGTGGATGGAGCTCCCAGAGTTGGGCAAGGAAGAGTCTGGAGGGCTTCCCAGAGGAGTAGAGTAGAAGCACAGTGAGGGGTGGGGTGTTGAGAAGCAGTGAATAGAAATTCACAAGTAGTATTAT
Source organism: Balaenoptera acutorostrata (assembly GCF_949987535.1). Classification (NCBI taxonomy): domain Eukaryota; kingdom Metazoa; phylum Chordata; class Mammalia; order Artiodactyla; family Balaenopteridae; genus Balaenoptera; species Balaenoptera acutorostrata. The sequence goes on from NC_080075.1 coordinate 66,216,391, forward strand.
TATGCAAGTACATTTCTAACCACATGGGCAGAGAAAGGACATGGATGATGATTTTCTAGAACAAGTGGAAAATTGATTTTGAGGTCTGACATCAAATTTTGTTTACAAATGAAATGAAATAAACAAAATTCAAGCAAAACTGTTCAAAGAGAGAAACATAGACCCCCACACCTCTATACACACACACATTGTATATGGACTATACCTATACACATGCATATGTACTATAGTGCATGTGTGTGTGTATGTGACTGTATGTCTATATATATATAATAAAATAGTAATTATTTTTAAACAATGAATGATTTAATGCCAGTAAATTATAAAATGTATATATGGTAGATATTTTCTAAAAATTAATAAATAAACATATAACCAAATTATCTCAAGAAGCAATTGGAACTCTGGATCAACAGGCACTAAATAAATGGAATAGGTAGTCAAATTCTCTGCCTTTTCTCCACTCTCCAGCAACACCAAGTCTAGATGCTATTACAGGCAAGTTTTAGCAAATCTTCCCAAACAGTTTATCTCTGACCTTTACAACCTTTTCCAGAGGATATAATGGAGGGAAAGTCATCCAATTCATTTTATGAGATTCATGTAACTAAAATGCTAAAATTAGACAAGAGCAGTACAAAAAAATTCTGGGGTAATCTCACTCACAGAGTCAAAACCTGAGATACATTAAATTGTATTAGTAAATTGATTCTAACAATGTTTAAAAATTTACTTAGGGCTTCCCTGGTGGCGCAGTGGTTGAGAATCTGCCTGCTAATGCAGGGGACACGGGTTCGAGCCCTGGTCTGGGAAGATCCCACATGCCGCAGAGCGGCTGGGCCCGTGAGCCACAATTACTGAGCCTGCGCGTCTGGAGCCTGCGCTCCGCAACAAGAGGGGCCGCGATGGTGAGAGGCCCGCGCACCGTGATGAAGAGTGGCCCCCGCTTGCCGCAACTAGAGAAAGCCCTAGCACAGAAACGAAGACCCAACATAGCAATCAATCAATCAATCAATTAATCAATAAAAAAAAAAAAAATTAAAAAAATTTACTTATCAGGATTGCAAAACAGTCTATTCTCACAGCTCATTAAGAGTAAAGAATGCATATGATCATCTCAAAAGAGACAGAAAAATCTTAAAATAAATTTTGCTTGCAATCATCATTAAAATAAAAAGGCAGCAAACAGTAACAGGAAACAAACTTCTTAACGTTATTTGTCAAAACTCTACAGCCAACAACATACTTAATGATGAACATTTAGAAGCTTTTTCATCAACATGAGAAGTAAAGCAAGTATATCTGCTCTTACCATTATCATTGTGACTTTAAATGTTACTTCTCTAATTTTTCCTCCTCTTTCCTTTTGAAACTCCTACTAGATGCAGGCTAAAATTTTGTATTATATGCCCAGATCTTTTAGCCTCCTTTTTCATGCTTTCCTTGTATTATATGCTCAGATTTTTTAGCCTCTTTTTTTCATGTTTTCCTTCTCTTTAATTTTTTGTTTATACTGCAGAAGTGCTCAGGTCTATCTTCAGACACAATTATTTTTTCAGTCTATTGTTCAACCCATCTATTGAGATTATTTTTCCTGGAACTATATTATTTGTATACTATATATTGGGTCCTTTTCTCAATTATTCCTATTTCTTTTTATTCATACTACTCTTGTCCTTTGATCTATATTCATCTTTTTAATCATTTGGATATTTTACCTTTCACTCAGATTATTCTAGTGCCTCAAGGTCATGCATGGGCTTCAAATTTTCTCATGTGTTTTATGTACTGAGCCCCACTGTGGTGGTTTCTTTCCTTGGTTGATTTGTAAGTTTTGACTCTATCTCACCGCAATGATTTTTCTGGGGATTTCATATGTCTAGGTTTGTGGAAGCATCTCAATAGAGCCAACCCATGATGCTTTTGCCTAACATCACAGATATCACTGGTACAGGACAAGTTTTGTTGTTTTTGTTTGTTTGTTTTGTTTGCTTGTTTTTGTTTGTTTGTTTGTTGTTTGTTATTTTGGTTTTTGGTCTTAAAAATGCCTGAAACACACGGTTGGTATGAATTCAGGTTCTAGTCTCAAGGTTAGTATGAGCCAGAGGAGTAGTTCTGTGACACCCTGAGTTCTGAGTGGGAGACAATCTTCCATGCTGCTTCCCAGAACTGATTGGTGCTGTTTTTAGCCTAACTTTCTTTCAAGGGGCAGCCTTTGTGACTCTTGATACATGTTTGTGAATTGATTTCCATTTTCATCTCAACCATAAGACAATTTTCTTTTGTTAGTTTCAAGATGGCTGATGCATTCTAAAACACTTCAATTCTGTTTTTTTCTACCATGTTCATGAGTTGAAGTTGGCTTTTGAATCAGCTCAGACTGCCATACTGAACAGATAATATATGCTAGACAATCTGGGCACTTTCAAAATGGTCAGCCCAAACTCAGCTATGGTTCTTTGGCTAGAGAATCTGAAAGGAGCATAGCCAGAAGTGTAATCACCATGAAGCTAATTAATCTCAAGTTTCAGATGCCCCTGAATGGGCTACTTTCACAGTCCTATAAAATTTTTTAAAGTAAGGTATTTTATGTTACTTTTCTTAAAGAAGACCCCCCTCCCCAACTGTACAAGTTTCAAGTCCCATAAAACCTGGAACTTCCCCTGGGTATGACTTGAAGATTGAAGCTTCAAAAAAGAAAATTCTAAATATGTGACCAATGCTAGCAAATATAGAACTATAGAAAGTGTCCACTACAGTAGATAGAATTTAAGATTTTCAAAATCTTTGTAAGATGGAAAGAGAAATACACATTTTTGCTTTTTGCTTTTTTTTTTTTAATTTAAAAACATTGAAGAGAGGGCAGGCAGCAGAAGCAAGCAGAACTACAATCCTGCAGCCTGTGGAACAAAAACCACATTCACAGAAAGATAGACAAGATGAAAAGGCAGAGGGCTATGTACCAGATGAAGGAACAAGATAAAACCCCAGAAAAACAACTAAATGAAATGGAGATAGGCAATCTTCCAGAAAAAGAATTCAGAATAATGATGGTGAAGATGATCCAGGACCTCAGAAAAAGAATGGAGGCAAAGATCGAGAAGATGCAAGAAATGTTTAACAAAGATCTAGAAGAATTAAAGAACAAACAGAGATGAACAATACAATAACTGAAATGAACAATACACTAGAAGGAATCAATAGCAGAATAACTGAGGTAGAAGAATGGATAAGTGACCTGGAAGACAGAATGGTGGAATTCACTGCCACAGAACAGAATAAAGAGAAAAGAAAGAAAAGAAATGAAGACAGCATAAGAGACCTCTGGGACAACATTAAATGCAACGACATTCACATTATAGGGGTCCAAGAAGGAGAAGAGAGAGAGAAAGGACCAGAGAAAATATTTGAAGAGATTATAGACGAAAACTTCCCTAACATGGGAAAGGAAATAGCCACCCAAGTTCAGGAAGCACAGAGAGTCCCAGGTAGGATAAACCCAAGGAGAAACACACTGAGACACATAGTAATCAAATTGGCAAAAATTAGAGACAAAGAAAAATTATTGAAAGCAGCAAGGGAAAAATGACAAATAACATACAAGGGAACTCCCATAAGGTTAACAGCTGTTTTCTCAGCAGAAACTCTACAAGCCAGAAGGGAGTGGCATGATATACTTAAAGTGATGAAGAGGAAGAAGCTACAACCAAGATTACTCTACCCAGCAAGGATATCATTCAGATTCGATGGAGAAATCAGAAGCTTTACAGACAAGCAAAAGCTAAGAGAATTCAGCACCACCAAACCAGCTCTACAACAAATGCTAAAGGAACTTCTCTAAGTGGGAAACACAAGAGAAGAAAAGGACCTACAAAAACAAAAATTAAACAAAAATTAAGAATATGGTCATAGGAACATACATATCGATAATTACCTTAAACGTGAATGGATTAAATGCTCCAAACAAAAGACACAGGCTTGCTGAATGGATTCAAAAACAAGACCCATACATATGCTGTCTACAAGAGACCCACTTCAGACCTAGGGACACATACAGACTGAAAGTGAGGGGAAGGAAAAAGATATTCCATGCAAATGGAAATCAAAAGAAAGCTGGAGTACCAATACTCATATCAGATAAAATAGATTTTAAAATAAAGAATGTTACAAGAGACAAGGAAGGACACTATGTAATGATAAAGGGATCAATCCAAGAAGAAGATATAACAATTATAAATATATATGCACCCAACATAGGAGCACCTCAATACATAAGGCAAATGCCAACAGCTCTAAAAGAGGAAATCAACAGTAACACAGCCACCAGAAAACTACTAGAGCTAATCAATGAATTTGGTAAAGTTGCAGGATACAAAATTAATGCACAGAAATCTCTTGCATGCCTATACACTAATGATGAAAAATCTGAAAGAGAAATTAAGGAAACACTCCCATTTGCCATTGCAACAAAAAGAATAAAATACCTACGAATAAAACTACCTAGGGAGAAAGAAGACCTGTATGCAGAAAGCTATAAGACACTGATGAAAGAAATTAAATATGATACCAACAGATGGAGCAATAAACCATGTTCTTGGACTGGAAGAATCAGTATTGTGAAAATGACTATACTACCCAAAGCAATCTACAGATTCAATGAAATCCCTATCAAATTGGCAATGGCATATTTTACAGAACTAGAACAAAAAAATCTCAAAATTTGTATGGAGACACAAAAGACCCCGAATAGCCAAAGCAGTCTTGATGAAAAAAAACGGAGCTGGAGGAATCAGACTCCCTGACTTCAGACTATACTACAAAGCTACAGTAATCAAGACAATATGGTACTGGCACAGAAACAGAAATATAGATCAATGGAACAGGATAGAAAGCCCAGAGATAAACCCACGCACCTATGGTCACCTAATCTATGACAAAGGAGGCAAGGATATACAATGGAGAAAAGACAGTCTTTTCAATAAGTGGTGCTGGGAAAACTGGACAGCTACATGTAAAAGAATGAAATTAGAACACTCCCTAACACCATACTCAAAAATAAACTCAAAATGGATTAGAGACCTAAATGTAAGACCGGACACTATAAAACTCTTAGAGGAAAACATAGGAAGAACACTCTTTGACATAAATCACAGCAAGATCTTTTTTGATTCACCTCCTAGAGTAATGGAAATAAAAACAAAAATAAACAAATGGGACCTAATGAAACTTCAAAGCTTTTGCACAGCAAAGGAAACCATAAACAAGATGAAAAGACAACCCTCAGAATGCGAGAAAATATTTGCAAATGAATCATCAGACAAAGGATTAATCTCCATAATATATAAACAGCTCATGCAGCTCCATATTAATAAAACAAACAACCCAATCTAAAAATGGGCAGAAGACCTAAATAGACATTTCTCCGAAGAAGACATACAGATGGCCAAGAAGCACATGAAAAGCTGCTCAACATCACTAATTATTAGAGAAATGCAAATCAAAACTACAATGAGGTATCACCTCACACCAGTTAGAACGGGCATCATCAGAAAATCTACAAACATCAAGCGCTGGAGAGGGTGTGGAGAAAAGGGAACCCTCTTGCACTGTTGGTGGGAATGTAAATTGATACAGCCACTATGGAGAACAGTATGGAGGTTCCTTAAAGAACTAAAAGTAGAATTACCATATGACCCAGCAATCCCACTACTGGGCATATACCCAGAGAAAACCGTAATTCAAAAAGACACATGCACCCCAATGTTCATTGCAGCACTATTTATGATAGCCAGGTCATGGAAGCAATCTAAATGCCCATTGACAGACGAATGGATAAAGAAGATGTGGAACATATATACAATGGAATATTACTCAGCCATAAAAAGGAACAAAATTGGGTCATTTGTAGAGACGTGGATGCATTTAGAGACTGTCATACAGAATGAAGTAAGTCAGAAAGAGAAAAACAAATATCATATATTAACGCATATATGTGGAACCTAGAAAATGGTACAGATGAACCGGTTTGCAGAGCAGAAACTGAGATACAGATGTAGAGAACAAACGTATGGACACCAAGGGGGGAAAGTGGAGGGGGGTGGCGGTGGTGGTGTGCTGAATTGGGAGATTGGGATTGACGTGTTTACACTGATGTGTATAAAATGGATGACTAATAAGAAAATAATAAATAAACATAAAAACATTGAAGCCAGAATTATCAAATTTTTAAGTGCAACAAGATGGGGAAAAAGTTAATTTACTTAGCAACAAGGTCAACATTCTTTTATTTAGGTCAAAACTAAGGAGAGAAAATGAAAGTTTTCTCTTAAATTTCCAAGTATACGCTTGCGTGGGACACCCGCTCTATGTGGCATTGATCAAAATATATAGGCTCAGCATAAGCCAAGAAGATAATGATGCTGCTGACACAAACTCTAATGCACGCTCAGTATGTGAGAAAATGCTCCCATCACAGGGAATGAGGTCTTGTTGCAGCAAAGAGCAGAATACATATGATGAAGTGAGTTTAGACCTTGGGGATTCACATTAACAGGGACAGTAAAGAACTAGAGAATAATCATAGGATAAAAGGATAGAGCATCATATATTTTGGGGAGCAGATGTGCATGCCACACACAGTATTTAAGGAATTTTTTGAGTTGATTATTTAATCTAAAAAGAAGACCAACAAGAGATATGCTAGAGTTTTTAAACATTAAAAAAATATATGTGGATTAGGGAAAAAAGTCATTAGGGTTAGTAGAAAACTTCTGTGTTCTCCAGTTTTATAATTTGCCATTGTTCACAGCCTATGACAAAGAGTAAGTGCTCTGTGAAACTCTGTCAAGCATTTCCAGCAATATGCTTTTCTAAAATGTTTTTGTGGATTTCACTGCTATGATTTTTATCATGTGTATTGAAATTACGTGTTTATGACTTAAGAGTTGAGAGCAGAGACCATATTTAATTCAAATTCACATCAAATCAAATTTCAGCTTAACTTAAGCCAGAACTTTCAAACAAATAGAGGTCTTTAAGAATGAAATGGAATCTGGTATTTTGAGATAAAGTGCTCATTTGTAAATGTTTCTGAAGTGAAAATTCATCTTTTCAGCATCTGTTGAGGGGGATTTTTCATCAGGTCAGATAGAGAGAGAAGTATGAGATTGACAAGATGACCGTAAGTTTTTCCTTCAACTCCACTTTTCAATGCCTTCCTTACCATGTCTTTCCCTCTGCCCTTCTTTTCCTGCCATATTTTTGGTGCTCTGTTTCCCTTCCCACTACCTACATGATGTTCTATCTTGGGATTCTTTAGAGATGAGACCCTCACTGGCAGCCAAAAGATTACTTCATCTCCTTCAATAAAATCCCATTATGTGGGCAGCCTTCTAGCTAGAGCCTCAAAGATTTATAACCAGTGAAGCAGACAGATGAACATAGCACTGGGCATGGATTTAGAATACCCATACTTAAAGTTTACCTCAACTTACTCACTATATGACTTTTGGCAACTCAACTTCTATGAATTTAATATTGAATTATAGTAAACCTCAATTAGGATCATTACTGTGAGATAATCTATAGAAGTCATACAAATATTAAGCAGTATTAATAGTATAATTTTCAGCATTGTTCTACCATCATTGCCCTCAGTATGTGTGGACTGATGGGCTTTCTCTGGACAGGCATATGTTAAGATATAGTGGCTACATGTAATACCCAGCTTCTCTAGCTTCATCAGCATATAAGTCATTTCCATCTCCCAGCACAGTACAAGACAGAAGTTCAGTACCGTTTGGTGCACAGTCTCCAAAGGTCCTTACTTCTGGTATAACATAAAATTGCACATCCTATTGCAGGTTACTCTAGCCACCCTACTTTGCATTCAGTGAGGAAAATTGGCGGCACATTGCTCTGAAGAAGCCTGGCTGTGTATACCATCCTTAATTGCCTTGTCAAAATAGACAAACATACCCAAGTGCTGGGAACTTTGCTCTGGTGTCTTTGAAGGTCATCCAGACCCTTGACTCACTGTACTTCCGATCAGGTGCCAGGACTGGCCACATCATTTACAGGGTCTAGTGCAAAATGAAAACACAGGATCCCTGGTTAAACAACTATTAAGAATCTCAAAATTGTGACAATGAAATGTTAAACCAAGCACAGGGCCCTTCTGAGCACTGGGCCCTGTGCTACTACACAGGTTGCATACCCATGAAGCCAGCCCTGCCACATGCCAATGCAGTAGTGAAGGTGAAATCGTTGGAAACCACGGTAAAAAGTAACTGAACATTTTTACCAGCTATGTAAAGTACTTTTCCTTATGTAAAGTATTATTTGAAGTAATGCAAAGAGAAATTTCTGAATAGCCAGTCTTTAAAAAACTTCAGACACAATTCAAAATACAGTTATAGCCAAGAGAAATTCTGCTTTAACTCTTTGAAGGAAAACTTGAATATCTGCATTTTCCCTTCCTGTTGTAGACACCTTCCTGTGTTCACACCAGAAAGGGAGAGTTGCTAGTAAATACACTCTTGTGTTTCACCAGAGGTGGTTCCACCTCAGTGGAAATGGTCATCTTGCAGCAGCATATTGCTAAATGTTTGTGAATGATTTTGAGGCAAAATATCCCTCTGTTAATACAAGTTATTATTTTTTGTATAATAGACTGATAGAGACCCTGTTAGTCATTTCTTTTTTTTTTTTCTTTTCTTTTTTTTTTTTTTAGAAAAGCAACAAGGACCCACTGCATAGCATGGGGAACCACATCCAACATCTTGCAACAACCCACAATGGAATATAATCTACAAAAAAAAGAAAAACTGAATTACTATGCTGCACACCCAACACGAATGCAATATTGCAAATCAACTACACCTCAACCAAAACAAAAAAAAATTGCCACCACTTATTGAATACCATGCATTTCACATAGTGCAGTACTTTTGAAGCACATCCACAAATTTTTGATACTCTTTCAAAAAGAGGAGGGGTCTAATTTTTCTCCCATTGATTATGGGTTGGTAGTAGCAACTCACTTCTAGTGAACAGAAGGCAGTGGAAGTGATGTTGTGTGACTTTCGGGCCAGAGTAGTCAAGGTGATACAGTTGCACCTGTTTCTTTGTCTCAGAACGTGTTCCTTCGGCGCCCTGATCCACTATGTAGGAAATCCAGTGACCCTGCAAGGGCCATGCAGGGGGGCGAGGTGGGGAGACGCCCTGGGGGTAGGGGAGATGCCTGGGGAGCCCCGGCTGCTCCAGTCCCTGCTGTTTGTCTCCCAGCCCCGGCACCAGAGATGTGAAGGAGAAAGCCTTCAAAATGACCCCAGCTCTAGCCACCGACTGACTGCGACCAAGTGAGAGACCCCAGGTGAGAACAGCCCAGCTCAGCCACTTTCATATGCCTGGCCCACAACATCACAAAAGCTAATAAACAGCGATTGCTATTTTACGCTGCTAAATTTTGAGCTGATTTGCCATGCATTGATACATAAAAAATACACGTTATCAACTAATAACACTGAGTGATAGGTATGGTAATCTCAGTGTTACAAATGAAGAAACTAAGGTTTAGAGAACTTAGGAAACTCATGTAAGTTGCCACTCAAAAGATACGCAACAGGGTCATAAATGTGTGTCCACCTGACTCCAAAGTCCATGCTGGATCCACTTGCACCGGGACTGCCTCATTTGATCCTCTTGTTTCTCTTAGGCTGACCTGCTGTCCCCAGAGCTGCCATTTTGCCAACAGTAGTCGGTTTCCTCGTCTGGCTTCACCATTCCTCCCCTGGGTGCCACAGCACATTTGTAAGGGCCACCTCTTTCATGCTGTGTCTCAGGAGAGTGGCTCCCTAGGATGTGGGGGGCTGCGTTCGCTCGCCCATAGGTGCCACCAACAGAGGACACTGCAGGTAGCTGTTGTCCTCCAAGATTCTGAGGGAGAAACTGGAGTGGTTGTTCCTTCTGTTTCCATTCCTATTGTGTGGAAATGAGTGAGAGAGCCCTGTAGCCCTCCCCTCAGGCTTCCCTGTATCTTCTAAAAACACACAACTGTTAGTAATTTCTTAATGGCAAAAAAAAAGGAAAAGAAAAGAAGAAAGAAACGAGGAGGAGGAGACGAAGAAGAAATCAAAGAAGAAGAAGAAATCTGTTGGGGGGGACTTCAGTACGTGGGCTACATTCCTTACTTTTTATCAGGTGAATCTGTGAAATTAATTTTTGATTTTGTCATGCTGACTCCATCTCAACTACAAGCTAGGAATTTTCAAGAAGAGTTTTACATCACAGTAATTTCAGTTTGATGAACAGAACTGACTTTGGTGTTTTATAACTTCTCAAGGGGCAGGAATTCTCAAACAAGGCCTTGATTTTCTCATATTTTATAATAACCATATTCACTGATCTAATCGTTCCTCTCCTTCCTTCTTCAATAACAATAAATACCTATGGCATAATTCAAACACAAACTTATAGAAGACAAGAAAGATGCCTGTTCTGGTGAATTGCAGGTTTTTAGGCCATCTTCAAAACATTTTCTTGAGTAAACATTCAGATTTTAATGGTGAGGAAAAGAGTTTAAGTTATTTTCTCAAATGATTTCTATATTACAATTATTGTTCTATATTCATAGTATATATTAGAAATTGGAATCAATATCATATATTATATATTAATCCCTTCCAATGGTAGCTTTAGCCATACCTCAATGCTAATTTAAGAGACATTATAGTGTACTCACACACAACACACATCTTCCTTTAAAGGGAGATTGCTTGAGCACAGACTGAATGATTATAATATTATTATTTTGTTAAAGAGTTGGGTACCATCTTAGTGTCATTGCCTCTGTCATTGGTTTATTTGGAAAATGATTTCAAATAACTTTGATGTTGTAAGTTTCAAAATGACACAATTTTCAGAACAAGTGCCTATAGAAGTGCCACATCTTATTTAAAAACTAGAAAAACATTGTCGTTAAGCCATGGTGCTGCTATTCTCTGAAAATAATATGTGACATGTGACCTAACCTCATTCATTCAACGTTTATTGAGAAAATGCCATGTGCTGGAAAATGTGGTAAGAAGTTTTAATATTAAAATAAATACTAAACGAGAGCTTTTATGTAAAGATAAGCCTTCTTCCCTTCCTTTAAAGCAAACAAAATTTGCTGTATCCTAATATCATAATTTCTAGCATATTCAAATGGGCTGAAAGTCTAACAAATATTTTGAAACATCAAAATTAACTGATGCCTGACAAAATATTTAATGTGCATAAGAAATACATTAGATAAATTTTAACAAAGTAAACAGAGCTTCGTAGTAATAATTCTTTAACTTTTAGGACACACGATTATTCTCTTCTAGTTACAATACAGGTTTATTTATTTGTTTGTTTACAGGTCAGGTTTCCCCCATAAAATTCAGATGAGTTGCACATTCAAACATTAGGAAATGATTAATAACATCTATTGTAGATGACTGGAGACATTTGTGAACTTTAGATAACTTTCTACTTCCCTTCTAATACTTTATGTTCGAAAGTGACAGCTATTGTCTCTGAACCTTCTCACTTTCATTTCTCAAATAAAACATAAGACTTTTAAGCTAAACTAATTTCTGCTAACCAATTTCAAACTGTCTTTACAGACTGTGTTTCAAAATATTTTGGAAGTTGTATTTATTGTTTGTATGTTTAAAAAATCAATTAACATATGCACACATTCATTTATTCATTCTGGGCTTTGTTGATACCCAGCTCTATAGAGATTTGAAAATCCAGAATATGAGTTCACAGAAGAGACTAGTCTGGCTTCATTATCTACAACGAGAATATTTAGTATCTGTCTATCTGTCATGATTAGGACTGACACCAAGATTCTAAATAATACCTCAGGCAGCCCAGGTTCAGAGAAAGAAATAGCTTTTGAAAAATCTAAAAATATGCGTATGATGGGACTTCCCCTAAGCAAGGCTAGTAAGTAAACAAAATGTTTTATCACCAGTGACTGCTCCCTTTCCCATCCAATTTTCCCTCTTTCAGCAACCTCCGAAGTTCTTGATATTCCTAGCACCTCCCCAACCTCTTTGCAGTTCCCTTTATCTGGCTATCTACCTATCTCTCCTTGCCTGCTACACACTCAACAGTACCTGTACGACATCCCTTCCCTTAGAACCCAGCTATTCGCTTACATAAATAACCAAATGAATCATTTTAAGCTTAGACCCTACCTCTTCTGCTACTGACTGAATTTGAGTTCCCCCCAAAATCCATATGTTGAAGCCCGAATCCCTGATATTATGGTATTTGAAGGTGGGCCTTTGGAAGGTAATTAGGGTTAGATTAGGTCATGAGGGTAGGGCCCTCATGATGGAATCAGTGCCTTTATAAAAAATCAGTGCCTTTATAAAAAAAATTTGAGATCTCTTTCTCACTCTGTGAACACACAGAGAGAAAGCAGCTGTTTACAAGAGAGGAAGCATGCTCTCATCAGAACCCAACCATGCTGACACCTTGATCTCTGATTCCTAGCCTCCAGAACTATGACAAATAAGTACTGGTCATTTAAGCCACTAGTATTTTGTTATAGCAGCCTGTACAGACTAAGACACTTTCTATATGATATTTACACTGTAAATGAAGCTTCTAAAAAAGTGATACGGTATGGGGCACCATGGTAGGACCAATGGAGGCATTTGAGAAGAGCAGCTTTGAAAACTACCTCACCTAAAGGTAGAGAACAGCAAAAGACAATTTTCTTCTTGTTCTACAGTATCATTTTGAAAAAATCCTATTCTAAACACAAGAAAGAAAAACTTCTTCAAACATACTAAAACTTTATACATACATATATATATGACATATATAGTAGATATTCTGGCTTCCTCAGCCATCTCACTAATGTTTTTCCATTCAATGTTGTAGTCTACCTAGAATAGATTTTGTTAGGAGATATTTCTCTTTTTCTCTTGAATTTTCCTTCACCTTAGAAACAAATTTTCTCTTTTCACAATGTAATTTTTAAAAACATTTCCCTATATTTCATAAAAATATTTTAAAATTTCATATTTTTACTATATTCTTTGCCTCCTTGATAAAAATGCATCTGGATGAAATTTCTATTATTACTTTAAGAAGGTAGGTTTGTATTTTCTGAAGGACCAGGCTAGCTGTGGCTGCCAAGGCAAGTCGTGTGCCAGGCATGAGGAGAAAGCACTGGTGCCTGAAGCGCCCCTGCAGCAGAAGAAGCTAAAGTGAGCACTTGATTCATCCTGTCTGTACTTATCAGTAAATGTTAGCAAAGGATTTTTCTCATTTAATGTCTCATTCTGCTAATGACAGTTTCTTATCTGCAGTGCATCTTGCTGTGGGTGTTTTGGACAAATTTCCTTTTTTCCTGGCTATACAAAAGAGACAATCATATTATGCTGAGGCCATTGCTACTGGGCTTCCTTATGCCCCTTACACAGTGAGTCAAAAATCCTTGCAGGGATGAGGGTTGCTGCCATCCAGCCCAGAGTCACCTGAGACACAGAGAAGCTGGCCTGCCAGTGGCCCATTAGGGAAGAATTCCTCATCTCAGCAGATACTGGGATACAATTTCTTGCAATGAAATACCACATTCTTTTGTTTTGACTTAAATATTTGTTGAGCAGCTTCCACATAAAAATTAGGAATATGGAGATTCTTATAATGTTTTATCACTGCTTCAAAAGCTCACCATCTCATTTCTCCTTCACAGGTCTCTACGTACCCATTCTTAAATGTAAGTTCCATGGCATATTACAAGGACAACTGATACGTACTGAAGATTTCACCAAACTTCACCTGTGTTTTCTCCCACCAAATTCTACCAAAAAATTCCAAGATGACTGCTCTGAGTTTTATCTAATGAACCTTTACATGCTGACTTCCAAAAGGTGGGTCTAAATAATCTACATGCTATTGGAAATTGAGATGAACATAATGGGGAGAATAATCGCCTTGATAACTGAGAAATCATTGTGGATCTTTTTAATATGTCTATATGGCTTGATTAGCGAAAGTGTTCTGCTAAAGCATAAACCTGCAGGATGCCTTAACAATTCACTAAAGAAAAATAGACGCGACAGCTTTTTGTATCTCTGTATTCAATAGAGACTAAGTACCAAGACCAGGTATATTTTAAACCAATGCTTGATTGCTGAAAAACACTGCCCATGACAGTTATAAAAGCAAATTGGATGCCCCTGATTTCTTCTTAAATATCCTTGGTAAGAAAAAATGAGATGGTAAACAAATTAGCTATTCCTAAACACTTCCTCCTTGGTTATACATTTAATGGTGGGGTTCTTTTGCTTTTAAATCAGTATTGCATTGAAGTAATGTTCAATTTGCTAGATATTCTCACGACACAGTTGGCTGCACACATAGGCCTAGCCTATGTGATTTATAAGAGACCAAGAAAACTCAGCCTAAAAATACTTCACTTGCTATTACCCAAAATTGCTCAATTAGTAATTTCTTTACCTTGCTATTAGTTCATTGCCCTTTCTCAGTTCATTTTATTGAAAAATAAAAGAGTCTTCAAATATCATGCAATTAAATGACAGTTTAAATTGAATTTACATGGTCTCCTAATTGACAACATTTCAAATTCTTTTCCATTCTTCTTTTGACCTCAGAGGACCTGGGGAAACTAGGACCTTTGAGCCTGATCTAATTTTTCCCTGATTCTACCCAACTGCACATATGACTCTACTGAAGGAGGGCCCTGTATGTCTTTTAAGGAATGTTTTCTGAATGTTTACAAGAGGGAACTATTTTATGAAAGTCTTTATCAATTTGCTCCATGTTTATTTATCTTTGTGTATCTACCTGACAATATCCATGAGATGAATGGACAATATTCATTTTTTAAATTTCTTTTTCCATATCTCTATTTTTTTCTTAGCTTCCCCTTTTTTCTTGTGTCTTTATCTATGTATTGTGAAATAATATAAATAAGAATCATGTTTTATTTATTGAAGAGAATCTTATCTTTCTCATTCTTATTGCAAATATCATGTTTTGAACCATTTTATGTCTGTTAAACATAAGTTGCTTTTTACCTATGTGGCCCTTATTTGCTTGCTTTGATAAGGAAAAGGCCTCCATTCCTACTTCCTACCCATAAGCATTGTGTCAAGACTCCACCCACAGGATTCTTCTTATCTTGTATATATTAAAAGTTCAAAAATTACACAGCTTGCAAAGAGAGACTCTACCTCACTTGCTTTATTTACTCCTATTAAGAATTTGTTGATGATATTTAAGATATTCATATGATAGACTTATTAAAGTACACTTGACATATAAGGAATGGCTCAGCACATATTTAATGTATAATTTAATAAGGTTTGATCTTTATATACACCTGTGAAATTATCACCACAATCAACATACTGACGTATTCATTATTGCCCCAATTTTTCTTGTGCTTTTTCATTCCCTCCTTTTTGTCTATCCTACTCTCTGCTCCCAGTCAACCACTGATATGATTTTCTGTACTTAGAGATTTGGTTTTTTTGTCTAGAAAGTTATAAAATGGAATCATATAGTATGTACTCCTTTTGGGGGTGAAAGTCTGGCTTCTTCCTCTCAGTAAAGTTATTTTGAGATTCATCCAGGCTTTTGTATGGATCTAAAATAGTTCATTCTTTTTTTATTGCCAAGTGATATTCCATTATACTAGAATACCATAATCTATGTATTCATTCATCTGTCAATGGAAATTTGGGTTTTTTTTCTCCATATTATTTCAAAATTCAGCAATATTCATTGATTTGCTATGAGGTACAAGTCATTATTTCAGCTGCAAAAACTGCTTTAAAATGTCTCTGTCAGGTAAAAGATTACCCTTGTCATATTGTCTAAACATAAGCTTTGCAAAACTGTGCAGAGAAAAAAAAATTGGTCCATCAGAATTTCATACTTCAAATATAGAAGACATCTATCAATACGGTTTCAGTTAAACCTATATATTTCATGAAATTAACAAATCATATAAGACTGCTGTCTGTGTAACTGATTTCTTTAAAACATAATAGGGTACGGGTGGGTGTCTCAGGTGATGTTCTGGAAAAAAGAGGTGTGTAATCTAGCAAAGACAGATGTATCACAGTAGTTTCAACAGGGAGGATGGCCTCCCTTTTTAAGTCCTGTTAGGTATTATTACTCCAAAGACGGTCACTGTAGGAACCCAGTGTTTATTTAAACAGCATGCTTTGTTTCATTTGGAGACAATTTTCTTAGCAGAGCAAAGCCCTATATGACGATGGCTAGGCAGGGCACAAAAGATCCCATACTGACCGTAGTCTGAGTCTGATGCATCCTGCTTCCGCCTTTTCTGTCCCTCCTTCTTCCCTACCTAGATGTGCCAGGTCAAGCAAGGCAAAGGTCAGGGCAAAGACTCTGGCAAGGAAATGGCAATTCTCTTGACTCTGAGCCTGGAGAAATTGCAGCAGATGCGCCTACTTATCAGAAGTGTAACTGTCACCTCCACCTCCCATGGAATCAAACAGCGTTCTCTCTAAGGCAGCTGTGTGTGCTTTATTTGTTTTCTTCTTCACAAGAATTGCATAGGAGAAACTAACAAACTGTGTGTACTAAGAGCTGTAGGGTAATGTACAGATTATGCTCTAGTGAGCTGTATCCCAGAGCCATGCTCATCTCTAAAATCTGGCTTGATAGCAGAAAAGGGCTATTCTTCCCAAACCTAGAAGGGCCTCTGAAACCTACTCTTCCTTATTTTCCAGTAACAACTTTCCCTTAGGTCGTTCCAGAAATGGTGCTATGGATAAGCATAGACTAATTACTTTTGCTCGTATGAATGACACGCCTTTTTAACTAATAAGTATGCATATTGATTTAACACGTATCAGCACACCTTTTTCTTTTTTGTCGTATTTAACTTCCAACCTTTTCTCTGATTATGTGCATTTAGTTTTATCTTCAGAGTCAATAACTTACACAGCACGGTTACCTGCCTACAACTTAAGAAAAAATATAAGAGAATATTGAGAGACATATAACAGCACACCCATACGATGTTCCCCAAGAGATCAACAGTTCAAAGGCTGATTTCTGACAACTTTTTCTACTTAAAAAGAAGCCCATCTTTTCCATTTTACTGAAGAAATTCTGATTGTGTGCTTAGCCATCTGTGTGTGCTGTGGAAGCACACACCTGTGTAATTAGGCATTAATCCCAGAACAGCCTGACCTGCCCTTGCCTCCATCAACACGCATCAGGAAGACTTCTTTACTTTTTAGTGAGACCTGCTCTCTCTTTCTCTCCTTGCTCTGTATCTTGTCAAACTGAAGAAACACAGTGCTCCCCTGATTGGACTTGCGCTGTGGGGATGTCCTGATCCGCAGTCACGGGAATTGTTGAATATATAAGGAAATCCAGGCACAAAATGCCGCTACTTTCACAGAAAATATCCTGCGGAGAAACAGCACTGATTATTCCTGGGGACGTTTTAAGGAGGCGTAATTATGGCTCTTGGAACATTTTCCCTTTTCATTTTGTGTTTTACATGAATAGAAGGAAAAGATGCTTTCACACAGCAAACCCTACATGAGGAAGAGAAAGGGCTAAATTGAATAAATGTGGTTCAGTAAAGATCCACTAAATTGCCATATAGCAAAGGATACTTTATTAATCACTTACTATGTGCAAAATCCGTAACAAAATATAATCAATATATGATTCTGTTAGGGGAACAACTGATGGAAACCGCCCACCCTGGCCAGGCCAATAGTAACCAGTTGCATGAGTTATCTTACAACAAGACGTCCTGGTAAGGAAGGTGGAACTAACAAGCTACCACCAACCAGAAGAATTTGGGAAAGGTCAAAAGGAGAGAGAAAATGCCAGTCCATATGTCCTACTAACTTCCCAGAATCCTTCTTGCTGGAATCCATCTTGGCTGAGTGATGCGCACGCCACCAGGAAGGAGCCTGAGTCAGAATGATTGGCCAGAGACAACCCAGAAACTAACCCCATTACCATAAGCCCAGAGACTGTGAGCCACATGGCAGAGCAGTACTCCTGGGTTCCCTTACCCTGCTGCTCTCTGCCCAGGCGCCCCTTCCCAACAAAACCTCTTGCTTTGTCACCACGTGTGTCTCCTCGGACAATTCATTTGTGAGTGTTAGATAAGAGCCCACTCTCAGGCCCTGGAAGGGGTACCCCTTCCTGCAGCTATTCCTGATAACCTAAATTTTAAAGTCAAGGCAGGCACATACTTATGTAACTATGATAAAAAGCCAATTATGAAAGACACTATAATAGAATCAACACCATTCTATTGAACATTGAATTCTGGATCCCCAAGTATCTACCAAAACAAAATTCGCCAAAATAACCTATTGAAAAGAGAAGGCTTAGTTTAGCACAGGTGAGAGCAAATACTTCCTCCACAGAGTTTTGGTCCTGTCTCAAAGTGGGGAAGGCAAGATTGAAATTTAGAACTGAAACTGAGAATTGAAAGTTTGGTTTAAAGGATAGCTTTCAATGAGAGTGAGAGAGTGGGGAAGAGGGGATGAAAGCTTGATTATGACTGGATAAAGATCATAATATAACAGTGTAGCATTGATACAAAAAGCAAGGTGAGGAATTTTGAGTCAAGAGATGCATAGAATCTTAAGGCAAAAACTGTCTGTGGATACTTTTCATTGAAGAATCTCTTCTGGAATAGTAAAGTCATGCTAATGAAGATAATGGAATAGTAAAGTTATGTTAATGTTGACCAGTGATCTGCAAACTGTGCCTGGATTTGGATGCCAAATCCAGTCCTATGGGCAAAGCCGAGAAAGTTCTTTACACTTTTAAAGGATTATAAGAAAGGAAAAAGAAAAAGAATGTGCATCACAGATCTTATGTTGCCTGCAAATCCTACATTATCTATCTGGTCCTTCGGAGAAAAAGTTTGCCAACCCCTAATGCAGACTGTAAGTTGGGTGGGTGGGGAGGTAGTTTCAGTTTCAGCCTCTAAGCATTGTGTAGGGGTAGACAGTTTTGGTTCTCAATACTCAAGCTTATTGCAGAGAAGGAGAAAGTCATCCCTACAGATAATGGGTGGGGAGAAATTTGGGTTTGGCCTGGAAAATTTGACATGGAGACTGGGAGATGAAGTAGGGAAGGGTTATTCAAAAAGCAAAAGGAACAACTTGTGCAAAGGCATACATGAGGAATGAAACAGAGCAGGAACCTGTGGGGGCCTCCCAGGTACAAATCCTTTCCATGTTCCCTGTTTCTTGTTTGTAGGAAATTGTCTTCATTCAGCCTCCTAAGACCTTTTCCGAGTTCCAAAGTGTAGATCCAAACAATTGCTAATCAGGGAAGTAAGGGAATGCAGAAACAAAGGAGGAGCAATCAAGAAAAAAGAGTGCAGCATTAAACCTGAGTTGGTTCCTCCCCAAGGGATATACATAACAATATTTCTGAGTTCTTCTACAGGAACTAAGGCCCCACTCGAGTGGAAGATGGTAACTTCAAGCTGAGAACAATCCTGGAACACCATCCTGTTACCTCACCACCAAACAATCAGAAGAAAGCCATACACGCTGCAGCCCTCACCCCAAATCTTGCCCATAAAAACTTTTACTGGAAAACTTTCGGGGAGTTTGGGGGTTTTTGAGCACAAGCCACCCATTCTCCTTGCTTGGTCCTGAAATAAACCTTTCTCTGCTCCAAACTCCGATGTTTAGGTTTGTTTGGCCTCACTGTACGTTGGGCACACAAACTTGAATTCAGTAACAAGGATACAGTACTTTTCTCTTTATTCATAATCACCACCTCCACAAGCACTTACTCAGATCCTGATTTTTAACAGTGGTATAATAAGCAGGCCAATCAGCTTCATCTCTGCTCTCTGTGAACCAATTTTGTAAGAAAACAGAGTGACAAGAACTGATCTGTTAAGGATCTAGATCTTCAGGGAAAACCACTCATACATCTCTCACAGTTAGCAATGTTGATCTTTTTCTTTTTTTCTTTTTTTGTTTAAACGCTGAATTCCAAACGAGACTTCCTTCAGGAAATCCTTCTAGTGCATTTTCTTCTCATGAATAAGTATAAAACTAACCAGAATTGATTAGCCTAATGACCCATTTGGAATCTATTAAAGGAGTTAAACCCACTTGATACAATGCAAATTGCTAACTAATGAAGTGATGGAAATAAATCCTTAGTAACATAAGTAACAATTCTTTTTGGCTTGAGTAGTAGATAAAACGTGAGTTTTTCATATCATCCATATCATCCTAAAAATACATATTTTTTTATTCCACATCTTTCTCTTCTTTGATGCTGTCACAGAGTGAGCATGACTGAATACCAGAATATCATAATATGTCATACTGAATGTAATAGTGTATAGAGAAACATGTAACAATATCTTCTGGGTCCATGTAAGATGTACATGGTCTAGAACATTTTCATCCACAGTTCACTTCCAAGCTTTATCAACCTCATGCTGATCCTAGGTCTTTGGATTAATCTGTCAGAATATCCAAATAGCAATGTATGAATATATAAACAGATAAAGCTAATATCAGATAAAGCCAGAAGTCAGTGTTTAGCATCCAATCATAAAGGTAGATCTCCAGATTTTTAACTAAAGCTAAAATAGAAGAAAGGTGACTTTTTCCAATAGTGTTAAGAGAAAATCAAAGAAATAAAGAGATGACAGAGCTAGAAAGAGAATTAGAGATAGAGGAGAGGAGAGAGAGAGAGAGAGAGAGAGGAAGAAGAAGGAGGAGGAGGAGAAGAAAAGAGAGAAAGGCTTTAGTCATACAGAATAAAGAGATTTAACAAACACCCTGGAGTTAGAATGTTCAGCATTATTAGACTAAAAATCCAAGCTCAAATTTTTTATTTAAATAATTTTCTTGAACCTTTGGGAAAATAGAAAGTGCACAGAGGACACCATCCGGTTTGTTTCTGTAAAGAATATGAGTACATTTTTTTCAGGAAAATATTGGAGAAGAAACAGACATTTGCATGATGACCAAGTCCATCTGTTGTAGACCATTAAAAGTTTGATCTGTTTTATATTATTTGAAATGTCTCACTGCACCAGAATTTTATCCTAGTGATTAAATATAGGGAAACTAACAATATAAATATCTTTATATTATTGAAGCCTATTGATTATAGACATCAGACAAACTAGAGCATTTGTTGAGCATTTGCCTAACTGAGCAAATTATGTGTTTGGGATTAGTTCTTTTCCTGTAATAACTGCAACAACAAAAGAGAAGAGTAATGAAAAATAATCCTAATACATGTGAGACAGTATTCTATATTGATAGATGGAATGATTTGTTAAAAGCTCATTTTTACATTCCCCCGTTTTGAATTATAATCTATGTACAATAATTTGAGGAATAGATGATACAACAGATAATTCAAATATTATAGAGAGAGAAGCAAATGAGTCTCAGAAACGTCAAGTGTGATTTTCAGATTTCTACATTAGATCTCCTGGACTCTCATTTCAGTGCTTTCAACCAAATCCTAGCTGTGGTAAATGGTATTCCCCCTGTCATGTACTTCCATCATGTCACACTTAAATGATGAGCTCAATAATTTCAAGGGCTTTAGGTTATCAGAATGTTTACTTCAGCCAGTGATGGCTGAAAGGCACATTATATGCAAATAGGAAAGCACATGGTTCTTATTCTAATGACACTCAACCTTTAGCACCCTCTGCTATGTCCTACTTATTGATCCTTTAATCCTTAAAGAAATATAAAGGACCCCAGTCCCTCCATTTTCCTTAGTCTTTATATCATACTTCTTCATCTTCACTTATCTTTTGGTCCTGGATGCCATATTAATTAATTGATCTACTCCTTTATTCGTCCCCTCAATCCCAAGTAAACCTCTGTATTTCTGCCACACAAATTGGATCAACCCCTAAACTAGTCTGATAATACATATTTTCAGCTAAGTGTCTCTGTAGATGAGTACTATCTTCTGATTGGGTGACAGTTCAGTGCTAGAAAGGACCTCACACTGCTAGACCATCACTCAATGTTCTTTGGTGACCTTTCTCTTATGCCCCTCAGTGACTGTCCAAATATTAACAGTTTTCCTCATATTTTCACACAATCCAGCTCCTGCTCTCCTCATTTTCAATAGCTAATTTCACCATCCAAAATACCACATAGTGGCACTTGTGGCACTGTATTGAAGGTCTGCCTTGCTGATCTGTCTCCACCAATTAATTGTAAATTATTTAGGATTTGGTCATTTCCTATTTAACTTCGTATCTCCAAAGACTAGTATACAGAAAGATCTAACATAAGTAAATAGATGGATATTGATTCATACCTCTGTTTCTTTGTTCATACTCTTCTTTCCACCATCCTTTCAATTGTTGCTGAATTACTTCTGAACTCAAAATGTACCACTCATGTATCTCCTCTTGAAAGATGTGGTTGAGTATTTCTAGTCTGGGCTACCTACCCTGACACTGTGCTCACAAAATGCCTGTGAATAACTTCATTATAGTTATTATTGTATTGCCTCTACTAATTAAATTACGTACATAGTACAAAAAAATCAAATAGCACAGGGATATAATATCTTCTCTCTCCATCTCCTTGAACGATGTCAGTCAAATGGCTTACACCAATTAGTCAAAATCATGAATCAGTTGTTTTAAATTTAGGTTATAATTTAAAGAACTTTTTTTTTTGTCTTCCTGGAGATTTGAATTGCCTTTCCTTTTGCTCACCTATAGCAGAAGAATATGCCTTTAGCCTGACTCTAAGGTCATCCAAGTTCTTAACCATAACATTTGTTAAAATGAAGGCTCTGACTTCTTGTTTCAATGAGGACTAGTTTCTCTTAATTATGCAGCATAGCTCTTATTCTGGCATTCTAAATTAAGTGCATTTTTTAAATCCTGTGCATTTTTCTTCTTGATTTTTATTTTAGTTTTACTTCAGAGTGTACCTTACAAATCTGAAAAAATATTTTTTTTCCTCACACATTATTGAAATTGATAGTTTGGCAAGAACATACAATTTTCTCTCTGTCTCAGTTTTCTAATGCAAATCTGATTTGTGTTCATTTGTCTATAAACTGGCATTTTTCCACAACTACTTTTAAGACCATGTCTTCATCTTTGATGTTCTGAAATTTCGTAAGAATGTGTCTTAGCAATAGGACTTTGTCCATGTACTGTTCCAGGCAGTCCTTGGATCTTCTCAGTCTGATATTTGGTCTTAAATGCTGTGAAATAATCTCAATTAGTTCTTCAACTATTGTCTCACCTCCATTTTTTCTGTTTATTCTTTCTGAAATACTTACTAGCTGCATGAAGGAATTTGAGCCTCCATATCTCTGATGTCTCTCTCATAATTTCCTGCTTTTTTGACCTTTTGCTCTATCTTTTGATTCATACTCTTGATTTTATTTTCTAACTTTTTTTAATGATTTTTCTTTCCAGGAGCACTTTCTTATCCTCTGATATTTTTTTTTTTAATGGAAGCTTGATGTTGTTTTACTGAATGCAGAATCTTCTGGAATCTAAGGATTTAACTATGGATTTTAAAAGACATGTTTCTGATCCTTGAATTCTATTTCTTTTGACATCATTTTTCCTATTTGTTCACCATGATGCTTCTCTGTTTCTGTTTTTGGCTTCCTGAAAATGTCTGGTCATATTTTGTTCTCACAGCGTATCTATGAATTGAGGAATGAGTGTTAAACATTAGATATTGACCCTGTATTCCCATGGTGTTGTGTAGTTCTCTGTTCCCTAGGTAGAAGAACTGACCAGGAGTTCTATTTCATGGATAGGGACATGTCAATGGACACATGCAGTTTGCCCCTTATGAGTGGGGAGAATGCAGGCATCCTGTAACTATCAAACCACCTGTCTTATGCCAAAATAAGATGCTTGTTTCGAGTTCTTGCCCTTCATGAGTAGACTGTTCAATTTCTTTAGCAAGCAGATCTCCAGTCTTCATCTAGGGGCTTGTCTTGCTAAATGCGCACTCTGGGAGGATGGGGTCATTTGCCTTTGATATTATGAATAAAAGCGTAAATGGACAACTCTGGTTTGTAACCTACACCTGTTCTCTAAGCCTGAAGACTCCCTAGGGCTCTGCTGAAATATGTGTTTTCTGTTTCTGCTGCAGTGTCCTTCTATCTGTGTTTCTAAAATGCTACTAGACTCCTCCACTATCATTTATACTCCAACTTTTCATACATGTTTCAAAGTCTCTAATCCATTGATGAAACGCTTGTATTATAAGAACAGTTACAAATTCATTTCCTTTTATACAACCTCACTGTTGTTATTGTGCAAGGGCTCACTGCCCAATGTGCACAGAAGCCAACACTATGGCACTGGCTTTTGAGAAAAGAAAGAGCTTTATTGAGAGGTCAGCTGGCCAGGAGACAGGAGGCAAGGCTCTTAAATCAGTCTCCTTGATCCAGGATTCAGCATAAAATTTAAAGGGTTAGGGGAATTTCAAACTTGGAAGCTGATCTTGAATTAATCCATATAAGCTACTCATGCTGCGAGAAGCCAGATTTTCCTTCTTGAAGGACTTCCCATTTTGTAACAGGCTCCGCTGGCAACATTTCTTATTCTTTGAGTTCTGTAGACTGAAGACTCTTGGTTCCAGGGTCATCTTAGAGACATGGGTCCCATCTTGCACATATGCAGTGCTGTCTATATAAAATAACTTGATGTTTGATTAATCAACAACCTATTTAAGGAGGCAAAACCAGTTTAAGCTGGTCAATGTTTAATGTGCTTCTCCACTGTCATTTCATAAAATTTGAGGTGAGAAGTGGGATATATGCGCATACTTAGCCACCTTGAACTGTAGCACAACCAACACACTGCCTTAACAATATCCATTTGCCAAAGTTGCAATAGGTAAGGGTAGGTACTACCATTATGTATGAATAATAAATTTTCTAATTTCCTACCTGAAATCCACTCACCATTTTGTCAGCAATACACATAAGTTGTGGCACTGATAACTCCTATCTAAGTAAATATTCATGTGTATATCTCATTGCACTTGAGTTGAATTCATAGATATATGTATCACATCTTAGTATTTGATTTGATAGTAACTGTTCCTCAATGTTTGTTCAAGTAGCTAGTCATTGCACATACTTCTCAGGCTGAAAAAGCTATTTGGTGATCAAAACGTATTTTATGGTGTCACATAAGAGAAGAAGCCCCTCCATAATGGACACACTCTATAATGAGTACAATAATATCTGTCCACCAAAGTTTTTGCTTGCTTTAAACATGGTTTCTTTTAGTATTATCTTAATTTATTCAACATTGTTTCTAACTGGAAGTATAGCACTTAGTAATAAGGTAATGTTAATTATAAGCAAAAATAATTAAAATTTCTTGAGAAGCAGCAATTCTACTCATTACAAAGGGGTTCAAAGCAGTTTAGAACCATTACAAACTGGATGTCTGATCTTTGGTTTTAGAGATCTCTTCATTCATTGTTCTTTTTTTACACTGATCTTGTATAATTATGAGACAACTTTCTAAGCCTGAGATGCAGAGAATTGTCTGGTGTTCATAATAATAATAATAAATGTCCATAGGATGTCTCCTCTTACTAGTACTGATTAGTGTCCATAAATTCAAATACCTACAGGGTGCTAGAGGGTAAAATAAGTGAGTGTTTGGGGGTCACTATTAAAAAATAAACCAATTTTTAAAAGTAAGCATTTTATTCTCTCTTTAGTACTACTTTAGAGAAAAGCAACAGTCTAAGTTTGCTCAAACTCAGTGTCAGACTGGGGAGCAGTGGTGAATCAGAGAATAGAAGCCTGGTATGTTTGGTTGTTTTCAAATGCACTGTGAAATATTGCAGATATACTGGAAGGAACAAAGATACTAAAGTAAAACTTATGTACCCATTATTTAATTTTGGAAGTAAAACATTGCAAATGCTTTTAGAGACTCTTGAGTACCCAAACTTCCCTTTTATACCCCTATCCTTCCCTCACCTTCCTACACCCAGACATGTTCATTATATTCATTTTGGTTCTTACTAGTTCCTTACATTTCTGTAAGTACTTATTGCATAATTATGTACCTTTATATAATAAATATAATTGTTTTTCATATTTTAAAATTTATATACATGGTATCATATTATATGTGTCCATTTGCCAACTGTTTGGTCTAATGACATCAATTGTTTAACATTTATAGTCTAATAGGTCACTAGTTTTCTCAAATGTTCCATGTGTACATTTAAAAATGTGATTCTTCTAACTACTAGATATAGTTTTTATATATATCTATTAAACTAGGCATATTCATTAGGTTGTTCAAATATTCCTTTTATTTTCTCATTTTCATCTACTTGATTTATCACTTACAAAAACAGGTATGCTAAAATGTTTCCCTCTGATAGGGGATTTGTAAATTTCTTCTTGGGATTTTTGTCAAATTTGCTCTAAATATGCTAAAGCAACTTAGGTACATAAAAATTAACATAACATAATATCTGGTGAACTAAAACAATAATTTTATGTAGTTACTGTAAAATCTTTATTAATATGGGTCCAGCACCTTTCTTTTGGTTAATATTTGCTCAGAATAATTTTTCCATAATTTAACTTTCAATATTTTATCTTCTTATATTTTAGATATGTGTCTTATCAGTGGCTTAAATCTATATTTGTATATTAATTCTGATATCAGCCATTTATCTCACATTCTGATTATTCTGATTCATTTTAACATCATATTTTGTTATTCCTTTTATTCTACTGGTCAATTCTATTTTGCTTGTCTTTCCTGTCTTCTCTTGAAGTAATCAGTTGTTTTTCATTTTATTTACATATATAATTTTTTCTATGTCTTTAGAATTTATACGTTGTCTTCTTTCTTCCCTTTCTTAGCCCCCTCATTCTTCCCCCCTCTCTCCCTCTTTCCTTCCTTCTTGTATCCCTTCCTTCCTTCTTTTCCTTCCAAGCTTGTATAAAGGGGCACCTGCTATATAATTCCAAATTATCGCCATATGGAAATCTGTTGCCAGATTCACTTGCCTTGTACATATTTTCTTAACTTCCTTATTTTGAAATAATTATAGACTCCAGGGAAATTGTAAAAATGTGCAGAGAGGTCTTGGGCTCTGTTTACTCAGCCTCCCCTAATCGTAACCTGGTGCATTACTATGGTTCACTATCAAAACCAGGAACTCAACATTGGTATAATGCACAGGGCTTATTCAAATTTCACTAGTTTTAAAGCACTTATTTCAGGGTATGTATAGTTTTATATGATTTTTATCATAGGTGTAGCTTTGTGTAACCAGCATCACATTCAAGATGAAAAACGGTTCCGTTACTATGGGGTTCCCTTGCGCTACCCCTTTATTTGCCACATATTTTTAAATAAGCCATTTATATGTGTATCTGGATTTTACATAAAATTTCCTATTTTCCCAATGTTCAAAAATAATTCAAAATGTTTAAGACACTATCTCATCCAACACTGTGCAAGCCTAGAAAAACAGGTCTGTTGCCTGAAATCAGCCTAGACCTGTCTGTTTGTCATCTGGTATACATTACAACTCAGCTAAAGAAAACTGTGTATCTGATGATATATGCCTTCATCTAGTATTTTGTATTTGTTTATCTGTAGATGTAGACATTTGCATTCTATAGTCACTCCTTACTATTTAGACATTTGAAAGAAAAGGTTGAGATTGTTTATTTCTAAGATTGTTCATCATTTACTATGTAGAATATTTGGAGTCAAGCACAGTAAGTCAAGGGTCATTCTTTTCCTTCTGGCAATCAGCACATGCCATCCATAGATCTCTTTTCTCAGGCTCCTAACTCTTGTCAATGTATATGAATTTCAACTGTGATTTTCCCACTAAGGATGTCTGATAGTTATCATTCCCATTATAGTCAGCACAACCCAGGCCTGGGTAGCAAGTTCAAAATCCTGTGTGTGTTTATTAACATATAACCCTACTTTAAATATGTTTCTTGGGAAACCAGTGTTGTGCTTATTTATCTGGCTCTCAATCTCTGAAGAACCGTCATATCCTTTGTGAAGAGATCTCACTTCACATTTCTAAGGTATTAACAACAAAAATGACAGAAAACGTGTTCTGGGCCCTTCCCATATGCGTGGAACTTGGTCACCCACTTAACAAGGATTGTTCATTTCATCCTCATAGAAACCCTCTGGGATAGGTAATATTATTATCCCTGTTTTACCGATGAGAAAATTAAGGCTTTGGGAGGTTAGTGTGCCAGGTAAAGGTCATGCAGAATGAAAAAGCTGAATTTTAAGTGAGTTGTGAATATAGACAGTCTCACACCTTTGAGAACTGGTTTTTAGATCTCACATATTCATAATGGTAAAAATTATGGAATCTATGACAACATAGTGAGATTCGGACCACATTGAGTCTGGGAGGTAAAGCCACACATTGTTTTCTGATCAAATTCATACAATTTTTGTTTTCCATTACAAAATGGCAAAAATCTACAGACCAAATGGTCTGTGAAGGGTCACTATTTGGAAAGATGAGCTACATTCAAAATATGCCTACTTCATTGAAGTTAACGTGTAGAGACTGGTCAGTGTGTCCTACTGTAGTTAAATGCAAGGACATAGAAAGGTTTAGGATTGCTACAACACCGTATCATTGGACTGGACAAAAGTTGATAGAGATAAAGACCATAGTCCTTTAAAAGGATACATCAGAGCAATGTAATTGTTTTATTTTTAACAGTGAATTAAAGAAAGCAAATTTCATATTATATCTAACTAAGGTGTGAAGAAGGGACAGTTAATGAACAACCTGATAGTTAGCTAATAGATTATTTCATGAGATCAGAGATGATGGCAGGCTTATTATGAGGTGTCTGTTTAGAGTCCATTTTTAAAGATGTTGGTTTTGGCAGGGGGTTTTCTTGCTAGAAGCATTTATTGTTATTCCTGGTCACGTAGGAAGAATGGAGTGTCTGACAATGATGGACAGTGCAACAGCAGCCTTGCTGCTTAAAAATTAATTTGAAGTCCTCTTCTAGAGAACTGCTATCTTCTGTTACTACACAGAAACTTGATTGTGCTAATAATGTATGCTCAACTCCATAAGAGACACAGTGCAAGGCAGAAGCCTAGGATTTCCAAAGGGAAAGAAAAAACATTGCAGAAAATAAACAAAGAGGAATTTTAAAGGGCAATGACTAAATTCTAATTTTTAGGATATTTAATGAATATTCTGTGGTCATACTTCAAATTGCAATAGTCAGCTTTATACCACATACAATAGGCAATATAGGAACACATATTCTGTATTAGGAAAAGTTCCATGAGTGCTTGATTTAATACTAAAATTAAGACTAATACTAATAATAGCAGGTCAAATATTTATTGTAACTGATCTAATAATAATAACATTAAAAATGATAATAATAAAAGAAGCTTATAGTTGCTAAGCTCTTAGTATATGCTAGGTATTAGGCCAGATAGTTTATAGGTACAAAATCATTTAATCTTTGTAATGACCCTGTAAATAGTATTATCATCTCAATTTTACAAATGAGGAAGCAGATTCTTTTAAAGGTTGAATAAATTGCCAAAGGCAATCTTACTTCAGAAGCTATACCTTTAATCACTATACAATATGCTCCTTATCTCTTTCTATATGTATCATGAACTCATTGATAGCGAAGGATAGTAAACACATAATAATAGCAGACACTCACGTATGTGTGTATGTGTGTATCTTAAGGAATATATATATATTACATACATGTAATATACACACACATCTGCATGTATATTTTACTATAATAAGTGTATACAATGAATATATTTTACATATATAATTTATATATACATATGTATGTGTGTATATATACATATATAATATATATAATATAATATATATTATATATTATGTAATATATTCACTTGATTCTTACAATCACCTTATGAGGCAGGAGTATTATTATTATTATTATTAATTGCATGTTGCAGATGAAAACTACTGAAGCACTGAAAGATTGAATCACTTGGCCAAGTTGGCCCAAGGTCTTCTCCCAGGGCTGGGGCCAGTGGGGTCCAGTGCTGTACTCTTACCCACAATGCTCTACTACCTATGCTAGTGATAAGGATGCAAAAACAGAATGAGAATGAGTCTAAGGCGGCAATGTTTTGTGAGAGATCTTTAAACCAAGGCCATTTGTTGTCTCAAGTTTTGACACCTGTTCTCACTCCCTTCTCCACATTTTTATGAAGAAACTGATGCAGACCAGGGAAAGATGGGGATTTTTTTCCTCCTGCTTTCTTCTTTCCCTCTTCTCAAAACTGTACTCCTAGTTCTAAGAATTATGTTACTAATTAATGTGAGTAAGCATTCTACCTTGTTTTCCTATCTTTGTTCCCCTTTTGTTCACAGAACTGCAGAAACTTGGTATTGTTATCAGGGACATCATGACCAGAGGCAGACAACCTCAAGGGCCAGGACTCACATTATAGAAAACATATATCAAGATAAAAGACATCACAACACTATGAGCTGGTGCAGTCCCAGTCAGGTAGCTCACGACCCCTGTTTAAACAGCTCGCCTATAAAACTGTCCTGCCATCTTAAGGAGGTAGGACAGTAGCCTTTGGATATTAGTCTGCTACACTCCTCATTTGCTGGCAGATTAATAAACTCCTTTTCCTTCTTTCTCAAACCCTTGTCCTCGTTTTCCTCAATTGGTGCCGAGGGCCAGGACAGAGTATTTAGGTAAGAAAATCAGCTATAAGATAATACAGTCTGAATGTTTGTGTCCTCACGAAGTTGAAATCCTAATGCCCAATGTGATGGTGGTACCTTTGGGAGGTGCTTAGATCATGAGAGTGGAGGCCAACTGAATAGGATCTGTGCCCTTATAAGACAGACCCCCAGGTAACTCCTTAGCCCCTTCCACCATGTGAGGACACAGTGAGAAAGCTTGGTCTGTGAACCAGGAAACAGGTTCTCACCAGAACACAGCTATGATGGTGTCATGATCTTGGACTTACAGCATCCAGAAGTGTGAAAAATAAATTTCTGTTGTTTATAAGCCACCCAGTCTGTAGTATTTTGTTATAGCAGCCAAAAAAACTAAGACATAATGTTGACAGAAAAAAAGCTCATGTGACTGATAATGTAATCAAGGCTCATCCAAGATCAATGAGACAGGGAACAATAAAAACAAGCAGTAGTGCCCTCTGGATGAAGAGAACTGCCATACAACCTTAGATCACTGATCTGATTTTCTAGGCTATGTATGCATTTTGGAGTATACAAATGATTTTTAAAAATAAGAGTATACAGATATCTATGATTTTTAAAAATAAGAGTATACATATATCTATAGAGTATATATACATACTGTGTGTGTGTAATGAGTATATGTATATCCATTCTTATTACACAATTTGATTTTTGGAAAAAAATTAAATTATTTTCTTCTTAAAAAGAAAAGGTCTGGGATTTTAAAAAAATATATTACATTCCTAGGATTGGGGGTAATAAATTATACTCCTACTTATAATTTGTTTGTAGAAAAATGATGATAGCTTGAGAAACCTGGAAAATACGCTATTATTTGAGATAATTGGAAGATTATCCATTTAAGAATAGTATCAATTCTGGATTAATATCAGCATCCAGCTTCTATTTGCTGTGCTAGGCGAGTGTAACTTAAGCAATATCCAGGACCAAAATAGAATAGCTTATGTGGAGGTAGGTACTGTATTTTACCAACATGGTACCATGAACTTTGTCATTGGGATCCAAAGAGATTAGAAAATGGATGGGGGATGGCCAAGTGTTGTACTTCTGTGTCTGGTAGTAGTTACTGATAAAAGTTTAATGATTAAGACAGTAAACTTCCTTGCTATCCTGACTTCACCACTTATCCACTTTGTGGACTTGTATGTACTTAATTTATCTGTGTCTCAGCTTCTTTTTCTGAGAGATGGAAATAATAGTTTCTACATCATAAAGTTGTTACAAAGTTTAAACTAGCTAGTATCTATAAACTCTTAAAACATTCATGACACATAATAGGTAATTATGTGTTTCCAAAAAAAAAAAAATTCAGAACATTAGCAACATTTCTTAGGAGATTAGGGGTTTAATCAGGGGCATTTCCTCTTCTAGAATTGTTGAAAGGGTAATGCATGGATCCCTAGAACTTCATATGCAAAGCTATAGGGAGGCTTGGTCTGTTTTCTACAAAGAAAGATGAGAATTTGGGCAGATGTGTTATACTGTACCACAAAGAGCCTGTTGTTATAAACTTATATCAAATAAATTACCAGAGCATAACTGCTCTAGGAAAATGACAAGCTATGTACATTTTGTTTTCAGGAGGCATGGACTACCGAAATCTGCATCCATCTCTTTCCTTCTTGATAACCCCATCTTCCTGGGGCTATGAGGCTGACAGTGACCCAGGGCTGCCCAACACTACACTCAAATCTTAACCTGAATCTACTTTCCTGAGTGTATGACAAATGTATCTCTTCATCTTAAACCTCATCAAAGTATATTTTTCCTTAGAGTCCTGTTTTAGCTGGCTGTGGAAAAACATGATCTGTTTGTAAGGTAAAGACTGCCAACAACTTAGTACAAAAGTATTTATATTTTCCCCAAATACTCCTAGAACCATCGCTGTTTTTGCCCAAAGGATGTGTCTAATGCTTATTCTAGGAACAAAGGAATTAACTTCAGTGCAGGGTAAAATAAAAGTGAAGGTGAATAAGTGGTTTCCATCAGATCACACCACCCCCTTTGATTTGATGGCTGCTATATAAAGACAGCAACATGTGTGATCCTGTTTCCTGGTAAGTACTAGAGCATAATAATTAAAATGATAGTTAATATTTATTGTGTTCCCAGCACTGTACTAACTGCTTATGTGCACAACTTTATTTCATTCTCACAACTTAGCCCCCTGAAGTAGGAGGTAGTGGTTATTATTATGTTTATAGATAAGGAAACTGAGGTTTACAGCAACTAAGGATTTTGTCAAAGGCAAACAGCTAACAAATTGGGGAGCCAAGAATCTAATCCAAATTGTTTGATTCAAAAGCTCTTATGTGTAAAATAGGCATTGTTTCTGTTATTTCCTTGGTTGAGAGAGAAAGTGTTTTCAAAAGATACCTAATTCTATTACTCAAAACATGTCTTTTACATATAAAATACTAACACAATGGATAAAATGGATTATACAACTATGGAGGACACTTGCCTCAGACCTTTCTGGGCCAAGATGTAATTTCTATCAAGCTGTACATTTGATAATTTTAATGCCAAAAGTCATGTGTACATGTAGTCACATTTATTTTTTATGTGCTTAACTTCCCAAGGTGAAGAAATAATACTATGTCTGAAGGAACCCCCTGAGCTACCCTGTTCTGTCCCTTGTGCTCTGCCCCTGGGTCTCCAATCTCCCCCAACCAGGCTTGCAGACTCTTCCCTGTATTTACATGTATCCCTTCCCACCTCCCTTTATGCAACACACACCTATACTCCTAGGCTTACCTCCATGTAGACTTTCTCTGCTTCTGCAACAAAGAAGAACAAACCTGATGCCATATTGGGTCTATTCCTTTAGCTCTAACCCTTGTGCTTTGTTGCTTGTGCTTAGTCATGCTGGCTCTGCACCTTTGTAAAACAATGTTGCCTAGAACGTGAAATATACATGATAGCTCATTCTCAAGGCTCTGACCTTTAAAAGTATAACACTTTCCCATTCAGATAGAGATTAAAAGTTGCAGAACAGAAAATAACAATGTCTTGTTGGAGGTTTATAGTAATATTGTGATCAGACTTGCCATGTACAGCTGCAAGAACAAAGGATTTGTGCCCCAAGAAGTGTCCAACAACCAGCCACACCCCCTCCCCTTTTAGTATAAAAGAAGCCTGAATTCTACCTCGGGTAAGATTGTTCTTTGCAACACTAGTCCACCGTCTCCTCGGTCGGCTGGCTTTCTGAATAAAGTCACTATTGGCCCCAACACCTCATCTCCAGATTTATTGGCCTGTTGTGCAGCAAGAGGTAGGAGCTTGGACTCAGTAACACTTCTTTCAACTAGAAACAAACAGAAAACTTCTCTCCCTTCTCTGAATTCCCACTGTTCTTCTCTGATAGCAGGTATTTTAGGCAGTGAGTGTTCCATAACAATATACCACAAACTGGGTGGCTTAAACAACAGAAATTTATTTTCAAGCAGTTATGCATGCTGGAAGTCCCAGATCAAGGTGCCGGCAGGATTGGTTTCTCCTGAGGCCTCTGTCAGAAGGCCATCTTCTCAATGTGTTCTCATATGGCCTTTCCTCTGTGTGTGTGTACTCCTGGTATCTCTTCTTCTTCTAAGAACCCCAGTCCTATTGGATTAGGTCCCCACCCTTATGACCTCACTTAACGTAATTACCTCCTGAAAGGGCCTGTCTCCAAATACAGTCACAGTGGGGGTTAGGGCTTCAAATGTATGACTTTTGTAGAGACACAATTTAGTCAATAACATCAGATTTTACTTGATATTCAGAATTATAGCTATTGCGACATCAGTTTAACTCACTACTAGCCTGTGAGTATCTTGGAGAAAGCAAGTCTATCCAATTCATGTCTGTAACTCCTGCAACATTTGGTATAGTGTTCTGCAAATAATACTAATCAGCTATCGTTCACTGAACATAGTGTATTTACACCATTAGCAATTCATAAACATGTCATCCAATCCCAGCAATAACGTTTTGAAGTAAATAATGTTACCTCCAATATAGAGATTATGAAACTGAAGTCCAGATAGATCAGGCATCTTGGTAAAGTTCTCATGCTTAGTAAAGGACAGAACTAAAACAAACCTAGGTCTATTTTAAAGCAAAGCTCAGGCTTTGTTTCAGATTTTTTTTTCCTCCAAATCTGCCTCTCATGACATTTGTTGAAACATATAAATGTCACTAGGGTAGGCCATTGGTGGTGTCATTTTGTTTTGCCCATTCCCTATGAGTAGGAGAATTGACAGGATTTTCTTTGATCACTTTTGTTTGGACAGGCAGAAGAATGGATAGAAATTTTAGAAATGTAAGAATAGCAGAAGCAAAAGGAACATCTTCCTTTCTAGACTTTTACAGGAAGCAATATTGAAGTGGTTAATAAAGGAGAAAGAGGTGAGGAAGGTGTAAGGAAGGTGCCTGACATAATAGTAATGATAGTATAATTCAACCGAATAAAGCAGAAAAACATAAAACACTAGTTGGATTTAAAAGGCATCCCGCTTTATGCCTGACATCACAGGGGGTGTGTTTTATAGGCAATAAGTGGTCCACCTGCTCCACAATTGTCCCTCATTATCCATCCACAGTGCCTGAAATTACCATGCTGTTGTTAACTCCAGTGGTTTAATATTTTAGAAGTTACCAGTCCCAGTTGCACCAAATCCTTATTAAAATCTAAAACCCTAACCTGTAGGATGGTAAGTTATCCCATTAACATATTAACATATCACATTTAATGCAAGCTATAAAATATACCTCTGCTTTTTAAAATATGGCAGTGAATGGTGCATCATGACAAAGCAAGTATATATCATAATTCGCAGACCTAAATGTCCAGGCAAAACATGAAGTTTTGGGAGGCCAAGGAAGGGCATATATCATGGGGTGCTTGGAAGCGGGTGAGAAAGGGGAGGGAAGGAGAGGAACCTGGAGGAATGACAGAGAGGATGGCAATTAAAATGAGAGTGGGATATTGTTACTGAAAACCAGCTGCCAATCTCTGTAAGAACAGGTCCCTAAAACACATGATTAGACAATGGTTGAGAGTTTTGTGGATCTAGGTTTTCTTAGAGGCACAGCAGAGGGTGGTGATTGACTGGGGCAAAAAGTTTGAGACTGGTAGGTTTGAATCAAGCAGGATAAATGAGTGGCATTTCGTTACTTTCCATCTCTTTGCCATTTATACTCAGGGACATCATTTGTACAGCTTTTTGCAAAGCAAGAGCTGAACTGTGATGAGAATTGATGCTTTCCATTTTTTTTGTGTTAATTTTCTATTTGGCTGATATGTCCAGAAACCCTTCCTTGTCTTGCCCTAAACTGTCTAGATAATTGGTTCAATTCTCTGCTCTGCTTTGACTGGGGGAACCTTGCCCATTTAAGGCATTTTTCTTTCAACTCTTTTAAGTCACACTCAGTTGGCTTAAAAAGGTGCTGCTACTAAAGCAAAGAGGTCAAGGCAGATAGTTAGACCTGACAATTTACATTGCCCAAGTTCCTGACTCAGTTCCTTGAGGTTTATAAGAGGGAAAGAAAAAATGGCAGATATCTTATTCTTCTTAGCTACTTTAAAGTGTAAATAATTAAATGCACATCAAAGTCAGCTGCAACTGGCTCCCTCTTTCTGCCTATACCATCCTTTCCAAATAATGGCCTCCTGCATAACTGAATCTGTAGAAAAGAGTACAGTTGAATCTGCCATTTTGGCTGGAGCATCTTTGGGTACTAATGAGAGATCAGCTTAGTAATGTGACAGCAGTCCAATCTTGATAGAGATATGATGGCAAAGTATTTAGAGGTATAGCTTTCTTCACTTCTGTTAAAACATCACAATCATTGACAGCTGTACTATTTTTGTTGTTGTTTTTCTCTGGATTTAGAATATTTGTAATAAATGGTGCTATGATATAAATGTTTATGTCTTCCTAAAATTCATATGTTGAAACCTTAACCTCTAAAATGATGGGATTAGGAGATGGGACTTTAGGG
The DNA here is from genome assembly GCF_949987535.1 of Balaenoptera acutorostrata. Classification (NCBI taxonomy): domain Eukaryota; kingdom Metazoa; phylum Chordata; class Mammalia; order Artiodactyla; family Balaenopteridae; genus Balaenoptera; species Balaenoptera acutorostrata. The sequence goes on from NC_080075.1 coordinate 66,253,212, forward strand.
AGGTGCTTAGGTCATGAAGGCAGAGACCTCATGAATGGGATTAGTATCCTTACAAAAGAGGCTTCAGAGAGATCTATTCTCTGTTCTGCTGTGGGAGGACACAGAGAAGAGAGAGCTATCAATGAACCAGGAAACCCTCAGCAAACACTGAATTGGCCAGCACTTTGATCCAAGACCTCCCAGCCTCCAGATCTGTGAGAAACAAACTTTTGTTGTTATAAGCCATCTAGTCTACAGTATTTTGTTAGAGCAGCCTGAACAAACTAAGACACATGGGATCTAGAAGCATTCTGTAATTTAGCAAAGACTTTAGTTGATAAGCCATTCTGAGAAGCTTCAATTATAGATCCAAAAAAAAAAATCAGCATTCCAAAATTTGGAGGAACACTTACAGCAGTTTAAATTAATGAAAGCATATCTATAGAATAAAATAGGAAGCAGAATAGAAGAAAAATATTTAACATGATTCAAAGGTGCTCATACATTTTTACTAACATAGACACATTATAAAGTACAGTAGATAGTACAGTATAATTCCTTGGTTTAAAAAATACATGCACACACACACACACACACACAGACATACACAAAAAGGCTAAAAAAAATGTAAATTATATAAACCAAAATGTTATCAATGATTTTCTCTAGAGGGTAGGATTACAGAATTATTTTACTTTTTTTTCAAATTTATATGCATTTAAATATATTTTATAGTAAACACTTTGCAACATGTGAACTTATTTTTTTAAATAAAATATAGTAAAACCATTTCAGACTGTTTGCAGTGGTCATGTAGCTTAAGTCTGTGAACACAGGTCACTCTTCACTCCAAGACACATCACCAAAATTCTCCAAAATGTAAAAGAAAACCCATGGACATTCCATCAGAGACTTTTAGCAATTTAAAACTGTCTCAGTTTTCTCATTTATAAAAGAGGGGCTAACATTTAACTTTCCATGTTTCCTAAAGGTTAAAGATGCCTTATCTTTATCTATCTATTGTAATTAAATAATGTTAAAAGGTATTATTCATTCAAAAACATTTATTGGGCATCTGCTCGCAAACACTGGCAGGAGAAAGGCTGACAGACAATGCCAAAGTAAACTACTCAGTTTGGTTTTTTGAGAATAATTTCCATAACTGCTCGAATTTGAAAATGAAAACACATTATTTATACAGATACACCTCAGTTTGTGTATATTCTTGCCTAAAATGAAAATAACCAGTTTGTACCACAAATATAAGAAATAATAATTGCAATCTAATTACATGTTTGTAAGCCTTAATATAATAATTACTAAGGTTTAGAAAAAAGCATATTTGAAATCAACTTGGACTTTGATTTGAAAGATTTACTTTTTTTCAATATCAATGTGGTTTTTCTTTTGTATTAAAGTAGTGCATATGTGTTACATAAAATTCAAGTAATAGTGAAAAGTGAAAAAGTAGTTATAATCCTTTAATAGGTAATCACATAATACTTTTCCAAACATTTATATATGTATATATAATTATTTGTAATATATGTGAATAAATAAGTATAATGTGGTTATACTAAACTCTCTTTGTAGCTGCTTTTTGACATTCATATGTCATAAACATCTTTTCATATTAATAAATATAAATTTATATAATAATTTTAATGACTGCTAGTATCCAATTACATGAATATAACAGATAAAATTTATATTCTCCACTTAAGGTGCCTCTATTCATCACTATATAAAGTTGGGTGGTCATGGTAATTTGGACTAAAACACAAAGGAATTATTTTTATTTCAGTGTTTGCCTAAATTCTGCAGATAGCAATTCAGGTTCTTTGACAGCACATATTTTTCTTATACATATAAATTATGGGAAGATATTGCAAATGTGTGCATCTTAATTTGCTAACCTATAAGAGCTGGAGTGTTTTAGAGATACTGGAGTACAAAAGAAGTAAAATGGCATCAGGGGAAAGCCTTGAAGCTCTGAAAAAAAACAGATGCTGTCTCACTCTGAGCACTCAGATCAAGAACTATTAGATGAAAAGGCACCTTAAAAGGGTGTATAGTCAACCCAATATTATGGGCCATGGAATAGGGGGCTATATTGGGTTAAGTGGCTTTTGTGGTCACACAGACAGTGAGAGGAATATGGAGGGTCACAACCAGGAAGTTGTTGTACTTCTGACTGGAAGTACAACAATCTTTCAAATATACTACAGCACACATTATCTTTTACCTTCCTTTAGCCAATGCATTTCATTTTATGTTACCCTTGATATGTCCAACACAAATTCAAAACAAGATTATTAAAATATTATGACTATTTGCCCTTGACCTGAGAATGTTTATTTGGACAAGGGCATTTATGAGAAGTAATACATCAATCTCTGTGCAAGGCATTTACAGACATTTTTAGCACATCTTTTTTTTTTAAATGCTACTCCAGCGTTTCCAGCTCATCAGATTCAAAGCTTTCTCTCTATCAGGAGTCAGTGTATGCTGCTACCTGAATCTGTCTGCTTTGATTGAGGAGGTGATTTGTGGAACCATGGAGTAAGACACTGCAGTTTTCTGCAGCCTGAAATAATCCTCATCAGAAAGCAAAATTGCCTGAGTAACTAGGATAGATCTGGGGGGAGGCAGATATTGGTCTGTGGTACTTGGTGACAAGCTATGTTGGCACTAGTGATGCAGAGTATCACTTAAGGTAATGAAAACATCTAGTAACATGGTTAAAATGCTTACCACAGCTTATAACAGGCATGCCAAGCTGCAAGAAGGCTTTTTATGATATTGTTGTCAGGGAGGAAATGAGTCCATAGCTCACCACTGCCTCCCACAAGGGGTGGCTGCTATGATTTCAAGAACTGGGAAAAAAAAAAAAGCCTTTAGTTGGCAGAGCACCTGGGCTTGCTTTCAGAAGAGATGCTGAACAGCATAGTGACAGGCAAGCACTGATAGCCAAATGTGGCTTCTCTATGATTGAATCGTATATTTACAGGAACTTTGAGATTATCTAGTTATGCCTCTCAGATCACCTAGCTGTACAGTCTCAGAGGAGACTGAGATCCAGAGTATTAAAGAGAATAAAAGGACTAGTCCAGCCCTAAACTCAAACGTAAAAACTATGTCTCCTCAAAACCAATACTTTCTCCACCACACTCTGAGACGCTAAAATTAACCTGAAAAAAGAAAGTCCCACAGGTGTGAGACTAACCAAAATGTTTACCATCACTCTATACCCAGGAGTTTGAAAGGCTCCTACATTAGAGGATATTTCCTCCAAGTTACTGGGTCTATAAGTTGAAGAAATGACTCCTAGGTTATTAATGGTACCAAAGAAATATCTTTGTAGCCTTGCTGTTTAGTCACCTGTAGTAATGGTTATCTGAAGGGTGTACTTTTAGCATTATCATTTTGTTTGTGAAATAGAATGTTTAATTAACATATTTTAACAAAATATGTAAAATTTCCTAATCAATGAATTGTATTAAACATAGAATTGTATAAATAATCTAGAAAAGTCAAATAATTCAATGAAATTAGATAAATTCAGTTCATTGTTTTACTCAATATAACTGATTTTCTCTGCAGTCTTGGTTAGAAAATAGGTAGGAAACAGATTTATCCTAAATCTGTCCATGGTACTGAAAGTTCTTCTAGCAATATAATGGAGCATCACAGCAGTATTATGGTAGAATTCTCTTCAAATAATTTTTTCCAGCTTTATTGAGATATTATTGACATATAAGATATGCAAGTTTAAGGTGCACATTGTGGTTATTTGATATACATGTATATTATGAAATGATTACCTCAATAAGATTAGTTACCATCTCTATCCCCTCACATAATTATCTTTTTTGTGTGTGATGATAACATTTAAAATCTACTATCTTAACTACTTTCAGTTTTATAATGCAGTGTTGTGAATTATATTGACGCTGCTGTACATTAGGCACACTGACCTTGTCTATCTTATAATGGAAGTTTGGACCCTTTGACCAACATCTCCCCAATTCCCCCACCCCCTGGCAATCACCATTGTACTCTCTACTTCTATGAGTTTGGCTTTTTAAGATTCCAAGAATAAGTGAGAACATACAGTATTTGTCTTTTTCTGCCAGACTTATTTCATTTAGCATGATGCTCTCAAGGTCCATCCGTGTTGCAAACGGCAGAATTTCCCTCTTTCTCATGGCTGAATTATATTCCATTGTTTTCTACCCATTCTTCCATCAGTAACACTTATGGCTTTTCCATGACTTGGCTATTGTGAATAATGCTGCAAGGAGAATGGGAGTGCAGGTATCTATTTGTGATCATGATTTCATTTCCTTCAGATATATACCCAGAAGTGGAACTGCTAGATCATACGGTAGTACTATTTTTAATTTCTTGAGACACCTCCATACTGTTTTCATAGTGGAAACAATAGTGTACCCACAACAATTACTAAGTTCACATATTAATCATCTAACTGCTACTGATCATACAATCTGAATTTGATGGAAACTGGTTTTAAAAATATAGTTTTCTCTAGTGCATACATTTAAAAAAAATCTGAAAGAGTGTAATTCAAACTGCAAACCTAAAATTAAATTATTTTGTTTATTTGTTTTTTGTTTTTCCACAAACACAAAACACCCTAATGTAAAATAAATCAGAATTTTAGTGTTGAAAATTACTTTGGAAAATTGCAAGACTTTTAATTTTTTTAAATTTTTATTTATTTATTTATTTTCCAAAGGATTTTTTTTTAATATATCTTTATTGGAGTATAACTGCTTCACAATACTGCACTAGCCTCTGTCGCACAACAAAGTGAATCAGCCATATGCATACATACATCCCCATATCCCCTCCCTCTTGAGCCTCCCTCCCACCCTCCCTATCCCCACCCTCTAGGTCGTCTAAAAGCACTAAGCTGATCTCCCTGTGCTATGTGGCTGCTTCCCACTAGCTAACTATTTTACATTTGGTAGTGTATATATGTCGATGCTATTCTCATTTCTCCCCAGCTTCCCCCTCCCCTCCGTGTCCTCAAGTCCATTCTCTATGTCTACTTCTTTATTCCTGCCCTGTCACTAGGTTCATCAGTACCATTTTTTTTTTATTTTAGATTCCATATATATGCGTTAGCATACGGTATTTGTTTTTCTCCTTCTGACTTACTTCACTCTGTATGACAGACTCTAGGTCCATCCACCTCACTACAAATACCTCCATTTCATTTCTTTTTATGGCTGAGTAATATTCCATTGTGTATATGTGCCACATCTTCTTTATCCATTCATCTGTCAATGGACACTTAGGTTGCTTCCATGTCCTGGCTATTGTAAATAGTGCTGCAATGAACACTGTGGTACATGACTCTTTTTGAATTATGGTTTTCTCAGGGTATATGCCCAGTAGTGGGATTGCTGGGTTGTATGGTAGTTCTATTTTTAGTTTTTAAAGGAACCTCCATACTGTTTTCCATAGTGGTTATATCAATTTACATTCCCACCAACAGTGCAGGAGGGTTCTATTTTTACTTTTTTAAGGAACCTCCATACTGTTTATACTGAGTTAAATAAATATAAATGATACCAAATGCAAAATGACGATTATACCCTAACTTTTGCATAATAATCTCCCATGGCCACCAAACCCTACCTTATACCTGACTTTAGTCTTAGATGGAAGTTCCTACCCTTCCCCTTCTCTCAATGTTAACATACCTCTAGTGGTATAAGTATTTAATCCCCGGACTGGACACTTTCCTGCCCTTCATTAGGGATAGAAGTTTTTTTTCTAGTACCATTTCTGCAGCCACAATGGGCCTTGCCTGTGCCCTGAGAGTAACAGGGTTTACTTTCACTCTCACAGAGCTTTGAGGTTTTTACTCCACATGAGTGAAGGGTCTGCCAGAGGACAGGGTTTCATACTTTTCCGGCAGTAGTAGTTGACCACCTCCTGCATGTCTGCGTCACTAAGGTGCTCTCTCTAGTCTCCTGCCTTGCCCCTAATCATGCTTATTAGCATGTGCTATCGGACAATGGAAAGGAGTCTGCAAGGATGTGTAAGCTCTTCCTATACCTGGAATCCTCCACTATTCCAGTCTAGCATACCAGCTCAACACTAGATTTTTGGCAATTTGTTAAAATATTGCTGATTCCTTCTTATATTCTTGAATGACAGTCACTCTCTCCTCCTGTGCTTCCCACAGGTGAGTCAATCCATCCATCCTTCTCTTTGGAGAGGCCTGTCCCTCACTTAAATCCAGGCTACTTAATTGCCCCATGATTTCAGCTCTTGATTGACTCAAGAAAGGTTATGATTTTTCAGTTTATCTGACTTTTATTCACTGTTAGAATACTAAACCTAGGAGATGCTACTTTCTATAACCTAGACAGAAGAAGACATCACTTGTCTTCTCTCCACTTCACTTTGTGAACTCCATTCATAATGGCTTTCTTGAAGTTCCTCTAAAAGTTCATGTCTCTTTCTACTTCAGAACTTTATGCTTAGTTTTTTCTTTACCCAGGACATTCTCCTTTCTGCTCTGTCACTACCTGACCTCTCAGCCCCATCACCTTACCCTTTTTTCCTACTTATTTTATGGTGATCTTTAAATCTTGGCTCATATACTTCCTTTCTGACATACCATTTTAGCTATACTTGGTACCTCTACTGTATGCTCTCATGGTGCCCGATATATTTCCTCTATATAACATTTTATAATTGTAACTGATTTTCAAATTCAAATTTTCGTATTGTCTCAAACTTTTGTCAGAGGCCCCAAAGGTTGAAAACAATAGGTTCTAAATGTTCATACATTCTAAATTAAAGTTCTAGAACATTTATATATAAGATGACTCTGTTATTTATCATCTAAATTGGCACAATTTGTGAATAAAATAGAATGCTATTAAAAATTCAGCTTTCACCACAGATGTAACCTGGTATTATCCCAAGTAAATAGGAATACAAGTTGATTTTATAGACCAAATATTCCCCCTCCTCCCCCACCCCCAACACCCAAGCCCTATATTGAAACCCTAACTCCCAATGTACTTGTATTTGGAGACAGGACTGTTGAGGAAGTGAAAGATTAAATGAAGTCATGTGGTGGGGCCCTAATCCTATAGGTCTGGTGCCCATATAAGAGAAGGAGACACCAAGAGGTCTTTCTCTCTCTCTAACATGTGAGGACAAATTCAGAAGACAGCTGTCTGCAAGCAAGAAAGAGAGTCCTTACCAGGAACCAAACTGGCTAACACCTTAATCTTCAACTTCACAGTCTTCAGAACTGTGAGAAATGTATTTCTGTTGTTTAGGCTACAGAGCCTATTGTGTTTTGTTATAGCACCCCTAGCAGACTTATACACCTACCTATATGGAACGCTCAAGAAAGGCATTACTGAACTACTTCTGCCAGCATTAGACCATCATTCACCTATAGGATACAACAGAAAAAGTCAATTTGGAGATTGCAGTAGACTCTTGAACAACATTGGTTTGAACTGTCTGGGTCCACTTATACTCAGTTTTTTTTTCAATAAATACGTACTACATGATCCATGGTTGGTTGAATCCACCGTTACAAAACCACAGATAGGGTGGGCCTGTAGTTACACATGGATTTTCCACTTTGAAGAGGGTCAGTGTCCCTAACCCTCACATTGTTCAAGGATCAACAGTATTTGGAATTTATTATTTGATTATTTGGGGAAAAAACTCTTCATGTGCTGTGGTTTACAACACCATAAGGATATAAGCAGGTTCTTGAGACTCTGTGCATTTACTTGAGGAGAGAGACAGAGACAGAGATAGAGAGGCCAAGAGTAAAAGAGAGAGAGAGAGAATGCAAATAAAGCAATGGAATTAAGCTGCAGTATCACCAAAGACAGAGCACAAAAGGATGTTTTCTTGAGTAAAGAAGTGACCTCAGCAGAAAGTACCTTAAAGTACCACTGGATGCAAAAGCTTGGTGAGAGGGAGAATTGGGGAAAGAGTGGAGATTTATGCCAGCCTGATGGGAAGCCACCAATTAGAAGAAATTATGGTTGGAAGACCTTAGCAGAAAAATCTCTAAGGAACACACAAAAACATCCACCAGAGAGAATCTGCCACAATTCAAAAGTTTTATTTATGGATTAAAATTTACTCATTAAATATGACTTTTCCTGTACTTTATCGCTCCTCTACTTCCCCCCTTTTACCTATCCCCTAACTCGAATGGTTCCCAAACTGCAGTTACATAGTTGGAGAGGAGGAAAAGCAAGGAAGGGAGAAGTAATCTATAATCTCTCTCTTTCTCGCTGTAGGTCTCTGAGGATAAATAAGGCCTGAGATGGAGAAGAGATTTAAATGATAGGATCTTTTGTTTGTTTGTTTTGATAGTCTACTAGACTGGAGTTTTTATTACCTAAACAAAAGAAGCTCTATAATTATTAACGGACAGTGACTGAAAGTCCTTTGAATCCTACCAGAGTTTACAACCAGTATTAGGAAAGAATATTAAGGAAGTGGTTTTCAAGGAAGTTTTGAGAAAAGATAAAGATTTCAGTGCTTGTACAATACAAATACAGCTGATTACCTGGTCTTTTAGATATTTATAAATTGATTTTTTGTCATTATTTGGTTAACTGATTTTCTCCTTGATTCCAAGTCAGAGCAGTGACAGTATCTGGTTTGCCCATAGTAGTGTCCCTGGCATGTCTGCTAAATGTTTTGAATGACTGTATGAGAGGGCTCCAATTATCCATCTTTGTACCTCATTACTAAATTGCCTTTGGTAAACTAAGCATTGTTGTCTTCCAATTGTTGAGGTTAAAATGTAATTATATGCTGTTTCCAAAATCTGTGGGTTTTTTTCATATACACATTTTTTTATATTGTGGCAAATTATATGTAACATAAAACACAGTTCAGTGGCATTAAGTACTGATACATTCACACTGTTAATGCAACCACCACATTTCATTTATCAATTCATCTATCAATGTACACTTGGGTTGCTTCCACCTTATGACTATTGTGAATAAAGCTGTTATGAACATAGGTGTACAAATATTTGTTTGAGTCTCTATTTTTACTTCCTTGGGTAATAATAGAAGTGGAATTGCTGGATCATATGGTAATACATTTAATTTTTTTGAGCAACTGCCCTAATGGTTTCCATAGCAGCTTTACCATTTTACATTCCCATCAACAATGAACAAAGATTCTAATTTCTCCACATCTTCACCAATACTTGTTTTTTTCTGTTTTTTGATAATACCCATCCTAATCGGTATGAAGTGATGTCTCATTGTGGTTTCAATTTGCATTTCCATAATGCATCTTTTCATGTGGATATTGACACTTTGTATATCGTTTTAAGAGAAATGTCCATTCAAGTCCTTTGCCTATTTTAAACTTTTTTTTGGTGTTTTGATGTTGATATATAAGAGTTCTTTACATATTCTAGATATTACTCTCTTATGAGACTATCATTTGCTAATATTTTCTCCCACTCTGTGGGTTGCCTTTTCACTTTCTTCATGGTGTCCTTTGATGCACAAAAATTTTTAATTTTGATGAAATCCAATTTATCTATTTTTGCCTTTTGTTGCCTGTATTTTTTATGTCATATACAAGATATTATTGCCAAGTCCAAATGCCTTCTAAGGTTTCAGTTTTAGCCCTACAGATAGATCTTTGATCCATACTGAGTTAATTTTGGTATATGTTATAAGGTAAGTGACCAATTTCATTTGTTTGCATGTGGATATCCAGTTTTACCAACACCATTTGTTTAAAGTACTCTCCTTTCCCCATTGAATGATCTTGGCACTGTGTCATTTGACTGTATATGTGGAGGCTTATTTCTGGGTTCTCTATTTTAGTTTACCAAAACGTGTTTTTTTTAAAGTTAGAGTGTATCTTCCCTTAAGAAGCAAAATAATTACCAATGCTAAGGTAAAGGTGTTTATTTCACTTTTCCCTGGAACAGGAGAAATTAGGAGAGCACCACTGGGATCCAGGTCCTGAGGAATGAGGGAGAAAAACTGTTGGAAATTGGGGAAAAAAAAGCCACAGAAAGGAAGGGGATACTGCTGGGGTGGGTGGCCCTCATCTGTAACTTGATTTCGGTAGGCAAAAGTTTATTTATATTCTTATCTCCTCCCCACTACAAATTCTCCCTCTTCTTTTCAGTTTATTGTTGAGATATCAGTGCTGAGGTTGGTACCAGGGACAGCTCCTGACTGTTAGGGAAAAACCCGAAAGAACTTTTTGGCCAAACCAATAGATCAATTATGTCTTTCAGCTCTTCTTCTTCTCCTTTTAGATGCAATCTCCCATCCTCTTCTTTCATTCCAAATTTGTATACATACATCCCTATCTGTGTAAACTAAAGAACAAACAACCTGACATCCATTATTTGAAGAAAAAGCAAAAGTTTGTAAGACAATATATTGTTTTTCTGCAGGAGCCATTCAATGATATATGTGCCATTCAATAAGATATGAATGTGAATAGCTTTGAAATCTGTTGACATCTAGGTAGCTGCAGTTTTCATAGGATTATGCTTCCTCTTCAGTCTACTTGTACTAGTCAGAGTGTCACTTATGCCTTTGATGACAACAATGACAGCTGGTAGAGAATGACAATAGAAAAGTGGCTGGCGGCTGAGGTGCCTTAGGTTGGACTAGTGTCCTACATGATGACAGTGATAAAGTTCTGGCTGTCAGCAGGGTATCACCACCCCCAAAGGGGCATAGACAGAAGCATCTGAGGCAGATGAAGGAGGGAGCAGCAGAAAAGCATCCAAGAAAGATCAGAAAGATAAGTTCAGAAAATATAGCCTGAGTAATTTTTATGATTCCTTTATATGAACAGAGTTTAATTTTTTCTTTTGGTGATCTGAATGACCATTAAAAGTTCTACAGTTTGGGTCAATTTTAAGTAACTTGAGAAATTAGAGATAAGTAGCTTTTGGGGGAAAAAAAAGAGTCTAGCTGAGTCCTGATTGAAATATGTAATGATATAATTGAAGATCCAGTCACATCTTGCTAATAAGGAACAATTAGAGCTCAAACAGTTGAAACCTGGAGATATTTTATTTAAATGCACAAATAAACCTCTTCTCATATCATTTTTTTCCCAGCAAGAACATGGATACACTCACTTAACCTTAAGAGGTAATACAGTGACAACTTTAAATAGTGTGTGGCAGATTTTTTTTAATGATAGTGAGCTATACACATGTATTGATATTTCCGTCTCCTCTCTCTACAGTGCTCATTATCATGATACTAAAAGAATGTAAATGTTGTAAAGCCTTACTAAAAAGGAATGAGATATTTCATTAATTTCCTCATAGAGGGAACAAATCAAAAGCAGGACAGAGGAGCCTGCAGCCTAGAACATGCAGACGGCCTGTAGAAAAAGTAAGCCCAGCACAGCTCCTGTACTATTCCATCTCTGAGAGAGCATAGAGGACAGAATGAGCAAGAGAGGGCAGCATGGAGCCGAAAGCAAGTGATTCATTGAAGTCTACTTTGCTTTTTCTCTACAAAGAAAGAAAATAATGCAATCAGCAAAGCCAGAGCAAACAAAATCTGTCAAAGAAATTGTGGTCCAAATATGAGGTGCGTTGATCAAGACATGATTTAGGGAAATTGTTGGGAAGTGAGAAAGAATTGTAAACAGAGCTCTTTTCCTTTCATAATATAAGGAAAAGAATTCCTTTTCCTTTCCTCATAATAAAAATAAGAATTCCACAGAGACTAAAGAATTTAAAGAATTAAAGCCATGAGGCAATTGGAAAAATACAGGAAAATGTGTTTAGGGCTTTGGGGTAAAAAAGGCCATCCCCAAAACTATCCATAAAGCGAAAGCCAAAATGGATCAGATAAACTTGATTAGAATTAAGATAAAGTTTTGAAAGGAGAAAGAATGTGGAAAAGCTAGACAATAAATGGTAGCCGAAAATATGTGCAACATTTGTGAAGCAAAGGGCTAATGTTTGAAATTTTTTTTAGAGATAAAATAAGGCAAATAACAAGATAAAATTAGAGCAAAGTATATAACCAGGCACCTTGCAGAAGACGGATTTTGAAGTTGTTCAGTTTTCCCTAGTGCAAACAATGCTGCAGTGAACACCCTCTTACACATCTCGACGTTCACATGTCCAGGTGCTTCTCTTTAAGATACAGTGCAGTGGATTATTGGAGGAGAGTGTGCACGAGTTTTGTTTTTTTGTTTGTTTTTGATTATTTTAGCATTTAGAGCAATGCTACCAAATTCCCCTCCAAAATAGGTGTGCTAATTTACACTCCTTCCAACACTGCATCTGAGGGTCCATTTCCTTGTATCCTTACAGGTTTTGCCTCTTTCTAATATAATGGTTGAATATAAGATCTTGCTAATAGATTTTGTTTTTCCTTGATTACCAATTTCTGCACTGAGTGGATGATTACTTCCTCTTCTAAGAATTATTTTTCCTGTTAGGGTATTTGCTACCTGGATTTATCTTGTCCTTCTTTTACAGTATTCTGTAACTTGTTCTTAGCCTTTAAAATTTTTTTTGCTTGAAGCAGAATGGCTATCTATCACTCATAATCCATCAAGAGAGAGTGGCATATGCATGTTATCTAGAAAAACAGAGCTAACCAAAAGAATAACTCCAAAATGAAATGATGAAGAGTGGCTGCCTTTAGGATAGTGAAGGTTAGGACAGAAAACTGCTCATTTTTATGATAAAACCCACTGGGTTACTTGAGTTTTTAAAAAAAAAATTCATATATTCATTACTTTGGATTTATAAAATTGTCAATTAATGGAAAGAACAATCAGTATATGAAAAAATCCTGGATATAACTTTTATTTCCTGTAAGAAATTAACCCCATCTAAACCTCAATTTCCTCATATGTAAAATAAGAATAATAATGCCTACCTCATAGCTGTGTTATGAGACTGTCTAACCATTATTGGCCTATTTTCTCTTCCTTCTCCTTTCAGTAACTTGATCCTTCTTTTTCAAATAATCTGTTAGATTACCATTCAACTTTGTTAAATTGACATTGAATCATCACATTTATTCATTACCTACTGGGTATAAATTAATATTTTTAAATGCTGTGTGTGTAATTTCCCATCAAGGACATTACAATGGGGACTTCCCTGGTGGCACAGTGGTTAAGAATACACCTGCCAATGCAGGGGACATGCGTTTGATCCCTGGTCCAGGAAGATCCCACATGCCATGGAGCAACTAAGCCCATATGCCACAACTACTGAAGCCTGTGCACTCTAGGGCCTGCGTGCCACAACTACTGAGCCCGCATGCCACAACTACTGAAGTCCATGTGCCTAGAGCCCGGCTCCACAGCAAAAGAAGCCACCACAATGAGAAGCCCGCGCACCGCAACGAAGAGTAGCCCCCACTCAACGCAACTAGAGAAAGCCCACACAGCAATGAAGACCTAACGCAGCCAAAAGAAAGAAAAAAAAAAGGACATTACAATGATGTTGGAGATAAATGATACAATTGCATTATAGATTCAAACCAGCACTTTGAACCAACAGTAAGAAAAATGACATAAGAAAAATAACCATACCTATATTTATTAATCACTACAGCCTATAGGAACTCATATTCAACATTAGAGGGGATGCTGAGATGAATAAGACATGATGCATGCCTTCAAAGCACATACATTTTAGTAAAGAAGATACGAGGCAGATGCTAAAAAGTACTGTTAAAGATGAGCAAAAGGAAATGCTATGAAAAAGGAAAAAAGAGGGAAATTACCTATCTGTAGACATCTTGAAATGGTAATAGCCATTTGGGAGGGCCAATATGGATAGGAAGGGTTTTGTTAGCTAGAGATATAGGAGAAGCAAATGCTCCAGAGAACAGTGGCCAGAAAGGCTTATAGCATGTATGGAGAATGGTGAGAACTCCTGGGTTGCACGAGTAGGAAGAGGCAGTTGGTGATGACACTGAAAAAGGCTGCAGCTGAATTGGAGCACCTGTATGCTTTGCATGTGGACACCTGTATTTTAGGCCTGTGGGTGCCTCTGCTCCCTTCTGTGGGTAACAGCAGAGTTATTTTCTTCAGGGTGCTTCACTCCTCTTACCTTGTGGTCCAGTTAAGATTATCAATAATGTTACCATTCACCCTTCTCCCCAACCCCCTATCAAGAGGTAGACATATAACCCCACATAGGCCAATCAATCTGTCACTTGGGAATCTGAGTCTTGACCAAGGAGGCACATGGACCAAAGGACTGTTGGAGATAAATCAACTTCACACCTACATGCAAAGGTTCTGAATCCCACCATCAGAATCTGCCCACTTTCTGGTCCTTCCCAAGGCCCTGCTTCTCCTCTACTTTAGTAAGCCCCTTAGTATCCTTACAATAAACTTCTTGTTTGTGTGTGTAGGGGGGGGTAATAAAGGTTTTGTTTTTCCTTTTGTTTTGCACAACTTAATCAGAATCACCTTCTGTTGACCATGAGCAAGAAGTTCCAACTGACAAACATATCTAATGGATCTGAACATAATTTGCAAACGAGGAGCAGTTAAAATTTATTGAAGAGTAATATGATTAAGATGCAATTTAGGAAAAATTGAAGTAACAAGGAATTAGAATCAGAGTACAGGCAAGAAGAAGTGCAGTGTTTTGTGGAATTAAGAGGATTATGAAGGAATAGAAGGCTGTGAGACTTTATGGAAATAAAAATAATATAGTTTATTTATAATATAGGAGGAATGAACACTAGACATTATTGTAAAAAAACCTGAATTTGAATGCCAGTTCCTGCCCAACTTCTGCTTGTTTAGGCAAGTTTCTTACACACACTGAACCTTTATTTCCAAATTTTTCATAATGTGGACAGTAATATGCCCTCACTGTCATGTTCTGAGGATTTAAATCATAATATATACAAAGTGCTAAATGTCATTTCTGTCATATAATAGGTGCCAAATTAATTAGTTCAAAAATTCAGTAGGACCTAGTAAATGATTGTATCTGACATGTGAAGTAAGAGGCAAAGTCAACATTGACCTCAAGCTTTTGAATCTGAGATAGAGTAGATGATGACAACATTCAGACCAGGAAGAGAAGTTGGTTTGGAAGTGGGTGAGTATGAAATTGTGCTTAAAATAAAAAACTGAATTTTTAGCATGTAGATTTTTGAGATAACCAGGGAATCATTTTTTTTAAGACTTAAGAGAATGCTGAGGCTTAAAGAAAAGAACTTTAGAGATCCTTATAACTGGAAAATTGAAAGATGTGGTAACCAGTGAGTGACTACAAAAAAAAGAAAAAGAAAATATTGATGTTGAATTCTAGTATGTGCTTATATAAAGGGAGAGTGAAAAAGGAGAGTAAGTAAAGGAGACAAAAGGGAACATAACATCATAACAGCACAGAAGCCAAAGAAAAGACTTGTAGAAACAGGGTTTTCATACTTCACTGACTCAAATGTCTCATATGCTACAGAAAGGACAAGAAGTGTGGAGATTAAAAGGAATCCATTAAATTGTCCCATTAGTGAGTCTTCTTAGAGATTTGTTTCAGCCAAGTCATAAAAGTAGAACTAGATGTCACGGACTATGAGAATAATGTCTCATTTATGTTTCAGGACAGCTCTTTATGTTTCAGAAGTTGTTTTGGGAGTGGCACAGGGTATAGTAAAAAAGGAAAGCAAAGGAAAGCTGCCCACAAATAAAATAATCAGTACTGGAATAATTAGAACTGATCTGAGAGTATAACAGCAATTATACAGTTTAATGGAGGCATCCAAATTAATGTGTGAACAAATCCTACAAAAAGAAAAGGCATTTAGAAGCTGCATACTCCAAATGCCAACACAGTGATTCCATTATATCTCTGCCAATGTTCACAATATTGCAAACGCTTGTAATTTTTTTTAATGATTAAAACATTTTTATGTTAACAATAAATTCAAAATAAACCACATAATCATAGTCTTTAATATTGGAATTCTCTGATCTTGGTAAACATTGGAAATTAAAGACATATATTTACAGAATTTCCAAGACAGTTAATTCCTTTCTTATGTCAGCTTTCTCTAGAAATAAACTCCTTTCTCCTTCCAAAGACCCCATCAGGTTTCTTTTCATCATGATAGCTCATTCTTTTTTTTCTATATATATATATATATATATATATATATATATATATATGGAATATATATACACACATATGCATATATATATGCTTATGTGTGTATATATATATTTAGCTCTCTGTATGCAACCTTATATATTTAACAATGGGGTCATTTCTTAAAACTCATATTAAATAATGCACTTTATATTTCGTTCATTATAAACTCTCAAAAACCTGCAGGGTAAAGGAAGAGACGTTAGCAATCATCTGTTCTGAACCCTGAGGAATCAGTGACTGCATCAGCTCTTGCACAGGACTTCTTGGTGTACTTGCTGGGAGAGCTTGAACTAAACCCTGACACTAGGAAAGAAGGTCCCAGGTTGTCCTCTGTGTCCTTCCATGGATAACCATGGACTGAATCCACGATTTGCATTTTATTACCTATATGCATCCGTTATTTTCCTTGATAAATATTCAGAAGACAGCAAGACCAAAAAAAAAAAGGTAATTAAAAACAGTACATAGAAAACTCTCAATCCCCATTTAGAAACCCGGTCACATCCAGTTACTTGCATGAGCAGTTACTAATTTTTTCTGAGAGAAAAAAAAAAAGTGCTAGATTTTTAGATAAATTGCTATGAAATTTCCTAGAGAAGATGAGTAATTATTTTAAATAAGACTCCAAGTTAAGTGTTTTCTTTTTCTTCTTTCTCATGGCTAGATCCCAATACCCTTGTGAACTGAAATCTAAGGTATTTACAAGGAATTTGGCAGTAAAGTCTAGGACTGAGTTCAAGTGTACACTAACAAAACAAAGGACATAATTCTTAGCTGTTTCAAAAATAAATAAAAGCTTTTGATTCTATCATTGGGTATTTAGGGCCAAAACAAAATGTTTGCATTAGCAATATTTTAAAAATATCAAATTAACAGAAATACCTGATCTGATTAATTTTATTTTCTTGTTAACTTCTTTCATTCACTTATCTGTTCATTGATTTAGCTAACTTTTATTTTGCACTTAATATATTCTAGATAACTGGAAAAGTACAGAGAAGGGAAACATGCTGCCCAAAGGAGTTCATTATTAGGAAAAAATTCACAAGGAGGAGCCTAATGAAACCAGGTCTGGAAGAAAAATAAAATGACATTTCCTTCCGCAAAATAGGAATACAACTTTCTTCCTTGTCATTGCCTCTGTCTCCTAAATTCTGGTGAAAAAAAAATGAACAATAACAAAAATAATAATAATTAAATCTTTGTGAATAGTCAGTGTATGCCAATATATGATTTGGTCACTCTGGTCTCATGAACTAAATTTGTACAGTAAAATTTTATTTATAAAAAATATTTTATACAAAAAGCTTTGGCAGAGCGTCTCTACTGCGATGTCCACCAGCTTGTGGTGACATCATGCTTTTTGACGCATCAGGCGTTTTGATTCCACAAAGAAACCATAATTATGTGTGTGTTTAACCTAAGACCCAGACAAGTACCTTTTAACACTGAAAAGCTTTTTACAAAAAAAGTGAAACACAAAAATGTGAAATTAAGAGCTCCTTAAGTTTTCCATGCACTCCCCCAATCCCTGCGTACCTGTATCTCCATTTCTGCGTTTGTTTTATCTTTAGGATAATAAAAAAAGAAGA
This sequence comes from Balaenoptera acutorostrata, assembly GCF_949987535.1. Classification (NCBI taxonomy): domain Eukaryota; kingdom Metazoa; phylum Chordata; class Mammalia; order Artiodactyla; family Balaenopteridae; genus Balaenoptera; species Balaenoptera acutorostrata. The sequence goes on from NC_080075.1 coordinate 66,270,969, forward strand.
GTTTAAACTTTATATGTAATGAAAAGAAATAAAAAGTAAGGAGAAAGAGGGTGTAGGATGGGAATGTCTAAGACAGGTGTTGGCATTGTGCAAACAAAGGAATGATTTTCTGGGAGAAACAGCTCTGTCAGTTTCCTTCCTTAGGGCAACATTTTAAAAAGTGACATGCACATAGAGACGTCTCCCTGGTCTGTGAGTGGGCCCTGTTCACCGCTTCCTATTCTCTATGCAGTCTGATGATGACAGGCCTTGGGTTTAGATTTTCAAAATCTGAGCTCTGGGCTCATGTCAGCTCACTAGTGAGTCCCTTTTGCTTTAACATTTAGAAAAACACCTGTATTCACTTCTCATCCAGGAAGCACAAAAGCTGTGCTAGTAGGGAGACATGGTTCAAGAAGTTGCAGGTAAACCGTAGTCTTCCATCCTTCTGACACATGGGTGGGAATTCACACTATGGATTTTTAATGTGATCTTTTGTTCTAAGTAACTGGGAGTGGGTGTACTTTTCTTTGAATTGTCTAGTTTGTGTAAATATTATATGGCTTTGATTTGTTTACTTAATACAAGTATATATAAACATGTATGGTCTTTAAAAATTAATTAAGGGGAAACAAGCTTTGCTGATTCAAATGTTCTCAATTTAGGAGTTTCCAGATCAGAAACATCTCTTTAGCATGATGGCTAGTGAGCTACAGTCCAGATATTTAAGGAGTACAGGAGTGGGTAGTACGTATGAGATTCTCCCTCCCTATCCTTTTTCCCACTGTGTGTTTCAGGATTCTTGCCTGACATGGAAGTAAATCTGAAAGTAGAAAAGGCATTAAAAATATATAACTCCATGAAATGGAATTACTTACTTCAAGCACATGGAGTACCTTTTGAAAGCAAACCTTATTTCATCCCCAGGTGCATGGGAAGGACCAAGAAAAAGATTTATTTTCCATAGGGTATTGGAGAAATAAAATAAAATAACCTGTAATGTCACAGAAAAATACATAGTATATTTAGATAGCTAACCAATAACCCAAAGGCTATAATTTCATAAAATATAGAATAATGCTCATATCACTTCTTTTTGAACAAAAAATGTTAATAATTCCTGGTAATCTGTTAAAAGTCTCAGGAAAGTAGAAATGGTGGCATGTTAACGCTTAGTCATCAAACAGTTACCATTAAGAGCAAAGCACTATGCTGATAATTATCATTTTTTCTCTCCAATTTTATCTGATGCACTGAGCACTTTAATGAATTCAACAAAGCATGTGTGCAATGACTGAAAATTTTCATTTAGATGTAAGTGTAGGAGTGTTCTCAGGCACAAACATCTCAAATCATAGGATCTTGTCTCCCTATATCCCTACTTTAATGTTTTTTAAACTATAGTTTGCAAACCACTAGTAGATCTAGACATAAACTTAGTGGGGTGGAACCAAATTTTTCCTTTCACCAAATAAACAGAATAGAAAATAGCAGAGTGCATCTCATATAGATTAGTAAGCAGAGTTTCCAAAATCTTCTGTTTCACACATGCGTGCCTGTGTGTGCGTGTGCATGTGTGAGTGTGTATATCCCTAACTATAAAGAAAACAAGAAGAGATCATATCCATTCCTACCATAATTAGCTCCTAATTAGTACTATCTTTTCCTGAAATTTATACAAACCCATTTGTCCATCGTTTGTCATTGATTTTTTTTTAGATTTTTAAAAATTTATTTTTTCATTTTTTTAACATCTTTATTGGAGTATAATTGCTTTACAATGTTGTGTTAGTTTCTGCTGTATAAAAAAGTGAACCAGCTATACATATACATATAGCCCCATACCTCCTCCCTCTTGCATCTCCCTCCCTCCCACACTCCCTACCCCACCCCTCTAGGTGGACACAAAGCACCGAGCTGATCTCCCTGTGCTATGCGGCTGCTTCCCACTAGCTATCTATTGTCATTGATTTTTTTTATTGCTGCCAGTCTGATGAATCCTCAGCAAATCTTACCAATTATACTGATGAAATTCTTAGTATCAATTGTTTTAAAATTAAGAGGGCCTGCCTGTGAAGATCCATCAAGTCTGCCTTTTCACATTTTAGCTTTGGACCTTCTAGAAACTTGGCAAACAACTGTGATAAGCATAGCCATAGTATACCCATAGTTTAGGGTTATTCATATAAAGTTAATGAAGTTTAGAAAATTCCCCATTTAATTCTCATTAAATGACCTTAAATCCTTTGGTATTCTCTCCTTACCCATTCTAAGCTCCTCTTCTCATTCATTCACTTAAGTCTAGAAACTTCTATTAAGCATTTCTCCCTGAAAGGTGTTGTGCTAATCACTGGATTGATACGAATAACAAAGACCTCTTTTTGTAGAACTTTTTGTCTAATGGCCAGAATATTTAGGGTTTTTGATGATGAAAAACACAAAAGATCTGAAAGTAACAGTTTGTTTCAATTGTCTTTTCTATTTCAGACATAGCTTCTATAATTCTCTTTTCTATTTCTATTTATGCCTTGCTAGGATTCTAGGATGGTCAATTTGTGCCCTTCATTATTCATTTCTTTCTTTGAATGGTAGAACAATCTCCAAAAGATGGTCTCCTAATTAAAATTGATGAATAGTTATTAATAAACTGCTAAGCAAAATGTAGAATATATTAAAGGAAGAAAAGAGAACAGGACAGAATAAAAGACATAGCTAGAATAAAATCAAGGACACTCTTCTAGGAATCATTCATATCATTATTAATTTGTAGTTCCAATGTGCCTCCAGGACAGATCCACAGTGGATCGGAGGCTCAAAGACTCGTTCTGTTTTATTATCACTTAATATTTAGAAAACATAAAGCTATTTATTCAAGAACATTCCATGGCTTCATTCTTTGCTTTCACGTGTGTAGCTTCCTAAAACCAAGAAAGAACTGAGTTAGTTGCTAAGCAACAATTAAGGTATTAGGCGTGGATCCAGAGACACATCTCCTGAATCAAGTAATTAATCAAACGGTTTTAAAAACAAAGAAGTGCAGTAGTGAAAACACCCATTAAGCCATATGTTTTAGGAAAGATGGAAAGGTAAATTCTAGCTTAGATGTAGAAAGATTTTGTATGCAAAAGTTTGTTTTTTAAAAAAATATTATTAGATTTTAAAAAATAGAATCAACTTAATGAATCTTTTTCTTAAGAAACATTGATGCTTTGTAAGCTACTTGACGTGCATACAGAAAGTAGTGTTTGAAATGGATTTTTAATCCAGTCAAAGAGAAATAAGGAGAACAGAGAAAAAAATCCAATGCAGAATATATTTTTCAGAAGTGTATACAGAAGTTGAAGAATTGGAAATGAATATTACAAATGTCAATATCTCTGGGAGAGTGTATTCTTGGATTGTTGGAACTGGTAAAAGAAAATGCCAGATTGCATACCTGAATAAACTCTAATCTTACCCATCAAGCACATCTAAAAAATTGTGGGCAAATTGGACATAATTTTTATTTTAAAGTCTTGAGGCTTGTACATTGTAGGTTTATAGGATTAAAGTTAAACAGCCCAAATGGAAACTCAGATAATTTGGTTGCCATGTGATATATCAGTGGCAACAGGATAAAGCAGAGAAGGGTTGAGAGAGGCTGGTTGGAGCCTTCAGTCCAGGGTTCCTATGCTACTCCAGAAGGTGAGAAATTGCTATGGTGATAAAAGTAGGAGAGACGAGAAATTGGTGAGATTATGGAGGGGTTTCTGACACATTTCCATGTAAGGGTGCAAGTTCATCAAGGGAGATAGCACTGGGTCTATCTCCAGTTAAGGGGATCACTGGGTTTGGGGATCAGAGACCTGGGTTCAAACCTTGGCTCTTGAAGTTTCTAATTTTTTTTTTTTTATTAGTCATCCATTTTATACACATCAGTGTATACATGTCAATCCCAACCTCCCAATTCATCACACCACTAGCCCCACCCCTCGTCGTTTTCTCCCCTTGGTGTCCATACGTTTTTTTCTCTACTTCTGTGTCTCAATTTCTGCTTTGCAAACCAGTTCATCTGTACCATTTTCTAGGTTCCACATATATGTGTTAATATACGATATTTGTTTTTCTCTTTCTCACTTACTTCACTCTGTATGACAGTCTCTAGATGCATCCAAGTCTCTACAAATGACCCAATTTCGTTCCTTTTTATGGCTGAGTAATATTCCATTGTATATATGTGCCACATCTTCTTTATCCATTCGTCTATAGATGGGCATTTAGGTTGCTTCCATGACCTGGCTATCATAAACAGTGCTGCAGTGAACACTGGGGTGCATGTGTCTTTTTGAATTATGGTTTTCTCTGGATATACGCCCAGTAGTGGGATTGCTGGGTCATATGGTAATTCTATTTTTAGTTTTTTAAGGAACCTCCATTCTGTTCTCCATAGTGGCTGTATCAATTTATATTCCCACCAACAGTGCAGGAGGGTTCCCTTTTCTCCACACCCTCTCCAGCGTTTGATGTTTGTAGATTTTCTGATGATGCCCATTCTAACTGGTGTGAGGTAATAACTCATTGTAGTTTTGATTTGCACTTCTCTAATAATTAGTGATGTTGAGCAGCTTTTCATGTGCTTCTTGGCCATCTGTATGTCTTCTTTGGAGAAATGTCTATTTAGGTCCTCTGCCCATTTTTGGATTGGGTTGTTTGTTTTTTTAATATGGAGCTGCATGAGCTGTTTATATATTTTGGAGATTAATCCTTTGTCAGATGATTCATTTACAAATATTTTCTCCCATTCTGAGGGTTGACTTTTCGTCTTGTTTGTGGTTCCCTTTTCTGTGCAAAAGCTTTTAAGTTTCATTAGGTCCTATTTGTTTATTTTTGTTTTTATTTGCAATACTCTAGGAGGTGGATCAAAAAATATCTTGCTGTGATTTATGTCAAAGAGTGTTCTTCCTATGTTTTCCTCTAAGAGTTTTATAGTGCCCAGTCTTACATTTAGGTCTCTAATCCATTTTGAGTTTATTTTTGAGTATGGTGTTAGGGAGTGTTCTAATTTCATTCTTTTACATGTAGCTGTCCAGTTTTCCCAGCACCACTTATCGAAGAGACTGTCTTTTCTCCATTGTATATCCTTGCCTCCTTTCTCATAGATTAGTTGACCATAGGTGTGTGGGTTTATCTCTGGGCTTTCTATACTGTTCCATTGATCTATATTTCTGTTTTTGTGCCCGTACCATATTGTCTTGATTACTGTAGCTTTGTAGTATAGTCTGAACTCAGGGAGTCTGATTCCTCCAGCTCTGTTTTTCTTTCTCAAGATTGCTTTGGCTATTCGGGGTCTTTTGTGTCTCCATACAAATTTTAAGATTTTTTGTTCTAGTTCTGTAAAAAATGCCATTGGTAATTTGATAGGGATTGCATTGAATCTGTAGATTGCTTTGGGTAGTACAGTCATTTTCACAATGTTGATTCTTCCAATCCAAGAATATGGTACATCTCTCCACCTGTTTTTATCATCTTTAATTTCTTTCATCAGTGTCTTATACTTTTCGGCATACAGGTCATTTTTATCCCTAGGTAGGTTTATTCGTAGGTATTTTCTTCTTTTTGTTGCAGTGGTAAATGGGAGTGTTTCCATAACTTCTCTTTCAGATTTTTCATCATTAGTGTATAGGAATGCAAGAGATTTCTGTGCATTAATTTTGTATCCTGCTACTTTACTGAATTAATTGATTAGCTCTAGTATTTTTCTGGTAGCATCTTTAGGATTCTCTATGTATAGTATGATGTCATCTGCAAACAATGACAGTTTTACTTCTTCTTTTCCAATTTGTATTCCTTTTATTTCTTTTTCTTCTCTGATTGCCGTGGCTAGGATTTCCAAAACTATGTTGAAAAATAGTGGTGAGAATGGACAACCTTGTCTTGTTCCTAATCTTAGAGGAAATGCTTTCAGGTTTCACCGTTGAGAATGATGTTGGCTGTGGGTTTGTAGTATATGGCCTTTATTATGTTGAAGTAGGCTCCCTCTATCCCAACTTTCTGGAGAGTTTTTATCATGAATGGGTGTTGAATTTTGTCAAAAGCTTTTTCTGCATCTATTGAGATGATCATATGGATTTTATTCTTCAATCTGTTAATATGGTGTATCACATTGATTGATTTGCATATATTGAAGAATCCTTGTATCTCTGGGATAAATTCCACTTGAGCATGGTGTATGATCCTTTTAATGTGTTGTTGGATTCTGTTTGCTAGTATTTTGTTGAGGATTTTTGCATCTACATTCATCAGTGATACTGGTCGGTAATTTTCCTTTTTTGTAGTATCTTTGTCTGGTTTTGGTATCAGGGTGATGGTGGCCTCATAGAATGAGTTTGGGAGTTTTCCTTCCTCTGCAATTTTTTGGAAGAGTTTGAGAAGGATGGGTGTTTGCTCTTCTCTAAATGTTTGATAGAATTCACCTGTGAAGCCATCTGGTCCTGGACTTTTGTTTGATGGAAGATTTTTAATCACAATTTCAATTTCATTACTTGTGATTGGTCTGTTCATATTTTCTATTTCTTCCTGGTTCAGTCTTGGAAGGTTATACCTTTCTAAGAATTTGTCCATTTCTTCCAGGTTGTCCATTTTATTGGCATAGAGTCGTTTGTAGTAGTCTCTTAGGATGCTTTGTATTTCTGCGGTGTCTGTTGTAACTTCTCCTTTTTCATTTCTAATTTTATTGATTTGAGTCCTCTCCCTCTTTTTCTTGATGAGTCTGGCTAATGATTTATCAATTTTGTTTATCTTCTCAAAGAACCAGCTTTTAGTTTTATTAATATTTGGTATTGTTTTCTTTGTTTCTATTTCATTTATTTACACTCTGATATTTATGATTTCTTTCCTTCTACTAACCTTGGGTTTTCTTTGTTCTTCTTTCTCTAATTCCTTTAGGTGTAACGTTAGATTTTTTGAGATTTTTCTTGTTTCTTGAGGTAGGATTGTATAGCTATAAACTTCCCTCTTAGAACTGCTTTTGCTGTATCCCATAGGTTTTGGATCATCATGTTTTCATTGTCATTTGTCTCTAGGTATTTTTTGATTTCCTCTTTGATTTCTTCAGTGATCTCTTGGTTATTTAGTAATGTATTGTTTAGCCTCCATGTGTTTGTGTTTTTTACGTTTTTTTCCCTGTAATTGATTTCTAATCTCATAGCATTGTGGTCAGAAAAGATGCTTGATATAATTTCAATTTTCTTAAATTTACTGAGGCTTTATTTGTGACCCAAGATGTGATCTATCCTGGAGAATGTTCCATGTGCACTTGAGAAGAAAGTGTAATCTGCTGTTTTTGGATGGAATGTCCTATAAATATCAATTAAATCTATCTGGCCTATTGTGTCATTTAAAGCTTGTGTTTCCTTATTAATTTTCTGTCTGGATGATCTGTCCATTGGTGTAAGTGAGGTGTTAAAGTTCCCCACTATTTTTGTGTTACTGTCGATTTCCTCTTTTATAGCTGTTAGCAGTTGCCTTATGCATTGATGTGCTCCTATGTTGGGTGCATATATGTTTATAATTGTTATATCTTTTTCTTGGATTGATCCCTTGATCATTACATAGTGCCCTTCCTTTTCTCTTGTTAACATTCTTTATTTTAAAGTCTATTTTATCTGATATGAGTATTGCTACTCCAGCTTTCTTTTGATTTCCATTTTCATGGAATATCTTTTTCCATCCCCTCACTTTCAGTCTGTATGTATCCCTAGGTCTGAAGTGGTCTCTTGTAGACAGCATATATATGGGTCTTGTTTTTGTATCCATTCAGCAAGCCTGTGTCTTTTGGTTGGAGCATTAATCCATTCACTTATAAGGTAATTATCGATATGTATGTTCCTACTACCATTTTCTTAATGGTTTTGGGTTTGTTTTTGTAGGTCCTTTTCTTCTCTTGTTTTTCCCACTTAGAGAAGTTCCTATCTCATTTGTTGTAGAGCTGGTTTGGTGGTGCTGAATTCTCTTAGCTTTTGCTTGTCTGTAAAGCTTTTGAGTTCTCTATCAAATCTGAATGAGATCCTTGCTGGGTAGAGTATTCTTGGTTGTAGCTTCTTCCTTTTCATCACTTTAAGTATGTCATGCCACTCCCTTCTGGCTTGTAGAGTTTCTGCTGAGAAATCAGCTGTTAACCTTATGGGAGTTCCCTTGTATGTTATTTGTTGTTTTTCCCTTGCTGCTTTCAATAATTTTTCTTTGCCTTTATTTTTGCCAATTATGATTACTATGTGTCTCAGTGTGTTTCTCCTTGGGTTTATCCTTTATGGGACTCTCTGCATTTCCTGAACTTGGGTGGCTATTTCCTTTCCCATGTTAGGGAAATTTTCAACTATAATCTCTTCAAATATTTTCTTGGGTCCTTTCTCTCTCTCTTCTCCTTCTGGGACGCCTATAATGCGAATGTTGTTGCATTTAATGTTGTCCCAGAGTTCTCTTATGCTGTCTTCATTTTTTGTCATTCTTTTTTCTTTATTCTGTTCCGAAGCAGTGAATTCCACCATTCTGTCTTCCAGGTCACTTATCTGTTCTTCTGCTTCAGTTATTCTGCTATTGATTCCTTCTAGTGTATTTTTCATTTCAGTTATTGTATTGTTCATCTCTGTTTGTTTGCTCTTTAATTCTTCTAGGTCTTTGTTAAACATTTATTGCATCTTCTCGATCTTTGCCTCCATTCTTTTTCCGAGGTCCTGTATCATCTTCACTATCATTATTCTGAATTCTTTTTCTGGAAGTTTGCCTACCTCCATTTCATTTAGTTGCTCTTCTGGGGTTTTATCTTGTTCCTTCATCTGGTACATAGTCCTCTGCCTTTTTATCTTGTCTATCTTTCTGTGAATGTGGTTTTTGTTCCATCAGCTGCAGGATTATAGTTTTTCTTGCTTCTGCTGTCTGCCTTCTGGTGGTTGCAGTTTCTAATTTTGTGTATTGGCACATATTACTTAAGTACTCCTTACATTTCAGCTACCTTTGGTGTGGCTATTCTATTATTATGTTGCTATTTTTATTAATATTATATTTTAGATCACCAAAATGAATGAGGGAAAAATGAATCAACCAAGTTAGTGCCAGTGAACAAAGTTCATGTCTCTGACATAAAACAGAGGATTTTCTGCTAGCATAAACAGTCCCCAGAATGCAGGTTAATAGGAATTTGTTTCTGTGTGTTTGATTCCAAGAAAAGGCAAAGAGAACGCAGATATTCAGAGATAATTAAATAAGCAAGTTCATGTAATAAGCAAGTTCTGACAATCGTAATAAAATGAATCAAAAGTCTTGTCCCCATTTATTTCACCAATGAGAGATATTAAAAATCTGATTATACATTGCCTTAGGATTTATCAAACACACTGTTCTAAATAGCAACAATAAAAACATAGCTCCAGATGGGACTGCAAATATTTTGATAATGCTTTGAATCCAAATTGAAGAGGAATCAGTCAGAGCTCTTAGGCCCCAAATCCTAAAATACTGTTAGAAATATTTAAGATTTCTCCCCCTCTTCATCCACATTGCAACTGTATATTCAGGTAGGCTTTTGCCACTTATTACTAGGTTTTTTAAATTGTTTTAAATTTATTTTTAATTATAAAAGTAACAGACCAATTCATTTTGACTTTAAAATTTTAATAAAGTCAGGTTTAAAAAATATTTTCCAGGGCTTCCCTGGTGGCGCAGTGGTTGAGAATCTGCCTGCCAATGCAGGGGACACGGTTTTGAGCCCTGGTCTGGGAAGATCCCACATGCCGCGGAGCAACTAGGCCCGTGAGCCACAAGTACTGAGCCTGAGCGTTTGGAGCCTGTGCTCCGCAACAGGAGAGGCCACGACAGTGAGAGGCCCGTGCACCGTGATGAAGAGTGGCCCCCACTCGCTGCAACTAGAGAAAGCCCACGCACAGAAACGAAGACCCAACACAGCCAAAAATAAATAAATAAATAAAGTGTAAAAATTAAAAAAAAAAAAAAATTCTCCATGACATGTTCCCACTGTTTTCTATTTGTATACTTGTGGGCACATTTAGAAATAGATATATTTTGGGGGTGTCCTAAATCTGTCCATGTCCACACACACACACACACACACACACACACAATTCTTTTAAGAGGCTATGTAATATTACATACTATAGTATAATCATCTTCCATTTAATAAAACCTTAAGTTATATTCTTGTTATCTGTTGTTAGTAACGAACTCCCCTAAAACTAAGTGGCTCAAAACAATGACAATCATTTGTTCGCTCGTAAATCTGTAATTGGGAAAGGGATTGGTGAGCAGCATCCTGTATATGCCATGTGGCATCATCTGGGGTGGTTTCACTAATGGCTGCTTAATCTGCTTCCAAGATGGCTTATCCACATGGCTGGCAAGTTTGTAATGACTGTTGACTGAGATCTCAGAAGGCCAACCAGAAACTGTTACTTAACCTAGGAAGTCAAATAGCCTCCTGTGCACAGGACTCTGTCAGTGAGTAAAAGCACAAACTCAGACCAGGTTTAATAAATGGGGAGATAGACTCTCTCTCGATGAGGGAGTGATATATTTCTGAAAATTTGTGTGCAATGATAAATATTTTTATGATCATCCTGAAAAAAATAAAATGTACCACAACTTATTTCCAAATCTTTCAGTATACACCATTGCATACCTCTTGGTGGAGATGTTAAATCTATCTCTATGAATTGGAGTGGCCATACCTCCCAGTATTTCTAATCTATCTATCAATCATCTATCTATCTACCCATCAATCACCTATCCAGTCATTCTAATATTCTATCAAAAAGCAATACATATTCACAGTATATGAGAGGCTCAATTTTCAACACAAATAACTCACACTAGATTTTTTTTTTCTTTTTCTGGCCAATCTTATGGGATAAAATGGTATCTCATTGGCTTAGTTTACGTTCCCTTAATTACTATTTGTGTTAAGCAATTTTCATAGTTATTACTAACTTTAATTTTCTTTTCTGTGCCCTATTTAATATTTTTCATGTCTCTCACTAGGTTTTTTTAATGAATATGCAGGACTATTTTATAGTGGTCTTATTTTTTTACTATATAATTTATTTTACAGATTGCAAATAATTCTCTAGTGGTCTGTTTTGTATTTTTATTTTCTATACTTTTTACAGAGTTTTATGGTATGTAAATAAGTTTATAGGCTGTCAACTTATTTTCTATTATGCCTTTTGTGTTTTATGACTTGCATAAGAAAGCCTTACACACCACATACCACTACCCTAAAACAATATTTACCTTTACTTTCTTCTAATGAGTGAAAGGTAGTTTTTAAATGTTTATCTTTTAATCTAATATGAATTTTGCTTGAGAATGATGAGAGGTAGGTAAACGGTTTTCTTTTCCTGAGAGGTAGTCAATTATTACAGCGTAATTTATTGATAGCTCACATTTGCCTCCATGAATTGAAAATATCAATATTATTATTCATACCTCTTTTATATATAACAATTCTATAGGATAAATATATAATATATGTAATAGGCACAATATATAGAATATACATGATATATATACATATAATATAACATTTATAGATTATTGAACATATCCAATTATCTATTTGTCCATTTCTGGGCAAATTTCATGCTTCTTAATAATAACAGCTTTGTTGTTATGTAATTTAGATACTATAAAATTCACCCTTTTAAAGTGTACAATTTAGTGGATACAATCCACAGAGTTGTGCAAGCATTATCAGTGTCTAACTCTAGAACACTTCATCACACCCCAGAAGAAACTTCAAATCCATTAGCAGTCAGTTCCAATAATCCCCTACTCCCAGACCCTGGCAACCACTAATCTATTTTCCATCTCTATCAATTCACCTATTCTGGACATTTCATATAAACGAAATTATGTGATGTGTAGCCTTTTGTGCTTGGCTTCTTCACTTAGCATGTTTTCAGGAATGATCCATATCACAGTATGTATTGAGGCCAATTCCATGTTGATGTATTTATTATACTTTTATGAGTATTCTGACATCCAGCAGGGTAAATCATCCATCATTGTTCTTGCTTAAAATGTTCTTAGCTGTTAACTGTACATTTCTTTTTCCAGTTTAAATTTTGTATGTGTGTATCAGTAAGTTTACTGGGCTTGCTTTGAGTTTACAAATTAATTTGAGTAGAATTGTTGACTTTGTAATATCAACTCTTCTTATCCGTGTACATGAAATATTCCTCTATTCAGCCAGGATTTCTTTTATGCTGAAGATTTATAATTTTCATCACTGTGAAAATTTCTTCTCAAGTGAATTATAAAGAATTATTTAGTTTTAGTTACTATTGGAGTCATGATTTTTTTCCTGTAATATATTTTAATTGGTTATAACAATTATATTACTGGAAAATAGTTTTTATTCCTTTCCAATATTTATAATTTGTATTTTTGAAATATTGACTTTTTCATTGATAAAGCAGTGGTTATAAACTGGGTACTGTTTTCTTTCCCCAAGGGGACATGTGTCAATGTCCTGAGGCATTTTTGATTGTCACGACTAGGGAGATGTTATTCACGTCAAGTGATTAGAAGTCAAAGATGCTGCTAAACATCTTACACTGCACAGAACAGTCTCCCACACAAAGAATTATCTGGTCTACAATAACAGTGCCAAAGTTAGAAACCCTGAGTCAAAACATTCAGTACAATGTCAAATAGCAGTAATGAAATCAGGCACTTTATATTGCTCCTGGATTTACTTATAGTATCAGTGATGCTTGTTTTTTGGTTTCTAAAAATGAGCTTTATGAAATTTAAAAGTTTCCTTCTATTCCTAGTTTGCTAATGTAAGCTTGCATGTTTGTATTTTAATCAAGAGTGGGTGTTGAATTTATTATTATTCCTGTAGCTGATGAGATGGTCATATGATTTTTTTACCTTAATTTATTAACATAGTATAACAAATAAGCAGATTTTCTAATTTTTGTCTAAACTCATATCCCTAGGACAAACCTTATTCACTTCTCTAAATGTATTTCTGAATTCTATTTACTTTTTTTTAAAGTCTAGGTTTATTAGCAAAAATGACCTATAAAAAAAAAAATGACCTATAGTATTTGTATTTCTGTTTGTATGTATGCATATAGTCTCATACAGCTGTGTGTTCATACTCTTTAAAAGTGTGATTTGGAAGTTATTTGAAATTTTTAAAATGAGTTTTTAAATTAATTTCTTTATGCTATAATATTCTATGAATTGAAAGATTGCTATAACGTGAATGACAAAGGTTCTCTGAGGGTTGTTTCAATTTACTCATAAAATTATTTGGTAATGGTGCTATTTTTAAAGATAGGTTTTTAAATAAAAATAATATACTAGAAAATACATTGTAAAAGACTGCTTCCAACGTTTCAATTAGATGCTTTAAATATATTAAGACATTTAATCTCCTTAAAAATCCTACGAGATACTTGCATTTCTCCCATTATACAGATGAGATACCACTGTACCTAAAATTTAGTAACTGTTTTTAAGAAACTTTGTCTATTCTATTAACCAGCCCAAGTATTCAAATTCTTTTAATTGAAACCCAATGACAAACAGCTGTTGGGATTTTCTGTCTGGAGACATCTCTTTACCAAGTTAAGGTACAAAAATGTGACTTGAACCAGATTTTAGTTAAATTAATTCTTCCAAAGTCCTAGGTTGCAGATTTGGCTATGTCACTTGCTACTTGTAAGATCTTGATCAAGGCCTTTCCCCTATATGATCTCAACTTTCTCATGTGTAATATGAAGCAGCATGAGTAGATGATGTCTTGGGGGCCTTCTAGATACATAAAATTTGGCAGGTTTTCAACCAGTGCTTGGCTATAATAGCTGTGCAGCAACAAATATTTTATAAATGGACAAATATATGAGGCAGGTATGCAATGGATTCAACTAAAGAAGGCCTATGTATTACTTGGGTAAGAATTTTACACTTAGCCAGAATTCCAATGTGGCTTAGAAATCAAATATATTATATTATTAGAGCAAGAATACTCTTTTAATTCCCAGGCTAACTTTCATTCTTTGCTAGTGTTTGGCCAGAGAACTGTTCTTTGAAGAAATCTGAGGTTACTTCTGGACTTGGTGTGAAGTAATATCTGTCATGGGCATGGAATGTGAGAGCAGTAGCACACTGTCATTTATTTGCCATCTCTACCCCAGATTTGTATCTATCTATCATCTATCTATCTATCTAAATACATACATACATACATATAAACATACATACATACAGCTTTCGTGATATAAAGGTCACATATTGTGAATGACAACAGAAAGCAAAGAATCTTCCCTGCGAACCCCTGAAAAAATAAATAATGAGCCAATCCTGGAGAGAGATTAGCCTAATGTTTACATGTTAATAAGAGTCATGATGATTTACAACATGTTCACTTTTCAGCAGAAACAACATTCTCTTTTAGCAGGATGCTACAGAGTGCCTTATTCTGTGATGGAGTCAAAAGGTAATTCTCTTTTTCTAGCTGTTCAGCCAAACATAAATATCATGCTTAAAAATATCATTTGATTTTTGAATAGAGAAATCTTCAAAGAGTTCTCTAGAGTCCACTCTCTTAATCAAATGTTTGATGAGGAGAATTTTTTTTCTTGGAGATTATGGTTCTTGCTAGAGTAGAAGAACTTTCATGGCTTAAAATGATAAGTAGTAGCACTATACTAAGAACATATTGATTGCTAGGGTTTGAATAAGGATTATCCTTTTTCAATACCTATAATTAACTACCTTCCAAATGTAATACTAAAAAGTATGAAATGTTCTTCACATTTAATTAGAGGAAATTTTTTTCTTCCTTCCTTCTTTCTTTCTCTCTCTTTCTCTCTCTCCCTCCCTCCCTCCCTCCCTCTCTCTTTCTTTGTTTCTTTCTTTTTCTATAGTGAATAGATGAACCTAGTTCACTATAAGCTCATAAGTACTGTTTTGAAATGTACAACTTTTCAAAAGATAATTTATGTGAGACACCAAAGCCAGAAGTACTAAATATACACATGTACGTCTCATGTTGTACTTTATTTTTCATACCTAAATCCTAGGGTCTATATTTAACTATTTGAGAAAAGCAGAAGAACAGACAGAAATGAACCCAGTTGCAACTCATCACATAAATAGCTTTCCCATAAGAATGTCACCAATTGTTTAGTTCCTTTGTAAAGCCAAGTTAATAATAAATTATAATTTATCGCAGATGAAATTAACATAGAAATCTCAGTTGTAATCATTTTCAAAAGCGAATGAAATATTTCTCTCACCTGAATATTGGTAGCAAGTTAATGGTGAGAATTACTAATTAGGAATTAGAATCAACTATAGTTTTAATTATGTGTAAATAGTAATTTACCTAGAAAGGTTTGAAAATATGGGATTGTTGCTAAGTATGTATACAGATGGATTGTCCATATTATGAAGAAGATATGCCTACAGTTGATTAGTAAAATCAAGGTACAAGGTGGGGCCTTTTAAGAGAGAGTATAAACATAGAAAAGGAGAGAATCCTTTGCTTTGAAATGTTTTGTGGCTCTTTGAATTTCTTGGATTAAGTTCCATACTACTTACTGCTCAAAGTTCTATAATATCTAACCTCAGTTTGTCTATCTAACATTAGCTCCCTACTCAAATATTTAAGTCTAATCAAACTGATCTGTTCTTTGTACCCTAATCAATTCATGTATCAGTGTTTTACTCTGACATGTCTTACTATCCCTATCTGATTTTATAAGTTTCATCCTTTCTTTAAGGTCTATTGTCAAGAACTGTAAAGGATCTCCACTTGAAAGCTAACAGGTTAGTCTACCGAGTTTCATGATGAAGTTTTCTGACAGTTTTATGACAGAAGACATAAAACTCCTGGGTCAGAGACAAAGGACTTTATTACTCAAAGCACAGCAAGCTTCATGAGCTTCATGTTTGCACTGGTTCTCCTTGCCCCCAAATCTCATGAAAGCAACATGGAGCAATCCAGGTGGATGTTATGTATTGAAGGGTTTGTGTCACAGCCAAGGAATTCAAGATTCGGAGACCTGAATCTTTTACCCTGGATGCAGGCAAGCTTGCCCAAAGTTTTCCCCAGAGGGAAGCACTATTTTTACCATATTGGACAGCCTTCTGTTCTGCAAGAAGAGATACACTATTTCTACCTTTCATGACTGTTTAGTATACAAACATGCTTGTAAAGATAGTTCAGAACAAAAGTTGTTTGTATAAACAGTGCCTGTGCTCATAAGACATGAGAAATGAATGAGACCCATGTAGAAGTACCTCCCAACATTCATTACCCTCATGAAGCTTGCCATTACGACCCAAGTCCTGTCCCCACTACCTTTTCTGGACTTCCACCTAACATTTAGTGCATACTCTCACATTTGTAACTTATCATCAGAGTGTACTTAGTATAATGCTTGGCACCTACTGAGCATGTAATACATGTCAGCTATGATCATTGTATTTGCTTCATTCTGGGTATATGGCTATCTCACAAAAGAGAGAATAAATCCTTTGATGGTAAGAACAGAATCATTTTAGTAATCTCAGGGACTAGCCTAGGCAGAAGGAGTATATACCTAAGTTCTTCAGAGTCTCCCTCTAACTGAAACTATGCCCAAGATTCTTAAGCTGTCTTTCTAAAAGTATGTGAGTCTAAAGGACAAATACTCCCTGCTCCAGAATTAGGCTCCCTTAATAAATGATGTCAAAATGATCTACTGCTCCGCCTTCTGGATGACTGGATGCCTTAAGTTCACCTGGCTCTCTTGGACAGTGGATAGATGTCAGCTCTCATTTTTTATATATGCCTAAACCCTTTGGTCTGCCAAGATTTCCTGGATTTCTGACCTTAGATACCTCACTATCTCACATATAGTCCTGAATTTGTCTAGAAATCATATCCTCCCACTGTTATAGAGCATGTTAACATCTTTCTGGATGCATTTTGACCTCACTAGACTTATCTATACTCTGGTTCACAATCAACATTTAGTGAATTGAGTTGAATTATCCATGTCCTACCAACAACTGACCATCTCATTTTTCCTACCATCTTCAGATTTTCCTTTCCAGCAGCAATATAAAATGGTGCCTAAGAGTTCAGGCCCTGGGTATTATGCTTGGGATCATATTTTGTCTTTGCCTTCTTATGGCTCTTGGGTAAGTAATCACTCTGTACTGAGTTTTCTCATGTATCAAATGTAGATAATATTCCTCATTTCATTCAGTTGTTATGAGATAATATATGTAAAGCCCTTAACAAAGTATCAACACATGACAATTGTTCAATAAATATTAAGTATCATTGCTTATTATTATTATTGTTGTTATTACTATTATCATCAATCCCTGAAGAACTTGGATTATGACTCATAAAAGTGGGTGGGATACTATTCACATGATTAATCAAATTATACAAGTGATAATCCTACAATAATTTCAATGCCCAGGAACCCTATTCAAGCCAGAGAGATTGCTTGATGCACTGAGATAAAATTCTGCTGCAAAGATGTTGGAATTTCCTTTAGCTAAATGGATTCTATTTTTGAGCCTGGTCCAGCAGAACCTTTGTGATACATGTATCCTCCTACCTCATTCTCTATCCCTCTATCAGGTGTGCATGATTTTCTGAGAAATGACTGCTGTGAAGAATCTGGAAAGGGACCAGAAGCAGTAATGGTTGAACAATCTCAAGAACGAAGATAGAAATTGGACATATTCTAGGAAATTAAAAAGGGAAGATGGTTTCATAACTATCTTCAACATTACAAATGGTAGTCATCTCTCCTCAAGGTGGAAAGAGGAGGAAATAGGATTAAAATATAATCAGAGAAATTCAGATTGTTTATAATGTAGTTTGAAAGGAACCATGACTCAAATCCCACAGTAGAGAAGGAGGACAATAAGGGAGTATAAAGATATCCTGGAAATGTTTATAAATTCTGTACATTATCCACTTCTTTCTTACCTCTCAAAAGCCTCTGATAAATGTGTCATTATGTATGCAAATAAGAGAAACTGTGCCATAAAAAAATAATTCTTATCCTGTTCATAGTTTTAAGTACTTTTAATAATTGAATCATTTGAAGTATTCACGTAGGTCTACTTAAAATTAAAAAAATGAAAACAATGTAAGTAGAAAGTCATACACTTAGTAATTAAACTCTTACTTTTTTATATTGTCCTTGATTGAAATCAAAGCATTACTCAAAACTAAATAAATGAGTTAAATTTCTGAAATGCAAAATTTTATTTTCTGTTCATTTTTTATCGTTTTGTGTGAACGACAAGACTATCGAATAAATACATTGCTTGTGTCTGAAACAAGGCCTGTTCTTGGTTTATATCCCATTGAGAGAATTGTGGCCTCATTTTCTCTTTCACATTATTTAATATTTGGTTGCAGCCGCTCTTTGGCAGTAGGTAGGGTATTTGATAATTCTTCTGTGTTGCATAAATATCTTTACTTCAAAGAGATTGCCTGTCTACATCCCACTGGAATTATTTCAAGCCAGATGTCTAATTCTGTCCAACATCTTTAATGTTTTCAAAATCATCTTGGGTGTTGTTAATGGGGTATCATTACGTACAGTTTGAAACTTTGTAACGGGAAGTACGTGAATTCAGTCTGTTTGTGCAACATGAGTTCTTGCTTCTGAAGTCTTTGGGGGTTTTCTTGTATATACCATTCTCTTAATATCTTAATTTTTTCTCCAGGTGACTTAATTATGTAGTCATAGTAAATATTATCTTTCCATTTGACAAATATTTATTAAAATACTAACAGGATCCAAACATTGCACCAGCACTGTGATAAGATGTGATGACTTCATCATAGAAGCTATGAAACAGTTAGGAGGAAAAGAAGCACTGTAGAAATAAACTCTAGTACAAAAGAGGTCAGATACAATGAGCCATGAGATCCCAGACTTGGGGGCTCTAAATATTGTTGGGTGAGAGAAGAAACATTTTGATAAGGCCTCTGTGTCCTAGAAGCACAAGGAAAATAACTCCCAGAAGGAGGGCATGATTAAGCAAAAGTATAAAAGGATGATACGTTTTTTCCAAAGGCAGAAAGTAACACTGCATCAACTGAAGGGAGGTTGGGAGAAAAAAAAAAAAAAGTGTAATATGTTGAGACATCTGGCTTTATCCTACAGAACAAGAAAACTAATAAAATTTTAAAACAGGGTGTAGCATGGGCAGATTTATATTTGACAAAGATAAATCTGAAGGTCACAGGTTGGACAGATTATATGGGAGATAAACTTAAGTAGCCATATCAGTTAAGAAGTACTTGAGTCACTATCCTGAGAGATTTAACTAGCACTAGAAATGGAGAGAAGAGAAATAATTCAAGAATAGACTATTCAGAAGCTATTTCAGTTCAACATCTAACACACAACCATAAAAAAATGCTCAAAAAATGCCACTTGAATGAAAGAACAAAAAAATTAATGCATTAAAAATAGATGTCAAATTAAAATTGTCAGGTCTTTGAAGATAATGGAGTCATATTTTATGTTCTTACATATTTTCTTCACCTTTTTCCTCTGTATTGAAAGCAGGGCTATTTCAAATGTATTCATATTTGTAAATTTATGATGGATTGGTAGATTTGTTGGTTTGTTTTTTTTTTTTTTTTGGTTTTGAAATATCTGTGTTGTAATAAGATGTCCCTCAGCACACCTGGGATTACACTGCTTAGTCCTATAACCAATGGCCATGGGCATTATGTCTTCCCTTTTGCTGATGAGCCCATTCCAATTCAGTGAAGTCCCAAGAACATTTTTGCATTTCAGGTTTGGGTCATAATGGGAACAGAAATCTGGCTCTATTCCACAGCTCCTCCCACGTTACCAAACAAGAGGGTGTCAAGAAACTGGGTAAACCAAAAATCCTAGGAATTCTTACAGTATGTAATAAAGAGTAAGAATTTACTCACATCAACACCAATCACCTTTACCCTCATCTCTTTTTACTGATTTTCATAGGCTCTTCTTACCTTCAAAGATAAAACTTATTTATTTTTCAATTTTAGGAAATTTAACTTTGATAAAATACTTCTAACTAACCTACAGCCCATTTTCTACCTGTCCCAATAATATCTTTATAGAATTTGTTTTCTAGTTCAAGAGAGATCCAGGATCTCATATTGTATTTAGTTGATGCATCATTTTAGCCTCCTTTAATCTGGAGCAGTTATTTTTAGCCTTTATTTTATATAACATTGATATATCTGAAGAATATAGGGCAGCTATTTTACAGAGTGTCTCTCAATTACAGTTTGAGTTTTCCCCAAATTTGAATCAGGCTATGGATTTTTGGCTTGAATATGACATTAGGCATATTATATCCTTAAGGTATCACATTCCAAGACATATGATATACATTTGTATTTTACTCATGATGTTATTTAAATGACTTCATTAAGGGATTATCCAGTTTCTGCACTTACAGTTTGTATGCATTAATATAATTTGACTTTTAGAATTAATATATAATTTAGAGACCATGTAAATATCCTGCCTTCATAAAACTTGATCATCCCATAGATGCTAAATTTGATGAATTTTTGCCTGAATCAATTTTTACTATGATAATTGTAAAATAGTGATTTTTTTCACATTAATTACGTCTTTCATATTGATTAGTTGACATTTCATCATAAGAAAGAACTGTCCCTCACCTTATCTATCTTCTGTGTATCTATTTATCTATCATCTTTCATTTAAAATATCTCTCTAAGTATATCTTTATCAGTGTGGACTCATGGATTCTAATTATATATTGCATAGGTATTTACAGCTGTTAAATATTCATTGTAAACCATGACTTTTAGCAATTAAAAAAAAGTTTTTATTTCATTGAGTGTTTTCTCTCTCTCTCTCTCTTTTTTTGTTTTGGCTTACTTCTCCTTAGTCTGGTATCTGCTTTCTTATTGCTTTCAGTTACTTAGTATATCTTTGTCCATCTCTTTATTTTTAGCCTTTTGAATCAATTGGTTTCAGGTGTGTCACATATACATAGAGTTAGGTTTACCTTCATGAGACGGTTTGAAAATCCTTTTCTTTGCTAGGTGAGTTAAGCTCATTGATAATTATGGATATGACTTGCCTCAATTCTGCTGCATCATTTTATGCCATAATTACAGTGTGTATTATATTTACTGTGTTTCCCCTCACTGTTATTTGTTTTCCTTGCTTCGTTATTTAAGAAGATTTATACTTTTCTAAAACTGTGATTACCTTTGTATTTAGACATGCACTAGTGCCCTGAATTCCTCCTTCTAAAATTAATCTCTTTTCTATCTGCAATGCCAGTTTTAAATGGCATTCCCCTCTTCAATAAATGGTGCTGGGAAAACTGGACCGCTACATGTAAAAGAATGAAATTAGAACACTTCTTCACACCATACACAAAAATAAACTCAAAATGGATTAAAGACCTAAATGTAAGGCCAGACACTATCAAACTCTTAGAGGAAAACATAGGCAGAACACTCTATGACATACATCACAGCAAGATCCTTTTTGACCCAGCTCCTAGAGAAATGGAAATAAAAACAAAAATAAACAAATGGGACCTAGTGAAACTTAAAAGCTTTTGCACAGCAAAGGAAACCATAAACAAGATGAAAAGACAACCCTCAGAATGGGAGAAAATATTTGCTAATGAAGCAACTGACAAAGGATTAATCTCCAAAATTTACAAGCAGCTCACGCAGCTCCATATCAAAAAACCAAACAACCCAATCCAAAAATGGGCAGAAGACCTAAATAGACATTTCTCCAAAGACGATATACAGATTGCCAACAAACACATGAAAGAATGCTCAACATCACTAATCATTAGAGAAATGTAAATCAAAACTGCAGTGAGGTATCACCTCACACCAGTCAGAATGGCCATCATCAAAAAAATCTACAAACGACAAATGCTGGAGAGGGTGTGGAGAAAAGGGAACCCTCTTGCACTGCTGGTGGAAATGTAAATTGATACAGCCACTATGGAGAACAGTATGGAGATTCTTTAAAAAACTAAAAATAGAACTACCATACGACCCAGCAATCCCACTACTGGGCCTATACCCTGAGAAAACCGTAATTCAAAAAGAGTCATGTACCACAATGTTCATTGCAGCTCTATTTACAAAAGCCAGGACATGGAAGCAACCTAAGTGTCATCGATAGATGAATGGATAAAGAAGATGTGGCCCATATATACAATGGAATATTACACAGCCATAAAGAGAAACGAAAATGAGTTATTTGTAGTGAGCTGGATGGACCTAGAGCCTGTCATATAGAGTGAAATAAGTCGGAAAGAGAAAAACAAATACTGTATGCTAACATATATATATGGAATCTAAAAAAAAAAAAGGGGGCAGGACAGGAATAAAGATGCAGACGTAGAGAATGGACCTGAAGACATGGGGAGTGGGAAGGGTAAGCTGGGACGAAGTGAGAGAGTGGCATGGACATATATACACTACCAAGTGTAAAATAGATAGCTAGTGGGAAGCAGCCGCATAGCACAGGGAGATCAACTCGGTGCTTTGTGACCACCTAGAGGGGTGGGATAGGGAGGGTGAGAGGAAGATGCAAGAGGGAAGAGATATGGGGATATATGTATATGTGTAGCTGATTCACTTTGTTATAAATCAGAAACTAACACACCATTGTAAAGCAATTGTACTCCAATAAAGATGTTAAATAAGTAAATAAATAAATAAATGGCATTCCTTGATATTTACCCAATACTTATATAACAATTAGTGTTCATATTCTACTTTTCTCTTTTCCTTTCATTTCTTAGTTTCATTCTCCTACTTTGTAAGAAATATGTTTATACACAGATCTTCCACAACTTCCAACAGGGTTACATCCTGATAAACCTATCGTAAATTGAAAATATCATAAGTCGAAAATGCATTTAATACACCTAACCTACTGAACATAGTAGCTTAATCTGGCCTTCCGTAAATGTGCTCAGAACTTTTCCATGAAACGACAGTTGGGCAAAATCATCTAACACAGAGCCTATTTTATAATAAAGTATTAAGTATCTCATGTAATTGATTGACTACTGTACTGAAAGTGAAAAACAGAATGGTTGTAAGTGGATCAGTTGTTCACCCTCGTGATTGCGTGGCTGACTGGTAGCTGCAGCTTGCTGCCACTGCCCAGCATCGGGTGAAGGGAAAAGATCAAAATTCAAAATTCAAAGTATGGTTTCTACTGAATGCTCTTTGCTTTCCCTCCATCATAGTCAAAAGGTCATAACTCAAACTATCCTAGGTCTGGGACCATCTGTATTATTCTTCCACCATGTCCTCACTCCTTTTTTAGTCTTAGATCTAAAATTAAATATACTAAATACTTACCATTGTTGAGATTTTCCAGGATGGAGCTCTTCCTCTAATAGATTTCCTTAGAGGGTTTTGCACTTTTAATATTTGAAGAACAGATTGGCTAGACATAAAATCTTTGGCCCACACTACATTTTCTTGAGTTTCTTGAAAATCCTTCTCCACTATCACCTTGCCATGGCTGATTGATGTGCTCTTGAGATATCTGGTGACCATATTGCTTTCTTATTTTTATAAATAATTTGGTCATTTTTCCTGTAGGCTCTAAGAATTTTATGTCTTTAAAGTTTAATAATTTTACCTTGATATGTTTCTGAGTAGTCAACCTGGCCCAAGTTTTTCCAGATACACAATGAGTTTTTTTCAATATGCTGACATAGAGATTTAATTTTTGCTGGAAAATTGTTTTTTGAATTATAGTTATAAATATTAGTTTAGTTTCATTGTTTTGTTATTCTTGTTAAGAGATTCTAGTTCCAAACATATAGATATTCTTTTCATGTCCTCCATTTTTTTTTAACTTTTTTTTTTGGGGGGGGGGTTATTTATTTATTTAATTTTATTTATTTATGGCTGTGTTGGGTCTTTGTTTCTGTGCGAGGGCTTTCTCTAGCTGCGGCAAGTGGGGGCCACTCCTCATCGCGGCCTCTCTTGTTGCAGAGCACAGGCTCCAGACGCGCAGGCTCAGTAATTGTGGCTCACGGGCCTAGTTGCTCCGCGGCATGTGGGATCTTCCCAGACCAGGGCTCGAACCTATGTCCCCCGCATTGGCAGGCAGATTCTCAACCACTGCACCACCGGGGAAGCCCCATGTCCTCCATTTTAAACACTTTTTTTCCTAGCTGTTATTAATTTTCCTCTTTTTTTAATATTTATATTGGTGGTTATTTTCCTTTTCTTTCAATGTCCTTTATTAAATTTTCATTCAGTTTTATTCTCCCTTGAGCACCTTGAATTTTATCCTTAATTTTTTATATTTTTAAGTTTTTAAAAAAATTTCTTTCCTTAGTTTTCTGTCAATTCTTATTGAACGTCACACTTTTTTGTTTTTGCTTATTTTTGTCCTTAATTCTTGAATTTAGAGTCATTTTTTAAAAATATACCTGACTGATTTATTTAATTCATTTGAGATTGTTTTGTGATAGATTTGTTCTCCATTTGACTGGATATTTAGAAACATTTTTAACAGATTAAAAGCTTTCTGTTTTGTTTTGTTTGAGTAGTTTGGTATGGAATTGCTCTGATATTTTTCTATTTTGAGGTATTTGTGGACGGGGTTCCTATCTCATGAGTGCTCTCTTCTGCTAGTATAGTGACATGTAGTTTCATTAAGGGTTGGCATTGAGGATGAAGGAGGATGGATTGTCTTATTTTGTGGTTCTATGCTGCTTCTGCAGGGCCTTTAATTTTTCCCTCTTCTTTTTTTTTCAAACACTACCATGCCTCGAAGGGGCATCTCTTCTCTCCCATTAGCAATGCTCTGAGGCTGCCTCCAATGCTACTCCCCTCTAGGCCCCTTGCTCTAGACTCTACCAAGTCTCTGATCGGTGTCCAGGATTTTGGCACTTAGTGTTGGACTTTCTCTTCCTGGGATTGACTTTCTTTCCTGAGCTTTGTCTACATTTTCATCTTCCCTTTTCTATTCACTATCTTTGCTCCATTTAGATTCCTCTTTCTCTGCATTAATCTCTGCATTCATAAGCTTGCAGCCCTGAAGGGAGTTCCAACAGTAACTGTTAGAATTTTGTTTCCCTATTCACTTTTAACTTGAAATTTACAATATTCTCTGACTCCTATGAATACTGATGATATTTTTTGTATGATTGTCTCTTTAAGCTTCTCCACATGCACTATTTACTTACATTTTTATATGTTTGAATCAGTAATGCATACTGAATTTTTATTCTGCTTTTTCACTTCACTTTATATCATATCAATTATCCAGTGTTTTCATAAACTTTACAATGCCTTTCCAAGTTTGAAAACTTTTAAAATATAGTTTCCTATTACATAAGTAATACTGATTTAGAAATCTTACAAAGTATGAAAAATAACAATGAAACTGGAAAAGAGTAATTCCATCTCTCAGAGGCAAACAGCAGTGACATTTCCATTTTTCCTTTCCAGGATGTTTTTCTACACAGATTGACAGTGATGATACTGTACCTATAATTTGGCATACTGCTTTTTTCATTTATCTGTGTTTTGTAATTGTTTTCTATATAATTTAAATTATTCATAAACATAATTTTAAATGTCTTCCTAGTATTCCACCATATGGACATTCTCCTAATGTTGACTACAATTTTCATTACTGATAAAAACTCTACAATGAACATTTTTGTGCATAAATTTGCATCCATATTCCAGATTATTTTCTTAGAATATATTTCTAGAAGGGGAGTACAAACCCACCGCATCATTATTACTGAATACTAAATTTTGATTCATTCTCAATTGCTTGGAAGCATGACTTTAAGTGCCCTCCTATAAAGGCAGGGGTGGTAAGTATACTTTTGCAGTATGTACATATCTGGAATTGCTTATTCTCGTCCTCATATATGATAAGTAATTTGACATAGTATCAAATATTGATCCACATTTTAAAAATGTCCATACTCTACATATGTTGCTCCATTAGCTTCTGTCACTTAATGCAGAGACTCTTAGAGCAGCCTGATTTTACTTCCTTGTGGATTATGTATTTTCTCCACCTGGATTTTTATCTATTAATAACTCATGAATTTATATCTCTAGTCCAGAGTGCACCTCTGAACATCAAGGACATATATGCAATAGTTAAGTTACCCTTTCCACTCTGACATCGCACAGGCATCTCAATTTTAACATGGATCTCACACTTAACCAGCCTCAAAAACAGCACTCTTGGTCTCCTCCCACACCACACAGAAACACACACACATACATAATGCAGACCTGCTACACTCCAGCACACATACCTGATCATCCATCTAGCAGCTTAAGACAAAAACCTGGATTCTCAGTTTCTTACTTTTCCTCATATCCTACATGAAGTATCTCAATAACTATATGAATCGTGCCTTCAAAGCATAACACATGTTTACTTGTCTCCATCTGCACTGCTAACACACCTGTCAATTATATCTTACCTAGAATGCTTTAGTAACTTCTTGAAAGACCTCCTAGATATTTCCTATTTTCCATTCTTCCACAGCAGCAAAGAAGATCTTTTGTTAAAAAGTAAGTCTTACTTTTGTCAATCCTGATCTTAAAAATCGTCCAATGGCTTCCAATAGTAGTAACAATAAGATCCTAAATCCTCACGCTGGCTTAGAGGGTCCTAAATAATCTGTCTGTTTTCCTCTCTGATCTGTGACCTTCCTCTTTTGCTTGCTCCGTATAGTCAAAATATACATTTCTCCTTTTAGTTCCCAAAATATACCAGCTTATTCCGATCTTAGGATCTTTTCAACAGCCATTGTTTCTTTCCAGAATGTTCCTGACTATTCCTGTTCCAGACTTTTTTGTTGTTGTTCTTGCTTGTTGTTCTTGTTTATTGTTCTTGCCTTGGATTAAAGGCTGCTTTCTCAGAGGGGCTTTTCCTGACCACTCAACTTTAAGTGACCTCTAATCACATTCTCTCACATCACTCACCCATATTTTGTTCATCGTAACACTTATTAATATTGATGCCCTTTTATTTTTTTTATCTGTTTATTTTCTGTCCTTCTTATCATAAAAGCCAAAACATTTCCATATTCTTTACTTCTATATCCCCAGAATCCAGAATAGTATTCTATAAATAAATTTAAATACAGGAATGAATATTTTCTTTATGTTGCAACGTTATTATGTTGACAAAATTTATCTAGATATGTTCCCTGACCTCCACATTTCTTAACTGTTTCATCAGCATTTCATCTCTTTGTCCTATTCCTCTTCTTTCTCAGGGACAATTTTGTCTTCCTTGTCACTGACTGTCTGTTATGTCAGTTTTAATCTTTCTTACCTCCTATGCAGATTGTAATCTTGCAATTCCATTTCCAGGCTCCCTTCATCCTAATATTTCCTTCTCTCTCCCTTTTCCCTTGTCCCTTTATCTTGTTGATTTTAATTTCAGCTTGATCTCTCAATATTTATTTCTAGCCCTATTTCATCCAGATTTTCATTTTTTCAACTACTGAGAATGACAAATTACTTTGTTATTTTTCATCTAACTACCAAAGAAACATTGTTTTTGATCTTCATAATAACGTTAGCTTGTTCTACAACATTTTTGTGAGCCTCATGATGTATGTGTATATGATTGTTTTCTCATTCTTAAACTAGGGAGAGATTTAGCTAGACTCAGTGTTTGCCCACACCAACAAAGTGGGTATATAGATTTTTCTTTGCTCTCTCTGAGTTTTTTGGTTGGATAGCAGGTAAGTGTGTATAACTCTGCCCAATCCTTCCTCACACACTTTCTCTAGTGTAGATGTGTTGAGCTAAGCACTGATGTTGAAGATGACAAACTAAATTTCCTAATACTTACTGCTTCCAGAGCTCTTTCTCTTTCCACTTCCATCTTCAATACTTGATTGTGAGGATTATGCCTTCCAAGATGCAGTGTATCACTGACCATATCCCTCTCCCTGCTGTTTGCCCAGTTGCTTTATTAATATTAAAATATAATTATACAAAGGCAGAAACTTATTGGTATTTGGGTGTACTGTACTCTGGCTGCCTCAAAGGGTAGCACACAGTACTAGAATGATGGCTGCTCATATTTCTTGTGCGTAAAGACCTTTATTTATTCTGGAAAAAAAACACGACAAAGGGCAGGGGAGTAATAAAAATTGTCAATAATTTCAGATGAGGCAATCTGATGTGGGCCACTAATAAGACACTTTATTCCAGTTCTTCCCCAGCCCTCCAGTTAGGGGAAAATCCTCCCAACTTTTGGCAGTTGGTTGCCTCTTTGTCCTAATTATCAGTGTTGTGGGTTTGGATATTTCGTTTGTTTGTTTTCCCATGTATTTTAATAGGAAATTGAAAGAAACTAATTTTGGGCCTGCCAGCCTGAAAAAGTTTTAAACATGAACGCCTCTAGCTATTTCTTAGACAAAACAACATTTCCAATTGTTTTCATTCAGATAGTGCTTTACTGTGGTGTAGGCTGTACATTTAATCAAGAAGAAACATCTTCTTCAGGAAAGAAACATCTCTGCCTTAACAGAGAGATGGGACCCACCAACTGGTAAAATTAAAATAAATCCAGAATAGCCAAGTATCTAAAATCAAACAACTACAATAACAAGTTTATTATGAACTTCCCAGAACATCTTACAGATTCACCTTTGAGGAGCTTGCATTGCTCATATTTATAACACGAGTAGTTTCTAGGATAAATATATATATATATATATATATATATATATGTGTGTGTATGTGTGTATTTGAAGAGTCCGGCACTGGGCAAAAGGCATATATGTGATTCCTCAGGCCTGACCACAGGCAATTACAAGGCTTTGCCTGGCAGGCTTCATGGGGAAAGTTGCCCTCCCCACATGAGACTTGGTGCACAGCCAGTGCATGACAGTTCTCTAGAGAGAGTTGCAGTCAAGGACCCAGGTTCCCCTGGACCAGCCATACTCATACATATATCTGCATTCCTAACTCAGGCACCTCCATTCAAAGGTTTCCTTATCAGGGCCTCAGCTGAAGTACTTTCCAGTACCTCCATCAAGACCATCTTATTGGGGTGCCTTGGCTGAGGCATTTTTCCTCACTCTGACTCTTTACATTTCCACTCCTAGCCTTTCCATCTCTCCTTCCCCCTCTTCCCTGGGTCAATATAAATGCAGGAGGCTTTTGGGTGAATCTCAAGACCTTCTAACCATATTCACCATTTTCTTCTACATTTACTAGCCATTCTCATTCCTGGAATCCTCAAAATCAGATGAAGTGTAAATAACATTTGTTTACTTCTTTTATTTTCTTTCATTGGGATTAGAATCAGCCGTTTGTCACGTCCATGATCTTCTGAAATACTAAAGAATCCCTGCATGGTAGAGCATAGTTGATACTCTAGAAAATGGTGTCATTTCCTCAACCAATAACCCCCATACAAAAAACTTCCTATTTCCCCTGATGCTACGTTCCTGTGTAAAAATGTTCATATTTGATTCCTGCATACTCTCCAAACTTATCTACTACTTACTTCTTTTGATACAAACATAGGGAACTGCCTTTCCCATCCCATATACACCATGATCAGTAATGACTCTATACGTTTGCATATTTGTTCCCTCTCCCTGGGATACACTATCTTGTATTGTAAAAAGAAAACCCCCGCTTCAAGTACCTTCTTAAGTGCTACCTTCTCTGAAAGTCATCTTTGACCTCTACCATTAGATTTACACTGCCTTTATCATATTTTCATCCTGGAGTTTTTACACCACTCTACTGTAGCAATTATAACATTACAGTATAATTATTTAGTTGCTTCCTGACCCCCTGCATGCAGTAAGTATTTGTATAAAAAGTGCCTGAAATCTCTCTTGGCATATAATGGATATTTAGTGAATATAGTTTAAAAGAACAAATGAATGATTCTCAAAGATAACACAGATAGAAACTAATTAGGCTAGAGTAGTCCTTATTGTCTGTCATCCGTTAATATTATATCATCTGCCCTGAGCTTTGGCTAAGAGTCTATCTTTTCCAAGCTCTAGCTGTGAATATAAATTTTAAGTTATATTTGTATTTTTAGTAATTTATAAAGATCTAAGTTTTTAAATTTGGGGTAAAGAAAGCATATTCATTGAGTTATTTAGTATCCAGTAGAGACAGACAAATGGACAAAAGTATATAGAACAATACTTATGAGCACTTAGAAATTAATAAGAACATGTCTTTGAAATTATTTCTTAAGGTAGTTAGAACATGAGGTGACATAATTCATTTTTAACCACACAGTACATGTATGCAAGTTATATAATACATGCTAACAATGATAATGTGGGGTTATGAAAGTGGTTGGACATTTGTATCATGGAAAGATATTTAGGTAAATGGTTTTGCTTTTAAAATGGCTGTTTTAGAGCAAAATTCAATCATAAATAGGCAAGTCAATGATTGGTTGACTAGATTTAAAGGGCAGCTCTCTACTCCAAATGTAGCACGGCCTCAGGACTCAGCTTTGCCTGAATGAAGGCATCCAGGCTGTGGGGTGCATTTTGAAATGCCTGGATTTTACAAAGCTTTGGCTGAGAGCAGAAGTGATTCTTTCTGAATAAGCAATGTAGTTTGCTAGTATGTACCAGAGAAACATGATACTATTACTCGTATTTCCACAGCAATTTGTTTTTCAGTGCAAGAGTGATCCTTCCCTCATGCTTACCAAAAAGAGATAAGAGACATAAAGATGGCTTCTGCCTTCTAGACAAAGAGTATTGATTGTTCAACAAACCAGTAAGGATGAGTAAGTGCTAAACGGAAATCATAATAACACTATGATGATCTCTCTGGACAAAAATCAATAGAAAGGGAATGGTTTTATAAGAGATATACAATGTTATTATTCTAATACCTCAAGCCATAAAGCTGAGGCATTTGAGTGTGACATGACATATTAGCTGAACTGAATGGGAAACCATGGTGGCCAAAATGATCTCAGTCATTTCTGACAGTACATATCTCACTACCTCCTCACCTCCTCCCCTACCCACATACACACAGGAATGAGCTCCAGCTACATTTCCTTTCAGTTCCTCAATTTGTTGCAATTCCTGAACTTTGTTCTCACCTCAGGGCCTTTAACCTTGCTGTTTCTTATGCCTGGAACATCAGTTACTAGCTATTTGTCATCATTCAGGTCTCTGCTCAAAAGCCATTTCCTGAGAAGACTTGCCAAGCTACCGTATCTAAAAAAAAAAATCTACACTTTATCCCCTACCAATATCTGTCTAGCCCATCCCCTTCTTTGCATTTACTCCATAGCCTCTCTGTGGTTGTTTTTGTCTTTGTTTATTGCCTATCTCCTGCCTTGGTAGAATGTAAGCTCTATATTTTATCTTATTCAGTATTGTCTTCCCCAGACTACAGAACTTTGTTTGGAATATAGTGGGTGCAAAATAAATACTTGTTTAATGAATAGACAAATATCTTTTAATAACTGATTTTCCTAGTACATGTCTGTCATCTTTTCCCCCATCAGATTGCAAATTTCTTGATAGCAGGGTTAGGACAACATTCCCTTCTTCTGCCCCTTCTGCCTACAGAAAACTACAATCTAGCTTATCCCTTTAAATCTTTTCCATTTCTGATTACTGGAACAAATATTGACTCTGTGGATAAAGAGGCTTGCTATTTAGAAGTGTTTGTTGTTTATGTTTTTGTTTTCTTGGCCACTGGTTGGCCACGTTTCTCTGTGGGTATAAGACAGATATAAGATATTATTACTAATTTTTTCTCTTTCCTCTCTGCTATTCCAGGAACAAAGTTACCATGTAAAATTAATCTTCCCCAAAACAGAAAACACTCTATATGAGGAAAATATTCTTTGCTTTTCAACTGTACATAGAAACCACAAAAAAGGAGGAGAAAAAGCAAGTTAGCCTTTTTAAGCTTTTAGAAATTCATGATGTTCAATTGACTAACTGGTTCTTATACTTTAGTTACTGCCTCATTAACTATAAAGGAGAAACTATCTTGGGTTCAAAGAGAAAGATAAACCATAGCTTTTTATTCCATAAGGGAAAATCTAATTATAACTTACAGAATCAATGGGAGTAATATTGATATAAAATATAGAAGAGAACTATTAAATTGCCTCACTAAAGTAGTAGTATTAGATGGATTTCTTCTAGGTCAGTAACTTTTTTCCCCATTTTCCTGGAGTGTTAATTATTTATTCATTAGTTTCCTTTGTTAACTGTGAAATTATTACCTTTTAGCTTAATCTGTACATTTTCTATATTCTCTATTCCTGTCTCATGTCTAGAAAGTTTTCTAAAACAAAAATTTTCCCTCTACTGCTTGTGTGTATTTATGGGTTTGAGATTAAAACTTAGATGCTATGTACATATACCGGAGAACTCAACATCTAAATTATGGCTTGCAAGAAAACTTGTTAGCATTTTCAATAATTTTCCCAAGTGTAAATTCAGGGAAAATCAATTTACTTTCTCTTTTTTAAATCTCAGGCTTAAGTTGTAATTTTGCAGTTCCTAGTATCTCTCTGAAGCTCATGGTATATTCTTCTACTTCTTTTCTATGTATTTCATACTGATCCTTGGAGTTGATCTTGAAAGAAAATTAATAGGTTATTTATTCAGTATTGCAGTGTTTCAGGTAACAAATGTATGACAGCTACTTAACCAATCCCTGAGTAGCCAACCAGTGAGTGTGGCATTAACGATTTTGGAGAAAGTTAACTAAGTACATCTATCACTTTGTCATGTGTGGTAAAAGAATGCATCAATCAGAGCATAAGAGGGATCTGTCTTTGTTTCTGTCTGTGGGTACTACTGAAATCTGTTACAAAAATCAATAGAACAGGTATGGTAAGCTGCATTTATGTTGATTAAATAAAACAAATGGAAAAAGAGAAGGTATGAGACTGGTAATATAGCTCCTAGAATGAAGCAGAGGTCAGTTTCCGGAAATATAAGTCATCTTTCTGAATTTGGCATTCCTGAGCGGATTTTCCAATATCAGTCTTATAAACGTGATCTAAATGTTTGAACTATTAACTTTGTAAAGGAATTATACTCCAGTAAAGACGTTAAAAAAATTTTTTTAATGATATTTAACCTCATACAAGGAGAAGCAAACTGATAATCCAGTCATGGGTGTTTTATCCTGTTATTTAATTCCACTCTATATAGAAATCATTTGAGAGATTCTCAATGCACTTTCATCCTAACACAAAAGCCTAATGTCTGTCCCTGCAACAGTATCCTTCCTATGCCTTTATCTTTTTACTACTAGAATCTCTCCATCTCAGTACATTCTGCCATCTGTAATTTCATTAGCAAAAGCAGATGAGGAGAAAAGGATCTAACAAGAGATGAGGAAAAAATAAGCATTTGCTGAGTGTTTTTGATATAAACGAAAGAACTGAGGGAGTAGATAAGAGGAATAAAGAGGTTCAAGATGTCAGTCCTTAAGACAGGCAAGGAAATCATATGAGCAAAGAAAGAATATAATTTTGAAATATATCTAAAAGTTATTAAAAACCAATGATAGGGCTTCCCTGGTGGCTCAGTGGTTGAGAATCTGCCTGCCAATGCAGGGGACACGGGTTCGAGCCCTGGTCTGGGAAGATCCCACATGCTGCGGAGCAACTGGGCCCATGAGCCACAATTACTGAGCCTGCGCGTCTGGAGCCTGTGCTCCGCAACAAGAGAGGCCGCGATAGTGAGAGGCCCACGCACCGCGATGAAGAGTGGCCCCCGCTTGCCACAACTAGAGAAAGCCCTCGCACAGAAACGAAGACCCAACACAGCCATAAATGAATAAATAAATAAATAAATAAAAATTAAAAAAAAAAAACAATGATAAAGGAAGCAATAAGTTACATTTCTTCACAGAAGGATAAAACAATGATTCAGTTACGAGAGAATAAGAATTGAGGCCTACTTTCAAACAATTTGCAAGTATACATAAAATTCAAAAAATGTGATAGACATATTCTCATGCATATCTAATAAAGTGCAAGCTGATGCAACATATTTGGGAAGCAATTTAGTAATATTTGTAAAGTGCCTTAAAGTTGTTAACATTCTTTGACTCAATAATTGCCATTCGAGAAATCTATTTGAAGTAAATATTCTGAAATTAAGGAACTATACATGAAACACAATGACAGTGTTATTTATAATAATCAAAATATTGAGCCAACCTAAATTTTCAACAATAGAGAAATGTTTTAATAAATAATGCATATCCATTCAAATACGTTTTGGGGAATGATACATAGAAAATGATTCATTATAAAATGTTAGGTTAATAAAATAAAAGCCACACACCATTCCCTGTATATTATTATTACTATTTTTATACATAAACATTAATTATTTATATTGTTGAGATAAAAGCATCTCAGTTTCTATTTGTTAAGCAAATTCTGAAAATAATTACATTGTTGACTGAAATGAAAATTACTGGAGAAAGAATAGTGTGGGCTTTGGAATTTTAATAATCTGAATTCAACTTTTTCAACTACATGGCAGAAGTATTTAATGCTTACTGAAGTTTCCATGTGCTTAACCTCCCTTTGGCTTAGGTTGGAACTATAGGAGTAGTTTCAGGTCCTGATCAAAGGACTATAAAATATGTTGTTATCATGTCAAGAAGTTAAGCACCTACGTGCCTCTACCATCTTTCTCTTCCTTTGCAATGATCTCGTTCAAGGCTATGTGTTCCAGGTAGTGTAATTATAAAATGGAGGACAGTTCAACTCAGACTGTGACATGAATGAGAAATAGATTTACTGTTTTAAGCCAGGGAGGTTTAAGGCACTGTCTGTTCCTAGAGCATAACCTAACCTATCCTGACTAATATACATTATTTAATAGCTCCTACGAACTTGAAATAGTTATTTAATCTTTCTAAGTCTCTTTTTCATCACTTGTGAATCTAGGCTGAAGGGCAATGAAACATAACTTTTAGTTATGCAACATGAATAAGTCCTAGAGATCTACTATACAGTATAATACCTATAGTTTAATACTATACTGTGTCAGTTGGCCTTCCAAATCCATGGGTTCCGCACCCACAGATTCAACCAGCCTCAGATTTTGATCCATGGTTGGTTGAATCTGCAGATATGGAACCATAGACACAGAAGGCCAACTGTACTATGCCGTTTTATAAAAAGGACTTGATCGAGCATCTGCCAATTTTATGGGGGGTTGCTCCTGGAACAAATCTCCTGAGGACACCAAGGGACAACTATACTTTAAAATTTGCCAGGAGGTTAAATCTTATGGTAGGTGTTCTTATCATCATCATCATCATAAATAAATAAATAAAGAGGGCAAGAGGAAACTTTTGGAGGTGAGGAATACATTTACAGCATAGATTGTGGTAATGGTTTCACCACTGTATACTCATCAAGTTGTACACATTATGCATTCAATATGTATAGCTTTTTGTATGTCAATCATACCTCAGTAAAGTGCTTTAAAAAATAATTTAGTGAAAAAAACATAGAAAATGATTGTACAATAGTTTTGGTTGATTTTGAATTTCGTTAAGGCAAAATAATCAAATCTCATATTTTACCTACACATACTCCTCATACACATGACCCTTTAGAATGGAGACCAATCACTACAAGTTCAATTATTTGTTAAAGAATTGGTCAAAATACAGAAAATGTATAAAATAGGTGAAGTCTCAGATTTGGGAGCGGACTAAGATAAGGAAAAGAGGAAAAAATAAAAAGATAAAGATAGAAGTGAAAGCTGTATGATCTGTAAGAGCAGAGTTCAGTGACCTCATAATAACATAAAAAATAAAATCTCACGTTGTTTCAAGATTCACTTAAGAAAATAATCATATACTATAAGTGAGATAGAGACATGGCTTCATGTTTGTCAGAATTATTAAATAAATCAACTCACAACATACTATATATAAAAAGTAACACAGAATGGTTTTTGTTCGTTTTCCAAGGAAGAAAGAAATTGTGTGTGGTGGCAGTGGGAATTAGCAAAATTACTTTAAAAATAGCAAGGAGGAGATGGAGAATTATATGGTTTAGAGAGAAGAAAAACAACAACTACAGCCATAGACACAGAACTCATTACTGCACTTTTGCAAGTTGGCCAAACTGTTTTAATAGTATGTTTTTCTCTAGGGTTATAAGCTCCATTAACAGAAACTATGATATAACTTTGAAACTATCTGTACTAGCTCTAGCAAATTGTTTCCTTCCCCCAAACCTCACTACATAAAGCAGCAAACCCCTGGTTAGTTAAGTACTAAAATTTTGGAAATATAATAAATGTATCTGTAAGATTTCTAAGATTTCAATACTAATCTCAAAGGGAAACTATACTCATCCAATCACTCTGGTACTGCATGACAAGGCACTGAATAGAAAAGTCAGTAAAAGTATCCGAGCACAGAGAGGCAAGCTGTAGTCAATATCAGACTTGCAAGGGAGATGTCAGATAAAATATCATTTAGATTTACCAAAATTTACTTCCCAATATTTGGTGTTTAGACTGCATGGAATTCAGAGCATACATCCAATCTTATTTTTACCCCTTTTTCCTTCATCCTCTCCTTAACTTTCTATATTCAGTATAATAAGCTATTTAAATATATTCATTTCAAGAAAAGTTTGCCAGTCTGAGTTTTCATTGGCCATTTCACAACATTTAACCAAATTTTTATTTGTTAAAAAAATAATTATCCCTAAATTCATACATTAATATCTAGTCAGCTTAAACAAAGCAATTGTATAGGGAAAGAAAGAACAATCAGAAATTATTTATTGATTTTGCTGTTGACTATTTCTAGCTACAGTTCTTACCTCAAAATTGTAATGTTTCCCAATATCTATCCATAAAAGATAGACTAGTAGAGCCCTACTATATGTAGAAGGAATGCTACCTGAACCAGAGAGCACAGTCTTTCAGTCATGATAAGATGGTGAAAGGCCATGGCCTTTGGTATCAAATGGGACTTTACACTGAGGCTCTGCTGAGTTCACATAAGCAAGCCCCTTTACCACTCAGAAAATAGGCATGGTGTTGCCTCTGATTGACATGAAGCATGGCTCTGGAGACATGGTTAATACAAATAACTTAGAATAATTCTTTTTATCAACAGATGTGCATTCTTTTCTCTCACTCATTTCCCTCTCAATATAGGAAGTCACTTCTGTAGAGGTTAGATTTTCCTGCCGCCCAAATTTCAATGTTACCTCATATCTTCAATGTGTAAGTCCTAGATTGAATTCAAGTAAAGACATAGGTCTTTTAATTCCTTTAGATAGTCCCACATTCATGCAAAAATAATTTTTGAAAGCATAATATTGTGGATATACAAACATGCAAAAATATTTACAGTAGCTCCTCCTAGGGAGTTTAAAATCTTATGAGGCCACAAGCCAAAAACATACAGAACAGTTAAGAAAGTAAGATAAAATGAATCCATTTTGAAGGAACAATTAAGGAGGAATCAGAATGAGCTGAAGTCAGGTGCTAAGAGAAGCTTCCTATGGAAGGTGAATCTTGAGCATAAAAGAGAAAATGTGTCTCCCTCACTAGAGCAATTCTTTGCATAGCTATTTTGCATTTCCTGTTTCTATAAATTGTGGAGTAGAAATGGTGAATTTTACCCATCCCTGTGACTTCTGGGTACAAAGGAAAATTTTTGTGTCATACTACATGAGCTAACCCAATACCTCTAATTGCTCCTCACGAAACAATAAACATCAAAGCAGAAATTAAATGTGGATGTTATAAAGCATACTTTTTCTAAAATATAAGAAAGAAGAAATATCAGAAATATTTAATGGGAATAATTAGAAAGGAAATGTTCGATATGGCTTAACAACAACAACAAAGCTGAGGAAAACATAAGAAAGGGACAATAGCCAGAAAAGCATACCAAATGTGTTCTTAAAAATTGAGCCAGGGCTTCCCTCGTGGCGCAGTGGTTGAGAGTCTGCCTGCCAATGCAGCGGACACGGGTTCGAGCCCTGGTCTGGGAGGATCCCACATGCTGCGGAGCAACTAGGCCCGTGAGCCACAGCTACTGAGCCTGCGCGTCTGGAGCCTGTGGTCCGCAACAAGAGAGGCCGCGATAGTGAGAGGCCCGCGCACTGCGATGAAGAGTGGTCCCGCTCGCTGCAGCTAGAGAAAGCCCTCGCACAGAAACGAAGACCCAACACAGCCATAAATAATAAATAAATAAATTTTTTAAAAAATTGAGCCATTAATAATGAGATGACATATAACAGATGTCAAAGGAAAAAGTGCAAAAACAATATAGCATGACTATTTTAAACAAACTTTGAAGTCTCTGGAGAATTTAACAAGTAAGAAAACATTTCTTGAAATTCTCATTTGTGAATCTACATTCTGAAAACCTAGAGGTGTTCCATGGAAAAAAGTTACAGTGGTCCTGTAGGTTTGAGGATGTGTGCTTTCTTTACTGTAGCCCTTCTCAAAAACTTTAGTTAGTTAATATGCACTGTTGTAAATATTCAAAGGTAAGGGGGAGTATAAAAAATTTCCAAGGTTATTTGGCCACGGAATTCTCCCTTACACTCAAAGAAAAGATTAAGAAATATCTTGAGAAACAGCAGTATTCTTCGGAACATAGTTTGGGAAATACACCACTTCACACATGAGTAGTCAAAGCCTATCAATACAGCAAATTTATATTGACTGTCTAAACTAGTGGAAAAGGGTTCTTCATTTGCTAATTGTCAATTACATAACTGAATATTTCTATGTCCAGATAAATGTGGACAGATAAGTGCTTTAAATATGCTTTCTTTGCAAAAAGAATGTAGTTGAACTTCTCCTTAGCCCCTGTCCAATTTTCCAGGTTCCAGGTAACCTGGTGTATTCAGTAACACTGCAACAGGCACACTTTGCATAAGTACCCCAACGATGTGATTGTAGTCACTATATTAAACTGACATATTGGCAGGGCTTAGGGGATGAACAGCAAAGGCAGAATTATAGAATTTGAGAGATAGAAATCACTTTGGAGATCTTCTAGTCGAACTCTTTTACAAGTGAATGGATGGAGTACAAGTGGTAAAAAGATTTTTCCAGGGTCTCATAGTCAATTGGTAGAAATCATTTCTCCCAGGCCAGTCTAGTCCATGCCTTGAGCAACAGAAAATTAAAACAACTCTTTATGGGAAAAAAGAAGGAAAAAATACTATATCTGTTCGAATTTGTTTTTAAACCGGTCTTTAATAGCCTTAAGGAGGAAAAATGACTGATTGTAATTAATTCTATTTTTTCTCACTTGCTTCCCTCAAAACCATCCCAACATCTAGCAAGTTCCTTTATACCCAATGGGTTCTTATTAAATGTCTCAATTAAATGGCTGTGAACATCTGAATTCAGAGACTACCAAAGAAATGAAGTGGTTGTTTCCTTTATAAAGTGATTCTTCCCGTAACAGAAGGCTCACACTCAAGCCCTTTTGTCTTCACCTGGTGTGCTGCAAAAAGCAGAAGCCCTGTGCTGAGAGCTAATCCTTGGAGCCACCACCGACCGGGTTAGCATTTCTTCTCGCAAATGCATTGTTAGGGAGGGGGAAAGTTTCCTCTCTGCCCTTCTTGAGATTTTGTGAGTTGACACAAGAGAGATTAAGAGCAGAAAAAGACACAAATTTAATTTGTGCACACGGTGGTCTCATAAAAAAGGACCTAAGAAGTGGCCAAAGCAGGGGGCTTTTATACTTTTTAGACAAACAATAAATTTGAGAGGAATTGACAGGACAAAGAAACTATGTTTGGGTGCTTAATTAGTAAGGAATTTAAGTAAAGTTTGAGTTTGAGTAGTAAATTAGTAAAGGAGTAACAAGGTTTACGCAGAGGCTTCTCAGCCCTGAACTCCCTGCCTCTGGTGAGAACGACGTCTTTTTACCTCCTGGTACAGGGAGGGCATCTTTCACATGGGAGATTTATTTCCTGTTTTCAGGGAGACAGAGAGGAGGGTCAAACTGCCCTCCTTGCGTTGGCCATTTCTTAAGTAAGCTTAATTCAAAATAATCAAAGTGAGAAAATGTTTACTGATACTAAGTAATCTCTGGATTTCCAGGAGCTCTCTTAAAAAATAAGAAGGGGATCAGATTTTCAGCATATACAATGAGTACATGAGCTTGACAGATAAGTTTTTGTTTTTGTTTTTTTTCTTAAGCTGCTAAATTTAGTGTTATAAAACTAACTTCAACGTTTGAAAGCTGAAGATTGGATATATGTCATGTCAACGTTGTTCAACACTCACAACTTTTTGAGTTAAAACTGAAAATGCCTTTTTCCACTTGGATACATTTTTTAAAATGGATTTTCTGTCCAAATGTTCTGGAAATAGTCATCCGTATATTGAAATATCTGCCATAACCTTACATCAAGAAGACAAAAAGCCCAAGTAAATTACAAGTCAATGAAAATGGAAATCTGGTTATTAAAATTTAGCATGTTTTGAGTATAATGTGATTACATCAACTCTTTCAATGCCATAGTTAATAGAAAATTGGCCTCAACAAAACTGGAAACTCCTTGCAATTTAGCAAACATTTATTGAACAACTTTTCTGTGTATATTCTGTGTGTATTATTCTGCTGAAACTATGGTGTAATATAGCATGGGATATTTCCTGTCCCCAAGAAGCATTTTTATATAGCACATATACATGTAACATGAAGTGATATAAAAGTGATACACACATGAATGAATAAGACGAAATACAAATCATGAAAGAATCACATGGATAATACAAATTGTTACGGGGTAAAGATTCTTAAAAGAGGTTTAATTAGAGATGTGCCTGGAAAAGTGGATAGAATTTCAATTGATGGAGTGAATGAAGCAGCAAGAACTAGAGTCAAGAATATTCCAGTAAGAAAAGGAGAACAATAAAAATTGTATTTACATGCAAAAATCAATTAATATAATGCACTATAGTAATAAAGGACAAAATTACATTATCATTTGAAGAGATGTAGAGAAAGCATTTGAAAAAACCTAAAACCTTTATGATAAAAGCACTCAACAAAATAGGAATGAAGGGAACTTCCTCAATCTCATAAAAGGCATCTACAAAAACCTACAGCCAACATTGTACTTAATGGTGAAAGATTGAATACTTTCCCCCTAAGATCAGACATAAGAAAATGAGGTCTACTCTTGCCACTTCTATTCAATATTGCACTTGAGGTTCCAGCTAGGGCATCTAGATTGGAAAGGAAAAGGTAAAACTATTTCTATTTGTAAATGACATGACCTTGTATATAGGAAATCCCAAGAAATCCCAAGAAATCTTCCAAAAAAACATTAGAACTAATAAACAAATTAAGCATGGTTGCAAGAGACAAGATCAATATACAAAAATCAGTTATATTTCTATACACCAGCAATGAAAATAATTCCATTCACAATAGCAT
Organism: Balaenoptera acutorostrata; assembly: GCF_949987535.1. Lineage (NCBI taxonomy): Eukaryota > Metazoa > Chordata > Mammalia > Artiodactyla > Balaenopteridae > Balaenoptera > Balaenoptera acutorostrata. Next base: position 66,312,469 of record NC_080075.1, read on the forward strand.
CAAAAAGAATAAAGTACTTAGGAATAGATTTTTAAAAAGAAGGGCAAGAGTTGTACATTGAAAATTATAAAAACATCATTGAAAGAAATTTAAGAAGATAAAAATAAATAGAAAGATACCTTATGATCATGAGTATTATAGTCATGTTATTAAATTGAGTTGTTAAGTTATTAAAACTCCCCATATCAATCAATCCACAGACTCAACACAACTCCTATCAAAACCCCAGCTGTTTTTTTTGGTTTTTGTTTTTGCAGAAATTGTCAAACTAATCCTAAAATTCATAAGAAAATGCAAAGGACTCAGAATAGCCAAAATAAAACAATCTCAAAAAAGAACTGAGTGAGTGCACTCAACATCACCTGATTTCAAAACTTATTGCAAGGCACAGTAACCAACACAGTATATTACTGACATAAGGATAGGATAGAATCCATGGAATAGAACTGAGAGTCCAGAAATAAACTCTAAATTTATGATCAATGATTTTCAACAAAGGGACCAAGATAATTCAATGGGGGAAAGAACAGTCTTCTCAAAAAATGGTTCTGGGACAACTGAGTATCCACATGCAATAAAATAATAATAATAATAATAATAATAATAATAATAATAATAATAATAATAATAATTTGGACCCCTTCTTTGAATGATGTACAGAAATTAAATCAAAATGTATCAGATTTAAGTGTAAGAACTAAAACTATAAAATTCTTACCAAAAAAGCACAGGAGTAAATGAGTTAGGCAATGATTTCTTTGCACAAGCAATCAAAGAGCAGATTGATATACTGTACTTCATCAGAAATAAAAACATTTGTGGTTCACACAGACTGGGAGAAAATATTTTCAGATCATATATATGACAAATGATTTGTATCTAGAATTTACAAAGAACTCTTAAAACTCAACAATAAAAGGATAAATAACCCAATTAAAAAATGACCAAAGGATTTGAATGGACATGTCTTGAAAGAAGATATATGAATGTCTAATAAGCAGATTAAAAGATGCTCAACATTATTAGTCACTAGGGAATGTGATTGAAGCCCTCAATGTGATACCACTTCATATCTGCAAGAATGTCTATAGTGAAAAAGAAAAGCAATAACAAGTACTAGTAAACAAGAATTGAAACTGCAATCCTTATACATCACTAGTGGAAATGAAAAGATGTCACAGCCACTTTAGAGAATAGTTTGGCTGTTCCTCAAAATGTTAAATACAGAATTACTATATGACCTAGCAGTCCACTCCTAGGTAGATACCCAAGAGAACTGAAAATATATATACATACAAAAACTTGTAAATGAATGTTCACAGGAGTGTTATTCATAATAGCCAAAAGTGGAAACAATCCAAATGCTGATAAATTGATGAATGGATAAACAGAATATAGTAAATCTATACAAGGGAATATAATTGGGCCACAGAAAAGAATCAAATGCTGATACATGGCACAACATGGATAAACCTTAATCATTATAATAGTAATGAAATTAGTAAAAGAAACTAGTCCCAAAGATCACATACTGTATGATATGACCTATATGAAATGTCCAGAATAGGCAAATCCATAGAAACAGAATGTAAATTAGTGTTGGCCTACGACTGGGGAGTAGGGAAGGAAGAGATGAGAGTGATTACTAAAAGGTGCAAAGCTTCTTTTATGAGTGTGAGAAAATGTTCTAAAATTAGAATATAGTGATGGTTGCACAATTCTGTAAATATATAATATTAAAATCTTTTAAATTATACACTTTAAATGGGTGAACTTTATGGTATGTAACTTATATCTCAAGTAGGGTTAAAGAAAAGTAGAGGTTAAATTTATACCTCATTTTCACCAGTTACTAGTGTGTGACTTTGAGCCACTATCTCCCTGATCTACAAGTTCCTCATGTGACAAATTGGGATAGAAATACCTACATTACAGAAAAATTAAGAACATTTAAATAAAAACATAAAATGTTTGTAAAAACTTTAAAAAAACAAAGGTAGTAAAGCAGGGCACTTTCCTCTCTGTAATTCACTATAATTCACTGGAAGATAGATGACATTAAAGACACAATTCTACAACAATTTATTGATACCCTGTTATGTGCTAGACACTCTGACAATGCTGCAAAAGCAGACGGTAAGCAGACACTCTGACAATGCTGCAAAAGCAGACGGTAAGGACGGTAGTTCCTTCCTTCATAGGGTTTACAATTTAATGGAATATACAGAGATTTTTCAAATAATGGTAAAAATATAAAATCTCATATTATTAATGCTTCAAAGGAGAAGAACAAGAACATATGGAAAGGGGGCTTCCCTGGTGGCACAGTGGTTAAGAATCTACCTGCCAATGCAGGGGACATGGGTTCGATCCCTGGTCTGTGAAGATCTCACATGCCGCAGAGCAACTAGCCTATGTGCCACAACTACTGAGCCTGCACTCTACAGCCCGCAAGCCACAACTACTGAGCCCACATGCCACAACTACTGAAGCCCACACACCACAACTACTGAAGCCTGCACACCTAGAGCCTGTGCTCTGCAACAAGAGAAGCCACCACAATGAGAAGCCCACGCACCGCAACGAAGAGTAGCCCCTGCTCGCCGCAACTAGAGAATGCCTGTGCACAGCAACAAAGACCCAATGCAGCCAAAAATTAAAAATAAATAAATAAAATAAATTTATATAAAAAAAAGAACATATGGAAGTATTTGCTGACTGAAATAAAAATGCACAATGTAAGAGCTGTGAGTTTCAGCTTTATTTGGGGACTTATTGAGGACTATAGCCAGGGATACAGCCTCTCAGATAGCTCTGAGGAACTGCTCCAAAGAGGAAGTGGGGAAAAGCCAATATGTGATTTTGGTTAGGAGATACAGGCAGTCAAGGATACATCTCAGTAAAAGGTTACTGCTAGGCATGAGGATCAGGTATCTCAGTTAATAATTTTAGTGCTTCTTTATGTATGGGAAGAATCAAGAATCTGGGTTTATTAAAATTTTTCCTGAAATATAACTCTCAAACTATCTAAGGGCCTGTTATGCTTGTTTTCCCAGAGCACAGAGAGTCTCAATCCTCATCGTCACCCTGAATTCCTTTCAGGGTGCACTGTAGATCAGCAACTGTAGTAGTTAATGACTCAGTCCAGGTGGGCTGATATAACTTCACTTGTGTCCTTAGCTTGCAGTAAGTGCTGCAAATTAATTGCATGGGTCTTAAAGTCTGAGTCTTAGCAGGCTGAGTCTAGTTTCATGAATTCATCTAGTTTAATATAATATTTCTCAAAGGTAAATGTTATCCTTCCTATTTCATACTAAGGAAGCCAAGGACCAGAAAAGTTAAACTCTTTGTCTAGGTTACTCAACTACTGGCAAAACAAGTTTTAACTGCAGTTCTATAGAATTCCAGAGGCTGTCTTCTTTTCATTGTGTCAAACTGTTAGTCTCACAGAAAACTGTGGAACTTAGACACCTGCATACTTGCATATGTATGTATGTTTGTGTGACTCCCCTAAAGAATAAACCTAAGAGATAAGAAAACTAGTTAATTGTTTATTTTTTGATGTATGAAGAGACGAGGTACAAAGAGGTTGAAGCAGTATTGATTGATATTTTATTATAACACTCCCAACAGAAGAAAGAGTTGGATTTAAAAATTTTATCACATATATTGAAAGACTTAATTCTAAATTTGTGTAAGTAAAATCTCTGTACAGTAATATACCATAACAGATGTAAGGAAGAAAAGTAAACTGAATAAAAAGATTTGGCTGGAGATGTGCAGTCCAAGAATACAAAACATCACTGCAAAACCCAATGAATAAATTTCACTTGTAAGAAAATGAGTGTACGAATAGTCTTTGCTCTAAATTTGTAATTATGCCAAGCCATACATTTTTCTTAAATGCTCTTCAGATTTGTTTAAATTTTAAAATGTGCTCTTCTAAGAACTGCTTCAGGGAGAAATAGCTAATAAAGGCATTAAAAAGAGATTCCTCATGACATTGCAATTTATATTGCATGTGTAACAAAGTCAGCTATAAAATTTTAAGATGCCACCTGAAAATCTCAAAACTGTATGCCTCATACCAGCTACTGAGAGACCAAATATTTGTTTTCCAGGCAAAGACAGACAAAATCGTCCTTAGATGATATCATACCAATAAATGACTAAGCCCTGACTCCCCAAAGGTAGATTTCAGGCAATAACAGTAGGAGTATATTGGCTTATCTCCCTTATTTTGAAATTTCAGTTGGGAACAATAATTTATAATGTAGTGAGAACTGCAAACACTTAGAGGTTTTTAAAGTAATGTCAACACCTTAAATTACATTCAGGAATAAGGTAGTGGCCAATGCAATCTGTCCTGCTATGTACTGCGTGATGCAATTATTCATGTAAACTGAAGAACAGGAAACAACATGGACAACTCTTCTAAAGAAGTGTAAGGTAAGTGCAGTGAGACGACTGAGTTCAATCAGCCTCAAACACCTAGAGAAACGTAACTTTTCAAAATTAGTAGTCAGTAAGGCATTAATTGAAAAATAGTGCAATTATTTAATTAACCAACATTTTAGGCTATAATATGCCTACATATTTGTTTCTGTAGCAAATTTAAATATTTTTGGAAGACTGTAGGACATACATTATAAATGAACTAGCTATAGAACGTTTCTATTCCTCCATTTACCTGGTAATCTGTTCCTTATATAAGATAAAGATATAGTCCTGATAAAGCAAATACTGATCTGAAGTCTTTATAAATTTTTTCCCCAGTGGCTATTCAATTGGCAGATATCATCCAATAAAGTTCATAAAGAGGCTGTTATATATGGTTCCACTAGTTTAGAGTTCAAAGCAATGTCACTCAATATTGACACCTTAAAAGACCACAATTCTGACCTTGTACTACACAGTTTTTCAATAAACTCAGCTATTTCCCTCCACTCCCAATATGCCCTCTTTCCTGAATATATAGTTCTGACTAGAATTATTCTTATCAGTGCAAGAGGAAATCAAGAATGCCATTTCATTACAGAAATGCTCAGGAAACTAGCAATAGTGGGAAACTTCCTGTATCTAATAAAGTATTTCAAAAAAACACACTTTTAACCCACATACTTAATAGTAAAAGACTGATTATATTTATTTTAAAGTTGGGAACAAAAGGAAATCCATTCTCACCACTCTGATTCAATATTGTGCTAGAAGAATTAGCCAGTGAAATAAGAGAAGAAAAATAAATAAAAGACATACAGATTGGAAAACGTGAGATGAAAACTGTCCTTATTCAGAGATGTCATGCTTGCCTATGTAAAAAATTCCAAGGAATTTTGAAAAACTATCCTAGAACTAATAACTGAGTTTACCATGTTTGCATATATATACATATACATATATATATATATATATATATATATATATATATATATATATATATATACACACACACACACACATACACATATTTATGCACCAAAATAGAGTGAAACAGGTATAATTCTAACAAAACATGTGCAGGATCTATTTGGTAAAAACTATAAAACACTAATAGAAGAAATTGGAGACCTAAATAAGGGAAAAGACATACATGTTCCCTGAACTGGAAGACACAATATAGTTAATATGTCAATTCTCCCCAAGTTGATCTATAGAGTTAATGTAATTCTAAAAAAGAAATCCCTGGAGTTATTTTTATACATTTAGTCAATCTGATTCTAAAGTTTATATGAACAAGCAATGGAAGTAAAACAAAAATAATACTGAAAAAATAAAATTGAGAGGCTCATACTACCTGTTCTTAACATTCATTATAAAGCTTCAGTAGTCAAGATAGTGGCACTGGAGAAGAGAGAGGAACATAGATCAATGGAGCAGAATAGAGAGTTCAGAAACTGACCCACACAAATATGATTCATTGATATTTGATGGGGGCTTCCCTGGTGGCGCAGTGGTTGAGAGTCCGCCTGCTAATGCAGGGGACGCGGGTTCGAGCCCTGGTCTGGGAGGATCCCGCATGCCGCGGAGCGGCTGGGCCCGTGAGCCACAATTGCTGAGCCTGCGCGTCTGGAGCCTGTGCTCCGCAACGAGAGAGGCCGCGATGGTGAGAGGCCCGCGCACCGCGATGAGGAGTGGCCCCCGCTTGCCGCAGCTAGAGAAAGCCCTCGCACAGAAACGAGGACCCAACACAGCCATAAATAAAATAAATAATTAAAAAAAAAAAAAAAAGTTCTTACATATAACAAAAACCAAAACCAAAACCATTATCTATAAAAGAAAAAGCTGTAAAATTAGACTTCATCAAAATAAAGAGAAACAAATGTTTGCTGTGTGAAAGTTTCTGAGAATTAAAAGACAAGCTACAGAGTGGGAAAAATATTTGCAAATCAGGTATTCATAAAGGACTTTTTATAGAATTTATAAAAAATTCTCATAACTCAACAGTAACAAAGAAAAAACAATTAAAATAAACAAAAGATTTCAACAGATACTTTACCAAAAAAAGACACACAGATGGCAAATAAGCATATTAAAAGATGCTCAGTACTGTTAGCCATTAGAAGCATGCAAATTAAAACTACAATGAGACTACCCTTCATACCTATTTAGAATGGGAGAAAAAAAATTTGACAATTTCAAGTGCTGACACCAATGCAAGACAACTGGAACTCACACACTTCCGATAGAAATGCAAAATGGTGCATTTCTTATAAGGATATATATCTTAATATATAAATTTTATAATAAATTTATACCTATTATATGATATATAATTATATGTATAAAATATATGTTATGATATAATCATATAATATATAATTAATATATATTTTGTTTAAAGTTAAAGACACTTACTTATATGACCCAGCAATTTTACTCCTAAATATTTGCCCTAGAAAATGGAAACTTATGTTTACATAAAACCTCTGTACAAATGTGTTTATAGCAGCATTATTCATAACAGCCCCCAACCAGAAAATAACATAAATGACCTTTAACAGGTGATTGAATAAACAAAATGCAGCATATCCATACAGTGGAATAATACCCAGAAATAAAAAGGAAAGGAATATTGATACACAATAACATTGATGAATCTCAAAAGCATTAAGCTGAGTGAAAGAAGTCAGTCTCAAAAGATTACAAACTGTGATTCCATTTATTCAACTTTCTAGAAAGGCAAAACTATAGGAATGGAGAAAAGATCAGTGAAAATCACAGGTTAGGGATGGGGGAATATTTGACCACAGGGGGAAGCTTGAATAAGTTTTTGGCAAGACGGAACTCTTCAGGATTCTGACTGTAGAGTTGGGGCTCAGGGCAGACAACCCCAAAATATGTCACAATGGCATATTGATTATTTTGAATTGAAGTTACTTGAGAAGCAGCCAATGTAAGAAGGAAACCCTGACCCTTCTCTGTCCCCCTGAAAGCAGGAAATAAACCGACCATATGAAATGTGCATCTGGAGGTAGAAGGATATCCTTACCACCAGAGATAGAGAATTCAGGGCCAAGAAGCCTTATAAACAAAACACTGTTACTTCTTTAATTTAGTACCCCAAGCCCAAACTCTGTCTAGAGTCTTGATTAATTAAGAACCCCAAATCTAAGTTTCTTTGTCAATTCCTCACAAATTTGTTTCTTTGTCTAAAGTATAAAAGCTGCCTGTTTTGGCCACTTTTTAGGTCCCACTTCTGTGAGACCTCCACGTGCTTGAATTAAAATTTGTTTCTTTTCTCCAGTTAATATGTGTTGGGTCAATTTTTTTATTAGTCTAGCCACAAGAACTCAAGTAGCGTAGAGGGGAAAATTTCTCCATCCCCAACAGTGTTTTTACCTGAGTCTATTCTTAATCTTATAGTTTGTTTGTTTTTTTAATCTTTATTGGAATATAACTGCTTTACAATGCTGTGTTAGTTTCTGTTGTACAACAAAGTGAATCAGCCATATGCATACATATATCCCCATATCCCCTCCCTCTTGAGCCTCTGGCACATATATATAGTTCTTTATAGCAATAAAAATAATTATGAAGAATATTGATGAAAATAATAAAGAACTTGTTAAAAAAACACAGAGAAATATTGTATCAACATACACTTGCATTTTAAAAAGCCAAGAAAAGATTTCTTTGTTTCAGCCTTTTGTGTTCACCAAATGTTTTCTTTAAGACCACTTTTTAATGGTTTCAAGAAAAAGAAAAAAAAGAAAAATGCTCATTCAGTGCTTCATGGCAGATGCTCAGGATTCTGGTGGTCAAGGAAAGAAGAAATTTAGCCTCAAAGTTGTGTTGCCCTATAGTGAAAAAACCCTTGCTCTGGCCATCATAGCTTAATGCCCTCTAAGTCCTCTGATAACTTACTTAGACAACATTGCCATTGTTGAATGCAGAGCTGAGATTTTATGTGCTGGAGTCCTAGCATCCCTGGGTCCAAGGCATTATCAGCATCCCTTGGTTGAGGCACCCCCTCTAGTCACTGACACTCCTGACACTGTTACTATTGCAATCACTGCTCAGAACAAAGTGGTTCCTCAAGGTCAAGTATAGAGGCTCCTACCCTCAGAGACAAGTTAACTCAAGGCAGGTACACATTAATCAGCCATACTTTCAATGGCTGAACTCCTGGATTCAGTTAGACAAGCTAATTCTACCATGAAGGCTAGGGAAGGATGGCAACTAACCTCAGACACATCAGAGAATTAAAACAAATGGTTTCTTTCCTCTGCCAGCCTTCATGCAGAGTTCAAGCTCTATGATAAGTTCTGTCTCCAGGTCTCCCTCCTTTTTTGGACATCTGATCATGGCCAAAGTTATGTGAACATGTATGTAAGTAGGTTAAAAAGCTTTGCCCAAACCCTCCCAACAACAACCAAAAACTATGTACAGGTAAATATGTCAGTTGCAGGCTGGCTGACTAAATGCCACATTACTAAAACTTGAATGCAAGCTTTGGATCTGTCAAACCACAGTTATATCAGTAGTATGGATCTAGTAATTGGAAAGAAACTTCAATATCGTTATATTTAACTGTCATATAGAATATTCCAGAAAGAGGGTCTTCAATGTTCTGCTTAAATAGTTACTTTATTGGAGGGTTCATTGTGAGTCAGCTGTAGTTGTTAGCAAGCATTTAACATAATTTATTTTTTAGGCCTAAACACCAGAATTTGTATTTATCTGTATATATTTGTGTTGGTTTTGCCATATCCTTCTAGCTTACTAATATATGAAATCTTGATTCCATCATAGATAATATTAGTAAACCATTGAATTTTGTTACATTGCATTAGAATAACCTTTTAATTAAAATCAGTTAGAGCAATCACTGGGATAGGAGTCTAGACTGGGATGTACTCTCTCCAAAATCCATATTCCCATTATGCTTCAGTCTCAGGTCCAGGTGTCCTCCTATCCAACAGGAAGCAAAGGATAGTAAGAAGGAGAGATCTGGGTCAAAAATTAGTTCACTGTGTCATTGTGGATAAGTCCTAGCTTACAGGTTCCATGCCCTCATCTCTAAAATAATACGATGAGCTAAGTATTCTTAGCTGAAGAGTGGAAACCTTCTTGTTGAGTGAGAAAGATGTGGAGTCACAGCTTGTGGGTAGGTGGGGTGAGGAGATTTACACACAGCCTGAGCTAACTCTGCTTCATCCATGCATCAGCCTGCGCCAACCTGCTCCAGTTCTCCTGGGTGCTAGAGGGAGCCCAGTGAGTGTGTGCTAGCTCTCTGAGATTTAGCAGCCCCGAATGTTGTCAACATTGGGCTGGTTAGTCTCTAAGCCTTAAATACCTACAATATCATAAATGGAGAGGTTTTATAAATAAAAACCGATGTTTTTTCTTTTTTTTTTCAAATGACAATTCAAGAGGGCACCAAAATATGTATTTGTTTCCTAAGGTTTAAAACAACAGAAATTTATTTTCTCACAGTTCTGAAGTTCAGAAGTTCAAAATCAAGGTGTCAAGGTGTAATCAGGGTCAAGTTACCACTGAAGGCTCTAGATGAGAATACTTCCTGGTCTCTTCCAGCTTCTGGTGGCCCCAGTTGTTAACTGGTTTTTAAAATTATTTCTGAGCTTCAGGCTCAGACATGGTAACTCATAGCTACACCATCATTTTGGCTAAATCTGAGTAATTTATATAAAGAGTGGTGTCTGGTACCTATGAAGATTCAACGTGTCTTTAACAAGTGAGAAAAAAATTTTATTTTTCCCATTATATTCTTGCATTCAAAGGAATAAAATAAGTAATAATTAGGAATAAAACATCTAGAATTTAACTTTCAAGATGCAAGTTAAACAAAGAAATGCCAGGCAATGTTCAAGATGAAATTTTAATGTTGACATCAACTGACTCATGATGAACAGTATAAACAGTAAATGAGTAATTGCATGCTATGCTAAATATATTGTTATGAAAGCTCTCTCTATTACATTTTCTGAATAGTTTCATTCATAATGATGAACCAATTATATTTTAGCATCTAATGATCAGAACTAAATGAGCTACCTTCAAAGACCACAGCTTTCTTATTTCAATATGTATCTTTGATCTTGTAATAATGTTTTCTTCTACAAGTAAGAAGGAATCTAAGTATGTTGCCAGGCACTAAAGGAATATTAAACTTGTTCTCTTTGCCAATGAGCATTGGTAAGTTTTTTGGATAATTTTCATGTAATATTATTTTCCATTCATTTTGTCCAGATATTTGTATGCCAAGGTTTCTCTTTCTCATAAGTACACAGTATCAATAGCACAATATGCTATTGATGTCACAGAAAAGCTAAGTCCTCTGTTAATGAGAAGAATAAATATTGCCTGTTAAAAGTTTGTGGAATTTCAATTATTAAAAATAGACGCCAATCTCATTTAAAATTAAGAACTGAGTATGCAGATCAATGAGATTTATCTTTAGCTACATTTTTATCTTGAATAAAGGAAGGGCAAGTACAAACTATTTTTGCTACATTGGGCTGTTATCCCACCTGGTTTAGTGAGCAAAAGATGTAAACAAATCATGTGCAAAATGCCAGCTTCTAGAATAAAGGTAGGAGCAGAGGCATGGATACTCTGGGGTAGTGGATGCCATGTAGTCCCGCATCCGTATCTCCTCAGCCGCTCTTTAAAGATGTCAGTACTCATTCCCCCAGCTGATGAAGTACGAGTTATCCACAGCTCTTAGCAAAGTCCCTCTCTAGGACTGACCCTGGGCTTTACCTCATGTCACACCTCTTCCTGGGGCAATCTGCATACAGTGACTTTCCAACATTGAGATATAAAGGCCAAGTCCCCTTGCCTGAATTCAGGACAACTCTGAAGAGTGATGCTAGCTATGACCTCCCCATAAAATTTTCTGAGGCCTTTTTTGTGACTGCATGACTGTTCAGCTTCTCTCTCTGGGTATCCCTGCTTCCTTCCCACTCTCCTACTCACACAGATCACACAGATATTGATTCTAAGAACATTTAACCAATAAACTTTCTGCAGGTAAATCTCTGTCTTACAGTCTGCTTTCTGGAGAAACTGACCTGTTATACCTAGTCCAGAGAGGTCAAGGAAGACTTGTTATAATTCGAGACATCTCTCAATATTAATAGGAGTTTGTCTACTGGAAAGGAAGAAACAGAGTGCATTTCATGTAAAAGGAACAATGCAAGAAAAAGCAGAGATAAGAAAGAATATGCCTTATTCACCTAAGTCATGCAATTTTGTTAGAATACTATAGAGGCGATTTACGGAACAGCTGGGGAAGGTAGGGCCCAAATTATAAGCGGTCTTGGTTGCCTATCTGAGGAATTTGGATTTTTCTCCATAGGTAATAGGCAATCGTTTTGCAGACTGTATGTGCAAGATGACATATAAGAGTTGTTTCACAAGGAAAACCGGCAGTATCATAGAAGGTAGATTAGAAGGGAGTCAAGAGACAGAAGCGGGAGAGAAACAAAATGGAAGGCAGTTATAATTTTGGAAGCAAAGATTTTCAAGGGTTAAACTGAAGCAGAGATGGTGAACAGAGAAGGAACATGGGCAATGCAATGGAGGTGGAAACAACTTTATCAGGTAATTGGATGTCAGAACGAAAGATGGAGGAGAGATAGAGATTCCTTGCTTGGGTCCATGAAGGCAGCTGTGGTTGTAAGTGGTTGGCAGAACAGGTGGACAGGGTATGGTTGAGATTGTGACACTGGGGGAGAAAGAAGATTAAGAAGAGCCTGCTGAATGCCCTGCTGAAGCTATCTTCTTTGGTGGCTGACACTCTGTATTGCACAAAAAGAAATGGTATTCCCCTCCAAACGGTGACTTGGAAGCTGTTAGCATATCACAAGTAGTATTAAGTTTTATAACAGGGAGAAAAAGGCTTACCTCACAACAGTAACTTCATACAGGAATCAATATGACATGACCTGAGATAAGGTCAAAAGTTAGCCGGACCATTTACCAGAGAAAAACAACATGCAGTCCCCGAGTGAAGCAGCAATAGGCACCACTGAAAATGCTCTGTAGCAGGATGATGGAGAAGTTATGACTGGCTTATTTTCTCTAACAGCAGGGATCCTGGAAGCAGTTATCTGCTACAATAGTTTTCTTTTGTGGGACACCAGAGCAGACTACATGCTGTAATTGTGTAGGCGCACGTCCTGACAATGGAGCCGACAAGGCTGTCAGACTTGACTAGACAGTGTGGGTGTTAACCCTGGCTGGCTTCCCGCTAGTAACAAGAAGTCACGCTGGCTGTCTGTGAAGCTCATTTTAAGTACTCCATATCAATGAAGATCATACACACTGGTAGAAAATACTGAATGTTTTAATTGAATGTTCTGTATACCTAATAATCTTCTCATGTGATTGAATCACAGAGAAATAAAATAATTATTCAAAGGAAAAATTTGCATTTCGAGAGCCTGTGACTCATCTATATCAGATCATACAGAGTACATGTTAAAAATGCAAAATTCAAGGTTCCAATTTACTTACTGAATTAGAATCTAAAGTAGGGTTTATCAGGTTGGCCCTATTTACTTGCGGGGCTGGAAAATTCCTTGTTGTGGGGATTGCCCTGTGTTTTATAGGATGTTTAGCAGCATCCATAGTGTCTACCCACCGGATTCCAGGAGTGTGTCTACACACACACACACACACACACACACACACACACACACACTGTTAGAACAATCAAAAATGTCTCAAGACACTTCCAAATATTCCCTTTGTGGCAAAATTACCCCTGGTGGAGAACCACTGACCTATAGGTATGGGCCTGAAAATCTGCTTTTCTCCTTCATATTTGAAGAAGTGTGGAATTGCATGACCTAGATCATTAGCAGAGTCACAATCCTAGCACCATGGAGGACTTTCTTTAGTCTTTTCCTATTTTCTGTCTAATAAATTAATGTGTGGGCGGAGAGACAAAGGGAGGAAAGTATGTGTGTGGGGGGGGGAGTGGGGAGAGTCTCTCCCCTCTTCCTTGTGTATATTTATCTGTTTGTTTAAGCAAAATTTTACCCAATGGCAGCTGATGACTTGGCATACAAGTGATCCACTTATTACTGGATAAAAAGAGGGCAAAACACTATCCTCTTGTGCACTAAGAAAAGGAAGGAATTAATAAATTTTGCAAACAAATTATGTACACAAAACTGATAGGCACTGAGGATTCAGAAATGAATAAAGCACATCTCTCAGTTTCCAGGGTTTACACGCTACTGGGGAAGAACAATTGTTAACACGCAATGTAGAACCTGCCTATTAAAGCAACCTGACTAAAAGATATTGGATCCAGTAAATACATAATGTAACTGCCCCACCACCACCACTGGGCCACTGCTGCTCAACTCGCATATTAAATGGGTTTTTCAACTTGTCATTTTTTGCGCCTCAGTAAGCAAGTTTACCTTCTCTGGGCACAGTCAAGTAGGAAAAGCTTTGATAACTGTCCCATTTAGAAGAAAGAAAGGGATGGATACAGCCTAGAAAAGGTTATGCCTGGGATTAAAGGACCAGACACTGGAACGATATTTGTTTATGTTTGTCCATCATCTGTTTTGGACTTTGGTCAACTGCCAAAGGAACTGAAACTGGTTAATGAATTTTTATTTGTTTTTAGTTTTTTGAGTGCCTAAAACAGTTAAGAACAATTGATGAAGAATTATCACCAAATTCTTTTTTTAAATTTTTATTTATTTATTTATTTATTTTTATACAGCAGGTTCCTATTAGTCATCCATTTTATACATATTAGTGTATACATGTCAATCCCAATCTCCCAGTTCATCCCACCACCACCACCCCCCACCCTGCTTTCCCACCTTGGTGTCCATACGTTTGTTCTCTACATCTGTGTCTCAATTTCTGCCTTGCAAACCGGTTCATCTGTAACTTTTTTCTAGATTCCACATATATGCATTAATATACGATATTTGTTTTTCTCTTTCTGACTTACTTCATTCTGTATGACAGTCTCTACGTCCATCCGTGTCTCTGCAAATTACCCAGTTTCATTCCTTTTTATGGCTGAGTAATATTCCATTGTATATATGTCCCATATTTTCAATATCCATTTGTCTGTCGATGGGCATTTAGGTTGCTTCCATGACCTGGCTATTGTAAATAGTGCCGCAATGAACATTGGGGTGCATGTGTCTTTTTGAATTATGGTTTTCTCAGGGTATATGCCCAGTAGTGGGATTGCTGGGTCATATGGTAATTCTATTTTTAGTTTTTTAAGGAACCTCCATTCTGTTCTCCATAGTGGCTGTATCAATTTACATTCCCACCAACAGTGCAAGAGGGTTCCCTTTTCTCCACACCCTCTCCAGCATTTGTTGTTTGTAGATTTTCTGGTGATGCCCATTCTAACTGGTGTGAAGTGATACCTCATTGTAGATTTGATTTGCATTTCTCTAATAATTAGTGATGTTGAGCATCTTTTCATGTGCCTCTTGGCCATCTGTATGTCTTCCTTGGAGAGATGTCTATTTAGGTCTTCTGCCAATATTTTGATTGGGTTGTTTGTTTTTTTAATATTGAGCTGCATGAGCTGTTTATATATTTTGGAGATTAATCCTTTGTCTGTTGATTCATTTGCAAATATTTTCTCCCATTCTGAGGGTTGTCTTTTAGTCTTGTTTATAGTTTCCTTTGCTGTGCAAACGTTTTTAAGTTTCATTAGGTCCCATTTGTTTATTTTTGCTTTTACTCCCATTACTCTAGGAGGTGGGTCAAAAAAAAATGTTGCTGTGATTTATGTCAAAGAGTGTTCTTCCTATGTTTTCCTCTAAGAGTTTTATAGTGTCCAGTCTTACGTTTAGGTCTTGAATCATTTTGAGTTTATTTTTGTGTATGGCATTAGGGAGTGTTCTAATTTCATTCATTTACATGGAGCTGTCCAGTTTTCCCAGCACCACTTATTGAAGAGGCTGTCTTTTCTCTATTGTATATCCTTGCTTCCTTTGTCACAGATTAGTTGACCATAGGTGCATGGATTTATCAGTGGGCTTTCGATGCTGTTCCACTGATCTATATTTCTGTTTTTGTGCCAGTACCATATTGTCTTGATTACTATAGCTTTGAAGTCAGGGAGCCTGATTCCTCCAGTTCCATTCTTCTTACTTAAGGTTGTTTTGGCTATTTGGGGTCTTTTGTGTCTCCATACAAATTTTAAGATTTTTTTTGTCCTACTTCTGTAAAAAATGCCATTGGTAATTTGATAGGGATTGCACTGAATCTGTAGATTGCTTGGGGTAGTATAGTCGTTTTCACAATATTGATTCTTCTAATCCAAAAACATGGTATATCTCTCCATCTGTTTGTATCATCTTTGATTTCTTTCATCCATGTCTTATATTTTTCTGACTACAGTTCTTTTACCTCCTTAGGTCGGTTTATTCCTAGGTATTTTACTCATTTTGTTGCAATGGTGAATGGGATTGTTTCCTTAATTTCTCTTTCTGATCATTCATTGTTAATGTATAGGAATGCAAGAGATTTCTGTGCATTAATTTTGTATCCTGCAACATTACCAAATTCATTGATTACCTCTAGTAGTTTACTGGTTGCATCCTTAGGATTATCTATGAATAGTATCATGTCATCTGTAAACAGTGACAGTTTTACTTCTTCTTTTCCAATTTGTATTCTTTTTATTTCTTTTTCTTCTCTGACTGCCATGGCTAGGACTTCCAAAACTGTGTTGAATAATAGTCGTGAGACTGGGCACCCTTGCCTTCTTCCTGATCTTAGAGGAAATGCTTTCAGTTTTTCAGCATTGAGATTTGTGGTGGGTTTGTCGTATGTGGCATTTATCATGTTGAGGTAGGTTCCCTCTATGCCCACTTTCTGGAGAGTTTTTATCACAACTGGTGTTGAATTTTGTCAAATGCTTTTTCCTGCATCTATTGAGATGATCGTATGGTTTTTATTCTTCAGTTGGTTTATATGGTGTATCACATTGATTGATTTGTGTATATTGAAGAATCCTTGCATCCGTGGGATAAATCCCACTTGATCATGGTGTATGATCCTTTTAACGTGTTGTTGGATTCTGTTTGCTAGTATTCTGTTGAGGATTTTTGCATCTGTATTCATGAGTGATATTTGTCTGTAATTTTCTTTTTTTTGTAGTACCTCTGTCTGGTTTTGTTATCAGGGTGATGGTGGCCTCGTAGAATGAGGTTGGGAGTGTTCCTTCCTCTGCAACTTTCTGGAAGAGTTTGAGAAGGATGGGTGTTAGCTCTTCTCTAAATGTTTGACAGAATTCACCTGTGAAGCCATCTGGGCCTGGACTTTTGTTTGATGGCAGATTTTTAATCACAGTTTCAATTTGTTTACTTGTGATTGGTCTGTTCATATTTTCTATTTTTTCCTGGTTCAGTCTTGGAAGTTTATACCTTTTTAAGAATTTGTCCATTTCTTCCAGGTTGTCCATTTTATTGGCATAGAGTTGTTTGTAGTAGTCTCTTAGGATGCTTTGTATTTCTGCGGTGTCCATTGTAACTTCTTCTTTTCATTCTAATTTTATTGATTTGAGTCCTCTCCCTCTTTTTCTTGATGAGTCTGGCTAAGTGTTTATCAATTATTTTTATCTTCTTAAAGAACCAGCTTTTAGTTTCATTTTTCTTTGCTATTTTTTCTTTGTTTCTATTTTATTTATTTACACTCTGATATTTATGATTTCTTTCCTTCTACTAACCTTGGGTTTTGTTTGTTTCTTTCCCTAATTCCTTTAGGTGTAAGGTTAAATTGTTTATTTCAGATTTTTCTTGTTTCTTGAGGTAGGATTGTATTGCTATAAACTTCCCTCTTAGAACTGCTTTTGCTACATCCCATAGGTTTTGGATCATTGTGTTTTCATTGTCATTTGTCTCTAGGTATTTTATGATTTCCTCTTTGATTTCTTCAGTGATCTCTTGCTTATTTACTAACGTATTGTTTAGCCTCCATGTGTTTGTGTTTTTTATAGTTTTTTCCCCGTGATTTATTTCTAATCTCATTGCTTTCTGGCGAGAAAAGATGCTTGATATGATTTCAATTTTCTTAAATTTACTGAGGCTTGATTTGTGACCCAAGATGTGATCTATCCTGGGAATGTTCCGTGCGCACTCGAGAAGAAAGTGTAATCTGCTGTTTTTGGATGGAATGTCCTAAAAATATCAATTCAATCTATCTGGTCTATTGTGTCACTTAAAGTTTGTGTTTCCTTATTAATATTCTGTCTGGATGATCTGTCCATTGGTGTAAGTGAGGTGTTAAAGTCTCCCACTATTATTGTGTTACTGTTGATTTCCTCTTTTATAGCTGTTAACATTTGCCTTATGTATTGAGGTGCTCCTATGTTGGGTGCATATATGTTTATAATTGTTATATCTTCTTCTTGGATTAATCCCTTGAACATTATGTAGTGTCCTTCCTTATCTGTTGTAACATTCTTTATTTTAAAGTCTATTTTATCTGATATGAGTATTGCTACTCCAGCTTTCTTTTGAGTTCCATTTGCATGGAATATCTTTTTCCATGCCCTCACTTTCAGACTGTATGTTTCCCTAGGTCTGAAGTGGGTCTTTTATAGACAGCATATATATGGCTCTTGTTTTTGTATCCATTCAGCAAGCTTGTGTCTTTTGGTTGAAGCATTTAATCCATTCTCATTTAAGGTAATTATCGATATGTATGTTCCTGTTACCATATTCTTAATTGTTTTGGGTTTGTTTTTGTAGTCCTTTTCTTCTCTTGTGTTTCCCACTTAGAGAAGTTCCTTTAGCATTTTTTTTTGAATTTTATTTTATTTATTTTTTATACAGCAGGTTCTTATTAGTTATCTATTTTATACATATTAGTGTATATATGTCAATCACAATCTCCCAATTCATCCCGCCATGACCACCACCACCCCCTGCCACTTTCTCCCCTTGGTGTTTCTTAATTGTATTTGGGTTTTTTTGGTGGCTCTTTTTCTTGTGTTTCCTGCCTAGAGAAGTTCCTTTAGCATTTGTTGTACAGCTGGTTTGGTGGTGTGAATTCTCTTAGCTTTTGGTTGTCTGTAAAGCTTTTGATTTCTCCCTCGAATCTGAATGAGATTCTTGCAGGGTAGTGTAATCTTGGTTGTAGGTTCTTCCCTTTCATCACTTTAAATATTTGCGCCACTCCCTTCTAGCTTGTATAGTTTCTGCTGAGAAATCAGCTGTTAACCTTATAGGAGTTCCCTTGTATGTTATTTGCCATTCTTCCCTTGTTGCTTTTAATAACTTTTCTTTGTCTTTAATTTTTGTCAGTTTGATTACTGTGTGTCTCAGCGTGTTTCTCCTTGGGTTTTTCCTGCCTGGGACTCTCTGTGCTTCCTGGACTTGGGTGGCTATTTCTTTTTCCATGTTAGGGAAGTTTTGACTATAATCTCTTCAAATATTTTCTCAAGTCCTTTCTCTCTCTCTTCTCCTTCTGGCACCCCTATACTGTGAATGGTGTTGTGTTTAATGCCCCAGAGGTCTCTTAGGCTGTCTTCATTTCTTTTCATTGTTTTTTCTTTATTCTGTTCCATGGTAGTGATTTCCACCATTCTGTCTTCCAGTTTACTTCTCCATTCTTCTGCCTCAGTTATTCTGCTATTGATTCCTTCTAGTATATTTTTCATTTCAGTTATTGTATTGTTCATCTCTGTTTGTTCTTTAATTCTTCTAGGTCTTTGTTAAACATTTCTTGCATCTTCTCAATCTTTGCCTGCATTCTTTTTCTGAGGTCCTGGATCATCTTCACTATCATTATTCTGAATTCTTTTTCTGGAAGGTTACCTATCTCCACTTAATTTAGTTGTTTTTCTGGGGTTTTATCTTGTTGCTTCATCTGATACATAGTCCTCTGCCTTTTCATTTTGTCTATCTTTCTGTGAATGTGGTTTTCATTCCACAGGCTGGAGGATTGTAGTTCTTCTTTCTTCTGCTGTCTGCCGTCTGATGGATGAAGCTATTTAAGAGGCTTGTGCAAGCTTCTTGATGGGAGGGACTGGTGATGGGTAGAGCTGGGTATTGCTCTGGTGGGAAGAGCTCAGTGAAACTTTAATCTGCTTGTCTGCTGATGGGTGGGGCTGAGTTCCCTCCCTCTTGGTTGTTTGGTCTGAAGTGACCCAGCACTGGAGGCTACAGGCTCTTTGGTGGGGTAATGGCAGACTCCGGAAGGTCATGCCAAGGAGTAATTCCCAGAACTTCTACTGCCACTGTCCTTGTCCCCACAGTGAGCCACAGCGACTCCCTCCCTCTGCAGGAGACCCTCCAATACTAGAAGGTAGGTCTGGTTCAGTCTCTTATGGGGACACTGCTCCTTCCCCCTGGGTCCTCACGTGCACACTACTTTGTGTGTGCCCTCCAAGAGTGGAGTCTCTGTTTCCCCCAGTCCTGTCAAAGTCCTGCAATCAAATCCCACTAGTCTTCAAAGTCTGAGTCTCTGGGAATTCCTCCTCCCATTGCCAGACCCCCTGGTTGGGAAGCCTGACGAGGGCCTCAGAACCTTCACTCCAGTGGGTGGACTTCTGCGGTATAATTGTTCTCCAGTTTGTGAGTCACCCACCCAGCAGTTATGGGATTTGATTTTATTGTGATTGCACACCTCCTACAGTCTCATTGTGGCTTCTCCTTTGTCTTTGGATGTGGGGTATCTTTTTTGGTGAGTTCGAGTGTCTTCCTGTCGATAACTGTTCAGCAGTTAGTTGTGATTCCGGTGCTCTCGCAAAAGGGAATGAGCGCACCTCCTTCTACTCTGCCATCTTGAACCAATCTCCCACCAAGTGTATTCTTGTTAGTGATCTTTAAAAGCATGCATATATAGCTTTTCAATATAAATAATTTTCATTAAGAATTTATCTTGTTTATATGCAACCAATCAACTGTTTATTAAGTGCCTAAAGTGGCTTGGTATAGTTATTGTGGCAGCTGCAAGAAGAGATAAGACATAATCCCTGGAATAAGCACTTTAGAAATTAGTTGGGAAGATAGGAAATACATGTGTATAAAGGACAATTAAATTTTTAAGGCATTATATGCAAAGGCCAAATGATCTATTATAGCATAACAGAGCCAAGACATATTTTCATTCTGGATGGTCAGTGATGACTTACACAGAATATGGGAAACAGAACAAACTGTAAATGATCCATGGAGTTCTTAGTATGTAGTAAGAAGGAGAGGAGAAATCATCCATTGGGGAAATAGCATGGATAAAGCCATAAAAACAAGTTCAGACAAAATATCTACCTAGGACAGAATATAATACTTGAGCTGAGATATATGTTGAAGTGAGTAAGTGTCAGAAAGTGTCATTGCAGGCTTGCACACTTGCCTGTCAGGCCTTTGACACTGGGAGATATTGAGAGTTTTTTTTTTTTTAATATTTTATTTTATTTTATTTTTTAACATCTTTATTGGAGTATAATTGCTTTACAATGGTGTGTTAGTTTCTGTTTTATAACAAAGTGAATCAGTTATACATATACATATGTTCCCATATCTCTTCCCTCTTGCATCTCCCGCCCTCCCACCCTCCCTATCCCACCCCTCTAGTTGGTCACAAAGCACAGAGCTGATCTCCCTGTGCTATGCGGTTGCTTCCCACTAGCTATCTATTTTACGTTCGGTAGTGTATATATGTCCATGCCACTCTCTCACGCTGTCACATCTTACCCTTCCCCTTCCCCATATCCTCAAGTCCATTCTCTAGTAGGTCTGTGTCTTTATTCCCGTCTTGCCACGAGGTTCTTCATGACCTTTTTTTTTTTCCCCTTAGATTCCATATATATGTGTTAGCATACTGTATTTGTTTTTCTCTTTCTGACTTACTTCACTCTGTATGACAGACTCTAACTCCATCCACCTCACTACAAATACCTCCATTTCATGTCTTTTTATGGCTGAGTAATATCCCATTTTATATATGTGCCACATCTTCTTTATCCATTCATCCAATGATGGACATTTAGGTTGCTTCCATGTCCTGGCTATTGTAAATAGAGCTGCAATGAACATTTTGGTACATGTTTTTGAATTATGGTTTTCTCAGGGTATATGCCCAGTAGTGGGATTGCTGGGTCGTATGGTAGTTCTATTTGTAGTTTTTTAAGGAACCTCCATACTGTTCTCCATAGTGGCTGTATCAATTTACATTCCCACTAACAGTGCAAGAGGGTTCCCTTTTCTCCACACCCTCTCCAGCATTTATTGTTTCTAGATTTTTTGATGATGGCCATTCTGACCGGTGTGAGATGATATCTCATTGTAGTTTTGATTAGCATTTCTCTAATGATTAATGATGTTGAGCATTCTTTCATGTGTTTGTTGGCAATCTGTATATCTTCTTTGGAGAAATGTCTATTTCGGTCTTCTGCCCATTTCTGGATTGGGTTGTTTGTTTTTTGTTATTGAGCTGCATGAGCTGCTTGTATACTTTGGAGATTAATCCTTTGTCAGTTGCTCCATTTGCAAATATTTTCTCCCATTCTGAGGGTTGTCTTTTCATCTTGCTTATGGTTTCCTTTGCTGTGCAAAAGCTTTTAAGTTTCATTAGGTCCCATTTGTTTATTTGTGTTTTTATTTCCATTTCTCTAGGAGCTGGGTCAAAAAGGATCTTGCTGTGATGTATGTCATAGAGTGTTCTGCCTATGTTTTCCTCTAAGAGTTTGATAGTGTCTAGCCTTACATTTAGGTCTTTAATCCATTTTGAGTTTATTTTTGTGTATGGTGTTAGGGAGTGTTCTAATTTCATTCTTTTACGTGTAGCTGTCCAGTTTTCCCAGCACCACTTATTGAAGAGGCTGGGGAGAAACTGACAGTTTTTGATGGTGGTCACAGACTGATGATATCCATGTTTAAAAAATAAATTTGACAGCAGTGAAAATAGAGCACCTGATGGTAGCAGTATAAATAAAAACAAACAAAAGTAATTGTAATTTTAAAAAAGGAAATTAATAGGTTTTAGAAACTCATTAAATAGGTTAATAAAAGGAGAGGATGATGAATACAGGTTTAAACTTGAGTTTCAACACTAGGAGATAAAGGGTATTACCAGCAGAAATAAAGGTAGACCATCATGCTGAGTGAAATAAGTTTGAGGTTGAAATGAGATATTCGGTTTTTAAAATACTAAAATATTAGTTATAGTATGTAAGATGATATTATCCAGAGGATATTTTGGTGAATTGGCTTTAAGAGAGAATTCAAAACTAAATATATGACTTAGAAAGTCATTCATATTAGATGACTGATAAAATCATAAAAATAGATACACTATCAAACGATGAGATCTATCAGAAAAGGGATAATAAGGATAGAACTTCAAGGTATTACTGCAGTTGCAAGTATAAGAAAAGCATGAGAAAAAAATAAAGCAGTTAGAGAACTGGAGATAGGAAGAGAATTAGACAATTCAGGGTTATAGAATTTAAGGGAAGAGAGAACGTCAAGATACAGGAAGTGGTTAAGGGTGTGCAATGCTGCATAGAGGTTAGGAAGATATTTGGAAAGCTCTTAGTGCTTCATTCTCCCATAAAGTGCTATGGAAATGTTTCATATATTTGCTGATATACTCTAAGACCAGAGTATATCAAGCTATGAATTGCATGTAAATAAATTTCTTAGTTAAAATAATCATGTGTAGAGTTTTAAAAAGAAGAAGAAAAATACTGGCTACTAATGATGAAGAGGTACTCTGTCTTTCCTCTGCCTTTGTACTAAGGATGAGAGAGCCAGGCAGAACTGTAGCAGGAACCAGAAGGAACAAAGAAAAAAGATTAGTTTCTTTTATGAAATGGCTTTTATTCTACTAGTATCTCTTTAAAAATAAAAATCAAGGAATAAATGTCCATTTAAATTGATCTTCTGTTGGACTATACTATTGGTCTGACATATAAATTAGTGTTTCTTAGATTTAACTATCCCCCTGGGATAAGACTGAGAAACAACAATAATATTTTATGGAGAGTGTCAAATAGCTTGCCTTTACAGCAATTCTATTCTCTGTATCTTTTTTTTAAAATTTTTTGGAAGATGGATGATGGAGACCATTATAATCAGAAAGATACTAATCTGGAGCTGTAATGAAGCAAATATCTTTAGTCACATGTTATTGGAGTTTAAGGACTTCTATGTTTATAGAAGAATTTCAAATAAAAGTTTCTTCTACTCACTGCCCTAAACCTGCCCCTTACTAGCTGTGACCTTGAGAAACTCACTTTATCTTTTTAAGCCATTTCCCTCCTCTGTGAAATGGGAATGTTAACATCCACCCTTATTACTGCCAGAGTTCATTAAGATCAAATGAGATGGTAAAAGTGAAAGTGTTTGTTTAACTATGAAATGCCACATAAGTGTTGTTATTATGAATCCTTTCTAGACCACAAATAGCAAGGAGGCAAAGAGCAGACCTATGTTGTTCCTATGAAACTACAGTACTTACATAGTGCCTGACATGACGTAAGAAACGAATAAATATTTGTTGAATTTAATTACTGCTTGAGAAGTATAATCATGGAAATGGTTGTATATAAAAGTATCAATAAAATATACACTGAACCCCCAAATAGAAGATTATTATGAAAACAATGGCAGGCTCAGCTCTCACAAGAATGCTATTCCATTCTTGTGCCTATGACACTGTGTGAACCAGCTTACATCTGACCTGAAAGCTGAAACCTTTCCAAGGAAAGAGCACGATTTCCACTGTGCTTTTTATTTCATGTCTAATAGCCTTTCTAGCCATAGCCAAAACTAGAGACTGTTTATTAGTAAACCTGGGATATATTGCTAGAGGAACTGATAACACCCACAGAATAGAGTTTATAAAAATTCAACAAAAGACAGGAAATGAGGGACAGAAAATAGACTAAATGTGAAAACAGGAAGGCAATACCAAACAATGTGGAAGCAAAGAATAGTAAAATAAAATGTTGCATGGAAATATCTATTTTCACTGGAGTTCATGGATGAAAGTTTATGGATACTCAATAGAGCTACCAGAAGCATGTCCAAATAAATTTGACTTCAGAATAAAAGCAATACTCGCTACAGAGAAATTAACTATTTCACTAGGGCTCTTAAAGTAGTAACATTTACAAATGGTGGGCATGGGGTTGGTAATAGCCAGCTGTTGAAAGGGAGAAGGGACAGTCTAGCTAGTAAAGCTAGCTAGTAAAGTGAACACACAAAACACTGGAGTATAATGGAAGATCTGCTTCCCCTCACCCCTCCCTACTCCCCAAATTCCTCAAACAAATCTTAGTGATGCCACTTTCAGTGGCTTATATCTGAATATTGTTCTTGGGCATCAAATAATGCCTGCTTTAACATTAATACTTTATTGCCTGACAATGATTTTATTTCACTCTCACTTCCCCCCAAATACTGGCATTTTAAGTGAACATGCAAATTAAAAACAGAAACGGTGGCATTATCAACAGTTGAACTAATGGGGAAGAGGACACAGCTAAAGACCTGGTCTGTAGGATGCTTCCTACTCAACGTAAATGTTAACCATGCTATATTTATTTATTTGCTCCTATCAGCCAGTATTCTCTTAGAAAGGTACCAAAGGATGCCTGGGTATCATTCACACCCTCTAGGTACAAGGGCCAGTGGTAGAATGAAGCCACAGACAGGGTATGGGTCAATAAGAGTGAGTCAGGTCACTAAAGCCAAGTCTAAAATATGCTGAGACAAGCACAAGTCAACAGAAGAGCCTTAATAAAAATAATCAGGGCATGTATGTGAGATACCCAGAAATGTTTACTTCAGAGAACCTTCTGAAGATCAGAAGACCTTCCCCCACGGCATCATTCCCATTTACAGCTTGGCATTTTATCTAAAACATAAAAGAGACATGGAGAGCTGTCCTCACGGTTGCTAAAGCTCTGCCAATTCCCTAGGCCAATGCTAGTCAGGTATTCCAGTTCTCACACTGAACAAGAGGGACCTGGAACACCTCTGTCTGCAGCAACTCTCAGCTGAGATGGAGGGGAACAGCAGACCTACAGAGAAGACTACCTCCACTTTAAGTCCTAAAGAGGGCTGTTTATTTCCTTCTCCCAGATGACTGTGTGGATTGAATTGAGAAGCCTCTGGCATCACATCCATGCTGCTTTCCTGAGGCCAAGCAACTGATTGCTCTCTTGGAAAACAGGTGAACAAAAACCAAAGGTAAAGCACTGTCCACAACTGTATTACATGCATCATTAGCTTCCATCCTCTCAAACAAACGACAGAGATGATGAAATACAGGAGCTTTTTTTTTTTCTTTTCCCTTAATAGCATTCTGGATAATAAATAATACAATAAACAATCATGTTTTATTACTCCCAATTTCATATGGATTTGAAGCATATGGTTTTTATTTTGGGGGGACGGCATGGAGGGAGCAGGTGAATAGTGAGTTGAATTGATGATTCTTGGGAGTGATATAAAATATTTTATTAAGTAATAGTACAGTGTTATTACATGCACCAGAGACCATTCCAACACTAAACACACATTTTAACTCAGGGTCAGGGTGAGGTAAGGGAGGCAGTGGTACACCTAAGTAAACTCACAGGTCAGAGATCACAAAACATGGTGTAAAAATCTCTGTCGCGTACATGCAGCATTAGCATTCAGTCCTGGAACTCATGGAACAGATGCTTGTTCTAGTTTATAAGAGATTCAAAAACCTCCAGTTTTCTACTCTTGGTTTCACTGTGAGCATTTTGGGTAACAAAACTGCACATTTATAATATATATTCTCTCTAGCAGGTCTTTTTCTCACAGATTTATCTCTGTTTTATTGATTTGTTGCATTTTGAATTATTTTTCAATCCCAGGAAAATTACTCCTTTTTTTTGTTTCTCACAAATTTCCCTTTCCTTCCTCTTTGTTATTCATGAGCATCCCCCTGCAGCCTGCTTCAAGAAATTGAGGTTTATAATAAGTGTTGCAAGACTGCCTTTCTTCCCATAATATAGGACCACTAAGAAAAAAACAATATTTTTGTCCACTTCAGAGATTGGGCAGGGGGAAAAAGGGAGAACAAGCAAGGGACAAAGGAGAACATTTCTGAGCAAGCAATCCTACCCACTTATTCTGTTGTCCTGTCGTGAGTTGCACATCCAACATAGTTAGGCCAAGTTAGACAGGCAACCTCTAAGGAAGATATGGATTCTTCTGGAAATGTGTACTAATGATTCATTGTCTGACACTTTCGACTTTTCTCACAGAATTGGATTTAAATCATTGACCTGGTATGGAGCTGCAGGGTAACATCCTGTCTTTTAGAAAGATAGTGAAATAATGATGCCCAATATGTGGCAGTTTAAAAAGTTTTAGTAAACTGAAAAGGCTGGAGGTGCTGCCCTTATCCAAATGCCATGCCAAGATGGGAAAAAAAAAAATGCGAATGCGCTTCAAATTATCCAGGCAAAGTGCTAACACATACCCTATTACAAAATCCCTAGACTTGCTCTATCTCTAAGACAGGATGGGTTGTATTTGAATCAGTATTGGAAAACTATGGCCTTCTTTATGAACACAGGGGAGGGGGTACGTGGTGGTAGGAAAGAAGGAGAAGGAACAAGGGTGAGAGGAAATGTACTGACTGTAATCAGTAAGATTTGTTTATTTAATGTTAATTTCTCCCATCCATTCTTCTTAAGCAATTCAACCAGCCCTGTCTTCAGAAAAGACTAGCTAGAAAACTGCTTCTGGGTTTAGTAATTTTAAAATAATTAGAAATTTATGATAGGCTATGCTGAAGACTAAGGGACAGAATCTAATTCTTAAGTTTAAGAACCTTACAATTTATCTTCTATAACAATGCTAATTGAATTCAAGTGCACTTTTTTTTTTTAAATATTTTTCCCTCTTATCCTGATTTTTTTTTTTTAATTTATTTATTTTATTTATTTATTTATTTATTTTTGGCTGTGCTGGGTCTTCGGTTCGTGCGAGGGCTTTCTCTAGTTGCAGCAAGTGGGGGCCACTCTTCATCGCGGTGCGCGGGCCTTTCACCATCGCGGCCCCTCCCGCTGCGGGGCACAGGCTCCAGACGCGCAGGCTCAGCAGCTGTGGCTCACGGGCCCAGCCGCTCCGTGGCATGTGGGATCTTCCCAGACCAGGGCTCGAACCCGTGTCTCCTGCATTAGCAGGCAGATTCTCAACCACTGCGCCACCAGGGAAGCCCCTCAAGTGCACTTTTTGAGTTTGTTCATGTACTTGATGTGATGAGTAGTATGAAGATGATTAAATCAGATTTCCTTCTCTCTGAAACTTGCCAACATGGGTAAAGTTCAAGTGGTATCAGGTAAAAGTCTTAAGTGAAGTCCAGTAAAGTGTTAGGTAAATCCAAGGAAGGAAGCATTACATCAAATCAATAAGTCAGTTTTCCCAGAGCAAATGGTAATTGACATAGATTTTGTAAATGGATAACATTTCTGTAAGTTCAGGGAGTGATGAGGACAGAATCTCTGGCACCATTTTGAGAGCAGAATAAAGGTTCATGCACAAAGTGCATGCCAAATGAATTTAGACAAATGCAAGTTATAGAGCTGGTAAGGGGTACAAACTTTCAGCTATAAGATGAATAAGGTCTGGGGATCTAATGAATAACATGGTGACTATAGTTCAGCGGCCTCCAACATTTTTGGCACCAGGGACCAGTTTCATGGAAGACAATTTTTCCACGGACTGGGGTAATGTGAGCGATGTGGGGGATGGTTCAGGCAGTAATGAGAGCGATGGGGAGCGATGGGGAGCGGCAGATGAAGCTTCACTCGCCCGCCCGCCGCTCACCTCCTGCTGTGCGGCCCGGTTCCTAACAGGCCGCAGACTGATACCGGTCCATGGCCGGGGGTTGGGAACCACCGCTATAGTTGATAACACTGTATCGCATAATTGAAATCTGCTCAGATTAGAACTTAAATGTTTTCACACACACACAAAACAAACAAACAAAAAACTTAGGTAACATGGATAAAATCCTTGAAAGACACAAATTACCAAAACTGAAATAGAAAACCTGAATAATCCTATATCAAAAAAGTTGGAATTGTGACTTAAAACCTTCCTACAAAGAAAATTCAGTCCCACATAGGTTCACTGGTGAATTCAATTCAAAATTTAAGGGAACAATTAATATTAATCCTATGGAAACTCACTCAAAAAATAGAGAATGAAGCAATGAGGTCAGCACTGGTGGCTGGTTTGAGTGATTCACAAGGAAACAGAATATTGAGGAAAATAAAGCACTAGAAATGGTTAAGTACAAATAGTTAAGTAGAATGGCTGATCGTGGAGTTAGGGGGGAAACAAATTGACTCTAAGAATATGGAGGGATAGAAGGTATGAAGGTCCTGGTGAGGATGAAGGAGAGGAAAGTGATGGAGTATGATGTGAAATCATGGTGGTCAGAAAGAGCAATTTCAAATTTTAAGATCTTAGAACTGTTCTCAGTGATAATATAGTCCAAATTCATTCAACCTTGTGCAGCAGGTACCAGGCCCTATTTCCTTTCAGTCAAACAAAACCTTACTAAATTGTTAAACTTCTCTGTGCCTACATTAAAATGTTCCTGAGCTAGGTGATCTCCCTCATCTCTATAGATGCCAATATGAAAGCACCTTTGAACTTCATCTGAATTGCTAATGACAGGGAAAGTGCTACTGACAATAAAACAATAGCTTTTAAAACTTTCTCTTCCCTGTTGTTTAAGGCATATGCATTTCAAGTTATGTACTTTAGAAAGTAAACTACTTCCTTTGATGTCTAATTCACAAGAAAATCCATGTGCCTCTATATGTATTGCATACATGAGAGGTTTTCTCTAGAATTTATCAGTGTAGAACCAACTGGCTGTGGCTAGCTCACTCATCTCTCTTTATATAAACATGCGTTCAGGAATCATAATAGGAATTAGCACGGTTATGATTGACCAAACACCCCCCATGTTTCAGGTCTTGTACTCTATAATCACTTTCACCTGAATGGGATTTTTCTACTCTTCTTCCCATTTAAGTCAATTATTAATTATACTCAATTTCCACTGATCCATCCCTTACAGGTTTTGGCTTTTGATTCTCATACAAATGGGCTTCTTTCTCTCCCTATTTCTCATAACTTACGAGTAAATGGCAAGGGTAAGTCTATTCCAGGGAAAGATTTTACTGATGGTTGATGGTTTTTTTTTTCCCTCTGCACAGCCCTCACACCCCTTCTCTTTAACTCTCTAGCAGGTGTTTTCTGACTAACAGAAATGATTATATCTAGGGTCAGATGGCTATCAGGCAGTTATTGTTTGTAATGGTTTGGAGACCTTCAGCCGGTGTCACAGAGTGGGTGTTTATCCTTATTTAAGAAGAAATGGGAGGGAGGTAATGTGTTTCACTGAGTCTGTTTGTAGCGGATATTGTGTTTCAAACTTCAGACAGAAAATTACTGAGGAATAGAAGCAGACCAATTTCTCTAAACATCTTCTGCTGAAAAAAGAGAAAGTTTGGGAGCACATTCTTCCATCCCCTGTTTTCTAAATTGTTCACTCCTCCCAGCTGTCCCCAGAAATGTTGCTTGGGGCTACGCAAATGTTTTATTAATTCCAGGAGGCAAAACGGCAAGTGAAAAGCTGGATTTATAAGACACAGACTCAAGTTTAAATCCTGGGTCAATCCCTACCAGTTCTGTGACATTGACAATTTATTAACATCTCTAAGTGCCTGATTTCTCATTTATAAAATGGAGGTTTTAATATGTACCTTGCAAGGTGGTTATGAAAATACAATGAAATGGCATAAGTGAAGTATATAATACAGTTCTTGGAATATGAAAGATGCTCAAAATATGTTTAATACCCTATTCCCACTCAATCATTTTATATATGATGCTTATGTTTTTTGTGCTTCCTTGTCACGCAACACAAGAGTATCACAGAACACCTTCAATACTCTCACTGGGCTAGGTTAGATTAATTTTGTTGATAATACACCTGGAATTCTTTTCATGCACGTACAGATTTTAGTGTGTTGCTGACATATTGTTAATGCTAGGTCATAACTTTACTCAAAGAGAGAGTTCATGGATATGAAAGGTAAGCTCAGGGCAGGGCAGTGGCAAGAAGCTATTTGGGGGCTCAAAGACTCTGTGGCAGCCCCCCCCCCCCACGTTGGCAGGTGAAGCCCTACTTCATCTATGCTTAAGGTCAGCTCCTGCAATGAAGATCAGTGGAAAGAGATGGATACCACGGAACAAAACTATGCCCTGAATGTTCTGCCTTGTGCTGCAGAATATGAAATGTTTGATAGGCCGAGGTGTGGGGGGGTGTGTCCTTAGGTTTATGAGATGGTATGTGAATCTGCTGCTTCTTAGCTTAGTAAGAATGTCTAAGACTTCTCTCCCTTGAACAACTCCAGAGAATTTTCTGTTCTACCCTGTAAGTCTGAGAATTAGTGGCAAGCTGAGTGGTTTAAATTCTAATGTAGAAAATTCTAGATTCAATTGTCAATCTGAGTATTTGTTTAAATACCAACTGTTGCTAAATGTAACTGTTTAGTACTCTGTCTCTGGGATGGAGAATGTACATTCTAGTGTGACCTGTGCTTCTTCTATCCTCCCTCTCTCCTCAACCCTCCTCAGCCCCTCCTCTCTTCCCCTTTCCCTGAAACATGAGGGAAAACTATTGAGTAGACCCTGGAACTAGGCATAGTTCACCCCCAACCCCGCCCACCACTGCAGCAGCATTGTTAGGGTCTCGGTTCTCTCCATTTCCCTTCCTGTGCCTCATTTTCCTCTGAAATAGGGGAAGCATCAATGAGACAAGACTCTTCTAGACCTGAGAGACAAATGTTTTGATCCCTACACTCCAGAGAGATTCCTAGAGAGACAGTAAGATGCCAGGAATAAAATTGCTGTTTGATGCATCTAGACAGACAGGGCCATAGATAATCTTGCAGTTTCCATAGTGTGGTGAAAAGACTTTAGGGAGGTCCCAGTGATTCCCATCTCCTGTGATCCAAACCTTCATATCCTCTCCCTCTGAGTGAGGGCAGGAACTGAGACTTGCTTCTGACATATTGAATATGGCAAAGGTGATGGAATGTCAGTTTCATGATAACCTAAGATTGAAACCTAACTTGCTAGGGGACTCTTTTCCTTGCTGGCTTTGAGGAAACAAGAAGCCACACTGGGAAGACCTTCATGGTAAGGAACTGAGAGTGGCCTCCAGATGACAGTCAGCAAAACTGTCTAACAGCCACAAGAAAATAAATGCTGTCAATAACCACATGATCTTGGAAGTGGTTCCTTCTCCAACTGAGCCTCAGATAAAGTTGCAGCCCTGGCTGACACCTTGATTGCAACCTTGTGGGTTTTCCAATCACAGAGTCCAACTAACCTGCATGACACTCCTGATCCACAGAAAATGAAACATAATAAACACATGTTGTTTCAAGCTACTGAGTTTGTGG
Organism: Balaenoptera acutorostrata; assembly: GCF_949987535.1. Classification (NCBI taxonomy): domain Eukaryota; kingdom Metazoa; phylum Chordata; class Mammalia; order Artiodactyla; family Balaenopteridae; genus Balaenoptera; species Balaenoptera acutorostrata. The sequence continues at coordinate 66,344,420 of NC_080075.1, forward strand.
CAACATTGTTATGCATCAATAGATGACTAATAGAGCACAGATGGAGGAGGGAAGCAAACCTGAGAGAGTCAGGAGATAGGAAGAAGGGATATTTCAGCTACAACTGGTTATTGAGAAGTAGGTAGCATCAAAGATATTTTTGCAGATTGTGATCCTTCAAAAGTAAGCTCTGAAATGCAGTTTATGGTGCACAAAGTTTATTAGGAGGTGCCCTTGGGATCAAAACCTGTGGAAGGGAGGTAGAAGAAATGGTCAGGAAAGAAGGAGGAGGGGTTCTGTGCCCTGGGACCAACAAAGGCATCAGCCAACGTCACAGACAATGGAACTAGAAAGGCCTTTCAAAGCTGCCACGCACAGGACCAAAATGGCTAAGGCTCTACATCATCACGGTGGACTGCTACTAAGTTTACACAGCCTCAGGAAGGTTAAAACACTGTGTAATGTGGCATCAGCTGAAGGCTGTCTCTTGACAGTAATCTCAGCAACTGGGGCTACATGCCCTTCATTGAAGAGGGATCTGGACCTGGCATCACCATATCCATTACAGATATGTACCTGAATGAACTGATGACTGAAGTTCAGGTTGCTCTGCCACCTTACCTGGGCTACACAGCCTCCCTCCAAATCTGACACTACTTTGAAGGTAGGGTGATCTCAAATTGATAATTAAATTTCTGCCATCAAGTTGGAACAGAAAAATCAAAATAAAAACTAAGCTGAGATATAGCAAAATTATTATATTTTTGTATACCAGAGCATATGACCTGGGATTCCACAGCTGTTGCAGTGACTATTATAATTACACCAGGAGCACAGAAAATGGAGGTATCAATCCCAAATAGAGGAACTGAGAAAGATTTTGTGTATGAGGAAGGAATTGATGGTACTCTCAAAAAGACTGAAGAAAATCCAATGAAGAGACTAGTACAAATGTGCAGGCAGGGTTAAGGGAACAAACAAGGGATAGTACAGCACCCTCAGGTGAACAAGAGCATGATGTCATTACCATCCTTAGGCTGGAAGGGTCAGGGTAAGAAAACCAAAACTGTAACTCAAAGTAAGGATTATGTGTTATAGTAGGGGAGTTGTGGCTTTGGACAGGATTATAGACACTGTAAAAAAGAAAACACTAAATCTTTCACCCCGCCCCTACTCTTCCATCTCCTGCCAATACCTCCCATTGGCCAAACCCAATGAGAAGCTGGGAGGCAAAAGTCCAGGTAATGCAGCCCAAAGTGGTCAGCCTCCCAGGTCAATGAGCAGCACAGATAGTGGATCTGGAGGGATAAACTGAAGAATAACTAGCATAGGGTTGATAATTGAAGGAGAGTATCTTAAGCTAAGGAAATAGGATGAATAAAGACAGAGAAATAGGAAATTCCAGAATCTGTTTAAACAATGGTCAGTAGTCTGATGTGTTTGGAGTATGAGCTACCTTGGGGTGGTAGTTTGAGATAAAGCAGACTTGGTTCAGGAAGCAAGAAGGGGGAAGGGATTGAAAAAACTCTGTCAAGAGGCTCCCATCAGGAAATCCAGCAGATCCCAGCAAAATAGGACATGACTGATTTCTATGTGATAATCTTACAGTCTTATCCCCAGTCTTTACTTCAGAGAGTGAGGATTGGAGAATGTGACTAGCCTCATAATTTTCTAATTATGTAATAATGGATCATGTTATAATACATTTGTATTGATATGCATGTGGCTATCCCCATCAAATTCTGAACCCTCTGTTACTTAAGTTTTTCATCAGAGAACAGCCTACAAAAAGCCTTAATCATTGGCCTTGATCATTCCCATTTTCCTTCAATGTTGAGAGACTAGAGAGGCCCTGTTAAATGTGATGTGGCAGGTGCATTCACATCACTGTCATGTGGGAAAATTCCTCTGTGTGGTATAAAATCACACAAGCATGTGTTGCAGCTAATTAATTGGATGACAACCAATCCCTCAAGTCTTTTCCAACATTATTGCTTTCCCAGCTTTCCACACCCATCATGTCAACACATGTTACCTCAGCCTGTTAGCTCATCCTTTTGCTAGCAATCTAACATTAATTTACCAACAGATTGTTTAACCTTTCTCCATTCTTTTTGGTTGTTTTGCCTTCTTTAATATTTGTAACATTTCCTGAGATAATATCTAATTAGAATTCTATTGACACACAACTTCCTCCATCTTCTGAAGGAATTTACCAGAGCACAGCAAGTCATGCTTTAAAATGGTTATACTTTTCTCCAGAAACATGCCATTCCATTTTTTTATACTTGCCCCTCTCTCCAAGACAGGAAATTACCTATATTGGGGAACTATTTGGTGCCAAGCACTCTATTAGGTATAATGCTATGTACATTGCATGTTAACTTGCTCCTCATAAAAACCTCACAAAGAAAGTATTTTGTCACTCTTTTCATACAACCTTAAGGTTCAGAGTGATCATATAGTCTGTTCAACAGCAAATTACCAAAATGTTTCAGAGCCAGAATTTAAACTCAGATCTCCCTGACACCAAAAACCACAGTCTTTCCCCCTATACCACACTTTGTGGAGCCCTCCACCATTCTCTTTTGCACTCCACAGGGGGCAAATGTGGCCATCTTAAAATATAAAATCATATGAGCCATTAACTTTTTCGTGTGAATGAGTTATTGTTGATTCTTCCAAGAGTATTTACATTTTATAAGAGGTATTAAGAAAGAAAAAAAAAAAAACTCCAAGAAGTGACTCTAAGAGTGGTTTTCAGGCTTGCCAATTGGCTGCGGCAGTTACTTTTGGATAAAGAAGTATTTGGGGGGCACTCAAAATTTAATAGACAGCTTTCTCAATCTTTCCTATAGAATGGATTTAATTGTTGCACCATTAAGAGTTGTCAGAGACTGAACATTTTGTTTTGTACAGCAAGGTAACATTTTTACTTTTCTGAACAGGATATCACTCAACTCTCAATTTTCACCATGGTATTGATTTAATGCTGAAATGTGCGTGCTGTGAACTACCACCCCCAGAAGCAGCCATGGTCCCAATCCCTTATATACACAGTGACACACATGACTTGAGATGGTCTGTGCTACCAAAATACTAGGGTTCTCTTCCTGGAAACATAAGAGATTGAAGACTGAGGCTATGGCTCTTAAATAACTTTGGCCTGAAAGGAACTCTCATTAACTACAGAGATTTTTTTTCCATTTTGGGTCTCCAACTAGGAATATTTCTAAATCAGATAATGGTGCCTTAGACCCTCTAGGTAATGCTGTCTATTTCAAAATGGCCTTGGAGGGGAGGTGTTTACTGGAAATCCCTTGGGAACTTCTTACTTTTTCTTTTGAGCTTCAGGATTTCAGCAATGCACCATGGGGAAAAAATGGCCTCTCTATAGTGGGTTCAGGGAAAAATAGCTACCTACAACCAATCCATCAGAATGGTAGCCTGTTCTATCCTGATCATTGCTCTCAAAATCAAGAATAGTAGAATAGTGCACAGTCCCTAGAAGGTTCTCAATAATTATGTGTTAGAAGAATGAATGAGTTCTTAACATTTCTTGACTATATTAGGATATGTGAGACACTTTGCTAAAGGTTAAGAATGCCCATATTGGGACTTCTCTGGTGGTCCAGTGGTTACGACTTTGCCTTCCAATGCAAGGGGGTGCAGGTTTGATCCCTGGTCAGGGAGCTAAGATCCCACATGCCTCACAGGCAAAAAACCAAAACTTAAAAAGCAGAAGCAATATTGTAACAATTCAATAAAGACTTTTAAAATGGTCTACATCAAAAAACAATCTTAAAAAAAAATGCAAATATTAAATAAAACATCATAGCTGCTGAAAAGGAGCTCAGAGTTGAAAAGGGGAATACGTAATTGAGTTGAAGTACAAGGTTCACATCTGTAAAGCATTCTAAGAGACTCCATATTCTAAACACAACATACATATTATGAAACAGGCAAGGTCAAACTCTCCATTAACTGGCAAATGTTATGTGAAATTATAGGTTTCATTTTTTACAAAAAAAAAAAAACTGCAAAGAGGAAAATTATGAGGAAGAGAGCCTGGGAAAATATCAGGTATACTCTTCTTATGGAGTATAACTCTGAAAAAAATCTATTCTTTTTTGGTCTGTTACTTTTTAAATAAAATTTTTGTGAGTACAACACAAATACATAGCAAGGCAAAATTTATAATTGTACAGCTCTATGAATTATCTTTAAAAGAACAAGCTCATTTAACTGTCACTTAGGTTAAGAATTAGAATATTACAAGTCCTCGCCTTTATCCATTCCTTCATCACTATACACTCCTTCTTTCCCAAAGGTAACTATTACTCTCACTGCTAACACCATGGGTTAGTTTTGCCTCTTTCTGATCTTTATATAAAGGATTTATCATTATGCACCTTTTAAATCTGGCTTCTTTCCAACACTTTGTTTTGGATATTCATTCATGTTGTTGTGTTGGGCAGTAATTCACTGCTTTTGTTGTTTTTGTTCTATGCTGTTCCAATGCATAAATATCTTGTAATTTAATTTTCTTATACAGTTGATAAAGAGTTTAGTTATTTCCACTCTTTTGGTCAATGCTGTTATGAACATTCTTATACATGTCTTTTGGTGAACAAATATGTGAAGCATGTGTGTGTGTTATGGAATATACTTAAGAGTAGAAATGCTAGTTAGCAAAATATCTACCTATCCATCTACCTTCCTACCTACTTACCTACCTATCTTTCCAAATTTAGTAGATAATGACAAAGTTTTCCAAAATGTTTGTGGTAATTGACATTTTAAACAGCAGTGTATCAGTCTTTCTAATTTTCACCTGTCTGTTGTGTATGTCATGGTATTACATCCATGATAGTTTTAATTTCCTGGTGACTAATGATGTTGAGTACCTATGTATGTTTTTTAGCTATTTGGATATTTTTTTGTGTGTGTAAAATACCTGTTCAACTTTCTCACCATTTGTTCCATTGAGTAGAAATTCTCTTTTATATTGTAGGGTTATATACAGTTTCAAACTCTTTGTCAGTTATTTGTATGTCAAATATATTATCCACTTTGTGACGTACATTTATATTACCTTAATAATGTTCTTTGATGAACAAAAGCTCCCAATATCAGTATAGTTCAATTTATCAATCTTTCCTCTATTGTTAATGACATTGTTATTTATCATTTTACTTTCATCTTTGGGTTATATTTTATTTTGAGGTGTGTCTTATAAGGAGCACATATCTGTTTGGTTTTTTTTTCACTAAATCTAATAATCCCTATCATCTTATCATTTAAGTGAAAAACTTAACCAATTTATATTTAATGCAATTACCAATTCAGATACATAGATCTTTCATATTATTTACTTCCTTTTTGTCTCATGTCTTTTGTTTGTTTTTGTCTATTTATTTTAGCTTCTTTGCTTTTTAAAGTAATTTTGTTAAACTATTTTTTCCTTTCCTTAGCTCACTTGTTACACGTGTCATTTGGTGCTTACCCTAGAGATTACAACTTGTATCTAGGATGTATTAACCTCTAATGAAATAGAACTATTGATATTCCTTACAGTATTCAAGGATCTTTGACACTTAATCATCATTCTGAGTTGTGTATTCTTGTTTTCAAGTAATCTGTGCCTCATATTTTAAATATCAAAGAATCTATTATTGTTTTATATAATCAATATTCTTTTAGATTTATTTACATTTTAACCATACTCTTAGATTTACGTATTTACCATTTCAATTGCTCTTCATTATCTTGTAAATCTGTAAGCCTCCACTTGAGACTGCACCATTCTGTCTGAAGAACACCTTCTCTTTTGTTTAGTGCAGGTCTGCCTTTTGAAAAAATCTCTTTCTCTACTTTTTTTTTTTTTTTTTTAATTTAAAACTATCTTTATTCCAACCAGAATTTTGGGAAGGATAATTTTTCTTGATACAGAATTTTTCTTTTACAGTATTATCTTGCCATCCTTTCAAATTTCATTTTGTCTTTTTCTCTGGCATCCATTGTCTCTGTTGAGAAGTCAGTTGTTAGACTTATTTTTGCTCCTTTGAAGATAATGTCTTTTTTTCTGATTGCTTTTGAGATATTCTCTTTTATTTCAGCAGCTTTACTATGATTATATCTAGGATTGCTGTTGCTGTTTTACAATCTTGCTGTTTTGGAATACGTTGGTAACTCTCTTCAATTTTGCTTCAGGTCCACTCTCTTTCACTTTTTCATCATATGCTGGATATTTCCATTATATTCCAAATATCATTTTTTTTTTTAAAGTTTTGTTCCTGTTTATTCTTTGTTTTAGTTTTTTTTCTAGTCATGTTTTTGACATTTACATTTCTAACACATCTTATGGTACACTAATTAGCACTTCAGATATGTGTAATATGATGTTAATCCTATCCATTAGTTGTTTCTTTCAGATATTACATTATTTGATTTTCATTTTTATGAAAATCATTTTCATAATGATTTTTTCATTTTTATTTGATTTTCATTTTTATTTGATTGAGTTCTTCATTTTTATTTGATTTTCCCAAGCTTTATTGAGATAAAATTGACATATAATATGGTATAAATTTAAGGTGATTATTTGATTTTTAATAGTTCTTAGTTATGTGATGAAATTCTAATTCCCATTCTTATTTTTGCAATTATTTGAGTATATTAACCATGTAACATCTTAAAGATGATAATAATAACTCCATTATCTGGCTTCCTATGAGTCAGTTTCTATTGTCTTTTTAAAAACTTTTCAGTTTAGGTCCAGTCTGGTCTTCAATTGTATGCCTGATTCTTTTTTACTAAGTGCTTACTTAGTAAAAGTTATTGTTATAGTGGTAAGTTGGAGCTCTCAACATTATCTTCTATAGGAATAATTTACTTTTATCTCTGATACACAGCTAGATTAGAGAAAATCATCTCAATTCAGGTACTGATATGATTCAAAACTAAGTTTCAGTCCTTGTGAGGGATGACCTATATCTGCATTACCCTTAACAGTGCCCCTCTTCCTTAGGAGTCCTGAACTTTAATATTTATTGCTTTATTCCTGTAAATATACAGAAAGTTCTGTTTAGTTCTTCAGGTTTAACCACCCATAGTCAGCTCAAGAAAAAGAGTGGTACAAAATATTTGGTTTACTTCTCTGGGCATCTCTTCTCTTTCAGATATTATCCAGACACATTCTTGCTACCTTGGTAGCTCTATGATTCCCTCAAACAGCTTGTTTACATTAAATCCAGGTATTCTAGTTGTTATCAATGGAAGATTTGGTCCAAAACCTCTTACTCCACCATTGCCAGAAGCAGAGTTCCCTGTTTCCTCTTGTTTTAAATTAATGAGGGGCTTAGGTGAAATCATCTCTTTTAGTTGATTCATTGTGAATATATAACTCACCTGTGAGTATGGACAGGGTGGCCAAATTATAAAATTTCAACTCTCAGGTATCAGAGACTAGATTTATGGAACACAATAGGCAGCGAGTAACTGCCATCAGAGAAGTTTTTAAGTAAGAGTGTGCTATTATAAAATATCTGAATAGCACACAGCCCAAAAGTCATTCTTCATTTTACCTATGCCAAAATAATTTATAAACTTTCTACAACTGCAGAAGTTATCTTGGGCAATCATAGGAATTTTTTAGCATCAAATACTTTCTAGAAGGTATTTTTAGAGTACATGTGCACTGGAGGAAAGCCATGCCTTTGGTATGCTGGTGCACTTGTAAAACAACAAACAGAAAGAGAAATATCTAAAGCATATCTAACTTTTTAAGAAAAGTTAAATGGATTAAATATTAAACAAACAGAAAGAGAAATATCTAAAGCAAGAAAAGTTAAATGGATTAAACATTTGCCAAGAAAACTCATCTTTGAGCAGCTAACAAAGAGAATGACACCTTCTGTCCTACTACAAATAAATAATAGTAACAACAAATAGTACCATGATAACACACATATATTGAGTGCTCCCTGTAAGCCAGAAAGTAAAAGCTTGTAAATAATACTTCACTTAATCCTCACAATAAGTTTATGAAATAGCTGTTACTTTTTTCATCTTACAAATAAGGGTGATGAAACAAAGATACCAAATCACTTGCCCAAAGTCATGTAGCTCACGAACTGCAGGTCCATAAGACCCTAGAAATATACTGCTAACGACTATGCTCTAGAGTCTATTTTAATGAAGCAACTGAGCCACCATGAAATCATGTGGCAAATCATGATACTTTAGAGAACAGAGACACAGAGCAGAAGAGTATTTGGATCAAATCCAGATTCTCACCATTCTACTTCCTCCTAGTTAAGGGTCAGACTTACCACTAGATGCCTATTAGAGTGGTAAGTATATATTCCTCTCTCCATGACTGCATGTGTGTGTGTGTGTGTGTGTGTGTGTGTGTATGTGTGTGTGTGTGTGCGTGTGTTTACCATTGATAAAATGTTCATAGTTCATTTACTTGTATAAATTCAGTCAATTTTCAGATAATCACTTTGAAGTTAAACATCATGGTGTTGGATGAGACAGACAATTTTTTCTGGCTCTACCACTTATAAGTAGGCAATCTCAGTTGAGTTATTTAACCTTTTTCACCTAAGAGTTGGTTTCCTCAGCTATAAATATGGACATGGTAATATCACTCTCTCATGAATGTGATTATATTAATTAAGATAAAGCTTTCTATATACCTGGCATATTGCAGGTACTTAATTAATATTCTGGGTGTTGTTTTACCTTTGAAAAGCATGGCTAAATTAATACTCCCATGTATAAATTAACAAAGACATTTAGACATTATGGACCCCACTTGTCTGGTTCCCATTCTTAGGGTCAAGGAAAATACTCAAGCTGGATATTTATGTAAATGGTGGTGAGAAGAGCAGGCTGGTTGTTCATCTGAAACAGCACAGCCATTGGAGGAACCACTTAAACTGTGGTCTGTGTAGGAAACCAAGGTTTTAGCTGAGAAAAGAATGTAAGGCACTGGACCAGAGATCCCAGTCTGAATTCTGAAATGAGAAAAAAAACAATGGACCAGAAGTGAAAGAATTCATATTAGAATACACTGTCAGTCATGTTAGCAGTAGAAGCTGTTCAGAACTATAAGCCTGATCAAAAAGAAAATGCATATGTTTCTGTTACTTTGGCTCCGGGGAAGTGAAATGACAACAAGGGACAACATGGGGTGGAAACAAATGAAATGCATAGTAAAGACCTTTGTGGCCAGATTGGTAAGCAGGGTAAACATCACCCCTTACTGAGTGCTGTAGAATACTGTCTCTTCTTTTGTAAATACATATATCATCACCATTATTCTGCCTTTATAAATTCAATGGTGCTTTCCCTGGTGAGATAACAACCCATATCCTTTCCTGAATATCAGAAATCATCCAAATAGTTCCCAGCATAGCCTGAGTAATCTGAATTTTTGATGTGTTATTTTTAAAATGAGTTAGAAACTTAAGATAAATTTTCTATTTATACAAACTTCTAGGATATATATAGGCTATAATGTTTTTGGCATATTCCCAGACCTTCTTGCTGTCATGCAGAACACACTAAACATCAGGATCAATCCCTATGACCTCTAAAACAGGGTTTCAGCACCAGGGAGAGTTGTGTATTTCAGTAACTGTGGTTCATACTACCTCGGCTTTTTTTTTTTTTTTCCAGAGCATATTTTGGCCATGAATGCAAACCCAACTGTTAGTGTCTTAACCCAATTACGTTTATTTATGACATGTGGCTTAATAACTAGTCGTTAGTAAAAGGAATCTAAAATAAGCAATATTTCCAACAACTACAACAACAAAACTATTAAACAGTCTAAACATTCTATGTGAGGGTATTTTCTCAAGAATTCATTACAAAAATAGCTTTCTACAGAACAGACCTTTTAATGCAACCCTTGTTTGGCATCTCTACCTCTACTCACTAATGCCATTGTGTGCTCCACAGTTGCCTTTAGGAGCCTTAGCTAACATTTTATTTTCAGCTACTCTTTATACTGGACCGTTCTCAGTCAATCTGAGACAGAGAGGCTAGGATATTCATGGCCTGAAAACTTCTTCTCCATTCCCCTTAAAACACTTATTATCTGTAGAAGCAATTGCTATGCTTTTTATTTGTCGGTTTGACTTTTTGTTCCAATTAAGAGAATTTTGAAGTAGATCCAGTTACAGTTCTAACCCTAGTAAATATTCATGGTCTAGGCAAAGTGTAGGCGATTTTTGGTATTCCATTCATAATATAATGGGTCACTTCTTTGGATACATTGGCTTTTCTGAAATCTGACATGAAAAAGTAATTGTTGTCAGGCAAGAATGATTTCTTATAACCAATACATAAAATAAAAAAGGACATAAATTAAATAGATATAATGTAATATAGCTCATATATATATTTTTAGCCATTGGTGTAAACACTCTATAATGAATGCCTGAACATGTAATATGTGTAATTTCTATTATAATGTATTGGCACAATATTATAGGTGACAGTTTTTTAAAAAATAGTTTATCTGCTTTTAGTTTGTGTTCAGTTGAAATTTGTAAAGAGTTTTCCTTGATGTTTACAGCCATAGAGAGTTAAAGCAAGTGAAACATCTCATAAAAGATGTATACAATGTAGGCACAGCTGTATATCACTGTGTCATTTGGTTTTCATGTTTAAGGCATTTACATGCATTACTAGCAACACGTTTTAAATTGATGGAAACATTGAGAATATGGTACATGACTCAAAATACATATTTTTGTGAACTAAACAAAAATTTCCTAATAGGAAAAAAGTTGACTTATGATATTAAGAAATAGTGTGTGTTTTTATTTCCAGAGAGTAAACTATTTTGTACTTTAAATCTAACATGTATTGATTTACTCTTGTGTAAACATCAAAGCTGGGATCCTATTTTTAATTTGCCAGGCTAATGTTTTGAGATGACATGTTTTACTATATTTCCATTCATGTAATTTCTCATTTATTATTTATTAATAATCTTGGATAGCCCCAAGACTGTGGTTTCTATAAGGTATAATGTGCGACACTGTATAACGAGGAGATGTGATGCTCATTAGCTCTCATCTGGTCTTCAGTCCCTTTTCAATGCAAAACCAGCTGCCTTTAGCAAGGTCCATTTCTGGCAATTTCCTAAAAGATCTCGCCCCATACCTTTGACTTCCCATTATGGACTTGCTGTACTGAGCTGTCCTCTTAACTCGCACTTTCTCTGACTTCTGGTTCTGCTATTAGTTCCCTAATTTGAGTATTTATCCTCCTAACCTTTGATGCCATCATATTCTTGGCTCTGTATCCTCTCATATGGCATTTCCTTAATGTTTTATGAGGCTTCTAATGTCAGCCATGTGCCCCCAGGGTATTAGAGCTTGGATTAACCTCTGGCTAGAAAAAAATGATTTAGATATTTGACGCTTAAAATCCATGCTGTACAAAATAAAATAAATGTGTAAGTTAACATCACCTAGCTATCCTTGAGCAATGTTTTCATACTCATTATATGGGGCAGACTGTTGTCCATGCCTAGTTGTAGTGTCAGAATGTACCCATATGGACTACCTCTGAGAGGAGAAAAAAGATAAGCGCAAGGGGGATGATTCCCGACAATTGATAAATGAAGGGATGGTTACCAAGAAATTTACATCTGGAATCAGTGTTCCATATGGGAAGAACTAAGATTTAGAAATAAGGAGAGCTTAGCAGGACATATTCAAATAGGCTTAAAAACTGGAAACCTAGAAGCTTAGAATCAGGAGCACAGCAAGTGGGTAAGTATCAGCCACTGAGTGGGTGAACTGTGTGTGAAATGAGGTAAGGGGATGAGGAAAGCAGATTCAGCAACACATCTACAAATGTGTTGGGAAAAGTATATGTAAGTCCCTGAAGGGTATGGGTAGGCTGTGTTTTTCCAGAAGCAAAGATAGTCCAGACCCTGATTGAGCGTTTTCACAGACTGTAAGTCAGAACACTTGGGTACACTGATAAAGGAAATCCTTATCTGTATGCACAGGCCAGTCACCTAACCCTTTTGAACATCAGTTTCCTCCTGGGTAAATGTGGACAATAAAATTGCCACTATGGTCCTCACAGCACCATTGTGAGGATCAAATAAAACAATGGAAATGTAAATGCTTTGTGGGGGGATGCAGAGGTTTTATAAATGTAAGCCACTATCATTACTTAGACAAAATTATGTCATCAAGGATTCCTTTTTTGAGTTTATCCTCCTTTTGGAGGGTGCTGAGAGGCTGATAGCCAAGCCTTTGCAATATAGCAATATCTTCTGAGAAAGACAAGGACCAACATCAGAAAACACAGTGATTAACTGTCCATTTACGTATGGAGGTGTAGACAGAAAATCATTACTGCTATGCATGAAAAAGCCAAGTTTCCTGCTAAAACTCCAGAGCAATGAGGAAATTGTGTTGAACAAATGATTATGCGTACCACATCTTTTTCTTGTTCATAGTCCAATAATTAAATTTTTCTTTTCTTTAGTATGATATGTACTATACATACATAATATATATAGTGTGTTATTCCATAAAACATACATATCTTTGAAAGATAATACTTTTCTCTAACATTTATATAGATCTTTAGGGTTTGTAAAATTCTTTCAAATCCCTTGTGACTATTTTAAAATGCATTTAAGATCCAGCTAACAGTTATGGAATGGATGCATAATATATGTTCATTGGACAACAGTATGTGGAGATACATATCTCTATAAAGAAGTTTTAAGAGTGCTTCAGTGCTTCATCTCTAGAGAGAAAGCAAGTTGGAATAGCTTTGACTGGAATACGAGATTGAGCCAAGTAAATGATATCATGAAATGGTCAAGACAAAGGACTCCAATTCCTCAGTGAATACCATAAACAAGGTACTTCAGCCCTTGTCTCATTAGCTTCCTTATCTAAAAAACAGAGATTATAATGGTACTTACTTTTAAAGAATTCCTGTGAAGTAAACATATTAACCCATGTAAGTAATTAGGAGTGTAGCAAACCCATTATTTGAGAATTTAAAGCTTTCTGAAATCTTAACGCAAGATTGGGAGGACAGTAACTAGAGTACTGATCAAATGCAGGTTTTAAAAGATGTATTTTTTTTTAAATGCATGCTTTATGCATGTGAATGAGCGAGATGTAATAGTGGGTTTAGCAAATGTTGCAGCCTTAAGATAAAAGACCAGGCAGTTGATAAGGGTAGGGAAATAAAACTGTTCAAGGTCTAGGATTTAGGAGAAGCACCATGAAAATCTCAGTGAAACTGTGGGTTAGAATAAATAATATCTTGGAAGACCTAAAACCTCTGAGATCTTGCCTCACTAGATCTACCCCTGTAAAAGAAGTTCCTGATTGATATGAAGGAGGTTTCATTCTTCTCTGCCCAAGAGGCCTCAGTGTTGATGGGGAGGGATAGCACTTATGTTTTGGCCACATTTGAGATGTAGCTGGGGAAAGCGAGGCCCCGAAGACACTGTAGTAGAGTCAGTTTTCAACAGTAGGTGTGATTTGGAGCCTCGTCTGAGCAGGACAGCAGATGAACCGGACTGAAACAGACTGTGAGTCAGCAGGCATGGCCAAGTGACAGATATGCACAATATGATATAAGAACTAAGGAAGTGAATCAGATAAATGACATGATCTCATGCGAGTTTTAGAAAAATCTCTCTGGCAGCTGTGTGGAGGACAGAATGGTGAGAGGTCAACCAGAGACAGGGGGACTAGATAGGGACCTGTTGTAAGACACACTGATGGCCAGGACTAGGACAGCAGCCAAGGGTTCTCTAGATCAGGGGTCAGGAAACCACTGCTCACAGGCCCAATCCAGCCTACCATCTGTTTTTAAAAATAAAGCTTTATTGGAATACAGCCATATTTATTTATGCATTGTCTCTAAATGCTGTAATGCTGCAATGGCAGAGTTTCATAGTTAGGAACAAGATCACACGGCTTGCAATGCTTAAAATATTTACTCTCTGGCCTTTTAGAGAAGGAGTTTCCTGATCTCTGCTCTAGATGGATGCCCCCAAAGGTAGGTCTCTTGCTTCTGCTCAGGCGACTTTCTGGGCCAGTCTACATGACTTTATTCCTCAGTAAAACATTCTCAATTCCCTGAACTGCTCTGCTATTGTAGCTGGCAATCACCACATGGTTCTCGCCCTGAATGTGTAGACTACAGCATGAAATCTTTCATGTCAGAGAGAAAAAGAAAAAGGACACAGATACAGATCACCGAAAGAAACCAAAAGCAAAATAACAGAAGAAGAATGTGTCGTGTGCTTTTGCTGCTGTTCGGAGCCAAAGGGCTAAAAATGCAGTATTGTTTCTTGTCCAAGACTTGCTTCCACTTGACCTAAAGATTATTATCATATGTTTCATGTTATTGAAAGAAGTTTCTCTACAGTAAAAGTGTCCCCTCAGGCAGTCTAACATGTGACTAGACATGAACTAGTTCCACACTTTCCCCAAAATAACAGAGCAGAGGAAGCAAGATATAAAGTACTCTTTAGGTTAAAATACTCTCATCAAGGCTTTCTGGTGCTACAAAACAGTAATAGTCCTGTCCTCGTGGTGGGGTTGCAGCGGAAGGAAGACCTTCACGTTCTATTTCATCAGCCCACTAAATATTTTCTATTCTAAATATTCTATATTTATATTTTACTTTTCTATTTTGTATGTATGTCTATACGTATGTACATATGTATGTGTGTGAAGGCATTTAGGCAAGGGCAAGGTTTAACACAGGGTTCACCTGGCCCCTCAACGTATCTTGAATCTGAGTTTGACAACCTCCATATCCAGCAAGTATAAGTGTCTTCTCTGAGTGCCTCTCTCTTTTCTCACTGTCTGTCTTTATCTGTTTCTTTCTCGCTCCCTCTCTGTCTCTCTCTCATCAGACCACCATCCTTAAAATGGCAAATCTCACCTATACCAACCCCATTCTTGTCGGCACCCCCATTCTTCCTCACTGCTTTATTTTATTCTGAAGGATTTACCACAACTTAATGTATGGTATTTGTTTACTATCTGTGTTTCCTCAGTATGACACATATTCCATGAAGACAGAGGTTTTTCTCCACTGTGTCCCCTAGGTGCCTGCCTTATAAAAAGTGTGCAATAAATATCTGTTGAATGGCTGAATGAATGACCTACAAGAGCATGTGTCTGTTACTCACACGTGATATCCATGGCTTCGACTTTGCTTTTCAATTATTTATGTACATGTCTTCTCTGCTCTCAGAAAATAAGTTCCTTGAGGACAGGAATCAGACGATTTCCATCTTTATGCCACCATTATCCAGGAAATTGCACGCAAATAGTAGTATGCTCAGTTAATGTTTTGCTAAATGAATCAAGATTTTCACACATATATGGTGTGAAAACTGGCCCGAGTGTGTTCTTAGTTATTTCTTTGTAAAAATGGGTTGTAGAAGAATAAATTAAATTAGAAATGATAATCTGCAGCTTGAAAGCTCAAATATTTTAATAACCTTGATATATATTTTTTTCCACCCAGAATTTCGTATTTTGATTCTCTTAGGCTGAGAGCCTACCAAATTAAAAGGCCAGATTGATGCCTATCAAACTCCGTCTCTGGAAAGAAAAGCTGCTCTGAGCTGTTCACTCCTTGCCATGGTAGGATACCCTAAGTATGAAGGATGAGATGGGACTCTCTTGTGTAAAAATAGGTCCGCTGTCTTCTCATCCTCCTCTGATGTTCAGTTACTCCTGTAGCTAAATATTTATTCTCAGCATTTCTTTAGCCTTTACGTGTGTCCCTCTGTGCAGTTTATACTCTTAGATTCTCTTTTTCTCACTTGCTAATTTTCCAGTTCTGTATTACCAAAACTTTAACATTAGTTATAAATTGTTGAAAGACTACTCTTTCAGTAAGCTCTGTGTTAGTCAAGAAACTATTGGGTTGGCCAAAAATTTCCTTTGGTTTTTAAGTCAAAATAAAAGACACATTTTTCATTTTCACCAAGAACTTTATACCCTTTTGTTCCACTACCTTCTGTCATTTTTCAGGCAACTTCATAATTCCACCTTCCCAAAGCTTTTTATCTTTTTGAGGAAAGAACTCTTCCAGGTGCCTTTTACAGTCTTCCAGGGAATTGAAATTTTTTCCATTAAGAGAATTCTATAAACACCGAAATAAATGGAAATCTGAAGGTACAATGTCTGATGAATAAGGCGGATGAATCATAACTTCCCAACCAAGCTGTAACAGTTTTTGCCTGGTCATCAAAGAAACATGTCGTCTTGCATTATCCTGATGGAAGATTATGCATTTTCTGTTGACTACTTCTGGATGCTTTTTATCGAGTGCTACTTTCAGTTGGTCTAATTGGGCGCAGTACTTGTTGGAATTAATCGTTTGGTTTTCCAGAAGGAGCTCATAATAGAGGACTCCCTTCCAATCCCACAATATACACGACATCACCTTCTTTGGATGAAGACCGGCCTTTGGTGTGGTTGGTGGTGGTTCATTTCACTTGCCCCACAGTCTCTTCCGTTCCACATTATTGTACAGTAGCCACTTTTCATTGCCTGTCACAATTTGTTTTAAAAATGGATGTTTTTGTTACATTTGAGTAGAGAATCACATGTGGAAATATGGTCAAGAAGGGTTTTTTTGCTTAACTTATGTGGAACCAAAACCTCAAAGCGATTAACATAACCAAGCTGGGCAAATGATTTTCAACGCTTGATTTGGATATTTTGAGTATGTCGGCTATCTCCCAAGTGTTATAACGTTGATTGTTCTTCTCAGTTAATGTCTCTATTTGATCGTTATCAACTTCAACTGGTCTACCTGACCATGGAGCACCGTCCAGTGAGAAATCTCCAGCACAAAAGTTCGCAAACCACTTTTGACACGTTCGATCAGTCACAGCACCTTCTCCATACACCACACAAATCTTTTTTACGTTTCAGTTGCGTTTTTACTTTCTTGAAATAATAAAGCATAATATGCTGAAAATGTTCCTTTTTTTCTTCTATCTTCAATATTAGAATGGCTACACAAAAATTCACCAATTTTGATTTTTTTTTTAAATGCATGCTGATATGACAGCTGTCACAATACAATCTAACAAAATTGTTTTGAATGAAGTTAAAGACAACTAAGCACTACTGAAGCCATCTTACAAAAAAAAAAGGAATGAACTTTTTGGCCAACCCTATACATTCTGTGTGTCCAATTATGTTTGCGAACACTGGGTGGTAAGTGGCACTTGGAATTGATGAACAAATTTATTGACTTTTCTTTAAACCACTATGATTTTAGCAGTATCTTTAAGGTTTTGTCATAAATGTCTTAAACCATTTTCACACTTTCTGGACAAAAAATTGTGCCTAATATTAACTATTTGATAGCTGACCCTTTGTATGAAAAACAGAAGTATTAGACCCCTAAGCGTGCCACAAGTTTCACTTCATTAATTTTTATTTTATTGATTTTTAATCTTTTTCAAAAATTTGGCACACAATAGCTAAAGTCAAAGAAAAGGAATTGGTAACAACAGCATTTCCCCCCAACGAGCCTAATAAACCATCACCTAATCTCTTTAGTTTCTATTTGTTTCTTCCTTGAAACTTTTATAGTTTTGCCAAAATTGGTTCCTTTTGCCACTTCCAAATTGTTTTATTTTAGGCATGTCATTTAACCTTTCTGGGTTACATTGTTCTCAAAAAGAGACACTCAGAGGACTATATAATGTCTAATAAACACTACAGCTCTAGAATTTTACCATGATTCTGCTGTTTATTTATCACTCTTTTACTATGTTGTTTACATGTGCCATGGACACCCACATGTGCACACACACACAGGCCAGCACACACACGCACACACACACAGTAAGAAGGGGTAATGAACTTGCAAACTCAGTTCAATGAGGTAGGCATCAATGAGATTCACTTCCTGCTGAGATTCTATTAGCTTCCTTTAATTATTCTAATCTTTTGTTTACTTGAAATTGCTTTTCCCTTTATTCTTCTCCAGTGACTATATATACTTCTTGTAAATAATAAGGTCTTCAGATTCAAATTTCTCATACTTCATTAAAACAAAAAAAATATGAATAGTGTACATTGTAAAAGACTCATTTAGGTCAGTATTGATTTTTTCTCAAATATTTGGCATATAAAATAGTAATAGAACCTGTTACTATTCAAATTAACTTATTCTAAATGGAGCATTCCCATAATTTTGTTTGGCAAGATAAAAAAATTAATTATAATTTTGAACACTCTTATTTTAAATAGGATCTTGAGCCACAGTCTAGGTCAGAGACAAGAAAAAAAAAGGAATTTTATATCTACCTTTGCTATCAGCACTAGATTTTTAGAAACAAGTGAGAGATCACAGAGCAGGGAGGTAGGATCAGGAAGGTAATAATCTGCCATTTCCAGGCTGAAAGGTGACCCTTTTAATGATGTATTTGTTAACTTAAGTGACAGAGGCCATAGAGCTAAGAATGGTTCTAATGACGTATTATGCTGATGAATGGTCCACCTGGTTCCTTGCCCCTTACTCCTTTTAAACCTGGCAGATGTGGCCACTAAACCAACTCCTTTTATATTCAACCCCTACCCTGTGTACTGAAAAATTCTAGTTGGGAAGCAGGGAATATTAAGAGCATTAGTGAAGTATTTATCCAGTTTAGTGTCAAGTTAGACTAGCTATATTCTTGATCATCCAGTTGTTATGTTCCTACCTTCTTGGATTAGCATCCCATTCATCATCCGTTCTTGCATCTTACCTCCTGCTGGCCTACCATTTCTAAGGTTCTGACATATTTCCTTGATAAGACCTCTGATGCCCATTTTTTTTTCTGTATGTGCCTCTCTCCTATTTCAATCTGTGTTCATGTACCTCTACCAATTCTTTCTCTTTTGTACATATGTTAAACCAGCCAACTTAGCACTTATTAACTCCTCAGACCTTGCCCAGATTCACAAGCCTGCATTGGCCTTAGCTTATGGTACTACATTCATCCATTCCCACCCCCTCCCCACCCCACCAAGTCTTTAAAGGTCTTTGGCTGTATTTATACCCTAGAATTCCAAGTGACCCAACATCTCTGATAGGACCCCTGGTTCTTATTTTTTTTCTGATTTGGCTTATCTGCCAACATGAAAGGAAGTCAGTTATGTGACCAAAAATGTGCACAAATAGTTGGACACTTATGAGAGATCAAAGTAGAGTAAGGAAACAATAATCTTTCTTTCCCACCAGGAGTTTGCAAGGGCTGGTGTTTTCAGGATCTCCCTTTTGTTCTCTAATGTCTCTCTCTTCTTTTATGCTCTCTATGAACAGTCATATTCAACTGCTTTTCTCTCCCAATCTCTTAGATTCCAGCTCTCCCACTTACTTAATTGTGTGGACTTAGGTATGGTACTTAAGCTCTCTGTGCCTAAGTGTCATGATCTATAAAATGTGATAAAACTCATACCTGCTTCATAATGTTTCTGTGAGGGTTCAGTGAATGAATTCAAGTAATATACTTAGAAAGGTGCTTAGAACATAGTAAGTACTGGTGAGCGTTCACTGATGTTAATATAGGAAAAAGGCACACTTACTTTTGCCCCAGTAAAATATCTGGGTTTCAAACTCATAGAATCTCTTAGACATTTACACTATCTCTAATCATTGTTTAACTAAGATAAGTCTTCTGTTTAAATCTATCATAATGTGTAGGCTCATAAAGACTAATTTCCACAGTTCGGCCTCAGAGTGGTGTTACAATTAAAGAGAAAAATAAGATAGGTTAACCTCCCATAGAGGTGGAGAAGCCAATAGAGAGCACCTAAAATAATGTGTCAAATGCACATATAAAATATTTTATGTTACTGTCTGCACTGGAAGGAAATAGGTAAAACCTTTGGACTCAGAAATGATTAGAAAGCTTGAATCCAGAGAGGTAAGTTGGCCTTGAACCTGTATTTGCCCAGTTGCATATGCTGATTCCTAGGGCCTCAAAACTTGCGGTTTGACAGGCATCAAGGAGATGGGAGGTAAAGCCAGTGCCCTTGAAAGATGGAAGTCAGAAAAGGGAACATAAATGCATAAATTAGAAAAAAAAAATTCTCATCAGCAGTCCACCCCGCTACCAATTTTCATGAAAAATGCAAATTATAAGATGTTTATTTAAAGTAACTAAACTTATATTTTTTGAGATTCATCAATATGTAGTAAAACAATAAAGAAACAAAGGGAATGATTAATTAAATGATTAAATGATTCAAGGAAGTGGTTTCCTGCAAGGTGTATGTGTGTGGAAGGTGACATAAGCAAGGCAGAGCATACAACGAGGCTCAAGTATATCAATCAAATGTTCTAGTTCTTAAGAAGAGTAGTGAGTTCACAAGTGTTTGTTTCAATAGCACTGTTTAAAATTTCTCTCTTGACATATGTTACATTTGTCTTTTATATAAAATAATAATAAAACAGAAAAATAAAGAGCTAATAGCATAAGTAATTTCAAAATAGTACAAATCTTTTCAATTTTTATGAAAAATCCTGAAGTAATATTCAGAGCCACACTAATCCCACCCGCCTGCTTCTATGAATCCCTATCAATAGTGGAGAGGAAACTGAAGGAGGGTCAGTCAAAGATGCAGAGAGGCCAATTACAAGCTAAGTCAAAGCCCACAGCAGCTATTGTACTGTCCACTCTTCCATCTCCAATACCCCTCCAACACCCAGATTTTCTCTGAATTGCTCTCCCTTACCCATCCATCTCTTTTTAAAGTATATATTTAAACTGATTTCAGTAAGAAAAAAATCCTTCCTCTTTCCAAGGTGGAGGGTAGGGGAGAATTGTCTTTGTTAAAAACAGGATTCACTTATGAACATTCCCAGGTGAATGATTATTTCTTTTATCCCAATTCATGTATTTAATAAATGAAATATTTACTAACAGCTACCACACATCAGATGCTGTTATATGTACTAGAGATAGACTGGTAAACAAAATAGAGTCCCTGTCTATATGGATTTTATAATCTAGTGGCTAAGATATACAAGGTAAAACAAAACCCCACAAATGCATACGTGTTTGGGGATTAAGAATAGCCAGAGTAAGGGGGTGCGGACCAACAAGGGCAGCTATTTTAGGTATACGTTGATAAGAAAATTATTTTCTTTTCTGAGGAAGAGATTTTTAGACTGAAATCTCAGTAAGTGAGGAAACAACTTCTAGATACTTCTAGATTGAGCGTTACAAGGTGCAAATGCCCTAGGATAGGAACTTCCTTAACCTATTCAAGAAGTAGTAAGAAAGCCCTTATTGCTGCAGACAGGTATGTGAGCAAAGGACAGAGAGCCAGGGGATGAGGCCATCGTGGTCTTGCAGGGTATTTTAGCCCAAGGCAAGGACCATGAAGTTTATTATAAGGGCCATGAAAAGCCACTGAATAATTTTGAGCAAGGAAGTTACAGATCAAGTTTTATATTTCAAAGGCTGACATGTGGGGAATAAACTGAAGAAGGCTTGGGGAAGCCACAGGGAGACTACTTTAGGAGCAATAGTAGAAGTCTAGGCAAGAAAGAACAACACTTTGGGCAATGGTGTAGCAGTAGAATTTGTCCGAATTGTTCTGATTCTGGATCTATTTTGAAGGTGGCATATATAATATTTTTGCTATGGGTTACAAGAAAAAGAGAGGAAGCAAGGATAAAGGCAAATTTTGTTATGAGTGTCAGGGTCAGAAGTGATGAAATTTGCTGAAATAAGGAACACTGAGAAAGAAGCATGCTGAGGACACAGGGGTCAAGAGATCGGTTGTGATACGTAAAGTCTGAGCCAAAAGGAGCTACCACTGCACAAATCTGAAGTTTGGGGTCAAACCTGGGCTGAAGAGAGAATGTGGGGAATCGTGAGAACTGAATTGTACTTTAGCTAGACACAGACCTGGATGAGATCATCTAATGAGGGATTACAGATAATTAAAGGTAAGGCAATATGTACATAGGTCAGAAAAATGAGGATGCTAGCACAAAAGAGACTGAGAACAAGTAGACAGTGAGATCAGAGGAAAATTAAGAGGGTGCGGGGTCCTGAAGCCAAGCGAAAAGTTTCATGATGGTTTCATTATGTCAAAAACATCTTAGAGGCTAAGGAAGATGAAGACTGATAATTGACCACCAATTTTAACAATGATAAAATCATTGGTGACCTTGACAAATGGGTTTCAGTGTTGTGCATGGACAAGCACCTGAGTAGAGTGGTTTCATGAAAAATAAGTTGAGGAAGGGAAGACAGTGAGTGCAGACAACTCTCCCAGTAGGGTCTACAGATTGCTGCTGCTGGCGGCAGGAGGGAAGAGCGGATGCCGCAGCAGAGAAGAGAAATCGCAGGAGCAACAACTTTCAGTAAGAAAAATGGGATGCGTACCAGGTCACAAATGGAGAGACTGGCCTTAGACAGGAGTAGAAGTGCTCATTCATGGTGAAAGGGGGAAAACTGAATGCATGGATACAGACACAGAGGGATGGAGGGAGTGGGGAGAAATGAAGGAGCACTTGTCTGAATGCTGCCACATTCTTAATGAAAGAAAATTCAAGGTCATCAGCTGGAAGTGAGAATAGGTGAATGGGATGATGGAATTTGAAGAGAGAGAATAAAGTATGAAATAGATAGAGGGAGAAACATTAAATAGGGAAAGGTAGTAGAGTTGCTGGTCAGGGTAAGAGCCCACGTAAGGATCATGGCCATAAATTTAAGGTGAGACCAGTCAGCATGGCTTTGTGTTGCTCTCTGACAAGCAGTTAAGGGGTTAACTGGGGAAGAGCTGAAAACTGGACTTAACTACATCAGTATTTGCCAGGCAAGGGAGCTGAGTGTGGACACACAGGAGTATGTGACGGAAAGTGGGGCTGCATCTGGGAGAGGAAAGAAGTAGGGATGCTAAAGGAGCTACAGGTGCTGAGAACTAAAGAGATTCAATAAATTAGATAAAGTGCATACTTCTTGCAAAACTAATGCTGCAGTTTTGATTTTACATATGAATATTTTGTATATCTGGAAATTTTTCATTCACATAAGTATTTTTCTCTTCTATAAAAGAGAAATAAGGATTTAATTACTTCATGTTTCCATATTCATTACATCTGTCTACCCCAAACTGGAAAGTAGCATAACCTTAAGCCCAACAAGGATTCTGGTGAAATCAACCATGACATTTGGGATAATATAAAGGTTAAGACTGAGTATTTGTGTGGGGTCTCTATGTGAAGCTAAGGGAGATTCTGACAGCCTTGACTATGCATGAAGAACTGATGGTTAAAGTCACCCAAAGTTAACTTGCATAAATGGGAAATTGTTTTTCCTCGGGGGACTAAGAAACCAGACAATAAAAACTTGACTTAATCCTTGGACTGGATAGAAAAATAAACTCTGAGTATATAATGGCATTTATATTCACTTACTTGGATTTGTCAAGAAACCCATCTCTTCTGGACTATTATCTGGGTCTGATGCTGAGCTTATATAGACACATATAAAACTAAGAAAGAAACAAAAGAAAAATAAACACATACATAAACCACTTTTCTTACTCAACGCTGTTGCTTCTGAAACAAAAAGGGAAAATATCTGATAGAGTAGAACTACTTAGGATTTCTCCACTAGTGTATCATCACGGAGCCCCAGTGAATACCAGGGAATAAACAGCATCTAGAAAAGTAAGCACATACAAGAAATCCCTGTGGGACTGCTAGAAAAAATCATGTGGGGAATGATACCACAGGAAACCTGAGCTGGAGCATAAGCTGGTAAAACTGGGGACAATGACCTTAAATCCTTGAGAAATTAAGGTTGTATTAGAACTATAAATGAAATTTTGGTTAAATCATGTTTGTGCTAAGTCATTAAGAAGAGGCAAGTTAAAACAAACAGAAACGTGGAGGACAAGACGTACTAGGTTGGCAGAGTGTGATGCAGGAAAGAAATTCAAGGACATATGCTATGCGTGAGTTAGTTATAAAATTAAATTAGAATTCAAAAATTTCTCTCTTAGGTATGTACCAAAAGAAACGTGTGAAATTCATCCAAAGACATGCAAAATAATTTTCACAGCATCACCATCCAAATGCCTATCAACTTTTGAATGCATAAATTGTGATATACTCATAAAACACAATATTATACAGCAATGAGAGTGAATAAGCTACAATTTCTGCAACAATGGGGATTAATTTTACAAATACAATGTTAGGTAGAAGATATTAGACACAAAAGGTACATCCAGGGCTTCCCTGGTGGCGCAGTGGTTGAGAATCTGCCTGCTAATGCAGGGGACACGGGTTCGAGCCCTGGTCTGGGAAGATCCCACATGCCACGGAGCAGCTGGGCCCGTGAGCCACAATTGCTGAGCCTGCGCGTCTGGAGCCTGTGCCCCGCGACGGGAGGGGCCGCGATAGAGAAAGGCCCGCGCACCGCGATGAAGAGCGGTCCCCGCACCGCGATGAAGAGTGGCCCCCGCTTGCCGCAACTGGAGAAAGCCCTCGCACGAACCGAAGACCCAACACAGCCAAAAATAAATATAAATAAATAAATAAATAAATAAGAAAATCCTTTAAAAAAAAAAAAAAAAAAAAGGTACATCCATTTATATAAACTTCAAAATTAGGCAAAACTTATCTATGCTGTTAAAAATAAGAACAGTAGTTACCCTTGGTGGGGGGGTAATGACTTAAAGGGGCATGAGAGTGGGGAACTTCTGATATGCTGGTAATGCTTACTTTGTGAAAATCCATTTACTTTTTTTCTTTGTGAAAAGAAAAATCGACACTTACAACTGTATTTTTTGTGTGTGCATATTAGCCCCTCAGTAAAGAGTTCAAAGAATAAAGGTTCTGATTAAACTGGTAAACAGCAGCCTGTTGTAGCAGAAAGTTTAGGACGTGTTTTGATGTAGGACCATAAACTGCTTTAGAGAAACCACTGAGGGCACAGAGGGTAGGGAAACTAGCCCCTCTGAACCAAACAAGAAGTGAGATCCTGCCACCGAGTTAAAAATAAAAAGCTCGGTTTAATCAAATAATTTTCAAATGTGCTGAATCAGAATGAGGTAAACAATTCTTCAGAATTGAAAGCACTGAAATAAACAAACTCATACAATTAACAACCTGGCAGTGATGTTATCCAAATGAAAAAGTAATCTGCCAAGGAATGCCTGACCAAGCAACAATGAGCATATAGATGGAGCACTGGTGTCCTGAAAAGCAGATGATGTATCCGTCAGTTTATGTGACACGGACTTTCTGAGCTACCCGATAAAATGACTCATTTATAAAGGAATAATCAGAAGAGAGGGGAGGAGGACCCCTAGGAGACTAGTAAGAGATTGCTAATCTGTGAAGTGGGCACTGATCCAAGAATCTTCAGTAAATGCCTCTGGCATACTGATTCCATTCTAAAAAATGCCTGGTGAATTAAAGAACCCTTAAGGAAAGACTAAAGTTAATTACAAGATGGAGTAACTTCTAAGTACCCACTGTATTGATGCCATTTTTAATCAATTGGGGCTGGTAAATACTCTTTGAAGAATCTCTCTGGTGGGATTTTCTTTTTGCAAGGTAGCCAGTTTGTAGCAAAATAAAACCAAGATAGGAGGTCTTCTTAAGGGAGAAAGCACTGTTCTTTTCCATTTTCTTGGACTATAAAGGGTGCATATAAGCAAAAGAAATGACCCAGTGTTCAATTTCATTGCACTGGTATGTCACATGCACACACCTCAAGCAAAACACATTGATGTAAACAGGTGAACATAAATTTCACATTGTAATACCCTATAAATGATGACGCAGATACAGTATTAAATCTTTACTCTCATATTCAGGCTAAGCATCTGCATGACCTCTCATGTCTCAGTAATTGCTGAAAGACCACAGCCCCTTAAAGACCAATGCAACGATGTCTCCATGTGCCAGCCTTTGATCCTCCCCAGGTTGCACAAGATCCCACAATACGTATGACCTTTTTCAGCATGATGGAACTAGGCAATGTCTTCCAGCTTGGCTGTGCTGGGAAGGAGGATTGCCAGATAAATACAGGATGCTCAATTAAGTTTGACGTACAGATAAATAATTTTTAGTATAAGTGTGTCCTGTGCAATATTTGGGCATAATTATACCCCCCAAAAATCCAATTCAAATTTAACTGGGCATCCTATATTTTTATGCTAAATCTAACAACTCTACTGAGAAGAGTTCAGACAAACCCATATCTAAGAGCCAAACCAACCAACCAGGTCAGGGAAGTAATGGAGGGCAATGTAAGACCTACCTCACACTTACGTCCATTCTCTACCAGCTACAAGTGGAAGTGGAATTTAATGCTAAGCTCTTGCTAAGTACGTGTGATTTGGTGATTTGGTAAAACACCTTTCTCATGTGTATTCATTATTTGTTGGCAAATTTGAGAGGGAGAAGAGCTGAAATGTCAATTGAGGCTTCATCTTTCCTCAGGCATAAATTGTCAAAACAGATCAAGTATTGTCACAAATATAGATGGCCCTCCATATTCATGTGTTCTGCATTCACAGATTCAGCCAACCACGGATTGAAAATATTCACAAACTTTTCCAGAAAGTTCCAAAAAGCAAAACTTGAATTTGTACTCACTGGCAACTATTTACATAGCATTTACAGTAAGTACTATAAGTAATCTGGAGATGATTTAAAGTGTAGGGGAAGATGTGCTTAGGTTATATGCAAATACTACACCATTTTATATAAGAGATTTGAGCGAATTTTGGTATTCTGGGGGCTGGAGATGTGGGGGAGGGATGTCCTTGAAGCAATCCCTCAAAGGATAACAAAGAACAACTGTATTGTTGAAACCGATTGGAGAGGAATTTCCAATACTGCTAAATATCTGGTAGTGAAAACAATGAAAGGGGTCTGATGGAATTATTATTTGGGTCTCCAGAATTAAACGAAATTACTGGGAGGCACTAAGAAATACCTGAATAACATAGGCATATTAATATCAATGTCACTTAAGTTTTTAAAGATTTAAATTCACACTTTATTTTTAACATTTTGTTGTTGTTTCTAGCATAATTTATATGGTGAAAAAAAAACTAGTTGGGAAAAACCATTATTTTTCCCCCTTTGTAGTTCTTGATTTTTATAATTTTTTACTATGATAGGACTATAAAGGAAAGAGCATGATTTTAACAAGCCAACCCAGTAATGTACAAATGAGTGTCATTTCCTTCAAATAAAGGAGAATGTAATATATTTTAATAATGTTCCCATTATTCAGAATTCTTCAAGTGGAATCACCATAGAACCCATATGAAGTTCTTTTGATTAGTCCTTTTTAAAAAAATTTTTTTTTTTTATTGAAGTATAGTTGATTTATGTTTCAGGCATATAGCAAAGTGATTCAGTTATACATACGTGTGTGTGTATATATATATATATTCTTTTTCAGATTCTTCTCCATTATAGGTTATTAAAAGATATTGAATATAGTTTCCTGTGCTATACATTAGGTCCTTGTTGCTTATCTATTTTATATATAGTAGTATGTATCTGTTAATTCCCAATTTATCCCTCTCCCTCTTTCCCCTCTGGTAACCATAAGTTTTCTATGTCTGTGAGTCTCTTTCTGTTTTGGAAATAAGTCGATTTGTATCTCTTTTTAAGATATCACATATATGTGATATATGATATTTGTCTTTCTCTGTCTGAATTACTTCACTTAGTTAGATAATCTCTAGGTCCATCCATGTTGCTGCAAATGACATTATTTCACTCTTTTTTATGGCTGAGTAATATTCCATTGTGAGAGTGTATGTGTGTGTACATATAAAAGATGTTTTATATATATATGGATATATATCTTTAACCATTCATCTGTCGATGGAATTTTATGTTGCTTCCATGTCTTGGCTATTGTAAATAGTGCTGCCATGAACACTGGGGTGCATGAGTCTTTTCAAGTTGGAGTTTTCTCCAGATATATGCTCAGGAGTGGGATTGTTGAATCATATGGTAACTTTATTTTTATTTTTTAGAAACCTCCATACTGTTCTCTATACTGGCTGCACCAATTTACATTCCCACCAATAGTGTAGGAGGGTTCCCCTTTCTCCACATGTTCTCCAGCAGTTATTACTTGTAGACTTTCTAATTATGGCCATTCTGACTGATTGGTGTGAGGTGATACCTCACTGTGGTTTTGATTTGCATTTCTCTAACAATTAGCAATGTTAAGCGGCTTTTCATGTGCCTTTTGGCTATCTGTATGTCTTCTTTGGAAAAATGTCTATTTAGGTATTCTGCCCATTTTTTTGACTGGGTTGTTTGGTTTTCTTTGATATTGAGCCATATGAGCTGTTTGTATATTTTGGAAATTAATTCCTTGTTGGTCATATCATTTGCAAATATTTTCTTGCATTCCATAGTTTTTTGTTTTGTTTTTTTTAATGGTTTCCTTTGCTGTGCAAAAGCTTTTAAGTTTAATTAGGTCCCACGTTTATATTTGTTTTTGTTTCCATTACTGTATGAAGTGGATCAAAAAAGATATTGCTGTGATTTATGTCAAAGACTGTCCTGCCTATGTTTTCCTCTAGGAGTTTTATAGTATTTGGTTTTACAGTTATGTCTTTAATCCATTTTGAGTTTAGTTTTTTATATGGTGCTAGAGAATGTTCTAATTTCATTCATTTACATGTAGCTGTCCAGTTTTCCCAGCACAACTTATTGAAGAGGCTGTCTTTTCTCCATTGTATATTTTTGCCTCCTTTGTCATAGATTAATTGATCATAATGTGTGGGTTTATTTCTGGGCTCTCTACCTGGTCCATTGACCTATAAGTCTGTTTTTGTGCCAGTACCATACTGTTTTGAGTACTGAAGCTTTGTAGTATAGTCTGAAGTCAGAGAGCATGAGTCTTTGAGATCCATTATTCTTCCTCAAGATTGTTTTGGGTATTAGCGGTTTTTGTGTTTCCATATAAATTTAAATTTTTTTTGTTCCAGTTCTGTGAAAAATGCCATTGGTAATTTGATAGGGATTGCACTGAATCTGTAGATTACCTTGAGTAGTATGGTAAGTTTAACAATATTGATTCTTCCAATCCAAGAACACAGTATATCTTTTCATCTGTTTGTGTCATCTTCCAGTTTCTTTCATCAGTGTCTTACAGTTTTTGAACAGGTCCTTTGCCTCCTTAGGCAGATTTATCCATAGGTATTTTATTCTTTTTGATGCAATAGTAAACGGGATTGTGTCCTTAATTTCTCTTTCTGATCTTTCATTGTTAGTGTATAGAAATGCAACAGATTTCTGTATATTAATTTTGTATCCTGCAACTTTATTGAATTCACTGATGAGCTCTAGTAGTTTTCTGGTGGTGTCTTCAGGATTTTCTAAGTATAGTAACATGTCATCTGTAAACAGTGACAGTTTTACTTCTTCCTTTCCAATTTGGATTCCTTTTACTTCCTTTTCTTCTCTGATTGCTGTGACTAGGACTCCCAAAATTATGTTGAATAAAAGCAATGAGGGTAGGCATCCTTGTCTTGTTCCTGATCTTAGAGGAAATTCTCCCAGCTTTTCACTGTTGAGTATGATGTTAACTGTGGGTTTGTCATATATGGCCTTTATTGTGTTGAGGAATGTTCCTCTGTGCCCACTTTCTAGACAGTTTTTATCATAAATTGATGGTCAATTTTATCAGAAGCTTTTCCTGCATCTACTGAGGTAATAATATGTTTTTTGTTAATGTGGTATATTACACTCATTGATTTGCAGATATTGAAAAATCGTTACATTCCTGGGATAAATCCCACTTGGTCATAGTGTATGATCCTTTAAATGCAGTGCTGGAGTCAGTTTGCTATTATTTGGTTGAGGGGTTTTGCATCTATGTTGATCAGTAATACTGGCCTGTAGTTTTCTTTTTTTTGTAATATCTTTGGTTTTGGTATCAGAGTGAAGGTGCCCTCATAGAATGAATTTGGAAGTGTTCTTCTGAAATTTTTTGTGAGAGTTTCAGAAGGATAGGAGTTAACTCTTCTCTAAATGTTTGGTAGAATTTACTTGTGAAGCCATCTGGTCCCAGGCTTTTATTTGTTGGAGTTTTTAAAATTACTGATTCAATTTCAGTACTGGTAATTGGTCTGTTCATATTTTCTATTTCTTCCTGGTTGAGTCTTGGGAGAGTGCACTTTTCTAAGAATTTGTCCATTTCTTCTAGGTTGTCCATTTTATTAGCATATAGCTGCTTGTAGTAGCATACTTTCTCCATTTAAGAGAATATTTTATTTAAGGAATAACTATGTCATTTGGAATTATGCCTGGAAAATAGTGTTTAATCTAGCTGGGTAATACTGTGTTTGGCTAAAAATATTTGGTTACAGACTTCTCTGGTGGGGCAGTGGTTAAGAATCCACCTGCCAATGCAGGGGACATGGGTTTGAGCCCTGGTCCAGGAAGATCCCACATGCTGTGGAGCAACTAAGCCTGTGTGCCACAACTACTGAGCCTGTGCTCTAGAGCCTGTGAGCCACAAATACTGAGCCTGTGCACCACAACTACTGAGCCCGCGTGCCACAACTACTGAAGCCTGCATGCCTAGAGCCTGTGCTCTGCAACAAGAGAAGCCACAGCAATGAGAAGCCTGTGCACTGCAAAGAAGAGTAGCCCCCGCTCACCGCAACTAGAGAAAGCCTGCACACAGCAATGAAGACCCAACGCAGACCAAAATTAATTAATTAATTAATTAAAAAAAGAAAAAAAACTTGGTTACAAAGAAATTATATTTGGGTAGGTATCTGACTCTAAATAGCAATGTCAAGATATAGGTGCATGATGTCATTATTTTAAATATGATATGATAATTAACTTTGAAGGAATGGGCATGTATGATTTTCAGGGTGTCTCATACCTATATTAGTCAATAACTCTAGAAACTGATTTATTTTGGCTATCACTGAAGCAAACACTTAAGTCAGAAATCACCTGGGAATCCTGAAAATCATTAGTGGAGGGCCACAGTGAGAGGCAATCAATAAGGTGGTTCACATAATACATACATGAAGGAAATGTTACCTTCTCCATGGGTTAATTTCTCTGGTCTTTAGAGTTGAATGGTACTGGATGCCATGGTAACGTCTAGAAGTGCATATTGCACATGATAGGAGTAACAAATATTTGCCAGATTTTGACAATAGAACTGCAGAGTCTGAAGAGGAGCAGCCTAAATACAGTTTTGCAAACCTAAAGAATCCATAAGTCAGGAGGAAAACCCTAAAGTGTCAGATATTAATTTATCAGTAGAACTCTCTATGGAATTTTATTCTTGATCTGATGAGAAAAATTAGACTGAAAATATGAAGCTCAGGAGAGTGTCTGGTCATTATTAAGAAAAGAAAAAAATGGGAAGAAAAAGTAAAGTTAGGAGTTCAAAGTTCTGTTGAAGGATGAATTGTGTGACAAGGAACTTGTGCTCAAAGATATTCCTATCTTGAAAAAAAAATATTTCTATGACTTACTATTACTCTGACTTGATTTATTTCGGGGAAACCTTTTTCCTAATAAACTTTATATTTTAGAGCAGTTTTAGATTTACTGAAATATTGCACAGAAAGTAGAGTTCCCATATGGTTCCCTCCCCCAACACTAATACAGTTTCTCCTGTCACTGAGATCTTGCATTTGTGTGATGTGTTTGTTACAACTCAAGAACCAATAGTGATATATTATTATTAACTAAAGTCCACAGTTCATTACGGATCACTCTTTGTGTTGCACAGTTCTATAGGCTTTGACAAATGCATAATGCCACATATCCACCACTACAGCATCAAACAGAATAGTTTTACTGCCTCCAAAATGTCCTGTGCTCCATCTGTTCATCTCACTCCCTCTCCCTCTAAACCCTTGGCAACCACTGATCATTTTACTGTCTCTATACTTTTGCTCTTTCCAGAATGTCTTACTGGAATCATACAATATGTAGCCTTTTAAGAATGCCTTCTTTCACTTAGCCATATGCATTTAAGTTTCTTCCATGTGTTCTGCCAGCTCATTTCATTTTACTGTTGAGTAATATTCTGTTGTCTATATGTACCACAATTTGCTTATCAATTTATCTTATTGAAAGACATCTTGGTTACTTGATTTGTTTTTTAACTACAATGGTGATTTCTTTTAAAACCTAATCTCAAGAAATCATCTCATGCTCTGGAACTTTTTGGGCATTTCTTTTCTTGGATATCATCTTTGCTTGGCTACCACTTATAAGGAATTTTAATGGTCCAGAATACAGGCCTGAAATTTATAGTAGTGAGAGATGTTATTACATTTTGTTTCTGCCACACTCCCAGCCTCTCTACCAGATTCTTAGACGCATACAATCGGTGAAGGAATCTTTCCTTGTTATCTCCTTTATTTACTGATTCTGCCCCACTTTCCCATCCTTACCATCTCTCAGTTGGACTATAATTATTGTATTCCAATTGGGTTCTCTCATTCTGTTCAAGCAGTATTGTCCACACCTC
Source organism: Balaenoptera acutorostrata (assembly GCF_949987535.1). Classification (NCBI taxonomy): domain Eukaryota; kingdom Metazoa; phylum Chordata; class Mammalia; order Artiodactyla; family Balaenopteridae; genus Balaenoptera; species Balaenoptera acutorostrata. Next base: position 66,376,965 of record NC_080075.1, read on the forward strand.
TCCCAGTGCCCTGCCTAACATGCCAAGTATCATCCTTCCTGGTATAAAATTCTGCAGAGCCACTCTATTGCCTTCAGGATAAAATTCCAAACTTTAAACACAACATCAAAGTCCTTTCCGATCAGGCAATGCCTCCTCATCATCTTATTATCCTTTGCTTCTGCAATTCTGAACTACATTTTGTTCCTCAGCTAAACTTCCCTGCTTTTCACTTACTGCTCTGCTCCTGAATATTTCCCCTCTTTCTCATCTCTTCACTTTCTAGCACTTGCTACCAACACAGATGTCTCCTCCAGGAAGCACTCCTTGGATCCACTACAGTGTTTTACTTTTTTTGTTTATGTAAAAATGTATTTATCTTTAGCCTTACTAGACCTAATTCCTTGAGAAAAGAAACTGTGAAATGTTTATATTCCCAGTGCCTACCCAATAAATTTGACACCCATGTATAAATTTTTAAATAAAATTACTTTTCATGCTCCTAAAGTCGTGTGGGAGCTTAATAGTTCACCAAACAACAACAACAACAATAATCAGATTTCTAATCAATGCAAACTGCTTTTGTGATATTCAGGGATAGTTCATTTTTATATTTTTATTTAGTTCTCACAATACCACCCGTAAAGTATGCATTGGTTGCCTGTCTTACAAACCTACCTATAGCATCTTAAAAGGATTATTTTTTTGTCACGTAACAAGAAGCCCAGGTGCAGGACATCCAGGCTTGGTATAGTAGCGCCAAGATGCCATCAGCGTCCCAGGCTATTTAATCTTTCTGTTCTGCAATCCATAGTGCATGGTTTTCCTCCTCCTGGTCACAAAATGGCTGCTCCATATACATCTTCCATCTCCTTTTCCAGCATAAAAAAGTGATGAGGAGAGTGAGGGATGGAATCCATAGAAGGAAAGAAAACTTCTAAATAAATTCCCAGAATATTTCTTTTTAAATCTCACAGGACAGAACTGGGCGAAATAATTCCCCTAGCTGCAAGGAAGTTGGCAAATGTAACTAATCATGATAACATTTGGAGCAAAGTCAGATCTCTAATAATTTGGAAAAGAGGAATGTGATTACTGGCTAAGCAATTAGCAGTGTCTGGCACAAGAGATTAAGCAATATTGTTGTCCTAAGAGTAACCAAAAGAAGTTAATTGCTCCACCAGTCCAAATGATGTGTAGATAACTAGAACCTAGGTGTCTAGACAGAGCCATCATATGTTTAATTAATGAAAGGTGGTATCCATGGGTTCGTATACTATAGATGTTAGTCCATTATAAACCCACCACTGTTTTCTTCTATAGGGAGAGTCCTTAATAGGATAATAGATTGAGGCATCAATTGATGTTTCAATGGTCTCTTTTTTTAGGACTGAGAAAAGCTTAATTTTGAAAGTAAAATTCCCACCTCCATCTACCAAATGTTAGAAGAGTCCTTTATCATCCATCCCAGGAGCTGTCTAGAGTCTTAGAGCTAGGAGCAAAACCCACAAATGTAAATAATCACACAACTGTTTTCTCCCTTTGCTGTAAGATGCTCGTTATATAACTGAAAAAAAAAAACCCCACTAAAACAAATGAATGTAAAAACAATTGATTGGGGCTTCCCTGGTGGCGCAGTGGTTGAGAGTCTGCCTGCTAATGCAGGGGACGCGGGTTCGAGCCCTGGTCTGGGAAGATCCCACATGCCGGGGAGCGACTGGGCCCGTGAGCCACAACTGCTGAGCCTGCGCGTCTGGAGCCTGTGCCCCGCAACAAGAGAGGCCGCGATAGTGAGAGGCCCGCGCACCGCGATGAAGAGTGGCCCCCGCCTGCCGCAGCTGGAGAGGGCCCTTGCACAGAAACGAAGACCCAACACAGCCAAAAATAAATAAATAAATAAATAAATAATAAAAATAAAGGAATTCCTTTAAAAAAAGTCTTTAAAAACAATTGATTGGTGCTAGGACTATACTATATATGCAGCAAACCAAAACTTATAAATGAAGGCAATGAAGCCATTTTATTTATTTATTTTTTAACATGATTTTTAAAATTAATTAATTTATTACTTATTTTTGGTTGCACTGGGTCTTTGTTGCTGTGCATGGGCTTTCTCTAGTTGCAGTGAGCGGGGATTACTCTTCGTTGAGGTGCGGGGCTTCTCACTGCGGTGGGTTCTCTTGTTGTGGAGCACGGGCTCTAGGTGTGTGGGCTTCAGTAGTTGTGGCACACAGGCTCAGTAGTTGTGGCTCGCGGGCTCTAGAGCACAGGCTCAATAGTTACGGCACTCGGGCTTAGTTGCCCTGCAGCATGTGGGATCTTCCCAGACCAGGGCTTGAAGCTGTGACCCCTGCATTGGCAGGCGGGCTCCCAACCACTGCGCCACCAGGGAAGCCCGGCAATGAAGCCATTTTAAAAGAGTGCTGAAAGTAATTTCCAGTAATGGAATGACCTGCTAAAGAAAGACATAAAATATAGTAAAACTAGTTTTACATTAAAGAGAGAAGGAGCAGGGAATAATTTCCCATTATGTTTTTTGTTTTTTGCATAATAATCACAGTTAGTAAGTACATAAACTAATGATATTTGGGGTCATGCAAAGCTTTCCATAAACTTTCTAAGACTAACTGAAATTTCTGAGCTTTTGAGATTAAGTAAAGCCTGAGAAAATGCATTTGATTCATTTCCCCAGTGCATATAAATTATGATTAAATACAGTTAACCCTATTTTTTAATAAAAACTCCTTATATATATTTTTTGTTTATTATATAAACAAATATTCTAAATGTGTTTTCAGTGATTTTATTCCTAGGTTGTAAGAGTCACGGGGAGGTTTTTATTTATTTTTTCTTTCTATTATTTAGGATTCTTTGAATTTTGAAAAGCTATTATATACTTCTATTACAAACAAAAATATATTACATGAAGAAAGAAATTATACCATGTAAGCAGCTCTTCATGTCACCTTCAGAGAGGGATGGTACTGCTTAACAATATCCTTATGTGCCCTTTGAACAGTGTGGTACATGCAGACTGGAAGAGACGATGTTAAGACACATAGTTATAAGCTGTAAACACTGCTTGACATGTTTATTAAAGAAATTGGCTTGGGGCTTCCCTGGTGGCGCAGTGGTTGAGAATCTGCCTGCCAATGCAGGGGACACGGGTTCGAGCCCTGGTCTGGGAAGATCCCACATGCCGTGGAGCAACTAGGCCCGTGAGCCACAACTACTGAGCCTGCGCATCTGGAGCCTGTGCTCCGCAACAAGAGAGGCCACGATAGTGAGAGGCCCACGCACCGCGATAAAGAGTGGCCCCTGCTTGCCGCAACTAGAGAAAGCCCTCGCACAGAAACGAAGACCCAACACAGCCAAAAATAAATAAATTAATTAATTAAAAAAAAAAAAAAAGAAATTGGCTTGAAGCAGCCAAGTGTTTTACAGTTCCACAGCAACTTAAGTCCTTAACAATGCTATTGTCAAAATTTGGAGAACAGTAGAATTTATTTTGAAGCTAAATCAACATCCCCACTCCACTCAGGAAAGTTTTCTCAACTTGTTTTTCAACTTAATTCAATGGTTTCAGGAGCATATAATTAAACGTGCTGAGACACCCAGAAGTTAATGAAGAATATGGTAAGCACCCTGCAGAATGAACATTTTTATGGCTCTTGTGCACAAAGCACTTCAGGCTCATTATTTTCAGACCAGCCAGTGAATGAAAAGTTGTCCTGAGAGAATGCTCACTTTCATGACCTATGGTGATCCCTCCTTATTCAGTATTTGTGAAGCTACGTCAGAGGTAGTCCTCTTAGGCTTTTCAAACTTTTTGGCTCAGAGCAGCATCTAATGAATTAATTTTAAGTTTTCACTGAACCGTGTCCTTTCACTACCTGATCTTACAATATCCAAGTCCAGGACAGGGATGATATGAAAATTAATTTTCCAGAACTGCCTGGCATGGCTATTCGCAAAACTAAGGGCAGTCCCAGGCCTGAACACTTTGGACCCACCAGAGAAAGCTAAGAGATTCCAAGTTCACTTCAAGTCCAAGGTCTCTGTTGTGGGACCATGAGAAGACAAGAAAGTTGGATGATTGACTTAAACCCTCTACAAATGATTCCTGACTTCCCTTAACACACTCACACGTGCATACGGAGCTTTGTTTTTCTGTTTTTCTTCCTCAAAAATGATATGCACTGCCTGGCATTTTCTGTAAAGAGATAGTAAATTCACAGGGCTAGCCTTTTTTGACATTCAAGCATAGTAATTTTTCAGGAAAAAAATAAACGTGAGTTTGAGTTTATAGCCATACGTAATAATGATACAAATCCATTTGTCTTAATTTAATGAGGGTCATTAGGACTTGAAAAATACCCATTTTTCTTCTATGCAGCAATTTTATTGGTAAAACTGCCTTAGATATTTTAAGTTTTAATTCTTGGTTTCGGAATATAGATGGGATCTGATGATAATGTTTATTAGTCATTTCTGGGCTTCTAATTTGTCTGAGATTAGAATCCCTTCAGCAAAATGCTTGGCCTAAAGTGTGTACATAACTTAGTAAATGTTGTTAAATAAATGCAGCTATAATTTAATTTCTTTGAAATAGTGTATTTGCAAATTGGAAAGCATTGGCATTGTAGTCAGACAAATGTTGTTTCAACTCCTTGTGTGAACCCATTAGGGTAATCACCCTGAGCCTGATTTCCTAATCTGCAGAATGGGGATAATAATAACTAGCATGCAGAACTCTTATGACTATAAAGTGAGATAATGTACATGTACTCATTGCTCAGTAACTGGTAGTAATTTTATTTGTAAAAGTTCTTAATGATGTTTATTTTTATGTTTTATGATGATTATAATCGACAATTCAGTAAATTAAATTCTATGTGTGCATGAAATTTAGTTAGCAAAAGGTTTCACTCACAAAATAAATAAATCAAAATAAACACACTACTAAAATAAATCAAGCACAGTTATAATGCACAGGTTGCAATAATCTGAAATGGACATTTTATTGATGGACAAATTTCCTCTTTATATCTTGATGTCTTACCCTGTACCTTGTATGACTTTTCCTCTCTCATGAGAAAAAAATGAGTTTGAATAAAATTAGTACTTTTAAAATCTGTATGTACCTTTTGAAGAAATAAAGTTCACATATTAGCACAAATAGAATATAATGCTTGCAAAACTTTTCTGTGATAACTGTGTTTATAGTTGTGCCTCCTGGCCACTTTATGCTGATATTAAGAGTTAGAGAGGTATCTGATTATTAACCCTCCTCAAATGAGATAAAAAACCTGTGATTGGAGATCAGCCCTACCAATCATTTCTGCCACAAGAGAGATTATAAAAATGACTAGAACATCCTTTTCCTTGAGGCTCATGCCAGACTATAAGCAAAACACTTACTCTGTCCTTACTTCAATACGGTATCAGTTCCAGTTCTAGATCTTCTTGACCAATTGAACAAAAGAAACACACAGACACAAATGTACACACACACACACACAAGAACAAGGTTGTAATGCATGAATGTTTGGTAATGTCTTGAGAAGATAAGATAGCACAAGCAATTAAAAAAAAAAAATCTTTTGAAACATCACACCAAAATGTGTGTGATCTTACTAAAGCAGTAAATAGGAAATTTATAGCACAAAATGCTTATGTTAGTAAAGAGAAAATGTCTCAAATCAGTGACCTTAGCATCAACCTTAAGAAACCAGAGAGACAAGAGCAAATAAAAAGCAAAGCAAGTAGAAGAAAGGGAAATAATAAAGATCATAGTCAATGTATAAAGAGTATAAATTAATGAAATAGAAAACAGAAAAAAAGAAAAAGAAAACCAATTAAACCAAAATCTGTTTCTTTGAGATGATGAATAAAATTAATAAGCTTCTGGGCAGACTAATTGGATAAAAAGATAAAAGACACAAATTACCAATATCAGGAATGAGAGAGGGGATATAATGATAGATTCTATAAATATTAAAAGGATTGTAAGGGAATATTATGAAAAACTTTTGTCAATAAATGTGATAATGGGCAAACTCCTTGAATGATACAAACTATCAAAGCCCAGTGAAGAAGAAATAGATACACTAAATAGTCTTATATCTACTAAAGTCATTGAATTCATAGTTAGAAACCTTCCCACAAGGAAAACTCAAGCCCCAGATGGCTTCACTGGTGAATTCTTACAAACATATAAGGAAGAAATAGTATCAGTTCTACAAAAAACCTTTCCAGAAAATAGAAGCAGAGACAATACTTCCTAACACTTTCTAACATCTAACACCATTACTCTAACATTGAAACCTGATATTTGGAAAGATATTTGAATATTAACATACTTTGATTGCAAGAAAATAAAATAACAGATCAATATTCCTGATAATCATAATTGCAAAAATACTTAAAATTTTAATGAATCAAATCCAAAAGTATATAAAATGGATAATACATCATGACTTGATCAGATTTATCCCAGGAATGTAAATTGGGTTTAACATTTAAAAATCAATCATTGTAATTTATAATGTTCACAAGTGACAATTATAAAAACTATAGATGCATAAAAAGCATTTAAAAAAATCCATTATCTTTGTCTAAAAAAAGCTCTGAAAAATAGACAGATAAGAGAATGTCTTCAACTTGAAAAAGGGTAACTAAAAACTCACAGCTAACATCATACTTAATGGTGAAAGACTGAATGCTTTCCCTCCTAACAACAGAAGCATATCCACTTTCTTTATTCTCAAAAGATTAGTTGATATGATCTCCTCACAATCATAGACAATATTAACTGCTCTATACATTATACATATGTCCCATATCATTGACTCATGATCTCTGTGAGGAGAACATTATCATCACTATTTTGTAATGAGGATACTGAGGAGCAGGGAGGTTATGACCTGAGATCACACAATGAGTTAGTGCCTCAGTCTAATAGATTTCAAAACCCAGGCTTTTAGACATTTGTTAAGAATAGAATTCTCTCATCATTTTATTAAGATCATTTATCAAACACTCTGATACCATAATAATGTACTGATATTCAAAATTAAAGCACTTCTTTAAATAATTTTGATTTAAATATATTGATTCAAATGTACCCAAAATTTTTATACATTTTTTAATACATTTTTAATTGACCTAATTCATACTTTTTATATAAATATTTGGAATAATTAAATAAAACAATATTTCTGGAGCACTAAAGAAGCCTAGTAGTATACAAACTGCTAGACACTACCAGACTTTAAAATCAATTAATGTTTTGTTGACAAAGTAATCAAATTATTAATTGTAATAATTATATTAGGGCTCTAAGATAATAAATTTTAAAAAATTAATTAAAAAATTAAAAATTGCACATGCAAAGTTTTATTAAAGAACAAACCCCAGAATGTGTAAGGCCTCCCAAAATGCAATTTTGCTTTATTCTTTCTTAATTCATAGTTTGCTTTGTTTAGCTGTTTTGCTGTTTTAATTAAAAGTTAAAGTACTATAAACAAAATGTTCAGCATTTGTCTGACAATATTCGAGTAATTACTCTAACAAAGTTTTATGTTTCCCTGAAAAAATTAAAGCAATGTAGGAGTATAATACTACTCATAGAAAAAAAAACCTGTGTCTAATTAAAATATCTGGAATCTACGGGTTTGGGTCTCAGATCAAAATGGTAAAATAAGAATGTTCTAGGAACTCACAATATTTTCCAGTTTGATGTACATTAATGCACATTTAAAACTTCTTTAAAATGAGAAGTAAAGTTAATTAACCTACCGAAGTGTGAAAAGATGTAGCACTATATGGTATCCTTCTTTTTTTTTTTTTTTTTTTTTAAGAAATAGGAATATAGAATTACACCTAAATCTTGGGCTCATCACTTAGCAGCTACACACATATGAGTATGTTACTCACCTTAATTTTCTAATCTGCATGAGTAGAATAATAATGCCAACTCTCCAGGGTTATTGTAAAGATTAACACTAAGACTTGGCACCTGCCCATCAATCAAGAAGTAGTTGTTATTTTCATTATTGTACTTGCACAGTTTTATTATGATACTTGCTTCACAGAATAATGGAATTATAGAGGCCACCCAGACCAATCTCTAGACCAATGTAGGAAATTTCTTCCACAGCGTGCTTCAAAGGAAATTAATATTTTAAGAGAAATTGTCATGTGGAAGAAGAATGCTTATTCAGTTTTGCTTGAGAGAGCAGAACTAGAGGAACAGTTTGGTAAAGTTTCACAGAGTACAATTCTACCTCAACCAAATGAAGAATAAGCAGACATCCAGGGCTGGCTAACAGTGAATTGATTTTTTTTTTTTTTTTAAATATTGAGTCTCCTATCACAGCACTGGTTCAAGAAGAAGCTGTCTGATATTAGGTCAGGACTGTGGAAGGGGAGATAGTGTCCTATGATCAGAAACATGTATGTATAACGGAATCACTTTGCTGTACACCTGAAACTAACACAATATTGTAAATCAACTATACTGCAATTTTTTTTAAAAAAAGTGATATAAGATACAAGACGTTCTCGTATTTTTGTGTTGACCTGAAACAAATAGATTGCAAGATATTTCTCCAGCAAAGATAGGTTTATTCAGGATCAGCAGAGAGTTTCAATTCGTGGTCTGTAATAAGCTCCCAAGGCAATGGAAAGGAGAAGGGAGGGCTTTTGTATAGAGGAGAAGGAAGCTGAGAGGGGTATAGAAAAGAGTCCATGGTGTTTCACTGGCTGAGTCCTTGACAGGAACAAAGAGGAGTCTTTCTTCTTTCTGTTGGACTCGGCTATCATCACACGGAGTGAGAGCTCTCCAGCACCAGCCCCCAACCGTGTCTCTCAAATATATTTAATGGAGGTTTCCGTTTATTAATTTTTACATAGCTTAGTTTTTTTTTTCCTTCCTGAAATATATGAGCAGGACCAAACTCACTGATTCAAGATTAAGACTGATTCTCCAGATTTCTTATAAAATAAAGTCTAAACAGCTTTTATCACAAGATAATAATTTAGCCCCTGCTTCCTTCTCCACACTTGCATCCTTATAATATCACTCCTTGAATTTTCCACCCCAGTCATATTGAACTGCTTAAAATTCACCAAATAAATCAGACTATTTGACATGTCTGTGTGAGAAACTGGGGTTCCTCCTACCTAAATCTTCTTTGCCTTTCCTTCCCTGTTTGCCTAGCAATATCCACTCACTGCATATCATTTGAAAGTTCATTTTAAATATGAAGGCTTTCCTGACTCCTGACCAAGTAGAAATGAGCTTTGAGGGAATGGGACAGAAATTGAAAACAAACAAACAAACAAACAAAAAACCAGAAATAAAGTGATGAAGTGTGCCTGGAAAGGAAATCATAGGCAAGATCTGGAGAAATGTAGGAACAGCAACTTGTCCCAGGGAGTCTAAGGGCTTGGGGTGACCTATTTATTTTGTACCTACAGTATCTAGAACGGTGCTCGACACATTAATTAAAGAATAACAAATACCTTCTAAGTTGTCTCACCTTTCCAATGTGAGAAACTTCACAAGCTTTATTTTAAAATTTGTTTTGGAAATTAATTTCAATTAGTATGACTAAGGGAGAGAATTGAAAAAAAAAAAAAGGATTAATAGATGAGCTCCCTTTTGTCCCAGAAATAAATATTTTAACTCTTTCTCATGCATGGGAATTTACCACAGAGTGGAGGCATATTTCCTAAGTTTTTGTTTTTTTTTTTTACTTTATCGTCTGTCTATCTGAATATACACACAAAGCTCTATTGAAGCAGATGTTGGCCTGGACCAAAGAATAGGGGTTCCTTGAGTACTCAGCCCCTGTTAAAGAATAACTTTATTGTCAAGCCCATTGAGAAGAGGGCTCCTTTTAACAGAAGTCACTTAGGTCTAGAATCCAGTTTCCTCAAACTATAGGCATGAGAAAGGTGCTGAGAACTTTTTAGTCAAGTGTGTGTTCTTCAAGGCTTGGGTGTCTGTGCTTATGGAGGCTACTGAGATGGGGGAACTGTGGCTCTGGGGAAAAGGCAATGAAAGGAAGGAAAAATAGTTTTTCATCTACCCTTCTAGGTTCTTGGCTGAGGCCTCCCTAAAAAAAAAAAAGATTAACAGAAAAAGGAAAAAAAACTTATAAGTTTAATAACATGTATTACTCCCATATAAATGGGAGATACCCAGGAAAAGTGAGTAACCCTCAAAGATGTTGTTGGAGGGGGGGAGTTGGTGAAAAGCCAGTTTTAAGATATTATCAGGCAAAGCACAGTAAACAAAGGTATGGATGTTATGCAGATTTAAATCTGTTCAGCCTTCTCCACTGATAAGAATTTCTAGAGATTTAGTCATCCTTCTTTTCCTGGTAGACAGAAAGACATCTTTACAAACAGCAATTTCCCTTATAAATGTAGGTTTCTCTTACAAAAGGACATGTTCTACTCAGTTTTCAGAGCTTCTCCTATGTCTGCTGTTTCTTAAAGGTAATCAGCCTAAAATAATCCTTATGCCAAAGAGACGTATTTTGGGGTGGCAAATTTTGCTCCCCTTCAGCAGTCAGTCACCTTCCAGTTCTCGGTCAGCTCCATCCCTTTTGCCTCTGAGTTCTAAGAATAGGTGAAATACCTTCCTTCCTGTAGCCCAAGAACCTAAAGGTGCATCTGGGGGAGAGGAAAAGTTTCTTTCTGAAAAATGATATGGTAGGGAAGAGTGTACATTCTGATACATGGACCTATTCCTCTCTTATTATTTCCATCTAGAATAACATTTTTTGATTATAAAATATGTGCTCTTAATTCCTATACTTCTTAAACAAAGGCATTAATGCCTTTCTTCTCAGCCTATTTTATTTTCTGTACCCTTTCAAATACTAGCAATTTTGGCTATACATGAAAGTCTTAAAGGACTCAGAACAGCAGGTGCAATGATGCTAATATTTAGCAATAATTACAACACAATCACTCTAACAGTAAAACATGGTTTCACAATGTCTTTAAAAGCACTTGCTGTTCTCTCAGATCTACTTGGTCAATACTTAGCATTGGCCACTGTTTTATCAGAATTATTTACTGTCCTGATAAACTCTTGTAGACCTATGTAGACCTGTGGGACATTTTTTTGCACGTTTTAGTAAACATATAACATGTTGTAAAAAATTAATAAACAGAAACCTCAATTAAATAGAGTCAGAAGACCAGAAGGGGGAACTCTCATACCCTGTGAGGATAGCAGGGCTAAACAGGAAGAAGAAAGATTCCGCTTCTTTCCTAGCAACAACTTAGCCAATGAAAAGCCATGGACTCCTTTTTACTATAGCCCTCCCAACTTCCTTTTCCCCTCTATAAGAGAGCTCTCCTTCCCTTGCTGTGTGGGAACTTGCATGCAGCTTGCCATTGTTGCAGACCCTGAATTGGAATTCTGTGTTGATACCAAATAAACCCATTTTTAAATTTTTTTTAATTTTTCTGGAGAAATAACTGGCAGTCTATTTCTTTTAGGTCAACAATGTCTTTGGAGTTTCCTAGACATGGTACAAACATCTTACCTGTATAAGAAGGTGTATCCTATTCTTCAGAGCTTCACATTATTGCTCCACTCAACATTCTCTGTGACAGATCATTATTACAGGATGTGGCAAAAGTACACCTTGATAAGATTTTAGTAGGGCACTTATGAAGAGTTTGAAGCAGAAGAAGAAACTGTATGGGAGGAAAAATAATTTTCCCTCTACCCTTCTAGATTCTTGGCTGAGACCCTCTGTAACAAAAGGCAGAAGAACTGGAGAAAAACAAACAGAAGTTTAATAACATGCCAATACCTACATACATGGGAGATACACAGGGAAACTTAGTAACTCCCCAAAATGGCCCAAGCCACCATCTTAAATACCATCTCCAGCTAAAGACAAACAAAATTTGTGAGATGGAAGGAGACAGTTATGGAATGTTATCAGGCAAAACACATTAAACAAGGGTCTGGTGGTTATGCAAATTTAAGCATGTTGCCTTCTCCATTGATAAGAGTTTCTAGAGATTTAGTCATCCTCCTCTTCCTGATACAGAGAGGGAAACACTCTTAAAAATGGAAATTTCCCTTATAAAATGCAAATATCTCTTACAAAAAGCTAACTTCTACTTAGTTTTCAGGCTTTTCCTATGTCCTCTGTTTCTTAAAAATAATCAGCCTAAAGTAATCCTTATGCCAAAAAGACATATTTTGTGGCAAATTTTGCTCCCCTGCAGTATGCTTTACTCTATTGACAATTTCTGATTCAGATCACAAGTTGCCACATGGGAGAATTTTTTGTGTGTATGTTTTTATTTCCTTTATAAGACTAATTGGATTTGAGAGGGAAAAGAAATAAAAGTTTGTTGAGGACAAGAACAGAATTATTAGCATTTTATCCATTTCCTCATTTATTCATACAAATACTGAATGCTTCCATAGACAAGCACCATACGCATCATTGGAAACAGTGGAGAACAAAACAGGGCTCTTCTCTCCTGAAGTTCACAACATATCAAGAGAGACAGGTGTTAATCAAATAATCACATTTGATTCTTACATTTGTTCAAAAGGCATTGACTGAGTAGCTGCTAATATTTTCTTTATACTAAATTCTATAGCCTGCTATTACTGTTATTGGGTTATGCTGGTGGAAAATTGAGACAAGTTCTCAGCCTTAGGTGAATGGAATGGTTTCCTTTCATTTATTTAAAATTTGGTAATTAGAGCATGTGTCTTGGTATTACACAGGGCTGAATTTTAGTTCTACTTCTGTTGCTTCAAGCCTGTTCCTTGCCCAATTCTCCCTGGTCTACCAATCTCATTTCATGCCATTTTCCTTCTTCTTCACTATGCTTTAGTCACATAGCACTAATCATTTTTTCAGTTCATGGTGAAACTTTTAAAACATTCATGAGCCTTAAGATTCTGTCCTTGTGCAGTGTGCCATTCAAGAGAGCATCATCCAACAAACACAGGTAATTGAAAAATAACTTGTGTTTATTGAATTTACAAGCACACCAGAGGTTTGATCCATTGATGATTCATGGCAAAACTTAGAAATAATTTCTTTCTATCGCTTCATACACACATGCACATATGTCCCCACAAATCACCTAGGAGATATCTGCCTACAAATTTATCTTTTCCATTACTCACAACTCCAGTTCAGGACCCCCTCACCCAACCTGCTCATTATTTGTCTTACTTCTCCTTTTTCCACACACTGATTGATGAAATTACTTTCCTCTTTGCCAATTATTTGGCTTTTACCGTGAAAAAACCAGTGTAGGGGAGCAAAATTGTCCACCCAATTTTTGCATGAGGTGTCTTTTGGCATGAGGATTAATTTAGGTTGATTATTCTTAAGAAACAGAAGACTCAGGAAGTCTTTCTTTTAACCTCCCCCTGCCCACTTCTGGAATAGAGATATCACCAGAGCGATCTGCAAGGAACATGGGCTGGGCGTGATGGGGGAAACTAGGCAGGACTGTGCGGCTGAACCGTAATGATTCCATTTTGTCAGCTCCATCTTAGGCCCGCCGTCCTGTCAATTCCCTCCCTCTCTGCATGGGCTTTAGCCTACTCACAAGGAATGTGCTTAAGTCAGATAAGTTCCCTATCAACTTTTACCCTTGCCTTCATCTTATATGAAAACTGGAAGAATGCCTTTTGTTGATGCAGATCGTTCGTTAATGGTCATGAGACCCCTTGGGGGAGGAAAACCTCTGTTCCTGTGGGAGTGGATGTGCTTTTCACTTGGAAGTCAGATTCTATTTTTAGTTTTGGCCCCTTTAAAACCCCCTGTACCCCTTTTGGCCATGCAAAGTGCAGCTGTGAATATCTCTGGATGGTTATCTGCCTGACCCTGTCTGTATGTAAGTTACCGACTGTAAACTTCATAATTGCACTTTATGGAGATGCCTGATTCATTTTTTGGTCTCAAAGTTCCTTTTTAGTTTAGAGGATATTATTCAATATCTCTGCCTCCCAACAAGCGTCTAGAGTTCAGAGTCTACTCTCTGTCCCATTGTCTCTGCTTGACCCAGCAAACATTTGTTTACCAAACATTTGCTTTCCCTACTCCATGTGAATTGCCTTCCTTGCCTTTGAAGTCCCAAATCACTATCCCCAACATCCTCTTTTGTCTTTAGCTGAAGATGGTATTTAAGCTGAGGGCTTCAGCCATTTTGGTGAGTTACTCAGCCCTCCTGTGTCTCTCCCATGTATAAATGTTACTGAACTTGTGTTTGATTTTGTCCTGCTAATCTGTCTTCTGTCAATTTAATTCTTAGACCAGCCAGAAGAACCTAGAAGGGTAGAGGAGAATTTCTACCTCCCTGACACGTGCAGTCTCTGGGCTTCATCCCTCGTCCATCCACGGCTGCTACCTAAGAGTAGCCACGAAACTCAGCTTGCACGGTCCCCTTCCCTTTCAGTCCTGTATCTCTTGTTAAGAGGGGAAGTCTGTGATTACTTATCTTTTAATCTCTATCTTTTATCTCTGTTACACTCTTGTAGCCAAAGCTATTTGATAGCTGTCCTTTGTTCTTTCCATCTGAAAGACATACACATTGTCTTTACCTCACAATTCTAATTATACTCCAAGTGGGACCTCAAATGGAATCTAAATGTGATTTTTTTTCTCCCCAAAGTGTTCCTAGAAGCTTCAGCTTGGGTTAACTGTTAAAACTCTCATGATACTTTGTAGTTTTCTCACTAGCATTTGTAATATTTGTAGCTGTGTAGTTATGTAATCATGTGTCAATGTCCCCCCACCCCTTTCTAGCCTGACCAGGACCACTCCAGGAGGCCACCAGCCATTCACACTGTGTTCCGTGTGAATAGATCTGTAATTAAAAAAAACATTGTACCTCACCAGTTAAACAGGCAAGGAAGACTTTATTCAAGATGATTGCAATAAGGGGGAGAAATTAAACTCAATTCCTACTACTGAAACAAAAGGTGAGAGAGTTTTTAACCATCAGCATGAGCTAGTGGAAAAGTACTGGATGACATTAGGAGAGGAGGGAAGTTGGTTAATATGATTAGGCCATTTGCATTTGC
Source organism: Balaenoptera acutorostrata (assembly GCF_949987535.1). NCBI lineage: Eukaryota > Metazoa > Chordata > Mammalia > Artiodactyla > Balaenopteridae > Balaenoptera > Balaenoptera acutorostrata. The sequence continues at coordinate 66,392,041 of NC_080075.1, forward strand.
TATTTGGGAAGAAGTTAGGCTCCTACACTCCCACATAGACTGGGAGATAGGGGCTTTGTGTTTCTTGATGGTTACATTTCAAAGGGATGGCTCCTGTGTAACACAATGTCTGACACATGACAGATATTCAGTAAATGTTGAATTCGTGAGTGAGTCTGTTTACATTAGGGATAGTAATTATACTACCACCTAATATTGCTATGAGGTCCATTTGGATACTGCATGTAAAGAACTCAGCATAGGGACTAAAACATAGAAAAATTAGATAGACAGATAGATAGATAGAGATATAGATAGAGATATATTTGCAACTGGAAGTTTGTACCTCTTACTCTCCCTCACCTATTTTTTTCCTCCCTCCACCCCCTTCCCCTCTGGCAACCACCTGTTTGTTCTCTGTATCTATAAATCTGTTTCCATTTTGCTATGTTTATTCATTTGTTTTGTTTTTGAAATTTCCTATTCTAGATTCCACCCACTTTTTTATCCCCACCATTTCAAACAAAGGTTTTAATTATAACATGGATTACATTGTAAATTATCTTGAAAAGATCATTCAATATATTTTGTTCACTGAAAAAAACACTCATGGAACAAATCCAAATGCATTATTTTGATATCAAGTGTATATTAAGGTGGCTGGTAGGTGATGAAAATCTAGATATCTCCAGGGGAAAAAGACCAAGTTGTATTTTAACCAAAGGCCAAAGAGCTTATTTTTAAGTGAATTATAGGACTTATAGCTGAGATTGAGAGCTAAGCTACAAACATGATATGTCTTCCATTTAGGAAAATGTTTGATTCATTAGCTCATGAAAAGCTAATTACTCATTTATTTTAAATTAGTTTAAATATGAGCTCCCCATGGGCTGACAGTTGTCTAAATTACATAGCAAGTATAAAATATGCCATGGGTACCCTGCTACATTCCCACTACAGTGCTTATAGAAGTCATCTAAAGATTCCTTTTACTAATTACCATTGGTCCTGAAGGTATTTCCCTGATGCAGTAGGAAGTTGGTTTGCATAGCCAGAATCTCATTTTTATAAATGTTTTAAAATGTGTACTCTCGTGTAATGAAGTTGTTTCCACAACCAGTCTAATAGCCACTCTACCACTGCCTTGTAACGTGGCCACTGTTAAAGTGGCAGTCAGCATAGTGGTTATGAGCCCAGGTTACAATCCTAGTTCTACCCCTCACTAGCAATGTGACCCTGAGCAAGTATTAGCCTAACTGTGACTCAGTCTACTTGCCTCTAAATATATACAGTGTCTGGAATGTAGTGATTATCCAAGAAGCATTAGCTATTATTGTGTTCAAGGAATGCTAGTGTTGAGTAGACCTATTTTCCCACCTCAGTGTAGTAAGCAATTGGATGTAGGTTTATTTAGCAAAGAGTCATCCCTTGGGGGATAGATATTCTCATTACCAAATAATGTGATGCTATGTTTTTCTTTGTGGTGTTTCTTCATTCCTTTTTAGAGAGTGTTGGTTTCTTTTTCAGAAAACATGCCTACATAGAATACCTTCTACCCTTCTACTTCCTGGCCATATGTTTCAGAAACCTAGTCCTTGTCCTAATAGCCTCACTGAATTCTCTCCTGATTACTCCAACCCAAATTCTCCCTTTTACGAACATGTAATAGGGAAGAACAAATCTGTCTCCATATTCGATCTGTGTCTTTTACCTTAACCTCTGTATTCTATTGCTTTTGCTACATTTAAGAATGTTGCCTATAGCCTGAAATATACAGGATAGCCCATTCTCAAGGCTCTGACCTTTAAAGGTATAACACTTTTCCATTCATACAGAGATAAAAAGTTGCAGAACAGAGAATAACATTTGTCTTACTGGAAGTTTACGAGAATATCATGACCTAACCTCGTGGACAGATGGAAGAACAAAGGATTCTGATGCCAAACGTGCAACAACCAACTGCATCCCCTCCCCTGTTAGTATAAAAGAAGCCTGAATTCTAACTCAGGCAAGATGGTTCTTTGGGACACCAGTCCACCATCTTCTCGGTCTGTGAGCTTTCCAAATAAAGTCACTATTCCATGCCCCAGCAACTCATCTCTCGATTTATTGGCCTGTTATATGGTGAGCCGTATGAGCTTGGACTAGGTAACAAACACTATTATTTTGCCTATTACTTATTTAGACTGCATGCATTTCTTAATTAGGTCCTGGCTTATACCAGCATATGCAGTGCTTTATTCTAAAATTGCAATATTTTAAGTGCACATGCCTCTCCAACTATACTGAAAGCTCCTTCAAAACTGAGATTGAATGATACAGTTCTCTGAACTTCTACAACACCTGACAGAGAGCTGTGCAGGAAATGCTTAAAAAGGAAGGAAACAAACAAAATAGAAACCACTAGTGTGAGATCCCCACTGAAAAGTAGATGCCTACTTCTGACCTGGGGTTGCTGAGGGTATAAAGTTTCAAAAGACATAAATAAACAAGACTCACAAAAAAGAGAGGCACAGAAAAGATAAATTCTGAGATCAAAATCTGGAGCAAAGATTTTTTTCTGTAATATGCGTATATTGGGTTGGAATCCAAAGACTTTTTTAAGAATTAGTCAATTTAATTTATTTACACATAAGGCAATATGTATCTTTACATAAGTTCATAGGCGTGATCATGTCTAAAATGTGTTTTTTTTTTTACATCTTTATTGGAGTATAAATGTTTTACAATGTTGTGTTAGTTTCTGCTGTATAACAAAGTGAATCAGCTATATGTATACATATATCCCCATAACCCCTCCCTCCCATTCTCCCTATCCCACCCCTCTAAGTGGTCACAAAGCACCCAGCTGATCTCCCTGTGCTCTGCGGCTGCTTCCCACTAGCTATCTATTTTATATTTGGTAGTGTGTCTATATCAATGCTACTCTCTCACTTCGTCCCAGCTTCCCCTCCCCACCCCGTGTCGTCAAGTCCATTCTCTACATCTGCATCTTTATTCCTGACCTGCTCCTAGGTTCATCAGAACCATTTTTTTTTTTAGACTCCATATATATGTGTTAGCATATGGTGTTTGTTTTTCTCTTTCTGACTTACTTCACTCTGTATGACAGACTCTAGGTCCATCCACCTCACTACAAATAACTCAATTTTGTTTCTTCTTATGGCTGAGTAATATTCCATTGTATATATGTGCCACATCTTCATTATCCATTCATCCATCGATGGACACTTAGGTTGCTTACATGTCCTGGCTATTGTAAATAGTGCTGCAATGGACATTGTGGTACATGTCCCTTTTTGAATTATGGTTTTCTCAGGGTATATGCTCAGTAGTGGGATTGGTGGGTCATATGGTAGTTTTATTTTTAGTTTTTTAAGGAACCTCCATACTGTTTTCCATAGTGGCTGTATCAATTTACATTCCCACAAACAGAGCAAGAGGGTTCCCTTTTCACCACACCCTCTCCAGCATTTATTGTTTGTAGATTTTTTGATGATGGCCATTCTGACTGGTGTGAGGTGATACCACATGGTGGTTTTGATTTTCATTTCTCTAATGATTAGTGATGTTGCGCATCCCTTCATGAGTTTGTTGGCAATCTGTATATCTTCTTTGAAGAAACGTCTATTTAGGTCTTCCACCCATTTTTGGATTGGGTTGTTTGTTTTTTGTTATTGAGCTGCATGAGCTGCTTGTATATTTTGGAGATTAATCCTTTGTCAGTTGCTCCATTTGCAAATATTTTCTCCCATTCTGAGGGTTGTCTTTTTATCTTGATTATGGTTTTCTTTGCTATGCAAAAGCTTTTAAGTTTCATTAGGTCCCATTTGTTTATTTTTGTTTTTATTTCCATTACTCCAGGAAGTGGGTTCAAAAGGATCTTGCTGTGATTTATGTTATAGAGTGTTCTGCCTCTGTTTTCCTCTAAGAGTTTTATACTGTCTGGCCTTACGTTTAGGTCTTTAATCCATTTTGAGTTTATTTTTGCATATGGTGTTAGGGAATGTTCTAATTTCATTCTTTTACATGTAGCTGTCCAGTTTTCCCAGCACCACTTATTGAAGAGGCTGTCTTTTCTCCATTGTATATTCTTGTTTCCTTTATCAAAGATAAGGTGACCATATGTGCATGGGTTTATCTCTGGGCTTTCTATCCTGTTCCATTGATCTATATTTCTATTTTTGTGCCAGTACCATACCGTCTTGATTACTGTAGCTTTGTAGTATAGTCTGAAGTCAGGGAGCCTGATTCCTCCAGCTCCATTTTTCTTTCTCAAGATTGCTCTTGCTATTCGGGGTCTTTTGTGTTTCCATACAAATTGTAAAATTTTTTGTTCTAGTTCTGTGAAGAATGCCATTGGTAGTTTGATAGGGATTGCATTGAATCTGTAGATTGCTTTGGGTAGTAGAGTCATTTTCACAATGTTGATTCTTCCAATCCAAGAACATGGTATATCTCTCCATCTGTTTGTATCATCTTTGATTTCTTTCATCAGTGTCTTATAGTTTTCTGTGTACAGGTCTTTTGTCTCCTTAGGTAGGTTTATTCCTAGGTATTTTATTCTTTTTGTTGCAACAGTGAATGGGAGTGTTTCCTTAATTTCTCTTTCAGATTTTTTGTTGTTAGTGTATAGGAATGCAAGAGATTTCTCTGCATTAATTTTGTATCCTGCTACTTAACCAAATTCATTGATTAGCTCTAAATAAATGTTTCATTGTGAGGTAGAATTTTTATCTTTTCCTTCTTGGGTTTCCTTTCTCATTTTCTTTCTCCTTCTCCCTCTTACCCATCAACATAAAGCGAAACTGTGTTAATATATATATTTTGACCCATGCTTCTTCATTTGTTCATTCAACCCTATATAAACTTATACATTAAGTGATAAATAATATAAATTAAAATATCACATTATATGTATTTTTCTGCATCATGATTTTCTCTCTCAGCTAGTAACTCCTATAACTCCCTCCATTTCAACTGACATATATCCCTTGGTAAGGACAGAATTCAGCCATTTTCTTATTGAGAGATGTTCATTTGATTTCCACCTTTTTTTTTTTTTATATCTTTGCAAACAATACAGCAGTAAACATTCCTGTCTGCTTGACTTCATATACTAATGTTTTCCCTTTTATGGAAAAGAGTTCCATTAATGGGTTGCTGGGCCAAAAGATTTTTGAAAGTTCAATTTAGTAGATGTTTCCCAAGAGCTTTTCCAAATTCTTATAACACTTTATTTTCCACCAGTTCTTCTCCCTATGAGAACATTCCTTACTCTACAGGCCCTTCACCAATAGTATGTTATAACTGCTTATTTTTTAAAAATTAATTCCTTCTCCTGAGTATCCTTTACTTTATTTTGCTATTCTTGTGGTCATTCAATTTGAATAATTTTGAGAGTAGGGAAGTCTTCCATTATAATTATTTCTAGTCAATTCTTACATTTTTTTGTGTTTTTAGCTATTTTGTGTATAAGATGTAGATGTTTGGCTAATATATTTTCTTAATAAACTGTGCTTTTATGATTACATTATGTACTTCTTTATCCTGTTTAGTGACTTTAAACTTAAATTTCCAATAGTTTGCTACTGACTTTTCACTCTTGCTTTTCTCCTCTTTTCCTTCTTTTAAAATATTTTGTTTGCCTTTGTCTAGTGTCCCTTTATTTTAACTATTTTTTAAAATTATTCATTTTAAATTGTTTCTTTAAAATAGTTTTTAGCTAGATTTTGCTTTACAACCTACGATAATAATAAAATCATTGATGTGAAAATAAACCAAAATATTGAAAATATTTGTATTCACAAGCACATGATTCTAATGGGAAAAGCTTTTATTATAGTTGTTTTTATTTCCTGGGTCAGCTCATAAGGTCTTGTTTTTTTGTGGAGAATATATATGATAGGCAAAGTGAAAAGGGAAGTAGAAAATTGTAGAAAATGAGATCGGGAACATGGTGACAAGAACTGAACCTCTTTCCTCTACCTCTCAAGACCAATCTAGATGCTCCTCCTGCCTCAACCTTCTGCATGACCCTACAGGAAGCTATGTGCAAGATGGCCTTGAGCTCTGTGGTAGCGTGGCTCAAGCTAGCAAATAAAAATATGGGATGCTCAGTTAAACTTGATTTTCAGGTAAACAATGAATATTTTTTTTTACTATAAGTAGGTCCCTAAAAAAAAATTATTGTGTATCTAAAATTCAGATTTAACTGGGTGTCCTGTATTTTATCAGGTAACCCTACTTTAAGGGAATCTCACTGCAGATAACTGGTACAGGCCTTTCTTTATGGTGAGCTAAGCATGAAGACCTGGAGATATTATCAGGGGCTCCCGTGCATGAGCCAGCAAGTGGCATATTATGGGAAGACACTGGCACTCAGAGATCTGTAGAGAGCACCTCTTCATGGTAGGAAAAGGGTACCATTTGACAATGACCCTATGTAAGTTTGACTTTTCCTTTGGGGCCCACAATACCTAGAGGAGCTGACAACTGAACCAGGTTTTCCATGACTCTCAGACTGTGAGAGTTAGAGGAAACTAGAGAACAGGTAGACTTCCTCCAGGTATTTCTGCTACAAACTAGAACGTGCCTGCTTCTACATCTGAGGCCATGCCTCAAAGAGAAACAGCCAGTTGGAAATCTACCAGTGTAGGACTGCAACCACACCCTCCAACCATTATGCTTAAGCTATAATGAGCTAAATATAGAGAACTAGCTATCCCTCTCAGCTTCGGAAATGTCAGTCAGAACACACAGAACACGTATAAAAAGCAACTGAAAACCCAAATTTCAAATAATAATAACAAAACTTAAGGAAATTAAAGTTAAGCAAGCCATGGTTTAACATAACTGTTCGTAGTTTAACAATTCAGTGAATAAATTGAAATTGGAGATGAGACTGTTGAAACCCACTTTAATGGTCTAGAAGGCAAAATAGGAGAAAACTATCTCAGAGTGGAGGCAACGTATAGAGAGAAGGGAATACGGAGGAAAAAGAGAACTTAATATTGAATAATGAGGGCTTCTAAAGAATAAAAAGGATGGAGGAGAAGCTTTAATTATATCATAATAAACAACATCCCTAAATTAAAGAAAGTGCTGGGTCCACAGATTGAGAGATTTCACTGAATTGTGAATGAAGGACACATATCTAAGTATCATACCCATGAAAAGGAGAAAGTGATGACACTATTAGATATCTCTTTTGCAGTACTGGAGGCAAGAAAAGAGTGGATTGGCATACAGTATTTATAGGCTGCTGAAAGGAAAGGACTAAAGCTCTCAGTAGATTAGATGTAGTTCTCCAGCTCCATTCCAATCTTTATCTGCGTAAGCTTACAGGTCCACACACCAGGACTTTGATTCGTAAACCAGAATATGCCATCCCAAAGTATGCCTCTTTGGCATAAAGATAATTTTGAGCTGATTATTTCAAGAAATAGCTGACACAGGAGAAGCTCTGAAGAAAGGAAAAAAGTCTCCCTTTTGTAAAGGCAATTTACATTTTGTAAATTTCTAAGGGTCTCTCTTCTAAGGGTCTCTCTCTCTCTCTGTACCCAGAAGAGAAGGAGGACTCTTAATCACAAGAGACTCATCACTGGAGAAGGTACCACTCTGATCTGCACAACAACCCTTACCCTTGTTTGCTATACTTCTCCTAGTTACCTTCCCATAACTTATCTCCCCTTGTCCAGAAGTCTACCCCCTCCCTAAGATGGTGTGGGAGCCTCAGTCCAAAACATCCCTTTGAGTGACTCATGACTGAATTTCTCCCATGTGTATATGAGATATACATGTCAAAAACTTTTTTTGTCTCTTGTTAATCTCTCTTTTCTTACAGAAACTCAGCTGAAAACCTAGAAGTATGAAGAAAAAATACTTTTCCTCCCCTACAAACTCAACCAGGAACTTCTGCCTATGTCTGCCTCAGTGCCCACAGATGAGACATCTGTTTCTCCTAGGGCCCTTTGCTTGGACCATTGTCTAAACTTCTGACTCAAATTGCAGACTTACCTGTGCCTTCATTGAAGCTACTCTGTATGCGATTTCTATTTAAGAACAGTTCATCCAACCCTGGGGTGGGGGCATCCCAGCCATCCTTAGCCATTCTCCATATTGTACTTTAATCCTGATGCTGCCTTACTTAGCCTCTCCAATCTGAATGTGCCACTACTCACCACTTTTTTATTTTCTGGAAACCAACTATTCACAGAATATTCCCTCCCCATAGCTCTATTTTGAGGATACCACTTCCCCAAAAGCTCTATGTTAAACACTGTTGATTTTCAAAAACCTCTTATTCGGGAGATGATAAAAAACTTTCTTGTTCCCCAGTGCTTTTCTGACCCGTTATATTTTTGCTCTCCTGTATCATTCCCACTTTGCCCCACTGCCCTCTGGCTACCCTACTCACTTCTCCTACATGGTCCCTTTCACTTTCTGACCTCTTACTCACTCTCTCCAAATTATCTGAAGATTTGGTATCTGGCTCACATTTCTCTCAAACTTCTACATATTTAAATCTAATTGGTAATTTCTATAAAAATATTTATTCTATGCCTGTAATATTTTTAAGGTTTTTCAAAAGGCAAGAAACTAATCAGCACTCCAGAAAACCAACAGGGAGAAGAAATAAGCCACATACAACCAATACTTTAAGCATTGTTGGGGAGACAGGAAAATGCAACTTTATAATTATCTATAAGTAGAAAAGAAACAAAGCAAAAATTCCAGTGTCTTTCCCACTGCCAGCTCTGTGCTGCAAGCCTGTGGATGCAGGGAGCAGAAGAGAGAAGACTAACAATTCTCCTTGAGTAAGAATAAGAGGAGAGCAAAGGACTGAGATGAAGCTGTAGGGGAGGGAACATTTTTCCTCTATCCTCTTTGTTCTTTGACTGATATAATCAAATTAACGTAGGGCAGATTAACAGGAGAAAAACAAACTTAATTATATAGGTACAGGGGGCCCCTGAGACTATGAGACCCAAAGGCAGTCAGGCAATTGTGGTGTATATGCCATTCTAAACTAAGGCGAATGGGTAGGGGTCTGGGTTTAAAAACGGGAGAAAGATAATCCACAGGAAGATGGGAGGAGCAAATGTTCAGTAAACAAATGTTTGCTATGCCATGCAGAGACAGTGGGAAAAAGGATTTGATCTCCAGGCCCTACCTAGCTTCCCCCAAGCTTACCACACCTAGTCCATATTCCTTGCAGTTATTTCTGGTGATAGCTCTCTTCCTGAATCAGTCCCTCTATCTAAATTCTTTCAGGAAGTTAACAGGGAGTAAAAAGCTCTCCCTGAGTCTTCTGGGCCTTGATTGACTTCAGCTCAAAGTAATCCACATGACAAAGTGGCACATTTTAGGGAGGTACATTTTGAATCCTTTCAAGGCATAGATGAAATCATTCTCAAAAAGAAAATGCTCAAAAATAAATGATAAGATACTGAACATATGTCAGAACTTACTAATTCATAGAATTGACCACAGGAAAGGAACTTGAAAGTATACAGCACCAGAAGTGGCAGTCTCAAAGATGCACTGCTTCTGGAATAGAATCATATATATTAAGAAGGTGAACCTTTGGAGATGAAACAGTAAAAGAGAAACAGTAAAAGGAAAAAGGTAAGAGGGCAAAATAAAGATTTTACAGACATTAAAGCGAAACATGATAATCAATGCAAGGATGAGATTCATCCAACCAAAGATGACTGGGAAAATGTTGATAAAGCAACTAATATTAAGTATTTCATAATATTTCATACTTTCATGAATGTATCTTATATATTCATGAGTATTTCATAACTTCTAGCTAAGAGTAAAGCAAGGATGAGGTTATGGGCAGAATGGATACCTATGTATGTATATTGTGTGTGTGTTTATTTGCATGTGTGTGCATTTATACACATGTACATGTTTCCTAGTTCTGCCTGCTGAACATAAGAAGCAATCACAACCCTGTAGAAATGAGCACACCTCATATTCAGATCTTGGTCTCTAATATAATTTTCCACTGAAAGGAGTGAAGGCTCCTCAGAGAGTCTGTTTCCAGGGCTGCGGCAGGCTAAATACAAGACAAGCATAAGCTTGAACACTTGTTATGACAGAAAGTAAAGAAATAATCAAATGGTACATATATATATATATATTTATATAAATTATATATAAATACATAGAGAGAGAGAGAGAGACAGGGAAAAAGAGCACATTATACAGCAAATGGTAAAATGTTAACAATGGATAAATCTGGATAAGAAGTATACAGGTGTGTTCTTTGTGCTAGTATTATTCATGCAACTCTTTTGTAAGTCTGAAATTATTTCCAGATAAAAGCTTATAAATTTAAAAAGAAACAGGCTTTTTAAAGTTTACCAGGGACAACTTCCTATTGGAGGAAGATTTAATATTTTTTAAAAGCCTAAGACATGCATGCTCCTATTTGACCTCTGATATCTACACTGTAAAATGTTTTTAGGTCACCTGTGAAGAAGATGGAGAAAAATAATACCAGACATTATATGCTATTTGAGGGCTTGATTGATTGTAAGGATTGTATGAATGATTGTAAGGAATACTAATAATTAAGCTTTTTGAAAAGAGAGAGTTTCTTCATCAATGTTTCTTTTGCTCTCTGCCTTGTTCAGTGCCAACAGCCCTGAGTCTGTGAAAAAGACGACAGGGAGGCAGTCAGAAAATGTCACTAACTTCTCTGACACTAGAACCCAGATTTTGAAAGAAAACAAAAGCATGTTTCATTCAATATCTTAATCTGAGAGATGTATAAGAAATGTCCTTGTAGGTCTGAAATTATTTTTTAAAAATCTGTGCAGGGCTTCCCTGGTGGCACAGTGGTTGGGAACCCGCCTGCCAATGCAGGGGACACGGGTTTGTGCCCCAGTCTGGGAAGATCCCACATACCGCAGAGCGGCTAGGCCCGTGTGCCACAACTACTGAGCCTGCATGTCTGGAGCCTGTGCTCGGAAAGGCTGCGACAGTGAGAGGTCTGAGCACCGCGATGAAGAGTGGCCCCCGCTCGCCGCAACTGGAGAAAGCCCTCGCACAGAAACGAAGACCCAACACAGCCAAAAATTAATTAATTAATTAATTAATTAATTAATTAAAAATCTGTTCAGATAAAACAGAACTCAATTTGTTCATATTTGGGTGTCATTTCTGTCAACTTTCCTTTTAATGGTAAACAGTATTTTCTTTTCTTGCAAAATTGAAAGATTCTTGATGAAATATTTTAAAACCACTCACACATCATGCAGCCTTCACACGGCTTTTTCAGAGTTTTGTATATACAAAAAGTGATTCATTCTCAGATCTGTATGCCAAAGTGCTTCTTATCCTCAGAGCTGCAAGTATGCTCTGTCATGTTAAAATAACTAGAATCATGTAATAGTGGAATAAGAGTTTCCCCATGACAACAATTTTACTTTACGAATACTCAACTTTTGTGTATTATAGTAATTATAATTAGAATGGGCAGGCACAGTATTGTTTATTCACATAGATCAACCCTAAGGACTCCTTTTATAATCCTCCTGAGTTGTTCTTTATAACAACTTTGATGTTATTTAGTGGTTCCTCTTATCTGATGTGTTTGAACTTCAACATAACATTGACTTACGTGGTTCAGTACATCTTAATAATAAATCACTTTGGAGACACCATAATTCTAAAGAATCTTGAAGCAATGAAAGATTTCTGCAGGGGAGGATTCATTAGGGTACTTATCCTTTCTATTAAAGAGATATAACATTGTTTATTTCCAACAATTTAAAAGACAAATTTCAAAGCACACAGAAATTGCTTCCTTGTACAATCCCCTTTTACAACTGTCTCTCAGTTCCCAGGGTTTAAACTTTTCATTGCTGAGGATCCAGTTGCTAGCTCAGATATTCAACAATTAAGCAACTACTTGTAGTTTCCTAAATAACTGGAAAAAAAGGAAATAACTTTTCTTGAGACTTGATGTAAATACTAGGGGCTAGGACATCATACGTTCCCAGTAATTAACAAAGCCTTCTGAGCTGTTTAAACTGCTGATCATCTTAGAAGAAAAAAAAACAAAAACAATTAGAGAACTTGCAAGATGTCATCTTAAAAAGTGACATTAACAGAGGTGCATGTTTTGAGGCTAATACATGCTTATTGACTACCAATAATAAAGTTTATATTCTGGGCATGTATTAAAAGAATGCTTTAAAATCAACTTGTAGAATCATAAAGTCAGTGGCATGAAGCTGTTAATCTCACACCTTGCCCTTAAAAATATACACTTCTAAGCTACAAGCTTAGCTTGTAGCTACAAGCTATAAGCTAAGCTATCCCAACATTTCTCAAGCAAGATTTACTGAAACACGTTATTTTAAACAAAAAGCTTGGTCGTACAATGGAATATTACTCAGTCATAAAAAGAAACGAAATTGAGTTATTTGTAGTGAGGTGGATGGACCTAGAGTCTGTCATACTGAGTGAAGTAAGTCAGAAAGAGAAAAACAAATACCGTATGCTAACACATATATATGGAATCTAAAAAAAAACCAAAAAATGGTCATGAAGAACCTAGGGGCAGGACAGGAATGAAGAAAGACACAGACCTACTAGAGAATGGACTTGAGGACACGGGGAGGGGGAAGGGTAAGCTGGGACAAAGTGAGAGAGTGGCACGTACATACATACACTACCAAATGTGAAACCGATAGCCAGTGGGAAGCAGCCACATAGCACAGGGAGATCAGCTCAGTGCTGTGTGACCACCTGGAGGGGTGGGATAGGGAGGGTGGGAGGGAGGGAGATGCAAGAGGGAAGAGATACGGGGATATATGTATATGTATGGCTGATTCACTTTGTTATGAAGCAGAAACTAACACACCATTGTGGAGCAATTATGCTCCAATAAAGATGTTAAAAAAAAAAAAAAAAGCTTTACTTCAGCACTAAGTAAACATTACATCATTGTAGTGCCTGCCAATACTGTACACTTAATTACCTTATAAGAGAGTCCCAATTTGCATAATATCTTTTTGAAGATTAAAGACTCAGAGAATTACTGAGGTTAAAGAGAAACCTGTTTTCTCTGTTTACAAAAGGACAAAATTAGTGCTTATGTAAAGGCATATGAGTTCTATACCACATGACCTCCTCCACTCCCACTTGGACACCATATTTGGTTAAATTAACACCCTATAAATAGAAAGGTTCAGGCTTAATGATTCCAAAGTCTTCAATGAAAGTCTCTTCCAGCATGGAATCATTGAGAATGAAATCCTTCCTTACAGTGGATTCCCTTGCAGAAAAAAGCACCCCCTCTTGCTTTGATTCCCCTAAGTATGGACATCAGAGCGGGGCCCAGTCTATAGATGTCTTTCCTCCACCTCTGTTGGTCAGGGTGGCCATAAGAATGTAAGCTGCAGACCTCCAACAACAGGGACCAAAATTGGCCAGCTCTTGTGCTCTGAAATCCATTACCACATTTGGGCCCACGCCACACAGCATCCCAGATACTGCTTCCAACCAATGACTGACCATTGCAGGGATACTAAAGCAGGTCTGACACTGGGAGACATAGGTCTTTGACTCGAGGGCTTGCTGATGACCTTGCCAAAACTACAGTAGGACACACAGCTGACTGGGTCACTTCTGCTCACCTTTGCTTCCTGCTTTCCTACAGTTCACAAGGCTCTTCCAGCCTTCCTGGGCTCCCTCCCCATTTCCTCCCAGAGTTTCCCCCTAGTAAAATTCTTGCATATTTAATCCCATCTTGGAATCTGCTTCTCAGAGGACCGGGACTAACACAAGTGGTACCAGGAGTGGTTCCAGAAAACAGGCAGTAAAATGGGGACTTAGGACTGGCTCATCCACCTAGGGAACTCCATCCTGGTTGATAAGTGAGGTACAGATAGCCCCTGACACAAGATGGTAGCATATTTGCTAAAGAGTTCATAATGGTGATCTAGAAAATGTACTGGTGGAGGGGAATTCTGTGCCAGGTGCAATGATGCAGGCATTTGAAAATTACGGGATCAATACTTACAAAGACAGCCAAGTTGGCTGATTACTTTAAAGTTGTATTGATGTCATGCAGAAACATAATGAGAGTCTGAGGATCTATTAACAAGCACCTAATAGCTAAGCGTGGGAGCCAGAGAGCCTCCGTGGTAGCTTACAAAGAGTTTCTTCTCTCCTGCAGTGGAGGGGCAGACATAGTGGAGAAGCAAACTGAATACGTAATTGTTTGTGTAGCAGAGCTCTGAAGATATTTGAATGTTCAGTCAAGGCAAGTGTGTATATAAAGGTCAGGAACCTGATGGGAGAAATCTAGAGTCCCAAAACATGGGAGGGAGACATCTAGTTGGAAAGCTTTGAAGATGTTTGCTCTGCAGTACACCCTGGACTCTCTGGGCTTGAAGAGGTGGCTCAAACTTCCTTACTAGATGCTAGCATTTCCACCATCCTAGCAAATGCTGAAGAAGCCTCTCCTCAGTAAGGCAGCAGGTGGTTCCTGAGGAACTTCTCCCACCTCCATTCTAGTTTCCAGGCCAACAACTAGGATTAAATTCCAAGCAAGACCCTGCTGGGACCTGCAGGGGCTACCCACTTTAAAAATGCAAAAAGCTAGCCACATGTACCAGCAGGAGCCAGACGAGCGTTCCTGGGATTGGACTTGGAATGTGCGTGATTAAGGGGCTAGAACGTAAGACTGGCCAGCAGAAATTCATTGACTTGAGGGCCATTTTCAGGACACGGGACCCAAGAGGATGGGGAAATCTTGCTGCTGGAGTGGTTCTTAGAAGCCTTGAAAAAAAGAGAGCTAATCACAGTGAGACAGAAATGACTCCCCTGCCCTGGTAGATGTAGAGAAAGGAATAAAGAGGCTGAGGGACATGGGCATGCTACAATGAATATGCTACATAAGGCCAGATGACATATCAGAGGATTATGTTCTGTAAGAGGACTCAAAGGACAATGCATTCACCAAGGCCATCAGGAATCCAACAGTGAAAGGGCACCAGCATCACTAAGAAGTTTTTTAGTAGCTATCCTCTGCAGGCCCTGGTCCCAAGACCTAGGATGGTAGGTGACAAAGCTGAGCTCATTAACATTCATGGGGATCTTGGGTCCTGAAATAATCAAGGCCAAGTCATGGGGCTTTACTCTCAGAAGTCAAGAGGCCATAACTTCCATAAAGACCAGCAAGGTCAGAGGTATAGCCAAGGAGGTAACTGGCAAGGAATGTGGAACTAATAGCAAAATAGACAGGCACATAACAAGGTGCTTAAGGTAATGGAAGGTGATCACCCAATAAAAAGTCACAATCCCTTGTTCAGTTCCCAGATATGGATCAATACTAAAAAGATACTCAAGTCCCCAGAAGAAAGGACCTTGCAACACTATGACAAGTTTATACCATGATAATTCCCCAGACTCTCCACAAAGGGACCTATTTATTGGGTGACTATACACTGAGGAAAGGTGGAATAACAAAATATTTTGAGGACTTACAAACACAAGGTGTGAGTTTATCTTGATCCCAGAGACCCAAATCACCATCCTGGCTCGCTATCAGAATGGGGGGGGGGGGTAGAGGGGACACGTGGAACGATGGCTAAAGTCCAGTTCTGTTCTATTTATTAATTTGGGAACTGAGGAAATGACTAATAGTGGACCTGTGGAAAGAGAAGTGGCCCAAGGTGGGAAGAGAGAGCTTACTGGGTAACGGCCAATGGCCTGACCATCTAGTTAGGTCATGGAAGAAAAAGGGCTGAAAAAGCAGAGACTTTCCAGGGTCTGGAGTAGAGAAATGTGAATTGATATATCCAAGTAAGCATCAAATGTGAAGATTTCTATATCACATGTTAACATCCAGAGGAAAATACCCACCATGGAAGAGGCACTGAACAATCAACTGATAGTGGCCAGGGAAACTAAGGCAGACATGATGCTAGCACACCTAGGAGACTCAGGACCTCTGACATCTGACTCTGGCTTGAGGACAACCTGACAGCCTTGCCAAACATTCCTTAGACTGTCCAGCAGTCAAGGATGTTTGCACTCAACCTTCCTTCCCTCTCTTTCATTCAGAGTCGGACTTGCATTGTGGTCTAAAAGCTCTTCCAGCCTTCTTAGGCTCCCTTCATATTTTTTCTAGCAGCTGCTTCACTTGATAAAATGTTAGCATGTTTAATCCTATCTTGGCATCAGCTCTTGGAGGATCCTGTCTAACACAGTTACCCCTTTTCTTTCATGCTTCTAACCTTACTAACAAAATCACTTTAATCTCTCCTCCTATTAAATGCTTTTCTTTTATTATGCAGGTTGATTTTCTCTGATCTCTCTGCAATTCTAACAAACCAACTCAATTTTGTCAGGTTTGGTTAGGCTCCCTCCAGCTTCCTGAGAAAAGAACTCCAGTGAGAAGTCCATATCACAGCTGGATATCTTTTTTACTCCTCTTGAAAAGAAATGTCATGAAACTTTAAGAAGATTTCTATTAATTCATGAGATTTTTCAAATGTTCTTGTGTTGTTCTTCCTCTTCCCCTTTCCTCTTCTTCCCCTTCCACTCCATTTCCTCCTCCCCCCTGCCCAGACCCCTCCTCCTCCTCTTCTTCTTCATATTTTTAACTTGCAAGTCCTGCTGGCATTTTTAAGCTATGCCTTCTCAGTGAAAACAATTGTATCAGAATCATTAAATCAGAATTATTAAGCAGCACATCTAGTCTTGCTACCTATTTAAAAACAAATCAGCAAGGTGGCAAAAACAAAATAATAAGAAAAATAATTGCTTCTACAGTGGCTCCCCTTCTCCATTCTATTTCTTTCACTATCAATTTTTCCCATTTTTTTTTAAACCATGTAATGTTTGTTGATGTTAAAAACAGGATACAGATTACAGTGGTAGGCAAAAGTTCTAAAGACAAGCTTAATTAAAGTTATTACATTTAATTCCAATATTTAAGTAGTTCTGTTATCTCTGAACTTTCAAATGATCCTTAGTGAAAAAGACAAACCTCAAGTAAGTGTACTTAGCAGTGCAAAGGAAGAAAATTCCATTGAAGCTGCTGAAACCACTGTAGACACTTGCTCTCTTCAAAGTTAGCTACTACACGGGAGTGAGAGACCTGTGGTGGTCAGGTAGAACTCACACACTGCTGAGGAGGAACTCTTCCAACAGTCAAAAAAATCCTTTGAAATATTTTATGCTGAGAAAGATGGCAAAATGAAAATGCCTCAGTTCACCCAACTTAAATGTAAAATGTACTGGACTGACTCACTCTGTGCTAATAGCTCACTTGTTTTCATTAATGATGACAATTAATTATGGGTAACAGATGTTAACTGTGAATCTGAAAGGCCATTCAGCATTTAATTTATTAAAAAGAAGATATTTTCCTAGAATCTAAATTCTCTACAGTGTTCTAACTATAAAAGAAAAAAGTGTTCAGGAGAACAGAAATGTGTTACGACACTAATTGAGAAGCTCAGGTTGAACACAACTATCTTGGAGATAGTAGTCTTATAGACTTATGTAAGTGTACTACTTACAGTAGAGTATATTATCTTGAAACTATATTTTACAGGCATGTTTAATTTATGACCCAGCCAAGTTTACCTAATAATAACTTTTATTATGATAAGCTCCTACCACATTTCTAGAACAGCAAACAATTTAGTTCCATTTGCTATTTGCTTAGGATGTAAAAAAATGTATCTTTGAAATTGGGTTAAATTCTTTCTTCAGTACATATTTAGATGTGATAAGAGTGACTCTGGTAGAGAAGACAGACACAAGCTTCGCACTTCTCAAGGAAGCTTTCAGTAGACTGGTAACTGGATTGTTTATCTCAGATTATAGTACTTAGTACAGTGGGTCAACTACTGATTCACTTGTAGGGGAAGAAAAGACTTACCTATCTGGTTTAACCAGGTTATATGAGCTTATTTAATTTCTGGGTTGGCTGTCATTTTGCCGAGGGCAAACATGTTTCATTCCTGTGTGAAGTTTATCACCTACTATATCTAGAAAGAGAAGTTGCTTGGTGGATTATGACTACAGCATTTTCCTTTTCCATGTCAAGTACTTTGGACTTCTTTGAAAACCTTGCCAGCTGAAGATGGATCCAAAGAAAAAAGAATGAAAATTTAATAAAAGCCTAGAAAGGAATATCATCTGCATTATCCCAGGCACTGTGCTAGAACTCCTGCCTTTAATAAATAATAAGTAACATTAGAAGTAACATAAAAAGTAACAAATCTATATAAAGAGGTTTCAAATGTAAGTTGGAGAAAGCAGGACCTATTTCAATTCATTTTACTCCCTGGAGTCCAAAATTCTTTGTAGGCACTTTATAAATATTTAGAACAACCATCATGTAATTGTAATTAAAGAACTCAAGATGGATAATATGGAAATTCCCCCTTTAATTGGTGAGGTGGTTTCTATTTCTTTGGTGTATTGAGGGACAGCTTAGAAAATAAGGGGATTTTTGTTTATTCTTCAATTGTTAGTGATTGGCAAGGAGTTGAGTTTTTATTTTTATATTGTTTTACTTTATTTTATTACCTGTTAATGAAAGTTGAGGTTATTTGGTATTCAGTGTGAGGTAGAGCATAGAAATCCTGCCCAAAAGCTACTTTGAACTGCAGCTCTTTCCTCACATGTACTTTCTGGATTCTCAGGATGGACCTCATCTCATCCCAGCCTCTTCCTGTCTTGCTGGAACTTTTCCTCAAGGATCAACCTTCCTTTCATTTGGAAAGCTGTCCCAGGTGGGAGCCACCACAACTGAGGACCCTTCCTGTCCCCCCATTTTCCTCACCCCTGCGCAAACCTCCACCCAACCTTCTTCAGATGATTATCATTAATCTTTCTTAAACAGAACAGATTTGGTGACCTTGATTCATCCTTCCCAAGTCTGGAGTGATGTGAGTTGACCTTGCCAGAGGTTAACTTCACATCTCAGGCAAAAAGGATGCTTTAATACCAACTTACAATAGTATATATTTTGGCAACTGATATACTTTTTGATGCTTTTGTCGCCATAGTTAATAAGTCTGGATTTTGCCACTTTCTGTTTTTCTATCTAGAATTATTTGTTATTTGTAATTCCACTAGTTGGCTTTCACGGGACAAGAAACAAAATTTGCTTTCTTGGTAAATGGGGTAACAGGTACACAGAGTATATATGAAAGTAAGTACCATATGATTTTATAGTTTCTCATTACAAAATAACTTGCTGAGTCATTCCTGCCTTTTTTAAAAGGGAAAAAAGACTGAAAGGCCAGATTTCATGGCAATAATTTTAAGAATTGAATTGTATGTAGTATTAGGGTATTTTCTAATGTAGTAAATAACTAGTACTAATGTTGATAAAAACAACTGTTTATTACTAAATAATCTAAGTCACAAAGATTTTATTCACTCAAATGGCAGGGAGGTTTTCTCCATCAGTGTGTTGTTAGTCTAAGCCATGCTACCTGCCTCTCTTATCCTCAGCCAAAAACCATCCCTATCCCATATTCCTAACTCTTTTACTGCTTACACTATTGACCCTGGAGTATGTGTTTTCCCAGTTAGTGCCTTCATACATTTCTCCTAGAAGTTTAGGGTTTATTTTTTCTTCCTAATCAATTACAATCCGATCATTACATTCACCTGGCCAAAACCCTCTCTCTCTCTCTCTCTTTTTTTTTTTTTTTCCCTACTCCAGCTCAAACTTCATATCTAAAGTCTTTCCTTAGCATGCCAGCTGGAACCACTCCTCCCTCCTATACTTTTCCACAGTTCCTCGATTTTAACTTATGTAACATACTTCAACCAAATAGACTAATTTTATATATGTCTTTCCACTGAAAGACAAGCTTCTTGAGGCAACACAACAGCTTACTCCTTTTGCAGATGTTCTATAAGTATTGGTTAAATTGACCTAAAACGCGGTATTTTCTCTTGGAAGAGTTTACACCTATCAGCAATCTAGTTTGATCTGCCAAAATTGCACTAAATGTTTCTATAATAGATGTATTCTACTCCTTAGCTTCCTACAAAATATTTCTGTTAAAGAGATTTTCTTAACACACACACACGCACACACACACACACACACACACACCATGCTATTGCATACAATACACAATTCAAAATCCATGTATGACTTTGGAATATTTATTCAGATACCTGTTACATATACATTCTGATACAGATGTAACAGAATGTTGAGTGACACTTCCTGAGAATTGGCTAGTGAAATCCAAAGGCAGGGACAATGTACTAAGAACCTTCTATTCCAAAGGAAGTTGTAAACATTCTGGGCCATGGATCTCCTCTTGGATATCCTAAATGTTAGCAGAACCTGCTCTGCTAGACCTAACCATCTCCACTATTCCTTTCCTACCTCTTTTCTAGTCTCTACAAAGACAACTGGGGAGAGTTAGGGAGTAATAACAATCCTAACAATAAGAATCCAAAGCTTGGAGGATTTTATTTTTCTCCTCCTTAGTAATACTTCCCTAAGTGAGGGGGGACTCCCAGAGAACCACCTGATACTTGGCAAGAGCTGTGAGGCAAGTGTGTGGGGGGAACAAGAGAGATTTGGTATTCCTGGTCTTGGGAAGCAGTGGAGCTGTTGGCACTCATATCAACTGCCATGATGTTGTGGACTGAATGATTGTGTCTCCCCAAAATTCATATGTTGAAGCCCTAACCCCCAATGTGATGGTTTGAGGAGTGGAGCCTTGGGTGATAGTTGGGTTTAAATAAGATCATGAGGGTAGGGCCTCATGATGGGATTACTGTCCTTAAAGGAGAGGAAAAGACCAGAGCTGTCTCTATATACCTGTCATTTGAGGACACAGAAAGAAGGTGGATGTCTTCAAGCTAGGAATAGAGCCCTTAGCAGGGAAGTGAATTTATCTTCCCAGCCTCAAGAACTGTTAGAAATAAATTTCTGCTGTTTAAGGCACCCAGTCAATAGTATTTTGTCATGTAGCCTAAACTAAGCCACATGGCAAGGGCACATTTGTATCCAGGGCCACGTGGACTTAAGGAACTTAGCTAGGTTTGATTCAACTATTAACCCTCCGAAGGGGCTTACCTGACCGGCAAGGAGACCCAAAAGAAAGAGACTGTGGTATATAGTCAAGGGTTGGAGGTGAAGTTGAGAATCGTGGTTTAAGAGATAAGACTTGCTGCACTTGTAAAGTATACCTGTGTTTAGGCTAAAACTAGTTGAAGAAGAAAAAAAAGACAGGGAGACATGCACAGGTAAACAGATTGGAGAGACAGTGTGGCCCTAGAGAAAGAGAAGTAGAAAGAACAGTTGCCTTGGTTCCAGACATTGTATACCCTGCATTTTTTGAACAAAAATCAACCAGGCACCCAAGAGCATTTAAGATACCAACCAGGGCTTCCCTGGTGGTGCAGTGGTTGAGAATCTGCCTGCCAATGCAGGGGACACGGGTTCGAGCCCTGGTCTGGGAAGATCCCACATGCCGCGGAGCGACTAGGCCCATGAGCCACAATTGCTGAGCCTGCGCGTCTGGAGCCTGTGCTCCGCAACAAGAGAGGCCGTGACAGTGAGAGGCCCGTGCACCGCGATGAAGAGTGGCCCCCGCTTGCCGCAACTGGAGAAAGCCCTCGCACAGAAACGAAGACCCAACACAGCCAAGAATGAATGAATGAATGAATGAATGAATAAATAAATAAATAAATGTACTATTCAATTAAAAAAAAAAAAAAAGATACCAACCACACAGAAGCTGTCAAAGAATAGCCAATGTTAGCCAAAGAAAGAGGGAGAAAACAAAAGAGGAATGCACCACGGCAAATTAAGTAAGGAACAAAGCCCTTTTCCTATTCAGGTCCCACTAAACAGAAGGGAGCTAGCAACCTGGAAGAAGTGGAAGAAGGAATACATCTAGCTACCACCCCAGTAGTTCTCAAACTTTTTGTTCGCAAGCCCCCTTTATACTCTTAAAAATTCCTAGGATTACAAGAGCTTTTTGTTTACATGAATTTTACCTATCACTAATTGCTATACTTAGAGTTAAAACTGAGAAAAATTTAAAGTATTTATTAATTAGTCTTAAAATAACAATGCTAAAGCCATTACTTATTAACATAAATAATATATTTTTATAAAAAATATAGCTCCAAATCAGAAGACAATTTAGTGAAAACAGTGGCATTGCTTTTTATTTTACAAATCTCATTAATGTATGGCTTAACAGAAGATAGCTGAATTCTCACATCTGCTTCTACATTCAATCTTTTGCAATATATTGGTTTGGTTGAAGCACAGGAAGAAAATGGGGATTTGTAAATATATGACTCATTGGAAAAGGGAGGAGTAAGTTAATATCCTTTTCAGATAATTGTGGAAATTTTTTTTTAGTATTATGCTAAAACTCAACAGGTGGCACTAGTTTCTTAGAGGTCTGTTGCACTGTGGAATCTGATACTAATCAATAAACATTTTTGTACTGTAAAATCTATTGATCTACCTTGCATTTTATGCATCTTTTATCCATGCATGATTTTGTTACATTGTGCATTGGTCGTTCACTTTACAAAGTTCTTCCAAAGTTGACACACTTTATTATAATTGTGTTGGGGGTTCCTAAGCCCACCCTCAGGCTCAAGACATTAGAGGGAGTAGCACAGGGATGTACTTAATTCTATTAGCAAAAATGTGTAACAACACATGCAAAGTATTGCCAACCAAAAAAGTTCACCTGAGCCTTGGTGTCCAGAGATTGTATTGGGGGTGAGTCATGTAGACATACTGCTTTCATGAGTGACCGTGGCTGATCAGTCTTCAGCTCCCTAGAGCTGATAGAGCATGGTCCAGAAACTTACGCAGATAAAACACTCTTATCAGGTAAAATATTACAGGGTTCAGATGTTATCTACCATGAGTTAGTCAAGGGCCATTTCTTTCTTCGGAATGTGCAGAATTTTAACAACCCAAGCCTGCTGAGTTAACTCTTCACTGCACAATAATATAACCAAATATAGCTTTAGTTACTATCACCAGCAATCTCATCACAAAATTCTTCAAGTATTAAGAAGTTGTTAAGCTCTTAATTATAGATACAAGTTTTCCAAAATTTCAATTTTTCCCTTGAAAGCTCAAATTTTATCATTGCCAACAAATACTGTTTTCCTTGAAATAAGGCTCAGTTCCTTCACTTTTGAGAAAATATCTGTCAAATACCCAAGTCTAAATAATCAACTTTTGTCCATCAATTATTCTTCCAGAGGAAAAAAATGTTATTCCATGAAAAAGTGGCTAGTTCAGCCTGCAAGCCAAACAATTCCACACTTTATCTTTACATAGCATCATACCTTGGTCTACTTTAGAAGAATTTTAGACATATTTCTTACTTTATCACATAAAATTTTAATAAGGTATGTATTCTAGGTTTGAGATTTAGTAAAATTAATTAGTTTTACTGCCTTATATTCTTAAGTGAAACTGGCCTTTTTTTTTTTTTCTGGTAAGTTTGTGGCAGTGAAGAGTACAATAATTATTAGTATAGTTTGGTGCCACTGCCTTTATTCATGCTAAGGAACCAACAGTTTTACCCATCATTGATTTTGCATAATAAGTGCAATGTTAGCATAGTAAAAAAAAAACTACAACATTATTATGAAAATGGTTTTGATCTCACTGACCTTCTAGAATTGTCTTAGGGACCCCAAGGGTTCTATGGATCACATACTGAGAACTACTGTTTTAGATTTGTCATTTTTTTCATCTCTGTTAAAATGTGTTATATCTGTAGTCATATCTACTCCTAGAGTTGAAGGTGTGCTTTCAACAGAACTTTGTTTATACCCATAGAGGAATGATGTTTACTTTTGATTCCACTGGAGGAAGTTTAGGTGTTTCAAAGTATTGAACTGATTGACATGAAAAGTCCTTGAAAATCAAAACCAAAGAATATGAAACTATGAAAAAAAATTCCCTTTTGGGCCAAAAAAAAATTTATGCACATATTGCACATGGTAATGTAAGAGCCTAGGGAAAAATGTATATATACTTTATGCACTATAATAAAAATTAAAAAATACTACTATTTCCAGCATTATCAAATGTTATATATTCTGAAATTAATTTATAATGTAAACTAGTGTAGCTGTTAAGCCACATATAAGAATTCCAAAACTATGATCAAAAGTCTGATTTTCATTCCTCTTGTTCCATACTTGTTAAGCTTTCACTTCTAATACTTTTTTTGCTTTTCTCTCCCTCATTCTTTTTAATGAGACATAATTTGGACAAGAGTCATTATCCTATCACACACTAACTCCCTTTTCCCCAGAAATAGGATTCTGTAAAATTGATTGCATAATGCTATTGTTTTTGTGTGCTGTAGAAAACTTGACTAATCCACTCACTCCCACTGTGTCCATACTTTCAGTAAATCGAAAGTAAATTATAAAGGGTCATTAATCAAAAGCTAATGAACAGATTTATCTCTTTAGATTTTCTTCCATTATTCTTTTTTTTTTTAGCTTCTGTAATTGAATCTAGAAGATTTTGCTCCAAAAATGAGGTTTAGTTACATTATTTAAATTCCCATTTTTAAATAGCCTATGTTTATAATAAGGACTTCTGATTATGAAGGGCTAAATTGTTTGTAGAGACTACTCTTCTACTTGAGCATGATCTTCGTTAATAGGAAAGAATGTTGTCTGTTTTCATTATCATCTCCTGTAAATATTATACCTCACAATTAATCCACTACGTAAATGGTAAGCAGTCACATACAAAATTGTCACCATAGCTTTGTCTTCTTTGAAGAAGATTGATACAAATGACACAAGAAAATTTCTTTGTTAGCTTAGACATGTCCCACACTTAAAGTATTAAGGAAATCTTACATTCTTCTCATCTTACAGGCTGTGGAATTGAAAGCGATGTTACTTGTGATAGATATTAGGCCTAGAATGATTTAGCCCAAAGAACTTTCAAATCAGTAGCATAAAATAAAATAAATACAAAATAGAGTATCGGTTATAAGAGAGGACCAAAAAGAGTTTAAAAGTCATAACATACAGATGTGGGTCATGAAGAAACATACTTCAATGAGTTGGGCCTTAAAGCAGGAAAAAAATTGAGGCAGGTTGACATGTGTTTAAAAGGCAAAGCAAATGAGAAGGATGGCCTAACAATGAAGTGAAAACAAAAATATACTTTTAGAGAAGAATAAATAGTAAAATTTGTATAGAGTATGGAATGAAGAGAGTGGGAGAGAGAAAAGAAAAAGGGGAGGAACCCAAGACAGCACCTTGCCTAAATAACTAGAAAATGTTAATACCTTTTACAGAAAACAGAACAGATAAACACAAAAACAAAAAAAAGGTGTGGGGGGGGGGGGGGGCAAACAAACAAGCCAAAACAAAGAATTCAAACTGAAAGCTCTCATGGTCAGGAAGAAAATGAGTTCAGATTTGGATACATATTATTATCAATGTTTCTCAACAGTATGCCTATCTATGTTAATAAACACTGTCTTCAGATTCAAATAGTTGATTATGTGAACTGAATATTAAAAGATAATTTTACTGCTAACTGAATGAGCACAGGCTTTGGAATTAAAGACAGGCTGAGTCCTGAGTCTGATTCTCTTTCCATTACACTCAACTCCTCACCTTTCTCCCTATCCCTCTGTCTGCAACATTTCATTGCTTATGAACTGCAGACCCAGTGTCTGCAGGGCGCCATCATTCTGCAGTGCAGGAGACTCAGGTGCCTTGGGATGGGTTGGATTGGATGTAAATGGAGTATTTGAAATTCCATACTGTGTTTATTCACTTGAGTTTGTGTACTCAAGTTCAAGTTGCTTAGATGAGAAGCAGCATTAGCCAATGACAAGTAAACCAGCAAAGACCCCTGGTTGGTTCCAAGAGTGAATTCCAATCATGCAGTCACATGTGGGGAGAAGGGATGACAGTCAATGACAACTCCATAAAATGTGCCTATGAATCTTAGACAGACAAATGGACCATGCAGTAGGCGGACACTGCACCCACTTCAGGAATATTTCTCAGCCTGGGAGAAGTAGAATAGGTACATTTCAAACACTGTATGTGTTACTGAAAGAGGAGATGGGGCAAGAGGAAAATGCCCTTTGTGACCTCTGGTGAGAAGTGTGAAGGGAACTGATTGAGTTTTGTGCAGGCTGCCTGCTCAAGTTATATGGTTGATTCCTATTGGAATGAGTTTTCTTAGACACTGACATCTTTGATAAAGGAGTTTTAAATTTCTCTTTGTTAATGTCCCTTGACTTTTTTTCTGAACTAATTGTGTCATATTTATTGTAGATCGTTTCCAACATATTTTATTTTCATTAAACCTTTAAGAAGTACTTTATTTACCTGATGCCACCATCCCTTAGAGCTAAAAACAATATTACCAATATTATTAGAACAAGTTCTGGGTTTGCTTTTAGAACTGGGTCCTAGAAAATAAAATATCATTTAATTTTTACATTTTATGTAATTGATTATTAAGGGAACAAAGTCAGTTTATCTAGAGTTGAACAACTGGTTTTCTGAAAAACTGATTAACAAGAGTTAGAGAAATACATACAGTTGTGACATTTAAATAGAGTTTGTTCGGTTATGATAGCAAGCCAAACTTTAAAACCCTAAACATGTGTAATTAAAATAATTTTTGCAGAGCTGTACTTGAACAGTACCAGCAGTTATCTGTAATTATGCAGCTCCAATCACAAAATAATACAGCTTTCAATGTCACTAAGCACAAGAAGGATAATCACTCTTCCATTATTCTGATGGGCATGTAATTAACAACTTAAAAAAGCTTTCATAGGGATATAACAGCCACAGTTTCGATAAAGACTTACAGTGTAAGCAGCTAGATTAACTGTATTGTAGTTAAAACTGACCTTTTCATTGCAGTTTTAAATCTCATACTAGTACTTTTTCAACCAAGGCCTATTTTTGCCTTTTCAAGCACTGGCAAAAACTCTTATTACTACAGTATACATAGTATGCCTGTGGACCTCATGGTTTGCCTTAGAAACCTTATCTTGATACACAGGATGACACCTACTTTCCTGCACTTAAAAAACTTATCTTTGTTTAATATGTTAAAAGATAAACTAAGGTACATTAAAATTTTTTAAGTTTATTTGAGCAAATATCAACTCTAATCAGCAGCACCAAACTGGAAGTGGTTAGGATAGCTCCACCTACAGGAGCTAAGGGAAGGTTCTTAGAGAGAACACTTGGAAGCAAAGCAAGGAAATTATTTGACTGGCTGCAGCTTAGGCAGTTGCATTATTTTGGAAAGCCTACTTGGCTATTTGTGGCTGGCTGTTCTTCTTAACCCAGAGTCTGGTTTAGGATTCAGTTTGCTTATATAGACTACCAAAGCACTAGAGCCACCTCAGTCTAATGGCCTCCTTGTTTAATTACTTTAACAATTAATATGAACTTTTTACAAATATAAAATAATATGACAAATTTATGAAAAACTTGGTCTTAAAATATTCATAATTTTAGCACTTAGATATATTAATAAATTGATCTTGTTCCCTCTACAGGCATATATTTTAAAATATTTATAGTTATAGGGATCATAGGTTTAATGAACTTCTCAGTTATTCATATACATTCTCCAGTGCTGCTACATTGTCTGTATATATAAGTAAAGTTTGCATACTATTTTTCCAAATAGAAATACTATAATTTATTTAACCATTCCCTTAGTTTTTGAACATGCAGGTTGTAAAGAGGCAAATATATCTATAAGTAAATTATCTTATTCATTGAAGTTCATTTCATGCAGTTTGTTCTTTCTGAGTTTTTTGAAATGTTCTGAACAAACATTGCATACCTAATTTTGTATTTTGCTTTCTTAATCTAATATTATTTCACATTTGAGATTTCTCATTATTGTTCAGCATTTAGTCTAAAAGTCAGAAGATGACTTTAGCAAATTTCCTAAATATTCTCTAACAATTGGAATTCAAATTTTGTTCAATCTATTTCATGGTATAAATAATGTCATGCTGAGTATCTTTAAAACATATACAGAGATATAAAATATATAGATAGATATTAATACAGGCATATATAAACATAGATATATAGAAAGATAAATATAAATATCTGTAACTATTTATATATCTATATTTATACCTATATCTACCCTTTGGCTCAGTAATTCTCTAATTCTCTTCTTGGACTATATCTTGAAAAATATATATATACACATTTTATATATATATGTATACATATATTTTTTTTTTCTTGACTCCTGATACTACCTCCAATTAGCTTTCAAAAGAGTTGTACTATTTCAGTGTTATCTGAATTACATGAGACTACCATTTTCATCCTGTCCTGGGCAACAGTGAATATTTAAAAATAAATGTCCAACTTTATAGCAGAAAATCCGCTATTTTTATTTTTGTGGTAATATTCATTTGTTTACTTAATAGCTAGAGATTGGGTATCTTTGCATTAATATCAATTATTTTGTTTAATCATCTTCATGAACTTGGAATCTGGTCTATTTGTCAAGTTCTTGATATTTTCTTAGAGATTTTTCTGAGATATTTATATGAAAAAGATAGTAACACTGTAACATATAGTGTATGTATGCAATAAATTGATTGCATTTTTAAATAGCTTGTCTTGCTTTTTAGCATGCAGAATTTTAAAATTATACAGTCAAATTGATTAATTTTAACTTTCACTCTATTTATTGTACTTGTAAACTTCATCCCTTTTCCAAAATTTTCCTAAAAATTTAATCCTGTTATCTTTGCATATGATAACATAATCAAATATATTATAAATGTTTTTGCTTACAGTCTAAGTTAAAGATCTAAATTTTTTTCAAGATGCTGACTTGTTTGTCCCAACACCACATGTTGAAAGAAATGTAAATTTTAAATAAGAACTAGTGCCTTGGCTGAAAATTGCTCGTTCACAAGTAACAAAAACATCTTAAATTTCCTTAAGCAAAACCAGCCAACCATAAATGGGTGAAGGTAGTGATTTAAGGGGAAGGATAAGGAACAAATGGGTATCTTTTGGACTTAGGGTCAGTGAATGTAGTCAGACATCAGGGGGATTGGAAGCAAAAATGAAAACACTGTCATGAACCAAGGCAACAACTCTCTCCACTTTTTTTTCTCTGGAGTCACATGGTGTCTCCAATCTGTTCGTCTATGCATATCTGCCTGACTTTTCTGCTTCATCTCTATTCGCCCCAAACCTGGCTACTCCTGCCCAATGCTTAGGTTCAATACCTATGGTCAAATAACCCATCCTCCCTGTTCCCTGATTTCAAGCTTACTGGAACAACAGGCCTCTGAAAAGGTTCCCATTTAATCAGGTATCTATTCCTCTAACCATACGTGGTTGGGGTCAGAGTCACGGAGCACACACGTGGGTGCAGCTCTCAGGGCAGGGGTAGTTGTCAGAGCAGAAGGTAGGGGTGCCGCAGGCACCACAGAGGCTGTCTACTGTGAGCACTGAGGAGGTGATTAAAAATGTGATTAAAGTTGCTTCAATGACCATGATTTACTCTGTTTCTAGGACAGCACCTAACAAATAATGTTTAATATACTGATTGAATTAAATTAAATATTTTTAAAATGATTGATTTTCTTTAGACTGTGAATTTGTCCAGGTCATTAAACATAATTCTATTCATGTGTACACAGATTATTAGTAATATATCTACCATGTAAAGCATACATACTTGTGCTTGTTCATTATTATTACATCTCAGTTTATTATGCACGTTTGTTGTAGTTTTACACAAAAGCTAACTTCTATCATCATTTGTAAACTACTGGAGAAAGAGCAGCATTTTACTGATTTAGCATATTAATATCCCATTAATTGGTTCTCTTTAGTTTTTTGTTTCAAGCCAGATTTAAATGAAATTTTAATAATATTATATATGTCCTAATCCTTATCTTTTCTTCTTCAACAGCCTGTTTCTCCCCCTAAAAGGCCTGCTTGTCCCCTTACCACTCAATGTAATTTTAACATATGTTAAAGAAGGAAAATAATTGAAGATTTAACTCTATTCTAATTTATCAATCTTTGCTACTTGTGTATTTTTCATAAGTTAAAGCTAATTTGAAAAAGAGTCACATGAATGCTTAATAAGTAATTTCTAAGATATCTTTTGCTAAAAAAATTTATTCTGAACCTACATTGTGTCATCTTGCTACATAGAAAATATTTTTTAGATACAGATATCAAGACAATAAATTTTTTCTTTACTATTGATTAGCCAAACGTATTAATTTTTAAGTATTAAATTTAGCATCTGCTATTTACAGATTTTTCTGTCTTCTGCTTTCACTTTTACCAATGAGTGATTAGGAAAAAGTTTTCTCTCTTCTCTTTCTTCATGGAGAGACAGACTAAAGATTGCATTTCCAAATGGGTTTCTGAAAATCTGTACATTGTTTGGTCAATGAATACCACAGAAATTGCCTGAGATTTATCCTAAGATGCATTATATCAAAGCCATGCAAATCTTAGAAATTATATCACTACTTCATTACTAATCATTTCTATTATTATACAAATTAATTATGAGTTTGAATATGCTACCTTAATACTGGAAATGCTTTTAACACATAATTTAGTTCTAAGTAATGGCTAATATCTAAGCTGAATATATCTAGTGTCTAATGTGGAACTGTTAAAAGAAGGAGTTGGTGAACTACTGCCTGCAGGCCAAATCTGACCCACCATCTATTTTTGTAGATAAAGTTTTACTGGAACACAGCCACATATATTCGCTTATGTATTGTCTCAGGCTGCTTGTACACTACAATGACAGAATTGAGTACTTAACAGAGACCACAGGACCCACAAGCCTGATATATATTGTTTAGCTGTTTATAGACAAAGTTTGCTAAACTCTCATTTAAAGCATGACTCTCAGCCAGTTGCCAATGTCTCACACACAATTCCCAAAATAATTATGCTAATATAGAGACAGAGAAATTCTTGTTGAATTGCATATATATGAGGATAATAACCATATTGATGTATGTTCATAATGATGACTCTATTAATATATTTTGTGGGAAATTTTTTAGGTTTTCTTTATCTAACCAGAATAGGTACCACCACCAAATTAGCAACAATGATTATTTCTAGAAAAAAAAAAATTCCTATTTCCCCATGATACCCACTGTAACATTGGTGATAAGCTTGTAGGTTGTGTCCAGAAAGAAAAAATAACTAGGATCCATAAATCCTTGACTCTTAATGTGGAGCCTATTACTGCCATTGTTTCTGGGTCAGAGAGAGAGCGAGAGAGAATGGGAATATTTCTCAAGGACATCGTTTACTTCTATATGGTCAAAAGAACTTGATATCTGGAATAAAACCAAAAGAACCAATCTCTTTAACCCCTATCTCCTGGCCATATCATCACTCTCCAACTATAATCTTGAACATTATGCTTTGCTCACTACAATCTGTCTAAACTTCATATAGGGAGATTAAGGAATTTGAAATGGAACTACGGATATATTTGTCATGGATTTGTTAAGGAAAGTGGATTAGGGAAATAGATGAAATCCAATGATCACAAAATTTATGATGCAAACTTTTAAAATTTCAATTTTAAACTATCTAGATAGTTTAGGATTTTAATAACATCATGGTGGTCAAAAGGAACATGGCCCTTTCATGATGACATTGACACTCATGAAGAGGATGATTTTATTATAGCAGAAACTCGAGTCAACTTGGATTTTGGTATTTCTGGAGAAGCCTTGTTATAAACATCTATCAAGTTGAATATGTGTTGCAGAGGAAAACAAGACTTCCTCTAGAGATAAAGTATCAGTAAAATCTTGTGAATTAGAGTAAGATTCATGAAAGGAATCTGAACAAAAGATCCCTATAAAAAGTTTTTTTTTTCCTAAAACTTTAAAGATGAGCCACAGTATCTTGCAACATGTTAACAGAAACCTTCAAAGCTAGTTTCATATAGGAGTTGTTTAGTCAATGAGGCAATTAATATTGAGGTCGCAGTCAGTCATTGGTGTTTATGTAGTAAATAAAGGAATCACAGACCTCTTGTCATATAAGCCATTGAAGATAACCAGGAAATGAACTGATGAATTAAATCTCATTCTAGACTTATATTTAAAGCATATGTAGGAGGGCAGAGTCAAGATGGCCATGTGGGAAGACACTGAGTTAGCGGTCTCCCCACAACTAGGGCACTTGCTGGCTGCTGGTGGGGGACCCTGACACCCAAGGAGATGGGAGGAACCCTCAAGTGAACTGCTAGGACATGGGGGGACAGAGTGGGGAGGAGAAGTGGAGGCCAGACAGGATTGGCGCCCCTGAGGCCGGGGAGATCAGGAGAGGTAGGTGGGAGGGGTTCTCTGGGAGGAGCAGGAGAGGAGCAGAGGATGATCACCTGGCCCACTCAGCCTGGGAAGCCTGCTGAGCTCCCAGGCCGGTCCCCTGCCCTCCAGGTCCCCCCTCTCCCTGTGGCTGCTTGGTCATGGGGGCATAGGAAGAATGCAGAGGGGAGAACAGGAGAGGCAGGTGGGAGGGGCCCTCCAGGACAGGAGGAACAGGAGGAGCAGGAGAGGAGAGGAGAGCATTTGCCCCACCCACTCGAGCCCTGGAAGCCTGCTGGGCTTGGCCCCCTGCCCTCTGAGACAAGGGGTGGGGGGCATGCCTGGGCCCCTTCTGTTCCTTGAGCCTAAGCCCCACCCCCCACAGCCCCCAGGGCCTTTTCCAGCCCTCTGGGTCCTGAGCATTGGCCCTGCCCACCACCCAAACCTCACCCTTGCTTAGGCCCCCACCCTCCACAGTCAAAGCCTTTTCTCTGTTTGTTTGTAATTTTCTTTTCTTTTTCTCTTTTCCCTTCTCCTCTTTTTTACTCTTGTGATACCTTCTGGTTGTTGATTCATCTATATTTTTATTTTTATATTCTTTCTAACATAGCTGTTAGTTTCCTAGTCTAATTTTATTTTTTACTCTATTATTGTTCTCTCTCTTTTTTTTTTTTTGCCACCCCACGTGGCTTGTGGGATCTTGGTTCACAAGCCAGGGGTCGGGCTGAAGCTCCTGCAGTGGGAGCTCCGTGTCGAACCACTGGACTAACAGAGAACCTCAGACCCCAGGGAATATTCATCGGACTGAGGTTCACAGAGGCCCTCATCTCAGCATCAAGGTCCAGCTATACCCAACAGCCTACAAACTCCAGTGTGGGAAACCTCAGGCCAAACAACTAGTAAGACAGGAACACAATCCCACTTATAAAAAAAAAAAAAAAAATGAGACAGCAAAAAAATATGTCACACATGAAGGAGCAAGGTAAAAACCTACAAGACCAAATAAATGAAGGGGAAATAGGCAATAGACCTGAAAAAGAATTCAGAGAAATGATAGTAAAGATGATCCAGAATCTCAGAAATAGAATGGAGGCACGGATTGAGAAAATACAAGACATGTTTAACAAAGATCTAGAAGAACTAAAGAACAAACAAACAGAGATGAACAACACAATAACTGAAATGAAAAATAAACTAGAAGAAATCAATAACAGAATAACTTAAGCAGAAGAACAAATAAGTGAGCTGGAAAACAAGGTGATGGAAATAACTGCTGAGGAGCAGAAAAAAGAAAAAAGAATGAAAAGAATTGAACACAATCTCAGAGACCTCTGGGACAACACTAAACTTAAGACAATCTCAGAGACCTCTGAGAAAACACTAAACTTACCAACATTCGAATTATAGGGGTCCCAGAAGAAGAAGAGAAAAAGAAAGGGTCTGAGAAAATATTTGAAGAGATTACAGTCTAAAACTTCCCTAACATGGGAAATAAACAGTCACCCAAGTACAGGAAGCACAGAGAGTCCCATACAGGATAAACCCTGGGAAAAACACACCAAGACACATATTAATCAAACTAACAAAAATTAAATTCAAAGAAAAAATATTAAAAGCAGCAAGGGAAAAACAAAAAATAACATAAAGAATTCCGATAAGGTTATCAGCTGATTTTTCAGCAGAACTCTGCAGGCCAGAAGGGAGTGGCAGGATATACTTAAAGTGATGAAAGAGAAAAACCTACAACCAAGATTACTCTACCCAGCAAAGACCTCATTCAGATTCAATGGAGAAATCAAAAGCTTTTCAACAAGAAAAAGCTAAGAGAATTCAGCACCACCAAACCAGCTTTACAACAAATGCTAAAGGAACTTCTCTAGGCAGGAAACATAAGAGAAGAAAAAGACCCACCAAAACAAACCCAAAACAATTCAGAAAATGGTAATAGGAACATACCTATCAATAATAACCTTGAATGTGAATGGATTAAATGCCCCAACCAAAAGACAGAGACTGGTGAATAGATATAAAAAGAAGACCCATATACATGCTGTCTACAAGAGGCCCATTTCAGACTTAGGGACACATACAGACTGAAAGTGAAGGGATGGAAAAAGATATTCCATGTAAATGGAAATAAAAAGAAAGCTGGAGTAGCAATACTTGTATCAGATAAAATAGATTTTAAAATAAAGACTATTACAAGAGACAATGAAGGACACTACATAATGATCAAATGATCAATCCAAGAAGAAGATAAAGCAATTATAAATGTTTATGCACCTAACATAGGAGCACCTCAATACATAAGGCAAATGCTAAAAACCATGAAAGGAGAAATCAACAGTAACACAATAATAGTAGGGGACTTTAACACACCACTTACACCAGTGAGCAGATCATCCAAACAGAAAATAAATAAGGAAACACAAGCTTTAAATGACACAGTAGGCCAGATAGATTTAATTGATATTTATAGAACATTCAACCTAAAAATGGCAGAATACACTTTCTTCTCAAATGCACACAGAACATTCTCCAGGATAGATCACATCTTGGGTCACAAATCAAGCCTCAGAAAATTTAAGAAAATTGAAATCGTATCAAGCATCTTTTCTGACCACAACGCTATGAGACTGGAAATCAATTACAGGAAAAAAACTGTAAAACTCACAAATACATAGAGGCTAACCAGTGTGCTACTA
The DNA here is from genome assembly GCF_949987535.1 of Balaenoptera acutorostrata. Classification (NCBI taxonomy): domain Eukaryota; kingdom Metazoa; phylum Chordata; class Mammalia; order Artiodactyla; family Balaenopteridae; genus Balaenoptera; species Balaenoptera acutorostrata. The sequence goes on from NC_080075.1 coordinate 66,427,112, forward strand.
AGTAACTAAGAGATCACTGAAGAAATCAAAGAAGAAATAAAAAAATACATAGAAACAAATGACAACGAAAACACGATGACCCAAAACCTATGGGATGCAACAAAAGCAGTTCTAAGAGGGAAGTTTATAGCAATTCAATCTCACCTCAGGAAACAAGAAAAATCTCAAATAAACAACCTAACCCTACACTTAAAACAACTAGAGAAAGAAGAACAAAGAAAACCCAAAGGCAGTAGAAGGAAAGAAATCATAAAGATCAGAGGAGAAATAAATGAAACAGAAAAAAAGAAAACAATAACAAAGATCAATAAAACTAAAAGCTGGTTCTTTGAGAAGGTAAAAAAATTGATAAACCCTCAGCCAGACTCATCAAGAAAAAAAGGGAGAGGATGCAAATCAATAAAATTAGAAATGAAAAAGGAGAAATCACAACTGACACTGCAGAAATACAAACGATTATAAGAGACAGTTACAACCAACTATATGCCAATAAAATGTACAACCATGAAGAAACGGACACGTTCTTGGAAAGGTACAATTTTCCAAGACTGAACCAGGAAGAATTACAAAATATAAACAGACCTTTCATAGGTAATGAAATTGAAACCATAATTTAAAATCTTCCAACAAACAAAAGTCCAGGACCACATGGCCTCACAGGCGAATTCTATCAAACATTTAGAGAAGAGTTAACACCCATCCTTCTCAAACTCTTCCAAAGAATTGCAGCAGGAGAAACACTCCCAAATTCATTCTATTAAGCCACCATCACCCTGATACCGAAACCAGAAAAAGATATCACAAAAAAAGAAAATTATAGACCAATATCACTGATGACCATAGATGCAAAAATCCTGAAAAAAATACTAGCAAATAGAATCCAACAACACATTATAAGGATCATACACCATGCTCAAGTGGGATTTATTCCAGGGATGCAAGGATTCTTCAACATATGCAAATGAATCAATGTGATAACCACATTAACAAATTAAGGAATAAAAAACATAGGATGCTCTCAATAGATGCAGAAAAACTTCTGACAAAATTCAACACCCAATTATGATAAAAACTCTCCAGAAAATGGGCATACCCATTTGCAATAGGGAACCTACCTCAACATAATAAAGGCTATATATGACAAACCCACAGCAAGCAACATACTCAATGGTGAAAAACTGAAAGCATTTCCACTAAGATCAGGAATAAGACAAGGATGTCCACTTTTGCCACTCTTATTCAACATAGTTTTGGAAGTCCTAGCCATGGCAATCAGAGAAGAAAAACAAATAAAATGAATAAAAATTGGAAAACAATAAGTAAAACTGTCACTGTTTGTGGATGACATGATACTATACATGGAAAATCCTAAAGATGCCACCAGAAAACTACTTGAACTACTCAATGAATTTGGTAAGGTTGCAGGATACAAAATTCATGCACAGAAATCCCTGGCATTCCTATACACCAACAATGAAAAATCAGCAAGAGAAATTAAGGAAACAATCCCATTTACCATCACAACAAAAAAAATAAAATACCTAGAAATAAACCTGCCTAAGGAGGCGAAAGACTTGTACTCAGAAAACTATAAAACACTGATGAAAGAAATCAAAGATGACATAAACAGATGGAGAAAAATACCATGTTCTTGGATTGGAAGAATCAATATTGTGAAAATGACTATACTACCCAAGCAATCTACAGATTCAACGTAATCCCTATCAAATTACCAATGGCATTTTACAGAATTAGAACAAAAAATGTTTACAATTCATATGGAAACATAAAAGACCCCAAATAGCCAAAGCAATCTTGAGAAAGAAAAACGGAGTTGGAGGAATCAGGCTCCCCAACTTCAAAGTATACCACAAAGCTACAGTAATGAAGACAGTACGGTACGGGAACAAAAACAGAAATATAGATCAATGGTACAGGATAGAATGCCCAGAGATAATTCCACGCACATATGGTCACCTTATTTTTGATAAAGGAGGCAAGAATATACAATGGAGAAAAGACAGCCTCTTCAATAAGTGGTGCTGGGAAAACTGGACAGCTACATGTAAAAGAATGAAATTAGAACACTACCTAACACCATACACAAAAATAAACTCAAAATGGATTAAAGACCTAAATGTAAAACTAGACACTATAAAACTCTTAGAGGGAAACATAGGAAAAACACTCTTTGACATAAACCACAGCAAGATCTTTTTTGACCCACCTCCTAGAGTAATGGAAATAAAAACAAAAATAAACAAATGGGACTTAATTAAGCTTAAAAGCTTTTGCACAGCAAAGGAAACCATAAACAAGATAAAAAGACAACCCTCAGAATGGGAGAAAATATTTGCAAATGAAGCAACAGAAAAAGGATTAATCTCTAAAATATACAAACAGCTCATGGAGCTCAATAGCAAAAAACCAAGAAATCCCATTAATAAATGGGCAGAAGACCTAAATAGACATTCCACCAAACAAGACATACAGATGGCCAAGAGGCACATGAAAAGAGAAATGCAAATCAAAACTACAATGAGGTATCACCTCACGTCGGTCAGAATGGCTATTATCAAAAAATCTAGAAACAATAAGTGCTGGAAAGGGTGTGGTGAAAAGGGAACCCTCCTGCACTGTTGGTGGGAATGTAAATTGATAACAACCACTATGGTAAACACTATGGAGGTTCCTTAAAAAACTAAAAATAGAACTAACATATGACCCAGCAATCCCACTACTGGGCATATACCCTGAGAAAACCATAATTCAAAAAGAGACATGTACCACAATGTTCATTGCAGCACTATTTACAATAGCTAGGACATGGAACCATCCTAAATGTCCATCGACAGATGAATGGATAAAGAAGATGTGGCACATATATACAATGGAATATGACTCAGCCATAAAAAAAACTAAACTGAGTTATTTGTAGTGAGGTGGATGGACCTAGAGTCTGTCATACAGAGTGAAGTAAGTCAGAAAGAGAAAAAACAAATACTGTATTCTAACACATATATATGGAACCTAAAATAAAATGGTACTGATGAACCTATTTGCAGGACAGGAATAAAGAGGTAGATATAGAGAATCGACTTGAGGACATGGGATGGGAGGAGGAAGCTGGGGCTAAGTGAGAGTAGCATTGACATATATACACTACGGAATGTAAAATAGTTAGCTAGTGGGAACAAGTAGCATAGCACAGGGAGATCAGCTCTGTGCTTTGCAATGACCTAGAGGGGTGGGATAGGGAGGATGGGAGGGAGGCTCAAGAGGGAGGGGATATGGGGACATATGTATGCATGTGGCTGATTCACTTTGGTGTACAACAGAGACTAACACATTATTGCAAAGCAATTATACTCCAATACAGATCTATTAAAAAAATAATAAAGCATATGTACATTGATCATACTTGAGCATCATACGTTGAGCATCATACGTTGATGGTGTAGCTCCTACTCTATGAAATCTCTTCTGAAGAGAGAGATGTCTCAAAAATTATATGTTGTGCCATCCAGAGCTTTGGGCAAATTCCTTAACTACCAAAGTAAAGGTTCTTCTTTGTACTGCAATGACTTGTAAACTACATGAGAAAACACATTCTGCATATTCTCACTTCAGTGCTCTTTATAAAATAAATTGGTAGGCTGCCAACTTAATTTTTTTTCATCAGAAGTGAAGTCGATTTCTCAGGTGTTTGGTTACCTACTCCTATTTTTGTAATGTGTTATAAAAAATCAGGTTTTTTTGGGCTTCCCTGGTGGCGTAGTGGTTGAGAGTCTGCCTGCCAATGCAGGGGACACAGGTTCGAGCCCTGGTCTCGGAAGATCCCACATGCCGTGGAGCAAATGGGCCCGTGAGCCACAACTACTGAGCCTGCGCATCTGGAGCCTGTGCTCCGCAACAAGAGAGGCCGCGATAGTGAGAGGCCCACGCACCGCGATGAAGAGTGGCCCCCGCTTGCCGCAACTAGAGAAAGCCCTCCCACAGAAACAAAGACCCAACACAGCCAAAAATAAATAAATAAATAAATAAATAAAAATTAAAAAGATAAAAAATAAAAAATAATCAGGTACTTATTTAAAAAAATCAGTTTTTTTAAATAAACAAGACAGCAGTATTGTTGATACATTTAAAAAGACAAGGTTTATCCATTGTCTGGCTTACAACAGATGTATTCTAAATTTGTGGGCCCATCTATGCAAGGAACTGGTAATAGTCAAAGGCACCTTATCTGCTTTTATATAGAAAACTTTAATTTGCATGAAGTGTATTACATTTTCTGATTGATTTTATTTTTGAAAACGTCTTTTGTTGGGAGAATATGCTTCTCTAGTATACTGGAGATACTGCTGTGACAATAAATGTATGCTGGATTTATTTATTTTTAATGTATATTTTATGACTAATAGTGATTTGATGAGAGACTCTCCCTTAATAGATGAAAGATGAAACAATAGGCAAGTCAAAATACAGTTGGAGAAAATGAAATTTTGGAATTTATCTTATGCTCATCTCTCACAGTTTCAACAAGCGGTATAAACAGTACTAGAGATCCTTGTGCATTTAAAAATACATATTTATATCAGATAAGGTATCAGTTATGGTTGCACATAAATAAAAAGATCCAGAAACTACTTAGATTTGAGTTATAGCTTTCTGAGGGTTACTTTTAAAAAAATAATTAGCCTCATCAATAAAATCTACAGTAGAAATTTACCAAGCAAGTAGATATTTTAAAAGTATAATGTTTATTTGTATAATATTATAAAATGAAAATAAAATATTTCCCTCTTCCATTTTGTAGTTATGTTATAAATGAACTACACAAAGACTTATGCCAGTAATTCTTAAAAATTTGAAGAATTGTAATTTGCCATATCATTAAGAACCATTATTTTAGAAACTAAACAATCTAAAATTGGAATTGAATCTCATAAAACCTTCTCTACATGGCAGAGGTATGATGTATCTGCAAAGGGAAAGGAGATATTTTGCCTAAAATATGTTGATGGATATTATTTTGTACGTATTTATTTTTGTGGTTTTTGACTCTCAGCATATCACTATTTATTCTGCCATTTATCACAATCAACAAAGCATTCAAGTGATCACCACCTTCTAATAAGTGGTTGGATTGCTAGAAATCACAGAATGAATCAGCTAATTTTACTGAAACGCAAAATACAATAGAAAACAAAATTGCTAGATTTTTTAAAACAAAAAGTATGAATATTTCATAATGGTAGTGGTCTACAAGATATTACTCAGAAAATGCTAAGGTGTGTCACATGAGTAAACATCAGCAATGCTGTTGCGTTGATATATATCTACTTCAAGTTGCTGTGCAACTTGTCAAGTTGTTGAGAATACTAGAAATTAGAGCATTACAGGAAACAGTAATATCAGGCAATACACTGAAATTTTCATGTTAGCCATTTGTGTAAAACTCTTCCTCCACCAAAGCATTCACCATCACTGCTATGAAGCTGTGAAATTGATTGATTGGATTTACACCTCCTCTTTCTTCCCTTCCCACCTTTTTGTTGACAGTGCTAGTGGACTGTCAAATGGCTAGAAACGAACAGTCAAATCCTGGCAGCAAGAATATGCAGAAGTGAGGGGCACAGAGTTAAGCCTATTAAGTAATCTGTTTGTTTGTTTTTTTTTAACTAATTGAGAGGTGAATGTAATGAGCTTTTGCTTACTTTGGGACATCCTCAATTTTTATCATCTGGATAGTATACCTCGTATATCTGGCACACAAAATAATATCAGCATAACAGAAGCAATTCTGTTGACACTTTAACTGTCTAAATATAACCCATTAATCTTAGCATTTACCTGAAGAGAATGTGTTAAAGGAGAAAGTCATTGATTTGTATCAGAAGTCTTCATTAAAGAACTGTCAACACACTCTTAGTTCTGGTGTCAAAAGTAGAATTTCTTTAAGCACTAACTACATTCTTTGGCAGAGCTTGGTAGGCAGGTGCCAAGTTTATATTTGATTCCTATAACCAGAAAATTAACGTGGAAAAATACTGCTTCCTACTCTCTTGATCAAATATCACTGATATTTGACAAAACACAGTCTTATCTAAAAGGAAAATTAAAGGACATTAAGTGACATGTTAGAAATTAAAGTTTACTTTTACATAAAAAGAGTTTCAGCAACAGGGTGTACTGATAAAGAGTATTTAGAACAATACTCCAAATAGTCATTAGTGAAGGTGTATGGAACTAATTTGACCAGAACAAGTAGGTTCACTAATACAGGCTGATGAACTTGCACATGGAGTACTGGGTTTGGGGTTGCTGAAGGCTGAGTGTCATAGGGACACTGAAGTATTTGATATATAAGAATTGAAGAATGTTTAGCCTATAGAATTTAAGAATAATATCAGTTTAATAATTGATTAACATTTATTATTATTCATATTATTAAATCAGTAATTAAATAATAATTAGAATTCTATCTGGGTGTAGGGCTGACTCAAATGAACGTGAGTCATAATTTTTTCTGGGCACCTGCTTTCCCAGAATTGTTCAGGAACCTCAAATGGCTTTGAACTATTTAGGTCTTCCTGTTTCTATATCTGGTATTTCTTTTGGGGGTTACTTCTTGTCTTGACCTTTCCACTCTCCACTTAACTGATACATTATTACTTATCCCCATTCTGATATCTTAATCTCTGGAGATCTAACTCATTTAGTTCTTCCTGTCTGGTCCCAATAACTGTCACTTATGTTATCTTGCCCAGTGTTATCTTCTTCATGGTTGATTCTATCATTCCACTAGGCAGTCTTGCCCCTCTGCCTGGTATGTATATTTATAATTCATGGCTCTATGGTTATTTATCACTTCAGCCAACTATATGTAGTTTATTGTTTTCTATCCTCAGTTCAAAGTTGAGTTGTCAATAGCCATTGCTTCTTAAAAGTCCGTGTAGTAAATATCTTCCTGTCTTGTTCTGTTTGTCTTCTTGCTCATGTCAATTTGCTACATGGTGGGCAAAGTTCTCTGAGTTTGGTACCATATGGGAAAATAAACATTAGAGATGCCACAAGGCTCTCAGTGACTTAATCTATTTAAGGTAAGTTTGGTGGGATTTTAGAGCAGTTGGCTTTGAATTTGTTTTAAATCAAATTATTCTTTTAAAATATATTTCAAAAATATAAAAGAGACCTTTTCTGGCATTATGACCCAGCATTGCTGTAGGGAGAATTACAGGATTTGTAACAGAATATACAAACATCTGTTCCTTCTCAGAGCCTGTTCTGGAGATTCTTGAGAGTAACAGTGACTTCAATCAACATTATTATCAGAAATATACTCTCCAAGTTCTCTTAAATAAACCAGGCAGAATCAGAATACTCTACATATCATGAATATAATTTCAAAACAGCAAGATCAGGAATAGCAGACCTTAAGATCTACCACTAACTATTATCTGGGGTAGAGGGAGATTACTGATTAGACATTCTTCACTACATGCCGGCCCATTAACTAAAACCCTGTATTTTTTTTTTTAACCAACACTACTCCATAGCTGGAAGTTAAATATTGTAACTGAGGCAGTGAGACTGTAACTAGAGACTCTCAGCTCCTCTATCCTACTTAGCTTGCTGTTGATGGAGAAAGTTGTTGATGCATATCAAGATTGAAGATTAGTTGTTCTATAGGATATACCCTTGTGCCTCATTCTCCAGGAATAGCTAACCAAAGATTTATGGCTCAGATAATATTCTAACCTCAAGCAAGACCTGACAGCTACTTGGAACCACGTGATTGAGACAACCATTTCTGAAAATAGAAAGATTACCTACTCCCCAGCACATAGCTCCTTCCTCTTTTCCCTATATAATCTCTGAGCAAAACCTGGGGAGTTGGGACTTGGTTCTTAGCGACATGAGGCCACCTTCTCCCCAGGATTGCCAGTTACCTCAATAAAGCTATCTTTCCTTTACCCAACATGTGTGGTAACAATGTTAATGTATTACACCTCACTGAGTATAAAGAATATCCACATGATATTTCGAAGTCTATTTAAAAAGCGGACACTCTGAACCTCTATTAAGCAACGTTGTAGCCAAATATTAAGAAAGCAGTCTGTAGATTGGACATTTTCCTTCTGTTCAGATTCACATCTTCAAAGGTTAACAGCTAATAGCTTAGTTAAATTTATCATCCCAAGAAAGTCCTTACTAAGTCTGATTAATTACTTGGAACTCAGAATACTTACTTACAAGAATACAAATCTCTGTAGAACAGAAACTGAATATCGAGAGTTTCTTTCCAAAATGAGACTTTCAGAAAAACATGACTAAAAATGGAGGATATATGTGGAAATCATTAAGCACTTTGAAATTATGAAATTTTCAGAGATTTGTTCTTGTAAACACCTAGCACAATCTATTTTTATATATGAATTTAAGAGTAAATATTTAACTTAGTTCTTATACTCTTAAAGTTAGGATTCATAATCATCAAGCTCAATTTCTCTCTTGGTTCAAAAATGTCTCCTGCCTCTTCGAAAGAGGGGCATTTGACCTCTTCTTGGCCACCGCTAGATCTTTCTACTTTGGGACATTTCTGATTTAAAATTCTTCCCCACATTGCTCCAAAACCCACCCTCTCTACTCCTGCCCATTGGAGTAATACAGCACTGGTGTTTCCTCTCTTCTATATGACAACAATTTAAGGGAAGTCTCCAATTGTTCATAAAGTCATTTCACATATCCTATAAATTATAGAGCCTTCCCGTCTTGATCACATACTAGTTGATCAGTGTGCTTCTTTACATGTTCTATGTCATATTTTAGCCTAAAGTAATTTTAGGATGAACAAAACCAACATCAGTTTTTCCTTTGAACTATTACCCAGGCAAGCCTTCATTACTTATCATTTGAGAAGTTGTTATATGAATGTGAACATTTATATCTGTTAAGTTTCATTGTCGTCACCTACCTTACCCATGCTCCCTGCTGAGCTGACTCTGGATCAGGTGATCCCAAACTCTGATCACAACTGATTGGACTGAGTGTGGTTCCACACCTACTTATTCAAGAGCAGTCATTTTATTGACTGTTCAGGGACATATCTCTTTGGCGACCTATATCAGAAAGATGGGAAGAGCTGATTAGGTCAGTCATCTCAAGAATTAAAACAAAAACAGTATATCTGAGTGTGATATGTATACCAGTAGTAGCATACAAAATTACTTTATGTGGCATATGCATGAATTAAACAAAGGATGTTGAACATGTTTGATTGTCTATAATTAGTAAAAAATAACACATCAAGACTATTTTATGGACAGTGATTGTCTAGAGCAGGTTAAGAAAAAAAGATCAATTTGAAGTTGGTTAAAAGAAAAAAATACTAAGTAAATAAAAGAGCCCTAATGAAAACTAACGACCAGAACATATTTTGAGAACAATTCCTCTGATATCAGTTTTTATTACAAAATACATCTAGCCTTCCTAAGAATGTACACATTCAAGTTTTATAACCACGTATTCCATAGATCCTTTCAGTCACTGATAAATTCGGGAATGAGATTCATAGATAGAAAGAACGGAAACTACCAATTATTGGTGCCTATTTTCTATCAAATAAAATCCCACTTCTTACAGATCAGCTAAGGCAAAACCTCCCCCATCTACCAGGACAGATTTCCTAATTCTGTGTCTGTGCTCCCATAGCTGTTTTCATTTCTGCTTTCTGGAGTTTTAGAATCATGTCTATTTTGTTGACTTTCCAGGAGTATATGAGTATATGTACATAGTATCTGAGGTATAGTGCTATTATTTTTTAATCAAACAAAAGACTGTAGTTGAAACTCTGTTACCACTACACAAGTTATTTTTTCATACAAAGGTGACAGGTAAAAGTAAAGATAGAAATATCAAAAGACCTGGAAAGGTGGCCTTTCTATGATGAGGAAATAGGGAACAAAGTAAAGAGATAAGGCTTAGGACAAGGCAGACATGGATTTGAGGTCCTGCTCTTCTACTTAGCAGCTAAATGAATTGAAGCAAATCATTTGTCATTCCTGAGACTGAACTTCCTTGTCTATAAAATGGGAACCTGCATGTAAAGTGCCAGGGACAAAGTAAATCCATCCAATAACTACTATCAATAAGACTGCATGATTCTTAATTCAGAAAAAAATTGATGCAAGTGTTACCAAACTCAGGTTTGGCTGCTTGCTGCTCGAAAGCCAGTACTCAAGAGACAAGTGTTGGTTGAAAAAGGAAAGGTTGCTTTATTCAGGAGTTTGGCAACCTGGGGAAAAGGTGGACTCATGTCCAAAAACAAATTCTGAAGATTCTGCTCAACCATAAAGTTTTTAAAGGGAGAGTCATTTGGGGGCTGAGTCAGAGTCTTCGTTTTCTTCCACTATGTGCAGACTTTCTTTTGATTGGTTGGTGGTGAGGTAACAGGGCAGTGTTCCAGGAACCTTGTGCTCAGCCTGAAGTTACCATCCTCCACCTGGGTGGAGGCCTTAGTTCCTACAGAAGAACTTAAAGGTATTACTTATATTCCTTGAGGAGGAACCAGGACTCTGTCCCACATCTGCACTATTGCTTCTTGACTGCTACTCCTTTGTTTCTGCATTCCCTCCCTTCCCTGATAAGCAACTATTTGAATCTGCCCTTTGGAACTCAGGGAAGGTCAGGGAGGCTGAATGAAGTGAATGAAGCCTATTTTCTACAAACAAGAAACAAGGGACATGGAAGGAATTTGTACTTGGGTGGGCCCCACAGGGTCCTGCTCCATTTCACAAGGTTTTGAGAATAAACTTTCATGTGACTCATAAAAACTTTTTACCAGCATTCCTTCTTAAGTAAACAATCAAAGAGACAAAAACACTGTATCAGTAAAATTCACTTTATGCTAAAGCTTATGAATGATCCAAAAGTTATAAATAATTAAAGAGAACACACTTGAATTCCCTATTTTATAGTTTTCTTTTGGATTCTTATTAGTTTAATGATATTGGGGTTCTTCTATTTTTAGATAGAAAAAATATGTATCTTTTAAATCTTAAACTCTTTTTTAAAACAGTCGATACGCTGGTAAAAATTTATTCCAATTAAAATGAGATTCATTAATTAAAAAATTTTAATTCTAATTGAGAGATTAGTTAATTAAAAGTATGTTAATTCTAATGGATAGAAATTCATAGTTACAAAGTCTTTAAATTCATAGTTACAAAGGTACAAAATACCTAAGGTAATCTTTTCAAGTATAATATACAATTGGACTAGTTTCACATCTCCCCAATTAAATCTGAATCTCCTCAGAGCATTTACTCGGCGATATCTGAGTAGAAGTTGGTTGGCTTTTTATTTTAAAATTTTTCACCACTAGTATTCACATATATGCAATTTCAGAAATTTAAAGTCAATGACATGATTTATACTCAAATGCATTTGGAGAGGGAAAATACACAGTGATGGAATTTTATTCTGTGTTTCTTACAGGCTGATGCACAAGAAAGATTTGATAAAAGAATGACAGAGAGTAAAATATGATATTTTAAAAAATATACAGTCAAAACTGGAATTTTTTAGTCTTCCTTCTAATTAGATATTGTCACTATGGTAGACGAGTTAAGTTTAGAGTGTGTCTTCTCCAGAGTAGAAGTGTGAAATGAATGTGCAATTTCAGAGGAGTGTAATATAATTAGAAAATCCTTGGTGAATTGTTGACATCAGGAAAGACATTAAAAACTCAGTCATGGATCTTTTAAAAAATCAAATTCCATTAAATGGAAAACCTGAGAAGATCAGTGAACTCAGTCACAAAGGTAAAATAAGATTGAAGTGGTCAGTACTTTGCAGCCCCATGTGCTCAGCTCTCAATGATTTGTTTTTGAAACAGTGACCCTGGTGGCAGGAATTGAAAGCAAGTTACCCCTTCATAAATTGTTCCCTACTATGTGTCATTTAACAAGTAATGGTAGCTCCACAACCAGAAACCATGCTTGAAGATGGATGAATACTCAGGCAATGCAAGTGGCTTCCACTGTTACTGAATACAAAAAAAATCCAACCACTTTTCTCCATGGCACTTATCACATCTAACATACTATATACTTTACATATTTAATTTGTTAATAAAATATCTTTCCTCACCAAAGTTAAAGTTCCTTAATGACACAAATACCTAGAAGAGAACCTGGGACAAAGTAAGTGCTCAATGTTTATTGAATAAATAAATAAGGGAGAGAATGAATGAATGAAAGTAATGATTTATCTTTGAATCATACCTCTTAACACAGGAAAGGCAGAGTGCTAATTTTAATTAAAGTTGCCAGGATTAATCAGACATGGACTCTTTCTTCAAAATGCTTATGATCTAGTAGAAGAAATTAATCATCTTTATAAGTAACTTTAACATATTATAGAGAATGCTGAGCACTTAAATGTCAATGAGGTCAATAAGACAGAAAAAATAGACTGCATTCGGCTCACAAAACGAGAGAAGCTTCATGGAAGAGATGACATTTGAAGTTGTTTTAAAATATAGAGAAGAGAGAGCTCCCAAAATAGCAGAGTAGAAAGACCTTGAGTTCACCTCCTCCCATGGGCACACAAAAACTACAACTATTTGCAGAAAAACTATTGATGAAAAAAACTGGAACCTACTGAAACCAGGCAGGACCCTGTGGGGCTCCTGGGCATGGAAGCCTTTCCGTGCCCCCCATTTCTTGTTTGTAGGGAACAGACTCCAGCTTTCATGACCTTCCCTGAGTTCCAAAGTGCAGATTCGAACTGTTGCTAATCAGGGAAGAGAGGGGATGCAGAGACAAGGGAGGAGCAGCCAAGATACAATAGTGCGACCTTGGGGAAGGGTCTGGTTCTGCTTCAAGGGATACACATAACAATATCTTTGAGCTCTTTACAGAACTAAAACCCCCAACAAATGGAAGGTGTTAGCATTCTTCATTCCAGAGAAGACCACCTGAAGCCAGAGTAAAGGAATCAGAGAAGCTCATCAAGAGATTACCGGAGACCAGATTAAAGGAGTGCAGGCCCTGCACACACCCTAATCTTATCAGCAACTCCACCCTTGAACCATTGCTATAAAACTCCTTACCAAATTCTCCCAGGTTAGGACATACAGTTTTTGAGGGGCATGAGCCCACTGTGTCCCCCTTTGCCTGGCAAAGCAATAAAGCTATTCTTTTCTACTTCACTTAAAACTCTGTTTCTGAGATTTGATTTGGCACTGGTGCACAGAGGGCGAGTTTTTCGGCATCATCACCAGAAAAGATCTTCTACAACTAAAGATATAAAGAAGGAACCACAACAAGATGGGTAGGAGGGGTGGAGTTGCAGTATAGTCAAGACCCATACCCCTGGGTGGGTGACCCCTGGGTGACAGAATAATTACAACTGTAGAGGTTCTCCCCAGCTTGGGGGTTCTGAGCTTGAAGATGAGCCCCAGAACACCTGGCTTTGAAGACCAGCAGGGCTTACTTTCAGGAGACCTAGAGGGCTATGGGAAGTAGAGACTCCACTCTTAAAGAGCACAAACAAAATCTCACACTCCCTGGGACCCACAGCAGAAGCAGCAATTTGAAAGGAGTCTGGGTCAGACCTACCTCCTGATCTTGGAGAGTCTCTTGGAGAGGCAGGAGGAAACTGGAGCTCACCCTGGGGACATCAATACTGGCAACAGCCATTTTGGGGAGCTCATTCTACAACATGGACACTGGTGATGGCAAACACCATTTTGGAATCCTCCCTCTAGCTTATTAGTCTCTGGACCCAGCCCTGCACTTACCCACCGGCCTATAGGCACCCATACTGGGACTCCTCAGGCCAAGCAACTAACTGGGTTGGGACATAGCCTTACCCACCAGCAGACAGGCTGCCTTAAAGACCCACTGAGCCCACAGTAGCCCTTGGACATGGCTCAGTCCACCAGAGGGCACAGATCACAGCCCCACACACCAGTGTGCAAGCACTAGACCCAAGATCCCCAGGGGCCTGCAGTCAGGGACACCAGGACCCAGCTGCACCCACCATTGGGCAGGCACCAGACCCAGCATCCTCTAGACACCTGCCCTGCATACTAGTTAGCCTCCTCTAGCCTCAGGACCAGCTTCACACACTAGTAGGTGGACACCAACTCCAAGACAACTGCAGACCCACAGCCTGCTGTGTCAGGACCCAGGCCATCCATCCACAGGCCAGAACCAGCCCTGGGACTGGCTGGGCAAGAGCACCACCCACCAGCAGGACAATACAAGCTTCAGAACACCCAGGACCCTGCAGCCAGCTATGTCAGAAACCAGCCCCACCCACCAACAGTATAATGCCAGCTCTGGGTCTCCTGGGCTCTGTAGCCAGAGCTCAGGACACAGCTCTGCTCACCAGTGGGCTGGCATTAGCTCCAGGAAATGGCTTCACTCACTTGTGGGGTAACACAAGACCTTATATCTCCTGGAACCTGACTCCACTCACCAGTGAGCCAGGACTAGTCCCAAGGCCCCGCGGGGTTCAGCAGCCAGTTGCCTCATGACCTGACCCCATGAATCAGTGGCTGGCAGCCTCCAAACAAGGCAGGGCCTGGCAACCGAGAAGGCCAGGGGCCAGCCACACATACCAGACCACTCACAGTAGTCAGCCTGCCACAACAGAAGGACCCACACAGTACACAGAGGGGGCACCCCTAGAGCATATAGCTCTTGTGGCCAGGAGGGAGTGTGATGCTGAGATGCATACACATCTCCTACAAAAGGCCACATCTTCAAGGTTGGAAAACATAACCAACCTACCAAATACACAGAAATAAAAACAGAAAATTAGACAAAATGAGATGACAGAGGATCATGCTCAAAACAAAGAAACAAGATAAAACTCCAGAAGAAGAACTAAATGAAGCGGAGATAGGCATTCTACCCAAGAAAGTGTTCAAGGTGATAATCATAAAGATGATCAAAGAACTCAGGAGAAGAATGTGTGTCAGACCAAGAAGTTAGAAGTTTTTAACAAAGATTTGGAAAGTATAAAAAACAACCAAACAGAGATGAAGAATACAATAATGGAAATAAAAAAATACACTGGAAGGAATCAACAGTAGACTAAATGATACAAAGGAACAGATCAGCTAAGGGCAAGATAGTGGTAGGGGATTAAGAGGTACAAACAACTGTGTATGAAGTAAATAAGCTGTAAGGATATATTGTGCAGCACAGGGAATATAACCAGCATTTTATAATAACTATAAATGGAGTATAAGCTATAAAAATTTTGAATCACTATGTTGTACACCTGAAACTAACACGCTATTGTAAAACAACTATACCTCAATTTAAAAGCAAAAAAAAAATGAGAGACAGAGAGAGAGAGGATTTAGATATGTTCATATGAATGGGCAGGGAGAGTAGTCAAGAAGAAGACAGTGTAAACAAAGGCTCAAATCTGTGTGGCCTCTAAGCACAAGTACATTAAACTCCTCTGTTTGGCTGCAATATAAGCCATATAAAAGAGAACACAGAGAAAGAAGATTGGAAAGAAGAGTCAAATTATGAACATTCCCATCAAAGATGAAGCATTTTAATATGATTTATTGCTATTTGAATGTAGTTGCTTTGATCCTTGCTTAAACCTTGGACTTTGTCCCCCATGCTTTGTCCTAATCACCTTTGAAGTTTCACTTTCTTCTGGGAAAGTCTTTGGCAATCAGTAAAAAGTAGAATGTTTCCTTGGGGTCTTTGGGGCAGTTAGGGATTCTTCCTCTTCCCACCTCTTCTCTATTTTCTTAGATCACTTATCTGCCTGATGGATCAAGGTGCCAAGCTGTGTCCTTCACAGCTAGAGGCTTAAAATCTTACCTGCTATTGGGGCATTTTGAGGCAGGTGAAAAGTAGTTATATCAGGGAAATAGCTTCAGTAGGGATCTGTTAACTAAGAGAAATTAGATCCAAACTAAGAAATTTATGACTAACTCTGTCTACTTTGAATCAGTCTTTTGAAATTTTTAATCTGAATTTTTTTTAGTCTCCTTTACTTTTCTCTTAAAGCTAAACTTTTTATTTATATATTGAAAATATATTATTTATGTTTCAATTACTTATTAAAAATAATTTATTTACTTCAAATGTTTCTACTTTTAAAATAATGTTTATATTTTTGCTCCTGACCTTTTTTATTTCTTAATTAGAGCTATATTTGGATCCAACTTGAAATTTTTTCACTCTCCCTCATGGGTCCTCATTTCTTGTTTTTTGTATCTCATTTGATTATTTTTAAATCTTGTTAGCCCTAAGCCTTTTTTCTTGCTTTGAATCCTTCCATAAACCCTTAATGTATTTAAATGTCTTACTATGGAACTTTACATTTTAGTTTCTCCCTCTCCCCACTTATTTTTACATGCATAACTTTACACCTTTCAACCCTATATGTTTTCCACTTCTATGATAATCTTTTTTTGCTATTCTCTTCTTCTCCTTTTACCTTTTAACAATCTACTGATAAAAGTTTTTTGAGAATTCCCTGGTGATCCAGTGGTTAGGACTCCACACTTTCACTGTTGAGGGCCCGGATTCAATCCCTGGTCAGGGAACTAAGATCCCACAAGCCATGCAGGGCAGCCAAAAAAAAAAAAAATTCATACAGGTCAACAAGAATTTCATATGTGGAATCTATAAAGTAATGCAAATGAATGTTTTTATTTACAAAACAGAAACAGACTCACAGACATAAAATACAAACTTATGGTTACCAAAGGGGAAAGGAGTGGGGAAGGATAAATTAGGAGTATGGGATTAACAGATATATACCACTGCATATAAAATAGATAAAAAACAAGGATTTACTGTATAGTATAGGGAACTAAATTCAATATCTTGTAATAACATATAATGGAAAAGAATCTAAAAAAGAATATATATATATATATATATATATATATATATACACACAAATGAATCATTTTTCTGTACACCTGAAACTAACACAATATTGTAAATAACTATAGTGCAATAAAAAAAGTTCAAGTGCAAGATGGAAACATGAATAAAAGCCAAACTATGCATAAATATGGTAAGAAGCTTTCTCAGTTTTCCAGCACCACATCCCCACCTCTATCCTTCACCCTTCTGCCCATCTTGTAACAACACATTTAGTTGAGAGGGATAGCGTTCCAAAAAATTAACCTGGAAAACATCAGGGCACTCATGAGTTAATTCTCCCAAATGTTATAAGCAACCACCCCCACCTGCCACACACACACACACACACACACACACACACTCATACAGCACCATTAATTTTCTTGGGTTACATTACATGCTTACACCATCCTACCCTATCCTTACATGAGAAAACCATGTCCCTGATACATGCTCTCTGATATAGATAGGCACTGCATACTTAGAAAATCATGGACAAATAATGCCATAAACTAGGAGAGGATGTAATAAGAAGTGTCATATCAGAGAAAAGACCTTTGATTGCTTCGCTCAGATGATGAATCCAAGAGTGTTACAGCTCCTAATAGATATCCAAGGAAGGAGGAAAAGGAGGGATTTCTCATCCAGATATTTTGCACTAATTTTAAACTAGCCTGGTTTTAGTATATTCTCTCTGTTCTTACCATTAGGATCAAGGAAAATCCCCTGTAAAATAAAATAAATAGATTAAATTTGATCAAATATGTCCCTTTTTATGAGATTCCTTTATTATCACAGGCGCTACTGTATAATTCAGACCAGCCCAGGGGTTAAAACGTGAGGAGAGCTGACCAACTCAGTGAGCCTATTAAGACCTAACTTCTAAGGCCATTTTTGAGTACCTGAGACAGTACAGAAAGTTATTCTGGGGAGCCTTGATTCCTTAAAGGTGATATATAATAAATTTAGATGGATGTCATTTTGATGTTTTTGATTTTATGTCATTTTGACCTACTGGATCTCTTGTTTAGTCTCTTTTCCCTGGTTGGGAGACTTTAGTGGAGTTTCTCTAGATTATTAAACTTTTGCCTCAATTTCAAAATGTGATATCTCCCTTTCAATTTTCTGGCTGAGAATTTGATCAACTTGCCACCATCACTCACTATTCTATTCTTATTCTTCTTTTGGTTTCTTTACCAGTAAGTCTCACTCTGGCAGTGGAGAAAAACTGGCCCCCAAAGAATTTACATAACACAGAAAACCTGGAGAGAAATGTCCTAACTTAGTTCAGAAATGCCACTATGTGGGGACAAGCCCTTGTTACAGTTGGAAAGACATTTAGTGGGACCTAAATGGCAGCTCTAGAGATCTGGCAGTCCTGAAAGGTTTTGACCCACAATGGCAAAGACTTCTCTCCTGGAATATAGCACAATGCATACTTAAAAGTAAGCCTACTTACATTCTGAGATACTGGAGGAGATTTACTACTTTTTTTTAACCATTGCAAGTCTCGAAGGAAACTCATTTTGAATAGCTTTAGGACAATTGAGAGGGATTTCACATAGCTCCCTAGGCCTCAAAACTTAAGACCAAATGACTGGAAGTAGTATCAGGAAATTACATAGACCAGACATTAAGTTTTATAAAAGAGAGAATAAGGCATCTTTTTCCCAAAATGTCTATGATATGAGTTCAAAGATTAATTTAAAAGGTAGCTTTTAGGAAAGAGAAATAGAGGAAGGAAAGAAGAAAGGAAGGAAGGAAAGAGGGAAGGAAGGAAGGAAAGAAGGAAGGAAGAGAGGGAGGAAGGAAAGGGAAAGGAAGGAAGGAAAGGAAGGGCAGCCTAAAACTTTTCTGAGTGTATTTTAATATAGAAGGTTTTTAATTTCTTCTTTACATTTTTTCCTCACTTTAATTTTCTCCATTATGGTTTCCATAAGAAGCATATGAAATTATCAGGTACTAATATGGTACTCAATACATACTTTTACTTTGCTTTTATTTTGTTATTTTTATATCTGTTTTATCCCCCCATTTTAATTCCACTTATTTTCACACTCCTCTGTCCTAATTTCCTTCTAATCCCCATTCCCCTCTTTCAGAAAGTACACATTTTCACCCTTGCTTGTGACAGAAATAAGATGAGCACCTCTCACTAAATGATGTTATCAAAAAAACCAAATGGTTTGTAGCATCCATTCCATATGTAATGCATCCTGAAATTCTCTCCTTAGCACATGGAGAAGGGGAAGTGGTTTGACCTCACTGTCACTGACGAATGGGATACCAGTGTCGGGCTTTAGCAAGATTCACCAACTTCTGATTATTTTTTCTGCCCTGAATATGCCCCAGTGTGTCTCACAGGCACTGCTGCCCTGCTGTGAAGACTCATTCAGTTCCATTCCCCAGGTCTCTCTGAAGATCACTCTGAAGCCCAATATGGGCTTGTGCCAGGCAGGACGTTATTTCATGAAAATCAGCCAAGATTTCTTTCATTTCCTTTCATCACTTGAGTCCCTGTTAAGCCTCTAGTGGGGAATTTTTGACGTTACCATCCGGTAGCTATAGCTCAAGGAGGACAGTTGCACTCTGTAATTGGAGGCTTCATCTCAGCTTTAGATTGGAAATTTAGCACAGAGAGTGTTTGAAAGTCAGAAGCAGAAAACTGGGAAATGAGGAACCTCTGTCATTTACATATTCTCTCTCAATATACAACAGTGTCTGGAGATGTCATCTACAGGCACTCTTAATTTAAAAATTAGATGGTAGATATACAGAAGTATGAAGGCTTTCCTCTAAGCTCGTTTACATTATTCAACCTTTTCATATGTCCACCAAAGAAAAAAATTTTTTAAAAATTAAACAAAAGAGGAGGGCAGCAAAAGCCCAGAGATTGGAGAGTTCTGTTTTGCTTAATTTAATATCATATTAAAACTATATGAACAGTTTCATATAAAGTTTGAAATCTGATGGGACAATGATGATTTCATCTCACTATATTAAAGTCAGTATATATAAATTTAGAATACATTAACTTTCAATTTGTGATAATTTGTATATTGCTACTATTATTTTCCTTTCATTGTTGAAAACAAATTGGACTCCAAAGAAAATATATAAGAAGAATGTATAACCAATTTATAAAACAAACCACTTTCAATCATTTTTTAGATATACTTTCAAACAAGTATGTTAATTCCAAATCCTTTAAGATATATTGATTAAAGTGGAACCCCTAACCAGCAAACTTTTTCCTAGTATGGTTTATATCAATTGTACTAGGGAATTAACAGAGTATTTCTAATAAAATACCCTCCAATTGAATAGAATAAAATTCACTGATTTATAATATTTTTTCCGTCCAATTAGGCTTCTCAGTTTTACTTGAAATTCACGGGGCTTTGTAACACTGTTACTTGATGTCTTCCAAAAATTTTGGAAAATTACTATCTCTGCAAATATTTCTTCTGCCTTTTGGCTACTGGACATAAGATCATAAAGGTTATAGACACCTAAACATATAAAGCCTTGTAGTCTCTGAACCTGAAATGCAGCACCACTGTGAGATTTTAAGCAGAAGAGTGACATCATCTCATATTTTAACATGATTACTCTAACTGGTAGATGAAGATAGATTGGTAGGGGCAAGGGTAGAAGCAGGGACACCTGTTAGGAATCCAGGTGAGAGATGGTAGTAAAATGGAAGTAGCTGGGGAAGTTACTGGAAGTGTAATTCTATAATCCACATTTATTTTCTGTCTCTAGGTAGGAATACAGGTATCCCCAGCCAGACATATTGCTCCCTACCTAACCAGAAGGTAGGGCACAAGAAATGGCAAGGACTCAGGATGACAGTGGATGCTGAGAGAGCCAGGGAGAATCCTTGAGCTTTGACTAAGACAGAGAACCCATGAGAGTGAGCAGATCATCAGGTAGAGCAGCCATGGACTTCAGCAATAAATACCTGGAATAAAAGACATCAACTAGGAGAGAATACAGGACCACACAGGATCTGAGTCTTTCCCTTCACCACAGGGATGCAACACCCTCCTCTCAAATACAAGAGAGAGAAGCTATATTAGAGAGAAGCTGGGGCAGGCAACTTGAAAACTTGATCACTTCTTCCTTAGAAATAGTTTATTTTATTTTATTTTATTTATTTTTTTATACAGAAGGTTCTTATTAGTTATTTATTGTATACATATTAGGGTATACATGTCAATCCCCATCTCCCAATTCATCCCACCACCACCCCCAACCCCCCGCTTTCCCCTCTTGGTGTCCATACGTTTGTTTTCTACATCTGTGTCTCTATTACTGCCTTGCAAACTGGTTCATCTGAACAATTTTTCTAGATTCCACAAATATGCATTAATATACGATATTTGTTTTTCTCTTTTTGACCTACTTCACTCTGTATGACAGTCTGTAGGTCCATCCATGTATCTACAAATGACCCAATTTCGTTCCTTTTTATGGCAGAGTAATATTCCATTGTATATATGTACCATATGTTCTTTATCCATTCGTCTGTCGATGGGCATTTAGGTTGCTTCCATGACCTGGCTATTGTAAACAGTGCATATTGGAGTGCATGTGTCTTTTTGAATTGTGGTTTTCTCTGGGTATATGCCCAGTAATAGGATTGCTGGGTCATATGGTAATTCTGTTTTTAATTGTTTAAGGAACCTCCATACTGTTCTCCATAGTGGCTGTATCAATTTACATTCCTACCAACAGTGCAAGAGGGTTCCCTTTTCTCCACACTCTCTCCAGAATTTGTTGTTTGCAGATTTTCTGATGATGCCCATTCTAACCAGTGTGAAGTGATACCTCATTGTAGTTATCATTTTCATTTCTCTAATAATTAGTGATGTTGAGCATCTTTTCATGTGCCTCTTGGCCATCTCTATGTCTTCTTTGGAGAAATGTCTATTTAGGTCTTCTGCCCATTTTTGGATTGGGTTGTTTGTTATTTTGATATTGAGCTGCATGAGCTGTTAATATATTTTGAAGATTAATCCTTTGTCCATTGATTGGTTTGCAGATATTTTCTCCCATTCTGAGTGTTGTCTTTTCACCTTCTTTATAGTTTCCTTGGCTGTGCAAAAGCTTTTAAGTTTCATTAGGTCCCATTTGTTTATTTTTGTTTTTATTTCCGTTACTTTAGGAGGTGGGTCAAAAAAGATCTTGCTGTGATTTATGTTGAAGAGTGTTCTTCTTATGTTTTCCTCTAATAGTTTTATAGTGTCCGGTCTTACATTTAGGTCTTTAATTCATTTTGAGTTTATTTTTGCGTATGGTGTTAGGGAGTGTTCTAACTTCATTCTTTTACATGTAGCTGTCCAGTTTTCCCAGCACCACTTATTGAAGAGGCTGTCTTTGCTCCATTGTATACTCTTGCCTCCTTTATCAAAGATAAGGTGACCATATGTGCGTGGGTTTAACTCTGGGTTTTCTATCCTGTTCCATTGATCTATATTTCTGTTTTTGTGCCAGTACCATATTGTCCTGATTACTGTAGCTTTGTAGTATAGGCTGAAGTCAGGGAGTCTGATTCCTCCAGCTCCATTTTTTCCCTCAAGACTGCTTTGGCTATTCGGGGTCTTTTGTGTCTCCATACAAATTTTAAGATTTTTTGTTCTAGTTCTGAAAAAAATGCCACTGCTAATTTGATAGGGATTGCATTGAATCTGTAGATTGCTTTGGGTAGTATAGTCATTTTCACAATATTGATTCTTCCAATCCAAGAACATGGTATATTTCTCCATCTGTTTGTGTCATCTTTGATGTCTTCCAACAGTGTCTTATTGTATTTGGAGTACAGGTCCTTTACCTCCTTAGGTAGGTTTATTCCTAGGTATTTTATTTTTTTTGTTGCAATGGTGAATGGCATTGTTTCCTTAATTTCTCTTTCTGATCATTCATTGTTAGTGTATAGGAATGCAAGAGATTTCTGTACATTAATTTTGTACCCTGCAACTTTACCAAATTTACTGATGAGCTCTAGTAGTTTTCTGGTGGCATCTTTAGGATTATCTATGTATAGTATCATGTCCTCTGCAAACAGTGACAGTTTTACTTCTTCTTTTCCAATTTGTTTTCGTTTTATTTCTTTTTTTTCTGATTGCCATGGCTAGGGCTTCCAAAACTATGTTGAATAATAGTGGTGAGAATGGGCAACCTTGTCTTGTTCCTCATCTTAGAGGAAATGCTTTCAGTTTTTCACCATTGAGAATGATGTTTGCTGTGGGTTTGCCATATATGGCCTTTATTATGGTGAGGTAGGTTCCCTCTATGCCCACTTTCTGGAGAGTTTTTCTCATAAATCGGTGTTGAATTTTGTCAAAAGCTTTTTTGGCATCTATTGAGATGATCATATGGTTTTTTTTCTTCAATTTGTTAATATGGTATATCACATTTTTTGATTTGCATATATTGAAGAATCCTTGCATCCCTGAGATAAATCCCACTTAATCATCCTTTTAATGTGTTGTTGGATTCTGTTAGCTAGTATTTTGTTGAGGATCTTTGCATCTATATTCATCAGTGATATTGGTCTGTAATTTTCTTTTTTTGTAGTATTTTTGTCTGGTTTTGGTATCAGGGTGATGGTGGCCACGTAGAATGAGTTTGGGAGTGTTCTTCCCCCTGCAATATTTTGGAAGAGTTTGAGAAGGATAGGTGTTAGCTCTTCTCTAAATGTTTGATAGAATTCACCTGTGAAGCCAGCTGGTACTGCACTTTGTTTCTTGGAAGATTTTTAATCACAGTTTCAATTTCATTACTTGTGATTGTTCTGTTCATATTTTCTGCTTCTTCCTGGTTCAGTCTTGGAAGGTTATACCTTTCTAAGAATTTGTCCATTTCTTCCAGGTTGTCCATTTTATTGGCATAAAGTTGCTTGTAGTAGTCTCTTATGATGCTTTGTATTTCTGCGGTGTCTGTTGTAACTTCTCCTTTTTCATTTCTAATTTTGTTGATCTGAGTCCTCTCCCTCTTTTTCCTGATGAGTCTGGCTAAAGGTTTATCAATTTTCTTTATCTTCTTAAAGAACCAGCTTTTAGTTTTATTTTTCTTTGCTATTGTTTTCTTTGTTTCTATTTCATTTATTTCTTCTCTGATATTTATGATTTCCTTCCTTCTAGTAACCTTCGGGTTTGTTTGTTTTTCTTTCTCTAGTTCCTTTAGGTGTAGGGTTAGTTTGTTTATTTCAGATTTTTCTTGTTTCTTGAGGTAGGACTGTATTGCTAGAAAGTTCCCTCTTAGAACTGCTTTTGCTACGTCCCATAGGCTTTGGATCTTCGTGTTTTCGTTGTCATTTGTCTCAAGGTATTTTTTGATTTCCTCTTTGATTTCTTCAGTGATCTCTTGCTTATTTAGTAACATATTGTTTAGCCTTCATGTGTTTGTGTTTTTTACAGTTTTTTCCCTGTAATTGGTTTCTAATCTCACAGCATTGTGGTCGGAAAAGATGCTTGATATGATTTCAATTTTCTTAAATTTACCAAGGCTTGATTTGTGACCCAGGAGGTGATCTATCCTGGAGAATGTTCCATGTGCACTTGAGAAGAAAGTGTAATCTGCTGTTTTTGGATGGAACGTCCTATAAATATCAATTAAATCTATCTGGCCTATTGTGTCATTTAAAGCTTGTGTTTCCTTATAAACTTTCTGTCTGGATGATCTGTCCATTGGTGTAAATGAGGTGTTAAAGTCCCCTACTATTATTGTGTTACTGTCTATTTCTCCTTTCATGGTTGTTAGCATTTGCCTTATGTATTGAGGTGCTCCTATGTTGGGTGCATATATATTTATAATTGTTATATCTTCTTCTTGGATTGATCCCTTGACCATTATGTAGTGTCCTTCCTTGTCTCTTG
Organism: Balaenoptera acutorostrata; assembly: GCF_949987535.1. Taxonomy (NCBI): domain Eukaryota; kingdom Metazoa; phylum Chordata; class Mammalia; order Artiodactyla; family Balaenopteridae; genus Balaenoptera; species Balaenoptera acutorostrata. The sequence continues at coordinate 66,451,917 of NC_080075.1, forward strand.
TAACATTCTTTATTTTAAAGTCCATTTTATCTCATATGAGTATTGCTACTCCAGCTTTCTTTTGGTTTCCATTCGCATGGAATATCCTTTTCCATGCCCTCACTTTCAGTCTGTATGTGCCCCTAGGTCTGAAGTGTGTCTCTTGTAGATAGCATATATATGAATCTTGTTTGTATCATTCAGCGACCTTGTGTCTTTTGGTTGGAGCATTTAATCCATTCACATTTAAGCTAATTATCAATATGTATGTTCCTATTATCATTTTCTTAATTGTTATGGGGTTTTTTTTGTAGGTCCTTTTCTTCTCTTGTGTTTCCCACTTAGAGAAGTTCCTTTAGCATTTGTTGTAGAGCTGGTTTGGTGGTGCTGAATTCTCTTAGCTTTTGCTTGTCTGTAAAGCTTTTGATTTCTCCATCAAATCTGAATGAGATCCTTGCCAGGTAGAGTAATCTTGGTTGTAGGTTCTTCCCTTTCATCACTTTAAGTATATCATGCCACTGCCTTCTGGCTTGTAGAGGTTCTGCTGAGATATCAGCTGTTAACCTTATGGGAGTTCTCTTGTATGTTACTTGTCGTTTTTCCCTTGCTGCTTTCAATAATTTTTCTTTGTCTCAAATTTTTGTCAGTTTGATTACTATGTGTCTCAGCGTGTTTCTCCTTGTGTTTTTCCTGCCTGGGACTCTGTTCTTCCTGGACTTGGATGGCTATTTCTTTTTCCATCTTAGGGAATTTTTCAACTATAATCTCTTCAAATATTTTCTCAGGTCCTTTCTCTTTCTCTTCTCCTTCTGGGACTCCTATAATGTGAATGTGCATTTAATGTAGTCCCAGGAGTCTCTTAGGCTGTCTTCATTTCTTTTCTTTCTTTTTTCTTTATTCTGTTCCACTGTAGTGATTTCCACCATTCTGTCTTCCAGGTCACTTTTCCATTCTTCTGCCTCAGTTATTCTGCTATTGATTCCTTCTAGTGTATTGTTCATTTCAGTTATTGTATTGTTCATCTCTGTTTGTTTGTTCTTTAATTCTTCTAGATCTTTGATAAACATTTCTTGCATCTTCTCGATCTTTGCCTCCATTCTTTTTCTGAGGTCCTGGATCATCTTCACTATCATTATTCTGAATTCTTTTTCTGGAAGATTGCCTATCTCCACTTCATTTAGTTGTTTTTCTGGGGTTTTATCTTGTTCCTTCATGTGTTACATAGTCCTCTGCCTTTTCATTTTGTCTATCTTTCTGTGAATGTGGTTTTCGTTCCATAGGTTGCAGGACTGTAGCTCTTCTTACTTCTGCTATCTGCCCTCTGATGTATGAGGCTATCTAAGAGGCTTGTGCAAGCTTCTTGATGGAAGGGACTGGAGGTGGGCAGAGCTCAGTAAAACTGTAATCCACTTGTCTGCTGATAGGTGGGGCTAAGTTCCCTCCCTGTTGGTTGTTTGGCCTGAGGAGACCCAGCACTGGAGCCTACCAGGCTCTTTGGTGGGGCTAATGGTGGACTCCGGGAGGGGTCACACCAAGGATTACTTCCCAGAACTTCTGCTGCCAGTGTCCTTGTCCTTGTGGTGAGCCACAGCCACCCCCTGGATCTGCAGGAGACCCTCCAATACTAACAGTAGTTCTGGTTGAGTCTCCTATGGGGTCACTGCTCCTTCCCTCTGGGTCCTGATGAGCACACTACTTTGTGTGTGCCCTCCAAGATTGGAGTCTCTGTTTTCCCCAGTCCTGACAAAGCCCTGCAGTCAAATCCTGCTAGCCTTCGAAGTCTGATTCTCTGGGAATTCCTCCTCCCATTGCCGGACCCCCAGCTTGTGAAGCCTGATGTGGGCCTCAGAACCTTCACTCCAGTGGGTGGTCTTCTGTGGTATAACTGTTCTCCAATTTGTGAGTCATCCACCCAGCAGTTACGGGATTTGATTTTATTGTGATTGTACCCCTCCTACCGTCTCATTGCAGCTTCTCCTTTGTTTTTGGATGTAAGGTATCTTTTTTGGTGAGTTCCAGTGTCTTCCTGTCAATGATTGTTCAGCAGTTAGCTGTGATTCTGGTGCTCTCACAAGAGGGAGTGAGCGCACGTCCATCTATTCCGCCATCTTGAGCCAATCTCCAGAAATCCTTTTAAGGATAATTTAAGTAGTCAGTTTGAATTAAACTTTAACCTGGAAAAAACACTTTTTAACTTTCTTCTCCTCTAGCCAGCAGGTGGCAGCTAACAAGAAGGCAAGCATAGCAGTAGGCAAAATTACATATTTTCTCCACACCAAAATTAGAGTTACATTGCATGATTCTATTTTGTGTTTGTTTACCTATATTAAAAAAAGAATTCCCTTAACCCTAATTGTCGTATCAACTACAATCCCTATTTCCTTCATCTCCAAATCTGTTGAATTAATTTTCTTCCTGCTAACACCAATATCCTCTGCTTCCATTCTCTCTTCACCTCTACTCTGATTGCTCATCCCTCCTCATCACATTACTACAATCCTTCTCTTCAAGATCACCAATGAGCTGCAAGTTGCCAAGGTCAATGTGCATTCCTCTGCCCTCACTTTACCAATCTCTCAGCACCATGTGGCACAGATGACCTTCTCCTCTCTCTAAAATAGCTTATTCTGGATTTTAGTATTAGCTTATCTCTTCTGCCTCACCTGATGCAACTTTTCTATTCCTTTTGTCAGTATTTAACCCAATTATCTTTTCCACACTCTTCCTGTGTGACCGTCTCTATGTCCATGGCATTTTTAACATACTATCTATCCAGCAATGACTCCCATCTCTTTTCAGGAGTTCCAGACATTATGCTTGACTGTGCCTTTTTTCCTCACACCCCATATCCAATCTCATCAGCAAATTCTTTGGCTCTACTTTTCCAAACCCATAGACTTATTACCATCTCCAAGACCACTACCATCTTCCAATCATCATTAGTCCTCAGCAAGACTAACCCATTAAGCACTGAACTGGTCTTTCTTTGTATCCCTTTTGTCGCATATTCATAATAGCCACAGTAACTTTGTGACATTTTCTCTTTTAAATTATTTATTTATAAGAAAATAATACAGTTACAGGAATGTTTGTTTGGTATTGAAAAAATAAAATGTCTATTGTAGAAGTCAGTTTGACTATCTTGCTCTCATAGAGGAGGCCTACTGTGGAGTAGCCATATGTATTAGTTTAACCAGTGTGTGAGGTTTGCATTTCCCCAAAAGCAAATGCATATGTATAAAAGCAGGCTCACACATAGATTATTTCTTTGAGTACAAGAAAGCTGAGAACAATTTTAAGCAAAAGGTGTTCTTTAGAAGAGATATACAGATTGACAGAGAGACCTATAGCAGAATGAGAGAAAAGAAAATGACAAAGTATCCCATAAGCACAGTGAATGTTCAACAACTATTTGTTGTTGTTTATGATGAAAAGGCTTTCTAATGGGATCAATGCAATGCCTGGTAGTGAAATTTTTTCTCATTTTTCCAAAGTTGAGAGAAATAAAGGAGTTATTTAGTTGCATGGATTCCATAAAGTTCCATGGATTCTGTTGAGCTGAAGAGGGTAGATGGACATCTCTTTAGAAAAATGACAACAGCTCTGGTCATCCATCTAACAAATGTGTATCATTAATCCAGTGGAGACAGTGAGAAAGAGCATGAATCAAACCAAATCTGAGGTAAAGCAGAAACGGTGCTGAGCTGGGAGTTACAGAATCTGAGTACTAGAGACGAATCTCTTATTAATGGGCAGTGTCACCTTGTGCAAGTCTTTAAGCCTCTGGCTGCTTATAAGGTAACTGGACTAGATAAACTTCAAGGTCCTTCTACGTTATACTCTTCTAGAATTTATAATTCTAATCCTGCTATTGGAAATACAACAGATGCTGTACTGAATACGGAAGATTAGTAGAATTATCCTCGTATACAAAGAAGGCACAATGCCTTTAGACATGTGGGGGAGCTATCCAGTGGAGCTGTCCCCTCACAGAGTATTCCAAATCACTTACTGACTGCGACGCCAAAGTTCCCATTACTTACACGAATTTATGCTTCTGGAACTTACCAGGGGTCCTTCGCTTGAGGACAAGGAGAGGTCAATTCTTTATTGTAGAGCTGTCTGAAATAAAAAGTTGGAAAAGTTACTATGAGGCATAAAATGTCTTAGGTATATACATTATATACAAAATCCAGAGCATAAAATTGTCGAATTGTGTTTTCAAAAAGTGTGTATCAGAACACATAAAGCTGGCAATTTAAAAAGTACATGAGGTTATACAATAGATTAGATTTGCTATGGTTTAAAATAAGATTTATTAAAATACAAGATTCATTATATTCAAGAAAAGGAAAAAAATAAGAGTTTAGGCAATGCATTTGGCCCACAATTTGGATAACAGATTAAACTAAGGCTTACAGCTCTGAAGGAAGGTGGAGCTCCCTGAACAACTGAAATGTAGGCTCTGAGAAAGCTTATCTTTTATGGAACATTTTGGAGGAAAGTGCCATGAGCTAAAGAAGAACCCCAGTTAAAGAAACAGTGTAGTGATAGGCATATGATAGCAAAAAATAGAGTCACCTAGAAGGAGAAGGTACCCTCATTAAAGTGAGGCCCTTGGATAACATGGTAAATAACAAAAATTAAGATACTTATCACTGACTTAGTACCTCCTACATTCCAGGCCAGTACTAAGTACTTTACATTTCCCATTTCATTCACCCTCAGAGCAAACCTAGGAGTTATATAATATTATTCCCATTTTGCAGTTGAAGAAACTGATGCTTAAAACGATGAGGTGATTTTCAATAGTGACAAAGGTAGTATGAAACAGAGTAAACAGTAAAACTCAGGCCCATCCAATTTCTAAGCTAATGCAGTTTCAGTTACTTTAAGCTACCTAAACGCCTAAAACATCATTATGCTGAGAAGTTGTATAGGAGAATCAAGTAAAGGATAGGTACATCACAAAAAAAAAAGAAAAAAAAATACTTGAAGCCAAAGTGATCTATGATAACTTAAGAAAAGAAACTCATTGCTTCTGTAGTATTGGAACAGCAAATTTCAAACTTTTTACCTGAATGAAAAAAAAGCATTCATATATAAACTCCACATTACTAAATAATCAAAGGAAATGGTTTCAGTTGCAGTTTTGTATTTAATAAAAGCTTGGATATATTTGATTTGAAATTTCAAACACTACCCGTCTTATCAAAATACAGCTTTATACATTCCATAAGAAGGCCAAGTACTACTTTAAACAGACTTTATTTTTTTAACCAGAAATTTATTGAACTCAAAACTAACCTGGAAGACAATTTGGTGTGCATAAACTCTAATTTGTTAATGAAAAAAGGAGACTTTGGTTATTCAATAAGAATTGATAAAATGTTACCAAAATTTTCAGTTGATAAGGGAAAATTGAGTCTATTGCTTATTGCAGTAAGAGTGATAACTATCTCAACAGAATTTGGGTAGCATTTCAGAGGAGGAACAGCAAAATTGAGATTTCTATGAGGTTTGGCAGCCTGGCTTAAGGCAATGTATTTCATCAGGATTGGGTAAGGTTCATAATATACTAGTTTAGGATTGACGGACATAGCAAGCTAAGGTTTTAAGAAAAGAGTTTCAAAGGGAGTCTTCAGAAGCAGTCTTTTCATTCTACCTATTGTAAATTGAACAGTCTTATGTTCATTTTAAATGGGCTTCTGGGAAGTTCTTAGAATGAACAATAAAGTTATTTGCAATTTTTCTCTTCCTGAGCAAGAGTTAACTGGATAGTAATGTCATGCTAATGCAGAAAGGAAGTTGGTGGTTGTAGATAGTTTTGGTTCCAGAATCATGAAAATAGAAAATGATTTTAGTTGGTTATTTAATTTGTCCTAAGAAAATTAATTCTTTATTACATTTGATTTATTATCAATCTTTGCATAGTTCGAGGAAAAATTTGAAGAATAATTTTTCATGAAGTGTGATTGAGAAACTTTATGTTAAGAGAAGTTTTGATTAAATTCTGTTCATTATTATTTATAATTGCTATTATTGATGGACATATTATGATATTTAAATAAATATGATTCTCATTTTGCTGTTTTCATCCAGAAACACTGTCTTATGACACAGAAAAAGACATTTCTATGGGCAAATACTTAATTCACCATTTTTTATCCTATCAATAAGACTAATAAAATCATTTCTTCAACTACTGAACTGCTAAAAGTAGAAAAGGCATAATTTAAAAAATAAAATCAGATGGACTAGATAGATTAGCTTTCAGTTAATTTTTAAACTTAGTTGAAAATAAAGTTAAATGGTTAATGTGGCAAGAACTATAAAAGACACCAAACTCAATAACACAACAGGGATTAAAAAAGAAAAAGAACTATTAGTTCTTACTACTGTTGGTCTCCAAATTGGTACCAGTACCAGAGGGCAAGGAGAGACTGAAGATAGAGGCAGGCCACTTCAGATTGGTAGGTGGTGAGTTTCGTAAGCAAGGGAATTTACATACGAGTCTTGCCTTGGGCGGCTGAAAACCACTGGATTGCTGCATCTGCCACCAGAATCTTAAAAGTGTATATAGAGGCCTTACTTAGGTTCAGTCACCTATTTATTTAGTCCAGATGGTCTCAACAACACCTTACCCTCTCAAGTCTGTGTCTTTGAAAACGGTTCCCACTGTGGGAACAGTGGGCAGAATGTGCATTCCAAAGACAGGGGAGATGGTGAGGAGCCTCCTATGGCCTTGGTCTAGCTCATGGGTCAATCCGGCGGTCACGTCCTCTCAATGACCTCCTCCAACAACTACTGATCCCAGTAAGTGTCAGTAAGGAAGTGGTGTTTGAGCTAACCTTGAAGGAGGTGAAAGGCATTCCTAAATGAGAGGACAGAAAGGCCCAGTAGGCTAAGAACACAGGCTAATGGGCCAAATGCATTGCCTAAGCTATTATATTTTCCTTTTTTTGAATACAGTGAATCCTGTATTTAAAAAACCTTATTTTTTTTAATTTTTATAAATTTATTTATTTTATTTATTTATTTTTGGCTGCATTGGGTCTTTGTTACTGCGTGCAGGCTTTCTCTAGTCGCGGTGAGCAGGGGCTACTCTTCGTTGCAGCACACGGGCTTCTCATTGAGGTGGCTTCTCTTGCTGTGGAGCACGGGCTCTAGGGGCGTGCGGGCTTCAGTAGTTGTGGCACGCGGTCTCAGTAGTTGTGGCTCGCAAGCTCTAGAGCACAGGCTTAGTAGTTGTGGTGCACAGGTTTAAGTTGTTCAGTGGCATGTGGGATCTTCCCAGACCAGGGCTTGAATCCGTGTCCCCTGCATTGGCAGGTGGATTCTCAACCACTGCACCACCAGGGAAGCCCCAAAACCTTATTTTAAACCATAGCAAATCTAATCTATCATACAACCTCATGCACCATTAAAATGGCCAATCTTTATGTATTCTGATATATACTTTTAAAAAACATTACCAGTCCCTCAGCCATAAAAAGAACAAAATAATGTCATTTGCAGCAACATGGTTGGACCTAGAGATTGTCATACTGAGTGAAGTAAGTCAGACACAGAAAGACAAATATATGATATCGCTTAAATGTGGAATCTAAAAAAAATGGGTACAAATGAACTTATTTACAAAACAAAGTAGAGCCACGGATGTAGGAAACAAACTTACGGTTACCAGGGGGTAAGGAAGGGTAGGGATAAATTGGGAGATTGGGATTGACAGATACACACTACTATATATAAAATAGATAACTAATAAGGACCTATTGTATAGCACAGGGAACTCTCCTCAATACTCTGCAATGGCCTATATGGGAAAAGAATATTTTAAAAAAAGTGGATATATGTATATGTATAACTGATTCACTTTGCTGTACAACTGAAACTAACATGACATTGTAAATCAACTATACTCCAATAAAATTTTTTTTAAAAATTACCAGGCTAATGGAATGGGAAGCTCAGCCTGACAGGAAGTTGCTCTTATTGCTTTCTCTTCTTTTTTTATAAATTTATTTATTTATTTATTTATTTATTTATTTATTTTTGGCTGCATTGATTCTTCGTTGCTGCACACGGGCTTTCTCTAGTTGCCACGAACCGGGGCTTTTTCTCACATGTGCGGGCTTCTCATTGTGGTGGCTTTTCTTGTTGCACAGGCTCTAGGCACGTGGGCTTTGGTAGTTGTGGCACACGAGCTTCAGAACACAGGCTCAGTAGTTATGGTGCATGGGCTTAGTTGCTCTGCAGCATGTGGGATCTTCCTGGACCAGGGATCAAACTCGTGTCCCCTGCATTGGCAGGTGGATTCTTAACCACTGTGCCACCAGGGAAGTCCCTCTTTCTCTTCTTAAACTTAGTTTCTTTTCTTGGGTAGAACAAGAAAATCTTTTAAAAAGCAATTCATTTCACTCCATTAAGCTGTTAAATTGGTTATAATGTCAATGGAATATTCAAATGAAACTGTAAATATGTTTTCTCAATAGCGTTTAACACAATTATAAATTAAATAATTATATATGAGTGACACCTATCTTCTCTGACATGCATCATCTTTGCATCTCTAGTGCCAGGTCCATGGTATGATTGAATTATTAAATGACTATATCAAGTGTATGATTTAATTTGGTTTGTCTTACAATGGAAGTTTGTTTTTGTCCTCAGAAAATATCCACCTTGAAAGGTAACCACTTTTATACACACACACACACACACACACACATATGTATATATACACACACACTTATATATATGAGGTAGTTATTGTTTGGGAATCCCAAGTCATTTTTCAAATGCTAAAAACCACTCCTGGTTATAACAGTCAATAAGGCATCCCTGGGCCTTGTAAAATTATGCATTTTTAATATGTTTGTGTTAGCATAGCATACCCTTTAAGTTGCTTTTCTAATTTTACTTGCTAGACCTTTACCTTTGTTGTTACTCTTGTGAAATTTTTTTTTTATGTTTGTCTTATGTTTTGTTATTTTTTTCTCTGAAGCTAGGTGGTTCATACAAGAATGGAAACCTTGGCCTTTGCTTCAAAAGCACCTGCTCTCCACAGGGAATATATTTATTCCAAAGAGAATAAGAATATACTTATTACAAAGGAGTAATTTAGGAGGGACAGAAGATTTCAATAGTAAATGCTAAATGTCCACACTTCTTTAATCTAGATGTTCTCTTGTTGACCCTACTTGTCAGTTATCCGTCTGTGACCTTTCTACTGGTAAGAGGAGTTATCTAGAAATTTGATATATCCTCAAATCTTAAATTATCAATTGTCTTTGGTGTGTTGCTTCACTTCTAACTCATTATTACTCTAACCTGGCAGGAATCAGCTCTATTATGCTAGATACAGGGCACACAGGCTTTCCTTCCTTTCGTGTCCTTGGTAGCTCTCACCAATGTATTCTGATACTCTTCACCTCTAGGTGAGGAGGGACACAGTTTCAGAAACTGCAACACAAAACTGCAGCATCTAGGGGCATTAGTTTTTGAAATTAAATCTCTTTGCCACCCTTAAATTTTCCTTAGTATTTTCCCCCTTTCTCACATGGAAATTTTTTGGAAGTTTGTACGAGTATACCTTTTATAATAACATTAGTGGAGAGCGGCATTTTTGCATTTGAGGAAATGTCCTTTTCTTTGCTTTTATGTATCTCACTCATTAAGAGAAAGGATAGGCATTATATTAACGGCCTGTAACTATACTCACTGAATATGTGTTTCTTTATTTTACTTTAAGAGGTTAATAAGCACCAGAAATCTAGCCAGACAATTGGACTAACTCTTGCAGAATCACACCACTGGTCACAATTTAAAATCAGCCAGATGCAACCATGTTGCTTCAGAAATAGCTTTTGTTTAGAGGCAGAATACGGCAATTTGTTCCAGTACAAATTCAATTGGAAGGGACAATAAAAATTACTTCTGTTGCTTTTGGAAAGTTATCTCTTTCAAATATTCTACTGATGAATGTGTATTTTTACACAGATTTCCCATAAACAGGGAGAAAAGAGTAGATGGGTCAGTTTACAGGGAGGGGTTCTCATTGCTTCATGTCAATGAAGCACAGTGTAGGGCATGACAAGAGTTCATTTACAAGGTTCATGTGCCTCCCTCAACAACAGGCAGGTTTAAGCCTTTATATTCCTAATTGGGGCATTTCTTCAATGTCAGTGACACATATTTAGAATAGCATAAAAGAAAAGAATAATTGGAAATGTGTCAATTAGGTCTCTTACTATGAGAGTTTTAACATTTAAAGGAAAAACTGAAAGCCACAGCACTGAATATGCCCTAGTTGTACAAGACATCAAAGGAAGGTATGATTTCATTCTACATGGAATTCTTCAGCCAATTCCAACTATATTATTTACATCCATGCTTCATAAGATTGATTATATTGAGTCTTAGCTATCTTTATATAAATAATATAGTCAAAGCTTGTTGACATGAATTCAATTATATTAATTTTTTTTGACAATGTAATTGGTATCAAATCTAATTCTAATGATCTGCTAAAGTTATGGTTTCTTTTGTCTTCCTAATTGTAATGGAGTTATTTAAAAGAGCAAGGCTATTGTCATCTTCTCTGTTACCCTTAAACAAAAAAAAGTATTTAGTTTAAATTTATTCATACCAGAGAAAAGAATACCAACTAATTATTATTCACCATGTTAAAAAAATCCTAATAGGTGGTTCACATTAAAGATGAAAAAAAAAACAACAAACCTGCTAACCATTTATTTTCTAGAGGTTCACCCCTTGCTAATAAGTGACCTTAACCAAAGGAATGCTTCTTTATAAAACAGTTGTAACTTGCTGAATCATCTTCATGACTTGCTTTTAGATGTCTCTTTCTGTCATAGCACCTAAAATTCCTTCTCGTATGAGCCTTTATATACTGAATGTGGGCACTGTTTTGCTATTGATTATAAGCAAATAGAGTAAAATTCGAGGTGGGAGCTTTTAAGTTCTCTTGTTCCACAGAAAGTTCAAAGTAAAACTGTTTTCTTGAGGTCAGTGCCACTCCTGAACATTCTCCCTCAACTGCTTTCTTTTTTCAGAGCTATTCTTATTTCCAGGAAATAGCCCTGCAAAAATGAGCTGCCTTTCAAAATTGGTATGGGAATCATGATGGATATAGTGTTCATGTTAATGATGGACCATTGGACGAGCATGTGTTCGCAGATTTACTCCCATAGCAGTGAGGAAGGTGTATTTTCTGTTATTTTTCACTTTTACCAACGCTTTCTCTTTGGTGAGCTACTCTTTTATGTTCTCTCCATCTTACCCTGGCTGCTAGTATCCCCACCCAGGGCTGCACAAAGACCATGTACTCTATTGTAGAATATATTTCTTCAAGTGAGCTCTAAGAGCTCACTTTGAGTGGTAAGTTCCCTTCAGATTTCTCTTAACCTAACACTCCATCCCATGTAGCAACTTTACAACAGCATACCCCAGGAATTTGCTTTATTCCGTCACTGACTAAAAGGGAATGATACACCTCAAGTATATTAATGGCAAGATTATACATGTATAGTTAGTTAGTTAAAATATGTTTTAAGTTTTAGCTGCTACTCTTAGTTCTGCTCTGTGCTAATAAAGAACATATCTAAATATTCTTTTACATAGCAATCCATTAAATATTTTCATTTATTTATCATGCATCTACATTAAGTCCTCCATTTTTCTAGCTTCTATTCTTGCTATTACCTATATTATCTCATGGTATGGAGGTCTCAACACATCCTTACAACAGGGTGATAATTATGAAAATAATGCACAACACACTCTCTTTCATCTTGGACTCTCTCAAAGTTTGCCACCCAGAAAATAGAAACTAAATACTACAAAATGGTTGTTAACCAGCCAGGTCATGCTATTATCTAATATTAACATTTTTGCCAACAAAATTTTGCTACATGTTTCTTCCCAGAATTCCTGCCAAGCCAATTTTTTTTCCCATCTTGTACTTAATGAGATATGCAGGATTTAACTTTTGTCTATTATGGATTTCAGCTTGACATATCAGCCTATCAGATAATTTTGAGTCTGAGTTGACATTAGACACATTAATTTCATTTAAATTTATTGTCACTTGAAGCATTATATCTCTAATATATGAAGAGATTCTGAAAACAAAGAAGGGACTACCCAAAAAACCTTACTGAAAATTCAATCAATACATGCAGAAAAAGCATTTGACAAAATCCAACACCCACATTCTCATCAAACTGGGAATAGAAGGTAACTTCCTCAACATGATTAAAAGTATCTACCAAAAACCTACAGCTAACATTTTACTTAATGGTGAGAAAATAGATGGTTTTTCCCCAAAGGTTAGGAACAAAGCAAGAATGTGCTCTCTCATCACTCCTATTCAATGTCATACTGGAAGGCCTAGCTAATGCAATAAGAGAAGAAAATAAAATACAAGGTAAATAGACTGGGAAGGAAGAAAGAAAATTGTCTTTGTTCACAGATGACATGATTGTCTTTGTAAAAAACCTCCAAAGAAACAATAACAACAATAAAACTCTTGGAACTAATAAACAATTATAGCAAGTTAGCAGGATACAAGGTTAGCCTCCAAAAGCCAACTGCTTTCTTATTTACCAGCAATGAGAAACTGGAATTTGAAAATAAAAACACAGTACCATTTATATTAGCATTCCTCAAAAGGAATTATTTAGGTATAAATCTAACAAAATATGTATAAGATCTATATGAAGAACACTGTCAAAAACTGATTAAAGATATTAAAGAAGGTCTAAATAAACAGATATTTCATGTTTTTGGAGAGAAAGACAATATTGTTAATGTTGTCTCAACTTGATATATAGATTCAACACAACCCCAATCCCAGTCTATATCCCAGGAAAATTATTTTATGGATATCAACAAACTGATTTTAAAGTTTATCTGGGAAAAACCCAGAATAGGCAACACAATAATGAAGAGGAAGTTTAGAGCACTGGTACTACCTGATTTTAATACTTACTGTAAAGCTTCAGTGATCAAGAAATGTGGTATTGGGGTAAGAATACAGAAATAAGTCAGTGGAACACAACAGAGGTTCCACAAATAGATCCACACAAATATAGTCAATGGATCTGACAAAGAAGCAGAATAAATTCAGTAGAAAAAGAATAGTGTTTTCAACAAAGTGTTCTGGAACAACTAGATATCTATACACAGAAAAGTAAATCTAGATACTGACCTTATACCTTTCATAAATAACAATTTAAAATGGATCACAGACCTAATTGTAAAATGTAAAACTACAAACCTTTTAGAAGATAACACAGGAGAAAATCTAGGTGACCTTGGATTTGGCAATGCCTTTTTAGATACAACACCAAAAGTACAATCCATAATAGAAAAAATTGGTAAGTTAAACTTCATTAAAATTAAAAACATCTGCTTTGTGAAAGACATTCCTAAAAGAATTAAAAGATAATCCACAGACTGAGAGAAAATATTTGCTACCCACTTATCTGACAAAGTTATACATTTGTCAAGACCATTAGAAATGAACATCTTAAAGAGTGAACTCTAATGTAATCTATGGACTTTAGTTATAAAAATGTATCAATATTGCTTCATTAATTGTAACAAATGTACCACATTAATGCAAGATGTGAATAATAGGAGAAGTTCTGTGTGGGGAGAAGGAATATTTGAGAGGGAAATCTCTGTACTTTCTGCTCAATTTTTCTGTAAATTTAAAATTGTTCTAACCAATAATCTTTCAATAAAAAAATAATAAAAAAAATTGAACTGGAACCATGAAAATAGAGTACATTACAGATAAAAATCACTGAAATATGCCTGGAAATTACCACATTACCGAATTGAAACTAGTAAATATAGGAGGGAAATTAAGTATTTATTCTGCTTTTTTATATGAGCTATACTATAATTGAAGAGGAGAAATTTCTCTTTTCGGAAATATTTAAACTGATACACAGTGAAAAATGATAGAAGTAGAAAATCACCATTCTGCCGTGCCCTAATGGATTAATGGACCTAAACAATGATCATCAGTTACTGATAACATCAGAAAGAGGAAAAAACATACTTATGAATCTCCTTACAGAAAGAAGTACACTACACTGCCTATTAAGTAGTTTATCCAATACTAACTGAATACATTAAAAAAAAATTGAACCTGAATTTGATCAAACATTTAGATCTAATATCAATTTATGATAAATTCAAGGTACAGAGAAACATGTTTAAAATAGCACAAACATACAGCTCCAGTTTACACTGGAGAACTTTTGCAAGAAAAATCTTCTTGTTTCTCATAGAAAAACATTGTAAAAAAGAAAAAAGATGCAGGAGGAAACTAGAGTTTAAAAGAGTCTAAAACCTAAACATAATGTGACCTCCTGGAATGGATCCTGGATTAGTGGTAAAACTGGTAAAACTTGAATAAAGTCAGTAGTTTAGTTTATAATATTGTATCAATGTTAGCTTCTTCATTTTGATGTATCATGGTTTTATAAGATGCTAAAATTAGCAAAAACTGAGTAAAGGACATTGAGGAACCCACTCTACTATCTGTGCAGCTTTTCTGTAAATCTAAAATTATTCTAAAATAAAAAGCTTATTTGTAAAAAGACACTTAAAAGACATGTCAACTAATATGGGACATTATTTTGATCCCAATGCAAAGACTGTAAAAAATAACAATAATTGCAAGGCAATTGGAGAAATATGAACATTGGCTGAATATTTGATGTTATGAATTAATGATAATAATATTAATTATTGTTAATAATTTAGGTATCATAATTTCACAGAAGTTATGTTATTAAGGAATTTCTTTAGTGTTAAAGATATACATTGATATACTTCAAGATGTAACATATCTGGTAATTGCTTCAAAATAACGTGGGTGGGAGTGTCCATATAGTAACAAGTTTTAAAAAAAGATGGGTTGTTATAATAATTTTATAATATAGACATTATACAACTGAATAACTCAAGTATCAGAGTGGTTAATTATCTTTCCCTAAGACAAAAAAACCATTAAGTAATAGAGCCAAGATTAGAATCCAGATCTGTGTGTCTCTGAAGCTGGTGCCCTTTTCTTGAGAAAATACTTTCTAGTAAGTGAATTGTTTCAGGATCACAAGCTCCAGGCCACAGGTAAGAGAGCAAACCTTGCATACCAAGAACTCATTCATAGGTGATGCCACTGTGCCACGTGGGGTGCTGCGAAGACTGGCTGTATTGGTTTGTTTCCTAGCAATGGGGATAGTTTACACTCCCCCAACCACGTAATTATATTTAGTCCCTTCTAATACCAACAGGTCACCCTCAAAATGATAGATGACTGAGGTCAGGGATGCAGGCTGAAGTCACTTTTTTTTTTCATTATCTGAAACCAACATGTGATTAGAATATGTGAAATGATGATGATGATGATAATCATATTGACAGGACCATGTCCTAATGAGCTGCCATCCAGATGCAAGTAAGGACAGGGACAGACTTCCTGCATCACATCTTGCAGGCAAAAGCTTGAGTTTATTGCAATTTGGTATGGATAAATCTCATGGTTTTAGGATGAAGCCTCAGTAGATTTCCATATGAAAAGATATCAGAGGGACGGTAATGACAACCTGTAGTGTTCATCCTATGGGAAGTTTCGAAATGATCTTAAAATGCTCCTTATGGTAATTACTATTTGAATGTACTTGTAGCTGGCACTGATTCAAGGATTCTGTACAACCCTTTTATACAACTCAACATATTTTGATATTAAATATTAATAAGTTAGATACAATGAATGCTAAAGTATGTCAACTCTGTAAGTGGTTATACCACTACATTTTCTTATTCTTCCTTAATAATAATAATGTTAATAATAATAGTCAAAAAACCCATATCCTGTTCTTTTCCAGGTAATGTGACTCTATATGAGTGTCCTCATTTTAGTCTCACAACAAACCCTTGGAAACAAAATTATTGGCTCTATTTTATAAATGAAAGCACATAGAAAATATAACTATTTGTATAAGGTCAAGCAGCTAGATCAGCCCAGATCATGTCTCTCTGTGAGGTTATTATTTTTCTGGTATTAAGGAACTGCCACCATAGCTCCTGCTCCTGCTGCTGCTTTGAAAGATGACATTTCCTTGGCAGAGATACCTTATATTCTTCCTCTGCCATCCTAATGGCAAGTGGGGAATTGTCCAAACAGAGCCACACCCTCTGGGGAATGAAGTGACAATCTCAGCACTGTATTATAGGTAGGTTGGTGGCTCTTAAGAAAATTCACTCAGTGAAGTTTTGTTCTTAGCCTGCTCTGGGATCAGAAGTGATATCAGTCATAGCTATGGGGAGAACTTCTGCCAAAAAGATATCATTAGAAAACAGTAATGAAAAAGGGGTAGGGGATCTCTGGTTCTCCTATATAAAGCTGGTGTTTATGGGTTTTGTCATCCATTTTGCAGATGTATTGCTTTAGGTTCTGAAATTGGCCAAATCTTTTCAAATCTTTTTATAGGTAGTATGTATGTATGTTTATTGTGTGTGTGTGTGTGTGTGTGTGTGTATATATGTGTGTGTGAGAGAGAGAGAGAGAGAAAGAGAGAGACTGATTAGCAGATTAGAGATAGCTGCAAATTTTCTGTCATTCCTCCCATTGAGAGATGGTCTCTGTGTCACCTCCCCTTGAGTATGGGCAGGCTCTGTGACTGCTCTGATCAATGGAATGTAACACAAGTGATGCTATCCTAGTTTCCAGGCTGAGGTCAGCTCCTATTTCCTGTCCTGGGAAACATTTCCTGTCTTATTCATGGAACATTTGCTCTTGAGGAAGCCAACTGCTATGTAGGAAGTCTGACTAGCCTGAGACTGCCATGCTGTGAGAGCCCAAGATACATGAGGAGGACACAGAAGATCAGACGGCGAGGTGGAGAGAGAGAGGTCAGAAAATACTACGGTGCCAGATATGTGAGGGAAGACATCCTTTTGGAACCAGATCCCTTACGTCTGGGGTACTCTGATGATGTCATATGAATCAGAGACAAACCACTCAGTCAAGCCCTTCCAGAATTCCTAGACTCACAAAGTTGTGAGCAACATAAATTGTTATTTTCAGCCACTAGGTTTTGGGGTACTTTGCTTTACAACAATAGATAATTTTTAAAATATACTAAAAATAATCAGATAATCAGTTTTTTTTTAAAAGTCTTTCTGAAATAATTAGGAACACAAATCCAATACAGGAAACTTTGGTTGAAAGGAAAGGGGTGAGCAACCTTTTCCAAAGTGGAAACACTCATTTATTACAGTTAAAACTTAATCTTAGGCATTTGTGATTAATACCTAAGATTAATGGTTCAGAATTTAATGGTATGGGAAAAAAATGGCAAGGGATTCATTTTATAGTTTTCATATAAGGTAGTAATTTTTCAGAAAATTAAAGGTCTATGATGGGCACTTTCCTATGTACTAGATTATTAACATAGTAAGGGATAATATCTCTCCTGTAGGAAAACAGATAATGTGCTTGCAGAGGGACCTGGAACATAAGAGAACTCCCAGTTCTTGTGACAATTATGATATAGAAGTGAGAATAATAAATGTTTCAAAGATATAGAATCTTTGTCCTCAAGGAGGCCAAAAACATTGTAGGACCCAGAAATATACACAGATTTTTCATATGCTTGAGTATTTATCAAAGTACATTAACATTTGGTTAATGACAGTGCACTGAATGCATAAATTTACTTTTGCTTCCCTTCAACAGCTTCATTAAAACAACGGTAAAAGATGTTTCAAACATCATAAACCCCCAACAAAAGGCAACAAAATAGGAAAGAATATAAGAGCAATAAAATTTTGGAACCTGGAAAACAGAACCTTAAATTGACTTAGCAGTCAGAAAAAAGCAGAGATATAATCTGATGCACATTGTTGATTCTCCAAAAAGAACTGGGGGCAAAAGGTATATTTGCAAAATGGAATGAAGATTGGTCTGAAAATAGACTCTTCAAGATGTAGTTAGTTCTCCTCCTCTACAAAATATCCTCTCCCCTATCTTGTTATAAGACTAGAGGTTTATGTTTTGCAGAGGTTAATATAGAGGATCCTGGGGTTTGGGAAGAGATTGAAGGTAGGGACACCATACCAGCAGCAGGAAGATAAGAGAACACACACATATTGAATACTGAGGCCCAAATTCAACTCCATTTCTTGAGTCTGCTTTCAGATAAGGCAATTAATTCTATTCCCTCCATACAAGAAATTGAAAGGTCCTTCTCCAGGAAATCTGACCAGTTCTAGTGGGGGTAACCTAAAATTACTGACATCAGAGGCTCCTCAAAGAAACAGACCTGGCAAATCACCCTACAGCAAAGCTCAGAGTGGATAAACTCACAAACACACTCAAAGACTCCATCTGTATTCACAATGCTCACTCTTAAATCTGAGTAAACAACCTAAGTTCGCCAGGTTCAAACTATCTGAAGAAAAACTCCCATGTAACAAGTAGAGAACAAATCAAACAAAAGCAATAAGCAAGTTGAAGAAAAGGAGACTATGTAGAGAAAAGAAGACGATGATGGAGGAAAAAGTTATATTAATACCCTCAGAGAGGTAAGAGAAGAAGCTGAATTTATGAAACAAGAACAGGAATTCCACTAAGAAAGAATAAGAGGAAAGGAACTGTCTTCAGATAAAATTAAGGGAAAAGGGCAATGGAGCAGAGAGAAACGTGGATGATGTTAACAAACTGGGTGATGAGGAATCCCAGAAGCTCTAAATTGTGGATGGGTGTACCCAAACCCTCCCCTCTCTCCTTTTACCCCCTCCCCCCAAGAGCAGGGTCAAGAAGAAACAGCAATTGTGTGGCAGGAGCAGCAGGAAATGAAATGGAATCAAAGATGGAACCCCAAATAGGCAACATATCCCTCCAATGAGAGAGGATGCTACTATAAATGGAAACTGAGTCTGAGAACAACTAGCTGAAAGGGAAGATGGCCCCACAGCCTCCAAGTTGTGGGTGAGTGCAACAAATACCTAATGAGTCACTAAGAAATTAAAAGGGCTGTGTTAGTGAAAGTACTTGAGAATCTCTGGAATAACAGCAGATATCTCACATAAACCCCCAGAAGGACAGAGCTTCAGAAGAAAAAGAATTGCTAGGAAGGAAAAACAAATTGATGAGGGTAGGGCAGAAATATCCAGGATATAAGAAGGTTTAGGTTGTAGGAAGGATTCAGAGAGAGAAGGTACCAAAGAGTACTGTAACAACAAAAGATCAGCACAGCTTCTCAAGGTGAGAGCACCTTCTCCAAAGGTAAAGCTTGATGCACCCTGGGAAACCTGGATGAGGGATAGGAAACCTTTCAGAGCCAGGCCTAGCTCTGATTCAGAAGCAGTTCACAGAGGGCCAGAGGGCCATATCCTAACCACTGAGAATGGAGCCCTGCAACTTTATCAATAAACACATGAAGGAGTCCTTGTTCACCCAAGACTGAATTAATCTCTTGAGACAGTTCAACAGAAATATTCCTCAGGAGACTGCAGTCCCTTTGAGTAGAAACACTATTCACGCATGACACATTACTAACGTTAAAAAGGTCCCTGACTGGTTGGGTTATTAGGTTCAAAGTTATATCAATACATATGAAAGTCAAAATACACTCTTCACACCAGTTCTGCCATTAACAAGTTACACTTTTTCAATCTTGGGCCTTCCCTCGTCTTCCTCATCTATAAAACAGGGACAATAATAGAACATTCTCATGGGTATTTTGTGAAGATTCAGTAATATAAAACATTTAAAATAAGTCTGGCACATAGTAAGCATTAAATAAATATTTGCCTACGTCATTATGATTAATATCAATATTATCCAGTTGTACAGTTATGGAACACACTTTGGGCCCTGGTCAGCCTCACTGCATAAAAAGATCAGGAAGGATCATGTAATGAAAAGATAGGGATACACCCTTAAACACCAAAGAGACTCAGGTGCAAATCCATAAACCCAGAAGAGACTCTGGATTTCCCCTCTGGAATCTCATTGCCTGCGATAGCATCTGATACTCAGTGAATTCATAGTAGATAAGAAGCAAAGAACTTTCACCACTCCTAGAGAAATAATTCAAAGCCCACATTCAATATTCAATATTTAAATACTGCCAGCTTCTTGCAATTATTATGTCTGAGAAGGTATAATTTTTGACTTTGTTTTTTTATTTTCTGCACAAATAAATCATGAATACATTTTCATCATACAAATTTAGTATGGTTTTTACTTGTTTCAGAAAATTTTTAAATGAAAGAAGAAATATATGTAAGTGCAATTTTAAAAATTAAAATAGTGGTCTTAATATTAGTATACAAGACAGTATAGTTATTCTAAGGCTAAGAACAATATGTATTGTCTAGGTAATTTAAAATATTAAGCAATAAAGATATCACAATTATATTCATGTTCTCATTCAGCATTCAGAAATAAACATTTTACTCTTTTTTTCTTTAAGAAAAGGACATAGAACTCTTAGCAAATACCTTTTATTTTTCTATCTAAAGTGGACAATACACCTTGTGAAACAGAATATGCTGCTCTTCTGATTTTGGGCCAAAACATGTTGCAATAATTCATATTATATCAAATGAAAAAGGTATAAGTCCACTAGATGCCCAACCTCAGGGTAATAGTTTAAGTATTTAACTGATTCTGTCTGGATATTGACCAGTGATAAAGGATGTAAGCTATATAACCTATTCAGCTTACAGCTGAGTATCAGCCAGGTCCGATCCCCCCTTCTTGTAAAAATACACGTTTAGGGTTTCCCTGGTGGCACAGTGGTTAAGAATCCGCCTGTCGATGCAGCGGACACGGGTTCGAGCCCTGGTCTGGGAAGATCCCACATGCCGCGGAGCAACTAAGTCCGTGCACCACAACTACTGATCCTGCGCTCTAGAACCCGCGAGCCACAGCTACTGAGCCCTTGCGCTGCAACTACTGAAGCCCACGTGCCTAGAGCCCATGCTCTGCAACAAGAGAAGCCACCGCAATGAGAAGCCTGCGTACTGCAATGAAGAGTAGCCCCCATTCGCCACAAATAGAGAAAGCCCGCACGCAGCAACGAAGACCCAATGCAGCCAAAAGAAAAAAAATAAAGTTGTTGCAAAAAAAAATAAATAAAATACACACTTAAGCCAACTTAAAGAAAAAGTATATTTATAAAACCTGCCAGGTGCATTTGCAGTTCTTTTCTTGCAGCAAACAAGTGCAAGCAAGCATAATTTGTCACCCTAAAATATGTCTCTTTGGCATAAGGATTATGTTAGGCTGATTATTTTTAAGAAACAGCAGACACAGGAGAAGCTCTGAAAACTGAGTAGAAGTTATCATTTTGTAAGAAACATTTGCATTTATAAGGGAAATGTCCATTTGTAAGGGTGTCTTCCTCTCTGTACCAGGAAGAGAAAGATGACCAAATCTCTGGAAACTCTTATCAATGGAGAAGGAAATGACTTAAATCTGTATAACAGCCATACTCTTGTTTACTGTGCTTTTCTTGATAAACTCCCATAACTGAATCCCCTACCCTCCAACATCTTCTTCTGTCTTTAGCTAGTGATAGTATTTAAGGTTGTGGCTTGGGCCATTTGGGGGAGTTAGTTCTCCTGGGTATCTACCACATATACAGGAGGTATACATGTTATTAAACTTCTATTTATTTTTCTCCTGTTAATCTGTCTTTTTATTACAGGGATGTCTCAGTCAAAAACCTAGAAGGGTAGAAGGAAAACCTCCCCTACCCAAGTATATTCTCCAAGCCTTTCAAAAGTTTTGTGGAGAGCAGCAGAATATTGAGTTGTCATTCTATATAACCATTCCACAAAAACTTAATGGATTACAGTGGATCCCTAATCATTTGGAATAACAAAAATACTGTGCTAGGACTAGGATAGCATAAAACATATGCTGTGTATAAATGCAATCTGTTCATTTTTCATTAATTTTATTTTCCCCACGGAACACATAAACACGTTCCATAGGTCTTTGTCATCTAGATTATTAATTTTTGTTTTAAATTCCAGTGTAGTTTCTTCTAGTCTTAAAAATGCTTGTCTTTACCTCTGCATATTCCCCTAGGAGGAGGTATTACAACATTTTTTTCCAATAGAGCTGCCTTGACATTATACTTAGGGGAGGTGATTTTTCCTATTGATTTCTTTGATGCTCATGCCTCATGTGTTTTCTTCAGATACTCGTTTTGTGTTTGCATTTTTCCTTTTCAATTGCATGGAGCCCTGTGGTATAACAGAGCCACAGGAATCTTTCCATTGTTACCTTGTTTTGGGGGGGAAGAAATTTTCCTCTACGCTTCTTGGTTCTCCTAGTTGGTCTAAGAATTAAATTGACATGAGACAGATTAACAGGAGAAATATCAAACAAAGTTTAATAGTATGTATACATGGGAGAAACCCAGGAAAACTGAGTAACTCTCCAAAATAGCTCAAGCCCTCACCTTAAATACCGTCTTCAGCTAAAGACAAAAGAGAAAGTTGGGGGTATGGTTTGGGACTTCAAAGGAGAGGAAGCAACTCACATGGAGATGGAAAGCAAATGTTTGGTAAATAAATGTTTGCTGGGCCATGCAGAGACAATGGGACAGAGAGAAATTTTAACAGACTCTGATAGGTTCTTCCCTGTCTACCACACCTAGTTCATATTATAGTTATCTATCTGATAGCTTCTTTCCTGGAATAGGGCTCTATCTAAATTCTTTTAGGCAGTTAGGGGGAGGTAACGAGAAAAATTCTCTGGGTCTTCTGTTTCTTAAAAATGATCAGTCTAAAAAAATCCTTATGCCAAAGAGACACATTTTGGGGTGGCATATTTTGCTCCCCTACACGTGTTTTCAATTATTTTGACTTAATCTCAGAGTTAGAATGTAGTTTTCTTATTGAAGAAATTTCTCCTTATTTCATTATCAGTGTGTGAGAACTGTTCAAGACTAGTGAACACATTTAAGTATAGTTAATGCTGAGGATGATCCCATTGCATTTTCTATTTTTCTTCCAGTGGTAATACCTCAGGAGTACCTTAGGTCTGAGAATGCAACAACAGGGGACCCTGCAGGCCCAGTCTCGCATTACACTAGAGTGAAAAGGAAATGCATGTTGCTTCTCTCTCTCTCTCTCTCATACAGGGGCTGTCACCCATTTCCTACAATGACTCTGCCTTCTGGTGTGGAAAATGCCAAGTAGTTTGACCTTGACTTTCTCCCAGGGCTCGACATGGCAGAGCTAAGTGTGCCTGGGCCATCAGGGTGCAAAGGCTATGGAAAAAAGCAGCAGGAGGCTCCAAATGGCTTCAAAGGGTCCTGGGTGCTAAAAGTGAGGCAAATTTGTGACAAACTTACAAGTCCAATATGTAACCTCATTTAGTTTTAAAAGGAGGCCATTATCCATATTATCTATAAGGAAAGATCAGTGTAATTTAAGAAACCAGGATTTTTCCCCATATTGTTTTTCTGCCCTTTCAATGACATGAAATTATTCAATGAATAATTAACCATGACTGAACTTATGCAAAAAGAGAAAGACATATAGATGCTTCCACTGACACCAGATTCCTAGTCCTAATATATAATAATCAGGGCTATTAACATTCTTTTATCCTGTTTGATGTGAGGGGTAGTGGTTTATATTTTTTAAGAAATCTTAAAAGTAGTAACTGAAAAATTAGATGAAATTAGAGATGTAACCTGAGAACCATTCCAAGAATAGCTAACTGGGAAACATAAACTACTCTGGATTAGAAAATGATAAAGAAAATGATTATAAGTAGAGAAGTATTTTCTATAAAGTTTAGATTAGTATTTCGGGCTGCAATAGCTGTGATGGGCAGATAAAAAACAAGGAGAACAGATCACACCTAGTCATCTTTCCAAAAGCCAGCATGGGTGACATAGTGCTGGCATTTGAGATACCTAGAACTAAGTGCACCATTAGATTTAGAAACAAAAACTGGATTCAGCTACTAGCTCTACCATTTAGCACCTCTGGAATCTCAGTTTTTCCTTCTGAAAATTGGAAATAATGCCCATACCCTACCTGCTATTAATGAATTTTTGTGAAGATAATTTTAAAACATTTTTAAAGTACTCTGTAAACTATACAAATATGGAGAGCTGGGAGTATAGTAGTGTTTATTGATGGGATGAATGAGAAAAGAAGCACAAACCTTAATCTCTGTAACTATAATAATGACTTGTAGAAGAGCACTAAATTATGCCCTATCTCTTATCTGTTTCTGGTTTAATTTCATCTGTGTGATGATTAGCCTTTAGAAAAAAATGTGTAAGTTTCTAGATCACTGCCATTGTTGTTTTGTACTTTCTACCCACATAATGTGACAAAGTAATACAGGTTAATGGAAAGGGCATGAGTGCAAAGGCAGAAGCTCTTGAAGTTAAACCCCAGCTCTGTCACCCTGTATTTGTGGGGCATTGAACAAGGCAAATAACTTCCTAGAAGCTGAAATTTTTCATCTCTGAAATGAGCATAGTAAAACCTACCTCATAAAGTTGCTGTAAAGATCTAACTTATATAGGCATCTGGAAGACTGGTATAGCAATAGGATCTTTATTATCTATCTCTATTTTCAAAATGATTTCCAGACCCTCTCACCCGAGCTCTACAGATCCAGGTGTGACTAGTTTAAGATGGAAGGAGTTCTACCTTCAAAGTATCCTCAGGCAAATCATCAGAGCCAACTCGTTCCTTCCAAATTTGGCTTTCAAAATCTTACCTTCTTAAACACCTCTTTCTTACTTAACTTGTAATCAGAGAAATTATCACTCTGTCTCTCATGGTAAAGAGGAGACAGAAAGAGAAATTCTTTCAAAACTTACTGCTTGGGCTTCCCTGGTGGCACAGTGGTTGAGAATCGGCCTGCCAATGCAGGGGACACGGGTTTGAGCCCAGGTCTGGGAAGATCCCACATGCCGCAGAGCAACTAGGCCCATGAGCCACAACTACTGAGCCTGCGCGTCTGGAGCCTGTGCTCCGCAACAAGAGAGGCCGCGATAGTGAGAGGCCCGCGCATCGCGATGAGGAGTGGCCCCCGCTTGCTGCAACTAGAGAAAGCCCTCACACAGAAACGAAGACCCAACACAGCCATAAATAAATAAATTAATTAATTAATTTAAAAGAAAAAAAAGGTTACTGCTTAACCACTATTCATTCCCCAAAGCAAATGTTGACTTCCTCAGCTATTGAGTTGCCACAGTTGGATTCCATTCCTTCCATCAAGTGTTCGTGATCTCTTTACACCTGAGAACGGACTCTTCCAACCTCTTCTTAGTCCCACCTTCAGTGCTTCTTGCTACCATTTTCCCCCTCTACACCTATCAAAAAAGTCCACTTATTGTTCAAGATTAAGGTCAAGTTCTATCTATTCCCGTAAAGCCTTCCTGTCCACTTGTCCCATACTGACTTTTCTGACTCTGAATTCTTATAGTACTTATTTTCTGTACCAATAACTCCATACTTCCCTTGCACAATAATTTAACCATTTATTATTCAGGGCAGAGTTCTGTTTTATACACTGTGTCTTCCAAGATGGTCTAAAACTGTGCTGTGAATAGGATCGTCTTTCTATTTTCTGAGTTATATAAATGAATCAGACAGAAAAATTTTATTGAAAACAACCCAAAGCATGCTAAGTCAGATACTGATAATTTGGGTGTCTCTGCTCCAATGCTCTGATTCCATTACCCCAGAAAGAAGGATTAACTACACATTCCTTTTTCTATTATGCATTTTTCCCACTTAGTCACAAGGTCTTCAGTTGGTTTCTTGGCCACTCATGTTGTTATTAAAAATGTCAGCAAGCACTGGCAGGAATTCGCATGCTGAGGAACCCAAAAGAGCAGACACAGCTCTTTGCCTGCATTTGCACAAATGCTCTCACTCTCTATATAATATTTATTCTGCTTTTCAAAGAGACAGCTTTCATTCCCAAGGCTGTAAATCTACCCTCTTTTTCCTAAAACAAAATGCCACTAAACAAGAAGAAAAAAAAAAAAAAAGAACTGCAGTAGTGATGAGGTAGAGTGATAAATGCATGACATTTTCAGCATCAGCTAGGTCAAGATGTGGACACATTTTAGAAGGGACAGAAAGCAGAATCAATGTGTAATGGGTAAAAAAATGTAGGCTCACACTGGGAAATTACTGTCTTTTGAACATTTTTTGAAAATAGTGGGCTTTTCCTAAACATATACAACTATAAGAAAGGTGGTTGAAGTAGATTGTTTTCCCTTAAGAGGCAAAAACCCCAGTCACCTTAGCACCATCAGATTTCCTGGACTTCATTACCTGTCTACAAAAGGCACTTTCTATTCCAGAGCCTTGCTAAGAGCCCCACAGCCTAGTTAGCGTGATTGGAACTACAAGAAGCCACATCAAGTTCTGGATGTAGGGATGGCTCTGTGAAGAACCTCAGTCTTGGAGTCAGCATCCAGCATGCACTACACCAGTATGGAAAACCGTTTCTCTAATGTATCTGTTTTAATATTTCTGTTCTTTCCTACAACTTTTGTCTAGTCTCTAGTCACAAGAAGAATTACTCAGGCAACACAAAAATACTGTTATTGCTAAATACTAAGAAAAAATAGCTGCATATTAGAGAAGCTTAAAACAGCAGGAAGATCCTAAGACATCTGGCCAGCATTATATGTCAAGGTGGGATGGATGGTCCCCAAGAACTTTCTACCTGATGGGACACAGATGGTCATCAGCTCCATATTTACACCTTATGAGGGAGGTCTCCTGGCACTTGCCCAACACCTGAAGAGCTGTCACCCACTGTGCAATCTTCTAGTTAAACATTCTTAAGAGAGAGCCTTCCCACAAAAACAATGTCCTCAACCTCAAGCTGTGGATGACCTTTTAGCTTCAGTTGCTTTATTAATATATTTTAAACTAAAGATAAAACTTGCAGTTACAAGATTATTCCAGGGCTTCTGATTTTTCTTTCTGTCAATTCTTGCGGCCAATATTGCACTGTCCCTTCCTACAGTCCTAATCAGGAGTGATAAGTTATTATGAAAGGCAACTTAGTGCTATAGGAGATGACAACCAGCTATCCTAAATGCATAAAACAACATGTAACTTCAAAGCTTTTGATTTGAAATTTAAAATTATTAAATCTCTGGAATACAGGGTCAGAGAAGACCTCTGAATATAGGGTCAATTCATGTTCATAATTATTTCCAGTAAGTCTAAAATTCTGAAAAGAAGATGAATACATACATACAATAATATAGTTGGACATTCATTATTTTGCTTAAAATATATGAAATGTGATATTTTAATTTGCTATTGATTACTGAAATCAGAAGCTCCTTTTTATATATCCCCCAAATAAGACTGTGAATCAGTGTTCTTAAAGCTATTTTCTTTGTCTGGGCAAAACTGGAGATGTCATTCAGCCAAAGATGTCAAAGGTTTGCTAGTTATTCAGCCATAGGACTCCATTTCTCTTAACACATACCCAGAAACTGCATTTCTGAAAATTGGGCCAGACAAGAAGATATTCCCATCTGGATATATATGATAATGATGACGAAGAAACTCTGGGAAAGGCTTTGATAATTTGTGAGACAAGAATCAAAGAAGATATAAGATGAAGGAGAAGAAGCGGGGGGGAGTAGCTCAGCAACAATTTAGAATGAAGAGGCGACAGACAGTCACAGTGAAAAGTCTCAGTGGGACCTGCAGAGAGAATCTGTGACAATCATCTGTCCCTACCCCTGCAGCTTAAAACAATTAATATATGGTTGTGATTACTATTCAATTGTCATCACCCTGTTACTATTACTTTTGAGGCAGGAATTTATGGCTTACTTTCCTCTGGAAATAAGAAAGTAGTAATTTTATCTGAAATGAAGCTCAGGTGATAACTTTGGCACCTGTGTGTATAGTTAACTGGGTTTCATGCAGTACCTAAGTGTCAGGGCAGTACAGTAGGAAAGAGAGATGTCCTGAGTCCTAATAGAATTCATATTAACTAGACAAATGGAGCCCTTTCAGATTCTGTGCTTTTTACTAACATTGAAATTTTAACATCAAGAATTGGAAGGAAGTGAATATTAAACAGAAAAAAAATGGTATAGTAAAAAAATTCATCTGATGATGGTTCTATCAGCTTTTCTGATTGATATTTAGGGTATAAATTAATCACATGATCAAATAAGTCTATTTTTAACACCAACAGGTTTTTCTGTAGTTGAATATGTAAATTCTTAAATGTAACAAATCTAGGCTAACCCTAGGATTAAATTCAGCTGAAAAATTCTGGTTTCACTCACCATGATCCAATGTTTAGCTCCATAGTTGATGGGGCTCAGAAAGACATGTATTTAGAGATGCACAAATTAGCCTAGATGAATTGATACTTCAGAATTTTTCAAATCCATTTGCTCAAAGTCAGACAGACACACCATAAGTTAGAATTTGTAAGAAGCTAAACGGCATTGATGAAAATAGGAAGAAAAAAAATATACAGACGTTTACTTGAAAAAGTAAACAGTAGAAAAAATAAGGCAGGTCTCCAACAAAGTAATCATCAAGAGCAAACTGCCACACCATTGAGATTTGACAAAGGATAGCATGGAATGTGTTCCAAGATAATAATAGAAAGTAAGCTATAATAAGCAGGATTTTTTCAGCATAAAGGGAAAATAATATGCTCTGAAAGTCTTTAGAAATGTTTCAAATAAAGCTCTGTAATTTGAGAAAAGAACAAATAGAAAGAAAATGAGTAAGAGGTCTCAGTTCTCTCCCAGTTCCTTTCACATGTGGACAACACAGCAGTTTGTATCTATCCCTGTAAAAATATGGGTGCCTGCAATTTAAAAAAAAAATTACAGCATTCTCATTTCTTTTCACTTGCTCAGTGCTTTAAAATCATATCAATTATGGTCAACTTTATTAATTTCACTTTATCATATATTAAAGAAATTTGATATCAAATATATTTGTACTTTAATGATGACAGTTCCCACTTAGAATATGTATACTTTAGGCAAATACAATTTTAACTCCCAGACTCAGATTTTATTTCTGTAAAATGAGAACTTTACAGAGCTGTTAGAAAGTCAGAGATAATGTATGTTTCCAGACATGTTATATGGGTCTGGTAATGGTTAGTCCACCAAACTGCTAATGCACGGGCAAATAATTTTTATGAGAATTTTAAAGGTACTGTCTCTAGTATCCACCAGGTTCTTTCACAGGTCTGAGGCAAATAATTTTCAAAATGCTAAGTTGCCTATACTGCTGTTCTAGGTCCTGCTTAAAAATGGTTAATAGCTAATTTTTGAGCACTATTATGTGCAGATGTTTTAGAAAGCTCACAATATTGCTTACTCCAATCATATCATTTAAGACTGAAAGCGCTGAAGTGGACAAATTAAGGCTTTTCAGGTAAATATACAAACCATGTGCAATTTTCCAGGAAAATGCAACGTTTATAATAGGAGTAAGCACAAGTTAAAGTTATTTTGTAGAGAAAAAAAAAAATTAGTCAACTCATTTCAAGAAATATTTACCAAATGTCTACTGTGCAAAGGCAGTTTAAAGTTAGAAGTGCAGGAATAGTGCTGTGATATGTATAGTCCAGAGAATTGACCCTTCCTTATCTATTCTCGGGGTCACTGCTAATCAACATTTAGTGAGCAGATAAGCAGATAGCAGAATCATGTTTGCAGATGTCACAAAATGGAACACCTCTAGAAGAGTCTGTGGAACTACCACAGTAGAATAAGTGAAATGCAAAATGCATTAGGAAGCTGAAGATGTGCCCCAAACCTAGAAGTGATAGAGTGATACCATACAGCCAGGCTGAAGATTTAAGTCAAGAACAACTGTGGTCAGATGTGTTCTATCTTAATTTCTGTGAATGAATGTGTGGTTTCCTTCCCTGAAGACCTGGTAAAAGAGCATTGTCCTCATACTCATAAGTATAAAAATAAAAATAATAATTAAATGGAACACTGGGAATACCAAGCAGCTGGAACTCTCTTACACTGCTGGTGGGCATATAAATTAATAAAACCATTTTGGAAAAATATTTCACAGTATATACCCTATGACCTAGCAATTCTACTCCTAGGTATATACCTAACGAAATGAATGCTTATGGCCACCAAAAGACATGTATGAGAATATGTATAGCAACTTTATTTATAATAGCCCCAAACTGAAAATAGCTCAAACATCCATCAATAGTAGGATGGGCCAATAATGAAATACTACACAGCAATAGAAAATAACTAGTGATACATTCAAAGCATAGATAAATCTAATAGACAAATGCTGAGTGAAAGAAGCTAAACAATAAAAAATACATACTGCCATGATTCCATTTATATGGGGTTCAAGAACAGACAAAAGTGATCTGCGATGATAAAAATCAGGACAGTATATGCACCCTTGGAACACTCTTGGAAGAGGCCTATCGACTGGGAAGGGGAATGAAGGTTTTTTCTAGTGATGGAAATGCTCTGCATCATGATCTGGGTGGTGTTTACAAGAATATACACATATGTTTATATATATAGAGAGAGAGAGACAGAGAGAGAAACAGAGAGAGGGAACGAAGGAGTGAAAGCTACAAAGAACCACCTCATTGCAGGCAAGGTTGTTTCTGTGTGTGTGACTGGGGTAAGAAGGAAAGTTAACTAGGAAAATTGGCTAAAAAAGATGTAAATTTCTATTTTGCCAGTCAGCAAAGACCAATATTTTAGCCTTTATCTATTGTCTTCTATTTGTTGTGTTTTTGTGTTCCTCTCCCAGATTCCCAGAGATCCATCTCCCTAAGACATTTGTCTGAAATGTCATGCTACACCTCACAGAGCCTAGCACAAAACTGGACAGGTACATGTAGATGTTCCAATCTTGTTCATAATAATCATAATAAAGACATTTGTTGATTACCATTCTACACCTCACAAAATAATTAATCCTCCTACCAACGCTATGATGTAGGTATTTTTATTCCAAGTCTACAGATGAAGAAACTGAGACTCAGAGACCTCCTGTGAATTATAAGTGGAAGAGCAGGGCCTCAGATGCTATATACAAATCTCACATTCTCGGCCACAGTCACTTCCAACTGTTACAGTGGACTGATTATAAAACATCTGCTTAGACTGTCTATCTAGCTGGATATTTTCACCACGCCTCTGCCCTGAGTGATCTATTTCGTGCCCCTGCCAATATCAAAGGCCACACTTATCAAACAAAATGCCCACAGTTCTGTGGTAAACATGGCTCAAGGCCTCATGAAGAGCCAATGTCCATGTAGTGCACATGGTGGTTTGCAGTTTCACAGCCTTCTAAATGGTCTCTATCACTTCTCAGTGTATCCCCAGATTAAGTCAGGTCAAATGAATACGCTCAGGACTTTTCAGTCATTCCCTTGGTGTAATATGTCATCTCCTATCCAATTATTTATTTTTAAATTTATAATATAATTAGGAATAGTTTTTTATATATACATAATGGTCCCTTTATTCTGAACATCTCTTAAGCTATTTATAAAATCACAAATTTGAATTTTGTTCTTTCTTGATGATGTCTAGAAAGACAATTCAAGCTCTCTTAGGATAGCCAATTATTTTCTGTACTATGACCAAAGTAGATTGGTGCTTTGGTGACAGTATGCCACTGATTCATGTCCACAGAGAGAGACACTTCTCTGGAAAGAATCCATCATCTTATTTTACAATCTGCATTGAATAACACCGTCAGTCTACAAGTTTTTGACAGTTCCGCATCCTTTCCTCACCTAATTCTACTTGACAGCTAAAAGTAGACCACACTTACAGAACATCATCATGTTTTTAAGTGGCATGGGCATTTCTTTCACATGATGATCTGTCAGAGTTAACTCACATATAAGTAGAATATCCTTTCGTGTTGGCAAATTCATATTCATCATTCGCTTATTGTAGACAGCTAAACAATGCAGTATCGCATAGGAGCCTTATTATCGCATAATTATACCCTTGATTAAACTCTTCCTAGAGGACTGAGTCTGGTTGTGGGTGCTTTTAAAAACTTGAGAAAAAGGTATTTTAAAGAGATAAGCTACCAACAGAGGTAGAGTGGGGAAAGCACTGATTAATGGAATGAAGGGTTTTGGAGGAAGGTGCAAGTCACTGCAGATGTACAAGAAACCCTCCTGGCCTTAAATTTGATTCCATAATTTATTGTGTCATCTTAAAACCATAGCCTCAGTTTACTCATCTGTAAATTTTTTGGTAAAAATTAGGTGAGTCAGTGTTTAAACTGTGGCACAAAGAACTCAGCAGGTAGTTACAAGATAAATAGATCTCTTCACTTGCAAGAATTTTCCTTGACCAAATTAGATCCAATATGTCTTTAATCCTCATATTCCTGTGCTCTCTTCTGAGGACAGGAAGACACAGGGGGTAATTGATGCTGCTGTTGAAGGTAACAATTTGTGAGCTGGACGATGCAAACCTTCTTAGAAGAAGCTTTTTTATTTATATATTAATTATTTTTTAATAGATCTTTACTGCAGTATAATTCCTTCACAATACTGTTAGTTTCTGTTGTACACCAAAGTAAATTAGCTATATGCATACATATGTCCCCCACACCCCTCCCTCTTGAGCCTCCCTCCCATCCTCCCTATCCCACCCCTCTAGGTCATCGCAAAGCACCGAGCTGATCTCCCTGTGCTATGCTGCTGCTTCCCACCAGCCAACTATTTTACATTCAGTAGTGTATATATGTCGATGCTACTCTCACTTCGCCTCAGCTTCCCCCTCCCACCATGTGTCCTCAAGTCCATTCTCTATGTCTACATCTTTGTTCCTGCCCTGCAACTAGGTTCATCAATACCATTTTTTTTTTTTTTAGATTCCATATATATGTGTTAGCATATGGTATTTATTTTTCTCTGACTTACTTCGCTCTGTATGACAGACTCTAGGTCCATCCACTTCACTACAAATAACTCAATTTCGTTTCTTTTTATGGCTGAGTCATATTCCATTGTATATATGTGCCACATCTTCTTTATCCATTCATCTGTCGATGGACATTTAGGATGGTTTCATGTCCTAGCTTTTGTAAATAGTGCTGCAGTGAACACTGTGGTACATGTCTCTTTTTGAATTATGGTTTTCTCAGGGTACATGCCCAGTAGTGGGATTGCTGGGTCATATGGTAGTTCTATTTTTAGTTTTTTAAGGAAATTCCACACTGTTCTCCATAGTGGTTGTATCAATTTACATTCCCACCAACAGTGCAGGAGGGTTCCATTTTCACCACAACCTTTCCAGCATTTATTGTTTCTAGATTTTTTGATAATGGCCATTCTGACAGGCATGAGGTGATACCTCATTGTAGTTTTGATTTGCATTTCTCTAATAATTAGTGATGTTCAGCATCTTTTCATGTGCCTCTTGGCCATCTGTGTCTTCCTTGGTGAAATGTCTATTTAGGTCTTCCACCCATTTTTAATGAGATTGTTTGGTTTTTTGATATTGAGCTCCATGAGCTGTCTGTATAGTTTGGAGATTAATCCTTTGTCTGTTGTTTCATTTGCAAATATTTTCTCCCATTTGAGGGTGTCTTTTTGTCTTCTTTATGGTTTCCTTTGCTGTGCAAAAGCTTTTAAGTTTAATTAAGCCCATTTGTTTATTTTAGTTTTTATTTCCATTACTCTAGGAAGTGGGTCAAAAAAGATCTTGCTGTGGTTTATGTCAAAGTGTGTTTTTCCTGTTTTCCGCTAAGAGTTTGATAGTGTCTGGCCTTACGTTTAGGTCTTTAATCCATTTGGAGTTTATTTTTGTGTATGGTGTTAGGGAGTGTTCTAATTTCATTCTTTTACATGTAGCTGTCCAGTTTTCCCAGCACCACTTATTGAAGAGGCTGTCTTTTCTCCATTGTATGTTCTTGCCTCTTTTGTCATAAATTAGGTGACCATATGTGTGTGGGTTTATCTCTGGTCATTCTATCCTGTACCATTGATCTATATTTCTGTTTTTGTGCCAGTACCATATTGTCTTCATTACTGTAGCTTTGTGGTATACTTTGAAGTTGGGGACCCTGATTCCTCCAGCTCCATTTTTCTTTCTCAAGATTGCTTTGGCTATTCGGGGTCTTTTGTGTTTCCATACAAATTGTAACATTTTTTGTCCTAATTCTGTGAAGAATGCCATTGGTAGTTTGATAGGGATTGCACTGAATCTGTAGATTGCTTTGGG
The DNA here is from genome assembly GCF_949987535.1 of Balaenoptera acutorostrata. Taxonomy (NCBI): domain Eukaryota; kingdom Metazoa; phylum Chordata; class Mammalia; order Artiodactyla; family Balaenopteridae; genus Balaenoptera; species Balaenoptera acutorostrata. The sequence continues at coordinate 66,486,209 of NC_080075.1, forward strand.
TAGTAGAGTCATTTTCACAATATTGATTCTTCCAATCCAAGAACATGGTATATTTCTCCATCTGTTTATGTCACCTTTGATTTATTTCATCAGTGTTTTACAGTTTTCTGAGTACAAGTCTTTCGCCTCCTTAGGCAGGTTTATTCCTAGGTATTTTATTCTTTTTGTTGCAGTGGTACATGGGAGTGTTTCCTTAATTTCTCTTTCTGATTTTTCGTTGTTGATGTATAAGAATTCCAGAGATTTCTGTGCATTAATTTTGTATCCTGTGACCTTACCAAATTCATTGATTAGTTCAAGTAGTTTTCTGGTGGCATCTTTGGGATTTTCTATGTATAGTAGCATGTCACTACTGCAAACAGTGACAGTTTTACTTCTTTCCCAACTTGTATTCCTTTTATTTGTTTTTCTTCTCTGATTGCCATGGCTAGGACTTCCAAAACTATGTTGAATAAGAGGGGTGAGAGTGGACTCTTGTCTTGTTCCTGATCTTAGTGGAAATGCTTTCAGTTTTTCACCATTGAGTATGAGGCTTGCTGTGGGTGTGTCATATATGGCCTTTATTATGTTGAGGTAGGTTCCCTCCATGCCCATTTTCTGGAGAGTGTTTGTCATAAACGGGTGTTGAATTTTGTCAAAAGATTTTTCTGCATCTATTGAGATGATCATATGGTTTTTATTCCGTAATTTGTTAATGTGGTGTATCACACTGTTGACTTGCATACATTGAAGAATCTTTGCATCCCGGGGATAAATCACACTTGATCATGGTGTATGATCCTTTTAATGTGTTCTTGGATTCTGTTTGCTAGTATTTTGTTCAGTATTTTTGCATCTATGTTCATTAGTGATATTGGTCTATAATTTTCTTTTTTGTGATATCTTTTTCTGGTTTCAGTATCAGGGTGACGGTGGCCTCGTAGAATGAATTTGGGAGTGTTTCTCCTCTTCAATTTTTTGGAAGAGTCTAAGAAGGATCAGTGTTAGCTCTTCTCTAAAAGTTCGATAGAATTCACCTGTGAAGCCATCTGATTCTGGACTTTTGTTTGTTGGAAGATTTTAAATTATGGTTTCAATTTCATTACTTGTGATAGGTCTGTTTATATTTTCTAATTCTTCCTGGTTCAGTCTTAGAAGATTGTACCTTTCCAAGAATTTGTCCATTTCTTCGTGGTTGTCCATTTTATTGGCATAGAGTTGTCTGTAGTAGTCTCTTATAATCCTTTGTATTTCTGCAGTGTCAGTTGTGATTTCTCCTTTTTCATTTCTAATTTTATTGATTTGCATCCTCTCCCTTTTTTTCCTGAAGAGTCTGGCTAAGGGTTTATCAATTTTGTTTATCTTCTCAAAGAAACAGCTTTCAGTTTTATTGATCTTTGCTATTGTTTTCTTCATTTCTATTTCATTTATTTCTGCTCTGGTCTTTATGATTTCTTTTCTTCTACTGACTTCTTGGGTTTTCTTTGTTCTTCTTTCTCTATTGGTTTTAAGTGTAGAGTTAGATTGTTTACTTGAGATATTTCTTGTTACTTGAGGTGAGATTGAATTGCTATAAACTTCCCTCTTAGGACTGCTTTTGCTGCTTCCCATAGGTTTTGGGTCGTCATGTTTTCACTGTCATTTGTTTCTATGTATTTTTTATTTCTCTTTTGATTTCTTCAGTGATCTCTTGGTTATTTAGTAGCGCACTGTTTAGCCTCCATGTATCTGTCTTTTTACAGTTTTTTTTCCCTGTAATTGACTTCCAATCTCATAGCATTGTGGTCAGAAAAGATGCTTGATATGATTTCAATTTTCTTAAATTTTCTGAGGCTTGATTTGTGACCCAAGATGTGATCTATCCTCGAGAATACTCTGTGTGCATTTGAGAAGCGTATTCTGCCACTTTTGGGTGCAATGTTCTATAAATATCAATTAAAACTATCTGGTCTATTGTGTCATTTAAAGCTTGTGTGTCCTTATTTATTTTCAGTTTGGATGATCTGTCCATTGGTGTAAGTGGCGTGTTAAAGTCCCCTACTATTATTGTGTTACTGTCGATTTCTCCCTTCATGGTTGTTAGCATTTGCCTTATGTACTGAGGTGTTCCTATGCCGGGTGCATAAACATTTATAATTGTTATATCTTCTTCTGGGATTGATCCTTTGATCATTATGTAGTGTCCCTGCTTATCTCTTCTAACAGTCTTTATTTTAAAGTTTATTTTATCTGATACAAGTATTGCTACTCCAGCTTTCTTTTGATTTCCATTGGCATGGAATATCTTTTTCCATCCCTTCACTTTCGGTGTGTATGTGTCCCTAGGTCTGTAGTGGGTCTCTTGTATACAGCATTTATATGGGTCTTGTTTTTGTATCCATTCAGCCAGTCTGTGAAGAAGCTTTTATAAGTAAAATGCCATCTAGGGACCCTGCTTTGTGTCATTTATTTTTCTAATATTGGGGCTGGACTTGAACAAGTCTCTCTGTCACAAATCAATTTACATTTTCCCCTAATTATGGAATTTTGCTGATTTTGCTTCTCAAAGAGACTTTACTGAATCATTTGCCTCTTTAAATGTCCTTTTTCAAGTTCTCACTAAAATCTCAATAGAAGACTTTATTATCTTCATCAGCAAACCTGAGTTTCCTTCTAAATAAAAGATTTGGCTTTTCTCATTTGTCTGAGGAGATGGTTTTCTTACCTTCTATCGCTACTGTCTGTGCCTTAATAAAAAAAGAATGAAAGGCTCTCCTGCAGGTATTTTTAAGTATACAATTAAAGTAATAATTTGGGAGTTTGTTTTCATAACACTTCATATACAGCCATGGAGTCCAGGCACTGCCACTGAGATGATGTATAACCTTGAAAATGTCATGAGGCTCCCTGTGCCTCACTTCTCTCGTCCGTAAAATGGATAAAACATTAGTAATAAAAATATCCACTCTATAAGGAGTGTTCTGAGGGATAAACAAGTATCTATAAAACATTTAGTGTAGTGACTGCCATTATGGTAAGTGTTTAATGAATGCCAGCAATAGATGCATTTAATAATATAAAATACATTTAAAACACTTAGCAACTAGTTTTATTCATTTTAAATGCTTAATATAGAGAATATTACGTAGTTTTGTTTTTCTTTGTTTTGTTTCCAACACTAGATGCTCTTAGCTTCTAAGGAAGCTCTATCTGGCACATAGTAGACACCAAATACATGTTAAGTTTGTAAGTTAATGATGCAAAAAAAAGTAAAAAAAATATTTCAGCTGTTCAAATGTGAAGTCTTTATGATGTCACCAATGATTTAAATGTGTTCTGCACTTAATAGTGATGCATTCAATAGGAAGAAATCTGCCAAATAACAAAAGGGACACTTACCTCTGGACACTTATTTGGGAAGAGATAACTAAACAGAAAATTCATAGTTCTGAGCATTTTGTGAGATAGTGTTTAGAATGTCTCCCTTCTAGTAACTTCAGTAGTACAAAGACTAGGTATTTTTAAACAAAATGGGATAACACTGATAACGCAGCTGATTTAAAGAAAGCATTTAAAGACATGCTCTTCTGAAACACATTTATTAACCCTACTGCCAACAAAGTGTTATAGGCAGAGTTTTAATTAAGACTAACCAAAGGTATAAAAATCATGTGAAATTACCTGATCACTTATTTATGTTAACATTATTGGTAAAGATGTACCATTTTCCTCTCTTTAAATGACAGATTACTACAGCAAATCTCCTTATTTGTAGCAAACCTGTACTTCATTGCAAAATATTTCATTAAAAAATATATATATATAAAGGTATTTTTTAGCACTGAACTTCATATGAGACTGCAATTAAAATTATTCTACTTAATTGCCATTCTAACTACTGGAGTTGAGCAACAATGGAAAGGATTGTTGTGTGAAATATTAAGTTTCCTGACTTGGATGGGTTTAGTAAGAATGAACTATTTCTAAAGAATACTATAGAAACAATAACAAAATCTGTATTAGATGGGAGTTTGCAGTCAATATGTTCTGAAGTAGCTTTCATCTAAATAATTCTAACTTTGAATCTATAACTTTACTGGATATTAAGCTCTAGTTGTTTTATAGAATTAAATCTGTACTGCAGAATTAGAAGCAAATCATATATAACATGTAATCCTATAGTCATATTAGATCTTATTCGTGTACTTACAAAATGATTCCATGAGAATATTCATAAATGATAATGATAAAGCCTAAATGATTATTTTTTCTTTGATCCTCTTTTATTTTTTCCCTCTGAAGGGATTTGGTTTTTTTTTTTTTTTTTTCCTCTGACAATTCAGCTAGTCCAGCTTTTCCTTCTTGAGCTATCAGGATTTCTACTAGAAATAGCATTTCCCTTTCAAAAGAATATAGGTCAACCTCATTTAGCAATGTTCAAAGTGTACACATTTATTTCAATGACTTGCATGAATTTTGTGTGTGACTCCACTGACATTTGGTCAGTTAATGTGCATTATTCAAGTAGGGCCTGCTAGTTGCTCTATTATTGTGTAACCTTCTGTCTCCCTCACTACATAACTAAAGTAAATATTCATTTCTGAAAAGAACTGCTATAATAGTATTTAATGGTATTTTCTGAGCATTTACTAGTATTGCCTTTCTTTTTTGCTAAACTAACTTGCATTTATCTTCTTACCTTTCCTCCCACTGAGTATAAACAAACCTCAAGGCAAACTACTGCCATGCAAGTCCATTTACCAGCAAAGGGAAGAAAAACAAAATAGTTTTAATCTTAATCAACTCAATTCAACAAGCATTTATTGAGCGCTCATTTCATGCCAGGTGCTGAGCCAGGAATTGCAATTAGTTTCTATCCTTAAAGAGTTTAGCAGGGGAAGTGGGTATATAAAAATAAAAACACTGTAATGTAATAAGCGCTAAAATATATTTTTAATGCAATGTATGATGGTCTACAAGAGTCGTCTTAGCATAGTGGCATAGTGGTTAAAAACATGGACGCCAGAGGACTGTATTGCCTGGGTTTCAATCCCAGCTGTGACACTTACTACCTGTATGGCTTTGGGCAAGTAACTTAACCTTTCTGTGCCTCAGGGTTTTAACCTATAATGGGGATAAAATTAATACCTACAGACTCCCTTGGTACCTGCAGGAGATTGGTTCCAGGACCTCCTCAGATACCAAAATCCGCAGATGCTCAAGTCCCTTATATGAAATAACATAGTACAGTAAGCCCTCCGTATTCACAAGTTCTGCATCCAAGAATACAAAGAACTGACTGTATTTCATAGTGTCATTATAAGTTAATATTTATATTAAATATAAATGAGCTAATATTTATAAAGTTCTTAATATAGTATTTGGCCCATATTAGGTACCATATAAGTGTTTGTTGAATAAAATATTGGAGGGTTAATTAATTGCTTAGGAGTTAAGAGCAATGTTCATCCCAGTGGGATATTTATGAAAAATACTTCAGAGAACAGGTATTACTTAATAAAAGTCTTTAAGGATGAATCAAATTTTACAAAAAGGACAAGAAGGAGAAAGCATAAAGAAGGATACACGGGTGTGTCAAGTCCTTAGAACACCTAGTAAAGGGCTAGCAAAGGGCTTTCTACAAATAGAAGAAAACTTTCATTAAAAAGAGCAAATGAAAATAAGTCTGATCAGGAGGATGGGAACAAGTTGTGAAGGAACAAGTTAAAAGACTTAAAATTTCAATGATCAGGCAATGGAGAGATTTTAAACTTAGTGAGTGGAATGATTAGGTTTGTATTTTAAAAAGACAGTTTCATTTATAGTATGGAAGATGAATTGGCTCAAGAGAGACGGGAGATATGATGATTAGTTAAGAGACCACAGTCTGGGAAGAGACCTTCTGGGCCAGAAAAGCAGGCTGTCGTTAATGGAGAAAGAGGTAAGGAAACATGGCTCCATCCTAGTAGAAGATAAAACCCTTCTCATGATGAAATGACCAATCTCCTCTGGAAGAGAAATTAACATACCCTGCAAAATGCTTAAGCAATTTTCTGATTAATGCTAATAGTTTAAGATTCCTTCTGGGAAACTTTTAACCCACCAATCTAGCTAATTGTCGGTCAAGAGGAATTCCATTTAACCAGATATTCTCTTTTTCTTGTATTTAGTCTAATCGAGGTTATTTGATCATTCTTTTTTCCTTTAATAAAATGTCCCAACTAAGAGGGGATTTTAAAGCTTATCTTCTTAGGTTTCCTTCCTTAAAGAAAGCTTGATATAAAATTTGACACATGCCTGTCACCAAATTAGCAGGAAAAAAAAAATAGACAAAGAAAGCAGAAATTTGGAGGAAAACAATGCCCTTGGTTGGAAATTTTTGAGCTAAAAAGAACTTGCAGGATATCCAGGTAGAGAGTAGGAGGATGATGAAAGTGGCTACTATTTATTGAGTGGGCTATGTGGAAGACACTATGTCAAATATTTACTTATCTTTAAACTTAACAACAATCATACAATTAATATCATCATTCCCACTTTATGGATGCAAACACTGAAATAAAGAGCTGTTATGAAATGTGTCCTAGGCTACTTAACTAGCAGGTTGCTGAGATGAGATTCAGATTCTAATGCCCTGATATTAAGGTCTGTGAAAACTCCATCATGCCAAGCTCACTCTGGTTTCTAGTGGTTAGGAGTGATTATTTATTGCCTGAAATGCAGTTGTTAATGATTTGTAAGAATTATTCATGTCTCTATTAAACATAATATTGAAAGGTTTACTCCATTCTCAAGCCAATTTTTTAAATTAGAATACAGGGCAGCTATATATCAGAATCATCAAGAGCACAGTTTTAGACTCAGAAAAATCCAGGTTTGAATCCATGACTTCTAACTTACGGGACCTTAGTATCCTCATCTGTAAGGTGGATATAATGTTTGCCTCACAGGATTACTGTGAGTATTTGACAAGAATTTTGCAAAGTGCATGACAGATAGTAAATAATCAAGAATAGCTCTTACCACTATTACAATTATTTATGATGATTTGGCTTAGAAATATTTTTTGTGGGGACACATGGCCAGGATCACAGCAAAAATTAAAAGCAAATGACTTTATTGCAAAAAGTTAATTTAACTTCTGAAGATAAGCCTAATAAACATCAGGTAAATGTTTATTTTCTCTCATTCTAATCCAGAAAAGGTACATAGGTCTCGAGTTATCCCATGAAACTATCATCTACTATACATCTTAAATTGTGATGCTACTGAGAATCCAAAGGTAAAATACATACTCTGCCTTCAAGGTATTTACAGTCTGGTGGCAAAGAGAGAGGAGTAAACAAATAAGTACAGTGGTAATGTGATGTGAAGCACTTACTGGATTAATGTCAGGTCACCTTTACTCCTGGGTAATCCAGAGTAGCCAGATTAATTACAGGGTAGGTTGGTTTGGAAATTCAGTATGAAGCAGGATTAAATTCTGAGTTTGAAACCCAAGCTACAATAGATCTGAATCTCAGATTGGCCTTCGAGTTGACCCAGCATTCTGACTTTCCACTGGGTATGGCATAATCTGGGGTTAGGTCAGCTTTCTATGGACATGGGACAGTTGCTCAGGGCATGAGTGTTAAATTCAGCAGCCTTTGGGTAGGATCCAAGAAACAGAACTACCTGACACTGGCTAATGCGAGTTGGGAGACCAAACATGAAAAGGCCAAGAGGAAGTTCCTTTTGAGTCACATCGTTACACATCTATTAAGCATTTGCTCTGCTCTCAGCTATGTGATAGCAATAGGTTAGACCAAAAAGGGAGAAAACCATTGATCCCTGCCCTCTAATGACTTGCAATCTAGTTGAGAGGAGAACTAACATACATAAAACTAAAAAATCACGTCCCAATCACAATAAATTCAGTACCTGTTACAGCCCAGACATCTTACGTATATTATCTTGTACAAACATGATACAAATCTTGCGAGGTAGGTAATAATATCTCCATTTTACAGATTAGAAGACTATCTAGAGAGGTTAAGAAGTTAAATACCCTAGAATTGGCATTTTACAAGTGGCTCCAGGTGATGCCCACACAGCTCTTCTTCACAAGAAGTACTTAGGAATCAGTGACCTTATACTGTGCATCATACAAAATGACTCAGGGACCAGCAGCATTGCTCTCACTTGGGAGCTGGTCAGGAATGAAGAACATTGGGTCCCATCTCAGATGTACCGCATCGGAATCTGTATTTTAATGATGATTCTTTTACAATTAAATTCTATAGTCCTGACACTAAAAGCATACGGACCCTAAAAAGAAAGAAGTTAAAGTGAGCTTATCTAATTGATAAAATCCTAATAGACGAAACAGGACTAAGGTTAAGTAGGATTTGGATTAGCACACAGGAAGGGGAAGGACATTTGGAATTCAGGAAAACAAAGTATTAAAAACACAGGATGGACCTAAACCCAGAGATTCATGAGCAAATTTGAAGAGAAGCTTTTATATCAGACCTCTCCTTTAGGAAGCAACCTAAATCCTTTGGACAAGTCTCTTTTTCTTCGGTTCCATATCTACAAAATAAGAACATAGAATGAAACTCCTGATTTTATTTCCCACACTGTAGGCATGGTCAGACACTCCCACAGGTGATCCATTTTCAAATGAAAGGGGTCTTTTGATACCACTTCTTTGCTATGCCCAGGCAGTCTGATTTGCTATCAACCTTCAGAGGTGACTGTGGTGAGGCTATTGAAAATTTAATTTTCCTTTTGGTTTTGAAACAGAAAGAATCTTTGACGACACTGTTGACTGGCTCTGAAGTTGTGGCTGGTGTCAGCTCAGCTGAGGGTGCTGGAGGACAGAACAGACTGTAACAGAAGGCACTGACCTCTGTTCCCCTACGTGGCCTGAATGCGGCAAGGCCAAGACAGGAAGCACTTGAAACACTCCCAGGACAAGCAGAAGCACATGCTGAGTGATGCAGTACCTGGATAAAGAGTGGGGACACCTGCACTCAATGATGTACAGGCTGCCACTCTCAGTAAAGTAGTGGCAGAGCCAGTGGCAAAGGTCCTAAGGCCAGAGGGCACAGATGCAAATCAAAGGCCACCCTCTGAAGGAGAAAGGAGGTTCATAGGGAGGACCTACCCTTGAATGTGATCCCCACGGGGGTGGGGACACATCCAGGCTCTGCACAAAGCAAAAGCTTGGCACAAAGAGCAAGGCTCGCTTCAGTCCAGGGCCAGAGCTCTGAGTGCCATCTTTGGCTTTACTTTCACCTGAAACTTCTCACCAAATACCCAAAACATTGACTGCCTTAAGTTGTTTAGTTTGTGTTCTGAATTCCTTTTGTATGACAGATCAATGTTTTTCTTACATTTTTTCAAACCTTCAGGTGTAAGTTGGCTCATGTTAATTTAGCAAGTATGTCATCTGAACTCTAAAGAGTTCTGTTCGTCAGGTCCCAAATTTTCAGTGGTTAAAACTTGAGATTTTTTGGAGAGAGATGTTTAGCTTAAAATCTAGAAGTTCCAATATGATGCTCTTCTAGAGATGAAGATAGATATTTTGAACAAAGCAAATTGCAATTAATAAGTTTATTTTAACTGATGCAAACTAAAGCACTAGATATATAACAGCTGTGATGTAAGGATTGAACTGAGAGAAATAAAGGGGGACAACAACTAAGAAATTTCCTATTCTGTAAGTAGCTGTGCATAAAATCATCAGCTCCTTGACTTGCATAAATTAGTTCTGCTATTCCCTATCTAAATTCCCCCGAGTTGGCAGTATCCCACCGGCCCCTCAGTTTGCTCTTAAATGTCACTAGAACCTCTGTTCAGAATTACAACCTAATTACAACATACACATTTGGGGATACTTTTATGTTAAGAATTTGTGCAAATTTAACAAATGAAACCAGATGAATTGAAGCAAGGAGAACCACATGAGAAACATAATGTAGATGCAGAGATAAAAAAGACAGGCAATATTCCCTACATTTTCTCCTTTAGCATTGTTTATCAAGGCTGCACACTACAATAATGGTGACTAATGTTGCATTGTATAATGGAAAATGATTGAGTGATATATTAGAGCAGTAGCTCCACATCTGAGTGTGTACTTAACAGCTTGGCTAGTTTTAATATGTGCCATAATTACAGATACTGAGCTGGCAGGTTTAGCTAAAAATGGTTAAGAAAGAAATCACTGAAATAAAATGCAACATGGTTAAATCATCTTAATCTTAATACTACTTCCCCCTGTTATCACACAAAATGACTTTGCTGCTCTTCAGCAAAATGATTTTCATATAAAATTTCACTTAGTTCATACAACAGTTCCATGGGTGTCCTGCTAATTAAAGAACAAAACACAATGCCCTTATACTGGTGGAGCAAAAACAGCACTCACAATGGCTTCCACACTGTCCGACTTGTTATGACTAAAAACCTACCATCACTAAAAACTGTATCTGTGAGGCAATATAAAATCAGGATTTAGCTAGAGTTTATATTCTAGGTCCTAAATAAAGTAATTGTTCAAGGTGAAAGAAAGTCTTTTACTTCCTTGTAGGGCAGTGCCACACTCATTGCAAACCAATCCTCACCTCCTCTAATCTGTGACAAAGAGGGAGGCACCAGCTCCTTAACTTCAATTCCTTCCAACAATACAATCTAGCAAAATAATAATAATAATAATAACATTCCAGAAAGTAGACCTTACAGTAAATATCTAATAAACTAATTACATTTACCTAATGGTTTTCATTATATAATTGGGCATGCAGTCCCTGGCAAATGTTTAAAACCTAAAAGTGGTTTTAAAAGGTCTCAAAATATAGCAATTCTGTAAGATATATATAAACATATGTATACATATATACATATGTTTATATATATTTATTAGAAAATAATTATTGATAAAGTCATAGTGTTGAAATATGTAAAACAGTACTATGTTTCTCCAAGTTAAAAATGTAAATGCCAGTAATGCATATATAAAATAGCTCCAATATATGGCTGTATAATCATTCTTCTTGCCCTATCCATTGTTTTCCCAGGATTTTTACAATTCTTTAAAGCTTGAATAATTTTATATGATTTTTCACATACTTTCAGGTGGCATTAATAGCACCAATTCTACTTTTAAAATAATTTCTTTTTTTTCCTTTCTTTCTTTAGCACTACCCTTTAGTTCACCACCTTTGAATTTTCCAGATAAATATATCTGGTAATAATTGAAATTCATAATTTTCTGGTTGAAATGAATGATCAAATCTACAATGTGTTTCAACAAAATATTTATACAATCAGCTAATGTGATGTTCACGTTTTAATGAGTAGATAAGCTGTAATAATACTATCTCTTGTTTACCTTAAAATCACAACTTTACAAAATACACAGTATTGGTTCCAATATATATTTTTGTTTTTAAAATCTGAAAGATAGACAGGCAGATAGATAGATGATAGATAGAACATTCTATATATCTAAAGGCCATCATATCCAATTCTTATTATGCACTTAGGAGGGATCTACTTGAACATTTCATCATCTACCACCTGGTAAATGCCTAGTAAAGATTGTAAGAAAGCAAAAATATGAGTAATCTCCTAAATTCATCATAAAATTTATAATCTAATGTTTCGCTTATAAAGAGTTGGCAAAACAAAGAAATGCTTGTTAACTGTAGAAGTTATTTTATCATTTTTAGACTTTGCTGATAATTACTCTAACTTATATATCACAAAAAGAAGGAAGATGCATTCAGGACCACAGCTAATGACAGAAGAAATAAGATCAAGATGGAGACATAATACCTCCAAATTCTGAAAGGAGATGCTACTCCTTAGGGTTAAATTGGTAACAACTGATAAGTTACATACAATTGGAACTCTTTTATTTATTAGATTGTAGGGAAAATACTAGTCAATTCTAAAAAGTTAAACAGTTATACCCTTGTATTTGAAATTAGTACTAGCAGGAGAAAATAGTCTCCCCAATTAAGGTAATTTAATATTTTAAATTGATCAAAATGATTCCCAATAGAGGACATGCTAAATGACTGCTTGCTTATTGACAACAAGAACTTCAGCTAGAACCTCAGAGACTATCATTAATGCTATCTCAATTTAAGCCCTATTGGGTTCATCAGTATGCTTATACAAGATAACATTGATATGTAGTAAAGAGAGCATTCAGATATTCAATATTATATATTTTTTAGAAGTTATTTTTAAAAGTAAGTCAGTTACAAGAGGCACTGAATTACTTCATAAGCATTTGATGAGAACCTACTGATTAGACCAGCAAAGTATGTTACATTTTTTTCCAATAAAATACCTTTATCAGAGGAAAATGAATCTTTAACTACCGAGGTCAGCAATTAAAGTGCAAATCACTTAACCAAAAGTACAGAATGCCTTTGAATTTTTGTGTTTGGCCTTAAAAACCAATTAGTACTCTATAATTTATCTTTTTATTTTAATATAAATAGATGTGTTAATCCAGGTCCTCTGAGAAGCATATGCCAAAACAGGATTAAATGTAGAACAGAATTATGAGAAGAAATGAAGGGAATTGGGAAGGGACCTCAGGGAGGCCAGGAGGGCTGTCAGACCATATCCTGGTCTGGTCCTTGTGAAGGAAAGTGGGAAGGAAGGGAGGTTGAGTGGAAGAGTCTTAGAAGGCAGTGCAGTTCTAAGGAAGTTTGACAAAGACAGTGGAAGTCCTTGATCTAAAGTCACCTTTCAGAGAAGTCCTCCATTTCTAAGAAATGTGCTGGCCTTATCCTTGCTCTGCTTAGCCATTGGCTGGGAGCAGCCCAGACAAAGTGTGGGAAACAGGATCACTACAAAACTAAGACCTAATCATAAGATTATAGAATGCTTCCCCTCCCCACACCTTACTATGAGGGTTTCTGTATAATAACAGAGGATTACAGCTGTAAGAACTGAAAGGCTCAGGCTCTATTTAAGAAGGAATTTCTAGGGAAACCTAAAGACAACAGGGGAGAAAAAAAAAGCTAAAGGAAATTGAAATTTCATATATCTACAGTTATAGCAAACATTAAAGACAGCCAAATTCTGGGGTCTGGATCAAAATGGCAAAGCAGGAAGATCCTGAGCTCACCCTCTTCAATGGGCACACCAAAATTACAACTACTTGTAGAGGTCTCTTACAGAGACCCAAGAAAGCAGACAAGATTTTTTACAGCTAAAGATATAAAGAATAAGCCACAATGAAATGGGTAAAAGAGGCAAAGAAGCCATCTAACAGGGTCCACACCCTTGGTGCAGTGACCTACAAGTAGGAGGAAAATCACAACTCAGAGGTCCTCCCTGAGGAATAAGCAGTCCAATCCCCACATTGAGCTCCCCAGTCCAGGGGTCCTGTACCAGGAAGACAACTTTCCAAAATTTATGGCTATTAAAATCTGTGGGGCTTATATTTGGGAGAGCTAGAGGGCTGTAGAAAACCAAGTCTCCATTCTCAAAGGACATGAACAAAATCTCACTTGATCCAAGTACCAGCACAGAGAGAGCACTCTGAAAGATGCTGGAGTCAGGCCCACTTTCTGATCTTTGAGAGGGTCCTGAAGAAGCAGATGGCAGCTGGGACTAAGATGCTGGGGAAAGCCAATTTTGTGATCTTGTCTATCATGTTGAGATTGGAATTAATGGACACCATTTTGGAACTCTCCCTCTAGCTGATCAGTGTGCTTGCAGAAGTTTCACACAACAAGGCATCATGGCCAGACACACTGGGGGACTAGGCTGTCCACAAATGTACCTGTAGCAGTCATGCATCCCTGGAATTCACAGCCAGCAATGTCGGGGACCTGTTCTACCCACTAGCATAACTGCAGAAACTGTACATGGCAGAACCTTGCAGCCAGCTAGGTCAGGGAACAGCCACACATACCTGCACACCTGCAGCAGTCAGCCCCATCACAACAAAAAGATGCATACAGCCTACATAGGGAATACCCCTGAAGCATCTGGCTCTGATGGCCAGAGAGGAGTATGCTGCTGGATCCCATAGGACAATTCCTACCTAAGGCTACTTCACCAAGATTGGGAGATTAAACAGACATACCTAATACAAATAAATAAACACTAATAATTAGGCAGTATGAGAAGACATATGTTCTAAATGAAAAAACAAGACAAAAGCCTCAGAAAAATAACTAAACAAAATAGAGATAAGCAATTTATCCAATACAGAATTTAAGGTAATGATAAGATTCTCACTGAACTCAGGAGAAGAATGGATGACCACAGTGAGAACTTCAATAAAGAGTTAGAAAATACAAAAAAGAACAAATCAGAGCTGAAGAATACAATAACTGAAATGAAAAATACACAAGAGGAAATCAATAGTAGATTAGATGATACAGAAGAACAGACCAGTGATCTAGAAGACAAAGTAGTAGAAATCACTCCAGCTGAACAGAAAAAAGGATTAAGATAAATGAGGATAGTTTAAGGGACCTCTGAGACAACATTAATCATACTAACGTTCCATTATCGGGGTCCCAGAAGGAGAAGTGAAATAGAAAGTGGCAGAAAACTTATTTGAAGAAATGATAGCTGAAAACTTTTATAACCTGGAGAAGGAAACAGACATCCAGGTCCAGGAAGTACAGATTTCCAAATAAGATGAACTCAAAGAGGTCCACACCAATACACATTATAATGAAAATGGCAAAAATTAAAAATTAAAAATCTTAAAAGCAACAGGAGAAAAGCAAATAGTTACATACGAGGGAACTCAGATAAGACTATCAACTGACTTTTTAGCCCAAACTTCACAGGCCAGAAGGTAGTGATATGATATATCCAAAGTGCTGAAATTTTTAAAAACGTACAACCAAGAATACTCTAGCTAGCAACATTATCATTCAGAATTGAAGGAGATATAAAGGGTTTTACAGACAAGCAAAAGCCAAAGGAGTTCACCACTAAATGGCCTTACAAGGAATGTTAAAAGGACTTTTCTAAATGGAAAAGAAAAAGCCACAACTAGAAATACAAAAATTATGAAAGAAAAAAATCTCACTGATAAAAGCAAACATAGTCAAGGTAGTGGATCAAACACTTAAAAAACTAGCAGAAGGTTAAAAGACAAACACAGTAAAACCATCTATATCTACAATAAGTAGTTAAGGAATACACAACATAAAAAGATACAAAATATGACATCAAAAACAAAAAATGTGGAAGGAGGGTTAAAAATGTAGAGCCTTTAGAATGCATTCAAACTTAAGAGATCATTAATAGCTATATACATTTGTAATTATATATTATCATCATAGTAACCACAAACCAAAACCTTTAATTATCTATTAAAAAATAAAGAGAAAGGAATCTAAACATAACACTAAAGATAGTTGTCAAATCACAAAGGAAGAGAACAAAAGAAAAAATGAACAAAAAAGAACTGCAGAAAGAAAACAATTAACAAAATGGCAATAAGTACATACCTGTCAATAATTACTTTAATGGACTAAATGCTCCAGTCAAAATACAAAGGATGGCTAAATGGATAGAAATAATACGGCCCATATATATGCTACCTCACATCAGATCTAAAGACACTCACAGACTGAAAGTGAAGGGATGGAAAAAGATATTCCATGCAAATAGAAATGAAAAGAAAGCTGGAGTAGCAATACTTATATCAAACAAAATAGACTTTAAAACAAATATTGTAACAAGAGACAAAGAAGACTACTGCATAATTACAAAGGGGTCAACCCAACAAGAGGGTATAACACTTGAAAATATCTGTATGCCCAACTGAATGGATTAAAGATTAAATGTAAGACTTGAAACCATAAAACTCTTGGAAGAAAACATAGACAGCACACATAGACTGTGGTCTTAACAATATTTTTTTTAGATTTGTCTCCTCAGGCAAGGGATACAAAAGCAAAAATAAGTAAATGGGAATACATCAAACTAAAAAGCTTTTGCACAGGGAAGGAAACCATTAACGAAACAAATAGGTAACATACTGAGTGGAAAAAAAGATATTTACAATTGATATGTCCAATAAGTGGTTAATATCCAAAACATAAAAAGAACTCATAAAACAATACCAAAAAACAAGCACTCCAATTAAAAAGTTGGCAGAGGAGCTGAATAGAAATTTTTCCAAAGAAGACATAGAGATGGCCACATGAAAAAATGATCAATATCACTAATCATGAGAGAAATGCAAAATCAAAACCACAATGAGATATCATCTCACACCTGTCAGAATGGCTATTATCAAAAGACAACAAATAACAAGCATTGCTGAGGATGTGGAAAAAAGAGAACCTTGTGCACTGTTGGTGGGCATGTAATTGGTGCAGTCCTATGGAAAAGAAAATGGAGATTCCTCAAAAAATTAAAAAAAGAAGTACCATACAATCTAGCAATTCCTGAGTATCTACCTGAAGAAAATGAAAGCACTAATTCAAAGAGATAGATGTAACCCTACATTCATCACAGCATTATTTACAATAGCCAAGATATGGAAGTGACCTAAGTATCAATCGATAGATGAACGGATAAAGAAGTGGTATATACATACAATGGAATATTACTTAGCCATTAAAAAGGAATGGAATCTTGCCATTTGCAACAACATGGATGAATCTTCAGGGTATTATGCTAAGTGAAATGAGTCAGACAGAAAAAGGCAAATACCATATAATTTCACTTATATGTGAAATCTACCAAACAAAATTGATGAATAAACAAAACAAAACAGAAACAGACTCGTAGCTACATAGAACAAACCAGTGGTTAGCTATGAGGAGGTGAACAGGGGAATAGATGAAATCAATTAAGGGGATTAAGAAGTACAAACTTCCAGTCATACAATAAATGTCACAGGAATGTAACGTACAGCATAGGGAATAGAGTCAACAATATTGTAATACCTTTGTATGGTGACAGATTGTTACTAGACTTATTATGGAGATCACTTGGTAATGTGTAAATCTTGAACCACTATGTTGTACACTTGAAACAGTATTGTACGTCAACTATACATCAATTTAAAAAAAAAATGATAGCCACACTCTTAGCCAGATTAACATAAACCCTCTCACTTAAAGCCTGTTACCTCAATATATCATGCTTGGCTTTCAACAAAAAAATTAGAAGCCATGCTAAAAGTCAAGAAAAACTATCTTAAGAGACAAGAAGCATCAAAACCAGATTCATATATGGCAGAAATTTTGGAATTATCGGACTAGGAATTTAAAGTAACCATGATTAATATGCTATGGGCTGTAATGGAAAAAGTGGAGAACATGTAAGAACAGATGGGCAATGTAAGTAGAGAGACTGAAACTCAAAGAAGCAAAAAAAAAAAAAAAAAAAAAAAATCAAAAACACTAACAGAAATGAAGAATTCCTTTGATGCGCTCCCCAGTAGACTGGACATAGCTGAGGATAGAAGCAGTGAGCTTAAATGTATATCAATTGAAACTTCCTAGTCTGATTTTAATACTTATTTCCAAATTGTTCTCCAAATGGTTATATCAATTCACATTTCCATCAGCAGAGTGTACAATATATGTGAAATTCCTTATACTTTCACCCAAACTGGGAATTAATACTTTAAAATTTAAATTATTGACCACCCATAAGCATTCTCTTCCTGACAGCTTGGTGCCTACAGAAAATATGATAAAGATTGTGTAGTTATATCCAGATCAATGATAAAAATTGAATAGGATTGGATTTATTATAGTGCCCTAAAGGCAGCGTATTTCAAATATTTCTTTACTGTGATCTACACAGAGTATGTATACACACACAATACTAAAACAAGTGTTACATAAAATAATAATTAGATTTACTATGGGTGGTGCAGTCTGGTGTTTTCTAATCTGGTTTCATCTTCTCTAATCTATTTCATTTAAAAAATTCTGATTGAGACTGACCAAATTAATTTCATCACCTATTAATTTAGGGAAAATACAAGTGACCTCTTTCCAGATTTTTAAAAACTTTTTTGAGCTATAATGTACATCCAATAATACGGAAAGAATTTTAAGTATACTGTTTAATAAGTAAGTTTTAACAAATAAATATGCTGAATAACCACTTTCCCAATCAAGACAGAACATCGAACATCTGTACCTCCTTGAAGTCAATACTCAAACTCACCTCTTGTCCCAAGCAACCACTGATCTAATTTCTATAGCCATACATTAAGTGTGACTCCTTCATATCTTCACACAAATGGAATCATAGAGTATGAATAGTTTTCTATCTGACTTCTTTCAATGTAACATCTATAATATTTATCCATGAATATTAGGAGTCCATTCATTTTGTTTGCTGAATTGTATCATTTCAGTGAATGAAAAGAGCACAACTTGTTTATTCATTTACCTATTGAGAGATATTCCTTCTCCAATTCAGTTTGTGATTATGATGAATAAAGATGCTATAAAAATCATGTACCTTTTTGGGGTATATGTTTTCATTTGACTTGGGTAAATAATTAGGAATGAAATTGCTAGATTGTAGGATAGTGTATATAACATACAAAAACTGCAAAGATACTTGCCAAGATGGTCGTATCATTTTACAGTTCCAGAAGCAACATATTAAAGTTCCAGTGGCTACATATTTTTACCAACTCTTGGTATTTTCAGTTTTAATTTTTTTAAAGTTCTAGCCATTCTATTATGTATGAACTAGCATCTTACTATGGTATCAATTTGCATGACCCTTATGACTAGTGATGTTTAGTGTCTCTTCTTGTGCTTATTGCCCATTAGTATATACCGTTAAAATGTTTTGCTTTTTTCTGTTTTCTAAGAAATGTTTGATTACTTCAAATTTGTGAAGATTTTCTCTTATGTTTTCTCCTGGAAGTTTATCATTTCAGCTTTTATATAAGAGTCTATGATCAATTTCAAATTAATTTTTTCTATGGTGTCAGGTAGGAGTTCAGTTTCATTTTTTCCCAATATGGATATTTATTTGTGGAATAGTCTACCTTTTCCACATTTAGTACCTTGGCATCTTTGCCCCAAATCAATTAGCCATATAAATGTGTGTCTATTTTAGCACCCTCTGTTCTGTTCCATTGATTTATTTTAAAATTTTTATTCCAATACCACTAGCTTTTTAGTAAGTGGTCCTTCAACTTTATTTTCCTTTTCCATAATTGTTTGGTTATTCTAGACTCTTGGTATTTCCATATAAAATTTAAAATCAGCTTGTCAGTTTCTACTAAAAATCTGCTGGGATTGCACTGAAACTTAAAGAGATGATGAGACTACCGCTCAATACCTGAAATAAAAAGACAATGGATTTACATTTATTTAAAAAAGAAAATTTTGTTTCCCTTTTTTCTATCCACGTTTGTCATATATTAAAACCCAGGTATATTACTAGGGCTGCTATAAAATATTACCAATATCAGGAGACCTGAAAGATGGCAGAGGAGTAAGATGTGGCGATCACCTTCCTCCCCACAAATACATCAGAAATATATCTAAATGTGGAAGGACACTTACAGAACACCTACCGAATGCTGACAGAAGACCTCAGACTTCCCAAAAGATATATATAAGTTTTTCTTTTTGTCTTTTTGTGAGTGTGTATGTGTATGCTTCTTTGTGTGATTTTGTCTGTATAGCTTTGCTTTTACCATTTCTCCTAGAGTTCTGTCAGTCGGTTTTATTTTTTAGTATCATTTTTAGTACTGGTTATCATTGGTGCATTTGTTTTTTGGTTTGGTTGCTCTCTTCTTTCTTTCTTTCTTCTTTTTTTATTACTTTTTAATTTTTAAGAATTTTTTTATTTTTTATTTTAATTATTTTATTTTATTTATTTATTTTTCTTTCTTTCTTTCTTTCTTTTTTTCTCCCTTTTCCTCTGAGCCATGTGGCTGACACGGTGCACTGGCCAGGTGTCAGGCCTGTGCCTCTGAGGTAGGAGAGCAAGTTCAGGACATTGGTCCACTCCCAGCTCCACATAATATCAAACGGTGAAAGCTCTCCCAGAGATCTCCATCTCAACGCTAACAACCAGTTGCACTCAACGACCAGCAAGCTACAGTGCTGGACACCCTATGCCAAACAACTAGCAAGGCAGAAACACAACCTCACCCATTAGCAGAGAGCTGCCTAAAATCAAAATAAGGTCACAGAAACCCCAAAACACACCACTGGAGTGGTCCTGCCCACCAGACAGACAAGATCCAGCCTCATCCACCAGAACACAGGCACAAGTCCCCTCCACCAGGAAGCCTGCACAACCCAGTGAACCAACCTTACCCACTGGAAGCAGATACCAAAAACAACAGGAACTACAAATCTGCACCCTGAGAAAAGGAGATCCCAAACACAGAAAGTTAAGCAAAATGAGAAGACAGAGAAACACACAGCAGATGAAGGAGCAAGGTCAATCCACTAGACCAAACAAATAAAGACGAAATAGGCAGACTACCTGAAAAAGAATTCAGAGTAATGATAGTAAAGATGATCCAAAATCTTGGAAATAGAACGGAGAAAATACAAGAAACATTTAACAAGGACCTAAAAGAACTAAAGGGTAAACAAACAATGATGAACAACACAATAAACGAAATTAAAATTTTTCTAGAAGGAATCAATAGCAGAATAACTGAGGCAGAAGAATGGATGACCTGGAAGATAAAATAGTGAAAATAACTACTGCAGAGCAGAATAAAGAAAAAAGAATGAAAAGAATTGAGGACAGTCTCAGAGACGTCTGGGACAAAATTAAATGCAACAACATTAGAATTATAGCAGTCCCAGAAGAAGAAGAGAAAAAGAAAGGGACTGAGAAAATACTTGAAGAGATTATAGTTGAAAACTTCCCTAATATGGGAAAGGAAATAGTATCAACTCCAGGAAGCACAGAGAGTCCCATACAGGATAAATCCACAGAAAAACAGGCAAAGACACATATTAATCAAACTATTAAAAATTAAATACAAAGAAAAAATATTAAAAGCAGCGACGGAAAAACAACAAATAACATACAAAGGAATTCCCATAAGGTTAACAGATGATCTTTCAGCAGAAATTCTGCAAGCAAGAAGGCAGTGGCAGGACATATTTAAAGAGATGAAAGGGAAAAACCTACAACCAAGATTACTCTACCCAGCAAGGATCTCATTCAGATTCGATGGAGAAATTAAAACCTTTACAGATAAGCAAAAGCTAAGAGAATTCAGCACCACTGAACCAGCCTTACAACAAATGTTAAAGGAATTTTTCTAGGCAGGAAACACAAGAGAAGGAAAAGACCTACAATAACAAACACAAAACAATTAAGAAAATGGTATTAGGAACATACATATCGATAACTACCTTAAATGTAAATGGATAAAATGCTCCAAAAAAGATATAGACTGTCTGAATGGATACAAAAACAAGACCCATATATATGGTGTCTACAAGAGACACACTTCAGACCAAGGGACACATACAGACTGAAAGTGAGGGGATGGAAAAAGATATTCCATGCAAATGGAAATCAAAAGAGAGCTGGAGTAGCAATTCTCATATGAGACAAAATAGACTTTAAAATAAAGACTATTACAAGAGACAAAGAAGGACACTATATAATGATCAAGGGATCGATCCAAGAGGAAGGTATAACAATTGTAAATATTTATGCACCCAACATAGGAGCACCTCAATACATAAGGCAAATACTAACAGCCATAAAAGGGGAAATTGACAGTAACACAATCATCGTAGGGGACTTTAACACCCCACTTTCACCAATGGACAGATCATCCAAAATGAAAATAAATAAGGAAACACAAGCTTTAAATGATACATTAAACAAGATGGACTTAATTGATATTTATAGGACATTCCACCCAAAAACAACAGAATACACATTTTTCTCAAGTGCTCATGGAACATTCTCCAGGATAGATCATATCCTGGGTCACAAATCAAGCCTTGGTAAATTTAAGAAAATTGAAATTGTATCGAGTATTGTTTCCGAACAAAATGCTATGAGACTAGATATCAAGTACAGGAAAAAAATCTGTAAAAAATACAAAATCATGGAGGTTAAACAATACACTACCAACTAACCAAGAGATCACTGAAGATAGCAAAGAGGAAATCAAAAACTACCTAGAAACAAATGACAATGAACACACAATGACCCAAAACCTATGGGATGCAGCAAAAGCAGTTCTAAGAGTGAAGTTTATAGCAATAAAATCCTACCTCAAGAAACAAGAAACATCTCAAATAAACAACCTAAACTTACACCTAAAGCAATTAGAGAAAGAAGAACAAAAAAACCCCCAAAGTTAGCAGACGGAAAGAAATCATAAAGATCAGCTCAGAAATAACTGAAAAAGAAACGAAGGACACAATAGCAAAGATCAATAAAACTAAAAGCTGGTTCTTTCAGAAGATAAACAAAATTGATAAACCATTAGCCAGACTCAACAAGAAAAAAGGGAGAAGACTCAAATCAATAGAATTAGAACTCAAAAAGGAGAAGTAACAACTGACACTGCAGAAATCCAAAGGATCATGAGAGATTACTATAAGCAACTATATGCCAATAAAATGGACAACCTGGAAGAAATGGACAAATTCTTAGAAAAGCACAACCTTCCAAGGCTGAACCAGGAAGAAATAGAAAATATAAACAGACCAATCACAAGCACTGAAATTGAGACTGTGATTAAAAATCCTCCAACAAACAAAAGTCCAGGACCAGATAGCTTCACAGGTGAATTCTATCAAACATTTAGAGAAGAGCTAACACCTATCCTTTCAAACTCTTCCAAAATATAGCAGAGGGAGGAACACCTCCAAACTCATTCTATGAGGCCACCATCACCATGATTCCAAAACCAGACAAAGAGGTCACAAAATAAGAAAACTACAGGCCAATATCACTGATGAATATATATGGAAAAATCCTCAACAAAGTACTAGCAAACAGAATACAAACAGCACATTAAAAGAATCATAAACCATGATAAAGTGGGGTTTATCTCAGGAATACAAGGACTCTTCAATATATGCAAATCAATCAATGTGATAAACCATATTAACAAATTGAAGGATAAAAACCATATGATCATCTCAATAGATGCAAAAAAGCTTCTGACAAAATTAAACACCCATTTATAATAAAAACCCTCCAGAAAGTAGGCATAGAGTGAACTTAACTCAACATAATAAAGGCCATATATGACAAACCCATAGCCAACATCGCTTTCATTGGTGAAAACATGAAACTATTTCCACTAAGATCAGGAACAAGACAAGGCCCACTTGCCCACTCTCACCACTATTATTCAAAAGAGTTTTGGAAGTTTTAGACACAGCAAACAGAGAAGAAAAAGAAGTAAAAGGAATCCAAATCAGAAAAGAAGAAGTAAAACTGTCACTGTTTGCAGATGACATGATACTATACATAGAGAATCCTAAAGATGCTACCAGAAAACTACTAGAGCTAATCAATGAATTTGGTAAAGTAGCAGGATACAAAATTTATGCATAGAAATATCTTGCATTCCTATACACTAACGATGAAAAATCTGAAAGAGAAATTAAGGAAACACTCCCATTTACCATTGCAACAGAAAGAATAAAATACCTAGGAATAAACTTACCTAAGGAGACAAAAGACCTGTATGCAGAAAACTATAAGACACTGATGAAAGAAATTAAAGATGATAAAAACAGGTGGAGAGATATACCATGTTCTTGGATTAGAAGAATCAACATTGTGAAAATGACTATACTACCCAAAGCAATCTACAGATTCAGTACAATCCCTGTCAAACTACCTCTGGCATTTTTCACAGAACTAGAACCAAAAAATTCACAAATTTGTATGGAAACACAAAAGACCCCGAATAGCCAAAGCAATCTTGAGAAAGAAAAACGGAGCTGGAGCAATCAGGCTCCCTGACTTCAGACTATACTACAAAGCCACAGTAATCAAGACAGTATAGTACTGGCACAAAAACAGAAATATAGATCGAGGAAACAGGATAGAAAGCCAAGAGATAAACCCACACACATATGGTCACCTTATATTTGATAAAGGAGGAAAGAATATACAATGGAGAAAACACAGCCTCTTCAATAAGTGGCGCTGGGAACACTGTACAGCTACATGTAAAAGAATGAAATGAGAACACTCCATAACACCATATGCAGAAATAAACTCAAAATGGATTAAAGACCTAAATGTAAGGCCAGACACTATAAAACTCTTAGAGGAAATCACAGGCAGAAAACTCTATGACATACATCACAGCAAGATCATTTTTGACCCACCTCCTAGAGAAATGGAAATTAAAAAAAATAAAATAAACAAATGGGACCTAATGAAACTTAAAAGCTTTTGCACAGCAAAGGAAACCATAAACAAGACGAAAAGACAACCCTCAGAATGGGAGAAAATATTTGCAAACGAAGCAACTGACAAAGGATTAATCTCCAAAATTTACAAACAGCCCATGCAGCTCAATACCAAAAAAAGCAAACAACCCAATCCAAAAATGGGCAGAACACCTAAATAGACATTTCTCCAAAGAAGACATACAGATGGCCAACAAACACATGAAAGGATGCTCAACATGACTAATCATTAGAGAAATGCAAATCAAAACTACAATGAGATATCACCTCACTCTAGTCAGAATGGCCATCATCAAAAAATCTATAAACAATAAATGCTGGAGAGGGTGTGGAGAAAAGGGAACCCTCTTGCACTGTTGGTGGGAATGTAAATTGATACAGCTACTATGGAGAACAGTATGGAGTTTCCTTAAAAAACTAAAAATAGAACTACCATACGACCCAGCAATCCCACTACTGGGCATATACCCTGAGAAAACCATAACTCAAAAAGAGACATGTACCACAATGTTCATTGCAGCTCTATTTACAATAGCCAGGATATGGAAGCAACCTAAGTGTCCATCCAATGGATAAAGAAGATGTGGCACATATATACAATGGAATATTACTCAGTTATAAAAAGAAGGGAAATTGAGTTATTTGTAGTGAGGTGGATGGACCTAGAGTCTGTCATACTGAGTGAAGTAAGTCAGAAAGAGAAAAACAAATACCGTATGCTAACACATATATATGGAATCTGAAGAAAAAAAAAAAAGGTTCTGAAAAACCTAAGGGTAGGACAGGAGCAAAGATGCAGATGTAGAGAATGGACTTGAGGACATGGGGAGGGGGAAGGGTAAGCTGGGTAAGCTGGGACGAAGTGAGAGTGGCATGGACATATATACACTACCAAATGTAAAATAGATAGCTAGTGGGAAGAAGCCACATAGCACAGGGAGATCAGCTTGGTGCTTTGTGACCACCTAGAGGGGTGGGATAGGGAGGGTGGGAGGGAGACACAAGAGGGAGGAGATATGGGGATATATGTATATGTAGAGCTGATTCACTTTCTTATAAAGCAGAAACTAACACACCATTGTAAAGCAGTTATACTCCAATAAAGATGTTTTAAAAAAAATTACCAATATCTAGAATGGCTTACAACAATAGAAATTCATTCTTTCACAGCTCTAGAGGTTAAAAGGCTGAAATCAAGATGTCAGCAAATTAATGTTCCGTCTGAGACTCTGGGTAAAATCCTCGCTTGATTTTTCCTAGCTTCCTGAGGTGGCCACCAGGAATCTTTGGAATTCCTATCTTACAGATGCATAACTCCAAACTCTGCCTCCACCATCTCTCCTGTGTGTGTTTCTATGTCTTTTTCTTCCTATAAGGACACTAGTTATGGTGAATTAGGACACATCTTAATCAAGTATGACCTCATCTTAACTTGTTTACATCTGCAAGGACCCTATTTTTAAATAAGGCCACATTGACAGGGACCAGACATTAGAACTTCAACATAACTTTTGGGAGAGACACAACACCAACCTGGTGCCGCTGGTTCTCAGGCATCCAAGTGTGGCCAGGGGTCACGGCCGGATCCGGCTGGCTGTGCTGACGGGCCTCAGCCTCCTGCCGCCACAGATCCCTGTGCTCCAACAAGTAATGGGGCACGTGACCCTTCTGTGTGGCGTTGTCGTGCTCCTGGGCCTGCCGTTGCTGCTCCAGCACCTGTGCCAGGACTTGCAGCGAGCGAGAATGCTGCCGGGGAGCCCTCTTGGCAGTGCGAGCATTGTGGGTAATGAAGTCCACACTTGGGCCTGGGCCCTTAGCATTGGGACCTGGTGGGGTTGGTTAGCTGGGGACTGGGGACACGGGGTGGTGGGAACCCAGGGCCGCAACAGGAATGTGCCCGCAGGAAGTGGGCAGGCTCTGTCCCAGAGGCAGGGCCGGGCTCCTGCAGCTGGGCCTTGACATGGGACTCCACTTTGTCATACTTGGGTGAGCGCCACAGAGCCTTCAGGGGCCTGGACTGGTCCTGCTCCCGGCTGTGCTCCTGCTCACGGAAGCGCCTCTGGATCTCCCTGATCCGCCTCAGGTTCTCCTTCTCATCGTCTTTGGGGTCCTTCCTCTTGGGAGAGGCCCCTGGGCCTAGGGAGATAGCCCCGAGCTGCAGCAGCACGCCACCCACGCCGCGCCGGCCACGCTCCAGGATTTCTCGGGCTCCAGGACCGATGCGGGGGCCGCGGGGAGGGGTGGCGTCTAGGTCGGGGTCCGGAGTCAGCAGGCCCAACTTCAGTGCGTTTCCCTCAAGGCGCCCTTGGGCTGAGGCCAGCCGCCGGTAGTAGTCAGGACAGAGCGTAGGGTCTGGGGGGATGGGCCCCGAGATGCGGGACGGACCCTCGCACATGCCGTCGTTGTCCTTCCGAGCAGTTTCACCACCCACTGCCGCCCTTTTTTTTTGTTTGTTTGTTTTGTAGAAATAAGATCTACAGCTCTAGCTTGGTGCAGGAGGAAAACAAAGATGAATTTATTTCTTACAGTTATAGGTTGAACTGTGTCCCCACAAAATTC
This sequence comes from Balaenoptera acutorostrata, assembly GCF_949987535.1. Lineage (NCBI taxonomy): Eukaryota > Metazoa > Chordata > Mammalia > Artiodactyla > Balaenopteridae > Balaenoptera > Balaenoptera acutorostrata. The sequence goes on from NC_080075.1 coordinate 66,513,133, forward strand.
ATATGTTGAAGCCCTAATCCCCAATACCTTGGAATGTGACTGTATTTGGAGATAGGGCCTTAAAAGAAGTAATTTCATTAAAATAAGATTGTTAGAGTGGGTCCTAATCCAATATGCATGGTGCTCTCATAAGAAGAAGAGACTAAGGCACAGACAACACAGATCAAGGGAGGACCATATGAGGACACACAGAGAAGACACCTATGTAGAAGCCAAAGAGAGATGTCTCAGAATGAAACCAACCCTGCCAATACCTTGATTTTAGACTATCGGACTTTAGAATTCTGAGTGAATAAATTTCTAACTCACCCAGTATGTGGTACTTTGTATGGCAGCCCTAGCAAACTAATAAGGCAGAGCAATGCTTTTAGTCCCTTTCAGCATAATAGAGTGCTAAGCATATATAGGATTTTTGAACAATGTGAAGTTTAGGGATTGGACTTTTGGAGGCATGTACAGACTGATATCATCTGTTGACGTATCATCACTCAGGTGAGATTTGTTAACATTTAAAATTGTGCTTATTGAGTTAAGTGAAACATGATTGGTAACATTCAGAGCAAGGTGTTCTCATTGATCAATTAATATATTCACTAAGGTAAATTATCACTGATCCATTAAACAGGTTTAAACCAGTTCTGGTAGCTTCTTGTTATCATGGCTAAAGAAAAATCCATCTTCACCTAACTTTAGAGAAATGTTTTTCAGAACTTTTAAATTGGGAGAAAATAACTCTTAATAATACTGAAAATTTATCCATAAACATGGTATATATATATGAATTTATTTGTACCTTCTTTAATTTCTCTCAGTAATGTTTTGAATTCTCTCTCTGGATTTTATTTCACAAAATAATTTATCAAGGCTCATTTCTATCCACTAATCTTTAATTCATTGAGAACATCTGAAATCCACTTACATGTGAATTTATCATTCCATATATTTCTATTTTGTCCAGAATAATTTCTTGAGAAACTACAAAAATAACTCCAGAGATCTTATAGGACCTAGAAATTTGGGGGACTCAAAGAACTGGTATCACTTACACAGTGAACAGTCAACCATAAATGTTAACAGATGGAAGGAAAGACAAGGACAGATATTTCAAATGTATCCCATCCCTTCACACCTATTCCATATCTGTATTTTGTTGATTTGGATAATAGCAAAGAGCCTAATTTATTAATTTGGGATTCATATATCTCCCTCCCTAATCTGCATATCTAAGTAATAATAAATAAAATGCTTAACAGTAAGTCACTTAAGTGAAAGGAATAATAGAAACATGGGTTTACACAACATTCCCAGAATAATGCAAAACACACTGAATGCTGACTTTTCTTTAATATGCCAGGTCTTATATTTAATTTGAAGCTTTTTAATGTCAGCAAAAGGCACATGGAATTTTCAACTCAAATATTTATCTTTAGTCAATAGAATTCAGCAAAATATGGGTCATTCATTTCAGTTGGGGGGGGGAACCTAGGCATTGATCATTACTCACTCTGTATTAATATGATAAGCTATTCAGTTCTAATTGTGATAACAATTGACCATTTGCAATGTAAGAATGCCTATAATGTAAGTGCATAGAGATCTAACTGAAACCAAAAAAAAGAGCTAAATAATTTTACTGTAATTTGGTTTCCTTTATTCAATTTTTGATCATTGTGATGTTCAGGATATAAGGAATAATTGCATATATATATATATATATATATATATATATATATATTTCTATTGGAGTATAGTTGCTTTACACTGCTGTATCAGTTTCTGCTATACAGCAAAGTGAATCAGCCATATGTATATATATATATCCCTCTTTTTTGAATTTCCTTCCCATTTAGGTCATCACAGAGCACCAGGTAGAGTTCCCTGCACTATATAGTAGGTTCTTATTAGTTATCTATTTTATACATAGTAGTGTATATATGTCAATCCAATCTCCCAAGTCATCCCACCCCCCCATTCCCCCTTAGTATCCATACATTAGTTCTCTACGTCTGTGTCTTTTTTTCTGCTTTGTATATAAGATCATCTATACGATTTTTCTTGAATCCACATATATGCGTTAATATATGATATTTGTTTTTCTCTTTCTGATTTACTTCACTCTGTATGACAGACTCTAGGTCCATCCACCTCACTACAAATAACTCAATTTCATTTATTTTTATGGCTCAGTAATATTCCATTGTATATATGTGCCACATCTTCTTTATCCATTCATCTGTCGATGGACATTTAGTTTGCTTCCACGTCCTGGCTATTGTAAATAGTGCTTCAATGAACATTGGGGTGCATGTGTCTTTATGAATTATGGTTTTCTCTGGCTTATGCCCAGGAGTGGGATTGCTGGGTCATATGGAGTTCTATTTTTATTTTTTTAAGGAACCTTCATACTGTTCCCCATAGTGATTGAATCAATTTACATTCCCACCAACAGTGTAAGAGGGTTCCCCTTTCTCCACACCCTCTTCATCATTTATTGTTTGTAGATTTTTTGATGATGGCCATTCTGACCAGTGTGAGGTGATACCTCATTGTAGTTTTGATTTGCATGTCTCTAACAATTAGTGATGTTGAGCATCTTTTCATGTGTTTGTTGGGCATTTGTATGTCTTCTTTGGAGAAATGTCTATTTAGGTGTTCTGCCCATTTTTGGATTGGGTTGTTTTTTTGATATTGAGTTGCAAGAGCTGTTTGCATATTTTAGAGATTAATCCACTGTCAGTTGCTTCATTTGCAAATATTTTCTCCCATTCTGAGGATTGTCTTTTCGTCTTGTTTATAGTTTCCTTTGCTGTGCAAAAGCTTTTAAGTTTAATTAGGTCCCATTTGTTTATTTTTGTTTTTATTCTCCTTACTCTAGGAGGTGGGTCAAAAAAGATCTTGCTGCAATTTATGTCAAAGAGTGGTCTGCCTATGTTTTATAGTGTCTGGCCTTACATATAGATCTTTAATCCATTTTGAGTTTATTATTGTGTATGGTGTTAGGGAGTGTTCTAATTTCATTCTTTTACATGTAGCTGTCCAGTTTTTTCAGCACCATTTATTGAAGAGACTGTCTTCTCTCCATTGTATATCCTTGCCTCCTTTGTCATAGATTAGTTGACCATAGGTGTGTGGGTTTATCTCTAGGCATTCTATCCTGTTCCATTGATCTATATTTCTGTTTTTGTGCCAGTACCACACTGTCTGGATTACTGTAGCTTTGTAGTATAGTCTGATGTCAGGGAGCCTGATTCCTCCAGCTCCGTTTTTCTTCCTTAATGCTTTGGCTATTCAGGGTCTTTTGTGTTTCCATACAAATTATAAAATTTTTGTTCTACTTCTCTAAAAAATGCCATTGGTAATTTGATAGGGATTGCATTGAATCTGTAGATTGCTTTGAGTAATATGGTCATTTTCACAATATTGATTCTTCCAATCCAAGAACATGGTATATCTCTCCATCTGTTTGTGTCATCTTTGATTTCTTTCATCAGTATCTTATAGTTTTCTGCATACAGGTCCTTTGCCTCCTTAGGTAGGTTTATCCCTAGGTATTTATTCTTTTTGTTACAATGGTAAATGGGATTGTTTCCTTAATTTCTCTTTCTGATCTTTCATTGTTAGTGTAGAGGAATGCAAGAGATTTCTGTGTATTAATTTTGTATCCTGCAACTTTACCAGATTCATTGTTTAGCTTTAGTAGTTTTCTGGTGGCATGTTTAGGATTTTCTATGTACACTATCATGCCATCTGCCAACAGTGATGGTTTTACTTCTTCTTTTCCAATTTGCATTCCTTTAATTTCTTTTTCTTTTCTGATTGCCATGGCTAGGACTTCCAAAACTATGTTGAATAATAGTGGTGAGAGTGAACACCCTTGTCTTGTTCCTGATTTTAGAGGAAATGCTTTCAGTTTTTCACCATTGAGAATGATATTTGCTGTGGGTTTGTCATATATGACCTTTATTATGTTGAGGTAGTTTCCGTGTATGCCCACCTTCTGGAGAGTTTTCATCATAAATAGGTGTTGCATTTTGTCAAGAGTATTTTCTGCATCTATTGAGATGATTATATTTTTTTCTTCAATTTTTTAATACGGTGTATCACACTGATTGATTTGCATATATTGAAGAATCCTTTCATCCCTAGGATAAATCCCACTTGATTATGGGTGTATGATCCTTTTAATGTGTTGTTGGATTCTGTTTGCTACTATTTTGTTGAGAATTTTTGCATCTATGTTCATTAGTGATATTGGTCTGTAATTTTCTTTTTTGTGTGTGATATCTTTGGTTTTGGTATCAGGGTGATTGTGGCCTCATAGAATGAGCTTGGGAGTGTTCCTCCCTCTGCACGTTTTTGGAATAGTTTGAGAAGGATAGGTGTTAACTCTTCTCTAAATGTTTCATAGAATTCACCTTTTGATGCCATCTGGTCCTGGACTTTTGATTGTTGGAAGATTTTTAATCACAGTTTCAATTTCGTTACTTGTGATTGGTGTGTTCATGTATTCAATTTCTTCCTGGTTCTGTCTTGGAAGGTTGTACTTTTCTATGAATTTGTCCATTTCTTCCAGATTGTCTATTTTATTGACATATAGTTGCTTGCAGTAGTCTCTTACTATCCTTTCTATTTCTGTGGTGTCAGTTGTAGCTTCTTTTTCATTTTTACTTTGATTTGATTCCCCTCCCTTTTTTTCTTGATGAGTCTGGCTAAGGGTTTATCTATTTTGTTTATCTTCTCAAAGAACCAGCTTTTAGTTTTCTTGATCTTTGCTATTGTTTTTTTCTCTTCTATTTCACTTATTTCTGCTTTGATCTTTATTTCTTTCCTTCTACTAAATTTGGGTTTTTTTGTTCCTTCTTTCTCTAGTTGCTTTAGGTGTAAGGTTAGGTTTTTTATTTGACTTTTTTCTTGTTTCTTGAGGTAGCATTTTATTGCTATAAACTTCCCTCTTAGAACTGCTTTTGCTGTATCCCATAGGTTTTGGGTTGTTTTGTTTTGGTTGTCATTTGTTTCTAGTAATTTTTTTATTTCCTCTTTGATTTCTTCAGTGATGTCTTGGTTATTTAGTTCCATATCATTTAGCCTCCATGTGTTTGTGTTTCTTACAGTTTTTTTTTCCTGTAACTGATTTCTAATCTCATAGTGTTGTGGTCAGAAAAGATGCTTGATATAATTTACCAAGGCTTGATTTGTGACCCAAGATGTGCTCTATCCTGGAGAATGTTTCATGTGCACTTGAGAAGAAAGTGTATTTTGCTGCATTTGGATGTAATATCCTATAATTATCAATTAAATCTCTCTGGTCTAATGTGTCATTTAAGTTTGTGTTTGCTTATTAATTTTATGTCTGGAAGATCTATCAATTGGTGTAACTGAAGTGTTAAAGTCCCCCACTATTATTGTGTTACTGTCGATTTCCCCTTTTGTAGCTGTTAGCATTTGCCTTGTGCGTTGAAGTGCTCCTATGTTGGGTGCATAAATATTTACAATTGTTATATCTTCTTGGAATGGTCCCTTGATCATTATGTAGTGTTCTTCCTTGTCTCTTGCAATAGTCTGTATTTCAAAACCTCTTTTGTCTGATATGAATAGTGCTACTCCAGCTTTCTTTTCATTTCCATTTGCATGGAATATCTTTTTCCATCCCCTCCCTTTCAGTCTGTATGTGTCCCTAGGTCAGAAGTGAGCCTCTTGTAGACAGCATATATACAGGTCTTATTTTGATATCCATTCAGCCAGTCTATATATTTCGGTTGGAGCATTTAATCCATTTACATTTAAGGTAATTGTCGATATGTATGTTCCTATCACCGTTTTCTTAATTGTTTTGTGTTTGTTTTTGCAGGACTTTTTCTTGTGTTTCCCACCTAGAGAAGTTCCTTTATCATTTGTCGTAAGGGTGGTTTGGTGGTGCTGAATTCTCTTAGCTTTTGCTTGTCTGTAAAGTTTTTTATTTCTCTGTCGAATCTGAATGAAATCCTTGCTGGGTAGAGTAATATTGGTTGTAGGTTTTCCCCTTTCATCATTTTAAATATATCCTGTCACTCCCTTCGAGCCTGCATAGTTTCTGCTGAAAACTCAGCCGATAACCTTATGAGGAGTCCCTTGTATGTTATTTGTTGCTTTTCCCTTGCTGCTTTTAATATTTTTTCTTTGAGGTTAACTTTTGTTAGTTTGCTTAATATGTGTCTTGGCTTGGGTTTTTCCTGTATGGGACTCTCTGTGCTTCCTGGACTTGGTTGAGTATTTCCCTTCCCAACTTAGGGAAGTTTTCAACTATAATTTCTTCAAATATTTTCCCAGACGCTTTCTTTCTCTTCTTCTTCTGGGACCCCTATAATTCGAATGTTATTGTGTTTCATGTTGTCCCAGAGGCCTCTGAGACTGTCATCATTTATTTTCATTCTTTTTTCATTATTCTACTCTGCAGCAGTTATTTCCACCATTGTATCTTCCAGCTCACTTATCAATTCTTCTGCCTCAGTTATTCTGCTATCGATTCCTTCTAGTTTTTCATTTCACTTATTGTGTTGTTCATCACTGATTGTTTGTTCTTTAGTTCTTCTAGGTCCTTGTTCAACGCTTCTTGTGTCTTCTTGATCCGTGCCTCCATTCTATTGATATTCTCAAGATCTTGGATCATCTTTACTATCATTACTCTGAATTCATTTTCAGGTAGATAGCCTATTTCCTCTTCATGTGTTTGATCCTGTGGGTTTTTACCTTGCTCCTCTGTCTGCAACATATTTCTCTGTCATCTCATTTTGTCCGACTTACTGTGTTTATGGGCTCCTTTCCGCAAGCTGCAGGGTCCTAGTTCCTCTTGCTTCTGTTGTCGTCCCCCTGGTGGGTAAGTTTGGTCCAGGGGTTTGTGTAGGCTTCCTGGTGGGAGGGACTGGTTCCTGTACTCTTGTTTGTGGAGCTGAGTCTTTTCCCTCTGTTGTACAGGGCCGCATTGGGTGGTGTGTTTTGGGGTGTTTGTGAGCTTAGTACAACTTTAGGCAACCCGTCTGCTGATGGGTGGGACTGTGTTCCTGTCTTGCTTGTTGTTTGGCATGAGGTGCTCAGCATTGTAGCCTGCAGCCAGTTGGGTGGAGCTGGGTCTTGGTGTCGAGATGGATACCTTGAGGAAAGCACACTCTGATTATATTTTCTGGGCCCAAGAATTCTCTAGCAGTCCAGCATCCTGGACTCTGAGCTCTCACCCCAGAGGCTCAGGCCCAACCTCTGGCCAGGGTACCAAGAGCCTGCAAGCTGCCCAGCACAGCCCGACAAAAAAGGAAAAAAAAAAAAAAAGGAAAAGAAAATAAACAGACAAAACACAAGCAAATAGCAAGAACAAAAACAAACAGCAACAACAAAAACAAAACAAAATAAAAGAAGGAAACAAACAGACGAACCAAACCCAAGACAAATGATAAAAAACAAAGCCAAACGAACAGATACAAACAGAAAAAAAACCAAAGAAAACCCAAAGAAGGGAACAAACGAACTCAAAAATGAAAAGAATCAATAAAGACTAAACTAACAAAAACAAAAAACACAAAACAAAAACAGAAAGCAAACTAAAAAAAAGCAAAGAAAACATAAAACACATAAAAACAATCAAAAAAAGAAAAAAAACAAGAAAAAATACACAAAACAAAAAAAAAGTAAAGTAAAAATAGAAAAATTTTTAAATATATTTTAAAAATTTAAAAATAAAAATTAATAAAAACAACGACGACAACAATTTCAGCTTCCCACCAGGGTTGCTGGTCCCTTTTTTGATTCCTCTTTTCTTTTTGTCTTTCTTTCATCCTACCTGTTTGTGAGGGGATTTTTCTTGTCCTTTATGTGCCCAAAGTCTTCCACTAATGTTCAGCAAGTGCTCTGTGAGAATTGTTCCATTTGTAGGTGTATTCTTGATGTACTTGTGAGGAGAGACGAACTCCGCATCCTCCTATTCCACCATCTTGACCCCTCTCTATCCTGTTGACATCGACCCTGCTCTGGGCTGGGCAGACCCAGGTGCAAGTGCGGCTGATCCACTCCAGCAAGGCAGTCGGGGTTCTGTGGGGGATCTGGTGTAGGATGGTCAGGGCAAGTGTCAGTTGAGCTGAAGCTTGAAGGAGAACCACAGACTTCTGGCCAAAGAGAGGTGTCCTGGTCCCTCTCCTATGCTGGTGGCCCCTGGTTCATTTGCCCAATGCCCAGTAAGACAAACCATGGGACACCAAAGTTTGCAGAGCACATATATTCTTTACAACAATGGTGTCCATACTTTTTTAAACCCACATCCTAGTTTGGAAAGAAATCACAATCCATCCAATTTAGAGTGTAGTTAATTATTTAAACATTGCATATATAATATTATATATATGTGTGTGTGTGTGTGTGTGTGTGTGTTTATATATGTATGTGTGTGTATACCCACACATGCATTTTGGACATTATAATACATACACAAAAATATAAACTAAAATAGAAGACAATAAATACATAAATAGAAATTTCAGTATTTTCTTTCCAAACTCCAATGGATTGTCTTGCATATGCCTCATTTTGAACATTACTGCTAGAGAGGATGACTGGTCTTATTGGATTAAAGTCAGCACATAGAAAGGATGCTGGTAAACTGAGGAAGTTTAGGCCAGTGGCTTCAGTGAGCATCAGAATCACCCAGATAGCCCAGCTGCCCCTGCAGCATTTCTGATGCAGTAGCTCTGGGGTGTGGCCTGAGATTTTGCATTTCTAATAGACTCTTGGGTGAATCTGTTGCTGCTGCTGCTACTGGTGCTTAGGGGAATACTCACTTGGACAAAAAGGAAGGCTTATACTGAGTATGGTTAAGTGATAACTCATAGACAAAAGCACATGCTTTCCTACTCTTTTTTAATATAAAAATGTAATTCTGTATTAAAGTATGTAAATATTAAACAACCAGTTTCTTCAAATCACCTAAAATACATATATATATCTTTTCCCTAACTGGAGTAATTCTTACCAGTGGTGTAAACTTTAAACCAAACTAATACACAAAATAAAACAAACCAGGAATCATGTCTGATAGTAATTTTATTGAAAAAGACAAAACAGCAGGTAGCTAAACTGCCCCTTTCCCTTCAGTATTTCTTCAGTGTTTTACAAAATCTGCAGCAACAATTACCTTGAGCACACTCCCAGCTAGCAACACTTTCCCATGCCTCATCCAATGTTTAGGTAATTTCTAACAGGTGAAAACAATAGCTAATATTTATTTTATTTTAAAAGATCACATAGTTAATGAGTGGCTGGATCAGGATTTGAATTCAGGTAATGTGGTGATAGAATCTGTGCACTTATTCACTCACTTGTACTGTTTCCCAGGTTTTAATGAAAAGGAATTCTAGGTTTAGCCTGTTGCAACATTTTCAGGTACGATACTGCCCTATTTCTTAAAGCCTTGTCTTTCTGTTATCTCTGTCATTCTTCAGGTCTCCCAGCTTTATGTGATGCTGTCATTCTATCGTTGGTACTAGAGTTGCACTTTATGAGTAAAGGAAAGAAATGACTCCTATGGTTTTCTAAAGAAAAAATGTTTGTGCGACCACTGACCAGGCCACTCAGCATGATTCTTCAACATGACCATCCTCTAGGATGCTCTGAATGCTAGCTTCATTACTCTGAGGTGCTGTGGCCAGGAAAACTCAGGGAAGCTGATCCACATAAGTGTCTTCCCAGCTGGGAACTGCTTGAGGGCCATGGTGAACCCAACACAAATGACCTGAGGGTGAGTTTTGTTATGATATTTTTAAAAACTGCTATTATTCATTATTCATAATTTAATTTGAATAAATGTAGTCTGACAGTCAGTCATCTGTAGCCCCAGAAAAGCATCAGGCATACAGCTGACTCTCTTCAACAGGTCAGGACCTAACCAGTAAAACCTCAAAAATGCTAATTACTCTTTGTTCTACCCCGATAAAGGTCAGTGTCCCAATCTACACGGACTTAATGTCAACCTCACATTTTCTTGCTAATACAGGTTTCACAGAAGACGGGAAAACACACACACACACACATTCCTTGTCCAGTTCACCTGTAAAATAGTGAAAATTACTAAAATTCTCTCCCACACATCACATTATTTACAGAGGTTTCTGAAGTTCTAAATTAATTGCCATCACAATTTGACATATCATTGTCAGAGTATAGTGATTGTATCCCTTGTTTACAAAAAAATATAAAAACAAACAATGAAAATCCAAAAAATAAGCATCTGCCCACCTAGTACAATTTGAGGGAGATAAAAGTCACTTTTATTATTCTCATTCTTTCACCCTAGAAAAGTTCACCCATCTACTTACCTGACAGTTGATACTTAAAGGTCAAGGCATTGACATACAATAAAGACTGATCATAATTGTAGCTACTTTGCTTAATAACACAGTAACTCATTAGCAACTGAGTTAGGTGAAAAGAGCACAAGCTTTAATGTTATAAAGTGTGAGGTTCAAATCTCACTTTTGTCACTTTCTAGCTGTATGACTAGGTAAGGCACTTAATCATTTATATCACTTAAAAATGGGAATAACAGTACCTACTTTGCAAGTTTTCTGTGAGGATGAAAGAGGTACAGAGTGCCTGTGGTAGTGAGTTGGTCATGAGAGATCAACTTAGAAACTTCCTACTTGTCTGTAGACTACTTGAGAGCAGACAACACTACTGCAATGAACAAAGTTTGAGAGATAAGGCTAAAACTCAGAATTTCTTATTACACTGACTTTGCATTGTCTGTGACAGCTCATGACCTAAAATGTGACTTATTTTGGTTCTTTCTAATTCAAGAAATTCTCTGATTCAAGTGCAAATCTCCTTCTACCTCCGATATCACTAGATTTGATGTCTCGAGGGTAAATTTAGGTTCCAAAAATATTATTTAGTGGTTTATTTCTGATATTCAAAACTCCATTTTTGGGCTTCCCTGGTGGCGCAGTGGTTGAGAATCTGCCTGCTAATGCAGGGGACATGGGTTCGAGCCCTGGTCTGGGAAGATCCCACATGCCACGGAGCAGCTGGGCCCGTGAGCCACAATTGCTGAGCCTGCGCGTCTGGAGCCTGTGCCCCGCGACGGGAGGGGCCGCGATAGAGAAAGGCCCGTGCACCGCGATGAAGAGCGGTCCCCGCACCGCGATGAAGAGTGGCCCCCGCTTGCCGCAACTGGAGAAAGCCCTCGCACGAACCGAAGACCCAACACAGCCAAAAATAAATAAATAAATAAATAAATAAATAAGAAAATCCTTAAAAAAAAAAAAAACTCCATTTTTGTCCTTAAGCTTTACATCCAACATACAAATCTTTTTATTCTGTTTATATTTCCAGCAAATTTTAACCATGATCACGTTTATAAACTTAACACCGTCAATGTTTTAAATTGCATTCATAAATTTAATATATTTCAGTTCCTTTTTAAGTACTTTGGCTAACTTATAAAATTTCCCTAATGCTTTTAATAAAACCAGCAGAATTAAAACTATAAATATGGTGATTCTTAAATTATTTTGTTTCCCAATACAATACATAATCTTAGTAAATTACAAGTCTAAAGCAATTACTCAATGACATATTTTAAATTAGAATCACAAGGTTAATTTTTTACTTGAAAAGGCCAAATCCTCTTTTATATTACAACTGGCTAAAACACTAAATTTGGACAAATTCTTTCTTAGCACAAAAGAATTAATGCTATAGATACGATTCTATCAGTAATTTGTACATTTAACCCTAAATCTTCCTGCAGTTAAGGATGTTAAGGAAATAATTATATCACCCTACACATCTTCTCAGAAGGTTATTAAGGTCATTTAAGGATCAGAAATACAGGCCAGATATATAAGGTCTGGAGCTACAAATATCCATGGTGATTTTTTCTTACAATCCCAACTGTCAGGCTGACTTCCATTTTTAGGCACTTTACTTTAGAGTCCTTAATTGAAGAAGGAAGGTGGTAATGTAACCCATTTTCCTAGGCTTGAGTCACATCCTTGCCTCATTCTGCCATTTTGTTACATAACTCTGCAACCTTCCCCCTAGGCTGTTACATCAGTAAATTGAATTTTTTGTTTCTCTGGCTCTAATTTTGTAGATCCAATAACTTCATAGGAATTAGTCATTCTTTTCAAATGCACTCTATCTCTTAGTGTGGAGACTTTTCAGATTTTAAAATGGTAGCCATGGGAACTCTGCACACCTCTTGTGGCTCTTTCCCTCTATACAATGTCAAACCCATTGTCCTGGTAAGACTAAAGGAAAGAAAAGGTTCAGGTAAATACAAACCTAAAAGCACACACAAAAAATTATATCAGATTAACCATAAGGAGAGACATGGACTCAGAGATGCCATGTTGGAAAACTCTATGGGGTGTCTTTCACACCGGGGCCTGGAGTTGTAAGTGTGCCAGGTACTGTTATGGGTATTGAAGACACACTGGTAACAAGAAAGACAAGGTCCCTGCTCTCCTGGGGCTTACATTTAAGTGGGAACAAATAGCCAATAAATGAGTGATCAAATAGCAAAATCAGATCATTAAGAGTTTTTGTTCGATGAGTGCCATAAAGGAAATAAAGCAGAAGGGCATGATAGAGACTAACAGTGGATGGCTATGGAAGGAATAATTTTGAAAATGGTGACCAATAAAGTCTAAGGAGGTGACATTTGAGCAGGCAGATGACAAAGGGTAGCTCTGTGAAAAGCTGGGGAACAGCTTTGAAGGCAGTAGGTACACAAAGGGTCACCTACAGCATTATTGGCATATTTTCAGGAAGGAGAAGGCCAGTATGGCTGGAGAGAAACAAGCAAGTGAAGGAGTGATGTGAGCTGAGTATCAACAGAGTCTGGGACAGATCATGCAGGACTAAGAGGCTCTGATAGAGCCATGGTAAGAAGTTTGAATATATTAGAAGGCTTTTAAGAGTTTGCACCAAGGGAGCTATATGATTTGATATATATTTTTAAGATTCCTCTGGCTGTAATGTAAAGCCTAAATATTAGGGAAACAAGACAGCCCAAGTGAGAGATATTGGTGGCCTAGTCTAGAGCTGAGGGAGGGAAGATAGGGGACATGGACAGTTTTGAGATGTTCTTTGGAAGCAAAATTTTTCAGAATGGTTTGGATGCTGGGAGATGACAAAATGTGCTAAGTTAAGAATGACACCTGGTTTGGGGATTGGTGGGTAAGTAGATGTTGGTGCCACCTGCCAAGATGGAGAAGATTAAGGAAGAGACAGGTAGGTGGGGAAAGGGGAGGCAATTTGTGATGCAAAAGAGAGAGAGGGTGACTATGGGAACATAGTCTTGACATGAAAGGAGATGGAGGCCAGAACAAAGGAAAGGTGGGGCCGAGGGAGAGACTAGCTTTGGATAAAAGGAGAAACTTTGTTTTGCAATCAAAGGAAAGACAAAGAAAATGGGCACACAGAAGTTAAAGTTTTAGATTTTGTGCAAGAAAAATAGAGCCATTTAGGTCAATTATTGCTGGTAAGAATTGAAAGAAGGAATAATACAGTTTCTGTGTTACTTTTACTACTATATTAAAGTGACTTCATTTGCTAATAAAGTTCTTTATCAAATGAAAATGTAGATAAAAGTAACTTAAGTCTGACTCCTACAGTGTGTTTTCTAGATGTGGAAACATAGACAAGCCTTAACACTTAATAGTAATCAGACTTGTTTGTTGACCATTTTCTTCTGGTGATCAAAAGATTTTATTTTCTCTTTCTACTATATTTTGTGATATATTTACTATAAGTAACAGAGCATACAATGAGAAGATTAATTTGGTCTGGGGCTGTGAAGCTTATAGTAAAAAGACAAACAGTGTTTTTGTATAATATGTAATTATTTACTAGTTTGGGGCTACCCATTGGCATATTAGAGAGAGCTTGCAAACTAAAATCATACTAATAATAATTGCCTCATCTGGGAGAAGTCCCAGGAGGCCTTAAATGGGAAGACAAGTGAGACAGGCAAACAAAACGTCAGAAAGCCCACTGGGGAAAATTGTATTTTTTTCTCTGTATCAAGCTAAGTGTTTGCAATTACCTTTATTTGATGGTGTTAGGTGAATACGGGAGAAAACAGAAAATGCTGATATAGACAATTACCTGACCATGAAGAGCTTAGCGTGCCAGGCCAATAGGAGACCAGAATTCCCCAAAGCAGGCTGAAGTTCCTCAAATGGCCATGACTTAATAATATCAATACAGTGCATACCTTAAACAACACTAAATTGAGAAAAATGACATCTTACATTTATATGAATTTCTATTTTTCAATATTTTGTAAGCCATATTGATTAGTTGTAAATATATGGAGAAAGATACACATTCAAGCAATATTCAGGAGGTAAACTCAGGAATGGGGTAAAAGAGCAGGAGGAGTCAGAGATTACTTTCAGTTTTCCTGTTTGGATGACCAGATGGTTGGTGGCAATAATAAGTAATGTTGAGAATATAGGGTGAAGGTAATGTTTGAAATAAAGCTGACTAGTTTACTTCTGTGTTAGACACTGAGCTTGAAGTACCTGTATAGAATGATCATGCATCGTGGTTTGCCTGAACTGTGCTGATTTATGCCTGTTATCCTAGCTTAGTAATAGCACCCTCTTTCCTCTCAAAAGTCTCTTGTTCTGGGCAGTAAATTATATCGTCATTCTTAACCTATAAAACTTACAGGTGAAGATGTCCTTCAGATGGTTGCATATGAGTCAAAATAGAAATCTGGAGAGGTCACATGATTTAAGGGTGATCTGAATATTTGTTGTACTTGAAACTGAGTGTGAATGAAATTACCTAGGTAGAGTACATTTTTGTCATTATGGATAAAGACGGATTCCTTGTTGACAGCAACACTTTCATGACAGGTGGGAAGCGAAGTTCTGATACATATAATCAGAGAAGAAGAAAAAAGTAAAAGAAAACAACCTCCAAAAGTCCTCCTTGAACTTGACAATTGCAGAATCGTTGCTAAAGGGGGCAAGAGTCATTTAAGTAGAGGGTTCAAACTGGAGGCCAGATTGCAGTGGGTTGAGAAGTAAAGGAAAGCTGAGGAAATATAATTTTGAAATATCTTTTATAGGAAGGAGACTGGATGATAGTTAAAGTGGTATGTATGGCTAAGGGAGTTTGAAGTCTTTGGTTTTTTTTTTAGAATCAGAGAAACTTGAGAATGTTTACAGATTGAAGATAAGGATTCAGGAGACAAAAAGGAAGAGGGAGAGGGAGGGTCAGAGGGAAAGAGAGAGAAAGAAAGAGAGAGGGGAGGAAGAGAAGAAAGGGGAAGAAGAAGAGAGAAAAGAAGGAAACAGGGAAATACAGACAAAATCTACAGGAAAGAGAAATGGATTACCAATGATGCAGATGCCTGGAAAATAAGAAAATAAAAGAAATTGGAGGTGGAAGAGCTGGACTTGAATTGGGTGTTGGGTATGTCATCCTCTGTGCCTGTGGCTGTCAGTTTATACTTAACCCATCATAAACAGAAGGTGATTCTCAAGGACAGAAGTAGGTCAGGGGTTGAAGAGTGGAAAGTTTGTCACTGAGGGGGCACTATCAGCAGATACTGGAAGAACTCATGAAGGGGCAGGCTAATGCAGATGCCAAGGAGGCTCTGATTCCATAGCAATAGGATTTTTTTCCAAGGCTCAAGAAGATAGAAGGTTTAAATTATAGACTGAATACTGAGTTCATGGTTTTACATGGGTGGAAAGGGAGTGCAAAAGCTAAACTCCTCATACTTTGGAGAGAGAGGAACTAAATCTACATTCTAAAAACTGAAGTGGGCCCTGGGTTCTGGAACCCCTAAAGCAGGTTCTGATGTTGTGCTATTGGAGCTATCAGAAACCCAGAAGATTTTGTTCCTGGTGAAATTTTGGGACCATGTCTGAAGCTTAACACTAATCTTCATTCCCAGGAAGTAAAGAGATCTAGAAACATGATACAGACTTCTAGGAGGAAGTTGAGACAATCGAGTGAGTCTCGGCATCTAAGAAATAGAAATAGTAGCAAGGTCTGAGACACAGATGAACATTCTAAAGGAGCAGAGGAAGTCAATGACGTGTGGAGAAAGTAGATCCTCAGCTATACTTCTAACTCATTATGTGAAACTGTACGAATTGCATAACTCTCTAATCCTCAAAACCTCTTTTTATCTCAGAAAAAGAGGTTCTTGTGGAGGCAAACTATTTTTAAGGGCCTTCCTGCTTTAAAGTTCTTTGATGAATGTGGGCTTAGGATGATGTAGGAGCAAACAGCAAGATTCCGTTTTTAAGTGAACAAAGAAAAATATCAGTCAAGGAACAAATTAATAAATCCATTTTGATTTTAATTGTACTATATAAGTCAAAGATATCTTTGCATAATGAAAGGAGATAGAGTTTGAATCCAAATAGTCAGTGAGGTAAAGACTTAGAAACCAGATGAATAGCAATGGATCAAGAGATGCACGACTCAAACACAGGCCTAGGGATAACTGATTTTCAGGGGTCAGTGTCCAGGGACATACGGATCAAAAACCAGCAAGAGGAACTGAAGGTGCTTAGCAATGTGACTGATGTAGTGCTGGATGGATATTATACAAAGGCAACTACTCCTTTCAGGTTTCCTGCCCAAGTTGAAATTAAAGCCTAGACTTATATTTTATGGATTCTTAGCAAATATCAAGCTCTATGCTAAGCTGTGCTGCAAACTAGAATCAAAAATTAAACATAATACTACCCCTACCATCAAGGAGGTCACAATCTGGATAGTACTGAGTATGAGGTAAGGATATCTGACCAGAGCTCAGTCTCAACAGCCACAAACTAGTCTATTCTCAACAAGGAAGGAAATATTTCTTTAGGCCATCAGTCCTCCTTAGGTTTGCTAGGTTCTATCATTTTAGTGCTGAGGAGCCAGTGCAACAAGTAAGAATATTGGGTTATAAAACTTAATTTAAACTATCTAATACAAATATATCTACAACTTTGGCCTAGAGGTCTAAGCATCACTTTGTGCAAGTAAATTAGGGTCTCGTAGTTCTGCTGGGTTTCCAGTGAAAAAGGCAATAGTGCCCCTTGAAGATATAAATAACTAAATCCATTTTAAATTTAATTGTACTACTCAAGTCAAGGATACCTTAGGGAATGACTATAAATATTATCTTGAATTCAGGTATACATAGTGAAACAAAGAGGCAATAGGGAAAAGGACCTAGTGTTGATGTAATCATATTTCCCATCAGATTCTTGCAAATCTAAGTTTGTCAATGAATAGCATGTGAAAGACACATATATAACCTTATCTGTCTACTTAATTCTCTAAAAATAAGACTCTTATTTACACTAACTTGGACCCATCATGCATTCTATGTTCTTATAGAAATTGTCAACTTCATGAAACTGCTATTGAAGACTAACTATAGTTAGAATTTCAGATATCTGGAAAATATGATAGGTACCCATCACTTGCCTTCACAATGACACCGTGGATGATTCTTCTGCCCCAGCTAACCCTTGGGTAGTGTGAGGCAAATAGGGAAAAGCTTATTTTGTCATAGTGGTATGTGTTGATCACCCTTGAAAATCTTAAACTCATTCTCAGCAGGTTTTACTAGTGACAGGAAGGAAAGCCAGCATGTCTAAAAGGATGTAAAATATTACCTACCATAACAAGGCACTCAATAAATATGGATACATGAATTAAACTGGGATATCAGTGTCTGCATTAAAGAACTAGATGTGTGCAAGCGAGATCAAAATAAATAGGTAAAAAGATATTTTTTAAAACATTTTTCATGTATTTCTAAAAAAATCAGTCAGGTCTTCCAGAACATTTCCACATGTGATGTTAGAAAAAATCTTTTCACATCTGTGTTCGGTTGTATAATAAAGTCTGACATGTGAAATGACTCATTAAATGTCTACTCTTCATCCAGGCACTTTGGTCTTGCACAGAAATGGATTATGTCCATACTTTCTAAAAAGGAAAAAAGGCCTCTCCTTTTTCCTCTGAAGCTGACTATGGTATGAATCCACTATCCTGTGTTCAACTAGTATATATTCATCCCTAAACCTATTCCATCCAATGGTCAGTCTGAAGCCAGCTGTGAACAGGAAGTACAGCTATAGGAATAATGCTCTTTACATTTTCCATATCTCAGCACACTTAGCATCACCATTTCCTAAATTATAAGTTCAATTAAGAAGACAAACACCTCACCAGAATGGATCCTTGGTCCATTCAGCTCAGTGACTTTTTCTCTGACAGAAGCACCAAAGTATGTGCCATGTGTACAAAAGATTAATACACTCCTTGAATTAGTAGCAAAAGTTTAGGGTTATTTCCCAAATAGCATGCATCACATAATAAATTTTATTATATATTATATTTTCCAAAACTTATCTATAGCCATTTATAGACTTTATTTTAAAATTCATGATGTCCCAGATCATAAACTATGTTGGGTATAAATGAACTTCTTTTGAACTTCAAAAGAGTGATCCTTAGTATCAGATCATCATCAAATATTTGATTAATTTATATATATATAAATTAATATATATTTTATATATATTTTTTTAAGGGCCTCTTTATCCCTCACATAATTATCCATTTTAACTTTGATTCTTCAAAAATGGGCAGTTTAATCATTAAGTTTTGACTTTGACAGCAGCTGTTTTGTACATATCCTCACCTCCTTCTCTTAATCAGTTTGATTCTTATTCTTTGACTACCTCCCACTTGAATTATTTGATTCTAGAGTAAGGTAACAAAATCTGCATGCATTCCTTAAATATTCCAAGGGAGAGGACATCACAGTTTTATAAAAGTAAAGGATAAATTATACTTTTGCCACACTTAAACAAACTCTTCAGCATTCACTCAGGATCTCATTTTGAGATTCAAAAGAGTAACCTCTTTGTATTTCATTAACCGAACATGAATATGATCCTGGCCTCTCTTTCAACTCTATAGGCTTAACTTTACTGTTAATTTTATTATAAAGTTGGGTGTAAGGGTTTCCATTAAAATGATTTTTTTATGTAAAATAAAACCTGCTACTTTCTCAATCTTTCTTGAGGTTGTTGTGGCTATTTTATATATGTTCAATGGCTGTCAGAGCTATGCCTTACTTATGAGTACTGCACAGGTGTGTTGTGTCAGCACTCTTTTCTTCCTATCTCATCATAATGGCAGCAAATTTGAGGATTTCAGGAAGATGTTTACCTATAAACATTGGACAGAATTAAAGGGCTCAGTGTAAAATGAAACCAAATGTCATTATTACTTTAAAATTTATTACTAAAGATTTGTAGATCACAAAAAAAATGCTAATTATATCTACTCACCATTTTGATTGCTTTTTGCCATAATTACTCTGTGATGATATTTGTCATTTTCATTTCCTTAGAGAAACTGAGAATTAGGCAATCTCTCCCATAGTATGCATACTTCTCCATGTCTTCAGAACTCCTTCCAAGTCCTATGTATTTCAGTACCAACAGTGATTTTTAAACACTAAAACATTTGTTTGGTTTTCTCCTCATTGTCATCAGCTGTGTCTCAAGCTGCCAAGATCACCCCTTCCCTGTTCTCATCCACGTGGTACATAGAGTTCAAGAAATAAACCTTTTTTTAAGCAGTAAACTACTCTCTGTGTTCCGGAGACAGACAAGAAAGGGAGGATAAGCCTCCTATTTCATATCTCTTTCCAGTCATAAAACATGCAGGTTGTTTCTGACCTCTGCCACATGACAGAGGAATGGAAAGAAAGGAGCAGGTACACAGATAATAGAAACTCTGTGAATCTATATGAACTTTAACATATCTTTTGTTGTGGAAGATTGACACCGAAAATCCATTTTAAAAGCAACATAACAATCTGGGATGGTGCTAGGCTGTGAGAGCCGGAAGGCTAAAAGAATTTGGTAGGAGGGGGCCTCCCTGGTGACGCAGTGGTTGAGAATCTGCCTGCCAATGCAGGAGACACGGGTTCGAGCCCTGGTCTGGGAAGATCCCACATGCTGCGGAGCAACTGGGACCGTGAGCCACAATTACTGAGCCTGCGCATCTGGAGCCTGTGCCCCGCAACAAGAGAGGCCGCGAAGGTGAGAGGCCCGCGCACCGCGATGAACAGTGGCCCCCACTTCCCGCAACTAGAGAAAGCCCTCGCACAGAAACGAAGACCCAACACAGCCATGTATTTTTTTTAAAAAATAAATAAATAAATAAATCAAATAAATAAGCCCAAAGTTTAAAAAAAAAAAAAAAAAAAAAGAATTTGGTAGGAGGATCAACAGGGCAGTGAAGCCTTCTTCAGAGAACTAGACATTTGGATCCTCACTTGGCAGAGTGAAGGTTCAACAGAAGAACAGGACAGAAAAGGAAAAACACAGATTTTAGAAAAAGATTTAACTTCACAAGAGGGAATAATTCATCTGTGGGAGTTACTGTAATATATACCTATAGATTGATAGAATACAGTCCACCTATCAATCAAACCTCCACTCACATGTTTAACAAACCTTTGATTTTTTTTGTAGCAGGCACTGTTCTAGGTTCTAGAAAAAAAAAAAAGAACATGGCTCTTATAGGGGTTTCCATGTTAGGAAGATGAATATTGGTTAGATGGGCACACCACAAATTTAGAGACCCATTTAAAGTCATTGCAAAGCAAATGTAGGTATTCAGGGTAGCCTACAAAACAAAGACAGGTACCTATGAGCTATGCAGTCTTTGAGAGTACACCTTTCATTAAGCAGAAAGAAAAGGGGGACCAATCTGATTAGTTACTGTTTAAAGGGTGTATTTATCTTGCTTATTTTCATCACTGAAGTCCATTTCCAAGTGGCTTCGAAGAGCACTGATATGTTCTTGGAACTTCGCCAGAGCCGCTTTGGCTCTTCTATTTGCACCGGCAGGAAAAGATTGGTGCACGAACTGTAACACCTATGACAACTAAGATCCTAGAATATTAAATTGCATCATTTTTTCAAAGACAGAGTGGAGTACCACTTTCCAAGTGCAGGCACTCTAGAGATGAGTTTTAGGTCAGCCTCTGTGAAGGTTTCCCAAATAACGCCAAATATGACCTGAATTTGGAAAACACAATTTGCCTTATATATTGTTATTACTGAACTATTATGTTTAAAGAAATGACTATTTTCAATGTAAATTAGCCCGTTCTAGGCAATAAGTGCATGAAATAAATAAAAAATAATACAAGTGAAATTGAAGCAGAGGTCTTTGGATAAAGAAAAGTACTCAACATTACAATTGTTCTTATCTCTTACTTCAATAAGAAACAAAGTCCCATGAATACAAAAAAGGTTGGAACCTAATAGTTACTACGCTTCTCATGCCAATTCATAGCTTGGTAAGATTTCCTATTCCTATTTACTCCACTGGTTCCAAAAGGAAATAGAAATTCCACAGCGCTTCCGGATAGGAAAGTAGATAATGCCAACAGGATTATAGCTCTTCACTTATGCTGGTGTCTATGATAAAATGTGCAAGATTTAAAGAGAGAAGGTAAAGATATATTAAATTGGGAATCATTACTGGGCCGACATTGTTCCACTAGCCAGGATCTATTCCATCAAGTGGAAAAATCAAAAACAGAAGTGCCACAATAGACTGCTGCTACGCTTGTTAATATTAATGTGATGTAATGAGATGTACGAACTACCAAAGTTTCTCAAGAGTTGGGAGTGGAGGGAGTAGTCGCTGATAAAATTACCGTCCATATTCCAACATTATTTTAGTGAAAATTATTTTTTTCCACTCTCAAAATAATATGTTTACCCAGTATGCATTTAATTACAGTTCCCAATTCATCAGTAAGGAATTTCAAATACAATGCATTTTGAAATAAGGCTATAAACAGACAGTATGATTCACTCAAATGAAAGAAGAGATACTTAAATTAGATTTGTAATGTAGTGGTATAGTCAATGCCTGTGTTTATTTTTATTTTTATTTCTCAGAGGAAATAATGCTTGAATTAGAATTGATAGGTAGAAGATTTTCTAGTCTACTGATCTTCACGCATTGTTTTAATGTGCAAAAGCTTTTATTCAAAAGCAATCTAAAAAAGAAATCCAGCAAAAATAAAGCTGTTCTTGCTGATGTGTAATCTTCCATGAGATGGCTCTGTCTTTGCTCTATCTTCGCTCTCTCCCTACCCCTCAGATCCCATCTTTATTTACTTCACTAACTCCTCTTCCCACTTCCAGCTTGTAGACATATTTCCCCAAGTGTAGGACTTGACTCCTCTGTTCTTCTCTCTTTCAACTCAGTTTCTTAAAAGAACAGATTTACTTCCCCCCACCCAAATCCTTAGCACATCCTCTAGCCAGAGAGCCTCGGAAATGTCAAGAAACCTTTTCAACACTTTATTGTCTCATTTCTAACTCTTCCATCCATAGACAGCATGACTGGGGGTTTCTTGGAGTAGAATTTGAATTACAGGAGAAATGGAAACAGAAGATTACTTATTTGAGAACTTTGTCCAAGAAAAGAAGAGATCAAGCATTTCCCAGAAGAGCCAAGGAAGAGTTGAATATACAACAGGCCAATTCTATAAAATAGAATGTTAATACCCCCAGCATTACACAATTCTCGGTATACATTGGTCCCTGTGGTTCTGTTTTGACTGTTCCTTGTTTTTCTCCCCAAATAATGGGAACCAACTTGGGTTTTGCCTGTCCATGGCCTTCATACATGGCCCACTCTGCAGAGCTGGAATAGCACTAAACAAACATAGACAAGGCATTTTTAAAGGTTCAGGTCAAGTATGCCCCATTAATATGTTATGTGGAAAACACGTCTACGCACCAT
This sequence comes from Balaenoptera acutorostrata, assembly GCF_949987535.1. Lineage (NCBI taxonomy): Eukaryota > Metazoa > Chordata > Mammalia > Artiodactyla > Balaenopteridae > Balaenoptera > Balaenoptera acutorostrata. The sequence goes on from NC_080075.1 coordinate 66,535,972, forward strand.
AGGAAAGATAATTCATTATCATGTGTGGAAGGTGACACTACTGGTCTCATAGGCACTTATGCGAAGCTTGTCTTCATCCTTTGTGAGGCATGCCTTATTTCAAACGACTAGTTTTGCTCCTTTCTGTATAGTTTTCCTTCATCAATAGTAACAGGAATAATTCTCTAATTTATGTGTTTATAGTTACAAGCACTTTTTCTCACAAATTATTTTACTTGATCTACCAACAAACTGGCCAGGTATTTATCAGATAAGGAAACTGAGAACCAGTTAATAAGTGATAAAAGTAAGTCTAAAGTTACATCTATTGTCTATCATCCCTTCACTCTGGTCTTGACAACTACATTCTGCTGTGTCACATGGAACACAGTAATAAAAGATATTCTATTTAAGAGAGTGAAAACATAAAAGCACACTTGAGAGACCCTAAAACATATAAAATATAATAAAAACATAAAATAAATACAAGTGAAAGTCTGGCTGATATGCTGAGGCTCCTGCAACAAACACCAGTGAAACTTGACCCCTTGACACCTGGCATTTTCTTGAAGCCAGTAGAAGTCTACAGAACTCACGATTTTTTTTCACTGTTGTTTTTCCTTGGATTATTGGCAATAACACCAATTTTTAAGAAATAAAAATCTATGGAATACCATCAAAATTTGCACAAAACCTGACAGCCTCTTTATACCTACAAGATTTTTTTTCATGTTGAACTTTCCTGATTAAAACAGAAATGTTAAAAAATAATAAAAAAGGGGCTTCCCTGGTGGCGCAGTGGTTGAGAATCTGCCTGCCAATGCAGGGGACACGGGTTCGAGCCCTGGTCTGGGAAGATCCCACATGCCACGGAGCAACTGGGCCCGTGAGCCACAAATTACTGAACCTGCGCATCTGGAGCCTGTGCTCTGCAACAAGAGAGGCCGCGATAGTGAGAGGCCCATGCAAAGCGATGAAGAGTGGTCCCCACTTGCCACAACTAGAGAAAGCCCTCGCACAGAAACGAAGACCCAACACAGCAATCAATCAATCAATCAATCAATAAGAACGTGAATTTCTAAAAAAATTTTAAAAATAAAATAAAAAATAAAAATAAAAATAAATAAATAAATAAATAAATAAAATCTCTTTAGAAAAAAAAAATAATAATAAAAATGTTATTCTAAGCCTACATACAAATTTTATTAAAGAAGTTATTACCAGCAGAGACAAATGATTTCTGCACTAGATTAAGGGTGCCATGATAAATATTAACATTTGCAATATTTTGAGAAAAATTAGTAGTAGATCTGTAATTTACCCAGAGTAACATTGGCACACATCAATATCAATACAATGTCAAAAGACTTTCATACAGTGGCAGACAGAAAAGGTAGTCAAAAAGTGAAAATGGGTGTAAGAAACATTTTATAGTTTATGTACTGTTCCTTATTCTATTATTTTTTTAAGCCTGGGGTACACAAAAATCCCTAGGAGATACAGAGTTGGGTTGGAGACCAGACATAAATCACATTCCCCACTGCATAACTATGATTTTCCAGGTAAAATTATGACAAAATGAATGTCAAGAGGAAAAGCAGTTATAAACGGGAAGGCCTACATTGTGGTATAATGAATGTAGAATGTTTAATATTTGTAGTTTTAGATTCACAGAACAATCACAAACATAGTAAAAAGATTGCCATATACTTCATACCCCAATTCCCCATTATTAATATCCTACATTAAATTTTGATACATTTGTCATAATTAATGAATTTACTACCAATAGTTATTATTAACTATCCATATTTTATTCAACTTTCCTTAGTTTTTATCTAATGTCTTTTTTCACCAAGGTGTTTTGTAGAGTGACTCTTAATTGGTAGCATTTGGGCCCTGGGGAGGAAGATCACAGAAGTCAAGTGTCATTCTAATCACACATATCAAGGGTACATACTATCAATACGACTTACCACTGTTGGTGTTAACTTGTTCACCAGGCTAAGGCAGTGTTTATCAGGTTTCTCCACTGTACAGTTACTCTTTGGAAGGAAGTCACTATGCACAGCCCACACTTAGGGACTGGAGAGTTATGCTCCACCTCCCTGAGGGAGTAGCATCTATATAAATTATTTGGACAACTTTTTTTTTTTTTTTTTTTTTTTTTATTTATTTATTTATGGCTGTGTTGGGTCTTCGTTTCCGTGCGAGGGCTTCCTCCCGTTGCGGCAAGCGGGGGCCACTCCTCATCGCGGTGTGCGGGCCCCTCACCATCGCGGCCTCTCTTGTTGCGGAGCACAGGCTCCAGACGCGCAGGCTCAGCAGTCGTGGCTCACGGGCCCAGCCGCTCTGCGGCACGCGGGATCTTCCCAGACCAGGGCTCGAACCCGTGTGCCCTGCACTGGCAGGCAGACTCTCAACCACTGCGCCACCAGGGAAGCCCTTGGACAACTTTTATATAGGAAATTTGTCTATTCTCCCCATGTATTTATTTATTTAATCATCTATATAAATATGGATCCAGGAACATTTATTCTATGCTTTGAAATATAATCCAATATACTCTATTTTGTTGTTCAAACTGTTCAAGCCTTAGCCTTTGGGAGCTCTTTCAGTTGGTTCCTGTGTCCCTTTTGGCACACCCTATTCAATGCATCTGTTTGGTTTTTTTTAAACTACCTTACTTTCCATCACTACAAGATGTTCCAGGCTCATCTTGAGTATATTCTATTCCAGTCCTAGAATCAGCCATTTTTCAAAGGAGTAGAATGGGTTTTAATACAGAAATATATAGATTCAAATCCTGGCTCCATACATACTCACCTATGATCTTGGGCAAGTTATTTAGCATCTCTGAGACTCAGTGTCCTCACTTGTAAAATGAGAACAGTACTAACCTCAAAGGTTAATACTAGCACACTAGTACAAAGAACTAATAACTGTTAGGTCTAAACAAGACAACAAATGTAAAAGCCTAGTTCCCAGCTCTTTAAATACTTAATAAATATTAATTCTTTTTCATTCCCCTCTCTTTATCACCAGTGAGCAGAGCAACCTACTTCTTCCCTGCTAGTAGTCTCCCTGAATCACTGCCCATCTTCTCCCAACTGAGGCAGCCTTCAAAACAACTAGCCTGGAACAGTGACTCTTAGTTATTAACAATCTAGGGATGTCTCTCTCTGTGCATAAACTAAAACTTACACACACACACACACACACACACATACAGATGTTATGTTACTTCACATAAGTGTAAGATATTTCCAAGCTAACGTCTGTCCTTAGTATAACATACCTTTTATATTAAATGCATCATAGTAGCAATTTTGAGACACTAGTATTTCAGATGATTAATTTAGAGAAAAAGGAAAAAATCTGTCAGAATGAATAGTTACCATAACAACTACATGCAAGTGTTTTGTTTGGTTTGTTTTGTGTGTGTGTTTTGGCAGTCACTTCATCATCATTTAAAAAATGTCAGTTTCCATGACAACCAAATGCAGTTAACATTACCTCCAAATATACTCCCCAGGTATTTTTTTTTTTCTTTCATTTTATACTAAAGGTCTTTCATTTTATACTAAAGAGGTCAAGGCTATCTGGAGAAACTTACTGTAAAATCTATCAAAGACAATCCTTTATCATGAAAAGATGATCAATATCAAATAGAGTTGGATATTATGGATATTTTTTTCTCTTAACCATGTTTATCAAGGAGTTTTAAGAAAAAATACTAGAAATGATCAAAGGAAATTTGGCTAAATTTCTAGCACAGGTTATGCCCAAAGAAATAAATATTTAGTTCAGAGAGTCAGACCTCATCCTGTGTTATTAGCTTGTATTTTTATAGCACAGCTAACCTTTTAGTCACTCAGAGACATGAAACACACAACTCTGGTCCCAGTGTAGTTCACTTATCTGCAAAGGCTTTCATGGAACTGAACTTATTTCTGTTGAAGCTGAAGTTGTAATTTCATTTTTTCCCTCTACTAGTCCTGTTCTAACTTCTCTTTCTCTTTTTTCATTTATTCTCCCTTAATCCTCTCCTACTCTTCTCCTATTTTTCTCCTCTTTCCTTCCCTTCACCTTCTCCTTTTCTCTCCTTTCTTCTCCACCCATTACCCACTGTGTTATATTCTGGTAGCAATAGTAGTGATAACGGTAGTAACACAAGTCAGGGATGATGGGCTTAATAAACATTTTCTTGAGGTCAAAATACTACTTGGGAAGAACTGTAATCAAAATTTCACAGACATCAAAATACAAATACTTTATAAAAAGAACACTAAGGTGGGGACTCAGTATCTACTTAGCTTTCAGAATCATTTAATTTGAGGGTTCATTATCATGAGGCTGACTCTATAATGTACTAGTGAGTATTAGAAAAGCATATGGCTCTATTTCAGCAATTGCAAGAGATAGACAAGTATTGTTCTGTATCTATTTTTGTTCAGATATGTTCTCAATAGGCATGCCAGAAAGGTATACATAACAATTGACCTGAATGAGATCTTTTTAAAGATTCTGCAGCTGCTAATTTGCCCGGGATCAACTTAATGCTAATCAACATTGTGATACCACATGATGCTGTTATTTTTCTGAGCCTTTTATAAACTTAAACCCTATAAAATCAAGCATAACATGAAGAGGTAAAGCAATCACGGTCCCACAGTTCAATTATTTTTACTGGTATCAGCTTTACCTTTTCAGAAAGGTCCTCAGTTAGTAATTTATAGTTGTACTTTCCTTTCAGTATTCCTCAGAAAAAATATTTTATATGGAACAGGTCTTACCCACTCACTTTGATTTCACTTTTGATCTAAGAACAGGGGGTGGGGGAAGAGTTAATTATCACAAAAATATATAAACTTGGGAAATTGCAGATAATGTATCAAACTTAAAAGTTTACATATTATAGTTAGGATATTATTTCAGCTGTATGTAACACAGACCCAAAACAACGGTGATTTAAACAAGATAGAAGTATTTTATGTTCTCACATAACAGGTTTCTATAACAGCTGTGCTACATTGTGGTCACTTAAGGGCCCTGGTGCTTTTCCTTTCCTGGGATGTCATCTTGGTTCAGGATGTGATATAATCATGTTCGTGTTCCAAGCAACAGAATGGAGGCCGGGTGTGAGAAAGGCATGCCCCTCCCTTTTAGGACATGAGCTAGAAGTTCCACATTTCACTTCTGCTAACACCCTACTGTCCAGAACTTAGTCTAGTTGGTCATGTGACAGTTAAAAATAGATTCCATTTTTATGAGAAGGAAGTAGAGAATAGATACTGGGAGACAGCTGTCCATCTCTTAATTTCCATTTTCTCTAGAAAGGTGTGTGTGTGTGTATTTCTAATTTCCCCAAATTCAAAGGAGATATAGAAGAAACCAAGATAATTCTTTAATCTTAAATAAATTTGGGCCTATAAATTGGATAAAACTGTCCAGCAAAATATGCCATAGGAAAATATCAAGGCCTAACCATAGCTCTAATTTATGTACATCAAAGTATGGAGAAAGAACTCCAAGCACTTTAGCCTTTAGGAAAAACCTATCACAATTAGGAAACCTTGATTTAGCACCTGAAAAAGTATAGAAAGATCCATCTTTGTAATGTACCATGGAAAAACTGGTGTCTTCTATATATTTTTCAGAGAAACCAAGTAGGAATTATAGAAGTATAGATTACTTTCAATATCAAAATCAGCTTTAGGCTTCAGACATAGTTTCCAGACAATGATTTCATTTCAACAATATCTACTTGGCAAATTTTTAGTATGTCCAAGAAAATGTGGTATCAACTTCTGAAAGAAAAATCTAATTTTCCTATAAGAGATATGGTTTATGAATATATAACTCACATTTCCAACTTACAAAGTCCTTAAATTATAGTGATTTACCATATCTACTACAAACAGTCTAAGATATAGTTCAATATGGTAACTCATACAGGGTTGAAGACTGGGTTATCTAGGGGCAGAACTTGAGTCAGGGATTCAAGTGCACATGACTTAGTGCAGAAGTGCAATTCAGGAACAGCCTTCAAAGAAAGGAGGAAAACAGGAGCAAGGATGTGGTTTCAGGTAAAGTCTAGCTTTGACCTGATTTGTGAGGGTTTCGAGGCTCTCATAGTTCTTACTCTATAGGTCACAGAATCAGCGTGAAGGTTTTATCAATGCTAAGTGTATTTCAATCGTACATTGGGCAACAGGGAAATGACCACTGGATGTGTCCACACACCCAGTGGACCTACAGTGAGATGGACCTGAGCCATAAGTCGAGTGTCTGACTCATCTGTGCCTGCTCTATCACAGGAGTCTTAATGATGGTGCTTTGGGTCCTTGAGTAACAGAGTCAATTTAGACCCCACATCCAACAGCCCTTGAAAGGTCCAGTTAGTCCTCATTTCTCAGGGTATGGTTTCCAAAGTAAATAGCTGTAGGTCTTATAGGGAAGAACTAGGTGAATCGTTACTGTATATACTTGCCTTGTTGTTGCTGTATGGTCCTTCCTCAAGTGTTTTTGCCTTTCCTTCAGTCGATGGTTTCTGGGTCTGATACCAGGATCAGTTTTTAAAACTAGTCAAGAGTTAGTGACTTTCTAATGGGGTATCTGACCTCAGCCTTTTATTGACCTATTCTTGAACACTTTTGGTTGTATATATTAAGCAATATTCTCACTGGCTGCCCCTCTATCTTTCCCCTAGAAACAGCATTCTCTGTTGTCCATCTCCATAGATCTTTGTAGATGCTGTTCTAACTTTTCTGCCCATAAAGGTAATCGTGTCCCCATTGGTTTAGACACTTAAGAGCTGTCAATTGGCCTCTGCTATTGTAGGGTCTTGGCATCTACTACTATCAGCCCTGGCCTAAAAAGAATAGGCACTACAGTGCTTCTCACTGATGTCAGTGCCCCTCACCAGAGCATTATATATTGCTGTGGTATATGCAGTGTCCCCTGAGGCCCTTTTCAGGTAGCTGCTAGGCTACCAGTCAGCTGCTAGGCTTTCCAGTCTTATGTAGTGGACCATCACACCATGCATGCTTCTCTCTAGGCCTTTTGATTCCATCCTCTATGGTCTGCCATAGCAGTTCTGGAATCTCTTTTCCAAGCCTCTTTGAGTTTTCACAGAAGCATATTAAAACTAGGTGTCGGATGTTAAGCATATTAAAACTGGGTGTCAGGGTGTATCACAGGAGAATTTTCCCATATTAACAAACTCTCCCTTACTAGCTTTATATTCTGCCCTCCTTGACCCAGTACCCTCAGGTTTAGCATCTGCAAGTTTAATTACTATTGCTGCCTAAGTTACCTATGACATTTTCACTCAATCAGCATCAAATGAACACCTAGGGGTGTGAGAGCTATGCTAAACCTAACTCTAATAAAAGTTAGTAAAGCAGTATCAGATAAAATTAATGTTGCTGTGAGTGTTTTCGGTGCCCTCAAAAGACTGGACAGTGGTTTGCTTTGTATTTAAAATTAATACTCAGATTATTACAGTTATAAATTCAAAGTCCTATTTTTATGCTAAATCTTTAAGTTTAGCATACAAATCTTATTTTTCTATTTATAAACCTAGCAAATTTAAATAATTACTTTCAAGGGGCTTTGAATAATGCTTGGCTCCTTTTACAAATTTTATTGCATACCCTCAAATATTTCAATTACATTTGCAAATTTAATTAAGTGAATTTATATTTTAAAGTACTTTATCTACTTTAGCAAACAAAACCTTCCAGATTATAGTATAAATAGTTCACATAAATTAAATCAACTTTATAAGAACTGTGAATATAAATTTATCTTAGATATTTCAAAACATCACATAAACTTAAGATTTCAACTGAAAATCATAGCAACTATATTTTACTACAATTATGGTTTTTGTACTCAATTTTACACTTTAAATTATTGGGCTTATAAGATTATCACACTAATACATCAAATTATCTTAAAATTTGTAAATAGATGAAAAGTATCTATCACATATCTTCCAAAGATTAAAAATTAATTCTAATATTTTTACTTTTTAATAATTTTGTTCTTAATTTTAAGTATCCTGGAGTTGAAATATATGTACCCACTAAGGAAGAAAATTATCTCAGTTAATTGAGGTTATATAACATCTTGAATAGGAGACAGAGCTGTCAACTTCTAGAGAGATTTGTTTCAAACCTGCACAATGAGGCTGAGCCCTTTTCAATACTTCAAACCTTTCAGTACTTCAAAACAATTTATTCTTGCAGTTCACACAACCTACTTTTTATTTCAATTCTCACCCAGGTTGATCATTTGATTGAATTTTGCATTGAGGGGGTTTTAAAAGATCTAAATTTCTTCCTGCCTAACCCTAAAGCCCTTTGAATTTGACACAATCCTAGGTTATGTATTTGTTCGTTATTTTTCTTTTAATTTAAAGACCCTGATTGAGTTTTGGCAGACTGCATTTGTCTGTGTCCTTAATACCATGCAACTCTTCTGTATATTTAAAATGATTCCCAATGAATTTTGATATTTCACATTAGCTTTACTTGACTGTAGATGCAACTTACAAAGTCCTTCTATTGACAAATAATAAGGTACCATTGCACACTCAGAAAGCAATCATTTCTTCATCTGAAGTTCCCACTGCTGCAAATTTGTCTAACCATCCATCCATTCATTCATTCACTGAACATTTAGCAAAGCCCTCACTGCTACGGAATACCTTCTCAGGGAGGAAATCAACTAACTGAGAATTTATTGCCTCTTGTTGAGGAGAAATACGTAAGAAAAGAAGCATTTCCAGTTCTCTCATCTATATGATGAGAATAATGAATATAAAACTGCACAGTGCTGAGGAATATAGTCAACCTTGAATAAAGGTATACCAGAGCACTTAAGATAAAACTGGACTCTGTTTGGAGGTGTATTCCTGGGAAATGAGCATAAGGATCACCCCATCTCTTTGTAAACAATCAGGAATTTGGTGAGGTTGTTTGTTACTTGTCTGTGACTAGGGTGAATATAAGGCATTTAGTTTCACTCTCAGTGGTTTCTTAAATGACATTGGAGCTTGGAGCCTCATGGTATTTATCTATAGTCTGAATACATGTTTCTACAGTTTGTAGAAACAAAAAAAAAGAATTCATTAACAAGTATCTGTTAAGCATCCACTATTCATCCATTATTCAGCACTGTTCTGCATGCTGAGGATACAGGAATGAACAAAACAGATAGACCAAATTCCTATTTTCATGGAGCTTACATTCTGGTGGCTATGGTCTCCAGATGACTAGGGTATAAAAGGAAGCCAAGAGGATTTTTTAAAAATACCTGTAAAAATGTGGAAAAGAAGTTTTTCATGCCTGGTATAACCCACTTTACATGGGAGGTATCATCAGTAATCTACCTGTCCCTGTGGTGAACTCTGGAGCATTCTGTGTTGTTTCTTGCTTTGTTTTGTTTTAGCAACCCCAATTAATTTCTATGTATGTTCCATTGAGGACAATTTATTAAGACTTTTTTTTGGTGCCTTTCCCTCATTGCATTATGAAAACCACAGAGCTAATAAATGTGAAAAAAAGTAATCATGGTATATAACATGAATTATTACTATACTATAATTTGTGTTGAACTGCACATTACAATCCTATTTCAAAACGCTACACTTTAAGGCAGCTTGAACTGATTTCTTGGAATTTTATACTTTCTCTTAAGACTTTTATGTGAATGATTCAAGACATCTGATGAAAAGTGACTGGAACTGTAATTTATGTAATTATTTAATGTTCTTTGGGATTTATTCTAATGAACTGAGTGTCATAGTCTAGCACTGGACTCTTCTCATACAGTCTTTACTCCACTGTGTTGATAAACAATGTTGCTATAATCTATACCAGCATGACAGCTGACTTATGTGGCTGATCTCTAGCTATTCTAGAATTTGCATCTCTGTGTTTTCCTGGTGAGCTCACACAGTTTTTATGTTATGGGTGCCACATATACTGTATTTTCATTTTTAATTTCTGTGATTGATAGTGATTCAGCCTCATTGCCCATTACCTTTTCTTACATGATTTTATTTTATTTTAATTTTTTGATGAGGACATTTAAGTTCTACTCTCTTCTTAGATGATTTTAAATTTCAAATCTTACTCAGTGAAGCTCTATTGCAAAGCTTTATTATGAACTCCACATGCAAAGTTTTTCCTGACACATGGAGGTGAGAAATTTCCAAACTTGTAGTGTTAACAGAATTATTACAGCTCTGCAATATAAGTAGGTAGTTCAATTTGTGAAGTTGAAATCCTATAAGTGAGTCAAATTGATTGAGTCTCAGAAAGAAAATTCATAAATGTTCATGTTCATCATTTAAAATCGCCAAAAACTGGAAATAACACAAATATCCATGAACAGGTAAATAAAATGTTGTATGTGCAGAGAATAAAACATTACTTGGCAGTGAAATGAAATGAACTACTGATATCATGGACGGCTTACAAAAACATTATGCTGAGTCAAAGAAGCAAGAGAAAAATAGAATACATACTCGATTCAATTTATATAAGATGCAAATTAATCTACAATGACACAGAGCAGATCAGTGGGGCAAGGGGTGGGAAGAGGGATCGACTGCAGAGGGACATGAGGGTTTTTTAGGGGGCAATGAAGATGTTCTGTTCTGTAATGAGGTGATTGTTTCATTGGCATCTACAATTGACATGATTCACAAAACTATATACTTTAAATGAATAAATTTATTGCATATAAATTATTCCTCAGTAACATCGATAAGAGAAATAATTTCTTGAGAGAATGAAAGAAAAATCACGTATAAAGTGAAGACAATCTATTGGGTTGGACAAAACATTCCTTTGGTTTTTAAGTTAAAAAAAACACATTTTTCACTTTCACCAAGAACTTTATTGAACAACGTATTCATCATTTTGTTCCACTACCTTCTGCCATTTTTCAGGCAACTTCATAATTCCATCTTCCCAAAACTTGTTATCTTTTTGAGCTAAGAACTGCTCCAGGTGCCTTTTACAGTCTTCCAGTGAATTGAAATATTTTCCATTAAGAGAATTTTGTAAAGACCCAAGTAAATGGAAATCCAAAGGTGCGATATCTGGTGAATAACGCAGATGAATCAGAACTTCCCAGCCAAGCTGTAAGAGTTTTTGCCTGGTCATCAAAGAAACATGCAGTCTTGCGTTATCCTGATGGAAGAGTATGCATTTTCTGGTGACTAATTCTGGTCGCTTTTCATCGAGTGCTGCTTTCAGTTGGTCTAACTGGGAGCAGTACTTGTTGGAATTAATCGTTTGGTTTTCCAGAAGGAGCTCATAATAGAGGACTCCCTTCCAATCCCACAATATACACAACATCACCTTCTTTGGATGAAGACCAGCCTTTGGTGCGGTTGGTGGTGGTTCATTTCGCTTGCCCCATGATCTCTTCCGTTCCACATTATTGTACAGTATCCACTTTTCATGGCCTGTCACAATTTGTTTTAAAAATGGAACATCTTTCGTTACATTTAAGTAGAGAACTGCATGTGGAAGTACGGTCAAGAAGGTTTTTTTTGCTTAACTTATGTGGAACCCAAACATCAAAGCAATTAACGTAACCAAGCTGGTACAAATTATTTTCAACACTTGATTTGGATATTTTGAGTATGTCGGCTATCTCCTGCGTGGTATAACATTGATTGTTCTCAATTAATGTCTCGATTTGATCGCTATCAACTTCAACTGGTTTACCTGACTATGGAGCATCGTCCAGAGAGAAATCTCCAGCACGAAACTCCACAAACCACTTCTGACACGTTCAATCAGTCACAGCACCTTCTCCATATACTGCACAAATCTTTTTGTGCATTTCAGTTGTGTTTTTACCTTTCTTGAAAAATAAAACATAATATGCCGAAAATGTTGCTTTTTTTTTTCCATCTTCAATATTAAAATGGCTACACACAAATTCACCAGTTTTGATACGTTTTTTTAAAATGCATGCTGATAATGACAGCTGTCACAATACAATCTAACAAAATTGTTTTGGATGAAGTTAAATACAACTAAGGGCTACTACAGCCATCTTACAGAAAAAAACAATGAACGAGCTTTTTGGCCAACCCAATAGTATAACATTAGAATTACCTTCAACATTAAAATCTCAAATTCATTAGTACTTCTTCAAAATAAGGAAGACAGAGGAATTTAGCTCTTTATTCTAGAAGCCTTATTCAAATGTCTCTCTCTCTCTTTCACTGTACACACACACACACACACATACACATACACATACATTGCACTTTAAATTTCATATGCAAAGGCCACTTCTGTTATCCCCTTTACAGAACTAACTCAAGTGCTAAAACTGAGATAAGAAGTTATGAGCCAAATGAAAATACATGAAGGTGATGAAGAGTAGAAATTTTTGTTCCCCTAAACTTTCTGTTCCTGAACGATACATGCAATCTCAATCTCTGGCTTCTATGGTGCTTACGTTTCTAATCATGCTTTTGAAGGGAGCAAACAGTCCTAAATTCCCTGCCAACACCAAGCAACCCTTCCTCATTGGCCAGAGTTTGAAATAATCATTGCAGAATTTGCCTCAGTAACCATATTGGATAGTGCAGTTAACGTTAATGTTTTGAGTGGCAGCTTCTGTTTCTTGGAAAATACAAAAATGAGTCACATGAAAAATTCAGGGGTTACTGTCAGGGCCTACCTCTGAACGTGGGTCACTTTAGCAGAGCTCCAGGACAGATTCAGATCATCTCCTCATTGTTACTCTAAGGGCAGAAACTGCACCTAGAAAAACTGCTGCATCTCTGATGGAAGAAGGATTGTTCAGTTAGGGCAGAGTCGCTTACAATGTAGCTAGAACCTTCCTACAGCTGACGTGTACATGCTTCTTGTTATAACAAACATGCCCCCAACTGAAATAATTAAATATTTTCTCATTAAGGTGAGTTTGAATTGCCAGTCTGCTTTTGCAAACCCGTAAAGGGAAAAATTAACTCAGTGTTCCTTCTGACTGGAGTCCTTCGTGCCAGTGTTCATCCCAGATACCTGCATGGCTTGCTCTCTCACCTACTTTAGGTGCTTATTAAAACAGGACCTTTCTCAGCAAAATATCTTTGACCACTTATTTAAAATGGAACCTTACCAAATCTCACCCCTCTACATATGCACATGCACACACACACCACTATGTCCCTTTTTGTTTTATATTGTATCCCTCATTCCATAATATGATAAACTTTGTATTTTACTCATTTATTTTCCATCTTCCCTCCTCATCCCATTAACCTCCACGTTTTTGTTTTTTTTTTCTGATTTGTTCACTCACTACTGTATTCTGAGGTCTAGAAGAATTCCTGGAACACAGTAGGCACCAATTAAATATTGAGTAATAAATGAATGAATGAATGGCTATGATACAGAGAGGAGATGATAGTTGCAATACACAGATTAGAGCCCAATTAACTAACAGACTGGTAGGAGTAAGCAGGGAGTTTTCCTCACATTTTGATTTGGAAAGCTCCCATGAGCCTTCATGAACAGAGCATCTAGAATTCTAAACTCCACTATTTTCCAAACAATTACAATTATTGTTCCATAAGATCTTGATATGTGTTTGTTATTAAATAGTGTCTATGGATAATTACATTTTAGAAATATACATTATATTTATTTCTTAAAGAAGCATAAAGCACACTTTATTAAGAACTCAGAAATTCATGGATAAAATCGAATTTATAAAAAAACACATCAACGAGCTAATTTTTAAACCCACTTTCCCGAATTTATTTGCCAATGTTCCCTTCCCCTTTGAAACATCTGTTAACATCTCACTGAGAAGTAGTATTCAGGGAAGCACAATTTAGAGAAAAACTCTACTAGCCACCTAAGAACTCAGAAGGTATAACACCAAAACAGACTTCTGAAAAGAATTGCTTAAGAATTAAATTTAACCAAATGAGAAGTGAATAATAAAAATGAATCAAAGTGAGAAGGACAAATATTTTGTAGAAACTATGAACTATGGATTTACATTTAAGGCTTAGTAATAAAATTATATAGAGTTAGGGCTAAATCCATGTAATTGCTGAGTAATTTTTTGAAGTTTAGTGCAGTTTAAGAAAGGATTTTGAAATAGAATAAAGAATACAAAAATAAAATTGATGCTACATAAGTGAGAATCTAGAAATAATGAAAGTTACACGTATAAATAGTAGATAGATTCTTCATTAAATTTTGGGACAACTGACCCTCCACTTGGTGTAGGGGAATGCCCACCACACACACAAAAATTAATCACTGATTAATTATGGGTTAAAATTTAACATAAAAAATCATGACAAGATGAATAAGAAAGAGATACTTCAATAATTTTGGGCTAAAGTCTTTTGAAGCAGAATGCCATGGTCAGAAAACTATTCAAAAAGTCACAGGTATGTCTCCATTGTACTTAATTATTTGTACATGAAAAAGTCACAAAAAGTTAAGGAGAAACAACAATGTTTAAAATATATGACAAAGCATTATGTCTTTTACTGAGATTTTTATAATTTAATAAAAATGAATACAAGCACCCTCAAATCCATGTTTTTTTTTTCATCAAAGAAGGATACACAAGTAAGCATTAAACTTTTGAAGAGGCTTGAATTCTTTTAATTAGCATCTATCAATTTGTCAAAATTAACAAGATTGATAATTCTTAGAACCAGCAAGTGTTTGGGGAAATAGGTACTATCAAATATATCATTGATAAGAGTGTCCTTCTCTCCCAATAAGTATCAGAATTAAAACTACTTTCACCTCAACAACTCTACTTCTAAAAATTGATCTAAATGAAGGAACTAGAAATATGGAAAACAACATGTCTATATTCAATGGAGCTTTTCTCTTTTTTAATTCAGAAATTAACTATTAACAGTCAAAATTTGGGGGGATTTGTAACATAATTTTTAAAATATGGGCTTTGGAATTAGGACCCAGCTATACTGACTACTCAGACCGTGAGCAGTCTTAATTTCCTTAAGTCTCAGTTTCTCATGTAATAGACAAACACACACACACACACACCCCTGAATATACTGATTCAATAGAATATTATGCAGCTTTTCAAACAAATGACATATGTCATGCCTTGACATGGAAAAAGTTCATGATACGTTGTTAAGTGAAAAACAACCTGGTCCAGTAGACACATTAGATATCTCATATGCCCAACTATATATCATATAGTGTAACATGAAAAAATACATATTAAAGTATTAGCAATGATTATCTCAGAGAATAGAGAGATGGTAGGTCAGGGGAAAGGACTAAGTATAAGAGGAGACTTCGGTTTTCTACTTCATATATTCTATAATCTTTAAATATTTTTCAACTAATGGGTATCACTTTTATAAATCAGCAAAAACAAAAATATAATATCTCCAAAAAACATCAAGCCAAACAAGCCTATTTGGTGTATCTTTATAACACCCTCTGAAGCTTCCCCCTGAAGGCAGGACATGTTATCAATGTTGTTCAATTTAAAATTAAAAAGGAAAGTCCAGCCTGTACTCAAAGTTAGGTATACCTGAGATTCATAGATCCCCATCTATTAATCTTTTTATAAAAAAAAAAAACTTCCCAATAATTTATTTTTGAATCCTAAGGACTGAATTCTCCATCGGGTAATTAATCCTGTTACAGGATTAGAATAAGATTTAATAAGGAACTCAAGGGAATGCTATTTAAAATCATTTTTTAAACTCTTCTGGATTTGAAAGTGAAATAAGACACTGAGTTGAGACACAAAGAGCAAGCTAATCTCAAAGTTAGAGGTTAATCCTAGGATCATGAATTTTAATAGTTATTATGTAATTTTGTCATTTGAAGGAAAAGACTTAAATGCTATTTCCACGTTTGCTTAAATAATCTCTCAATGCAGCAATTCACTGAAATTTAATTACAGCCTGGATGGTGATTCTTCTGCCCGACCTGGAACACTGGTATAGACTCATCCAGTGTTCATTGTAAACTGGAACACAACTCCAAGAGTATGTGGAGCAATGATGTGGGTGGAGAAAGAACACCAGATCACACAAAGAAAGACACCTGGTGATTTAATTACTCTAAAAAGAGTAGTTCTATTAAAACATCTTCTGGGGATAATTTTCTAACTAAGAAGAGAGAGTTCAAAAAAAAAAAAAAAAAAAGAAGAGAGAGTTCACCATCCACTTAATAATATGAATTTATTCTAGAACCAGACCAATATTTCTGGAGTTCATAGAATCAGAAACCCAACATCTTCAGAACACCTTTTTTAAAATAAAAATCTTTGCACAATGCAGTGAAACTTCTCATGTTGACATTTGGAGTAGATCATAATTCAGAGGAAATGTTATATTGGAAATGCACCATTAAAATATATTTTGAATTTAAAAATTGCTATTTCATATCTGAAGAGGTGATCTATTGTACTTTCCCAAACAAAATAAATAATCTGAAGCTACTAAATTAAGATGACATTTTTAGAACTCCTATAGTTCACTTTAATAAGATTTTATTAAAGTTGCCCCTAAGCTTTCTCACTTTAATTCAATTTATAACTTCTAAATATATCCTTCAGAAGACATGCAAACATTTAATCAAAATACTCTATATATTAACCCTTTGAAGATACTGCAAATACCTACCGTATCATTTCACCACGTACACCAGTAGCTCTCCAGTGATGACCACCAGCATCTCACACACAGACTTCTGCACGTCTTCTTCAATACTCTCCAGTTTTCTTCAGTACTTCCTGTGGTTTGCTCTCCTAACAGCAGCCAAAGGGATTCTTTTAAAATTTAACTCCCATCATGGCACTCTCCGGCACAAAATTTTCCCATAACCCTAGCCCTCCCCTGCACCCCCAATTACAGAATAATCCAAAGACCACAGTCAACTTTATGATCTGGCAGATCTAGCATTCTCTTCCCTTCCACTGTTTTGGAGGCACTGTCCTGCATTGTGCTCCTCAAATACACCCTTACCTTCTTTCCTACATGGAAAGGTCTGTCCATAGGTATCTCTACTGCTTCCTTCCTCTCTTCCTTTAGATCTCTGCTTAAATGTCACCTCAACAGAGAGGCCTCTTCTGAGACCCACTACCATTCGTATCGCATTCTTATGTCTGATAGTATATTTTATATTTATTTTATATATTATATGTATTTATTTATATATATTTGTTTTGGTTTTGCTACTCTTGTTATTTCTCATCACAAGAATATAAGCTCCATTAAAGTATAGGTTTTAACTGTTTTCAATACCAGACACATAGTGGGTACCCAATAAATACTTGTTGAATAAATTGATGAGGATTTGAAGAAATAACTCACTGTTATTTATTTTCCAGAGTATATGACTTTTAATATCTCTAACATTCTCTACAAGCCCTGATACGCAATATACCCAATCTATTATTTTTTTCACTTTTCCATATTCTTAAACTATGAAGCTCAGTACTAGCCATTTGAAGGTTATGAGTATTATCATATGTAGAATGTAAGAATTTTTTCTGAGTATAAAACCTACGTTGGATTTTTCTTTCAGAATTAAAAAAATAATATTCTATTTTTTTGTTTCTATTACTTATTTCTAGTAATAAGGCAGAAGTCAGTCTAATTTTTCTTTATTTTAGTGCAATCTCTCTAGTCTCTCACTGAACTTATATTTTCTTTGCTTTTAATTTTCTACAGTTTAGCTTTGAGGGTCTTAAACATGGATTTTTTAAAAAATTTTGTTTGGGTTCATAAGTCTTCTTGAATCTCCGGTTTAATGTATTTTATCATTTTGAAAACAATAGCCATAATCTATTTAAATATCCCTTCTGTTTCATTCTTTCATTTATTTCTTTCTAGAACCTTAATTATATTAAATTGAAATTTGTCACTGTATCCTTTTTGTCTCCAAACTTTTCTTCTGTATTTTTCATTTTTGTCTCTGTTTTTCAATCTGAATGTGTTTTTCTTACCTATATTTCACTAATTATATCTTTGGTTGTCCTTAACCTACTTTTAAATATATCCATTAAGATCTTAATTTTTAATGTATTTTTTAGTTCTAAAATATCTTTGTTTTCTTTTTCAGTTCTGCTATCTCCCTTTTTAAAATATTTTCCAGCTATCTACTGAAGTTCCTTATCTTGTTCTTTCTCTCCTTGAACATAAAAGCATACTTATTTTAAACTATCTCATAACTGCAATTACAATATCTCAATCCCCTAAAAGTCTGTTTCTATTTTCTGTTATGTCTAGTTCTCATTTGTGTTATCTCACAGCATGGTTTGTCCAGTTATTTTTTATTGCATGCCAAACACTAATATGAAAAATTACTTTTAGAAATAGTCTGAGGCCTAGAATGATGGTATATTTCTTCAGAGAGAATTTTTATTTGCTTTGCCAGGTTCTTGGGAACACTAGCAATCTGGGATAACCATAATCTAACTTCTGGTGTTAGGTGATTTGGTTTCAGGTTTCATTCCCTATAAGGGCTATACTATTTCTAATGCATCCTTATTCCTAGGAATCAGAACTTCGGTGTCCCCCATGAAATAGCAGAGAGTTTATTAGACCTTTTTCTACATTTAAGAGGCTCAAGACTTCAACTTTCTTCCCCCTGAGCCACACAAAACTGTCAAACACTGGTTAGTTTTTTGATCACTTATTTTGGGATTGGAAAATGCCCCTAGGAGAAATGTGCCCCTAGAGTCCAGGCTTGCACAACTTGAGATTTGCTTAATCTCTCCGATTTTGGTTCAGGTCTTCTTTACTATCAGCTTTTTAATCCTTCAAGCCAAAGGTTTGAATATACTTGTCGAGCTTACCTATTACTCAGTCTGCCACTGAAAATAAAACATGTTGTATTTAAATGAGGAGGTGAATATAGAAGCAGATACCAGAGTTCCATAATAGTAGGATGTGGTGAGACCAAGGATCCAAGATGGTGTACATCTCAGTTCATAACAGTTTAACTTGATAATTAGTAAAGACCAGTCCCTCAATGTTCCTCAAACAATACCGTGATACTCTGTAAATCCTCAGGAAAAAGAAGTTAGGGAAGAATATCTTAATTAACTGAGAAAAACCACTATAGAATTTAAACATATTTAAAGAGAAGATAAAGTTAGTCATCTAGGGCACTACGAGACATATCTGGGCCCCAATCTATGCCTATTTAAAGCCATATATAGCTAACCTCAGGTATGGCCTCAGGATCAACCTATGGTGTGCAGAAAATGTTTAATTCCTCACTGGATGATTTTCTATTGGGTTTAACTTAGTATAAAGTTAGAAACACATTTTATAAGTTCTTAATTTAATAAAATTAGCATTAATTAAAAGTCCTAGTTATTGAATCTTCTATATGTCAAGAACCATTCTAAGCTCTTTTAGATATATTACAGAGATAATGTATCTGCCTGGGTTCAAATCCTAGCTCTGCTTCTTACAAGCTGTTTGACCTTGTGAAAGTTATTCCATCTCTGGATACCTCAATTTCCTTGTGCAAAATTGGAATAATGATAGCACCTACCTCGAAATGTTGATTTAACAACTAAATGAGTTCAATTACATAAAGTTTTTAAACCAGGACCTGGTAGGTAGAAAGTGCTCAATAAATGTTGGTTACTATTACCTCCAAATTTAAGATAACTCTTCAAGATTGGAGTTATTATTCCCATTTTTCAAGGCAGTAGATTCAGTGATGGGAAGTAACATTTCAAAAGTTATAAAATAAGTGGCAGAGCCTAGAAATGACTTTGAGTTTATCAGGTTCCAAAATTTGTAGTACATTCACTTTATGGCAATGACCCTATTTTATCTCAGCATATGGCCTACTTTCCTGTTTGGCTGAGACCAAGAACATAACACTGAATATATCAAATTCCTTCCCCTGACATCCAAATCTCTCTGTATAATTTTATCCTTTTCCCTTGTCTTTTTATTTCCTTGACTAAATTATATGTCTTAGTTTTTACTACTTTCCTTCTCCATTGGATTCCTTCTACCCATAAATATACTTGTCCTTCTATTCTAAAACAATTAAACAATAAAATATACATAAAAATAAACTCTTTATTTTACTCCTTCATGAACCTCTACTATTTCTCTCCTTTAAATATCCAGCTTTTTTAAAAAAATTAATCTTATTCAGTGCCCTAAAGCACCCATCCACTAGTAAATCCTATAATTTAGCTTCCATTCCTACCATTCAATGGAAATTGCTCCCTTAAGACTGAATTTCCAAATCAGCTGTTGTTCCTCTACCATCTACCTTTGATCTTCCTGCAAGATTTGACAGTTAACATTCCTCTCTGGACCATTCTATTGTTTTCTTTTTGTGTGGCTCTGAACTATCCAAGATTCCTTCCTATTTTAATTATATTTCGTTGGTTAACTTTTTTGAAAATTTCTAATATTCCCTCATCTTCTAAATGATGGAATTTCTCCCAACTCTCTGAACTAAGCATTCTTTCTCTCTGAATTTGTGGTCACATTCACTCCTAAACCTTGACTATAAATTATACAGATGTTTCTAAAACCTTATCTTGGGACCTTCAGTCCTACCCAAATCCAGGCACATTTTCAACTGCTTAGAGAATTCTTTAAGGATGTGCTCTTCCAATCCTCAACCTCAACATATATCTCTTAGTCTATAAACTATCATTAATAAGTGGAAGTGGAATCTCAGCTTTCTTATCCCAACTACATACATTCTCACTTGTTCAAACTTTTCTTTCCACTCTGTTCCTTACTTGACCTGAGAGACACATACTGCCAGGACTTGAAGTAAAGTATATCATCTATGTGAAAATACTTTAAAGGCCATAAGGATATTTCACTGTGCTTTATTTATGTTTTTAAATTTGCCAATATTTAAGGTCTACTTCCTCTTCCTGTTCTGGTATCAGTATAAAAGAAAATAGTCATTATATTATTCTGTATTATGATTTTCCACAACTTATCAAGTAACCCTCTATTTTCTTTTCTATTCCAACAAGTGGTATACAGTCAAATATTTAACAAGAAGCTCTCCAGAAGTGAGAGATCTTGCATTTATTATGTGGAAGGTAAAGTCAGAGTGCTGGGAATAATACATAAGGCAGACAGAGAAAATATTGTTCCAAACAGCTTATATTCTTATTGGGGGTTGGGGGAGACAGATAACAAACAACAACAAAAATAGACAAAATATTTTCTTATAATAAAATTGGCTAAGTAGGAAATGAATAGAGTTATGAAATTAGAAAGTAATAGTAGTTCATAACTAACAGAATGGCTCTTTCTTCTATTTTCTAGGTCCTAAAAGTCTTATTTAGTAAAGCCCTAATGCCCTAACTTACTTTGTATAACTATGGGAATAATTGAGTTTTACCTGTTCTGTGAAGTTTGATGCCATTTTCAGAACTTTCAAATCAACTGACAATAATACAAAATGGCAGAATTTAGTGTCATACATAAAGTAAACAAGTATATTCTTCCTCCCCCTTACCTCTTATGCAGTGCCAGAAAGGAAGGGACATTGTCAGAGGTATAGGATTATTGAACTTTAATACTGAAAGGAAATGAAAGGTACTCAGGTGGGGAGGAAGTAATTTCTTTTATGGTTTGAAGGAGCTCTAGGCTTTTATTTTCCTTTTTAAAGAATTATTTCTAAAAACTCTTTGCAGAAATATCTGTTATGCCATTGATGTCTTAAATTAGTAACAGAACTATAATTTATTATTAAGCAACATTCAGCAATTATGTTGAAACAACTGCCAATTAGCTTCCACATAATATCATCACTAAGAAAGGATTGCAGTGTTTAGTTTTTGATCCAATAACTGTATACAAATAGTGAAATAGTTACTTATATAAATGATAAGCATTCATAAGTGTATTATAAATCATAGCATGGGTTATGCTTTTATTGTGTATTTCACAGATATTTTCAATTATGACTTGAGAGCTGTGAAAATACTTTCTTATTTAGATAGTTACATTTTGTACAGCTTTCCTTAGACTTCAAGACCTAATTCAGGCAACTGGCTTGGGAATGTGAGTACATGTATTATTATTTTCATTACCATATTATTCATTTATATAGCATCTCTCTTCCTCAAGGGTCTCAAGGTGATTTACAAACATTAATTGCCAAGTGTTCCCATAGTGTTCCTTTGAGATATATAAACCTAAAGTTGGACTAATTAAAAATTATAATCAAATCCCCATCTTACACACACACCACACCACAGACACACACACACACACACACAACTTATTTATTTATAAACCAACCCCTTCTAGGCTGTGGAAGTGTAACTGTTCAGGAGTGAGTGATAAGGTAACAATGGCAGAAGCTGGAAACAGGACTCATGAGAATCCTGCCCTTTTTTGAAGTGATTTGTCTATGTGGAAAACCAAAAATGAGAGGATTTGAAGCTAAGTCCATGAAAATTTTGATTTTTTACCAAGAAAAATTATGACAACAAAAATGAGATGGTATGAAGCTAAGTCCATAAGAAGTTTGATTATACCAACACAATTCTAACTCCAAGCTTGCACTTCCAGTATAGTAGGAAAATTCCACCTCAGCCATTATTGAACTTGCTTCTCCATTCTAGTACTGCATTAGACTCTCAAAGACCCATGTGATATTCAAAGGAAAGATCTCTAATATCTGAGCTCTCTGGGCTTCGCTTGACATCCTCACTAATGTTGGTTCATTGCTGTCTAGTGATTCTCTGCCTTTGGGCCACATGCGTACACACTGCCTCCCTGATCACACAAGGAAGCCAGCCCCTCTAAGTTCTGGCTGCCTCACTGGGGTACTGCTGTAGAGAATAGCAACAGAGCCAAAAATTAATTTTTTGAAAAAATTAATAAATTTGATGAACCTCCAGTGAGATTTGATCAAGATAAAAAGAGCAAGCCAAATAACCAATACCAAGAATAAAAGGAAACATCAATAAAGATCAGGCATTAAAAGACAGTACAATATAAACAACTCTGTTGACAAATAAAATTTTAGATGAAATTAAAAAATTCTATAAACTACAATTCATAAAACTAAAAAAAAAATAGAAAAATCTATATAGTACACATTTAACTATTAAAGATATTTTCAATAATTTCAGGTACATGAGATAAGTCAAGCACCTAGGGCTGTCAGTACCAAATATGTCACTCTTTCCCTGGCATTAGTTTTCCCTTCTGTAAATAGGAAGTTCAACTGTATTATCATTGCACAAAGAAAATTCCAGACCAATAAGTTTTCACCAGAGAATTCTGCCAAACACATAAGAAAGAAATAACACCAGTGTTACATACCCTCTTCCAGAGAATAGAAAAAGTGGGTACATTTTTCAGCTCCTTGTGGGGCCATCAGAACTTTGATACCAAACCACAAAAATAATAGTACAAGAAAAGAAGAACATAGACCAAACTCACTCATGTACATAGATGCAAAATATTCTAAACAAAGTATTAGCAAAACTATTTCAATAAGCAATGCAATATATTATGACAAAGTAGCATTTATTTCAGAAATGCAATGTTGATTTAACATTAGAAAATCATTGTACTCTATCCTCTGAGTAAAGAAGAAAAACCACATGATCATCTCAATTAATGTAGAAAAAAAGTTTAATGAAATTTAATATTGATCCATGATTTAGAAAGAAAATCTTGGAAAATTAAAAATGGAAGGGATATTTCTTAATCTTCTACAGGTATTTACCAAAAGCCTACAGCAAAATATCTTATTTAATGAATAGTCATACTTTCTCTTTGAGATTAGGAATAAAACAAGGATCATTTGAATTCAAAACTTTTTAAAAAAGCTAGACACCAATGATACACACATATACACGTGCACACACACAACAAAAGTAAGAATAGTTGTCTTCAGGAAGGTAAAAATAAATAAGGTTGGTCAGGTTTATTCAAAACTATGTATTAATGTAACAGCAGTAAGGATAGTTTGATGTTTGGGATCATGTCAATCAACACATTATAATGGATGTAGAGGATAGCAGTACAACAACCCAGGAAACCTGAATTTCAGGCAAAGGGGACGGAGAAAAGGTAAGGGTGCCAAGAATAAAATCTTACCTGACTAACAGAATTCTAATCAGATGTAGGTGAATTCTGTGTGGCATGTGCCTTTGGCTGGCCCTTTCGCCAGCAGGCTGCTTTCAAGAATTTTTCAGTTCCTAATGCCTGGTGGGAAGCCCACTGAGAGAAGCCTTCTTAAGTGTTGTCATAAATGTTTACTTTCCTCGGTAACCCAGACAAGACACGACATGCAACATGGCTTCATCAACCCTTCGAGTACAGCTCTCTACCAAATTGTAATCTCTCTCTGGAGCTATGAGAAAGTTCTCTCTGTAAGCCTCAGCTTCCTTATCTGTAAAATGGAGACATTAATTGTTCCTACCTCAGAGTTGTTATACAGGTAACAGTTGACATACATAAAACATTTAGAATATTGTTTGGCATATAGTAAGTGCTCAGTAGGTATTAGCTATTATTATCTTTTTTTTTTTTTTTTTTTTTTTTAAAGGATTTTCTTATTTATTTATTTATTTATTTATTTATTTATTTTTGGCTGTGTTGGGTCTTCGGTTCGTGCGAGGGCTTTCTCCAGTTGCGGCAAGCGGGGGCCACTCTTCATCGCGGTGCGGGGACCGCTCTTCATCGCGGTGCGCGGGCCTTTCTCTATCGCGGCCCCTCCCGTCGCGGGGCACAGGCTCCAGACGCGCAGGCTCAGCAATTGTGGCTCACGGGCCCAGCTGCTCCGTGGCATGTGGGATCTTCCCAGACCAGGGCTCGAACCCGTGTCCCCTGCATTAGCAGGCAGATTCTCAACCACTGCGCCACCAGGGAAGCCCCAGCTATTATTATCTTGATCATTAATACCCACCACAGGTGGATTTATTCTTTAGTTCCTAAACAACAATTATATCAGAATATAATCAGTATATTAGATTATTTGATCTTGTGTGGCAGGATGAGTTGAATATCCATTGGCTAATCCATGTCAAGCTAAGCCAAGAAGAAGCTGGTCTTAGGCGTCCCTGGTGGCACAGTGGTTAAGAATCTGCCTGCCAATGCAGGGGACACGGGTTCGAGTCCTGGTCCAGGAAGATCCCACATGCCGCGGAGCAACTAAGCCAATGCACCACAACTACTGAGCCCACACGCCACAACTACTGAAGCCCGCATGCCTAGAGCCCATGCTCCGCAATAAGAGAAGACACTGCAATGAGAAGCCTGCGCACTGCAACCAAGAGTAGCCCCGGCTCACTGCAACAAAAGAAAGCCCGCACGCAGCAACAAAGACCCAATGCAGCCAAAAATTAATTAATTAATTAATTAATTAATTTAAAAAAATTATAAAAGAATCTGGTCTTTTCTCAGTCTTGCTTTCCCATAGATGGACATCAAGCATCAAGCCTGAAAACCCATTCCTGCTGATTTCCCATCTCATGCTCTCCTATTTCAGGTGAAGAACTACTCAAATAAAAGCTGTCTCTCTCCTTCTCTCTCTCTCACATGTTCTTACTTGCACAGACATATGCATGTACATAAGATGTGCAAGACAAAAATTACAGACACAAGCTATTTGTACCAGGAAAAGGAAATCTCCCCACACAATCCCCCCAAAAGTCTTAGAGCCACAGCTCTGCCTCAGCCTCCCATAGGATTTCCTTTACCAACTTTCATTAAGAATCTCAGGCTACAAGAGTTGCATTTAAAAAATAGTTTTCCTTAAGGAAAACTGAGGTGTACCTCTGCATTATAAGATAGGTCTTAAAGGATACATTCAGGTATGTTTTCCCCCCAAACAAGGGACAGTCTGCTCCAAAAGTACATTCAAGTCTCAACCTCTTATAAAACAGAAAGTGTTCTCAACTTGTTAATAACAGTAATTAAAAAACAAAATTTAGTGTCACGTTTCAGACAGGACTGTAAAAAGAGAAACCTCAATAACGTATTTTTGGGATCTTTTTTGGACAATTGTATGAGTCCATGTTTCAAATACTTCCCTCAAAAGTATTAAAAAATGAAAAATGAGGAGAAGACCTGGATGTTTGTCTTAATTTGAGCTTCTGTTCTTTGAGATTCTTACCAACTGTAAATTCTTAAGTATATGAATAAGCTGTGATTATCGGGGGAGCCCAGTGGGACAACCGCTTATATGGAAGGATATGGAAGCAAGTCACTTCTGCTACACTGATGGCCACCGCACTGCTGGTGTCAGTGGCCTCAGGCATCATCCTGGGGCTTTGGGGAAGAAGAAACAGTTGGAGACAATGTTAGATGAAACCAGCATCCTGTAGTAAAAGCCCAGGTTTGGTGCAAATGGAGAAAAGCGGTGGATTTCCACTAGTACTTTTCTCCAGGTGAATTAAGTTATTCACTAAGCCATCAGTTGTTACCTATGTGCTCACTAAAACTTCAGTGAGTTCTAGAGTAACTGAGGCAGAATGGTCCTATTGGCTCCTTGGCCCTAACATATTTTGCAGGGAACACAAGTAAACTTAGATATGATTATGTGGGGTCCTAATTAAAATGCAGGGGTAGTGTGCATATGCCTTTCTCAGTGTTATTTCCTACATTTTTTTCAAGGTGAATTTGCCAACCTCAGAAAAAAATAGAAAATAAAGCTCATTATCTCACAAATGGGAAAAAGAATTTGCAAAAACAAAAAAAGAACTCTCTTTAACTTTCTTACTCACACATTCTAGACTGACATATTTCTTTTTATTTATTTATATTAAATAGGGTATATTTACTTCCAAAATGCTTTCTCCTCTTTTTTTCCCTTTCTGTATCTTACTGTCACAGCATTCTGTATTGATTAATTCATAGAATTATAAATACTTTTCCAGGTGCAAGACTTTTAAAAATTGATAATTATTCTTATGTCACTAAAGTTTTATAGTGAAATTGCTGATAAAAATATTCATATGAATGTACATCATATAAATGCTATAAAACATAACAATGTATACCATATCTATATCTACATAATATCTCATATGCAATGTATGATAGCTGATATTTATCTTGAAGGCTATATTTGGCTCAGGTTGGAGACAAAAACCAGTCAGTAGAAAATGAAAAGTGTCTTAGAGGTACCACCAAGCCTCATTTAGTAACAATAGTGATGTGTGACAGCACTTAATGAAATATATCTTTTCAATTAAAATTGTATATACTGGAGGTTTACTTAAATTATGCCAAATAGTTTTCAAGTCTAGAGCTCAGTGAGGCATCAGAGAATGAACTATGTGCTATTTTGAAGCATTCATGTGAACACTTGATCATTATTTTTCATTATTAAAAAAACCACTTTTGGGGCTTCCCTGGTGGCGCAGTGGTTGAGAGTCTGCCTGCCAATGCAGGGGACACGGGTTCGAGCCCTGGTCTGGGAAGATCCCACATGCCGCGGAGCAACTAGGCCCGTGAGCCACAATTACTGAGCCTGCGCATCTGGAGCCTGTGCTCCCCAACAAGAGAGGCCGCGATAGTGAGAGGCCCGTGCACTGTGATGAAGAGTGGCCCCCGCTTGCCACAACTGGAGAAAGCCCTCGCACAGAAACGAAGACCCAACACAGCCATAAATAAATAAATAAAAATTAAAAAAAAACAAAAAAAAACCACTTTTCCCAAAATAATAAATATTGAGAGAAATGAGTGTCTTATAATACATCTATTTTTATTTTAAATGATTTATCCATTTCTGAAGAGCCAAAAGAAAATTAAATTTCATCAAAAGTCCTATTCATGCTTTCCAAACCAGAATTAATAGCCTGTCATTTCACTTGTGCAGTTCTTTCAATTCTGTGATTATGGAATAGCAGTTTTATGATTTGTTTCTTCCAATGTGGGCAGATGTCTATATACTGCAGTTAGCTGATATTTGCCTGGAAGGAAATTTATCACCAGTGCATTGTGGGAATATGTGGTACAGAATCCTTGCCAGTGACTCTGAGAATCAGAAAATGTGCAAAATATATCCAGCACCTCCTTTTTTCAGTCACAATTATAAAAGCAGCAGACATATACATTTTATAAAAGATTGATTAAATGCTTCAAACAATCCCTTTAGATGGAATTGGTAGATTCCAGATTATCATTATGAGACCATCCAAAAAAGAAAAGGGCAAGTTTAGATAAAAGAAGTGTTTTTCATTTATTTTTCTTATGTTTGTGTGTGTATATTATCAAGCTAATGGCTCCAGGAATTATCAAATTAGTAGATTTTGCATCTGCTTATTTCTCTATTTTTCAATCTCATAGTTAATGTATTTAACTGCCTCCTCATTAGGAGTTCTTAGGAAATAATATCACCATTTAACTGAGTAGGCTTTATAGGCTTGGCAAAATCCTTCAATATCCATTCCTTATTATTTGATCTCCGTAATACTTTTGGTAAAATTGGGCTGACATTATTTTACCAGTAAAGGACCTAAACTCAGAGAAAGTATATGACTTATTTCAAGTATATACTGCCTTTTTAAAAGCTGTAACTAAATAGAATTTTCCTATTACTAGTAGAATGATATTTCTACTCTACAATATGGCCACTCATGATGATATTTCTTCATGAATTGCACAAAACAAAAGTAAAGATAACAGCAATTACCATTTTGTATCATTTGATTTGGGCTGTTATGTGCACCATCAGTTCTGGAAAATAGAGTCACCATCAAATACATGGATTATTATAAGTTTTTAAAAGTACCAAAAATAATTAGACAGATGTTGCTAGACATTAGCCAGCTGATGGACTAGGTGAGATACACTCACAAAAAAGATTCAAGGGAAGTCAAGGCTGGAATTCTACTGAAGACACTTTTCTTTGGCTACTTGTCACCCAACTTCTCATCTTCCTCAACTGTCATTCCAGTGTCCATAATTATCTTGAACACTGAAGAGGGGTAGATGAGGTGCCTTCCTACTCCATCACAGAACATGTTTTGTCCCTACTGAGAAGTAAGGTATATCAGTAACAATTTAAACCAGTGCGCCTTTATTTATGCCAATGAATTTTAACATATATTATCTCTTTTGATACAAAGAAGATCTTTGTGAAATAAGCGAAGATAAAAACCACATTTGAGAGCAAGAGAGACCACCGAAGCTTGGCAAAGTGAAGTGATTTCCTTAAGTTCCCACAGCTCATAAGAGGCAGGTTAGGAATAATAATTCATTTTTTTTACTCCAAATTCAGCACTTTTTGAACCATATCTGTGAGACCAGAGAACCTACGAACTTTTTCCTGGAAATATTTTTTTGCTTCTTCTGTCCTCTCAGTAGAGGTGACTAGGAGCTCATCACCCCTGGGATATCGATTGCATAAAGGGTTTCTTGTCTCTCTCAGTGGACACAAAGGGAAGGCCAAGACCTCTTATCCATTTTTCTTTCCCATCAACTAAAATGGTAATATGTAGGCTTGTTTTATTAGAGAAATGCAAGCATGAGGCCAAGTGGGATGGGAAACAGATTTTGTACTGCCTGAAGCCTATACGACTTGGGTGGTTCTTTTTAAGAAAAATAATTCAAAATTATAAATTCAAATTAGATATTCAAGCAAATGTTTGTTTAAAACAAGAAGTCTCAAACAAATCACAAATTTTTAAAAAACCTGACAAACTAATATATGGAAAATTAACATGTCATTATTAATTAACACATGTCTAAAATACTGGTGTCCTACATTCTCTGTGAATATTTTTTGCCTCTTCAGATGACAAGGATTTTGTCATATAATTTTCAATAAAGAAAGCAAAAAAAAAGATAATTGTTGATCTTCTGCCATGTTTTTCTCTCCCCACTCACAAACTTGGGAACCAAACCTCATAAAGCACATTCATATTGAAATATGCCCTCGGGCCTCCATCTTGGATGAGTGGGCACAATGGGTAGGAACAGCATTATGGGAAGACACTTCTACATCAGGAGGGTTTAAATAAAGGCTAGTCAGTGTTCCCTAAAGGAAGAGCTCCGCAACAGCAGCTTAGAAACCCTTGCAGGTAACCATCTAACTAGAACTGGTGGTGCAGAAGACACACACAGACACGTTGGAAAACGCCCATGCTGCCAAAACACAAGAGGAGCACTAGCGTACATGGTTCCTTCCTAGCTTGATAAAATGCGGCAGAGGGAAGGTTTTTCCTACAGACACAGAGCAAAAAGTAGTCTGCTCTCAGGAGCAGTACTAATAACGCTCTGACTGATCCCCTTTTTCATTGAATTCATTCAACATACACACGTGCACCCGCGCACATGCACACACGATCTTCGTTGTACCAGGCAGTATGCTAAACTAAGCACTGGAGACATAATTCCATCTATGCTACCTTAGAGCTTACCTTTCACTGTTGAGAGATTGTCACATGTAGGGAATTTCTATTTCCAGATAGAACAGAAATTCTATCTGGGTAGAAGATCCTAGGGTGGAAAAAAGTGAGTTCCCTGGGAAACCCTGAACAATTGTTTTCTAAGTAATTTTTAAGGAATTCTTGCCTCTTGACTGTAGGTTGAAGTAACTGGAAAATTACTTAGCTTTTTTCGTCATGGGAATTAGTATCATGCAGGCACATTTCACTTGCTGACATCTGGCCCCCGAGGTCCTTGTAATACAAATGAATCCTCAGTAGCAATAATGGTGCTAGCTACATAAAATTACAGAAGCAATTTAAGATAGAAAAGAAGTATCTCCTCACATGAACTCTCTATGACAGGGCAGGGCTGAGCTACCCTATTATTTTTAAACCCATACCATAGCAGAAAAGTTTTAAACTGCCAGAACTCCCTTCAGCAGAATTTAGACCATCACTCGCATGACAGGTTACATTCTGAGGCACATCTGCATCATTACTCATGGTGTTTGTCACAAATAATTGATATTACAAACAAAACCCTTATTTTAAAAACTTCATTTTCTGGCATCTAATTATCCTCCCAAAGCTATAATCCTTTGTGAAATCAAAATTTATTCCTATGGAAATAGATTATGACTTCAGGTAAGGGAATAAATAGGAGAAACATGAAACTTTTAAAAGTATCCCTCTTTCGTGCAAATCTCTCTAGCAATAAAGCGAGAATTAAGAAAATAGAAAATTCATGATGAGCTGGTAAAATTGTGGCTAAATATACTGTTTCTAAAATTTTCTCAGCACCAGGTTCTTGAAAGTACACAACTTATTTAGGATGACTGCAAGTGCTATCTCTTTCTTTTCCATTTTAATTTGGGGGTACTTTAATATTTTGGAAAATTTTGTACTTAATTCTTAAATATCACTCGACCCATACATATTATAACTTTTCCAAACTCCGATTCCATCCAAATGGGTAAAATTTCCAAAGGTCGTAATTATTTCAGTAGCTTTCAGGATGAATTCTACAAATTGCTTTGTAGGTCACTGACTTTCTAACATTGTATATTTACAACAGCAAAAAATGTTAATGTAGAACCTTACATATAATACACTTATCTACTGATAGTGGTAGGTATACTGTGATTAACTTATTCAATCTGAATTATTTCCCCCAAATTCCACTCGTTACATTATTATCATATCCAATGGTATATTTCTTCTAAATTCTTATTGTAGATTTTGTTTTTTTAAAAAAACTACTGATCTGCCCAACTTCTTTACCCTTTCCCCTTCCCTGGGGTCACTGACATCCCTCTCTCCTGGTTCTCCTTCTGCATCCCTGATCACTC
The DNA here is from genome assembly GCF_949987535.1 of Balaenoptera acutorostrata. Lineage (NCBI taxonomy): Eukaryota > Metazoa > Chordata > Mammalia > Artiodactyla > Balaenopteridae > Balaenoptera > Balaenoptera acutorostrata. The sequence goes on from NC_080075.1 coordinate 66,567,717, forward strand.
CTTCTTGGCCTCTCTTCTGTGCTTCCAAGCATCTTCTAGCACCTAAATGAGGCAATTTCACAAGCCTCTAACACTGAACTTCTGCTTTGATTTCTCTCATTCATGCTTTTGTGTTTACTCCAAATCTGATGGCATCAGATGCCACTGCACGTCAATGTTTCTCAGATCAAGCTTTTCCTGCCCTCACTTTCAAATTGGCCCATAGGATGCCTCCTCATGGATATCCTCCTCAGAGATAACATCATGTCATACTCAACAAGCTAAGGAAAAGAGCTTTTTTCTAAAATACGCTCCCTTTCTTTTCCATTTCTTGCTGCTAGTGGCTGCAACAGTCTTTTTACCTCCCAGACTAGAAACCGTGAAGCCATCTCTAAATTTTCTGTCTGCCTCATCTTCTGAATCCAGTCTGTCAGTGTATCAATATTTTTTCCTTATTTAAAATATCTCCTTTCTCTCCACTCCTACACCAGTCCCATACTGGAGCCTTTATCAACATCAACTATCTACTTCCCAGCTGATCTCCTACCCTCACCATTACTCACCCTAAGAAACAAAAATGGATTGATCAGCCCTAAACAGCCCATTAAGCATGCTAATTCCTATTTCAAGAACATGATGCAGTTCCCCACTTTCCACTTCCTGCTTCTGATTTAATATCTTCTTCTCCATCTTATTTATCCAACTTCATTTCTAACCTCCATTATATGGTTTGTAATACAGTAGTCCCACTTCCCAAATATTTTCCTACTGCTCTTTCTCTTAGTATCTTTGTTCATGCTGTTCTCAGTCCAGTAAGGCATAATTTTTGTCTCCACCCATTCAAATTCTACTCCTCCTTCAAAGACCACCAAATTTCCCTGCCTCTGAAAAGTCCAGACACACTGATCTCTCCCATCTCTAACATGCTATCACACTCAAGTTCTAAGCCACTTGGCACAGTTCTAATAAATGGCTGAGGCTGCCTGGATGATGATTTGGGGCCAGATCTCATAGGGTTGCTCCACCTTAGTGAATTCACCATCATTCCAGCTGAGAAAAAAAAAAAGGTTGGATTAATTCTAAGTCCAGGTCAACAATCCACAGCCATATGAACTCAAGAAAGTGACTTAAATTTTCCTAAGTTTTCGATTCCTCATGGTTAATATTGGGTTATTAATATCAACTTTCCTTAACACACTACCCTGCTATGGAAATTAAACAAGATAATTTATGTGGAAGAACATTGTAAAGCATTATACAAATGTACAGAATTATCATTAATTCATGATAACAAGATTCATGAGATACTTAGTTCTAAGCCATAAAGTTAATTTAATAATTTATAAAGAGGAATAAATATTTCCACTGACTAGAGAGATGTATGTGCTCTTGAGGTAAAACCATACTTGTATTCAAGGATCTACAGAGCTGAGTAAGTAAATAATTATAAGATCTTGGAGAAATAAATCCTAAGAGACTTGAATCATTTTGAATGACAGCTTGTGATAATTCTTGATCTTTTAGGGGGCAGTGGGTAAGTGGTGCAAATAAGAACTCTTTTCTGCAGATAGCCAACCCTACCTTGGCATGGGAATTTGTGTAAGATTTGAGAACATAAGATAGTTGTATTTTCTGAATTTATATATTTTTCATGGAATGGGAGACCAGTTGCACCTTATCACTGATAACTGAACCCTAATGATAATCTGGCTCATAGTGCTCTCAAGTCCCTCAGCATCATATTTCCTCTAAGAAGAAATTGTTTCCTCCTCCTTTATTTGAAAAATGTGGGAACCAGATGGCCTGAGATCAGACCCTAGCTCTGTCACTTACTGGTTATGTTATCTTGGGCAGGTTACTTGACACACCTCTATGCCTCCATGTTTTCCCATCTGTAAAATGGGAATAATAATGTACTTACATCATAGGCTATGTTGAGGATTAAATGAATTAATGCATGGCATTTAGTAAGTGCTCAATAACCTTTGTATGTTGCTTTAACATCTATTTCATTCTGCTTTGTATCATAACCATCTCTTTGAATATTTGTCTACTCAGCCATACTGTAAGCACCTTCAAGATATAGATCTTATTTCTCTTTGTTAGCTTCTCATCACTTCTGTATTGCTTTGGGAAAAATCCAAGGCTATTTTATGTAGGTGTCTTGCCTTTCCAACTAATATTTGATATTGGAAGTTTTCTAACTCTTCATTCAAGGCTAAAGTTATGTCTGATACTCTTTATTTCTTCCAAACAACAGGTGCTTAATAAATATTGATGATTGATTGATTGTACATAAAGTAGGTCCTAACGTCCTCATGAAACATGAGTAATGAAGCATCTTGGTCCAGGACTCTTATCCTATATTTTCCTTTATCTTCCCTCTTGCCATATGCCCTCAGTTCCTATAGCATCAATCAGTGGTAACAATGACCACAATAGTGCCAAGTATGTGCAAAGCCAACTATAGAAGAGTTACAAATCTAATCACAGAAACAAGTACTTCAAAGATAATAAAATATTAATTGGTACTTTACTAAGACTTTGGAAGAAACCAAGAAGCACAGAGAATTAATAACTAGACAGTGTTTTCAATATGATAGAAAACAAAGGTATGAAAACAAGGCCCTTTAGGCACAGCATGGAGAGACTAAGAATTTGAAAGAATGGCACTCACTGATGCTCCATTTTCTTCAGAGATGAGAAATAATTTCTTTCTTTTACCAAAGCATAGATAATTACTGATGGTACCACCCTGCAATAAATAGCATTGTCACAAGATTATTATTTTCCTGATTTTATATAAACTTATTTTGATGTCACTTTATTTTCTAAGGAAGGGTTTCTATTCATATGTTGAATAATTCAATTAAATTACAATTTTTAATCACCAAGAATACAGTTCTCTAACTCTCTAGGAGAAATCCAAATTCCAAGGTTCTGGGAGTTTCAAACAAAATATAAGAACTAATGCTTGCCTTCAAGAGGCCTGCAATGAAGTTGAAGACAATATATACTTATTAAAAATAATAATATAATATTAAACTTCAACTTCTAGTTATAATAGTACCTGATGCTAAAGTAATCCTCCTACCATAAACAACTATAAAATTGGGTAAAATTATGGAGAGAAGGGAGCCCCATGTTTTCTCTAGCTCTATCTACAGAGACAATGTCCCCAAACAGCACAGAAAAATGGAGCCCAAGTGGGACACAGTGGCTCCACTGTGATGAGGAGACAGACATCAGGGCTTAAGGCTACATAAATCTTCAGGGAAGGATACCAGAGAGGACTGGCTTGGGGTCAAGGTCAATTTCAGATGTCTACATGGAAGTCCTCATGAGACCTTGGCCAAAGTCTTGGCACGCACAGGTTGATCCTACATCAGTAAGTGACTCCTATGAGGATGACAGTAGAACAGAGAGAAAGGAAGTCCAACAGTAATGAGAGATTTTGGAGTGTTGTACCAGCCAGAGTGGACAGATCTGCTTCACACAATGGTCATCCAGAAAAACAGAAAAAGTGCATGCCTTGGAAGTTAAAACTACACTGTAGAGTAATATCTACTCCGGTTCTACCTTAAAAATACTACCTAAAAATGAACATTGACAAGATCCACAGAAAAGACAATGTTTGGAGTTTAAGTTCCAGCATGTTTAGAGGGCCTTCTTAAATACTTTGAGCTTTCCACTGACCCACCCTAACAAAAGAAGATTACACAACTTCAGGGTGATTATCCAGTAAAAGACTTCCTGTTAGAGAAAGAATCAACTTTCTTCAGAGGAATATAAGTGAGCACAGGGTCCCTTTAGTGTACCATTCAAAATGTCCATAAGCAATCAAAAATTACTAGATATGCAAAGAAACAGAAAAATGAGGACCATATTCAAGGAAAAAAGTAGACCAAAAAAAAGAAAAAACTTGACCCAAGTTAAACCAGATATTAGATTTAGCAGACACAATCTTAAACATACACATATGCATACTGTTAAAATGCAGGCCAGACGATATTGAGGTTTTATCTTTAAAGTGTTGAATAAAGAAAGAAAAATATTAAACAAAATTCTATATTCAACAGAATATTTTTTAAATAAATATGAAATTAAAACATTTTCAGATGAATAAAAAAATGAAATTGTCAGTAGCAGACATGCACTATAAGAAACACTAATGGATGTTCTTCTGGCTGAAGGAAAATGATAATAAATGAAAAATTAGATCTAGAGGAAGAACTTTAATTCCTAGGGCAAAAACTGAAAAAAATAACAAAACTTAAAACTTTCAAGAAATAATTTTTTTAAAAAACTAATCTCAGAACAGTACAGAGGAATTCCCATATACCCTCTACCGGAAACACACAGGTTCTCATATTATTAACGTCTTGCATTAATGTGGTGTACTTGTTACAATTAGTATTATTAATTTTGGACAATTCTTAGCCGTTATTGCTTTAAATGTTTCTTCAGCTCCTTTCTCTTTTTCTTCTCCTTCTGTGTATGCCCATTACTAGTATGTTATATTTTTTATATTTGTTCATAGCCCTTAGATATGCTGTTCTTTTTATCATTATTATTCTTTTTCCTCTTTGCATTTCAGTTTGATATGTTTCTATTGACGGTTACCATGTAAGTGTTCCCACCTGTTTATGGTTACAGGGGTTTCTGCTTTACTTTAGCTAATCTCAGCTGTGGATCTCTGCATTTAATTCACTTGTCTCCCCAGATTTCAGAGTGGTGGTTTGCCCTGTGACCTCAATTCCCTGACAGATCTAAGAAAAGCCATTAATTATCAATTCTGGGGGCTTTTTTTTGTGAGGACAAGAGTGATAACTTCCAAGCTCTTTACATGTCAAAGCTTACACTAGAAGTCATTAATTTGTTTTCCTATTCTCTTAGCATATTTCCAGTATTCAATATAGTATTATTAAGCATAATCCTCATGCCTGTGCTTTAGTTCCCTAGACTTATTCATCCTATACAACTACAACTTTGTACCATTTGACCAGCATCTTCTCATTTCTCCCAAATCCCCAGCCCCTGGTAACCACTGTTCTACTCTCCACTTCTGTGATACAACTAGTTAGGGCAACAGTTTGAAAGTTTCTTATACTTTAAAATATATACCTTCCATGTGATTCAGCAATTCTATCCATAGGTTTAATGAAGAGAAATATAAAATTCCTTTAAGAGAAATATTTGTACACAAATGTTTATAGCAGCATTATTCACAATAGCAAGAAATTAAAAACAATCCAAATATCCATTAACAGGTAATAAAGAAATACGTGGATATTTGTACAATGGAATACTTGTCAATAAAATATGTACAATATGTGAAAAATGTAACAGATTAATCTTGCAGACATAATTATGAGCAAAAGAAGACAGAATTAAAGATATCATGTGGTATGACTTCATTTTTTTGAAGTTTAAATATCATGATAAGCTATGGTGATGGGCGGAGACAGAGGTGTTGGGGGGGCAGGGTAGACGATTAGGTGCACAAAGAGACTTTTGGACTTTGGAGATGATGGGAATATTTTACATCTTGAGCGTGGCATAGTTTACACAGGTGTGAGTATTTGTAAAAACTCACTGAACTCTTCACTTATAATCTGTGCATTTTATTGAATGTAAATTAACTTCAATAAAGTTGATTTAAAAAATATATTTGTCCACACTTTGTCCACAGTCTAGAGAAAAGCCTAGCACATAATAGGTTCTTGATAAATATTTGTCAAATGAATGAGTGAATTAACTAATTCTATTAACATATGTGCAAATGTATGAATACTTAAATAAATGAAAAAACAACATATAATTTAGTTCTGGGATGAATTGTATAGACAATAATTACTGTAGAATGTCAAGCAAGGAAGAGCTTGGGGAGAAAGTTTAGGGGGAAGGCAAGGTGATTCCAATTCAACCTGGAAAGGTACATTAATTGTAAATGAGAAATGGCTCCCTTTTTGAAAAACGAAGGCCAGCATTTGAGAAAAGGTATAAAGACAGGAGTGAATATGAGTATTCATATAATAATGAAAAGACAAATCTTGATCTGAAATCTCTCACTGGAATTATACTAAAGAATTTTAATTAGTAAATAATTATTGAAATAAATAATTTTAACTAGGTATAATGGATTAAATTTATGAATGAAAGAAATCAGGAAAATCTGTTATAATAATCTATGACAATATGATAATAATCAGATAATAATCTAAGAACCAAGAGGTAAGAGCCTAGATTATGGTACCAGCATGTGACATAATGAGAAATATATATTTAATCTCTGCCCCTGAGGCAGAGCTCCTAAAAATCTGGTAAATTTCTGAGTAATAGCAGTGCTAGGAGCATCTTTTGTTCTAATATTTGGTATTTGACTCCAGTTCCTGACACTTGGAATCTCTGGAAAGATAAGAATGTCTTTTTGTATGAAATGACTGGTGGCTGGAGGTCCCTAGGTAGCTCCAGGATAAGGGCTGTTACCAGAAGGACCAAGGCATTATCCAGGATTGGAACTTTCAACCGGCCCCAACCTCTGAGGACAGGAGAGAGGCTAGAAATTGAGTTAATCACCAATGGTCAATGATTTAATCAACCATGACTATGTAATGAAATCTCTGTAAAAGCCATAAATGAAGGGGTTCGGAGAGCTTCCAGGTTGGTGAACACATGGAGGTGCTAGGGGTGGTGCACCCAGAGAAGGCATGGAAGTGCCCTGTCTCTTTCCACATACCTTGCCCTATGCATCTTTTATTTGGCTGTTCCAAGCTGTATTCTTTACAGGAAACCAGTAATTGTAAGTGAATTTTTTTCCTGAGTTCTGTGAGCCATTCTATCAAATTATCACACTTGATGAGGAGGGCATGGGAACTTCTAATTTATAGCCAGTTGGTTGGAAATATGGGAGGCCCAGACTTGTGACTGGCAACTGAAGGGGGGCAATCCTGTGAGACTGAGCCCTTAATGTGTAGGATCTGACACTAACTCTGGGTAGGTAGTGCCAGAATGGAATTGAATTCTAGGATACCCAGCTGGTGTTGGATAATTGGTCAGTGTGAGGAAAATCTCACACATTTAGTGTCAGAAGTGTTGTGAGTAGAGAGAAATAGTTTTCCCTTCATAGAAGTAGGACTGGAAATCAAGAAATAAATGAGAAGTTTGTGGGAAATACCAATAGCACAAGAAGTTAAATTTAGTTCATTTCAATAAATATGCCTTGATGGTTTTTTCTGAGCACCTCTACTACTACCCTAGTCCTCATCACCAAGACTTTCCCTAGCAGTGGTCCTCTACTTGGTCTCCCAAGTTCTACCCTTTTCCTCCTTTATCCCCCAATCTCACATCAGCTCACATAAAACACATCAATTCCCTATTCAAAAGCTTCCAATGGCTTCCCGTCACTCTGACAAATTAAATGCAAACTTTTTACTATAGCCAACAAGAGCCTTCATGATCTATGCCTAACTAACACTCCAGATTCATTTCCCACTGCTCTGCCTGTGCCCATACTGCTCGGGCCACTCTGGCCTTCTTGCTGTGAGGGAATTATGTCACTGCTTTCTATCTTTAGGGTCTTTACTGAGAAAACTTTTCCCTAAAACATTCATAAGGTTTGATTCATCACTCCATTCAAAGCTCAGTTCAAATGTCATTGCCCCAGGGAAGACTGATTTCATCACTCTATCAAAAAATAGGATAAAAATTATCCCTTCACTCTCCTCTTACTGTGCTTTATTTTTCATCATAGACTTCATGTCTCCAGGAAAACATGTTCCTTAGTTATTTATTTGCTTGCTGATTGTTTGAATCTTTCTCTGACTCTAGAATATAAGCTCTATGAGGAGAGGGGTCTTATTCACTCATGACTCCCCAAAGTCTTTTTTGAGTAAATGAATGGATCAGAAAAGCCCAGCTCCAACCCTTACTAGCTATGTGAACTTGGAGAAGTTACTTAAATTTTCTCTCAGAATCATCATTCCTTTAATGGAGATAAAAATAAGACTACTGCTATCCAGGGTTTTATGAGGGTTAAATTGAAAACTATATTTAAAGAACCCAATATAGTGCTAGCCCAGAGTAAGTAATAAATAAATGGTAGCCCCCACAGATTAGATGTATCAAATGCATTCCAGCACCTTAAAAGATGATAAATTATAAGGTTCTTCCATTTCTAATGTAGGGGGAAAATATTCCCCATAATGCTAATGGCTTTTCTTCTCAGAGTTCCCATTTGTGTAGCCACTTAAGGCTCTGGGAAAACCGACATGAAAAATTATTAGCAAAGTTTCAGGGCATAAAGCTTCATGTTCTCATTTGTTCAACTTTTAAAACAGACTCAGCTCACATGCTCTTCCTGTAGAACAACCATTTATAGAGCTCACTGATATCGTGATTCCTTCAGGCAATCTGACTATAAACTTGTTTAAGAGAAAATGAAAAAAAACAGTCTCACCTTTCATTTCAGTTCAAGTTATTGGAGTTTTGGTTCCAACATGATTCCAAGTATATAAAAATTCAATCTGGAGTGAAGACGTTTACAATGCAGTTGGTGAATGTACCATAAAGGGATGAAACATCACATGACCAGGTGCACAATTGAAGCTTCCCAGAGCGGGTCATGCAGGGGAGTAAACATGTATCATATCCACCACAACAGAAAAGTAAGTTTCCAGAACCATTCCACTGGACACTGACATACAAAAATTTGTGTTCTCTCTGTATTATAAAAACACTCTTTAGTTTTAGGAAATAACTTGGGAGACTGTGATAAAGAAAGCCTATTCTACTGAAGCTTTATTATTTTAAGATACTTATCTCAGTACCATGTAAGTCATGCCTGGTCTCTGAAAACTGATTTCATGTGGCCACAAATCCTGCAGAAAAATTTTATGCAGAAGTTCAGGTGCTCCCAAACTAGTTTTACCACCACTATTCTAATTTGTTTCACATACTACTAGTAGATAAATATGCCCAAAATGTACTATTTTTCCTGCCAGAACTTTCCACAGGCACTTATTAGATTCTCCATTGTTTATGATTTGAAGCTCAAATTTCTGAGGTTATAGTCCAAGGCCCTGAACATTTGGCTCTTGCTCACCTTTCTAATCTTATCTCCTATTACTCCCTTCAATATGCTCTTACTTCTTGATAAATATAGTTTTCCAATTGGTGCTTTTCTATCCCTGGGCCTTTCTCACCTCATTTTTCCTTCTAGATGGCTCATTAGACTTGTCTCTTTCTGTCCAAATCCTTGTGAAATTCTTAAATAACTTGAGAATCTCTTGGTTTTATTTTTGTATTTTACTTCTACCCTTTGTACCACTACATGTCTTCCAGCTCATCCATTTTATTCATTCCATAAATTTCTACCAGCTGCCAGGTACCATGCTAGGCACTGGAGCTTCAGTGTTGAACAAAAATAGACTTGATTCCTGATCTCATGGCAATTTTAGCTAGTGGGTCTTTAGATATTAACAAAATAATGGTGGAAACAAATGTTCTATCATAACCATAACAGTGAATGAGAGGTACAAAGGCTATGAGACCCTAAAACACTTAACTTGACCCAGTCAAGAAGATTAGGAAGGCTTGCCTAAGGAAATGACAACTGAGATGATGAAATTTGAGGAATAACTTCAAGTTTACTGGATAAAGAAGGTAGGAAAAAGGCTTTCTGGCAGAATGACCTGTCTTGGAAGGGAATAAGGCAAGAACAAGGGACTGATGGAGTAGAAAAAGAGAGGTGTGTTATGGAGAAAGATGAATTTGGAAAGTTAGGCAGTGACCAGGCCATTGTTGGCGTAGACCAGTGCTTTCCAAATGTTTTAGTCTCAGGAACTCTTTGTACTCTTAAGAGATAGAACTCCAAAGAGATTTTGTGTGTTATAGCTATCAATACTATCTTATAAATTAAACCTGAGAAAGTTTAAAAGATTAATTCATTCATTTAAAATAACAAAAATAAATCTATGATGTGTTAACATGAATCATGAATGACATTTTAATTTTTTTAAGAAAACTATGCTTATGGTTACCAAAGGGGAAAGGTGGGGGGAGGGATAAATTAGAAGGTTGGGATTAACATATGCACACTACTGTATATAAAATAGATAATCAACAAGGATCTACTGTATGGCACAGGGAACTCTACTCAGTACTCTGTAGTAATCTATGTGGGAAAATAATCTGAAAAAAAAAAAGATATATGTATAACTACATCACTTTGCTGTATACCTGAAATTAACACAACATTGTAAATCAACTATACTCCAACATAAAACAAAAATTTTAAAAAACTATGTATATCAAAACAAAAAACCATTAGTGAGAAGAGTGATTTTTTCTGTTTGTTTTTGCAAGCCCCTCTAATATTTGCCCTAATAGAAGATAATTGGATTCTCACATCTGCTTCTGCATTCATTCTGTTGCAATATTACAGGTCAGGTTGCCATGGAAAACACCAGTCCAATGAGAGAGAATGAGAATGAAAAAGTTGTAGTATTAATAAAAAAATAATTTTGACCTTGTAGAATCCCTGAATAGATTCCCAAATGACACTTGGAAAATAGCTGATCTATATCATGTAGTAGATTTTTGTCCCATGCCATGTGGAGAAAGGATTATAAGGAAATAAAAGAAGATGTAAGTAGATGAATACAGTAGTATTTTATAGTATTTTAGTGAGACTAGTAGCTAGGACTAGGGTTTTCACACTCATAGAGAAGAGGGACGATTCAGGTACTTAGGAGATTTAATAGACAATATTTGGTGATAGATTTGACATGGGAAAGAAAAGAAATAGTTGAAAAGGATGAGTTTTAGTTTTTTTGTTTGTACCAGAAGGTGGATAGTTAGACTCTTCACTGAAATAGGAAACAAAATAATAGGAACAGTTTTGGGGAACACAATCATGAGTTTAGTTTGGATAAGTTGAGTCTTAAGTGTCTTTGAGACATCCCTCCCAAAATGACAAAAAAGCAGTTGCCTATATATGCCCAGAGCATGGAGTAGAAATATATATTTATATATATATTTATATATATTATATATATAGGCACCATATATATATATATATATATATATATATATATATATATATATATTATATATATAGGCACCATGTGCCTATGGTGGTTAGAAAAGTTACTGGTGTGTGTAAGTTTGCTTAAGAGAAAATATAGAGAAACTATAGTATAGAACCAAGCCTTGAAGAATACCTAAATGTAATGTTTGAAGTAAGGAAGCCATATTAGTAATGCAAAAAACAGACATGGTAGCCATAGAGGCAGAAGAAAATCCAGGAGAGTCTTCTCTTAGGGACTAACCAATAGAGTAAGAGTCCTGAGAAGAAACAGGATCTAAGTTAACATTTTGTTGTTCTTGAATGTCACCCTAGAAGCAAAAGTACCAGGGATCCAAACATTCAATTTTATGATAATGGGACAAAATTCAAATATAAAAATTATGTAGACAGTGGCTATTCAGAAGCTAGAAGTGAGATTTTGATTGGAAAGTAATTTATCTGGCAGACAGTGCTTGTGTTAAGAGCTGTAGGTAAAAATGATACCGAAGAACCACATAGTCATGACATCTGGTTAGGTAATGCAGGTAAGAGAGATTGTGGATGCTACACCCATTTATTCAATACTTCAAAGAAGCCTTAGGGAGAAAATCATATGAAAATATTTCATCCTTGACTAAAAGTAGAAGATTTTTCATGGCTCTACAAAATCTAAGTGCTTGACCATTGAATTTCTACTTATGAAGTTAATATGTGTTAAGGTCTTCTTAAAGGCACTTAGAAATTATGATCCAATGTAAGCTGGGATGTTTCCCTCTTGACATTCTTTTAGTAAGAAAATTGTCTCAGAAAGCAAATGTATCTGATCCTATGTAACATGCTTCCCTATGGGAACTAATGAGTTTAATGGAAATTTTAGTCTATAATATTGATCAGGAAGAGGAGTAAGCAAAACAAAGAAAAGTTGGAGAAGCAAACAGCTGAGAATTTCCTTTCTGCATGACAAAGGAAAAGCACATATTAATACACTAGCTAACTTGGAGCAGCAGATATTTTAGCACATCAACCATGTGCCAAAAACCTTTACAGATATCTCAGATAAAATATGAAAAGGAGAACATTATCCTAGAATAGGCATGTGTAAATGTGCAATTCCAAAACAATGTGGTTAGTGTGATACTTATCTTAGTCTTTCTCTTTCTACTGATTGAAGCAAAAGGTCCAAGGGTTTTAAACTCTCTGAGAGATAATAAGGTATTGAAAAGACAAGGAAAAAACATCTCCTAGAATTAGAAGAAATTATGAGAGGCATGGATCTCATACTAGATGAAGTTAAAGGGTAGTTTATTTAGGTCCATCAGAAATATCTACACTTCAGAGAAACCTAGGTATTTTGACAACAAATTAAGTAAGCAGGAACAGAAAAGTTGAAGGACTTTTACTGCCTGTACTTTTTTTTTTTAAATCTATCATTCACATTTTTTAAAAACAGATCTTTATTGGAGTATAATTGCTTCACAATACCATGTTAGTTTCTGTTGCACAACAAAGCGAATCAGCCATACGTATACACGTGCCCATATCCCCTCTCTGTTGATCCTCCCACCCATCCTCCCTATCTCACCCCTCTGGTCATTGCAAAGCACCGAGCTGATCCCCCTGTGCTATGCTGCTGCTTCCCACCAGCCGACTATTTTACATTCGGTAGTGTATATATGTTGATGCTACTCTCACTTTGCCCCAGCTTCGCCCTGCCACCCCATGTCATCAAGTCCATATAGAAAGATAGAAGATATCTTTGTTCAAGGATCTCATGTACTTATGAGGAGGAAAAAAATAAGACAAATACAACAAAGACATTAAGGTAGTGGTTAAGTGCTATGGAGACAAAAGAGGGTTGCACGAAGATAATGCAATAAGTTAAGATTGCAGAAGAGGAGTATAGACACATAGAGTGTTAAAGGACAGCCCCACAAAGAAAGTGACATTGAGTAGAGACTTGTATGGTAAGAAGAAAATGGCCTGGTGAAAATCTGTGACAGAGGAGTTTAGGCAAAAGGAATGGCAAAGACAAAGGCCCTGAGACAGGAACAAGCATGTTCCTGTCTTTGAAAGCTTTGCTATCTTTGAAGAAGAGGAAAGCCCACTGTAGCTGAAGAAGAGTGTTCATGGCAATCCAAACAGAGGACTACTGGAAACCAAAGGAGGTGGGACATGTCAATTACTGATGAGAAGGTGAACACTGGGATGGAGCTAAGGTTCCTAGTAGGCTAACTAGGATATCACTGATGTTTCTAAGAGTACAATTTTAGTAGAACGGTTGGGAAGGTCGGCTTCTTAACTGAGGGATTCCAATAAATGAGTTAAGTGATGAGAAAATGAAGACATCCTAGGCTTTTTGCAGATAAAGAAAGAAGACAGACTGGAATGAATAGAAATGCAAGCAAGAGAGATGATCATCAATGAAGACCTCAAAGAATTAAATGATATAATTCAGGATATAAAGAGAAACTATATTTAGAAGGAGAGCAGCTTTTGCTAAGAGGCTGGGTTGTAAAGAAAGGGAGGAGTGATAAAAATATAGTAACTGAAAAATGTGAGGTGGGAAGGAAAAAAATCAGCGGTAGCTCATGGCATCTAGTATTTTATTTTCCTCCAATAAAGTAGATGGTAAAGTTGTCTCTTAAGAATGGAATTAATAGGAGCAGGATTGGTCATTTGAGTAGAATGGCAAATATAGGTAACACAGAAAGAGGAGGGTAGTAGTAATGCCCAATGGATTGTAAACTAACTGAAAGCCAAAAATCATGTCTTATTCATCCCTGGGTCCCTCACTCCACATAAAATATCTTTCACAGAAAAGCCATTTAGTTCTTCTCATCCAAAAAATGAGTGTTTTGGATTTACAGAGGAAGAATGTGGGAGTCTTAATTTGGGGAATCATGTCATTCTTATGGTATAAGTTTACCATATACATATGTTCTCCACTTCTAGAATTAAAGAAAACATCAACTGGCTACTATAGTTAATTCCTTGCCCTGCATTTAAAAAAGAAAAGAACAAGCCTCTATTTCAAACAAACTTGCAGTGGTACATGTCTTTCAGATAGGTTGGTTCAGCTGCAAATTTGAATGACCCTTCAGTAATTGACATAATAAAAGTGAAGTTAAGAGATACAAAAATATATGGCAGGTGTATATATTTGATGCATAGTTACTGAAAAACAGATAACACAACTGAGGAATAAAAACTAACAGTCGTTATACCTAAGTGGTTTGGAAAATTCTTGGTAAGGAATTTGGTGTTAGAGCTAAGGTTTTCATTCTGAAATCCAATATTCTTCCTTTTCACCTTGATGATTTAAAAGTCCTAAATGGGAGTTTGGATAAGGATGGTTATGGGGAGAACCAGAGAAGGAAGTGGGTACAAAGAGAAAGAGATTGAGGAACTGCTGAGACTAGAAACAAACATTTACTTTTCAAGTGGAAATCGAGCCCAGCACAGAGTTAGGTTAACTCCACTGGAGAGAGCACACTGCACACAAAAGTGAAGAACAGAGGTGGTTAATGGACAGAATGACTCACCTGATATATTTTTCTAGCAAACAGAATTTCTAAATCATCTTTTGTTATGAGTGTCAAGAGAATACAAAGACAGTCTATATCCAACAAAGGAAATCATTGATTCAAAAAGAATAGATGAAAACCCATTGATAATGAGCCCCAGAGCAATTCAACCTCAAACATATTTGGCAGTATATACTGAAACGTGGCTCACCTCCTTAGGGAATATCATGCCCAAAGACTCATCCCAGGATTTTATTATCATTAGCAAATTCTCTTTAATTAGGATGACTTTTATTTAGTACTGAGGTCACATTTATAAAACTTTATCCTGCCTAGAAAAACAGTGTACCGAGGGGCTACTCCTAGTATTTAATCATGGCTTTGGACGTTTTGCTCACATCTGATATTCAACTCAGCAACTTCCAGATGTGTCACATTGCTTTGGTTTTACCTATCCTTGTTACCCAAGGGCATTTGGACAAACTAAATCTCAATCTACTGCCACTCAGAGAAATTAGGGTCTTTATAGTACTGATGAGTTTTCAAGCTAATTTTCATGGTTTCAGCTGAACATCACTTCGTGCTTCATCTAGACCTTTACAATACAATGAAGGTTTCCAGATTTTGAGAAACACAATACGTGTGAATTCAAGTCACATCCTTCTCCTTTTCATCCTTTTATCCATCAACCTTGAGTTTAAAAAAATGATTATTTTCTGCAGGGTGATGGAGCAGGTATGTAGGAGAACAAATCAGCTAACTACACATCCCTTTGTCCAGTTTTGACCTTTTAAGGCAGAATAAATAAGTAAATTTTGTGCCTTCTATGAGGACCCGATCTTTTTGTACCTTATATATCAAAACAGACCAATAACATAGATTTCAAGTCAAAATTTTGTAAAAAAGAACTCTTGTTTTTGTCACAGCTTAGTATGGCATATTTATTTAGTGAATGTAAGTACAATAGACAGCTGAGGTAATTTGCACCTAACAGAATAAAACCTATTTTTCTTTTTTTGCAAGAATTGTTGTTGGTGTTTTAAATAAATCCTTCAGAAGAAATCTCTTATCCCTGTGATAGTTTATTTTCTTTAACCTTTGTGAAACTTACCACATTCTATTCTATATTAAAATTACTCATGATAGTTTATCTCTTCTAATGGATTCCTTGATAGAAATGGCCTCATCTCTACATGATCCTAGAACAGTTATAACAGTACTTAGAAGATGGTAGTTGCTCACTGGTTAAACAAACAAGTAAGTCATTGGTTCCTAAAGGAACCCTGCCCCCATGTTTTTGTTGTGTGTGTGTGTACATGTGTTTGTGTGTGTTTTCTTTTTTCCCTGTACAAAAGCTCAGGTTGAGTATAACTGAGAATCCAAGCTAAGCTATGAGATATGAATAAGTTTTACCTTATGGTTCTTTGTAGATAAAGCAAACTGTTATCTCAGCTACTCACTACCCCAAGTAAGCAGTTACCACCTGCAGGTACAACCAAGAGGGCCTTCTGCAAATGCCAGCTGTCATATCTTTCTTGGTCACCTTGTAATCACCTTGCATTCTTGACTGATGTCCAAACTTCTGGATCATAGCCTACCATCTGGACTTCTGTCCTCCTCCAAGGGCATTGTCTGCACTGGGCCACTGCTCAGTTGTTTATTAGTGACACTGACTAGAGCAAAATCGCCCAACTCAGGATCACTGAGATTTTTTTTTTTCCAACAGCAATAATTGCCAAACATCCTTCATTCCCAACTTCATCCTAATTTTCAGTTTAACATACGTTATTTGTACCTTAAGAATAAATTTTGTAAGAGGTTTGCCCAGAGAAATAGTCCTTCTCTAAATTTTCAGGGATTGAAGTTTTAAAAAGGAGATATTGAAAGAGCAAACAAAATCATTGAATGGTTAAGGTTGGAGCTGGAATATTCCAGACTTGCCAGCTGGGTCCAGCCAGCTGCCTGTGACTTTCCACACATCAGCAAGTTCCCCTCATAAAAGGTTTACAGCTCAAGCCAGGCTGACCGCAGACAGGGTTAAACCAACACAGTACAAAACAGTGAGGGGAAAACAGTGTGAGACCAATTAAAACAAATAGGTAATGAAAGCAACAGCTGGATGTCAACATGTTCTGCTCTGTTAATGGCATGTCAACGGGGTAATTTTTAAAGAAACTGGCGCTGTCTGAAGGTAAGGAGGGACTAGTGCCCTAATGGGACGGAGCAGGCTTGTACCGCACCAGAGGCATTCCTGCGCACTCACTTGGGAAGGCCACCTGTGCAGATGAAAACCCATGCAAGAAACTTTTCTCTCTTCTAAAGCCTCCCACTGAACTGTCACCACAGGGAATAGCATCCTTTCACCTTAATGCAGAGTTCATTTAACAAATGATGTTATGACAGAGGAGGGCAGCCAACACAGCCTGAAAAGCACTGGGAAGGCAGATAACCTAGGTTCTGAGTCCAGCACTGTCATTATGACCTTTGTCCCTGCTACAACTCAAACACCTTATCTGGAGACTTCCCTGGTGGTCCAGTGGTAAAGAATCCTCCTTCCAGTGCAGGGGACGTGGGTTCCATCCCTGGTCGGGGAACTAAGATCCTACATGCCGTGGGGCAACTAAGCCCACGAACCACAGCTACTGAACTGGTGCGCCTCAACGAGAGAACCCGAGTGCCGCAAACTACAGAGCCCATGCACCCTGGAGCCTGCGCACCACAACTAGAGAGAGCAAAAACCCCACACGCCACAACTAGAGAGAAGTCCATGTGCCACAATGAAGAGCCTGCGTGCCACAACTAAGACCCAATGCAGCCAAAACAGTGAAGAAAATTTTTTAAAAAAACACCTTATCTGCAAAAAGAAGAATCATATCCTTTTTGCCTACCTTACAGGGATATCTCCAAGATGACATGAGAAATTATAAATAAAGATAGTTTGGAAATTACAAACATTGCCCAGAAAATAAGGAACTCTTCTTAAATGGCTGGATGGAGTGATTTTGAAAACTGGTTTCATAACTATGCATGTAAAGGTGAGCAGGTTAAACCACCTGCTTCTTCTCACAGCACAGGTAAATCCAGGACCACATCACTGCTAAGAAATTGTAGTTCAGATGTAGTATCACCTGTTGGTTGAGTGTATATGTGCTAGATCTTTTAATCATTTTGGCCTCCTAACCAGCCTCTGAATTAGGTACTATCATTCCACGTTATGGATAAAGAAATCGAGGCTCAGAGAAGTTAAGTTGCTCAAAGTCAGACAGCTATTTAGTTGCAGAACCAGGACTTGAACCACAAAGCCTTTGCTTTTAACCACCATGCTACATCCCTTCATTTTGCCCATTTTAACCAACATGCAACAGCATGTTGAAATGGGATTAAACCCCATCTGCCAGCAGCAAAATAATACGTGCCAAGGGCCTAAATATGAACCACTTACCACGATAGAGCATGGGGTAATTTGAGTTTCTGTCCAAAAAGACAGCTTTAACTTAAAAGGCCAATCCAAGGAGGTACCTCACACCCTCCTAAGAAGTGGATCCTTTCTGGGGAAGTGGGGATTTCCATAAACATATGAAAGCAGCCCATGAGAGAACATCAGCTGTGAGCAACTATCAAGCCCAGAAAGGGCAACATGCCAGTTCAAAAAAGTATTAGTCAACAGAGATGTTTTCTACCACCTACCAATCCTGCATGCCTTCATTCTAACCTTGTTGGAGCCAGAGGCTACGTAATGGGAAGGAACCGACGAGGAGAAGTAAAACACATGGGGATGTGAGAAAGAGAAAAAATACTTCCTACCTCAACAGGTCCCCAACTGAAGGAAGGGAGTATGAACTCAGAATGAAGTATGGAATTTTTATTACCCTGGAGGTAACACTTTAACTTTTTTTTTTTTTAATGTACTACATGGGGAAACTACAGAAACTTGGGAAACGCCCCACGTTTTCACTCAATGTCAGAAAAGAACTAGGCTTCTGAGGGAGTTTGGAATTAAAGAGAAGAAAACCATTAAGTTGCTTTATGAATTACTCCACTCTTTTAAAATATTTAGTTCTACTTTCCTAGGCCTAGAAATGGAAATGGCTACGGTTTCAAAAATACTATTTTCAATGCAGACATGAAGCATGGTTTGAAACTAGCTGCGTGTTTCAGAGGAAGAATGCCTGTGGGAGGAAAAGGTAGGATCTGGAAGAACCTTCTATGTTAAAAAATCCCCAGGCCAGGCCAGGTCCTTTGAAGTTCTCTGTGTGTGTGGAACTCCTTTCTGGTTCTCAGCCCCAGCCTGAGGCTCTGGCAAAGCAGCCAGCCTGTCTAGTGCCTCCTTAGATGCCAAGTGCCTCTCATGTCTCTCTCTGATTCCTTCCCCCTTCTTCTTCTTCCTCCTGTCCTTTGGAGAGCTGTACTTTCTCCTCTGAGATGTCAAGTGTAAAATGGACCATGTAGTCATTTCCCCAGCCAAGAATATATTCTTATAGACCCATGTAGTCATAGATCAGAGACTGCAAAAACTGCAGATTTACAGAATTAAAAGAAAACTAAGCACAAATAAATACTGTACCAGTTTGGTGGAGGGTGATAGGAAATCTAAGCAGCCCACTGGCCAATATTTGTTGGTTCCCTTAGCCTTCGAAGAAATGGATGGCAAGTGGACATATTTATATACAAAAAAATGAAGAAAACTGAATAAAATTCATTTGCAGAAAGTGAAACAATAGGTTACATATATACATGTGCCCTAGGCAACTTTAGCCATAGGTTATAACAGAAGTCCGAAGGTATAATTTATGCACACAACTGTTCATTTTTCCCACATAGGCAATTTCATAATTAAGTAATTAGTCATTACCAAAAATATAATTTTAATAATTCACTGAGATTCTAAAACCTAATGAATACCAAGAGACATAACCTCCCTGGACAATCAGCCTGCTACTATCCTTGGGACCAAAGCTCTAGAGCCAAGTGGCAGAAGCCTTCAAAACTTGTTCCAGATTTTCTTCAGAACCAAGCTTGGTATTGATTTACTGTTCTTGCAGCACAGAATCAACAAAGTGGAAATAAAATCTCCAGAGTGGGAATAAAAAACTACATTTATTACCACCTATTATGTGCATATGTCATCCACTATTTACTTCTCATGGCAGCTGTATAAGGTAGTCAGTATTATCCTCATTTTACAGATGAGCATATTGGCACTCAGAGAAGTTGTGTCATGCTCAGTGGTGGCAAAGCTAAAACCAGAGCTCTTGAATGCCACTGCAGAACAATTACCAGCACCTTCCATTGCCTTCCCGCTCACCAGAATTAAAATTAGCATCAGCATTCACCTCAGTGAAGAAGCTGATAAAACTGTTCATTGATGGCTCTAGGTTCTTCATCTCTGAACCCTCTGTCACTGCAGCATTTCTCCTTTTTCATCAAGGTACAGTGCCATTATCATCAAGTGATGCTCAAAGTGGGAGTCCTTGAAGTTGGCCCAGGCAAGGTTGATTCCTTGGTGTGCCACCTAGGCGGCCTCGCAGGAGCCCACACTCAAAAGGCCCCTGTGTTTCTTTTATGCTCTGTTGTCACTGTCTTGAAATTCTTCATAATTTATCACTGAGCATGTGTTTTACAGTTAAGTCCAAAGGGATGATGGAGCACAGTTGTGAACAAAGGAGTTAAGTGCAATATGTGAATATGCATCTTTGCCCTGTTCCTTGACATCCTATTTGCATATAGCACTGGAGATGCTCCATGAGCACAGAATTTCGGTGAATTCAAGAACAATGGGAGTTCAACCAGACTCAAAGCAAGTGTAAGATCAGCATGTTACATCTACAACTAAATAAGCAGGAGCACTGATAGTCCCAAGAGGCTATGCTTTCCTTTAGAACAAGAACTTGCTTCAAACTCAGAAAGAAGACAATGGTATTCTAAGAGACACAGTGACCAAAGAAATCTATTCTTACTCATGTTACTTACCTGTATAGTTCCTTTACCTTTCAGTCCTTCCTTACTCATCAATAAACTAAAGGTAGACAATGTTGGTAGATATGCCTGCATCGTGGACTTAAAATAAACACATTGGAGTTATTCTGCGCATATATTTCCTCTCATGCAAGTATCTGCATTACTGAGAAATATGAACTGTGTAATTTTAGTGATACCATGTATGACTTCAATGCTTTTATATTTCCATTAAACTGAGATTGTACAATATGAAGATGAATGGTAAAATTCATGCAAATTATTTACAATTTATTTTGTCCATACTTAGAATGACATTAAATAGTAAAAATTTTTAAAAACACTATAAGTCAAGAGAGAGAGAGAAACAACCAAAGAAAGGAAAACACTTTTTATTTTCATATCTATAATGGCACTTTTTCCTGCTTTATGAGCAAGGGCCCCCTCATTTTTATTTCACATTGGGCCCGTCAGATTAAATAGTTGGCCCCAGATCTAGGCGTGCAAGCATTCTGCACTCTTCAAAATGCAACCTCACATTCTGCATCAGCTTGACCTTTCGTGACCTGGGTGGAGCCTTAGAGCTTGCGATCAAATTGCCCTCCAATAACAGAGGACTCAGTAAAGGAAGTTTAAAGTCATGGCTGTAAGCATACAATGTTTACATTCTGTTTCTAGAGCAAAAATCTTATATTTTGCTGCTACTTGTGAAAATAAGATATTAATCTAGGAAGTAGCTTCCAGCTGAAAGATTTGAATTACACAAATTTTACCCCATGGTTTCAAGGTACAGGGAATAAGACTTGTCTTGGATGTTAGGGTTTGGGCTGCAGAATCTAATGACATTGTGATAGGAAGAGTTGTACTGGTCATTGAAATCAACACATTTTCTGAGAAGGACAGGGAAAGCATATTCTAATGATTAAAAGCATGAATCCAGACTGACCCGAATATGTCCATTTATTGCTAAATTAAGGAAAGATCTGTTGCCTTGGTTTCCCCAAAAGGAAATTTCTTCTGAAGAGCTCACTCATCTCTACTTGAAGCCAAGTAAAGCTTTCCCCGACTCTTTCCTTGGAAAAACTTCTCCCTCTCTTTTAAGTTTTGTTTTCCAGTCCCTTGCTTAGGCACTGAGCATAGTCTCTCTCTATTCTCATCTAAAGGCATGCTTTAGAGTCCCTCCACTCCCTCAACTGTAGCTTCTCAAAAATAAAGTATATAAGTCAATCTCAGGTCATCACCCTTACTCCACCGTAAGGCCTGGGACACTATACTGCTCATCCTAAAAGGATCTCAAAGTCTGTGACGTGAAAGGACAATCTCTACTTCTCACACTTTCAAGATACCATGGATAACTTTATGTATGAAAGGAATGGAAGCTTTTGCTTTTCCATTCGAGGATCTGGAGAAAGGTCAAGTAGAAAGCACAAGGTCTTCTCCTACAGTGGGCCTTCTGCATTCACCATGGGCTACTTGCGTCACTACCGCAGTTTCCCCCCCTACCCCCAACAAAGGCTTATCATTGACTGAAAAGCAAAGCCCAGAGCCTTTTGCGTGGCATTCAAGATTCCACCCAAACTTGTCTCATTCTACCTCTCCAGTATTATCTCCTACTATTTTTTTAAACACATCTTATATTTAAGTTCCTTGACCTGGCACCAGTGTTCCACACATCTGATTTCCCAAGCCTGTATCCATTTGAATGTACTGTTTGTTCTGCCTGAAATAGAAGTCCTCCCCTCCCTTTCCTCTCTGGCTACTTAGTTCACAACTCAAAACTTCCCTTTTCCTCCATTCCATCTCCTCTACACAGAGTCTCTCCTTCTCTTTGTTCCCATAGCTCTTCTCCCACTGAGTTATATCATCTTTATCTTTATATCTTTGAATCATCACATAACACCTGATACGATGAGAATTTACTAAATTGATGAATGAATGAATTAATGAACTGTGTGTAACATCTACTCCACAGGTTTTCTCTACTCTTTCTCACTCTGTCTCAGGTTCATTTATTTCTGGTCCACTATAGAACTATTACAAGTAGACTCTTAGCATGCAGAGTTTAAATTAACAGCTTCAACTATAAGCAAGTGACTCAGCAAGTCCATGACATTGAGTAATCTACAATCATTTTTATAAGATCTAAATTTTAATTATTTATTGAGGATGCCTGTAGTAAATAGTTACCTAGCTGATAAGTAAGACTAAATGTATTCCAAGCACCCACATCTAAATGTGGTTTGTGGTTCTCTACTTACTGTTACATACCAAGTAACTGTATATAAGACATATGTCATTTTAAAATGAAGTAAAAACAATCAAATGTCACTATGTCTCTATCACAGTGGTGCTCAAAAGAAGCTAACTGCTAATTTGAGAGACACAAAGTATGTTAGTTTGCTAAGGCTGCTATAACAAAGTACCAGAAACAGGGCAGCTTAAACAGAAATTATTGTCTCACAGTTCTGGAAGCTAGAAGCCTGAAATCAAGATATCAGCAGGGTTGATTCCTTCTGAGGGCTATGAGGGAAAGATCTGTTCCAGAACTATCTCCTAGGTTTATAAATGGCCATCTCCTCCCTAAATCTCTGCACATGGAGTTCTCTCTACACGTGTCTCTGAGTCCAAATTTTCCCTTTTTATAAAGACACTGGTCATATAAGGATTAGTACCCACCCTAATGAGCTCACCTTGACTAATTATATCTGCAACAACCTATTACCAAAAAAGGTCACATTCTGAAGTCTGAAGTACTGAAAGTTAAGACTTCAACATATGAATTTAGCGGGATACAAGTCAATCCATAGCAGAAGAGAACACACACACAGTGTTTTCAGTGAAATACAGAGTTGAAAGTCAGTTTTGGCAGTGGTTTCAGGTATGACCAGAAGCAGTCCAATATCAGCTTCATTAAAAATAAGAAAAAGCAATCTAGAAAATGATTTCAGTTAAGCTGTGTGCCAGAATTTATTTTAATAACCTAATAGTCAATTAGTATGGCTGAAGTATAAAGTCATGTGGTGAACAGAGACAGACGAGAGAGAGAGAGAGAGAGAGAGAGAGAGAGAGAGGGAGAGCGAGCGAGCTAGGCAGAGCGGAAAGGCCTGATGTGCCAGACAAAGGATTTGAGGCTTTATCTTATCTCAAATTCCTAACTTTCTCCCCAAGTATTCCCTCAAGGCAAGGGAGAGTGACAGGACACCTTAATAAGGTCTAGGGATACAGCCTCAAAAGGGTCTGCTACTGTACAAAATGTCTCTGAAGTCTTATAGTTCATCCTAACATTTCACCAACATTTGCCTTAAGCTAGATAATTAGGTACATTTTATTCTAATAGTGTCCTTCATCACTTCTTCAAGCAAAAACTTTCTCTGGAAAATTTCAGCATTCTCTTTTATTCTCCTGGAGTTACCTTTAACATATCATCTTGACCTATTTAAAAGGAAAGTGACAGACAAGAAGATGCTTTTTATGTTTAAAACTGACAAGTGACTTATTTATAAAATACCAATGAACTTCTCCAAGTTAGAAAAAAAGATGAAACCAACAAAAACCCCATAGAAAAATGAAGACATTTATGAATATGTACTTTATAGAAACAGAAATCCAAAAAGCTAATGGGTATATAAAGCATCCTTATAACCGTGAAAATGTTTCTGAGCGCTCAGTTTTTGATCTCTAGTCCACTGATCTGTTTGTTCATTACCACACAATCACTGATTATTTCTGTTACTATGGCTTTGTAATTTATCTTACTATTGAGCAAGATACGTTCTCCCTCTTCTCTGTTTTCGATGTGACCTAGTTGTTCGTAGCAGTCTCTTAAGATCTTTTACTGTGGAATCAGTTGTAATGTCTCATTTTTCTTTTATGATTTTATGTATTTGAGTCTTCTCTCTTTGTTTCTTATTGGTATAGCTAAAGACTCGTTGACTTTGTTATCTTTTCAAAAAAACAGCTCAGTTTTATTATCTTTACTATTGTTTTCCTACTCTCTAATTTATTTCTGATCTAATCTTTATTATTTCCTTCCTTCTACTCACCTTGGGCTTAGTTTGTTCATCTTTCTCTATTTCCTTGAAGTGTAAAGTTAGGTTGTTTTGGAACCTTCTTTTTTCTTAAAATAGGTATTTATAACTATAAATTTCCCTCTTAGAAGTGGCTTTCCAAGCTGAAATGTTTTATTTGTTTTTTGCTTTCTTTGAAGAGGCAGAGTAGTGGGGGATCCTATCCTGAGCAACCCTATTTCTGGTTCCTTTCTCTACTTCTTTCTCTCCTTTGATAGCCCCATTCACATCTTCCTATCCTCCTAGAAGTTTCCAGCTGTTTCTCCCAGCTGCTACCTGATGCCTAGAGGAGACAAGCTTGTCCTTCTTAGAGGGTAAGTCTTAGAATTGTATGCTTTCTCTCAATCCCACAAAGCCAGGTCAGATGCTGAGAACCTGTTTATTTTCCCAGGGCAGTGCCCTGAAGTATTCAAAGTCAAGCACCTTCCCTCAACACAGCAGAGTTGAATTAGCTGTCAGTGAGAGCTCATGCATAATCTGCAGAGATTCAGGGGGACCAGTGAGGCACACACAGAGCTCTAGCTATGAGTGAGGAAGGAACATGCAGAGTGCTGGGAGTACATGGGGGTGACTGAGGGAACTGAGGGGGTCTTCTGTAGGTGATGCATCCTATGAGGTCCATGAGCAGTCCTTTTGGTAAAGTCTACCAGACAATTAGTAGAAAGCACGGCCTTTTTGTTGAGCTCTGTACCCTGGTTTCTGGGAGCCCCCACCCCTTTTCTCTGATCCTAGCAGTCTGTAAGACTCTTCAGGTATTCTGATCCCTTCAGTGTCCTGGGTGGGATGAGAAATAAGTGAGCCTCTTGGGCAACGCCCTGATTGGTTGGGGAAGCAGGACACTCGCTATACTCTCTTCTTCCCCTGGAAGAGAAGGTGGTCACTCTTGGCACTGTGCTCCGCTGCCTTGGGAGAGGGGTGATGCGGGTGGAGAACAACTGCTCTTCTTACTCTCTGCAATGCATCTATTCTCAGATTTTTTGCTCCAAAAATGTGCTGGGACCTCTCTGCTGGACTCCTACACTCCCACAAAGGTACTCTCTTCTGTAGGTGGTTGTTAAAATCAGTGTTTCTGGTGGTGGTATGGGAAATAAGGCCTGAAAACTCCTATTCTGCCATCTTCCTAATGTCACATTTCTCAATATCTATTTCTTAATATGGTAAAAAAAAAAAAAACTCCTTAAATAATATTTCATGTATAGCGTTCAATAGTATTCAATGGATATTTTACAATTCTATCAATATATATAACTGATTTACTGATTTATGTATTATTATAAAACTAGTATATATATATAAAACTGACATATGTTTATATATAAAACTGATATATATTTACTTTTCATTTGTTTATTAAATATATAATTTGAGACTATATAAAACCATTAGATATATTTATATAAACATACATGTTATATATAAAACACATATAAAATCACATATACTGATACAGAAATATTTGATTACATTGGAGAAGGAAGGTCATTTTGATTAAGACTCAAAATCCAGAAACCATAAAATAAATGATTGATAACTTTAACCACATAAAAATCAAAATCTTCAACATCACACAAAATATTGTAAAGTTAAAAGAAAGTGAGAAATAAGGAAACTATCTGCAAATCATTTTGTAGATAGAAGACTAATTTATTTAATATATGTAAGAACCTAGAAATCAAAACAGAATCTAAAGCGATAATTTACATAAAAGGATATTCATATAAAAGTTGCTCAAATTTACACATGATAAAAGAAATGCAAATTATAGTTACAAGATACTATTGTTTTTACTTATTATATTGTACAAAAAGTTCCACAACATACTTTATCAAGACTATATTGAGATAAGCGCCCTTAGATTCTGCAAG
Source organism: Balaenoptera acutorostrata (assembly GCF_949987535.1). NCBI lineage: Eukaryota > Metazoa > Chordata > Mammalia > Artiodactyla > Balaenopteridae > Balaenoptera > Balaenoptera acutorostrata. Next base: position 66,594,175 of record NC_080075.1, read on the forward strand.
TGTGAGTGTAGAAGAATACAACACCTATAAAAGCCAATTGGGAAATGTTAATCAAACTTACAAATTCATCTACCCTTGCCCCAGAAATCCCACTTCAAGAAATTTATTTGTAAATATGCCTGAATTTATCTAAAATGATATATTTACAAGGTTATTTGTTAGAGAATTTTTTTCAAAAGCCAAAAATTGTATCTATCCAAGTCATCACCTATGGGAATATACAGGTGACCCTTAAACAACATGGGTTTGAACTGCACTGATTCACTTATATACAATTTTTTTTCTATAGCAAATACCACAGTACTACACGATCCACAGTTGGTAGAATCCATGGATACAGAACCTCGGATACAGAAGAACTACAGATATGGAGGGCTGACTGTAAATTATACATGGATTTTTGATTCCATGTAAAGTGTAAATGCCCCTAACCTCTGTGTTGTTCAAGGGTCAACTATAGTTTAATATGGTATAACTCTAAAGTAGAATACTACAAAGCTGCAAAAAAAAAGGACACACAAACTTTCTGTTCTAGTTACTACTGCCATATAACAAACCATCCCAAACTTAGTGATACAAAACAATAGCCATTTTATTATGCTCATGGGTTCTCTGGGCCAAGAATTCAGAAAGGGCAGAGTAGGAACAGCTTATCACGCTTCCATCAGTTGTGGGGGCCTCAACTGGGAGTTGACTCCACTCTTTGAGGCTGAAATAAGGAGAAGGTCTGCTCACTCATAAATCTGGTGTGAAGGCTGGCTTTTGTAACCTCAGCTGGGGCTGAAGCTGCAATACCTACATCTGGCCTCTTAGGCTTCCCTACAGCATGGCAGCTGGGTTCCAAGAGCAGCATACTAAAAAGAAAGCCAGGAGGAACCTGTATTGCTTTTTTTGTCCTATGCTAATCAGTATCACTCCCTCCATGGTCACAATCCTATTCAGATTCAAGGAAAAGGAACATGGAATTATCTCTTGATAGGAGGAGTGTCAAAGTCACAATGAAAGAAGAGCAGGTGGCATGGAAACTATGCAGAAAGATTTATAAAATATAAAATTAAGTCAAAAAGCAAGATATATAAAGGTGTGGAATATGCTATCTTTTCTGAAAACAAAGGTAAGAATTAAGTTTGGATAAGGAAATCCTGGAAAAACACACAGGAAACTAACAAAAGTAGTTAAATTTTGTGGGGGAAGTTTGAGGGGATTGTAGGGATATAGGTAAATGAGTCCAGGTGAAAGAGATATTTCACTTCTTTTGTTTTTCAAACTTGGGAATATGCATCATTTGAAAAAAATATTAAAAAATAATAACTGATAAACACACCAACAGACACACACATTTACACACATGTATATCATTCTTCCACTAGAATGACTATGTAGGTTTATATTCTTTTTAAGTTTTAAGAAGTATTTACATATGTAAGCCTGCCCTGGCACCCCTAAGCAAAAATCAGATTTTGGGTACAATAAAAATCATCTTAAATTGTTCTATATGCTGAGAAACAGAAAATTGACTTTTCTACATTCATACTTTGTACAGCAGTCAGTGATACTTACCCACAGTATAGGCTTGGAATCAATTCTTTTTCATTGCATTTCATTTCTCACTGTGAAGGTTAAAGTGTCAGTTGATTTTGAATGTTTAGTAATAATATCTCTCTCTCTCTCCTAATAAACACTATTTGTTTAGTGTTACCTGAGCCTGGCTATTTGCTAATCATTTCAAATCCAACGTATGCTTTAATCCTTAGAATAACATTATAAGGAAGGAGCTATTATTTTGCCAATTTTACAAATGAGTTTGTAAAATACCAAAATACACACTGTATGTAGTGGATACAATGCCTGTGAAGGTTTAGTAGGCTCTAAAACTCAATCTCTAAACTCAATTGCAAGACCTCACATTCTAACACCTGGAGTTAACACTCATCTGGAAAACCCTTTAACAAACTATGAGATCATTTAGTCAGAGTACTTAAACCAATCTTTTTAATTATAGAAAAGGAAATTTAGGTCAGAGAAACAAAACATCATGCAAACCCCACAGAACTTCTACAAGTAGAATCCAGGTCCCTGATTCCTAGTGCAGTGCGCTTCCCACTGCAGCAAATGCCCTGCTTTAGAAACAGAAGAATTCACTTGCCACCTAATAACCCTGCCCCAAGTTCCTGGGAGAGGTTTTGTTCAAATCTAGTCCATTTTGAAGTACCTACACACTAGAGCTGCAATAGCTGAGTGGGAGGCTGATCAGCATCACAAAAGGAGAGAGATGGCCCACTTTCCCTTGGCTATAAGAAGAGTTCTAATTATGCTAACACATTTAGAAAATATTTATAGATGGTATAGGAAGCCATTAACAAACATCCAGGAAACCTGAATAGTCCCTAACCCAGGAATTCACTTTAGTTATGCAGATGAAGGACACTCCCAGAGGAAGACATTTCAGATACTCTCACTGTTTTTGGACTACCAGCAGAACATCACCAAGCAGGTCTTCAAGCAGGAGCTATTTTTACTTACTAAGGCTAACTTTGAACATACGTACTACCCAGTTTATCATATGTATGAAATGAAGAGTATGCCCCAGAAAGAGCCTTTCACTGACATTAAATATCTGTTCATACATGGAGCAATGACTCATCCAGCGCCTTCTCTGAGCCTGGCACTCTCTCAAGACCAGGATGAGGCGAGGCAGATATGACTCAGGCACAGTGGCTGAAAGCTGCTAACCTTCAGCACAGTGTGGATCAACTCATTTCCCTAGTCAATGCTAATGTCAAATGTTTTCTACTTTATAATCCCTTGATTCTTCAATCAAAAAGTTGGGGTTTTTTTTTTCAGCTTTACTGTGGTGTAATTGACAATGATTTTTTTTAACCTCCAGTTGTAAGCTTGATACTCTACACACATTTTTGTTTTCATATACTAATCATTGCTGTTGCTGAGGAGGTAAGGAGCAGACTTCCAAAAACCAGCTTCACATTAAAATCCCTTAGTTAAAGGATTTTAATGTTCCACCCATAGTCAAAGCCAAAGTTTAGGGAATGGAAGGCATGAAAAAAAGCATCACAAGAGAAGGCAATAGGAACTGGAAGATACTGTAGTGGAAATTAACTTCTGATAGGACAATTCATAGTGCTTAAATTATTTATGCCTACCTTGTTTTATTGTCCCATGCCAGATTTTTACCAAGCCAATGGTAAAGCTGTGACTTTTTCAAAGATGGCTGCCTTAAAAGAAGTGTATCCAAGGTGCTAATTTCTGATGTTAAGGATCAACACTTAACTGAGCTGTGTGAATAATAAAAGCACCTGATATTCTACATATTTCTAACAAAATATTGCTTAGTATTCCTGATTTCCAAGACCTTAAAACATAACTATGTTTGATTTTCTCTGTTTCCAACAAACAGCATTAAGCGCAAGCACAGGAATAAAAGAGAACCTCCCCTCCTACCTAAACCAATACAAGAAAGTACCTCGTGCTGTCCGAATGGGGCATTAGAAGTAGCCATCTCCCTGCGCTTGAACTGACATTTCCCTATGTAACTTGTAGATTTTCTTTTTAATGTTTTTCTTACAAGGTGCATAGATTTTTTTTTTCAGTTTTCATTATTCTGATATAATACTGATATATAGGTTATATATATATATTACAGCTATATAGCTATATATATATATATATATATATATATATATATAGCTATATAGCTTCTGCCATGACTTAACATTCTCATATCCCCCAAAGATGCAGCAACATCTCATGAAAGGGTTTACACGATAAAGAAGGAAATCTGAGTACTAAAGCCAATGTTATCACTTCACAGCTGATTCTGAATCAGTAATAAACTCTCCGGATGACACTTTCAAATCTATAAAATGGGGTTAATTATACTTTGTCCTAATTTTCTGTCCAAAGTTTTATAAACCACAAATGGGAAAATTCATGTGAAAGCCCTTTGAAAACCACAGATCATAAAAAATTTATAGAGTATTATCTAAAATAAAGATTACAGTTGTAATAAATGTGATTAATTAAAACAAACTATGACTTCATTAGTGATGTTTCCACTTGGCCTATACAGAGTGTATTAGTCAGGGCTCTCCAGAGAAACAACAGAACCAACAAGGGGTGTGTGTGTGTGTGTATGTGTGTGTGTGTGTGTGTGTGTACACAGAGAGGTATTTCTTTTAAGGAATTGGCTCACATGATTGTGGAAACTGTTAAGTCAAAATCTGCAGGGTAGGCCAGCAGGCTGAAGACCCAAAAAGAGTTGCAGTCCAAGTCCAGAGGCAGCTTGCTGGCAGAATTCCTTTTTCCATGAAGGTCAACTGTTTCCTATTAAGGTCTTCAACTGATTGGGTGAGGCCCACACGCATTACGGAGGGTAATCTGCTTTACTCATAGTCTACTGATTTAAATGTTAATCTCATTTTAAAAATACGTTCACAGGAAAGCCCAGGCCAGTTTTTGGTCAAATATCTGGGTACCATGGCCTAGTCAAGTTTACACATAAAATTAACCATCACAGAGAGTTACTATCCAGATCCGCTTAGATAGAAAGTTCATTGAAGAATAATGACTTTTTCATCTCCCTCAACCCACGTCTGTAAGATTTTGTAAGAATAAATGCATAAAAAAAGTTTGTTTAATAAATGGATGGAAATTAGAAATGCATCTAGAATAATATGGCTTCATGGTAAATTTCACCTTTCTGAATAAATCTGTAAATATCAAAACTGAGAGGAAACATCCAAAAGGTAAAGGTATGGATATTCAAAGGATTGCTGTCCAAAATAGCCATGATAGACCATAGAGAACACCTGGCTTTTCCTTTCTTTGCTTTCTTGTCAGGCTCTGAAGTCACCATCTAATCTGATGCTGGCCCTCTTTGGTGTCCCCCTTCACTGGCCTTCAAGGTACATCCAGAATTTTCCTAATTTCCTAACCACCACTTGTTTTCAGCATCACATCCACAACTTAAATGAACAACACACAATTATCCTGCAAAAGATAACCTACCTCAGATTAGAACATGGGGGAATTAAAACCTTAAAAAAGCCCAGGGGCTTCCCTGGTGGCGCAGTGGTTGAGAATCTGCCTGCCAATGCAGGGGACACGGGTTCGAGCCCTGGTCTGGGAAGATCCCACATGCCGCGGAGCAACTAGGCCCGTGAGCCACTATTACTGAGCCTGCGCGTCTGGAGCCTGTGCTCCACAACAAGAGAGGCCGCAATAATGAGAGGCCCGCGCACCGCGATGAAGACTGGCCCCCACTTGCCACAACTAGAGAAAGCCCTCGCACAGAAACGAAGACTCAACACAGCCATAAATTAATTAATTAATTAATTTTAAAAAAAAAAGCCCAATAAAATCCCATGTGTCTTATAATATTCTTATAAATATCATTGGCTTGGAGAGAAAGTAAATAGAATTTTGTGATGTCCAATCCTTCTATTGCTATAAATTTCTATCTAACACAATATCACTGGCTGAGTTGTGTAAATAATTAACTATACCATGCTTTCTGACTCAACTAGGCTTGGAAAATTATAGTTTATCTGGCACAATTAATAAACATTTCATGCTAGCTGTAATATGGTTGTAAAACCAAGTATTAACATATGTTGTTTTTAAAGTTCAGAATATAGAAGGAAACAATTAACCTGAAAAATTAGTTAAGCATTCACTGCATTTTATGCTCTGCCAGGTAAACTGATGAACAAAGAAGTGTTTAGAACTGGCAAATCTACCCTTTTAGTTGTGCTGAAATAGCCATGACAGTTATTCATCCCCAAGGCAAGGGTTTGCAAATCTTCTCTTTGGTAACTTGATGCCCAGGTAAGGAGAGGAAAAAATCTCCCAAGGAAAATGTAAACACTTTTTCCTTGCCATGGGTGCTGTGGTGAGGTGAAATAAGAATCATATTTAGATTCATAACATCTGACTATAAGTTCCTCTTCAGCCATATACTAGCTGAGTGACTTGGCCATTAAAATAAAGAATGCTTAAATCCTGTGTTGTACATATGACTAATGGAGATAAAAGAAATACCAGTGTCTATTGTATAGGAATATACTGCTATGAAGTATTCCCAAGGGAGGGATTTCCTATCATAAAGATATATGATTTTAAATTATCCTAAGGTAATATAGTGGTTCAGAGCTTAACTATTTAATACATCATAAGACAAATAAGGTCTCATCACAACATTAAGGGAATTATTCAAACTTTCTGAGCCATTTTAACCACTGATTTTTTTGAAACTCTAATTTTAAAAAATGATTATGAGGTAAGTGTACTAACATCAACATTCCATAATAAACCTTTATGCTAATTTGAAACTCATTCTAAATTGTGTACATATTAATCACTCCAGCTTTCCCTTATAGAGAAAAAAGGGTCTTCTAAAATTGACAAATAAGATTTTAATCTCATTGACAACCCTAATACTAACTCATAGGCAAAATCATAAAATAAGCCTAACTTCTATTTTACCTCTTCACTTAGAATCTTTAGTGTCACATTTATCAGAATCTCAACTTTTGTAAATTTTGTAACACTTTATTTTTCGTTTGTATCTATTCATTCATTATATATACAGTTGACCCTTGAATAACACAGGTTTGAACTGCACGAGTACACTTATATGCAGATTTTTTCAATAGTAAATACTACAGTACTACATGATCCACAATTGGTTGAATTCATGGATGTGGATCCTTGGATAGAGAGGAACCACGTACAGGGAGGGCTGACTATAAGTGATACTCGTATTTACACGAAGGGTCAGCACACCTGACTCTCATGCTGTTCAAGGATCAACTGTATATATCAACATATAATGAATAAAAAATATATACACACATACGTATAACTTGACACACACATACATACACGAGCGTGTGCACACACACACTAGATACATCAATACTAGATTATATAAATCAAGGCGAATTATATAGAAACAGTCTCTGCCCTCATGGAGCTTACTTCCTAGGATGGTTCTAGGATGTTAAAATTGAAGAATAGAGAGTGCCATAGAACATATAATAAATGTATATTGAATGTCTTTTATCCCCATGCCCACAGAAATGAATGAAACTCACCCCTCAAGACCTAGTATAAATGCTACCCTCTCCAGGAATCCTTTCCTGATATCTGATCCAATTGGAAGTGACTTTTTCCTTCTCTCAACTTCCATAGTAGTTCATTATTCATTTATCTATTTCTTCACTCAACATGTATTTAATAAACACTTACTCTGTACCCAGAATAACCACACAAGAGAAACCTGCTTAATAAATGAACCAATGAGTGCATGGGTGTTAGACAACAAAGTAATATTTATCACCCACTTACTAAAGACCAGAAGTGATGCTAAGTGTCCTACAGGTACTTTTTTATTCCACGGTATTCCGATGTGATAGAGATTGTTCAAAAGACTGAGGATAGAGCAGTGAATAAAACAAAGAAAGCTTCTTTGAAACTTATGTTCCAGTGGGAGAGTCAGACAATAAAATAAAAAAAATAAGTATGTAAAATTTAAGTGAGATATAACTTAGTGTGAAGTGTCATGAGGAAAAGTAAAGTGAGGTACTGGGATGGGGATGAGAGTGGTGTAATTTTAGAAAGGGGATTTTATTTGAGTGGAGTTCTGAATGAAGTGAAGGAGCAAACCACAGGGCAGATCCAAGGGGAGAACATTCCAGGCAAAGGGAAAAGCACATGTAAAGTCCCTGAGGCCAGAACATGTGAGTGTGGCTAAAGAGGAGTGAGTGGGAGAGAGAGAGAAAATGAAGAAAGAGACCTAAGAGGCAGATTCTGTAGTATTTTGTAGGTCAGGTTAAGGAGTTTGGCAGGAAATTACTATTATGCTGCCTTAAAATTATAAAATGTTTGCATTTCAATAAGGCAGATGTGGTAGGTATAACATAGTAGGAAGAAGAACGTTATACTTGCTTCCAAACAAATAAACAAAAACTCTGAAGAGAAGTAAACATGTGGATTCCTTCTTCCCAAGTTATTAACATTCCTTGAGCCTGTTTTCATTTTGTGAAATGAAGACAGAACTGCCTGAAGGCAGGGATGAAAAAAATACAGTCCTAAAATCCAAGAGTTAAACCTTAAAACCAGCACAGTTATATGAAATCCCTTTTATATGAAAAGCACCTTAAGGAAGAAAAAGTATTCCCTATGCCAGAAGCAGAAGGGAAAAGAATCCGGCTGTTACTATATTGTTAAAAATCACATATCTCAAGAAAGAATGAGTTCATGAGAAAATGAATCAGTCAGTAAGGAGTATGAGAGAAAGGATGGCATGAATTACCACTATACCTCCAGCACTGACTGGGGAACAACGTGTCTAGGAAGATAAAATGATGCAAACATGCCCAGTTCTCCTTATCGTCGAGACAGATCAGACCACTGGAGCCTGATGCCCTTAAACACATGAGTTATCCAGCCAACTCTCCTTGTTCTGATTTCATGCTCACAAGCTACCTTCTGATCATCTAGCCTCCCAGGATGTTTTTCTACAGGGAGAGGATGTTCTGATGTGCCAGAAAGTTACATTTCTCTCTATAAGTTATAGCATTGGCACTCTGTATTTCATAGATTCTCCTGTGGATTTAGTTGATGTGAATCAGCATGCCTAAATCCAATAAAGCTCTGAGACACTGACACTGTCTGTTTTCTGAATCTGTGAGACTGAGGGGTCAGACCCTGGACTGTGATGAGCTCAGCAGGTGACGCCTCTCCAGGGACTGATGGTAACTAGCCAGTCATACATATTATTTTTTAACTTCTCCACTGCCTAATTCACAAAGGTTTTGGGGTTCAGATGAAATAATGTATTTGAAAGCTATAGAGTTCTTTTGAGGAACACTGAAAAGTGCTGAAAAGATGGTGAAAGAAACATACTAAGCGTGTACTATGGACCTTGCACATCTAGCTATTTGGGACCATCTGTGGTATAGAAGAAAAACCTTCCAATCTAGGAGCAATGGGTGTATCTGCCCCAGGAAGAATGTAAAATTCACAGGGACAGGTTCAGATACTGAGTAAGTTATCTGTCCTTGTGTGAATAATTTTATTCCATGGATAGAAATTCTGGATTTTCCTTTTAAGAATACAACACTCCTATACAAAAATCTGGAACCACCAGTGATTCTTTTGTAAGGCATACAGATATAGATATAAATATATAGTACATTTGATGTTCCAGGCAATGGGCCCAGCTATATAACCTTGTAGGACCCTGTGCAAAATGAAAATGCAGAGTCCTTTGTTCAAAAATCAAGGAAGAAATGCTGTAAAAGGTATTAAAATATAAAGATTTTTCTTTTCTTGCATGGTCTCTCTCTTCACTTGTAGTGTTTTTCATTTGCTACTTAATGTCATTCTAAGTAAAGAAAATTAATTTTTAAAAATTTTTTAGCATTAATTTTATTGTCCATCTTTATATAGTGCAATGCCAGCTTTAAATGAAAATATAAGAGCACTTATCTACACAATCATCAAAATTACAAAAATTCATACCTCTCACAGGTCACATGTGCATATGTACTTCTTTCTTGCTAGAACAAAGAAAGCATTGCACAAAAATAATTCAGCTGTTTTTATTTTTATCAATGTTCTCTACCTTTAGTTTACTAATGAATAAGGGCAGACTGATAGGAATAAGAACTAGGAGTTCTTTCCTTTTTTTATGTCATTATTTTCGGCATAAGTAGTTGACTAATACAAGGAAGTAACATGAGTAAGAAAGAATATGATAGGGTTTTTGGTCATTATGTTTCTTAGAATGTCATTGCCTTCTTTCTGCCTTTGAAAAAAGTTCTGGTTTGAATAAAAATTGTGGTCTCTTGGAGTTGTCAGCAAGCCTGACACTTCTCACTTAGCCAGTTGTAGACGTAATATACTTGATGTAATATACTTACCTTGTACTTGCTTTGTGTCTTACTGATCTCCCACATATTTGGGTCCACTAGGATTCTTGCTCATGGGGCAATGCAAATGTTATGTGCTTATGCAGGAGCAAGGAACAGAGAGATCATGCATATTATGTGTATCTCTTCTGCTTTCATGCATGCTTAAAATTATCAGGAATAATAAGAAATTATTAAGAATTTTAAGACAGCATAACATTAAACCAAGCATGGGTTTGGTCTGACCATGGTGGCTTGATCAACTGCCCAGGTCACAAGACCATGAAACCAGCCCTGCCAGGCTGTTTCACAACAATTATATGAGGTTTGCACTATAATTATCTCCCAATTCAGAATGAGGAAACAGGCACACAGAGGTTAAGTAGCTCATTCAAGTGTTATTAAAATCTAATAAGTGGCAGAGCTGGGATTTGAATCCCGACTTTCAAGCTCAAGATACCATGATCTTAACCAATACACAGTGTTGCTTCTAAAGACATTGATTTTAAATTCAATCCCAAGATTCCTTGCTCCACGCCACTTGCTCACTTTCTAAAAATATAAAAGGCAATTCATATTCATCATCTAAAAAACCCCACAGATATTGTGGGTATTTATCGTCATTGACTGTAGTTTACATTAGCTGGTATAAGGAATAATAACAGTTATCACTGAATGCTTCCTCTGGGCCTAGCAATTTGATGAGGTGGTTGAGGTTATTACCTGTGCTTACAGATGAGAACACAGAAGTTTAGAGAAATTAAGTAACTTTTGTCAGATTTAGGTAATAAGTGTAAGAGTCAGGATTGGCCTCAGACAATTTGGCATCAACATCCAGGGGCTTACATATTTTGTCATAGCACTATAATTTTCCTGATGTCCATTTTAATGGTGCCAGGGCGAGCAACTGGGATCAGACCTATATGGATAGAGTTTATTTCTGCCAGATTTCTGCTCAATCCCACAGGTTCAAAATTAGAAGTATAATTCAATTGCAAGAAATAAAGTGCTTGACATTCAAATATGTACCCCAGTGCAAATCTGTTGTTTTCCTTTAACAGATTCTTCCTCTGTCTGCAGAAAGTTCAAATAGATTTAGCCTAGAATGAAATGCCAGAAACATAAAGAAGCCACAAGAGTTTGGGATGCTGCCCTTGGAGAAACTGTTATCACTAACTGATGACCTCTAAGCAAACAGAGGTAGTAATTGGATGAGCTCTCTTAATTGAATCCAATGGAGAAAGGAAGCTCAAGTCCTGGTCTTTTTTCTGATGTCCATAATTCTTTGGACAACTTTGAGATCAAAAGAGACAGGCATAAAACTGGAAAGCTCCCAGATCGGTCTCAAGAAGAGCTTTCTTTCCATTTAGAAGCTGCTTTCAGAAAGCATAATCGTTACCGTAGATCACATAATTAAATAACAAAAGCATAATCAGAATAACCATCTCCAAAAATCTTACTAAATTAGGTGACATAAAAAAGGAAACAAAGCCTAAAGAAGCAATTTTGGTTTAGGACATAAAATTAACTGAGGAGCTAAGGGACTGTTAAAGTCCAGAAGCCGTGTGCAATGATGAAAAACTTTTAAATTCCTGGCAAATTTTCAAGGCACATAAAGGAAAATTAGGACTGTTCTTCCTAAGAGATTTTTAATTATAAGAGGATTTTATTCAAAAGTAGTTGAATTCTTTCACCCTCTATTGTATATTCTGCAATTAACTGAAGATCCATCACAGAACACTTGGTTCTTCTATTGTTGTTCACCTAAAGGAAGTCAACATGTCAGAGACATTTTCAAAATAACTGAAGACGTAAACTCATTTTAAAAAGCAGGAAATAAAGGGATACAGAAGCACACCTAGTGAAAAAAAGGCATTCATTCCTTTCCCTATTCCTTTAAGGGACCACACAGCTCCTATTTATGTTTTTTTAAACAGAAGTTGCCTTAACTTGAGTTTCTCCAGAAGAAAAGAGCCAGGGACAAAGGATTACATGCAATAATTTAGTGGGGAGTTTGACGGAGGTGTCAGGAATGAGGGATAAGGGAGTTGAAACAGGGAATAAGGGAAAATACAAGAATGCATTATGGAGCTGGCCTCTGCTACTACGGGAAAATGGTGCTATGATTGAAAGGATCAAATGAGAAGCCATATGAAATATATCTAGGACATGTGTCTGCATAGGAAAAAAAGGGAGACATTTACCCACTGGCCCTTATTCATTGGTCAAAGGACTCTCCCATTAACACACACACACACACACACACACACACACACTTTAAGATCAACACTTGTGAGTGCCAAATGGGTTCCTGTGGATGTTGCACACCCTTGTGGAAGAGAAGCTATAGGTCAGGCAGCCAAAGGCATGCACTGGTCAGACCTGAGACGGGTGCTGTCAGGATGCTCCTGCATGAAGCTGGGTGAAGCCAGCATAGAACAGGTCACTGCAGCTGCAGCTGGAGTAAGAGGTGTGATAGAGAGGATTAAGTGGTTCCAAGAGGGGCTGGATAGAGTAAAGATGCCTACTTCAGACCAGTTTCCAGTCTTGAGTTCTAAGCAGCTGTTTTAAATTTGGTGGCACAGATAAACTCTACTACTATCTTCTTAAAGTAATAATAATGATGTTTCAAATTACTCACTAACATATCTTGAAGTGGATTTAAATTTTCTCCATTCCCAAATCCCTCAAATCCTGAACTCTCCTCCTCTAATGAGGAGCGAACCCCTACAGGGTCTACATTAGCCCCCCACATCTTTGCTGTTAACTCTATTCACTCACACCCGCTTAAGGTTAGTGATGCCTCCCTGAACTGCCAAATCTAGCAGTCTTCTCTCTGCCTAGAACATTCTCTTTGTTCCATTGCACTGGCATGGTTAGGCACCCTGTCTCTGAAGATGAACATTTTTTGCTTCCTCTGGCATTTTTCTTCAGCTTATACTATTTCTCTGCATTGACCTTCATCATCCTTTCTTACCTTACTCTCTCTCTCCTCTCTAAAGTTGTAATTTCCCCAAGATTCTGACCTTCATCCTCAAAATTCCCTCAGTGATCACAGCAGCATCTGTGTCCCCACCACAGAAGGTCCTTTTTCCCACTCCCAACCGTCCAATCACTCCTTCAGCTGTATTCTCTAAAGTCCAGTCTTAAGTGTGGAGACCAGCATCTCAAGTGCAGCCTGTTCTAACTAAATCTGTGACCTTTTCTCTGAAGCTCTCCTTCTGTGTTTCCTATTTCTGCTAATGATACATTCATTATTGCAGGCTCCCAGGTCCTAAATTCTGTTTATCAGCACCCACACACATTTATTCTACATATTTCTCAAGAAGAAATAGGATATGATTCACCTCCTTTTAAGTAATTCAATGGGAAATGCGCCCAAACTGTAAATGCCCTGGAGTTCATTTATATCTTTAAGAGTCCTCAGCATGGTGACCTCTTGGTCCTAGAAAAGTTTGGCAAAACAAAAGGTAAGGTCTGGAAGAGATCCATCCATTCAGGACCAGCCAAGGGTTTGGCTCAAACAGTTTTAAAACTTCTTTTTATATGCATCATCATATAATTCTGATTTTACATACCTGAATAAATATGATCATGTCATTCATTCCTTTTAATTCATTTTTAATGTATCCTTTACTTTTTTGCTTCTCCCCTTGTGCCCCACTCTACTCACATATCTTCCTTCCTGCTTCACACCCAAGTTAACAATCTAAATGTCTCCTTTAATATTTTTGCTCCATGCTCATGTAGATATGTACATATTCACATATAATATATACATGCATATGTATATACATACATATACATATATAAGCATTTTGTAACAAAAATGGAATAATTACAGTATTTTAGCTATTGTTTTTCTGTGCAATTACACAGAAATCTTTCAAAGTACCTAGTATAGTTCTCATTGTTTTCAGTGATTTGGAAGCACAATAATTTATCCTTTTTATTATTGATGGATTTTTTTCCCCCACTCTGAATAATGCTGATGTAAACAAACTTGTAGATAATCCTTATGGACTTAAAGTTTTCTTTATATAGAATAGATTATCAGGAAAGGGATTACTGGGCCATAAGCATATATGTACTTTTTTTATAGATGCCAAAGGGATTGCTTTCGTATTTATTTTAGTATTTTATAAGCATGCCGTTTTTCCCACTCCCAGACAGCAATAGATTTTTTTTTCATTTCTATATTTGTCAGTCTGAAGAGTTAAAAAATGAAATCCATTACTTTATCTTTTCCTTCTACTAATGTGTGTATGCATCTTTTCATGTATTTTTGACTATGCAGATTTTCACTGCTATAAACATTTTTTTCATACTCATTGCTACTTTTCTATCAGTTACATCTTTCTCATCAATTTTTGAGTCTTTTGTAGAGTATAGATATTAGGTTTTTCCTCTAATTTACAAGTTTTTCTTCATTTATTGTTGGTTTATTCACTTCATTTATGGTATCTTTGCCATAATGAAAAATGTTTAATTATATACACTTAATTAGTTCTCACTTTTCTTACATAGCTTCTAAGTATAATCTCTACTACTAATCCTTCCCTTGCCTCTAGAATGTTCACATGGCTTTCTAGAATTTTCTAACAAGATTTTTATTTTATTTTTTACATTTAATACATTTACATTTAATATCTAAACTAGCTGGAGAGTATATGGGATGAGAAAAAGACCCATTTTTAATTTTTTCTTGGTGGGCAGCTAGTCATGCTTTATGAAATAATCCTTTGCCTTTATTTACTGAATAATGCAGGTATTAAATAATCTTTCATTTTCTTCTATATTGAAATATTCCCTTTGTCATATGTTAAATGCTCATATATATCAGGATCTACTTTTGGATTCTATCAACCTTCCATGTTTTCCATTTTGTCTATTCTTATGGCCACACCATAATGATTTATGAGCAGAAGTTTTCTGTTTAGTAATATATTCTGAATCTCTAAGGCAAGTCACTTCCCACTATCCTTCCCTTGGACATTCTTGAAGATTCATGTTTATGTATAAACTTAAAGATTACTTAAGTAAACAAAAAACTATTGAGATCCTAACTGTAAACATATTGAATATGGGAGAATTTATATTTTTATAGTATTAAATCTTCTAAGGCAAGACAAAATCTTGTTTAATATCCTTAGCTTTTACAATGTCCTTCATGCAGGTCTTATGCCTTTCTTGTTTATTACTAAATAATGTGTTGATATTTTGCTATTGAGAGTAGACTATTCATCTCATTTCTTTTTTTAGGTACTGAGCTCAATTGCTGTATTTTAGACTTGGCTTTTCTGGGCACTGTGTTTCCCCCAAACCCCTTCCTTGTATACATGCAGGTTGGCGTTGGTCAAAAATGAAGTTGCATGAATTTTTGGAGGCATAAATTAAGCATCAGCCATTAGGCTCTGAATAGAGGCACAAGCAGTTTTCAGTCTCTATTTGTTCCTCCCAGGTTCTCCTTCCTGACCACTGGTCCTACTGGCAGCTAGTCACCTGACACCAACACTTCACTATGAACTCCTAGAGACAGAGGCCATGAAGAGCCAACAATCATCCACTGGCATCTACACAATCTTCAATGAACTTCTACAACAGCCTCCTTCATGGTTCTAACTAAAGAGACCAGACACAACTATTATCCAGGTATGTAAGCTTCTAAAAACCTACACCAAAGTTGGTTAGTCATATTTCTCTGCTTTTTTGACTCTCCTTTTGAGACGTTTACTTTCCAAGCTCTCCCTGAACTGAAAAATGTTTAAATCCTGTAATAAATTTCTTTTTCCATAATATTCTTAGTAGTTTCACTTCCCTGATTGATACAAAAATAATACTATAGGGTAAGTATGATTTTTGAAATTTTTTTAAATTTTTGAGTGTTTATATTATACTGAACCACTTTACCAAATTATCTTACCAATTTATCTTAGATTTTTGTAAAATATCTTATGTTTTCTAGTATACAATATTATTTTTTTTAAATAGTGTTAATTTTCAATGTTTATATCAATTCTTTTCTTCCTTAATTTTTTTCTTTTCATGACATTTAATAGAGCCTCTAGGTCAAAGCTGAATAAAATGAGGAAACCAAACCCTGCAGGCTAGTGGTATAGTAGCGTGCAGGCTGCCAGTCCCTGGATATAATCTTAGGAGGAAGTTTCTCTGCTCCTCAGTCTCCTCAAACTCCTTGAGCCTCATGGATGGAAGGACACAGCCCATCAGTTCAGTGCCTTGACTTCTTGGACTAGAGAGTCTGACACAATCATATAAGGTTGATGCTTATGCCCTCCTTTCCTTAACACCTACACCTACCCAGGACCAGCTTCATGGGTGTGTGATCTGTGTAGTCTCATAAAACCATGAAATTAAAAAGGCCCAACATTTGGTTTAATATTCTGCTATCACCATCTAAAAAAAATCTTAATTTTTGAACTGGAATTCCTGTATTTCTCTTTTATCCTAGGTCCCCAAATTATGTAGCTGGTATGGCTCCCACATATCATTTAGCTGAGCTCTCACAGGGACCTTCTGAGTTCTAACCCTTGTCCCTGAGCTATTAGGTGTTATTATTCAGTCTTTGATCTGGTCCACACCAGTTCTCACCATCTGGGTTTCCACAGCACCCCATGCATTATATGCCTCCAAGAATGTGCTGCCCCGGAAGCCATTTTAACCTATAAGAGAAGGATGACTAGCATTGGAAGAGAGGGTAAAAAAGACATGGATAGGTCCCATTTTCCTAGAATTCCTTGGTGAATCTTTAATGTGTCAACCTTAGGGTTAAAAGTGAGTAAAATTATACATTTGTGTCCAAAAAGGGAACTGAACAATTTTAACAAATGTGAGGACAAATCCATTGTCATGTTGAAGGAAGAGAATAGGTTCAGTGGAAGTGAATGAACAGAGGAAATATCAAAACAGAGCCAAAAAACTAAAGGGTTAATTGTAGATAAGACAAGAGATTCATATTGAATGAGATAATTGATATTTTACTGGATGTACAGTCTATTGAGAAGAATTAAAAGGTGATGGCAAAGTTCAATAATAAAACTCGTAGTTATTGAAAATCTTCTTTAATTATTTGTTACTTACCTTGTCCTTAAACAACTATGCTTAATATATTTTAAACTTTCTTTAAAAATTAAGTATTTTTAGTTTTTTAGCTCATCATTCTGAAACTTCATGAATCTTTGTAGTGCTGTATAGATCAAACAAAAGGTACAAACTTCCAGTTATAAGATAAATACGTACTAGGGATGTAATGTACAACCTAATTAATATAATTAACACTGCTTCATGTTATATATGAAAAGTTTTTAAAAAAGTAAATCCTAAGAGTTCTCATCACAAGAAAAATTTTTTTCTTTTTTGTTTATTTCATAAGTTATGACATGATGGATGTTCACTAAACTTATTGTGGTTATCATTTCATGATGTATATAAGTCAAATCATTATGCTGTACACCTTAAACATATACAGTGCTGTATGTCAATTATATCTCAATAAAACTGGAAGAAAAAAATAAAATTTATTTTCATAGGAAAAAGTAAAAAATAATAAAACTATGATTGAAGTATTCAAGTGTATACTTTAACAAAGGGAAAGAGAAAATGTAAAGACATGATTCAGATTCATAAAGTGGCTTAATGATGTTAATTAGCTGTAAGTGATATTTCTATTAATAAAAAATGAATTGAAAGTGGCATAATCCACTGATTTCTGTTTGTGGCATTGCATTAAATATTTTGCACATACAAAAAAAAAAAGAATCTGAGTAGAGCAGTGTAGATGTACAAGATATACAGTATTGAAGTTAACATCACTGAACACTAGGACATATACTGGGAGTTGTATATATGATATAGAAATTATATTCAAACTGATGAGGATGAGTATAATTTTTGTGACTTTCTGTCTGAATTAAAAAAAAAAAAAATCCCACAAGGACTCAGAGGAAAAGAATATACAAATCAATTTTCACTGCAAAGTAAAGGAGCTGTTACAGTGGAGGAGTACTGGACTGAATGTCAATGTTATGACATAGTATAAGTGTGTTTCATGTTTGGTAATTGCAATCATTGTTGCTTTTGTTGTGGTCATCCATGTACAATGCTTGGTGTCAGTCTATCTATCTCTTGTAAAAATAAAATACAGTGTGTGTGTGTGGGAAAAAAAAAAAAAAACAAAAAACAAAAAAAACTAGAAATCGATAACCAATAACAGGAAAATCTCCAAAAACTTGTAAATTAAACAACATGCTTCTAAATAAAAAAAAAAAAAAAAAAGAAATTATATTCAAATATTTGATTCAACATCAACAAATATTTTGAGGGTTTACAACTTGCCAGGCGACATATGCTTTTTAACAGATTTACATTATTTCATCCTCAAAAGAATTCTATAAATTGAGTACTATTATTCTCCTTATAAATAAGGAAGGCAAACCTCAAAGAGATCTAATGACTAGTTTAAGTTCACACAGGAGCCAGAATTCAAATCCAGAAAACACCTAATAATCTCTCTTTTAAAGATGTACTACTTACACAAAGTCCCTTTGATCTGTCTATCTGGCAACAATCTAGCTCATTTACTCAATAACTCAGATTATCAAGAAAACTTAGAAATCCAGATGTGGAGATCCTTTGCCACTAGTTCCTGATCCAGAGAAAGGGAATATTTTTCTAACTGTTTAGAGGAGTACAAATTATTAATGTGTCTTCCCATGTATGTGTGTATCTGTATTTGTAAGGGTGTGTGTGTGTATGTGTGTGTGTGTGTGTAAGAGTGGTGTGGTGGTGGTGATGATGAGTTCTCTGAGAGTGAAGGACCAGAGAATATGATCCTGAACTACCTTATACTGTTACCAGAATGAAGATATTTCTGTTATTTTTTCCTCTTGGCAAGAGAGTTGGGCTTTTATGTCCCACACCAGTCTAGTCAGTGGCCATGGGCTACTGTGAAACTGATATAGACTCCCAGACACCTGGCTTCCCCAAGATGTGTCTCTCTCCACGGGCCAGGGTAGCCCAGGGCAATCCTATGGATACTGCAGTTGTAAGGCAATAGCAGCAAAGACATAGAGATGAAGGACGGTCTCAAAGGATTTGTAAAGTAGATCTAAGGGGATCTTTTCAGGGCACCGGCAGTCTCCACTACATGTGGACACATGAAATAAGTCTGGTCAATTACTGTATTCATTGCCCCTGGACATAATGAATGGTTTTGTAATAGCATGTGTCCAAAGGCTATCTAATCAGACAGCTGAGAAGCACCCGAAGAAGGACGCAGAGAGGTTAAATGTAAGTTTGGAGCTTCTGGCAGTCATCTTTCCACCGTAAAGAGTACCTTCCTGAGAATGGTATAACTTGAAGAGAGAATCAGAGTGAAGAGATGGTAAGCACAAGGCTGTGTCTGGTGACATTATTTGAATCACTCTATCACCTGGTTTGATGTCTAAACCAGAGTTTTTTTGGCTGTTAACAAATTCCCTTTTTATGCTTGAGCTAGTTTGAGTTGGATTTCTCTTACTTGCAATGAAAACAGTCATATTTTAATGATTATTAATAAGGTAACACTGTTGAATCATTTTCTGAAGCCTAAATCCACATACATTTACTCTATGAAATCTGTTAGTCTGATGTAAAATATCTACATGTATAATTCTATTGAAGGGAGCTATTATCATGGCCCTGGAAATGAAAAGTAGCAACTTAGAAGGCAGACCATGCATCATTCACAGGCAGGATGACTAACCATGACCAAAATCAAACGGTCTTACGATTTAATATTTTTGTTTTACTGTATGAAGTTTGAAGAAGAAAAACAAATGACGGCCAATTTTTCAATTCCATCTCTCCATACTGAAAGACAGATGATCAGGAAGAGCTTCAGAAAAGACATAGTGAAATTCACACTATGAAGAGAAAATGCTGAGCCAAAAAAATGAAGAAAAAAGAGTGAAAAAAAATAGTGTAAGTGAAATTGGTAGCTCAAGATTAGGAGAATTTAAAAGATCAAAATATAGATAAAAGATAAAGTATAAATATTCTTATGATATATTTTCATTCATCATATACTTATTTATTCATTTAGTAATCATTGATTAGAGTGATTGACTATATCTCAGCCATTGTATTAGGTACTAGGGATACAGAAAATGTTCCTGACTTCATGAAGCACTTATCTTTCTTCCTTCTCTTCAACCTTGTTCCCTTTCTTCTTCTTCTCTTTCTTATTTTTTTATTAATAAACTCTTCACCACACAGCATCTGGCACATAACAACTGCTCTATAAATGTTCAAATGAAGAAATCAATATATTAGGGCTAGAAACTATTTAAAAGAATACAACCAAATTTTAAACAAATAAGTAGGTGAAAAGAATAAAGAGTACAACTCAAGACAAATAGGTCAAAAGAAAACAATAAAAAGTGTTAATTTTTAACTTAATAGACATTTTAAAAAATTATCTACTCTGCAACCTACACTGGGTTAAGAGCTATTCATAAGACTTATGTTTTGGTTCTCTTTTAAAAGTTCCTATTTATCTTCTGAGATGTTGTAATTTTTCATACATTATGAGCATATTTTCCTTTATATTATTGAGGATAGTCATAAAGCTTTCTTTAAAATACTTGTCTAATGTCAACATTTTGGTCACCTTGCAGTCAGTCTTCATTGTCTCCATTGCTTATCTTTTCTCTTCGGAACTGATCACATCTTCCTGGTTCTCAAATGTTAAATAATTTTGAATTGTGTTATGAACATTGTTGTGGAGACTTGGTTCCTTGTTTGTTTTAACAGGTAATTCATTTGTTTGGACTCAAGCAGTAAACACTGTATTTTAAGAGATAGTTCAGGGGCTTCCCTGGTGGCACAGTGGTTGGGAATCCTCCTGCCAATGCAGGGGACACGGGTTCGAGCCCTGGTCACATGCTGTGGAGCAACTAAGCCCATGCACCACAACTACTGAGCCCGCGTGCCAGAACTACTGAAGCTCACGCACCTAGAGCCCATGCTCTAAAACAAGAGAAGCCACCATAATGAGAAGCCTGTGCACCGCAGAGAGGAGTGGCCCCCGCTTGTCGCAACTAGAGAAAGCCCACGTGCAGCAACAAAGACCCAACACAACCAAAAATTAATAAATTAAATGAATAAATTTAAAAAAAAAAAGATATAGTTCAAATCTCAGTTCAGTTCTTTTGACCTCTGCTTTAGAGCCCAGAGTCTGTTCCATTCACACATAGTTGAGGTATGTGCCAGATATTTGGGCAAAGTTTCTCTACTCAGAATCTAGAGCTTCCTGTTTCTTACTTTTTCTTTCCTGGGATTCCTTTTCCATTTTCTGGCAGCTATGGTTGTTCCAAACTGTACCCTCTGGTTCTTCAAGACTGAAAAATTTTCTGTTTCTGCCCCCTCTATCAGCCCCTCAAATCACTTGTCACAGCTTATACCCAGGCTAAAACCTATAAAAGTAGAAAAGTCAATCATGGTTTTTTCCCCTCTTCTATACAACTCCTCCAAAATACACTTGCTTGTATTTCACTTTCTAGTGTCTTGAGGTGGTTTTCATTTTTGTTTTCCAATTTTACCTAGAATTTATAGTTGCTATCTATGAGAGGGTCAATCTGGTAGGAGCTTTGTCAGTCATACAAGAAGTAGAAGTCTCCAATATATTTTAAAAGTTTTTAGTTACAGGTAAAAGAATATGTAAGTATTTAAAATGTGAATATTTTAACTCTAAGTACTTTGAGAATCAAACTAGTATAGATGTGAAAATACAGATGTGAAAAATATAAAGTCACTGAACAAGGAAATTATGTCCATTTGTTGTATTGTGAGTTCAACTGTGAGTTCAAGCATGCCTCTGTTAATTGTACTTATATTTTGCAGTTGACAATGACTTCTAAGGTTATTAGGGCAATTATTTTCACATTAATACATTTTGGAGGCAAAAAACAAAAGTTTGAGGTATCTGGAGAAATCAGTATTAGTATCTACTAACTTGTCTTAAAAGTATTTATTTGTTTGATTAAATTTGGTAGTTTTCTGCCAAATTTGAAGGAGAGGGGGAATCAGGTACTTCCTCACAATCATTCTTTAATCATTTCATAAAAAACAAATTTATAGTTTCCTTAGCATGAGCCACTGAGGCCACTGCAAACTACACATCTTCTGGGTGACAAAATAAATCTACATAGCCATTTTATTGATCCATCCCAAACTGCACAAACCTTTAAACTGAGAGTGACATTGTTTGATTTTATAGTATCTTAAAGAGAACTTAGGTGTAGACCTAGACATGAGCAGTAAAAAACCAAGCATGGCTGGTTTTATTTCTTAACAGTTGAGCAGAAAATTTAGAAAATGTATTTGGCAGAACTCAATGCAAATTGTTTCTCCACTCTTCTAATTTTCTTAACAATAACCTCACAAAAAGATGCAGTTATATTTAATTTTTTTTAATGTTACTAATTAAAAAGTGAGGAATTCACCAGGAAGCTGGAAAGGGATTTGTCTACATTAGTAGTGGATCTCTCCTTGGTAACAGAAGCCCATAAATTTTATTTCAGACAGTGAAAATCTTCCCTTTTGTAGATTGCAGCATCAGTCATATGCCAGCCCTAATCCCAACAGACCAGAAAGGGCAGCCTCAGTCCAAGGAAGATCACTTTCCACTGACCACTAGCCTCCTGTCTGGAATAGCTCAAGGTTGTCCCCCAGTGCCTTCAGCTTCCATAGGATGATATGAGTCATGGCAAAAATGGGGAAGATGGCTGGAGACCGCCTGAGTCTAATGTTACTATCTGGAAAATTTAGCTTTTAACCCTGATTAGGACATCTTTTTAGATAAGACCAATGAAGTCTAGATCTTGCACCACAGAAATGACCACTACTTCTCTAATCCCCAAGTGTACCTCACAGATTTCTCCAAATACAGGTAATTAGACATAAAGTCTATCTGAGTTCTCTATAATGTATTTGACCTTCTAAGTCTCCAGGGTATTTAATTCTTACAAATTTTCTCCTTTGGGCTTTTCTCTGATAGGTTACCTTTCCCTTTGAGGTTACTTAAGTCACTGCACAAAAATTCTCAGCTTAATTTCTTTCATGGCACCCAGGCCAGGATGCAGTGGTTGTTTGACACTTTACCAGAGTAATGTCCCAGTGTTCTGATATGAGCAGGCCAATATCAAATTAGTATCTTGGGTACTGGGTATCTTTCCAGCTCCATGAGAATATAAACCCATGGGGACCAGGGCCATTGCCTATTTTGTATACCACTATAACTCTAGCACTTAGACCAATGCCTGATGAATAGTTGCTTACATTTATTTGCTGAATAAATTAATAACTAAATTAATAAGTTAAATAACTCAACACCCCCTAATGATCTTCATTCAAAAAAGAAATGTAATTGTCCTTGTTCTTCTTCTCTTCCTGAGAAGTACACTTCTAAAGTCATTAGGTGGGACAGGGCAAGGTAGCTGTCCACACTGGAGGGGGTGGGATGGGGAAGCTGCCATGGTAAGAATAGATGTGAGAGACCCTGAGTAGAGAAGAAGGTGGCTACACCAAAGGGGTGGCTTGTTGTTAGATGTGGGGTGTCAAAGTTCAAACAAGGTGAGGCCAGTGCCCATGCAGGAGATTAGACCAAGCAAGGTGAGGAAAGCAACACACAGGGATGGCCCAGAGTGGTAAAAGTAGCATTTCAACAGAGGGATGAACCAGCATGTGGTGTCAGAGTTCAAGTAAAATGAAGAAGGCGGCCTCCAGAGGTGAAGGCAGCCCAGTAAGGGGAGTCAGATTCTGAGTGGGTGATGTGGGTATTCATGAGAAGTGGGGAGCCAGTCTGGTGCAGATTGTCAGAATTCAAGCATGAAGAGGTTGGGGAAACAGAACCCATGGTGAAAGGGCATCCATGCCTAGGGGTGGCCCAGCACAAGGTTTTAGAGAACAAGCAAAGTCATAACTAATCCGTCCTGGGATGCATCTTAGAATGGAGAGTCAGAGACAAAGAGGGTTGAGAAGTGTGTCTGTGATGGAGAGAAATATGCCCTGGGGTGATGGACTAGTGTACACAACGGGGGTGAGGAGGGAAATATCTGAGGAGGGAGTAGGCAGAGATAGATTGGTAAACATGCAGGGGATAAACAAAATTAGTAAATATATTAAAGGCAATGGATCTATGTTTCTCACTATCAGAGAAAGGAGTTACAAATGTGGAAAGGGGAAAACTAGAATAAACTGTGCTTTTGGATTGAAATTAGAGGTATCCATATAAACTCATGTTTTTTTAAAATAGAGAGACAGATAAAGCAATATAGATGCTGATGTGTGCACATGTGTACATCTGCAGTCTCGATTCCTTAGTGCTGTCTACTGCAAGGGCCTGGGAGCACTGGCATCTCAATAATAATAAGCACATCTAGCACCCAAATCTTGACTCCTAAATACCATTCTCCACTACAAGGAATTAGAGCTCCTTGAAGAAATAGCTGATTTCAGGTGTGGGGCAGGGTAAGCATAAATTGAGAACATATTGTTGTATAAGGAAGTAAGAAAGTACTCAAAGAGGTTAGAGATATGTCAAAAAGACAGAAACCAGATAAAAAGGGACTCCACCTGGTCAAACTGGGGAAAATTAAACATCAAAATAAATAATGACAACAATGAATAATAACTCAAATAAAATAAAACAAAGAATCTTAATGTATCTATACAGATAAAAATAAATAATAAATGACTAATTTGAAAGTTTAATGAGGAACACTATATTTACATAGTTCAAAGTGCTTTTTTACAGCCTTCTTATTACCTGCAAAAGGGAAAAGGTAAGTGGAAAAGTCTGACAGACACCTACAGAATCAAATGATCAAAGTGAGCATCACTAATTTTGAACAAGTCAAAATTGTGCACCCTTTGATAGGATATAAAAAATATATATCACTTCTGTGATATTCTTGCCAAAGATGCATAACCTGAATCTGGTCATCATGAAAAACCCAAACTGAGAGGCATTTAACTAAAAAAAGTAGCCTATCTTCAAGAGTACTAAGGTCATGAAAGTCAAGGAAAGACTGTTCTAGACCTAATGAGAATAAAGAGAAATGACAACGAAATATAACACATGATTTTGAATTGGATCATCCTACTATAAAGAACATAGGGGAACAACTGCTGAAACTTGAATGCGTCTGAGGATTAGATAATGTTGCAGTCATGTGTCTGTGTGAAAAATCACTCCAGACACTAAGCTAAAATATTCTGGGGTGATTGGGAACTAGTCACCAGCTTGAGCTCAAAAAGGTTCAGGGGAAAAATAGATATTTATACTGTACTTTAAACTTTTCTGTAAATTTATGACTATTTCAAAATAAAAAATACATATTTTTAGTAAAGCTATGAAACTTTCTTTAAAAGTTTTTATGAGGGACAATGAAGATATATAAACTCACGCTATCGGGTCCCTTCCCTCTGTGTTCTCTGCAGAAATCAGGCTGATGAACTCACAATAATATGTGGTTATGAGTCATACAGAAATTCTTTCTCTATCCTCCTACAAAACCTACTGTCTGCAGCACACATCTTTACCTTGTAGCCTCTAGTGTTTATATGCACATATATATATATTGATACATCATATACGTGCATGTTACATAATATATTATGTTTTCATTGAATAGCTAATGGATTAATTGCTGGCACCAATTTATGCATCAGAAAATAAAGTTCCTACATTTACATCTGTGTTAATGCAAAGAATACTCCACCAGGACAAAGTTATTTAAAGAAAATAAAAGCCAAATTATACAGTGAAGTCTTCAGAGAACCACAAAAAATTGCATTAAACACTTGAATGCCCTTCTTTTTAGGTTAATGTGGTAAAGCTACCTTGCTATTCTGGAACTCTTTTCCCTTTCCTCCTGGGCTCACAGGCAGACTTCATTTCATAGAGCACTTGTCAGCCTAGATTCCTCAATGACTCTGTGGAACAGAGCCCTTCTCCCCCATCACTATTTCACGTTTAAATGAAAAACGTTTCTACATTTTAATTCACTGAGATTTCTCCCTGCCATAGCAACTGCTACCATCACCTAAACCAGTGAATGTTTTTTACTCTCAGATCTGGTGTGGAGACCACTGCTGATTGTGGGGACTGTTAGGTCCCTGAGTTTCCTTAGAGTGAAGCATTTATACAACAAACCAGCCATTCTGCTAATATTAGCTGCTTCTTAGAGAATGAAACTTCTCCTCATTGTGCTAATGAAATCATTCATTTTTCCCCACCTATCAAAGGCTTGCTTCCAGGAAGGGAGTGAGGAAGAATCAAATAGAACAAGCTGCCCCACATTCCTCACTATCCATCCATCTGTTAACATCTAATGACAGAAGCCTCTGACACCTACTATGTGCAGAATGTCAAATCTAATGCATGAGAAAATGTACACCAAGTGTAACGTCATTACTTCAGATAATTCTAGAAAAGTGTGAATGTAAGAGCAGAGGACCTCGAGTGCTGTGGCAGCAAGCAGCAGAAGACTTAATCTGGTCTAGGAATGAGGAAAGTCTTCCCAAGGAACATCAGCACTGATCTCTGAATCCCTCTGTATAGGCTGCTTTCCTGAATTTGGGTTTCTGCTGATCAGCATTTCACTCTGTGTGGGATTCTCCATGGTATCTAACAAGCCATTTTATCTCTACTTTCTGTTGGTTCAAACAATTTCAGTTTTCCTATCTGTAAAGTGGGAATATAAATACATATTTTACAGGTATATTATGAGGTTTAAGACACAAGTATGAAGGGCCTAGCAAACCAACTGACACATAATAGGCAAACAAATGCAATTTTATACCTTGAGGCCAGATTTCTTCAATATTGTAATCTAATCTAGCTACCAGACATTCGTATCTTATTCCTCATCCACTTTGGGAGTTTATGTTACCTTTTGTCACATGCTTAAAGAAAAATAAATATTTGAGTATTAAATTTCTGGTTTCCCTGAATCTCATCCTTCTGGCTTCAATTCCTTCTTTAGTTGAACTTGACTATATCTTTGCTCTCCCAGGTTAGTGACAAATATAGGTATGTTGGCTCAGGTTAAACCCTTTACCCATCTCCCTGTGTATAAAGTAATGACCTTGTCAACCCAGAGAGCCACAGTCAAATTATCATCATCATCATCACCATCATCACCACTATCATCATAATATTAATATTAGAGCTACATTTTTTTGAATTTTTACTAAGTATCAAGCATGTTCTAGGTACATATAATGCTATTTTTACCTCATAAATCCTAAAGTAGTTTGCAATATTTACATTTTAAGGATGAGTGTATCAAAGCTTACAGTGGTTGGGTAATTTGCCCAGGATCACACAACTAGCTGGCAACAGAAGTGGGATTCAACCTGAGGTCTGTTTGCCTCCAACATCTATGTTTTCCACTGTATTAAATGTCTTTCCACAAGAACTTTCCAAATGTTTTCTTATAACTTTTTTATTGTCACATTCTTGAGCCACAGTCGTGGTGGCATTTGATGTACCCATTTGATATATCAATGGATCATCAAATACCAGTGCATCAAAATGCCATGAACCTGGAACCTGAGGATAAAGTCAGGAAAAAGCAACCTAAAAGTCTAAAATATAAAGACTGAATTAAAGTGCACTATTTTGGAAATTGTAACATAACATCATGTAATGAAAAAAGGTTTTGGATGACTGAAAAACAAATTGAGTAGTAAAAATGTTGCCTGTGCTACTCCAGCACTAATCAGGGTAAAGGGCCCTTGACTAATATCTATTTTCTGGCTTGTTTACCAGGTTATAGTACTAAAGAAAGAAGAGTACCTTGTGCTATAGTAACTGATCCCACTGTTAGTTAAAATCAGTTTGTTTCTCAAACTATTGTTTTTCTCCCTAATCTTAGCTTACTGGTAACTGGATTCCCTTATTGGAAGAGTATGTGCTGATCAATTGAATCAGATATCTTGTTCTGCTTAACAGGGATCAGATCTTCCAATCTGTTTGAGTGGGTGCTATGTGAAAGGCGTTCTACAGAGAATTCTATTTCTAGGCATAAATAATTGACCTTCTTGTTGATTAGTAGTCTCCTGCATTTGACTCAGTGTCCCCACAAACTGCACCCTGAGGAATAATTAAAATGGATTCCTTAAGGTGAAGAAACCCCATCTGCAACCCACAGCCAGCATCAATCTTCCAACTATTGCTCCTCCAGAAGAAGATTGCTGAATTTGATATACAACTACTTTCCACCAGGGAGGAAGGTTTGGAATACGCTGGGCAACAAGATGTTCCCTAAGGTCTCAATGTCTCTCCTAAAAGCTTTCTTCATTGAATATCATCAAAGGATTCTCCTCACCCTCAATTCTTACAGTTAAGTATCTGCTACAGAGTATTTCTATATTTACTATATTTCTATAGTTTCTATATTTACTAAAGAAATTTCTATTTTTCTATTTATATAAGGACTATATTTTTATAGGTCCTTAAACTATTTCCTTCTAGCTTCATCCCTTGATTTGGATTTCCCTTTATTTGGAAGGAGAATCTTGCTTCCTTGTTTTGATTTTGGCAGTAGTCTTCACAAGTCTTCCAGAACTTTTCCATGGTCCTCTTGAGGAAATGCATTTGTAACTTTCTTCACAAGCCGACTTTATAAGTTTGTCCTCTGATGAAATACTTGAGCACATTGTCTTAATTCACCCAACCCTAAGGAATGGAGTAATTGTATTAATTACTCCTCCCAGGCTGATTCACTGTGGCCAAATGTCTGCCACTTGGACTCTAATGAGCCAAATCTTTCAAAGAATTACTGAAGATAATCAGAGAGAAGTAGTGAGTAGGCACAATGATATTTATAAAATACTGTTACATTTCATAAAATCTCTGTTAGGACAGATTATCTAGAGATTACCCTTGGGTAGAAATGTATTGAAATTAATGATAAATCTAGTTATCTGACATTCAAAGAAATAATTACTGGAAATAGAAACATTCTTTTTTTGTTCATTTATGTATTTCCCTATCACCAAACAGGCTTCTTCCTTATATTTTGCCTTAAGTAAAATATTTCCATGTGTATTTGAAGGGAGACTATCATAGATTCCTATGCCAATTGCTTATACTACTTCCTTATTTTATCAGCCCATCTGTTTATATAGATTGGATTCCTGACTACATAATGGGGATGAGATGGACACAGTAAGATGCAATCACCACATAAAGAATTATCTGTAGTCTCTCTTTCTTGAAAATTATATTAAGATCTGATAGAATCAGAAATTCTATAATCCTGAATATCTAACTTTAAAGTTAAGAATGTTATTAAATATATAATATAAAAGGATTTCTATTTTTCAAAAAGTCAAATTCCCTGCCCCAAAAGTATTTGACATTAAAATACTACTCACCATAATTTGTTTTTTGATGGTGAAGAATTTCTTATATCCTTTCTGTGTATCAACATTATTCAACAAATATGTATTGAATCTTAATTACATATAATGCTCAGGCATGGGTGCTAGAAATCCTACAAAAGTGAGTAGTCAGGTTTTTTCCCCTCAAGTGTCTCATATTTGTTTTACACATCAGTTTTAAACAGGCAGATGTGAGATATTTCATGGTTTTAGAGATTTCCAGCTGACTGAGTATGCCAGGGTGTTTATCCTACTAGGAAAGATAAGGATCTCATGGAAAAAAATAGAATATTCTGGATTCTTCCAGAATATATTTTGCCCTCTGTCACAATAGGCAATTACCTAAAAGCATCATAGGTCCCCTTTATCCTCTCTGCAAATATCTACAATATAAAGTCCAAACGTCTTACTATGGCATACAAGGCCCTCACGATCTGGACTTCCCTACATTTTAACTCCAATTACTTCCAATCAGGAGTATATTAAAACCCAGCAAGGCTGAGGCACCAACCAACCAGAAACAAACAGGAGTATTCCTGGAGCAGGGTCTTGGAAGCCTCCTTCAGTGCTGAGCAATTACCACTTTTGTCATTAGATTGGGGGGATATTTAAGGAAAGGGGAAGACAGCTAGTTTGTCAGTGGGAGGATCACACAAGGGATTTGGGGCAGTGGTAACTTACTATTCAGCTGAAAGTATTTCAACATTTTAGCCAAAAGTTAAAATGCATGCCAGTAGCCTATCAGTTCGTCTCCAGCTGTACCTTAACAAGTACCCTTCACTCCTGTCAAAGCAATCTAGGTAGTATTCCTGAAATATTTCGTCTCTAACTAGCTAATATCCTCTAAGTGTTTTATACCCAACTAGTTAGTTTTAACATTCCTTAAATGTTTCACACCAATAGTTCCATGAAGCATTCCAGAGATGCTTTATTGCAATGAAGTTCCCTCTGCCTGAAATGTCCTTCCCTCTTACCCCTCACCACCTGGATAAATACATATCAAGACCCTGCTCAGGCTTCACAAAGGAGACAGTGCTTAAACTTGGTGCCCAAAGGCTCCTTTCTGAGTCCTTCTGGTTTCCCCTATCCCTTCCTCAAATGACAACATTGAAGACATCCTTTCTGTGCCCTAACCCTAGATCACAAGATGGCATCTTGGCATTTATTTGATTAAGTATTTCTCCATTACTGGATTTCTAACTCCTGGAGTAAAGGATGGCCTCCTATTCAACTTTGTATCCTGGCTGCTAGCAGTATATAAATCCTCACACATATAATAGATCCTTACTAAATGTCAGAGCAATGAAATTAGAATCTCTTCCTTTAAACTTTACCCATCTGCTGAGTAAAAGTAAATTTGTCCATTTGCTCAATGCTATTAGATCAGTGATTCTCAAGCTTTATCACATATCAGAGTATCCTGAATGGCCTAATAAAACACAGATTCCTGAGTTCTATCCCTAAAGTTTGTTTCAGTAGGTCTGAGAACAACAGTGGTTCTCAAACTGTGGTCCCCAGACCAACAGCATCAGCATCCCTGGGAACTTACCAGAAATGAAGATTCTTGGCCCCCACCCTAGACCTATTGAATCAGAAACCGTGGGGTGAGACCTAGAAATCTGTGCTTTAAAGGGCCCTCCAGGGACCTACTAAAGATTGAGTATTAATGGAGTATTATACCCTCTAGAGCAGCGATGATGTCTTCTTTATAATACCACAGGGTATAGTGTTTTGAGTATGATAGGTTTTTTAAATTTTGGCTTGTTTTGTTTGTTTTAATGTTAACTGATATTCTAATGTATAAAGTGACAGACACTCAGATTGACATAATGGAAGAATTAGTTTCCACAGACTCCTCCCCAACATTTTCAATGCGATTCTCATCCCTGACCACTACCATTATTCATCTACTAGATCTTCCTTATCATCAGAATAGATTATGTTGACTTGATCAATAGGACTATTTTACAGTGTTGCAATTGACAAAGATCTGATAAAATTGTTAAAGTTCTAATAAGAGTTATTTCTGGAGATAGTCTGAGTCCATATAATAAATTGTAACTTGAAACATAAAAAAATCATAGGTTCTCAATGAATGACAATAATAATAATCTTAATATATATAATACAGCCACATATACCCACCCCAGAATAAAAATATTGATTCTCACTTCCATTTGGCTATAAAAATATTGGCGAAGATAGCTAAAAGAACAACTTTTGGCATTTTGCTAAAGCATTGGTACAAAAAGAGATTTCCCCACGAAGTTCAGTGATGATTTTTCTTACACTAGCCAATGTGACACAGTAGTCCCAGAGGGTATGTGCCAGGACCAGGACTTAGTCTGAAACCTGCCTGTCCACAGTCCTTGGCCTCCTTACTATGTGTACTATATTCCATCATGAAACTTCACAAAGACCACCAGGGAAGAATCTCTGAGAATGGGATCATTTACCTTATGACCTGGGATATAGTAACAAAAGCGCCATGTTTTATGTAATCAGGTTATGGTTTACTTGATCTATAAGCCCCCACATACCAGAGAAATTTAAACTTAGGCTCTCCTTCAGTTAAATAATTTATTAGTAACCATTTTATATTTGGGCTGTTCAGACCAAATTCTGAACAGGTGTGATACATATATGTTAGATTAAGAGTAGGGCTTTGGTTTCAGACTAGTCCTGAGTTCAAATCTAAGATCTCCTTCTTGTGCAGAATTAGCCATTTCATTCTTCTAACGCCATACTATTCCTAAATGTTAGCTTCCCTAACAGAGCAACACTAACAGCTATAATGATGACACTCAGATGCTTATATTCAACTTTAAATTGAACCTAAATCCTATACCACTAACTATATTGTAGATATTTTCACCCTCAATATGTCTACTGTTGACCTTTTGATTGATTACTCACCAATATCTGGTTCTTTTTTTCTTTTCTGGATATATCAGAGTCTACACTTGTCAAGCCCCATGTAGTTATTAACTGGGGAAATATGATAATTCTGGCTAACGTATATACAAGCAAAAGTGACACACGTCAATTCTGGGCTAAGTTGGTCAAAAAAAAAAAAAAAAACTTGCACGATTTTCCAATCTCTCTGTTCTCTTGCCGCTGTGATCAGAAGACCTTTGCTTGATAATACAGAGCCACCAGATCAAAGCAGCCTGGTCCACTGAGTCACCACGTGGCGGGCAGCTGCTGTGGCAAGGCACTGAGAACAGAACTGAACAACTCTTGCCAGAATATATTTTTGTGCATTAAAACACTGAGATTTGGGGGTCATTTATTATGTATTATAAGCTTAACCTATCTTGGCTAATACAATGTCTCAAAACAAATGCATCTCTTTTTAACCATAAGCACACAACCCTTTCCAACATCATATTTTCTTTCAACTATACTAAAAGGTGAATTTTAAGTCACTTTTTATGCTTTCTTCTCTTTTAGCTCCAATGCCTTCCATGTTTTACTGAATCCCATCATTTATATCTTAGAAGTGTTTCTCGATTTTCGTAAACTCCTAGGTCTGGAAAAGAAATAACTGACTGTTTTTCTGTCTCTAGATGAGAGATATTTTAATCATTTAATTAGAAAACTTATATCCCTAGCATTTGTTTCTAGGAAGCTTGCTTTTGCCCACTATAAGAGTCTCCTGTCTTAATTTTCAAGACCCTCAACTTTACCTTTCACTGTAATCCCACTGCTCTTCTTAGCACACACTCTTACCTTCATCCAGTCTCCTCATACATGCCACTCCAGTTATGCCTCTATGCCTTTGCTCTCTGTCTTCTCCACCTCTCCAGCTCTCAAACTGAAATCTAAACCCCATCCTTCCATGAAGCCTTTCTTCATTTTTCTAACCTCACTATGTCCCCTTACTTAAAACTTTTTTCATGAAAAAATGAGCTTTATAGTTTAGTGTCTAATATTTCTTATTGTCACTAATAAGGTAGTAGTCATGCTTTATACTGTTTCTGAATCTGTGACAATATTTATTACAACACAAACACTAAGTAAGTACCTAATATATTTTACCTACTTAAACCCCTCAATAGGCTTTCATCTGAAAATCAGTTTCTTCCAGGGAAAGTAACTTGAAATACACCCACTTCCTTTTCATCACAATATCTCAGACCCTGGAGTCTTCCACCAAGAAAGCTGGCTGAGAAACCACTGATTTGTTCATTAAAAAGAAGAGTTGGACCTTAAATGGTAGTTTTTCAAAACCTCACATTCTTAGTAGAAAATTAGTGACCTATAGCATTCTTAGTATTTGCTTTCAGAAGTGAATTCGATTCTTTTCTAATTATATATTGTCAGACAAACTTTGTAAGTATTGTCAAATTAGTTCCATAAATTAAACAGCTTTGCTCAGTTATAGTACAGGTGCATTATGATGATAATGTAGATAATATAAGTGGTTTTATTTGTACTACTTTCATTGTTTTTTCCTAAAGTTATGTGGAATATAATTGGTATTTTTCTGTGCTCAAAAAAGATTCTCTTCTGAATTATGTCTACCAATGATGGTTGGTAATTATTATAGCTTTAGTTTGTTTGTTTTAAATGCTTTTCAATAAAGGTTTCTCAGTAATTAAATTCTACTGACCTAGTTTTCACATCCCTGGTTTGTAATCCATTTCATCTCCTAGGTTCATAATAAGCAATTACACAGATAAGTGATAAAATACCCAAAGAAGAAAGTAGAAAACTCCAAATAAATCACAGATCATCAGTCACAAGATATCTAAGGGGTAGTTGTAATTTGATCATGAGGGACACTCTCTAAATGCAATTACAACACTACCAGATACCACCATTTCCTTCTCATTAGCACACACTAGTCCTTTGTAGAGACATGCCTTAGTATTTCATATTTAAAGCTTCTCTTTTAAATCTATTCACTAATGAGTTTCAGTGGGTTGTTGCATTTCTCTAAAACACTTTTCAAAACTTAGTTGTGCTGCTAATGAAGATTGCTGCTTTGACTTTAAAAATATAGGCCTGAATCTATTGCCTAGAGCAATTATTCTTGGATGCCTAATTATCTCTTTAGCTACAAATATTGTCAAGAGGCTTTTTAAAAAATTAGTTTATTCATCGAATATTTATTGACCTCCAGTGTTAGGTACTTAGGACAAAGAAATAAATAAGATATATGGAGTCTTCCCTGCCTACATGAAATTCCTCCAAAGCTGTGCTGTCCAACATGGGACAAATTTATTACATATTAAAATTATAATACTTTGGGTATGTGGGTTTAAATCCAATATAATATTAAAATTAATTTCATCTGTTTCTTTTTGCTTTTGTTAACATGGCCCCTAGAAAATTTAAAGTTACATAAGTGGCTCACATTTGCGTCTTGCATTATATTTCTATTAGATGGTGCCTCTCTAAAATCTCCAGGGAGACAGACCACTAAATAAGTAATTACAACAGATGGTAATGAGGAATTAGGTAAGAAAAATATCTGAAGCCGTAAAACATTAGGTAGCAGAAGGCTTGAGTCATGGTCAGATATCAGGGTCCTTCTGGTGACCAGATTCACATCAAAGGAGTTTCAGAGTTGAATGTCTATCTTGGCTAATTGAATAGATTCTTCTTTTGCTCTCCCATGGCATGTTGTGTACATTATTTTACCACTTATGACATTATATTTAAAGTATTTAATTCAATAATAAATACTTATTCAACCAAACACTCTCTTACTTGTCTTTCTATCCCTAGCACATGTCAATATTCCTAATACCTTGTGGGTGTGCATTAAATGATGAAAACTGCTCTCTGGGGAACTATGAACCAAAGTCAACAAACTGAGATGACTTTGCATACAAGTAATACTGATATCAGTCGCAGCAGTACACTGCCCTCCCTGCTCAGGAACCGAGATATTTTGTTATTCACTTCCTACAGATGTCCAGCCTTGTGGAACTGATTTTTAATGATACTATTGTCAACATCTGATGATCAACTGTTTCCTATATCCTTGCACTTGGAAACAGTCAGCCATCTAACGTGAAACATGGCAAGACAGTGGTGTTGCTGGAAGTTATACACTAGTAACAGATCCAGTCTCACATCCATAAAGAAAACTGGATAGTGTTCCTGCACGGTAGACTTTCATTTCAGTCTGAAGTTTGATATATCCTTGACTGACAGACTACCAGAGGATGTGTTGGTTTCCTGAATATGGTTTATGCCCTTGCCTAATATTGTATCACCTTGTGTGCTGTTAAGGTAGAAAAAATTAATCACTGCAGTTAGTCTGTGTTTCAGAAACTCCAACTTTTTCTGGCAGAAGTTTGCATAAGGCCTCTTTCTTCCCCAATCTCTTTCACTCTGCCAGTTTTATAAAAGGGATCACAACCCTCTACAAAAGCTCCTGGGCAGGCCCCTAAAAAGCAGTGATCAATGAGAATAGTTTCACTGTGATGATTTCAAAGTGATGAAGTCCTTCAAGTTATATCTATACAAGCCCTGGGAATAATTTTTTTAAATTAACTACTGAGGAAAGTTGGCCCCGAAAAAGAATTATCAAGCCAAAAAAACAATTTTAATAGTTTAATTACTAAATTGAAAGAACTTACTGGTTATTTTGTGTCAAATAAACAGTGCCTCAATCAATGATTAATCAGTTAACATTTAGTGATCGAGCCTTCATGCTGGGCCAGCACTCTGCAAATACTAAAGTGCATGTAAAAGATTTAAAATATGGTTTTTGCCTTAATTGGAATTAAAAGCTAAGACAACTCAAATAGAATATCAAAAGTTATGCAATAAAGTGATACTTTCTGTAATCTTTCCTGTTGTCAGAGATCAGAGAAGAAAATGACCAGTGGGACATAGCACAAATGAAGTTCCCAAAGACTTCATTTTGCTTCAGGGGTGCCTCTGTGGAGTTTCACTGCCTCACTCTCCAAAATTGTTAATGAGCTTCATATTCAGAATTCAGGATGAATAAGCATTTCTGCTTCTTGTAGTACAACAGAAGGTTATTCTCAATGGTCTTCAATTAGGTATCTAGGTGCTAAATAAACTGCAACAAATACAAATCTAAATGATTGCTGAGCTTGCAATGAACTAATAATAATCTCCAAGAGGCAGGAATGGAGAAGAAGACTAGGTTTTGGAAAATCCCTAAGCCATAGGGCATAGGATACCTGTAAATAAACCATGAAGATATATACTTGAAAACTGGACACTAAGTGCAAGTCACAGAAATTAACAATACAGGGTGATATCTCTATAAAATTGTAATGAAGGTTAGGTGCAGAGGAAGTGGCTCCTTGGGTTAGGTTAACACAAAAGGCCAGGCACGCATGAGTTTTAAGCTCCTGATCACCAGACATGTGCCTTTCTGGGGTCAGAGTAAACTCCCGGGAGAAACAGATGGCAAGGGGGCCATTGTCAAGATAAGGCTGTTCAGTTTCAGGCACCCTTTTATGTAACTGCTTCTGTCTTACTAATGGTTTGGTGGGTCAAGGTCCTCATCTTCTACCAAACTGAAATCATTAACCAAGCTGGTTAATGGGCCACGATAGAACCTCTATACTCTATATAAGTTTGTATGATGATATTATCTACTCCTCTAAAAATTGGGCCTGAAGTTTTCTTTGTGAGGATATTTTAAACTACTCTTTAATTTCTTTACTTGTTATAGAAATATCCATGTATTTTCTTCCTTTCTGAGCTAGTTTTCCTACATTAGATTTTTTTCTAAGAATTTGATAATTTCTAACTCTTTAGCATAAAGCTATTCTTGGCATTTCATATTATCTTTTAAATCTTTGCTCTTTCTGTAGTTATGACACCAATTTATTAGTGTGATTTGCCTGTGCTCTCTTTTTTCGTAATTCTCCTAACCAGACATTTGTCCACTTCATTAGCCTTTTCAGAGGACTAATGATTGACATTTTTATCCTTTTTAATGTTTATTTTTCTATTTATTCATTTTTACTTTTTAAAAAATCTCTTTTATTTTCTTCAGATTTGTCCTGTATCAGACCATAAAAACTATCCATAACAACTGAGAAAAAAATAATATCATACAAACTATGTTCTTTTACCACAATCCAATAAAGTAAAAAATCAATAACAGAAAGGTAAATTAAAGTAAACACACACTTCAAAATATAAATTAACATTTCCAAAAACAAACTTGGTTCAAAGAAGAAGAAATATTGGATATTTTAATAATCTCAGAACTGAATAACAATGAAAATAGCTCATTAATAAGCTATGTTCCTGGGGCTTCCCTGGTGGCGCAGTGGTTGAGAGTCTGCCTGCCAATGCAGGGGACACAGGTTCGAGCCCTGGTCTGGGAAGATCCCACATGCCGCGGAGCAACTAGGCCCGTGAGCCACAATTACTGAGCCTGCGCATCTGGAGCCTGTGCTCCGCAACAAGAGAGGCCGCGATGATGAGAGGCCCAAGCACCGCGATGAAGAGTGGCCCCCACTTGCCGCAACTAGAGAAAGCCCTCGCACAGAAACGAAGACCCAACACAGCCATAAATAAATAAATTAATTAATTAATTAAAATCATTTAAAAAAATAATAATAATAATCTATGTTCCTAAGGAACACGTTGAAGAACATTTATAAACTTTGATTTATTATAGTAGAAATAAGAAAAACTAGAAGGAAGAACACTCTTTGACATAAATCACAGCAAGATCTTTTTTGACCCACCTCCTACAGTAATGGAAATAAAAACAAAAATACACAAATGGGACCTAATGAAACTTAAAAGCTTTTTTGCACAGCAAAGGAAACTATAAACAAGATGAAAAGACAACCCTCAGAATGCAAGAAAATATTTGCAAACGAATCAATGGACAAAGGATTAATCTCCAAAATATATAAACAGCTCATGCAGCTCAATATTAAAAAAACAAGCAACCCAATCCAAAAATGGGCAGAAGACCTAAATAGACATCTCTCCAAAGAAGACATACAGATTGCCAAGAGGCACATGAAAAGATGCTCAACATCACTAATTATTAGAGAAATGCAAATCAAAACTACAATGAGGTATCACCTCACACCGGTTAGAATGGGCATCATCAGAAAATCTACAAATAATAAGTGCTGGAGAGGATGTGGAGAAAAGGGAACCCTAGCACTGTTGGTGGGAATGTAAATTGATACAGCCACTATGGAGAACAGCATGGAGGTTCCTTAAAAAGCTAAAAACAGAATTACCATATGACCCAGCAATCCCACTACTGGGCATATACCCAGAGAAAACCATAATTCAAAAAGACACATGCACCCCAATGTTCATTGCAGCACTATTTACAATAGTCAGGTCATGGAAGCAACCTAAATGCCCATTGACAGACAAATGGATAAAGAAGAAGTGGTACATATATACAATGGAATATTACTCAGTCATAAACAGGAATGAAACTGGGTCATTTGTAGAGACATAGATGGACCTGGAGACTGTCATACAGAGTGCAGTAAGTCAGAAAGAGAAAAACAAATATCATATATTAGTGCATATATGTGGAATCTAGAAAAATGGTACAGATGAACCAGTTTGCAAGGCAGAAATAGAGACTCAGATGTAGAGAACAAATGTATGGACACCAGGGGGGGAATGTGGTTGGGGGAACAGGTGGTGGTGGTGGGATGAATTGGGAGATTGGGATTGACGTATATACATTAATATGTATAAAATAGGTAACTAATAAGAACCTGCTGTATAAAAAAATAAAATTCAAAAAAAAAAGAAAGATTAGAAATTATTAAACCAAATGTCCAACCTAGGAATATACAAGATGACAGCCTAATTGACATATTCATATACGGGACTACTATGTATTTCACAGTGAAAATAAGTGAACTATAGGTACCCTGATCAATATGTATATGTAAGAGACTTAGAAATAATTTTAATTGGAAAAAAAGCAACCCACAGAAAAATTTACCTGTAATTTGATACCAGTTCTATAAAGGTCAAAACCGCATAAAACTAAACCAAAACCACTAAAAAATATATAGTAAAACTACAATAAAAACCAGGAAAATGATAAACACAAAATTCAACACAATGTTCCCATGAGAGAATGAAAGCATGTGCAACTGGGTGGACATAGTAGGGGCTTTAAAGATGTTTGTAATGTTCTACTTTCAGCAGGATAGTGGGCACTAGGG
This sequence comes from Balaenoptera acutorostrata, assembly GCF_949987535.1. NCBI lineage: Eukaryota > Metazoa > Chordata > Mammalia > Artiodactyla > Balaenopteridae > Balaenoptera > Balaenoptera acutorostrata. The sequence continues at coordinate 66,633,725 of NC_080075.1, forward strand.
CATTTGTTTTCATCATTCTTTATATTCTATATGTATGTGTGTTTATGTATGGACATGCACACATAAATACATATATATTCATATTCTATTTTCTTATAAAGGGATGTTCTATAGTCCCAATTATATAATACCTTCTCCTGTATTTCTATATTTTCTAACTTATTAAAGAAAACAATTCAAATTCCCAAAAAAAATCCAACACTAGTGGATTTTTGCAGTAACATCAGAGCATGTCAATACTACAACTGTAGAGTCCATCTGTTCCATACTTTTAATTTTGATACCAGAAAAGCTTTATCAAAAGCCCTGGCTCTTGTTGAGCTCTTCCAAAAAAGAATTTGGATGAGGAACACAAAACGCAAGGGGAAAAAATCACACAGAAGCAGTTTAAGGCAGAGGCGAAAGTTACACACTTGGAGAAGAGCACAGGCCCTGGTGAGTGAGGGGCATGCTGCAGGGTTGTTGAGCCCCCTTTTTATCTTATTTTTAGCCCTTTGAATGGGTGGGGGGGTCTTTCTGATTAAAGGTGAAATATTCATTGATGGGAGGGTTGAGGTGTGGCCTGGATTGCACCAGGTCATATCAGCTTCTGTTCCTGCACATTTGTCTCCTGAAGCCACCTTAGATGTGCTCTAAGAGCTGTTTTCCCATAAATTATCCCTTACTTTCCAGCGCCACATGTAGAAGTTTGTACAGGGTCATCAGCAACCTGTGCATTTTTGTTGTGCATGCTCTGCAGTCTTCATGGCCAGAGTTTCTTGCTCAGATGCTACAAAGTTTCTGTTTTAGATGCCATTCCTCCGCCGTCATGGCCTCGTTAAGTACAAAACAAGGAGGTGGCTTTGCCTTCTGCCTAATGCCTATACATAAGGGGGCTGTCCTTGGGCCCGGCCCTGTCTTTCCTGCCTCAGTTTTACAGCTGAGAAACTAAGGCCCAGTAAGGTGAAATATCTTATCTAAGGTCATAAGCTAGTTAGGAATAGACCTAGGATGAGAAACTTGAACTTCTGACTCCTAGACCAGTTCTCTATCCATAGAACTACTGTCCCTACCTGTGTGTCAGTTCACAGACATGTTAAATCTTTACGAGGAAAAAAAAAAACCCTAAAATTTCTTTTGTGGTAATTAGTGAAGAAAAAAGGCATATCTATGTCTACCTTGAGATGAAAATGTAACTGTCACTGATATTTACAAGATACTCAGCCATTATCAATACCTTACACATTGTTGTATCATTTCCCCAAATTTATTTTCAGGTACAGTGACTATAAAAGGTACTTCCATAAAATAAGTTTCCACAGCAAAAATAAGTTTGAGGAATAGTAAACATTTGATGTATTACTTGGAGATTCAATGCTTACTAAAGTTTCTGAGAAGTGCTACACTAAAGAAACTTTGTTTAACCAAACAATTCTTCAATGTGTTTGGTTATAGCCCCAATTTATCACACAATGCTTAATAGCATCCCAAGGAACACTTTGGATTCACTTTTAGAAAATCTGGTTTTCTCAATGCATTAAACCAACAGCAACATAGCTAGATTAACAAACACCAGCGAATATTAAAGGTGGGTCCATTTTTTCTGGATAGAGTAGAATCCAAACATCTACCCCAGATGGTCTCACATGCCTGTGGCACAGATACCAAGCAGGTGCCTCTGAAAGAAGAGAAAGGACCTCTAGGCTACAGTGCAAAGCAGTGAGGGAGTACTGAAATAGATATAGGGAGTTAACAAAGACAGATGTTGCCTATCTCACAATTTCTTTAAAGTCAATTTCTCTTTCTTTTTCTTTCTCTCACTTCCAAATCTTTCATCTCTGATATCAGAGGAAAGAACACCATTAAATTCTCTCTAGGTTAGGAGCCCAAATGTGCTGCGTAAGATGCTAAAAATTGAGTAGCTGTCTCTATCAGACAGTTCAAAAATATGACAAAATGCCAATACACATTGCTTAAAATGATTGAGTCAAATGAATGTAAATCTGTCTTTTACATTATAAACTTTAATTTACAATAAAAAGAATCTGATAATCTCCCAAAGAATTGTATTTTCCCATTACTGAAAAATGCTAGTCAAACAAATAGTCCTGAAGGGTAGGCAAGGCCTGCATAATGAACAATTATAACATTTTAAACCACAAAAACCAATGCATCAAGTAAGAAATATAGAGCAAGAAAAGAGATCATGGAGAAATCCTGATTTTCCTTTCCTTGATGAATTCCTCCAGATACCATTAAGGACAGTATACTGCGATTTCTACAAATGTATTGACATATTGTATTAGGCTAAAATAATATGCCTTCCTATACTAGATTATTTATGATGGATTCCAATGTCTTGCCTATTAGAGCATAAGTGAAATGTGATGCTCAATTATTTAGTAGCCCTTCTAAACAGTGATGAATCAGATAGCCAGTACTGTGAGCACAGAGGGCAAAAGTGAAAGCATCCTAAAATTCATAGCCTTTAAGGTATGAAATATCTGTTCAGATGATTATTTTAAAGAAGTGGAAAAAGTGAGGAGAAAACATGAATATGATAATTTCTTACATTACTTGAGAGATCACATGGAATGTATAAAATGAACAAGTCAGGAAAGGAGTTAAGGAAAGACTAGTGAAACCTCTAGAGAAGTCTAGAAAAATATCTGCATTGCCAGTAAAGAGGCGTCTGAAGGCTAGGGCAGAACCTTTGGAGACCATAAAGAGAAACCCTTTTTAGGTGCAGGGAAGAATGTGAGAGACCCCAGATTGAGGAGGAAGAGTGGTGCTGATGGCCACCATGATGGCCATATTTAAGGTGCTCCAGCTCAGAGTAGGAAGCAGGTCCTTGGAAGACTGGAGTTTTCAGAGCTGTGAAAATTTCATTCAGAATCTCATACAACCCTTGAGGCTGGCTATGATGCAGGCAGGGATTCAAACCATCTATGGATCTAAGAGAAGTAGCAAATACAGAGCAGATAAAGAAAGCAAAGACTTAAGGACACTTTCTGGAGCCTCTAAGGTTCTGAAGTTGGTATGAACAAACAATGAAGTTGTATTCAAACTCTAATGTTCTCTCTTTTGTGAAATTAAAAATTTGAAATTATTCACTGAGTTACTACACATATTATTCCAGGGCCCTGTGCAGACTCCTGCAGCTGTCCAGCTCCTGGTTGGACCCTCCATGGACTTTGATATCATTAGGCAAATATTAGAGTTTAATTGCTGTTGCAAATTCTGCTAATAGCACAATTTCATTATTGTAGCTGATCTTCATATGTTGAACTTTTGTTAGCTTCTTCTCTTGGTTCTTTTGTGATATTATTAGAGTTTCTCTTTGTCCTAATTCAATGCCTAAATTTCTGTGAACTGCTTCACTGTGTAAGAATGTTGCATTATCACTTCATTTGAAACCAAGTTCTGATTATTTTCTGGTATATTGCGATATGTTTCAATGATTTTACTTTTGTAATAACACGCACTTCAGTTCTTTTTCTTTGTTAATAAAACATTCTAAAAACTTCATGGCAGCTATTCTTGATCTGAAATCCTTGCAAAGACACACACACACACACAGAGCTTTAATGAATATTAAGAACAGGTAGTGTGATATTGCATTCTTCAAACACTCATGCAAATGGATTATTTAGTTTTATTTACCTTTGCTGAAAGTAGGTAGATACAAAGAGAACAGACGACAATAGAGAGAACAATCTATTTTTACATAAACAAGAAAAATGTGAGATGAGATCAGACACAGTCTTTGTGCAAACCTGGCAGATTTAGCTTAGCTAAATATACTGTGTTAAAGTCATGTTTCTGTTTGAGAAGCAAACATGCATAGACAGAACAATGACCAAAAACCTTAAGAAGCAGAACTTTGGAAACAGACAACAAAAAGCCAGGTTTTAATTCCGGATCAACCACATAGGGACCTAGTGGCTTCATGGTCTCATCTGTAAATTTCAGACTATAAAACCTACCTAAGAGGGTTACCATAAAGAATAAATGCATAGAGATGTTTCTGATATAGTTGGTTCTCAAACACTGACCAGTATCCACTCCAAGCCACACCCCCCTCACATAAACACACTTACCACAGCTATTTCCATTTATATTAGATCATTATTTACTTGCGTTGAAAAGCAGGGAAGCAGGAAATAGGAAAATTTTTAAATATTATAGGCAACCAAGATGAGGATCATCTGACATTACACAAGATACAGACATGCTATATAGCCTTTAAGACTCAGCCTCTTTTTTAGGCAAATATCTGACCCTGCATTTACTATATACTAGCAGCTCTCAGAAAACAGCTGACAAGACTACAGTAAATTTCCCCTTTGTGCTTTTAGGACCAACCCCTGTTGGTATTATTTAGCTTCAAGATTGGTGGTAATATGTTTCTGTTTATTCTAAGCTGAAACACACAAAAAAGAAAGATGTAATCAAGTCACTTGTTAGTCACCATTCCAAATTTCAGACCTTGTGAATGAGAGAGATTTAGAAAAAACACAGCACTCAATTTCTTCCCATCTATACTAGATAAGAAAATAGATGAGTTCAGACTTTCGAGAAATCTATGGCTCATTCATTGTAAGATTGTTCATTAAGATGGTCCCATGAGTGGAGGCACTAGAATTTCAGGGGTTTATCTCATAAAAGCCACACATAGAATTGAAATAATAGCTTCTTTCTCTTACCTCAGATAAAACTGGCTGTATCTAGAAGAAAATGTGGAGTCTATTATTCAGTTATTAACTGAATATTAATTATTGCTCTTATTGCTTCAAATCAATTTAACATTCCTTTATTTAAAGTTAACCCTTTGATGCTTAATTAGATTTCCACATTTTAATGGAGTTAAGGTAGCAACACATTGCTTTTGACTTGTATATTACTAGTCTACTTTTCATTCTCTAAGAACAGACAACTTAGAAGGAAGAAACCCCATTCCTTAAAGATAAGCATATATATCAAATAGTTTGTCTAAATTATCCTCATTTCTCTGTGGCCAACTTTTAAACAACAATGTTTACTCTTTTTTTTAAGTTCTCATTGAACAACAGCTAGACCCCACTCACTGAAACTGGACAGAGGCATAACATGCATAAAGGGGCTTTTTAGCCTTCCCTTCTCTCTCAGTTGAATTATATCTGCAGACAAAACCACTGTCACAGAAGATGTCCATTCTTCTCAGGCACTAAATCACTCCTATTGCTGGAGGATGTTACATACTTGGAGACAAGTGTTAGACATTTAATGGTATTGCTTAGTGTTCAATAGATCTAATGAATTTAGGCAATTAATTAAGAGAATAAATAATACCAAGATGGTATAGCTCATATAACTGTGTTAGGTCAGCTGTCAGTTAGCTATTTCATTAATGCAGGTAATCAACCCCAGGTTGTATAGAAGATGGGGTATGGATGGTGTAAGATTGCATGTAGCCCAAAGCTGCTTTTAGGAAAACAGTTCAATTTTTCTATTAATGGTGCTGACTACCTATACATAGATGCTGTCTGAGAGTCTTTCCATCATAGACTATCAAACTGGAAAGCACTTCAGAGCTCACCTCTTCACTTTACAGATGAAAATTCTAGGTCCAGAGAGATGATATGGTTTATGCAAGCTCAGAAAGCATATATGTATGGAAGTTGTATGTATAATAAGGTCAAAAAGATTCAAAAGTGGGGTAAAAGTGGATCTGATGAGTTATATACAAACAAAAGACCTCAAATAAATGTTTATGTTGGAACAGTTAAGTTTTACTCCATCGGAGTAGAAATGTGTACCCTGGAAAAAGTACAGATTTCAGTGTCACAGGGACCTAGAGTTCCTATGGCTGAAAGCACCCTCCTGTCAGCAACATCTTTTAAAATTGAAAATGTGGCTTGACATTGATGGGTAAGGGGCTTCAAAAACCAGATGCATTGTCTTCCAAGGACCATGACATATGTTCAGCGTAACTACTGACCACCCTTCCAAAATTTTTATGCATTATACCTAATATTCTTATAAAAGAGAACTTCTCTGACCTTCACATGTAAGAAGTTTAGCATCTGTAATACCATTATGCCCACAGAGCTGCACTTTCTCTCCTTCTACACATATTATAGCAATCTGTTCCACTCTTTCACTCTACCCATGTACAGACAAGAACATATGGGTTTTATGATTAATATAATGAAAAAAATGCTGAATCTAAGGAGAATCCACAGGTTTTCCTGCATATATAGCCTGCTTAACTAATGTTATTAGAAACCCAATTCTAAAAGTTTTAATGAGCCTTTATGGGATATTAATGTCTACAAAAACACTATCCTGAGGTAAGGGTACATCTGCCTTTAAAAAGAGAAAGATTGTAAGAGAGGATTTATAAGATTCATAGAAAATAAAGAGAGGCAGTCAAAATCTCAATGGGTATGGAGTGGTACATTAACTACAATTTAGCAAGAGAAGAAAAAAACAGCTAACTATTGAGCTTTTCCACACAGAAACCATTTTACAAAACTTGAATTTCATTTCCTTTAAAAACATTTCTCTGTGTAAACGACTGAAAGCCAATCCTTGCATTTCTCACAACTATACTACTGAAGGCATACCTAACTGAGCCTTTTACAGTTTGTAGCCTAAGCTCATCAAGTAGGGCAGTATTTTAACAGTAGAAGTGGGTGAAGAATTAATCTTGCTGCCCAAAGCCTAGTACCCCCGATGTTTCTGAGGTGAGCCTTTGGGTAGCCAAGCCACAGTCACCAGGTCACCTTCACCAGTCACCAACTCATACTCACCAGTTCACAGTCACCTATGACCAAGCCATAGTCACCAGCCACCAGGTTACATTCACCAGTAACCAATCCACAGTCACTAGTCACTAAACCACCACTAGCTGTTGTCAGGGCAGAAACTAGTCACCAAGTGAGCCACCAGTCCACATCGTGTTTCCTCTATTTGGTTGACTTGACCAGAGGCCAACAATTTTTTCTGTACAGCACCAGATAATAAATACTTTTATTTTCTAACATCCACCTAGATGCCATACCACACTACTGAGGTCCCAACATGATACACAGATAACTCCCTTAAGGTCAGAGCAATGACCTACACACTATGAAAGGAGTCTACCATACTGATTTGTTGGTCTTCTTGTCATTGAGATACCAGGTTTCAAGGATAATGATCTCCCCAAGAGCATAGCAACTTTTCTGAGGCTAAAATAGCATGCTGACTTTGGAGTGGCTGGGACCAAGACTGAGCGGTCCAGTGGATGAAAAACAGTATTATCCTCAAACCTGAAGATCACTCAACTCCACATTCTCCCTGTTCCATCTGTATCAGACCCCTAGAACACACATGGTAACCTAGTGGCCAGGTCGGTCCTTCCCACAAGCTTTATTTAACCCTGAAAAATTTCTTAACATGATGCAGTTCTGAACATTTTAAAATCAGAGAATTTCTGCCTCAAAAACAGACACATAGATCAATGGAACAGAATAGAAAGCCCAGAAATGAACCCACACTTATATGGAAAATTAATCTACAACAAAGGAGGCAAGAATATACAATGGGGAAAAGACAGACTCTTCAATGAATGATGTTGGGAAAACTGGACAGCTACATACAAAAGAATCAAACTGGACTACTTTCTCACACCATATACAAAAATAATAAACTTAAAATAGATAAAGACTTAAATGTAAGACCTGAAACCATAAAACTTCTAGAAGAAAACATAGGTACTATGCTGTTTGACATCTGTCTTAACAATATTTTTTTGATATGTCTCTTCAGGCAAGGGAAACAAAAGCAAAAATAAACAAATAGGACTACATCAAACTAAAAAGCTTTTGCACAGTAAAGGAAACTATCAACAAAACAAAAAGGCAACCTACCAAATGGAAAAAGAATTTGCAAATGATACATCTGATAAGGAGTTAATATCCAAAGTATACAAAGAACTCATTCAACTCAACATCAAAAAACAAACAACTTAATTAAAAACATGGGCAGAGGACAGGAATAGACATTTTCCCAAAGAAGACATACAGATGGCCAACAGGCACATGAAAGGATGCCCAACATCACTAATCATCAGGGAAATGCAAATCAAAACCACAATGAAATATCACCTCACACCTGTCAGAATGGCTATTTTCAAAAAGATAAGAAATAACAAGCGTTGGTGAGGAGATAGAGAAAAGGGAACTCTCGTGCACTGTTGGTGGGAGTGTAAATTGGGGCAGCCCCTAAGGAAAAGAGTATGAAAATTCCCCCCAAAATTAAAAATAGAACTACCATATGATTTAGCAATTCCACTCCAGGGTATTTATCAAAAACAAACAAAAGAAAAAAAGCAAAAACCCTAGTTCAAAAAGACATATGCACCCCTATGTTCACTGTGTATGTATATATATATTTTATATATCACTCATCCATAAAAATGAATGAAATCTTGCCATCTGTGACAACATGGATGGACTTAGAGGGTATTATGCTAAATGAAATAAGTCAGAGAAAAATCAAATACTGTATAATTTCACTTGTAAGTCTAATCTAAAAATAAAACAAATGAATAAACATAGCTAAACAGAAACAGAATCATAGATACACAGAATAAACAGGTGGTTGCCAGAGTGGAGGGAGGTGAGGAGGGAGAGAAATTGGTGAGGGAGATTAAGAGGTACCAACTTCCAGTTACAAAATAAATGAGTCACAATTATGAAATGTACAATGTGGGGAATATGGTCAATAGTTATATCTTTGTATGATGACAGATGGTAATAAGATATATCATGATGATAATTTTAAAATGTATAGAAATATTCAATCATTATGTTTGGGCACCTGGAACTAACATAGTGTTGTAGGTCAATTATACTTCAAAAACAAACAAACGAACTCATAGAAAAAGAGATCAGATTTGTGGTTATCAGAGGTGAGGGGGTGGGGGAGAATTAGATGAAGGCAGTCACCAGGTACAAACGTACAGTTATAAGACAAATGAATACTATGGATGCAATGTACAACATGATAAATAAAAACTGCTGTATGTTATATATGAAAGTTACAAAGAGACTATAGCCTAAGAGTTTTCATCACGAGGAAAAAACAATTTTTCTATTTATTTAATGTCATATCTATATGAGATGGATGTTCACTAAACTTACTGTGATAATCATTTCATGATGTATGTAAGTCAAATAATCATGCTGTACAACTTAAACTTATACAGTGCTGTATGTCAATTATGTCCCAAAAAAACTGAAAGAAAAAACAAGGCAAGAGAGATGAAAATTTAAAAAATTTGGAGAATTTCTCATAAAAGTCCAGATATATAGCTTTTCTTGAAAAAAAAATGACTAAATAGCAGGAAACAAAAGCAATAACAAAACAAACAAAAAATGGCTGTGGCTAAACAGTGGCTGTCCCATTTCAATGTCACATATCCTAGCTCTTTTCCTGATGCTCTGCTCTGGTTCTCCCTCCTTCACTTATTACACTGTTTGTCTGGCCTTGGAAAGCATTTTACTTTGAGGACTCAGTCAAAGAGTATATAAACATTAACAAAAGAGTAAAATCAGCCTGAGAACATGTCAGTCGTCCCTGACATAAAGGGGGTCACTGATTTAAGAGTATCCCTTCCCTCGTGAGGAAAAACGGATCTACCTTTGCTGGTCCTGACTCTTTAAGACCAAGAGTAGACTGGGGAGCTCTGAACTCCCAAGAAACAAAGCTCCAGATTCATTGACTCTCAGGGTCGGTAGGTATGCCCTCTGCAGAAGCTCTCCCTGCATGCCTGCCCATTAATGACCTGTAAGGAGAGACTCACAGCTAGCCCCACAGATAAGGCAACTGTGTCAGGCCTGCCCTCTTGCTTGAGGTGATCCCAACTTCATCTAAGATGACAAGCCAAGATGGCCCAGTGTTCCAGAAGAGTTTTGCCTGAGTCAAAGGCATGAAGTATTAGGAGCTCATCAAATTTGAATTGTGAAGCAGAAAGAAAATCCAAAGCCTTAAATCTGACAACATGGAAAAAGATATGTAGAGAATTCAGAATAGAATTCAGAATAGAAGACACAATAATGGGGAACTGGGTGTCTTAGTCATTAGTTCAGACTGCTGTAATAACAAATTACCACAGACTGGGCAGCTTACACAGCAAACATTTATTTCTCACAGTTCAGGAGACTGGGAAGTCGAAGTGTGGTGAGATCTGGTACCTGGTGAGAACCCACTTCCTGGTTTGCAGAGCTGTCTTATGGTTGTATCGTCACACGGCAAAGAGCAGAAAGGGAGCAAGCAAGCTCTTCTAATAAGGGCATTAATCCCACTCCCAAGGTCTCCAGCTTTATGACATAATTGCCTCCTAAAGGCCTCACTTTCTAATATCATTGCTTTGGGGGTTAGGACTTCAACATAGGAATTTCACGGGAACACAAACATTCATAACATTGGGTGACGGATCTGGTCATTGTATCTGGTAATGACAAATCCCTGATCACAGATACACACTAAGAACAGGGGGCCATAGTAAATAAAATCATTATGTCCAGCTGACCCAGGGCAGAGACACTGCTGTCCCAGGACAGGACCTGAGAACTGAGGACTGACAGCAGGCAATACCTAAGAGACATGCCAAAACAGGTTTCGTGGACAGTATGTTCTCCTGAGACACAGGGCTAAACATTTCTATCCAGCTCTGAATAAGAGTTTTAAGATTCATAGTGAGTAGGAAGAAATGATATTTTCATTGATTTAAATTAATTCATGGTATGAAGATCCAGAATATTGTTTAAGGCAATGGGAAAAAGAAGCACCTGCTTCTAAATGATTAAATTCTACTTTTATACTCCCTTGTTCACTGATAACCTAGTTTCTGATTTAAAATTTGCTACTTTACATGTAAATATTATTGAATTGTGTGATGGGTTTAATATATTTTAATAATGTTTTTTAAAATACCTAATCTAAAACAGAAAAATCACAAGGTCCATTTGGCCATATTCCCAGAAATGAAACGGTCTTACCAAATAGTACTTACGTGTACCAGCACCACACCACCACCCCAGCTCCCCTCTAATTCACAAGTTACATTTCCATCTACTTTTGTTAATTATAGGTATGAGGTACACACTACCATGTAATTTTGAGTAAAAGTAATTCTACCTTTTTATGAGCAAAATATGTAAAACATTATGCTAAACAGAGATTTGCCATATTTATGATGAATAAATATGTGAATTTACCTTAATCAGTATGCCTGAATCCCTGTTCCTCTCTCTCATATTAGAAATAAAGAATAACATAAAACTGCCTTTAAGTAGTTGCAGATTCTTTGCCTAATCTTCTCTTTCACCATTTCCCAGTCAGATTAATCTCTCCTTCCCTCTTCATACACATATTCTTATCTCATAATTTTTATTTTATTTAACAAAAAGTTTAGTATGTGATAAGTATCAGCATGATAATAGAAACTAGGTATATAAAGTATATAAAGTAGCTAGGTATATACTTTCCTCAAGAAACTCATAATCCTGTAGAAGAGATATTCAAATTAAAATATTTTGTGCATTTATTTATTTATTTTCTTAACAACTAATAATGGAGTGTCTAATACAGTATCTGTCAGTGTGCTGGAGATGGGGTAAAAAGAACAATCATTGTCTATGACATCATGGTGCTTACAATCTAGTTGGAGTGGTGGTGATGGACAACAAATGCATAAAAATAATGTGCATTAAAATTGAGTAAAGTTTTATGAAGGTAAATAGGATGCTCTAAAAACAAGTGAGAGACCCACTCAGAGATGGACATCAAAGGAGATTAAGAAGGGACAAAATCTAAAGAAAACCAGGAGAGCCAAGAAAAGAGAGAGAGTTACATATTCAAAACTGAGGCTCAAGAAAGAGAAGAAGCTTGCAGATTCCTATTTTTAAAACCATTCATTTAGCAAGTTTAGCTGGAAGTTTAGTTGGAAAGTGTATGAGAGAAAGCAATGTAAAAGTTTTCCTAGGTAATAACTATATATAAGCCAGAAATACAGAGGATTAAATACAAATCTAAGGCTACAGCATACATGTGGTGGCAGGGAAGACAAGGGTACTAAGGGATACATTGAAACAACATCTAAGGAAGAAGGAGATTCAGAACACTAAAGTTCCAGGAAAGCCAGTAGGGAATTTAGACAAGACAATGGATTCAGAGATTAAGTGGACACTGATGTCTTTGGAGAGAAGAGTTATAGTAGATAAGTGGAAGTAAAATCCAGTTTTCAAGTAGTTGTGGCTGTTAGTAGTGCGGGGAAAGAAAACTCTTTTCCCTCTATATTCACTTCCTCTTCCATTCAACAAGGAAGAAGTTACTCCTCTAACTGTTCAGATTCATAATTATGATCTGATCATCTCTACTGATAGGCAGACTCATTCTACTTCAAAGTTTTCATCTTTTCTACTCCATAAATTAAGATTGTCCATCTGAATGAGGGCAACCCCTTAAGCTATGACTATCTATTTTTCTTTTCCTCATAAACAGAAACCACATAAAATAAATTAACATCACTTCAGACTTGAAGGATAGCCATTATTAAAACTGAGATTTAGGGAGGAAAAGAAGGATTCTGCTTCTCTTTGAGCCTAAACTATTTACTCTAGCACAGTCAATAAAAAAAGACATAAGCAATTGTGATTAAGAGTGATCAGCCAGGTAATAATTTGCTGTTTTGCATTATCACTTGTGCAGTATATTTAGTCAATTCAGAAACTTTGAATATTCTACAAGATTTGAGCATTCCTCAAATACTGAGTCAAACAAAGTCAAAATACCACCAAAATTCCTAACAGTGGAGTGAGTAATAAGCAACTAGAGATTCTGAAATTATACTACTGTTTCATTATTTTTTAAATTAATTTTTATTGGAGTATGGTTGCTTTACATACTGTTTCATTATTGAGTATATAGTATTTTTATTTCTAGAATTTCTATTTGGCTCTTTTTATAGTTTATATTTCTCTATTTAGATTTCCTAATTTTTGTTAGTGTGAGCATGTTTTCCTTTATGACCTTTAGTACAGTTATCACAGCTGCTTTAAAATATTTGTTTATTGGAACATCTGGGTCATTTCAGAGTTGGTCTGTTGGTTTCAGGTTAGTATGTTGTAGAGACTCCAGATTCTGTTATATTCCTCTGGAAAATGTTGGTTTTTTTTGTTTTGGTATGTGTTTTTGCTTTTGTAGTTTACTTGGCTATACTCAAATTGCAAACACTGTCTCTTGGTTAGCATCTCAAATCTTGGTTCAGATCTTTTGTCCTTTGCTAGCTTACTTGTACTTTGCCCTTTACATGCATATTTCAGGGGTCAGCCAGAGATCTGGACAGAGTTTATACACAAAACTTGGATCTTCTTCTTTCTGGTTCTCTCTTTTCCAGGATGCCCCTGTCACTTTTCAGTAGCAGTGATTGCTTTGAACTCTGTCTTCTAATTCTTCAAGTTAATCCCCTCAAACAGCTCCAAATTTAGACGATTTCTAGATTCCTCATCATCCTGACAGTGATATTCTGAACACAGCATAGTTTAACTGACCTCATTTGAACACAATTCTCAAGAAAATTTCTGATTAGTCCAAAACATAATGAGGTTATTATCTCCCTTATCCATGACAGAATATTTTAATTCATGGTGCTCATTCACATTTTAGTAGCCATTGGTTCCTTTTAAGCTTCATATCAATTAAAATCATAATATTGTTTTTGGTTTCTGTTCCTCATAAAGCAAGTCCTAAATTAAGACTAGTCAGTTGAAAGAACATCAACATAAGCTTCCTCTACTTTGTATATATGCAATACATATGCTATTAATTTAGGACTTGAGCTAAAATTACCTCAATACAACTTCAACTTTTTTACTATAAATTCATTTATTCATTCATATTTATTTCTTCAGCAAATATTTATTGAAAACCTCTCAGGCACTTGAGAATACAGTGGTAAAAGTCACTGATAAAATTACCCTTCTTATGAAATTTATACCCTAATTTAGGGGGCTAAATTATACACAAGTAAACAAGTAATAATATGAGATAATGTATCTACAAAGAAAATAAAAAACAGAATAATATAGTAATATAATAGAGAGTGATGGAGGTGTCATTTGGGTTGGGAATCAGTGATGTGCTATCTGAAGAAGCAGCATTTAGGTTGAAAAATGAATAATGACAAGGGTCCTACTAAAACAAGCTGAAATCCAAGTGTTGTGTTCATCATCATTTTTTTCTCATATCTTTGAGCCATCTGCAAATAATTCTATCTTTTTCAATTACTTGTTAGAAATGTTGAAAAGCTCAAAATTAAAGACAAAACCATGTGTCAGTTTAGTAAATTCCTTCCTTCTGGCCAGAATGCCCTATGAACCCCTCTCTTTGGGTATTTTAAAACCTGAAGCAATCAATCCATTTAATTTTTACATAATGTAGTCAATGTTTCTTAATCTGGCCACAATTATATCATCAGAGAATTTATTCAATAATACTGTCCATTTGTTGGAATATTTTCTCCATTTTTTAACCAAAGCAATTTACACTGGTTTGAATTTTATATCATTTAATTTTCCTTATTTACCCTTTCTCTCTCCTCTTATTCCAAATGACAAAATACACACATGTAGATGTATGCATACAAATGAAGGTAGATCAAAAAATCCTGGGCATGGGACTTCCCTGGTGGTCCAGTGGTTAAGACTCCACGCTTCCAATGCAGGTGGTGCGGGTTCGATCCCTGATCGGGGAGCTAAGATCCCACATGCCTCGCGGCCGAAAAACCAAAACATAAAACAGAAGCAAAGTGGGACGCAGCTGCACAGCACAGGGAGATCAGCTCGGTGCTTTGTGACCACCTAGAGGGGTGGGATAGGGAGGGTGGGAGGGAGGGAGACGCAAGAGGGAAGAGATATGGGGATATATGTATATGTATAACTGATTCACTTTGTTATAAAGCAGAAACTAACACACCATTGTAAAGCAGTTATACTCCAATAAAGATGTTTAAAAAAAAAAAAAGAAGCAATATTGTAACAAGTTCAATAAAGACTTTAAGAATGGTCCACATGAAAAAAATCTAAGGAAAAAAAAAAATTCCTGGGAGTGAGGTTGTGGCAAATATTCATCCTCCTCCTATCCCCCAAATGACCAAGTGTTAAAAATGGTGTCTCATATATAAGTAGGAAATAATGTTAGTTGAATTATTAAAGAAAGTGATTAAACAAATACAGAAAAATGTTCAAAAATCAAATGGCCATTGAAGAAGGAATTAATCAGATAAAATCAGGTAAATGAAAAGATCTTAGCAAGCTGTCTTATTTTGTACAAATGGAGCATTTTCTATATGAGTAATGAAGACAACATTATCATTCCCTACAAACACAACTTATAACATCAAATTCCTGGTAGGGAGACATCCATTACAGACCTCAATGGTATGTTGTATTTCATGATGCATATCATAGTTCCCTTACTTACTCATTCCCAGGGATGGAAGAGGTCAATCTAAAGAACAGACCTTCCTCAGATACTTCCTGATGCCATGCATTTTATACCAGTTTTATCACATCTGCACAATAAATTATATGCTATCTTACACAATCCTCTAATGGTTGGTTGTCTAGTTAGGGGAAAAACATTCCATTCTGATTTGAATTTATCTCTTTCCATTAAATTTTATTTGTCAATACAAGTGTAACATGCATACACTTCACCCTAAAAGACTGCAAGCATAATGGACGAATTTTACAATACTTAACGTCACTGCCAAGAAATGCACCCTAGGTCTAATTTTGATACTATAAGGAGCATATAAGAGAATTGTTCTCTATATAGAGAACACAGCACACTTCATTATAAATTTTAGTAAATTATAAACGTTAGAAATGTTCAGATTTGTACATGTAAGGTTGGTTACTTTTTTACTTTTTCTTTATCTCAGACTAAATAATTCCTATCCTTCTATCGTTTTCTACCATAATATTTTAATCTTCTTAGTACACCTCACGTCTAAATTTCTTAAATCTTTAGAATTATGGTGTCAAAGTGGGCACAGAGCTCCAATAACAGGTATTTGATAAGTGCTGGCTTTTCTGAGAGAATCATCACACTGTGCTTAACACGCTGTTCTGGAGTTCGTGAATCTCAAGGTTATATTCACTTGTAAATGAAAGGAATGCAAGAATTTCTATTTCTTCTAGTAGGAAGGAAAATCAATGAAAATATTTCACAGTCCCTTTGCTTCCTCAACAGGCTGAAATAAAATGTTTGTCTTAACAATATTTATAAGAAGCACCATCATTTTAGAAAATGCATGTGCAAAGATAAACATTCCAAAGATAGGCCCATACGCCTAAAGCATTAAGCATTTGCACGTTGATTCTAGAGCTCTGTATTGAGGACTAATCTTATATTTTGATCATCATGTATCAACTCTTATGATAGTTACAGGAGAGGGGGAAAAAAAACCCCAATGAGTCATTCTGAAAAATTATGAGAAGCATATGTTTTATTCACGAAAAGAAAAAATACTATTTTGTTACATATAAAATACTATTTGCGAAGCACTGAGGATGAAATCAATTATGTATAGCCAAAAAAATAAGATTGGAGAATAAGAAAAAAAGATAATGCATGAATAAATAAAATACAAATTTTTGCCTATCATGTCTAAGCTGAGTCTAACAATAGGTAATGATCCAATTGACAAAACAAATTATTGTTTTAATAAGGCGTGGTCACTGACTTGAGTGGCCGAATTTGACTCTCTATGACCCAATGTGGGCAATGGCTTAACAAAACCTCTTCCCCGACTTCATGAGAATTTGATCTTTGATTAACTCTCTAGCTTTGTTTCCTTAAGGACCAGATAAAGGTAGAATGTCAACTCTGTCACAAGACAATACTGGTTGTGGTAGAAATGATCCCTGATTGGTAGACCTCATCTGGACTGGGAGGACTACAAAGAAACAATCATTCCTGATGGGCACGTCCTATGTGGATAGGACACATGATTTGGGTTTCCCTGGTAATGATGACTCATGTCCAGACAAGGCTCTTTAATTTTCCCTGGAAGCAATGCCTTTGGAGATAAAATACTTATGCTCTTCTAGAACATGAGACTTCTGTAAGGGTGACTCTGGCACTTATCCAATGTGAATCTCATTTCCTTGTACCTGAGCTATCACCTGGAAGGAGATAACTCCCAGTTGGCTGCATGAAATATTACAAGGACTCCCATAGAAATGTCTAACTTTGCTCTTTTAGTAAATATCATTCCTTTCCTGTCCTCTTTATTAGATTGGTGCCACATATGGTCTATGGTAGCTTGGGGTCTGAAAGTTTATTTGAGAAAACCCTAAAACACATATACATTTAGTCATTGCACATTGAAATATGTTATAGGTATAATGTGCTAAGGTCTCCAGCTTTAAATAAATATGCCATTTAAAAAGATCTGATATGATATATCTTTTCTCTATGTTTATATAACTTATCACCAGTAACATACCAACTGTGAGTTCATTGTCTTTAGAGAAAAGAAATACAAATAATATCAGCTATAACTGGTTTCCTTTTTATGATCACCACATATCCACAATTCTAAACAATGTCAAGGATAAAATATTCTTCCCCACAGGAGTAAACTGATCCCCACTTCCATACCTTTGGTACACACCATGAAAATGTCATTCAACTTTCAAGGGAATTTTTATATATATATATATCTAAAAGGAGTTAGAATTTAAGGCCTAGGTAGGCTTCAAGGATTGCCAAGGTATTAAGAAGCAAAAGAATGGTTACTATAGCAGAGTCATTTCCTTCTTATAATTGCACCCTTTCCTCCTTTCATCCATTTGCATGAAGCAATTCCCAAGCAGTCTAAAACAACTAACAAAGTACCATGACTCCCTCTACCACCACCACCAAGATCATTAATACCAGAACTTTACAAGTGCGGTGAGCCAGAGAAGAGACCAGCCAGGGTGGCTTGGGCAGGTGTCCATGAAACAGTTTAGGCAAAAGGGGGATGAAACTATTCTAAATCTCCAATATGTCTTCGCCTATACTTGGCATTTAATGAAAAAACATTATTAAAAAATTGTACAAATGCTAAGTAATCCAAAAGTCACCATAGCTAGGCATGGATAGCCATGGTGTAAAGGTAAAGTTCTGAGGGCTTTAACAGAGACTTATTTTTTTCTGCCATTAGAGGTCTAACTCATGAACTCTTTTTGATACTAGTGTATAGATATAGCAAGAAAATCAAAACAACATATATTAGAGGAATGGGGTCCACTCAAAAACTCTCAAAAGAGGAAAGAAAAACACAGATGCTTGCAATTTAAAACAAAACCTCTTTATGTCTACCCAGATCAGTTTGACCACTGTGCCAGTGAGGTACAGATTCCATGTTCACTATCTTTAACACTAGGCTGATGTCTATGAAATTCAGTGGCACATGGTCTAATGATCTCAGGAATTCTCCTTGTCTCTCAAAGTGTATGGCCTTTTAACTCATTTGAATTGTTGACTATAAGTAGAACCTAGAAAAATAAAAACTCATTAGTAAATTCATCCTTATTCCTGGAAAAACACATCACAAATCATTCCAGTTTGTTAATTGTTTTTCTTTCCATCTTTGAAATGCTTTTTGCCATGTAACTGTGTCTTCTCCAAGCTTTGTTATTCTTCTTGAACACTGATTTATTAAGAAGTCACTGAAATCTCTTATCTCACAACTTAATTATGCCTCTAAGTCACTGAAATCTCTTATCTCACAACTTAATTATGCCTCTGTAAGCAATATAAGTAGGTTAGAAATTCCCTTTCCCTCCATTTAACTTAATCAAGTTATCTCTTCAATAAAGATCCCCAGTGCTATGGTAAGCAGCTTTATGAATTAGAGAAGAGTTGAGGAGAAGAATCTAAGCAATAGGATATAATCAGCAAAGGACATTGTCAATAAGTGACAGACTAATAGAACCGCTTTAAACCTTATATAAATTAAGGTAAGACAACACAATTTCAGATACTATAAATAATTCCCTACTGTGATGAAATCTTCTGTAGACAAGATCAGAGATCAATGACAACCAGCTACTTTAAATACAATGCATTCTTTTCTCATTAAATGTTCCTATAAATGACTTCTCAGCAATGGGATAGATTAGTTTCTAGTAGACAGTAATTTCACATGTGTTTATTTAAAGGATAAAACCTTTTATTTAGAATTTTTAAAACCTAGAAGAATTTTATGTTCCTGAGAGGAAATACTACTTGATCTACTATGTTTTTGGTGTTTTAAAAAATACAAGCAACCAGCTCAAGTAGGGGAAAAAAAAAACCACTTTGAAACAAGATTATATATTGTCTATAGTCACCAAGAAGAAAGTGCCATTTTAACATTCAGGGAAAATATGTAATTATCACACATCATCAGCAGGACTGAAGTATATATTACAGAAAAGACTACATTGTTTACATATGTTAGGACATTTATATTACTGTGAGCTTGATAGGAAGGGGAAAGAGGGATGGGAATTGTGCCTGAAAAATGATAAAAATCAATGAAGAAAACATTTTTTTATTAAAAAAAGAAACTCCAAGATTAAATTGAATAAGTAAAATAGAGAAACATAATATAGGGAATAAACACTGAGCCCTGCCTTTACCTGAATATTTGGTGTCCAGAATATACTGGTAGGCTCCGTGAAATGAGACTGATGAAGAATGCTTTGTATTATGGACAATACAGTCCATTTGAGTTTATTATTAATTCAATGAGTCTAGGATAGTAGAAAGGGTATGGGCTTTGGAACTAGACAGAAATGAGTTTAAATCAAATCTTCAGCCGTTATTATGCATGAAAATATGGGCAATCTCTTCACCTCTCTGGGCTTTTGTCCTTTTCTCAATTTTAGAACTCATTTCATCCAGAAAGTGTCAAGACAGAATTAAACATAATAGTGTATGTAAAATATCTATGAAGGGGCCTGTATTAGATATTTAGGGCAACCACAACTGGGTGGCTTAACAACATAAATTTATTCTTTTAAAGTTTGGGAGGCCAGAAGTCCAAAATCAAGGTGCCAGCAGGGCTGTGTTCCCTCCAGAGGCTCTAGGCAACTTCTGGTGGCTTCAGGTTTTCCTTGGCTTGTGGCTATGTTACTCCAATTGCTGCCCCATCTTCACATAGTCTCCCACTCTGTATCTTCTCCTCTTGTCTCTTACAGAGACATTTGTGATTGAATTTAGAGCCCATCTGAATAATCCAGAATGATCTAATCTTGAGAGCCTTAACTTCATTATATCTGTAATGACCTTATTTCAAAATAAGGTCACATTCACAAGTTCTAGAACATGGACATATCTTTTTGGGAGGCCACCTTTCACCCTACTATACCTAAAATCATAAAAATGCTCAATAAATGTCAGCTTCTTCCTAAAAGAACAGAAAATGCATAAATTTATAGGATGAGTGAGAAAGAGGGATGAACAGCGATGAATAGGACACTGATATTAAAATCTGTCGTCAGGTGACTAAAATCACCATTTTTCTAAGATAAAATTTGCATATAATTTGTGTAGTTTTCTTATATCCACCTATCTAAGTTCACTATTCTACCAGAATAGTTCTAGAGAGAAGGAACTATGCCCTCTCACTTTACTATTACATCTCAAAGCCCTAAGCCAGTGCCTGGCATTTAGCGAGAGCTAAATAGATATTAATTAAATAAATTAATAAATGGAAGGTAACCAATGCTCAAGTCTCATAGCTAGTAGGGGTAGAGCCAGGTTCACAAACTGGTAATTCTGACTACCATTACTACCACTGAGAGACTGTTTTATTGTTGTTAGTTTGTTTTTAATACAAGCAAATTGAACCACGTATTAGCACTGTAAGAAAGTACCCAGAGGAATTCATTCTTTAGTTTGACTTGGAACTACTATGTGGCTGGTCAGTCATTCAGGGAGCCTGATCACTGATGAAGCCATATGGTTCTGATTAGTTACACTGAATAAGTCAAAAGAATTCTTAGCAAAATAACGTTGGTGTTCAAAATATGTCATGAGTCACCAGAGCCAGGATTATTGCAAGTAGCCTATGTGGTAGGATTTGGAGAAACTCAGACAAGGTTCCTACCAGAATGTATCCACCACCTCTGGAAGTTTTGTTGGAGCCTAGTCCTTTAGATCACAAGGCACTGCATCTTTTGAAAAATCTCCCATTATAATTTAAAAACTCTTTGGGAAAGAATCATATTTTAAGTTTTTATCAGGGTATAAAAATATGTGGAACACATAACATACTGTGTATGGCATTTTGCTAGATATTGTGAAATTTAGCTCCAGAACCAGCTCAGAACCTCACTGAGCTTTTTCTATTTTTATGGCTGCCCATTCTCCTGAAAGATGCTTCTTTAACCTTTTATCCAGCTCCAGCCACCAACCCTTATTTTTAGTTTCTTTCTCATTTCTTGCCCCTCTTCATGCTATTGCCCAACACCTTTCTTTTTTATTCTCCTCAATACTCTTGTGCTGAGTTGATATTTCTGCAGTTGGTCCTAGAGGTAAGAAGAGAGTTCCACTAAAAATCCTTAATAAAAGGCCAGTTAGTTCCTCCAAAATATTTACATAGGAAAAACTATCTATTTAACTGACTTGGTGAGGAAACAAATGATGTTTGCTTAACTGGGGAAATTGCTTCTTCCGTGCAATGCATTTCCATGGCCTAATAAAGGATTAACAGCACACCTAGCATGGAAGTACCTCTTAAAAGCCTCAGCCTATGCCTGTAAACTTTAAATTGCTGTTTTCAAGTGTCTGCTTCCTGCTGAGCTGCTTTTGTTCCCTTCACTAAGCCTCCCTGATCTATTATGACTGCTGCATGCTTCTAATTTTGCTGAGCATACAGTCATTTCTAAGGATGACTTCGTACATCTTACATAGGGCTTTTAATACAATTTGCGAAGGAAAAGTGAGTATTTAATAGCAAAATGCATTTCTGAGGATCTTCAATAATGGAGGTGATCTCTTAATTAGACATTTCCTTCACTATTAAGGATAAGATTTTTTTGTAAGCCTGGCTTTTCCCATTGTTGTCATTCAAGCTCAAAGATGGAAATAGAAATAAGTGATTTCCTGAAAATTCACAATGCCCCTTTTTAAATAGATTATTTAGAGGTAGGCACATTCTGGGTCACTGTCATTTTGGATATCCTTTGGACATTGGTATAACAATGAACTTACTAATTTTTTCCAGTTCCTAAAAACTTGAAATAGTTATAGGTGGAAGATTATAATTTTCCTACCATAAATGAAACTTTATTTTTTCTCTTACTTTGGAAGAGTTTTAGGAAAACAAAAATGCGTCTTACTTTTGCAGTCTCTTTTCCCTAAACAACGCCTCCTAACACACACATTGTGAGGGACTGACATAGAAGAGATCATTGGCTTTTTTCATATCATAGTCTAAATTGCATTCTTAAAAATGAAACCCTAAAATCCTATCCTGTCCAGCTATAAGGCTTCGGTTAGGCTTACTTAAATTAATGCCCTTCCAAGGTAATTTAAATAGAAACAAACACCTCACTGATCTTTATGATCTGTGTCACTTCACAAATCCAGTCACCTGTTCCACTGATGGATGAGTAAACTTGCCTAATCTATCATCTTAGCTAGAATAGGTCAAAAGTAATAAAAGTAGTATATGGCACAACTATTTTTGCTCCTGTGTGAGATTAAACTGAGACTTCTCAATTTTTATTTCTCCTAAATTAAATAAGTAGAGATGAAAATGCTGCAAGATAATGGCAAAAGCAATGAAGCAGTCAGGTAATGGCCTAGGCCAAATTTGGGGTAAATATTTATTCATTGCCATTCTCACAGAAAATGCATCTGGTGACTAAACTCCCTGAGCCATGTATGCCTGGCCATCTGAACAAGCCTCCTCAGTCACAAGGTCAGTACTTAACCTGATTACACCTTTAGGATAATTTCTTTTTAATGTGGTTTTAGAAGAGGCTTTTGGAAAAATCAGACCATTTGTTGGACACTAATTATAGAAGATGTGTACTGGCAGAGTTAGAAGGAGACAGGACACGAGTGTTTCAACATTGGTTTTGCCACGTACTAAGTCTGTGGCCTTGGGAAAGACAATTTAAAAAGTCACATACAGGAGTTATTACATGGTATGCTATGCAGTGCTAAAGATCCCAACTATTGAATTCCACCAAGTCATTTAACTATTCAGTGTACCAAAAACAACAATGCTTAGAGTGATTGTGAGAATCAAATAGAAAGGAATTTATGAGAAAGTGATTGGTAAAATATACAGGAGTAGCCATGGTTTCATATGTTCATAATTTTGACTATTAACAAATAAAAATTTCACATGAAAAATAATTGTATCCACCTCAATAATGAAACCAGTACGATCTCAAAATGTGTATTTGGAGACCCACTAGGGAGCAGGGCAAATGCCTTCCTACCACTTAAGCTATTAAAATGGACAGGTGTGATACAGAAGTACACATGCCATGCCCTTGCTGAATGAATTTGGGTATGTCCTACTAAGGGTAGGCAGAGTATATTTCCCACCCCATTGACTTTGAGTTTGGACATGTTTTCTGCTTTGGCCAGTGGAATGTTAGTGGACACTATGGGACCAGAGGTTAAATGTGCATGCGTGGTTTGGCTTGCCCCTTGCCTCTGCCTTCCCACCATCAGTCATGAGAAGAATGTGCCCAGGGTATCAGGTCAAGAAAGAATGAAAAACACATGCAGCAGAATGGAACCTGAAGTGCAGGCTGAAATAGATCCTCTCCAGCTGACCCATGAGCCCATGAGGTTCATGATGTAAGCCTCTGACACTTTAAGGTCATTACACAGCAAAACTGACAAGTAAAAGCATATCCATATTCTGCTGTCCTTATGGAACAAGTAGAATATAGACCTTCCTTGCAGAGTCAGTTAGATTAAGAGAGCTTTGAGAAAGGAAAATGGATGTGAAAAATAAAAGTAACTCTCAAGGGTCTTTGTCTATTCTGGAGATAAAGGGAGGATGCCTTAGTACCTTCAAAACGTGGTTTTGAAGAAACTGAGATAATACAGGGAAAGATCAGCCCTATTCAGTTCCTTAATTTAAAAAATAATACAGGGCTTCCCTGGTGGCGCAGTGGTTGGGAATCTGCCTGCCAATGCAGGGGACACGGGTTCGAGCCCTGGTCTGGGAAGATCCCACATGCCGCGGAGCAACTGGGCCCGTGAGCCACAACTACTGAGCCTGAGCGTCTGGAGCCTCTGCTCCGCAACAAGAGAGGCCGCGATAGTGACAGGCCCGCGCACCGCGATGAAGAGTGGCCCCCACTCGCCGCAACTGGAGAAAGCCCTCACACAGAAACAAAGACCCGACACAGCCAAAAATAAACATAATAAATAAATAATAAATAAAAATTAAATAAAAAAATAAAAAATAATACACTGTCCAATTTATATTCCCTTCAACTATACATGAGAGCACTTGTTTCCCCAGCCCTTACCAAAACTTGATAGATCAAATGCATTACATATCTGATAAGCCTAAAATCATGTTACTTTAATTTGCCTTGATTTTCATATCATTATTGAACATTTGTATTTGTGCTTCTATAAATTCTCTTTTCATATAATTCCCCTTATATCGTATTGGATACAATCTTTTTGTTTATATCTTAAAAATTATACTGTAAATACTGTTTCCTCCAATAACTCAGCTGTCAGCAATTCATCCTATAAATATTATGTTCTCAAGAATGTAAAAAAAAAAAAAAAAAAAAAAAAGAATGTAAAGATACATATACAAGGAGTTTCCAATAGCATAATTTAAAATAAATCACAAAAAAGTCTCGGGGTTGGGAAATAAGTCCTAAATTTTCTTGTTTTTTCTTATCACAGGGATAAAACATATTCTTTAACATTTTTTTTTGTTATTCAGATATTCAGACTGGCAAAATAAGAAAACTAAAACAACACAAACAATCAGAAAAAGCAATATTAGTAATTCCATTGTTGAGTAGCCTTCTTATTATATAACCTATGTGTATCAGTATATAATTTTATACTGTATTATTTTGCAATCTATGCTTTTCAATAACGTATGATGATAATGTTTCCAATGTTAATAAAAATGCTTCTGCAACATCATTTTTAATACCTATAAAACTTTCCTTTGTAATGTAATTCATTTAGCTAATCCTTTCATTTGGCATTTATATTTTTCCACTTTTTCATTATAAAAAATAATGCCTTAATAAATATTTATATTGCCATATCTTCATATTTCTTATTTTTACTAACCCTTAACTTCAAATGTATTCTTGTCAATAAAAGAATCATCGAAATTTTATCCACAATAATAATTGTGTCCCTGGTATTTTGTGCACAAAACTAAGGTCAAAAAAGGAAAAAAAAGGAATTCATGTAAACTTCCTAGGACTATCATCCAAATTATCCTAAAAAGAGACTTTCCAAATCAGGCAAAGAATGTTATCATTAAATAAAAGTTTAAAAACATGTTTGAGCTAATATATTGTTTGTGGCCAAATTTATAACCTAGCTGCTTTTGCGAGTTTCATGTATATTATATATAACAGATTAAACTGCAAGACATTGCCATTATTTGACAATTATAGACCTACAGAATGAAAATACACTTCTGGTATAGTAAACAATAAAATAAAATAAATTATTTCTAAGAATGAAAGTCATCTATTAAATATTTATAGTGATGGCTAGTTATCCTTGCTTCTATGATATGTTTTGGATCATGGGTATGATTTGTAGGTCACTAAGACCTGGATAAGAAATGTGATTCCCAACTCTAATATTGTGTATGAGAAAATATGTTCCACAGCATTATTGATTTCTAGGAACACATTCCAGCAAAATGGTCATTTCTAGAAGTCATAAAAAAGGAAAAGTCAAAATTGGGCCATTTTCCTCATTCAGTAAAACTGTACAAAACTTAAGAATTACAGGAAAAAGGATATTTGAAATGCTTTGTAAAATGTGGCTAAGTAGGAACATTATAAATATTTGTTGATATGACTACTATATACCATCTATGAGCTTTCTTCATGGCACAGGAAAAAGATAATTAATGGGACTAAAATATTTATCTTGACTGGGTATTCTGTGTTTCTTTTACCAGAATTCTTAGAAGAACAATCTTTCCCTTTTGCCAAACCTACTCATATTGACAGAAAAGAATATTTAACTTTTGTCTTCAGAGTATTCTTTGATAAACGTGAATGATTTTTTTTTTTAAATCTACTCTTTACTTGCACATTAGTTACCAAGATAAAGAGCTAGCTCCTTAGGTTTTAATTAAAGAGAGAATGAAAAGAATGGATGTTGGAAGGAGGACCACAAAGCAGTACCACTTAGGTTCCCAAAACATCACCATCCTAGTGTGATAAGAGTTCTTGATTTTACCACCAGAGCTCATTGGGGCAAACATGACCAACTTCCTATAGAAATGAAGCAGAAACATAACCCCTAGTCCATGTTCATGCCAGTGTCTTGCTCATACTATTCCTGAGACCAGAGCCTCCGTATCACTTCTTGCCAAAATCAGAATACCCCACACTTAACAGAGTGACCAATTCACCCAGTCCAAGTGCCTTCTGTTGTCCTTCTTGGTGCCTGGCTTCCATTATAGGACCCAGCCAATTTGCCCAGGCCACAGTAGATCTTCAAATTGACAAATACGTCATATCTTGCCAGCGTTCTTCTTAGACAGGGAAAATCTGCTTCAAACTCAGCCTGTATTCCAATTATTACTCCAGAGTCCCACAATATACGGGAATTAGAACTTAATATCAGAGTGCACGCTGAAACTCATAATTACAGTCAATGTACAAACCTTTAAATGTCATTATCTCTCCATGTGGGGAGGTGCTCACAGTATGGGAGGTATCTGAGAAACAAATCCGAAAGGGAAAACAAAAGATGAAGTCTTCCATCTTACTCTGTGAATTCAGTGATAGCGAATCTAGAAAGGTCCATAAAAATTAAATTGTAATTTTGACTTTCTAGTCTCTGCCATGTACATGTTGAATTTGAGAGTTAAATTTCTATATTAAGCAAGTCCCATGTCCTCACACAGATGCATCCCTGGGTCACAATTTAGCTTCCAGGTTTGCTAGGTTGGATCAGGTTCCAGTGTCTGCTGCTTCACAGATTATTACCTATCCAGTGTCCTCAGCCTCTGGTCCTTGATGCAAGAGTCAAGTCTGGCTGAAACTCCTGTTCCTCTCATTTCTTCAAGATGGTCTAGTAAGAGCCACTCCAGTCCACGGGTCTAGTTTCAACAAATGTGAATCTCAAAAAAGATGAATCTCAGACCCTTTCCTCTGTAAATTTAATTTATTTATTTTTATATTAATTTCTGGCTGTGTTGGGTCTTCGTTTCTGTGCGAGGGCTTTCTCCAGTTGTGGCAAGCGGGGGCCACTCTTCATCGCGGTGTGCAGGCCTCTCACTGTCGTGGCCTCTCTTGTTGTGGAGCACAGGCTCCAGACGCGCAGGCTCAGCAATTGCGGCTCACGGGCCCAGCCGCTCCGTGGCATGTGGGATCTTCCCAGACCAGGGCTCAAACCCGTGTCCCCTGCATTGGCAGGCAGATTCTCAACCACTGCGCCACCAGGGAAGCCCCTCCTCTGTAAATTTATGTGTAGAAATAGAAGATGGACAATTGCTATATCTAAATCCATTTAGGATCATCTAAGCTCTACATAGAAAAGAATATGACTCTACCTAGATCTACAGTCTGCATCTGGATCCTTTTACTCTCAGTGTAGAGAGCACCTGTTACATAGTAGACGTTCAATAAATGTCATTCTACATATTTTCTTCCTCTAGGTGTTGTCATGAAAAGGCATGAAAATCTGAATGGGAGCATGTCTGATGTCTAGAGGAAGGACCTGTATTAGCGTTAAGCTACCCTATTTCTTCTTTGACAATCTTTTCCCAGAGGAAAAAAAAAACTGTACGAGATTGGAATCACTCCCAATCAGCCTCTTGCCCTATCCTATCCTTAACGCCTCCCAAAAAAGGAAACTAAGCAAAAAACAAAGTCTCCTATAGTTCATTCCCTTTCATTTAAAAATAGCCTATATCAAATTGTTTCAGCTCCTTTTGGGGCTCATTTTAAGTGGTTATAATCTCAAACTAATACCAGAGAAATGAGAAAATGTTTGAGTTAGTAGAAACATTTAGATTGTCTTCTGACAGTGACCAGTATTGTGGGGGGGGGGGGGGGGGTTTGAAGTATAGTTGATTTACAATATTATATAAGTTTTAGGTATACAACGTAGTGATTCACAATTTTTAAAGTTTATACTCTATTTATAGTTATAAAATATTGGCTATATTTCCTGTGCTGTACAATATATCCTCGTAGCTTATTTATTTTATACATAGTAGTTTGTACCTACTAATCTCTTACCCCTATATTGTCCCTCCCATCTTCGCTCTCCCCACTGGTAACCGCTAGTTCTCTATATCTGTGAGTTTGTTTCTTTTTTGTTATTTAACTAATTTATGTTTTAGATTCCACATATAAGTAATAACACACAGTATTTGTCTTTCTCTGTCTGACTTACTTCACTGACCATAATAACCTCCAAGTCCATCCACGTTGTTGCAAATGGCAAAATTTCATGCTTTTTTATGGCTGAGTAGTATTCCATTGTGTGTATGTATTTGTCTGTGTGTGTGTATACACACATACGTGCCACATCTTTATCCATTCATCTGCTGATGAACACTAGGTTGCTTTCATATTTTGGCTATTGTAAATAATGCTGCTATGAACATTGGGGTGCATTAGTATTTCAAATTAGTGCTTTCATTTTTTTCAGCTATATATCCAGCAGTGGAATTGCTGGATAATACGGCAGTTCTATTTTTAGATTTTTGAGGAATCTCCATACTGTTTTCCACAGTGGCCGCACCAATTTACATTTCCACTAACAGTGTACAAGAACTCCCTTTTCTCCACATACTCTCCAACATTTGTTATTTGTGGTCTTTTTGATGATAGCCATTCTGACAAGTGTGAGGTGATATCTCATTGTGGTTTTGATTTGAATTTCTATGGGGATTAATGATGTTGAACATCTTTTCATGTGCCTATTGGCCATCTGTATGTCTTCTTTGGAAAAATGTCTATTCAGGTCTTCTGCCCATTTTTTAATCAGGTTGTTTGCTTTTTTCATGTTGAGTTATATGAGCTATTTATGTATTTTGATATTAACCCTTTATCAGTCTATCATTTGCAAATATTTTCTCCCATTCAGTAGGTTGTCTTTTCATTTTGTCAGTGGTTTCCTTTGCTATGCAAAAGCTTTTAAGTTTAATTAGGTCCATTTGTTTATTTTTGCTTTTGTTTCCTTTGCCTTAGGAGACATATCCAAAAAAAAATACTGCTACCATTGTGCCAAAGAGTGTTCTGCCTATGTTTCCCTCTAGGAGTTGTATGGTTTCAGGTCCTACACTTAGGTCTTCAGTCCATTTTGAGTTTACTTTTGTATATGGTGTTTAAAAATGTTCTGATTTCATTCTTTTACATGTAGCTGTCCAGTTTTCCCAGCACTACTTATTGAAGAGATTGTCTTTTCTCCACTGTCTTGCCTCCTTTGTTGCAAATTGTGTGTGTGTGTAATTCAGATTTAGTAATTCAACCCTCTTTGGATTGCCCATGATAATAACAATCTGAAAACCAGTATCCATGTGTACTAGATCATTTCCCCAGTTCTGTGGAATTTTTTTTTTTTTGGCCGCACCCTGCAGCATGTGGAACTTCCCTGATCAGTGATCGAACGTCCCCTGCAGTGGAAGCAAGGAGTCTTAACCACTGAACCACCAGGGAAGTCCAGAATTCTTTAAAGAAAATGAAAAAGATAAATAGAACTTCGTGCTACAATTGTGTAATCTTTAGCTATTTAGGACTTGAATTGTTCACAAGGTATTAGAATTAGTTCTTTTGAAAGGCATCCTTTTGAATATTTCTACACTACTTATTCATTAGTAGATTATTCTTTCACAGAGTCCATGATCATAATCCAAGTAATTTCTAGGAAAGCAAGGAGTTGGAAGGTCATATCACTGCTAAACTAAAACCCTTCAAATATGTCAGTTTTGAATTTTAAAAATCTCAAAGAATATTCAAAAGAATCAATAAAATATAAAGTAATAGAATTTTGGAGCTGCAAGGAGCCTTACATTTCTCTCAGAAGAGGAAAAACGTGAAAGCACTTAGTAAACTGTAAAGAACCATACAAATCTATAAAAATGTGTGGGCTTCCCTGGTGGTGCAGTGGTTGAGAATCTGCCTGCCAATGCAGGGGACACGGGTTCGAGCCCTGGTCTGGGAAGATCCCACATGCCGCGGAGCAACTAGGCCCATGAGCCACAATTGCTGAGCCTGAGCGTCTGGAGCCTATGCTCTGCAACAAGAGAGGCCGCGACAGTGAGAGGCCCGCACACCGCAATGAAGAGCGGCCCCCGCTTGCCGCAACTAGAGAAAGCCCTCGCACAGAAAAGAAGACCCAACACAGCCATAAATAAATAAATTAATTAATTTTTTTTAAAAAAGTGTGTATTGTCCTCATCTATATAAAGCCCCTCATTTTACAAGTAACAGAATAGAGAGATTGAGTGATTTAAAAGATTCTTCAAAAGCTTTTGCAGTGCTATCCAAAAATCATTAGGACTATCAACACCCACCCCTGGGCAAATTCCCATTAACTAATCCACAATTACTGCTCAAGTTTCAGCAGTTTTTCTAGCCATTCTCATTTAACTCAACAATTGCATTTATCACTAAACTAGCCCAGAGAATATAAGAATGTGCATGTAATAGACATTTTTCAAATTCCCCACAACTGCATATTTTTTCAAAAAGGAAATGAAAGAGAATACTTAAAGCGTACTCTATTTTTCTTAATCTGGTTGATAAATTTTTAGGTCCTAATATATATTTTATTTTATAACTGATAACATTTAGCTATTTAAACATATAGATCCAAAATTAACCCTCACCCTAAAAGTTAAGAGAATCTGGTCAAAGACAAAAAAGAAGGAAATTTTACCTTAAGAGCTCAACCAAAGACGATGTTTGAGTAGTGAATGAAAATGTTACAGTACTCCCTGGAGCAATGTATTTTCAAATTTAAATGTATTTTTATTCACACATTTCTTTCTTCAAAAGAAGCTTTCAATAAAGCCAAGGAAAATAAATAAACAAGGAACTTCTCTGATTGAAATATAAGTGGGAAGTCCAGACAAAGCTCTTGAGGTCCCTGACAGGGGTTCCACTGAGTATAGTTTAAAAATCACCCCAGAGGATAAAGCCCAAACTCCCAAAACAGGCATTTTTGTCCCATTCTAATCTAACTTCCACTTTTATTTTCAACCCTGAGATTTAACAAACAAAGAGTGCTCTGAAATTAGGATACGAAAGCTAGTTTTTTTCAGTCTCTATGCAGGCAAATTAACGTATTAGAAATGTACAAATGCAATTGGGTGGCAACAAGGAGTGGTAGAAAGAGAATAATATTAAGGAAGTGATTCCATGTGACCTAGAATAAGTCTGTAAATTTCTGGACTTCAGGTGACTTATTTGTCAAACATAAGGATAGTATTACACTTTTATCAGAGGGCTAGACAAAATCATTTCTTAGTGTTTCTTCACACTCTAAAAACAATCTAAAATCAGACCCCTACAATAGTATATGCCATTTTCCCTACCTTATGGATATACTTGGGAAAACCTGAATTTCCATATAGTATGTTGGTCTTGGTGCTGTTTTGTTCTCTGGCCCAGAGAACAACATCTGCCATGGAAGAACCAATGTGTCTATCGTCTTAGATATTCAAGCAGTCACAAAGTTACCCATGCAGTGGGAACGGATCGATTTCGGGTACTGTAGTTGAGTCCCCCCAGGGAATAAGATGTTAAGCAGTCAAAGCAATATACAATCCACAGGCAGTTAATAAAGACTATGAAGCCTGCCTGGAACGGGAAAAGTGATACCTAAGCTGAAACCTAAAGTATGAGAAGGTAGCCAAATTGTGGGTGGGGGAGGTGGGGGGGGGGTTGGAAAAGTTGGGCAAGAAGAGCCCTTCAAACCAGGCATGAGAAAGTGTTTCAGTAAAGACCCAAAAGTGAGAAAAGGCAGGAGTTGAGGTTAAAGAAGAAAGAAGAGGCCAGGTTATTCAGACCTCTGTGTACCTTATTAAAGACAGTGGAGAGGTAATGACAAGCATGGAAAGGTTTTAAGTGGGGACAATATTCAACCAGATTTGCATTTTTAAAATATAGTTATGTATTTAGTGTAGAGAGTAGGAATGAAGAAGGTATTATAAGCAGTAAAACGCTAGCTAGGAGGCTACTGCAGTAATACAGGATTATGCAATGGCACTGGGGTTAGAGAAAAGAGGGAAGATTCAAGAGATATGTAAGAAGTAGTATCCAAAGGACTCAATCTTTGATTGGGGGAGGTGAGGGAGAAATTGAGGATGATGTAATTTGAGGTTTCCTGCTTGAGCCACTGGGTGAATGTTGTGCCATTTCCAAAGTTAGAGAGCACCAAGGGACTAATAATTTTAAAAATAATAACAACTAATGTTTATATAGTGTTTATTATGTAAAGGCACACATATTAACTCATTTATTCTCCTTAAGTCTATGAGATAATTGTTTTTCTTATTCCCTTTTATAGATAAGGAAACTGAGACACAGAAAGGCTGAGTGACCTGCCCAAGTCCCATACCAGGAAATGGACAAGTCTGGATTTGAACAATCTGGGAGTAGGAGGGAGTTGAAAATAATCTCAGTTTAAGTCATGCTGAGCTTGAATGATGTATGGAACATCCCAGTAGGCATTTGAACATGGAGGTTTGACGCTCAGAAGAGAGATTTGCAGAATTTGGAAGTAACTAAAATCATGGTAATGGAAAATACAGCTTCATGCAAAAAGACCAAGAATAGCCCATTTCAGTTGCATAAAAAATTAATAACAAGCATATTGTAGAGCTTAATTAAAGTCATAAAGTTAAGCAAATAAAGCTTGAGCCCATGCGTAAGCAGAAAATAAAAGCAAGGACTTTGAAATAAGAGTTCAACCCAGAATGGCTCAGGCGTAAGACCTGGGGCAGTATCCCCATATGTCCATGGAATCAGATCTAAAGTCCATCCTCTCTGCAATATTGGACAGGATAAAGAGAACTAAAAGTCTTCATCAAGCTGGTAGAGAGGAGAAATTAGAAGTTTATATCAAGTCTCAATATATCTCAGTACTGAATATAAATGATAGCTTAAGTTCATTATGTACTATTTTCATTTACTCACAACCAATGCATTGTCACTACCAACTAATGGTTTTTCTGCCTCCCTAAAGTTCTAATTAAAGAAACGCTGTAATTTTGATAGGGAGACCATTGCAGACAAAATTCTTGTCCCAGAATGGAGAAATCCAGATTAGCAACACCCTTTACAGAATATTGCTTATTACTTCTACAATGCCAATTTTTATTTGTGTATTATATGCACTAATTAGCCTCATTCTGTGTACTTAATAAGTTTTCAATAATTGCTTAGTAAGAGCAGAAGAAGAGCTAGTAACCAGTACTGCTGGGTTTAGCCAGTCAGAATGCTAAACATTTAATAGTCTTGATTTGCAAAGATTGAAACCCTGTCAGCTCAAAAACAGAAAAATGATAATAGGGTAGTGAGCAGAAAGAGGCAAACTAATCAGCTATGTGTGCTTTCCTTTTTCCTATTTTTTTCTTTGTATCTGTAAAGTTGCTTAAAGTTGTCTCCTCCCAGAAAATGTCATTATAAATCAAGGTTAGGTAAGGAATCAAAAAGGTTAACATGAAGAGAACATAAAGGGAAAGAAAACCTGGCTTTGCCATCTCTTCCACAAATCCTGTTGGACTTTGTCTCCTGTACCCCTAGCTATTTTTTTTTTTATTGGAGTATAGTTGCTTTACAATATTGTGTTAGTTTATACTGTACAGCAAAGTGAATCAGCTATACATATACATATATACCCTCATTTTTGGATTTCCTTCTCATTTAGGTCACCACAGAGCATTGAGTATAGTTAGTTCCCTGTGCTATACAGTAGGTCATTAGTTATCTACTTTATACATAGTGTCAATAGTGTATATATGTCAATCCCAATCTCCCAATTCACCCCACACACGCCCCCAACTTTCCCTCTTGGTATCCATACGTTTGTTCTCTACATCTGTGTCTCTATTTCTGCTTTGTAAATAAGATTGTCTATACCAATGTTTTCAGATTGGACCCCCAGCTATCAAATGAGTTGATCCTGGCATTTTTTTTTAACATCTTTATTGAAGTATAATTGCTTTACAATGGTG
Source organism: Balaenoptera acutorostrata (assembly GCF_949987535.1). Lineage (NCBI taxonomy): Eukaryota > Metazoa > Chordata > Mammalia > Artiodactyla > Balaenopteridae > Balaenoptera > Balaenoptera acutorostrata. The sequence continues at coordinate 66,668,175 of NC_080075.1, forward strand.
TGTTAGTTTCTGCTTTAAAACAAAGTGAATCAGTTATGCATATACATATATCCCCATATCTTCTTCCCTCTTGCGTCTCCCTCCCTCCCACCATCCCAATTCCACCCCTCTATGTGGTCACAAAGCACCGAGCTGATCTCCCTGTGCTATGCGGCTGCTTCCCACTAGCTATCTATTTTACATTTGGTAGTGTATATATGTCCATGCCACTCTCTCACTTTGTCCCACCTTACACTTCACCGTCCCCATATCCTCAAGTCCATTCTCTAGTAGGTCTGCGTATTTATTCCTGTCTTGCCCCAGGTTCTTCATGACCTTTTTTTTTTTTCTTAGATTCCACATATATGTGTTAGCATACAGTGTTTTTCTCTTTCTGACTTAGTTCACTCTGTATGACAGACTCTAGGTCCAGCCACCTCACTACAAACAACTCAATTTCGTTTCTTTTTATGGCTGAGTAATATTCCATTGTATATATGTGCCACATCTTCTTTATCCATTCATCTGTTGATGGACACTTAGGTTGCTTCCATGTCCTGGCTATTGTAAATAGAGCTGCAGTGAACATTGTGGTACATAACTCTTTTTGAATTATGGTTTTCTCAGGGTATATGCCCAGTAGTGGGATAGCTGGGTCATATGGTAGTTCTATTGTTAGTTTTTTAAGGAACCTCCATACTGTTCTCCATAGTGGCTGTATCAATTTACATTCCCACCAACAGTGCAAGAGGGTTCCCTTTTCTCCACACCCTCTCCAGCATTTATTGTTTCTAGATTTTTTGATGATGGCCATTCTGACAGGTGTGAGATGATATCTCACTGTAGTTTTGATTTGCATTTCTCTAATGATTAATGATGTTGAGCACTCTTTCATGTGCCTGTTGGCAATCTGTAAATCTTCTTTGGAGAAATGTCTATTTAGGACTTCTGCCCTTTCTTGGATTGGGTTGTTTGTTATTTTGATATTGAGCTGCAAGAGCTGCTTGTAAATTTTGGAGATTAATCCTTTGTCAGCTGCTTCATTTGCAAATATTTCCTCCCATTCTGAGGGTTGTCTTTTCATCTTGTTTATAGTTTCCTTTGCTGTGCAAAAGCTTTTAAGTTTCATTAGGTCCCATTTGTTTAATTATTTATTTTTTAATTTCCATTTCTCTCAGGGATGGGTCAAAAAGGATCTTGCTCTGATATATGTCATACAGTGTTCTGCCTATGTTTTCCTCTAAGAGTTTTATACTGTCTGGACTTACATGTAGGTCTCTAGTCCATTTTGAGTTTATTTTTGTGTATGGTGTTAGGGAGTGTTCTAATTTCATTCTTTTACATGTAGCTGTCCAGTTTTCCCAGCACCACTTATTGAAGAAGCTGGCTTTTATCCACTGTATATTCTTGCATCCTTTATCAAAGATAAGGTGACCATATGTGCGTGGTTTTATCTCTGGCCTTTCTGTCCTGTTCCATTGATCTATATTTCCTTTTTTGTGCCAGTACCATCCTGTCTTGATTACTGTAGGTTTTTAGTATAGACTGAAGTCAGGGGGCCTGATTCCTCCAGCCCGTTTTTCTTTCTCAAGATTCCTTTGACTGTTCGGGGTCTTTTGTGTTTCCATGAAAATTGTGAAATTTTTTGTTTTAGTTCTGTGAAAAAAGCCATTGGTAGTTTGATAGGGATTGCATTGAATCTGTATATTGCTTTGGGTAGGAGAGTCATTTTCACAATGCTGATTCTTCCATTCCAGGAACATGGTATATCTCTCCATCTATTTGGATCATCTTTAATTTCTTTCATCAGTGTCTTATAGTTTTCTGCATATAGGTCTTTTGTCTCCTTAGGAAGGTTTATTCCTAGCTATTTTATTCATTTTGTTGCAGTGGTAAATGGGAGTGTTTCCTTAATTTCTCTTTCAGGTTTTTCATAATTAGTGTATAGGAATGCAAGAGATTCCTGTGCATTAATTTTGTATCCTGCTACTTTACCAAATTCATTGATTAGCTCTAGTAGTTTTCTGGTAGCATCTTTAGGATCCTCTATGTACAGTATCATGTCATCTGCAAACAGTGACAGCTTTACTTCTTCTTTTCCGATTTGGATGCCTTTTATCTCTTTTTCTTCTCTGACTGCTGTGGCTAAAGCTTCCAAAAGTATGTTGAATAATAGTGGTGAGAGTGGGCAACCTTGTCTTGTTCCTGATCTTAGTGGAAATGGTTTCAGTTTTTCACCATTGAGGACGTGTTGGCTGTGGATTTGTCATATACGGCCTTTATTATGTTGAGGTAAGTTCCCTCTATGCCTACTTTCTGGAGGGTTTTTAGCATAAATTGGTGTTGAATTTTGTCAAAAGCTTTCTCTGCATCTACTGAGATGATCATATGTTTTTTCTCCTTCAATTTGTTAATATGGTGTATCACATTGATTGATTTGCGTATATTGAAAAATTCTTGCATTCCTGGGATAAACCCCACTTGATCATGGTGTATGATCCTTTTAATGTGCTGTTGGATTCTGTTTGCCAGTATTTTGTTGAGGATTTTTGCATCTACGTTCATCAGTGTTATTGGCCTGTAGTTTTGTTTGTGACATCTTTGTCTGGTTTTGGTATCAGGGTGATGGTGGCCTCGTAGAATGAGTTTCGGAGTGTTCCTCCCTCTGCTATACCTTGGAAGAGTTTGAGAAGGATAGGTGTTAGCTCTTCTCTAAATGTTTGATACAATTCGCCTGTGAAGCAATCTGGTCCTGGGCTTTTGTTTGTTGGAAGATTTTTAATCACAGTTTCAATTTCAGTGCCTGTGATTGGTATGTTCATATTTTCTATTTCTTCCTGGTTCAGTCTTGGAAGGTTGTGCATTTCTAAGAATTCGTCCATTTCTTCCAGGTTGTCCATTTTATTGGCATATAGTTGCTTGTAGTAATCTCTCAAGATCCCTTGTATTTCTACAGTGTCAGTTGTTACTTCTTTTTCATTTCTAATTCTATTGATTTGAGTCTTCTCCCTTTTTTTCTTGATGAGTCTAGCTAATGGTTTATCAATTTTGTTTATCTTCTCAAAGAACCAGCTTTTAGTTTTATTGACCTTTGCTATCGTTTCTTTTATTTCTTTTTCATTTATTTCTGATCTGATCTTTATGATTTCTTTCCTTCCGCTAACTTTGGGGTTTTTTTGTTCTTCTTTCTCTAATTGTTTTAGGTGTAAGGTTAGGTTGTTTATTTGAGATGTTTCTTGTTTCTTAAGGTAGGATTTTATTGCTATAAAATTCCCTCTTAGAACTGCTTTTGCTGCATCCCATAGGTTTTGGGTTGTTGTGTTTTCATTGTCATTTGTTTCTAGGTATTTTTTGATTTCCTCTTTGATTTCTTCAGTGATCTCTTGGTTACTAAGTAGTGTATTGTTTAGCCTCCATGTGTTTGTATTTTTACAGATTTTTTCCTGTAATTGATATCTAGTCTCATGGCACTGTGGTAGGAAAAGATGCTTGATATGATTTCAATTTACTTAAATTTACCAAGGCTTGATTTGTGACCCAAGATATGATCTATCCTGGAGAATGTTCCATGAGCACTTGAGAAATGTATTCTGTTGTTTTTGGATGGAATGTCCTATAAGTATCAATTAAGTCCATCTTGTTTAATGTATCATTTAAAGCTTGTGTTTCCTTATTTATTTTCATTTTGGATGATCTGTTCATTGGTGAAAGTGGGTTGCTAGTGTCCCCTACTATGATTGTGCTACTGTTGATTTGCTTTATGTATTGAGGTGCTCCTATGTTGCGTCCATAAATATTTACAATTATTATATCTTCTTCTTAGATTGATCCCTTGATCATTATGTAGTGTCCTTTTTTGTCTCTTGTAATAGTCTTTATTTTAAAGTCTATTTTGTCTAATATGAGAATTGCTACTCCAGCTTTCTTTTGATTTCCATTTGCATGGAATATCTTTTTCCATCCCCTCACTTTCAATCTGTATGTGTCCCTAGGTCAGAAGTGAGCCTCTTGTAGACAGCATATATACAGGTCTTATTTTTATATCCATTCAGCCAGTCTATATATTTTGGTTGGAGCATTTAATCCATTTACATTTAAGTTAATTATCGATATGTATTTTCCTATTACCATTTTCTTAGTTGTTTTGGGTTTGTGTTTGTAGGTCTTTTCCTTCTCTTGTGTTTCCTGCCTAGAGAAGTTCCTTTAGCATTTGTTGTAAAGCTGGTTTGGTGGTGCTGAATTCTCTCAGCTTTTGCTTGTCTGTAAAGGTTTTAATTTCTCTGTCAAACTGAATGAGATCCTGGCTAGGTAGAGTAATCTTGGTTGTAGGTTTCTCCCTTTCATCGCTTTAAATATGTCCGGCCACTCCCTTCTGGCTTGGAGAGTTTTGGCTGAAAGATCAGCTGTTAACCTTATGGGGATTCCCTTGTATGTTATTTGTTGTTTTTCCCTTGCTGCTTTTAATATTTTTTCTTTGTATTTAATTTTTGATAGTTTGATTAACATGTGTCTTAGCGTGTTTCTCCTTGGATTTATTCTGTATGGGACTCTCTGTGCTTCCTGGACTTGATTAACTATTTCCTTTCCCATATTAGGGAAGTTTTTAACTATAATCTCTTCATATATTTTCTCAGTCCCTTTCTTTTTCTCTTCTTCTTCTGGGACCCCTATAATTCGAATGATGGTGCATTTAATGTTGTCCCAGAGGTCTCTGAGACTGTCCTCAATTCTTTTCATTCTTTTTTCTTTATTCTTCTCTGCAGTAGTTATTTCCACTATTTTATCTTCCAGGTCACTTATCCGTTCTTCTGCCTCAGTTATTCTGCTATTGATCCCTTCTAGAGAATGTTTAATTTCATTTGTTGTGTTGTTCATCACCGTTTGTTTGCTCTTTAGTTCTTCTGGGTCCTTGTTAAACATTTCTTGTATTTTCTCCATTCTATTTCCAAGATTTTGGACCATCTTTACTATCATTACTCTGAATTTTTTTTCAAGTACACTGCCTATTTCCTCGTCATTTGTTTGGTCTGGTGGGTTTTTACCTTGCTCCTTCATCTGCTGTGTATTTCTCTGTCTTCTCATTTTGCTTAACTTACTGTGTTTGGGGGTCTTCTTTTCACAGGCTGCAGGTTCATAGTCCCCATTGTTTTTGGTGTCTGCCCCCAGTGGCTAAGGTTGGTTCAGTGGGTTGTGCAGGCCTCCTGGTGGAAGGGACTAGTGCCTGTGTTCTGGTGGATAAGGCTGCATCTTGTCTTTCTGGTGGGCAGGTCCACATCTGGTGGTGTGTTTTGGGGTGTCTGTGGCCTTATTAGGATTTTAGGCAGCCTCTCTGCTAATGGGTGGGGTTATGTTCCTGTCTTGCTAGCTGTTTGGCATAGGGTGTCCAGCACTGTAGCTTGGTGGTCACTGAGTGGAGCTAGGTCTTGGCATTGAGATGGAGATCTCTGGGAGATTTTCGCCATTTGATATTACATGGAGCTGGGAGGTCTCTTGTGGCCCAATGTCCTGAACTTGGCTCTCCCACCTCAGAGGCACAGCCCTGACACCTGGCTGGAGCACCAAGAGCCTGTCATCCACACGGCTCAGAATAAAAGGGAGGAAAAAAAAGAAAGAAAGAAAGAAGAAGATAAAATAAAATAAAATAAAGCTATTAAAATAAAAAATAGAAAATAATTATTAAAGTAGATTTTTTTAAGTAATTTAAAAAAAAAGGAAAGAAGAGAGCAAGCAAACCAAAAAGCAAATCCACCAGTGATAACAATTGCTAAAAACTATACTAAAAAAAAAAAAAAAAAAGGGGGACAGACCGAACCCTAGAACAAATGGTAAAAGCAAAGCTATACAGACAAAATCACACACAGAAGCATACACATACACACTCACAGAAAAAGAAAAAGGGCAAAAACAAATACATATTGTTGCTCCCGAAGTCCACCTCCTCAATTTGGGATGATTCCTTGTCTTTTCAGGTATTCCACAGATGCAGTGTACATCAAGTTGATTGTGGAGATTTAATCTGCTGCTCCTGAGACTGCTGGGAGATATTTCTCTTTCTCTTCTTTGTTCGCACAGCTCCTGGGGTTCCGCTTTGGATTTGGACCCGCCTCTGCGTGTAGGTCGCCTGAGGGCATCTGTTCCCCGCCCAGACAGGACGGGGTTAAAGGAGCAGCTGATTCAGCAGCTCTGGCTCACTCAGGCCGGGGGGAGGGAGGGGTACGGATGCGGGGCGAGCCTGCGGCGGCAGAGGCCGGCGTGACGTTGCACCAACCTGAGACACACCGTGCGTTCTCCCAGGGAAGTTGTCCCTGGATCACGCGACCCTGGCAGTGGCGGGCTGCACAGACTCCCAGGAGGGGAGGTGTGAATATTGACCTGTGCTTGCACACAGGCTTCTTGGTGGTGGCTGTAGCAGCCTTAGCGTCCCGTGCCCGTCTCTGGGGTCTGCGCTGATAGCTGCGGCTCACGCCCGTCTCTGGAGCTCCTTTAAGCGGCGCTCTGAATCCCTTCTCCTCGCACACCAGGAAACAGAGAGGCAAGAAAAAGTCTCTTGCCTCTTCGGCAGGTCCAGACCTTCTCCTGGACTCCCTCCCGGCTAGCTGTGGTGCACTAACCCCCTTCAGGCTGTGTTCACGCAGCCAACCCCAGTCCTCTCCCTGCGATCCGACTGAAGCCCGAGCCTCAGCTCCCAGCCCCACCCGCCCCGGCGGGTGAGCAGACAAGCCTCTCCGGCTGGTGAGTGCTGGTCGGCACTGATCCTCTGTGCGGGAATCTCTCCACCTTGCCCTCCGCACCCCTGTTGCTGCGCTCTCCTCCGTGGCTCCGAAGCTTCCCCCCTCCGCACCCCCCGTCTCCGCCCGCGAAGGGGCTTCCTAGTGTGTGGAAACCTTTCCTCCTTCACAGCTCCCTCCCACTGGTGCAGGTCCCGTCCCTATTCTTTGTCTCTGTTTTTTCTTTTTTCTTTTGCCCTACCCAGGTATGTGGGGAGTTTCTTGCCTTTTGGGAGGTCTGAGGTCTTCTGCCAGCATTCAGTAGGTGTTCTGTAGGAGTTGTTCCACATGTAGTTGTATTTCTGATGTATTTGTGGGAAGGAAGGTGATCTCCGCGTCTTACTCTTCCGCCATCTTGAAGCTCCTCCGATCCTGGCATTTTTGAGCACAGGCACTGCATGGCTGACACACGTTTACAGAAAGTGATGATTTTTACCACCCACACACCAGCAGAGCAGAGGAAAGCACACAGCATTCAGTGAGTCTGTCCTTTGTTTGCTTTCACTTACAGTATCTCAGGCAATCTTCCAGTTAGTCCAGTAATCAACACATCTTTGCAGAGGGTCATATGGAAGACATGTGTTCTATACTAGGGATGCTGTCATGAACAGTAAGACATGCCCCCCTTTATTGTGTTCTGAGTTTTTCCCAGTTATTAGGTATGGGTTGGGGAACTAGTCAAACTTAAAATGTTTAACTCTTTAAACCCTCCCTTTCCACTACACCACCTTTCTTCTACCTTTCTTCTGCATTTCTACTCACTCTGGATTACACAGACACAAAAGGTCTATATCCCTAAATAAGGATTAGAATCAAAGACAGAAATTAGAAATAATATTTTTTAGAGTAATTCTTGTTTGCCCTTTAATAGTCTTGTGAGAAAGTAGAATTACTAAAATGAGCCCGTTGTCAGTCACCATGGTGCAAGGAGCAATGGGTCAGGAGTTTTCCAAGATGGCTATAGAGAATATATGAGGTGGGCAGAAGGCATGCCTCCTCTCAGCAGTAAGGGGCCTGGCACTGCTGAACCATGAAGAGAGATCCGTGACCTCTTTCTCTAAGTCTGCTGCACACTCCATAAGCCCAAAAGATGATCTAATGTTAAATTAGAAAATGACAAAATTCTCCTTGCATTCCTCTTTTTTCCTTCGTTCACAAAGTGGCCATGGAAGGAGTAATTCAGCAATGAGTTGCCACAAAGTGTTGTACCAGGTCAGTCCACCCTTTGATAAAAATTACTATAATGTGACACAATCACAGTCCAAGTGAATGAAACTAGAAGACTGCCAAGTATAATTTGCTGAACAACTGCTTCAGAAAATCAAGGGGCTTCTTCATGAGGACAAAATAACTAGTGATCTTCCAATCTGACTAAAAAGCACATGAGGCTTACTCCTGTGAAAAGTACATTGTGAAGTTTCACGGAGGATGAGCCTCCATCCCTACCCTGGTTATGAAGTCAGGATCCTCATCCTGATGCCCGTTTCCTTCCTTCAACTCACTTCATCCTCGTAACTAGCCATGTGTGAGGATTACTTTTCATGCTAAATGCTAATAGAAAATCAATGCAGCATATAAGAATATGTTCCCTTACTACCTGCATGTTCTTGCACTTATTATATAACATTAAAAGTGTGTTAAATGTTTACTACTTTGGCAATCACAATTTTTATCTCTGTTATAAAATCCTTAAAGAAAAGCACTGCCTGCTGAGAAAGATATTTCTTATTTTCAAGGCAAATAGGCTTCCCTCAATGGCAAGATGGCACAATGGATATTATTCTCTCACTTATCAAATTAAGCCTTTTCCTTTGGAGAGAAACCATCTACCAGAACTAGTATCCTCTAATACTCCTCAGCTTGAAGTAAATGTCCTCTCAACTGTGAGTTCTCTTTGCATAGAGAAAGTGACAGGGCTGAATAGATAGGGCAAAGCAGGGATTACTTAAAAAAGTATAAGAATAGCTTCCTCGGCCCAAAAATGCTTTATCATGGAAAGCAACCATTTTACTTAAGCATGGTCCCCTTTCAAAATGCAGGCCAGGTGAAAGGCTTGGCAACAAGGAGTCTCTGTGACAGCACTGTGCCCACAAAAAGGAGAAGGACCTTCTCCAAGGTGCTGAACTGAAGCAGTAGAAGAAAAACCTCACCCCATAGTTCCTCTTGAGACATAGTCTATTCTTATGTTGACCGACTGACAAGTCGAAAAGAGGGTTTTCTGCTGCTGGATTGGTGTTTGGACTGAACACAAAGCAAGCTAGAGAAATTCCTAAAGAACTCCGCCACCAGAACTTCCACAAGCAACCAGACCCAGCTGCCTTATCCCTTCCTGAATCCAGGAAAAATAGCACGTGATGCTTTAGCCACAGACCACCAATTGTCTGATTGTTCTCGATTGGTTCAGAGCCCATCTACAAAGGATCTATTGGTATGTCCTTAAGAACCATCTGAACTAAGGCTGTACTTTATAGCCCCTTCCATTTATAAAATAAAATAAACTATCTACCCCACAAATGACTGAGCTAAAAATTGCATCAGAATGTCTTAAAAGTTACTTTACTACAAAGCCCATTAGATGAAATTCATGCCTGGACTGTCCTTTAATAAAGTTTCATTATTTCTTCATATTTATGAGAACCACAGTTAGAGTGAGAACTTACAGCTCTGGAGTTTTAACAAACTATTGCTCAATTCCTGAGGAAAATGAGGACCTCAGAGTCCTTTCCACAGTCTCAGAGTGAATTATGAATTGTCTGACCTACACTAGTACAGACTTCAACTGAAAAAATAAATTTAAAAGGCAGGAGAACTTGGGAATAAATCAGCCATCCTCTGAGGACACAGGACAGAGATGAAAACTTGCTGACTGCCTTGAGTTCTCCCAGTGTGACAACTAGGACAAGGAAGCTACAAAGAACAGAGGCTATAGGAGGTAATAAAAATGTCAGCTCTGAATTTTAGGCTGTCACAGTGCAAAGCAAAACTGAGATTTGAGAGTGATCTGGCGTGATTTTTGTCATCCCAAAGGTTCTGAGTTGCCAGACAAGCCCTAAAGAGCAACTGGTTTTAACCAGTGGTGTGTATCAGAGTCACCTTTGGATCTCTTTTAAAAAGCTATTTCCTGACCCTATATCACTGAAGGGTCAGTGGGTCTGAAGTGGAACCGGGGCAATTTTTCAGAGCACCTTAGAGGACTTGGAGGCACTCCACTGATTAAGAACCACTGTTACAGAGGCTGATTTCCAGGAGAATATTGCTTCTCAAACTTTAATGTGCTTGTAAATCATCCCACTACCACCCCCAAATCCCAGGATCTTATTAAAATAAAGATTCTGTTTCAGTGGGTCTGGGATGGAGCTGAGTTTCTACATTTATCACAAGCTTCCCGGTGATGTCCATGTTGCTGGTGTGGGGACCCCACTCTCTGTTGCCAGTCAGCAAGCTTTATATCCCAATTTCAGGTGAATGGCCATGGGGTGGATGTGGGCAGCCTGGTGCTTTTTTCTGTGCAGTTTGTGCATCAGCCACTGAAAAATCACTTATTAAAATTAAAATTCCAGGGCCTCTCCCCCAAACACACCTAATCAGAGCCAGTTAAACAAGCTCCCTGGATAACGCTTTTATACACATTAAAATTTGAGAACCACTAAAAGTTAGAAAATGGATAATTTTAAAAATTACAAGTCTCATAATAATCATTCAATAATGAATTATATCTTTAAACTCATCATTAATTTAACACATTTTAAGCCTTCTCTATTTTCTGGTCAAAATTGTGAGAGGTAGGAGTTTGAAAACAATATAGTCACTTTGATACATAACTTTAAAGATATATATATATGTATGTCTGTGTATATATATATATATATATATATATATATATATATATATATATATATGACAAACAAAATCTCAAATATATCATTAAGCTTGCTTATCTCTACATTGGCTATGCTATCACCCATGAAACTGTCCCCAGAATTGTTATACTTTGGGGTCACTTATAAGCTACTCTAGTCTATTTTCCCAACTGTTTTTCCTTTACCAACACCCACTAACTCACACAGTTTCTTTGTCTTATCTGCATATACCATGTATTCTCTATCCCTGCCAGAGAAAAATCACCTTTAATTTCATCCAGCAAATACTGTTCTTTGGCTGATATTCTGGACTCCAAATCCCTGAATGTTATTTCTGACACTGGAATATAAATTCACAAAATGAAAGAACCAAAATGCTTTTCTTCTACAAAGTAGTAATCAAAAGTAAATGCCATTTTCCTGCCTATGGAAAAATAGAGAAAATCTACATCTGAAAAAATTTGAGTAGTTACAGAATTTTAAATCAAGGCTGTACCCGGGCATTACAAAATGGGCACCTACAAATTATGTGTTTAATTGGATAATTCAGGCCTTAAAATATTTTCTTCCCCCACGTACGAGCTGGAATTTTCAGTCATATTTACATGAAATTTTATTGCTCTAAATGTATTAAATTACATGTATAACTGCATGTAATACATTCTGCAAAATGTTCTGTATATCTTTAGGTATTTTTCATGTAATTGACTATTACAGATTTGAAAAATATCTTCTACCAGGTAATTCTTCACAATTTAATTTGGAAAATGTTTGATGAGACCATATCATGCTCACTCATTTGTTCTTACTTCCTTTTGACAGTCACACTTCCTGTGTTCATATGTCTTATTAATAATAACAGCAGAGATTACTGCGATGAATGGGCAAGGGTCAGAAAGGAGTGGACCCACTCTACCAGGAAGAGGGGCATTATTACTGTTTGAGTTTCCTATGGCTGCTGCAATAAATTACCATAAACTTGGTAGCTTAAAACAACACAAACATTATCTTACATTTTTGAAGGTAAGGGGTCCTAAATGGAAATTAAAAGCTAAAATCAAAGGGTTGACCATGCTGTATTTCTTCCGGAATAAGTTAAATTTGAAAATAAATAAATAAAACACACTCCACAAATCTTAGTCTTAAAACGGGGAACCTCCAGATACAGGGGAAGGTCTGGATGGTGTAGTCCTAACTGAAGCATTCACGGTTTCTTTGGGAAATATTTTATGGGGGACTGTTACCAGCCCAATGCAATTCTTAGAAAGTGCTGCTCAGCCTTCAATATTCTGATTCAAGCATGGAAATCTTCTCTCTTAAGATCCCTTAGCACAGCTGGGTCAAACCTAGAACAGTAAAGTTCATTTTATTAAATGTTTAGGGATTTTAAAATATTAAAAGCAAAAAACATCTAAGTGTTTATATAATTTGGCTGAGGTGATCTGGTTTGCTCTCTAAAGTTCATATCAGAAATTTGATCTCTGCCCCCTCCTAGATCCTGGTGAATATGAAGTAGGCAGAGTCATTGTGGCTATCACTCAAGAGCTCACATCTGGACATGTACTCTTCTCAAAGTACAGACCCCAGACAATAAGGCTCTGCTGCCAACCTCCCTGTCAAAAGTCCTCCTTCAAGTTCCCTGCCTAAAGCTGTGCCTTCACAAGATGAGAGACACCTGGAATTATCATTCTCAGCTTCCCTACCTTCTGGCTACAGTAATCCCTTTACCACTACCATGTACATATTAATACGTAAGCCTCTCACCTCCAGCAAGGTCTTAGTCTTACAAACTGACATCAAGATCAAGGACTTAGTCTTAATCAGGTTTGGCTAGGACTGGTTAATCAAGATTTCGGTACAAAATAAATGATACAATTTTAGAGCAGCCTCTATAGAGAATGAGCACCTATTCAGTTTTGTTCTTCAGATTCTTTCTTCTCTTGTTTCCTTAGAGAAGACACAAAAGTTCTCAAAAATCAAAACTGCTAAAGTGAAACTCCTGCCTCTCTCACCAACCACTTGTGTAATCAATGGAGATAGAGTAACAATTAGAATTTGTGAGGGCCTTACATTCAGAAGCACAAATTTCCCTAGGGCAGTGGATCTCTACATTGACTGTATATTGGAATCACCTAGGGAGCTTAAAAAACTATCCCACTCTCTGAGGTTCTGATATAATTGGTCTGGTTGCTTCTCAAATCATTCTAATCTTCAGCCAAGGCTGAGAGCTACTAACCAAAAGCAGAATTGCTCTAACTTCACATTAGGCCAATTTAGATTGAATAATGATTTGTTGTGAAGGGTCATTCCTATGTGTTGTAGGATGTTTAGCAGCATCCCTTCCCTCTACCCAGTAGATGCCAGTAGATTCACTCTACTCCAAGTACTGACAATCAAAGATGTCTCCAGACATTGCCAAATTTCCTCTGAGGGGTAAAACTGCCTCCAGTTGAGAACTACTGACCTAGAGTGAAGAAGGCTACTGCTCAATGCGGTTCAAACTCTTCAGTCTTGATTCTTCTGAGTTAAGATGCAGGCAGTAAGCATCTGGTAGGGAGTAAGAACACTGCCCTGATGTCAAAATGTCCAGGTTAGAATCTAAGTTCTCCAACCTACCAGTTGTGTGATCTGAGGCAAATTTCTTAACCTCTTTGAGCCAGTTATGAAATAGAGCTAATAAGTGCATATAACTTGTAAGATTATTGAGGGATGAGCTAACACCAGTAAAGCCCTTAAAGAATACCTGCCTATCATATAGTAAGTGTTCACTGAATGTTAGCTTCTATTGTTGCTGTTAATTGTCTCTCCTATGTTTCACATCCATTAAGAAAACACCCAATGCTGAGACCCTCACTCTAGGTTTTACCAGTAATTTGGACAGTGTGAGGCAAGTTAGAATCCTGGAAGGTGACTTAATATCAAGCCTGCTTTGTCTGATAGCCTAGATGGTGGGAGTTTTGACCACCTGATTGCATGGCCAATCAATAAAAAAGACAGACTAGTCCCTATATGAGTATCAGTTCTTTGAATCTAGAGGAGAAGCAATGACTCTCCTACCCTACTTTGCACAGATGTGTACGCACGCACACACACACACACACGCACATATACAGTCTCCAACATATCATTTCTTTCTTTGACTATGACTTATGAACAACAACAACTCATCCATACATTCAGAAACAATTTATTGAACACATCCGAGATTCACCAGGGCAGAGGAGGCAAATATCTATTGAATCACACATGATAATTGCTATTATTTATCATATACATATAAACTTTCATTTTCCCAGAGACTTTTGAGTTTTTAAATATAAAATATGCCTATGCTCACATTCTAAACAATGAGTAACTTTAATACACAGTTGTTTGACTGTAATAAATCCTATCCTTTAAAATTATAATCCTGATTGAGATTTAAATTGAACACGGGAAAACTCCTGTGTTTCTTCTCTACACATAACACACACACTTAACTTCTGGCTACCAGATGTGTGTTCTGGTTTTTCCACGTGAAGCAACTCTCTGGTTCTCTGGACACCAGCTGAGTGTCCTACAATTTAACTCAATTCTGACATTATCTACCTGGAGATAGTGTCAGATCCCACAAGTTAAGGGCTCAGTCCCACAAAACTGCTCCCCCAACTCCAGATACCAGTCACAACTCCAGATTATTATTGTACCTGTGCTTCTGACTCACTGGCTATAAACTGGGGTTTCCCATCACCCCATCCTTGAATTCAATCATTTGCTAGAATGATTCACAGATCTCAGGAAAGCAACTTAATTACTAGATTAGTGGTTTATTATAACCGAATATGACTCAGGATCAGACAGATGGAAGTGGTTCACAGGGCAAGGTATGGGGAAATGTGCACATAGTTTCTGTGCTCTCTCCAGGCATGTTACCAAGCCCCCAGCACCAATACATGTTCACGAGCCTGGAAGCTATTCAAATCCTGTTCTTTTGATTATTATGGAGGCTTCATTACATAGGCATGATTTACTAAATCAGTGGCCATTGGTGATTGATTCAACCTCAACAACTGCAACGGTAATTATCCAGGAGAAACAATATTCAGGGAAAACATAAAACACTGAACAACAATTGCATGTAAGTAGTAAGGATGAAGGTCATAGTTTAAAAATTCTAGAAGTCTTATCTTAATCTGGAAGAAGGTAGAAATATTGGTTAACTTTAGACTTTCATAAACATGCACGTTAAAATAGCTAGAGTAATAACTTAAAGAATAAAATGGAGCATATACTTCCAAACAGAGGGAGAAAACTAGTGGGAAAACAACAACAAGAAACCTCAATTAATGAAACAATGATGAGAAAGGAGAAGTGAAAAAAAGAAATAGAATGTATCATACCTAAAGTCTCAATCAAATCAAAGGGAATTCATTATCAAAAATCTACTTTAAAACTAAAATCAAAGAAGATTTTTAGAAATGATACTTCTTTGGGCAAAGAATAAAAAGAAAAAAATTACACAGAAAGAAAATACTTAACTGTAGAAATTCATAATTATACATGACTGGGGTTTACATACAAAAACACATGTTTAAGCCTACAAATTACTAAAAACCAAGAAAGAAACATTTCTCTTAGAATTTCTGAATGTTTCCAGAAAATTTTTTGCCTGAGTTAATACATATGATTGCTATAATTTTTTACTTCACCTTGAAAATACATATTTCATTCTCCTATTCAAGAGCTTGATATTTGGCCATAGAGATGGCCCAAAGACCACAATTTCTATAAACAATGTAATTCTGAAAAAAATCTGACCCAGTCTAAGATCAAAAATAGCAGAGGTCTCTTTGATTCTGTTTTAATCCAAATAGCTCTTTAAGGTAAGAGTGCATAATTTGACCTAATGAATGTTTTTCAGCCCCCTTATACTCCCAATCAGACACTTGAACAATATTTCAAAAATAAAAAGAATCTCTGATCTGGAATTTTTTTTCTATTTCTCCATGGACAAGAAATATGCTGAAAGTTTTAAAACCTGGCTATTTCTGTACACTCTAGGTTAAAAAACAGAGATTGTCTTTTCCAAATTAGAAGGAAGGAGATTTACTATTGCTTCTTAAAAAGAGAAACAAATTCACTTCCCAGCCTGCATTAATACCTATTGTACTGTTTGAAATTTACAACTAACAATGCATGTGCCATATCAATGACTTTCAAACTTGTGTGTTTGATGTCTCTTTTACATGATGTCTCTTCATCATACAGCTAGCTTTCTGATGCCCCCCTCCAAAAACTCTGATGAGGGGAAAGGGACAGAGAAAGAGAGTCGCACACTTAAAGACACCCTAAGTGATTTGATGCCCACCATCTAAAGTGCTGATCAGCAGCAGCATCAGTATCACTGGGAGCTTGTTAGAAATGCAGAATCTCAGGCTCCAACCCAGACCTTCTGAGTCAGAATCTAGATGTTATCAAGATTCTCATATGATTCATATGCATACTGAAGATTGAGAAGCAATGTGTTAAGCACAGGAGTCCCTGTTGTAATTGAGATATGAACTAGAAAGAATTTCTAAGGTCTGATGACTTTGAAAAGTTAATTTCTTGGTAGAATACATATTCTTAAACTGAAACCTGTACATTTTAGGACAGAATTTAAGTTGTTTTGTTTAACTATAAATGACATGGAAAAAATGTGCTGGCTGTAGTTAAATTGTGAATTAGGGGCTTGAAATAGCAATAGGCTTGGCTATAAGTAATGAAGACTTGGAAAACAGAGGATTAAACAAGACAGAAGTTTACTTCTCTCTCAAATAAAAGCTGTCCACATATGGGTAGACCAGAGTTGTTATTTCAGCTTCACACTGCTATCAAGGACCCTGGCTCTTATCTTTCTAAATGGTTCCTACCTCTCCAGTGATCAGGTCCAAGTTCCAGCCAGTAGGCAAAGGAAAGGGAACAAAGGGGCATCCCTTCCCTTTCAAAGTGTGTTTATGGAAAATTCACACAACACATTGCTTCCATCTCAGTGGCCAGATCTCAGACATATGCCTATAACTATGGACAAGAAATGCCGGGAAATATAAGCTTCTGGCTGGACACACTACCATCCTCAACATAGCAGAGTTCTATTAATTAGGGAGGATGGAGAGGATGGATGTTGGGGTAGGCAACTGGCAGTCTCTGCCACAGACCTGCTTTAGAGTCCAAGCATGTCTAGAGGCAGCCCCAATTCAAAACATCTGACTTGTAAAACAACCTACATTTACAAGTGACCTGCTCTACTGTTTGAGAAGACATTGTGAAATTTAATGCGTTGAAGAAACCTGTGAGGTGCATCACGGTAAAAAGCAAGAAAATGTGTAATGGATTTACCCTAGTAAGGGCCCCTGAGCGACTCAGCTCCAAGGGCACCTTCTGCATGGTGGCACTTTCTGGAAATATAAAGAGCATAACTTGCATGCTTTGCAGTGCTCCTAACCCAGCTACCCACTTATTAGCCCATCTGTGCAAAATCCATCTTTGATAATGGCGTGACATTTTGCTTTTTTTCCCCATTTTTGTAGCAAGTGTTTAAAATTCCCTAATTAGTAATCCAAGCATCCTATTTTAAAAATATTAATAGCTGTGGAGTGGTTATGGGCCATCAGTCATTCACTAGTGTGAATTGGTTTAATTATATCAGTTTTCTAATGGCTGACAAAGATCAGCTTCTTTGTGAAAAGGAGACTATAGTTTATGGCCAGGGAGGTCACTAAATCACTCTAGAGGCCCAAACTTTTGTTCTGCTTCTCAGTTGAAATGGTTCAAAGGCATAGCCTTGAAGTTATTAGAGGCCAGAAGGAAAAAGGCTTGAGGGTGTTGGAGTGGAGTGCAGAGAGAAAGGTAGA
Source organism: Balaenoptera acutorostrata (assembly GCF_949987535.1). NCBI lineage: Eukaryota > Metazoa > Chordata > Mammalia > Artiodactyla > Balaenopteridae > Balaenoptera > Balaenoptera acutorostrata. Next base: position 66,685,653 of record NC_080075.1, read on the forward strand.
TTGATGTCAAATTAAAACTTAACTATTTCCAAAATTTGCCTGAAATTGTCAGGGTATCAGGAATTGGTAAGAAAAAAGAAAAATCCCCTTCTCTCTTCAGCACCATATAACTCTTAGTCACCAGGGCAAACAGCACAGTGTTCTCAGGCTAGTATTATAAGCATGTAGTGTGGGTCGACTGGGGGTTCAGTATATTTTTACTGATAGCTTAAAGATGAGCTAGCATGTATTGTGTTTGATAGAAAATGCATAGAGTTCCAGGCAATTGAAGGGGAAATAAAATTTTGCTTCATAGTGTGTACCTAAATTAGGAATTACCAAATCCAGGATTTCCAAAACAATATGTTGTTGTTGTTGTCATTGTTGAAGAACTCTCTTACATACACAATCATGTGTAGGAGAACAATATAAAACACAAAAAGAGGAAAGCAGTGGTGGCTGAATCAGAACCCAGGAATCTCCACCTCCAGCTCTCTCCAGAGCCCCCAGACACAAGGCAGACCTTGAGAACCACCGTTCTGGACCAAGAAGGAACAGTGTCTCAAAATAACACAAGAGCTCAGATTTCTTTAGTAAGAAACATAAGTACTGCCCTTACTACTGCAATGCCTGTACAGTACAATGTATGTGGATCAAAGGCATGGGTGCTGCTGCTTTTGGTATTGATTTAAGAATGAACTACTAATGTACAGACTGTATAGAATTTTACATTTTCAAAGAATTTTTGCATATACGAATCTTGTATAATACACCAATTTTATGAGGAAGATAGCACAGGTACTATTGTGATCATCTTATTTATAAAAAAAATGAAGTTCACATAATTTAAGTGACTTTAAAAAGTGACATTGCCAGAAAGTGATGGAGGTAGAACAAGAATTCAGATCTTCTGACTTCTCAACTCTGGCTCCTCTTTATAATCACCAGGGAAACTAATAAAACAGAAATATCAAGGACTTGGGGAGAATGGCAGTGAGATAATTGATTATTAAATCAATTCCCCCCACCCCAACCAAATCTGAAGAACAAATCTAAACACCCACAAGCAACAGCTACAACAAAACTAGGAGTATACAGGAACCCAAAAATATGAGTAAGAAAGTGAGGAAAACCAGCAATGGCAAATATACACACATTATCCACATGTGTGGGGGAGAAAGAGAAAAAAGGCAAAGCAGCTTCTAATGGCTCTGACAACCAGAGAGCCCCAAAACGTCAGAACACTCACTAAAAAGTGTGATGCCAATCTGGAAGCAGCTGCAGAAAATAGGGGGCTTTTCCTGGCATCATATGAATGCGGGGGTGGGGACCATTGTAAGGTTAGATGTGGCACAAGCCATATGAGCCCTGAATTTCCAAAATGAATAAAAGGAAGCTCCCATGCAAGATAAAAGCCCACCTTGAGGAGAATACCAATTGAGCAGGACAGCTACAACAGAACAAAGGAAAAAGAAAATCCAGATGAAAGTGTTGAAAGTTTCTGTCAGAGGTACAAATGAGTACAATGAGGTACAAACATTTTGTACATTTTGTACAAACAGTACAAAAGTTTCTGTCAGAGGTAGAAATGAGTACAGGTACAAATGAGTCAGATCTCAGGAACTACTATGCTGCTTCTTTTTTTAAAAAAATCATTTTAGGAAATCAACAGAAAAGGTAGTTCTAAAGGTCTGACTCTAGAAAAGCTATTCTGTATCACCCTTCCTGTCTAAATATAGGGAAACTTATTCTCTTAAACATAAGCAAAAGAGAAAGTGTTGTTAAGTTCCATACAAAGTTACTATTAAAAAAAATAAGTAAGGAGCAGAATACAATAAGACTGTCTAGAAATATATATCCACAAAACTCTACCTTGATATTTTAGAGAAAAAAGTGAAAATGTTTTTAAGAAAGTGATAGAAGCTATGAAAGAACAGCATAAAAGAGAATTAGAAACACATAGAAATGAGGTTATTGGAAAGTGGAAGCTATGAAAGGATAGGGGACAAAACTCAGGAATGAACATGAATAGAAGAAAATATCATTTTAGAAATGAAGACTAAAATTGAAATCATTCAAAAGCAAATGAACACAATTGATAATGTCTTAAGAGAAATAGAAAGTGGAAAGGAGGAAAGTGTTAAAATTAAAAAAATACAGAAAAAGATTCAAAATATTCTTGAGGAACAGACAGCTGTAGAAGATAAACAAAGAAGATTTGACATACTGCTATAGGAGTCCCTGGAGAAAACTAAAGCAAAGAAAAAAATAAATAAATACTAAAATCTACCGATCAGGAAAACTTCCCTGAAGTTAAAAAAATAGATAAATAAAAATGCTTGAAATTTCATATTGAAAAGGTGTGCCACATATATGGGAAAGTCATCACAGGACAGCCATGATGCATTCTAGTAAAGTAATTGTACTTTAAAGAAAAAAAGAGTCCTATAGGTATCAAGTGTGCCCCAGTCCCCAAGTCATCGGTAAGAAAAAGAAAATCAGGTTGTCATCAGACATTTTGACTTTATGTCAGAAGAAAGTGAAGCAACACATGTAAAATACTTATGGAAAAGAAAATGTGAACCACTATGTATTATCTAGACAAACATAACTTCAAGTAAGAAGGGCACAACTATTACTAACCTGCCAAAACAAACAAGAAAACAACAGGTAAAATAACCCTCACAAAAACAGAGAATACCACTTTTTCTACTAAAGAAATCTTTGGACAACCAAAATGACTAGAGAAACATTGATGTAATATATGGCAGTGGATAGATATTAAATATATATTCATCTGTAGAACTAAGATAAAGTGATAGTTACAATGGGAAAAGTATCATATGTGATGGTTTCAATTTCTATAATAAAATGGGGGAACAAAAACAGGGACATATATGAAAAGGAGAATGAGCTTACTGATTGCCTTTTGATACTATTTGGGAGTGAAGTTATATTATTTCAAATACATGCTGGAGGAAGGGAGGAAGGAAGAAGTTACTAGTTAAGTTCAAGATTTCTAGTAGTAGAGAACAGATAGAAAATAGAGAGAGAAAATAAGAAGGAATGAACTATTGATAGATGCTATAACAGATGCATCTCAAAATAATAATACTGAGGGAAGGAAGCCAGAAATAAAAGAGTATAGAATGTATGAGTCAATTAATATAAAATTCTAGAAAATTCAACTAATGTATAATAATAGGAAGCCTGGAGACAGATGGAGTTGGGGGAAAAGGAGGGGCAGCAGATAGAGATTACACAGTTCACAAAGGAGCATGAGGAAAGTCTTGGGGTGACAGATGGGTTCATTCTCTTGCTTGTGTTGACAAGTTCACAAGGTAAGCATATATCAAAACTTATGGAATTGTAAACTTTAAATTGTATAGTTTTTTATGTTAATTATACCTTAATAAAGCTAAATTTAAAAGATGAGAGAATGGGCTATACTTAGAAGCAGGAAGTCGTGAGTAATTTAACACCAAAAAAATGGCACTTATTTTGCTACTGAACCAAATATTTGGGCAGCTCTCGATGAAATTAACTTATCTGTACTCCAATCCATGTCACCTGGGGAAATGAAACAATTTGAAGGCTCACCGACAAGTCTGGTGGTTAATGCTGCCTGTCAGCTGAGACCATACCCGAGGCTGTTGGCCAGAAAGCCTACAGGTGACTTCTCCCTGGAACCTGGTTCCAAGGGTGAGCATCCATGAGAAAGCTCAGCAGAAGCCGCATCACCTTTTATGACCTAACTTCTAGAAGCCATGTAGTGTCATTTCTGTCTCATTCTAGTCATTGAGGTGTACACAAAGGCCTGCCCAGTTTCAGTGGAAGGAAAATAGACTCTACCTCCTGATGGGAAGTGACAAGTTTCTAGAAGCACACATGGCATGGCATTGGAAACATATTTGTGGCTATTTTTGGAAAATTCAGTGTGCCATATGGGATAAATAAATGAGTACTGATATTAATGTAATTAGGAACTGAGATTTTTGGCATGAAACAAAGAAGATTCAGATGTAAATTAATTATTAAAGAAAAAAACAGCATATTTCTGAATTTTAAAATATATAAACATTTCCCAGCTCTATCTATTGGAAAGACCTAGAAAATGAGCAATTCACAAACAATGAGCATGCTTAGAATCCAGATTTGTGTCTCTAAATAGATTTCTCCATAAAATGAACTAGGACTCCTTTGAGAAATGGCTGTTTCCAGGAGTGTTCAATATGAGCCCTCAGCTGTACCTTAAACTTACACAGTGCTGTATGTCAATTATATCTCAATAAAACTTGAAGAAAAAAAAAAAAGATGAGCCTCCATACCAGAAAGAAAGGATGCTACCAGAGACTACTAGGATAGTGTCCAAGAGTCTCAGATTTTAAAATAAAGAGGCTACTCTGGCCATTGTTGAGACAATGTAAGAATAAATAAGGAAAATAATTACAAAGTAATAAAATACATCAAATATTTTTAAATTCAGGCATTTATAATAAAACCATAAAAATACACCTTATTAGAATACTTAGGGAACCACTTCATTATTTGAAAACTAGTAAATGAAAGAGAACGAATCAAGCATTTTTTCTTTCTTTACTGTACAAATTATATCTCAGGGCAAACAAATAGTTGATGATGGAAAGCTTCTCATTATAGGAACATTCCAGCTAGTAAGTAAAGAATAAATAACTGAACTCAAATATTTGTAAACCTTAATTTAAAAAAAAATGAGTCTAAGCATTGATCATCAAAAGCTGTTAATATCACAAAAAGAGAAACAACCAGAAATGTTTTGCCTAATGATGGAAGTAGCCAACTACATCTGTGAAATAGTCTTTCCAAAGTGATCCAATCTAAATTATATCCAGCTTATAATTCTAAATACCAATTTACAGGAAATACAGGGAAGGAAGGAATGTGTTAAATGAAGTAACAGAAATTCAGTCACTTGTAACCATTTGGAAAACTCCACAATACAAATGAGCCAGTCTCTTTTTTGAAATTGCAAGAAAGAAAAACAGATGGAGGTAATCTATAGATTGAAAGAGACATAAGAGACACATTAACCAATCTCAATGAATTTCCCTTATTTGAATCCTGATTTGAGCCAACCAACTATAAAAAAGTATGAGACAATTAGGGAAGTGTAAACATTGGCAGGATATTTAACTATGTAAAGAAATTAAGTTAAGCTTTTTGTGTTCTGATGATAAAATAATTGATATTTTAGTGAGTCCTCTTCTTTTAGTCACACCTATATACATACTAAAATATGTACAAATGAAATTATATGATGTCTAGAACTCATGTCCAAATGATCCAAGAGAAGGAGGCAGTGAAAGAGGGGTGGGTTGACTGGGGTGAAGATGTAACAGGTTTAGCAATGATTTAGTAGAAGCTGGGTGCATTATCCTGTGGGTTCATTATATTATTTTCCTACTTTTTATATATGTTAAAGGTGTTACATAATAAAAGTTTAAAATAAATAGACAGCGAAGTAAATAACTATAACCTTACACCACCTACAGACATCCTGATTTAATTGTTCTGTTAATACTAAGGTTTCGGGGCTTTTTTTTAAGTTCCTGGGGAATTTTAATGCGCAGCCATGAATAAGAACCACCTCACTGAGCTACACACATACATATACACATACCTCATCATGACATGGGAGAAAACCATACAGCCTGCCACCTAGATGACCAGTGGATTTCAGAAGACACAAATCTTTATAGAAAACTAGTAGAGACTTCATGTATATGAGTATACTATATATACAAATACAAATATCCTAAAATAGTATACATTCCTGCTTGATAGGAAGAATGGCCAGAGTGCAGTGAAGTGTGTTCTGTAGGGTTTTCCTTCTGTGCTTAGTTGTTTACACAGCTGACTGGAACAGGATATATTAGTGTGGAGTTAAGGTGCAAAGTTATTCAATGACAAGGTGACTGAGGCATTTGCCTGAAGAAAATATGCAACAAGCTTGCATCTGGGGCATTTCTGGTTACAAGTAATTCAGCTAAAGTACTCTTCATCACTTTCCATAGTAATGGTATTTGGTTAATACCACAGTGTGTTATTTAAAAGTCCATCTTGATTCAGTGCCTTGCATGATGGTTGAAACTGAGAAACACTTAAGAAGTAGAAAGACTCAATATATCATACACATGGAAAAAATAAACGTACCCTGTTTTTCTTATTTTGCAATTTTAAGACATATTAATATTGCTCTCCCTACTAACTGAAATGAATAAAATCCTGAATCTCAACAAACCATCTTTTATTCACATTATTATTCAAAAATCACTCCAGCAGGTTATAGCACAAGAGCAATTTTTCCAAAAAAGCATGTAAAATATAGTGCTGAGAAGGCAGTCCTCAAATATAGAATATCATTATATATTGGAGTCCTCAGTCAGCTAGCTATAGGGTTTTTTTTTCCCTAAAAACTTATTTCTGTAAATTGTTCTACTTATAGTATATTTCAGGGAAATAAAACCTTTAAACTATTTATCAACTATTGCTGATGCATGTGTCAAAGACTGGTTGAGAACTTTATTTTATAGAGAAAAATCAAGTAGGCACAATTTCAATCAAAATCTCACAAGCAGGTGACACATACATAGAGAACAAATGTATGGATACCAAGGGGGAAAGGGGGGTTGGGGTGGAGGAACTGGGAGATGGGGATTGACACATACACACTACTAATACTATGTATAAAATAGATAACTAATGAGAACATACAGTATAAAACAGGGAACTCTACTTAATGCACTGTGGTGACCTGAATGGGAAGGAAGTCCAAAAGGGAGGGGATATATGTATATGTATGGCTGATTCATTTTGCTGTTCAGTAGAAACTAACACAACACTGTAAGGCAACTATACTCCAACAAAAATTGTAAAAGAATCTCACAAGCAGGCACATATCCAGCAAGTATCTAAGTGATAGACTCAGAGCATTGACACCCACGGACCCATTTCTTTTCAGCTGGGGGTGACCATCTCATTCCAGAAGGCTGAGGGTACTTGGGTCTGGTATCCACCTCAAATCTCATTCTTCGTTCCCAATCTCAGTGTCCTTAACTAATAAAAATATTGATGCATCTCTGCGTATGATATTCAAAATCTCACTTAGGGGCATGAACAGAGTCAATTTTCCTCCAACGACCTCTGCAGAACCTCTGTAGAACAGTTTCATGAAAGCTGTACTTTTTAGGTAAACTTGTGTCATCAGCAGTTTTGTTTTTCTGTACAAAGGAGTGAATATTAATAGTGGACATTGTTTTACTTCCTTTAACTCTAACACCTGCATCTGTAAAAGAGGAGTCAGATTACCTGTCTTACAGTAATAATTGAAGGTTAAAAAGAGATATTGTGCCATGTCTTACACATCACAAGTTCTGAGTCAATATTTACTCCCCAATTTACCCACCACAATTTGAACTGTCCCTAGAGGAAATGAGTACAACCACTGTTATCAAATGCCTTGTTAATTCAGAGAGCATTCCTCTAAGTGTATCCCAGGAACATTATTTTCTTGACATAGCATTAGGTGATCCGCAGAGTCACTAAGGAGGAAAAGGTAGTGTCAGTGGTCAAATTAGTTTGGAAAATGCTGGGTTAAACACCTGTCTTCATGACTGCGGAAAGTTTTTCAACTGCTGATGTACACTGTGGTTCCTTGAAGGGAGGGCAAAGTGTGCTACATTTCCCAACATTTTGGTCAGTAACCTTTTTGTCAGGAACCCTTATTAACACCTGAAGGAACTAATATTTTGTAGAACATAGTGTGGCAAATATGCGTCCTGGGAACTGGACTGACAAGACCAATGGGCAATCATTGTTGCCTCAAAGGATAACAATGCTGTCCTTGGATTTTTTCTGTGCATGGGATTACTCTTGTGCACCATGAGGATGAAACACCTTCAGCAAGCAATTCACTGTGGAGCTACTGGGCGATTTTTTTTTTTTTTTGCATCTGGATAACTAAAAGTAAGGTGTTCACTCCTGTGAACAATACTGTGTTTAATTATATCACCTACTGCTTGACAAATAAACATGATTTCTAAAGGTACAGTGGTCATTTTGGTCAGTAATATAATTAGCTGGATAAAAAGGCATTTGATGTTTTTTATACTTTTAACAGACTGTTTAAAAGCAGGTTTGGGGAAACGCAGGGTCATGGAAATTTAAATTTTGTATGCACCAGTTCAGATACATAATAAATAGCCATTCTGGAAAGTCAACTTTGATTTAGTTCAACAAGTACCTGCTGCATACCTGCTATATATATAAGGTACTGGTTAGTAAACCAATAATGGTGATAGAAGGCATGCATCCTTTTGAATAACAACTTATAATGAGTCTAGATTGTGAACTTATATACAGTACAAAAGCTTGTGCTGGTTCTTCAGATAATCATTCTCTTCGAGTCTCTGCCAAGTCTGGGATTTTGACATGCTGTAACATTTTAGTTTCAATTCTGTTTAGCAATGCCATTGTAAATACCATTTTAACTAGCGTTCAAATGGGGTAGAATATGTGTTGGTTGCCAAAGCAACTGCTCAGTGTGCAGTCTTGCACTTCAGTTCCACAGCAGCTGTGGTCAACTTTGGGAGAAGGTGAAATGGAAGTGATTTGGATTGGAGTGGCTTCCAATCCACATGCTCAAATGACTGACATTCGAATTAATCATGCCCAGATGACCCCAAGTATACTCAGGAGGCTGAATCCATCGCAGCTCTGTAGGTGACTCTGGTCCCCATGGCAGGCAGAATTCTAAGGTTGTCCCCAAGCTTCTTACCCCTTGTCCACACCTTATACAATCTCTCCCCCTTGATCATGAGTGAGTCTGAATATGACTGAATTCACTCCCATGATTAGGTTACATCACATGACAAAGGTGAAGGGATTTTTCAGATGTAATTAAGGTCCTAAATAAGTTGCCACTGAATTAATTGAAAGAGGGATTATCCTGGGTAGGCCTAAGCAGGTGAGCCCATAAAAAGGACTGGATCCTTCCTAAAGGAAGAGATTGGACGTGAGAAAGATTCACCTGCCAGCCTTAGAGAAGCAAACTGCCATACTGTGGAGAGAGCCAAGTGGCATTTTAAGGGGCAAAATAGCACCATAGTTATATGCAGGCTCTGAAGCCTGATTGCTTGGATTTGAAGCTTGCTTCCATACATGACCCTGGACAAGTTAATTATCCTCACTGGGCCTCAGGTTCCTCAACTATAAAATAGGGTGATAAAAGTAGGGCCTGCCATATAAGCTTGTGGTGAGAATTATACATGCGAATGTAGACAAAGCACTTGAAAGAGTGGCTGCCATAGCAAGTGCTTTATAAATGGAAACTGTTCTTATTTTTTTATTCCTAAGTGTCATTGTGAAGATGTAATCAGATATTATGTCATCATACCAGAATTCTCATTTCAGCACCAAGATCTCTTTATCATCCACCTCAAATCTAAATTCTGGAGTTCCTCAGGACTCTGTAAAGGGTTTTCTCTTCTTTCCCTTGGTTTACTTCCCTAAATGATCTCATCCTTTACTATGACTATATATCATTTATGTGTCATCAACTCCAAAAGGTATTGCTCATACACAGATCATTGCTCTTATCTTTAAACATACACATATACCATTACCTACCTGAAATGTCCACTTTGATGGCTCATAGGTATCTCAAACATAGCATGCCCACAATTGAATCCCTAGTAGCCTAAACCTCCTTCAATCTCTTTTTCCCAAGGCTTTTCCTTCTCAGTAAATGATACCATAGTCCATCCGAGATGCTTAATCCAGAAATCTGGGAACATTTAAGATTTATTTCTCTCCATAACATCCCATATTCAATTCATTAATATTTTGTAATTTTTCTCCAAAATATAACTTGATCTATTAATTTCTCTCCCCACCATACCATACCTGCAAGACTGCTCTGAATCCTTTTCTATAACAATATATAACCATTTATTCCTTTTATGTACCAAGTCTGTCTTCCCCTGCAAGACTGCTCTGACCATTTTTTACAACCACTTTGTACTCTATCACTAGGAAAGTGCCAATCCCACAATAGATATTGAGAAAATATTTGTTAAATGAATGAATGAACATATCATAGTTCTCCCCCAAGAATGTGTTTTGGTGAGAACAGCAGAATTAACCACGCAGACTGAAAGTGGAAATAGCAAAATTCCATGTGATTAAATGGTAGACCAACATATCTAGAATATTAATGTCATAGAAAGTTTGAAATTCATATTTTCCCACCTTTCAATTCCAGATGTAAGAAGACCATTGATAAACTGAACCACAGAGCTTCCTACTGCCATCGCCAGTAGCTATCATGTCTTGAATCCTCTTCCTGGAAACAGGCATACCAACTAGTTCTAATTATACCAGGTAAATTCCCAGTACTTAGAGCAAAGGCACAAATTCTACTCCTGCATCAATCAATAGTCACATCCTTTGTTGTTATTGTGAGGAATGATTCCAGATCCTAAAATGATTGTTTCCAATATCCTGTGCCAAACTCATTCTCTCTTTTATCTCATGTCTACCATATGACCCAGGCTTCTATGTTTGACCTTAATCATTCCACTTTGCTGAGGTAGGTCTCCTAATAAATATCTTGAAAAAGGTTGGAAGTGCAATCTGTAAGTAAAGAGTTTAAAGTTTTAAATCTATGTGAACCATTCTTATTTATACCCAAACCAAGGAGCAAGGCAGGGCTTACACATAGATTGTTTCTGTGGTGAGACATCTGTACCTCTGATAAAACCTCCTACCCACAGGCAGCTCCCCCAACAATATACCACAGGCAGCTCCCCCAACAATATACCATAAAGCTTCTCCTCACCAGGACCATGCTCCTAAGCTTCTTTTATTGGAAAATAAAATTCTCACTTCAGCCCTCCTTGCCCTCTAGTTATCACTCTTATCGCTCTCTTTCCCACCTAAGTCAAATTTTTAGAAAAAAGTTATATCCGTTTTCACACATTATACTTTGTCCTCAAAATACTTCCCTTCCAAAGCAACACAAATCCAATGACTAATTGATATGGGATATAAAGACCTGGTCCCTCATCCCAACTTCAGGCAACTCTAAAGGGTCATCCTAGCTTCAGGGTTCTCAGTATGTCAGGTGAAGCCTTCAGTGAGCCTGCATCATAACCCAACTTTTCCCTCTGATCTATCCTGCCATTTCCTTCCCTTCCACAGGAGCTGACGTCAAGAATACTTTTTAATAAACTCCCTACACTCTGTGAACCCAGTCTGTGACAGAAGCCTTCAATATTATAGGTATACTTTAATTCTCTTTCATATCACTCTTCAGAAATTTGATTTTTTACATGTAATTATGTGATTGTTTGATTAATGTCTTTCTCCGCCATAGAAACAAAAATTGTCATTTTTTGCTCACTATTGTTTTTCCAGTACCCAGCACAGTGTATTTATCACATAGTAGATGCTTGGTGAATAGTCAATTTTTATATTAGGATGGTAAATGAATAAATACCTATTAATTTGCCATTAGGAATTCATTTCTTTGAATTATGTCACTGGGTTTCCCAATCAAAATGCAATTCACCCTTATATTTAGTCAGTGCATCCTAGGCCAAGGACATAAAGACTTTCCTGGGGAAAAAGCCTTTAAAAACGGACTCAGGCAGGATGTTGAGTTTAAGAAAAGAGCTAAATGGTAATGGAAGACCAACCATCAATATAATGTAGCTGAAAGTTTGAAAAAGCATGGATTTTGGACTCAGACAAACATGGATTTGAGGTTAGACTTTGTCACTACCCAAGTGATCTGCCACAAGAATTAAAAGAATTCCAGTTGGCAAACACCAGGCATAAAGTAAAGTCATGATAAATATCAGTATCTTATCCATATACATCCCCATCATCCTCCATCTACGTTACAACTTTTGCTCAAAAGAGTGCTGTCCGTGAAAATTGCCTTATCTGAATATCCACAGAGGAGGAAAGCCAACATGGAGATGTAGTTTGGCCATTTCAATTATTTTGCTCTTTCTTTTAAAATCTTTCCAGTCTCATGCTTATCTCAGTTACCTAATCATCACAGAATCCTTGAGATGGTTGCATTGGATCTGGTTAAAAGTAATGAACTGAAACAAAGTATCATGGCAAAACTATGAAAATCGACCCATACCTAAATCAAACTAATAGGAAGACTTCTCATCCACTGCCAGCTAATTTACTTCATGCTCCTGGATATTGATTCTACTTGGAGTGGTGGGAAATCTGTCATGCTTAAGATGCCATCTGTTCCAACTGCCAATGGAAGTTACTTCTCCCTTCCAAGGTCTGTTGGCCAAGAGCTCATCTCTTATTTCCCGCAGGCTTCTGAAAGCTTCATTAGGTTCCTAGTCAACACTGGACAAGAAATTCAATCTATTTATTTTCATTACTTCTAACAATTGACTAATTGTATACTTTTAGTCAGGAGCCTCCCCTCAAACACAGACACAAAAATCAATGGGAGAAGGGAGAGTTGTGGCAGAAGGACATGTGAGTTTCGTGGAAAAGATATTGGAACTGTAGACAACCAACAACAAGAGGTAAGTATATAAGGTTCCATGAGGCTTCAGAGCAAAGGTGGAGGGTTTAGATAGCAAATATCAGTTTGTTAGAGAAAACGGTCCACAAAATTTCAAAGAAAAGTATGTTTCTGTAAGAATTAGACCAAGGAGTCTTCCCCCCAAAAATATGGAAATTCTATTTCCTGGAACACTACAGACATGTCAAATGCTGTGGCTGGTGCTGTAGTAAATAAACACTTACTCATTTGTTTTGATTCATACCTGAATTTGTGATGTACTTTTCATACTATATATTACAGAACCAAATGAATGAGGGGTTTAAACAACTCAACTAGGAATGAAATAAGTCTAACTCTAAATAGTGGAGTCTAGTGAATATTTTAATGGTTAAAGCATTTTAAAATTATGTGAATCCATTTATTTATTTAACATAAACTCAGTTGATTTAAATTTTTTTTCACTCTATTCAGGATATACATGATGTTCCAATTTTAAGCAATGCTCACTGATTCTTCAGAAGACAAAGAAAAATAAAACACTTTTCTGATCCATGGGTTGTTAGACTTTCCCACCTTTCCGTGGTACCTGTTAATCTAAAATTGACAGTATAATTAGCTGATAACACCTAGTTTAACTGTAGTTGGTAAATTTTTTTACATACATATATTTAGAAGTGAAAACAATTTACCTGGCGTTAAGGTTTTGGGGTTTTTTTGGAGCCCTGGTGAAAACAGGAAGAAGCAGATTTGAGGCATGAATAATATATCAAAGTTAAGACATGCGAAGAGCCTAGCCATATATTTAAACAAGCTGTTCATTCCCTTTGGAAAAAGTACATGCTCAGCAGTATATGTTCTAGAATGCCTTCTCTGGACACGTCTGCTATTTCAAGTCTCTGAACTCAGTCCCTGTAATATCCCCGTGTTTCAAATGTGTCAGAGAGGGACTAAGCTGAAGAGTCCCCTTGACCACTTTTTTTTCAGTCAATTCATTTGTATCTAAGTTCTTTTTGTCTATTTATAATGTAATAAACATTCACTGTAGAAAGTTGAAGAAAATTAAATCCACTAGCATTCTTCCTCACAGAAATAAGATCTTGGTGAATGCATATAAATCCTTTTCTGTACATACAGACATATATACATAATATTTATTGACAAAATTGAGAATGTACAGGGGAATGGCATTGCAATATGTCATTTTTCTTAATCAATGTATCTTGAGAACTTTCCTCTCACACTAAATGTTTAAATGCTCTGTAAGATTTTGTATATTTTCATATCTCATCAACAAATATTTATTGTAAGATGGTGAAAAGTACCACAAAGAATAAATGGCAAGATAAGGAGGATAGGGAGATAGTGGGGACTTGGGAGATAACTATTTAGGGTTCTCAAAGAAGATGTCACTGATCATGTAACATTTGAGCAGAAATCTGGAGCACAGTGCTGCAGCTCGGGCAGGAGGGTGCCGAGCATGTTCAAGAAACTGCTGGGAGGTCAACGGAGTTGACATGGAGTCAACCAAGGAGAGTATCAGGAAATGAGTGAAAATAGGAAATAAGAGATGTCAGATGTTGACTGGAGGTGCTTTCTAGAATACATAGGCATTCAATATCTTCCTGAGTCAATTTTGTTATCCTGTTCCTGTCAAAGTATTTGCCTATTTTATCTAAGTTTCTTAATATATTACATAAAATGTTTAATAATATTCTTTATTATTCTTTTAAAGTGTGTAAAATATATAGCTGTCATTTTTATTCCTGATATTGTATTTTACGTCATCTTTTTTCTTGCTCAATCTAACCAGATGTTTATCAATTTTATTGATACTTTCAAGAAACTAGGTATGGGTTTCATTGATTTCCCTTATTACTCTTGATTGATTTTCACACTTTATCTTCATTATTGCCTTTCTTTTATCTACTTTGGATTTAACTTGTTCTTTTTGTAGCCTAAGTTGGAAACTTAGATAATTAGCTTTGGACCTTTTTTATTTTCTAACATAAACATTTAAAATCATAGATTTCCATCTAAGCACTCCTTTATGTTGTGTTTTCTTTTTCATTAACTTCACATATTCAACTTTCAATTCTTATTTGACTCATTGGCTATTTAAAGCTCTATGGCATAATTTTTTGACATTTTCCAAATATTCTTCTGTTAATGATGTTTATTTTAATTCTGTTTTGGTCAGAGAATATGCTTTGTGTTATTTTAATAATTTCAAATTTATTGAGACTGGTTTTATGGTCCATAATATGGTCTATCACGTACATTTTTAAAAATAGCAAAAAAATAGTATTCTGTATTTTGGGATGGAGTGTTTAATAACTGGAAATTAGTTCAAGTCAGTTGATAGTGTTGTTCAGGTCTGTTTGCTGATTTTCTGTTTACTTACAATATCAATTACTGAGAAAGAAATTTTGAAATCTCCAAATGTAATTCCAAAATTGCCAAATTTTCCTTTCAGTCCTATCAGTTTTTCCTTCATAAATGTTTATGTTTAGCTATTGGGTACATAAACATCTGATTGTTATATTTTTTTTTTTTTTTAAGGATTTTCTTATTTATTTATTTATTTTATTTATTTATTTTATTTTTTTGGCTGTGTTGGGTCTTCGGTTCGTGCGAGGGCTTTCTCCAGTTGCGGCAAGCGGGGGCCACTCTTCATCGCGGTGCGCGGGCCTTTCTCTATCGCGGCCCCTCCCGTCGCGGGGCACAGGCTCCAGACGCGCAGGCTCAGCAATTGTGGCTCACGGGCCCAGCCGCTCCGCGGCACGTGGGATCCTCCCAGACCAGGGCTCGAACCCGCGTCCCCTGCATTAGCAGGCAGATTCTCAACCACTGCGCCACCAGGGAAGCCCCTGATTGTTATATATTGCTGATTCGTTGAAACTTTTATCATTGTGAAATGTCACCCTTTATTCCTAATAAAATTTTTATACTTCTCTGATATTAATATAGCCATTCCAACTTTATTATAATTAATGTTTATATGGAATATTTTTTTCCATCATTTCCTTGTAACCTGTCTGTGTTTTATATTGAAAGTGGTTTTCTTCCAAATAGCATATAGTTTCTCTTTATTACTATTATTATTGAGGTACTATTTACATATAATATTATATTAGTTTCAGGTGTATAACATAATGATTCAATATTTGTGAAATGATCGCCACAGTAAGTCTAGTTAACATTAGTCACCATACATAGACACCAATTTTTTTTCCTTGTAATGAGAACTTTTAAGATCTATTCTCTTAGCAACTTTCAAATATGCAACACATTAAGTCTTGATTTTTTTATCCAGTCTGATGACCCCTGCTTCTATTGAAAACATTTAGTCCATATACATTTAATATACATTTAATACAAATATTAAATATAAAGGGAGACCAGTCAGTTATTTGCTTTCTTTCTTTCTTTCTTTTTTTTACCAGCTATGCTCAATTGGGAAGCACACACTCAGTATAGTTGGAAATATGATTTTTATTCATAACTTCAAAGTTGAATTGTTTTTCAAGTATGATGAAAATGGACAAAATACTAAGGGCATATAAAAGAAATGTATAAGGATGGGACAAAGGTTAAGCAGGCTTAAGGGCAATGAAAAAGCTGTATGAACAATGGACTATAGGACCTAATAATGTGAAAATATTGTTGGATCCAAGGTTTTGAAGGAGTAAATGTCAAAGTTAAAAGTAATTGTGGGGCTTCCCTGGTGGCGCAGTGGTTGAGAATCTGCCTGCTAATGCGGGAGACACGGGTTCGAGCCCTGGTCTGGGAAGATCCCACATGCCACGGAGCAGCTGGGCCCGTGAGCCACAGCTGCTGAGCCTGCGCGTCTGGAGCCTGTGCCCCGCAACGGGAAGGGCCGCGATAGTGAAAGGCCCGCGCACCGCGATGAAGAGCGGTCCCCGCACCGCGATGAAGAGTGGCCCCCACTTGCCGCAACTAGAGAAAGCCCTCGCACGAACCGAAGATCCAGCACAGCCAAAAATAAATAAATAAATAAATAAAATTTAAAAAAAAAGTAATTGTGTAAGGTTTTAGAAAAGGTTTAGTTATTGGTAATGAAAACTTTGGGGATGATATATAATTTCTCATTGGAAGCTCAAGGAGATACAAAGAATGTAATTTTTTAGCATGTTGTAAATATTAGAATTTTAAAATTAAAATGTTACAGCACTTAATAATGTAATTTATAGAATACACTTATAGTCATTTCATATGTACCATCATACATATTAAAATATGTAAATAAGGTCCTCTATTTTATTTTATTCTTATTGAAATTTAGTTGTTTTACACTGTTGTGTTAGTTTCTGCTGTACAGCAAAGTAAATCAGCCATACGTATACATGTATCCCCTCTTTTTTGGATTTCCTTCCCATTTAGGTCAGTTCCTCTTTAAGGGATAAATATTTTACATCATTTTTTCCCATCTTTTTTTATTCTACTCCTCCCACAGAATTTTGTTTCAGTGATGTTTGTTTTTATGTTTGAAAGTTATTAGTCTATTTACATTTCTGCAAAATAATGTTTCTAAATTAATTTATGTTAAAATTTTTTCTAGATTTAGTTATTGTGTAATTATTGGTAGTAGCAAATTGATCAAAGCATTATTAAGTATGCCACAAAATTTTATAGTTATTAAATGTAAAATATAAGATATTAATAAAAACACATTTCTTAATAAGACGGATAGGCTTTAAAAAAAAAGTGCTGTTTCCATGGGCTAGCTATGCTTATTATTAGAATGGGAGGAGGTTTAGCATCAAATATATTACATTTTTATTTGTTAATTTTTCATAGTTAAGCATTGAGAAAACTTATTTATGTAAATAATCAGATGAAAATAGAAGAAGAATGGTTATACTGATATTAATTCTGCTCAATTAACTAAACCCCTCCAGAATTATATATCTGAAATTATATAGAAATCTATAATTTAAAATAAATAATTTTAACTAATTTATTAACCTCTTTTTTGAAGGCAGGAAACTGGTGGGTAACAGAGCCAAAGTGCTGTTTTCAGTCTTGAGCGTCAATCATCAATATTTAGAATACTAAATTTGGCATTTTGGAAATTTTTACATCCAGGAGACATGCACTAAAATAAGATCCTGGTTGAATGGTTAGCAGGTAAAATAATACCCCCTTCCAAAAAAATGTCCATGTCCTACTCTCTGGAACCTGTGAATATATTATTTTAGATGGAAAAAGGATTTTGCATTCGTGATTAAATTAAGAATGTTGAGATGAGGAGATTATCTGGATTATCTGGGTGGGTCAATGTAATTACAAGTGTCCTTCTAAGAAGGAGGCAAGAGTTTCAGAGTCAGAGAAAGCAATGGAATATGTTATACCGGTGGCACTGAAGTTGGAGGACAGGGCCATGAACCAAGGAACGTGGCCAGCCTGTAGAAGCCAAAAAAGACAAGGAAACAGATTCTCCCACAGAGCCTCCAGAAGAAATGCAGCTGTACCAACACCTTTGGTTTAGCCTCATAAGAACCAATTTCGGAATTTCAACCTCCAGAATGATAGTATGTTAAATCTGTTGCTTTACTTCAGTACAATTGTGGTAATTTTTTACAGCAGTGATAAGAAATTAATACAGTTGGTAAAATAGAAAGGCAATCGCAGAAGTGGAGACATAAGAGGATAACTGACATGATGCACACCACAAGCTCTTTCTCAAACTAATCTATTTCAGGAAAGGGGACCTATGAATGTTGAGAATTTGGAAAGTGATTTTCTTTAATTACCCAAGAATTCCCTGGGAAAGGCTTTTGTGTCCCAAGATACAGTTACTCTAATTTGAACAACCACTCT
Source organism: Balaenoptera acutorostrata (assembly GCF_949987535.1). Lineage (NCBI taxonomy): Eukaryota > Metazoa > Chordata > Mammalia > Artiodactyla > Balaenopteridae > Balaenoptera > Balaenoptera acutorostrata. The sequence goes on from NC_080075.1 coordinate 66,704,056, forward strand.
TTGTAGGAGTTGACCATGACAGTGTGTTGCTGAGTTACTGTGGCAGAAAAGATCACTGGAGGAGAAGTCAAGGAATTGAGAAGTCAGGGTTAGAGTGGTTATACATAAGGATAATGAGTTAAAAAGAAATATAAAGGAAATATATTCAGGAGAATTGAGAGCCAGGACCAGAAATCACAAGGAATGGAAGGTAGTGACAAGTGAGCTTATCAATGACTATAATAAGAATGGGAGTAGGTGATATCCATTGAATGTATCTTAATTTATTGTTGATCATATAAATTGTCCCCAATTCTTTTGTACATACTTCTAATGTTAAAGTCAATACACTTATACATTCATCATCTTGCATGTTTCTGATTTCCTCATAGGAAAAATTCCCAGAAATTGAATTACTCTGTCAAAGTGCACAAACATTTTTAAGAGTTTTATTACTTTACAAGTTGCCCTTCAGAAATGTTTATAAATTTACACTCCCACCAGCATTGTGTGAAGGTCTGAAGTTTCCTGACACCCTGGAAATTATAATTTTAAAAATATTTGCTAGTTTTATGGCAAAAAAAATCTCTCTACTGATTTAATTTGCATTTTTATTAGTAATGAAATTGAATATCTGTGTATATATTTACTGGCTATTTGGATTTCTTTATTTTGTAAATTTTCTCATTATATACTTTGACACTACAAATGCTTTGTCTTGGCATTGTCCTTTTTTATTTTTAACTGAATGATAACAACTCATATTCTATAATATTCAGTTTTCAATGTGTTTGAATCTCACAATCCTCAGCTGGAGTTGGAAGAAACAGTATATTATTCTATTTACAGATAAACAACTTGTGACTTAGCAAGAATAGTTTTATCCAGGTTTACACAGCTCATAAAGGTAAAACTAAGGCTAGAATATAAAAGTTCTAAATCCTAGTTCAGTGTTTATTCTAAATTCCACATTCTAGTACATTATAAACTTGAGACTTGGAAAAAATCCTTAATCTATAATATTTGGTTGTCCAGGTCCAGGTCCCTATAAAAACATCTTATTTAGGATAAAACTAACCTATGAAAATATGTTTCCTCTATATTTCTCTTCTCAGTCTCAAGGAAGGGGAAATAAGGGGGAGGGGGGAAGGAATAATGAAAAAGAAAAAAGATGTTTTGCCCTCATTCTAGCAAACTTCATAAGCTGAGTTAAATGCTTTTCTCACTCAGGAAGAGATTTGCATCTCTAAAATAACAAAAGGTCTACTTTTCAAAAAAAAGGCCATGAATAGCAGGAACTTCTGAGTACCAGCCATGCAGAAGTCACCATAGATGGAAGGAACATTACCCAAGACACTGTTGCCTAGGAAAATCAGAAAATTGTAGTATTTGTTGTTGAAGATAGGAACTCTTGGTTTCTATCAAAACTGACCCAAATTATCCAATCAGAATTGGGACTGCTGTGTAGTAAGGTTAGTCCTAAATAGTGATTAGTCTATGTCATGAACTCCTTTTTAAAGTGTATATCTCTTGCATACAAATAAAAATTCTATCCCTCCCCAAACTGTTTTCTAAAAAATGTTTAACAGTGTTCTTGAAGTCCTTCTAAGACCTAATCCCTCGGAGCCGATTGGCCTGCATTACTAGAGAAGGGCAAACCATCCTTTATACCCAGGCTGCTCTCCATGATCTGCTTGGGTGAGTCTCACCTCACTGCTAGAAAACTTTGCATCCCTGAGTGTGTGATTATATTATTTCTGGTTCATGGCTTTCTGATGACCTGGATTGTTTTATCCCATGGCTATGTGGTTCTCTCCACTGGAAGAAAGTGTTAAGAAGTAGTAACTCTTCTGTTCTGGTTATATGTCTATTAGGATTCCAGGAAACCTCTGGTGACTCAGGCTTCTTAACAACCAGGTTACAGGGGCTGCAGTAAAAAGACTGTAGGCCAGCCTCAACTATATGATTGAGGAAGATGTCTTATGTCTTCTACTATACCACTGACATTCCTATGCTTTGGCTGATGAGGAAATCTTCAAATTATCTTGTGTTGACTATATTTGTCTTTTTGTGTTTGTGGGAATAATTAACTCTTAAATGTCCCTCCCCAGCCCCCATGGCCCATGTTACCTTAAAACCCCAGTTTGCTTATGTACAGAAGAGAAAATATCTTTTTTTTCTACCTTTCTAAATTTTCATCTGGGGCCCTTATAACAAAAGACGGATTAATAAGAGAAAAGCATACAAATTTGCTTAATATAAGTTTTATGTGACACGGGCGCCTTTGTAAGAAAATGAAGACCTGAAGAAACGGTTAAATCTGAGCGTTTTTATGTTAGGTTTGATGAAGAGTGGAATGTCATGAAAAGATATGAGGCTACCTTTCATATGAGGGTTTTATGCCCTGACTCAGGGCAAGGTCAGAAAGTCCTTCTTGCACATGCCACTTCTCAAATTCCTTCAGCTTAAAATATGCAATATGCCAAAGTGCCATATTTTAGGGTAGGGTTCCTGAACTCCATCACTTAATATATTATCATTATATCACAATTCTGTATTTAGCTAAGTGGCATTCCTTTACTCGAGACAACCCAAATTTTCTGTGACCTACAGTTAGTAATTGTGCCTTTAACACAATCCTTCACTTATGGAGTGCTTTTGAACTCAAGGGAAACAAAATCTCAAATGCCTAATGAGCCTATTTCTTTCAGTACAGTAAATCTTCTCTATATCAATATGAGTCTCATGTAGCTTTTTTTTTTTTTTAATCAGATTCCCTGTTCATCTTAACAAAGAAACTTCAGGGAAAACCTAACACTAATATCTTCCCCTTCCTTTGACATTTACTGAGGATAAAGTCTCTTAAGAAGAGGACTTGAAATTATTTTTCAGCTTCCTTAGCCATGGCAGTTCCAAAGGACACTAGCTACTGTTCCTTCCATACTCTCACAAAATCCCATATCTTTTCCAGTAGCTGAGTACACCCTTAGCAAAAAAGAGATTTCTCTTCAATACCCAGTAAGAACTTGCTCACCTCTTCAAGTGTTTAAACCTAGTCCCATGCTAAGCTTAACAATATAGTTAAATAATTTCACAAGTTTACAGGCAACAAGCAAAAATGTAAAGAGAAATCTAGAATACTATTACCTCCATACACTAGGTTCCAGGTTTGCATCAGTTTAATAGATTCTTGGTTACCATATCAGAGGGAGGGGAAAAAATGACTCAAAGTAGACTGGAAACCTAATGAACCATCATACCAGGGGACTTGGATAAAACAAATAATTAGATTGAAAAGAAAATTACTGTAGGCCATTCCTGAAATCTTCCCTATTATGGTTAACTGGACAAGTATTCAAACCTATAAGGGCTCACAGTGGGCTGCAGCCAACCCACTGACCAGGAGCCAGGCATCCTGGGCAAGGGGCAGGCGACTACATCCACCCCGGCAGCTGCGAGTGGCATGTCCTGGGCTTTAAAATAAATAAATAAATAAAAATAAATAAGAACAATAGGTAAAAGAGTCTTGAATCAACTCAGTACTTTCGAAAAAGTCTCACTAGTACTTCTAAACAATATTCTGGTACCATATCTGGATTATAAACAGAAATAATAAAATGATTGGTTGAATTTGAGATTGGCAAGTGGCTCATCTGGAATTACCACAAATAGTTGAGCACTACCAAGACTCTTAGAAGAATAAAAGAAAAGGAAAAATCTTACAGCACTGCAAATTAAACAGAGTGAAGATGACCAAGAGCACTGGAAACAACAAATTCCCTTTTCAAAAGGGTCCATCTTGTGCTCTAAATTTTAACACATAACAAGAAACCAGAAATAATATGGACATTGTAAAAAAGACAGCCTATGAAGACTCAAAAGAGATTAAAAAGGATAATGACATGTCCTACTTGGGACTCCAGTGATAGGTTCCTTCAGGGCATAGATTCACACATAGCTTTTTTCAGTGATTATTTTAGCCACTCAAAATGAGCTTAGCATAATTGTTTAAGGCAAACCTTGACATTTCTATTGGATGTAAGTTCCATTCTTTCCACACAAAACTGCTCCACTTTACCCTCAAGTGGTCCCCCAGAGTAAATTAGACCATAATTGTCCTTGGGAATTTCTACCACCCCTTCAAATTTGCCTGATTCTGTCTCTGAGCCCTTATCTATCTCCATTAGACTCTTACTGAAAGAACTTAAAAGTATGTTTTTCTTCTACACAACTCTACTCTGGTTAAATTACTGGGTAGAGGTTTGTTTGTTTGTTTGTTTGTTTGTAAATGAAATTGCAAAATTCAGTTCACTTCAGAAAGAATTTACTTTAAAAAGTCTAATGAACTAGATAAAGCTGGGCCATAATGACACTATAAAGCTAGGTTATAATTTCTGTATCTTTACATTTCCTTTCCCCTAACAACCCCATGCATAAACAAGTTCCCTCTGACCTATAAATGAACAGATCTATAGATCCTTTCTGTATATTCTAAACAAAAAAATCAAAATGCAGATAGAGACCCATAAACCCATTCCACAAACTTTCTCAATACCCACTAAAACCAGAATCTATCACAGGAAGAAACAAAATTAATTCTCTGTCATATAATATGACCTTACATATCTCCTGTTTTCCTGGAGGTGGGGGGGTGAGGAGAATATCAGAGTTATGACTGGTATAATAGGTTCTCAGCACCATGACTATAAGCTTGCTTTCCAAAAGAAAACCCAATAAATGTTTTCCATGATTTTTAACCTAGTTAGTGGGCCTATTAGAAAACACATCAGCATATATCTACGTTAGAACTTAGTTATGAGGTATGATTTTAGGATGTTTAATTACTCTTACTGCTGTTAAACTTCAAGGAATTGAGCCCAATACAAATGATAAACTATTTTACCAATGAATCTCTACTTATGCTAGGAATTTCACTGAAAGCTAACTAAAAAGCCTTCAGGAGCAGATGATCCACAAAAGTAGACACCTATACTAAGATCCCTGGATCGAGTAGACAGTTTTCAAATATGGATAGCTTTTTTCAAAGGCCTTTGTGTCACACTCCATGACTGGAAGTATGGATAATCATGCACTAATTTTTTTTCTCCTTTCCTTGTCACTGATAACTTTGTTCTTTACTTTGTTCTGGTTTAATATGATCATTTTGCTTAGAGCTATAAGTTTAACCCTAGTCACACTTTGCTATTCAGACATTGTTTTATTACAGCTGGTTCATTCTTTTATTAATCTCTAAAGAAATAATGATTATTTTCCATTTCATGGTAAGAGAATCCCTATGGCCCGAGGACCACATGACTGAGCAGATTACGCTGAATTCTATGTGGAAAGTATTTTGTAAGAAATTACTTGAGATCTTTCCCTACTAAAATAGGCTCCACAATCATACCAAGCCAAGGGTATTGTGCTTGGAAAGTCAAACTACACAGGGAACTCCTATGGATCACAATTCTTGTAATCATAGTATCTATGAAACGTACAACCTGCATCTTATTTGGGGAAAAAACTGAGCTATTTTAGCCATGGAAGTATTTTCCCCAGTGGATCCCCAGGGAAACACAATATATATGTCTCCTAATAACTTAGCACACATGTATGCCCCCACTCCCAACTCTTATGATTTATTTCTAAGATACAAGCCATGGTAAATAAATCAATCTTTATTCTGGGTTAATGGGACTAAAGCATGATATAAACTGCCTGAAAAGGCAGGTTCAAATCACCTCACTTAGATCATGCTGCTTATGAATAGAAAGGGATCCACTCAATGTCATTCAGTGGTGCACCTCATCCCAGAAGAGATCTGCCCTAAATAATAAAGAATGAGCAAAACCTTTCAGGACAGATTCACTCAAATCTGATAAATGAAGAAAATATGCAACATTTCCTTCTATTTTCAAACCTTGCCTTATAAGAAATTAGAAAAATTAGCTGAATTATAAAATATCTGGCAAATATATTCCAGACTGACTAATCTGATCAATTAATTCAATTGAACTGATGGCCAGATAATTAATGAAATTCTGAGAAGGACCCATAAAAATTGCACAGTACTAAAATGGAGCTGGGACAACTGGATAACCACATGCAAATGGATGAAGTTGGACCCCTACCTCACAGCATGTGGAAAAATTAACTCAAAGTGTATCAATAACCTAAATGTAAGAGTTAAAATTATAAGACTCCTTCAAAGAAAACACAGGGGTAAATCTTCATGACCTTGCCTTTGGTGGTTTCTTAAATATTACACTAAAAGCAAAAGTAACAAAAGAAAAAAAAAAGATAAAATGGACTTTGTCAACATTAAAAACTCTTGTGCTTCAAAGGACACCATCAAGAAAGTTAAAAGATAACCCACAGAATGGGAGAACATATTTTAGAATCATACATCTGATAAAGGACTCGTTTTAGAATATATAAAGAACACTTACAACTCAATAATAAAAAGACTAATAACCCAATTTGAATATGGGCAAAGGATCTGAACAAACATTTCTCCAAAGGATAAATACAAATGGCCAATAATCACATAAAAAGATGTTTAACATCATTAGTCATCAAGGAAAAGAAAAAAGAAAAAATCCACTATGAGATATCACTTCATATCCACTTCGATAGCCATAAGCAAAAAGATAGAAACTAGCAAATGCTGGCAAGGATGTGGAAAAATCAGAACCCTCGTACACAACTATGTGAATATAATGGTGTGGCCACTTTGGAAAGCACTGAGGGAGTTCCTCATAACTGTCTAAATAACTATAGGGGTACCACTTGACCCAATATTTCCACTCCTAGGTATATATCCAAGAGAAATAAAAACACATGACACAAAAACTTGTAATGAAGAGCAGCATTATTCACAATAGCCAAAGGGTGGAACCAATGCAAATGTCTATCAATTGATAAATGGATAATTTGTGATAAATCCATTAAACAGAATATTATTTGGCCACAAAAAGCAATGGAATACTGATATATATACTTCAATGGGTGAACCTTGAAAACATTACACTAAGTGAAAGAAGCAGGTTCAAAAGACTACATATTACAGGATTCCATTTGTATGAAATATCCAAAATATGAAGATCTACTGATACAGAAAGGAGATTAGTTAGGACTTAATGGCTAAGAGATACAGGGTTTCTTTGCAGGGTGATAAAAGTGTTCTCAAATTGATTGTGGTAATGATTAGGTAACTTGGTAAATTTACTAAAAACTATTGAATTGTATACTTTACATGGGTGAATTAAATATTGTGTGAACTATATCTCAATAAAGCTGTCGCCTAAAAGCAAAAACAAAAACAAACAAAAAAAACTTCACAGTGTTAGAAATACTTCTGGTCTCTCAAGGAGGAAACCATGCTTTACATGGAGAAAAATGTTGTACTGACATCCCTGCTAATTTGCCCACTGACTAGTACTCTATAGCATTCTATAGCAAACAAAGCACTGTCCAGATAACCACAGGACAACCAAACATTACCTAGGTTCCCCACCCTTGGTTTACAAGTTAGTTTGCTGGGTGAAAAGATTGGCTGGTTAGAGAATATGAAGCTAATTGCAAGATTTGCATGTGTCCAATATCCATTCCTATGCACTACAAGTACAACTGGGAAAATCACATGTCTCTAACCTATTATATTGATAAAACCAAGTTAATGATACTGAGTGGGAAAAATCACAAAGCAAACTTATTTAGTCAAATCTGTACCTCAAAGGAATGACTGACCAAAAGAAGGAACTTGAAGAGAAAAAAAAACAAAAATTAAAATTTGCCCTTCATTTCCTCAGCCTGGAAAAGCTTTGCATTTCTCAATTAAAGAGAGTGCTTTCCAAGATGGGCCATGAGTAGGACCTTCCTAATACCAGCTATGATTTACCAAGGCACCCAAAAGAACAGATGGCCTCTGTAATTGGATGACAAAGGAATCTTAAAAATGCTGGGATTATTTGCTATTATTTTATCTGCCATAGGATCAATTAGGCTATTCACATAGAAAGTATTTTATAAGTATTTGCTGAACTGAAAAGGAGAGATTGTGAAACCAATCAAAAACAAAGAGATCTGTATTTTTCATTTATCAAAACATATTGGTTTCTGTCAAATCTAGACCAAACATTATGCAATTTGAATTGGGACTCCCATGTAATAATTTGCGCTGAAATACTATGGATTGTCTCTTTTCATGGGCCTCCTTCTTTTAAAATTGTGGTCCCTTGTAAGCAAGTAAAATTCTCTTATTTTTTCCCAAAAATTGTGTATGCGTTTAAGTAGGGACAACATATCAACTTTTTATTGCATTTTAAAATACAATAAGGGGACTTCCCTGGCGGTCCAGTAGTTAAGATTTTGCCTTCCAATACAGGGGTTGTGGGTTTGATCCCTTGTCGGGGAGCTAAGATCCCACATGCCTCATGGCCAAAAAAAAAAAAAACCAAAACATAAAACATAAGCAATATTGTAACAAGTTCAATAAAGACTTTAAAACTGGTCCACATCAAAAAAATCTTTAAAAAACATAAAATAAATAAATAAAAATAAATTTAAAAGAGTAAGGATATGCTACTTAATTCAATAATTGTTATGTTAGTTTTGAACAATTCTTTCCTATATAGTCAAACTGATGTGAAAATGAGAAGAATCAGAATAGAAGAAAACAAAACTGGAAAGAGAAGAGTATTAGAGAGGATATATTCAATTTTAAATTTTATTTTTGAAAAGAGCCTTTAAAACTGAAAACATTTAAGGAAATATAAATTTAAATTTGGTCAATAACTGCTTGCCCAAACTCTTTTCTTGACGTTGCTGATGTTGTTTCACTCTTCTCCTTCTCTCTTTTTCTTTCCAAATTGTCCTTTATGCATTAATACAATATAATTCTCTCTTGACAACCATATTCAGTTGGTCACCAATTTCTTTTTTTTTTTTTTTAACATCTTTATTGGAGTATAATTGCTTTACAATGGTGTGTTAGTTTCTCCATTATAACAAAGTGAATCAGCTATACATATACATATATCCCCATATCTCCTCCCTCTTGCATCTCCCTCCCTCCCACCCTCCCTATCCCACCCCTCTAGGTGGTCACAAAGCACTGAGCTGATCTCCCTGTGCTATGCGGCTGCTTCCCACTAGCTATCTATTTTACGTTTGGTAGTGTATATATGTCCATTCCACTCTCTCACTTCATCCCAGCTTACCCTTCCCCCTCCCCGTGTCCTCAAGTCCATTCTCTAGTAGGTCTGCGTCTTTATTCCTGTCTTGCCCCTAGGTTCTTCATGACCATTTTTTGTTTTTGTTTTTTAGATTCCATATATATGTGTTAGCATACGGTATTTGTTTTTCTCTTTCTGACTTACTTCACTCTGCATGACAGACTCTAGGTCCATCCACCTCACTATAAAACTATGGAGAAGAGTATGGAGGTTCCTTAAAAAACTAAAAATAGAACTACCATAAGACCCAGCAATCCCACTACTGGGCATATACCCTGAGAAAACCATAATTCAAAAAGAGTCATGTACCACAACGTTCACTGCAGCTCTATTTACTATAGCCTGGACATGGAAGCAACCTAAGTGTCCATCATCGGATGAATGGATAAAGAAGATGTGGCACATATATACAATGGAATATTACTCAGCCATAAAAAGAAATGAAATTGAGTTATTTGTAGTCAGGTGGCTGGACCTAGAGTCTGTCATACAGAGTGAAGTAAGTCAGAAAGAGAAAAGCAAATATCATATGCTAACATATATATATGGAATCTGAAAAAAAAATGGTTCTGAAGAACCTGGGGCAGGACAGGAATAAAGATACAGACATAGAGAATGGACTTAAGGACACGGGGAGGGGGAAGGATAAGCTGGGACGAAGTGAGAGTGGCATGGACATATATACACTACCAAATATAAAATAGATAGTGGGAAGCAGCCGCATAGCACAGGGAGATCAGCTCAGTGTTTTGTGACCACCTAGAGGGGTGGATAGGAAGGGTGGGAGGGAGATGCAAGAGGGAGGAGATAGGGGGATATATGTATATGTGTAGCTGATTCACTTTGTTATACAGCAGAAACTAACACACCATTGTAAAGCAATTATACTCCAATAAAAATGTTAAAAATAAAAATGAAATAAAATAAAATAAAGGCTAACATTGAAAAAAAAAAGAAAGAAAACTTAGACTCTTATTAGATCAGGATTTTTTTTAAATCATAATTTTTCAAGTCATTTGAATACTGTCCTCTGCATCTTTACACTTTTCAACTGAAGGCCAAACTCAGAAATGTGCAATTAAGGAATAAATTTTTTAGAATGCATTTTAAATCTCAGACCAGATGTCAAAACTCCATTTCCTCAAGCTATTTGAGAGGAAATAAAATAATTATTTGTAATCATATAAAATACATGCCAATTTAAAACATGTAAAACATTAGCTTTAACTTTTAAAATCAGAACCTTAGAAAATGTGTGTGAAAGGCAGCATGAAGTGGTACCAGGTTCTCAAATTCTGCATCTGCATCCATGAAGAGTGGTGTTTCACCAGTTACATGTAGGTGTCCTGCCATTAAAATGACATTTTCCCAACTTGACAGAAACAATCATGTGGAAAAAATAAAATGTTTTTAATTTAAGTTATTTTTTCTTGTGTGTGTGTGTGTGTGTGTGTGTGTGTGTGTGTGTGACAGAGCAATAGAGAAAGAGATAGGTAGAGAAAGAGGGAACATGAGAGAGAGAGAGAATCTGGTATCAGCTTCTATTCACATATACTAGAATATAATAAACGTTATTTGATTAACATGAAATTATATTTGTATGTAAGTAAAACAAGCTATCATAGCATTTTCTGTTTCTCTGTAGAGAGCTCCCAGAGATCCAAGATCTCTGTAATATAAGCACTTGTAAGAAAACTGAAAAGAGCATAGTCAGGGACTAGGGACCTGGGTTTTACTCCCAGGTTTGCCATTATTTCATTATGTAGCCTTAAGCAAATTCATCTATTTCTGTGGACCTCAATTTCCTCAAATATAAAATAAGGACTTGGGTTAAATCCATGGGTTTTAAACATTTTTTAAATTTAAGAAAGCTAGTTTAAAACAAAATCTTACCAAGAAATGTAAACAAATATGATAAAGGAAAATATTTCTGATTGAATAGTGGGGGTGAAAGGGAACAGCCCAAAATCACCCTCAAACTTTCTTTTGATAATGCTTAACTCCCACTCCCAGGAAACCCCATACACCTTTATTATTACATATTTTTATTCCTATTTCAACCATAGGGCTAAATAAACTCTTAAATCATCTCCATTTTTACCAAGTCATTATTGTATTAAATGCAAATATACTATAATAAAGCTACTACATGATACTCCATTGAGTTAATACAAACTTAATAATATTGGTTTGAGGACCCAATGTTGGGGCTAAAATAAAGCCCTGGAGATGACCTACAAGCATAAGAGCTGATTACCATTACAGTAAAGGGAAATTTTGAGTTGGTCAGATATGACAGGTGAGGAATACACAACAAATGAACCTGAAGTTTAGGCAAAGCAAAGACTTTGTCAAGAAAAGATCACAAGAGAGCATCATGAGAAAGCAGGCTTATCCTTAACATTTGTGGGGCCCAGATAAAACTATAAACACAGGCCCACATATCACATATTTAAGAGCTAGTAATCAACATTTGAAGTCAAAATTATACAAATAGTTATTTTTCCCCTCAGTGAGAGTCTTCTCAACAAATACTAAAAATGGCAGTAATTTTTAATAACACCCCCATCAATGGTGGTCAGTAACTGTGACCTCTGGCTGCATCCTCCCCATCCCTCATTACTACAAATCTGTCTACATTTATGATGACCTAACTCTAATATTAAATCCCTGATTCCCATATTACTTAGTGGGGCTCTGTTTTCCTGATTGAATCCAGATGGATATGCTATTGTTATGGAAAATGTTCTAGGATAATAGAATCTTAAGAATAAGACCTGGGGGCTTCCCTGGTGGTGCAGTGGTTGAGAATCTGCCTGCCAATGCAGGGGACACGGGTTCGAGCCCTGGTCTGGGAAGATCCCACATGCCGCGCAGCAACTAGGCCCGTGAGCCACAATTACTGGGCCTGCGCGTCTGCAGCCTGTGCTCCGCAACAGGAGAGGCCGCGATAATGAGAGGCCCGCGCACCGCGATGAAGAGTGGCCCCCACTTGCCACAACTAGAGAAAGCCCTCGCACAGAAACGAAGACCCAACACAGACATAAATAAATAAATAAATAAACCCAAGAGTTTTTTTTAAAAAAAGAAGAATAAGACCTCGAATTGGTTCTTTGATTAATTAAAGATAGCAATGACATTACAATGGTTACATAAGGTTGGAGAATTGAGATTTCTCAGTGTACACTCACCTAAAGTATATGAAAAGACAAAGCATGTGGTAGAAGGAAGAAAGCAAGCACAGGAAGCATCAGGGGCTGAGAGACTTCCAGGCACAGCTTCCCAGGTTCCTGTCTCAACAGCACAGGAGGAGCCTCATTTCTGGACTTCAAACAACCACAATGATCTGGATATGTATGAAGATTCTAGTTTCAGGAGAGATCAGGCAAGAGTTTCCAGAGGGCTCTTCTACACCCTATTCATCATATAGCCAAAGCCTGGCTATGGAACTGGCTAAACCAGGGGTAAGTCATCAATATGAATATCCCTAAAAAATGTAAAAAAGCTGACCCTGGCCTCCACCAAGAGAATTTTGAACTTTTAACAGCACATTAAAGACCACTAATTAGCCTACCTCATCTCAATCTTGCCTAAGTGTCAACACCAGAGTTCCAGGTTTCCCAGAGATAAGTAGAGATCTGTCCCAATCCAGCTGTAACATAACTCTATCTTAAAAAGACCCCATTGGCACTGGATAATAAGACACTAGTAGTCCATGACAAGGAGTGGTAAAACCAAAAGAAATACTGCATTCCCAGAGGGACTACAGAGATTAATGTCACTGTCAAGGACTTGAAAGATGTTGGGGGAGGTTATACCTATCACATACCCATTCAACTCACCTATATGGACTATGCAGAAGCCAGATGCTTCTTGAAGAATTACAGTAGTTTATCATAAATTAATACAAAGGCATCAAATCAACACAAATTTGTTCCAGCAAATCAACACAATCTCTATTTCCTGATGTGCAGCTACCAATCTGATTTTTTTTCTCTCTCTCTCTATTCCTTTAACAAAAGAATAGTGTATTGCTTTCCCTTCTTTTAGTAGTATATTAACTTTCCAGCCTACTGTTTTAATCTAGGCTATAAAGAACTGGTTATTTGGCCATTCCACAGATCATGACAACAGTTCAACTCATTGAATGCTGACTGACCTAGTGAGCAGAAAGTAACAAATACTCTAGATCAGTATTATTCAAAGTGTAGTCTGCATACCAATGGAGATTTGAAAATTGTATGTTGCTAATTTTCAATAAGTACAGAAATTTAGACTAAGAATTTAGAAGTTTTATAGCAATTTGACCGCACAATTTTATGCCTATTGAACCTAATATTAAAAAATTAAATTTTATTTTCTGTCTTTATAATTTTATTTTCAATTATTCATTTTTACTGTTTTTTACAAAAATGGCAGTCTGAAATGGATTGGAAATTTTAAAAGAAAAAAAAAAAAACCATACCACAGATAGTTTGGGAAGTATTGCCTAAAAGCAGCAATCAAACTACCAGGAGCCTATTTTTGCACAGCCCATGAGCTAAGAACTTTTTTTCCATCTTTATAATTGTAAAAAATCAAAACAAACAAACAAAAAAGAAGAACATGTGACAGAGAGTGCTGTATGATCTGCAAAGCCTAAAATATTTATTATTTGGCCCTTTACAGAAAAATTTTTCTAATCCCTACCCCAGACACCTTGTTAAGACACATGTGTGCAAAGCATAAGACATAAAACCCTCAATAATTTAGGGTTCTGTAACTTCAGTAAGGTTTCTAGAGTTCCAGTGCATGCCAATATATCAGCTCTGAGGTGAAGGACAAGTTGGTACATCTGGCATCCACTACCACCAAGGCCTATCGGGCATCTGAGTTTTAAAGGCAAAGTATGTCAGATTTGGTCATGAAGGTTGCTTGGACACATTTACCAAGTAACTTGTAAGATTTCTAGTTCTTAGTGGAGCCCAAAGAAGGTTGCTTGGACACATTTACCAAGTAACTTGTAAGATTTCTAGTTCTTAGTGGAGCCCAAAGAGCAGGCTCTACTGTTGTTCCACACTGCTGTGTAAGCCTCTCTGCCACTTGTGCCATGTGATGCAGCAGCTTCAGTGGAACATGAAGTATCTGTGACAGGGGTGGTAAACGGAGCCTTGACAGGACCCTAGTGATAACTATCAAGCAGACACTAGGATTCTAGAATAAATCATGTTCTTTTCTGCAGAAAACCATTTTCCTGTACACTGGGCCCTGAATAATTGACTGTGGCCACAGAGATACTATGTAAAGTGAACTGCTCATCATAAGCTGAATCCTACGTGAACCACCAGGCCGTAAAGACTGATGTGGCTGACAGCAGTCCATCATCAGGTGGAAGTGGTATGTGCAAGACTGGGCTCCAGAAGAAAGGTGAACATAAGCTGCCACAAGCTAGTGATTTAGATTCTCATGGTGCCTACTCATGTTGCATTGCCTCTTCTCCCTCACCTCATACCATGGCCTCATGAAAACTCCACTATGACCACTTCACTGAGAAGGGAAACTAGTTGGGCATGGTTTACAAATGGTTCCAGAAGATAATCTAAAACTACTTGGAAATAGATGGCAGTAGTAGTACTGAAGGGAAGCTATTTAACGGATATCCTCCTTGCAGGTAGAATTTTGAGCAGTTAGAATTTTAAGTTAGGTAGCCTCAAATATAAGATTACTTGGAAAACAAAACTGTAAATCTACACTTATCTATAGGTAGTCACTAACAATTTAGCTGAATGACCAGGGATTTGAAAAGGACAAGATTCAAAAACTGGAAAAACTGCGTAGGAGAAGAGGTATGTGGATGAATCTTTCAGAATGGGCACAAGATGTGGGGGATATTTGTGTGTCATGTAACAATACAAGAGCAAACATAGCAGAGGAGACACTTAACAATTAGATGGGCAAAACGTTCCATTCTGTGAATATCAACCATGGCTGGAAATTATGTGTTGGCTCAAAAATATGACTTTTCATTCCCCATTGCTGATATAGTTATATCCACTGTTGAAGGAGCAATTTATCAGCAACATGGATACCAATTCTGAGTCCCCACTGGGCAAAAAACTATGATACACTTGCTGAGGGCAAAGGGATTATAGATAGTGGAAGTGGGAAGTTACAAATACCAATTATGGCCATGTGACAAGAAGCAGAAAAAAAGGGCTAGTAACTGTCCATATTTTCTTTATTGTTTGATATGTATATATTTGTATAAACTAAGCTTCCCCTATATTCTCCATTATGAATATAAAATATGCTCAGAGTGGTCAACTCTATATTTTAATATTCAAGTCATGGACTATCAGAAATAAAGTGGCGTATGAGCCTTTCTGCCTTCCCTTTGGGGAAAATGAATGTGTCTGTACTTGAATTAAGGTTAAGTGCATCATATTAGTTGCAAGCAAGACATTATATTTGTCTTTATTCAGAAATTAAATATTGAAGGAGAAGTGTTATACTTGGATGTTGAGTTGATAAAGGGGTGATTGTGTGGAATTGCCGGTCCTCAACTCAACACTGCCCCTATTCCCCTCCTATGCAATGCAGAGGAGTAGCCGGGAACTACATTTTTTAGGAGCCTGAACTTTTATGGTTCTGGGTTAGAGACTACCAATGAGAGAAACTCGTGTGATATTGTGCAGGCAGAATGGAGTAGAAATCATTATTCTTTGGAGTTTGCAGTAATGAGATTCATGGGTAGATGGAGGATATTCATTGACTTCCCAAGCATTCCAGATGTGTCCATATTTTCATGATAGCCCCCTAGTTGGTAGGAACTTTCCCAGAGATATTGAGATTGCAGCAATTCTCTGGCAATCCTTTAAGAATCACAAGTTTTAGAGCCTCCAGCTGAGGTCCTTAGTGACTATTTCCCTCACCTTCAAGCTACAGACTTCCAACATCCACTCTCTCAGCTCTTTCCACAATCATGGCAACCTTAATTCCTTTAATTGATATTTTTTCTCATAATACCTAGAGTGGTTCTGTTTTCCTGATCAAACCCAAACTGATGCAAATTATTTGTGTTTTCTTTCATCTGTGTAAGTTTGCCACTCAAATTCTCTCTGATTTCTAAAGCACAGTCCATCTGTGACACCAGAAGTATCATGTCTCACAAATCTTTGTAACATTTCGATATGACTACCTTTTATATTGAAAATATAGGGCAAGATGTGGAGAAGTGATTTCCTGAGGTGAGAATGGTGCTGGTCATGAGAATGGATGCTCATGGTTTCAGATTGAATTATGCCAGTATGAGTCCTAGATCCCAAGTGACAGAAAAAACGAAGTACTCTTAGATAAATGTACTCTATCTGTGTTTGTGTGATACACGGGGCCCTCTAAAGTTCAGGGCCTTGCCCCAACCTGAAGGCTGTTCTAAGAACAAAAATCATCCAGAAAAACTATGAAGTAAACTTGTATAGATGCTATATCTTCTGGTCTACATGTTACCATCATTCTAAAAACTATCAGTCAGAAACTGGGATGCATTGTTTACATATTTATGTAAAGCCACTGAACTACATGGAGTGATTCATTCATGTTGTTCCATAAATAAAAGCAACCTACATGAAATTAGTCACAAGAGCACTAAGTTACATACACTCTCTATTCCTCACATCAAAGACCTAAAGGAACATGCTATATGCCCTCAGGGTGATTCACTGAAGGTAAAAACACCCACAGATTGTTTTAAGCCTTTCAGAATTATATATCAGAAATGTTTATGATAAATATGCCAAATGAGAAACCAACCAAGTGACATATGTGCTGCAGTGCATTTTTTGGACACTTCCCACTGAATCAGAGTTATCTAAGCCTATACAGAAGACATCAATTGCTGTCCCAGATGTAAAGAAGATTTCAGATTCATATTAATCCTAAAATTAAAGGGATAGAAAAGATACTGAGAGATCTTCAAGTTCATCAAGATTAGATTTAAACTGCTCCAAGGAGAACAAAATCCAATCTCTTTAGACTCTCTAGGGAAGGGATATTCGACTTCCTCTGCTACCATCCTCACTATTGGGATGTGACTTTAACCTAAATCAATTCTGTTGCTATTTCCTATCGTTTGTTCCCTAGTAGACAAGGACAGTTTGCATTCTCTTTGTCAATGAATGCTTTGAGATTGATTTATTTGTATGTATATAAAATACATATGTGATTCTGAAGCCTAGGTTCATTTCTTCAACAATCAATTTATGAGCACCTCCTAAGTTATTATGATTCTTGCACTGGATATTAGGAAACAGAAGCAAAGAAAAGGAGCTCATAATCTAAACTGTAAACCTAATACTGCCTCTAACCTTCGTAGCTCTTTGTGGTTTATAAACTGTTTTCATTCTCTTGATAATATTTGAACTCATAAAATCTTCTAATATTTTCCAGGATTACTCTATCAGTAATATGACATGAGACATAACGAAGAGGTGAGGCATCTTGAACATTATCCCATACCTTTCAATTCTTTGTCCAGGCTCTTTTGATTATGCCTGTTTTATGAAAATTTTTATCTATGAAACCTTTCCTTCAAATGAAAACTGAAACAATAACCCAGCATATTTGAAATCCAAGTCTGGGCCCCACTACTACATTTAGTCAAAACAGGTATCAACTTGCCACCCAACATATTCGTCTTGCACATTGATTATAAAAAAGGCACACTCATCCAAAGTTTAGTGAATATTATGTTTTCTGAACATCTCATGGGAAAATGAAGGAGAGGGTGCAGACCATTTACTATGACTTAGTAAAGAATTGCATTAGACAATTTCCCCAAGTTTTTTGATATTCACTTAGCTAATCGGTGGTCCTTTCTCTCACCTGTCTACCATTCCCTCTTGCTTTCCTTTGGCTTCCTCTGCCTTGAAAGAGCACATGCACACAGCCAGCTCTAAAATTCACACTGCCCACAGGTGATCCTCACCACTCTATGCAGCTGTCCTGAAAGATGTACTCAATTTCCCATTTTGACCCGAGTGCTTTCATCAGAGGTTATTTGATAGTGAATAACAAAAAATAGCCTCAAACTTTCTTAACAAAAATAGGAGTTACGAGCACTTTACTTCCACAAGGGACTAAATCAGGTAGTGGAAAGCCGGGTCACAGGTTACTTTGCAATTTCTCTAAGCCCCAGTTCAGTAGCTGCCTCATTAATATCACGCTCTACAGAATAATTTTATCTGCTTCTCCCAGTAGAATAAGATGCCCCATGGGAGGCAGACAGCACTTTACTTTAAATCCCACCAGAGATTGACAATTCCCACATCCTGTGAGACAAAATCTGGTTGACTCAGCATACACTAGCCAGGTCAGATGTCCAATAAACCATGGCCAAAGTCACATAACCCATTCTCTATCCCGAAGAGGTGGTACAGATACACCATCAAGAAGGGTCTTGGGGAATTCCCTGGCGGTCCAGTGGTTAGGATTCTGTGCTTTCACTGCTGAAGGCATGGGTTCAACCCCTGGTCAGGGAACTAAGATCACATAAGCCACAAGCCATGCAGCGCAGCCAAAAAAAAAAAAAAAACAGGCCTTGGATGTAAATGGTATTGCTAAACATACACATAAGTCATCATTAAAGCCTATACTTCTAAATTTGAGGTCAATATTTATATATTCAGTCAATCAGTCTTTCAGTTAATGAATATAAGTTTCTGCTCTACAGAAGACTTCTCTATAGAAAAGAAACAAAACCCAGATATTTGGCCTGACTAAAGACAATCTGTCTAGTAGAGAGTAAAGCATATACACAAATAAGACTGACTGCAGTGTTTCTCTAATAAGGATCTATTGGTGTATTCCTGTGACTCCTAAAGTTCTTTATGATAGTGTTTAAATATTGTCTTTATATTTTGTTGAGTTGAAAAATATATCTTTTTCTAGATTATCTAGATAAACCTCTAATAACCATGCTTGCTCAGACTTTCATTGCTTAAGTTTGATTAGTATTTATGTGTAAGGTGTGAAATGACCACCTAACTATTTAATAAAGTGTTTCTTACATTGGAATCCATATATTGGGGGAACTTTGAGGTTACTGAAGTTTAAGAAGCACTGATAAAAGAAGAAAGTTGATAAGGTACTGTCATTTATTGAACCCCTCCTATGAACCACATATTTTTAGAAAGATTTTATAAAATTACACACTTAACCTTAAAATAATCACTTGAAGTTCGTATTATGATCCTCATTGTGTAGATGGAGAAAATGAAGACTATAAAAGCTAAGCAGTTTGCCCAAAGGTCACAGAGATGGCCAACTTGAAGCCATAATGCTAATCCAAGTATGTCTCATCTTTATCCTTTCTTCTACATCATGTTGACTTAGGAGAAGGAACAGTTATGTGCTCCATATTTTATTTATGGCATCTAGGTATTTAGGAGGTAATTCTGACAAGAATCAGAAAAACTGAAAAGCATGAGGTACATATAGAAAACAAAATAGATTTGAATCTGGTAAATGTAGCAAGCATGGAAGTAGGGTTGCCAGATTTAGCAAATAAAAATACCCAGTTAAATTTAAATTTCATACACATAATGAATCATTTTTATAGTATGAATATTTCCCATGCAGTATTTGGGATATATTCATACTAATAAGTTACTCATTTTCATCTGAAATTCAAATTACCTGGGTATCCTGTATATTATTATCTGGCAACCCTCCATGAAAGGAAGTAGTCGAGAGTAAGCAGAAGGGGAAGGGAGTGGTAGAGATAAATGGAACTGAAGGCTGTTGACTGACTAAAACTAGATTTTATTCTCGAGGCATATGGGAATCATTTGGGGTTTCTGAGAAAAATAGTGACGTGATGGGATTTGTGCTTCAGGAAGATTAATCTGGCTGAGAAAGGTGAAACAAATTAGAGACATGAAGAGCTGGAGGCAGCAATTCAGAGAAGAGGTATGAGGGCCTGGATTATGCTACTTACAGTAGGATAGAGGTGCCAGGGCAGGTTTGAATGAGATAACGGAGGTAGCATCATCAAATTAGGTAATCTCAAACTGGCTAGTGAAAGTTGCCTCCCTGGATTTGTAGAACTAACAAACAGCTTCGAAAAAAACATGTACCACTGTCAATATTTCTAGTTTAAAACAAATACTAGAAATGCATCTTGGATTGTTTCCCACACTTGGGTGACATTTTCTTCAGAAGCTATGTAAACAGCCGAGATTCAATGTGGAGTTCCTCTGCTGAGTTCATGGAGCAGTTTTTCATCATGACAGTGAACCCAGAGCACATGCTCAAGAGGTATATGATGGATTAAGGACAGCTTTGAGTTGCCAGTGGGGATGAAAAACAGAAGACTGAAGACTGCAGCACACCAGAGAGAAGCCTTACCTTTTGGTTGTTTTTTATCAAGCATGAAGTTTATCTTTAGCCCCAGGACTGCAATGTTTTCCACACGGGCACAGTACTTTCTGATCACATGTAGGTAACTCTCCAGAGGTTACGTAAGTCATCCATCAGGCCTGGTGGTCAGTTGTCACATGAGTATCATCTAGATACACACACACTCTGAAAAAGAGAACAGAATATGTTGGCAATACTAGAATTTTTTAAATCAATTTTTAAAATTTATTCAGCTAATATTTATTGCATACCTACTATGCTCTACAATAAGGGTCAGCAAATGGAAGTCTATATGCTAAATCTGGGCTGTAGCCTGTTTTTATAAATAGAGTTTTACTGGAACTTAGTCACAATCATTTATTTAGCTGCTTTCAAGCCTCAATGGCGAAAACAGATCCCATGTCCTGCAGGGTCAGCAAACTTTCCTAAAGAGACAGATAATAAATATTTGAGGTTTTGTGGAGTCATTTGGTCTCTGTCACAACTACTCTATTGTGCATTGTCAAGCAAAAGCCACCACAGACAAAATGTAAATGAATGGCCATGGCTGTATTCTCATACAATTTTATTTGCAAAAGCAGGAGGTCAACCTGCAGCCTTAATTGGTCACTCCTTGGTCTAGACCATAGAATTATCTCTGGAAAAGGCAATAATAATTTCCCCAAGAACTGGTTCCGTATTTTCAAATAACACTGGCTCAGTATCTTTATTTCCCTCCACTACTCTAGACACAGAGGTTTGACAAAACATATTTTATTTGTTGTTTTTGTTTTTCCACATCATGACTTGGATAATGCAGTTTCAACAGATCACAATTAAATCTCAAGTCCATGTTATTCTATGATTTGTCATTCAAATATATGTCTGTTGCAAAAGAGAAAAGAAAACATCTTCATATGCTTCTCAAATTCATTTGACAACAGACATTTTATAGTGCTTTGCTTTTATTTCAACATATATTTGGGTAAATTGAGGTGTTTTTTTTACTAAGTTTGGATGTAGATTCTGCCATATGATGACCAATTGCTGGTAATTGGAAAGGAAAATATATTAGCATTTAAAAGGCACACTCTGAGTTTACCAATTGCTACATGTGGGTGATATCCATTATACATGGAATAATAATTTATCAGTAAAAACCCAACCGGATACAGAAACCACACCAGTAATTTAATCAGGGAAAACTTTAAAGAATTGCTAACTGGTACAAAGAGAATAAACATTTTACTAGTAAAATGTAAAAGAACACTAAAGAATACAAGAAAATAAACATGAGATGCAGCCACTACCCATAGGGCTGAAGGATAGTGACCAAGGAAGAAACAAACCCAGAAATGAGCTCCACCAGGGCTGAGGTTCAGATTTCACTGGAAGGTGTGGCTATGGCCCAACAGATGGCCAAGTTTGCTGAGTTCCTGCAGGCTGAGGCTGGCAAGCAAGAAAATAACCACTCACTGGGGTGCCAATTAGATTTGCATGGAAGACACCCACTGGGGCACCCACAGGACTTGCTAGAGAGCTGTCCACTGGGGCTTCCTTGGGAACTGCCCACTGGATTCCTGGGGAAACTATGTAGGAAGTCATTGATCGACCAAGATAAATAGCACTGAAACTGGAAGACATGTTCCTAGATACCCCTCCAGTGCCCTCTACTGAAAAGGCCTAGCATTAGTGATTGCCATGAATAATAATTTCATTTTTCAAGTATGGCCTGCAAAAGCATCACTGCATCAATGCACTCTGTTCTAATAAGAATCTATCTACATATCTTGGGGTTTCCCTGGTGGCGCAGTGGTTAAGAATCTGCCTGCCAATGCAGGGGACACGGGTTTGAGCCCTGGGCTGGGAAGGTCCTCCATGCTGCGGAGCAACTAAGCCCTTGTGCCACAACTACTGAGCCTGTGCTCTAGAGCCCGTGAGCCACAACTACTGAGCCCGAGTGCCACAACTACTGAAGCTCGCGTGCCTAGAGCCCGTGCTCCACAACAAGGGAAGCATCGGCAATCAGAAGCCAGCGCACCGCAAGGAAGAGTAGCCCCCGCTCTCCGCAACTAGAGAAAAGCCCACGCACAGCAACGAAGACCCAACACAGCCAAAAATAAAATAATAAATAATAAAAAATAAATAAATAAAAGAATCTATCCACATATCTTGTATCCAATGTCACCCATGTGCAAGGCAACTGTTCCTAAGCCTGAATGTACACTTGCCTCTGGATGCAGTATAGATGTCTACTGTGAACTGCTTGTTTGTGTCCCCCCAAATTTAAAAGTTGAAATCCTAACCTCCATACTGCAGTGTGACTGGAAAGCAAGTCATTATTCCCAAAGTTGGGCCAATGATTTTTTTTTTTTTTTTAAGGCCTCACTGCAGGGCATGTGGGATCTTATTTCCCTGACCAGGGATCGAACCTGCACCCCCTGCAGTGGAAGCGCGGAGTTTTAACCACTGGACCACGAGGGAAGTCCAGGCCAATGACTTCTAAATTTGCATCTTTGCTAATGCTTTTTCCTCTAACTTACTTCCCCCAACACTTCAAAATAAAATATTTGATGAAATCCTGCCCAATCCGGTCCAGTGTAAAGGCACTGCCTTCACTGTCTTCCCTAAATTTTCCATCTAAAACACTTATCTCTATTTTGGGGCCCCTAGTATTATGTGCCAGGTTCTGTTATAGGTACTGAGGATACAGGTAAACAAGAGAAAACCCTCCATACAGAGATTCTTTGGTAGTGGATGAGACAGACAATGATGAAAGAGATGTTAGAAAAGCTAGAAGAGCAGGACCCCAAAAACCAGTGAGGAAGTGTTTCTAAATAAAAGGAATGATCATCAATGCCAAATGCTACTGAGAAATACAGTAAGATAAAAACTGAAAACATACCATGAGCCTGGCAAAATGGCAGTATCCTTTATAAGAGTTATTTTGAGAGATGGTGAAAACAAAAGCCTAATTGGAGAATTGGAGTGGATCAAAGAGAGAATGACAGATGAGGAAGAGACAATGAGTAGAGACAAGTTTTTGTTTTGCTGTAAAAAGGAGCAGACAAACGGGGTGATTGTTTGATTAAAGATGGGTCCTTTACTATATTTGAAAATGAAATACTTCATAGCATGATTTTATATTTATGGGAGTGATCAACAAGAGAAAGAAAATATTGAGATGCAAAAGAGAAGCCCTTGAATAGGCAAGAGAGACTGATATCTAATATACAAATACAGAAGCTGTAGGTTAGAATGGGGCTAGTTCAATCGGGAAACAAGAGGGAAAAGACTACAGAGATATGGATGCAGGTATAGTAAGAGATTTGGGGAGGGAAAATGAGGTCTATTTTGAGAGATTCTATTTTTTCAGTGAAGGAAGGAATAAAGGATTGGAGAAAGAGTATTAGAGTTTGGAGGAGAGGAAGGTGTGAGTCATCTCAGAAAATAAGGTGAATTTATTAGGCTTACCATGAGGCGTCAATGATGTGTTTGAGAATTTAACATGGATTAGGCAGCATGATTGTGTCTTTTTCTGCAGCTACACTTTGATGCACAGGTGCAGAGGTGAAGTATCTGGAGAGTTAGGTTTAATGAGGGTAGAGGTATTGTCAAGTAAGTATGACAGGAAAAGTGAAGGGAAAAGGGTTGAGGCTGTAGTTGGGAAAAGTTGCATGGATTCTAAGCTGGGTGAGCAGGGAAGTGAGCACAAGAGAATAGTAAAGAATAACGTATATAAAAGATACTGAGTAATAGAAGTCCCACTGGGAAAATGGTTGAAAATGGGGCACTGGAATGGTACAGTTATTCCTGATGACAAGATCTAAAATATGATTGTGGAAGTGGGTAGCTGATGTGGGGTGGAGAAAAAATTCTTGGGAGTGGGATTCAAAGAAATCTTGTCCTATTTAATGGCACTCATACTCTGCCCAGTACTATATACAGAGTTGTATATTTGTAGTCCCCAAAATTTAAGTTTACAGCACCTTTAATATCTCAGTAATTTTTCTCACATCGCCCAGAGGCAAAAAACAAACAAACAAACAAAAAACCTAACAGTTCTGTTTATTAAGTAGTTGGGTCCAAATAACTTAAGTATTTAAGTCTTAACAACTTAGCAGTTTTTTGAAAAAAAAGTACATATTGAAAGAAAAAACAATATTGGGCTAATTGAATAGACACATAAATTACCACAATTAAGAAAGGGTAGTCCTGGGCATTCCCTGGCAGTCCAGTGGTTAGGACTCCACACTTTCACTGCCAAGGGTCTGGGTTCAGTCCCTGGTGGGGGAACTAAGATCCCTGCAAGCTTTGAGGCACAGCCAAAAAAAAAAAAGAAAAGAAAGAAAGGGTAGCCCTCATGGGGAAAATTGATCTCTTGATTGACTTGGAGATGCACTGCTGGTAACCTATATATCCCAGTACTGTGGGCCACAGCCTGGGAACCTAGGTTCTGGTCCAGGGATCATATCTGGTCCATATGTCCACATATGGCATAGAGGGCTAGAAATTGTTATGTTTGTTCATTTTATGCTTGGGATATGTGTCCTAGAGGAGAACAGGACTCAAAAAGAAAAGCAACACAAATATATTCATGCAGGAAGATTTTTACTAGTTCTGGTTTCTTTTTCCTATTAGCAATAATAATAACAATAATATGATGATGATAGCATTTCGATCCTAATCTTTGAATCATTGTCGTCATCTCCCTCTCTAACACCACCATATCCAGTGGTTGCCAAGACCCACATGTATTGATATTTAGTCTATTATGGTTACCTCCTAATTAAGGTCTGCACTTTCAGTCTCTTTTGACATTTAAGGATTCCTTGGCTTTTAACTTAAAGATTCCCACAAAACTGGTTAATTTCCTTTTCCAGGATTACCTCTGTACTTTCTGCATAAGTAACTTTTTAGCTGACTTCTTTTCTTCTGGAATGTTCCCACCCCCATCTCCAACTGTCAAAATTTTCTTATTGCTTAGGAAGCCATCTCTAATACTGTCTTTCACATGAAGAGTTTCCTGTTGCTCCACTAAGTAAATATACTCATTCCCTACTCTGATCTCCTCCAACAACATTTCTATATCCCTTCTATCAGTTACCATGCTCCACAAGTATTATATTCCTTTGTCTACTATTTTGAGAAAACAATGCCTGATAAGCAACTTACAGACTAGGACTGTATTTTAGGTAGCCAGTGTAGTACAGGGGATGATGTATTAAATCTGATGGTTGGGTATGAGGCCCAGCTGCTGTACTTGCTAGAGGTTCTCTTCAGGCCTCAATGTCTGATTCAGTGAAATACAGATAATATTAACAGTGTTGCACACAAGTTGACTAACACAGTGTTTAGCTCACAGTATGTGCCAAATAAGTGTCAGTTTTTTTCTTTTCATCTTTAGAGTCCTCCTGGTCCCTAACACAAAGACTATTCAATATTTTTAATTCATTTACATAGAAATGTAGGTCATGATAAAGGCTGTCATACTGGGAATTCAGTATCATCAAATGAACAATCTATTTCAATCTGTAGTATAGCAAAATCTTTAAAGGTCTAATTTCCAAATCTGTTTCTCCAATATGGGAAACAAAATATGAATTAATCTAGTGTTCCCAACTCTGTGTGTGTGTGTGTGTGTGTGTGTGTGTGTGTGTAGATATATAGAGATACATATATAGAGATATATATATATATATATATATATATATATATATATGGAGACAGATACAGATATATATATATATATATGGAGAGAGAGAGAGAGAGAATGAGATTATGTAAATGAAAGACACATGGAATCCTTAAGTTCCAAAATCAGACCATTATTTGGATTTTGTATTCATTTTTCTTAGTCCATTCAGTATTTTTTTCTTATCTGTTCAGTTCAGTTGAAGTTTTAGATGGAAACATATTAGTTCTTCTTTTTTCCTCTATTATAACCTTTCTAGCTTTCTTTTAGTTGTATTTGTCCCCTCATTTTGCATTGTCTCCAAATCCAATGTAATTACTACCATCAAGCAGAAATTTTACTAATTCTTTTATTGTAAAAAAACCAAGTTGCTTAAACCACACAAGATGACCTAATTAAACAAGAAATGAAATCCTAAAAATTGTGAATAACTTGAATTTGTTTACTTGAATGAATGAATATTGTGTTAAATGTTTTTTAATATAATCCTTGAGGAATAAATATATATTTATAAGTAATCTGGGGAAAGTGAATAATTCACATTGATATAGCTCTTTTTAAATGCAGGTTTTCAGCTGTCACATTGTCTTTATGTGGGATAAATCTGTAATCTCATTCCTACCTACTTGATATTTATTTCCATAATAACAAAATATATATTGGCTTATGAGAAAATAAAAACCACGCTTAATGAAATAAATAAAGGGGAGAAGTCACAAGCTGCATTAATAAATTTAGCCCACAGTTTAGAAAGGGCAGCCAAATGAGGTACCCCATCTCTTATATTCAAGTGGAAACGCCCTCTTTGAACACAGAAAAGAAATATAACTCTATTAAAAACTTAGACACAGGCTGCTAGCCAGTTGAATATAATTTTATAGATTTTTTATACTTGAATATGGAGAGGCTTTTGACTGTCATTTCTTCAATAAGATTTGTATAATTGAGAGATGACTGGTTACACTGTGATATACAAATGTACTGCTCATCTGCTACTTTCATGGTTTTGCTATGATGATAAAAAACTTACAATGACATTTCCCTTGACATAAATGCAGACCTATGAAACAGAGATTACATCTTCAGGATCACAGAATGTTTGTACTAACGGGATCATAGAGGTGACTTAGTGTAGCCTTTTCCTTTTATATTTCAGAATATCGAGACCCAGAGAGGTAATGACACACCCAAGATCATCCTGGTTGTTGGCATCTATACCACAGGAACTTTTAGTTCTCTGTTTCTTCCTTTATTCCATAGCTGAAAACAGAAATGGGAAATTCTAGAGCATTTAAAATCCGAAATTTACAACTTAACCTCTTGCATACTTGTTGAGAGCCTGAGCTGCTCTAAAAATTCCAGCACTTCATTCCTTTGGTGAATGGTATAAACTCTCAAGATGGTCCTTCAGGTAGAGGCTGGGCTTACTATCTGCTATCAGCTGACTTCCAGCTCCTCTCATGATCTCTTAGACCCAGATCTTTCTGGTTGATTAGTGCAGTTACCACTTGCCTGTCTGCTTTCTTGTATTCCAAATGTTTCTTGTATTCCAAATTCGTATTATATTCTCGTTGTTCCTCTGCATTTATGGCTTTTTTAAAAATCACTTTGCTATCAGAGTATTGCTGTTTGGATAGAAAGGAGGTTTAATCTGCTAGTGTAATCATCCCCTACGATATTCTGACAATTTAAAAAAACCTGGCAGGTCTGCATACTTTGAGGGACATCAGCACTAGGACGTAGCATGGTCTGGCAGAAGGATGAAGACCTTTGGGGTCAGAGAAGCTGGGATCCAATACTAGCTTTGCCATTGTTAACTAGGTGATATGGGGTAAGTTAAAAATATCTAGGCTTCAGTTTTCCCTTCCAAATGGACATAATACACATTTTGTAGCTTCTTGAGAAAACTGGGTTAAACAAAGATGTTAAGCATATTTTCATGTCTTTTTTGGTCATCTGTATGTCTTCTTTGGAGAAATCTCTATTTAGATCTTCTGCCTATTTTTTGATTGGGTGGTTTGTTGTTTTGTTTTGATATTGAGCTGTATGAGCTGTTTGTATTTGGAGATTAAGCCCTTGTTGGTAGCATCATCTGCAAATATTTTCTCACATTCCATAGTTGTCTTTTCATTTTGTTTATGGTTTCCTTTGCTGTGAAAAGCTTTTAAGTTTAATTAGGTCCCATTTGTTTATTTTTGCTTTTGTTTCCATTACTCTAGGAGACAGATCCAAAAAAATTATCGCTGCAATTTATGTCAGAGAATATCTTGCCTATGTTTTCCTCTAGGAGTTTTATAGTATCTGGTCTTATATTTATGTCTTTAATCCATTTTGAGTTTAGTTTTGTATGGTGTTAGAGAATATTCTAATTTTATTCTTCTACATGTAGCTGTCCAGTTTTCCTGGCACCACTTATTGAAGAGACTGTCTTTTCTTCATTATATATTTTTACCTCCTTTGTCATAGATTACTTGACCATAATGTGTGGGTTTATTTCTAGGCTCTCCACCATTGATCTATATGTCTGTTTTTGTGGCAGTACCATACTATTTTGATTACTATAGCTTTGTAGTATAGTCTGAAGTCAGGGAACATGATTCCTCCACCTCTGTTCTTCTTCCTCAAGATTGCTTTGGCTATTTGGGTCTTTTGTGTTTCCATACAAGTTTAAAATTTTTTTGTTCCTGTTCTGTGAAAAATGTCCTTGGTAATTTGATAGGTATTGCACTGAATCTGTAGATTGCTTTGGGTAGTATGGTCATTTTAACAAAATTGATTCTTCTAATCCAAGAACATGGCATATCTTTCCATCTGTTTGTGTGGTCTTCAATTTCTTTCATCAGCATCTTATAGTTTTCAAATACAGCTCTTTTGCCTCCCTAAGTAGGTTTACTCCTAGGTATTTTATTCCTTTTGATGTAGTGGTAAATGAGATTATTTCCTTAATTCATCTTTCTGATACTCTGTTGTTAATGTATAGAAATGAAACAGATTTCTGTATATTAATTTTGTATCCTGCAACTTTACCAAATTCATTGATGAGCTGTAGTAGTTTTTCAGTAGCATCTTTAAGGGTTTCTATGTATAGTATCATGTCATCTGCAAACAGTGACAGTTTTAAGGAATATTTTGAAGCAAAGTGACTGTCATTATTCTCATCAAGATACTTGAAGCACTCATTTAAAATTTGGACTCTGTGAATTCAATTGGTTACCAGAAAGAATTATGAAATGTCAGTGTGATGACACTATGCTCCAACTATCCCTTAATCCAACCCCAAACAGGATGCTCTCTTAAGCACAGCCTCAGATGGCAAGAAAAAATCAGGAAAATGATTATCAGCTTCTCAACCAGATACAGCTTTATAACTGCAGAACTACTTTGGATTACTTCCCACCTTTAAACTGCTGCACCCAGAAACTTAATATCTAATGTCTAACTCTCACACAGGATTGCCATGCTCATGGTAAATGTTAGTTAGAGGACTAAATAAACCAACATTTTGTGACAGTGCTCCATCAGTACATCTAGAAAAGCCTTTACCCCTAGGACCTTGTTTGGCTAGCCACTCATCTAGTAGATCTTTCCAGATCTCATCAGTAATTGCAAATGTTACCTCTTTGGATGAAAGAAAAATGCTGCCAGTTATTATGTTGACAAGTGTATCTGTGGAGATATTTCACTGCCAAGAGCAGAAGCTGGATGTGAGGAAATTTCATTAGGCTCATATTTCCATTTAAAAAATTAAATGATCAGAACCATCTCTCTTAAGCATAGTCTTTAGCATTGACCTGGAATTGATTCAGTTGTTATTGTTGTTTTGATGGAATTGCTTTTTTTTTTTCAATAAAACTTCAATGAGATTCGTTTGCAAAAGTTTTAGTTCATGGCATTTAGCCAAAGGGTTTATCAACAGGATTTCACTTCTTAGATGTGTTTGGAAGCTTTGAAATAGTTTTTGTTTTTGTTTTTGTTTTCCCCACTTGGAAGTCTCCAGAGAATGTCTGGAGACATAAGTATTAGATAGTCTCTATTCCAAAATTCATCTTATATTCCCAGGACTCCCTTGGGTACTAAAATATGTAAATGTATGAGTGTAATACCACATAAATACATGGTTAAAGATTCTGTGACTGAAAGAGAATACCAGTTTAAGTGAAATGAAGTGTATTTTTTCCTTAGTTAAAGGATAAAGAAGACCAAAAACATTGAAATGTATTGAGTTTGATGGTAATAATAATATAGTATAATTTATTAAATTAAAATTTCAATCCTGGTCTGTCTCCCCAGGCCATACCATGCTTCGTTAACTGATGATTTCAACTGCTACAGTGCAGAAGAACATCCGGCTCTTTTTAGAATATCTTTGCTCTGATGAAGAAGTTGGGTTTTACTTACGGAAGAAGACTCTGGTTCACCACAATGCATTCACCCGCATGTGCTACTTTCTAGCTGCAAGATCTTGATTCTTCCTCAGAACCTCACATCCTTCATTTTGAAAATGCAGAAAATGTCTAACTCCCTCACAGGATTGCTATGCTCATAGGTAAAGCACCTGCACAGAATTTGTACCTAGTGAGACACTCAATAAACATTCATTACCTTCTCTTGCTTTCCCACCACAGCCTCAAGCTATAAATAAAAAATACCAACATGGCCTAGAGATTTCCTGGGCTTTACTCAATCATTTACCTTAACAGTGACAATCATTATCAGCTGTACTAGCAGAAACAGTCACAGGTCAGATACATGGGGTTTATATTATACACTGACTTCGCTCATAGGCTCAGGATTCTGTGGCTGCTTATATGGTAACAAACTTTGAATCTTTATGTGAGAAAATATAGAGACCTGGGATGCTTTAGGAAAAAGTTCTGTACCAAAAATTAGATCTGTTCTCCAGTCTTATTTTCATCACCGAGTGTCTCAGTAACTTTTGCTGTCACTTTATTTTTTGAGACTCAATTTCTTCACCTGAAAATATGATTGAAAATTTGTCTCAGTTAACTCATAGAGTCTTATAAGGATCCAGCGAAGTATGGAAACTAGACATCTACACAACTCCAAGGCAGTAGTAGTAATAGAACCACAGAAATCTTCCTGCTCCTCTGAGCAATTCTGTTTTTATCAGCAAACATGTAGAAAAAAAGAAGATTTTCTAAGTGGATCATTGGTGACTCTCAGATTTTCCTCATGCTGAGAACCAAGATGTCATCAAGATTGGGGTGCAGGGGCTAGACAAATTCTCTCTGGGTGAGACCAATGGGGCAAAGGGTAGGAGTTAGGTCTCTATACAACACAAATAAGAGAGTGTTACTAAGAAGGATGAAGGTCAGTACACAGTACATGTAATATGACAGAGCAGGTCATGACGTAAAATTATATAAATATTTATCATTTTGTGAATATATAAAAGCAGTCTGAACAATAAGAAAATTCAGTGAGGTTGAACTTCTTTTCCTTGATTGGGAGCAGGGACTTGTTACCTAACATAGACGAATAGGCATGCAGCTTTTTTTCCACGAATTTTTATATTGGCTTATCCAAAACAAGGACATGGGCCATTTTGGCTTGAGAAGTAAAGGTGTGAGAGCAAATGAGTGAGGGTGTAGATACCAGAAGCAAAACTATCATGTTATCCCCAGCATACCAGCAGTGGC
Organism: Balaenoptera acutorostrata; assembly: GCF_949987535.1. Lineage (NCBI taxonomy): Eukaryota > Metazoa > Chordata > Mammalia > Artiodactyla > Balaenopteridae > Balaenoptera > Balaenoptera acutorostrata. The sequence goes on from NC_080075.1 coordinate 66,735,999, forward strand.
TGAACTTTCATCAACTATAGAAAGGGCTTCACAAAGACCTTCTTTCTCCATGAACTGAACTTTCAAATAAACTTTTGAGCTCTTCAGAATGACTACTAACAGAGTCCTCCTACTTGCTAGCAATGATCCATCAACCTTGTGCCCCAGATTCCTAATGGATGTCCATTGTAGACAATGAAAGCCATGGCTATTACTCAGCCATAACTTATTTTTAAGGGGTGATTATTTGTGGGGTTTGTTATCAAGAGAGAATTTTCATGCTTCTTCTGTTTAAATATCTGTAAAACTTTCCAGATATATACACATACATCTCTCATATAATTCTAAAATAAGATGCCTAAGAGAATGAACCAAATCTGGAAAGAAAAGGAAACCGTCAGTAGCATAGGAACTTCTCTTTAAATAGCTTATTTTTCTGTTATAGAAAATTCCCAGCCCAATCATCACCTTTCTAAGAACTTAAAGGAATAAAGCCAAGGCCCATCCAGAGCAACTTTTATTGAAATTTGGTAACTCTCTGTGAAACCATAGACTATTATGCCTCAGAATGCTAGAAGAAAAGACCCCAGAAACCCAGGAGTGGATACAAACAGACACAGAATCATCTTCTAGTGCTAGCAGAAAGTTTGTTTTCAAAGGAAGGATAAACACTTTATTGCCTATGAAACAAGATTCTGATATTCTACCAAATAATGTCAGAACATGAAATAAGGAGGCAGAAGAATTTAGAATTAAGAATCAAGATGTCTTGCTCTGCCTCTAGCTATTTGTACATCACTGGCAAGTCACTTTCTTTATTTAGGCTTTGTTATCTCAACTGTAAAATGAAAAGGTTAAATTATGGTACCTAATGTTCCATACAGCTTTCAGTCTCTGTGATGTTCATGTTACCTCTGTTCAGTAGTGACAAGAGGAACCGAAAGGCCACACAAGGAGAAGTCAATTTTGTCTTAGATGGAAAAATCTTCCAAAATACCATCTCCTTAACTTCTGTATGAAAAAAGTAATTATTTATTTGTTTATATTTAATAAATATAAACAGGCCAATCAGCACCAATGAATCTACTAACCAAACTTGAAAGCTAGGACCCTGACAATGATGTGAGATTTTTTTTTCTTTTCCTAAAAAGGCAGAAGGCATACCTTTGGATTCAGGGTCATCAATGACTTCATGAAGCCTAAGGGTTTTCCCTGGTCTTGCTAAAATGCACATGTTCCTAACAATCCTAACACTCAGCAATCTTGGGTTGGATCCAGCTGCCAATAATTTGCTCTGTGATCCTGAGCATATCACTTAATCTGCCCATACTCAGTTTTCTCTACTCTACATGGTAGGGGATTAGAGTAGGTTCCATGCATCCCAAAAATTCTATGATTCATTTAAACAACAATGAAAAGGAATGATTGTAATGTGCAATGGAGAGATATTGTATCTATGACTTCACCCTAACCTTACTTTACCTTCACTTCTTCTAGATCCATTTTCCAAATATGGCTGAGTTGCAAAATTGCAAACACATTCACTCAGTAAGTAATTTTTACAGCACCTAGAACAGTATATGACATATATTAGGCCATAAGTATGTGTTGGTTGAATGTATGAATGCAAGGAAACTATAGAATAACAAAGAGAAGCTTCAATTATTATATCAATTCCAACCAAATCCTATGAAATCTAAGACTAGAAACCTTTTAATTGGAAGTTACAAAAATTAACCAGTATTCTGAGATATACAGTTACTTATGTATCCATTGCTTTGGGATAATCTACAGCTTGGACATAATTCCAGCTAAATGGATAGGATTCAAATCTAAAGTAATTTGTCCCTTCAAATCCAAGCAGTATAGTGGAAATTTCATATATGTTCAGTGATTAGGTGATTTTCTGGTCAGTATTTCATTATTGGTTTATTATTAAAGACAGGTCACAGCTCTAATTTAAGTATTCTATTTATGTCTGGAAATCTGTGCTGTGGTGTACTTTGATGTGCTATTGCAAGGGAGAGAGAAAGGAATAGCCCTGAGTCAATGGCAATAAGTTTAGATTCTGGTTCCTCATCTAGAGTGATTTAAACCTATCCCTGTTCTCAGTTTGCAAGTGTAGAATGATGCCAATTAAATTTTCTCCTGCATACCTACCTCATGAGTATTAATGGGTTACTGCTGATTATTAACAGGGTATGCATAGTCTAGAAATAGGAAGAATAAAGGAAAAGGAAGGAAGCAAAACAGCAGGAAGAAAAGATGTTCCTTTTGCCATGTACTGGATGTTCTATTGACAACATCTTTGCTTCTTCCAAGAGATCCTAGAAGCTAGAATGATGAATGCACAAAAGGGGGGATTGGGGAAGGACCAAGAAGAGTGCTTGGCAAAGGGAGAAGAGAATTGACACACCATCTGTGGAATCTTCAATTATCAGTATGGTTGGTGACAATAATATTCTGACTGCTATTCACTATTTGCATACACTTGCACATGCATAGCTCTATATATAAGCTTTAGTAGTTAATTCACTCTGAAAGCACCTAGGCTTACGTTTATTGTGCTTTAAATACCATACCTAAAAGATTTATGTACATCTTTAAGAAATGAACAATGTATTTCTAGAGGAAGTAAGTGGTAAAGAAGATAAAATTTGTTGAAAGGGATTTGTAACAAATGGAAAGCATTTGAGCCAGCCTCAAAGTGTGCTGGGAGAGAGGGAAGAACAAAGAGGAGGGAGGTTGTATTAAAAAATAAATAAATGGTAACCATGAGGGCATTGAATTCCATCTTTGTCAGAGACAGCAGTTGCATATGCAGCAAAGTTAGCCCTCCTCTAAAGAGAGCTAACATGGGGAAAATATAAAGCCATAATAGGAGCTCCATCAAGTACAGCTTGAAACTTACTAGAGTGGAAGAAAGACGACACAACATATCATCACACAACATATCCTCTGAAAGAAAAGCCATAACAATTCTAATCGCCTAGGAAAGAGTAAAATGGGAGGAATAAAGGAACCAGACCACACTGAATTTCTACCCAGAACAGGAATAATTATTAATTTTACTCAAAGGTTGCCTAGGGGAAAATTCTTTAATTTTACATATAAATTGTTTACATTAGACATAGATAAATATTATATATATGTATACATATATACATATTTGAATGTCAATGTTATAGGACTTCTGAAGATAAAAATATTAAAGAAATATCTTGCTTGTGATATACTAAACTTACAACCCTAGGGTGTACACCTCTTTTCCTTTATGAACACTTAATTTTAGAAATTTGAGAAGTACAATGAGAGTTAAGTAACACCTCTCTGCATCAAGTACACAAACTTTAAGCCATTTTTTGGTGAAAAATGTTCAGATCCCAGGACTTTAATAAGGAGAGGGGATGCCCCCATTCCCTGAAGATAACCTCTTCATACAGAATGAGTACTTGCCACCAAGAGCAGGAGGTTCTTCCAGAGAGAGGCCAAATGATGGGAGAGTAATAAAGATGTTTGCAAAAGGTAAATGTTGAAGTTAACCCCCCTCTGTTTTTTTCTCCTACTAAATTTAATACAACCCTCAACTCTACCTGTAATGGAATCTCAATTTTAAAAATTACATCTTGTTTATAACCCACTGCTTAAGCAGAAGAAACTCTGAAACCTCTTAGTGAGCTTTAAAATCTGCTGGTGATTCACTAAATATTTAAAAGTAATAGCAAAATAAATAAATAAAAATAAAACCCCCAGTCATTTGTGTCAGGAAGAGCTAAGTTCTCCAGCAAAATGCAGAGAGAGCTCACTTTAATAAACTGCAGGAAAATTTTCAAATAAACAATGGCTACTAGAGCAAAAATGAAAATGAATCTACAACTTCCAAAGAAGCCAAATAACTCATTTCCCTTCTGAAAGGATTATGTCTGTTCAGCGGTGCCTTTAATATAGTAAAGATGTATAAAAAAAAGCAATTATATTTAGCAATTTGGGAAGGTCAAAACTAAACCTTTTATTCTAACTCAAATTTGTATAGTAAGCACCTAGCAGAGCAAACAAACAGAAAGAACTGTTTATCAGATGAAAGCTGCACGGCACATGGCAACACAGCAGGCCCAGGCTAACAGCAGATTTCCAAAGGACAGCCTAGTGGGACGATCAAAGAGGTGGAACAATCAGCCAAGCATGACTGCACATCACAAATCCATCAAGACCTATGATATCCTGGCAAGACAAACAGCAAGGAGCACAGAGACTTAAATGGTATTTGAGAAAATTTACTATCCCCCAGCCTCCAGCAGGGCTGAGAAACAATACCATTCAAATTCCCATCTATTCCAACAACATAATCAAAATACTCTTTTCCTTAGCCAGTTGAATTTACTACCTAATATTTATTTATTTTTAACTGCATGTATGTATAGCTATAAAAATAAAAATACATTTGTATATGTTTTAACATATCTCTGTTACTACATCAAGCAAAATCAGCTTGACAGATTTTTATGAAATTTGGAGAGTATGTTTTGAGCAACATGATTTTAAATATAGGCTATGGGGCATGCCTGAAATTTGCTTTGGGGTCCGCTGGGGGGACAGGCAGGCAGTCATTTACCAGAGTAGTTGAAACAGAAGTGAAATAAGAGGTCCATAAGACTGCCAAAAGGAGTAATGAGCCATAAGTATGAAGATGCATTAATATGCCAAGGACAGAGAAAACAATCAGTAGTTTTAAATTTGAGTCCCAAACTGATCATCATAAAGGCAAGTGTGGTTTCCAATCTAGCCACTTCTCACCTGGGTAACTTTAAGTAGAACCATTCAGGCTAAGTAGCATCAGTGACTTATTTAGTTAATTGTGATTAATACATTTTTCTTCAGCAGTTCTGAGGAGGCATTTTTGGAAAGAAGCAGCAATGTGGAGTGAATCCCACCCTCCATCCCAAGTCAGAGTAAGGAAATGTTGGCCCTCTCACCTCACACTGATGAGAGGGGCTTCAACAGAACACTTGGGAGCACTTATTCCCCACAGTTACAAGGTCTTGGGCCCTGATGTCTGACTCTTTCCTACAAATGGAACAGTCCAAAGGCAAGCGGACTAGCCACTACTGACAAGTCAAAGGAATGGTGGATGAGTGGGTTCAGCCCGAACTCCCAGAGTCTGTTGGCACAAAACACGCATAAGCATTTCCCATGGACCAGATGTGTGCCACGCAGGAGAGAGAGCGCCTGAATGTTATTAAGTCCTGTCTGAGTGGGTAACAGACTTGAGCAGAGAGAAATTGTAGGCAGTACCTGATTTCTAGTGCCTGCCTGTGGAAGGACTAAGTCATCAGCCAGAATAAAGAAATATTTGCTATTATCAAGGGATCTGCAGTAACTTGGCAGTAGTAGGAGAAGGTTTCCACCAAAGAATATTTGAGTAACCCATGAAAGGAAGGATTAAACACATGCCAGATCCAGAGGACAGAGGCAGCTTTTGATAGTGCCCATTATGTAGAACTTACTAGAGTAGTCATGGACCACTTAGATTTTCATCCAGAAGCAAGGAAAGAACTAGCTCCAACAAATATTTTTAAAGGGACAGAGGAATAAATATATAGTTGCTTAATGGTTATACCCCAACAGGTATGGTGGTTCAATACACCAAATATACTACATACACATAAGCAACAGTGGAAGGGCACACTCATATAGACATACAATGTGTGATTAGATAAGGTGATTTAGAAGCAGAAAGCAATTTAAGAAGCACTAGTTGTCTGAGAATTATACTGCTCAGGGACTTAGGAGAGCTCCCAACTGTATAGTAAATCGCATTTCTAAGAGCCCTTGGCCTTGTAGTTGAGACTATACCGCCTGACCCCACGTGTCTACTTCTCTTCCTCACAAATCTCATTTCCCATCACTCCCACATGCACATCCTTTGGCACAGCCAGGCAAACTATTCATTATCACTCTCATTATTGATACTTATGTCCAATTTCCCACTCTGCTATGTGCAAAGAAATACTTCTCATTGTTCAAAGAATCCTCAGGACTGGGGAAGATCTAGCTATTGATCTTTTGTGCCTTAGGGTTATGTGTTCTCATGGCTGCTGATCTTCTCGCCCTATGAAGGTTCTGTGGTTCTCAAAACTGGCTACATATTACCAGAGAGCTTTAAAAACAATACCACTGGGGTTTCCCTGGTGGTTCAGTGGTTAAGAATCCTCCTGCCAATGCAGGGGACACAGGCTCGAGCTCTGGTCCGGGAAGATCCCACATGCCACGGAGCAACTAAGCCCATGCGCCACAACTACTGAGCCTGTGCTCTAGAGCCTGCGAGCCACAACTACTGAAGCCCGCATGCCTAGAGCCCGTGCTCCACAATGAGAGAAGCCACCACAATGAGAAGCCCACACACTGCAACGAAGAGTAGCCCCCGCTCGCCGCAACTAGAGAAAGCCCGCACGCAGCAACGAAGACCCAACGCAGTCAAAAATAAAATAAATAAATAAATAAAATAAAAACAATACCACTGACTGGGGCCCCATCCCATAATAGTTGAACCAGAATCTCCAGGGGTTGGTGATGAGCAGAGGTGTTTGTTTTGTTTCTGATTTTTTAAAAGCTCCCCAAGTAATTCTAATGTGCAGCCAGAATTGAGTCTACACTGGCTGAGGTACAATACAGCTAATCAATTTCTTAATGTGGAAGAATGTATAGGTTTTCTAAGCTGGTCCCCTGAGTAATGTTAATAAAATGTCAGCTGTGGTTGTGTAGGTTTTTAGTATTCTCTGACAGGTGAGAATGGAATTAGACATGGCTATGGATAAAATGTTGGGCCTGGAAATAGATCAAAAAAGGGGGAAATGGTTGTGCCAGAGCAGTGGTTCTCAATGCTGAATACACAGTGATATCCCACATTTTAAAAATATGTTTATGAAATGTAAGTAGGAGGCAGTATCTCTATTAACAAAGCAAGACATCAAATTGCCTATAAGGTACAGTCTCAATGATATAAAATAAAATAAATATGTAAAGTCTAAAATGTTAATGGAGGCTATCCTTGAACAAGGGCATTAAGAATAATTATTTCCTTTTTTTAAGCCTTTCCTGTACTTTCTAAATTTTCTTTCATGAGCAAGTTATACTCTTACCTTCAGGAAAAAACAACTCTAAAAAGGGTAAGAAAGAAAACAGTCCCTGAGGGACTTGTAATTCTGATTAACACATCATTCAAAAGGGGGAAAGAGTTGACAAAGGTCCTCCCTTTTTATAACTTATCCAACTGGCAAAATGAGATGAAATTGGCCTCTGTCAGTTGGTGACAGTCCTCTACTTCTAAGGATCCCTCATTTCTTCTTGGGGATCTCTATCTGCCTAGCCACTTACTAGGAATAAGTTTCAGCTTGGTCTCTCAAATGCTGCACATTCTTGTACATACTGAGTTGCCTCCTCCTTAGAATCAGAAGCAGTTCAATACTAACAAAGAAGGATTTTCATTTGTGTTTGGTTTCATTTCACTTTCCCAATTCCATTAAACTGCATGAAGCCAAAGTTTCACAGGTAGCCAATATATAATGAAGTGAAAATCTTAATAAATGTCTAATTTCATGTTGAGCTTTAGATTTTAAAGGCCACTATTTATTTATTTATTTATTTATTTTTTATTTTTTTTTTATAAGGACTTAAAATCCTTCATGGGTTAGGTTTTTTGTTTTTGTTTTTGTTTTTTTAAAGAGCTCCTGACTTATTTATTTATCTATTTATTTTATTTTTTTGACTGTGTTGGGTCTTCGTTTCTATGCAAGGGCTTTCTCTAGTTGTGGCAAGCGGGGGCCACTCTTCATCGCGGTGCGCAGGCCTCTCTTGTTGCGGAGCACAGGCTCCAGGCGCGCAGGCTCAGTAGTTGTGGCTCACGGGCCCAGTTGCTCCGCGGCATGTGGGATCTTCCCAGACCAGGGCTGGAACCCGTGTCCCCTGCATTGGCAGGCAGATTCTCAACCACTGCGCCACCAGGGAAGCCCCCACTATTTATTTATACTGTGATATTCATGTCTTTGAATGATTCTATTTTTAAATAATTGAAACCATTCCATATAGTCAATTTAATGTCTTATTTTGTTAATATGGATACTACACTAAAATTTCATAAGCATATTTTTAAACCAATGGATTATGAGTTTCTTAAATTGGAAAACTCCACTGCACTCATCTTTGTTATCCTCACCACTTAGCAAAGTGGGCGGCACACTGTAGGTGGGGTTGACACTAACAGTGCTCACTAACATCTGGTTTTGCTCTGTATCTAAGATCTAAGACAGATCTTGTTTCGCAGGGACCTTGCAGTTAGGTGGGGCCAAGTGACCTGTTCTGGCCAGTAAACTATGCTGGGACATGACACCTGTCATTTTAGAGCTGAAGCAGTGAAAAGTCCATGAACTACCCTCTAAATTCTCTTCCATAGCTGCAGCAACCAGGAAGCCCCATGTTGAATGGCAGAGCTGCAACAAGATGGGCACGATCAGGAGTCCTGAGTCACCACTTGGAAGGAAGGTGTGTGAAGGAACTGCTGAGCCTGCAGAAGATTTTGCTTGAGCAAGTAATAAATGTTTATATGTTAAGCCACTGAGATACCAGGATTTATTTGTTCCTGAAGCACAGTCTAACCTATCCTAATACTGTAAGCATTCTTGGAAGTTGATTTGAATTTAATCAGAAGCTTTTAATATTTCACTGTCAAAATATGTTTCCTGATAAAACCAAAAGCACCTATGCTTTTGTTTTTTCTACTAAATGTTTCAGCATTTGCTAAACTTAGCAAGGGGAGAAGATAGACTCTTCTGTGCAGGCTACTCCATAACCACAGCCTTAGGGGTTGTAGAAAGGACATGTAAGCCATTAAGCTCATGCTCTAGGCCTCATGTCTCATTTTTGAGCTGCAAGGGAATTTTCAAACCAGTTCCCAACTTGTGTTTACATCTCTGATAGTGGTCTCTAGATACTGTGCGGCACAGCATTTGGTAGAGGACATAAGCTGTTAGATGGATCATTCTTCAAATGTACAGAAGTAAAGAATGAGACTTGGTACATTGTTTTTTTGAAAGGGAAGAGGGTAAATACTAGCTTTAAACCTGCTTACACCGTTGCAAGCTCAAGAACTATAGGAACATGGTACTTCCTTATAGCTAGACATCTATAACTCTCTCTTCCCAGGAATGGTTCTCTGTGTTAAAATGAGCCTTAGTTATGCAATCCATTTTTCAAATAGTGAACAAGATATAAAAGATACCAGACATATGATTCATAAGCATGTGCAGCTAAAAGACAAACATGTGTTTGAAAACCCCTTTTTCTGGGACATTGAGTTTCCAAGGCCATGTGTAGACATACCCCTTTTACTGGAGTGGTGGATTTATAAACCAGTTAGTAACTAGGTGATTGGCTGAATTTAATGGTTGCTAATTGATTCATTACCAGTTAATCTAGACAAAATAATCAAATCACTTGTTTATTTCAGGCTTAGTAGCAATAAAAATCTATTACTCTTTTAAAAACACGGTGCATAGAAGCACCTCACGTTCAGTAACTAAATAGTGTACCATTACTTATTTCAGGGTCTCTCTCCAGCTGCCTTGGCATCCCTTCCAACTCCCTGCCTTCCCCTTCCCCTCAAATCTTTTGAGTTCTTTGAGTAGAGATAAGTCTCAGCAATGCCAAATCCTGTATTTACTTTTAGAAACTGTAGCAGCAGGAGCTTGCTGAATTTCACCTTCAGGGGTGTCATAGATGTTTGCAGCTTCTCTGGTCTATTCATCATCTCCTCTGCAGTGTCCTCACTTAGACTGGCTGCTAAGGCTTGAGAAAGTAAGTATTTAATCTTAGCACACCACCAAAGGGATGAAAGCTACTCTCTATTTTTAAATACCTCAGTGATTCAAATTAAAACCATGGAAGGTCCAGCCATATTAACAAGTGTTGCAGTATATTAATTTCAAATAGGACAACAAAGAGTTTAAAGAAACAACCTCCCACCAAACAAATTCTAAGGCAGGGCACAATCTGAAACAGCCTAGTACAGTGATTTTTTTGAAGACATCATACCCTCTTTGTGGGCAAGAGTTCAAAATTCAAGTCTGAAGGAATCAAGATGAAAATGTAATACTAAATGAGAAGAGAAAGGAAAAGAAAGCTTTTATATAAATTTAGGGACCTATGTCCTCCCCTCATAGATGTAGATATATTCCATGTAATGGCAATTATATGATGGTTCAAGGGGTTACCGCCCTGTTAAAATGGCCCACCTCTGAAATTTTATAACCCAGATAACCTCATGGTGTTATCCAAAAAAATTCTACTTCTAAACTCACTAATTGGACAGATGCAGAAACTTGCCAGTTTATCATAAATAAGATAGGAAACATTTATATCAGGCAATGATATTATCAAGAATACTACATTATAATCCCAGATTGTACAATATTAATAAACAACAGTCCAGGTGTACAGAAAATTATCAAACTATGATCATCTAAAGGCAGGTTGACAGAGTCAGATCATCTAGCCAAAACCATCTCTGTTCAAAGATTGTTTTTTAAGAAAATCCAATGTTCCAGGTACCTGTTTACCGCAGTTTGTAATCCTAGTAAGCGCAAACATACAAATGTTCCACTTTTCTAGTTCAAAATACTTAGTCTCACAGAGGACCTTCAAGATGACAGAGGAGTAAGATGTGGAGATCACGTTCCTCCCCACAAATACGTCAAAAATACATCTACAGGGCTTCCCTGGTGGCGCAGTGGTTGAGAATCTGCCTGCCAATGCAGGGGACACGGGTTCCAGCCCTGGTCTGGGAGGATCCCACATGCCGCAGAGCAACTAGGCCCGTGAGCCACAACTACTGAGCCTGCGTGTCTGGAGCCTGTGCTCCGCAACAAGAGGGGCCACGACAGTGAAAGGCCCACGCACCGCAATGAAGAGTGGCCCCTGCTTGCCACAACTAGAGGAAGCTCTTGAATAGAAACGAAGACCCAACACAGCCAAAGAAATAAAATAAATAAATGAATAAATAAGTCAGGAGTTCTTTAAAAAAAAAAAAAAAAACCTAACCCATGAAGGATTTTAAGTCCTTATAAAAAAAAAAAATACATCTACATATGGAACAACTCCTACAGAACACCTACTGAACGCTGGCAGAAGACCTCACACTTCCCAAAAGGGTCTTGTTTCTCTGACCGAGTGTCAGGCCTGAGCCTCGGAAGTGGGAGAGCCGAGTTCAGGACATTGGTAAACCAGAGACCTCCCAGCCCCATGTAATATCAATCAGTGAGACCTCTCCCAGAGATCTCCATCTCAATGTTAAGACCCAGCTCCACTCAATGGTCAGCAAGCTCCAGTGCTGGATACCCCATACAAAACAACAAGCAGACAGGAACACAACCCCACCCATTAGCAGAGAGGCTGCCTAAAATCATAATAAGGTCACAGACACCCCAAAACACACCACCAGATGCAGTCCTGCCCAACAGAAAGACAAGATCCAGCCTCATCTATCAGAACACAGGCACCAGTCCCCACCACCAGGAAGCCTACACAACTCACTGAACCAAACTTACCCACTGGGAGCAGACACCAAAAACAACGGGAACTATGAACCTGCAGCCTGTGAAAAGGAGACTCCAAACACAGTAAGTTAAGCAAAGTGAGAAGACAGAGAAATACACAGCAGATGAAGGAGCAAGGTAAAAACGCACCAGACCAAACAAATGACGAGGAAATAGGCAGTGTACCTGAAAAAGAATTCAGAGTAATGATACTAAAGATGATCCAAAATCTTGGAAATAGAATGGAGGAAATACAAGAAACATTTAAGAAGGACCTAGAAGAACTAAAGAGCAAACAAACAATGATGAACAACATAATAAATGAAATTAAAAATCCTCTAGAAGGAATCAATAGCAGAATAACTGAGGCAGAGGAAAGGAAAAGTGACCTGGAAAATAATATAGTGGAAATAACTACGGCAGAGCAGAATAAAGAAAAAAGAATGAAAAGAACTGGGGATACTCTCAGAGATTTCTGGGACAATATTAAACTACCAACATTCGAATTATAGGGGTCCCAGAAGAAGAAGACAAAAAGAAAGGGACTGAGAAAATATTTGAAGAGAGTATAGTTGAAAACTTCCCTATAATGGGAAAGGGAATAGTAAATCAAGTCCAGGAAGCACAGAGAGTCCCATACAGGATAAATCCAAGGAGAAACACGCCAAGACACATATTAACCAAACTATCAAAAATTAAATACAGGGCTTCCCTGGTGGCGCAGTGGTTGAGAGTCTGCCTGCCAATGAAGGGGACACAGGTTCGAGCCCTGGTCTGGGAAGATCCCACATGCTGCGGAGCAACTGGGCCCGTGAGCCACAACTACTGAGCCTGCACGTCTGGAGCCTGTGCTCCGCAACAAGAGAGGCCGCGATAGTGAGAGGCCCGCGCACCGTGATGAAGAGTGGCCCCCACTTGCTGCAACTGGAGAAAGCCCTCTTACAGAAACGAAGACCCAACACAGCCAAAATAAATAAATAAATAAATAAATAAATAAATAATAATTAAAGGTGCTAATAATTTTAAAAAAAAAAAGATGAAACTTACAACCTTTAAAAAAAAATTAAATACAAAGAAAAAATATTAAAAGCAGCAAGGGAAAAGCCACAAATACAATGGAATCCCCATAATGTTAATAGCTAATCTTTCAGCAGAAACTCTGCAACCCAGAAGGGTGTGGCAGGACATATTTAAAGTGATGAAAGGGAAAAACCTACAACCAAGATTACTCTACCCAGCAAGGATCTCATTCAGATTCGATGGAGAAATTACAAACTTTACAGACAATCAAAAGCTAACACAATTCAGCACCACCAAATCACCTTTACAACAAATGCTAAAGGAACTTCTCTAGGCAGGAAACACAAGAGAAGGAAAAGACCTACAAACACAAACCCAAAACAATTAAGAAAATGGTAAGAGGAATATACATATCGGTAACTACCTTAAATGTAAATGGATTAAAGGCTCCAACCAAAAGACATAGACTGGCTGAATACAGAAACAAGACCCATATATATGCTATCTACAGGAGAGCCACTTCAGACCCAGGGACACATACAGATTGAAAGTGAGCGGATGGAAAAAGATATTCCCATGCAAATGGAAATCAGAAGAAAGCTGGAGTAGCAATTCTCATATCAGACAAAATAGATTTTAAAATAAAGACTATTACAAGAGACAAAGAAGGACACTACATAATGATCAAGGGATCAATCCAAGAAGAAGATATAACAATTGTAAATATTTATGCACCCAACACAGGAGCACATCACTACATAAGGCAAATGCTAACAGCCATAAAAGGGGAAATCAACAGTAACACAATAATAGCAGCGGACTTTAACACCCCACTTTCACCAATGGTCAGATCATCCAAAATAAAAATAAATAAGGAAACACAAGCTTTAAATGAAACATTAAACAAGATGGACTTAATTGATATTTATAGGGCATTCCATCCAAAAACAACAGAACACACTTCGTTCTCAAGTGTGCAAAGGAACATTCTCCAGGATAGATCATATCTCGGGTCACAAATCAAACCTCGGTAAATTTAAGAAAATTGAAATCATATCAAGTATCTTTTCCAACCACAATGCTGAGACTAGATATCAATTACAGGAAAAAAATCTGTAAAATATACAAACACATGGAGGCTAACGAATATATTACTAAATAACCAAGAGATCACTGAATAAATCAGAGGAAATCAAAAAATTTTGATTTTTTTAATTGTCATTTTTAGAGAAAAATGACAATGAAAACACGACGACCCAAAACCTATGGGTTGCAGCAAAAGCAGTTCTAAGAGGGAAGTTTATAGCAATACAATCCTACCTCAAGAAACAAGACAAATCTCAAATAAACAACCTAACCTTATACCTCAAGCAATTAGAGAAAGAAGAACAAAAAAAAAAAAACCCAAAGTTAGCAGAAGGAAAGAAATCATAAAGATCAGATCAGAAAAAGAACAAAAAAAACAAATGAAGGAAACGATACCAAACATCAATAAACCTAAAGGCTGGTTCTTTGAGGAGATAAACAAAATTGATAAACCGTTAGCCAGACTCATCAAGAAAAAAAGGGAGAAGACTCAAATCAACAGAATTAGAAATGAAAAAGGAGAAGTTACAACAGACACCGCAGAAATACAAAGGATCATGAGAGATTGCTACAAGCAACCATATGCCAATAAAATGGACAGCCTGGAAGAAATGGACGAATTCTTAGAAAAGCACAACCTTCCAAGACTGAACCAGGAAGAAACAGAAAATATAAACAGACCAATCACAAGCACTGAAATTGAAACTGTGATTAAAAATCTTCCAACAAACAAAAGCCCAGGACCAGATGGTTTCACAGGCGAATTCTATCAAACATTTAGAGAAGAACAAACCCCTATCCTTCTCAAACTCTTCCAAAATATAGCAGAGGGAGGAACACTCCCAAACTCATTCTACAAGACCACCATTACCCTGATACCAAAACCAGACAAACATGTCACAAAAAAAGAAAACTACAGGCCAATATCACTCATGAACATAGATGCAAAAATCCTCAACAAACTACTAGCAAACAGAATCCAACAGCACATTAAAAGGATCATACAGCATGATAAAGCAGGGTTTGTCCCAGGAATGCAAGGATTCCTCAGTATACGTACATCAACCAATGTGATAAACCATATTAACAAAGTGAAGGAGAAAACCATATGATCATTTCAATAGATGCAGAAAAAGCTTTCGACAACATTCAACACCCATTTATGATAAAAACCCTCCAGAAAGTAGGCACAGAGGGAGCATACCTCAACATAAAAAAGGCCATATATGACAAACCCACAGCCAACATCGTTCTCAATGGTGAAAAACTGAAATGATTTCCACTAAGAACAGGAACAAGACAAGGCTGCCCACTCTCACCACTATTATTCAACATAGTTTTGGAAGTTTTAGCCACAGCAATCAGATAAGAAAAAGAAATAGGGGCTTCCCTGGTGGCGCAGTGGTTGAGAATCTGCCTGCTAATGCAGGGGACACGGGTTCGAGCCCTGGTCTGGGAAGATCCCACATGCCGCGGAGCAGCTGGGCCCGTGAGCCACAATTGCTGAGCCTGCGCGTCTGGAGCCTGTGCCCCGCGACGGGAGGGGCCGCGATAGTGAAAGGCCCGCGCACCGCGATGAAGAGCGGTCCCCGCACCGAGATGAAGAGTGGCCCCCGCTTGCCGCAACTGGAGAAAGCCCTCGCACGAACCGAAGACCCAACACAGCCAAAAATAAATAAATAAATAAATAAATAAGAAAATCCTTTAAAAAAAAAAAAAAAAAAAAAAGAAATAAAAGGAATCCAAATCAGAAAAAAAGAAGTAAAACTGTCTCTGTTTGCAGATGACATGATACTATATAGAGAGAATCCTAAGGATGCTATCAGAAAACTACTAGAGTTAAGCAATGAATTTGGTAAAGTAGCAGGATACAAGATTAATGCACAGAAATCTCTTGCATTCCTATACACTAATGATGAAAAATCTGAAAGAGAAATTAAGGAAACACTCCTATTTACCATTGCAACAAAAAGAATAAAATACCTAGGAATAAACCTACCTAAGGAGACAAAAGACCTATATGCAGAAAACTATAAGACACTGGTGAAAGAAATTAAAGATGACACAAACAGATGGAAAGATATACCATGTTCTTGGATTGGAAGAATCAACATTGTAAGTATTTGATGATGAAAATGACTCTACTACCCAAAGCAATCTACAGATTAAATGCAGTCCCTATCAAACTACCAATGGCGTTTTTCACAGAACTAGAACAAAAAATTTCACAACTTGTTTGGAAACACAAAAGACCCCAAATATCCAAAGCAACCTTGAGAAAGAAAAACGGAGCTGTAGGAATCAGGCCCCCTGACTTCAGGCTATACTACAAAGCTACAGTAATCCAGACAGTATGGTACTGGCACAAAAACAGAAATATAGATCAATGGTACAGGATAGAAAGCCCAGAGATAAACCCATGCACATATGGTCACCTTATCTTTGATAAAGGAGGCAAGAATATACAGTGGAGAAAAGACATCCTCTTCAATAAGTGGTGCTGGGAAAACTGGACAGCTACATGTAAAAGAATGAAATTAGAACACTTCCTAACACCATACACAAAAATAAACTCAAAATGGATTAAAGACCTAAATGAAAGGCCATACACTATAAAACTCTTAGAGGAAAACAGAGGCAGAACACTCTATGACATAAATCACAGCAAGATCCTTTTTGACCCACCTCCTGGAGAAATGGAAGTAAAAACAAAAATAAACAAATGGGACCTAATGAAACTTAAAAGCCTTTGCACAGTAAAGGAAACCATAAGCAAAATGAAAAGACAACCCTCAGAATGGGAGAAAATATTTGCAAACGAAGCACCTGACAAAGGATTAATCTCCAAAATATACAAGCAGCTCATGCAGCTCAATATCAAAAAACAAACAACCCAATCCAAAAATGGGCAGAAGACCAAAACAGACATTTCTCCAAAGAAGATATACAGATTGCCAACAAACACATGAAAGGATGCTCAACATCACTAATCATTAGAGAAATGCAAATCAAAAGTACAGTGAGGTATCACCTCACAGTGCTTAGAATGGCCATCATCAAAAAGTCTACAAACATTAAATGCTGGAGAGGGTGTGGAGAAAACAAACCCTCTTGTACTGTTGGTGGGAATGTAAATTGATACAGCCACTATGGAGAACAGTATGGAGGTTCCTTAAAAAACTAAAAATAGAACTACCATACGACCCAGCAATCCCACTACTGGGCATATACCCTGAGAAAACCATAATTCAAAAGGAGTCTTGTACCACAATGTTCATTGCAGCACTATTTACAATAGCCAGGACATGGAAGCAACCTAAGTGTCCATCGACAGATGAATGGCTAAAGAAGATGTGGCACATATATACAATGGAATATTACTCAGCCATAAAAAGAAACGAAATTGAGTTATTTGTAGTGAGGTGGATGGACCTAGAGTCTGTCATACAGAGTGAAGTAAGTCATAAAGAGAAAAACAAATACCGTATGCTAACACATATATATGGAATCTAAAAAAAAAAAAAAAAAAAGGTTCTGAAGAACCTAGGGGCAGGATAGGAATAAAGACGGACGCAGATGTAGAGAATGGACTTGAGGACATGGGGAGGGGGAAGTGTAAGCTGCGACGAAGTGAGAGAGGGACATGGACATATAAACACTACCAAATGTAAAATAGATAGTTAGTGGGAAGCAGCCGCATAGCACAGGAGATCAGCTCGGTGCTCTGTGAGCACCTAGAGGGGTGGATTAGGGAGGGTGGGAGGGAGACACACGAGGGAGGGGATTTGGGGATATACGTATACATATAGCTGATTCACTTTGTTATACAGCAGAAACTAACACACCATTGTAAAGCAATTATATTCCAATAAGGATGTTAAAAAATTTTTTCTATATATGTACTTGGATCTATTCCTGAAAAAAAAAAAGTTCTCATCGCAAGAAAAAAATTTGTAACTATGTATGGTGACTGATGTTAACTAGATTTGTTGTGGTGATCATTTCACAATATATACTAATATTGAATCATAATGTTGTGTACCTAAAACTAATATAATGTTGTATACCAATTATACCTCACTTAAACTGAGAACAATTAAAAAAAGAAACTTAATCTGCTCTGAAGTGTGAGAGTACAATCATTATATAATCATCAAATACTTATATCACTCCCAAAGAGGGCATCCTCAGAATGGCTGTTCTCTAAGTATCAAAGAATTAGGCCTTCCATGCCTACTTGTCCATTAAATTAAAAAACTCCAACTTCCATATCTGTGTAGAGTGCTTTCTTTTGAAGTGTGAGGGCATGTGGATAGAGCTCAAGAGGGGTTGATTTTTTCCAGTTCTCACAACCACTGACCTATTTAGAACAGATATTTTACAACTAGAGAAACTGAGACTCTGAGAAACCTGCTCTGAAAAAGCCAACACAGCATGCTAATGACGGAAATGGAAGCTACACACAAATGCCTGACCCCTGATATGTCATTTTTCCAGCTCTTTGTACTACTAACTTCGTATTTTCGGGTTCTACCTACTCCTTGGTTCTGCATATGATTCCTTGCTTCTCAACTCAAATTCAAGTTCCCTCCACCATTCCCGCCTAACCCCTTTGCTTCCATGACCACATAACTGATCACAAGGAAGACTCTGAGGTTAGAGTCAATCCAGGACTTACTGAGTTGAAACCCACTTGAACACAACACAACACAGTGCAATCATCAGAATGGCTGAGCACCTAAACTCAATGGTCGTGATGTCAAAGTGCCAAAAATGAATTATAGGCCAAACTATAGGCCAATTATATATCAAATTATAGTGATGTTATGGGTCTATTACTGTTGACTGACATTTTTTTCCTGGTGATTGATACTAGACAATAGCATTGGTTTAAATTTCAGTTGTAAAAGAAGTTAAATAGAAGGAATCCTGTTTAGCAAATAATATATAAATACAGTCAATATCTTCTTCCTGTATCCCACGGCCCAAACCAATGGCAGATAGGAGACCCTCAAAGGATTGCAGCCTCCATGCTTCTCAGGACCTGACTCAGAAGTGGGCAAGAGGATTCTGCTCAGTCATCTGTGTGTACTGTGATGCTCCTAGCCCAGGAGGACATGGATGGCTACTGCCTTACCCCATGCAAGATGTGGTGGGACCAGGTGTCTGAACCCCGTCCACCCCTTGCCCACGGCCAGGCCCCAACCTCAGACAGAAGGCAACAGCTCTGCAGGTCAGATGTTCAGGCAGGCTTAACTAGATTCTCTGCTGAGAAAATTCAAGGAATTCACCAGGATTGGGCTTTTTCTTATCTTGGAGGCTCTGGGGAAAAATCCGCTTTCAAATTCATTCAGGTCGTCCACTAGGGGGTCTCTGCTCCTTGGCTTCCTCCATCTTCAATCCGACAACAGAGCATCAAATCTTTCCCATGCTTCAGATCTCTCTGATTTCTCTTCTGCTACGAGCTAGAGAAAACCCTCTGCTTTTAAAGGGCTCATGTGATTTGATTAGTCCCACCTAGATAAACTCCTTATCTTAAAGCCAACTGCTTATCAACCTTTTGCCATGTAATGTAACATAGTCACTGGAGTACACCCAGGCAAAGGTCATGGGATCATCCTAAAATTTTTACCTACCACAGTTAGAAATATGTTCATTTGGCATTTGGAAATACCTTTCCAGGACTTAGGAAAATGTTAGGGATAGAAATCTAGATTTAGGATCCATTACCTTTAGGTAATAGATTTATAAAACATAAATGCATGTACAAATATAATACTACTAGTTCAGCAATATCTTTTACCATAGAATCACAAGAAACAAATGGACAGGGCAATGTTTTGTGTGTTAGATATTGTTGACATTATCCCTAAGAGTAACACTGGGTTACTTTGACTGTCCATTTAGGAAGCTCAATTCCAGTTTCTTTAATTTATTCTAGAAGATACAAAAGGACTAGATGAGATTTCCTGGATTCCAACCATTTCAACACAAAAGGAAACCGACCTAACTGTCACATGATAATGAAATTCTGTGCGTCTACGTGCGTGTGTGTGTTTAAGTATTAAAATACTTTTTGCCATTTTTTAAATAAATGAGTAGGCTACACAGCATCAAATACATTCAATTAATGTATTTCTCCAAAATGAGCAATTCATTTTCAGTTATGTGTCTCTTCTGTCAGGATTCAGGTAGTTTCCTGTAAAGGAGGACAACAGGAATTTGATATATGTCTTTATTGGTTTAGAAAGCTTTTATTTAAATCTTATTCAAAACAAAAAAACTTGTAGAGCTAAATTTTCCTCTGTGCCTGTGCATTAAATTAGAGGGAAACAGATATCTTATTTATTCACTTTTCCTCTTCTCTTTCCCCACCTTTTCCTCTTGGAAAATTTATCTCTGTCCATATTAGTGATTCACTCTTCCCTTGCAGGGGGCTTTCTTAAGTTGTCAGCAGACAAAGAACAGCATTAAAGACTTGCTCAGAGAATGAAGAAGGCCAGTGTGAAAGATTAGGAATGTGAGAACTGAGAAGGAACCAACCAACCTCTCTGCAACTTCTCAGGAGAGCCCAGACCTTGGAACTCAGACCTTCACCCTGCCACTCTGTCTTAGGCACCCAGAGTATTTGACTCAACTCAGCAAACCTATGTTGAGTGCCTACCACACACACCCACTCTATCCCTCTTACTCTTCTTTCCCAATTTACCAGTAAAAATCTACTTAAAATAATATGTGGAGTACTGGGTTTTAATATATTATGTGCCCATACATACACACACACACACAAAACAGTGCATGCTATAAGATTTCACATTTCTACCATTAAAATGTGATATATTTTTGTGTGTCTGTTTAGCAACAAATGAAGGTATATGCTATGGATAACACTAGATTTCATAGGGAACTTTTTCAATCAAGGAGAAAGGTACATTGTCGCCAGATGCTCATTTTATTTCAGATTTCTGTGTACTGTAGTTTGCTAAGATTTTAAATCAACAATGATAACTATAAGAAGTCCCTGATAATAATGGCAGTATATGTTACAAGTCATCTCCATATGCAAAAGCAGTCTTGTAGGAGATGAAACACAATATTGTAATTAGAAATAGATGGATTCAATAAATATTAAGCAGTAAAAAATATTATTCATTTAGTCATTTCCTTCTCAGTAGCACCTGCAATTCAGGCTCATCCTAACATCTGACCCATGAAATTAAGATGATAAGGAGTTATTGAAAGAGAAGATGGAGAGAATTTAAGTCATGGCTTTTTGAAATTCCAGTATGCTTTTTTTTTTTTTTTTTTAAAGGATTTTCTTATTTATTTATTTATTTATTTATTTATTATTTTTGGCTGTGTTGGGTCTTCGGTTCGTGCGAGGGCTTTCTCCAGTTGCGGCAAGCGGGGGCCACTCTTCATCGCGGTGCGGGGACCGCTCTTCATCGCGGTGCGCGGGCCTTTCTCTATCGCGGCCCCTCCCGTCGCGGGGCACAGGCTCCAGACGCGCAGGCTCAGCAATTGTGGCTCACGGGCCCAGCTGCTCCGTGGCATGTGGGATCTTCCCAGACCAGGGCTCGAACCCGTGTCCCCTGCATTAGCAGGCAGATTCTCAACCACTGCGCCACCAGGGAAGCCCTCCAGTATGCTTTTAACAATTGCAAGTCGATGCTTCTTCCCCTCTCCCCACCTAAATGGTAAACAAGAAATAACTGGCAGATGGACAAATGAATGCATTTCAGTGAGTCCCATTTATAATTCTATGAGTTACATTTCGTTATTTTGATAGAATCAGACTTCAAGATCAGGTGTTCCAGATAATCCTAACAAGCACAAATTTTAAACTATTTTGCCTACATTTCCTGGTTATTTACAACCTGTGTGACCAATTGGAGCATTTCTTTGAATTGAATTGACCAGTCTGGTCAAGTTAGTCCGGTAGTTCAGAGCCCCACTTTTTTCTTTTAGAGAAGAATTCCTCCCCTTCATCACAATGAAACTTCAATAAACTCCACCTTCAACCAAGTCCACCTAGTCTTCTCCTAGTCTCAGTTTTGCCTCTAGGCTGCCTGGAGTAGCAAGAAGCAGGCCAGATTAGCTCTTTGCCAGCTGATCTGATAAACTAATCTGACAGAGATGAATGCTTTTTAGGAAGGTTGCTGTTTTGCCTTTTGGAAAATGGATGCTGAAAGCAGCCCAGGCTTTGGCTATTGAAATTACTTGGGTCTCTTCTCAATGAAAAGTTGGCCTTACATGACTCTCATGGTAAATAACTATTCTTTAAATACTTTTCAATAACTAATAATAATAACAGCAACAATGATAATACATAGCTCCATTTTTTTCATTTCACTAAAACTAAGCATTGTACATACTGTATTCCCTAAATTAGGGGACAAAGTCTCATTCAGCCTTTCTGAATTCTCCTGAGAGAAAGAAGCTGCTATTAAGCTGATAAATCACCAGAATGTTTTCCAGGGTTTGGTTTAGGGAATTGCTTCCATCTGTGAGTGGCAAACTTATTCCCTCCTAGAAAATTCTCCCTTCTTCTAAAATACTAAAAGCACCCCTGGAGTACTTTAAGGACAGACAGCTGGCCTCAGGGCTTCTAATGCTTTTTTAAGTTATAACTCTCCTCAGAGGCCCTAGGGCTGGGTGCAGCCTGGTGATTTGCAGCCTTGCTGGTCACCATTCCACCTGCTCAACTCCAGGCAGGTGCAAGGCATTTCTAACTTTGCTCAGCAGCCCTCCTGATTCTCCTTGTGCTAAAGCCTTGGGGTGTGTGTTTTCAGACGATAGCGGCTCATGGATATATGCAGGTCCCCAGTGTCAGACTAAACTCAGGGCATAGCAGAGGAAGAAAACAGCTAGAAATCTAGAAAGGTGAACAAAGGTAAAGGCCAGGTTTAAAGGACAAGAGTAAGTCAAGGGAGAGTCAGGGATTCCATCCCAGGTCAAGACTGAGTCAAGATCAAAGCTGGACATGTAACCAGAGATCATGAAGAAATGAAGGCAGAGCAAGGCAATGGGTTCAAGGACATGGAAAAAGCAAACAGACATGAAAATGAGAAAACCTGGGTTTTGATTTCACTCTACCCAGGGTCTCAATTTATGTATCTGTAAAATGAAGCTCTGAAATGAAATTATCTCCGTCATTTAGATATTGAGTCTATAAGGCCATATAAACAGTCATACACACCACACTATTTAGAGACCAAAGCAGGACAATGAGCTGGAGCCAATTAAATAATCAGATCAAATATAGACAAAAACAACAGCAATTTGAAACCAAGTAAAAGTCTGCCTCAGAGAATCTCTCACAGGCATCTTGTTATCTGCATCCTTTCAGACACTCTGCTAGGCATTGTAGACGACCCTAGAAATAAAAATCATGCTCCTTTCCCTCTAGGAGGTTGCATCTTCGGTGGAAGGAAAAGGTCCACTTTTATACAATTTTTTAAATTTATTTATTTATTTATAAAAATATATATGATATGATAGTTCAGAAAAACAATAACTAAAATGGCAAAAGATAACACTAAAGGCATTCCTGGGAGAGAGTCCAGGACTTCTCCAATTACTGTGCCTCAGGTCCACATGGTTGATCTGCTTTAGATGGGCTGCTTTCCAAGGAAACACTCAGCAGGTACTAACTCCCAATCGTAGCATAGTCAAGTAGAAGCTTGGGTTTATCTGGCATTTATGACTGTCTGAAGCTTAAAATCCTTCCATTAACTTTTGTAGCCCCTGCCAACCTCCAAATATATTATATTGATTGGATTTCATAAAAAAATCTAAACCAGACTGTAGCCTCAGGTATCATGCCTGGAAAACAGCAAGATACTATTGGGCAAATACTTTAGGTCTAGGTCAGAAGTGAGTCCTACCCAGTAGAAGGCAATCATTACCATAAACTTAGAAAGACATTTACTCCCCTCTGTTGTTAATCAACAAGCCATTGAGCATACACCCTGCTAAGAGTGGTTATGAGCAGAAGCCATGAGTTTGGATTTCAGGCAGGATCAATGGCTGAGAGGCCAGAAATAGAGCTGAGTCCCATCATGTGAAGATGGAGCTCTGAGGAGGGAAATAGTCTGCTGCCCACTTCAGTTTTATCCTATGCCTGCTGTGCTGATTATGGCCACAAGAATATCAGCGGCAAATTAATTCTGCTCCTGACTGGCTTGGAAAAAGAAGCTAGGATTTCACAACATCAGGTGAGGGTTCCCTGAGTTTCCAGAGTTTTATAACACTGGTGAGAGTTTCACTTTTTTTCCCTTCATGGTATCCCCTTCTTAAGGCAAATAAAAAGTTGTCCAGTTGTACAAATGGCAACAAAACTCTAGCATTAGAAATACATGGAGAACTAAGGATTCCAGTTACTTTCCAAGTTCATCATATTTCTGTTGGTCCAAGATCACACTTGGAATCTCAGAAAATACCTCCGCCAGAAACCCCAACATCTTTCACAAACTGCCTACTTGCAAGTTTGTCAGCCACAATACACTAAAGGAAAGTTTTATGAAAAGGTTTGTTTCACTTAGCTTTTTAACCAAGCAAGAAATTTGACATTATAAAACAGAGAAACCATACTGGTTTAAAGTTAATAGTGGCCTTACAATAAGCTATCCCCAGCATCATTCACAGCTGCTTGGATTAAAGACCTTTTGATTTGGGGATCTGCCATCTACTGAATACCTCTTCAATAATTTGCCCTCAGATGAGAATAATGATCTTTTATGGTATGTTTCCTCTTATGCGCAAATGCAGCCATTGCCAGTGCTGGTCTGAAGCCTCCTACTTATGAGTTACACCTTTGTTTCTTGTTGGAGCCATTGGCCCTCTGGCCTGATGGTTTTGCATATGACAGAGAGAGATTTATACCTTCCTCCAACTCCCACCCACACCCCACCCAAAATACTGGGCATTGAACATTGGTACTGAAAGTATGGGAACTTCCTCTTTGACCCTTGGTTAGATATGGTTATAGACTACATCTACCCTATTTGAAGTGAGCCAGTGCCTTTAATTCCACAAGATACAGTCACTGCAGTCTCATAACTGTACTGGAGATGCCAAAGATACCATCTATTATGCCATACCTCTTCTCATGAAGTGAGTTGTGCTCCCATCACAACTTACGTATCATGACATAGCTCTTCCCCTTCCATATTGTGGCAAAGCTTATTAGAGCTAGAAGTGATCACCTGACCCAAGCTTGGCCAATCAAATTCTTTCTTACGCGAATTTGGAACTGGGACACAGAGCCTCTAGCCAATCTGTTCTGGGTACTTGAACATGTGGTCACGTAGTACACTCTCTATATTATAAGAGTAAATAACTCTAAAGAGAAAAAAGGAAATTGGTGGATACAAAGCTGAGATGCAATGCAAAATGCAAGAGATAGAGAAATCAACATTAACTGAACTTTGGCTCATGTTACACACTCAGTGTGGGTCACCTGGGATGCTGTGTTCATTGTAGTCTTTCAAGCAGGCTAAAAGGAGATTTATCTTGACACATGCTTTCCAGATCTCTGAGACAGGAAAAGGAAAGGTAGAAAATTACACACCAGCTCGTTTCCACCCCAAAGTGACAATGTCACATCTGCTTACATTTCATTAGCAATACCAAGTCACACAGCTCTAACTTCAAAGGGTGTGAGAAAATGAAATCCTACCATGTTCCCAGAGGGAAGAAAACTTTGATATGACTTCCATGCCATCCTTAGGCTTTTTTCCCTCCAAATAAAAATATATAACCGTCTTTTCTTGGCTTCCTGCTCTTCTCTGAAACTGTTCTTACCATGGTCACTAGTGACTGATATTTGTTAAATCCAATTAACACTTTTTAGTCCTTACTTTACCTTCTCTTCCACCTCTCTCTTTCTCTCTCTCTCTATTTGCTGCGATAAATTATCCCTTAACATCATCATTTTCTCCAGCTCAGGCTTCAGTGATACCACTGCTTCCCTCCAATATCCTTATCCATTTCTTCCCCTTTCCCTTCTTATTACATGCACACAACCAGGCGCTCCCTGTGGCCCACTAAAGTCTGTTCCTCATTACTCCTTAGTGAATTATACCACCGTTCTCCAGTCATCAGCATCAAAGTCTGGGTGTAGTCTGCAGCGTCCTCCTCTCCTTCCTCTGCCCTATATTTTGGTGACCAGGTCCTTGCTACGACTTCTCACTTGGTTTACTTCCACAGCCTCCTAAAGGTTCTCCTTCCACCAGCATCAGCCCATGAGTCTTATTCTGCACAAATGATTAGGGTCATCTTTCTAAATATTATTATGTCACTCCCTTGCTTAAAACTTTAATGGTTTCTAAATGCCTTAGGCTATTGTCCAAAATCCTTCAAGTGCTTTATAAGGTCTTCAAGATCTGCCCATGATTACTTCACCAGTTATATTTATGGCCTTGGCCCTCTCCCTCCGAGTTATGCTCTGAATCACCTGTATTTCCCAGAACTGCCCCTGATGATTAAAATCTCCATGTCTTTGAGCATGTGGTATTTAATAGACACCTTTCCTTCCTATTCAGGTTAACTCCACTGAGACTTAGCTCACTTATCATTCCTTCCAAGGAGTGTTCTTTGATCCTCCCAGTCCTAATCAGAATCTCCCTGCTATGTGTTCTAAGAACAACTTGAGCTTACCTCAATCTCGATAGTAGGTTATCAAAAATATGTTTTTCCTATAAGACACTGATGAAAGAAATTAAAGATGATACCAACAGATGGAGAGATATACCATGTTCTTGGATTGGAAGAATCAACATTGTGAAAATGACTATACTACCCAAAGCAATCTACAGATTCAATGCAATCCCTATCAAATTACCAATGGCATTTTTTATGGAGCTAGAACAAATCATCTTAAAATTTGTATGGAAACACAAAAGACCCCGAATAGCCAAAGCAGTCTTGAGGGAAAAAAACAAAGCTGGAGGAATCAGACTCCCTGACTTCAGACTATACTACAAAGCTACAGTAATCAAGACAATATGGTACTGGCACAAAAACAGAAACATAGATCAATGGAACAAGATAGAAAGCCCAGAGATTAACCCACGCACCTATGGTCAACTAATCTATGACAAAGGAGGCAAAGATATACAATGGAGAAAAGACAGTCTCTTCAATAAGTGGAGCTGGGAAAACTGGACAGCTACATGTAAAAGAATGAAATTAGAATACTCCCTAACACCATACCCAAAAATAAACTCAAAATGGATTAGAGACCTAAATGTAAGACTGGACACTATAAAAACTCTTAGAGGAAAACATAGGAAGAACACTCTTTGACATAAATCACAGCAAGATCTTTTTTGATCCACCTCCTAGAGTAATGGAAATAAAAACAAAAATAAACAAATGGGACCTAATGAAACTTCAAAGCTTTTGCACAGCAAAGGAAACCATAAACAAGACGAAAAGACAGCCCTCAGGATGGGAGAAAATATTTGCAAACGAATCAACAGACAAAGGATTAATCTCCAAAATATATAAACAGCTCATGCAGCTCAATATTAAAGAAACAAACACCCCAATCCAAAAATGGGCAGAAGACCTAAATAGACATTTCTCCAAAGAAGACATAGAGATGGCCAAGAGGCACATGAAAAGCTGCTCAACATCACTAATTATTAGAGAAATGCAAATCAAAACTACAATGAGGTATCACCTCACACCAGTTAGAATGGGCATCATCAGAAAATCTACAAACAACAAATGCTGGAGAGGGGGTGGAGAAAAGGGAACCCTCTTGCACTGTTGGTGGGAATGTAAATTGATACAGCCACTATGGAGAACAATATGGAGGTTCCTTAAAAAACTAAAAATAGAATTACCATATGACCCAGCAATCCCACTACTGGGCATTTACCCAGAGAAAACCATAATTCAAAAAGACACATGCACCCGAATGTTCATTGCAGCACTATTTACAATAGCCAGGTCATGGAAGCAACCTAAATGCCCATCAACAGACGAATGGATAAAGAAGATGTGGTACATATATACAATGGAATATTACTCAGCCATAAAAAGGAACGAAATTGAGTCATTTGTTGAGACGTGGATGGATCTAGAGACTGTCATACAGAGTGAAGTAAGTCAGAAAGAGAAAAACAAATATCATATATTAACGCATGTACATGGAACCTAGAAAAATGGTACAGATGAGCCGGTTTGCAGGGCAGAAGTTGAGACACAGATGTAGAGAATGGACATATGGACACCAAGGGGGGAAAACTGTGGTGAGCTGGGGATGGTGGTGTGCTGAATTGGGCGATTGGGATTGACATGTATACACTGATGTGTATAAAATTGATGCCTAATAAGAACATGCAGTATAAAAAAAACAAACAAAACAACTAATACTAAACTTTCATTGGGTTATTTGTATGGAAATATGTTAATATAAATGTTTCAGACATTACATGAAATTTCTAAAAATCTTATATGTTCTGGTATAATGTTATAAGTCATAATCCTAGTTATTACTTTAAAATGTGTATCTCAGAAATAACTAATTTTCTTGTCAACTGCATTATTATGAACTTTCATCAAATCTTTAACTGTGGTCATTTTTAAGTCTTTTGTCATTTACAGACAGTTCTGGGTGTACTCTGATGCTTTTGCAAATATGTTCCTATAAAAGGGTTTCATCTTCAAGAAATTCATGGAAAAGACTCTGACAAGTACAGGTTTCTGGTAACTGACTGTACTGCTGAACTGAATGAGTAAGCATTTTCAGAACTCTAATGAAAAACTGATGAACTCATAAAAGTGCTAACAAAAGATCAAGATGAAAAAAAAAATTAATTACATGGGACTGAGTGAACTGATGAGGATGAGTATAATTTTTGTGACTTTCTGTCTGAATTAAAAAAAAAAAATCCCACAAGGACTCAGAGGCAAAGAACATACAAATCAATTTTCACTGCAAAGTAAAGGAGCTGTCACAGTGGAGGATTACTGGACTGAATGTCAATATCATGACATAGTATGAGTGTGTTTCATGTTTGGTAATTGCAATCATTGTTGCTTTTGTTGTAGTCATCCATGTACAATGCTTGGTGTCAGTCTATTTATCTCTTGTAAAAATAAAATACAGTGTGTGTGTGTGTAAAAAAATATATATATATGTTTTTCTAGTTAACATTTCATCTTTCTTCCCTACTATGAATTCCATAAGGAAAGACTCAGCTTTACTGATTTTTGTGTCTTCAGGGTCTAATACAGTGTCTGACACATATTAGAAGCTCAATAAATACCCATTAGGTGAAGTAATTAATCAATAAAGCCCTATATCCTTATGAACACCAAATTCTGAAACTGTGCTCGGCGGGGCAGAAAGGAGGAAAAATGTGGCTTTTATATACACACACACACACACACACACACACATCGCCTTAGGCTAATATATGCAAATATGGCCTATATAATTACCTCTACAAAGTAATTACTCAGCAATGATGCCCTGTCCTGGATCTCTGGGTAGTTCATGCTGCACTTTGTCCTTCTGTGATAACTGCCTTGCTTTTTGCCTTTGAGATTCAGTTTGAGGGACAAGTGACTTATCTTGTACTAAGAGTTCATATTCCTTAGAATTGTGTGTTAACTTGTTTTTATAAACTAAACATATCTATTGAAGGCCTATGTGTTGGTTTCCCTGGAGATGCAAAATCCCTGCCCTCAAGGAGTTACAGCCTAAGCAGGGAGCTAAGTTCTCAGCTGAATGGAAATAGCACTTACTGTAAAGAAACAGCATTGCAGAATAGGAAAGAGCTTGAGAGCTGAAGTCTGTACATCTCAATCTGAGTCTTAGCTCTTGCCTAATATCACAGAACACCTAACCAGCATTTACCTCTCTTTTCTATGACTTCATTTTCTTATTTGCAAAAAGTGTAAAATAATAAAATACTAAAAGATAAAATGTAGATTATGATAATAATAGTAATAATCTCTTACATGAAGTTTAATTGATATGAAAGTACTTTATAATAATAGCTACCATTTACTGCACACTTTACTACACAATCACTTAGATTCTTAATTTTACATTCACATTCTTAATTTTATCTAATTCATGTAACAAGCCGATGTAGCATTATAATCTCCATGATACAGATGGAGAAATAGTGGTTCAGAGAGGTTAAGTAACTCAGCCTATATCACACAGCTGGAGACAGCAGACCAGGATTCAAACCCCAATCTGTATCACCCAAAGGCCAGGGATGCTAACCATTATATTACACTGCCTACTTTCAAACTGCCATGTAAATGTAATTTATGTACTCAGTTGTTCATATATAAGCACTATGATGAAGTAGAGCACATGCTATAAATGAAAGT
The DNA here is from genome assembly GCF_949987535.1 of Balaenoptera acutorostrata. Classification (NCBI taxonomy): domain Eukaryota; kingdom Metazoa; phylum Chordata; class Mammalia; order Artiodactyla; family Balaenopteridae; genus Balaenoptera; species Balaenoptera acutorostrata. The sequence continues at coordinate 66,766,031 of NC_080075.1, forward strand.
TGCCAATTAACCAAATTGTTTAGATTTTTCCATCTGTACAATGAGTGAGTCGGATCACATTAAATGAGACACTGTATCAAGCACTCTGCACAGCAGAGAGTACAGTATTCAAAAATGCTAGCTAGATTATTGCTAAATTCCTTTCTATAATTCTGTGACATTTCATTCACATACAACTTTTTCAGAGGGCTAGGGTAACAAAGCATGGGATTTATATCAGAAGATACAAACTTATAAACCAGGCACTTATTTATGGAGGCCCTGAAGGCTCTGGTAGTTTTGGGGGACTGTAAGGAACTCATGTTCAGATAAGCCACCACAATTATCCAGGAAACTTGTTACCATTTTGCAGGTGCTGAGAATCTGTCCCAACTTTTTTAAACAGCCCAGGCTCAGAATTCATTCTCCAGCTAATTAAAAGCACAGTGTGTTCATGTTTTTCCCAGTGGACTCAATGCTACAGGAAGAGAAATTTCATGTTTTGTTTATCTAGTAGGAAGAGGGTGGTGGAATTGGCCAGGTGTGACCACCCTATTCAAAGAGCACCAAAGTATTTTTTTTTAAAAACAGCTTTGAAATTCTCATTTGTTGTAGATGGTTGGCCACCACCACCCTTCTTGTGTAATAAGCTCAACTTATGAGCTACAACAAAGCAGTCAGAGATAAACAAGCATTGTTGTCCACTCAGAGAGCCAGACAGACCAGAAGACAAGAATCCAGGAGTAAGCCAAGATTTTAGGGCCTGATATGCATCAAAATCTAGGGAATACAGAATGAGTCATGATGAAAGTTAATGCTATCTAGAAAGAGTCTGAAAAGACAGGCGTTAAGACATCATACAGGGCTTCTTTCAAACACAAGCCTAGTTAACCCTCACAACCTTGGGGGCATAGGTATGATTAAACTCAGTTTATAGATGGAGAAACTGAGCTTCAGGGAATTCAAGTGACTTGTCAGACGTTACAAAATTAGTAAGAGATTTAGGGGAAGGGAGATAGGTAATTAATTAAAAGTAAACAACTATTATGTGAATTTTTTTTAAAAGATTTAAACAAAGTGATATGAGAGAGTAATTAGAGGTAAGGCTAATATTAGCTAGATGGAGTATATATTAGATATACCATTGAATAACAAATTACCACAAACTTGGCAGCCTAAAAAAACACATATTTATTATCTCAGTTTTTGGGGGCTAGGAGTCTAGGCATGGCTTAGCTGGGTCCTCTTCTTAGGGTCTTCTGAGGCAGCAATCAAGGTGTCAGCAGGACTGTTTTCTCATCTAGGCTTCACTGAAGAAGAATCCACTTCCAGACTCACTCAGGTTGTTGGCAGAATTTATTTTCCTGCAACTGTAGCACTGAGGTCAAGCTCCGTGATAGCCTTTGGAGGGAAGCTTACCTAAGTCCCTTGCCACATGGACATTCCCAATACGGCTACTTATTTCATCAAGTTAATAAGGAAATTCTCTAGCACAACAGATTCTTACATAATGTAGCATAATCATGCAAGTCATAGTCCATTCCTTGTGCCATATCCTATTGGTTAGCAGCAAGTCACAAGTCCATCCATACTCAGAGCAGGGGAATGGACAAAGGCATGAATATCAGCAAGCAGGAGTCATGAAGACCATCTTAGAATCTCAAAGTTTAAATATTCTATCCAATAATTTTACATAGCCTTAATTTCATAGGTATGTAACTATGCCTACTAGCCCAGCCATAGTTCTACAATATACACATAAAATGGACACATCTATGCAATATAAGAGAAAACAATATCCTGTTATTGGTTGCCCTATATATCCTTTTATTTATGTATTTTTCAGTTTTTTGCAGGCTATTTTGAGATGAGGTAGAGCATCCTGAAGGGCATTCTGTTATACCAATGCTACGATCACCTTTTTCGTTTGCTCTTGTAGAATTTTGCTGATTTCACTATTTTAATCAAATCATGAGAGATTTCTGGCCACAGTTCTGGCCCCTCCTCTAGAATTATGCTGGAAAACAAACTTCTAAATATGAATTTCTAAATCATGTTAGAATTTTTAAATACCAACCAATGTATATAAATTATTGCAGCCTCATAATAATCTGAGCACATATAATGGCTGCTTCATTTTTTTATCTAAATTTAGCATAAATCAAGCTTATGTGGTAATATAACAGCTTCAAAGAGGAAGTGGCAATTCTGTAAGTAACTGAAGGCCTCAAGGTCACATACACCTCTGCAACTGAGGGACTCCCTAGTCTAATACCTGCTATTCTCTTATTACCCTCAGATAATTTGATAATTTAATTATTTGAATGGTATCCCAAAGAACTACAAATCTCCAAGGAAAGATTTTCATTCCAATAAGTGCATTCTAAGGAATATTGCTTATAAAGATGTTAAAAAAAATTAAAAAATAAAGAATATTGATTAGACAAAAAATAGATTTATAAAGGGAACTTGGAACTTTTAAAATACCGCTGCATTGATTTTCTTCAAATTTCCTGCGTGCAGAAATAATCTTTTACTGGAAGAAAACTGTCACTTTGTTGAGAATTTAAGGGAGAAAGCCTATGATCTGAGATTAGATTAGCCTTAAGATCTAACCCCAAATTTTCTGCACTTGCTTAGTTTCTTTTTTTGTAATATGTGGATAATCCCCACCATAGGATTTTTGTAAGAATTTATGAGCTCAGTCAGAGGGCACAGAGTTGCTTCTGGAAGTAACATCACGATGGCTGCCCAAGAAGAACCCCAAGTTCAGTTCAAACTTGTATTGGTTGGTGATGGTGGTACTGGAAAAACTACTGATACATTTGTGAAACGTCATCTGACTAGTGAATCTGAGAAGTATATAGCTACCTTGAGTGTTGAGGTCCATCCCCCTGTGTTCCATACCAACAAAGGACCTATTAAGTTCAATGTATGGGATACAGCTGGTCAGAAGAAATTTGGTGGACTGAGAGATGGCTATTATATCCAAGCTCACTGTGCCATTATAATGTCTGATGTAACATCGAGAGTTACTTACAAGAATGTGCCTAACTAGCATAGAGATCTGGTACGAGTGTGTGAAAACACCCCCATCATGTTGTATGGCAACAAAGTGGATATTAAGGACAGAAAGGTTAAGGCAAAGTCAACTGTCTTCCACCGAAAGAAGAATCTTCAGTACTATGGCCTTTCTGCCAAAAGTAACTACAACTTTGAAAAGCCCTTCCTCTGGCTTGCTATAAAACTGATCAGAGACCCTAACTTGGAGTTCATCGCCATGCCTGCTCTCACCCCGCCAGAGGTGGTCATGGACCCAGCCTTGGCAGTGCGGTATAAGCATGATCTAGAGGCTGCTCAAACAACTGCTCTCCCAGATGAAGATGATGACATGTGAGAAAGTGAAGCTGGAGCCCAGAGTCAGAAGTCTAGTCTTATAGGCAACTGTCCTGTGATGTCAGTGGTGCAGCGTGTTTGCCACTTTATTATATAGCTAAGCAGAACATGTGCTTAATCTTTGGGATGCTAAAGGAGATGAATGGGCTTCAGAGTGAATGCGGCAGTTAAAAAAAAAAACCTTCATTTTTTGGACCTGCATATTTAGCTGTTTGGCAACACAGTTGTTTCCTCCTTGAGTTTCAAATATAGACTGTTACAGTCACATCACTGTATTCAGTGGTAGAATCTTGTTTTTTACTGTCATTCCCATTCCTTTTCATTTAGAATCAGAATAAAGTTGTATTTCAAATAAAAAAAAGAATTTATGAGATTTTCATGAGAATTAAATAATAAATATAAATGTAACAAATATAACAAATAAATGTAATAAAAATAATCAACAAATATAATATCAAATATAAAGTATATAAGATTGTGACTGGTACCACCTAAGATTTTTAAAATCTGTAATTATAGTTCTTCATAGCTTGAAGCTGGATAGGACTAGACAGAAAGCCCTGCAGATGGGGTTTTGTCTATTTAACTGGTTGTTATCTTCAACTCTAATTGGCAGTGTCTCTGACTCTCTCCTACCTGGCCTAGCTACACCCATGACTTGATTCCTTTTTCTCCTGCCTTTCATGATTTCTGATAACCCTTTCCACCACTGCTCACCCTTCTCTCTATTCCCACTCCCAACACACCCAAGGAAAGCTTTTCTCATCTGGCCTCAGCCATGCTCACTTGGAAAGCCCTCTGCTGCCCCCCATCAGTAATTGTGAGGGAATGCCCACAACCTCCAGATAAATTCTCTCCCTCCCAATAAACCAAGAATATTTGGTTTGCATTGAGTTCCAGTAAAAGGAAAGTTAATGTGAATTTTACAGTAGCAAAAATATAGAAAACCTATTGTGTTTTATGAATTTTTATGGGTAAACAGTGCCATTTTATCCTGAAATACGTTTTTAAGGTAGTAGCAGAGAGTGGAAGAGAGACTCCTAGTTCAAGCAAACCCTTTAATTACAAAGAAGTCAGGGCCTTTTGATGAATTCCAAGAACATATTCTAGAATGGCCTTGGGTCTATTTGAGCTGCTATAACAAAACATAAAATACCATAGCCTAGGTGGCCTAAACAACAGACATTTCTCATAGCTCTGAGAAACTGGGAAGAAGATCAGGGTGGCAGCAGTTTTGGTGTCTAATGGGAGCCCACTTCTTGGTTCATAGACAACCATCTTCTCACTATGTCCTCACATGGTTGATGGGGGTCTCTTTTATAAGGGCACGAATTCCATTCATGAGGGCTCTATCCTCATGACCTAATCACCTCCCCAAAGCCTCACTTCCAAGTGCATCACACTAGGGATTAGGTTTCAACAAATGTATTTGGGGGGACAAAAACATTAAGTCTATAGCACCTTTTGACTAAGTGAAATAATGATAAATTGGTATTATGTAAAGCCTGTTGAATTTGTAGCTCAGTCCTTCCCTCCAAAAAAGAGACAAAAGAGAGAATGAGAGAAAATCATGCAGAACAGTGATTAAGAAGTTTGAAATCAAACAGATCTGGTGTTGATCTTCCTGAAAACCAGCAACTTAGGACAAGTTACTTAAACTCTCTATACTGGATTTTCCTCTAGTAAATGGAAATAATAACAATACCTACTTCATAGCATTATTGCAAGTATTAAATGTGATAATATATTGCATGGCCTTCATCATGGTGCCAGGACATAGCTCTATTATTATTTTAAATGATCTTCAGGAATTTTTATCTGGCTTTTATGGAATCTGATGGGTGGGTAGAAACCACAGAAATTTATGGTTATATTGAGTAAGGCCTATCAGACACTGCTCTACCTAGAAGCTACAGAATCTGAAGAAAGAGCAAATAATTCTGAAATGTTTTGAGATATTACCTTATAATACTCTATTTGGGTTTTAAACTTATTATTCATTTAAAACACTTGCTAGGGTAATGAAATGCCCTTAGTATAACAAACAGCATGATCTTTTTATTGTGATCATATCAGAATTTCTGGCTCCTTTATGAAGAAAGTGAACCAATTTTGAGACAGATGTTTTGTGTTAGTGTTTATTATGTTTACAAACATCTTCGTTATAAAGCAACAAAGCCAGGAAACCTCTGTGAATAAGCAGGATGGCGGGGTTTATAGAGCTAATGTAGCGATTAGAGCCACACTAACAGAATTGGGAGAGGAACCGGTTATAGTTAACGTGCATCAAGTGAGTTTTCCATCAAACTTCTGTCTCTTTATGCCAGATTAACTCACCTTTTTACCATTTCTATGCCAGGTGATTTTTAAAAAATATTCAAATGGATATCATCCAGCACATACCTCAGGATATTTGCAGGACTGCTTTTTTCCCCTTTATCCTTGTGTCCAGATTCCATACTCTTGGCTCCTCACTGGAATCCCAGTCACTGGGCTCCTCTGTATTTCCTTTTCCTGACTTTCACTCAGCATTTGGTCTTTAACTTTTCTACCCGGCTGTAAATTTCGTTTACAACCCAGGGTCTCAGGCCCTGTAATTCTTACTTTCACTCAAAGCCAGACTGACTCAGCCCTCCTCTTCCTTCACAGGAGCACAGATAACAATAAACTCAAGACGACATTATTAAATATCGTGTGATAGACAAGGACAGAAAGAATGTTGCAAATAATTCCTATGCAGTCATTACCCTTGTACCAGTAACTTTTAAAATTTACAGCAAAGTATACAGTGTTACAGGGAACATGCCCAAGTTTAAGATGAATCCCCTGTCCTAGAGGAGTTCACTGTCTTATTTGGGAGACTTGATATAAGCATAGAGAAGTTGAAAAAAAATCCATACAGTATTTAACTAAGATTTCAAGACAACTGAAAATTTCTGCTTCTGGCCAGATGTACACACCAGCCTGAAATAACAAAAATGACAAAATATTTTTTAAATTGTTTTCATGACATGGGATATCAGGCAATAAAGGACAGTGATCATTGAAAGGCAGAAAACAAGTAAGGTGGTATCTATAGTTGCTCAAGTTTACTTCCTTAAGAAAGTTTCAAATCATGGTACAGGTAGAGGGAATCTAAGCAAAGCAGAATGTACCTTGTAACTTGAGGAGATAGAGGTAAAAGTCTGTGAAGAAGGTTCTTAGGACAGTGCACCAAAGAGAAGAAGGATATACAGAGAAAGAATTCCTAAGCTTGCAAAGGGACCCCTCAGTGTTCAGCTGAGTAATAATCAGCAAGTGTACGTGAGGAAAATTCCTGAAGCTGAGTAAAGTCACACAAAAGGATTAGAGGTGATAATGCCCAACACTCACACAAGGCCAGGTATAGTGTCTGTTCCCACCAGCCAAAATGAAAACCCTCATGATTCACTGAGTTTTGGGTGGACTACAAAGAGGGGTCTTGTATTATCAGTGGAGTAATTCTTCTTAGACTGAGCACTGCTACAGTTACACCTAACAAATCGTAAGTAAATGCAAGAGCTGAAGAAACCAAACCCTTCTAAATAATTTAAATGTATTCTAGAACAAAATACAAGAATATTTATAGTAATAAAAAAGTATTTTTTCTAAATTTAAAAAAAAATTTATTTCTATAAACACCAAACAACGTAGTATTTACAACAGATGGAATCCAGTAACAAATTACCAGACCAAAAAGCAAGAAGGAAAATAAATTTTTAAATGTAATAAATCAAAAATGACTCAAAATTGATGCATATGTTGAAATTAGAAAACAAGGACATTAAAACAGTTATTACAGCTATAATATCATACATTCAGAGATTTAAGTAGAGAGGAGAAAGAGAGAGAGAAAGAGATCCAAATCAAACCTTTAAAGGTGAAAATGTAACATGTGAAATGAAAATAGACTGGATAAGATTAAGAGCAGGTTAGACATTGAAGAAAAAAAGATTAATGAAATTAAATATGTAGCAATAAAACTACCCAAAATGAACTAAAGAGAAGCTTTTTCAATGAACAATGCCTCCATGAAGTGTAGGACAAAATCAAGCAGCCCTAATATATGTATAATTGGAGTCTCTGGGTTTGGGGGATGATGGAGGTGGTAGGAAAAAATACTTGAAAAAAATAATGGCTACAATTCTTTAAAATTTGCTGAAAACTATAAACCCATAGAGCCAAGAATTTTAGAAACCCCAAGCACAAGAAACTGAAGAAAATATGCCAAGGTATGTCATAATTAAACTGCTCAAAATCAGTGATAAAGAAAAAATATTAGTCAGAGGGAAACAAAGTTGTATTACATCCAAAGAGACAAAAAATAAGAATGAGAGCTGATTTCTTGTCCGGAAAAAATGCAAGCAAAAACTCAGTGAAACAATATCTGTCAATCTAAAACTCTATACCTAGTGAAAATTTCTTTCAAAAGAAGATGAAATAAAGACTTATGCAGAAAACTGAAAGAATTCGTCACCAGCAGATCATTACTACAATAAATGTTTTTTAAAAAAGTCCTTCAGGCAGAAAGAAAATGATACCAAATGGAAATAAAGATCTACACAAGGAATAAAGAGCACTAAAAATGGCAATAAAATGGGAAAATATATTATTCTTATTATTTTAAATATATTTTAAAAGACAATTAATTGTTTAAACAAAAATAATAGTAAGATTAAACATGGTTGGGGTTTCCCTGGTGGTGCAGTGGTTAAGAATCTGCCTGCCAATGCAGGGGACATGGGTTTGAGCCCTGGTCCGGGAAGATCCCACATGCCGCGGAGCAACTAAGCCCATGAGCCACAACTATTGAGCCTGTGAGCCACAACTACTGAGCCCGAGTGCCACAACGAGAAACCACCGTAATGAGATACCCACGCACCACAACGAAGAGTAGCCCCCACTCGACGCAACTAGAGAAATCCTGTGCACAGCAACGAAGACCAAACACAGCCAAAAATAAAATAAATTTAAAAAAGAAGAATAGGGCTTCCCTGGTGGCGCAGTGGTTAAGAATCTGCCTGCAAATGCAGGGGACATGGGTTTGAGCCCTGGTCTGGGAAGATCCCACATGTCACGGAGCAACTAAGCCCGTGAGCCACAACTACTGAGCCTGTGCGTCTGGAGCCTGTGCTCCGCAACAAGAGGGGCCGCGACAGTGAGAGGCCCGCGCACCGCGATGAAGAGTGGCCCCCGCTCGCCACAGTTGGAGAAAGCCCTCGCACAGAAACGAAGACCCAACACAGCCAAATAAATAAATAAATAAATTTATTTATTAAAAAAAAAAAAAGAAGAATAAACATGGTTTATAACAGTTGTAAAATTGGACAGGGAGAAAAACCACAAAAGTTGGACAGGGAGAAAAAGATGTATACCATTGAAAAGTTCATAAAATGTTCATGAAGTGGTATGATTTTACCTGAAGTTAGAATGTGATAAGTTAAAGATATATAATATAAAACCTAGCAAATACTATAATAAAGAGCTCTATCTAGTTAAGTCAACAATATAGGTAAAATAGAGTCATAAATATATTAAGTTAATCCAACAAAAAGAAGATAATGGGGGAAATAAGGTATAAAAAATGGATGAGACAAACAGAAAGCAAATAGCAAGATGATCAATTTAAACCAAAATATATCAATTACAGATAGATTTTTTTAAAGACACAACTATATACTGCTACAAGAAACATGCACTAAATATAAAGAAACAAATAGGTTAAAAGTAAAAATATGAACAAACATATACCATATTAACATTAATCAAAAGAAAGTTGGAGTGTTGGCATTAATATCAAAGTATATTTAAAAGCAAAAATTACTAGTAGGGATAAAGAAGACCATTTCATAATTATAAGTGAGTATTAATCAACAGGTATAACATCCCTAAATATTTATGCACCTAAAAACAGAGCTTCAAAATATATGAGGCAAAAACTGATTGAACTTCCAGGAGAAACAGAAAATCCCACAATTACAGTTGGATATTTCAACCCCTCTTCCAATAATTTATAGAACAAATAAACACAAAATAAGTGAAGATTTAAAAGATCTGAAAAACACCATTAGCCAGCTTGACCTAACTAATTAACATTTACTGAATAATTCACCAAACAACAGTAGGATACACATTCAAGTGCACACTGAACTTTTACCTATATAGACGATATTCTGGGCCACAAAGTAAGTCTCAATAACTGGAATAGGATCCAAGTCATAAAAAGTATGTTGTTTTAATCACAATGTAACTAAATTAGAAGTCAATAATAGATTGATAAAGATAAATAAAGAGCTTGAGAAAATCCCAAGCTATTTGGAAACTAAAAAACACATTTCTGAATATCCTATGGATCAAAACAGAAATCAAAGAGGGTATTAGAAAGTATTTTAAACTGGATCAAAATGAAAACACAACATATCAACATCTCAAAATTTGTGGTACATTGATTAGTAGGAAATCCATGGCACTAAAAACACCTATTTTAGAAAAGATGGAATGGAGTCAAATCAATGACTTAAAGTTCCACCTTAAGCATCGAGAAAAACAAGAACTCAAATTAATTAAACTCAAAGTAACTAGCAAGAAAGCAATAATAAATACCAAAGTAAAAATTAATGAAATAGAGAAAAAGGGAAAAAATAGAAAAATGAAATTGAACCAAAAACTGGTTCTTCGAGATTAAATTGGTAAACCTCTAGTCAAACAAACTGGAGCAAAAATGACAAATTAACAGCATCAAATGAAAGAAGTAACAACACCATAGATTCTACAGATATTAAAGAACAATAAGGAAATATGAAAAACTTTATGCCTTGAAACACACAAACTACTAAATCTCACACAAGAAGAAACAGATATCCTGAGTATTCCTATACCTATTAAAGAAACCAAATTTGTAACTAATACCTTTCAACAAAATAAACTCCAAGCCCAGAGGACTTCAATGGTTATTTCTACCAAATTTTTAAGGAAGAAATAATATCAATTCTATAAACACCCTTCCATAAAATTGAAGAAGAGGGAATCCATTCCACCTCATTCTATGAGGCCACTGTTAGTCTGATACCAAAACATAACAAAGTCATTACAAGAAAAGAAAATTAATGACCAATATCCCTCATGAATATTAGTGCAAATACTCTATAATAAATAAAAATTTAACTAATAACATACAACAATATACAGAAAGGATAATATATCATTACCAAATGGGATTTATCCCAGGGATGAAATGTTAGTTTGACAATCAAAATATGAATCAATATAAAATTTTTTTTTAAGAATCAATATAATTCATTATTTTAACAAAAAAATACATGATTATCTTAATAAATGAAGAAAAAGCATTTCCTAAAATCCAACACCCATTCCTGATTTAAAAAAAAAACTCTCAGCCGAATTGCAATAGAAGGCGACTTCCTGAATCCAAATAAAGGGCATCTATCAAAAACTTAGAGCTAATATACTTAATAGGGATAAAATAGACTCTTTCCAAATATCAGGAAAAATACAAGAATGACCACTCTCAGCACTTCTATCTTACATTGTACTTAAGGTTCTATTTACTATCATAAGGCAAGAAAAAGAAACAAAATGAATGCAGATTGGAAAGGAAGAAGTAAAACGCAGTACCTGTGAATGTGATCTTATTTGGAAATAGGGCCTTTGCAGATGTAATCAAGCTAGGATGAGGTCAAACTGGACTAGGGCAGGCCCTCATTCAGTGACTGTGACCCTTATAATGAGAGGGAAATCAGGACACAGACACACAGGAAAGATGGACACGTGAAATGGAGACAGAAATCAGAGTAATGCACCTCCAAGCTAAGGCACACCAGAGATGGCCAGCAACTGCCACCTGTGTGTAGCATGATTTCTGTAGTTACTCAAGGGCAAATCTGAAATTCAAAGAGCAGAAAATCAGTAGAGATTTACAGATACTCACTATATGCCAGGCACTTTACACACTATATCATTTAATTTTCTTAATGATCCAATGAAGGGATATAATCATCTCTGTTTTACAGACAAGGAAACTAAACCTCAAAGGAATTAAGTAATTTACATGAATGAGGAAAAGAATTTGGACTCAAACACAAGTCTGTCAGGCTCTAGACTATTCTGTTTCTAATCAACAAAACACTATATTGAATTCTTCTGATTCCTGTGCACCCATTTAAATATACCTGTACATTTTGAGAGGATGGGAGAAGTGGAGGAGGATAAACTGCTCATTAAATAAATGCTCATTGATTCCCATCATTCATTTATGACAGAAGTTTGATCAGACAAGTGTTTATAAAGCCCAGGCAAAGTGCCCTGTACCAAGCTCTCATAGCAATATATATTTATTATAAAGCTAAAGACATAGAATTTTTGAGTTATGAGGAACTACATGTGTCTTTAGTACAATGACTTATTTTATACCTAAGGGGTAGCAAGTCCCCAGACAGATGAAATTACCTGCCCAAACTCAACAGAGACAGCTCAAGTCTCTTGACTCCTGCTCTACACTGAATTTATTAATGGACATTTGGCAGAACTCTGGAAAAGAAGGAGTCCAAAGGGATGTGAAACATTTTCATCACTCTTCAACCCCCACATATGTGAAAGGAAAATAAACAAATAAGAAAAATATTATATGATAGAAAATTAAGAATAAAAAACCTTAAGAAGGATAAAATATTATAATTTACTTGTTTCCAGGAGGATGCATCAAGTCTTCTGTAGTCCTGTTTTGTATCCATCTTTTCATTCAACAAAATAAATAGACATGATATATGCAAAGCAGAGATTCTCAATATATCCATTCAACAGACATAGTTATCATGTTATATATATTGTTTTTCCACTGATAACTCTATTAACAACCACCTCAAAATGGATTAAAGACTTAAACATAAGACTTGAAACCATAAAACAAACATAAGACTTGAAACCATAAAACTCCTGAAAGAAAACAAAGGGAAAAAGCTTCTTGACATCAGCCTTGGCAATGAATTCTTGGATATAACATCAAAAGCACAAGCAACAAAAGCAAAAATAGACAAGGGGAATTACACCAAAGTGAAAAGCTTCTGAACAGCAAAGGAAACAATCAACAAATTAATAGGTAACCAACGGAATGGGAGAAAATATTCACAAGTCATGTGTCTAATAAAGGATTATTATCCAAAATTTGCAAGGAACTCTTACAACTCAATAGCAAAAAAATTAATTAATTAAACCAATCTAAAAAAGGGCAAAGGAGCTGAACAGACATGTCTCCAAAGAAGACATACAGATGGCCAACAGGTATATGAAAAGGTGCTCATCATCACTCATTATCACTAATCACAGGGAAATGCAAGTCAAACCCATAATGAGGTACCACCTCACAATTGTTAAGATGGGTATTGTCAACAAAACAAAACAAAACAAAAGATAAGTGTTGGTGAAAATATGAAGAAAAAGGGACTCTCATATATTGTTGGTGAGAATGTAAATTGGTGCAGTCACTACAGAAAATAGTATGGAGGTTCCTCAAAAAAATTAAAAAGAGAACTACCATATGATCCAGAGATGTCATTTCTAGGTATATATTCAAAGGAATTGAAATCAAGATCTTGAAGAGATATCTGCATTCCCATGTTAGTTTGCAGCATTATTCAGAATAGCGAAGACATGGAGGCAAAGCGAATGTCCACTGACAGATAAATGGACAGAGAAAATGTGCATACACACAAAAAAGAAGGCTAACAATACAAGAAATCATGCTCTTTGCAACAGCATAGATGAACCTGGAGGACATTATGCTAAGTGAAATAAGCCAGACACAGAAGGACAAACACTACATGATCCCACTTATCTGAGGGATCTAAAATAGCCTCACTCATAGAAGCAGAGAATAGAACAGTGGTTGCCAGGGCTAGGGAGAGGGACAAGCCAGGAGGTCAAAGGTTACAAAGTTTTAGTTATGCAAGATGAATGTCTTAGAGATCTACTACACAGACTATAGTTAAAAGTGCCCATAGTTAACAATACTGTATTGCATACTTAAAATTTTGAAGAGTGCAGAACTTTTGTCAAGTGTTCTTACAAAAATAATAATAATAATAAATAAAGAGGGGGGAGGAAACTTTTGAAGGTGATGGGTATGTTTATGGCATAGATTGCGGTGATGGTTTCACAGGTATAGTCTCATCTCCAAACTCATTATGTAAAGCTTTCTGAAAGCTAATTATACATCAGTAAAGTGTTTTTTAAAAATAACAAGTATAAAGTAGTATGCTAAATAGTAACAGTAATAATAATGAATCTTTTGTGTTATTCTTTCTCCTGCCTCAGCAAAGTATTTTTGTTCTAAAAAAGAAAAAAATACAGAAAAAAATTTTCTCTTACTACAAAAATAGGCTTTGTGTAATGAAAAGACCATTTGGCTGAGGCCAGAATACCCAGGTTGTAGACTGGGCTGAGTCAATACCTCTTCTGCTTTGGAAAAATCCCTAAAACTGCTCTGCATCTCTTCCCTGAGGAATTAACATGGTATTGTATGTCAATTATACTTCAAAAACAAACAAACTCATAGAGAAAAAGATCAGATTTGTACCCACCAGAGGCAGCAGGGTGGGGGAAGGGGAATTGGATAAAGGCAATTAAAAGGTACAAACGTATGGCTCTAAAGTAAATAAGTACTAGGGATATAATATACAACATGATAAATATAATTAACACTGCTGTATGCTATATCTAAAAATTGTTAAGAGGGTAAATCCTAAGAGTTCTCATCATGGGAAAAAAATTTTTTTTTCTATTTCTTTAATTTTGTATCTATATGAGATGATGGATATTGACTAAACTTGCGGTAATCATTTCATGATGTATATAAGTCAAATCATTATGCTGTACGCCTTAAACTTATAGAGTGCTCTATGATAATTATATCTCAATAAAAATGAAAGAAAAAAATTATTGTGGTTAATCCATAGATTAATGGATATCTATGGTGTCTTCTGGCTGTAAAATTCTAGTATTTTATAAAATACTATAAGATTCCCTCTGGCAAAAAAAGCAGCTAACATCGTGTTGCAATAGTTCATTAATTATACATACACACACACACACACACACACACACACACACACACAAACACACACACCATGGGAATATACTGGCATTTCTCTTTGAGCAATAGCAGAGAAATAACCCAGTATCCCAGGCCCAGGGATGGAGGTAGAGGTGCTATTTGAGATGAAGACAATTGTTTCTTATCAGGAATTTCAGCTCCCACACACCACCTGACCACTTGAGTATGTCCCCCTACCCACTGATGACAATAACCAGAGGGAAAGAAGTTAACCCCTTCCCAAGATCCATCAATATCTCTTCAATTACTAATACTAGAAGTGTTCAGATTGCTAACAGAGAAGGGGCAGTGCCCACCACCACCCCCAGTTCTGCAAAAAGGAATTAAGCAGAGCCATATAAAGGCACCCAAAGCAAGGACTGGACTCATGATGTCATCTCTTCTAGAAGCCCTGTCTCTGATTCCCTTTTTTGGTTTCACATCAATTGCTGACCTCAATAAGACTGTAGCCATGAAAGAAATGGAGTATCTGCAAAGTCCACACAGGCAGCCTAGCAGCTGAGCCCTTACCTGTAGCTGACATTCACAGCCCCACTGCCATCACAAGTATCTTTGGGTTAAAATTAACAAACTCCTGTTATCTAAAAGGATCTCACATTTCGTGAGATTTTCCTCCCCAATCTATGTGGATAGGGCTGCCAGGGTGCATACAAAGAAAACCACTGTACCTAACTGGCACAACACAAAGATGAATGTGGATAAAAGCTCGCTGTAAAAGGGCAGGATTCTAATAATCTCCTATTATTTGGGGATGCCTTGCCAGCTGGCAGAGCCAAATCTGGGCACGTTCTCAGCCAGTTCTCATCTTTGGGATGCAGTGAGGTGAAAACAAAGGGATCAAACCGGATTTCAGATTCATTCAAATGAGCAGTTCAAGTTCAGCGTTCCCAGACCTGCCGTGGGCCCCCTTCGGTTCACAGACCCAGGTCTAGTCCCTGCAAATGTAAAGGGAAGCTGGGCCAAGGTGAGAGACTGACGTACCGTCAGAGATAAAATATTCAAATTCAGAGCAGAAATGTCTGAAGATTTAACGTACAAAAAAATTCTACATATACGAAAAAATTTATACAAAAGAGATTTATTGGAACATTAAAAAATCCCAAAATTAGAAATATTAATGTCCCAAAGCAATGGGTAATTAACTATATGATATCCATCTCACAGAATATTATGAAGCCCTTGAAAATATTTACATTGAGTTTATAATAATACAGAAAATTCATGGGTAAAAAAGAGATTCGGAATTGTAAATATACAACATTATGCCAAGCAAATGAAAGAATAAATATATTGAAAAGTTAAAAACAAAATCTAGAAAGAAAAAATACCAAAATGCTAGAATTAACAGTGTTTTTCTTTGGTTGGTAGAACTCTGAGTGACTTTTTTCTTTGTTTCATTTTCCTTTATTTTCTGTTTAATAAAATATCTGTTGTCTCAATAATGGGAAAGAAATAAAAAGACTAAATGAAGTTTTCAACCAAGTTCTAAGCTAAAACCTAATTAAGCTTTACATTTTTGTATGTATTTTGAACAGGCCTACAAATTACCAACATGCCTGACTGGGATGATTTCTAAGGCTACAGCTCCTCCCTCAGCCACCTCCACCATATCCCCAACAATTCTGGAGAAGTTTAAGAACTTCAGGTTGCTCTTCAAAGTACCAAGAGAATATTCAGTTACCTGGGGATACTTCGACCCTGCTGCTGTGCCTTGGATTATAGACTGTGAGCACTATAGAAACAGCCCTATCTGGTGAGGTGTGCTTTTTGATCAGACTGCTTTTAAGATCAGCCAATGGCTGCGCTGCAAGCATAGATAACCACAGCAGAATTGAAGGGCAAGAGTAGCAAGCTGTGTGAATCCAGATGTACCTGCCTGCAGCTCATGTGGCTGACTTAATGAGCCACTACCAATGCAAATGACTGAACCTCTCAGTTGCTTTTAATTTTGCACTATTGTATTATAGTGACCAGCCAATAAGTTCCTGGTACTTAAACCAGATCTAATCTGGTAACTGAGCTAGCTAATAAAGAGTCTGTTTGAATTCACATGGTGACTCTACAGTTGAAAATATCCTGCAGGGTAAGAAAGAGTAATCTCATCTAGTGTTTCTTACTCTTTTTAGCTGGGTGGACTGCGATCTGTGGTTACATTCAGGGTATGAATCGGCTTATTATAGTTGCAAATAAATCGATTTCAGTAAAATAGGTGAATTTATTATAAGGTTATAAAGATGTTTCATGGAAACAAGAGAAGCAGTCAGGTCTCAGGAACAAACTGGAAGCATAAACTAGAATCTATAGGAAACCTAGAAAGTCTTCCTCCTCACTTGGCTCTGCATCTCTCTGTACTACTGCCCCATTTATTATTTTTTTTAATCTCTGCTTTTCCCATTTACTAGCTATAAATCGGGTATCAACAGCCTTATTTACAGGTCCAGCCACCCAGAGAAAGACTCTCTCTCTCTCTCTCTCTCTCTCTCTCTCTGTCCCTGTCCCTATCGCTATCTCTATCTCTATCTCTAATCATCTTCTCTCCCCCAAATGTCTATAGATGGGTCTCTGACTGACTGAACTTGGGTCTGGCGCCTACTCAAGACCATTCACCCGTTGCCAAGGGACGTACAGTCACTTTGCAGAAACAAGGCTTCTGAGAGCCCTGCCCCTATAACCGGGTAGACAGCAAGAGGTAGAGAGTGGCAGGAACAAAAGAAGAAAAAGTGTCCACCAAATACGTCATTATGTTTCCTCATTAGTATTTCAACACAAGTCTGTGTTCAAAAGGCTAAAAATCAAGTTTGATAATATATTAATAACAGCAAGAACATGAAGAATATTGTTCCTATGAAGCTGTCTGGATGAATTTTCTAGAGGCCACAAAAAGATTACAGGAGAGAAAGTGGCAGAAGAAATATCAGTGAGTTACATCTATGTAACTGTAGGTCTAAGACTAAAACAACTGTGGAGTTTTGCTGACAGAAAAGGATATTACAGCTCTTAATAGTATATAAGCAAAATGTTAAGAAGGAAGGTGAAATAAAGATGGCAGGTAATGTAAGGATGCTGACTTACTTTTAACAGTTGGAGGTCAAAAATAGTTAAATCAGAAAAATCAATAATAGAAGAAGATTATCTGATAAAAACAAAAGTAAATATTAAGAAATATATAGTTAAAATTAGGAGGTGGAGAAGAGGCAGGAAAGTAGAAAATCATACTAATTTTATAATTAATCACATTAGAAAATTATTAAATATTGTCTCTAGAAAGAATTAAGACTATCATATAAAATTATAGCTTTATGGGAGATAACCACAAAAAAATATAGACTTTTCTAATTACCAGAAGGAGCACAAACATAAAGTGGAAAAAGCAGAGCAAGCCATGAAATATTTTTAAAAGCTATAAAAATATAAAATGTAAAATAAAATATGACAAACTAAGATGAAACATATTTGTTATTTCAGTAAGAATAAAAAAAATTGTATTCATTTATTGAAAGAAAAATTTTTCCATATTTGATCACAAAGCAAAACCAAATATACACTGTAAATGTAAATCAAACCTGAAACATTAATTTAGAAAATTTTTAAATGAATTGATAAATTACTTTCTTACTATAAAAACAAGTCGGAAACTATGATCTAAGTATCACACTGATTGAATAAATGGCAAAAAATATAACATATGATGAAAAAAGAAGAAAGTTTTAAAATAGTAAAGGTTACAATGCTCAATAAAACTATAATAGTAGAAATATCTATATATTATAAAAGACAGTATCAATATTCACAAAAACTAGTGAATATTCAAGGAAGAAATAGAAGCATATTAAAAGCAGAAAATGAAGATACAGAGACTATGCTTTCTTTCAAGTATCCATGAAAAATTCACGAAGCTATTAGGCCACAAAAAAATTCAATGAATTCTAGAAAGCAGAAATAGTCCAAATTCTCTGGCCATAATACAATAAAATTAGAAATAAAAATAAAAACAGAAAGTTCATACAATCTGAAAATGAAAAAAAAAACGCACTCTCTTTGAACAACATGTCAAAGAGAAAATTAAAACTGCAATTGCAGTATATCTTTATAGATTGCTATAAGAATATACCATACTAATATCTATAAGTTGTATCTCAGTCTTAGAGAAATATTTATAGGCTTATATATACATATATAGCAATTTCCTATAAGTAAATGAAATATATATATTGAATTACTGTAAATAAATTAGAACATACAGGCATATATATACATCTAACTCAAGAAATGAAACAAACTGAACAAAAAATAATAAATCTAAGGAGAGCAAAAGAAAGAAATTAATAAGGAAAACACTGCATTCAATGGATTAGTAAAATAGTAGTAATACTAAAAAATCTAGAACTAATTTTTTTGAGAAAAACAATAAAACTGATAAAATAAAATAATTGAGTGGCTAAAAAAAGAGAAAACTCAAGTGAACAGCAAAATAAGAAATAAAGATCAGGAGACATTCCACTTCTCACTGAAAACAAGTAGAACACATGGATAAAATTTTTTTTTAATCTGTTTGACATCACTGAAGAGGTACCAAGACAAGATTCCTGACAGAAGGAAAAATCATTTAGGTGAGCCTTAAATTCTATGCTGTTTTTTACCCTCAAGGCACTTATCAATTCACAAGTGACACAAATGGACAGGGTGAAAAACCACAGAGGGACCAGTAGCTAAGAAGAGAAGAAGTTGGGCAAAGTTTGTTTTGTTTCGTTTGAGGTTTCCTTTTATTTAGACTCAATATACGGGGAAAGAAATGACTTTAGTTAATACCTAAAATACTCTGTAATTAAAGTTATCAGAGACTGCAAAACAACTATGAGTAGGTACAAAAATGAATATAAATTAACATTTAATTTCACAGTTTACAATGAATTAATTCACTAATCTTAATTTTTCATTAATTTCACTAATTTCAGTATTTGCTTGTGCCTGTTTTTACTCATTTTAGAACAAAGATTTGATATTTTCTTGGACTATTGAGAAAACAGTTGGAGTTCAGAGCTATTAACGCAGTCTGGACTTGAAGGACCAAGCTCTGAGAAGGTAAACACAGAGAAGTAAGCTCAACAATCAGACCCATTCTTCCCCACCAATAGCTAAGCTTCAGAAATTGAGAGGCAAAGAAGTCCAAAAGAAAGCAATGCTAAGAAGATGAGAATTCAGGCAGTGTTACGCATCTCATAGGGCTGGAAAGATAAAAATTGGAGTCCAAAAACAGCAGCACAACACATACAAAATGAAATTTATAACAAATGCCATTAAAATGTTTTGGCCTTAAAAGATAGCAAGTATACAGGTATCAATTTCACAAGAGATATACAGAAACTCTGCATAGGAAACAACAAAATATCAAAAGAAATTAAAGAAGACCTAATTAAATGGATAGATAATGTTCATGAATTGAGAGACTCAATATCATAACCATGTCAATTCTCACCATGTTTATTTACAGTTTCAATGTGATCCCTAAAACATCTCAATAGGTTTCTTACTTTCACTGTGTGTAGAATCTGACAAGCTGATTTAAAAATGAATATGGAAAAGGGCCAAAAATAGCCAAGACAATCTTAAAGAAAAACAATAAAACTGGAAGATTTATACTACCAAAAATCAATAATTATTATAAAGCTCTAATAAGTAAGACAGAGTGTCTTAGTGTAATTATAGACAAAGTAGTGGAACAGAAATAGGATCCAGGAGTAGACCCTCAAATATATGATCAAACACATAATTAATGACAAAAGGTAACACCTTTAGTGTGATGGAAAAATAAAAATCTCTTTAATAATGAAGCCAGGTATACTGGATAGCCATATAAAAAAAAAAAAATCCTTCCCTACCTTAAACTATACACCCCAAAAAAAGATCAATCCTAGATGAATTGCAGACCTAAATGTGAAAGGTATAATTTTAAAGCTTCTAGAAGACAATGCATATCAAAAGATTATTATAACTCTTATGGCAGGCCACAGAATATGTAAAGGTATTTGCTGTACATACATATTGCAAAGGACTACTGTGCAGAATTATAAAGGATTCCTACAAATCAATAAAAGAAAAAAAATAGAAAATGGATTTTAAAAACTCAACTGCAGTTCTCAAAGGAGGATATCCAAATGGCCAGTAAGCATATGAAAAGATACTACATCACTAATCATCAGGGAAATACAAATCAAAACCACAATGAGATATCACCTCACACCTTTCAGAATGACTATCCTTAAAAAGACCACAAACAACAAGCGCTGGTAGGGATGCGGAGAAAAGGAAACCCTCATACACTGCTGGTGGGAATGTAAATTGATGCAGCCACTATGGAAAACAGTATGGAGGTTTCTCCAAAAACTAAAAGTAGAACTACCATATGACCCAGCAATTCCACTCCTGGGTATATATCCGAAAAAAACAAAAACACTAATTTGAAAATATACATGCATGCCAATGTTCATAGCAGCATTATATACAATAGCAAAGATATGTAAGCAGCCTAAGTGTCCATCAACAGATGAAAGGATAAAAAAAGATGTGATATATAATTACAATGGAATATTAGCCATAAAAAAAGCGAAATTTTACACCAATGTGGATGGACCTAGAGAGTATGCTGCTTAGTGAAGTAAGTCAGACAAAGACAAGTACTCTATGTTATTACTTATATGTGTAATCTAAAAAATAAAACGAATGTATATAACAAAATAGAAACAGACTCACAGATACAGAGAACAAACTATTGGTTATCAGTGGAGAAAGGAAGGGCAGGAGAGGCAAGATAGGGCTATAGGATTAAGAGATACAAAATACTATGTATAATATACACTAATATGTATAAAATAGATAATTAATGAGAACCTGCTGTACAGCACAAGGAACTCCACTTGGCTGTACAGTCGAAACACAACATTGTAAAACATCTATACCACAATTAAAAAAACAAAACAAAACTGGAAACCCTCAGATACACACACAAGAGCATGGATGTTGGGGCCAAAGCATGAAGGGTCTTGAATATGCAGCTAAGAAGTTGGACTTGGTGAGAAAGTCCACAGGGGACTGCTAACGCATTAAAACAGGGGACATATGTGATCTCAAAGTAGAGTAAGTCATCTATGCTGGGGGGGTTGAGTAATCAAGTGTTTGAAAAATAGCGAGAAAGATTTGGTGCAATTGCTCTCAGAAATATTCCAGGAAGTCTGTAAGAGATAAATAGGAGAGTAAGACACACTGAGGACACAGCTGAGAGGAGAGAGTGTGATGCTGCACAGACCTCATTCCAAAAATTGTCGTGGCTTTCTGAAACAAAGCTTGGTTACCTAGCAGTGCAGAAAGCAGATAATGGGGTGATCCAACATTAGAGATTAGCAAGGTAACAGAAATGTTGAAACACTGAAATGACTAACCATGGGTCCTGGGGGACAAGCAAGGCAAGTGAAATCTACAAGGTGCTTATGAGCCAAACTGATATAGGAGGGAAGGGCTGAAGGACTAGATCTGAATACTGTGAAATATAACACAAGAGTCATGGTCACCTAAGTATGTCCTGAGTCCTAAGCCACACTTAAGTGGTGGAGTGCACAAAAACAATCTCTCCAAACACAATGCAGAAAATCATACTGGACCAATAATGTTGATTGTATTTGGAGGAAGAGTTGTAATGGAGCATCCGTAGACTGATAGAAGGTGATCCCTGTGGTTGCAATAGGTGGGTCTCCCCAGCCTCCTCCAATCAATCACCTGAGAGCCAGTTTGGTGCAAAACAAAACTAACAAAATAGAATTAGTTTTGGTTAGATTCAGAAAAGTGTACAGGTTTTCACTGCTAACATCATCATAATTCCTATAATTCTGAAAAGAAACATTAACTAAACCAGTGCAATAGCATATTATGCCATCTTTCTTTTATTTCTGCAACCTGAATTAAAATTGAGCATTGTTTTACTGATCATCATTATCTTTTATAAGCTGATTTCAGCTCATATAAAGGGTATAGGAAACTGTCAGCAAAATGTACTAGTTTTATGAAAACACAGGACGAATACAATGTAAATCAAAGTTATCATTCATTTCCAGCTAATGAGGTGCTTTATTTTCTTCAATAAATATATTATTTCATCAAAAAATACTATGTATAAGATAGATAAGCAACAAGAATATATTGTAAAGCACAGGGATTATAATCCATTTAAAGTCATTACAAAATAAAAATATTGAATGACTATGCTATACATTTGAAACTAATATAATATTATAAATCAACTATACTACAATAAAATTTTTTTTAAAAAAACAGCTTAACATTCAGTGTTTGTGAGTGAATACAGAACAGTCACTTTCACACATTGCTGGTGCAAGTGTAAATCCCATGCAACCTTCATGAAGGGCAATCTGCCAATATTTATTTTTTAAAATGCAGCAATTCCACATCCAAAAATTTATTCTACACTTAAACTTGTACAGATTATTCTCTGCAGCATTGCTAATGATAGAGAAAGATTGGAAACAATTTAAGCATCAATCAAAATTTATTGGTTAAATAAATTTCAGTACAGTCCTACAATAGAATAAGATGTATGCATAAAAATGAATGATAAAAGAATGATAAATACTGGTATGAAAAAATCTTCAAGAAACATTAACTGTAGAAAGGCAAGACATAAAACCATATATACGGTATGCTACCATTTGTGTAAAAAGTGGAGAAGTAATATTTATATGTAAAAATATTAACAATAAAATTGTCTCTTTGCTCTTTCTCAGTCGTTACTTTAGGAGTTGGGTAAAGTCACAGCCCCTCCCTGAGGCCTTCCCAACCATTCATCCATATGGAATTTCATCCATGGCTCTTATGTCATTCCAATACTACCTAAATTTTAATTAAATGTGTAGAAGCATGTTTTTGAATGGGCTCAACTCAATAGGATAAATATAGAAAGGGCTCTAGACACCCGCCACTGATTTCAAACACTCTCTTCTGGCTCTCCCTCCTTAGATCTTATGCAGTATCTTGGGCAAATCATACTGCTTTCCAGGTCACCTTCAAACATTACAAGGTTTCTTCTTTTTCTCTCCCTGCCCCACATCTTCCTCAATCATTCTGCAGCTTGTCACCCATCCAGAGGCAGAGACAGGAAGAAGATGATTCAATCAATATCTTCTTTGATGAGCATTGTTGTAATTTAGGGTCTTCTGTGGTGCAGGTGCACAAGCTGGTT
This sequence comes from Balaenoptera acutorostrata, assembly GCF_949987535.1. Classification (NCBI taxonomy): domain Eukaryota; kingdom Metazoa; phylum Chordata; class Mammalia; order Artiodactyla; family Balaenopteridae; genus Balaenoptera; species Balaenoptera acutorostrata. The sequence goes on from NC_080075.1 coordinate 66,789,799, forward strand.
CTTTCTTGGGGGGAACTTTTATGGCTTCTTTGGAGTTACTTCCTTTAGGAATCTTGACATGTCTTATGCCCTCTCTGCCTAATGTCTGTTGGCAGCCATCCAACTGCAGCCTTCAACAGTATTCCCTCATATCCTCTTTCTGCGCAAGTCGCTTCCCTGCAGGCAACACTTTGGGCAAGGTCCAACACCACTACTATCCTAAGCATCCACCCCTCCCATGGAAACTCACCCCCTCTTATCCACCAGATTTCGTTGAGTATGGCCTTTTGGCTCAGGAAGCACACCTCTCCCTTCTTGCCTTACAGAAGGAAGAAGCTCCACCCAGTTCCTGACTTCAAGGCAGACTCCAGAATCAGCTGCTCTCTCCACAAAGCTAAAGGGGACAATGTCATGTTCTCCCAGAAAATGCATCATGTTCCCTTCTCCCTACACTATCCTATATTTCATGGACTTTGCATGTGTCATTTCTCTCCTATTTGTCCTTTCCCCAAACTGTCCACTTCAGTAGGGTATAAATCCATCCATTCCCAGTGCACAAAATATTTTCATTATAGTTCAAACATCAGGGAACTTTTGTATGCCACATTCCACTTCTGGAAAACACCCCTAATCTCTCAGAGACGTTCTCTTGATTCCCGCGGATATTTATTACAGATTCTCTCCCCCAACTTGATTGTGTCGCCTAGGTGAGGTGACTGAGTCACAAACCTCTGCAAAGAATCTCCTGTCAGGGGAATCTCTAGATTTCTGTTACAGCTCCAAGTAAAAGATCGGAGTTTAAAGTTCATAGTCCAGTTTCACTGCATCTTTTCAAATCTTATGAAAACTTGTCTAGCATCTCTCTTTTATTTTTTTGAGGGCCTTGTGTGAGTTTTTATTTTTTAAAAGGACACTGTATTAATTATCTATGGCTGAGTAACAAATTACTCCCATATTTAACAGCTTAAAATAACCAAAACTGATTATCTCATAGCTTCTCTTGGTCAGGAACTGGGGCACAGCAGGGCTCAGGGTTTCTCAGGAGACTGCATTCGCAGTGTCAGCTGGGGCTGCTGTCATCTCATGGCTTGACAGTGAAGGAGATAGCATCTCTCTTTTAGAACTTGAGCATACTTGTCACCTGATATCCTCAGCTTTTGAGTATTAATTAATTTCCAACAAAAAGATACATTCCATTCTTCATCCTGTTATACTGGCTTATATTGTCTCCTATAGTTCCAGGTATGTTAGCTTTGCCTGCCCCTCACTGAATTGAAGCTATTCCATGCCAGACAACAGGCCTATAATTCTTCTGTATCCCCAATCTACTCAGAGCAACTACCACAGATCTGAGTGAAAATCACTTGATTAATGAATATGTAATTAATTGTCATATTATAGATTCATAGCTTGTAGGGCTTATAGATTAATTAATAAATTACTTGATTAACAATTTACTTGAGTAATAAGCATAATTACTTGCCATATTATAGGCTCACAAGTTGAAGGTTGATGAAAGCTGACTTAATTCATCCCCAAGGTGCCCCGCCTATACTCCTGGATACTGATCCTTTCCCAACATAGTTTTTGTGGAGGAACAGATATATTCTGGTATAACTCTGGACTTTTCTACCATCTGAGGCCCTGTTGTTGCTTCAGAGGTACTTCTGTGAGACAAATGGCTCTTTTAATACCTCCAGAAGGCCTCTGTGGACATCTTCTATATTCTCAACTCCACCTGCTACTAGTGTTTAGCAACCCTTCTTTGAGTCAATTTCAATTAATAGACAGGTTTTGAAGACTTCTCACATGCCTGAATTCATAAGATTAAGAAGATGTGGAATCTGAACAAAGGAGCTCAAATCATAGGAAATACAGATATGTAAGGAAATCACTGCTCTATATTTTAGTGGGTACAAAATATTGCACAGATGAAGATATAATCAATTCTGCTGGGTGAATGGTCTGAGAACCTTCATAGGGGAAGCAATAGCCAAAGTGGGCTTTTTTTTTTTTTAATTTTATTTATTTATTTTTGGCTCTGTTGGGTCTTTGTTTCTGTGCGAGGGCTTTCTCCAGTTGTGGCGAGCGGGGGCCACTCTTCATCGCGGTGCGCGGGCCTCTCACTGTCTTGGCCTCTCTTGTTGCGGAGCACAAGCTCCAGACACGCAGGCTCTGTAGTTGTGGCTCATGGGCCTAGTTACTCCGCGGCATGTGGGATCTTCCCAGACCAGGGCTCGAACCCATGTCCCCTGCATTGGCAGGCAGATTCTCAACCACTGCGCCACCAGGGAAGCCCCCAAAGTGGGCTTTGAATTAGCCCAAAAGATAAAGGAAGGGATCCTCCAAACAAGAGAAATGAATGTGCAAAACCCCAAAGACAAGACTCACAACTCCTCCTCCAATTAATGGCCCCCAATTTCCACTTAAAATAATAAAAAAGTTAAACATGAAGCTCCCAATACAGAAGCTACACAAGTGAAAGGTGACATAAAATCTATTCTATATATATATATATATATATATATATATATATATATATACATACACATATATATACATATATACAATCTTTCTGCCTATGTTTTAATTAAGTCCAGGTTTTCTTTTAAAATAACACCCAAATGTTAATAAGGAAGCATAGATTTAGGTTTTGGCAATTCTATAAATTTGGGAGAAAATATACAGTATATTCTCTAAGAACTATGTATTTTAGAATTGAAAATTTGCCAAATTCTTTTTCTCATAGTAAATAAGGAAATCAAGATATTTACCAAAATAAATGTGAGGCATATCATATTTTAGTGTCTCTGAAAACACCTTAGTTTGCCTTTTTCAGAGGCAATCTGAGTTGACAGTGTTTTCAATTACTTAAAAGAGCAAGATGCTGGGAACATTTCTCAGTTAAAGGCAAAGTTAAAACATGTCAACATTCTTCCCAAATCCAGAAAATCACTTTAGGATTTGCAAAGACAAATCCATATAATCCTCTTGATTTTTAATCTACTGATATCAGTGGTTGAACAGGAAGTGCCTTTACTTCTGCATCTTTCAACAATAGCTGTCTTTTGACGAGTAATTCTTAACCATTGCCACTGAGGAACCCCAGGCTAAAGAAATGAATGGATGCACATTCCCAGGCTCCAGAGCTGTAGTCTGAACCCTCACCCCCACCCCCCAAGGGCAGCATATTTCTTTGAAGCATTTCTCTTTATCTAAAAATTTCAAAAGAATGTTTTTATGTTCTATATAAAAATATTAAAATGTAAATGCCAACAAAATACATACTTCAGGAAGATACCTTACATGTATTTTGTGACTCCTAGTACCCTCTGGCACATCTCCACCTACTCCCTGTTGCATCAATTCAAGAAACTGAGCTTTTAGATTTTAAAGAGATTTAAAAACCCTCATAATATTGGCTAATATGAACCTGAGCTTGCTACATCAAAATAATCACCTCATTTAATTCTCACAACTACTCTATGAGGAAGGTACTATTATTCGCTGTTATTAATATCCCCCCATGACACATAAGGAAACTGAGGCTCAAACATGTAAAACGTCTGCCCAAGTTAACCACTTGTTAACTTATTCCAAAGTCGATGATCTTCACCATGTTTTAATGTCCTACTACCTTTCTCATATGCATGGTTTATATATTTTTTTCAATTTCATGTATAAATTTCAATTTTTGAGGCTGTATTTTAGCCAGTAATATGTACATAATGTTATATGAATAAACATCTGTCATGAGTTTAGTACCCTCCACATCTGCTCCCACTCAATAAATACTGCAGTATTCATTGGCCATCATAAATAAAATGTGTATTGTATTTCACAGCTCAAGTGTAGAAGAGTGCTCAGAAAACACTATGAATTATTAACCCAATTTTGTGAATAAGAAAGCAGACCAAAAGTGGTTGAACAATTTTTCTAGCATCTTACAACTAGTAGAAAAGGTGAATTTCTACAACAAGTAGGCACTTCCAGAGAAGTCCCCAAATAAAAGGTGTCTCTTACTTCCATTGCCACATCTAAGCTACAATCTCAGAGTATAAAATAAGAGCATTCTTCCCGAGACAACCCGTTGCATTTCATGGTCATTTACACTTATTTCTCTTATCTATGTGCCTGCACCAGTACTGTCCATTTCAACGGGATATAAACCCAGTCAGTTCAAATGCACACAATTTTCTTATTGCAATGCAAGGAAACAGCAAGGAACAGGCAGCCCTTGTTTTTCACCACCCTCTGTGTACTTAAAATGGTTTCATAAAGCCAATGGCCTCATTGTGAAGTAGATCATATGTTCTCATGGTAAAAAAAATATTATAATATAAAAACAATGACATAAACAAATAATAGTCTTCAGACCTCAGCTCTGGCATCACTTCCTCTGAGAAGCCTTCCCTGTACATCCCCTTCTCCCCTCAATACACACAAGCCAGGTCTAGATCAGCTTCCATCATTATATGGCCCCTAAAAACATTAATTTCCATTTAATTATATACCATTTCAAACAGCATGAGCATCTGATTAATCTATACTTGACTATAAGCCTCGATAGAGCACAGATCAGGCCCTTGCTTACCACTGTAATTCGAGAACCTGATATATAACTGAGCACATATTTGATGCTTAAAAATATCTGTTGAATGAATGAATGAAACCTACAAACAATATGTTAAAATCAAATAATTATTTTCAAACAACTCTTCCTAGATCCTGGGAATTTAAGAAGATTGATCAGTTTAAGAGATTGATGCCTCCTTTTAATGTTGGTAAATTCTGCAATAGAAATAGGATACATTCAAAGTTATTTCAGTGAGCTTAGAACTGAATTGAAATACAAGTACTATAGAGTGAGGATATAGAGAGGTTGTGTCAGATTTGCTCAGATTACTTCAAATTTCACCGCTCTGCATTCCTGTGCCTCAGCTCCTCAGGAAAATTTGTTCTTGCCTGTCCTCATTCCCAATTCAGTGGAGAACTATTAGAAAGCCTAATAATTTTATTTATCGTACACCGATTATGCTTCAGTGTAACTAGACTCTGATTAAAAAATAAACCTGCCCTCAAATTGCTCCTAATGTAGGAGGGGAAGTATAATCCTGAGTTCATATCCCCAGTACCAAATGCATATAAAAAATATGTACTTAGAAAGAAAAAGAGAAACAACAGAAAAAAAGAGCAGAAGATAACAACAAATAATTTCAAGAACACCAAATTCAAGACACCAGATAATCCATACTCAACACACAGACCTGCTTGAAGATATCCTTGGCTCGATCTTTTCCTACCACATACTTCCAATTCCACTACTAGAAACTGACCTGCTTAGCCGTTCCTCTTCTCAGCCACTGAGAAAATTTGATCTGGCTAAGTTTGATCTCTGACTACTGTCAGCAAAGAAAAATAAAAGTCCTTGGTCCAAGACAAAGGGACAACACTTTTGCTTAATATTTCTTTACATTCTCAATATAAATACAGCATTCCTGCCTGAGAAAAGTATGAAAAGAAGCATGGATTTTAACCCTTGTTCATTAAATATGAATCAGATTTGTATAATATCAATACTATATTAGCAAGTCATCACCATGTCTGATTCATCTCCAAGTTTCTTTCTTTCCTGTTCCCCTGGCTAAATAACATATTTAGTTATTCCCTACTTTCCTACAACACGATGTTGTCCATATTTTTTTAATCCCTAAACTTGATTCTTAGAGTGTCACTTTGTTTCAGTCTACCTAATTTTACCTAATTTTATATCATCTTGCCTTCAAGGTGGTAACTTTTTCAGACATAGTCCCATTTACATTTAATATTTATTTGTAAATATTATTGGGGTAAATAAAAGTGATTCATTTATTTTCTCATACATGCAGAAATTTCTCAAAGCAAAGAAACTGGTCTGAAACATACCCTACTGTCGCAAATCTCATTTTTCTGGTGTTCAGCTGACCCAGGGATCAAAATGCTTATTCTATATGGTACCTTTTGTCCTTATTGCCAAACATCTTAAAAAGATAAACTACATATATCACCCACAAGTTTTCTCTTTCAATTACATGTCAAATGATTTTAATCCAACTTCCAATCTGAACAACCTCCTGAAAGGGCTTTTATAAAGGTCAGCATTCACCACTTAATTGAATAAGTGGCCTTTTCTTTGGTTTTTAGCTCACTGAACTCTGTATCTTTTGTCACTATGATAGACCTTTCATTTTAAAGGTATATCTTCTCTTGATTTTCTTGATGATACTCCATCTCATTTTTTTCTAACCTCTAACTTTTTTCTTGGTCTCCCACAATAGATCCTCTTTTTAAATATTACTAGTACTAAAATTCTATCATTAGTCCACTTCCTTTATTCTCTGCTTTGTCTCCTCAAGAGATCACTTTCACTTCCATAGCTTCAACAATCACCTGCATGCTGATGACTCACAAATGTATTTATCACATTGACCACTATCATAAATTTCACACCTATATTTGTAAGTACCTTTACTTGAATGAAATACAGGCATCTCAAAGTCTTTCCATGAAAACCTACTCTCTCTGCTACATTTATCTGAAAAGTAAGGCTAATAATAGCACTTACCTTATAGAATTGTTAAGGTAACCCTAGCTGCTGTAACAGACAAACCTAGAAATCTCAGTGGCTTAAGGCAACAAAAATTTATCTCACCTCAATTTCAATGACATGGTAAGTAAAAGTTGTGATGCTCTGCTCTTCTCTATGCATTCATTAAGGGACCCAAGAAAGAAGGAAGATATGACATAATAAACACACCCTGGGCATCAGCTTTATTTAGCAAACAAAAAATAAAAAGAGAAAGAAGACAATTTCCTAGGAGGTTTTGTTGTTATGGGACAGACCTGCAATGGTATATATCACTTCTGCTCACATTCCTTTAGGTTAAACTCAATCACATGGCCTAATTAAAGGAAAAAAAAAAAAAGACTGGGGAATGTAGTCCAGCTCTACATATAGAAGGAAAGAGAAATGGTGAACAGATAACCAGCCTCTGCCACAGCTGTGAAGATTAAATTAACACATAGCTGGGGCTTCCCTGGTGGCACAGTGGTTGAGAATCTGCCTGCTAATGCAGGGGACACGGGTTCGAGCCCTGGTCTGGGAAGATCCCACATGCCACGGAGCAGCTGGGCCCGTGAGCCACAACTACTGAGCCTGCGCGTCTGGAGCCTGTGCCCCGCAACGGGAGGGGCCGCGATAGTGAAAGGCCCGCGCACCGCGATGAAGAGTGGTCCCTGCACCGCGATGAAGAGTGGCCCCCACTTGCCGTAACTAGAGAAAGCCCTCGCACGAACTGAAGACCCAACACAGCCAAAAATAAAGAAATAAATAAATAAAGTAGCTATAAAAAAAAAAAATTAAAAAAAAAAAACACATAGCTAGCACTTACTTTAACACATAGTAACACAAAAGTTGGCTTCTCATGCATGTGTTGTCATCTGAGCTAAAATTCTCGGTTATCTTTCATTTTTCACTATCACATGCCCAGTTGGTTATCAGATCACACAATTCTGTCTTACAATTATCTCTTAAATTTAAATATTTCCCTCCATTTACATTGCCTTAGCTCCATAGTTCTGAACAATGGCTTGAAAATAGGATGACCTGGGGGAGTTGTTTTAGAAAAATGCTGATGCCTAGGCCCCAATCCAGATTAATTAAATTAAATATTTGAGGTATCAAAACTTTATTAAAGCTATCAATGTAACTCTAATGAACAGCCAAAGTTGAGTACTGCTCTAATCCAACCTCCTCCTTGCCACGCACAAGATGATCTCACTGAAATACCAATTTAATCATGACATATCCCCTGCTTAAAAATTGTTTTGAACTTCCATTGTGTAAAGCAAGGTGTGCACATCTAAATAGACTTTCAAGATGATTCACTGGGGAAGGAAGATGTTTATCTGTATGATTTATTTCATGCTATTTTAATCATTGTGTAATTTTCATAATGTTCATAATTTATTAATACAGTAAAATCAAGGCGTTTGCTTACTTAAAACTTGTTACTGACTCTGAATTCTCCAAAGCAGTGGTTTCCTATTTAGAATGTAAGTACCTGAGGGGATATGAACGTTGATACACTGGGGTCTAACACTTATTGTGAAACCTCACTAGGACATTGTGACAGTAGAAAAAAGGTAGAGCCTATCCATGGTAGGAAATCTAACAAGAAGTCACACACACACACACACACACACACACACACAGAGAATATATATGGAAATAGGTATAGGAAATAAAAATAGGATGAGCTAGAAATAAACCAACCTCAAAGAAAAGGACAGCATGCAAACTTGGAGACAGGTGGAGAGACAGAATATTTCCCCTAAAATTTGAAAAACCTCAAGCTTTGGCCCACTTGGGCCAAAAAAAGTCTGCAGAATATAGTATGGAGAGACAAAGAGATAAAATATATGAAATATACATTAGGATACAGAGAAAATAAAGTGATGAGGTATAGGATAGATATAATTAGAGTTACAGAAGGAGAAGAGAGGAAGAGATAGAAGTAATATTCCAAATGATAAAGCTGATAGTTTTCCAGACTAAAAGAAAGACATAAACCCTCAGATCCATGTTGTAAAAATTTATACCAATTGGTATAAATAAATCTAACTTTAGACTAGGACACATCACAGTGCAACACCAAAGAGAAAAAGAAGGTCTTAAAAGTAGTCAGAGAAAAGACACACAATTGACTGTTTTTTAATAATTGAAAGGCAGTGGAAATGAAGCTTAAATATTTTGAAAAAAACACATTCTTTTTTATTGAAGTATAGTTGATTTACAATCTTGTGCTAATTACTGCTGTACAGCAAAGTAATTCAGTTATACATATACATACATTCTTTTTTATATATTATTTTCCATTATGGTTTATCGTAGGATATTGAACATAGTTCTCTGTGCCATACAGTAGGACCTTGCTGCTTATCCATTCCATATATAAAAGCCGACATCTGTTAACCACAACCTCCTACTCCATCCCTCCCCCAACCCCCCCCCCCCACCTTGGCAATCACTAGTCTGCTCTCTATGTTCATGATTCTGTTTCTGTTTCATAGATAGGTTCATCTGTGTCATATTTTAGATTCCACATATAAATGATACCATATGGTATTTGTCTTTCTCTTTCTGACTTACTTCACTTAGTATGATTATCTCTAGTTGCATCCATGTTGCTGCAAATGGCATTATTTCATTCCAAAAGAAAACATTCTTAACCTAAAGTTATACACATATCAAAACCTTAGAGAATGAGGGCAAACTAAAGATATTTTCAGATTAAATAAAGGTCAGATAATTTACCACCAACAGATTCTTACTGAAGGAACTTTTAGAAGCTGCATTTCCAGAAAAGGAAAGCTATCCCAGAAGAATGGTCTTATATGGAGTAGAAAGAGTAAGCAAATAAATTGAGTGATTCTAAACACATATTGACTGTGCAAAATAATAATTATATGTCTACCATGTGGAACTGAAATGCTGAACAAATAGCATAAATAGTAAAGGAGTGATGCCTCAACGCATTTTAAGGAAGTAATTAATTGGTGAAAACAGAAGAATTTAAGATCCAGGAGGTCAATAAAAGATGGTCTATTTTCTTCTCTGTTGTATATTCAGCACCTGAAGGAATGCCTGAAACAATAGACACTCAGGAAGACTGCTGAATTAATACAAATTTTGTTTAACAATTGTCTAAGTCAGGGTTCTCCAGAGAAACAGAGAGAAAGAGCGATTTATCTTAAGGAATTGGCTTATATGGCTTATAGAACTATGGAGGCTGGCAAGTCCAAAATTTACAGGGTATGCCAGGAGGCTGGAGACCCAGGGAAGAGCCAATGTTGCAGTTCAAGTCTGAAAGCTATTCAAGTCCAAAGGCTATCTTCTATCAGTAAGGATAGTAGCACTGTGGGTCAAGATGCATCAAATGGATTTAATCCATGAATTTATAATGATACTAACTGATAACTAAAGGGATGGAGTCTAGCAGTTGTTCTGCCTTGACTTTATGAGCTGTATTTCAGGGTAGCCAAATCTTTCATAAGAAGGAATGAAAGAAACAGAGATCTAGATAAAGATCTTGAATTGCTGCTAACATCACACATACAGAAAGAAACAACTAGACAGGATAAGGATTTTGTACATCCTTATGAAAGTAAACAGTAACATCTGGGAAGTAGTCTTACTGAAAATATCAAACTTAAATTTGATCAAGTTTCTAGGTCTAACCAACAATTTACAGAAGACATAGGGATCAGAGAAACATGTAAACAATACCTCAGGAATGTAATCAACAAAATCTACCCTATAAACAAAGAGCTCAGTTGCTATGACAACAAACAGAAAAGAAAAAAAAAAGCAAGGAGGAAGTAAAACAGAAAGAGTAATCTTATAGATTAACAGGGCCTTGAGAAACATACTAACCAATTGTAATGTATGGACATTATTTCAAGTCCATTATTTGAGTCATACAAATCATTAAAAAATGAGATAAAAAAATGTGAACACTGGATTTTTTATTATATTAAGAAATTATTTATTTATGGTACTATAAATATGATGTAGCACTTCTTAGTATGACAATGGGGTTGTAGATATATTTTAAAAGAGTATTTATTATTTAGAGATGTATATTGAAATACAACAGTTGATATGACATAATGACTGAGATTTGCTGGAAAATACTCTGGGAGATGAGAGGAGCCAGGAAGTTGGCAGGGAAGCTGATAATTTTGGAGGCTGGATAAATAGGAGTTCATTACACTAGTCTCTCTGCTATTGTATGTGTATATGTTATAAATTTCCTAGTATATAAAGTTAAAGAATATAGACAAAGAAAACCTAGAGAAGTAATTCATTTTACCTGATAAGTTTGTCAAATGAAAATAAGGAATTTGTAGCTTCCTATGTGTGATTAAATAACCCTTTTTCTGAAATCTCCACTCTAATTGCCCTGTCCTCATAAAAAACTAATTGGGCTTATACAGAAATTAGCAAAGCAGCATTCTCAAACAAGAAAAGCCAAAACAATTCTAGGAATTAAAGCTTGACACGGTCACATACTTGTGTTTTATACTAGCCCCTTCAACGCTCTCTTTTGCTCATTTCCCTACTTAGGTCACCCTGGCTTTCCATCAACACCGTGTTAAAGCAAACACCTGCAGTGGCATTTTCTCTGCTCATTTCAGTGTGCCCATTAACCCTCTCTATCTCAGACTCTCTCTAAAGATAATTAATGTGAAAACCTTAAACCATAATTGTATAATTATATTCTCAATATTTAAACTTCTACATGACACTAAAATTTTTTATTTATGCATTTTGTAATAGAGAACTGTCAACACATCTCTTTTCTTCTGCAGAAATATTGGCAGAGCTTCAATAAATAAGAGAAGCAAAATCAAGATGACTAGCTTCACCTTTTTTCAAAGGGCAGAGAAACAGATAAAGTTTATATTTCAAATGACAATATTATTCATGTAAGAGCATCACACATTTTGTTGATTCAGATCCCAAAAAGGGTTAGTCACCTCTTTCAAGTGCTTCTTCGGCTTTAACATACACAGAAGCACTAGCTATAGTCACTCGATTGCAACAATGGGGATGCACATCCTCTGAAGTTTAATGGGGCAGCTGTTCGAAGGTCAATCCAAGTTAACTACTCATTTTGGTCCTCCTATCTTTTGCTTGGAAGACAAGCATATAAGAACAAGGGAGAGGGGCTTCCCTGGTGGCGCAGTGGTTGAGAATCTGCCTGCCAATGCAGGGGACACGGGTTCAAGCCCTGATCTGGGAAGATCCCACATGCCGTGGAGCAAGTAGGCCCGTGAGCCACAACTACTGAGCCTGCGCGTCTGGAGCCTGTGCTCCGCAACAAGAAAGGCCGCAATAGTGAGAGGCCCGCGCACCGTGATGAAGAGTGGCCCCCGCTTGCCGCAACTAGAGAAAAGCCCTCGCACAGAAACGAAGACCCAACACAGCCAAAAATAAATAAATAAATAAATAATTTTTTTAAAAAAGAAAAGAACAAGGGAGAGAGGGGTATTTTATTTTTTAATGTGCTCCAGCAAATGCAAAACAAGATTTTAAACTTCTTTAATCACTTTGCTTAATGTTGTCTTTAAAGTCTGTTTAGGTATTTGTTCTCATCTTTTTGTTCTAAAGCTTGCTCTTGTCAAAGCTGAATGTTTTTTCAGTCAATGCATTTTTTCTTCCTAGTTGCATAGATCATATCTCTCTTACTAAAGAAAGAATTCTGAGAAGAAAGAGAAAAGAGATGCAGGGTGTCCATCTCCACCCTGCTATCTGCGCTTAAAAGGTCTCCCCACCCTTTCTCATTCTATAACTATTTATGCCTAAGAAGCATAAAGTCCTATGTTTCTATTTATGGAGATTTTTATACTGAGTTATAGGAGTTGCCAGATTGTCCTGAGTACAGTTTTTAAGGGATTACATGGCTGAGAGCCACTAGCATTTTTTGGCTTTCTTGAAGGCATCAGATAACAACACTCATTTTACACCAGTGGTTCCTAGGCATTTGGATTTTGCCATGGGTTCTATTTAAAATATTTAACAGCAGTCAGAAAGTATCCTGATGAACCCAGCTGTGACAGGCATTAACTCTTTAGATACTTACTTTCAAGGACGTCTGGGGTCTCAAGAAAGGGGACTGAGTGGGCAGAGTGGGGGGAAGGCAGGCACTTAAGGCAAGAATAGTTATGAACATGTTTCAATATTTTCACAGCCAATACAGCTGTATTATATTGAGTATAAACCAGTTCTGGAATTTACTACTTAGGTAATTTTTTAAAACAAGGACCAACATATGGCATCAACTTTTCTTTTGCCAAATAAGGATGTTAAAAAGATAAAAACCTAAGTCCTACCTACCATCACTATCGTTTCATAAAAGGGAAATTTAAAACCACATAAGTAAATAGGATATAAGCCCAGAATAAAAAGGCAGTTTTTTTAATAGACTAAGTTTACCTTTATGAAATACAACATTGATTTTACTTTTTGTAATTTCTATACTGACTCAAGAAAATTTAATCACTGACCTACTTCTGCCCACAGAGAAAACGTCACCTGATACTTTAAGTCATCAGTTTAAAGTAAAGAAGTATCTTCCTCTAGAGGACAATATATGGACAGAAAATTTGAACAGGTCAAAAACCAGAAGATGAATTCATTTCATCACAAAGTTTTTAAACATTTAACATTGTTTGTTGAAGAAATGCCAAATACGGCCCAACTTCTGTTTACTTTGTGCTCACAAATCTAGTGTCTAAAGATTTATATCCCCTTTCATCTCAACCAACACATATTTATCCATTTGCTTTTATTGCTGATTCTTCGTAATGCATAATCAATGTTTTTCATGGTACAACTAGAAAACTACTAGCTCTCACAGAAATGCTATTTCAGCACACACGTGAATTCATGGTAGCACAAGATTAATAGTTTTAGTCTGGAAAGTATATACAATATAAACCAATGTTGCTCAAAACAAAATTTAGTAGAAGGTGGGGGTATGCTTTCTGTCTAGCTAGATGAATTATTTCATTCCAAAGTATAAGCATTTTCAAAAACAAAAAAGCTAAAAGTTTTCACGTGTTTAATTTAAAAGCAGTTTCTTGACATTCATTGACTCAGGTTAAGATTTTCTCAATATTTTGAAACCCTACTAGAGGATCATTTTTACATTAATTGGTTTGAAAGTATAAATACATTTGTGTGGAAAAGCTTAGAATTCTCATTCTTAAAGAGAAGTGAATACACATAATTAAAGAAAGTGAATTTCATATGATACCCACAATTATACGCACGATGGCTAATCTTATATTGCATTATTAGAAGCATATGCTTTACTTTCTTACTGAATTAATGAGACTCAGAGACTTTTCCTGTTCTGTAACTGAATCTGTTCTCAATTAGGAAAACTTTAAACTATTTCCCCCAAGTTGATTTTTAATGCATGGTATCTAAAATATACTTTGGTACTCCCTATATTTTAACGCAAAAATAGTTTGTACTAAGCTTTATCACCCATTACCATTTCTTTTCGTCCCAACTACTTGATCTTTCTCTTCCTTCTCCTTTGGACAGAAGTGTTTCAAAGGGAACTGTGGTAATTCTCTTAATGTTTAGTACAATTAGCAAAGATTCAAGAAAATGTCTCCCAATAGAATGATTACATCATACAAGACTGGCTAGCTTAGTCATCCTACAACTATTTCCACGGCTTTGGTATTTAATCCACATAAATATACAGAGGCTGCCTCTTTGCTAATCTCCTTTATCTATAAGAATTGAATCATAGTTCTTTTGGATTGGACATATCACCATATGCCTTTTCCAAAATTTCATAGCAAGCACACAGTGAAAGAATGTTACTGTCTACCCATGAAATAAATGAAAAGATGAAGATAGTGATTTAGTCGTAGTCTCTTTCTCCGATCTCTGTCTTAAATGGTATCTTCCCATGATATTTTCCAGGACTATATCCTCCCCATAGAGCCATCTGTTTCATTTGGAGGGGGCGTGGTAGAGTATACTATGTTTCCTATTAAATGTGTCCAGAGTCAGACTCACCATTATTTTACTCCACCACCATAGCCAAACTGTCCCCAGAAGTGAGTGTTCCTAACAAACTTTTTTCCCCTGTAGTCATAATTTCACAGCTTCTCTCATTGGACTTAGTTTTGTAACTGTCATTCCCATTATCATTTTCAACAATCACTCCATTGCAAATGAGCAAGCTTGAATCTTTCACTTATTTCTTTGGCAATATTTCTTCAAATTTATTTAGACAAATAAATGTTCCATTGTTTTGAACAGCTAAATTGAATTAGCCCTCATTAATAGTGTTACTTTGTAAATAGCAGCATGTCCAAACATAAATAGTCCTGGCTGAGATAATGTTCTACACGAGTTGCTGATATCCTGGTGTGCCTGTTCCAGACTCCAGGATATTGACTACAATGATCTGGTACCATTCCCACAACTTAGATATCTAACCAGAGTGATATTTTAAACCTTTCATTAATTAGATACCCTACAAAAAGCACTAAAAGTTTTACTGTTGCTGTGTTTTGGAAATGACTGAATCCACATGTGGAATAAGAGCTATGTAAGGTTTACTATGAGGTTAATTTGAGCATGAGGTTTAGACAACAAATTCTAAACACTATTCAATGAGATTCTATTTTAGAGGAAGAACCTTCTCTGTGATAGGTATTATACTAAATTCAACAGTCAACAGACAGATATTAAGGTCTAGTTTCTCTTTTAATCTCCTTCCTTTAATTAACAACTAAAAGAAATCTTAGTTGAATGGTTCTTTTTTTTTTAATCTTTTTCTTGCCTTGACTCTTTTGTATCTTACTAATGACTTTCCATTGGTTTTCCTATCTCACTCCCATCCACCCTGAGATTTCTCTTTTGTGTATTTAAGAATCTTATCTCTCTTTAAATAAAATGTTACCTCTACATCTCTAAAAATGTAGGTTTAATTGGAGAATGAACATCTTACTGAGGCTATTGTCTTACAAATCACAATTTCTAATCATCTCAACATTCCTACAAGGTAGGTGTTATGTTTCCCACTTTAGAGATAAGAAAAATAAGGTGTGCAGACATACTGTGTTGTACATAATGAGTGTCATAGTCAGGATTCACATTAATATCTGTTTGACTCCAAAGCCACCACTCTGCCTCACTCCACCCACTGTAGGTACTGTATCTTCATCAACAATATCCCTGAAGAAGTTTGGTTCTTCCAGTAAGGATTTATTGTTAATTACCCTAGGATTGGGATAGTTATGTTGTTCTACTCTTAATGTCTCTATGCTTTAATTAATTAAAATATTAATATTCAGCCCTTTTCTTCTACAGTCAGTGTTCTAAGACTGTGCCTATGTGTGTGTGTGTGTGTGTGTGTGTGTGTGTGTGTAAAGATCCAAACTCAATAAATGGTATCAGGTTCACTAGAAGCAAGCATTGAGAGGAGAATTCATGTGCAAGAAATTTATTAAGGAAGTTCTCCCAAGAGTAACCAGTCAGGAAATGAGGAAAGCAGGACAACGGAGGTGAAGAAGCCATACAAAGGTGTGATTCCATGTGAAGTCCTAGCCTCACTTTCACCACCAGCCTCAGCTTCAGCCTGCTGGAGCTGAAAGCTCTAGAGTATAAATTACATATCATAGTTTGTCCCAACTGAAGGTAAAGGAGCTAGGCCTTAATCGGTCATTGACTAAGGGCCACTCCAGAAGGATGTGAACTCCCAGGTACTTCCAGTTCTGTGTAAACTGTTAATGTGGCTAGCAGCCAGAGAGAAATTTTCCAAGAGAATCCAGATATAAACCACTAGAAGAAAGTCTACACAACTTGGGAGGGTAGGTAGAAGGATCTGAGGTAATTTGGGCAGAACACAAATAATTGGTGAAAGGATAATGGGAATTAGTTATAAAGCTAAAAACCCCAAAGAATGAAACTATGAAATTATGACTATAGGAATGAGAAAATGCTTATTACCATTGCAGATGGTTGTTTATTAAGCATATGTTAGTTTACAAATAATGCTTTACCTGTCTAAAAAGGATTTGAGGGTACTGCAATTAAAGACACATATAAGGTGTGAGTATTAAAATAGAAATGGAAAATTTCAACCCTACAGCTACTGGGAGATACAAATTAATATATACCTAGGCTCCTGTGGTTATTGTGTTTTTTATAATTAAATTTATATTTGAGTTTCCTGATAGTCATGGCAAAATAGTGAAAGAAGGAAAAGGTAGAAGAGGGGGAGAGAGGAAGAGCAAGAAGCCACTGTCAAGTTTTTAGGAGAGATAAATATTTATAAATCCAAATTTTAAAATCCCAATTTTCACATGGATACTTACAGAAGGAAAGGTGAGCAATCTGACAAACATTAAATTCAGTAGTCACGTTTGTAAGAAACAGAAGTTCTCATCACATGACCAGTCCTCATTTGGATCCTCCACATCATTAAAAGGTAAATTCATGAAAAGGTACTTCTTTGGCAGGGGTAAAGTAATGCAGTTCAGAAATATAGTTTTCTATTATCAGCATTACTGAGGACAAGGGCACTAAGCCTCATACCCTCATACTGAGACAGATTTTTTGTTTGTTTTCTTTTTTTGACATACAGAAAGCTATACATAGTTAGTGTATACAACTTGATAGGTTTGAAAATAAGTATACACCCATGAAACCATCACCACAATCTATGCCAAACACCTATCCATCACCTCCAAAAGTTTCCTCCTGCCTTCTTATTATATTATTTTTGTGATAAGAACACTTAATATACGATCTATCCTCTTAACAAATTTTAAAATATACAATACAGTATTGTTAACTATATGCACTATGCTATATAGTAGATCTCTAGGACTTAGTCATCTTGTATAACTGAAACTTCCTACCCTTTGGGTAATACGTCCCCTTTTCCCCATCTCCCCATCACCTTGAAATAACCATTCCACTCCCTGTTTCTATGAGTCTGACAATATTCCTCAGATAAGTTGGATCATGTAATATTTGTCCTTCTGTGTTTGGTTTACTTCACTTAGCATAATGTCCTCCAGGTTCATCCATGCTGTTGCAAATTGCAAGATATTCTTTTAAGACTGAATAATATTCCATTGTATGTATACCACATTTTTTCATCCATTTGTTCACTGATAGATATTTAGGTTGCTTCTACGTCTTGACATTTGTGAACAATGATGCATGAACATGAAGCAGATGTTCAATATAATGAACATAGGGGTGCAGATATTTCTTCAAGATACTGATTTTAATTCCTTTGAATATATACATTGCTGAAACATATGGTAGTTCTATTTTTAGTTTTTCGACGAACTTCCACAATTTTTTTCACAGTGGCTGCACCAATTTACATTCCCACCAACAGTTTACAAGGATACCAATTTCTCCACATTTGTTATCTTTTTTTTTTTGTGATAAAATCCATCCTAACAGGTGTGAGGTGATATCTCATTGTTGTTTTGATTTGAATTTCCCTGATGATCAGTGATGTTGAGCATCTTTTGCTATAACTGTTGGCCATTTATATGTTGTCTGTGGAAAAAATGTTCATTCAAATCCTTTGCTCATATTTTAATCAGATTATTTGTTTGTTATTGAGTTGTAGGAGTTCCTTATATTTTGGAGATTAACCCCTTATCAGATATGTGGTTTGCAAATTATTTCTCCACAGGTTCCATTCCATTGGTTACCTTTTCTGCTTCCTTTGCTGTGCAGAAGTTTCTTAGATTATGCAGTCCACTTGTCAGTTTTTACTTTTGTTGCCTGTTTTGGTACCATATACAAGAAAATATTGCCAAGATCAATGTCATTAAGCCTTTCCCCTATGTTTTCTTCCAAGAGTTTTAGAGTTTTAAGTCTTATGTTCAAGTCTTTAATCCATTTTGAGTTCTTTTGGCATATGGCACAGATAAGGGTCTAATTTCATTTTTTTGTGAGTATCGAGTTTTGCAAACACCATTTTCCCATTGTGTATTCTTGGCACCCTTGTCAAAAGATCAGATGACCATACATGTAAAGGTTTATTTCTGGGCTCTCTATTCTGTTCCGTTGGTTTATATGTTTATTTTTATGTCAGTATCATACTATTTTAATTACTGTAGCTTTGTAATATATTTTTTAAACATCTTTATTGGAGTATAATTGCTTTACAATGGTGTGTTAGTTTCTGCTTTGTAACAAAGTGAATCAGCTATACATATACATATATCCCCAAATCTCCTCCTTCTTGAGTCTCCCTCCCATCCTCCCTATCCCACCCCTCTAGGTGGTCACAAAGCACTGATCTCCCTGTGCTATGCAGCTGCTTCTCACTAGCTATCTATTTTACATTTGGTAGTGTATATATGTCCATGCCACTCTCTCACTTCGTCCCAGCTTACCCTTCCCCCACCCCGTGTCCTCAAGTCCATTCTCTACGTCTGTGTCTTTATTCCAGTCCTGCCCCTAGGTTCTTCAGAACCTTTTTTTTTTTTAGATTCCATATATATATGTTAGCATATGGTATTTGTTTTTCTCTTTCTGACTTACTTCACTCTGTATGACAGACTCTAGGTCCATTCACCTCACTACAAACAACTCAATTTTGTTTCTTTTTATGGCTGTGTAATATTCCATTGTATGTATGTGCCACATCTTCTTTATCCATTCATCTGTCCATGGACACTTAGGTTGCTTCCATGTCCTGGCTATTGTAAATAGAGCTGCAATGAATACTGTGGTACATGACTCTTTTTGAATTATGGTTTTCTCAGGGTATATGCCAGTAGTGGGATTGCTGGGTCATATGGTAGTTCTATTTTTAGTTTTTTAAGAAACCTCCATACTGTTCTCCATAGTGGCTGTATCAATTTACATTCCCACAGCTCATGTAATATATTTTGAAATCAGGAAGTGTGATGCCTCCAGCTTTGTTCTTTCTCAAAGTTGTTTTGGCCATTTGGGGGTCCTTGGTGGTTCCGTATGAATTTTAGAATTGTTTTTTCTATTTCTATAAAAATGTCATTGGGACCTTGATAAGGATTTCACTGAATCTGTAGATCACTTTGGGTGATATAGACGTTTTAACAATAGTAAGTTTTACAGTCCATGAACATGAGATGTCTTTCCATTTATTTGTGTCTGCTTTGAGTTCTTTCATCAGTGTTTTATAGTTTTCAATATACAAGTCTTTCACCTCCTTGGTTAAGTTTATTCCTAAGTATTTTATTATTTGTAATGTCATAGTAAATGGGATTGTTTTCTTAATTTCTCATTCTGATAGTTCATTGTTAGTGTATAGAAATGCAACTGACTTTTGCATGTTGATTTTGTAGCATGCAACTTTGCTGAATTCTTTTATTAGTTCCAACTTTTTTTTTTTTTTGGTGGAGTCTTTAGGGTTTTCTAAATATAAGATCATGTCTACAAACAGAGATAAATTTACATCTTCTTTTCCAATTTGGATGCCTTTATTTCTTTTTTCTTGCCTAATTGTTCAGTCCAGGACTTCCAGTACTACATGGGATAGAAGTGGTGAGAGTCATCATCATTGCCTTATTCACATCACAGAGGAAGAGACAAAGTTGAAATTTAAATGAGCTGTGGTTTTGCCAAGTGAGACCATGCAGGTAAAGCACTCAGCAAAACAGCAGTGTTAACATGGCCTTCAAGGCCCTATGTAATCTGGCTGTACTCTCCCAACAGATCCTTTACTCCAGCCAGCCTGCTGATCTTCTGTCTGTCCTTGAAAACTAAAACTCTCCTACTATAACACATTTGTACTTATTTATCTTACTTCAATCTGCCCTCTTGTGACTAACTCTTTCCTCATGCTGGGTCCCAGCTCTAAAGTTCCATTCTCAGAAAGGCTTTCCTGGACTACCCTCATTCCTTATCATGCTACCTGTTTCATTTATTTTTCAGCACTTGTGAATATCTGAAATATATTCAGCCCTTCATTTGCTTATTGTTTGTCTCTCCCCCAACAAGAGAATATAAACTCCTTGAAAGCAAGAACCACAACTATAATACCTAGAACAATGCCTGGAATCGAGCAGACCTGAGATAAATGTTTGTTTAAAGAATACATTCATTATTATTATCTCTATTCTCAAGGATGATATGATCTGATGGGAGATAATTACAACTGAAGTAAGATTTCTAAAGCTTCATGGCTTCCCAGGGGATTCTTATATGGTGCTGAAAAGCAGGGCCTGATTGGGAAATGCATTTTTCCCCACCAAACCTTGGGATACAACACAATGTGTCCCCGACTTATTTTATGCAACCTTCTACAAGAGAATTCTAACATCTATACACCTACCAGCATCTGCATCTGTATATGCTAACTTCTGCCCTGTTTCCATGGTGCCCCTGTCCATGCAGATAAAAAATAAATGTTAGGGCAGCTGTATTCAATATGCAGAATTAAGATTCTTCCTGATCCAAGGCAAGTTAAATGAAATATAATATTTTTAATTTTTAAAAATCTATTTCATGTCAGAAAATTGTTCCTATAGATTGTTTTTTTAATGGATTTATTTAGCCATTTTCCTGTTCTCAGCTTCCGGCTCAAAATTCTGGTATTTCGCTGATGTGTTAATTTTAGGGGCAAATGCCTAATCAGAATTTTAAGGATAATTAGTAGGTTGGCTAAATTTCAGGAAGAAATACTAGCAGTGTTTTCAACAGGCTGCCAGGATGTCTCCAATTATAAAGATGGAGGAAATAAAATCAACAGGATGATAAAATTCATTGAGGGACAGCTTGCGTTTTATAGGAAAAGATGTAACTTCATTTAGCTTTGGTCTTTATGTCTTGCAAATGTGCTTAGCACTCCTATATCCCATGGGTCTCGGGGTCAATATTTATGTGCTGGAATATTTCATTGTCTCATAAATCAAGAGGTAACCAAGTATTTTTACTCTCTGGAAAAAATGTGTTATACCAGGTAGTTTCAGGCAGCTCTACTTCTCACTCACACTTTTATGCATAGACGCTCAGGATGATACAAAGCTAGATAAACAAGAAGGTTTGATCTTTCTCCTCTTGCTCCTTATATTAGATATTAACCATATCTAATTTTTAGGTAAATGTGATCCAACTCCAACCAAAATTTCAATCATGGAAACCCAAGGATAAGGATTGGAGGTTTTGTGTCTTTCATTTTAATATAAATTTCAAAAATCTTTCTCAGGGAAATCCTAGTACTTTAAATACCAAATTCAGGTTTAAAGCTGACATTCCTCCAAAAGGAATAGAAAAAGCATCTAAATAAACAATCCCTAAGATACTCAAAAAAAACAACAAACATTAAGAACATACATTACTTTCAATAGTCAGAAACAGTATTTCTCAAGGGAGCAGGTGTTCACCTTATGAAGACCATTCTCACATGCAGTTCCAGATAACAAGCCTCCTTTCCCAATTCCACAGAGGGTTCTGAGTCCTTAAATATTTTCTATCCCAGTTTCCTGGATGCCTACCTTCTGGTTTCTATTCCAAAGCCCTTCACTCCATCAATATCTTCCATCTATATTATATATAGAGAAGAATCTAGGCACCTGGACAGAGTGAGCTCATCCATCTGATGGGTGGTCCTGTATTCTACCAACCAAGCCCTATGTCTCTCAATAAATGAGCTGTTTCCCAAATTGTGTTCTATGGGATATTCATTCTCTCTCTCTCTCTCTCACTCTCTCTCTCACTCTTTCACTCATGCTTGGTAGAAATTATTCTTACTTCTATTATTACTTTACCTTCTTAATGAATTGCTTCTGGATCCATTATGTTACCTGAACTCAAGAACATTGACAGGAGTTAACAATCAGATCATATTAGACCAACCACACAGTGATCCTAGAATCAGAGATTTTCAAATCTGGAAAAGCCCCTAATGATGATTTATTCCAATTCCCTCAGTTTTGAAACTTATAAATTGAAGCTCAGAGACATAGGAACTTGGCCTTTGTCACATAGATACTAAATGTCAAAGCTACTTAAATCCACCTAAGTCAGTCATAGTGACTGTACACAACTCCCTGGGTCTTAAATATTTTCCTTCAGAAAGGAAAGTTATGGCATAGCACACTACTGGCTAATAGGTGTAGCTATACACAGCAGGGATTTTTCTATTGATATTCTTATGCTAATGGTATAAAATGGAGCTCTTCTCCATGAGATTATTATCCTTGGCATTAAATTTACCTTTTACTGAAACTCAGTATGTGTTGTAAATAGTAAGCCCTATAGGGAAATACTCAGTGACACTATGTCCATGTGTGTGCACACATATGTACAGGATCAGGAAAGAGAATGCAGATTTTTATTTCTCAATATTCAAATATATCATAATAAATATTTCACACTTTTATAGCACTTGACAGTTCCAGTGGCCTTTACACACATTATCTTATTAACCTCACAGCATCCTGTGAAGTAGGTATTTTTTAAAAAGGAGAAAACTGAGATTCAGAGAGATTAAGAATCATACAGTCCTGAGTCACATGAATGATATGCAGGGACTAAAACTCATTTTGTTTTTTCTGTTTTTTTTTTTTTTTTTTTCATTTTGTTTTTGTCTCTAAAGCTGATGCACTTACTATCGCATCATAGCTGCCTCGCTTAAAAAACATGGAAAGGACTTCCCTGGTGGCGCAGTGGTTAAGAATCTGCCTGCCAGTGTCCGGGAAGATCCCACATGCTGCGGAGTAATTAAGCCTGTGCACCACAACTACTGAGCCTGCGCTCTAGAGCCCACGAGCCACAACCATTAAGCCCGCGTGCCTAGAGCCCGTGCCCCGCAGCAAAAGAAGCCACCACAATGAGAAGCGTATGCACGGCAACGAAGAGTAGCCCCCGCTTGCCGCAACTAGAGAAAAGCCCGCACACAGCAACGAAGACCCAAAGCAGCCAAAATTAAATTATTTAATTAATTAATTTTTTTAAAAACATGGAAAAAAATCCCTGTGTACCGTTGGTGGGAATGTAAAATGGTACAACTGCTATGAGCAACAGTATGACAGCACCTCAAAAAATTAAAAATAGAATTACCATATGATCCTGCAATTCCACTTCTGGATATATACCCAAAAGAATTGAAAGCAGGATCTTGAAGAGATATTTATAAACCCACGTTCATAGCAGCATTATTCACAACAGCCAAAACATGAAAGCAACCCAATATGTGGTACATATATACAATGAAATATTAGCCTTAAAAAGGAAGGAAATCCTAACATATCCTAGAACGTGGATGAAACTTGAGGACATTATGCTAAGTGAAAGAAGCCAATCACAAAAAGACAAATACTATATGAGTCCACTTATATGAAGTACCTAGAGTAGTCAAATTCATAGAGAGAGAAAGTGGAATGGTGGTTGCCAGGGACTGGGAGAAGGAGAGAATGGGGAGTTATTGTCAAATGGATATAGCATTTCAGTTTCATAACATGAAAAAGTCTATGGAGATGGATGGTAGTGACAGCTGCACAACATTATGGATGTATTTAACACCACTGAACTGTACACTTATTAAGATGGTAAATTTTGCTATGTGTATTCTACAACAATTAAAAAATAGCAAAATCACTCCCATTGAGCACATCATTTATATTCCCCCCAAACTATTTTTACAACAAAATAAAGCATGCAAAATTACCTAAACCATATTCAGAATTCTGCTTCCAGAATTACCATAGTAATTCTGGAAGCATCTAATAATGGTCAGAACTTATCATCAAATGTGGGTCATTATCTTTTCCATGTAAGTCCACGAACTTCCTATCTGCAATTAATTTTGTCTTCAGTGGACACAAATATAGAACAATCCCATCTTCCATTAAAGAATAAGCCCACTGGAGTTCCTATCATTATATTGCAGGACAACTCTGAATTAAAGAGCTGAGTGAAAGCTTTTTTCTATCCATAAAACTCATGAAAATCGCAGTTGTCTTGGATATATATGTTTTTAAAAGAAGCCAAATGTCTGGCAGTTTTGCCTCAGTTTGGAGGAAGAAAGTGTCTTTGGACATTTTTTGGATGGAAAGTATCTTTCGTTTTAGCTAATACCATGTAAATGTGGTGTATTTTCTGGATAGCTGAAAGTATATGTTCTGCTCATCAGGACTGTAAAATGGCTGTCCAGAAAAATAGCAAAAGTTGAAAAGCCCCAAGGGGCACATCTGAAAACTGAGTTGCATGCATTGAAAAAGACAGATATATCTCTGGGGACTTGAAAATGGAACATTAACAATTATTAAGACTGTATATATATTTTTTTAACGCCAAAGCAGATACAAGTACACAGCTGAGTTTTTACATGAAACCTGAGGTTACTGGATAACAAATATAATGATAAATAAACATAACTTTTCATCCTCTTTGATCCAGAAGAAAGGGGTGTGAAGCCCCTTCCACTTAATAGGGCTACAGATTAAGTTAGTTTTAAAAACCACCTTTCAAAATACGAACATTGCAGCTCCAAGACAGAAACAGCTGCTGATTGTGGATTGTGTGCCTATCTGTGTTCCCTGAATTTCCCAGGGCAAATTTAGATCTCCAAGTTATCAAAAGGAGGAAGCTCTGCTCTCACATTCAGTTTAGAGCTGGATGAAAAAAAGAGACAGAGGGCCTTTTGGGAAAAATCTGGAAAATCATAGGAAACATTCAAATAAAAACTTCATTGTTCTTCATTAGTAGTTTCATACAAGATTGCATTCGAATAATAGTTTATTTGGTAAAATTCCAGAGTTGGACAATGCTATAGACTGAATGTTTGTGTGTCCCCCAAAATTTATATGTTGAAACCTAATCCTCAATGTGCTGGGGCCCCATTTGAGGTGGGGCCTTTGGGAGGTGATTAGGTCAGGACAGACAAGCTCTCATGAATTGAAGTACTGCCCTTATAAAAGAGACTCCACAAAGTTCCCTCACCCCTTCCACCATGTGAGAACACAGCAAAAAGAAGGCTATGAACCAGGAGGTAGGTTTTCACCAGACATTGAATCTGCTGGTACCTTATTCTTGGACTCGTAGCCTTTAGCACTGTGAGAAATAAATTTCTCTTGTTTATAAGCCACCCAGTGTATGATATTCTGTTATAGCAGCCTAAATGGACTAAGACAGACAAGTAGCTTCAAGATCAGAAAAGATAATGTAGAAGACTTAAGAGCATGGGCTCAGTAGTCAGACAGTTTGGGCTCTATTTCCTGTTCTGATATTTCTCCATCTGTTTTCTAGATAGATGAAGCCAATGGAATTGAAGAAGAATGGCCCACAGAAACCTCTCATGAACTTCTTCATGCTTTTTCCCCACTTCTGACTAAGTGGAATGGATATGACTACTGCAGCCATGGACATGGTATGTTGTGTTGACAGAGTCCCTATCTGCCTATATCCCTGAATAATGGCAGAGCCTCCGTCAACACGGGCTCCGAAATGACCACAAAAAGGAGACCTGCACTGCTCACATGTTCACCTGCCAGAGACTACTACATGTGCAAGAGACAAACTCCTATTATTGCAAGCCACTTTATGTGTGGGTGTATTTGTTATAGCAGTCAGCATTACCCTAACAAATACACCAATTTGCGTGTGTCACTAAGTCAGGGAGAAAACTTTCCAACCTCTCTAAGACGTGTGACTTTTTAGGTATTTTCCAGTACTTCATTTAAGTTTTGCAATGCCTGAAAAAGTAAAGTCTTCTTTTACCTGTCATGTATCATGGGGAACAATAAAAAGTGTAGGATCAGAGCATGACTAGAATTTTATTGATGACCCAAGGCAAAATAATATTCAGCCTGCTCTTTTGCAGCAGTATTAGAGCCGCTGCTCTTTCAGCAGTAATATCCTGTTTGTCAGCAGCTACTGAGAGCAGATATGACTCAGAGGACACATAAAAGCATACATGTAAGGTAATTAGCTATTATGTTTAGAAAACCATTTTTTGCAACTTAAGTGCACTCTAACATTTCATATTTTAAATAATCAAAATCATATTCAGAATGCAGAATCTCAAAAACATTATGCTCTTCTATTTATGTCCTAATTGCATGAGACAGAAGAAAGGTACAAATGGTACACAAGGACATGCAGAGAATCACAAATTTTAGATATCTAAGAGAACTTAAAGATCACTGAGCACCACAGAGGAAGAAAGCAATGCCTGGAAATACTGTGAACTGCACAATATCATTCCAAAAGAGTTAGGACCAAAATTCAGTTCTCAGTGCTTTGTTTTGTTTTTCAGAAAACACTCATTTTTCAGATAGATCAACATCCAATGATTTAGAATTGTGGAATCTTGTTTCTGTGACATTATTCTTTAACTTTTCTTCAAAAAGTGATATTATATCATGATTTATTTTATAATATTTGAGTTTACAAGAGTAACAATTCTGAGACCTACCAGCATTTTATACATAGATGGTACTCAACAAACATTGATAGGTTGAGGTTATGTCCATCAAGATTCATGGCCTAAGATAAGGTTTTTGCTATGACCCCATAGTCCAACTGTCTAGGGTTCCTATTTTAAAAAAGGAAGTTTAGAAAACCCAGAGTGAGAAAGAGGTTAATTATAGAGCAAAATATTTACTCTTAAATACTAAACATTTCTCAGGACCCAAACATGACTTTTTATGATTATAACATAAACTAATCACTACTTATGTTTTGAACATATTCAAGAGACTTCTGGATCAGCCACAACAGAATAACAGGAATAGGATTTACTTTCACTGTAAAAAAGAAATATATAACTGAAGAAAATATATAAAACAACTTTTTAGGCACTAGACAAAAGACAATGTAGACTGTGTTCCTGAGAGGAGAGAAATGTACAAGGTGAGTTTTGAATTTGCTTCAGTATTCTACCTTTCCAAGCTGCAGCTATGGACTAAACAAAGACTTCACTTTCAGGCAGAGGGAACAGAGCACAGAGATGCAACTTGCCAGAAAACAATAGAATAATATCTTTAAGGTATTGTAAAACAAAAACTGTCAGCCTAGAATTGTATTTATATTTGCCTGCATATTTACTATTTTCCGTGCTTTTCATTCCTTCTGGTAGATCAGAGGTCTGCACACGTTTTCTGTGAAGGGCCAAAGAGTAAATATTTAAGGCTCTGAAAACATTGTAAGTAGATTTTCAGAGAAACAAAAAAGAAATTTGTCATTAGTAGACCTGCACTGCAAGAAATGTTACAAGATGGGCTTCAGGTTGAGGCTTAATGATTCTAGCATTAAGGATGTATACCAGGGATTAGCAAATTACAGACTGTGAGCCAACTTAAACCAGCTACCTGTTTTTGGTTGGTCTATGAACTAAGGTGATTTTCACACATCTAAGTGGTTGGAAAAAAATCAAAAAAATAATATTTTGAAAATTATATGAAATTCAAATGTTAGTATTCACTTAAAAAGTTTATTAGAACACAGCCATAATCGTTAGCTTACAAACTATCTATGGCTGCTTTCACTCTACAATGGCAGAGTTGAGTAGTTGTAACAGAGACTGTATTGCCCACAAAGCCTTAAATATTTACTCTTTGGCCCTTCATAGAAAAAGTGTGCAGACCTCTGATCTATCAGAAGGAATGAAAAGCACTGAAAATAGTAAATATGCAGGCAAATATAAAAAACACCTTTTCTCTTTTTTTATTTTATTTAAAAAATTGTTTAAAGCAAAAGTAATAGAAGTGGATTAGGAGATTTAAGCACATGTAGAAGTAAAAGGTAAGACAATAACAGGAAAAATAATACAAGGGGAGTAAATAGAAACATAGCATTGTAATATTCTTATATTATACATGAAGGGGTACGCCTTAGTCAGATCAGACTACTATAATAAATACCATAGACTGGATGGCTTAAACAACAAACATTTATTTCTCACAGTTCTAGAGGCTGGAAAGTCCAAGATCAAGGTGCTGGCCAATTCTATTCCTGATGAGAGCTCTCTTCCTAGTCTGTAGATGACATGCTGTATCCCTATGAGGAGGAGAGAGGAATCATCTCTCTCATGTCTCTTCTTATAAGGGCACTAATCCCATTATGGTAGTTCCACCCTCATGACCTAATTGCCTCTCAAAAGCTTCACCTCCAAATACCATTACTTGGGGGGATTAGGGCTTCAGCATATGAATTTTGGGGGGACACAAACATTCAGTCCATAGCATGGAATAATATTAACTCAAGTTAAGTTGTGG
This sequence comes from Balaenoptera acutorostrata, assembly GCF_949987535.1. Taxonomy (NCBI): domain Eukaryota; kingdom Metazoa; phylum Chordata; class Mammalia; order Artiodactyla; family Balaenopteridae; genus Balaenoptera; species Balaenoptera acutorostrata. The sequence continues at coordinate 66,818,590 of NC_080075.1, forward strand.
TAAGTTAAAGATGTATATGTTAATCTCTACAGCAACATCTAAAATAACAAAATAAGGAGATATAAAGAAAGATAAAATAGAAGAGTAAAACATATTCAATTAATCAAAAATAAGGAAGAAGAGGAAAAAAACAAAGAACGGGGGAAAGAATAGAAAAACAAAAGTAAGATGGTAGTCTTAAACCTAACCATATCAAAATTACATTATATCTAAACATTCTAATTAAAAGGCAAAGACTGTCAGACTGGGAAAAAATCAAGACCAAATACATGCTCTCCACAAGAGATGTATTTAAATATAAATATGCAGAAAGGTTGGAAATAAAATGATGGTAAAATATATACCATACAAACAATATACATAAAGCTGGACTGATTATATTAAAAATCAGACAAAGTATGCTTCAAGTAAAGGAATAATAATAAAGATGATTGAGGGACATGCCTTAATGAGACAAGGATCAAAGAATATTGAAGATGTGAAAAACACTATCAAACAATTAAAGAACACTAGGTGAAACCAGTTAATTGGGATTTATATAACACTACATAAAGCAACTGTAGAATTCACATTCTTTTGAAGCACACATAGAACATTCACAATATAGACCATGTGTTGAGCCAAAAAAACAAGCCTTAATTTCAAGGGATTGAAAACATAAAGAATACATTTTCAAACTAAATTAGAATTATATTAAAAAATCAATAACAAAAAGATACTTGTAATATCCCCAAATACTTGGAAACTAAGAAATATAATTCTAAATAAGACATGAGTCAAAGAAAAAAAATAACAAAAGAAAACAGAAAATATTTTGACCTGCATTATAAGGGAAACACAACATATTAAACTTTGTGGGACGCAATTAAGACAGTCTTTAAAAGGTAATTTATATCTTTAGATGCTTATATTAGAGAAAAAACATTTAAAATCAATGATCTAAGACACTATAAAGAACAAGAAAAATAAGATCAAATTAAACTCAGAATAAGTAAAGGAAGGAAAAAATAAATGTGTAACTCAACTGGTATATAAAGTAAACAAACAATAGAGAAAACTAACAAGACTGAAACTCACTGGCAAGTATTATCAAACATTTGAGAAAAAAATAACTACAACCCTCCAATCTTAAACCAATGTTTTCCTAAAATATAAATAGTCCAAACATTTTAATTAAAAAGCAGATATTGTCAGAGTGGATGAAAATGTAAGACCCAATTATATGCTATCTTTAAAAAAAAAAAGCTTCAAATATAAAGATATAGATAGATTTAAAGTAAATTCATGGAAAAAGACGTGCTTTGCAAATATTAATCATAAAGTTGTGTCTTAGGGTGTTCAGGCAGCTGTAACAGATACCATAAACTGGGATAACAGAAATTTTACCTCACAGTCTTGGAGACTGTGAAGTTAAAGATCAAGGTGCCAGCAGATTCCATGTTTGGTAAAGGCCTGCTTCCTGGTTTACAGAAGGCTGTTTTCTCACTGTGCTCTCTCCCGGCAGAAGGGGCAAAGGAGCTCTCTTGGATCCTCTTATAAGGGTACTAATCTTATAATCTTTTATAAGGGTGGAGCCTTCATGACCTAACCCATCACCAAATGGCCTCACCTCCAAATACCATCAAACTAGATATTATGTTTCAACATATGAATTCTGGGGACACAAATCTTCTGTCTATAGCATCTGGGGTGGTTGTATTAATATTAGACAAAGTAAACTTTACAACAAGAAATATTACCAAGGATAAAGATAAAGGAATCCTAATGATAAAAATATCAATTCACCTAAAAGTATGCACCTAAAAGTAGAACTTAAATGAAGCAAAAAATAAATGCACCTAAAAGAAGAACTTTTATGCACCTAAAAGTAGAACTTAAATGAAGCAAAAACTGACTATTTAAGGAGAAATAAATAAATAGCTGAATATTTCAAAACTCTTTTCTAAGTAATTGATAAAACAAGTGGACAGAAAATCAGTAAGGATATAGAAGACTAAATAACTATAAATTGACATTCATAAAATATTCCAATGACAGAAGAATATGCATTCAAGCACACATGGTATATTCACCAAGATAAGCTATATGTTGATCATAAATCAGGTTGCAATAATTTTAAAAGACTGAATAAAGTTTACATTGATTTTCTTTTTAAAAATAAAGTTTTTTGAAAGAAGCCTTTTAATAGGCTTAAGGAAGCCTATCTCATACTACTTGATGACAAAATCCAACTAAAAATAATGTCATCAATTGGATTTTTAAAATTAGTATTCTATTTTCTCTTCCAGGTTATTTTACAAAGCAAGTAATATCTCACAATGTATGAAAGAAAGCCTCTCAGTGAGGGAAATTTTTTAAACCAATAAATCAAAAGATAAGTGATCAAAACTCGAATATTCTGAAAACCATTTGTAGGCATTGTGTTGTTATATCAAAAGCAGTAAATAATAAAAAGTCCTAGAATATTCTTTCAAATAATTAAAATATTTTAAGGAAATTGTGTGAGCCACCTCAAAGAAGAGAAGAGTACTGGTAAGTCAAATTCCTTTCTAATTCAAATGGGAGTTAGGAATATAACTCAAGGTTGTTTTTCATGTTGTATGTGGAGCTCTACAAAAAGTATTTCTGTTTAGGGTAGATAATCTATCAAAATAAAACTGGCCGAGCTATAACATGAATGCATATTAGGCTATGTAGGCATACAGCCTGATTTTTTTTTTTTACCAATCCAGTGGTGGAACGGTGCTGTTTATGTTTTCTTTAAGTATATATGGTTTGGTATGGTTTGGTTTGGTTTGGTTTGGTTTTGGTTTTAATGTAGAAGGCATCCGGCACTGACGTTTAGTCTTGTATTGAGATAGCAAAGAATGTGGAAAGTCTTGGATATCTATGATCAAAGTCAAAAGTATTGAAGAGGTATTGATATGTGGTTATTAAAAAGCCCAGAGAACCAGAAAAAAAAGAAGAAGAAGGAAAAAAATAAAAATAAAACGCTGGAGGGGTAAAGGAATCAAGACACTGGCACAGAGAGGTTAATGAACGATTTGGGAGCAATGATTAAAGAAAGGCTGAATCAGAGCTCAGAGAACCTAAAAGAACAGATAAGAGAGAGGTTTGTCAATCACTATAGAAGGCAAAGAAAGTAAAAAGCAGGTCAAGAAAATAAATTGTGCAGTTCAAGCCCCATGTCCATAATTTGTATAGAACTAGAGCTCAAAAATAGAAAGTAGGTTCCAGGTAGTCAGGGAGGAACCTAGGATGACAGGTGAGAAACTAGACCCAGAGTTACATAAGTGTCAAAGTCAAAAACCCACCTAAAGCAACTACATTTCAGCAAGCAAAACCAAGACAAAATAGATTAGCCAGGACCCTAAAAGGATGAGATCCAACCCTGGAAATGTAAGCATAACTATTGAGCAGATAAATACACACAGTTGTTATGTACGTGAAGCTTCACCTGGATCCACATATGGGTAGCCTGGTTAATAAGGAAAGGAGCAGCAAGTTGGGCTTTAAGCTGACCTAAGATCCTCTGAAATATGCAACCTTCCCAGAAGCAGAACTAAGACCAGGAAAAACACAGCAATCAGGTGGAGAGGCGCACTTACTAGGAGCAACAATGAGTCAGGAAAGTACCAGACCATTTCTACCACAGAGACCAAGTTTTTCAATGAGATTTAAAGGGACATTAAATTTTATATATCTTTTAAATGATTCAGCTATTTATACATATCAGTAGTGTTAAAATTCTAATTTCATAAAATGTTGAAACAAGAACTACACCAAAGATTAAAAATCATGGGCTGAAAGTCTAAAACCCCTATGAGTGTAAACTTAAATACATAAAAGTCCATGTAAATTGCTATAACTCTACCATATTAGTAAAAGATAATTATTAAATGGAATATTATTGTCTATTTTCCTCTACAATAAAAGCAGTTAAAAGACTATTGATTATCTCCAGATTTTATGAAGAATTTCTTTTCACAGAAGTCTCCTAATCAAAAATCTCTAGAGAACGAGTGAGCATTGTCATGCCCAAGAGCCCATGTGAAGGCAGGCAGGGATCAGGCACAACTGTTGAGTATGGTCTACAGTGGAGTGACAGAGGTGGACTGGGTCATTGCCCTCAACTCTGCCTTTGTTATCTCTATAAAGTTGACTTCATTGAGAACTCACACTCCCTGAGCCCAAACAGACAGAGGAAAAATGTGCTTAAATTGTTTAACTGCTTTCCCTCCCCTTTCTCATTGCCTTTCTTTTACCCCCAAGACTTCTGGGCTCCTCTCTAGCCTCCCCTTCCCAAGTTCTGAAAAAGTCTCATTTCTGGTCTTCTAGACATTCCCCTGAGGACATAGGTATATCTTGTGAGAGCTTCTCCCAAGAATTGAATCCTGGCCCCAAATCTAGGGTTCAGTTCTGCAGTTGGTATAGATTTCTATTTGCTGCTTTCTTAAAGACAAATATTGACCATTGTCTAGAGTGCCTCAGTTGTCCTTCACCAACCAGAAACCTTGTTATTGACTACTGCTTCCTGCACCCATGCTCCTCCACTCCATCACTAGTCTTAGCCACTTGATCGGCTACTCGCTAGTCTAATTTAATACCTACAGAACACCCACCAAGCCTCTTTTACAGAGCAGGTCCCTCTAGAATAATTTTGCTTCCACTCTTTCCAAGGCAAGTGTACACACTCTTCACTTACTCTCTTAATAAGGTAACAATATTACATGAAGTAGTTCCTAGTGTCAAGGTCCAAAGCCATGGGCTACATGAAAAGAAAGTTACTAAGACAACCCACTATGATTTCCTGATCTCCCCAGATATGTTTATTAGGAAAACAGAGACTATCAGAGAGGCTGGGAATGATTTTGTCCCCTCTACAAACCGTTGAGAGAGCATTTCTGAGTGTGCAGAGGACAGCTGAGCTCATTACCGAGTGAAATAGAAACTACCTACAGCTAATGGTAAAACTAATGAATTATGAAGTCACTTCCCCATCATTTCCTTCAGGTATAAAGTGAGGAAGTTGGGCTAGGTCACTTCTGAGGCCTCCTTAAGCTCTAAAAATCTATGATCTGTAGACAGTGCCTCCATTTAAATTGACATTTAATGTTAAACATACAAAAACTTATTGACAATAGAATGTACTTTCTGTGAGCGCCAAAACAGAATCAGTATGGCTAAAACATGAGGTTTTTAAGGAACTTAGAAAGCCTATGCTTAAGAATTGAGAAGCCATAACTTAAACTTAATTTGTGCAGTACCCATGAGTTCTGAATAATAAGGCACTTGAATCCACAAAGCATTTGACAAATTCAAATTCATAACCATTTGTTTATCAGCATATTTCCAGATCCCCAAGTACAGTGGAGATTGTAAATACAGTATTATATAGGAATGCACAATTCATTATCATTCAGGAAATGATACCATGGAATAAGAAATTTTACGAAATGTATTTCGTCATTTTAAAATCTATGGTCATAAAGGCAACTAGGCAATGCCAGTAGGGTGGGAGGAATACAATGCTCCATCTCCCTGGTCATAACCGAATGGCCCCAATTTCCAGTCATTCATGTTTTCAGGAACATGGGTCTCCATTTCAAAATGTCTTAATAGTTACGAATGACTTGTTTTCAGTATAAATACTAATGTGTTTTTCTATCAGATTAGTTCATTATGGAATAATATACATCAATTTCATGCATAATTTGCACTTTTATAGCTGAAACATCAAGAAAAAAACATTATCATTAAATGTTGATTTATGAAGCAAAAAAATTCATTTTTAATTCAAGCCCATGTTGATCAGACCAGCAAGAACTAAGAATTATGCAGAGATATCACATTGTTCCTGAGGGGTCTTCTCCTCCCCATATCAATGTCTATTCTTGCCTGCTGGCTGCTGCTTTCTAGGCAGAATTTCTAGGCATAGAAAGTTGCTCCGCTCCTTGTAAAAACGGAAGTTTCACTCTAAAACAAGGGTCAGCAAACCACGACTAATGTGCTATGTGCACTGCCTGCCTATTCTGCCTGTTCTTAGCTCTAGAACTAAGAATGATTATTATGTTTTTAAATGGTTGTAAAAAGAAAAAAAGAAAAATATTTCAAAACATGTAAAAATTATATGAAATGCAAATTTCAGCATCCAATAAATGAAATTTAAAACACAGCCAGCTTCATGTGTTTACACATTGTCTATGGCTGCTTTCCTGCTATAACATAAAGTCAAAATGTCTTAAAGGAAACCATATAACCCACAAGTTATACTTACTATCTGGTCCTTTAGAGAAAAAGTTTGCTGACCCCTGCCCTAGAACACCTAGGAAATGGCCTTGTGGCCCCAACTTCCATCCTGCAAATGGAAATGTGTTCTGTTTCCCATTGCTAATACAAAGTCAAATTTAAAAGTCAACACTTTGCTTGAACACAGAAGCCCTCTACAAAAAACACCTCCGTTTTTCTTTCTAAAACTTCTGCCACAGTTCTTCAGACTCAGTCACTTGCTCAAAAACAGTGTCTCTACTTTTCTCCCTGTTTCCTTCCTTGCAGGGAACTCACCACCTCAGTTATCCTATTTAATCCACCTTATTCTTCTCTGTCCCAAAACCCAAACAGATTTCTTCACAGCACTTATTGCAGTAAGAATTTATTTTCTATTTGTCTGTATCTCCCACTAAAAAGTACATTCAGTGAGGCTGGGGTCTATACATATTGTTCACCATGCCCATCATATAGTATTCTTTTAAAAGTATTTAGTGATTGGTGACATCAGCATCAAGGCAGCGTGAGACACTCCCTTTGTCTCTCCCCTTCAGTCTACAACTAGGACAGGACAACCTCCATAACTCAACAAAGGTTCCTCTGCCCAGCACACAAAGACACCAGAGGGACCAACACAACTGCACATCTGAAGGTGTCTGGATTGAAACGTATGAAGGAGGCAGACGGGGAACAGTGGAGGTGATCCCAGCCTCCAGGCCCCAGGAGCTGAGCCCACAACCCAGAGAACCTGGTAGCAGCAGGGGAGGTGGAGCACACAACTCTACCTTCATTGCCACAGAGGCACCTGTAGCCACAGGGAACTGGGCAGTAGCAGCCACAGGGCCAACAACCCAGTCCTTTCAGCTGCAGCAGTGCCCATGACTCCAGCCGTGTTGCCTGCAGCTGTGACACTTGAGAATCCCACAATGCCAGACATGGCAGAGGCACCCAGCTCCCTACACACACTTCTCCTCCCCTGCTATGGTGTCAGTAGCCACAACCTCTGCAACCCTGGACATGGTGGAGGCCCCCATCATACTGGTGAACCCAGCAACAATACCAGCAACAGCAGCAACACTGGCAGCAGCAGGGCACCAGTGACCCCAGAGGCACAGTGATGATGATGAGGTCACTGGCATAACTTCGGGCAGAAGTGGTAGAGGGTGGAAATACAGCCAGAGGCAGCTCAGGTAAGAGAAACCAAAAACTTGAGCTATAGCACCACGCACTGAAAAACAAAAGAAAATCCTATAATGCTGAATTGTTAGAATCAAAATTTTAAAAGTGTTGCCTAAATAAAAAAATGTGTTAGCTACTTCAAATGTGCCAGCAGAGGAACAAATCATCAAGCACCATGAAAAATCATCGTAACATGGTACAACAAAAAGAAAATGACAATTCTCCAAAATCTAATCTTAAAGTCATGGAAGTTTGTAATCTAACTGATAGAGAATTCAAAATAGCTGTCATGAAGAAACTCAACGAGCTACAAGAAAACTCAGAAAGGCAGTTCAATGAGCTCAGGAATAAAATTAATGAACAGAAGAGATACTTTACCAAAAAGATTGAAACTCTAAAAAAAGAACCAAACATAAATTCTGGAACTAAAGAACTCAGTAAATGAGATAAATTATGCAATAGAAAGCACTGGAAATAGGGTAGTCCATATGGAAGAGAAAATCAGTGAGCTTCAAGATTGAAATATAGAAATGATTCAGGTAAAAGAGGAGAGAGAATTTTTTTTTTAAATGAAGAAAACTACAAGAATTATCCAATTCCAGGAAAGGCAACATAAGGATAATGAGTATCCCAAATGGAAAAGAAAGGGTGAAGGGAGCAGAGAGCTTATTTAAAAATACAATAGCTGAGAACTTCCCAAACCTGGAGAAGGAACTGTATATACAAGTCCACGAAACTAAGAGAATACCTAATTATCTCAATGTAAAAAGACCTTCTTCAACACACATTATACTTAAACTGTCTAAAGGCAATGACATTAGAGAAATGCAAATCAAAACTGCAGTGAGGTATCACCTCACACCAGTCAGAACGGCCATCATCAGAAAATCTACAAACAATAAATGCTGGAGAGATTGTGGAGAAAAGGGAACCCTCTTGTACTGTTAGTGGGAATGCAAATTGATACAGCCACTATGGAGAACAGTATGGAGGTTCCTTTAAAAACTAAAAATAGAACTACCATATGACCCAACAATCCCACTACTGGGCATATACCCTGAGAAAACCATAATTCAAAAAGAGTCAAGTACCACAATGTTCATTGAAGCACTATTTACAGTAGCCAGGACATGGAAGCAACCTAAGTGTCCATGGACAGATGAATGAATAAAGAAGATGTGGCACATATATACAATGGAATATTACTCAGCCATAAAAAGAAATGAAATTGAGTCATTGGTAGTGAGGTGGATGGACCTAGAATCTGTCATACAGAGTAAAGTAAGTCAGAAAGAGAAAAACAAATATGGTATATTAATGCATATATGTGGAATCTAGAAAAATGGTACACATGAACCAGTTTGCAAGGCAGAAATAGAGACTGATAGGGATGCATTGAATGATAGGGATTGCATTGAATCTGTAGATTGCTTTGGGTAGTATAGTCATTTTCACAATGTTGATTCTTCCAATCCAAGAACATGGTATATCTCTCCATCTGTTTGTGTCATCTTTGATTTCTTTCATCAGTGTCTTACAGTTTTCTGAGTACAGGTCGTTTACCTCCTTAGGTAGGTTTATTCCTAAGTATTTTATTCTTTTTGTTGCAATGGTGAATGGGATTGTTTCCTTAATTTCTCTTTCTGATCTTTCGTTGTTAGTGTATAGGAATGCAAGAGATCTCTGTGCATTAATTTTGTATTCTGCAACTTTACCAACTTCACTGATGAGCTCTAGTAGTTTTCTGGTGGCATCTTTAGGATTTCCATGTATAGTATCATGTCAGATGCAAACATTAACAGTTTTACTTCTTTTCCAATTTGTATTTCTTTTATTTATTTTTCTTCTCTGATTGGTGTGACTAGGATTTCCAAAACTATGTTGAATAATAGTGGCGAGAGTGGACATCCTTGTCTTCTTCCTGATCTTACAAGGAATGCTTTCAGTTTTTCACCATTGAGAATGATGTTTGCTGTGGGTTTGTCATATATGGCCTTTATTGTGGTGAGGTAGGTTCCCTCTATGCCCACTTTCTGGAGAATTTTTATCATAAATGGGTGTTGAATTTTGTCAAAAGCTTTTTCTGCATCTATTGAGAGGATCATATGGTTTTTATTCTTCAGTTTGTTAATATGGTGTATCACATTGATTGATTTGCGTATATTAAAGAATCCTTGCATCCCTGGGATAAATCTCACTTGGTCATGGTGTATGATCCTTTTAATGTGTTGTTGGATTCTGTTTGCTAGTATTTTGTTGAAGATGTTTGCATCTATATTCATCAATGATATTGGTCTGTAATTTTCTTTTTTTGTAGTATCTTTGTCTGGTTTTGGTATCAGGGTGATGGTGGCCTCATAGAATGAGTTTGGGAGTGCTCCTTCCTCTGTAATTTTTTGGAAGAGTTTGAGAAGGATAGGTGTTAGCTCTTCTCTAAATGTTTGATAGAATTCACCTGTGAAGCCATCTGGTCCTGGACTTTTGTTTGCTGGAAGATTTTTAATCACAGTTTCAATTTCATTACTTGTGATTGGTCTGTTCATATTTTCTATTTCTTCCTGGTTCAGTCTTGGAAGGTTGTGCTTTTCTAAGAATTTGTCCCGTTCTTCCAGGTTATCCATTTTATTGGCATAGAGTTGCTTGTAGTAGCCTCTTATGATGCTTTGTATTTCTGTGGTGTCCATTGTAACCTTTCTTTTTTCATTTCTAATTTTATTGATTTGAGTCCTCTCCTTCTTTTTCTTGATGAATCTGGCTAAGGGTTTATCAATTTTGTTTACTCATCTCAAAGAACCAGCTTTTAGTTTTATTGATCTTTGCTATTGTTTTCTTTGTTTCTATTTCATATATTTCTGCTCTGATCTTTATGATTTCTTTCCTCCTGCTAACTTTGGGTTTTGTTTGTTCTTCTTTCTCTAGTTCCTTTAGGTGTAAGGTTAGATTGTTTATTTGAGATTTTTCTTGTTTCTTGAGGTAGAATTGTATTGCTATATAAACTTCCCTCTTAGAACTGCTTTTGCTGCATCTCATAGGTTTTGGATCATCGTGTTTTCATTGTCATTTGTCTCTAGGAATTTTCTGATTTCCTCTTTGATAGCTTCAGTGATCTCTTGGTTATTTAGTAATGTACTGTTTAGCCTCAATGTGTTTGTGTTTTTTACATTTTTTTCCCTGTAACTGAGTTCTAATATCAGAGCATTGTGGTCGGAAAAGATGCTTGATATGATTTCAATTTTCTTAAATTTACTGAGGCTTGATATGTGACCTAAGATGTGACCTATCCTGGAGAATGCTCTGTGTGCACTTGAGAAGAAAGTGTAATCTGCTGTTTTCGGATGGAATGTCCTATAAATATCAATAAAATCTATCTGGTCTATTGTGTCATTTAAAGCTCATGTTTCCTTATTAATTTTCTGTCTTGATGATTGGTGTGAGTTGTTAAAGTCCCCCACTATTACTGTGTTACTGTCAATTTCCTCTTTTACAGCTGTTAACATTTGCCTTATGTATTGAGGTGCTCCTATGTTGGGTGCATATATATTTATAATTGTTATATCTTCTTCTTGGATTGATCCCTTGATCATTATGTAGTGTCCTTCCTTGTCTCTTGTAACATTCTTTATTTTAAAGTCTATTTTATTGGATATGAGTATTTCTACCCCAGCTTTCTTTTGATTTCCATTTGCATGGAATATGTTTTTCCATCCCCTCACTTTCAGTCTGTATGTGTCCCTAGGTCTGAAGTGGGTCTCTCGTAGACAGCATATATACAGGTCTTGTTTTTGTATCCATTCAGCCAGCCTGTGTCTTTTGGTTGGAGCATTTACTCCATTCACATTTAAGGTAATTATCAATATGTATGTTTCTATTACCATTTTCTTAATTGTTTTGGGTTTGTTTTTGTAGGTCCTTTTCTTCTCTTGTGTTTCCCATTTAGAGAAGTTCCTTTAGCATTTGTTGTAAAGCTGGTTTGGTGGTGCTGAATTCTCTTAGCTTTTCCTTGTCTGTAAAGCTTTTGATTTCTCCGTTGAATCAGAATGAGATCCTTGTAGAGTAATCTTGGTTTTAAGTTCTTCCCTTTCATCACTTTAAATATATCATGCCACTCCCTTCTGGCTTGTGGAGTCTGCTGAGAAATCAGCTGTTAACCTTATGGGAGTTCCCTTGTATGTTATTTGTCATTTTGTCTTGTTGCTTTTAATGATTTTTCTTTGCCTTTAATTGTTGTCAATTTGATTATTATGTGTCTTGGCATGTTTCTCCTTGGGTTTATCCTGCCTGGGACTCTGCACTTCCTGGACTTGCATGACTATTTCCTTTCCCGTGTTAGGGAAGTTTGCAACTATAATCTCTTCAAATATTTTCTCGGGTCCTTTCTCTCTCTCTTCTCCTTCTGGGACCCCTATAATGTGAATGTTGGTGCGTTTACTGTCGTCCCAGAGGTCTCTTAGCCTGTCTTCATTTCTTTTCATTCTTTTTTCTTTATTCTGTTCCATGGCAGTGAATTCCACCATTCTGTCTTCCAGGTCATTTATCCGTTCTTCTGCCTCAGTTATTCTGCTATTGATTCCTTCTAGTGTATTTTTCATATCAGTTATTGTATTGTTCATCTCTGTTTGTTTGTTCTTTAATTCTTCCAGGTGTTTGTTAAACATTTCTTGCATCTTCTCGATCTTTGCCTCCATTCTTTCTCCGAGGTCCTGGATCATCTTCACTATCATTATTCTGAATTCTTTTTCTGGAATGTTGCCTATCTCCACTTCATTTAGTTGTTTTTATGGGGTTTTACCTTGTTCCTTCATCTGGTACATAGTCCTCTGCCTTTTCACTTTGTTTATCTTTCTGTGAATGTAGTTTTCGTTCCACAGGCTGTAGGATTGTAGTTCTTCTTGCTTCTGCTGTGTGCCCTCTGGAAGTCAGAAGTCTTTAATCAAGGTGTCAGTAGGGCCACACTCCTTCTAGATCCTCTATTGGAGATTCTGTTCCTGCCTCTTCCAGCTTCTGGTGGCTTTTGACATTCCTTAGCTTGTGGCTGCATCACTTCAAACTCTGCTTCTGTCTTCATGGTCTCCTCTTCGGTGTGTCTGTCTTTTATTTTCTGTCTCATATAAGGGCACTTGTCTTTGGATTTAGGACCCATCAGGTTAATCTAGGATGGTCTCATCTCAAGATCCTTAACCTAATTACATCTACAAAGATCCTTTTTGCAAATGAGGTCCCAGTCAAAGGTTCTAAGACTTAGGACATGACATATCTTTTGGGGGATTACTATGCAACTCACTACACTTAGCATCTAGATAGTAGTGCATTTATGATTTCATTAAGTCCTGACAGTTACTGCCATTTCTCAGATTTAAAAAACTTTAATAAATAAAGTGGAAAAACTAGCATTTGAAATTCAGTCTGTCAGGATTTAAGACTATGCCCCTAACCTGGCATTTTATTGCCTACAAAGCAGACAGGGCCACTTTCTGAACTGCCCAAACTTGCAGGCTGAATATACCAGAGTCCTGAGCCACCACTAAATCCCTTGTTTCTCTTTACCTGCTTACATAGCATAAGGTCCATCTGGAGTGCAAAAATAGAAGCTATTTCACAATTCCCAATTATGTTCCAGGCTAATCTAACACTATTAGCCACCTTCTCTAAAATTAAGCTCCTTTTTCTCTTAGTAGATTTTGCTTGATGCTTCAGAGTGTTCATGGCAAATTAACTCACTGCATATCCACCACTGATAAGCAGTGTGTATAAGAAATTCTAAAGAGTTTTTTTATCTTTACTCTAGCAATCTTATAAAAGTATGGATTACTTTTTTCTTATTGGGATGTAAATGACACTGGAGCATCTCAAATGGAGACATGGAAGTAGGACATAATGAAGGAATTCTCTAGCCACTTTGAATTAGACATCCCAATGACCCTCTAGTGGATATAAACTGTGTGAATTTCTCCATCCCCCTTCAAATCACATAGCTCAAAATTTACATAAAGTTAGTCCCTTGTGAAAATCACCCTCCTAGTGACATGAGAGAATAAATGTACTTCCATAAGTAAACAATCTGCTCCTTTCTGCAGCTGGATCAGAACTCTTATACATCATGCCAACTCAAGGGGAAAATACAGTCAAGGAAATGGAAGGGTCAAAAGCCAACCACCTGGAAATTTATGTCAGTTTTTATGCTTAGGCTCCTTCACCATGAACAAATATCACACTTTAATACCACTGCACAACAATGGAAAACCTTTGACTTGTGGGCTTGTGGAAAAAGCAGAATAAAAAAGCAGCATTCATGTGAGAGTCAGAACCTATCCTGCACTTTGGTGAAGAATAAAAAGGCTTTTGTGCTATGCCCTTTACCTCTGCTGGAGCTGGGGCTCAGGCTGACTCTATGGACAGGGAACAGACAATGACTGGGCAATTTCTGCTTACCTGATTGTTTCATAATTTTTATATCATTTAATCCTCACAACTAACCTTGAAAGTAGGCAAAATGCCCTCATTTTAGAATTGAGGAAATTAAAACTTAGAAAACCTAATGACTTACCAAAGGTCATGCAGTTAATTAGCAGGGATGTCAGGTAAGCCAGAGATTCCCAAAAGCCAAGCTTACCTGTATCAATGGTTTTTTTTTATGCTCCTGCCAGTATATCTAAATATATGCTTTTAAAATAATGACACGCTAAATCTTGCAATCAAGTTATTATAGTATTCTGATAAGTCTGTCAGTGACATGCTGTTTCGCTCAAGACGACCAGGATATGACATTGTCTCCTCCTATTATGCCCAGCCAGCATACTGACTGTCAAACACCCGCTGCTGTGATCTGTTTATCAAGGTCAGCTGCTTGATTACTATGAATAATTGGATGCCGTTAATAATGGTCAGCTACAGGATATAGGAAGGTGTTCAAGTGTGGTAATTGTATTTTGAATTCCAGCAGATTATTTCCTAGGGAGTAGGAAGACAACCACTATGTGGGATACAGTTTCTCTAAGTACAATAGATGTAATTGCTTCCCTAAAAGTGAAGGGAACAGTCCAAGGGCTCCCTTAATAACATGTGTGACTCACTTTATAAAGAAACATGGAGGTCAAGGATTTGCAAGATATGGCTAATACTGGAAAGCCTGACCATTACTAAATGTCTTCAGTAGTTAACTTTCTCATTCCCTTGTTCAGATTAACACTTGAGCTTTATGTGTTGGGGGGTGGGGATCACTAAGTTTGGAAACACCAAGGAGGTCAGATCATTGGCTAATTAGTAAATTTAACCCAGTTGATATTCATCTGAAAAGGCCAAGCATAAATCTTTTGCTGTTTAACATATTAAGAGCTGTAAATACTGCAGAATAATTATATGGAACAACATTATTATCTTTTTTTTTAAATCCCTGTCAAAGAATGAAGGATTTTTAAAAAATCGTCCAGAACATAATAATAAAAATGAGAAACTAAAGAGATTAGGAAAAGGCACATTTTATAGTCATGTGAAAATGATAAACTGAAAATGATTTTAGAGGATGATAAAAGACTAGGGTTTTGGAAAAAGAAAAAAAGACTAGGGTTTGGGTAGTAAGTAGACTAAAGAGCAAAAAAATCATAGAAAAATATAATAATTCAATAGCAACAATGTATGCTTTATTTCAATACCCATTAGCTATCAGTTCCAGACTTGAATATGGAAACTATTTCTTAAATTGACCAGCAAAGTGAGAGAACAAAATTAAAATTAAAATGTACCATAGCAGGGCTTCCCTGGTGGCACAGTGGTTGAGAATCTGCCTGCCAATGCAGGGGGCACGGGTTCCAGCCCTGGTCTGGGAAGATCCCACATGCCACGGAGCAACTAGGCCCGTGAGCCACAACTACTGAGCCTGCGCGTCTGGAGCCTGTGCTCCGCAACAAGAGAGGCCACGATAGTGAGAGGCCCGCGCACCACGATGAAGAGTGGCCCCCACTTGCCACAACTAGAGAAAGCCCTCGCACAGAAACGAAGACCCAACACAGCCAAAAATTTTTAAAAATTTAAAAAAATAAAAAGATAAGCTACTCTAATGTAAGCGTTAGGAGAGCAAAGACCTCTGTTTAAAAAAACAAAACAAAGCAAAACAAAAGTACCATAGCAGAGGTATAAGTAAAGAAAACATAGATAGGAGCATGGAATCATGATACAACTGCTTGAAACAATATTCAGCACATAGTGCAATCCTTGTCAACTTTTCCATTATTTGGCTCTACTAGGAGTTGGGCCATTTTGACCATTTCTTTTCAAGGATATTATTCAGTGTTTAGGTCAACTCTGAAATGAAAGACAAACAAATGGATCACAGACATAATATAAAAGCTAAAACTATAAAACTCTCATAAGAAAACATAAAGAGTAAGTCCTCATGACCTTGGGTTAGGCAATGGTTTCTTAGATATGACACCAAAAGGTGGGTAACAAAAGAAAAAACATAGAAATTGACTACCTCAAAATTAAAACTTTTCACTGCAAATGATACCATCAAGAAAGTGTAAAGACAATTCAGAATGGGAGAAAACCTTTGCAAATCATATATGTGATAGAGGATTTTTATCTCAGTACAAACAGTCAAAAAGCAGAAACAACCTAAATGGCCATCAACTGATGAATGGATAAAATGTGATATAACTATGCAAAGGGACATTATTCAGCCATAAAAAGGAATGTAGTACTGACACATATTACAATATATTTAACACTTGAAAACATGCTATGTGAAAGAAACCAGTCACAAAAGGCCATATATTGTACAAATCAATTTACAAGAAATGCCCAGAATAAGAAAATGTATAGAGACAAACAGTAGATTAGGGGTTGTTTAGGGCTGGGGGAAGAAGACAGAAGGGAAATGGGGATTTAATGTTAACGGGTATAGGGTTTCTTTTGGGGGCCAGGGAGGATGAAAGTGTTCTAAAATTAGATTATGGTGATGGTTGCACAATGCTATGAATATACTAAGAAACATTAATTTGAAACTGTAAATGGGTGAATTGTAGGCATGTAAATTATATCTCAATAAATTCAAAGCTGTTTTAAAAAACAATCAAAACAAAGAAAAATATCAATAGGTATAAGCTATTTCCCTAGTGACAAAATTACTTTATTTTTAGACTAGAGGTCCAGAAAGAGAAGCAACTTACCCAAGGTCCCATATTGAGCCAGTAGCTAAGCAGGATCCCTAAGATTTCTGCTTCAAAGATTCCCTAGACCTCAGTGCCATCAGAAAATTTCTTACCCTTTATGTTCTATTTTTGGTGGGTCGGAGGGAGGGTCTTTTCCTCTCAATAACAGTAGCCTTACTAGCTGATTCATTTACCCACAGGCATTTCCATCAGCTGATATAAACTGAGGACACTATAACCTACAGGAAGGAGGCAATATCAACCTAACAGGAGTCTACTTTCCTACACAATAGTAAAGAACTGCTAAAGAGTCCCCAAACCTGGGCAAGGTCTAAACAGTTCCCTGAAAGGAGCATCAGATGGAAGCTTGCAAGGTTTTTAGGCATGAGAATATTATATAAAAAGATAATGATCAGTTTCTAGAAATGAGGACCCAGAACCCAGATTTCTCAGTCCTTAAATATGCCTCACAGCCTAAGCAAGAGACTGAAACCAGAGTACAGAGGGTCAACTCTTTGACCTTTGCTCTTAAGTTAAAGCCTTTTCCCTGTAGAGAACATCCATTGCTTTCAAGAGCCCCTTTAAGCCCACACAAGGCTAAGGCAGCAAAAAAGGAAGATCCTCATCTCAGTTGCAATATTTCCAGAACCTTCAAGCAGCTTATATTACAAACAGAAGATTGAGAAAATGCCTGGGATACCAGTGGTTTCCTCATTTGCACAATGAAGAAAGTGAATATCAACTACTTAGAGACCTCAGTGAAAATGTGGTACAAACCCAAGTAAGAAAGAGTAGCAGAGATACCTGTGTCTGGGTGTCTGTGTGTGTGTGCCTGAGCACACCAGGGAGGGAGGGTGGTGAAGGGGGTCAGGGAGAGGTAAGGCCGAACATCAGGGCCTGAGAACATTTTGAAAGTTTTCTAGAATAGTTCAGAGATGATACAGAAGTTCCTTATGCTTGAAAAGGAAACATACAAGAGGCGGAAGAGTGGGAAGTGTGTCTTTGTTCTCACTACTGTACTCTAGGCTTAAAATGAAATTTAATCATTACAGAAAATTCAGGATTTTTTTTTTGTTCCTATGCTAGTTCTTTTATTTGTAATAAATTTGCAATTTTCAAGTTTCTATTGTACTTGTTTTCTTTTCCTTCTACATGAATTATTTTTATTTCTTTTCATAAGATAAAAATGTATCTTGAAGAGAACACTCTATCTTGAGATAGAGAAATTAACCAGTAACATTTCCCTGCCAATTTTTCAACCACAACAAATTCACCTGCATGTGAGAAGAAAAGGTGAGAGAGGATATTGATAGTATACAGAGCTCAATGTTTTATTCATCTCTCTAGAAAGCTGTGGATATTAACCAATTACCCTATACTATGCATCTGTAGGATAAAGAGGAGTAATCCAGCTGTCCCCCACTTTAAGAAAAACTAAAATTGATTTATAAAAATCAAAATTTGTCAAAAGTATAAATATGAAATGAATCAGAAAACATATTCATAGAAGGATTCAAGATAAAGTAACAGTTTTTAAAAGAATGCTCTTGTAGTACATTTGAAATATGACTTCATTTATAAAACCTGAATTACTCTTTCACCAAAACCCATTATTAAAAATTCCAAATTTATAAAGGCAGGTGCATTAGGGGGTTAGTTGTTAAATTCATAAAAAGTTTTCTTTAAAGAGCATGCCACCTCTACATCCTACCTCCATGTACTAGAAATATGATTTGATTTGCCAGCAATTGATTAAATGCAAATTTAGGGAAACACAGCCATTGTTAGAGCTAAATATGCCTATATTTGGCTGTTTCTGTGGGCAAATAGAAAAACTGAATATCTGAGTAACTAAACAGTCATTCTCAGATTAAAGCTTATAATTAGGTTCTCCTAGTCTCTTATCTATGAAGTATCTGTCTGTCTACAATACTAATACACAGATAGATATAAATTACTCATGCCAATGGAAGAAGCAGAGAAACATAACACCAAATAATGTATAGTTCTAAAATTATTTCATCTTAGCTTTGGCTATATTTTATTTGCTTTAACAACACAAAGATAGGCATTAGAAATCTAATTTCTCATGCACATAAACTGAAGTTCAGTAATATTAAGCAGAATGTCTATGAGAAGTAGATTCAGGAATTAGAACCCCAACACATGCTATAATCTGAGGGGAAGTCTTGAGAAAATATGGAGGCTGACAAAAGGCAAGTCCTCTGATTTCAAAATGAAATAAAAGATTTTAGAGGTAGGTACCATATACTGATACTTTTCAAATAAATCAATTTCACTTTTTAAAAACTTTTTTATTTATTGAAGTAACATTGGTTTTCAATATTATATAAGTCTCATGTGTACAACATTATATTTCGACTTCTGTATATACTATACCATGCTCACCACCAAAAGTAGTTTCCATCTGTCACCATACAGTTTGACCCCCTTTAGCCATTTTGCCCTCCCCCAACTTCCCCTCTGGTATCCACTAATCTGTTCTCTGTATCGAACAAATATCATTTTAAAATGGAACCTCAAAAAGAATCTGTACTTTCAGCATTCCTTTGATTGGCCTGGGGCTGACTTTTACAAGGAATAAAGATGAATTCATTAGCCAGCTTGCACTTGTGCTTTTAGAGGCAAAACACGAAAATAGACTTGCTCTGTCTGGTCTAAAAGGTCCCAACTACTGTGTAGCCCCCTAGGAGATCATGGCCTTGGTGTTTAGAAATTTGTGCAAGCATCATCATCTCCCAAAACAAACTTTAAAAAACCAATTCAAGATAAGAAATGAATACCATAAACTCTGTTAAGATGGATTATCAAAAGTCCAGAGAACTTGAGCCTTGTGGCAATAAGGCTGAATGTTCACCAACAAGAAAGCAATGTAACCAATTTAAAACTGAGTATATGGCCATATTCTAGATAATTCCAAGGCAGACAAAACACTGAGCTTCATATAAGATTCTAATCTTGACTAAGATTTTTATCTTATTAATGCACTCCCTGTCTAATAATCAAGTCTGACAAGGCCAGGTAAAAGGGAATATATTTCTTGACAAAATAGGAGCATGGGACTAAATAACACAAGGGAATAAAATTGCTTCTAACAATCTATTTAAAGATTCCATTAAGTAATTCTGGTTCATTTTGAAACTTGATAATGGAGCTACATTTGAGTTCCACGTGAATATGGAATGATTAAAAACAATGCTCTCAGACAATGGTATTAAAGCTGGTCATGTTTGTGGTAAACAGGTAAGGGACCTTTGGTGAAGCCAAACCACTGAAACTGAATACACATATTGGGTATTCTATGAGAGGGAGGCTATGGTTGAATGGAGATTTAAAAAACAAAACAGTGCTATGAATAGAGACAGCCATGCATGTAATTTTTGTCAAGACAAATTGGCTAATTAAAGTTGTTAGATATTGTGATAATACAAAAGGGAAACTGGTGAGAAAATTCACTAAGCTCAAATGAATAATAAAACTGGAAATGAACAAAGATTATAACATCACTTCAAAAAATGGAGCTAATAATAATGCTCTTTGTATCCATAGCACCCTTTATTTTAGCAGTTCAGAGCATTTCACAGAATCACTGAATCATGACTTCTACGGTTGAAAGTGACCAAAAAGATAATCTAGTCCAAACACATATCCAGGCTTCTGCCTCTTCTGCGACGTCTCCCCCACACAATCATACAACCTATTTGAACTCTTCAGGAATCTCATTTCCTCCTGAGTACACCATCTCAGATCCATACCACAAAAAAAATCCAGAATATTTGTATTTATCATTTTCTTTGCATTGAAGCATACAGCAATTTTTCTCATTAGGCAGAGCTGTAAGTTGGTAGGTCAAGAAGACAGGAGAACAAGAGTGAACTACAAGATTTTGTAAGATAGAAAATATGTAATAGGTAACTGTCTTTGCAGATCTTAGAAAGTGTGGAGAAGGTCTATTTAGATAATAGAGGATTGAGAGCCAAAAGAAAGGAAGACTGTTCTCACCTCAGGAGCCTGGAAAGACTCAGAAATTGTAATACCTCTGAGAGCGGGGTACACACTGTGGTTATAAACCTGGTGGGGGTGATTAGGACTCTGTGTAAGGAGAAGCCAAACCTCCAGAACCATCTCACCCTCCCATCCCGTACACCTAAACAATGGTGGCACATGGCAGAAGATTCATGTGTTCAAAATTGTACTGAATGACTACTATGTGCCAAGCATTGGTCTAAGAACTGTGGCTATGGCATCGAACAAAATACAAAAATCTCTGCCCTCATAGAGCTTATATTCTAGATATAGGCAGCAAAAATAAATAAAGGAATAGCAGATGGAGATAAATGACAGGGGAAAAAAATCAAGCAGAGAGGATGGGGGGCAAAGGGGAAGGAGATCATTTTAAATAGGGTGGTCAGGAAAGGCTTTCCTGAGGGTGACAACTGAGCAGAGATCTGAGCAAGGTGAGGTGACTATCTGGGGAAAGTTTTAGGCAGTGGGAAGAGCAAATTCAAAGACCTGAAGAGGGAATGTCCTCATGGACAGAGCGGGGAGACATTCTCCATGAGGAGACTAAGTTGATTCTGGTAGAATGAGTGGGGTGGGGAATGATAGGAAACTGGGTCTAGAGTTAATGAAGCGGCAGGAGGGGAAAAAACAGGTCGAGCAGAAGGATTGCCAGAACAAAGGCCCTGAAAGAGAATTTAGCTGGAGAACAGTGAAAAAGGGACAGAGGAGAAGAGGATGAGGTCTGAGGGAAGGCCAAACCTAGAGCACAGAAGGTCTCCTCCATCTTAGATGAGGTTGATTTTACTCTGCTTGCCATGAGTAACTATTGGCAGACTGTAACAGAATCTGCTCTGGAGTCCTTTCTGTAACCCCTTAGAGCAGCTCCTGTAATAAAATGTTCTCTTTAAGCTCCAGGACCCATAATATTGATCAGTCTTGGCTTTTGAGACCTAGACTCCGTGTCTTCAACTTGAGCCCCCTTGTCTGCAGTCCCTCTGTGAGGCCATCATTCCTCTGTGCACTGAGACAGTGGGAAGGTGCTCTGACATCCTAGGCAGGAAATGGATCACTCATTCTGGCCATACCTGCGTACTTCCCATGTAACACCGTTAAACATCTCCCAAAATGAGTATCTGTTGCTTCATGTCTAATATTATGTGGGTTACAATGGCCTGATGTTTACAAATGAAAACTAGCCCAGAGCAAGAATCATCCCAATAGACAGAAAGTCAATTTTATTTCTTCTAAATTACCTTGATGTGTGAATAAATGTTCTTCTGGTATGGGATGCTGCCATTGGAACCACCCTGGTGCCATTATGATGCACATGTGCAAATTATTTCAGCTCACAGTGGCCCTGCAGGTGGTCTCTTCTAAGGCTAGGACTATGGGTCAGTGGGGAAGCAGGTCAGTTCCAGAAGACTATATGGATTCTGAGCCTTAATGCAGGTGATTCTGATAATGTCCAGTTCTGTACTGATTACCCCAGCATACCCTCAGAATACATAAAGCTCTAGGCTTCATTAAAATTATCCTGTATCCTCAGGGATGTTTTAAACTCTATGAAAAGAACCCAGAATCAGAGTACATCCTACCAATTTGGGGATGGGTAGGCTGGCCACTTAATCTCTCTACTTCAGGGACCAACTAGAGCAGAGATTCTTAACTCTTAACCCAAGACCAGTGAAGAGAAAATAGGAGGTCTGTGACCTTGAATGGTTAAAAAAATTATATTTTTACTAACATCTGACTGAAATTTAGCAGTTTAAATTATGAATAAGCAAAAATAAATCAGTAAAATCAATGGTACTTGTGACTTTATAACCAATAGAAATCATAAATATTTTCATATTATATTGCAAATGATCCAGATATCTCAAAATAGGTTCATACCACTTCAATATAATGGAAATTATCAGATGTATCACTAGATCTTATTATTTAATATATTAATTAAGAAAGCACATATATTGCTGTACCACATTCGTTATTTAATATGTGAGCAGCATATTTCATTATTAATAGGTTCCACTGTAGTCCTATGGATTTCTATTTATACTTCACCTGCCCTGCAAGGTGACTTGGTACATAGGGGCACATGGTACCGAAAGAAGAAGAGGAAGAAGGAGTAAGAGGAGAAAAAAAGACAGAGAGGCTCCAAGACTATCTTCAGGGCTGATGTACTTTGGGGGTATGTTGTCCAGGTTCATATATGCTCCTGCAGGAGAAAGAAGGGCACTCAGATGCTTACAATGATGATCCTCATAAAATAGCACCTGATTAATGCTGTGCTGCTACCAAGAACCAGAGATCCCTTCTAGAAGTCTGTGCTAGCACATGCAGCCTACTTCCAGAGAAGAGCTGGGCCCTCAGCATTATGACAAATCAGTGAACAAGCACAAATGAGCATATCCTGTCACTCTCCCCAACCCCTACCCCTGTCATCATGCATTCCAGTGTTTGTTTGCTATTTCATCACATTAAATTAGAATTATCTCTTCTTTGCCCTCAAAACCTCCTACCATCTACAGCATAGCTTGACTGCCTCTCACTTTTCTTTTTTTCATCCTGTCCCCATTACTCCTTTGATCTCCCTGGTTTTCCTGTCTTGTACCTCTGCTTTCTTATTCTCCTTGCTCACCCGTGGGTGATGCTGATAGCCATCAGCAGCTCTTTGGGAGCCTGCCACATTAACAGCTACAGACGTCCCCAAACCACACCAGCTGTCCCACAACAGGTCAGCTGGTCATCGAAACACAAAGACCAGAACAGATGAGTACCAGCAGGTGAAGGCGACATAGCCACTTCTCCAAGAGCAGCCTTCTGTGGGTGAGTCTGGCTCACAACAGCTACCTCAGGCAAGCAGCAAATATCTGCTAGCCTCCCATTCATCTGCCAGGTTCCGATTTCCCACCCATTGTTGCTTTTGAATTCTGATAACTGGGGGAGTTTATAAGCAGACAGTGAAATCAGTGCCCAGAAAATATAATTGGGACAGGCTGAATTTGCATGAAGGAAAGAGCACCTATTGACAGAAAATGCAGAATGCCTTTTTCACTAGAAGGAAAGAGAGAAGGGTAGATAGAAGGAGGGAAGGAAAAGAGTCAGTAAGAAAGGAAGCTGTATATCACTTCTCATGAGAACATCATCCAGATTATCTGAACAGTGGAGAAACAGAGGGGAAATGACAAACAAGTGGCCAAGCTTCTTGACACACTAGATATGAGTTAACTACAAGCAAAGCTTAAATAGATCCTTATTAATATAAATAGTCTAATTTTCTGTATTAATATAAATAATCTAATTAATATAAATAGTACAGCAATTCTTCAAAAACTGATTTTAAATTGATCACTCCACAGACTACATTGCTCCCTTCTGCCTCACAGGAAGATGCTCATGAGAAGCATCTTTGTGAGAAGAAACACAAAATTACAATCATTGAAAATGGTATGTACACTGCAAAATTATTATTTGCCAGTGCCAATCAGACCATGTTACTCTCCTGCACGACACAGGCCAAGAAAGTCACAATGCCCTGAGAATCAATGCCAGCCTCCCTTGCACACTGGGCCAGGCCTTCTGCGACTGGCCCCTACTGACTTCTCCCATCTCATTTTGGTACATGACCCCTCTTGTTCATGACATGTAGCCATACTGGCTTTTTGTTCCTCAAACAAATCACAGTTTCCCACCCAGAGCCTCTACTTTACTGTTCCTTTGGTTGGACTATCTAACCCCCCAATGTTTTCATGACTAACATCTTCTATAATGGTCATTTTGCCTCAGCTTGACTGGGCTAAGGGATTTCTGGATAGCTGGTAAAACATTATTTTGAGGTGTGTCTGTGAGGATGTTTCTGGAAGAGTTTAGCATTTGAATTGGTGGACTGAGTAAAGGTCACCACCTGCAACTGGGCATCATCCAATCTATTCAGGGTCTGCATAGAACAAAAAGCAGAGGAAGGGTGAATTTGCTCTCTTGCTTGAGCCAGGACATCCATCTTCTCCTGCCTTTGGACATCAGAACTCCTGGTTCTTGGGACTTCAGACTCAGACTGGGACTTACAATACTGGCTTCCCCGGTTGTCAAGGATTCGAGTTTGTACTAGAATTATACTACCAGCTTTCCTGGGCCTCCAGCTTGCTGATGGCAGATTCTCAACCTCCATAAACACGTGAGCCAATCCTTTATAATAAATATCTATCTATCTATCTATCTGTCTATCCACCTATCTATCCATCCATCCTATTGGTTCGATTTCTCTGGAAAACCCTGACCAATACAGCTTATCATACAGCTTATATGTCACCATAGTAAGGAAGCCTTCCCTGAGCACCAAACTAATGCTACCCCACCCCCAGTGCCCTCTATCCTGTTACCTTACTTCATTTTCTTTACAGCATCAATCCTGTATGAAATTCTTATTTCTCTGCTTACCGTCCCCTGTCTTCTCCATGAGAACAAGGATCTTATCAGTCTTTTTCACTGCCATATCCCCAGCCATTAGAAAAGCACCAAGCACATAGTAAGCACTCAATACGTATTTGTATGGACAGAGTCAATATTAAGTGACTGTACTTGTTTGGAATGAGTCAATGGTGTCACCTGTTTGCCAAGTTCTGATAGTTGGAGTTTGAACCAGACATGATAGATCAACACACAAGCAACACACAAGCACTCACAGCCCCAGAAGAAATCTCTTTTCTGGAGCTAAAGTAAATCAGTGATAGTCAGATTATTTTATTTTGTACCATTTAGTTAGGCTTATCAGCCATTCCCACCAACCATGGGAGGAGCAGTGGGGAGGATCACAGTGGAGTTAAATTCTGAACTATGGTACGAATACATTAACTTGACAGGAGAAAAATACTACTGTTGCCACTTTATACACTAATTTCACACACTAAGAATCAGCAGGTATTACAGAATAAACATGACTTTTGAAGTCAGGCAGATTCAGGTTCACAGCCCAACTCTTCCATCTCTGTTTTAGACTGAATTGTGTCTCCCCAAAATTCATATGTTGCAGCCCTAACCCCAATGTGACTGTACTGGGTGAAAAGACCTTGAAGGGGATAATAAGGTTAAATGAGGACATAAGAGTGGGCCCTAATCTGATAGAACTGGTGTCCTTATAAGAAGAGAAAGAGACATCAGAGATCTCTCTCTCCATGAACACACAGAGGAAAGGTCATATGAGGACAGTTAGAAGGTGACCATCTGCAAGCCAAAAAGAAACGTCTCACCAGAAACCAACACTGCTGGCACCTTGATCCTGGACTTCTAGTCTCCAGAACTGTGAGAAAACAAATTTCTGTTGTTTAAGCTACCCAGTCTGTGATATTTTGTTATGGCAGACCAAGCAGACTATCAGAACCTCTAAGAGTGTGATCATGTACAAGTTATTAAATTTTCTAAGCTTAAAAGTCTATAACACCAGAGGGGAAAACTCAGTTTGCAGGATTTTTGTGAGGATGAGGGATAGGTTTATACAGTTTCAAAGTAGATACTGACAAGTCATCATGGAGCGCACTGTGGTCCGCCAACCCATGGATCACCCTTTAGCACCCTACTGATCACTGAAGATATTTGTCTACAAAACTAACTGAATCACCAGTTAAGAAACCAAAACGGGGCTTCCCTGGTGGCGCAGTGGTTGAGAGTCTGCCTGCTGGTGCAGGGGGCGCGGGTTCGAGCCCTGGTCTGGGAGGATCCCACGTGCCGCGGAGCGGCTGGGCCCGTGAGCCACGGCTGCTGAGCCTGCGCGTTTGGAGCCTGTGCCCCGCAACGGGGGGGGCCGCGATGGTGAGAGGCCCGCGCACCGTGATGAAGAGCGGTCCCCGCGCCGCGATGAGGAGTGGCCCCCGCTTGCCGCAGCTGGGGAAAGCCCTCGCACGAACCGAAGACCCAACACAGCCATAAATAAATAAATAAATAAATAAATAAAAGGAATTATTCTCATGGCCTGTCCAAATTATTAAAAAAAAAAAAAAAAAAAAGAAACCAAAACGGTTCATCAGTACCATATAGGACATACAATTTAGTGGTAAAACTAAATTCACTACCAAATGAATAAATAAATAGGAGGGAGGCTTTTAAATTCCAACCAACTGATTTATAGACAAAGATTTATATGTCTTTATAGGTATAGCATGTATCAATTTGAAATACTCAAGAAATAAAATAAATTATCTTGTAATAAATATTCAGTAATTATCAGAATACCAAAGAATGTGATTTATTTTATCAGAAATGTTATGCCCTTAGGTAACTCATATCACCTGTCTGGGTCTCAGTTTCCTCACACATAAGAAGGTGGATTTGGTCTACATTATTTTAAAGGCGCTTCTAGCTCTGAGTCTAGGGTACTATAGGCTGCTCTTCTTTGAAAGATAAGGCTACTGACACACGGCCTGCAGTTACCCACTCCGGGGATGTTTTTAGTAGAAGACATAGATCTGAAAAAGTTCATCCATCCCCACTCTGACCTACCCCTGCCACCCCCTCTTTCTGATGAGGTGCACACATTTAAGGGTCAGCCACCCAGAGCTGGCAGTACGGTCTGGAGCAATGAAATCAGACAAAGTGTATGTCTTCACATATCCCCAGTACTTTATAGTCTCTCAGTAATACAACCTGTTCTAAAACTACGGATTGGAGGGCAGCATTAGCATTTAACTCTTGGGCTTGTGTTTATTATCTGGTGAGGAATGTAAACTGTCAGTGCTGATAACATGTCTTTCATGGCTCAGATCATCATCATTGAACCAGAAAACCTGTTTTGATATAATTTAGTCCTTCCCTATGTGAGCTAAATGCAAATTGCAACTCAAGATTTATGTGGTGTCATGTTCCATCGGAGTATGCAAAGAGCCTTAGTGCCTGGGAAAGACTTTCAGAAAGAGGGGTTATGGGTGCTTACATCTAGATCCTGAGTGCGTGACAAAAGAGGACTGCATTTGCTGCATATTCACTAAAATACCCCAAAGGCTGTGCTTTTCTCTTTTTAAAAGAAAAGGGTGTTAACTGGGTATTTTTTTTTTCCTGAAATATTTGAACTTGCATATGAAGCATTTGGTCAGACAACCAAAAGGAATTGTGTCCCTTCTGATAAAACACAGAATTGTGTTCTATGCCCTAAGGAAGTCTCCACAGTCTTCTCTTGATGAGATCTCAAGTCAAGAGTGTGACAACATGAAAAATCACATTTGGTCCCTAACACTTTCCTACTGCTGAAGCTTCCAACAGCATATCCAGAATAGTTCCTGATATTTATTCTGTGCACTTTACTTAAATCACTGCGATAGGAAGACTGTTTTCCCACTCATCTTACCACAGTAAAACCCATTTTATAGCATAATTATTAAAACAACATTTAACTTAAATATTGCAATTCTTGTTTATTTGTTTATGTATCTGTATAGTTCAAAGATTGTTTATAAAAACATGCAAGTTTTATTTCTTCCTTTACAAAATGATACCATTTACTAGATACTTTTTCTCAAATGACTCTAAAGCAAGGGAAAAGATTCACTGGTATGAAAATGTTAACACTACATACATATATACACATACACTATATACATATATGTATATACACATACACTATATATATATATATACACACACATATCAGACATCAAAGTGAGTTTTAAGTTAACTATACTTCAATTTAAAAAATGATTTTAAAAAGATAAGATTTCTCAATCTAGATAGGTGATTTTTATCTTCTTTATATTTATGGTATGTATTTTCTGATTTTTCTGTAATTGCTACAAATTACTTGTAAAATAAAAATGAAAACAAATACCCAAAAAAAGCGAGAGCCACAATAAGTCCCCTTTAGAGAGTGTCACACATTGGATATTTTGATAAGACAGGTAATTACCCTCAAAAATTAGAACGTTTCATTGTGCTCTAAATGAAGAATAAGGTACTTTTATGGGAAGATCTAAACCTCCCCAAAACTCAAAATTGTATTTACGGTTATCCAGAAATACCACAAAAGACAATAACGAGTAGAAATGGAAAGACTCAGAAGGCATGAAATGGTACTCTGAATATTATTTTAGCCTACATCAACCTAGAACAGTTTCCCAAACATGTCCTGTAGGACACTGGTGGTCCTCAAAAAGTAAATGTTCTTCCAAGAAAACAGAATTCTAGATCCTATGGTGAAATACATTTGGAATAAAAGGTAAAACAAAATTACACTTTCATTTACAGTAGGAATTCTCTGAGCCTTTAATATATTCACAGCAATTATGACTCTTAGGGGAGGACCTGTATCTGGCATGCACTGAAATAAAGGAAATATTCTAAGATTAAAAAAAAAAGGAATACTGTTTATGGTATAAAATTTTAAGCAGAATGAAAGAGTATAAGATAAAAAGTAGAACTTTATTCTCTTCCTCATTTTCTATCTCTACTCTCCAGTAATAACTAGTGTAAACAGTTTTTTATGTGTTCTTCCAGAATTTTTTCTAAGCAAACACAAGTGTGTGTGTATATGAATATACATAAACAAATATACATGTATAAGCATGCATATATATACACACGTATGTATGTATTGTACACATACGACATAAATTTGTATTAACTGGGCTTCCTTGGTGGTACAGTGGTTAAGAATCCACCTGCCAGTGCAGGGGACACGGGTTCAAGCCCTGGTCCAAGAAGATCCCACATGCTGTGGAGCAACTAAGCCCACGCACCACAACTACTGAGCCTGTGCTCTAGAGCTCACAAGCCACAACTACTGAGCCCACGTGGCACAACTACTGAAGCCCACATGCCTAGAACCTGTGCTCCACAACAAGAGAAGCCACCACAATGAGAAGCCCGTGCACCGTAATGAAGAGTAGCCCCAGCACCACAACAAAGAGTAGCCCCCGCTCGCCGCAACTAGAGAAAGCCCGCACGCAGAAACAAAGACCCAATGCAGCCAAAAATAAATAAATAAATAAATAAATTTATTAAAATAAAATTTATATTAACTAATGTTGACAACTATACTAGAATTAATCATATTAACTGATTTTTGGGAAATCCAGGAATAAGGTCCTGTCATTTTTAGATCATGTCAGGATTTCCTCATAGGGAAAAAAATCAGACTTAACAATAGAAACTATAATAATATAATAGCTACTCATTATTTAGCATGTGCTATTTACCAGTCCAGTGCCTAGCACTAACCAAACTTATTACATAAATTATCTCACTGAAACCTCACAATACTCTTTAAGATATGTGTTATCCAGATTTTACAGATAAAGAACTAAAGCTTAGTTAAGTTAAATAACTTGCCTAAGATCAAACAATTAGTTAATGGCCAGTGCAGAACTGCAGAGTCAAAAATCTTAATTACTATACCTTTTTGTTAGATTTGTAACCTTGAGAAAAATGATCAATAAAATATACATTCCCAGTGAAGATATGAGAAGACCAGAAAATAAACTACTTGCTAGTATAAGGACAGAAGGAAAATTATTTTTGCCCACATAGACATTTATTAAACAGATTCAAAAACTTAATTTTTTTAACATCTTTATTGGAGTATAATTGCTTTACAATAGTGTGTTCGTTTCTGCTGTATCACAAAGTGAATCAGCTATACATATACATATATCCCCATATCCCCTCCCTCTTGCTCAAAAACTGAATTTTTATAAAATTTATAGTTGCACCATACAGTTCCCAAGGATCCCCCCGCAAGGGGCAGCAGAGTGGCAAAATGAAAAGCTTTGAAGACAGTAAGCAATGGTTGTTAACTTTGGTGATGCCCTCTTTTGTAACTGCCCCCTTCACCCCATCTCACATTTTCCTTTCATCATTCCCTACTGCATTTCCTCATTCTTTGAGTTGAGAAAAGCCAGCAACACTTGCTGACACTCTTTACTCATGCTGCCATCTTGTCCAGTTCTCCTTTGCAGGCAGTCAAGTTATGGATCCTTCTCTCCACCCCATCCCCAATCTCCCTCCTCCCCACTCTCCACCCCACCTTCGCCACATTATCAAATGTACCTGCACATGGCCACGTCCCATCTGCTATGGAATCTTAAAAGTTAAGTTTGTGAGGAAATGCAGGGCTTCGTAGGGGTCATCTACTCCTGAGGGAAGAGGCATTATCTTTGCCTTTTTAACTAGGCTCCTGAGATACATTTTGTTCAGCTCCAACATTATATAAATAACTTGGAAGCATTACTCCTATCCTCACAACAAGAAAAAGTGGACAACATTCTCACCACAAAAAAGAAATGGTAATTATGCAATGGGACGGAGGTGTTAGCTAACGCTTTGGTGGTCATCACTGTGCAATATGTAAGCAGAAAATCAACACACTGCACACCTAAACTTACACAATATTATGTGTCAATTATATCTCAATAAAGCGGGGGTGGAAAACTGAAAATCAACAACTCTTCTTGAACCCATCAGAAAACTGGTATCACAGGATAAACTGCCACCCCAAAAAGTAAAGAAACAGGTACATCCTGTGAGATGCAGCATCTGAGATTTGCTTACCTGGAGCAGATGTCACAAGTGGTGGGACCATTTACTTGACTAGTAATTTTGACAAATTGCTGAAGACTGAATGGGGATTAGCATGAGAATGGGAAATTCCTGGGGGACAGAAAAATAAGGGAACCCCCTTCCCACTTCAAGGGCTTTTTTTTCAGGAATGCAACCAAATTCTCATGGTAAAGATCCAAGAAATGCCCCCACATGGCCCCGGCAGGGAGAAAGGAAGAAAGAATACCCATTGTGAAACTGTTTCAGATCCTTCTCCAAAACAAAAATCTAATCTCCAAGGGGAAAGACTTCACCAGGGGGCAATACTGAGACCTTATCCATCCTGGGAAAAGAAAATTTCTCCCCACTCCAGCCTTCCCATCTCACCTAAAGGAGGAAAAAAAAATCCATAGTCAACAGGAGACAAGGCTTTGAGGAAACAGGTTTGAAATGCCACGAACAAAAAAAGAATAAGGGGGTAGGGAGGAGGGGTGAAATGCTACAATCATGGAGGAGGGACACAAATACTTGTGAAAGCCACCACCACCTCCAGACACACCCAACTAGAAGATAAGCTTAATCAGAAGTTTGTAGAAGAATCCCTCTCCTCCACATGCTACCACCACATCAATAAGCCTCCAGTGTAATAATAGTGGATAGAAGCTGAAAGAGCTACAGTGCATAGACTCTTTCTCAGAAGCAACGCAGAGAAGCCCCAAAGCGAAGAGAAGAGATTAAAACTAAGGACACTAGATGAACTTGAATCCTCTACTACCTATAATTACAACAAACATTAAACATAGCCCAACTCCTAGCCAGATTAACACAAATCCTCACACTAAAGACCTTTTTACCTCAGTACCTATTACTCATACAGCATATCCAGCTTTCAGCAAAAAGTTACAAACTGTGCCAAAAGATGAGAAAAAAAGCACTTTGAAGAGACAAGCACTCATCAGAACCAGGCTCAAATATGACACAGATGTTGGAATTATCAAACAAGGACATCAAATAACTATGATTAATATGTTAAAGGCTCTAACAGAAAAGGTAGACAACAGACCAGACTGGTAATGTCAGTAGAGACACGGAAACTCTAAGAAAGAACCAAAAGGAAATGCTAGAAATCAAAAACACAGTAACAGAACTGGAGAATGACTTTGATGAACTTTTCACTAGATGCAGCACAGCTGAAGAAAGAATCAGTGAACTTCAAGACAGGTCAATAGAAACTTCTCAAACTGAAATAGAAAAGAAATAATAGAGGATAAAAAAAGAACAGAACATCTAAGAAGTGTGTTACAATATCAAAAGGAATAACACACATATAATTAGAATACCAGAAGAACAGCGAATAGGACAGAAGAAATATTTGAAGTAATAACGATGAAGAACTTTCCAAAATTAATGACATACACCAAACCTGTCCCTAGAGAAGCTCCATGCTACAGGGAAATGGCCCTACTTCTCTGTGTCTTTAACTTCCCTACACACATCTCTTGGTCCCTGGCAGTGATGCTCGTTTTAAGGGGAAAGGAAAAGGTGCCTGTATTAGTTTCTCATGATTGCTGTTAACAAATTACCACAAACTTGCTGGCATAAAATAACACAGCTTTATAAGAGTTCTGGAGGTCAGAAGTCTAAAATCAGGCAGGGCTGTTTCCTTCTGTAGGTTCTTGGGGAAAATTTGTTTTCTTGCCTTTTCTAGCTTCTGGAAGTCTCCTACTTTCCTTGGTTCATGTCCCTTCCTTATCACTCCAACCTCTTGCTTCCATCATCACATCAGCAACTTCTCTTCTGTAGTCAAATCTCAATCTCTCCCTATCTCTCTATCTATCTCTATCTCTCCTCCCCCTCTACTATAAGGACATGTGTTATTACATTTAGAACCCACCTGAATAATTCAGGATAATTTCCCCATCTCGAGATCCTTAATCATATCTGCAAAGTCCCTCTTGCCATGTAAGTAATCGTTCACAGGTTCCAGAAATTAGTATCTGGATATCT
The DNA here is from genome assembly GCF_949987535.1 of Balaenoptera acutorostrata. Lineage (NCBI taxonomy): Eukaryota > Metazoa > Chordata > Mammalia > Artiodactyla > Balaenopteridae > Balaenoptera > Balaenoptera acutorostrata. The sequence goes on from NC_080075.1 coordinate 66,851,730, forward strand.
TTGGAGGCCATTATTCAGCCTCCCAAGGTACCCTTTTGAGGTATGGACAAAGCAGAGAAAATAAATTGACCGCAATATGCATCCATGGATCTGGCATTCACACACAGGACTGAAATTATTATAAAGCTTGATAAAGAGCTTCACATTAGCTGCTAAGGATACCAAAGAACTCTAAGGCAAATTTTACTCAAAGCTTTCCAGTTAGACATCATGCATACATAAGAAATGTTGGTAAGTGCTTGCCTCCTTTGTTTTACAAACTAAAGAAGTCATCTGTTATAATTCTTTCTAATTCTTACAAGTTCTAGAGATACTAATTGCAAAATAGGTGTTGTCTTACAAACTTCCAACATTAATTCATAGGCAAGGTTTTGATTATCTTCCAACTTAATGGTTTATTTATGAAAAGGGGGAAAAACAGTGTATTTTCCTATGGAAGTTGGCAGGATTTATGTTCTTTCAATGAAACAATAAGTTGAAATTTTAAGAATTTATTTTAGAGCATGAAGATGTCTTTGACATACATACATCACCCTAGGCAATGGCTCCTGGTATTATTAGAAAGAGGCCTGTGAAAAACTAAGAAGATGGTTTGTTTATATTTGGATGGAGGAGGAATGGGAGGTCATTGGGCTAAATATAGACAGAAATGACTTTTATAACATTTTAACAATCTGTACTATTAGCACCAACCATTACGAATGAATGCCAGCTGAAAACAAGCTTTGCACCCTTACTACACATATCTATTGCTATCAACCCTGAACATGCGGCAAAATTATCATAAGAAAATAAACATATTAGTAGTCTTGGTTCAGTATTCTTACATTTCTGGACTTCCTTTTGTTACTACAGTTTATATAATTACTCTAAATTTTTTTTAAATCACATTCATGGGGAGGGGGAATAAGAAAGCTCCAAAAAATTGCAACTGCAGAGAGGCAAAGCTTCCCTTTGGAGATAGGGATGGAGATGGTGATGGGAATTGAGGTTCTAAGATCAGGGTAACCAGCAGCTGAGTCCCATCCCACGAGATAAAAAGGGTCTTCTCATTCACCTTTTCTAAACTGTACATCTCTCCTCTCATTTATCCACTTCCTCCATTCCCTTCCCTCCCTCTCTCCTTCTCTCTCTCCTCTCTCTCTCTCTGTCTCTCTCTTTCCATCTCCACACACATACACAACCCTCTGTCTGCTCCAGGACCTCCTTCACTCCCACAGCTTCAACCCTACTTTCTAGCCAGATGATTCCAAATCCAACGCTAATCCAACTCTTCTCACCAACATGAGTTCCATTTTGGAAATGTGCTGACTTGGCAAGAAGCACTTTTACATATTTTGTCAAATATTTCCTGACCCAAGTTATCTTATTAAAACTTAAGAAGCTGGTATTAAAACCTGTATTTTCCTAACAGAGAAAATGAGGCTTGGACTCCTCTGCTCTTTTCTTTTTCCACTTGACTGTCATAAGCAACTGCCACTGTGCCTTTTTTTTTTTTTTTTGTAGTAACACAGTAAATTGATTTGGCTGATTCAGAGAACCAAGAAAATAAATACAAAAAAATTATCAGGACCCAATTTTTTGAATGACTTGGCAAGTCAGTTCAGTTAAAATTACTAATTCAGAATCTGTATCTGGACAAATTAAAACGTCATAGGGCCTGTGCTGAAAACATGGTGCTTAAACATGCCCCATCATCTCAGCAGCCACCCCAGCTCATCATATTAGCCCAGGCTAAAGCCACACCCCTGTGAGCACTTAGAGCTAATGACACTGGTCACTCCAAGTCCTTGTAAAACAGGACAGTGCCACTGCTCATAATAAATGTGTTCAGGCAACAGCTAATTGACAAGTGAAAGATGAATTGGAAGTTTTAGGGCATTCTGCAAACTTGTCCAGAGCAATCTGAAGCAACAAAAAAATTCTCAGAGGTCAACAGTTTTCAGTATATCATCTAGGATTCATTCTTTCCTTCCAGACTTCTGGCCACTTACTTCCAGAAGTGCCACTTCTAGAAGCTTCTCTCCTGTATAATGCCAACTCACATATAAGGAATGAGACTAGCTATTCTGATCAACACCTCCAACTACCTGAAGAGGTGGGCAGGTGTGGCACAGGCTTTCAGCTCAGATCCCAGGTAACTTTGCATAACATGACCCAATGACATACTGCCACTAAAACCTGGTGCAAACAGAGAAATTTCCTTCTGTTCAGATGCCAGGTCGAACCCCATATTGGCAGGCAGCATGTGTTTCTGTTGGCTTGGTCTCCTCTGAGGCAGATTGCAGAGGGAGTGTTGATTTTTATAACAGACCCAAATGAGCTACAGGGCCCAGACCTGCCTAGCACATTTAAAGCAGGCTGAGTGCCAGGTGACACTTCCGTGGTAGAAGTAATGAGAAAAGTCATGGGCCCCCCAAGTCACGGAACACAACCAAGAAGCCAAAAAACAAAGAGATTCTTAAGGTAAAAAGCTATGCAGAAACATTATCATAGTTATATTCCTTATCCTCAAAAAGGATGAAAAGTGAAACAGAACAATATTACAATAAGGTACTGTGTCTTTAGAAATGGGTGCTCCACATCATGTTCTGATGTTATTCAATAATTATAGATGCTACCTGCTCATTTGGTGATAGCAAAAAATCTACTGAGTGCTTACTGTATGCCAATAACATATTAAGAGCATTTTCCAATTTAATCCTCACAAAACCCTGTGATATAATAACTGATTTTGCTCTCATTTTAGAGATGAAGAGGCTGATACTTGAAGGTCCCATAGTTAATGATAGACTTTGTCTGTATCCTTAACCTCTATACAATAATGTCCCTTAACCATCTTCAACTCTTTAGAAAAATGGAATACTAAATGTCATAAAAATATAGTAAGACTGCACCTGTATTTGCTCATCTTCAGACAGTTTCTTATTGCCCTACTTTTCAAAGATGGTATCTACTTATATCTACCATGCACATTGCTATCCCTACATTTTTTGTCCCTAGAAAAATATATTTTATATGTTGCATTTGGATATTATATTAAGTACCTTTCCCAAAAATGCCTGTAAGTACAAATAAACTCTACTAATTTAAACCCACTTGTCTTCCTACTCAAGAACTACAGACATGCTGAGAACGATGTTTGTCCCATGCTTTCAAATCATGGGCTGGAAAACCCAAGCCAGTCCCCACTGACAGATCTTATTATTCTCAGATATAGCAGAAGAGAAACATTCGCTTTCTATAGGCAATTTCTGTATGTGATTTCTGACCTCTGTGGTTAGGCAAAGATGCATGTACAATTGCAATCTTCTAATTTCCATTTGCCTTCATTTTCCCAATTCCGTTTCCCACCACATTCTTGTCTTAGATCTTTTGTTTTAATTTAGTCAAGTTGATAGACAAGTATTCTAGGGTGGGAAAAGAAGAAAAATAGAGAAGGAAGCATTTTCTTTTTTTTTTTTTTTTAATTTTATTTATTCATTTATTTATTTATGGCTGTGTTGGGTCTTCGTTTCTGTGCGAGGGCTTTCTCCAGTTGCAGCAAGTGGGGGCCACTCTTCATCGCGGTGCACGGGCCTCTCACCATCGCGGCCTCTCTTGTTGTGGAGCACGGGCTCCAGATGCGCAGGCTCAGTAATTGTGGCTCACGGGCTTAGTTGCTCCGCGGCATGTGGGATCTTCCCAGACCAGGGCTCGAACCCGTGTCCCCTGCATTGGCAGGCAGATTCTCAACCACTGCGCCACCAGGGAAGCCCAGGAAGCATTTTCTTAAAGGAGAGAGTGAAGAAAAAGAAAGTAGGCTGTTGTTCAACATTCTAGGGGTGTTAAGACAGTTGTAAATAAAATTTACCTCAAGAGTTAGTTGGAAGCAAAGTTATGTCATCATAATCATCATAGTAACTAACAGGTGTGAAGGATTACCATGTGCTGAGTGTTCTAGATAGAATATCTCTCAATTCCCAAAACAAACCTATAATTTAAATATAATTATCTCATTTGTGTTGGTGAGATTCCTTCACAGCTTTCCTAGCTCTGTAGCATGTAGCTTACCCTCTGAAGGGCTTTAGGCAGACCTCTATACCTGCATTTATCACATCATGGTATAACTCGTTATTTATCACTTATAGTTTTAATTCACTGTCAGCTCCATAAAGGAAAGAACTGGATCTTCTTTATCTCCTTCTCTCCAGACATTTTTAGAATTCTAGACCATGGTGAGTGCCCACCTGATGCTTGTCAAGAACATACATTAAAAGTGAAGGAGGGCTTCCCTGGTGGCGCAGTGGTTGGAAATCCGCCTGCCAATGCAGGGGACGCGGGTTCGTGCCCCGGTCCGGGAAGATCCCACATGCCGCGGAGCGGCTAGGCCCGTGAGCCACAACTGCTGAGCCTGCGCGTCTGGAGCCTGTGCCCCGCAACGGGAGAGGCCGCGACAGTGAGAGGCCCACGCACCGCGATGAAGAGTGGGCCCCGCTCGCCGCAACTGGAGAAAGCCCTTGCACAGAAACTAAGACCCAACACATCCACAAATAAATAAATAAATTAAAAAAAAAAAAGTGAAGGAAAGAAAATAGAGAAAACACAGGAAACCAGAACGCATTTGGGGAGCTTCAGAATTAGAAACATGGTCTGTTCTGCTATAATGAGAGAATTGTGGCTCTAAAACAACCTCCTGTTTCTAAATAAACTTGGAGTCTTAAAATAACATGGACTACCAAAAATTATGTTTGAATATAATTAACTTTTAGTCTGCCAGTATGTCCGTGAGGCTGGGCACATAGGGACTTAATGCATTCTGTTTTAAACTAAATGTCAGAAAGGGACTAGGGAGTAGGGGGTTTCAAACTATTGATAAGCCTTACTTTTCTAACAGGAGTGTTTATTCATAGCTATAGAATCAAAACACCCTTGAACAAACGCTGCTGCCTTTGAGCACATATCTGTGGCCCATACTGGTGTCTCTCCTTTCCCATCTCCAAGCCACTCATTAGCACAAGCTTCTTCCACTTTCTCATCACTCAGTATTGTGAAAAAAAAAAGCACAAACCCACTCAAAGAACTCAACAGCTCCACCATACGCCCTCCTTCAGGAACAATGTTAATTTCCAAGCAGGTTCAAGTTATAACCTACACTGGTCCTCAGAATGCAAATTGTGCCCCCTTGATTATTCAATCCTGTTACAGCCAATTTGCATTATGAAAACTGAAGCTATATAAGTAATCCGTATATGTGGGTTTCAGATGACCTACCACTCCACATAATAATGAATTATAGATTTTGCCCTTCAACCTGACATCATGTTAGGTCCTTTGCACTGATGCTATAGCCCTATAGGACGGAGGTAGTAGATTTACTCCCTCTCGTAGGTCAATGAGCCTGGGCTGGAGTCTAAGTTCCAGGCATGCAGTTGCTAAAAAAAAGAAACCCTGAGCCTCTTCCTCATGGAAGCAGAGAGATGCTAGTCCCCAAACAGCAGGGAGAAAAAAGCTCCAACTGCTAGCAATGGCTAGAGCACATAAATGTGGGAGGTAGAAGCCTGCACAGAAACCTTTCAAAGGGCTCTATAAGATAAAAAAGAGAGAAACAGAGGGGTCTAGGGTAGCAATGATGTTTCCTGCTCTTTGTGCACAGGCAGGGGAACTCTAGCTTTCTCCAAATAAGCTGAATGACTCTTCAGGTTTTTTCCAGGGTGGTGATGTTCCTTACATCATCCACACTCTTTTTCGTCCTGGCTAGTTAAAGTGAATTGACAATATTAGCAAAAACCTTTGGAATTCATCAAACTCTCTGGATTGAAAGTCAAAATCAGACTTTTTCAATGATGATTTTCTGGATCTGGAGTCTGAGGCATCTCCCTTTCTGAATTAGAACTAGAAGGAATAAATGGGCATAAGTTTACTACGTGCAAGCTTAACCAATCTGTATGCAGCTGAGCTAATTAACAGACATTGTTAGAAAAACATCAGGCAGGCCCAATTTGTGCAGATATAGCCAATAAGCACTGATATGTAGTTATTTTGATATAGCAGATAAGTCATAATGTAATTTTGTGATATATACAAATATCTGTACACCAATTCTTATCTGAGTAAGAATATAAAGTGTATGAAATACAATGGGCATAAAGACTATCTGATTAAGATAAAACTCATTCTTGTCAACCTAATTTTATAGTTTAATAATATTCTCATTAACAATTGCTGATTAAGGAGGAAGGATACTCGAACTTAGTGAAATCTCTGAGTTACAAAATATAGTCAAAGAATCATTACAAAAATAGGTACTTGTCAAGAGTGGAGAAAGAGCAGGGTCTTTGTTGTAGACTATCTGGTGTTTAAATAAACAGGTAAGAAAAGCATAACCAACTTTGTGATAGCTGAATTTAAGTGCTGCTCAAGTAGCACTTGCAAAGAGATCATTGACCCTCCTTCATAAGGAAGGCTGGAGAGACATCGTACACTTACAGCTTGCCCATTTTGTATCAGGTGCTAGCCTGAGTATATATATGTTATCTAAATTAGTCCTCACATATGTAATCATTTCATAATGGGGCCACTTTATCATTCAACTATACAGCACAAATATTTGAGTATTTACATGTGCTGGGCACCATTTTAAGCTGAAAATTCAACAGTCACTACAGTAGACAAGATCTCTGCTCTCATGGTTATCTGTCAAGGGCAGATCAACATTAAAGCAGCAAGCAAATAAATAATTATGAATTTCCTATAGGACTAGTGTCATAAGCACAACAAAAGAGTAAAAAGGAATAGAAGGTGACCGGTTTTATCCAGGGTGATGATGGGTTGCCTATAACATCCATGCTCTTTTGCATCCTTGTCAGATAAGGTGAATTGGTGACACTGGCGAGATCCTTTGGAATTCACTGAGCTCTCTGAAGTAAGAGTCAAAATCAGGCTCTTTAGGTAATGATTCTTCAGATATGGAGTCGGAGGCAGCTTCCTTTCTGAATTGGACCAGAAAAGAGTTGGAATAGGTAGAGAACAGGTAGAGGTGGGCAGTCCTACTTTATTAGGATTTTCAGAAAATGCCTTTCCAAGAAAGTCACATTTGAGTTGAGGCAAGGATGATGATAAGGGTCTGGCCAGGCAAAAATTTAGGGTAACAGTATTTGCAGCAGAAGGGACAGTGGCAGAGTGAGTCAGTGGGAGGAAAGCATGGGATGGGACTGGTGAGCCAATCAGAAGCTGATATAGGAGCCTTTGGGGGCACAGGAAAGCATCTCATTATGTCCCACTCAGCTTCCTCCTCCTTTGAGATTTGGAAGCTCAGCAGCACAATTTTATTGCCCCTTAGGAAATAATACAGAAGTTAGAATTCCTCCTGGCTCAAACAAGAAGGTTCTTACAATGCTTTGGTTGGCCAGACCCCACTAGGCCATGTCTTCGATTTGAGGGAAGGCATTATGTTTTCCTCAAGCCTAATCTTTCACCTCATGATGTCCTCTTAGGGAAGTGAAAACTTGGCTTTTAAGATGAACACACAATGCAACAAATGATTTTTTACTAATTCCTGGAATCACACTGTCTGGGTCCCGTGGAAGAAACAAAGTTAAATATGACATGATCCCTGCCTTTAGGCGATTATAATTTAGTAGGCTCTAGAGTCGTGGAATATAATCATTACTACTTAGTACTAATCAGTTTGTCATAAAGTACATTGGTACTTGCTAAAATACATTTTTCAAGCCATCATTCTCTATGGAAATTCCAAAATTGCACTAACGTTCTGATATATACTGTACAAGAGTCACATTTTATTCCATACAAACTTTAGCAAAATATCACTACATAACAGTGACAATAAATAATACTTCAGAATCATACTCTAATTCCCTGTCATTTTTCACTTGATATTTTTACCCAATTTTAGATTCATTAACTGACATTAATTAAAGTACTCAGCAACTCTGAAAAAATCTGCAAAATAAAGTGCTGCATTTGCATTTTTAGAGCAGTTTTCTATTAATAATTCTAAACTTTGAGTGTGGTAGATTTTAGATATAATAGCATTTCATTTCCCAAAACAAGATTGCATTTCACAGACATATAAAATGATATATAACATAAAAATACATGTTTCAGATAGCACTAAGTATTACACATGGGTCATATGAAGAGAGAGAGAATGCAGAATTGCAGAATTGGGAATTTAAAATTAGACGATTAGATAAAATGTAGACTATATGATTCCTGTAGTCATTACCCACATATAGGAAATGAGACCAGTGGTTGTCATTAAGAGATGGAGTCCAACAAGTTTCATACGCTGAGGATAAAAGGGAAGGGGTCAATATCCTAAAGAAGATTCTTGTTTGATTAAAGCCTATGAAAAGGAGCAGAGATCCTTGGATTGGAAGAGCTGCTATCCTTAAATCGACAGGCTCTTCAGTTTTGTTCTCCAACCCCACCCCCAGAAACGGTGCTCTAATGAGTATTTTTCCCAAAGATGGGCCCCTAGAATTCTTCTTCCTAGTTTAATGCAGGTATACTCAATAAGGAAATGTTCTATTGTAAAAGTAGGCTTCTTAAGTCAGGAATGAAGACTTAATAGAACAACAAAATGGTCTAAATTGAAAATTGTGAGCTTCCTTCCTCTAGAGGCATTTGACCACCCAGATGCTTAAAATGGAGTCCTACATAGTGATAGACTGGCCTAGGAAACATCTAAGGCTCCTTCTCAGTCAGCCATTCACAATATGGATGAACATCTGCACTCTTTATAGAATGATAGGCGTCCCACTACCATGGATACCTGTTTAAGTCCAAGCTCAAATTACTTTAGAGCCTTTATCATTATTAATAATAATAACAACAACAACAGTGTCACTTAAATATGCTTTGTCTCTAAGGTCCAAAGGAAATTTTTTGCTTTTACTGTCTTCTATACAATACTTGTTTCTTCTCTACTGATTTTCCAGTTTTGCTTCTCAAATGGGTATCCTCTAGTTATTTCCACTACCTTTTGAGATGTGTCTTCTGTACTTCTGGCCACATCACTGAGAATACTAATGTTCATGACCTACATCTCTTCTCCATCCTCATCTCCAACTGCATTTGATACCAGGAACTCCTCATCTACTCCCTCTTCATCTATAATACTCTAAGCTCATGAAGAGAAAAATCACATCCTTATACCCCTCTCCCACATTATTTTGCACATAAGAGTCCTCCAAAGATTCATTAAATGAAAAAAAAAAATCAGTATCTCCATCCTAGTTCCTTTGTTTTATATCCCTAGAGACATTTCCTATTTCTTTTCACTTTCCTGCACTCTCTCAAAAATTCAACCCATCCCCAATGTATACAGATTTAATTTAAAATGTGTCTTTTATGTTTAACCTTACCTTTTACTTCCCAGAGCTTTCAAGTTCAGCCATGATTCTCCTCAGAGCTGGATTATTTAAATAACTTCTAAAGTATATGTCAGACCCCTAGGTTTCCCTTTTAAAGAGATCTTAGAGAAGATGGAGTATCCTTCAACAGATCAACATTTATCACATTTTTTTAAATCCCAGCAAAAACCTATAAATTGTATTCCCATTATCTAAACACATTCTAGCCCTATAGGTATAATCGGTTACTTACTTTCTCTCAGACTCCATGGCTATAATCACTATTACCCTCACAGAAAATACATATACAGGCCCTTGGAGAAGCCAAATTGTTTCTTAAACTCAAGGTCAGAGGATCACACTGGATTGACTAATAACACGTTGTGGTAGGCAGAATTCTAAGATGGCCCCCAAGATTCCTAGCCCCTAGTGTAGACACCTTGTATAATCCCCTCCCCTTAAGTGTTGGTGGGAGCTGTGAATATGATCAATGTCACTCTCATGATTAGTTTACATTATACTGCAAACGTGGAGGAATTTTGCAAATATAATTAAGGATTAAGGTGCCTAATAAGTTAACTTTGAGTTCATCAAAATGGAGACTATCCTAGGTGGACCTGATTTAATCATGGTGCTTTAGAAAAAGATCTAGAGGTAAGAGACAAGTAGCAGCAGCAGATGTTCTTCTGCTGATCCTGAAGAAGCAAACTTCCCTGTTGTAGAGAGGGCAACATGGCAAAGAATGGTAGGCAGCTTCTAGGAGGTGAGGTCCTCAGTCCTACAACCACAAGGAACTAAATTCTGCCAACAACCACTGAGCTAGGAAGAGGACCTCAAACCTCTACTGAAATTGCATCTCTGGGAGCACCTTGATTGCAGTCTGTGAGACCCTGAAATGAGGACATAAGCTATGCCCAGACTCTCGATCCACAGAAATTGTGAGATAATGTGTCATGTTTTAAGCTGCTAAGTTTGTGGTCATTTGTTATACAGCATAAAAAAACTAATTATACACTTTGTCTCTTCTTACTGGTTTGTCTGGACCTTTTTTATTGATACTTAACTCATTTTGACTTCTCTGAATACATCCTGACTCTCTGGAGTTTTGATTTCCTTATCCCAGCCTCTAAAAACTGCATGTTTCTATACCATGCTGAGCCTCCACGGACTTCTGACTTCTGTAAGTTTCCCTCAACTCCTGCCTCTTCATACTATACACTCTAATACACCACTTTCTCCTGGTAGCTGCTTTGTGACACCCCACTCTGCCTTGCCACTTATGTCTCTGTCACCTGAAGGCCCAGTCCTATGTAAACTTTTTGAATCCAAACTACACTCATCTCATGCTGAGTCAAGTACAGAATTATAGGTCAAAAGACCTCCAAGTTTTCAGTGGAGCCAATTTGCATCTGGCTCTCACTGAGTTTTCCTTCTGCCTCATAATTAACTCTTTGAGGAAAGTATCAGAGGGTTCCTAAAAGAAAGCAGGCACTTGATCTCAATAAACAGACACCCCTTGATAGACCTGGACAGACAGATTGGTTAAAAAAGGAAAAAAAAAAGTCTTTGGCTGGCAGCAAGTGCCCATTGATGCAGTCCTGTTACTGAGAGTCCCATTGCGGCTGCAGCCTGGACTCTTCCCTCTGACTCTCCTAACTTCAGAGGTGTGAGTTGACCACATTGTTGCCGCCTTTGTTCTCTAAATCAGCCTAGTCCCTAGCCTCTGGTCTTCCTCAGATCCCTGCTCCAGGGCCAACTCACTGACTATCCTTGCCATGCCTGCATGACCCATTTCAAAGGGACACTAGTTACTACCTTGTCCTATCTTTCGTGACCTCCATCACATTCTTGAGAAGGTGGCAAACAGCCTCTGATTAACATCACTCAGCACTTGAGCATGACCTCAATCAGTGCTCGTCAAATCCATAAATTATTTGGTGTTTTTCACATCCTTGTCTACATTTAACTTCATGTGTCAAATTGACTGCGCCATGGAATGCCCATATATTTGGGCAAACATTATTCTGGGTGTTTTGGGATGAGATTAATATTTGAATGGGTAGGCTGAGTAAAGCAGATTGCCCTCCTTAATGTGAGTGGCCCTCATCCAATCAGTTGAAGGCCTGAATAGAACAAAAAGGCTGAGTAAGAAGAAACTTATCTGGCCTGATTGCTTGATCTGTGACATCAGTCTTCTACCCTTGGACTGAAACTTACATCATTGGCTCTCCTGGTTCTCAGGCCTTCAGACTTGGACTGCAGCTTATACCATTGGCTCTCTTAGGTCTCTAGCTTGGGACTTCACAGTCTCCATAATCATGTGAGCCAATCAATTCCTTAAAATCTCTCTCTCATTCTCTCTCTCTCTCTCTCCATACACACACACACACACACACACACACACACACACACACACACACACAGAGCTGACCCTCGAACATGGGTTTGAACTGTGTGCGCCCACTTATAGGTAGATTTTTTTCAATAGTAAATAGTACAGTACTACTGTAGTTGGATCCACAGTTGGTTGAACGTGCAAATGCAGAACCACAGGTTCTGCAGAGGGTCAGTAACACTAATTCCCATGTTGTTCAAGAGTCAACTATAGATAGACAGAAAGATAGATAGCTAGATAGATAGAGATAGAGATATATAGATAGATAGACATAGATATAGATCTCCTATTGGTTCTGTTTCTCTAGAGAACCTTAACTAACATACTTATCTCTCTCTCAACTAAGCTCCTAAAGAGCAAGAACAATTCCTTGGGATTCTCTGCCTTCTTTTCCCATATCCAGTACCATGCTTTGCATGCTCTGGGTGTTGTATAAATGTTATTAACTGAATCCTTAGAGAAAGAAAATCTGTTGAAATTCCTTACCAAGAGTGTGATGTATTAGTATAAGCAATATTGATTGGCATGCCCATTAGAGCTCCCAGGAAGCCAGGGCCTTTCCTGTGGACAAATAATTTGAGTTGCCCTGGTCACAATGAAGAAGAGGAAGAAAATAGCCTTTTCTCTCTGCAGAGGGTTGCTGAGTCAGTTCTCCTAAGGAGGCTTCCTCTGTGTTTGTCATCACTTCAGTATTTCTAAAATGGCAAGAAAGGATACAAAGGAGTAAAAACCAGATTGCCACTTGTCAAATCAGAATCAGAGTGAAAATTAAAGATCTGGAGTTCCAGAGACTTTGTGGGTTTTTCTTTTTAAAGGATAAAACCTGATTTTTTTTTAAAGAACAAGAATAATGAGGGGAGGAGAAGGCAAAGAATGGCTAGTACAGCCTAGGCAAAGGCTCTCTCCAGAAAGCTTTCAAAGAGCTATATGTAAGAAAAAGAACCAGACATGTTCATCTCTAAAGGCAGCCTTGCTAAGGCATGTAACACTTCTCTCTCCATTAATATTAGAAACAAGGTTACTCAGTCACAGCCTGGGCCATTTTTCAGTTCCATCTTCAGAATTCAAGGACAAGTAGGCAAGTTCACTTAAAAAGATTAGTTATATTTGGCCAGACGAGCCCACGAAAGAGCACTGGGCCAGATAAAAACATCCTGACCCTGGCACAATCAAAAAAGTTATTCATGCAATTGACTGAAACTCGGGCTCTTAAACAACCTTCAGGGAGAACCTGACCTGACCTCGTAGGGATTCTGAAGAATTTTCCATTCCCATTTCCAAAAACAATGCCATTGACCGCTGCAAACAATAAGCAACTGGGATTCCAGGTTTAAAAAGAAACATGGAAACATCCTGGTACAAGTGCTGAACCTCTTGCTTCTTGGGAAATCAACCTAAAATATAAATATAACCTAGAATTGGCACAGAGTATGTTTATATAGTCCGAATGTTGATAAATCTCTCCAAGTCCCACAGGTTCTTATCTACAAAGCAGTAAGCAGTAAGCAGTAATCCAGTGGTTGGATTGCCTCCTGTTAATAGGTTACATCATTAAGTGAGACCAATTGCCTTTTTGTTTTCAGGTTAGGGAGCCATCACTTAGGTTAAAGCTACACACAAGCTTCCAAGTGAATTGACATATGTGTTTTCCATCATTTTTTAGCATTTCACTGAAAATGGGTTAAAACCTTATTGAGTATTGTTGGTTTCAAAATCAAAGTCAAAATAAAGATCCAGAGACCAGAAAAGACAATTAACTTCATGTAAAGGGCTTAACTGTTTAGCATAAACCTATTCAATTAGCCTATCCATTTAACCCAAAAAGAAGCACTAAATATAGCATCTCTGCATAGACACACACATACAAGGTTGTGCTGCTCCAACACCAAAATTGTTCCCCACTGGTTGGGAAGAGTTAAACATCCAATTAGTATTAGGAATGGACTTAGGCACAAAGCCACAAGAAAGAATACCAATACATAGCTTAGAACTCTATCCAGAGGGTCCCTATGATGCCAGGGCATGGTACCAAGGTGGGGCATGAACCTATTCCAGCAGGAGTGTACACAGAGCACACAGAAGGATATAGAGTCTGAGTATGTTGACAAGCTCAGTTTGAAAATACTTACATAGAAAATCAGATCTAAAGCTCAAAAATTCATCTGGGGCTGACCAGAATAGGAGATGAATCCAAAGGTAATGTGTTAGGCAGATTTAAGACTGGAGATCAGCAAGTAAGAGTAAAGTAGTGGGCCCAAAATTGCTATGGCACATGGGGCTGGCAAAGCACATTTTTAACAGTATAAATAGCCTTTGGATATAATTGTTTAGTTGGAAAGCACAGGATGGAAAAAAATGTACAGCCTGAATAAGAATCACAAATATCCAAGCCTGTCATTTCTTTAAACTTCAAGTCTTAAATATATATTATCCTAGGGTAAAAACACATTCCCACCAAAACAATTTTGAAAAAGAAGAACAAAGTTGAAGAACTCACATTTCTCAATTTCGAAACTTACTGCAAAACTACAGTAATCAAGACAGTGTAGTACTGGCATAATAATAGACATGTAGATGAATGGAATAGAATTGAGAGCCCAGAAATAAACCCTCACATTCATGGTGAATTGATTTCTTACAAAGGTGCCGAGACAATTCAATAGTAGAAAGAATAGTTTTTGTCAACAAATGATGCAAGGACAACTGGATATTCACATGCAAAAAAAGGAAGTTGGACACTTACCTTACATCATATAAAAAACACTAGGAATTGTTCTTCAACTAAAATGTAACACCTAAAACTATAAAACTCTTATTAAAAAAACACAAGAGGCAAATCTTCATGACCTTAGATTAGGGAGTAGTTTCTTAGATATGACACCAAAAGTCCAAACAACAAAAGGAAAAAAATAGATAAATTGGACTTCATCAAAAAAAAAAAAATTGTGATTAAAATATACTGTAAAAAAAATACAATCAAGAAAGTAAAAAAACAAAAAAAAAAGAACGTAAAAAACCTGTGACATGGCAGAAAACATTTGCAAATCAGATATCTAATGAGGAACTTGTATCCAGAAAAATAAAGAACCCATATACCTCAATAACAAAATGACAATCGATCTTAAAATGGGGAAAGGATTTAACTGGAGATTTCTCCAAAGAAGACAATAAATAGCCAATAAGCACATAAAAAGATGCTCAAAATCATTAGTCACTAGGGAGATGCAAATCAAAACCACAGAAGAGAGGATCATGGTAGAGGACCATGGCACAGGTGCACTTGGCTGTGTGCACCTCAGCACCCGCACATATCACAGCACAAGCAGGAAGCACATGTCACTCACCAGCACCATGATACACACACCAACCTTGTGTGGGCCCTGGCTCTGCTCCACCAGCTCCAATGCAACCCCATCACAGCCCCAGTCAAGGTAGCAGGGGTTCACAAGCTCCTAAAACAATGAGGGGGAGAAAACTTCTTCAATGGGAGGAGACATGGTCCCCCAAAGATGGAATCCTCTTGCTTAAGGGTGAGAGTGAGAAGCCAGACTCTGCTCTCTCTGTCCTCCTTCTGCTTAGCTTAAGATGCAGGTGTGGTCCCAGGATGTCTGCAGAAGAGTAGGGTAACTACAGCCACAGATTTCTGGCCTGAAGACTGAGAAGGGAAACCCAGGAAGCCAGTAAGTACCAGGGAGATCACAGAGAGGTAAGAGCTCCAAAAAGCAACCCCCTGAAGTTGACCGTGACTTCTGGACTCAATCCCGCATTTTGCATGCAAGGATCTGACCCTAATTAGCATACCAAAACCTGAGACCTAAACTATAGGCCACACCCACTGCCCAAATCCCACACTGACCACTCAGTAGTGCATATACAGAATTGATCCAAATAACACTACAAAAGCTTTGAAAATAGAACTGAGGGAATTCCCTGGCAGTTCAGTGGTTAGGACTTGGCACTTTCACTGCCAGGGCTCAGGTTCAATCCCTAGTTGGGGAACTAAGATCCTGCAAGCCGTGCAGAGCGGCCAAAAATAAAATAAAATAAAATACTGATATTGAAACCACAACTATTTGGAACTTGCAGCCTGTACTGAACTGGGTTGACTGCATGCTAAAACAAAAATTTCAACATTCTCAATGGGATTTAAACAAGAACAGTCTCATACCATAATGTTCAAATGCATAGGATACAATCCAAAATTTCTCTACATATGAAAAACCAGAAAAATCCAATCAGCAAGGGAAAAAGAAAAATATCAACAGCCACCAATGCCAAGATGACACAAAAAATCCTCAGTAAAATATGGGCAAATAGAATCAAGCTATGTAAAAAAAAAAAAAAAAAAAAAAGTACCACAACCAAACAGAGGATATCCCAGGAATGCAAGACTGGTTTAAAATGTGAAAATAAATCAGCATTATCCACCATATAAACAGTGTACAAAAGTAAACTATCTGATAATATCAACTGAAACAAAGATAGCATTTGACAGAATTAAACAACCATCCATGATAAACACTCTTAGCAAATTAGAAATAGAAGGGAGGGAGACCTTCAAGATGGTGGAGGAGTAAGACGTGGAGATCACCTTCCTCCCCACAAATACGTCAGAAATACATCTTCATGTGGAACAACTCCTATAGAACACCTACTGAACACTAGCAGAAGACCTCAGACTTCCCATAAAGGCAAGAAACTCCCCACGTACCTGGGTAGGTTAAAAGAAAACAGAAAAAACAGAAACAAAGAATAGGGACGGGACCTGCACCAGTGGAAGGGAGCTGTGAAGGAGGAAACGTTTCCACACACTAGGAAGCCCCTTCGCGGGCAGAGACTGCAGGTGGCGGGGAGGAAGCTTCGGACCAACGGAGGAGAGTGCAGCAACAGGGGTGCACGAGGAGAGGGGATTCAGAGCACCGCCTAAACGAGCTCCAAAGATGGGCTTGAGCCGCGGCTATCATCACGGACCCCAGAGACAGGCATGAGACGCTAACCCTGCTGCTGCAGCCACCAAGAAGCCTGTGTGCAAGCACAGGTCACTATCCCCACCTCCCCTCCCGGGAGCCAGTGCAGCCCGCCACTCCCAGGGTCCCGTGATCCACGGACTACTTCCCTGGGGGAACACACATCGTGCCTCAGGCTGTTGCAACGTCACTCCGGCCTCTGCCAGACTCACCGTACCCTCCCTCTCCCCAGTCTGAGTGAGCCAGAGCCCCGTAATCAGCTGCTACTTTAACCCCGTCCTGTCTGAGCAAAGAACACACACCCTCAGGCAACCTACACGCAGAGTCAGGACCAAATCCAAAGCTCAACACCAGGAGCTATGCAAACAAAGAAGAGAAAGGGAAATCTCTCCAGGCAGCCTTAGGAGCAGTGGATTAAATCTCCACAATCAACTTGATGTACCATGCACCTCTGGAGTACCTGAATAGACAACTAATCATCCCAAAATTGAGGCGGTGGACTTTGGGAGCAATGATATATATATTTTTTTCCTTTTTCTCTTTTTCTGAGAGTGTATGTGTATGTTTCTGTGTGTGACTTTGTCTGTATAGCTTTGCTTTTACCATTTGATATGTCCTAGGGTTCTGTCTGTCCGTTTTTTGGGGGTTTTTTTGTTTTTTAGTATAGTTTTTAATGCTTGTTATCATTGTTGGATTTGTTTTTTGGTTTGGTTGCTCTCTTCTTTTTTTTTATTTTTAATAATTATTTTTTTATTTTTTATTTTAATTATTTTCTTTTCTTCTTTCTTCCTCTCTCTCTCTCTCTCTCTCTCTCTCCCCCCCTCCCTCTCTCTCTCCCTCCCTCCCTCCCTCCCTCCTTCCCTTTTATTCTGAGCCATGTGGATGACAGGGCTTGGTGCTCTGGCCGAGTGTCACGCCTGTGCCTCTGAGGTAGGAGAGCCGAGTTCAGGACATTGGTCCACCAGAGACCTCCCAGCTCCACATAATATCAAACAGCAAAAATCTCCCAGAGATCTCCATCTCAACACAAAGACCCAGCTCCAATCAACGACCAGCAAGCTACAGTGCTGGACACCCCATTCCAAACAACTAGCAAGACAGGAACACAACTCCATCCATTAGCAGAAAGACTGCCTAAAATCATAATAGGGTCACAAACACCCCAAAACACACCACTGGAACCGGAACTGCCCACCAGGAAGAAAAGATCCAGCCTCATCCACCAGAACACAGGCACTAGTCCCATCCAACAGGAAGCCTACACAACCCACTGAACCAACCTCAGCCACTGGGGGCAGACACCAAAAACAGCAGGAACTACCAACCTGCAGCCTGAGAAAAGGAGACCCCCAAAACAGTAAGTTAAACAAAATGAGAAGACAGAGAAACACACAGCAGATGAAGACGCAAGGTAAAAACCCACCAGACCAAACAAACGAAGAGGAAATAGGCAGTCTACCTGAAAAAGAATTCAGAGTAATGATAGTAAAGATAATCCAAAATCTTGGAAATAGAATGGAGAAAATACAAGAAACGTTCAACAAGGACCTAGAAGAATTAAAGAGCAAACAAACAGTGATGAACAACACGATAAATCAAATTAAAAATTCTCTACAAGGAATCAATAGCAGAATAACTGAGGCAGAAGAACAGATAAGTGACCTGGAAGATAAAATAGTGGAAATAACTACTGCAGAGCAGAATAAAGAAAAAGAATGAAAAGAATTGAGGACAGGCTCAGAGACCTCTGGGACAACATTAAATGCACCAACATTCAAATTATAGGGGTGCCAGAAGAAGAAGAGAAAAAGAAAGGGACTGAGAAAATATTGGAAGAGATTATAGATGAAAATTTCCCTAATATGGTAAAGGAAATAGTTAATCAAGTCCAGGAAGCACAGAGAGTCCCATACAGAATAAATCCAAGGAGAAACACAGCAAAACACATATTAATCAAACTATCAAAAATTAAATACAAAGAAAAAATATTAAAAGCAGCAAGGGAAAAACAACAAATAACATACAAGGGAATCCCCATAAGGTTAACAGCTGATCTTTCAGCAGAAACTCTGCAAGCCAGAAGGGAGTGGCAGGACATATTTAAAGTGATGAAAGGAAGAAACCTACAAGCAAGATTACTCTACCCAGCAAGGATCTCATTCAGATTCAACAGATAAATTAAAACCTTTATAGACAAGCAAAAGCTAAGAGAATTCACCACCACCAAACCAGCTTTACAACAAATGCTAAAGGAACTTCTCTAGGCAGGAAAAAGAAGAGAAGGAGAAGAACTATAAACACAAACCCAAAACAATTAAGAAAATGGTAACAGGAATATACACATCGATAATTACCTTAAATGTAAATGGATTAAATGCTCCAACCAAAAGACACAGACTGGCTGAATGGATACAAAACCAAGACCCATATATATGCTGTCTAAAGGAGAGCCATTTCAGACCTTGGGACACATACAGACTGAAAGTGAGGGGGTGGAAAAAGATATTCCATGCAAATGGAAATCAGAAGAAAGCTGGAGTAGCAATTCTCATATCAGACAAAATAGATTTTAAAATAAAGACTATTACAAGAGACAAAGAAGGACACTACATAACGATCAAGGGATCATTCCAAGAAGATATAACAATTGTAAATATTTATGCACCCAAAATAGGAGCACATCAATACATAAGGCAAATGCTAACAGCCATAAAAGGGGAAATCAACAGTAACACAATAATAGCAGGGGACTTTAACACTCCACTTTCACCAATGGTCAGATCATCCAAAATGAAAATAAATAAGGAAACACATCCTTTAAATGATACATTAAACAAGACGGACTTAATTGATATTTATAAGACATTCCATCCAAAAACAACAGAATACACTTTCTTCTCAAGTGCTCATGAAACATTCTCCAGGATAGATCATATCTTGGGTCACAAATCAAGCCTTGGTAAATTTAAGAAAATTGAAATCGTATCAAGTATCATTTCCGACCACAACACTATGAGACTAGATATCAATTTCAGGAAAAAATCTGTAAAAAATACAAACACATGGAGGATAAGCAGTACACTACTTAATAACCAAGAGATCACTGAAAAAATCAAAGAAGAAATCAAAAAATACCTAGAAACAAATGACAATGAAAACATGATGACCCAAAACCTACGGGATGCAGCAAAAGTAGTTCTAAGAGGGAAGTTTATAGCAATACAATCCTATCTCAAGAAACAAGAAATATCTCAAATAAACAAACTAAACTTACACCTAAAGCAATTAGAGAAAGAAGAACAAAAAATACCCAAAGTTAGCAGAAGGAAAGAAATCATAAAGATCAGATCAGAAATAAATGAAAAAGAAATGAAGGAAACTGTAGCAATGATCAATAAAACTAAAAGCTGGTACTTTGAGAAGATAAACCAAATTGATAAACCATTAGCCAGACTCATCAAGAAAAAAAGGGAGAAGACTCAAATCAGTAGAATTAGAAATGAAAAAGGAGAAGTAACAACTGACACTGCAGAAATACAAAGGATCATGAGAGATTACTACAAGCAACTATATACCAAAAAATGGACACCTGGAAGAAATGGACAAATTCTTAGAAAAGCACAACCTTCAGAGACTGAACTAGGAAGAAACAGAAAATATAAACAGACCAATCACAAGAACTGAAATTGAAACTGTGATTAAAAATCTTCCAACAAACAAAAGTCCAGGACCAGATGGCTCCACAGGCGAATTCTATCAAACATTTAGAGAAGAGCTAACACCTACCCTTCTCAAACTCTTCCAAAATACAGCAGAAGGAGGAACACTCCCAAACTCATTCTACGAGGCCACCATCACCCTGATACCAAAACCAGACAAAGATGTCACAAAAAAGGAAAACTACAGGCCAGTATCACTGATGAACGTAGATGCAAAAATCCTCAGCAAAATACTAGCAAACAGAATGCAACAGCACATTAAAAGTATCATACACTATGATCAAATGGGGTTTGTCCCAGAAATGCAAGGATTCTTCAATATATGCAAATCAATCAATGTGATTAACCATATTAACAAATTAAAGTAGAAAAACCATATGATCATCCCATATAATCATCTCAATAAATGCAGAAAAAGCTTTCGACAAAATTCAACATCCATTTATGATAAAAACTCTCCAGAAAGTAGGCATAGAGGGAACTTACCTCAACATAATAAAGGCCATCTATGACAAACCCACAGCCAACATCGTGCTCAATGGTGAAAAACTGAAACCATTTCCACTAAGATTAGGAACAAGACAAGGTTGCCCACTCTCACCACTATTATTCAACATAGTTTTGGAAGTTTTAGCCACAGCAATCAGAGAAGGAAAAGAAATAAAAGGAGTCCAAATCTGAAATGAAAAAGTAAAACTGTCACTGTTTGCAGATGACTTCATACTATACATAGAGAATCCTGAATATACTACCAGAAAACTACTAGAGCTGATCAATGAATTTGGTAAAGTAGCAGGATACAAAATTAATGCACAGAAATCTCTTGCATTCCTGTACACAAATAATGAAAAATCTGAAAGAGAAATTAAGGAAACACTCCCATTTACCACTGCAACAAAAAGAATAAAATACCTAGGAATAAACCTACGAAAGGAGGCAAAAGACCTGTATGCAGAAAACTATACCACACTAATGAAAGAAATTAAAGATGATACAAACAGATGAAGAGATATACAATGTCTTTGGATTGGAAGAATCAACATTGTGAAAATGACTATACTACCCAAAGCAATCTACAGATTCAATGCAATCCCTATCAAACTACCACTGGCATTTTTCACAGAACTAGAACAAAAAATTTCACAATTTGTATGGAAACACAAAAGACCTCAAATAGCCAAAGCAATCTTGAGAAAGGAAAACGGAGCTGGAGGAATCAGGCTCCCAGACTTCAAACTATACTACAAAGCTACAGTAATCAAGACAGTATGGTACTGGCACAAAAACAGAAATGTAGATCAATGGAACAGGATAGAAATCCCAGAGATAAACCCATGGACATATGGTCACCTTATCTTTGATAAAGGAGGCAAGAATATACAATGGAGAAAAGACAGCCTCTTCAATAAGTGGTGCTGGGTAAACTGGACAGCTACATGTAAAAGAATGAAATTAGAACACTCCCTAACACCATACACAAAAATAAACTCAAAATGGATTAAAGACCTAAATGTAAGGCCAGACACAAATTTATTTATAATAAGTTTGACATGACATAGGGGCCCTCATAAGTATTATAAATAAAGACCCAAAGAAGTGCCAAACCTAAGTACTTATATATTAGGTTGAACAAAGAGCGGCAACTGTGAAATGCACAATATCACTAATTACCAGAGAAATGCAAATCAAAACCACAATGTGCTATTATCTCACACCTGTCAGAATCACTACTGTCAAAAAGACAACAAATAACAAGTATTGGTGAGGATGTGAAGAAAAGGGAACACTTGTGCACTGTTGGTGAGAATGTAAATTGGTGCAGCCACAATGGAAAACCGTGTGGAGCTTCCTTAAAATATTTTTAAAAAACTACCATATGACCCAGCAATTCCACTCCTGGGTATTTATCCAAGGAAAACAAAATGCTAATTCGAAAAGATATATGCACCCCTATGTTCACTCCAGCACTATTTACAATAGCCAAGATATGGAAACAATCTAAATCCCCATGAATAGATGAATGGATAAAGAAGATGTGGTATATATACGCATATATACATATATGTACATATGTATATATATACCTAGAGTGTATTATGTTAAGTGAAATAAGCACTTAGAAAAAGACAAGTACTATATGATTTCATTTATATGTGGAATCTAAAAAAACAAAACAAAAACAAATGAACAAACAGAACAAAATAGAAACAGAGCCATAGATACAGAGAACAAGGATGGAATTGCCAGAAGTGAGGGGTGTTGGGAGAGGAGAGAAATAGCTGATGGAGATTAAGAGGTACAAACTTCCAGTTACAAAATGAGTCATGAGTATAAAATATACAGTGTGGGGAATATAGTCCATAATAATGTAATATCTTTGTATGGTGACAGATGGTAACTAGACTTATCATGGTGATCATTTTGAAATGTATAGAAATATCAAATCACTATGTTGTGCACCAGGAACTAATATAGTGTTGTAGGTCAGTTATACTTCAAAAACAAATGCATAGAAAAATAAATCAGATTTGTTGTTACCAAAGGCAGGCGGTCAGGGAAGGGAGAACTGGATGAAGGGAGTCAAAAGGTACAAACTCCAAGGTATAAGATAAGTAAGTACTAGGGATGTAATGTACAACATGATAAATATAATTAACATGGCTGTATTTTATATATAAAAGTTGTTAAAAGAGTAAATCCTAAGAGTTCTCATCACAAGGAAAAATGAGATGACAGACAGTTACTAAACTTATTGTGATAATCATTTCATGATGTATGTAAGTCAAATCATTATACTGTACACCTTAAATTTATACAGTGCTATATGTCAATTATATCTCAATAAAACTGGAAGGAAGGGAAAAAATAGAGGCAATTGTGGAAAAGTAACCAAAGTATATGGGCAGACTGAGGGAAGACAGGAATTATAGGATGTCTGTACAAAATTTTCTCAGCCTTGACTCCTACCTCTGGTGATAATGTTTCTTTCCTCCGGTAGAGGGAGAGCATTTTTCACATGGGAATTATATCTCCTGTTTTCAGGGGGAAAACAAAGGTGGGGGGGAGGTTGGAGCATCCTTCTTGTACCTGCTGTTTTTCAAGAACCTTTAGCTCAAAAATAATCCGTACACTAAAGGATTTGGGGGTGACATATTCTGCCACCCTTCATTGCTCTCTCCTGGTTTCCCACCTATGCCCTATCTCTCTCTCCCCTTTGTGAGTTTCTCTTTCTTCACCTACCACCAAATATCAGAAAATTTAACCATTATAGAAATAAAAGATTTACAATAGGCACCACTCCATCCCTGCTCCTATAAAGAGTAAGGATTCTTACTTGCTAGGTCATCTCCTTTTCCTTCCTGTTATATGCAGAAGCGAAGTAAGAGGCAAAGAAAATAAATCTATAGAATTCGGATAGTATAGATCGATTTATAAGAAAAATAAGTCAAAAAAGGGGGAAAAAAGGATAAAAGTCTTAAAGAAGCAATTCGTGGACTGGCAAGCGTACTGAACTCTTTATAATCTTTAACCTCTTTAGTAAACAAAGAAACTCTTTAGTAGTCAAGAAAATGCAAATTTTAAAAATATATATTGTGTATTTATATTAAATATTTTATGTGTGTATGTATACATACATATAGTGTGAATATGTGTTTGTATACAAGCCAAGATAAAGCAAGAACATCACTTCCACATCCCATTAATGGAAGCACAATTCTGGAAAGGAATTTTACTGAATGTATGAAAAGCCTTAACAGTCATACTCTGCCTATAATTTCACTTCTAGACTTCCATCCAGAAAATGTATCATAATGAAATGAATTGAGTCCTAGATAAATATAATCATTGCAGCATTACTTATTAGAGTAAAAATTGAGAACTTGAGCATCTATTAATAAGAAATTAAATATTCCTGACATGATATATCCATAGACAGAATATCCGGCTTCCCTGGTGGCGCAGTGGTTGAGAATCTGCCTGCCAATGCAGGGGACACGGGTTCAAGCCCTGGTCTGGGAGGATCCCACATTCCGCGGAGCAACTGCGCCTGTGAGCCACAACTACTGAGCCTGCGCGTCTGGAGCTTGTGCTCCGCAACAAGAGAGGCCGCGATAGTGAGAGGCCCGTGCACCGCGATGAAGAGTGGCCCCCGCTTGCTGAAACTAGAGAAAGCCCTCGCACAGAAACAAGGACCCAACACAGCCATAAATAAATAAATAAATAAAAATTAAACTTAAAAAAAAAAAAAAGAAACACCACGATGGTAGAGAAACAGACCCTTAGGAACAAACATCTTTTAAAAAAAACAGAAGCAATATTGTAACAAATTCAATAAAGACTATAAAAATTGTCCACATCAAAAAAAATCTTTAAAGAAGAATGAAAGAGAGGGACTTCGCTGGTGGCACAGTGGATAAGAATCCACCTGCCAATGCAGGGGACACGGGTTCAAGCCCTGGTCCAGGAAGATCCTACATTCCACACAGCAACTAAGCCCATGCGTCACAACTATTGAGCCTGTGCTCTACAGCCTGTGGGCCACAACTACTGAGCCCACGAGCTGCAACTACTGAAGCCCGTCCTCCTAGAGCCCATGCTCCACAACAAGAGAAGCCACTGCAAGGAGAAGCCCACGCACCACAACAGAGTAGCTCCCACTCGCCACAACTAGAGAAAGCCCGCACACAGCAACAAAGACCTGACGCAGCCAAAAATAAATTTAAAAAAACAAGAATGAAAGAGGAGAAAATTGAGACAACAAGCATGAACAATCTTTGGAAGAGTTTTACTACAGAGAGAAAGAGAAAAATAGGGTCATTGCTAAAAGACGGTGTGGGGTCAAGGGGGTTCTTTGGTTGCTTGGGGTATATTCTAACACGTATGGTGATTCTGTAGAAAGGAGAAAAAACTCCTATTGCCAGAGAGAGAGGGAACAGTTCCAGGAGTATCTGTGAGTAGCAACAGAGTAGCTGGCCTTAGGAAAGAGCAAGAACAGTTCTTGCTTTGTAAAAAGGAGTAAGGGCAGAGCATAAAGGTATATCATGCTGATAGGATGGAAGATTTGATGATGCAACGAGGAGGTAGTTCTATGGTCGTTATTTTCCCATTGAAGCAAAAATTAAAATCATCAGCGACAGTAAGAAATCATGAAGGATGTTAAAGGTTTGAAGCGGGTAGTTAAGATGAAAAATAGTCTTTTGGGATCATGGAAGAGTGACAAAAGGAAGAGGGAAATAATTAGGATCGCTGGACTGGGTTCAGGATCAACATGGGATTTATGGTCATAAATTCAAAGTAAGGCCAGTCAATGGTTAGATGCTTTGTCTCAGGTGTATTCAGCCCAGGGGGCAGATGCAGAATGGGTAGAGTGGGTTCAAGCAGGGTTGGGCCTTTTCTAGGTGAGTAAAATGAAGAAAGAGGCCCAGAAGTTAAAGGCACAAGCAAAAAGTGATTGAGGTGACATATGGAAATCTAAGCTGAGTAAGAGGGGAGAGAAGACAAGGTGAAGGCAACAAATAGTGAAAAATTCTGCATTAAATAGATAAAAGGTCCTAATGTGGTTACAAACAGTCAGAGATGGGATATTAGAATAAAACAGGAAAGACAGGAGGTAGATGGTCAGAGAGTGGGATACTTAAAATGGAGATTTTGAAGGTAATAGTAAAGGAGTAGAGAAAAAGATCATTAGAAGTGAGGAAGATGAGGCACAAGGAGGCCAGGATGACTTCCCATCTCACTCAGTGCAAACTGCAATGTCCTTATGGTGATCTACAAGGCCTTAAATTCTGCACCCACTTCCCCTCACACTCTAATCTTGTCTCCTACTACTCCTCCTTCCATCACTCTACAAACCACACCCACCCCATTGCTTGTCCTTAAACTTGCTAGGGACGTTCACTTCTCATGTTCCTTTACACTCGCTACCTCTGCCCAGAATGCCCGTCCCATGTCACCACTTCATCTAAAATTTCCCCACCACACCCCAACATTTCCTATCCCCCTTCCCTGCTTATTTTACTCCATTGCACTTATCACAATCTAACATGTATCTTACTTAGTTTTCTGGCTTACTCCCTTAACTCCCCTGGTAACCCATAAGCTCCACGAGGGCAATGATTTTGCCTCTTTTGTTGGTTGCTATATCTCCAGCAACTAGAACAATGCTTAGCACAGAGTAGGTGATAAACAAATATATGCTGAGAGAGAGAGAGAGAGATGAGTAAGGGCAAGAATGACTGAAGAAATATATGAAGCTCTAAAAGCTGTGCTAAAACTGAGGAAGATATCACTAATTCCAGCATCATACGACATGCTTTTATGTGAAAGTTTAGCATCCATCAAACTATCCTATTTTTGAAAAAAATTGTTCACTAAAAGTGAAGAAACTTACAGATGACATACAAAACCTCTCCGGGAATGTTTAATTTTAGTTATTCCACTCTCAGTCCTCATCTAACTCACTGAGCCATTCCTTAAAAATACTTCTCCCAAGAGTCTTGTATAGTTTTAAATGAAACACGCAAGTTCCAATGAAAATTAGAACTGCAAGTAAACTCTGAACTTAGAAGTTTTTTTTATTTTAGTTGCTAAAGTTTGCATCCAAATCATTTTTAAAACTTCAAGGTTTATCTAAGCCATCCAGTCTAATATGAGGAGATGGCCCAGGAATATTCAAATATAGATTTATAAGATTAGAAAACTTAATGAATTTGTCCTAAAACTCAAGGCTATTCTGAAAGAAGACAAAAGTGGGGTGGATTCCCAAATGGAAAATATGCAAGAGAGACCACAGGTTCCAAAAATGAAGTCTAATGCCACTTATTTTCTGGTGTTCTCATAACTGCATGCATATTAAAGATTTGATCCAAATATTTAAGAACAAAAAGTAGGAACAACCTAACTCTCCCTCAGTAGAATACTGGATAAACTGTGGGTCTTTCATGCAATGGAATAATATGCACTAGCTAAAAAATGGAAGAACGAAAAGCTCAAATTCCTCTTCCCATTCTTTTCTTCTTCCCTTCTTCTTTTTCTCTTCATCTTTCATCCCCTTCTCTTTTATTTCCCTCCCATTCCTCTCTTCTCTTCTCTTCTTCTCCCTTCTTTGCTCCTCCCTTCCCTTCCCTTCCCTTTTCTTCTTCCAGATCACGTCCCTTCCATTCCCTTTTTGGACAATTCACTCTAGAAATCTTTAGGTGACACCAAGCAAGGAACCCATCCACACTTCTTACAGGTGATAGGAGTCCACAGCTGCCAGGAGTAGTGTCAGAGCCAAGCAGGGTGAGGAGGGTTTCAGCCCAGTAGATTCCTATTTATCTCCAAATTCCAATCCAGAAGTCACCTCCTCCAGCAAGCTTTCCTTTCCTTTCTTTCATGATCCAAACACAAGTGGATTTAATTTTCCCTCTTCTGAGCTTCCAGAATATTTTGCCCATGTCTCTAATAAGGCACTCTTATTACAGCTGGTGTTTAAACTGGTTCTTTCTTCTGCTAAATGGTGAATTCTTTGATAACAGTGACTATATCTAATCCATTTACATCTTCAGATCCTATGATGCCTTGAATTTGTAAAATGGAGTTGAGTAAATGAAGAGCAGTGGCAAAGGAAGTATGGGTTTTGGATCTAGATAGATAAGAACTCAAATACAAGTAACATCAATAACCATACTCAACAACACTGAACCTCAATTTTCTCATCTATAAAACACTAAAATACTGGAGGGGGAAGACAATCTCCAGGTTGTTAAGATGGTTAAATAAAATAGCACATAAAGTACTAAGCACAACGCAAGCCTGGTAGTCACACAATAAACACAACATAACAGTGTCTTTGCTGCATACAGGCTGTGATTCTAGAAACAATCAGTTGTGTGGCGTTAGGCTAACATTTTCCTCCTACCACCTCTGTTGTATTTATATCCATTAGTTCACATGGGATGAGGTTACTTCTAGGGAAAGAACTGTGGTCCCCATAACAATTTAACTGGAGAAAACTGGTGGAGGAAGGGGAGAGAGGAAATAGCAGAAGACAAATTGTGAAAAGAGGAACCATCAGGTCTAGAAAAAAAATCCCACCCTGGGGTGGGATATGTCAAGTTTGTAACTCTTATAATTACATAGAATTGAATATACTTTCTCAAGTCACGTATCTTCAGGTGACTACCCACTGGACATTGTGCCTTCAGTGGAGAACCACTGTTCAAGAGAGTCTCAGTAGTAGGACCTGGGGTTAGAAGGAAGCAGTTGTCTTGATTATAGCACTTGGATGTCATCTGAGCCTCCCACCCCACTCACCTAAAAAATCAGCATATTTTCTGGAAAGACAGAAGTTGTAGTCATAACTTAAATAGGCATCTCATTAAATCTTCTAACTCCTTAAGGGCCAACTAACCTGTTGCAACTAACCCTAAGTGATCAGAGAGGTAACATTCTCCTGTGGTATCAGGAACAGTTAATTGGTTTTAAGCAATGAAAACAGACTCTGGATATCTTAGCCATAGAAGGAAAGTTGATCCACCTAAAGCCAGAAAGGACAGAAAGCAGAATAGCTCCAGGACCACTGTCAGAATCTCATAGATAGTCTCTTGGAGGCAATACCACTGGAATAACAACTTCCTTCCAACAATGTGTCCCTCTACGCAAGGTGCAAATTTCCTGGAGACTGAGAGCGCCCATCCTAGCTTCCATCATGGAGACACCTGTAGGCCATGTGTGTGCAAAGCACTGTGATAAACAATCCCACTAGACCACATGGAAGAGAGGGGGTAGGTCCACAAAGAAACGGTAGGATGAAGAGTATAAGAAACTGGATAAACATAAACAGCAGTCTACTACAATTCCTTTGGTCTGAGCAAGCTGCCAGGATGGTGCAACAGTATTAGGACCAAGACACTTTGTAGCTGGACTCTTGGGGGGGAATCAACACCAACAGAAGGGATTATTAAGCAGCATGGTGGCTGCAGGAGACCACCAGTTTGGACAGGCAGGGTCCCAGGGCAGGGCAGTAACATCTCATCACATTGCAGGTATCTTGACAGCAACAGCATGACACAGACTAGTCTAGTAGCAGAAGGGAACAAAAGAGTCAATTTGGGAGAACACGGAAGACCTCCCCTGAGAACTCTAAGAAGTACATAAAAAGTGGAAAGACTTGAAAGTCTGAGGTCCACCTGTCAGTTATGGAAGAGCCAATGAGTTCGTGAAATTCAGGAACTAATATTGAGGCACATTTGACTAGGAAATTTCAACTGACTCTTAGTTCTTTTCTGTTCTCCAAGAACAGAAAGGAAAAGGAACCGGATTCCAATGCCATGCTTATTCATGCATGGCTCTGAAAAGGAGGCACAGCTGCTAGTAACAAGTAGGGAGCAGTTCCTCCTCCCTGACAGATTCAGATACAAAAGAACAACTGACTCCATGAATAGGACTTGCCACATACAGGGCTCTCCCTACTTAAGTGTGAAGGAAGAAAAATCAGGCAATTCTCAAATTCAAAATCCTTCCTTGGGACTTCCCTGGTGGTACTGTGGCTAAGACTCCACGCTCCCAATGCAGGGGGCCTGGGTTTGATCTCTGGTCAGGGAATTAGATCCCACATGCCGCAACTAAGAGTTTGCATGCCACAACAAAAGATCCTGCACGCCGCAACTAAAAAAAAAAGAAAGAAAAAAAAGAAAAACGATCCCACATGCCACAACTAAGACCTGGCACAGCCAAATAAGTAAATAAATACATATTTTAAAAGATCCTTCCTCACCCACACTTCCTACGAATATAATTTTGCAAAGACATACTGTGTCCATAAGTCAATTCAAAAGGAAGAAGGGATGGACCCTGCTTCGAATTACACAGTAAGCTCACATCCTTGCCTCACTCTAGCCATGCCCCTACACACTCACACACACACACACTTCCTTGCCTGTAAGAGTTAGTCAAAATGAACATGTAGAGCAGGATTAAGGGAGAAAAAAATTTTAATTTCAAAACCTGAAAATAGGGAATGAAGGAAAAGCAAGAGGTCACATATACACACACACGCACACACATGCACTCACAGTTTGCCTAAATCATGGGTATGTTGATCACCAGATTAGAAGATGATGAAATAAGCAACAACCTCAGGTCTTTTTAATATATCAGTTAATTTAGCCTCCTTCTTGCCACCTGGGACCCTCTTGAATCTTTTCTGCGGCTGGCCCCCAGTAAGACAGCCCCTAAAGGGCAAGCCCAGCTCATTGTAAACTTTGGGTCAGGGCTGCAGGAACAGAATTTCCCTCTACATCTTTATTCAAATCCTGTGTTACTTTTAGAAGGTATAGTAAATAAAATTCTCACATTGCAGATGAGAAATCGTTCCAAAGGGGCTACAAGCAAATGAATTGTCCATTGCTTCTCCCCTCCACCACAGAACATTTGGGTAGGCCATTTAGGGAACCTGCTTAACTTGATTATTTATATAACCCATCGTATACCAAAGTCTTGTCAAACGTAAGAGTATTTAAAATCTTCTGAGCACTGTTTAATACTAACTCCATATTACTAAAAGGATCACATTAATTTCTAAAAATATTCTTCTATTTGATCCTGGCATTACTTAATTAGGAACCTTTTGCATGGATGAAGACCTTAAACTCCACTTCAACTCTATATTTGGGTTTCACTATTTACACAAACTTAACTTCTATGTTTGTAGCAGCTAAATATTTGCCATAAGATTATCTCTGCAGATCAGAATCTAATTTCTCCTGACTTTAAGAAGACCATGGCTTCTTCCATGAATACTTTATAGAGGTTCAGTTCTCAAGCCTTCTGGTTATCAACCTTCAGAACCCTTGAGAGACCAAGGAAAGACAAGTTCAAAGATGAAAATTAGAATGTAAATCACATGAAAGCCTAAGAGTTTCCTCAGTGAGAGGAAAAAAAAAAAAAGGCAAATCATCATGTTCATAAATTCTGGAAAAAAACAATGAAAAATATTCTATACATGTTTTATATTGTTTTGCATCTTATTGCTATAAGTGATAAGCAACTTTAGGATAATATCTTCAATAAAAGTACCTTTAGCCCATGAGAGCACTAATAATTTATATATTAAAAAAGCAACATTTCATAAGAAACATGCAGTTCCATTAGAACTGCACATTCTTTGAGTCCTTTATGCTTTCCAGCAGGATTTTGAAATGTCCTTATGATTGTGGGGCTGTTATTGCTTGTCGTTTCACCAAATACGGCTTCACTGTCTCATAATTACTACTCAGAGATTTGATGGACCCACATGGAATTTGTTGTATTCTAACACAGAAATAAGAATCTCATTTTAAGTCGCCAATAAATACAAATACAAAATTTTGCATTGTACAGTACAAAAATATCTTTTCATAAAAGAGACAAGGGTTGCTAGGCAACCACGCAGCACAAGCTTTAGCATTCAAGGTAACAAAGAGACTACTGTGCTGCTACCACCTAAAGGTTCTTGCTTAAAGCAATGAAAGAAAACTGACAGTGAGAAGTTGAAACAGAGCTCAGAAACACTGCCATTCTCCCAAAACTGTATTTGAGCATGTTTTATTGAGTTTAATATGTTGATTTACAAAATAAGTAAAATAAGTACAATAGACCTTGTTTGGATTGTATTTCAGCTTTTAAAATTCAGCTACCATTTGCTGCATGACTCTGGGTGTTATTTTCTGTGCACTCTAAAGTTTATACTATGCACAAGCTTTTCTTTAAACAGGGTCAGTGGGAGGGAAAATACCTCTAAGAGAAATTTGCCTGTGGTGGCTTCAACTTGGTCTCCTGTCTTCAGAGTACCCTTGACTCCCAGACATCCAGTGTCTGAGGTTGGTTTTACAGAATTAAACTGTTTCAACAATCCAATATCTTGGTGAGAATTAGTTCAAGTGTCTGGTGTCTTGTGATATTTCTGCCCCTTAAAAGAGGCCAGCTGTGAGAGAAGCCTGAAGAAGGAATCTCAAAGGGTTGAATTTCAGAAAGAGCAGCCCCTGGGTGAGGAGAACAGAGCTCGGCAGGCCACCACCCATTACTCCATCAAAAGCCCAGTACTGGGGGTAAAAGGATTACAATCCTTTAGATCTATAGTACAGAGCAGTGTATAATTACGTACATAGTCTAGAGGCAAGCTGCCTGATTTAAGTCCTGGCTGTACCACTTACTAGCCTTGTGACCTCTGACAAGATGCTTAATCCCCTAACCATTAGTCTCCTCATCTGCAAAAAGGGTGGGGGGTGGGGGGTGGCGGGGAACTTACCTATCATATGATATTCGAGTGTTAATTGAAACAATGTATGTAAAGCCCTTTGCATAGTCGCTGACATGTAATAGGTGCACAATAAATGTTTATATTATTGATATTATTATGAAGGTCAATAACAAATAATGCTCAATCTCATTTCTTTAACTAAATACTTCCAGGGTACTTATTAACTAAATACCTAATGTGATAATATTTTGTTCCAGCACACAATGTAATGTAGGAATAAATGACATGGGGCAGGAACACAGAAGTGGCACAAGATCAATGTGATAAAAGACCATTAAATGTAGACCTGTACCTTTCATCATCCTGCACAACTTGGGGCCCTATTATTAAGAAATGGTGAAAAAGATAAATGAACCCTAAGACAAGATGGCCTATATATCTTGGTTCTATCTGAGTTCCTTGCATTTATGTAGATCAAGCTACAAGGAATCATGTATACTTAGGTCACCATGGAATTTCAGATTTTGGGCTATATATCTAAAGGAAAATTTCATCTATAGAAAATCAGGAACTACACTGGAGCTGAGGTGTCTCTAAGGGCTCAGCCACAGGAGTTCAAACATCCTAACTCCAGCTGGTGACACCATTCTGTGCTCTCCGGCCTGCTTCAAGCTCTTCCTTGTGTGCTCACAGCTTCTGTTTTTTTTGTTGTTGTTGTTCTTTTGGCCGCACCGCATGGCAGGTGGGATCTTAGTTCCCCGACCAGGGATCGAACCCACACCCCCTGCATTGGAAGCGTGGACTCTTAACCACTGGACTGTCAGGGAAGTCCCTCACAGCTTCTGTTATATGACATTAACTTCCCTACACCTCTTGATGGCCTTGCTGGCCCCTTCTTCACAATGACTTTCACTCTCTTCCATGGACAATGATAATGCACACATTACCTACTTTATATCCCAAAACAGAGATTCTGGTTGCCAGCAAGAAGGTGAAAAGCACTGTAGTGGACAAATACTGGGATGTGTCACCCAGATCCTCTTCCAAAATAAAGGGATTTTTCCCCTAGCCACAGCTAGTGCTGCTGGCAGACAGCCCCCAGCCGTCAGCCCCCCTCAGAGATACACAGATTGCCTCAGCTAAAGAGAGTTGCCTCATCCAAGGCACTGTCCCCTTCCTGAGCAGCTGGCACTTAAGAGAGGATAAAGGCCTAGTCCTCTTGTCCTGATTCAGGACATCTCTGAAGGGTCACTCCAGGTCCAGAACTCCCTACAGTATCTGCTGAGCCCTGCACTGAGACTGCATCACCATTCAACTGCTCCCTATGCCCACTCCTGCTTCCTTCCTTCTCCTCCTTCCCTTCCCCTTCCTCTCCTCCCTTCCTTTTCCCTCCTCTTTCCCAGATGTACATCTCCAGATCGCTCCTGGCGGACCTCCCTGTCCTTTGATCATCTCTGAGTCTGCTTCATGTGAAACCAATCAGTGAAGTGAGCATAACTCATAAATTGCACACATCGTATCTTCAAGCCAAACCATCTAGGTTGTCAACAGCCAGCTGAAGTACTGCCTGCCCTAGATTAAGTGCCCACTCCTGATCCAATAAGCTATGACCCAATAACCCCAAGATAAGGTTATATGTAGGAAACACCATTTTCAGAGTAGCAGGAGCTTTGAGGTAAGGGTGTGGCTCTTAGAGGGCGACAGGGTTGACTTTCCCTTACCATTTCCAGGGTAGATCCATGGATTTGTCCCTTTCTTTCTACAATCCACAGAATTCAGTCTGAGTCCTTTTCTTTTCACAGCTATCACCACACCCTCTGCTTCTTGGAGATCCTTCCCTATGCAAGAATTTCTACCCTTCCCCCCCCACCCCCCCCACCCCCAGCTGTACCGCACAGCATGTGGGATCCTAGTTCCCAGACCAGGGATTGAACCCTCGCCCCCTGCAGTGGAAGTGGAGTCTTAACCACTGGACCACCAGGGAAGTCCCGCAAGAACTTCTAGAATAAAAACATCTCCACTTTACTGCTATCTAAAAATGTTCACTTTTGAGTTTGAGGGGTTTACTGCTAATCATGACAGGAAAACAGAAAGGAGATATGTAAAACATCAAATATAATTAATACGTTAAGAAGAGTTGTTAAAGAGATTTTCAGAAATTCAAGCTTGTGTTACTGCACTAATTAAAGACATTTCATGATACTTCTTATAAAATTTTAAAAAATCCCTTCCTTCCTCCTCACATTAGTAATGACTGTATCTTCATTAAGAACAAAGACTTTATTTTGTTTAAAATGATGTGTGCTCATTATGAAAATTAAAGTGGTACAGAAAAGCCTAACAGAAAGAAAAAATTGCCTAAAATCCCACCACCTATAAATAGCCATATTTAACACTATGTGAATATTATTCTAGTTGTCTGTCTATTCTTATATGCAGAAAGATTGACTTTTATTAAAATGAGATCATAATATACATGCTCTTTTAACTTTAAAAAATATTTTAAATTTTATTTAACAAAAAAATAAATATATAAATGAAGTAAAATTGAAGTATTCCTGAATATTAAATATTTCTCCACTATAAGAAGTATTTCAAAAAAAAATCTCTCCGGTCAAAAAGTGATTACGAAAAGCTCTAAGTTGAAATAATTTCAATATGTGTTTCAACTTGAGATGCTTCCAATGGACTGGCTTCCTACTATAAAAATGTGAGTGTGGTAAGCAGATCATAACACCTTCTGTTTCCCTCCTCACTCTTTGGCTCAGATTATATCATTATTTTTACATTATCAAGTGTGGCAAAAACTACTTCTTCTTCCCCAATCTCCATTTTCCCTTTTTTCAATTGTAATATAAGTTTGAGCTGAGTATAAAACATCCCTGCTAAAGACTACATTTCCCTGTCCCCTTTGCAGGTAGGTGTGGCCAACCAACCAAATTCTGGGTAACAAAATGATGGAGACGTGATGTACGCAATTTCTGGGCCATGCCTTGACAGAGAAGGAAACTGGCCTTGCCTAGATCCCTTTTCCACCTTTCCACAGGCTGGAACGCAGACCTGACGGTGGCTGCTGAAGCATCCATGTGGGAATATGAGATGAAAGCCACAAGCTGATGATGGTAGAATAACAAAGCAGAAGCCTGGCACCCCAATACCCTCAGCCACCAAACCAGCCCTGAATTGTCTACCCAGAATTTTGTGAGAATGAAATAACATTTCTATTTTATTTAAGCCAAATCATCTTTAGGTTCCTCATTATAGTATCCTAACTACATTCTAGCTAATATGTCAACTAATCCATCAACAGACCATACAATTATTGTCTATCCTGAAACCATAATTCCTAGAGTTAACGTGTCTTAGTTCCATATTCAAAGGCAGTCAATGTTCACTGCCATATCCTTTTACCACGGTGGCTCCATCCTAAATGCTGGGAGATTTCTTTCTTTCTTTGTCTTTATTTGGTTGGTTGGTTGGCTTGGTGGTATATTATTTTTCTGTTGCTACTGTAACAAATTACCAAACAAAGCTTAAAACAACACAAATTTGTTTTTCTTACAGTTCTGTACATCAGAGGTGCAAAATGGATTTCACTAGTCTAAAGTCAAGGTGTCTGCAGGCCTGCATTCCTTTTGAAGGCTCTAGGAGAGAATCCATCTCCTTGCCTTTTCCACCTTCTAGAAGCTATCTTCATTCCTTGGCTCATGGCCCATTCCTCCAACCTCAAAGTCAATAGAATAGTATCTTCAAGTATCTCTCTGATTCTGACACTCCTATCTTCCTCTTTCATGTAAGAGGAAACTTCTGATTACATTGGGACCACCAGGATAATCCAAGGTAGTCTCCTCCTCTCAAGATCCTTAACTTAATTGCATCTACAAAGTCCCTTTTGCCATATAAGGTAATATATTCACAGGTTCTGAGGGTAAGGACATGGGCATCTTGGTGGGGAGGGGGATATTATTCTGCCTACCACAGGTGGTTTGGTTTTGTTCTATTTCTTTAATCTCATCCAGTTGTTTCTAGAAAGGGTTCATGAGTGTTTTATTGTCTAAAGTATTTGATACACTAGTGAGAAAGTATGTTTCCTTTCCACTTGAAAACAACCTGTCTGAATATTGTAATATTAGACCACTATTTTTTCAATATGGCACTCATTGCTATACTAAAAAACCTTGAAGACAGCATGTAATTTTTCTCTTTGTATGTGATATTCTTTTTCTACTTTGATTTGATACCTTAAGAATTCTCTCTTTATCCCTGAAGTTCAACCTAACCAGGTTATGTCTAGATGTCAATTGCTTTTTATTATTTTTTCCTAGAATACAGTATCTTTCTCCAATTTATTCATTCAGTTCTTTATTTCATGGAACTTTTCTTCTATTATATCAGTCTCTGAATACATTTTCAGTTCCGTTTGTTTAATTATGCATTTCAGGGTCATCTATCATGCTTGCACTGGATTGAATGTCTTTGCCTATGCTCTGTGTCTATTACTTTACATTTAATTCCTTAAATATCTTATTCTTTTTCATCTACATTCATTATGGTTATCTCAAGCCTTTTGTCTACACCAGCATTTTTATTTTCACCTATGCTAGTCTGTTTCCTGATGTTTCTAATCACTTTATTGGCTCTGTGATGTGTTGGTTTGGTCCTCAATTTGTCTTAAGTGCTCCACAGCATCCTCATTATGATATCTATCATCCCTTCCCTGAGATAGTACATGACTGTCATTTCTATTAAGTTGCTAAATAACACAGAGCACTGTGGGGAATTTTCTTTTGTTCTGGGTCATGGTATCTCCCAGACTGAATTTATTGTTTGTTCCTTTGTATTTTTGTTCATGCTTGCTTTTACTGTTGCTGAAATCTGTTTTCATAGTTGCACTGTCATTTCTTCTCATACTATTCATATTCAATCTGAGCTGCTTTGTCCCAATAATTTTTCTCTGATATAGTGTGGGTTACTGTTTGTTTTGTCCCCTCAGCTATAAGTTCAAAGCTGGATATCTCATGTTTAATCATAGACTGAGTCACAGCACGCAGGTAGTGGGGTGAGTAAAAGACAAGAAAGAGCTCAGCTGATGCTATGAACAGTCTCTTGAAGAATACATGAGCTCCACTCTCTTTTCTGAAAGTGTTCACTCCATCTATTTGGAGAAGGAGATTGAAGGACATGAGACAGCACGTCGCACAGGATCAAGGGTAGAGCTGGGTTTTGTGGAACATAAAATTTATACAATTTGAGGGACTGTCTTCAAGAAAAAGCATACAAAGTTATGGTACAAAATTAAATATGAACATGAATTTTTATTTAAAATGAAAAAAGAAACCAAAACATTGTAGGTATTAAAAGAATAGAAAATACCACAAAATCATAATATTTAGAATTATAATAGCTAATAATTAACTGCCTACACACTTCTGATTTTTCCCTACATTTTTGGCCACAGTCTTTCATTCACCTCTTAATATGATGACAATTTTTTTAAATCATTTTCTGTGGAGAGACTAGAAAAATAATTTAGTCTCTGCTAGCATATTTATCAAAATTTTCTTTTATTATTGATAGCTTTATCATTGAGAATTTCTTTTATCTTCAAAACTCATTCTTGGTAATATATAAACTTGGGGGAATATTATCAAATTTGGGATTCTCTATCAAAGTTCTTTCATATATAAGCTATCATATTTGAAGCATTTTCCATCTTCTGGCTTTTGGTTCCAAATTTTTCAAATCTTGTTTCTCCTGCAGCAGCCCCATATTTCCAGTGCCAGTTACCACAGGACACTCTCATATCATGTGGCCTCTGGCTTTGTAATTGCTTAAAATGACTCCAGTAGGGCTTACACAGCAGAAGGTAGAAGTATTCCTGAAGGCAATTTCTACACTGGTCCAGCTAACAATAACATAAATATTTATAGATATTGCAAACCACTTAAATATATCCCACTAAATCTAATCTCGTTATATCCTCAGTTCAATTTTCCCTTAACTAATTCACACACACACACAAAAATCACTGGCCACTCCACTGCCACCCAACACAAGGAGAAGCCAGAGTGGGAAAAGCAGCTCTCTTAACTGATTGCAGTTAAAATATGTTTCTTTTGAAAATTTTACAAAAACACAAGATAATGTGAAATGATTGTGCTAGGGCACGTCCTGTGGCATTGGAAAGGACCTATAACAATGGGAGTATCTGAAGCTTAAACTTTATTACCTTCACTGTAAATCTACCTCTAAGTGAATGGACATTCTGAGGTCTTAGAGTGTCTCTCCAATTCATATGAAATCCTGGACCCTTCCCTTCCTCACATTTCTTCCATTTACTCTTCTCTCCTCATTCCAATACTTCCAGTCAGAGGAGGGAAAAGATAAATCTACTCTTCATCTTCTTTCCAGAACTGAAGGTAACAGACATTGTTGCTATGATGATGTGTTCCTGCTAAACTTTATTTTCTGCAAAATTATGCACTAAAAATTAGAGAGTTTATGGGAAAAAATTACATTTGGAAGAGTTCACGCTAAACCTGTGCAACTTCGTAAGCAGAGCAATAACACAACCAATATCAATCCAATACAAATACTAACCACAGTTAAATATCCACTGGCATTTGCTGCAAGATAATTCTCCATGGATTCCTTACTTTCTTACATAGTCCAGGCTTTCTGAGCAAAGGGCACTGACAAGCTCTGTTCAGGGATGACTGGTTAGCCAATCCAGGATAGAAAACATCTCCTTCCCCCGAGACATTCCAGAATAGTAAAGTCCCCCTTCTCTTCCCTGAGAACATTTAAATATGTTCCAGGGATATGAGTAATAGCTCTCCAGTGGAGAGGATGGACAGGTCATCAGCAACTCTGATAAAAGCTCAGTCTCCTAATTCAAGATTTGTTTCCTTAATGAAAACCCACTGTATGTGCAGGCAGTATCTGCCCTTCATTTGCATCTCCCTGTGGGGAATTGGGGGATGGGGAAATGATACAAGATGTTGCTCTGGCTATTTCTGCTGTGAGTAATAAACCATCTGCACCTCTGACCCAAGGGTCTTGTGTTCTTCTATACACACACACATATATATATACATATACTATACACACACACATATAAGGTATATATATCCTGTGGCAGGTTAACATATTAGATTGCAAGTAGAGTAAAAGCTTAGACCCTTCACAGTGTGGTTTAACAGCATTTCACCCAACATCATAGTTATTCCTTAAATCTTAGGAATTTCTCTTTCAGATTTGGGTCATTAAGAGACCAATTTCATCAAAATTAAAAATCTGATCCAGTGTATAGCCTTTTCAACAATCAATTTTAACATAGAAGGTGATGTCCTTACAGTTTCTTCATCTGCACTCACAGATTTAACAAAGGGCTTTGTGTTTTAGAAAATGTAGTAGTTCTTGAAGACTAAACTAACTACGATTTGCACTCAGAGAAGAAATATTTATAAGATTTAAGACTTTTTTCTTAGGGTCTTTTATGTATTACCTAAGCACCTATAAGTTTTCTCTTTTTTTTTTTTTTGGCTGCACCATGCGGGATCTTAGCTCCCCGACCATGGATCGAACCGTGCCACCCGCAGTAAAAGCGCAGAGTCCTAACCACTGTTCCGCCAGGGAATTCCCTAAGTTTTCTCTTTAATTGTGAGAAAGTCTGGCCCTGATCACTTCAAAATATTAATATGTTGAGGGGAAATCACACATGAACCAAAAAAATTTCCGTCATTCTATATTAACAAAATTACATTTAAAAAATATGTCATAACAGAGAACATTGTGCTAGGAAAAATTCTCAGGGTTTGGTTTTTTGTTTGTTTGTTTTGTTTTGTTTTGTTTTAGCTGGTTTAACCTAAGCAGCATAGGATCTAGTTTATGAGCTATATACCCTGTTGCTCCAGAGTATTCATAATCTTTCTTTAGCCACCATTTTTTATACTGATATTAGCTTGTTCTCCTTTGTTTGTTGGTTGCTACGTGAAACAATTTTTGCTGGCTTTTTTTTGTGGGGGGGGGGGGCACAGGTAAAATTTGCTTGATGCGGTTCTCTTTCATGTTTCAAAAATAATTTTTCAGTAGCTAGTCATGACGCTATATAGTGCAACATAAATAACAACAGGCTAAGAATTAGGACACCTCCATTTTAGTCTAGTTTTCTGCCAAGAACTAACTAGGTAGTCTTAAGAACACAATTAATGTTCAGAACTCCATCTGGAACATATGGGATTGGACTTAGATATCTTTAAGATATCTAAGTGTGTGGTAAGTATGTGGTAAGAATACTAAACATGAGATCTACCCTCTTTTAACAAAATTTTAAGTGTATAATACAGCATTGTTGACTATAGGTACAATGTTAAATGTCTTTTAAGGTTCCTTACAGTTTACAAAGTCTATGACCCACAGAAAAATGATGTAGACATACATTTCCTATTCCTCCCACTAAGTACAACTAAAAATTTCGGACATCTTTAAACAAACATAAGAAGACTCTGAAAGATGGAGAGAAGCAGGCAGCTCTTGTGATCTGAGAAACAATTCAGTGGTGAGCATCTTGAGTTTTCTTTTTGCCACATATATCCCAGGCTAGGTACTAAGAAGCCAGAAACCCAGAAATGTCAATGACTGTAACAAAGCCAATACCCAATACTCCTGGCAGGTGGTGTCAAAGAAGGCCAGGTAGGGAAGTAGGACTTCAATCTCCACCAGGTGGTAACTTGTCCTCTCCCTTGGTGTCTGGGGAGACTGGACCTCCATCACCACCTGGCAGCAAAATGCATCCCTCTCCTTCCCCAGTGGGACAGTGTCAGATTGGTACTAGTGGCAAGTCAGGACTTTTACCATTGTCCAGTTGTAATGAGGTCTCATCCCCAAGCCCCATGAAGTCAGTGGAGGCCATGTGAAGATCAGTAGGAAAGT
This sequence comes from Balaenoptera acutorostrata, assembly GCF_949987535.1. Classification (NCBI taxonomy): domain Eukaryota; kingdom Metazoa; phylum Chordata; class Mammalia; order Artiodactyla; family Balaenopteridae; genus Balaenoptera; species Balaenoptera acutorostrata. The sequence continues at coordinate 66,893,324 of NC_080075.1, forward strand.
GCCCCTCCTCCTCCCAGCCAGTGAGAAAACAGTAGAGGCCTAGGAGGGAGCTGGAACTCCCATCCCCACCCAGCAGTAATGAGGAGTCCTCCCATCTCAGTTGTCAACAGAGGTTGAGAGAGGAAGCTGGAATTCTACCCACACCTGGCAGTAATAAGATGGTGTCCCCCCAGTTCTCTGGCCAGAGCGGTGTCAGAGAAGCCAGCTAAAATAAAAGGTTTTTTAAAAAATGAACAAACAAACAAAGGTTTAAATAGGATCCAGAGTCTTATATTACCCAAAATGTCTAGGTTCCAATAAAAAATCATACATACCAAGAACCAGAAAGATGTCAAACTTAATTTAAAAGCACAATCAACAGATGCCAACCCCAAGATGACAGAGGAGTTTAAATTATCTGACAAAGATTTTAAAGCAGTCATCTTAAAAATGCCTCAACAAGCAACTACAAAACACACTTGAAAAAGTGAAAGAAAAAAAAGAAAGTCTCAACAAAGGAATAGGAGATATAAAAAAGAAACAAATGAAAAACTTTCAACTAAAACAATCAATACACAAAATAAAAAATTCGATGAATAGGCTCAACAGCAGAACAGAGAAGACAGAGAAAAGAATCAGTGAACTTAAAATCAGACAAGAGAAATCACCCAATCTGAAAAACAGAGAAAATACATGCTGAAACAAAGTAAACGAACAGAGGCTCAGGGACCTCTGGGACTAAAATAAAATCCAATATTTGTGTCAACAGAAGGAAAGGAGATAGAAGAAGGAACTGAAAAGTATTCAAAGGCAGAATGGATGAAAACTTCCCAAATTTGACAAAGTATATAAATCTACATATTCAAGAAGAGCTCAGTGACCCACAAACAGGATACATCCAAAGAAATCCACATCAAGACACATCATAGTCAAGCTTCTGAAAATTAAAAAAAGAAAAAGTTTTGGAAACAGCAAGAGAGAAATAATACCTCACCTATCAGGGAAAAACAATTCATAGGACAGCAGATATCTCATCATGGAAACTGGAAGGAAAGACAGTTTTCAAGTGATGAAAAAAAAAAAAAAGAATTGCCAACCCAGAATCTTATAATCTTATATCCAGCTAAAATGTATTTTAGAAATGATGAGGAAATCAAGGTATTCTCAGATGAAGAAAAACTAAGAGAATTTGTTGGAAGCAGGTCTACCATAAAAGAATGAATGGTTAAAGTTCTCTAAATAGAAAGGAAACAGTTGAAGAAGGAAACTCGAAACATCAGGAAAGAAGAGAGAACATGCTAAGCAAAAATATGGTTAAAACAACTCCCCTACTCCTGAGTGTTCTAAATTATGTGTGATGAGTGAGGCAAAAATTATAGCACTGATGTGGTTCTAAATGCATATAGAAGAAATATTTCAGACAATTATATCGTAAATGGGGGAGAGTATAGGGACATAAAGAGAACTAAGGTGTTTACGGTTCACCTAAGCTGAAAAAATGTTGACACCAGTAACCTGTGATAAATTACATATATATATGTAACACCTATAGCAACTACTTAAAAAGCTATACAAAGAGATACACTCAAAACACTATAGATAAATCAAGATGTAATTCTAAAAATGTTCAAGTAACCCACAGGAATGAAGGAAAAAGAAAACAGAACAAACAAAAAATTAAAAGTAACACAGCAGATTTAGGTCTTAACATATGAATAATTACATTTAATGTAAATTATCTAAATACGCCAACTAAAAGACAGAGATTGGCAAAGTGGATTTAAAACCATGACCCACTTATATGCTGTCTATAAGAAGTTCACATCAAATATAATGATCTAGGCAGACTGAAAATAAAAGTATGGAAAAATATAATATGCAAACATTAATCAAAAGAAAGCAGAAGTGGCTATATTCATATCAGATAATGCAGACTTCAGAAAAAAGAAAATTACCAAAGACAGAGAGGAACATTATTATGTGATGATAAATGGTTCAATACTCCAAGAAAACACAGCAATCTTAAATATGTATGTACTAAACTACAGAGCTGCAAAATATTTGCAGCAAAACTGACAGAATGAGTGGAGAAACCGACAATTTCACATTTACAGTTGCAGAATTCCACACCCATCTCCCAAAAATTGATAGAACAACTATACAGAAATTCAGTAAGAATATAGAAGGATATTGATGTTGTGCAAACACAACATCAGCCAACAAGATCTAAACAACATTGACAGACCACTCCACCTAACAACAGAGTACACATTGTGTTCAAAGAACATATACCAAGACAGACCATATTCTGGTCTATAACCTTACCTCTTCCTCATGTCAATACCACCCCCCCTCACAGAAAGGCAACCTACCTTCTCAACCAATCTCTCCTCATTCAAACTTAGACAGAGACGCAGTATAAATAAATATATATATATATATATATATATATATATATATATATACATATATGACTACAAATTTCCATGTCATCGCTCAACCCCAAGGGATATGTGTGCATGTACACATATACACACACACACACACACACACACACACACACACATATCGCTTTAAGACATTTTAGTCACCAGATCCCACAGAGGAGGAAAAAAGAAACGGTAAAGGAGACAAATAAATATCCCCAAAAGACACAACTCCATTCACTCTAGAATTCCATGGCTTGTTCAGGAAAGAAGTAGGATTAAATGGAATACTGAATCCAAACTTTGTAAATGGCATAGATCAGAGCTATCAGGGTGCTGCACCCCCTGAAGAGGAAGGCTTACTGAGGGTATCTTCCAAGACTGGGACTGATCAAGCATTAAAAAAAAAAAAAAAAAAAAAAAATCAAATGACTGGTATGGCTGGTGTTTTAATTAGATTTAGCCATTGCATTTCATTGTAAGGCCTGAACCTTCCACTAAGGAAAGGGTAAATGATCCTCTTTCAAATGTGTATTAATTTTAGGATACTATTTAGAAAATTACCTCATCCAATGTACTAAATGACACTCAAATTGCCCAGAAGAGTTATTATATTTCCCCAAAGTGAGAGATTTATTATTTTCTAACCAGTTGCATCAGGTCCAATTAGAAGCAGAATATAACTTCTAAATATTTAAAGTAGGACAGGCAAGTATTATAAAGGCCAACTGAGTAATTTATAGAAGTTTTTTAATATACTGGCAATACTCCATCAAGATAAGTTAAACTGCCATTTTGGAGAGTAATTTTCATTATAGAAATACAAGATATACACGCTATACTTTTTCTTCATTCTCACTCCCCAAAGGCTGTGTGTGTTTGTGTGTGTGTGTGTGTGCGTGTGTATAAGTTTTGGTGTCTGACAAACAGAAATTTAGTAGTCATTTCCAAACTATTCTGTTGAATTATTCTTTTTTCTTATTTTTGCTCTTTCAATGCATGTTTTCTCCACATTATCCATATGCTATGACATCATAGAATAAGTACATCAACACACTCTTTCCTCTTACATAAATTACTGGTTAGCGAAAATATATACACAGCTGTTTTGGGAGACAAATCTAAATCGTAAAATCAAGTTTTCTCCAAGACTCTACCTAAAGTACAATAAGAATTTGTGGGGAAAAAAATGTATCCCACTGTTAGTTGGGCAACAAGAATGTAAATGGCTCCGTTTAACCACTGAGGTCTCCAGTTTCCCACTGTAGAATATGAATGCTGAGATCTGCCTTCTTTCTGCCTCATGAGGGAATTGTGCAATTTAAATAGACTCATATGCATGAAGCACACTGGGTCCCTTGGGGTCAGGAGATGACATGGAAATTCGTAGTCATATTATTTATGGTAACAACTACATTGTGTTTCATCCAAGAAAGTCTTTATAAACCTTAATTAGTTTCCTTAAACCCCTGTGGATAAGTCTGTTTTGTTCATTTCACAAGTTAGAATTCAGACGCTGGGAAGTTAAGTGGTTTGCCCCAACCATATAACCCCCTGGAATTCGAGCAAAGGGTTCCTCGCACCCATTGCTGTGAGGAAGCAAACTGAAGGATCCAGGGGCCTTGTGAGCAGAATCATTGTATAGGAACTTTAATGTGTGGTTGAGTTACATGCCTCTGTTGCAGGGAGCCAGAAAGATTCTTTTAAAATTTTATTTTTGGGACTTCCCTGGTGGCGCAGTGGTTAAGAATCTGCCTCCAATTCAAGGGACACGGGTTCAATCCCTGGTCCGGGAAGATCCCACGTGCCGCGGAGCAACTAAGCCCATACGCCACAGCTACTGAGCCTGCACTCTAGAGCCCACAAGCCACAACTACGGAGCCTGTGAGCCACAACTACTGAAGCCCATGCACTTAGAGCCCGTGCTCCACAACAAGAGAAGCCACCGCAATAAGCAGCCCACGCACCACAACGAAGAGTAGCCCCCACTCGCCGCAACTAGAGAAAGCCTGCGCGCAGCAACGAAGATCCAACGCAGCCAAAAATAAATAAATTTTTTTTTTTTAATTTTTTTTTTTTGACAGACTGGGGATTTTTCAATTGGAAAAAAATAGAGAAAGAGAGAACACTGAGCAGCGGGATTGAAATAATAATCCCTGTTTTAAATGGAAATGTGAACTCAAGATTTTACCTTTGCTTGCCCCTGCTCGAAATCATGCTCTGAGGCAAGGCTGCCTCCCTTCTAACCAGCTGGTACTGTGTGCTTTGTTTTAAACAGTTGGGCTCAAACATGCCCCTCTTTTAACACTCTCCCTAACAAAGCATTTTGTAAAAGAAGCTGTTACTGACATGAAGCATGTATGTTTCCTAGCACAATTGTTAAATATTGACTAGCTGAAGCTGTAAGAAGAAAAAAATGTACAGTGTTTCCCCTCTGCATTTTGGAATGGTTTACAGTCAGTGGAACTCCACAAGTCACTACCAAGGAATAAAACTGGATGCTCTCTTTGGTTTGTTTGCTCTTCTCCACACTGCCTCTTACTTGTATGAGCTGCAGGCCTTTGCACAGGTGGATGGGTAAAAAGAGAAAAATTGACACAAGCAATAAAATAGCAGTGGCCCTCAAACCATTTCTCTCTTGCTTTATGGTTGGTTGTTCGTTTGTTTTTCTGGCACTTATTTTCTTGATTTTATTTTCAGTTCCTTGACAACACAAGAGAGAAAGACTGAGAGGAGGTATTAAACTTTGTGAAGCTTCAGAAGAAACCACAAAATATTCTTTTAGATTACTATTTTTTTTAACCCAGGCACTGATACATAGAGGATTTGGAATTGAGACAAAGAACCAGGAAATGTAGAGAGATTTCCCCTCATCTTCCTTCTTTGAGCTGTAATATGGAAATATGTAACATGTTGCATTTCCAGGCAGTAATGTATGTTGTTAGGGCAAAATTCTGCAAGCAGAGGGCCATTTACCTGGTTATACCCACTCTGGATCTCATCAGTAAGAGCCCAACAAGTTAATCTGGACCCAAGAAGTTGCATAAAAATGTGATATTTCATGAAGGCTGGATTTGTGAGAATGTCAAAAGTAACATGAAAAAGTTGTTACAAGCTCAGCCTCTGAATCATCTTAGATCTTTATCATCTTAAATCTTCACGTATTAGATCTTTCATCTCTTAATTGCATGACACTGAGCAAATTACTTACTCAAGTAATTTAAGTATCAAGTCTCTATCTTCATAGAAGCATTATTCATAACAACCAAAAATTGTTCATCAACGCAAACGTTCATGAACTGATGAATGGATAAGCAAAATGTGCTGTATCCATACAATGGAATACTATTCATCCATTAAAAGGAATGCAGCATTGATACATGCTACAAAGTAGATGAGCCTTGAAGATATTATGCTAAGTGAAAGAAGTCAGTCACTTCCATTTATATGTATGATTCCATTTATATGAAAAGTCCATAATAAGTAAATCCACAGAGATACAAAGCAGATTAATGGTTCCCAGGAGCCAGTGAAAGAGGACACATGAGAGTGACTGCTTTGGGGGTAATAAAAATGTTCTGAAATTAGATTGTGCACAGCCTTGTGAATATACCAAAAATCACTGAATTATATACTTTAAACAAGTAAATTTTATGGTGTGAATTATTTTGCAATTTGGAGGGGAAACCTCTTGTTCCCATCTGTTAAAGTAGATTAATAATAGTTTCCCTCTCATAGGATTGTTGTAACAATTAAATAAAATAATGTAAGTAATGCACATTAACACAGTGACCAAATTAACAAGTGCCAAATTAATGTTAATTATTAATGAGAACTTGATTCAACTCACCATTCATAGTTAAAATACAATGAACTGTGTAAGAAATATGCAGTGGGTTCTCATCTAACCTCCAGATTTTCCCCCACAATGATCTGGTGATTGATCTAGCCAAAACAGTGGCTAGAGAAATAGTTCTAATCCAGTCTGCACCCTCTTCTGAGAATCCCATGCTTATCTTGCCCCAAAGTAGAATGACCAGATTTAACAGCTAAATATATAGGAAACCCAATTACATTTTAATTTCAGACAAACAACTAAAGATATTTTTCTTAGTATAAGTATGTCCCAAATGTTCCATAGGTCATACTTACATTTAAAAATTATATAACATTTGGGACATACTTATACTAAAAAAATGTTTTGTTGTTTATCTAAAATTCAAATTTAGCTGGGCATCTGGCAACGCATGAGGTCTGGACTAGGTTGGAAGTCCTCTTTCTGGTGCCACAGAAGGCCCTTATTATGAAGCCTTAGTAAATGTCCATGTCTAAAGCCCACCCACGGGGTATTGCATATTTATTAACAGATTTCTACCATTAATCCATTCCAATATGCTCTACAAAATGATGGCCTCGCGCCTGGAGTCCTGCAGTTCTTCTACCTCTCGGTTGTCCATGCCTATGTGTTTGTTTTCTAAAGAGATGCTGTTTCCCAAGGAATCAGCATTTGTCTGCACCATGGCAATAGACGAGGTAGATTAATCTCTTTTATTTGGAAAATGTATTCCTGTTGGGGGTAGAACAACTCCATTTGTGTAGATCCTTTCTGGGTAATATCTACCTCCCTTCCCCAGCAACAACTGGGGAGAAGTTAATACCAATATCTGTGGTTTATACAAAAACCACAAACATATGCAAAAATAATGTGTGAGTGCAAAAATATATTCCAAATGGCCATTGTTGACTATAACCTCAGTCATTAGGTATGGTTAAAACATCAATTGCCAAAACCACACCTGTAGGTCTTTAAGAATAAGGTAAATGTAAACATTTAATCATATAAATATAATGAATCTATCTGGAATTTAGCATTCAAAAGCAGCTCATCACTGTTCAGTTTGGTATTTTCCCATTCTTTTAGCAATGTTATTCTACCAGGAGCTTCTCACATTTTCACCAAATGTTTCAACATTGTGGACCTCAGGTACTGGTGCGAATCTGAATTTTATTCAGAGCAAGTGATTGCCCCATGTCAGTCTTGGACCACTCAAGTCATAAATTATTCAGGAAAGTATCACCGACAGGACTGGCTACAAAATTTGCGGGACCCAGTGCAAAATGAAAATACAGAGCCCCTTGTTCAAAAATCATTAAGAATTTCAAGACAGTGAGAGTACAGCATTAAACCAAGTGTAGGGAACTCTGTGAGACGTTACAAGTTGCATGCCTATGAAGTCAGCCTTAGCCACAGGTATCACAGAAGCCAAACTGAATCAATATTTTGAAAGTACACTTACTGGCATTCCTCTTTCTCCAAGCCCAGTACTAAAATCGTCAGATGAACTGTATTTGTTTTTTCTTTACCTCATTTGATAGTTTCACCTAATCCTCAGAACCCTAAAAGAAGACTGTATGTCTTTTTGTACCTTATGTATTTTAAACTATGTGATATGAATGTATTATCTAGTCAAAATGAATAAATTTAAACAGGTTTAGAGTCCCACATCAAACCCAGCTGAACAAGCCACATGTGTTTTGAATGTATACAGGAGCCACCATTGGGGTGTTTTTTCAATACTTTTCTGTTTTTCATGCAGTATGCCTCAATGGAAAGATATTTCTTAAGAACGATAATGAAATATTCTAGGACGCCTTTAATAGAATTTACAAAGTAGACTGAATAAAACTACTTCTGTGCCCCACAAGGTGCTTCAAGCCCTAATGCATGATATGTTTCCAGTCTGAGGTTGTTGTGAATTATGCGAGAGAATACAGTTCCCACTTTGATTTGGCAATTAAGGACCTAATTCAAGCTCAACACTGGTAACTGTTGGAGCCCTTTGGGCTATATTTCTGTGTTCTAGAACTTCCCCTTTGGTTTAAACCTTTATCTTAGGATTTACATTTCATGATTCCATATTCATATATCTTTGTATTTTCTCCTTTTATTCTATGATCCTTTTAAATCACAAGAACTACTTTATGGAATGAGGTGGATAATTCTCAGCATTTATCCCAGAAAGTAACCATGAATATAAGAGAACTGAGTTAAAAGTGTTTTGCGCTGTTTTCTGTAGTATCATTAGGCCCTGTTTGTGTCTTAAAGAACAGCTCACTAGACAAGGAAAGAGAATACTGAATTAAAAACAAAACTGTATTCATTGTAAAAGCTTGGAAACAAGCTCCAAACCAAGCTACAAGTTTACCATCAGATAAAAATTTACAGCAAAGCATAAACTTCCAACCTCCTAATAACACAACTACCAGACTTGGCCCTGATCCAGATTAGAACAAATATCTGGGAATATTATATCACCTGGGAATATTATATCACCTGTAAATCACAACTGCACATATTTTCTATTCATACCATTTATTGATAAGTAAATTATCTATCCAAAGAACAGACTATTATGCAGCCACTAAAAACCAATTCTTTCAGAAAGTGTAATGACGTGATGACTATATTAACACTGCTCTATGGTAGATTTGAAAGTTGCTAAGAGAGTAGATACTAAAAGTTCTCATCACAAGGAGAAAACATGTTTTCTTTTTTATTTTTGGTATCTATGTGAGGTGATAAGATGTTAACTATACGTACTGTGGTGATCATTTCACAATATATGTAAGTCAAGTCATTATACTGTACAGCTTAAACTTATACAGTGTTGTGTGTCAATTTTATCTCAACTAAACTGAAAAAAATCCAAAGAAAGTGTAATATCATGGTAAAAATTTCAGATATAACGGTGAGCAGACAGAATATATTTTGTTAAATTGATCCAGGGGAGAAAGGTTAAGGAAGACAATAGTTATGTGTGCTTACACACATGGTCAAATTGAAAGTAATTTTATTTACTTTATAATAATTTCTTCCAGTTTCAAAAACTTTTGCAATAAACATGCTTTATTTCATAAAAACAAGGAAAGTTATTTTTTTAAGACAAATCAAGGTTTTCCACAACCAAACCCTTGAATACAGTAAGTGTGCCAATATGCAGGCATCCTTCCTGAATTACAGCTCCATTCAAGTCACCCAGGAGAGAAATAATAACTAATCTCCTAGTGCCCAACTACAAAATGCAGAAATAGAAGATGTGCCTCAGAGAGCTACAGAAACACAACCACCAAATTAATTAAGGCAACATACATGGACTTGGTTCTTAAAATCAGCACTGCAGAATATCAGGCACATAAATAATGAGCAAGTTGACCAAACTGAACACATTATTATTGTCAGTGATAAAGGCCCATATATAGGCCTTTTAAAAAGAATGGTAAATAAGGACATGTTTTGCAAACCAGGGCCCTCAATGTTCTTGTCACTGGACTCCACATGGAAAGGACATGAAGATTCGTTTCAACACCTTGCATTACGTGGGTAATACTACCAGCAGCTAGTCACTTCCTGCAGCACTCAGCACATGAAGGAACACACTGAAAGTCTGACCTGGATTCATGGACCCTAATGAGCAAGAAAGAGCCTCAGTGATACAAAGGCAACAGTTTGCAAACTTTCTTCATCCTTTTTCTTCTATGGAAATAACATTTTTTACTCAGGATTTCAAACCTTTGGCCATACCTCCAAACAAATAAACCAACAGTATTGCACGCATCCCTGCCCACCAATGTGATAGTTGCAGGTGGTGGTTTAATGCAAATACAAGGTGGAGAGAAGTATCATTACCAAGTGTCTACCTTGTGCGGGGCAGAAGGCTGGGGTCTGGAGTCTAGACCATAACAGCCTCCCTAGAACCCCAGGAAGGTAATTTCTCCTGCACACATGGTTTTGTGTGTGAGTGAATGGCTTTCAGGGGCTCAGAAACAACATGCAGTTTTCTCTGAGGTCTTTTCCTACTTCTTTTATTTTTTTTATTCCCTTTTTTTTCTTCTTAATTTGATTTTTTTGTTTGTTTTTTGGCCACGCCACATGGCATGCAGGATCTTAATTCCCCAACCAGGGATCGAACCCGTGCCCCCTCCAGGGGAAGTGCAGAGTCATAACCACTGGACCTCCAGGGAATTCCTTCCTACTTCTCTTAAAACCATGCTCTCATTTTCAATGCAGCAGAGGATGAAGCAGCTGTGTTTATAGGCTTGAGACAAATGATTTCTGCCTTAGGAAAAAAAACTTCTCAGAATATTTAATTCCTAAATATTACTTTGAATGAGGGAATAAATAAATGAATTTATGAGTGGATGAATGAATGATGAATGAACAAATGAATGAATGAACATATAAAGAACTTTGAGAATCAGGTCTTCAAAAGAGTCAGGACACCTGTGATTCCACTAAGAGCCAGATGGTGGATACACAAAGCAGATGCAAAGAAAGGCTGAAGGTTAGCCCATGACCATGCTCCTCACCAACTCCACAACAGCCTACACCTCCTAGAGACCAAACTGGCAAGTGTGTAACCCAAGGAATAACAGACAAGAGGATAAGTTTATGACCGGAAATTTGTCTGGAGCCACCCTTAGCCAGAGATCAGTAATAACAGTAGCAACAACAATAGCAGTAGTAGTAATAGTAATAATAGTTCACATTTTTAAGTCATTGCCATGTGCCAGGCACTGAGGTAAGATCTTCGTATGAATTATCTCAACCAAATGTCACTACAATCCAATTAAAAGTACTATTAGCTCCATGTTACTGATCAGAACTCTGGCTTAGAGAAGGTAATTAACTTGGCCAGAGTCACATAGCTATGCTACACTACACATATGGTAATTAATTATAGCATGTCTAAATAGTATTTTATATTTTATAAGGAGTTGGATTAGATCAATGTTTCCCAGTCCAGCTGCCCATTACCACCATGTAACAGCCTTCAAATTTGTACATCTACCAATGGTTTCCTGTATGTCAAGTTAAAATACCATATTCAATTCTTTTCAAATGTTCTGGGTCATCCTAAGGCAGGAATACCCTTTGAAGGAGTTAGCCAGTTGCTCAGGTACACAGACAAATTGTAACTAACTGACAGGTGTATGGGACTGGCCCTCATTTGCATATCAACTGGCAGTCGAGTCACTGCAAAAGTGCCTACTCTCTAGCTATATACTGTTACAGATCTCAAAAGGGTAAAATTGTGATGTTTATTTCTTCCAGTTACCTAATTAGTATATAAATTGCCAATTGGCTAAGGGAAGCATCATTAACATTTTGTTTTGTGGGGGGGTTGTGGGTTTTTTTTTTTTAAGATTCCACATATAAGAGAGATCATACCATATTTGTCTTTCTCTGATTTATTTCACTTGACCTAATGCCCCTGAGATCCAACCATGCTGTCATAAATGACAAGATTTCATTCTTTTTTATGGCTGAGTAATATTTCATTGTACATATATACCACAATATATTTATCCATTCTTCCATTGACTGACAATTAGATTGTTTCCTTATCTTGGCTATTGTAAACAATGCTGTAATGAATATTGGGGGGGGGGGGTGCATATATATTTTCAAGTTACTGTTTTCATTTTCTCTGGGTAAGTACCCAGAAGTGAAATTGCTGGTTCATATGGCAGTTCTAATTTTAATTTTTTGAGAAACCTCCATACTGTTTTCCATAGTGGCTATACCAACTTACATTCCCACCAACAGCGCATGAGGGTCCCTTTTCTCCACATCCATGTCAACACTTGTTATTTATTGTTGTTTTGACAGTAGCCATTCTAACAGGTGTGAGGTAATATCTCATTGTGGTTTTCATTTGCATTTCCCTGATGATTAATGATGTTCAGCATCTTTTTATGTACCTGTTGGCCATCTGTATGTCTTCTCTGGAAAAATGTCTATTCAGACCTTTTGCCCATTTTTTAATCAGATTGTCTGGTTTTTTTGCTATTGAGTTATATGAGTTCTTCATATATTTTGAATATTAGCCCCTAACCAGATATATGATTTACAAATATTTTCTCCCATTTAGTAGGTTGCCTTTATATTCTTTTCTGTTCGTTTGTTTGGTTTGGGTTTTTTTTAATTTTTATTTTATATTGGAGTAGAGTTGATTAAGAATGTTGTGTTAGTTTCAGGTGTACACCAAAGTGGTTCAGTTATACATATACATGTATCTATTCTTTTTCAAATTCTTTTTTTTTAAATAAATTTATTTATTTTATTTATTTTTGGCTACAATGGGTCTTCGTTGCTGTGCATGGGCTTTCTCTAGTTGTGGCGAGCGGGGGCTACCTTTCATTGTAGTGCGCAGGCTTCTCATTGCGGTGGCTTCTCTTGTTGTGGAGCATGGGCTCTACATGCGCGGACTTCAGTAGTTGTGGCATGCGGGCTCAGTAGTTGTGGCTCGCAGGCTCTAGAGAGCAGGCTCAGTAGTTGTGGCGCACGGGCTTAATTGCTCCGCGGCATGTGGGATCATCCCAGACAAGGGCTCGAACCCATGTCCCCTGCATTGGCAGGTGATTCTTAACCACTGCACCACCAGGGAAGTCCACCATCCTGTTTTAGTTACTATAGCTTTGTAATATAGTTTGAAATCAGGGAGCATGATGCCTCCAACTTTGTTCTTTCCCAGGATTGCACTGGCTATTCAGGGTTTTTTGTGGTTTCGTTATTAACATTTTGAATAAAAAGACTGGAGTATAATAGAAAGTTCCTTCCACGGGGTGGAAAAAAACTAATTCATAGACTGTGGAAGCTGGGGGAACATTTATAGATCATCTAATCCAATGTTTCTCAATCCTGGACACACAGTAAAATCACGAGGAGAAGCTGTTATATAATGTTAATAAAAATGCCAGATCCCACCCCACAATGTCTAATTTAATTGATCTGTGATAGTGTCTGGGAATTGGTATTTTTAAAAACTCCCTAAAGGATTCTTCAGCTATGATGAAGAAGCAATGATTTAACCCAGCTCCTCATTACCTGTAAAATGGCTTTCCTGAGGCCATTTAAGATGGCCAGGACCACAAAATAACTCTCTGGTCTCCCTTGAATCTGCATTGAACCAGAACTATGGCTTCTTTTCAAAAATACTCAAGAAATTCTCTTAGAAAAAGTGCTAGCTGTAAGACTTAAAGAAAATAATAATCAAACATGATTACAAATATATATACACTAATAGTTAATACACTGTATCACAATAGTTATCTTCCAAACACACACACAGTGAGGCCAAATAATACTGAAACATGAAAAGTTGGAGTTTGGAGCAGGGAAAGGTTTATTACATGGCCACACAAGGAGACCAGTGGCTCATGCCTTAAAAACTCCCGAACTCTCCGAAGGCTTTCAGCAAAGCCCTTTTACAGGCAAGGTGAGGGAGAGGCGTGGTTAGTTGTTGCAAACTTCTTGGTGTCGGATCCTTTGTTCTTGCAGCTGTCCACACAGGTCAGGTCACAGTCAGGTCATGATGTTCCAGCCCGCAGCATCTTCAACTGGCCTTTCATGCCAGCAGAGGGTCTCCTGAATCCATGGTTAGACAGAGCATCACCATCTCCACCAGTCTGTTAGTCTACCTCTCAGTGCGCCTGCCCTGACACATTTCTCTCCCAAGGCGAGAAGCTGCAACGTGTGCGGGCTCCTGATGCTCCTGCAGCCTTCCCCTTCAGTCCCCTTCCTCAGCACACTGCTCTGTCAGGCTTAGCTTGGCGACTGCTCCAGTGAAGGCAGTGAGCACCCAAATGCGGGAGAGGGAGTTGGGGTGGTGTCCAGGGATCACTGAGACGCTTACAGTTGGCAGGGCTGGACCAGGAAGGGCAGCACACTAATGGCCATACTCCTGCCCCGCCCCTATTAGAGAGCCAGTATATTAATTGTAATTGCTCAGTACAGGTGTTCTATTTTCCTTGTTTCCATTATAGAGTGTGAAAATTTTCAAAGAAACCGAATGAAAAGGTGATTGCCCAGATGCAGGCTAACTGGCAACGCCTTTAACAGCATAGGGATACATATTCTGTATGAGGCACTAAAAACCATTCAGTTAATGAGCTGATCCTAATTGTATTCATCTCCCAGCAACTACAATGGGCTTGTATCCTGGGAGACAGAATGTGTTTCTGGTCACTAGTTCTAATCCCAGATATCAAGGAATATAAGAGACTGCCACAGAGGCCAGATCAACCAGGTAATACTGTGACAAGAGAAGCACTTTCTGTAAATGCCAGGGAGGAGCAAAGAGAAATAAAGAGAAAAAGAGAAATTTTTTTTATGTTTATAAACCCCAAAATCTGAGACTGTAGGTGTATGTTTCAGGCTGCTAAAATAAATTATTTCAACCCACAGCGTAAAGAAGTAAAATATCAATAGCGAGATCCTACATTAGCGTAGTATCTTTGATCAGACATTTAGGAAGAGGTCAGTTTTATGGAAATGATGTTTCAAACAAATCAAGAAGGTTAAAGACAGCTGGGTTAAAGATAATGTTTAATTTTACTTTTAAGGACACAAATTTTTAAGCCTGTTAGCTCAACCATCTATGCAAAGTGCTCATTAAAAATGTTATCTATAGGGGGCTTCCCTGGTGGCGCAGTGGTTGAGAATCTGCCTGCCAATGCAGGGGACATGGGTTCGAGCCCTGGCCTGGGAAGATCCCACATGCCGCGGAGCAACGAGGCCCGTGAGCCACAATTACTGAGCCTGCACATCTGGAGCCTGTGCCCCACAACAAGAGAGGCTGCGATAATAAGAGGCCCGCGACCGCGATGAAGAGTGGGCCCCACTTGCCACAACTAGAGAAAGCCCTCGTACAGAAACGAAGACCCAACACAGCCATAAATAAATAAATAAATAAATAAAAATTAAACTTTTAAAAAAAAAAAAGAAGCCTGAATTCTAACTCAGGCAAGATGTTAAAAATGTAATCTATATATTTTTAAAAGGCTTTCTCATTTCTTGCATAATATTAGAATCCAATACATTCAGCAAACATGGATTGTAGTGTTTACTATGTGATTTAGTGAGAACATGATGTAACAGGGTGACCAGCTGGGAAATTAATGTGTGCTTTGTTTCCTATTGCTGTAGATTCATCTGAAAGGAAGGAATCAAGCATCTGCATTCCTCAAGTCAGGTCCTTCTCACTCTCAGGAAAGGACGACAGTTTCATTTGCTGTGGGTCTGAGGCATGCCACTCTGGGCCACCTCTTTCTCCCTCAAGCACTGTTGTTGAAAGAAGGAGCAGGATGAACATTTTCTGTATTAGAGAGATTGAAAGGGGAGAGGGAGACATTGCTCCACAGAACTGGGAGTAACACAGAACTGGGAATAAGAATAAGGCCTGCAGATTCTGCAGTGACTTAAGGGAAAGGGCCTTGGATGTATCAAGGCCCATAAATGGTACAGGACAGGATACGGGGAGACCAGCCTGTCATGTGGAGTCTCTGGAGAACTAGGCAAAGACCTGGATCTGGAGACATGAAATGGCAATGCTAGGTCCACAAATGGAACCAGCCCCTTAACCATGGGATAATGTGACCATAAGTAATAACAACCTCAGCACAACCCTGGCCTGGGACCAGGGATTTGCCCCACCCAAGAATCGGGAGGCTGAAGGACCTCTTTTCAGGATGACAGAAGCCCACAGCATGATAATACAACACAAGGTCAGAGAACTCTAAAAATGATTAACATTGGACTTCTCAGTAATTTGGACATGTAGCGGCTAATACTAGTTCCAATAAAGTCCCTCTGAAAAATGATAAAATTACTTACTGAGTATTATGAAGAAAATTGGCATCTATTATATATGTGTAAGAAACTTTATAAACAAATAACTTGTCACTAAATTCACTTGTATGTAATACAATTATATTTTTTTAGCCATAATCTAATTCAGATTGTTCTGTGACAATGCAAGGAGAAAAACGGATGTCTGGGTGGATATCATTAAACACTACTCTCCACATAAATCCCTACCTCTCATTGAATTAGAAAAGAATTTCCTGGGGTCTTGCTAGAGACATCTAAAAGGTACTTAATTTTAATTTGAACACCCTCTCTCACACAAAATCTCATTTATTTATTTTTTGGACAAATATGTGTTTTAAATTCCCACTGCATGTCAGACAAGTGTGTATCAAACTCTCATTGGATGGCAGGCTACACCAGGTGCCGGGGATACACTGGAGAGAAAGAGAAATGTGCTTCCATCCTTACAGAGTTTTCAGTTCAGTGAAAAACCAAGAAAATTTATGAAAAATAAAAGTAAAATTTTGTAGGTAACATAATGGGAGAAGGGCATGTTCTACAGTAGCAAATAGCAGACCATAATAAACTAGGCAGGGATGGAGATCTGGAGGAAGTGGAAAACTGAGAGAAAAAAGATAGAATGAGTCAGCCAGGTGACCAACACATATGTTACAACTTCAAACCATCTTTTCAACCACCAGATGAAAACACATCTGTTTCAACATAATAAAATCCTTCAAGTCCAGATAAGCCCCTAAATCTATAGCATATTTGAACCTAGAGAATTATTCAGTAGACTAAATGGGGGAGAAGGGGCACATGCCTCATGCAGAGCCCAAGCTCTCTAATATCTGCATTGCTCTCCACTTCACTTCCCTCCAGAAAATCCCTCCACTTGAGCTGTGAGTCTATCCTCTCTGACCATCTCAAGGATTCACTTCTGGAGTCACTTGTTCTTCCTCTATGCATCCACTCTCCGCCTGTTTATTCAGAAAGTATTTGGAAAATCAAGGCTTGAATGATGACTGGCCTTCAGGGTAAGACAGCTGACTGAGGAGAGGGAAGGCGCACTTTTGATCTTCCCTGGTACATGCTGAGGGCATGGAGAAGAGATGAAAACCAAGGGTCATAAACAACCATGTGGCTGACAGGGTCAGGGTGTTCTGGCCGGGTGTCAGGACTGACCCTCTAAGGTGGAAGAGCCGAGTTCAGGACACTGAACCACCAGAGACCTCCTGGCCCCACTTAATATCAATCAGCGAGAGCTCTCCCACAGATCTCCAACTCAGCCCTAAGACTGAGCTCCACCCAATGGCCAGCAAGCTCCAGTGCTGGACACCTCATGCGAAACAACTAGCAAGACAAGAACACAACCCCACCCATTAGCAGAGAGGCTGCCTAAATTCATACTAAGGTCACAGACACCCCAAAACACACCACCAGACACAGCCCTGCCCACCAGAAAGACAAGATCCAGCCCCACCCACCAGAACAAAGGCACCAGTCCCCTCCACCAGGAAGCCTACACAAGCCACTGAACCAACCACACCCACTGGGGGCAGACACCAAAAACAACAGGAACTATGAAGCTGCAGCCTGTGAAAAGGAGACCCAAACACAGCAAGTTGAACAAAATGAGAAGACAGAGAAATATGCAGCAGATGAAGGAGCAAGGTAAAAACCCACGAGACCAAACAAATGAAGAGGAAATGGGCAGTCTGCCTGAAAAAAAATTCAGAGTAATGATACTAAAGATGATCCAAAATCTTGGAAATAGAATGGAGAAAATACAAGAAACATTTAACAAGGAGCTAGAAGAAGTAAAGAGCAAACAAACAATGATGAACAACACAATAAATGAAATTAACAATTATCTGGAAGGAATCAGTAGCAGAATAACTGAGGCAGAGGAACGGAGAAGTGACCTGGAAGATAAAATAGTGGAAATAACTACCGCAGAGCAGAATAAAGAAAAAAGAATGAAAAGACTTGAGGACAGTCTCAAGAGACCTCTGGGACAACATTAAACGCAACAACATGCAAATTATAGGGGTCCCAAAAGAAGAAGAGAAAAAGAAAGGGTCTGAGAAAATATCTGAAGAGATTAGAGTTGAAAACTTCCCTAACATGTGAAAGGAAAGAGTCAATCAAGTCCAGGAAGCACAGAGAGTCCCATACAGGATAAATCCAAGGAGAAACACGCCAAGACACATATTAATCAGACTATCAAAAAATAATACAAACAAAAAATATTAAAAGCAGCAAGAGAAAATCAAAAAATAACATATAAGGGAATCCCCATAAGGTTAACAGCTGATCTTTCAGCAGAAACTCTGCAAGCCAAAAGGGAGTGGCAGGACATATTTAAAGTAATGAACGGGAAAAACCTACAACCAAGATTACGCTACCCAGCAAGGATCTCATTCAGATTCGACGGATAAATTAAAACCTTTACAGACAAGCAAAAGCTAAGAGAATTCACCACCACCAAACCAGCTTTACAACAAATGCTACAGGAACGTCTCTAGTCAGGAAACACAAGAGAAGGAAAAGACCTACAAAAACAACCCCAAAACAATTAACAAAATGGTAATAGGAACATACATATCGATAATTACCTTAAATGTAAATGGATTAAATGCTCCAACCAAAAGACGCAGACTGGCTGAATGGATACAAAAACAAGACCTGTATATATGCTGTCTATAAAAGACCCACTTCAGACCTAGGGACACATTCAGACTGAAAGTGGGGGGATGGAAAAAGATATTCCATGCAAATGGAAATCAAAAGAAAGCTGGAGTAGCAATTCTCATATCAGACAAAATAGACTTTAAAATAAAGACTACTATAAGAGACAAAGAAGGACACTACATAATGATAAAGGGATCAATCCAAGAAGAAGAAATAACAATTGTAACTATTTATGCACCCAACATAGGAGCATCTCAATACATAAGGCAAATGCTAACAGCCATAAAGGGGAAACTGACAGTAACACAGTAATAGTAGGGGACTTCCAACACTCCACTTTCACCAATGGACAGATCATCCAAAATGAAAATAAATAAGGAAACACAACCTTTAAATGATACATTAAACAAGATGGACTTAATTGATATTTAAGGGATATTCCATCCAAAAACAACAGAATACAATTTCTTTTGAAGCGCTCAGGGAACATTCTCCAGGATAGATAATATCTTGGGTCACAAATCAAGCCTTGGTAAATTTAAGAAAATTGAAATCGTATCAAGTATCTTTTCTCACAATGCTATGAGACTAGATATCAATTACAGGAAAAAATCTGTAAAAAAAACAAAAACATGGAGGCTAAACAATACACTACTAAATAACCAAGAGATCACTGAAGAAATCAAAGATGATTCAAAAAATACCTAGAAACAAATAACAATGAAAACACGACGACCCAAAACCTATGGGATGTAGCAAAAGCAGTTCTTTTTTCTTTTTTTTTAAATTTTATTTTATTTATTTTTTTATACAGCAGGTTCTTATTAGTCATCCATTTTATACACATCGGTGTATACATGTCAATCCCAATCTCCCAATTCATCACACCACCACCCCCACCCCCCATTGCTTTCCCCCCTTGGTGTCCATACTTTTGTTCTCTACATCTGTGTCTCAATTTCTGCCCTGAAAACCAGTTCATCTGTACCATTTTCTAGGTTCCACATATATGCGTTAATATACGATATTTGCTTTTCTCTTTCTTACTTCACTCTTTATGACAGTCTCTAGATTCATCCACGTCTCTACAAATGACCCAATTTCGTTCCTTTTTATGGCTGACTAATATTCCATTGCATATATGTACCACATCTTCATCTATTCGTCTGTCAGTGGGCATTTAGGTTGCTTCCATGACCTGGCTATTGTAAATAGCACAGCAATGAACACTGGGGTACATGTGTCTTTTTGAATTATGGTTTTCTCTGGGTATGTGCCCAGTAGTGGGATTGCTGGGTCATATGGCAATTCTATTTTTAGTTTTTTAAGGAAACTCCATACTGTTCTCCAAGTGGCTGTATCAATTTACATTCCCACCAACAGTGCAAGAGGGTTCCCTTTTCTCCACACCCTCTCCAGCATTTGTTGTATGTATATTTTCTGATGATGCTCATTCTAACTAGTGTGAGGTGATACCTCATTGTAGTTTTGATTTGCATTTCTCTAATTATTAGTGACGTTGAGCAGCTTTTCATGTGCTTCTTGACCATCTGTATGTCCTCTTTGGAGAAATGTCTATTTAGATCTTCTGCCCATTTTTGGATTGGGTTGTTTGTTTTTTTTGATATTGAGCTGCATGCGCTGCTTGTAAATTCTGGAGATTAATCCTTTGTCCGTTGATTCGTTTGCAAATATTTTCTCCCATTCTGAGGGCTGCCTTTTAGTCTTGTTTGTACTATCCTTTGCTTTGCAAAAGCTTTTAAGTTTCATTAGGTACCATTTATTTTTGTTTTTATTTCCATAACTGTAGGAGGTATATCAAACAAGATCTTGCTATGATTTATGTCAAAGAGTGTTCTTCCTATGTTTCCCTCTAAGAGTTTTATACTGTCCGGTCTTACATTTATGTCTCTAATCCATTTTGAGTTTATTTTTGTGTATGGTGTTAGGGAGTGTTCTAATTTCATTCTTTTACATGTAGCTGTCCAGTTTTCCCAGCACCACTTATTGAAGACACTGTCTTTTCTCCATTGTATATCCTTGCCTACTTTGTCATAGATTAGTTGACCTTAGGTGTGTGGGTTTATCTTTGGGCTTTCTATGCTGTTCCATTGATCTATATTTCGGTTTTTGTGCCAGTACCATATTGTCTTGATTACTGTAGCTTTGTAGTATAGTCTGAAGTCAGGGAGTCTGATTCCTCCAGCTCCGTTTTTTTCCCTCAGGACAACTTTGGCTATTCGGGGTCTTTTGTGTCTCCATACAAATTTTAAGATTTTTGTTCTAGTTCTGTAAAAAATGCCATTGGTAATTTGATAGGGATTGCACTGAATCTGTAGATTGCTTTGGGTAGTATAGTCATTTCCACAATATTGATTCTTCCAATCCAAGAACATGGTATATCTCTCCATCTGTTGCTATCATCTTTAATTTCTTTCAACAGTGTCTTACAGTTTTCTGCATACAGGTCTTTCGTCTCCTTAGGTAGGATTATTCCTAGGTATTTTATTCTTTTTGTTGCAGTGGTAAATGGGAGTGTTTCCTTAATTTCTCTTTCAGATTTTTCATCATTAGTGTATAGGAATGCAAAAGATTTCTGTGCATTAATTTTGTATCTGGCAACTTTACCAAATTCATTGATTAGCCCTAGTAGTTTTCTGGTGTCATCTTTAGGGTTCTCTATGTATAGTATCATGTCATCTGCAAACAATGACAGTTTTACTTCTTTTCCGATTTGTATTCCTTTTCTTTCTTTTTCTTCTGTGATTGCTGTGGCAAGGACTTCCAAAACTATGTTGAATAATACTGGTGAGAGTGGACATCTTTGTCTTGTTCCTGATCTTAGAGGAAATGCTTTCAGTTTTTCACCATTGAGAATGATGTTTGCTGTGGGTATGTTGTATATGACCTTTATTATGTTGAGGGAGGTTCCCTCTATGCCCACTTTCTGGAGAGTTTTTATCATAAATGGGCGTTGAATTTTGTCAAAAGCTTTTTCTGCATCTATTGAGATAATAATATGGTTTTTCTCCTTCAATTTGTTAATATGGTGTATCACATTGATTAATTTGCGTATATTGAAGAATCCCTGCATCCCTGGGATAAATCCCACTTGATCAGGGTGTATGATCCTTTTAATGTGTTGTTGGATTCTGTTTGCTAGTATTTTGTGGAGGATTTTTCCATCTATATTCATCAGTAATATTGGTCTGTAATTTTCTTTTTTTGTAGTATCTTTGTCTGGTTTTGGTATCAGGGTGATGGTGGCCTCATAGAATGAGTTTGGGGGTGTTCCTTCCTCTGCAACTTTTTGGAAGAGTTTAAGAAGGATGGGTGTTAGCTCTTCTCTAAATGTTTGATAGAATTCACCTGTGAAGCCATCTAGTCCTGGACTTTTGTTTGTTAGAAGATTTTTAATCACAGTTTAAATTTCATTACTTGTGATTGGTCTGTTCATATTTTCTATTTCTTCCTGGTTCAGTCTTGGAAGGTTATACCTTTCTAAGAATTTGTCAATTTTTTCCAGGTTGCCCATTTTATTGGCATATAGTTCTTTGTAGTAATCTCTTATAATCCTTTGTATTTCTGCAGTGTCAGTTGTGATTTCTCCTTTTCATTTCTAATTTTATTGATTTGAGTCCTCTCCCTCATTTTCTTGATGAGTCTGGCTAATGGTTTATCAATTTTGTTTATCTTCTCAAAGAACCAGCTTTTAGTTGTATTGATCTTTGCTATTGTTTTCTTTGATTCTATTTCATTTATTTCTGCTCTGATCTTCATGATTTCTTTCCCTCTGCTGACTTTGGGTTTTGTTTGTTCTTCTTTCTCTAGTTCCTTTAGGTGTAAGGTTAGATTGTTTATTTGAGATATTTCTTGTTTCTTGAGGTAGGCTTGTATAGCTAAAAACTTCCCTCTTAGAACTGCTTTTGCTGCATCCCATAGGTTTTGGATCGTCGTGTTTTCATTGTCATTTGTCTCTAGGTATTTTTTGATTTGCTCTTTGATTTCTTCAGTGATCTCTTCGTTATTTAGTAACGTATTGTTTGGCCTGCATGTGTTTGTGCTTTTTTACGTTTTTTTCCCTGTAACTGATTTCTAATCTCATAGTGTTGTGCTCAGAAAGATGCTTGACATGATTTCAATTTTCTTAAATTTACTGAGGCTTAATTTGTGACCCAAGATGTGATCTCTCCTGGAGAATGCTCTGTGTGCACTTCAGAAGAAAGCCACCCCGCCCCTTGTAAGACCTCTCTGCCTTGTGCTCATCTTCCTGGATGAAGTCAAAAAGTCATTCTGCTGGCACAACATAGGGTCTGTTTGGATGAGGTAACCCCAAGCTCCAAGCTCAACACGTGGCATAGCAGAAGCTTAGGTAATTATTTAAAGTCAAGCAGAAATGAAAAATTGTTTCCATGTATTAAGCCAGGGGAACCAGACAGTGGAGTGTAGGAAACAGTAATTGGAAAGGAAGATAGCTTTGGGACCTAGAGTCTACATCAGTGTGTCAGCCTAGGAAGCTAGGAAAGGACTAGTTATGAAGACTAGATCTGAGTAACTTGATTGTGTGTAGTAAGCACACATTTGGATGCTGGTAATAGCTGGCAAAAATTTCTCACTACTCTGAAGTAAGTCAGAAAGAGAAAAACAAATATCGTATATTAACATATATATGTGGAATCTAGAAAAATGGTACAGATGAACCGGTTTGCAAGGCAGAAATAGAGACACAGATGTAGAGGACAAAGGTATGGACACCAAGGGGGGAAAGCGGGGGTGGGGGGTGATGAATTGGGAGACTGGGATTGACATATATACACTAATATGTATAAAATAGATAACTAATAAGAACCTGCTGTATAAAAAAATAAAATTAAAAAAAAAAGAGACACTACCTAGTGAGGAGGAAACCATGAAGATGGCTTAAATGGCAGGACTCCCTGTGCTGGTGAGAACATGTGAGGAGAATAATTCTTACTCCTTGGCACCATATTTAATGGAACCACTTGTTGATAAACCAGAGCAGAGGGCAGCATCCTGGAGGCTGAGGAGCCTGGAAACCAGGTATCTAGAGAGAGCTCAGAGGATGCTTGGTCACAAGCAGAGGGCATTAGGGACACGTGGCATGGAGGGGTGGGGGTGGGGGGTTCACATCTGAAGGGCTGTGCCAGTGTGGGGGTAGACTGCTCTGGGTGAAAAGAAAAAAAATTCACTCTACTCCATCTCATCTGACTTCAAAAGAGCTCTGTTTCAAATTCTTATAAGGTAAGCTTACAATAAGCCCCCTACATACTCCTGATCTACTTTACCTTGCTCTACCTTTTATTTTTCCCTAACACTTATCACCTTCTAACATACTATATTATTTCATTTATTTAACTATTTTTTGTCTATATGAAATAAAATTAAGTTCCACAAGGGCAGGGATCTTTGTTTTGTTCACTATTCCATCCTAAGTGCCTAGAACAGAGTCTTACATATAGAAGACGCTCAAATAAATATTAGTTTGATAAAATAATGAAAGACAAGTGGCTTGCCTAAGGCAGTATGCATTGCTTTATTATAAGAGTATGTCCAGGAATGTCTCTCACGAAGATGTAGACCATCACAAATTTAGCACTCTGAGGTCCTAGAGAAAGGCAGAGCTATAAGAAAGGACTGTGAGTCCTTGAAAGCCACCTCTACCTGCTGACCACCTTGCTATTATATGAATAAAATAATAAATTTCTATTTGGGTAAGCCTCTGACATTTTGGAGTTTATCTGTTACAGAAACTAGCTAGTACACATTTGAACATGAAATTCTGCACTATGAAATGAATTCATGTGCTTTAAGGAAATCTGCATTATTCGTTAGACAAACATGCTGAGCTCTTGCTGTGGGCCAGGAACTCTGATGGGCATAGGCAGCTCAAAGATGAGTAATAGAAAATAACTTCCCTCCAGGGAACCAAAAATTTACAAAATCATGTTGTAAGTTCTGTTTTAGAGGAAAGGAAAAGGGGCTGTTTGAGTCCAGGGGAGAAAGCCTAATACTGCCATGCAGAGGAGAAAAGAGGAACTGGGACATGGGATGTGACATTTGGGCTCAGTTTTGAATTACGAGTCTGATGAAGAATGAAAAAAGAAAATATATCATTTTTGTAAAATGTTACTTGACAAATTTGGTTCCAAATTACTTGGCCTTTTCACTCTATACAATTGCTCCTAGAGTTTCATTATATACAATTCATATTCACTCCAGAGGTGAAATTGAACGTCAGGGTAGTATATTACAAGTGGATATGGATATAACATTTTTCTACTCACTGGTAGAGTTGTAACATGAAGAAATAAAAAAGATCAATGTGAGAATGACTGTCAGTCATTATTGATATTTTTTAAATATTTAATTTACTCTAAAAGAAGAATAAATAAAATTCCTTTCTACTCACCTGGGAACGCACTAGCAGGTATTTCAGAATCCTTCACACTGGCGAGGTGAGAGATTTTACTGTTTCAGGGATCTTAGAGTATTTGGAATCTATGAACCAGAAAGACTTTTTGCTTACCTCTTAATAGTATTTATTTTATTGAACTTTAAGGAGACCTTCCTAATGACTCATGTATGCTTTCAAGACATACAAGTTAACCTTGACATTTATTAATTTCTTATACTTAATGACTGATTAAGGTTCAGTGAAGACAAATACTAAGCAATATACTAAATAAGGAAGAAGTTTCCACAAACACACATGGGATATCTGGAAGTGGTCCAGCAGGTAACCCACGAAGTGATGTGTGTCGCAAAAAACTAATCCATCTCATTATGTTTGGCACTGATTGGATCCTTAGTTAATATGTCTTACCTGGTTCTCCTTTTTACAAATAAAAGAAATGTGTGTAATTTAACATGAGGGCCAAAGAAAGCATATGCATAATAATGATTAAGTAACTTCCTATTGAGAGACCTTTTTCTCTCCCAAATATTTCACATTTGCTATCTCATTTGGTCTTCATACAACTTGAAAATATATATATATATGAGAAGTGAAAATGGAAGTAAAAATCTTTTCTAAACCACTACACAAAAATAAGTCCAGGGGCTTCCCTGGTGGCGCAGTGGTTGAGAATCTGCCTGCCAATGCAGGGGACACGGGTTCGGGCCCTGGTCTGGGAAGATCCCACATGCCACGGAGCGGCTGGGCCCGTGAGCCACAATTGCTGAGCCTGCGCGTCTGGAGCCTGTGCTCCGCAACAAGAGAGGCCGCGATGGTGAGAGGCCCGCGCACCGCGATGAAGAGTGGCCCCCGCTCGCCGCAATTAGAGAAAGCCCTCGCACAGAAACGAAGACCGAACACAGCAAAAATAAATAAATAAATAAATTAAAAAAAAAAAAAAATAAGTCCAAACTCTCAGTCATATTTCAGTTCCCCAAACCAGGGTCAAGCATTATTTCTCTCTTCCACTGGTATCAACACTGGGCTGAATACTTTGGGGACAAGTTGGGAGGGGCAGCAAAAACAGAGATAATTAATGCATATTCCCTTCCTCAGCAAGCTCATATTTTAGTGCAGTAAGATGAAACACATGCAAGATAGCACACTCTGCCTGGCATTATTCTTTACTGTCCTAAAAGAAGACAAAAATGTTCCCCATTTCAGTGAACAGCACCAAGATTTTCCCTATTGAACAAGCCATGAAACTCAAAAATCCTCCCTGATTCTTCCTCCTCCCTTCTCAGCCACATCTGATAAGGTCCAACAACAAGTCCTGTCAATTTTACCTCCTAAATATTTCTCAAACATTCTTTCCATCACCATTGCCATCAACTGAGTTCAAGCCACCATCATGTCCCATTTGTATGAATTATAACTGCCTCCTGAATAGTCTCCCTGCTTCTATTTTGGACCCACCCAATATATTCTGCATGCTGCAATTGTAGTGACCTTGTAAAAATACAAATCTAATCGTAAGTTCTCCAACTCAAACCACTCCAGAAACTTTTCATTACCCTTACGGTAAAACCCAAATTCCTTAAGTTGGACTACAAGGCCTTGTTTGATGTAGCTCTTAGACTACAAGGACTTGTTTTATTGTAGCTCGCCCCTGCCTAACTCTCTTGACCCACCATCTACCACTTCCCCACTCTCTCTTTGCTGTCTGCTACTCTGGCCTTCCTTCAAGTCCTTGAATATTCCTTAGTCTTCACACTGTCTGGCATTTCCACTTGTTCTTCCCTTTACCAAGAATGCTCTGCCCCTACCTCATCCTCTACTCACAGCTCAATTATCACTTAGTCATGGAAACCTTCACTGACTTCCCAGAGACAATCAGTTCCTCTCATAAGACTTCATACTCTTCTTTCATAATATTCATCACAACTTATGACTATATATTTATTGTGCGATTATTTATGTAACATCTAACTCCTACTTCTATCCTGTTCCCACTGCACTATAAGATCCATGAGGGCAAAGACAATGTCTTCTTTGCTTTCCTTTCTATCCTCATAGCCTAGCATTTGCCTGGTACATTGTAGGAGCTCAATAAATACATACTGATTCAACAAAAGTATGATTAAATGAAGAAATATTAAGATAAAGATCACATGAATGAGGTAACACTGGAAGTGAGTGGTGAGGGAAAAGTAAGATTGTGATAATCAGAAAAGGGTAGGGAGGGACTTTCAGGTTCTAAGAAGAGTGAGAAGCAAAGACACAGAGTTAGACAGTCATAAAGCAGGAAAGGGACCATGAGGAATCCAAACTTACTGGGTTAAGTGTAGGGTGCAATGGAATACTTGCCCAGAAAGATATGGTTCTTTTGCAGAAAGCCTGGAAGGGAGGATAAAAATCGGTACCTAATGACATAGTGAGACATTGCCGTTTTACGAGCAGGAGGTGACATGTAAAAGTGAAATTTAGGCTGCCCATTGATTAAGAAGGTAAGACAATAAAAAGCCTATGCTAATATTACCACAGAAAACAGAGTTATTTTTAAAACCTACTGCTATCATACATTTAAAACATAACAGAGATACTGACTGTGACCTTGAATAGAGTATAGATAAAAGAGAGATTTCTGAGGTAGTAATAACAGGAATCAGATTTCTGGGTAAAATGGTAGAGTGACGCAAGCTTATTTATAATACAGAATCCCCCAAAGGCTCAGGAATTGGCAGCACCAGGTACTTCTAGAAATGGAGTTGAAAGTAAAAGGACTGGTTGGCGGTCTATATGAAAAACAGATCACCAAAAGCCCTTCTTCCCTTCAAAAGGAGGTTTATTCTGTGAAAGGGGTAAAATAGAGGATCTTCACAATGGAGGACTTCTGACACAAATAAGAATAGGAGTATGATACTGAAAATGCAGGTATAAAATTAATGTTTACATATCCAACGCTAAGATATCAAACTCTCTTTCCCATTTTGGCTTCCAGAATTATAACAACAAACATATATCCTCCAAACAGGAGATGAAAAGATTCTTTTCTGGTGAATCTGACCAGCCCAAATGAAGCCACAGACACTGACATGAGAAGTCCTTCAATGAAAATGTCCAGCCAGAACATCCTGTGGTGCATCCCATAGATGACAATCACCAACCATGCACTCAGATTTTCTAATCAGGTCTAATTTCCTATTCTTACATATGAGGATTATTAGATACATGAGAAAAGTACCTATCATGAATCACAGAAACCAAAAATTAATTAATTAGCTAATTAATTAAGAAAAACAACTTGGAGGAAATGAACTCTTCAAGGATCAAAGGGAAGAAAACTAATGTTAATAAACTTAGAGAAATAAAAAGAGATATATCCGTGAAATAAAAACAGAATGCTATTAACACAAAAAAGAGAAAAGGAGAGTCAAAGCAAAACTCATTAAAAATGTGATAGCAGAGATGAAAAACTCAGCAGATAGTATAGAAAATGAAGATGGGGAAATCTCCAAGAGAGGAGAGCAGAAAAACAAGCAGACAAGAACCATGAGTGGGAAGACAGGAACATTAGAGATAGTCCAGGAGATCCACCAGCCAAATAGTAGAGTTTTCAACAAGAAAAAAACAGAAAACAGAGGGGAAGAAATTGTTAAAGAAATAATTCAAGAAAACAGCCAAGACTAAAGGTCATCATTTTTGAGATTTTTAAAGGCCAGTCCAAGAGGCCAGCACAACAAATAAAGATAGACATCACTGTGAAATTTCAGAACACTGAGAGAAAAAGAAAATCTTACAAGCTTCCAAGGAGTGGGAGGGAGAAAAACACGTACAAAGTCTCAGGAATCAGAATGGCTTTTAATTTCTTAACATTAACCTTGAAAACCCTACAATTAACTATTCTGGGGAAAAAAAATTGTTTTAGAATTCCCCCAGCCAAAAATTATCAATCAAGTATGAGAGTAGAGTAAAAACATTTTCTTCTCAAAGTCTTAAAATAAGTCTCAAAAAATTTCACCTCCAAGCACCCTTTCTCTGGAAGATAATGACTCCATCAAAATTAGGGAGTCAACCAAGAAGGAGGAAAACATGGGGTACAGCAAAAAGGGGGCTCTTTCCATGCAGGATAAGGATCACTAGAGAACAGGAAATCTCAGAATGTCATCTGTGCACCACCTGTAGAGGCAACCAGCCCGGACTGTAGCATGTCAAAATAACCAAAAGATTCTAGGAGAGCATTTCTTCAAGAAAATGAAATTGATAAATTAACTGATACACCTAAAGAAAGAATTGAGACTGAGAAAAATATAGAAGAGTTTTGGGTTGAATTAATGATGAGTATGTACAAAGAAAATAAAGAAAACATACACACAAACAAAAAACATAATTATTAACTATGGGAAAATCAAAAGTTGGGAAGGAAAGTGCATACTGTATGCTTCAACTCAAACAGTCATAATAACATAAAACTGAATAATGCTTTTAACCTAAGTTATAATATAATGAGGGAGGAGATGAGAGAAGAGACGGTGAAAGTAGTGAAAGAACTAAATCCTTATCATGGGAAGTCAACATATCATTCCTAAATCTGAAAAATTAAGCGCTAGAGATATGAACCTGCTATGTAGAAGTATAATGATATATACACACCAGATGAAACAGCCAAAAGAGTTTAAATAGAGGAAATGAAGAGTAGGTTTTCTTGCTGTTTTCACAACTCTAAAATCATCTGCCTCTTAGGGAATTCCCTGGTGGTCCAGTGGTTAGGACTCTGCACTTCTACAGCAGGGGGCCCAGGGTTCAATCCCTGGTCAGGAACTAAGATCCCGCAAGCCTCATGGCACAGCCAAAAAAAATCATTTTAACTCTTGAACTGTGTGCTACTGAGCAAAGGGCCTGCTGCCCAACATGCATTTAAGCCAATACTATGGCATTGGCTTTTGCCAAAACAAAAACTTTATTGCAAGGTGGAGAGACAAGGAGACAGGAGGTATGGCTCAAATCTGTTCCCTCAATCTGAGGTTCCATCAAACTTGTATGAGTTCAGAAAGGAGGGTTGGTATGTGGAAATGCTGGCGGGGCAGGTTTCTATTGGAGGGCTTTGGAACGTGACCATTTATGCTAAGGTATGGTAAAGGGGATGTCAGCCCCAGATCTTCCTGGACAACAGAGCCTTCAATTCTGAAAGGGTTTCAGTGTTCAGGTTCTGATCATGTCCTGGTCCTTTGGTTCCTTGCTGGGGGAGAGTGCGGGGTAGAAATTTTGGTTCCGGGTGTTGTCTGAAGTCAAAATTTTCTCCTCTGCACATGCTTCAGCTGCCTGACTTGCAGTTTTGTTCTGTTGTCTCTGAAAAGCAACTCAGTATCTTGTTAGAAACAGAACAGGGCCAGTTTATGGCCGGTTCTGCTGCTACATGTGCATGTATAACTTTAATAAAAATAAAGACTGAATAAAAGACTAATTTAACTTAAAAAACCAACAGGCTGAGGATGAGGGAGGGATATGTACGAGAAAGAGAGAGAGATTGATCTGTATTTATTTAGACTCAGATTTTCAGATTTAAGTGACCAGGAAGATGCAGAGGTCAAAAGGAAAGCTTGGTTTCAAAGAGAATAGCAATTATGATAAAAACGTGTAGAGCATCTATGGCAACAAAGAACCACCTAGTGACACAAAATCATAAAAAGTCACTCTCTTTGTGCTTACAGAACTTTAAGGCTGCAAGATCATCTTGCTTCTGTTTCTTGAATTCCTTCAGGAATCTCTTTTGCAAAAGCTATCCATGGTTTCTTTGAACACCTAGAGGACTGAGCATTCACCACATCCTGAGGCATTCCATTTCTACCTTGAGCTTCTCTAATCACTGACTGGGAATTCCTTTAATAAAGCCAAATCTGCATACACATTGGCCCCGCTTCTACTCTGTGGTTCTTTACTCTCTTTTCTGTTGCTTGAAGATACTGCAGATCTGCCGTAAGTATCCTCAGCACCTTTGATAACTACCCAAACACTTTCCTGTCTCTTCTCTGAACTCTTAATTGAATCAGAAGACCAAACATTTTAGTAAAGAATCTAAATATTTAAATATAGCTAAGTGAATTTATATTATTGATGTCCATTTATTCCTGGCTAGTAACAAGGACTTGAATAAATGACTTCCAAAGATTCCTTCCATTCTTCTCGAACAAACACAGTAAGTGCTTCCTGGACAAGATCACCATATAAGGTACAGTGACAGAGATGAAGCAGGCAGAAGAAATCAAAACAAAGTGAAAAGAAGTCTCTTCCCTCTATGCCTTGCCCTGCACAGGCGCTTCTGAAGTCAGCAGTTGTCACGAGGCTAGATGTTAAATCTGTTTCTAAGAGCTGAAGTTCAAATTAAAGCCAAGTACAGCAGTGCTGTTTCCAGAATAATTTAAATCTTCAAGCTGTACTAAGTGTTTTTTTGCCTCTACACTTGAAAATTACTACATTTTTCAGTTTGTTTCTATTTGAAAAAAAATGGGTTAGGTGATTATAGAGGAGTAGCAGCTTGTCAATTCTGCACAAATTCCACACGTGATTTTTATGCTAAAACTCCCGAAGTCTCTTTAATAGATAATTTATGTTCCTCTAAGATAGTTTTATTTTAGAATAATAAAAGCCCTCAAACATCCCAGAGACAAAAAAAAAAAAAAAATGATACCCAATGTGAGATCTAAGAGCTAAGCTCTTGCCAGAGGCCTATCCATCTTAACATGATCAAGAGATATTCTCCAGTAGTTCTCTGTGGGTGACTGAAAACTGTAGAAGAGTGATAAGACACAAACCCTCTTCCTGGACTTGAGTCCCACCAGTGTCAAAAGCAAAAGATAAGAATTCCTCAGGATCCCTCATTTGGAAAATTCCACCTCTCCTGATATCCATTCTCTTAAATTTAATTTTTATTTATTCATTTGGCAAAGATTGATTGAGCATCTACTGTTCTGGGTGCAGGGGATGCAGATTCCTGGAGTTCACAATCTAGGAGTGGGGAGACAGATAATGAGATTTGTATTCATCTTGTTCTGCTATAAAGAAAAAGAAAACAGGATGACGTCCTGGACAGTGACTGTCGGGGCTTAGAGCAGATTACAGAGGGTGAACAGAAGAGCCTTTTTGGTGGAGGTATTAGAAGTAAAAACCAAGTGACAAGAAAATCCAGCCACACAAAAGGGCTGGGGAGAGAAAGAATACTGCAGGCAGAGGAAGAGCAAGTGCAAAGGCCTATGAGAGCTGTTCGCTGAGCATGATTACTCTACAAGAATGTTCTCAGGAGAATTTTTAAATCTTTTGTGATAGTGGATGCCTTGCTTCATCTGAGCACTCGTTCCCCCAGCTGCCAGACTTCTGCAACTGATGGTTCTTAGCTGAGTCCCACTCCAGGAATTGCCCACCCCACAAGAGTCTCCCCCGTCCCTGGGGACAGTCTATATCCAATGACTGGCCTCAGAGGTATAAAGATCTAGCTCCCTTGCCTTTAAGGGCCAACCAGCTCCTAAGCACCCCATGAACTGGCTCTGCGTGATTGCGCCACTGCTCAACCCCTCCCTCTGCCCAGTGCTGCATCCTTTACTCCCCTACAGGTATTGATACTAAGGGTACTTCCCAATGTACCTTCTATATGCAGATCTCCATCTCAGCTGCTGTTTCCCTGGGGAATCCAGCTAAAGATCTAAGTTGATCATTTAAGGCACTTAAAAATATTAAAACATTACAGCAGTAACACCACCAAATTTAGCAATTATTTAAGAATGCCAGTGCTTCCTTAATCTGTTTGTGCGGCATGAGGTGCTAACTGGTTTCCATGCTTCTGATATTGCTGCTCTGAAATCTGTCCCCACACTGCTGACTGATGTTTCCCAACCACAAATTTGATCATGGTGATCTCCTGCTGAAGCCCTTCAGTGGCTCTCACTGGCCTTCAAATGTCTGAGCTCCATGATCCACAAGTCTCTTCATGACCTGCCATGAGCCTCTTCTGCTACCTTGTAAAACCTTTCTACCCAACTTCTCTTACCCTGGACCCATGGCATTTTGGCTATGCTGTTTCACATCCTCTTGCCTGTCTTTGAACCTGCAATTTCCTCTGCCTAGCAAATCATTTTTTATGCTTTAAAGGCACTTTCTTTGAAAGCCTTCCTCAGCTCCTATACCCAGATTCCCTAAACCCACTTAATAGCTCTATTCTATTTTGCGTACTTTTTTATTATTGCACCTATCACTGTAACATCTGCCTATTTTTGCTGTCCAACTGCACTACCATTTGCTATTGAAGTACATCTAGAAACTATGTCCTATTCAGTGCTGATCCCTCCCTGAGCATCCAACACAGTTCCAGGCATTTTGTAGACACTCCCAAAGGCTATCCCTTTCTAATTTAGTTTTAGAAAAATGGCATAGTCACAAAACATACCTGTAACATAGATAAATGCCTTGTTAGGAACTATTTTGCAGTAATAGAATCCATCTTAGTCAAAAGGTTACCTTTCACTGAGCCCTGAGACAGAAGGGGCAGGACTGAAGCACTGCAGACACTTACCTATGATGCTATTTGTGTTACAAAAGTAACTACCAGGCCCCAATCCCTGCAAGTCTCAGGCATCTGAAATCTTAAGGACACCACAAACCATGATATTTCCATACCCACTTACTTCAGTTATAGTCTCCTCAAGTGCTTCTTTTTTTTGTTTTGTATGTTCACAAGTGTAAAGACTACCAAAACAGTCTATGAACTGAAGAAAACTAGAGTTTTCTTGGTTTGGCAATTGACAAAGAGAAGGCTATTCTTCCAGAAACTTTGCTGGGGGCACTGCATTTAAACACTGACCATTGCTAATGGTAATGATGAGCCCAAAAGAAATATAATCTTCCCCTACTTATAATTCCAATGTGCAGAAGAGGCAATGGTATATAGCAGGAAAAACAGGGGTCTTCAAGATAGAACACTTATGCTTGAATTCAAGCCCTGCCTCTTAGCAGCATATGATCTTGAGCAAGATATTTAATTTCTTATAGCTTGACTTTCCTCATCTATAAAATGGAGATTACCCCTAACTCACACCATCCTTGTGAGAATTAAATAAATAAGTCATAAGTGAGAAGGTGCCTAGTGTAGGCTCTGACCCCATTAAGGCCACAAGAACTATTCACTGAAAGCAACAACAAATGTTTTCACCAAAAGCATTTCCTATGTCCTAAAACCCAAACAGAGAAGATGAGAAGAAACGGATTCTTATGGATTAATAATATCACCCTACCCTACATGGGTTTAAGATATGCTGATTTTGAATTTCTCATTCTATCTTATTTCTATACAATCAGAAAATCAGTTTATTTAAGAAACTATACCAAACTGTCATCCATATACACTGGGCTTTAGTACATTTTATTTCTTTTTCCTAAATAAGCGGTCTGAAGAATGCCAACTACATAGTAAAAAAAACAAATCAAACCCCCAGGAAGGTTAGTAGCTTTATAGACTTTTATATCCCAGAATATCATAAGCAGATTAAAACCCTTCTGCATTTCTTAAAAACACATTATGATCTGACCACCTGCATGACGAATTGTACAATAACGAAATTTAAAAGGGTTAGGATAGACCAGAGGGCAGACAGCAGAAGCAAGAAGAACTACAACTCTGCAGCCTGTGGAACGAAAACCACATCCACAGAAAGATAAACAAAATGAAAAGGCAGAGGACTATGTACCAGATGAAGGAACAAGATAAAACCCCAGAAAAACAACTAAACGAAGTGGAGATAGGCAACCTTGCAGAAAAAGAATTCAGAATAATGATAGTGAAGATGATCGAGGACCTCGGGAAAAAAATGGAGGCAAAGATCAAGAAGATGCAAGAAATGTTTAACAAAGACCTAGAAGAATTAAACAACAAACACCTAGAAGAATTAAAGAACAAACAAACACAGACGAACAATAACTGAAATGAAAAATACTCTAGAAGGAATCAATAGCAAAATAACTGAGGCAGAAGAACGGATAAGTGACCTAGAAGACAGACAGTGGAATTCACTGCTGTGGAACAAAATAAAGAAAAAAGAACGAAAAGAAATGAAGACAGCCTAAGAGACACCTGGGACAACATTACTCACACCAACATTTGCATTATAGGGGTCCCAGAAGGAGAAGAAAGAGAGAAAGGACCCAAGAAAATATTTGAAGAGATTACAGTTGAAAACTTCCCTAACATGGGAAAGAAAATACCCACCCAAGTCCAGGAAGCACAGAGAGTCCCACACAGGATAAACCCAAGGATAAACACACTGAGACACACAGTAATCAAACTGACAAAAATTAAAGACAAAGAAAAAGTTATTAAAAGCAACAAGGGAAAAACAACAAATAATATACAAGGGAATCCCCATAAGGTTAACAGCTGATTTCTCAGCAGAAACTCTACAAGCCAGAAGCAAGTGGCACGATATATTTAAAGTGATGAAAGGGAAGAACCTACAACCAAGATTACTCTACCCAGTAAGGATCTCATTCAGATTCAATGGAGAAATTGAAAGCTTTACGTGCAAGCAAAAGCGAAGAGAATTCAGCACCACCAAACTAGCTCTACAACAAATGCTAAAGGAACTTCTCTAAGTAGGAAGCACAAGAGAAGAAAAGGACCTACAAAAACAAACCCAAAACAATTAAGAAAATGGTAATAGGAAAATACATATCGATAATTACCTTAAATGTGAATGGATTAAATGCTCCAACCAAAAGACAGAGGCTTGCTGAATGGATACAAAAGCAAAACCCATATATATGCTGTCTACAAGCGACCACTTCAGACTTAGGGACACATACAGACTGAAAGTGAGGGGATGGAAAAAGACATTCCATGCAAATGGAAATCAAAAGAAAGCTGGAGTAGCAATTCTCATATCAGACAAAATAGACTTTAAAATACAGATTATTACAAGAGACAAGGAATGACACTACATAATGATCAAGGGATCAATCCAAGAAGAAGATATAACAATTATAAACACACAGACACCCAACACAGGAGCACCCCAATACATAAGGCAAATGCTAACAGGTATAAAAGAGGAAATCAGCAGTAACACAATAATATTGGGTGACTTTAACACCTCACTTACACCAATGGACAGATCATCCAGACAGAAAATTAGACACTTTTTTTTTTTTAATAGCTACTTTATTTATTTATTTATGGCTGTGTTGGGTCTTCGGTTCGTGCGGGGGCTTTCTCTAGTTGCGGCAAGTGGGGGCCACTCTTCATCGCAGTGCGGGGACCGCTCTTCATCGCGGTGCGCGGGCCTTTCACTATCGCGGCCCCTCCCGTTGCGGGGCACAGGCTCCAGACGCGCAGGCTCAGTAGTTGTGGCTCACGGGCCCAGCTGCTCCGTGGCATGTGGGATCTTCCCAGACCAGGGCTCGAACCCGTGTCCCCTGCATTAGCAGGCAGATTCTCAACCACTGCGCCACCAGGGAAGCCCCAGACAGAAAATTAATAAGGAAAAACAAGCTTTAAATGACACAACAGACCAGATAGATTTAATTGATATTTATAGGACATTCCATCCGAAAACAGCAGATTACACTTTCTTCTGAAGTGCACACGAAACATTCTCCAGGACAGATCACATCTTGAGTCACAAATCAAGCCTCGGTAAATTTAAGAAAACTGAAATGATATCAAGCATCATTTCTGACCACAATGCTATGAAATTAGAAATCAATTACAAGGAAAAAAATGTAAAAAACACAAACATAGGGAAGCTAAACAATACGTTACTAAATAACCAAGAGATCACTGAAGAAATCAAAAAATACCTAGAGACAAATGACAACGAAAACACGACGATCCAAAACCTATGGGAATGCAGCAAAAGCACTTCTAAGAGGGAAGTTTATAGCTATACAAGCCTACCTCAAGAAACAAGAAATATCTCAAATAAACAATCTAACCTTACAACTAAAGTAACTAGAGAAAGAAGAACAAACAAAACGAAAAGTTAGTAGAAGGAAAGAAATCATAAAGATCAGAGCAGAAATAAACGAAATAGAAACAAAGAAAACAATAGCAAAGATCAATAAAACTAAAAGCTGGTTCTTTGAGAAGATAAACAAAACTGATAAACCTTTAGCCAGACTCATCAAGAAAAAGAAGGAGAGGACTTAAATCAATAAAATTTGAAATGAAAAAGGAGAAGTTACAATGGACACCACAGAAATACAAAGCACCATTAAAGACTACTACAAGTAACTCTATGCCAAAAAAATGGACAACCTGGAAGAAATGCAGAGATTCTTAGAAAGGTAAAACATTCCAAGACTGAACCAGGAAGAAACAGAAAATATGAATAGACCAATCACAAGTAAAAAAATTGAAACTGTGATAAAAAATCTTCCAACAAACAAAAGTCCAGGACCAGATGGCTTCACAGGTGAAGTCTAGCAAACATTTAGGGAAGAGCTAACACCCAACCTTCTCAAACACTTGCAAAAAATTGCAGAGGAAGGAACATTCCCAAACTCATTATACGAAGCCACAATCAACCTGATACCAAAACCAGACAAAGATACTACAAAAAAAGAAAATTACAGACCAATATCACTGATGAATATAGATGCAAAAATCCTCAACAAAATACCAGCAAACAGAATGCAAGAACACATTAAAAGGATCAAACCCCATGATCAAGTGGAATTTATCCCAGGGATGCAAGGAGTCTTCACTATACGCAAATCAATCAGTGTAATACACCACATTAACAAATTGAAGAATAAAAACCATATGATCATCTCAATAGATGCAGGAAAAGCTTTTGACAAAATTCAACACCCATTATGATAAAAACTCTCCAGAAAGTGGACATAGAGGGAACCTACCTCACCATAATAAACGCCATACACAACAAACCCACAGCAAACATCATTCTCAATGGTGAAAAACTGAAAGCATTTCCTCTAAGATCAGGAGCAAGACAAGAATGTCCACTCTTGCCACTATTATTCAACATAGTTTTGGAAGTTCTAGCCACAGCAATCAGAGAAGAAAAAGAAATTAAAGGAACACAAATCAAAAAAGAAGTAAAAAAAAAAAAAAAAAGAAGTAAAACTGTCACTGTTTGCAGATGACATGATACTCTACATAAATAATCCTAAAGATGCCACCAGAAAACTACTAGAGCTCATCAATGAATTTGGTAAAGTTGCAGGATGCAAACTTAATGCACATAAATCTCTTGCATTCCCATACACCAACAAGGAAAGATCAGAAAGAGAAATTAAGGAAACAATCCCATTCACCACTGCAACAAAAAGAATAAAATTCCTAGGAATAAATCTACCTAAGGAGGAAAAAGACCTGTACTCAGAAAACTATAAGACATGGATGAAAGAAATCGAAGATGACACAAACAGAAGGAGAGATATACCATGTTCTTGGGTTGGAAGAATCAATATTGTGAAAATGACTATACTACCCAAAGCAATCTACAGATTCAATGCAATCCCTATCAAATTACCAATGGTTGGGGGCTTCCCTGGTGGTGCAGTGGTTGAGAATCTGCCTGCCAATGCAGGGAACACGGGTTCAAGCCCTGGTCTGGGAAGATCCCACATGCCACGGAGCAACTGGGCCCGTGAGCCACAATTACTGAGCCTGCGCGTCTGGAGCCTGTGCTCTGCAACAAGAGAGGCCGCGACAGTGAGAGGCCTGCGCACCGCGATGAAGAGTGGTCCCCACTCGCCGAAACTGGAGAAAGCCCTCGCACAGAAACGAAGACTCAACACAGTCATAAATAAATAAATAAAAGAACGTGAATTTCTTTAAAAAAAAAAAAAATTACCAATGGCATTTTTTAAAGAACCAGAAAAAAATCTTAAAATTTGTATGGAGACACAAAAGACCCCAAACAGCCAAAGCAATCTTGAGGGAAAAAAACGGAGCTGGAGGAATCAGACTCCCTGACTTCAGACTATACTACAAAGCTACAGTAATCAGGACAGTATGGTACTGGCACACAGAGAGAAATATAGATCAATGGAACAGGACAGAAAGCCCAAAGATAAACCCACACACATATGGTCCCCTTATCTTTGATAAAGGAGGCAAGAATATACAATGGAGTAAAGACAGCCTCTTCAATAAGTAGTGCTGGGAAAACTGGACAGCTACACGTAAAGGAATGAAATTAGAACATTCCCTAACACCATACACAAAAATAAACTCAAAATGGATTAAAGACCTAAATGTAAGACCAGACACTACAAAACTCTTAGAGGAAAACACAGGAAGAACACTCTTTGACATAAATCACAGCAAGATCCTTTTTGACCCACCTCCTAGAGTAATGGAAATAAAAACAAAAATAAACAACTGGGACTTAATGAAACTTAAAAGCTTTTGCATAGCAAAGGAAACTATAAACAAGACGAAAAGACAACCCTCAGAACGGGAGAAAATATTTGCAAATGAAGCAACTGACAAAGGATTAATATCCAAAATATACAAGCAGCTCATGAAGCTCAATATTAAAAAAACAAACAACTCAATTAAAAAATGGGCAGAAAACCTAAACAGACATTTCTCCAAAGAAAACATACAGATGGCCAAGAGGCACATGAAAAGCTGCTAAATTATTAAGAGAAATGCAAATTAAAACTACAATGAGGTACCACCTCACACCGGTTAGAATGGGCATCATCAGATAATCTACAAACAACAAATCCTGGAGAGGATGTGGAGAAAAGGGAACCCTCTTGCACTGTTGGTAGGAATGTAAATTGATACAGCCACTATGGAGAACAGTATGGAGGTTTCTCAAAAAACTAAAAATAGAATTATCATGTGACCCAGCATAATTCATAATTCAAACCATAATTCAAAAAGACAGATGCACCCCAATGTTCACTGCAGCAGTATTTACAATAGCCAGGTCATGGAAGCAACCTAAATGCCCATCGACAGCCAAATGGATAAAGAAGATGTGGTACATATATACAAAGGAATATTACTCAGCCATAAAAAGGAACAAAATTGGGTCATTTGCAGAGATGTGGATGGACCCAGAGACTGTCATACAGAGTGAAGTAAGTCAGAAAGAGAAAAACAAATATCATATATTAATGCATATATGTGGAATCTAGAAAAATGGTACAGATGAACCGGTTTGCAAGGCAGAAATAGAGACACAGATGTAGAGAACAAACTTATGGACACCAAGGGGGGAAAGCGGGGTGGGGGGTGATGGTGGTGGGATGAATTGGGAGATTGGGATTGAAATATTTATACTAATATGGATAAAATAGATAACTAATAATAACCTGATGTATAAAAAATAAATAAAATTCAAAAAAGAAATAAATAAAAAATAAAAGGGTTAGGATAGTAAATCTCTCCAATCAACATATTATAAAAACCAATACCACCAAAAATCTCACCTCTCCAGTACAGTATTAAAAGACAACAACTTAGATCTGATGGGTGTAAAAGGTTACGGTTATTTTTTAAAAGTCATGTTACTCATTGGATGAAAGGTACAATGCTTGAACTGGGAAAAAAATAATTGACCACCTTTGTGTCTTTTGATATGCAAAATGATAAATCCTGTCAAGTGGACTACAAGCTAGAGCTATTTTTATTTTTTTTATTTTTTTTTTAAAGTTTTATTTATTTATTTATTTTTTAAATTTATGGCTGTGTTGGGTCTTCGTTTCTGTGCGAGGGCTTTCTCTAGTTGTGGCAAGTGGGGGCCACTCTTCATCGCAGTGCGAGGGCCTCTCACTATTGCGGCCTCTCTTGTTGCAGAGCATAGGCTCCAGATGCGCAGGCTCAGTAATTGTGGCTCACGGGCCCAGCTGCTCCGCGGCATGTGGGATCTTCCCAGACCAGGGCTCGAACCCGTGTCCCCTGCATTGGCAGGCAGATTCTCAACCACTGCGCCACCAGGGAAGCCCTATTTTTATTTT
This sequence comes from Balaenoptera acutorostrata, assembly GCF_949987535.1. Classification (NCBI taxonomy): domain Eukaryota; kingdom Metazoa; phylum Chordata; class Mammalia; order Artiodactyla; family Balaenopteridae; genus Balaenoptera; species Balaenoptera acutorostrata. Next base: position 66,934,470 of record NC_080075.1, read on the forward strand.
TTTAAAAAAACTATTAATTGGCCCTTGGTGTAGCCCTGCTTGATGCAAATTATACTACTTGTCAAGACTTTTGTTTAATCACAAATAAAAGGCTTAGTGGATAAAGGTTTGGCCTTTCACTACAGGTTTTCTGCCAAACTGTGTCCTGAAATGAATGAATTGGTATTGAGTGGGGCCTCCTGACTCTGTAATTTAATGCTGACAATAATTAGCTAAGAAGAAGGTGTTATAATGAAAGCCCAGGGCACGGTGTTTATGTTTTTATACAGCTGCAATAGATGGCACCTCCCTTTTCAGTCTTTTTCATTTACTACCTCTGAAAACGGAGAAGGTACAAGTCATAAAGGATACTGCCTGCTTAACTCTCTGATAAATCTCTGGACAGTGAAGACCTCGGGTTTAAATTAGCTGTCAGGCTTCAGCTGTCTCACTCACTAGCTCACTCTGAAGTCAGCAACAGTGCAGACATTATAAATGGATTCATATGTCTTGATTAATGCCTTCTTTTGTAAACAGACTTTCTGCATAGAGCCGTGGCATAACAGATGCCCTGTTCTAAAGGTTAATCTTTACATCAATAGCATATTCAAGACATTCTGCTTTTTCACAGTTCTTCTCCTTTCTTTCTGAATTTCAAATTCTCTTAGGATAAATGAGAAATAGAGCCCTAAAAGCAAAATCAGAATCTACCGTTAGAAACTCCCTGCGTAAATAAAGGATCATTCCTGCATATCTGATTATTTCATAGAACAAAGGAAATCCTCTGCATGATTCCACACTGAAGCCTTTCCTTGTTGGCCCTTAAAAAATTGCTTCAACAGGGAAGGCTCACACCTAAGTGACCCCTCTGTGTCTGTAGCTTTGGATAACTTGCCTGATAGACTGGCGATTTTGTAAAAAGTAGTCTGATGTTAGATGCTGGCGAGTATCCAACTGTATAACCGAACACTAGAGGCCTTTCCTTTTCCAAATGCTGCCAATCTTTGTGTTGTCTGGATGTCACTTTGCTACTACAGGATAAAACTGGTGAGATAGGGATGCAAGAAAATTGTGTGCTAGTACATTTTACTTAATCCAAAGCTTTAGTTCAGGAAGGAACTGTTGATATGAGATTTTTGTCACCTCAATTATTTACAATGAATTGGAAGCAAATCTTCAAGTGTTTATTGACATTGCCATTTACTCAGCTTCATAAAGTGTTTTGTTGACATAAATGAGACCTTTGTTTACTCTATTTCAGGTAGGGGCAAAAATAAAAACTATGATAAAAACAACTATCTAGGGGCTTCCCTGGTGGCGCAGTGGTTAAGAATCTGCCTGCCAATGCAGGGGACACGGGCTCGAGCCCTGGTCCGGGAGGATCCCACATGCTGCGGAGCAACTAAGCCCGTGAGCCACAATTACTGAGCCTGCGCATCTGGAGCCTGTGCTCTGCAACAAGAGAGGCCGCGATAGTGAGAGGCCCGCGCACCGCGATGAAGAGTGGCCCCCGCTTGCCACAACTGGGGGAAGCCCTCGTATAGAAATGAAGACCCAACACAGCCAAAAATAAATAAATAAATTAATTAATTAAAAAAAAAAAAAACAACTATCTAATTACTTCACTATCCTAGAAAATCAGCGATTCTACCTAAGATTAGTAGGTTACATTAGCCCATTTCGGATGGCAATATAGTAAGAAAACAAGAATTAAGTGCAGGGAATTGGTTATTAATTCTAGTTTTTCAGGGCCTTTTTTCATCTATATACAGACCATGCATAATTTACTTTGTATTTCTAGAACATCTATTCTCTCCATGTTCAAATGAAAGAGACAGTACAGCGCCCCAAAACTGAGATATTCTTTGGCATTTGCCACTGTTCACCTCCAATTATTGCATAGACCTTTTTTTTTTTTTTGGACACACCACTCAGCTTGTGGGATCTTAGTTTCCCTACCAGGGATTGAACCCGGGTCCTCAGCAGTGAAAGTGCAGAGTCCTAACCACTGGACCACCAGGGAATTCCCATATTTCATATTCTTACTCTATGCCATCTTTCTTCTTCGGAAATAGAATCCTGCTCTAATAAAGAGTCTTCTCATGTAATCTGAATGAAATCATTGGTCAGCTGATAGAAAGGTTCACAGAGATCCATCTACTACTTTCCTGTCTTTATGACTGAGGTCTCAGAAAGGAACCCTCATCCCCAATAGAAGAACCATAAGAACTAAAACTGGCAGGAGAGAAATGCATTAGGAATCCTTCCTTGGGAAAACTGGGGCCAAGTTGTTAAGCAAGATCCAAGAATGTGGAACAAGGGAACACATTTTAGGTCCTGAGGAACAAAAAGCCCAGAACCGGTCCCAGTCCTTTAACCAGGCTCCAACTATAGTACAGCTGTAGACCATGTCCCAGCAAATAAAGTCATGACACCACTAAATAGGATGTGTGAGCCAACAATCAACCAGAAGCAGAACAAGTAAAGCGTTTAGCAGAAAACAGGTAATACTTCTTTTGGCAAAAAATTAGGATATGACATTTGAAAGAATTAAGGGTTCTTTTTAATGCATCCGCTGTCCCAGAGCCTTCTGTGCCTGTAAAGTTGAAGTACTCAGCACCATATAAACAAGGATCATCAAAGAAAGAGCAATATATGCCAGAGTACCCTTTCTGTAAAATCCCAGATACAAAGTTACAGTGATGGGATAAGCCTGGTAGCTTACATTTTGGACAGGAAAGTATTGGCACAAAATAGGAATAAGGATGTGTCTTTAAAAAGAAAAGCACATATTTTGTAAATGTTGTAGTAGGCTGAACAATGGCCCCCAAAGATATCTAGGTCCTAATCCCTGGAGCCTGTGAATATTTCTTTCTATGGCAGAAGAAACTTTTCAGCTGTGATTAAGATTCTTGTGATGGAGAGATTATCCTGACTTTTCTAGGTGGGACCTAAACATAATCACAACTGTCCTTATAGGAGGGGGGCAGAGAGACATTTGACGACAGAAGAGAAGGAAATGTGATGATGGAAACAAGAGAGCAAAGTTATTCGAGGAAGGAATCAAGAAAAGGAATGCAGGCAGCCTTCAGAAGCTAAAAAAGGCAAGGAAACTCATTCCCCCATAGCCTACTAAGGAAACCAACCCTGCTGACACTTTGACTTTTCACTGATTTCAGACTTTATGCCTCTAAAACAGTAAGAGAACTTGTGTTGTTTGAAGCCACTAGATTTGTGGCAACTTGTTACAGCAGAAAGGAGACACTAAGACAAATATGTTCTGGGTTTAATTCAGGTAGCCAGAGACATAAGAAATATAATATAATATAATATAAGGCAGAAGTGCAGTAGTAAATTCTCTAGTATTTCAAAGAACAAAAGGTCAACTGCTAAACCTAAAGCATCATTCGCCCAAAGTTCATTTTGACCAGTGCTTTGGCTTCTGAAGTCATGTTACACTGGCTATCGATCAGTAACATTCCAGCACTCTTTTGCACATATTCTCTTGGTACTGCAGGGCCTAGAAGCTTGGGAACTACATTTCTCAGAATCTCTTGATAGTAGGATTCCAACTGAGATTCCATCAAAAACAAGCATTTGCATAAGATTTGGAAGGCAGTAAGGAGGCAGAATCTACTCTTCCTCACACAGCATTTCAGACTTCTGCAGCCGTGGCATCAACAACCGCTTGCTTCTTGGGCTTTATGGTGTACCATCAGGCTTCAGCTGGAATGTAGGCAGCAGCTGCCTACAATTTTCTCATTTCTCGAAGACCCCCCCCCCACTTCCTCCTTCTCTTCTTCTGACCTTTCCTACAATTTTTTAATCCAATTTTTATTGGATTATAGTTGATTTACAATGTTGTGTTAGTTTCAGGTGTACAGCAAAGTGATTCAGTTATACCGGCCTTTCCTATAATTTTTAAGTACTTAATTCCCTGAAAAAAATTATTTTCTCCTTGAAAACCTTGAAGACATCTAGGGTAACTTCTATTTTTCTCACTAAACCCTGATTGATATAAATGAGAATTTAGAAAAGGAAATTGTCCTGTTTTTTTAAATCTAGTTATGTTTCTCAGTTAAAATAACTATAAAATATGTTGACATATTGTTTAAACTTCTAAAATATTTGCTAGTGCACAAGAATTCAGAATAAAAAGGGAGAAGTTTCTTTCATGAGTCTTGAGATTGACTACGTGTGTAAAGAACGGTAAAGACCGTATGCTAACATATATATATGGAATCTAAAAAAAAAAAAGAATGGTTATGAAGAACCTAGGGGCAGGACAGGAATAAAGACGCAGATGTAGGGAATGGACTTGAGGACACACGGAGGGGGAAGGGTAAGCTGGGACGAAGAGAGAGAGTGGCATGGACTTACACACACTACCAAATGTAAAACAGATAGCTAGTGGGAAGCAGCCGCATAGCACAGGGAGATCAGCTCGGTGCTTTGTGACCACCTAGAGGGGTGGGATAGGGAGGGTGGGAGGGAGATACAAGGGGGAGGAGATATGGGGATATATGTATCTGTATAGCTGATTCACTTTGTTATAAAGCAGAAATTAACACACCATTGTAAAGCAATTATACTCCAATAAAGATGTTAAAAAAAAAAAAAAGAACGGTAAAGAATAATATGGAAAGTATAGGGTTAGGGTATGTGAGTAGCAACAGGTTGAATATTCACCTTATAAATATTGTATTACACAGGCCCATTTGCACAAGTTTGTGATACTGGATAGAATGGAAAGCTGAGTCCTGGGTGAGGGAACAAGAAACCTTGAAGTGGCATCTTGCTTTTTTTCCTCCTCTCTTTAGTATTCTTTGATCACCTCTGAATAATTTGAGGTTTTTGATAGCTTGTTTCTATGCTATCTAATACTATAAGAATTAATCTCTTGCCCATATCCCTCATAGGTCTGTATCAAAGTTAACTATCATCCTCCTAGTATAATATTTAGATCATATTACATACATAATGTATGTAATATGATCACCCTTTTAAAGTACATAATTCAGAAGTTGGTAGTATATTCACAGAGCTGTGCAACCATCACCACTGTCTAATTTCAGAACATTTTCATCACCATAAAAAAATTTTTCGCACCCATTAGCAGACTCTCCTCATCCCACCCTATCCCAGCCCCTGGCAACTACCTATCTACTTTTGGTCTCAATGGATTTGCCTACTCCAAACATTTCATGTAAATGGAATCATATAATATGTACCTGTTTGTGATTGGCTTCTTTCACTTAGCATAATGTTTTCCAGGTTCTTCCATGATGTGGCATGTATCAACACTTTATTCTTTATTATTGCCAAATAATATTCCATTGTACAGATATACCACATTTTGTTTATCCACACTCATCAATTTATGGATATTTGAGTTGTTTCCACTTTTTCAGCTATTATGAATAATGCTGCTGTGAACATTAGTGTACTGGTTTTTATGTGGACATATGTCTTCAATTCTCTTAGGTATATACCTAGGAGTAGATTGCTGCATCATAAGTTAACTCTAAGTTTAACATTTTGAGGAATTGCCAAACAGTTTTCCAGAATAGCTGTACCATTTTACAATCCCACTAACAATGTATGAGGGTTTCAATTTCTTCACATCTTTGCCAACATTTATTATTTTCCTTTTTAAATTATTATTATTATAGGCATTCTAGTGAGTGAGAAGTGGTATCTCAGTGTAGTTTCGATTTGCATTTCCCTAATGATTAATGACATTGAGCATCTTCTCATGTTCTTATTGGATATTTGTATATATTCTTTGGAAAAATATCTGTTCAAATCCTTTACTAATTTTTTGGGGGGTTATTTGCCATGTCATTTTAAGTTATAGGAGATAATTTTATATTATGGATACTAGTCCCTGTATCAAAATAGGATTTGCAAATATTTCCCCCCATTCTGTGGGTTATCTTTTTAATTTCTTGATGGTGCCCTTTGAAGCACGAAAGCTTTTAATGTTGGTGAAGTTCAATTTGTCTATCTTTTTCTTTTGTCACTTGTACTTTTGGTGTCATACTTAAGAAACCATTACTTAATCCAAGGACACAAAGATTTACTCATATGATTTCTTCTAAGAATTTTATAGTTTTAGCTCTTACATTTAGGCCTTTGATCCATTTGGAGTTAAATTTAGTATATGGTGTGATGTAGTTTTACTTCTTCCTTTCCAATCTGGATATCATTTATTCGTTTATTCATTCGCTCATTCATTCATTCATTTTTAGGATACGAAGTGTGCTTTAAGTATTTCTTTGGGGGTGTGGACACCACACTTTTACTCAATTAAGAAAAACATTTTTACAGTCAAGAGATCTTTTATTTTTTTTTAGACCTGTCATGCCATGAATTTATTGGGTTTCAGCAGCTCAAGCCCTTTCTACTGGTTCTTACAAACTGTGATTCTCTAGGGAATTCTCTGTCAGTCCAGTGGTTAGGACTTGGTGCTTTCACTGCCGTCAAACTATGACTCCACAAGCCACGCAGTGTGTGCTTCTCTAGGTGGAGCAGGCTGGTGCTTCAGTTGAACCCAAGTACCTTTCTCTTTGGTTTCCTTCTTTTTCTGATCATTCTCCTTCACATGTTTCAGGAAGCCATCTTGGCTCTTAGAGTGCTTAATATGCTCAATATGTACATTCTCTTGGCAAGAATCTTGCCCTTGTTTGTTTACAACAATGCCAACAGCATGCTGGGGACACATGTTATAGATTCTTCCAGTTTTGCCATGGTAACATTTGTGGGGCATTCCTTTTTAAACAGTGCCCATTCCCTTGATGTCTAACAATGTCACCTTTCTTATAGATTAACATGTATGTGGCCAAAGGAACAACTCCATGTTTTCTAAAAGACCTAGAGAACACATAGGTGCCTCTCCTCTTTCCTTCTATGTTGGTCATGTTAGCAAATTACTGGAAGATGGCAGTTCTGGCCAAAAGGCTAGATGTCTTTTATTTCATTTTCTTGCCTAATTACCCTGCCTAGAACTTCCAATCCAATGTCAAATTGAAATGGCAAGAGCAGGGACTTCCCTGGTGGTCCAGTGGGTAAGACTTCGTGCTCCCAATGCAGTGGGCCCGGGTTCGATCCCTGGTTGGGGAAATAGATCCTGCGTGCATGCTGCAACTAAGAATCCACATACCGCAACTAAGAAGTCCACATGCCTGCAACTAAAGATCCTGCATGCTGCAACTAAGACCTCACACAGCCAAAATAAATAATAAATAAATAAATAAATATTTTAAAAATATATTAAAAAAAGGAAATGGCAAGAGCAGACATTCTTGTCTTGCTTATGACCTTAAGGGGAACGTGTTCAGCATTTTACCATTACATACGATGTTAGCTGTGGGTTCTTCATGGTTATCCTTTATCTGTTTAAGGAAATTCCCCTTTAATCTTATTTTTCTGAGAGTTTTTATCATTAAAGTGTACTGGATTTTTGTAAAAATGTTTTTTTCTCCATCTAGAGAGTTGGTTAGTGGGTTTTGTTCTTTATTCTATTAATATATGATAATTCATTGATTTCAGATATTAAACCAACCTTGCATTCCTGAGATAGTCCCTCTTGGTCATGTTGTATGATTTTTTTTTTACATTACTGGATTCAATTTGCTAGTATTTTGCTGAGGATTTATGTATGTATATCCACATGGGATATCAGTCTTTGTTTTCTTTTTTCTGTGTCTCTGTCCAGTTTTAGCACCAGGATAATACCAGCTTCACAAAATGAGTTGGGAAGTATACTGGTTTCCTATAGCTGCTATTAAAAATTATCACAACACAGGTGGCTTAAAACAACAAAAACTTATTCTCCTAAACTTTCAGAGGTCAAAAGTCCAAAAGCAGTTTTGCTGAGTTAAAATCAAGATGTTGGCAGGGCTTTGCTCACACTGGGAACTCTAAAGGAAAATCCATTCCCCACCTCTTTCAGCTTCAAGTAGTTACCAGTATTCTTTGACTTGTGGCTACACCATTCTAATCTCTGCCTCTATCATCACACTGACTTCTCCTCTTCTGTTTAAAATCTCCCTCCCTCTTCCTCTCCTTTATGAAGACATTTATGACTGCATTGGGCTGACGTAGATAATCTAGAATAATCTCTACCTTGGTGTCAGGATTCCTAACTTAGTCATACCTGTAAAGACCTTACCTAAAAGGTAACATTTATAGGTTCCAGGGATTAGGACATGAATATCTTCTGGCGGGGGGGGAGGGGGGGGTGCTATTTTTTAGCCTACCACAGAAAGTGTTCGCTCTTCTTCTAAATTTTAATTTGTAAGGGAGTGGTATTCATTCCTTTTAAACATTTGGCAGAATTCACCAGTGAAGCCACATGGGCCTGAACTTTTCTTTGTGGAAAGTTTTTAAATTAAATGTCTAATCACTTTACTTGTTATAAGTAGTTTCCAATTTTCTTTTTCTTCTTGAGCCAGTTCAGTAATTTGTGTCTTTTTAAGAATTTGTCCATTTCATCTAAGTTATCTAATTTGTTGGGATATAGTCATTTACATATTCCCTTATAATCATTTCATTTCCTTAAGGTAAGTAGTGACTTCTCTTTCATATCTGGCTTTAGTAATTTGAGTCCGGTTTTTTTTTTCTTGGGCAGTCTAGCTAAAGGTTGTCAATTTTCTTGATCTTTATAAAAAAATATTCCGTTTCATTGATTTCTCTATTACATTTCTATTCTCTACCTCTTTTATTTCTAAATCTCTAATCTTTATCATTTCCCTTACCAGTACCCTTTATTTCTTCATGTGGATTCAAGTTAGTTTCCAGGGTCCTTTTGTTTAACCTAAAGCAGAGGTCCCCGACCCCTGGGCCGCAGAGCAGGAGGTAAGCAGTGGGCAAGCGAGTGAAGTTTCATCTGTATTTACAGCTGCTCCCCATCATTCACATTACCGCCTGAGCTCTGCCTCCTGTCAGATCAGCGGCGACATTAGATTCTCACAGGAGTGAGAACCTTACTGTGAACTGCACATGTGAGGGATCTAGGTTGCACGCTCCTTATGAGAATCTAATGCCTGATGATCTGAGGTGGAGCTGAGGCGGTGATGCTAGCACTGGGGAGTGGCTGCAAATACAGATTATCATTAGTAGCTTATCATTGACTGCACAGAGACCATAATAAATCAATAGCTTGCAGAGTCATATCAAAACCCTATCAGTGAGTGGCAAGTGAAAACAAGCTCAGGGCTCCCACTGATTCTGCAGGATGGTGAGTTATATAATTATTTCATTATATATTACAATGTAATAATAAAAGAAATAAAGAGCACAATGAATGTAATGCGCTTGAATCATCCTGAAACCATCCACCCACCTCCAGTCCATGGAAAAATTGTCTTCCACAAAACCAGTCCCTGCTGCCAAAAAGGTTGGGGACTGCTGACCTAAAGAATCCCCTTAGTATTTCTGGTATGACAGGCTTGCTAGCAACAAGTTCTCTCAGTATTTATTTCACCACTTTGAATATGTCATACCACTGCCTCCTGGCCTCCCTGGTTTCTTCTAAGAAATAAGCTGTTATTCATATTGAACACCTCTTGTGTGTGATGAGCTGCTCCTCTCACTACTTTCAGTAGTCTCTCTTTGTGTTTGTCTTGCAACAGTTTGATTCGGATGTGTCTAGATGTGGATCTCCTTGAATTTACTCCACTTGGACCCTGTTAAGCTTTTTGGATGTGGAGATTAATAATTTTTATCAATTTGTTAAGTTTTTGGACATTATTTCCTTAAACATTCTTTCAGCCCCTTTTTCCTTCTCCTCTCCTTCTGGTACTCCCATTACGCATTTGTTGATATATTGATACTTCATGGTCTCCCCATATCTCTGAAGCTCTATTTATTCTTTTTTTTTTTTTCTTTCTGTTTGTCAGACTATAAAATCTCAGTTGACCTATTTCCAAATTTTCTGATTCTTTCTTCTGCCAGGTCAAATCTGCTGTTGAGCTCAAGTGATTTTTTTTTTTTTTAATTTCAATTATTGTACTTTTCAACTCCAGATATTCCTTTTTTATAATTTCTACCTCTTCATTGATATTCTCTATTTGACAAGACATTACTCCCATACTTTTCTTTAATTCTGTAGACAAAGTTTCCTTTAGTGCTTTGAACATATTTATAACAACTGATTTAAAGTCTGGCTAGTAATTTATGGTGTTCTAATAATATCTGAGCTTCCTCAGAGTCAGTTACTATTGATTTGTTTTCCCCCTGTGCATGGGCCATACTTTCCTTTTCTTTGCATGCCTTGAAATAATATATTATGGCAACAACTAAATATTGTAAATAATATGGCAACTCTGAAAATCAGATCTTCTCCCCAAGGTTTTTCGTTGTTGCTGTTTGTTTAACAGGTTTTCTGGACTAATTCTATAAAATCTGTATTGTTTGCCATGTGTGGACACTGATGTCTCTGCTCAGTTAGCTTTGGATCAGCTAATAATTGGATAGAGATTTTCTTAAATGTCTAGAACCAATAAGTCTTCTAGCATTGCTAAGGGGTTCTGTGTGGGTTATGCCTTCAATGCCAGGCAGGTAGTTTATTACCTTTGTCTTCACTTCCTGCTTGAGCAGAACTTCAGGTCAACCAGAAGTGAGACAGAAGAGCCTTCTCAGGTTATTCCTAGACATGCACAAAGCTTTGCATGTGTGTGGCCTTCTAGATTCCCAGGAATATGTCAGAGCTTTTTAAAGACCCCTAAGAATATCTCATTACCCAGCTTTTCCTTTTAAGTTTTTGACCAGGTTCCTATGTGGCCCAAATATTATCACCTCTTCAGGCAGCTACAATTCTAAATAATTGCCATTGATTATTTTCAACAAATGCTTCAGAGGAAAAGGCTGTTAGCATTGAACCAGTTAGGTCATATAAAGACAAGCCCTGCCAAGGAGGTTTCCAGGGAACTGACAGACAAGCCATATGATGACAATTATCTGGGAATGGGGTTTTTTAAGAATCTTCAAACCTGTTCTGTCCCTCCCAGTAACTACTAGGCTGTTGATTCTCTTGGCTACCATGATTTCAAGGCCAGTTACAGGGGGATAGGATACGGCAAATCAAAACACCACAAAACTCACTGTTCTTACCAACATTTAAACATTTTTCTTGAATAAATGGTCCTCATATTATTGCAAGCCTTTGATTAATTTCCAGAGTTCTGAAAATGTTGATTTTGATCATTTTTGTCAATGTTCTCATTGTTTTTTATAGAGGAGTGGATTTTCAAGGGTTCTTACTCCACTAATGTGGAAGTGATCTCCTAGATCATATTATATTAAAAGACCATCTCTTTCCTTCCTGACCCTAAGTTACATCACCAGGCCCCCTCCTATTCTCTTTGGCTTAGGAGGTACCAAGCCCTTTCATCCCTTTGTGATCCTTGATATTTTGGTTTTTGATTTTACCATATCAGGTGGGGAAAAAGCAATTCAAACACACTTGTTTTTGATCTTTCTTATTTCTCAGCAGTGAAAAAGTAAATATAGAGAGGAAGAGGAAAAAGAAAAACTAAATTCAAATAGCTTTTCCTCTGCTATAGCTTTGGGACTTGTTTTTAATGAAAACTTGCCCAAAAGAGTTTCATTTACATCACAGATTTTCTCTTATCAGTCCCAAAGTGTAACTGGGTCAAACTTTGTATCTATAATTATACATAATATACCTAACATAAATAGTAAGCATAGGCAGGGTTAAACTGGAACATACCTAAGGACCTGATGAAACAGGGTGGGGCGGGGCGAGTTAGAATAGAATAGAATCCAATGACATGAAAATTGGGTACTTTACATTTTGCATCAGTTCAAAAATAAACTACAACAGTAAGCCTAACAGTTTGATGTTGCCTACCTATATCTTATCACATCCATGTCAGCATTGTTTAATTTACTGCATACTTGTATAACCTTATTTTTGTGAGGCTGTACTCTACATAGTATTCTCTTAAACCTGTAAAATATAAAGCACTGTGTTTCTGTGTATGTCAGCACCACCAAAAGCTAGAGAAGAGAGCCTGTCCTGACTTTATATTTTCACTAAGACTAATTCGGCACAGGATATAGACAAACAAAGGCAGGCTGAGTTCATTTCATATCACCTTTCAAGACGGAACAAAGAAACTGGTTTTTGTTATTCAGCTGAGGAAAGATGGTATGATTATCACTAGGGAATATGAATGAAGCAAAATGATGCTATCTTGGCAGTATCAATTTTTACCTAGATGAATGCATGAATATAGCTTCCAAGAGAAAACAGATAACCAGTCCTATAGTTAACCCTAAATACATATTAAAAATAAAGATATTTTGGCTATACAATGTAAAACATTTCTAATGATTGCTAATTATAGTGATTCATGCAACTTTAAAATGTCCATAGAAAACACCATAAACCACCCTTTCAATTTGTGCTTCTGTCTACTAAATGCATGGCTTATTTGTCTTATTAGGTCTTTTGCTTATTCACAATTCTATTTGCAGCTAATTCTTTTTTTTTTCAAATTTCAAATCATGAATTTGTATTGAACACTATGAAGTGCGCAATACTGTGTTAGATACCTCACAGAGGAAATTATAAGGTAAACTTTCTTTCATCAAGGAAACTAATTTCAATGTGGAGATAAGATGGTAGCAATGGGGGAAGGAAGATAATTTATTCTATGTATTAACACTTAACACAAAAATCTTAAAATGTTGACCCAGGACATTTGTAACCAAAAAAAAATTAAAAAATCAAACCACTATTGGCATTTTCCTCTCCCCAATCTCTAAGAGTGACCTTCTGTCTGACTCTCAATTATATCCACTAGAAGTTAACCATTCCTGAGGATACAGTTCAGGTAATGTTTATTAAAATACACAGCACCTAGTTTCTGAACATAACTCTCACTCAAGCACCGTCAGTTAATACTTGAAAAGCCACTAAAGAAGAGACCCCAGACCCAAGGAGGGCACTACTGTAAGCAATGGTCCAAAGATGAAAAAGGATCCTTTATAAAATGTTGCTTGAAGGATAGAATCTCACTTATAATATGGACTTTTTTCTTGACATCTAAGAAAGCTGCGGAAGAAAATATTTATACACAGAGAGGTAAGATTTTTAGGACAGGCCATTATTTGAAAGAAGTGCATTCATATGTGAAATACAAAGCATTCTATTTGCTTATGACATAGTAGATGAAACTATAACAACGTAAGAAACCTGGAAAAAAAATTAAGATGGAAAAGAAATGAAAAGCACCAACAAAAAAAAAAAAGAAAGAAAAGAACCAACAAAGATTTACAGTTGAAAGGACTTTATATAGAAGTATTTAGGATGATATAAAGGCAGAAAGAGTAAAGGGCACTGTAAAACATTCCATTTCATCCCATTTGCAGCCTCCTTTCTTCTTTTGCTTTGCTCAGGAGTAAATAGAAGCCAAACTTTCTCATCTAATTACATGCCTGGTTAAAGGCCCATTCTGTGGAGTCACCCATTCAAATTTTACTATTCATACAAACCACCTGGGCATTTTGTGAAAATGCAGATTCTGATTCAATAGCGCTGGGTTGGGGCCCCCACGTGCTGCTGATCTGCTGGCCCCCACTTCAAGTAGGGAGATATAGGAGACTCCCTCAGTAGAGGAAACCTTAATTATCAGCCTAGTTAACATTGAGAATTTCCCTATTTCCCAATATCAAAGTAGGAGCAGCATTACAACATCGTGATTTTGATCTCAATCAAAAGATGATAAAATATGATTTAAAAAGATAAATCATGTGACATTACAGACTCATTGATTTATTAATTTCACAAATAATTATTGAGCACCTACTTACTTTGTGCCATGCACAGTTCTACACTCTAAGGATAAATCTAAACCAAATCAAAGTCCTGTCCTCAGAATGACACTTATATTTTAGTGGGGGAAACACATTAAAAGCAAATAAATACACAACACAAAGCTAGATGGTGAAAAATAAAAGCAAGGTAAAGAAATAGTGATAGAAGGGTAGGTGGTTTTATTTTGCCAAGAAAGACCTCTTTAGTTTTTCACCCTATGAGTCTAATCCAACTTTCCTTTCTTTGGGGGAAGTACCAGTCAAACTATACCACTCCTTCCCAATTCACTTCTACTAACCTTACAACAAGAGTAAAAAAAATCATCCAAACTCTCCAGCTGTGTAGAACCAACCAAGTCATGAGTATTTAGCCACACCAGGTAGAGCTTGCCAAGTTTCTAAGTATCAATATATATCCCTATCCCAAAGCCAGGCTGGAGCACCAAGAAGAAAGATCAAAGGAATGATTCCGCCCTTCAAGTTTCACCAGCCATTGTCCCAACATACTCCTGACTCAATATGACACTTACTCTTAATTTCTCCAGCTGGCTCAAGAGACTAGGAGGCTTTATATAGATTAAAAATAGAGGCAGGAAAACAAAGTCTACAATCCAATATACTTTATAAGCCTTCATTTCTATTGCTTTGTCTCATCTGTTTACAGTATATTGTTTATGTATTCATTTATTTATATTTGTACAAGACATCCCACAATACACTTTAATTCATGCTTTCCTGATACGAGAACTCAATATATAGAAACATAACTCAATAACTTTCCCTGCCCACCCCAGCCCCCCCAGAGATGCCCTGGGAAAAATACCATATTCTGAGAGCTGCACGGTTTATATCTCTATTTGTCAGAGCTAACTGTAAACTGCAAAAATGTCCATACTCTTTCCTTGCTATCTCTTAACATGGATGAGAATCCACAATATGATATGTATCTTCAACCAAAGAACAAATAATCCCAAGGGCAGGAAGCCTTTGGTTTTGTTTGCACCTGTCTAATTTGACTTATGCAGAATTGTGCCCCCTCCCACCACAACATTTTAATAAGTGTTTACATATTACCATTCCCCAAAGACTCAGCTGATAAAACTCTGCCTTGGAACTAATTATACTTCAAGACAATCTTACTCATGAATACACTCTGAGATAGACACTGCAAATCCTGATGCTTAAATGAGTTCAGAGCTCCTCCTTGTGGATTCTATCTGTGAATGCTCCTCCTTCCTAAATATTGATCAATTTATCAGAGGAAAAATAATCTAAGTGGTACCTTTGCAAAGAGAGCCTTCAATATGAGAACACATGTGTGCAAAATTGAAATGTCTGTCTAAAGTATAAATTATACCGCTAAATGACTGCTCCTTGATAACATATTTAATTTTGGATTATATCCTGTTGTTGGTTCACTGTCTTGATGGATCAATGTTCAATGAATAACCTTTTCACATATGTTAATTTAGTGGATACTATGGGGTTCAGAGACAATGAATGGGGCATAGCCTTTCATGAGGAGTGATACAGTGTTATGCTATCCTTCCAATTCTTAGAGGATTTACTAGCTTGATCCTAAACACTATACTACATAACAGCCAAGTCTCAGGGATTGCACGAAAGGCCGCCTCTACGGGCATGTGACCAGTACAGTAGCACAGAGGCACACATCCAGAAGGGTCCCCTGTTTGGAGTTCAAGGCACTGCAGTCTTTGTCTTAAAGTTCTTAATAATTTTATCTTTGAATTTGTATTGTGTAAGTGAAGTCCAATGGGACAATGCAGCATGTGCCAGGGGGTCTGGAGGCCTGGCTCAGTGGCAGTCCTGCTGCCCCCTGCCTCCCTGGGATGGGTTGTCAGCTGCCCATCTCCTGACTCCATGGTGTTCTGGGCTCCACTCAACCTCCCAGTGGGCCAGAGTGAGGGCATGGGAGGCTTCAGGGTGATGCGTACAAGAGGGCACACACCCTTTTCTCAGGGAAGGGCATGGTGGTGGCCATCCCCTTTCCGGGCTGGCAGCACCACAGCAAGCTTAGCAGGAGACAAGGAGGGCAACCTTCTCATTCACCCCTTATCCAGGTAGCTAGCACATCCCAGTGTGACACATACAATCACTTAGGGATCACCTGTCCACTGCTGGTTAAGGTAGCAATCCCATGGGAAAAGGGAGATTGATCTCCCATGGAGGTCTAGTGCTGACAAGAAGGGGAGCCTGGCAGCCAGTAGTGCGGTCCCAGGCATCTGTGAGGATCTGCACTCAACCAACAAGTATCCCCATGCTCAAGGGACTGTGACATTAAGTAGCAAGAAAAAAACACTATGACAGGTCAAGAGAGACTGCAGAAGGGGAAAGTTTTATATTTCAGTACCTCCAATGGCACTTTTTTCTTGGGTTGTTTTTTTTTGGGGGGGGGGTGCCACACCTCACAGCTTGCAGGGTCCATAGTTCCCAGACCAGGGATCAAACCCCCACCCTTGGCAGTGAAAGCGTGGAGTCCTACCCACTGGACCACCAGGGAATTCCCTTTTCTTGTTTTTAAACAAGGGCTCCTTCACATTTTCATCTTGCACTGGGTCCTGCTGATTATGTGTCCATAGTAAATTTTGCTTGTGTCCCCACAAAATTCATATGTTGAAGCCCTAACATCCTCTGTGATGGTATTCGGAGATGAGGCCTTTGGGGTGATTAGGTTTAAATTAGGTCCCACCCTCACAATGAGATTAATGTCCTTATAAGAATAGGAAGACTGAGAGAAAGGCCATGTGAACACACAACAAGGCAGTGATTTTCTGTAAGACGGTGAGCAGCTCTCCCTGGGAACCAAATTTGCCGGCACCCTGATCTTGAACTTCCCAACTTCCAGAACTGAGAAATAAATGTCTTTTGTTTAAGCTGCCTGGTCTATAACATTTTGTTAGAGCAGTCTGAGCTAAGACACCAGCCCTGAAAATACACTTTAACCAAAATGTTTTCAAAATTTTTCCAAAATTCCACATCTTTTCACTGTTGAATTATTTGTCTAACTGGATGTAGCGAAGCTATTAAAGATTAAGAGTGTATGAAAAGAATGATTCCTTGTTAGCCAACCCAGTGGATGTGTTCTGTAGCTCAGCTTCACAAGATTTAACTTTAGCTTCAGAAACCACCTTTGTAATTTTTGATAAAATATTTCATGGGGTAGGGCCAGTTGTACATGAAGAGGCCACCACTCAAACACTTATAGGTGACTTAATCCTTTCTTGAAATGGTTGCAATTATGAATCCTCATTTGTATGTAACAGAAGTGTTAGCACTGAGGAGAAATACCCTAACTGGTTGAGGCTTTTTAGCCTGCATTTTCTTCTAAATAACTGAGAAAGATTTTATAAAAGGTACAGATTAAAATCTGGAATATGAGGTCATGTTTCTAGAGTATTACGGAAATAAGATATTGGAGAAAGCTTAAACAATGGCTTACAGATGAAAGACTTCTGAGGGGTACAGAAAGAACAGGAAAGTGTATCTTGGGATATGAAGAATTAATGAAGTGAAAATGATGCAGGGTATGACTCTAAGCTAATGTGATAAGATTGAATTCTAGAAGCCACAAAGGAAAATCAGTTCCATTGGTCTATAGCCACATTTTATATATCATGTGAGGTCAGAAATGACCAGGGACTGGAGAAGTAACATGGCAATATAGATTAAGTGGAAAACCCCTATCTGATCAAGATCTAAGGACCGAGTGCACAGAGTGGCATAAATAAAAAGTTAACACTGATTCTGAGGTGCAATGTCAGAGGAACAGTGGTGCCACTGAGGCACTGAGGAGACAAGCTTCTAAGAGAGATGAAGGAAAAGCTTGAGGGAGCAGAAACAGTTCTTCCCAGTGAGTGAGCCATTAGCTGAGCAGGAGAGAGTTCAGGGCCCTAGCAGCAGACCTGTTGATTTTCCACATGCAGATGAACGGGAGGCCTCCTAAAACAAAATAACAGGCATGAGCCTGCATTCATGTATTCACGCATTCATGCCTTGATTCCTCCAGCAAAAAATCCTTCCAGATGAAGGACACTGACCCCACACCCAGAAGCTCTAACTTTCCCACTGGTGAATGGCGCAGAATGAGGAGCACTTAGCACCATCAGTCATTCTTTAAACACAGAGACTATCATTCACATCTAACAAATAAAATGTAAAAGCCTTTACAAGATTGAGGAAAAGTGCTGTAGTGTTTTCTACCAAGTAGACAAATAATAAATCTCTCACTTCTTCCCTCAATTCCTCTGAGTTCTTAAAATTCTCTTTAAATATATTGTTTAATCTAAACTGACATTTTTAGCAAGAAACGGGGAGAATCGGGAGAATACACTGGACATATTAGTCACATAAACCTTTGCCAAGGTTCATAGTTAAATGGGAATTAAAAGTGGGCAATGTGTAAGGAGACACATTTAAGGTATTAGTCACAACTGGTAGTTACTATGTCTGTAAGAAGTGTGTCTACAGATATAACATTTACTGATGAGTCTACCAAATTCAAATAATTTGAAATTACTATTGTTATTCATTATAGTTTGATTTTCTTCTCAATTTTATAGTTTTAGGATATTGTATTATATTTTTTACCACACAAACTTTTAATATTATCTTACTCACTGTATTATAACTCACTATAAGTACATTTCCCAGTATTTAAATAATTGTAGTGACTTTACTGATGATATAGTTAATTGCTGATTTTAATACAAATATAGAATTATCTTTTCCATTCAAGCCTTTGAACTCTCCATATGTAATTCATACTTTGGTGATCTGGAGATTCATTCTGTTATAACGATACTATAAAGTGAACTCTATATGAAGCAGGTTCATCTTGGATTACTTCCAAGGATACTTAGGTATCAAAATGGCTTGCTTTCAAATGGCCCAACTCCAAGGTAGATTCCAGAGCATGAACTCCATGGAAATAGTACAAGGAGGCTTCCATGTAGCTGCTCTATTAAATCAAATCTGCTTCTAATTGCATAGTGTGTAATGTTTAGACTTTCCCAGATTAGTGGTTGATTTCCTGGCAAAACTTTGTAAACACCAAATAGTCAATAAATTGCCATCTATAAACCAGGAAATTTTAAATGCATACCAAATGCAATTTCCTTCTCATAAGCACCAAAATGTTTCTGAAAGGAGCTCATTTTCAAATACAAAATATAGCATGTTGTGATGCACAATTTTCCATGCATACAAACTGCTAGAAGACTACTAATTGATTACCTTACTTATTTATTTTGCAAGGAGCTTACCATAAATCCTAAGAGTGACAATTTACTTCTTCACTCTAGACCAAGCTACACTATTAATCAAGTTGGCATAGTTTGAGTTGAAAAACAAAATATTTCAGTGAGCAGTTGTTTAATGGAGAAGAAAATTTCAGTGTATTGTTCCAAGTATGATCATTTATGTAACAGTACCATCTAGTGGATTCTCTTTCACAACACAGGAAACTAACAAATTCTATGCTCTGATTCAGGGAAAGTTTAAGTTTCTTTTTAAAAAGATATTGTTGTATGTATATTTAGTAGACTTCTTACAACCTCAACAAAAGAATCTAAGCAGACATTAATAATAAAAGTTCTATTTATTAGACCTGGGATAGCTAGTCAGTATTGGTCACTTACTGTAAGTTATAATTATTTGTTATGACAAAGGTTATAATTAACTGTTATGACAAAGGTTATAATTAACTTTAGACACTTGAGCAAACAACCCACATCTTTTTTTTTTTTTTTAATTTTTATTTATTATTTATTTATTTATTTATTTATTTATTTTTGGCTGTGCTGGGTCTTCGGTTCGTGCGAGGGCTTTCTCTAGTTGCGGCAAGTGGGGTCCACTCTTCATCGCGGTGCGGGGACCGCTCTTCATCGCGGTGCGCGGGCCTTTCACTATCGCGGCCCCTCCCGTTGCGGGGCACAGGCTCCAGACGCGCAGGCTCAGCAGCTGTGGCTCACGGGCCCAGGTGCTCCGTGGCATGTGGGATCTTCCCAGACCAGGGCTCGAACCCGTGTCCCCTGCATTGGCAGGCAGATTCTCAACCACTGCGCCACCAGGGAAGCCCCCCACATCTCTTTCTTTAACTCAAATATTCACCACAGAATGCAGAATAAAAATGACTGTGGTACAGGTACTACACTGAATCCATTCTAATGTGTCATTCATTTTAAAGCAAATCATTTACAAGCTTTAGTACTACATTAATAGAAATTGATTTCTTGTGAGACACTTCACAGCTAATTGTGATGTATCTCTCTGTCAACACTGCAGTTAGGAACCACTTGTGTTGTTGCAGGAAAGAAAGTGGGGCCGGAGAGGACGGTCACATCCCAGGTCCCAGACGAGACCCTGGGACGCCACTGAGTGTCAGTTCTTAGCTTCGAGCAGGAAAGAATTCAAGAGCAAGCCATAGCGAAGTGAAAGAAGGTTTATTCAGGGAGATACACACTCCATAGACAGAGTGTGGGCCATCTCGGAAGGTGAGAGAGGTGCCAGGGTACGGGGGTGTCGGTTTTTTATAGGGGTGGGTAATTTCACAGGCTAATGAGTAGGAGGCTTATTCCAACTGTTTTGGGGAAGGAGGCAGAGATTTCCAGGAATGGACCACCACCCACTTTTTGGCCTTTTATGGAATGGCCTCAGAACTGTCTTGGTGCCTGGGGGTGTGTCATTTAGCCTGCTGATGTATTACAGTGAGTGTATACTGAGGCCCAAGGTCTAGTGGAAGTCAATCGTCTGCCATCTTGGAGCTAGTTGGTTCTAACTAGTTTTTGTCATGTCCTCAATGGCTGTCATTCTTTTAAAGGTTGTGCCCTGCCCCCTTCCTGTCTCAGTGTGGCATACATAGGTACTCAATTTTTTTTTTAATTTATTTATTTATTTTTGACTGCATTGGGTCTTCGTTGCTGCGTGCAGGCTTTCTCTAGTTGTGGCGAGCAAGGGCTACTCTTCGTTGCAGTGCACGGGCTTCTCATTGCGGTGGCTTCTCTTGTTGCAGAGCATAGGATCTAGGCACATGGGCTTCAGTAGTTGTGGCCCGCAGGCCCTAGAGTGCAGGCTCAGTAGTTGTGGTGCACAGGCTTAGGTGCTCTGCGGCATGTGGGGTCTTCCCGGACCAGGGCTCAAACACATGTCCCCTGCATTGGCAAACAGATTCTTAACCACTGCGCCACCAGGGAAGTTCCAGGTACTCACATTTTAATTTTATTTGATGAAAGTTATAATTTCACTTAATGTGAATCTTCGAGTGTGTGAGAGAGGGAAAGAGGGATGGAAGGAGTAAACAAATGACTTTGTCATCTAGTCAAATGGCTCAACATCTCCAGGCACTGGGAAGTTGCTAACTTCTGAAGCAGGGCCCATTATAATATTAGAAACTTTTTTTGTATTTTATTTACAATATTGTTAGTCTCAGGTGTACAACAAAATGATTCAGTTTCTTTTTTTTTGGATTATATTCCATGATAGGTTATTACAAGATATTGAATACAACTCCCTGTGCTATACAGTAAATCCTTGTTGCTTATCTATTTTATGTACAGTAGTTTCTATCTGTTAATCCCATATACCTAATTTGTCCCTCCCTCCCTCTCTCTCACCTTTCGTAACCATAAATTTGTTTCCAATGTCTGTGAGTCTGTCTGTGAGAAACTTACTTCTTGAATTGAACCAAATTTAATTTTCCCTTGAAGCTTCTTACCATCCAATGGTGCATGTTCTACTTTCTGCAGCCACATAGAATTGCTTCTTTCCTGCTTCCATGTGACAGTCCTAAAAATATTTGAAGAGTTACCACATTTTTTCTCTTCAAACTAAACATTGCCAGTTCTTTCAACTGTATCTCTCACAATGTGATTTTTCAATCTTCACACTACCCTGCTATCCTCCTCTACTTTTCTTGCATTTGTTTCCTTTCTTTGATGCCTCTCCTACACCTAGCATTCCCACTGAGTGTGTTGGCTGCTATAGCCTTGACTATGTCAACCTAAATAAAGAGGTAAACTGAGGCAAAGTCTAATTACCAGAAATTGAGTTTATTCAAGGATAGCAGAGGAAATGCAATTCAGGAAACGCATGCTGTAGCAAGCTACAGGCAAGTCCACTGAGGATTTGGGGTGGGCTGTATTTATGAGCATGGAGTGTAAAGAGGGAAAAGTCCGGAGTCCAGGGAGTAAATTCATTGGTTTGTGGATGGGAAGAGATTCTTAGCAGATGTTGATTGGTCAGAAGATAAGTCTTGGGTCTTCTGGAAATCAGGTATTTATGGGAAATCAGTCTCTCAGTTCTTAAATTCCATTCTTCTGAGGGTGCATGCATGAGATTACCCATCTCACATCCTCCAATTCCATTTTAGATTGGGATCCTTTCACAACTACTCAGTGAAAGTGGCCTTGTTTTGCTACAGGCCAGGTCATTCATTCTGTCTAATGTTATCTTTTGCTCTTTGGTCCTCTATATTGCTGTTATCACCTTAAAATAGTGATTTTCCATCTGTGTTTCTGGTAACCCTAGGGTTAGCAGAAGTGCCTCAGGGCAGCTCAGGAGGAGCCAACAGCCGAGTGAAAACTTCCCACATCCTTGCCTCAACTAGGCAAGTACACTTTACATTCAGCTTCTGCACAAAGTTTCATTTGAAAAGATTGTTTGGTGGAAAAAATGATTTTTAAAGCTTGAATAGCATCACCCTAGAACAGAGGTGGAATAGTACAAGGATGTCCACAAGACAGCAGGAATTCAGGGAGCCAAAGATTTATTCAGGCAAGAACATCTTGTCCCGTGAGCTCAGCTTCTTCTAAGCAGTGTACCAACTTGAGATCAATATAACAACTGCATTCAGAGGGTGTTTCCTCTGTTCTTTTTTTTTTTCCCCCAGTTTTATTGATATATGGAAAGGGTACTTCCTCAAATTCAGAATATGTGATGCTGTATTTTCATTCCTGAAGGGCAAGATGGTCAATAGCCAGTTTTATCTAGTCAAGGATAGGGTCACTATTTGGACGTATAACTTAGAACTACGTCCACGCAAAGGTTTAAGAAACTGGTTCTCAATCGTAACTACGCCTTAGAATCTCTGAGGGACCTTTAAGTAATACCAGTATCCAGCACTATTCTGAGAGATTCTGATTAAATTGGTCTTAGATATGACCTGGGTATCAGTATTTTAAAGTCTCCCAGGTGCAGGCAGAGTTAAGAACCTCTCACTGAAGATAAGACAAATTGAACATAATTTTAAGAGGAAACCATAAGTATGGAGAATCAGTGAAACTAATGGTTGAAGTGACTGAGGGATTTAATGGGGCTACAGACAGATTATTTTGTGGTGAGGGTCAGGCAAAGGGGGGAGTTATCAAAAAGTAACCATTTCATTGAGCATTTCTCTCAAGCTTCAGAGTGAACCATTTGCATATTGGGAGGGTAAGCTCATGGTACTCTGAACATGCACCTTGGCGAGATTTCTAAACCATCACTTGTGAGCAAAGACACCAGGTGGGCCACAATCAGAAGAACTATCAACCAGCTGGTGTCTGTTAAGTATAGTAGAGCTAAGCAATGTTTTGAGTCCAGAGAAATGAAAAAAGAGGGAGAACAGACTAGATCATTCAAACTACTCTCCTCCCAGAGTTCCTGAAATACTCTGCTCTGTTTAATGCTTTTTCAGTCCCTGATGCTTGATGCTCTTCCTCTCTCCACACTCTAGCATTCTGTCCCTTCTGTCTTCTGCCCAGCTGACTCCTGTACCACAAACTCACTTCCTCTCTCGATCATCGTATTTATTCCTTTATATATTACTGCTATCATTATGTTACTGACTTCAAAATCAGTATTTTCCACTCAAGCATCCCCTAAGCCCAAATCTATACATTTACCTGCCCACTAAATGTCCACCTCGATGTCCCACAAGCACAGGGAGCCCAACAACTCCAAATATCATCTCTTCTACCTCCCTAAACTGTGTTTCTCCCACACTCATATCTTATTGAAACAACACCATCCTCAGTTATCTAAGTTGTAAAATAGGAGGAGTCCTTCATGGCTGTTACCCCTTCCCCACCAACCCCCATATCAGCCAGTAAAATAATCCAGAAAAAACTCTTGATTTACTCCTTAAATGGCATTTAGTCTCTTGAGCTATATGGGCAGAATGTCATTTCATACCCTTTTGGTTGGAATTCTTTTAGCTGGGATGGCATCTTAGAACCTCTGTTTTAAGAGCTATTAATGAAACACGCATTATATAACTATGGAATTGAATACGTAAATGAAATAAAAATACATGTCTTAAGTTTTATATCTTTTTTAGAACTGCAGAACAATCAGATGCTTTTCTTAAGACATAACATGATTCTTTCCATTTCTCCTGAGTCTGATACAAAGATCAGCATTCTTTATAATCAGTACCACTGGCAGAAATCTAATACGGAAGCAGGGGAGAGGTACATTTAGTGTTTATTTATTAAAATATAATAAGAACAAGGGCTATACATAGACCAGTCTCTGTATATAGAGGACTATGGATCACCAGCCAAACAAAATTAGAATAGTATTACAAACCTTCCTTGCATCTGTCAAGGACCATGAAAGGAAATCCATCCATAACTGAAAGCAAAACTTTATCAGTCTCTTTTCTTTTCCTCTTCTTGCCAATTCTTTCATCTCCCCACCCCAACAAACTCTCTCTCCACCCAACTAGCTAGGTATGCCTGGCACACACACACTTTCATTCTCCTACTCTCATCCAGCTCTTCTTAACCTCTTCCTTTTTTTCCTTTTCCTCTAATCTTTCTGGTCTTATCCTTCTTTACCAGTTTTCCCAATTCTAGATAATTTTAAAAGCCTGGAATCAGGCTGACAAACACAGAAATCTCCTCTCTAAAGGGAGGGAAGAATCTGTGTGAGGAAAGACAAACTCACCTTTAGCTAGTAAAAGAGTGGGAGAAGACTGAGAACACTCGTTATTAATAAATCTTGTTCCCACACATTCATTTATAGTATGTAGCTGAACTGTAACATCCATACCATCTGCCCAATGACTTCTAAGTCTGGAAAGAGGCAAAGGAACTCAGGTTCAGAGTTCTATGTCTCCACCATAAAAAAAACTGCCTCGACAGAGAAAGAGAAATATCCTATGATATCACTTATTTGCGGAATCTAAAAAGAAATGATACAAATGAACGTATTTACAAAGCAGAAACAGACTCTCAGACTTAGAGGACAAACTTATGGTTACCAGGAGGGAAGGGTGGGAGGGAAGGGATAGTTAGGGAGTTTGGGATTGACGTGTACATACTGCTATATTTAAAATGGATAACCAACAAGGACCTACTGTATAGCACAGGGAACTCTGCTCAATATTATATAACAACCTAAATGAGAAAAGAATTTGAAAAAGAATAGATTCATGTACATGTATAACTGAATCACTTTGCTGTACACCGGAAACTAACACAACATTAACAGCTATACTCCAATATAAAATAAAAAGTTAAAAAACATAAACTGCCTCTATCACGTCTCGCCCACATGTGTAGAGCTGTGGATGCTCTAAACAAGTCCCTCCAGCATGTCTACCAACCACCAAAATGGAGGACAATTTCCAGAACTGGGACATGAGGAGCTTGGTAGACCTACTCCCCAGCAAAACAAACCTAAGTGGTGAAAAGTATAAAAATACAACCATTTGAAAATCTCTTGAAATTGCCCTAAGGACATATAGCAAATGAAGAAACATTTATTCAAAAATCTACTAAATCTTGATAAGAGCAGTGAGAGTCTGCGGCACTCGAGCCATGACCCACTCCCTCCTTCATCCCCAAACAGCATGAGGACAGTTCTACTCTGCGTAGGTGTGCCAGGCCCACAGGGGTCCCTGTGCCCCCAGTTCTCTGTCAGAGGCCATGGTATCTCCGCAGAAGGGGGATGCTGCCAGTATTGCTCACTCCCTGTAGCCGAGGCTCAATTCTAGGTGAGTGCACCTGAGAGCTGAGGGTGTCCTTCCTCCAACAAGCAAGGTGAAGGGTCCACCCCAAGCACAGTAGGCCAGGAATACTGAGGTTCCAACACTCCTCACCCACTCATAGGGCTGCAGCTCCATGTCAGGAGAAGCAAACCAAAAAGCCAAGGCTACTGACTCACCCAGAGCACAGCTCATAAAGTGGGGGCTTCACTGTGAATGAACTGGACAACTATCTCTACTCCCAGCTTTGGAGCAGTGACTCAGAGCTTTTGCCCAGAGGTAGAGACCACAGAGAGATTAAAAGCCAAATGTCAGTGTCTAAAAGTCTTTTCTCCAGGGCTCTTAATTTCCTTAGAGAAGAATCCTTCCATTTTCTTTCTGGGATATATCCCCCTGGTTCCAGTATTCTGGGGTCATGGAGGGAGGAGGTGGATGAGGGTCCCATGTTTCAGAATGCAGGCTTCACACGGTCTCCATGCTGTCTCAAAGAATGTCTCCAGAGACTAAACTCTTCCCTATGTGTGTAGGGGGTGTTTGGAGCAATCTCGGCAGTTTGCTTACTATATGTATTTCCAGCAATGCCACCCATCTTCAGCTTTTCCCCACATCCCCACCTTTATAGTGCATAAGTTCTCTAAATTCTGAGATTTCAACCTTCTGTGTGTGGGAATTCTCCATTTTCTTTGACGGGGGTAATCCTCCCTGAGGGCACCTAGGTTGCAGGTTTTTTGCTAGGTTAAGTCAGTTATAACACATTTATTCACTTTCCTGATGACTTCTGTACCATTTTCTGGCAGATGGAATAAACTTGCTACCCAAAGGCCATTAGCATCTTGCTTCTCTACTGTATCCTCTACCAAAGAGGTTGGACAGTTAAAAATACTTACCTTCTCATATCCCCTTGAGCTAGGGCTAGCTGAGGGGACCCTGTTCTCACCTACAAATTATAAGCAAAAGACACTAAATGGGCTGCAGGAGAGCTTTCTAAGAGAGACAGACTTAGTCCTCATGCCACTCTCTTTTCTTCCTGGAGCTGCAGGACTCATCCAAAACTCTGTGGACAGATGCCTCATGCTAGTGTATAATAGGACTTAAGAAATCATAGTGAAAACAAAAATTTTTACTTAGAAGCCACTGAAATCAGTAAAGTTCCCAGAAATAGATGCAAGTCATGGAACAACACCAGAATCTTCATTCACGGAAATTTTCAGGTTTCCTAGAGCAACCCAATGAAACATGCAAGCATTTGCTGGGGGGATTTTTACTGTATTGCCCCTTGCCTCTTTGTCTTCATCCTCCTCTCTCCTGGTGCTACTTTAGTGAATAATTTCCATTAAAGGAAGAAATACATATGCACAATCTCCCAGTTAGTCTCTTCTCTTTCTCCAAATTTTCCTTTAGAAGCAGGAAAGGTGTACCGCTGTGACCCCTGAGACTGGCTCCCTGGGGTCAGTCCCTCTTCCTGCATCAGGACTCACTGTTCCAAAAATAGATCAACCTCTGCCTAGCACATTGAAAAACAAATGTTTACTAATTATTTCTTGGAGAAGACTGGAAGGTTGTTTTACATTGAACACCTATGGTTAAAAAAACACAAAAAAAATTAAAATAAAAATCACCTTCAATGACCTCTGTTTTAATCCCATCAGTCACCAACCACATCGTTTTTCCCCTCTACACTCTTTCCCCCATCCTCCAGCTTCCCTGCCAGCCCAGCTTTCCGATTTTTTTTCTTTTTCTTTTTTGGCTGCGTTGGGTCTTCGTGGCTGCGTGCAGGCTTTCTCTAGTTGCGACAGGCAGGGGTTACTCTTCATTGTGGTACGTGAGCTTCTCATTGTGGTGGCTTCTCTTGCTGCAGAGCACGGGCTCTAGGTGCGTGGGCTTCAGCAGTTGCTGCACGTGAGCTCAGTAGCTGTGGCTCGCGGGCTCTAGAGTGCAGGCTCAGTAGTTGTGGCGCACGGGTTTAGCTGCTCTGCGGCATGTGGGATCTTCCCGGACCAGGGCTCGAACCTGTGTCCCCTGCATTGGCAGGCAGATTCTTAACCACTGTGCCACCAGGGAAGTCCCAGTTTTCCTATTTTATGCAGAGTAATTTATTTCCTGTCTGCTTCTCATCTTCCCATGCATCAGCTAATCTCTTAAACAAAAATCCATTTTTAGGATACATCCTTCTTAGAAATGAGTTTGTGAGAGGGCTGTAAATAAGAATTTTGTCTTGCCATACCAGGGCCATAGATTTTGAAATTGTTGTTGAATTTATTTTACTCATCCTCCCTCTGTGTATGGCAACATTCCTCCTCTCTCCTGCATTCCTCAACTCTTCAAACCTTGTTTTCTTCTCCATAGTTCCTGCTTCTTTTTCTTTTATTATTTCTATCTTTTTCACACTTTCATAACTTACTTCTCCCCTTCTCTTGGCAGTGGAATGTGGGTGAGAGCATGATGGGGGGCTGGTAAGGGAAAAGGGGGTGATGGTGAAGGGAGGGCTGCTGGATAAGGGGCACTAGGGTGATGGGCAAAGGCACTGTCTTGGACAGGCTCCCAAGGGGCAGAATGGAAGATCGGGTTTGGGGTATACATGACTTGTCGAAGGAATGCACTCAGAGAAAGCATGCAGGGCTAGGAGTGAAGCTGGAAAGAAAAGAGCAAGCAAGTACGTGGTCTCAGGCATAGACTGACTTTCGCTTGATGCATGGGGAGAGAGCTCTGGAGTAGAAATCACACCCAAGAACCTTTTGTGTGAAGGATCAATCATTGGCTGTGTGCTTTGCGGGTGGGTGGGCTATGTAGGGCTAAGTCCCTGGGCAAAACTCTGCCAGGGCAATTCTCTGGAGAAAAGGGGCAGCAGTGAGTTCTAAGCAGCCAAACGTCATAGAGCAAGAGGATGGGTGGGTGCAGTAAAGGGGGTCTAGGTGGGGCACTGCACAGTCTACTACAAGAACTGACATCTATTTATTAAGGAAGAGCTGCCTCTCTTTCAGTGATTATGTGATTATGTGTCAGGCACCGTGCTCAAAAATATTCTTGCAAAAAAAAAAAGTTCTTATAGTTTCTCATTTAATCCTCACAACAGTATGGAGAGATAGATAACCGTTTCCTCCTTTTGCATATGAAGAAACTAATGCTAAGAAACATTAAATAATATATGAAGTTACAGCTAGTAAGAGACAGAATCTGGATTAGAATCTAAGTTGATTTACTCTAATGACCAAGCTGTGAACCATTGTTTGGTCCTAATAATAACTGTATGAGTATTATATCCCCAACTTACAATTAAGTTTGATTCAGGTCCATTCATGTACCTGTACTTAGGTACCTGGCACACAGTAAGCACTGATGACTGGCACAGAAACAGGTAATTAAAACAGCATGATAGAATACTCAATATCATTAGCCGTCAGGGAAATGCAACTCAAAACCATATGAGATACCACTTCACACCCACTAACATAGCTAAAATTTTTTTAAAAACCAAAAACAGACAATAACAAGTGTTGGTAAAGATGTGGAGAAATTAGAATCCTCCTACACTGCTAGAGAGATTCTAAAATCCCCCACTTTGGAAAACAGATTGGCAGTTCCTCAAAATGTTAAACATAAAATTACATATGACCCAGCAATTGTACAATTGTTATAATTCTACTATCTCCTATAATATATATAGATATAATATATCCAAGAGAAATGAAAACACATGTCCACACAAAAATTTGTTCACAAATGTGCTTTAACAGCATTATTCATAATAGCCAAGGGAGTTCCCTGGTGGCCTAGTGGTTAGGATTCTGGGCTTTCACTGCCGTGGCCGGGTTCAATCCCTGGTCAGGGAACTGAGATCCTGCAAGCCAAACGGTGTGGCAAAAAAAAAAAAAAAGAAGCCAAAAAGTGGAAAAAACTCAAATGTCCACCAATTGATGAACAGATAAACAAAATGTGGTAACTAACAAACTAATACATGCTACAAAGTGGATGACAGAAAACTGCACAAGGTCCTAAAAGAAGCATAGATGAGGGGTGTAGTGGGTATCAGTATGGATGATTTCAGCTGAAAATGAGAGAAAACCCAATTTAAGCTGGATTCAACAACAAAGGGATTTATTATCTTACACATGAAGGAGTCTGGAAGGACAGTTCCAGGTGGTTAAGTCAGCCACTCAGTGGGATCTTTAGCATTCCAATTGTTTGCATCTTTCTGTTCCTCCATTCTCCTATTGGCCTTTGCCCTCAGGCCTGACCCCTTATGATCACAAAGTGTTTGCCACAGCTCCACATGTCACTTCCTCACCAGCAACATCCACAGACTAGAAGGGAGAATATCCCTTTTGGATCCCTTTTGAAGAGTGAGATATACTTTCCCAGAAGCTCCCAGCAGACCTTCCCCTCACGTGTTGGTAATCAGAATTGCATCACTTGATCATTCCCAAAACAGTCACTTGTAAGGGGAACAGAATTAGTACTATTGGCATAATGCAGTCAAAATTCAACCCCTGGATCCAGGAAGAGGCCCAGCCACCGCTGATGCTAAAAAATCAGAGTGTCATTTGATGGAAAGAAGGGAGGATGTGTGGAAGCAATCAACATCTGCCACAGTGGGAAACAAGGAAGCGATCCAGATAAGGCAATCCCTGAGCTAAACTTTAACATGCTAGCAGAGATGTGGTAGATTGGGTGGACCCAGGAAGGAGTAGCTTGAAGAGCAGGCAGGGAAAGAGGGCATTCTAGGAGAAGGCGGCAGAATGGGCAAAAGCATAAGGACAAGGAAGAGAAGGAAAAAATATGAGGTATTCACTGAAGTATAAAATAATGAAAGATGGGGTCACGAGCCAGCAAACAAACTAAGTTTGTCCGTCTATGAGAAAAAGTTTATGAAACTAGAAGAAACAGGTCATACTTGCCTTGGATTTCTCTGTTCAGTAAATGACCAAAGCTTCCCTAAGAAATCAAAATAAAAAATGAAAAAAGAAAAAACTCACAAGTGTAGATAGTAGCGTTAAACCAATACTCCTATTTTTCCAAAGCATATCTCCCTCCCTCCTTCCTTCCCTCCTTCCCTCCCTCCTTCCCTCCCTTCCTCCCTCCTTCCCTCTCTCTCTCTCTCTCTCTCTCATGCCAACCACCACCCCATCTTTCTTTAAAGAAGCAAAGGCATGCAAGCTTGGGCCAGACCTTTCAGTATCCTGTGTTCACTGGACTGCCCACTTCATGGTGTGGTTTGAGATGAAGTGAAGACTCTTGCCATAAGATATCCCATTGTATGTGAGCTCCTTTTCCTCTAAAGCATTTCTGATGTAAGGTTTCCTAGCATGGCTATATGTTCTACTTTGACTGAGTGCTTTTAACTTGGAAAGTGGAGATGGCTTAGAGAAATTCAGAAGGGAGAAATGAGGCTACCTGTCAGTAAAACTGAAGCCCATTCCTAATGGGTAACTTTGGCCTCATGGTGCTCCTATGAAATGTTAACCTGCCTAAAACTTCAACAAAATCCAACTCCCTTCCCCCTCCACTCTTTTGTAATCTAATAATGTGAGCTGTGACTAGGATCCCACTCCTGAATCTGGTAAGGTATCTCTAACCAATTGTAGCACTGTTTCATATTCAGTCTAGGTGTGGCCTCACCATCTTCCAGGCTCAATGCTCTACAAAGCCAAAAACTATTTGTCAGACTTGGTATGAAAAGTAAAATCAATTTTCTGTCCTATATTAGTCACAGTTAGGCAGTCCCATCTGCAGGAACAGAAGGGATAAAGAGGGCAGGAATTCGTTATGTTATTATATAGGCCTCCCAAGTAGAGGAACTTTATTTATTTACTTTATTTAAGTGCAGACAAAAAGTGAAAGAGAATAGGACCAAGGTGGAAGAGCTCTTCTCTGGTTGGAGTGGTCAGGAATCACTGTTTTGACAATGTTGAGGACGGCTAATCTTTGTATTCAAGCCAAAAAAGCCATTTATACCAATAGTCGTGATATACTGAAACTAATTAATACTGTATCCCAGGTCACTCCAGGTGACATTGCAACTGTATCAGAAAAATAGGAGAGACAGATATAAAAAATTTTCAAGTTCCCCACAAGAGAAGTAAAACCCTATAATCACTGAAAACTTCTAATTTAATAAGGAGAGAAAGCAGATTAAAACATTTACAGTTCATATCTGCCAAACAGAATTAACAACTATGCACTTTAAAACTCTCCCTTCATTGGGGAATTAGGTGCAATAAAGCCTGACACATCTTGTCTCAACCATGAAATAAAATGATCATCTGCTTCTCTATCATTTATTTCACACAGAGGACCCACACCAATAAAGCTCTGATTTTATAGACCTATAAAGGAAGATAAAACCCATAAAACATACTGTACACTTTTATGGCTTAAAGATTTGTCTCTCAGAAAGGTGAACCAAATATTTACAAACAAGCCTATCTCATTATCTTTTTTTTTCAGACTGATTTTTTTCACAATACAGTAATTCCCTGTGCTTCTGTAGGTCAGAGTCCAGCAATGCTTTAGGTATCTGAGCATGATCATTGTAATCAGAACTTCCTTATTAGGAGGAAAACGTTCTTGGCGCTGTTGCCTATCTGGAGGCAGCCCTGAGCTTACAGAAGAAAAAATTGTCAGCCCCTCCCCTACACGCTGAAGCAGGAGGAAAGGATGGGACCTGAGATCATAATCCAGGGTAGGAAATGTTGCTTCCCAAAAAGACAGACAGCCTCTCTTTTGGAATCAGCACTCACTTTGGGGGATTCTTTTCCTGAATCTTTGACCCTTTGAATTCTTTCAATTTGACAGAAATTTCCTTAATAACGCTACAATCCAGGCCCTGGAGAGATAATCAGGCCTCTCAAGGAGCTTATTGTCTGGGAGGGAAACAGATGACCACAGTACAGTCTGTTAGGAGTGAAACAGAAGTGGGCACAAGCTGTAGTGGAGGATGTGGATGAGGTCAACCCTTTTGGAGACAGGTAGCATTGTGGAGATTCTGTGGAAGGGGTCCAGAAGATGATTCAACATCATTGAAGTGACGTATTATGTTGTATTAAATACTAACATTTTATATCTGTTAATGAGGTTGCAAAAATATAGACTACTTAATTTTAAGAATAATAATGATTATGTTTTCTCATAAAAGCATATAGGAAAGTATTACCTGTAAGAAACCACACACCTTGACCCTAATGTCACCATAGACAGGTCTCTAATTCCTTCTCCATCTATCCTTTCACAGGATTCCTACCCTGGATGGGGATGGAGATCAGAAAATGTGATTAGAACGATGGGGGGAGAAGGAATAAAAGTGCCAGGTTTAAAGGAGGAAAGAAGTGACTATAGCCTCCCTTTCCTGACTTCAAATTTCCCATCTACAGCAGCCTAAGCTGAAGAAAGAAAGAAAGATTTAACTTTAAATCAAGATTAAACATTTTACTATGACTTGGGACTGGAAAGCATCATTGGTTATCTGAAAATAATGAGAAAAGTTATAGGAGGCCTTAAATTTCATTCAAGGGCAAAGAAAAAACTAGCCCCACAGAACAATAAAAGTAGTAGACAAAAATAAAATTGCTTCATGATTCAACTCCAAAGCAGTACGTGTTCAACATAAGATATTTAGATGAAGTGCAAGAAAGAAAGGGAGGAAAGAAGAGAGGGAGGGAAGGAAGGAAGAAGAAGGAAAAGAAAACTAGAAGGGGAGAAGAGTAGTTTTAAACCACAGTAAAGGAAAACTTCCCAAAAGTAGAATAAAAAGGAAAGTCAAATGGGAGGAGAAAAAAGATAAGAAAACTAGAGAATCAATGTAAGCATTCTAACATCCAACTAACATGATTTCAAAATTAAAAACAAATGACAGCCATATGATTCAGCAATTCCACTTCCGGGTATATATCCCAAAAGAATTAAAAGCACGGACTTGAAGAGATATTAATACATCCAAGTTCACAGCAGCATTATTCACAATAGCCAAAAGATAGAAGCTACCCAAGTGTCCATCAACAGAGGAATGGATAAACAAAATGTGGTATATACATACAAAGGAATATTACTGAGCCTTAGAAAGGAAAGAAATTTTGACACACGCTACAACATGGAAGAACCTTGATGATATTATGCTAAGTAAAATAAGCCAAACACAAAAAGATAAATATTGTATGATTCTACTTATACGATATTAATGGTTAATTTTATATGTCAACTTGCCTAGGCCATAGTACCCAGATATTTGGTCAAATAGTCTGGATGCTGCTGTGAAGGTATTTTTTAGATGAGATTAAATGCACCATAATGTGAGTAGGCCTCATTCAATCCAATGAAGGCCTTAAGAGGACAAGGACTGACTTCCTCCGAGGAAGAAGGAATTCTGCTTCCAAACTGCCTTCAGAATCAAACTGCAACATCAATTCTTCCCCACACCTCCCACCAGCTGGCTTTGCCAGCCCCCACAATCATGTGAGCGAATTACTTAAAATAATCTCTCTCAATCTTACTCTCTCTATACACACACACATACACACACCCTATTGGTTATGTTTCCCTAGAGAACCTTGACTAATACAATAAGGTGCCTAGAACTGTCAAATTCATGGACACAGAAAATAGAATGGTAGTTGTCAGGAGCTGAGGGGAGTGAGGGATGGCAAAGTACTGCTTAATGGGTACAGAGTTCCAGTTTGCAAGGTGAAAAGAGTTCTGTGGATGGAAGGAAGTGATGATTGCACAACAATGTGATTGAACTTAATGATACTGAACACCACACTTAAAGATGGTAAAGATGGTAAATTTTATGTTATGTGTATTTTACCACAATTAAAAAAAAAAAAAAAGGCTACCAAGAGCCACAATCAAGGTATGCCATTGTGAAATTCCAGAGCATCAAGGTTAAAGCAAAAATTATAAAAGCTTTCAGGAAAAAATATATATATAAAAGGTCAGTTATAAAGGTTTGGAAATTAGAATGACTAAGTTAGACTTCTCAAAAACAACGATGGAATCTGGAAGCAATGTTTTTAAAATTTTGAGGAAAACTGTCTTCAAGCTAGATTTTTATACTTAGCCAAAATATTAATCAAGTACAAGAGTAAGTTTAAGATATTTGTTAAGACAGGCTGAAGAATGTTCTCCACCAAAATAAGTAAAACGAGAAACAGACTTAGTATCCATAAACAGGGATCTAAAAGGGTGACAGAGAATATTCTTAGAGGATGGCTGTGCACCAGGCCTAGAGACAGGAAACGTGTGGGCTCAAGAAATGTCTCCAGAGAAAAAGAGAATCTGGTGAATATCTGATGAGTTTGTCCATATGCAAAATTGTATTAAGAGAAGTTACATATATCTGCCTGAGTGGTTGAAAAGATCTCTCTCTTACTCCTCCCGCTGAAACCAAGCAGGACCCTACAGAGCCTACTGGGTACAAAAGCCCTTCCATGTCCCCCATTTCTTGTTTGTAGAAAGCGGCTTTAGTCTCCTAGGCTTTCCCTGAGTTCCAAAGAGCAGACTCAAGCAGTTATTAATTAGGGAAGTGAGAGAATGCAGAAACAAAGGAAAAACAGTCAAGAAACAATAGTTCAACATCCTAATTCCTCCTCAAGGGATATACATAACAATATGACACAAATCTTTGAGTTGTTCTTCAGGCACTAAGACCCCACCCAGGTAGAAGATGTTGACGACATGCTGAGCACAAGCACATAGACCCCAGACTGGTAGGAACCAGAAGATTGATGATTAAGATCCCTAAAGACCATCCTGCTACCTCACCACCAACCAATGAGAAGAAAGTCCTGCACCCTGCAGCCCTCACACCAAATTTTGCCTTTAAAAACCCTGCCTGAAAGCCATCGGGGAGTTCATGTCTTTTCAGCATGAGCTGCCTGTTCCCCTTGGTGGGCCCTGCAATAAACGCTGCACAACCTGGTGTCAGTAAATTTGCTTTGCTGAAAGGCAGGCAAACGGACAAAAGTTCAGTTCAGTAACACCTCCCTCCTTCTCTCACTCTCTCTCTTCCTCTCTCTCCACTTTTTCCTATTTATGTTTGTGTGTATATATGATATGCAGATGTGTGAAAATATATCTATATAAATATTTTTATATATTTGCATGTACATACAAACAAAGCAAATGAAAAATCAAGTTATTAACTTCAAGATAAACCAAAAAAACTGTACAGAAAATAAAAACAAATAGTGAAAGAAAGCAACGAAGTTAGGCTGAAGAAAAACATTACTTCAAAGTGTTAAATCCTCATCTCTCATAATAGGCAATGAATAGATAACGTACAGAATTAATATATTAAGACACTGCAGTATTGTTTTAAACTATGGAGGTAGATACCAAAAGAAACAGGCAAAAGAGTTAAAAGTGTTTACCTCTGGGAAACTGGACTGGGGATTAGGAAGGGGTGAGTCCAATAGGTTGATTTTTTTTTTTTTAAGTCTTTTAGCTTTATTTAAATGTTAAACCCCTGTTAGAAAATTTAAAAATTTTAAAATTATATAAGGACCATACACTTGTAAGAATGGGCAAAATCCAAAATTTCCTCCCCTCTCTACCAGGAAGGACAGAAGTTAATCACCAAAGAAAACTGTAGACAGCACCAGAGGAATCTACATAACAAACCTTGCTAAAACTAGTCTTTATCTTCCATTAATTTCCCCACATATTTGCCTTCCCACAATTTGCCACCCTAGAAGCACAAAGTCCTTTTCCTTTGTCTTGTCACTTCTCTAAAAATTTACTGCTCTTCTGTTTAAGATGATATATAACCCCAAGTTCTAACCACACCTTAGAGTTTCTCATTTCTGAGGGCTCCCACATGTATGCACAATGCATATGTTAATAAACTTGTTTTTCTCTTCCTAATTTATCTTTTGTCAGTTTAATTTACAAGCCCCAGCTGGAGAATCTAGGAGGGTAGAGGGAAAAAAGTTCAGTTTTTCCTCTCCTACAGCTACTTACTGTATGATTCCAACCAAATGACATTCTGGAAATGACAAAACTGTGGAGACAGTAAAAAGATCATTGGTTGCCAGGGGTTAGGGGGGAGAAAAGGATGAACAGAAGGAGCACAAAATATTTTTAGGGCAGTGAAACTGCTCTATACGATACTATAATCTTGGATACATGTCATTATACATTTGTCCAAACCCATAGCACGTACACCACCAAGAGTGAACCCTAATGTAAACAATGGACTTGGGTGATAATGAGGAGTTAAGGTAGGTTCACCTAGTGTAACAAACGTACCACTCTGGTGAGGGATGTTGATAGTGAAAAGAGGTTTGCATGTGTGGGGGCAGGGGATGTATAGGAAACCTCTGTACTATACCTTCTGTTCAATTCTGCTGTGAACTTAAAACTGCTCTAAAAAAATAAAGTGATTTTTTTTATTCTTCCCTTCCTCTTTTGTTCTCTTCTCTTGTGTTTCTTGCCAAGAGAAGTTCCTTTAGCATTTGTTGTAAAGCTGGTATGGTGGTGCTGAATTCTCTTAGCTTTTACTTGTCTGTAAAGCTTTTGATTTCTCCATCGAATCTGAATGAGAGCCTTGCTGGGTAAAGTATTCTTGGTTGTAGGTTTTTCCCTTTCATCACTTTAAAAATATCCTGGCACTCCCTTCTGGCCTAAAGTGATTTTTTTTTAACGTATACTGCAAGAAGCATGTCAAGAAAAAAATTATACAGGAACTACTCTAATTGTGGTCTTCATGTAGGAGAGCATAACCAGGTGGAGCCAATGAGGAGTCATGAAAAGAACAGAGACTAGAGAGTTTGGCTCCAGCCTTGAGTCAGCACTTCACCATCTGGGTACATCTTGGGTAGATCAGTTTCCTCTTCGGGGTCCATATTCTTCCACTGAGCCACTAAAGCCACACTAGACCCATGTGTGTTTGATTAATCATGAACCTTACAAAAGGATATATTGAAAAAAATAATTTGTGGTCAAATAACTTTGGGAAGAACAATATAACTGAACTGTCTCTTGGAGACACCAATCCACATTAACAATTTAAAGGGGGTGTGAAATCTTAAAGAAAGCTTTCTATTTTTTTTTTAACCTTCTTCATAAATCTCTTGGACCATGTGCTTTCCTCACCATGTTTTCTCTTTGAACCTATGGACAGGTCTCTAAACTACTGTTCTGTGAAAAACATAGGGAAACGTTACTTCTCCTAGTCAATTCAGGCTGCTATGGCAAAATACCATAAACTGGGTGGCTTATAGACAACAGAAATTTATTTCTCATGGTCTGGAGACTGGAAGCATGAGATTAGGGTGCCAGCTTGGTCGGGTTCTGGTGAGATCCCTCTTCCAGGTTGCAGACTGCTAGCCTTTTATTATGTCCTCACATGGAAGAAAGAGGGCAAGAGAGCTCTCTGGAGTCCCTTTCATGAGGGCACTAATCCCATTCATGAGGGCCCTACCCTCATGACCTAATTACCTCCCAAAGGCTCCGTCTAATAATACCATCATAATGGGGGTTAGAATTCAACACATGAATTTGAGGTGGACACATTCAGTCTATGACACTACCCTAAGATAATTTCTAAGATGAATAGTTTAAGATTCCTTTGTTATATAAGATTCCACGGCAATACTCAAACAATGGCTCTTGGATACATGTGGGAAAATGTACGTACTTAAATCATTTCTTTCTCTGACTTATTTCTTCAGTGCTGTGAAATAACTTTATAAGAAGTCATTTAATATGAGGTTATGAATGTCATTTGCAGAAATAAAATTCCCATAAAATGAATGATCATTTCAAAGCACAGCTTGGATCAACAGAATTGTTTTATATAAAAGTTTTTATGTAGCATAAGTTACATAGTAAATTTCTTCTTATCTAAAAATGAATAAAACACACACACACAGAGGCACTGCCAAAGTGTCATTCAGTGTTTTAACAAAGAACAGAACCAAGTCAGTCCTTCCTAGGCAAATAGCAAATCTTCCTCTTTTGATAAAAACAAATCTGACTAAAGAAAATATAATGTATTATTTCAAGCTGTAAACTAATTGTCTTATGAATTTTTGAACAGAGCTGAGGAGAGCCTCTATCTGTCAATGTCACAATGTAGAAAACATTGCTACCTAGAAGCAGAGAGAGAACCTTATTAAAATGCAGTCGATAAGCAGCGTCCGTCATAGATCACAGAGTGCTGAGAGGAGCTCTTGTTTTAATGCCCTGCAAACTGTGGGAGCAGATGCTGTTATTGGCTCAGGAGAGTCATCAAGGAAACATAAATATGAAATACCAGTTATGCAAGAATGTTTAGGGGCCTTGTGGAAGCAACGGGAGCAGGGGCTTCAAAGCATATCTATCAGGATAAGGCACGAGAGAGAAGTCTGAATTTATAACCGTCATCAGCTATAGAAGATGCCGGAGACCTTGACATCATTAACAACAACTCCGAGTAGATCTTTCCCCTGGGGGAAGTATCTATTGGTCTACTTTCAGTCATTATTCCCAATTTTTCCAATTAGGATTACATGAAAAATCCAACCTGCCAGAATTAACATTCCATAGAGGTCTGTCTTCCCAAAATCACCACCAGAACCAAGAAAAAAAAAGGTATCCCTGTCCAGGTCAATTTAAAAATAAATTGCCATCTGCCACTGGCAGGAAAACTTCATTGGCCACAGAACAAAGAAACTATTCCAAAGCCATTGCTGAGTACCTGCTGCAGCAAAGAATAAAAACCAAGTGTCCACACAGGCTCTGGGGCTCATAGTTATTAATACAAAACACACATATTTTCCACTTCATTAGGGTTCAGTCAACTAATCTTTTGTTTTCTCTGGATCCACAGGCACACAATTAACTTGAAAATAATACTTTCTCTAAATTTTACCTTTTAGGTTAAAAAAAAAATTATACATCCAGTTCTTGGTAGAGACTAGAATAAACCAACCTGGTAAGACATCAAGTAGATAAAAATTATCAAGCAGGAAAAAATATTATTAGATGTTAATGACTAAAAACTAAAAACCAAAGAGTACAAAAATTAAAAGCAAGAAACCAAGCTTTTATCCTGTGAGGCAACTGTATTTTCACTTCCAATGTGCCACGTGGACCACCAGCCCCCTCTTCACTCCTATACTGTGAGGCACCATGGAATTGACCATTAACATTAACATGGTCTATAAGCCCCAAATTCTAACTACCCCTTTGAGTTACTCATTCTGAGCACTCCCATGAGTATGCATGGTTTTTTTTCTCTTGCTAATGTCTTTTGTCAGTTTAATTTGCAAGCCTCCAGAACTAAACATGAGAGGGTAGAGGACAGAGGTCCAATTTGTTTTGGGGTGAATTTGGGGAAAATTCTACTCAACATGAACACACACAAATTCAAAAGTTCATGCCTCCTTTTGCATGCCCTCAAATCCCCTATTATTGGTAGCACATGGCCAAGGTGTTTGGTGCCTCAGATGAGGAAAACATTTAAATTATGGCAGCTGTCTCCGGATCCAAGGTTGAGGAATAACTTATCTAGGAGCAGACTGTCTTGTTAAGTGGGCTATCATTTGAATGGAAGCTCTTTTTGTGATGCAAGTAAAAGGCAGGCATGCAGCCAAGTCCTGGGACAAACCTGTGAGGCTTGATAAAGGCCCTCCCACCCAAGACCCCTTTGTATGTAGCACTCAGGAGAAGTTGACAATTTTATTCAAGGATCCCAAGACCCCTGGGAGGGAAGATACTTAAGCCCCACATGACCCAGGTAGATCAGAGTGGCTCAGCGTGTAGTCCACTGGTGGGAAAAGATATCAAGAGCCCCAAAGTGGAATCACTATGGGGGGATGAGGAGTCTGAGCTGGTAGTCAGCAGAGCAGGTTTGACTAAAAGGCAAAGTGTGGTGTGGAGAAAGAATGTTTCCGGCCATTCCAGTAAACAACAAATGTTGCCCACCACCAAGCCATTAGCCACTGCAGCCGCCATGATGGTACACCCTGAGGGGAATTCAGGATGGAGAAAAACAGGATACTGACCCTAGATAGTCAAGATGCATATCATGGGAATAATTTCAATGAGCCCAGACTCTTGCATCTTCCCATACATAGAAAAGCACAAAAACATTAACTTGAGATGTCTGGTTTTTATGATTAGCAGTAATCTTTTTGTTTGACTACATGGGTTTTGGGTTTGTTTGTTTGTTTTCAGCAAAAACTCCTATATATCTTGGTTCTTCCCTTATACCTCATTGGAATAGTTCCTCAGAGCTATTTGGCAGTCTATATCCCGGGCTATAGTCCTCAGTAAGGTCCCCAAATAAAACATAACTCTTGACTTCTAGGTTTTGCATTTTTGTTTTTTTTCAGCCAACAGTGGGAACTGACCCTAGCACAGAGTGGGGCTGACTGTGGAGCCCATCTGGATCCACTGAGGCACAGTGTTAGGCTGTGGGGAAAACAGCTGATCATGTCAACATAAGCTTGGAGACCAAGCCAGGGTACTAACTTCAGCCTTTGCAAGGATCCATGCCAAAAAAGGCATCACTGAAGGAATAGACAAAAGTCCATCAGGCTGTGCAAGATACTCAGCAACAGAACTCAGCAACAGCATCTGAACAGGCAGCTAACAGGCTGACTGGACTTCCCACCTTGCTCTCTGTCTGGCGTGAGGAAAGACAGAAGCTTTGGTCCAAGGGTTCCTGGACAACTGGGAAGGGCATTAAAAAGCCACAATGGGAGACACTTGATTTCTTGACAAATAAGGTATGTGAGGATGAAGAGTATGAAGTGATGTTTTTCCTGAAGCAGGTGAAACAGGTCAGATTCATTTCAGAAAGATCATGAGTTAATAAATTATGCATATCTAATAACTGTTAATTTAAATAAAACTGTTCATCACTTTTAAATGATGAAAACTAGCAGTCATACCCACCCACCCCCCAACATGAGGGAAAAGAAAGTGCCACCAATTTGAGAAAAATTATTTTTCTAATTATTTTTCCTTTTTGGAAATAGAGAGATGTCAATTTCAACATTATAACCAGGGTAAACAATTTTAAAATGAGTACGGAAACTACCTGAATTACATGCTTCTCTTTCAAGGTTATTTTCACAGGATATGGCACCATTTTCTAAGGTCTTTGGAATCTTACAAGTTCCCTTTGTTTCAATTTTGCTTCCAAGGGCAGATTTATATTAGCAGGAAACAACAAGTTAGCAACAATTATTAATATTCACAGAAATCTATTTATTACACAAAAAAAGCGAGATTGTGAGTCTAATAAACGTTTCTAGTGCTTTATCAAATTAGATTATTTGACTGCTTTCAACGGTACAGAAAGTTCTCTCTCCCCCAGAAGCTACAGCGTAGAAAGAACCTCTCATTCTCCTCTTTTTGAGCCTCCTTCATTAAACAGAAATGCTTGCACTCACCAGAACTGTAAGCAAAAATCAGGCTGTAGATCAATTTTACTGGTAGAAACGGGGCGGGAAATGAATACAGTCTTAGATACGGATAAAAATGGATAGAGCGGGCTTCCCTGGTGGCGCAGTGGTTGAGAATCTGCCTGCCAATGCAGGGGACACGGGTTCCAGCCCTTGTCTGGGAGGATCCCACATGCCGCGGAGCAACTGGGCCCGTGAGCCACAATTACTGAGCCTGCGCGTCTGGAGCCTGTGCTCCGCAACAAGAGAGGCCGCGATAGTGAGAGGCCTGCGCACCGCGATGAGGAGTGACCCCCACTTGCCGCAACTGGAGAAAGCCCTCGCACAGAAACGAAGACCCAACACAGCCATAAATAAATAAATAAATAAAATATTTTTTAAAAAAATAAAATAAATAAATAAATTTTTTTTAAAAATGGATAGAGCAAGTACTAAGTGAAATAAGGAAAATAAAGCATTAATCTTTCATTTTACTAGGTTGGGAATTTTAAGATTACTTTGAATGACATACAAATTAGATAAACCAGAAAAATATGCGTACACGGCCTCCAAGCATTTTAAGAGACAGAGAGATCATAGGCAAAGAGAGATGGAGACTCCTCTCCTAGAATTTTATTTCATCAGTACTACCCAGGTTTGGGGGTTTGGGGGTTTTTAATTTGTTTTGTTTTGTTTTACTTTTATAAAAAGAGAAAGAATATAAGAAGAGAAAGTTGTGAATACAATTTTCCTTTATTAGCTCTGCAAGTTTGGATAATTTACCTCAAGCTCTCTGAGCTGCAGCTTCATCCATAAAGATGAGAAAACAGCTATTCTCTTCAGGTCTTCTGAGTGAGTGGCTTCCTCACTTCACTCTCCTAACTTCAGGCCCCCTGGCCATGCTACACCACAGGAGCCCTCTACACATCCTTTCACCACTGTCTCTATGGCCAAATGGCTCAGTCTTAGTTCTCCAGTTTTCCAATCCCAAATTCACAAAGGAGAAAAATGCTTGGCCCAGCTCACCTTTTCACGTGAGGCTACAGATCTTGGGGGCATTATTCCTAAGTCATGTATTCTCCCCTCACACAGTCAACTACAACTGATGTGGGAGGACACAAGATCCTGTTGCTGGTTTAGCAACAGCAGAGAAAATTTCAATAGAAGGGAAGGTGGAAGGGGCAGTCAATGATCAATAGCTCTGGGCTAACAAAATATTTTAAAGCTTCGATTAAAATATCTTAGAACTGCATTTAGAATATGTTTCTTAGGTTTCTTTATCACTTTTCAATACTAAACAAATTCTGAAGTATCTTCTTCTGTATCAGTGAAATTAAAAAATGAAGTTCCATAAAATTCAAATGCAGAACGAAAAGTCAAGGCAATTCAAACAAATTTTGAGAATTTTAGTCACTTTAGAATATCATAGTTTGAGATCTGATAGATAATATGATAATGAGATCAGTCTGATCTCCCAGTCTCATCAGGGGATCAGTCTGGGAGTTCAGCAGGCTCCCCATGCCCGAGTGGGTGGGGCAAACGCCCTCCACACTCCTCTCCTGCTCCTCCCGCAGGGCCCCTCCTGCCTGCCTCTCCTGATCCGCCCCCCCCACCCCTCTTCCCTCCGAATGCCCCCAGGACCCACACAGCCTGGTGGAGGCTTTGGAGTGGGAGGAACCGGCTTGGGAACTCAGCAGGCTCCCTGGCCTGAGTGGGCCAGGCGATTGCCCTCCGCTCCTCTCCAGCTCTTCCCCGAGAGACCCTCCCACCTGCCTGTCCTGATCTCCCTGGCCTCAGGGGTGCCGATCCTGTCTGGCCTCCACTTCTCTTCCCCCCTCAGTCCCCCTACGTCCTACTGGTTCACTCTGGGGTTCCTCCCGTCTCCTTGGGCGTTAGAGTCCCCCACCAGCGGCTGGCAGGCACCCTAGTTGTGGGGACACGCTAACTCTGCCTCTTCCCACACCACCATCTTGACTCCGTCTCACCCTGTGTAAATTTAGAAAAGTATCTTATCTATTTAAAAAAAAAGGGGGGGGACTATTTTTTTTTTCTTATTCAAATGCACTATTCAACAGTTTATAGAAAAGAGCTACAAGCTCTGTTTTACATTTCTGCAAAATAATAATAAAAATAAAAACTAACGTTTACTGATAGCTTACTATATGCCAGGCTATGTGTTCTAAACACATTGCATAGATTGTGTCATTCAAGCCTCAAAACAGCACCATGAGGTAGATCCTACTGCAATACCCATCGTACAGATGAGGAGGCTGAGGCCCAAAACAGTCATGTAACTTTCCTAAAATCATACAGATAATAAGTGATAGAGCCAGGGAGTCTGTTACCAGAACCTAGGCTTTTAACTACTCT
The DNA here is from genome assembly GCF_949987535.1 of Balaenoptera acutorostrata. NCBI lineage: Eukaryota > Metazoa > Chordata > Mammalia > Artiodactyla > Balaenopteridae > Balaenoptera > Balaenoptera acutorostrata. The sequence continues at coordinate 66,979,014 of NC_080075.1, forward strand.
GTCATAGATATAAAGAGAACAGTTAAAACTACCCTGCTGGGACTTCCCTGATGGTGCAGTGGTTAAGAATCCACCTGCCAATGCAGGGGACATGGGTTCGAGCCCTGGTCTGGGAAGATCCCACATGCCGCAGAGCAACTAAGCCCGTGCACCACAACTATTGAACCTGCACTCTAGAGCCTGCGAGCCACAACTACTGACCCTGAGTGCCACAACTACTGAAGCCCGCACGCCTAGAGCCCATGCTCCACAACAAGAGAAGCCACCGCAATGAGAAGCCCATGTACCGCAATGAAGGGCAGCCCCCACTCACCGCAACTAGAGAAAGCCCACACACAGCAACGAAGACCTGACGCAGCCAAAATTAAATTAATTAATTAATTTTAAAAAAAACCTACCCTGCTTTTAGGAACTTCACATGCAATAACGAAGAAAAGCCATATGTTGCACTGTGCTATGAATTGTGGCTTAGGACACAGAAACATATTTAATAAAAGGCATAATATTGAACCTCCTGATATCTAATTCCTTCATTCATTAAATATTTATTTAATGCTTACATTGTGCCAGACCCTGTTTTAAATATCCACAATGGTAGACAGGTGCATGATATCACTAGCCAAGAAGGAAATAAAAATTAAACCACAATGAGATAAACCAAGACCAGCTACCAGAATGGCTAAAGTGAAAAAAAAAAACAATAACAAGGGTTGACAATAACAAGGAAGTAAAGCCACCGGAATTCTCACTTATTCCTCATAAGAATGTAAAATGAAAAAAAAAAAAAGAATGTAAAATGTTACAACCTCTTTGGAAAACTTGGTAGTTAATAACATTAAACAACTACTCTATGACCCTGTAATACTACTCTTAAGTATATATCCTAAAGAAATTAATACATAGCTGTAGATCTACCCACAAAGACTTAAGTAACATTTATACCATAGCAAACATAAAATACGTAAGTTATGATGTACAGATTGATAAATCTTTACAAACTCCTGAGAAGCCCATGTTTTTTCCCTGCTCAGTCTCTAACCCCCCAAAGGTTACTACTGCCTTGACATCAAAGATGATAGATTAGTTTTGCCTGTTTTTGATCTTTCTATAAATAGACACACACTAGTACCCTGTATCTTGCTTCTGTTTTTCAATGTTTGAGACTCATTGATATTGTGTGTAGTTATGGTTTGCACATTCTTGCTTCTGTATAGTATTCCAGTGTATAGTATTCCAGAATAACTATACATAGAGTAAAGGGAATACCCAGATCTGTAAGATAGAGTCCCAGCTGACACCAGTATGAAGGGAACCAAAATGCTGTCATGCCCACTGCCCTTCAGGGTGGAAGCATATGGAGTCATAGCTCAAATCCACCTCCAGTTTGCCCTCTACTCATTTCCCTGGCCTCTGAGTGTAGAATAGTGATGGATGTATCAGCAGCTGAGTCACATGGCTCTCTGACATGCAAAATAAGAGTCACTATGGTGGGAAAGGCACAGAAGAAGCCCCTGAAACTGCCTCCATGACCTTCAGGTCCACCCTCTGGGAGGCTCTTCCTATTCATCATCCTCCTTAGCCACACCTGAAGTAGGACTGGGTCGAAGCCCCTCCTTGAGTACTGAGCAGCTTTCTCAGGCTGCTACTTTCCCATGGAAGGTTCAGGACCCAGGATCGTAGTTAAGTCTAAATCAGCCACAGCTTCTTTGACCAGGTGTGTGGTTCCTTTGCCAAACTAACTCCTTTCAACAGGTCTCTCGTTTTCTGATTCCTGTCAGTTCTACATCCCAAATTTTATTTTTATTTTTCCAGGCAGAGTTCTCAGAATGGCTGCATTCCTTTGCTTTCTTGCCCTCAAGACACTGTCACGTAAATTAACCGCACGTACCTTGTTTATAAGGCTTCAGGGGGAGCGCCTCACATTTAATCTCTTTTCCTTGAGTCACTGGAGGGATTTACTGGGCAAGACAATTTAGGCGGATGCTTACTCTGAAACATCTTAGTTTGTTCCACTGCTTTAACATGGAGAGTTTAATGCTTGACACAAGACTGAATGTTAATTGGCTCTGAATGCTCAGAAGCCTTTTTAGTACTGGCTTTTTCTAGTTGAGATTGAGAAGCAACTGTCTCTTCCAAGAGTAAGTCCCTGAACTTGAGGGCTTTCTCTGCTCCTTTTCAGTGCTGACTGCAAACACAGCAATTCTTTCCTGAGTTCATCTCTTTCGAATAATACTTTGCAAATGCAGCCAAGAGAAACCTAAATAAGCTTCTAATAATCTGTTTTCCAATCTTATTCCCTAGAACTAAACTTTATTAGATGTAAGTCTCCAAAGTTATAGCAGGGAATAGTTTTATCAACTGGTTAACCACTGAATAACATGGATTATCATCCTCCCAGCCTCCAAAGCTCATCCACACCCTAGTACTGTTAAAGAAAAAAAATTATTCATGACACTTGTCATGATGGTAAGGTAGACTTTATTCAAGCAAACGACTACAAAGGGGGTGTAGGGGAACAAAATTTGCCACCCCAAAATGTCTCTCTGGTATGTGGATTATTTCCAGCTGAAAACAATCAAGGCCCAAAAGACTCAGGAAGAAATTTTGACCTCCCTCCCTTCTCACTGCCTAAAAGAATTTACATAGCGGGCCTATTCCTGGAATAGAGCTATCACCAGAGATATCTGCATTCTGTCAGGTACTGTTCTGCTTTCCCAAAAATCTATTATTATATTAACAGAGTGTCTTACAATAAATTCTACCTCACAATCAAATTAGTATTTTTACTACGGAAAACACCCCAGATTAAAAACCAAAGGAGTGTCACACAAGCCCCTAGTCCAATAAGATCAGCAGGCCCACATGGGGCCTGAGGGTAACCCTCTTTCAAACCTCCTCATCAACGGCGGCCTGAGGGGACCCGCAGCCCCAGGAAGACGGCCTGCTGGGGGAAGGCAGGCCCTGGCCAACAAGCCGGGAGAGCCCGGTGCCTGAGGGCAGGTGCCCCAGCGCGAGCTGCTGCGCGTCAGGGGCTGCGGGACTCAGCGTTCAGGCTGCCCTGGGATGGTTCCCGGGTCCAGGCCTTGTAGGAATACACTGGGCCACGAGCAGGGACTTCTAAAGGGCACGCCGCGCTGCCAAGGTCCACCCCGCTTCGAAACAGAGTTACCTGTTTTCCTGAAGTTACATCTCACGGGAACGCCTGGACTCTGCCCTCCGCTGAGAAGAGACACTAAGGAACCTGACTTCCACAGAGGCCCTGTGTGTCCTCCCGGAACGGGGCTAAGAAAGGTCGGACTCCAACGACCTTCGCCACTCCGCGTCAGGAGTGCCCTGCAGGTAACGCGCTGCTCCAAGAAGCACGCCAGAGGGTCTCAGCGGACCTCTCTTCTCACAGGCCTAGATGTCCCGGATGCCCAGGGCGGCGCGCGCTGACGGAACTGCGCATGCGCATGCCGCTCCCACGCAGGATACGGGCTCTCTGGGTGGGGTCTGCGTTCAGGAACATGGAGGGATAGTCAGGGTCCCAGGCAGGGACTTATGGGGGACAAGCTGTGCTGCCAGGGTCCATTCTGCTCAAAAGGTAAACAAACAAATAAATAATAATAACAGTAAAAATGTAAATGCACTAAGTTGAGAATCAGAGGGTATGGGTTCAGGTATCAATTCATCGTTACTCCTGGCCTGGAGCAGGTCAGTTCACACAAACTGAGAACTCTCTTTCCTAAATAAATATACTGCCCAGGGCACATTAGCCTAGGGAACAATCACAGGTTCTGAATCTCCCTAAGAAAAATCCTCAGTCTAAAGACAGTCCTCATTAGTGAAATCCAGATAGCAATCCGTTCTCTCTCTTAACATAGCTCCTGGCATCACTTCTGGTGGAGATGTTGTTCCCATACTACTGATGTTGTCATCCATAATTTTCCTATGTCCAAGTTCTGAGTAATAAAGTGAGCAAAGAAAAGAACAAATACCTTTCCTCTCCCCCAACCCCATCATATCTTCAGGTCATTTAACAAAGCTTCCTTTTAGTCTAAATGTCTGTCATACACCTATAATGGTTTTTTTTTTTTAATTCCTTATAGTTCTTTATCTCTCTTTTCCTACTCTATGAATTAGGCTCAGTTTTCCTTTGAGCCAAGTCAAAAGTCCACGTAGGTGTTATTGTCCTATAACATGCTCAGAACCATTCTTCCTGGACAAATGCTGGTCATTGGCTCTGACTAAGTTTCTACAGAGCCATGCCCTCTGCTTAGGGTGAGTTCTTTACCCAGTCTGGCTGAATGCCTGGATGTTGGTTTTTCACTGCTAAAGAATGCTGAAGGCAAGACTTCAGCTTCAGGTATTTTCTCATTGAGTCCCAAACATCTTCCCATTAGGCTCACCAGATGTGTCTGAATCCTTAGTGAGTAGCCATCTCAGGCTCTTGTGCTTGGAGCCTCTTGTACTTAGCTGTAAAATGAGGGTGGTTAAGCCATAGAGTGAAATGCTAAAGCTGGAAAAGACAGACTTCTCATCCACTGCTTTTTCAGACTGTTTATTAGTGACCTGAAAGATCAATTTACTGGCTCCCAACTAGCATTTTTAAATAAATGGAATAGAGTTTTTTTTTAAAAAAAGGAAAGAAAAAACAAAACGGTGCTAGCAAAGGTTATGTCTTGTTTCACTAAACTGTTTCAGCTGTGTATGTGTGAGTTTCCTACTGACTAGCATCAGTCTTTTTAAACAATGTAAGAGTTGTTCTAGATCTGTGTTTCTCAAATTATGGTCTCTGCACCAGTAGCATCAGCTATTACCTGGAGATTCATTAGAAATGCAAATTCTTGAGCCTCATTCCAGACCTACTGAATCAGAACCTTTAGGGGTGGGGCCTGACAATCTGTGTTTTAAAAAGCCTCCAGTCAATTCTGATAAACACACAAATTTGAAAACCCCTGGGATCTAGATAATTTAGCCTTACTCAAGCAAAGGAGAGATTTGAGCCCTAGAGAAAATGTGACTCTTTTCTCTTAGTATGATTACATAGATAGCTGGCATTGTAGACACATAGGAGAGAAGCAAATTATCACACACAATGGATGCCTTAAGCATTAGGGCTTAATTCTGTCTTGCAGGTGGTTGAGAAGTGCTGGTCTAGAAGGGCTGGTCTAGAATGATGCCCAAAGTTTCTCTTCAGAGTCAAATTTATGTGACTTTACCTAAATTCTCCAAAACATAAAGTAATACAACACAGGGATTTGAATATAAATGTTTCTGCTTAAAATATAGTTTCTTCTTATCTCTACTGTGTTTATAAACAATGATCCTATTGTGACAATAAAGAAATTAAGTATATAACTGTTATTAAGAACTGGGAGCTAAGATTTGCTGAGGACATTCAAAATCAGCCTCAAGTTCACTAATCTAATCATAATGCCATATTGACAAGCTCTCCCTAGGACAGTGATTTATAGCCTTTATCCTGCTTTCGCCCTGTTTTGTTCACAGCACACTCCCAATCACTAGTATTTCTCATCACAATGCTGCTATTCTCGTGAGAACTCTTATGCAGGGAAGGGAGAGCTTGAAAAGTCTCCTTGAGGATTCTAACCCCCCACATGATAATGGATCACTACACTAGGATGAAAGACAAAGTTGCTAATAACAATCTAAGTCAGTAGAGAACAAATCGTCCTACCAGAATAGCCTAGTTTTAAATAGGCATTGACTGAGTTCCAGGATGATCCAAGAGCTCAGAGCATAATTCATTGTTGTATACTTATTTATTCCCTGCAAAGAATCACTTTATTCTTTCAGAAGAAAGCGAAGTCTGGTCATGAGAAAGGGAAAATTTTCTTGTCAATCAACTAATCTACATTTTTCATGCCTATTGTGTGTGCATCAGTGTACTAAGAAATATGTAGGAGGTGCATGGCTGTATAGCAACTGGATAGAAAAGATCAGAACATATTAAATAAGCAACATAAAAATATAACATTAAGAAATGTTAAATTATCAAGGACTAATTATGAAACCATCTGATGTGGTTTCAAGAAAAATGGATTCCTAAACCCAACCCCAGAAATACTAACCTAAGACTTATCAGAGGCAGGGCTCAGGATGAGGCCCAGGGCCCATTTAAGTCCTCCAGATGGTTATGATAGTCAAGCTAGGCACACTACCTTAGAAATCCAGAAGAGGAAAATTAATTTTAACTGGTACAGTCAAGGAACACCTCTGTGGCACAGTGAAGCTGAGCTCAGCCTTGAGGGCAGGGTAGAAAGTAAACTAAGCAACAGAGAGACCAAAGAGCATCTGTGCACTTGCCTGGAGCAGGAATGTTACCTGGGACAAAGTGCTAAGGAAGCTTTGGAAGGCAGAGAATGAGTGCCTAAAACAGTCAGAGAAGGCTTCCCCCAGACTGAGTCTTAAAGATTGGCAGGAAGAATCTGTCAAACAGAGAATGAGGGAAAGGGGATTTCAGGCAGAAGAAACAACTTATACACAGTATAGAGATGTAGCATGGCAAGATGTGTTAAGTGAAGAGCAGACGTTCTATATGACCAGTGAAGGAGATCAGAATGTGCCACCCCAAAATAATGAGAGTTTGGCATGTAGACAAAGAATGCCACCTGCCATATCAGCAAACAAAGGATGTAGTGACCATCAGCCCCTGCGGCTGCCCCCGTGGTACACCCTGAGGGGATTCAGGATGGAAAAGAACAGGATACTGGCCCTAGATAGTTGAGGTGCATATCAAAGGAGTAATTTCATCAAGCCCAGACTCTTGCATCTTCTCATACATAGAAAAGCACTAAATTCATAAACTTGAGATGTGTGTTTTTTCTTTAATTAACAGTAATCTTTTGATGTGCTGACTACCTGGTTTCTATTGCAAAAACTCCTATATACCCTGGCTCCTCCCTTTCTTCTTTAGAGCAGTCCCTCAGAGCCTTCTGAGAGGCTGTCTCTGGGGCTTAAGTCCTCAGCAAGTCCGCTGAATAAAACATAGGTCTCAACTTTTAGGTTGTGCAATTTTTTCAGTTGACAGGCATATAAATTATTTTGAGCTGAAGTCAATTGAGAATCAACAGATGCAGAAAGAAGTCTTAGCAGAGCTTCCATTAAATGACTAAAAGCAGAAACTTCTAAGAAACTAGGAGTGTCATAAATCTCCACTCTGGGGGAGTTTTATGGCCATGAAGAAGAAAGAAAGTTGTGGAATGAATCTACACAAATAAACCTTACTAAAATAATGCTGATCTTCCATTACTTTCCCCATACATGTACCTTCCCACAATTTATCCCCCCTAGAAACTCAACCTCCCTTCCCTTTGTCACAATGTATCGCTCTTCACTAAAGTGGTATATAAACTCTGAAGTCTAACCATCTCTTTGGGGTTTTCACTTTATTTCTCTGAAGCACCATGAGCATTAATAATAATAACAACAGGGACTTCCCTGGTGGTGCAGTGGTTAAGAATCCGCCTGCCAATGCAGGGCACACGGGTTCGAGCCCTGGTCCAGGAAGATCCCACATGCCGCGGAGCAACTAAGCCTGTTAGCCACAACTACTGAGCCCACGCACCTAGAGCCTGTGCTGCGCAACAAGAGAAGCCCGCACACCGCAACCAAGAGTAGCCCCCGCTTGCCGCAACTCGAGAAAGCCCATGTGCAGCAACAAAGACAATGCAGCCAAAAATAAAGAAATAAATGAATAAATTTTTAAAATATGTATATATAATAATAACAACATCAATAAAAATTTGTGTGCCTTTTCTCCTGTTAATCTGTCTTTGTCAGTTTAATTTGTAGGCCCCATTCATGAACCTAAGAGGGTACAGGAAAAAATTTTCTTCCCCTATACTAGAATGGGCAGAGGAGGAAGAAGGAGACCCCTATGAGAGACAGGGTAAGAGAAGTGGTCAACATGATTAAGAAGTAAAAGAATAAAACTGAACTTCTCAAACCCTCAGGGGAGAAAGTAAATTGCTGGGTGTACGTGCATATGATATATTGTGCGAGTGATAGGATCCAGAAACCACAAAGAATGAGTAGATTCATGTCCCATCTAAAAGAGGCAGCCTTCTCAACCCAAGCCAACAGCTGCCTTGTTGGGCATGAAGGACCTGGTGCTGCCAAGTCATCTGATTTATGTTTTCAAGAAAACCCAGAAATTCAGATTTTTAGATAATATCTCCAAACTTTTAAATAATGACTCAAAATTCTTCAAGTTATTATTTAGGCCAAAACCCCACACAACTCCTGGCCCGATATGGATGCTAGTTTATCACTTCTGGGCTAGAGTTTAATAAACTCTTACTGCATCCAAATTAGACCAGTGTCTGTGTGGTTCACTATGTGCCTAATTCATGGGTTGGCAGAACATGGCAGCTAGGCTGAAGACATTTTGGGAAAGAACAAAAATCAAGTTTGGAGCTTTTATTCTGGAAAGACCTGTTTATGTCTGTACATATCTATAACCACATCTATATGATTTATATCTATGTATATATAGATATCTATATCTTCCTCAATTTAAATATAGACATTATTCTCAAACTTTGTAATATTTTTCAAAAATTGCCAGGGCTTAGAAAGTATACTATCACAGCCAGAGGCATGATTTGAAAAAAAGCATTCTTTATTAGTGAACAGGCATACCTCATTCTATTGTGCTTCACTTTATTGTGCTTCACGTTTTTATAAATTGAAGGTTTGTGGCAACCCTGCCTCAAGCAAGTCTACCAGCACCATTTTCCCAACAGCATTTGCTTACTTTGTGTCTCTGTGTCACATTTTGGTAATTGCTGCAATACTTCAAATTTTTCATTATTATTATATTTGTTAAGGTGATCTGTGATCAGTGATCTTTGATTGTAATTGTTTTGAGTTACCACAAACTGTGCTCATATGAGATGGCTAATTTAATAAATGTTGTGTATGTTCTGACTGCCCCACTGACCAGCTCTTCCCTGTCTCTCTCCCTCCTCAGGCCTCCCTATTCCCTGAGACACAACTATATTTAAAGTAGGCCAGTTAATAATCCTTCAGTGGTCTCTAAGTGTTCAAATGAAAGGAAGAGTCACACACCTCTCACTTTAAATCAAAAGCTAGAAATGATTAAATTTAGTGAGGAAGGCATGTCTAAAGCTGAGAGAGGCCATAAGTTAGGCCACGTGTGTCAAAGAGTCAGCCAAGTTGTGAATGCAAAGGGAAAGTTCTTGAAGGAAATTAAAAGTGCTACTTCAGTGAACACACGAATGATAAGAAAGTAAGACAGCCTCATTGCTGATATGGAGAAAGTTTTAGTGATCTGGTTAGATCACACCAGCCACAACACTTCCTTAAATTAAAGCCTAATGCAGAGCAAGGCCTTAACTCTCTTCAATTCTGTGAGGAAGGGACATAAGAAAAGTTTGAAGCGAGCAGAGGTTGGTTCATGAGTTTTAAGGAAAAAAGCCATCTCTATGATGTTAAAGTGCAAGGTGAAGCAGCAAGTGATGATGTAGAAGCTGCAGCAAGTTATCCAGAGATCTAGGTAAGATAATTCATGAAGGTAGCTACCATAAACAACAGATTTTCAATGTAGAGGAAACAGCCTTCTACTGGAAGAAGATGCCAGAAGACTTTTATAGCTAGGGAGAAGTCAATGCCTGGCTTTAAAGCTTCAAAGGACAGGCTGACTCTCTTGTTAGTGATTAAGGTAGCTGGTGACTTAAAATGAAGCCAATGCTCTTTTACCATTCTAAAAATCCTAGGGCCCTTAAGTATTTTGCTAAATCTACTTTGCCTGTGCTCTATCAATGGAATTACAAAGCCTGGATGTCAGTACATTTGCTTACAACATGGTTTACTAAATATTTTAAGCCCACTGTTGAGACCTACTGCTCAGAAAAAAAAAAAAAAAAGATTCCTTTCCAAATATTACTGCTCACTGATAATGAACTTGGTCACCCAAGAACTCTGATGGAGATGTACAATAAGATGAATGTTGTTTTTATACCTGCAAACACAACATCCATTCTGCAGCCCATAGATCAAGGAGTAATTTCAACTTTCAAGTCTTATTATTGAAGAAATACATTTTTGTAAGGCTGTAGCTGCCTTAGGTAGTAAGTCCTCTGGTGGATCTGAGCAAAGTACAGTGAAAACATCCTGAAAAGGATTCACCCTTCTAGATGCCATGAAGAACATTTGTGGCTCATGGCAAGAGGTCAAAATATCAACATGAATAGGAGTTTGGAGGAAGTTGATTCCAACCCTCATGGATGACTTTCAAGGGGTTCGAGACTTCAGTGGAGGAAGTAATTGCAGATGTGGTGGAAATAGCAAGAGAACTAGAATTCGAAGTGATGCCCAAAGATGTGACTGAATTGCTACAATCTCATGATAAAACTTTAACAGATGAGGAGTTGCTTCTGATGGATGAGCAAAGTGTTTTCTTGAGATGGAATCTACTCCTGGTAAAGACTGTGAAGATAGTTGAAATGACAACAAACGATTTAGAATATTACATAAACTTAGTTGATAAAGCAATGACAGGGTTGGAAACAATAGACTCCAGGTTTGAAAGAAGTTCTGCCGTGGGTAAAATGCTATCAAACAGCATTACATGCTACAGAGAAATCATTTGTGAAAGGAAGATTCAATTGATGCGGCAAACTTTTTTGTTGTCTTATTTTAAGAAATTGCCACAGGTCCCCAACCTTCAGCAACCACCACCCTGATTAGTCAGCAGCCATCAACATCAAGGCAAGACCCTCCACCAACAAAAAGATTATGACTTGCTGAATGCTCAGATGATGGTTAGCATTTTTTAGCAATAAAGTATTTTTAAATTAAGGTATAATGCTATTGCACACTTTATAGACTACAGTATAGTGTAAACATACATTTTATATGCACTGGGAAACCAAAAGATTCATGTGAATCTCTTTACTGTAATATCCACTTTATTGCCATGGTCTGGAACCAAACCTGCAACCTCTCCGAGGCATGCCTATAAGAGTATTTGAGACCCTACAAGATTAATTCTACATGCTAATATTTAGGGAGGAAAAAGTACTGTTTTCACTGTGCAAGCTGAAAAGGACTTTAGTAGCATACACAAACTTTAATTTCATGAGCAACATGAGCAAATCTAGGGTCTTTCTTACTTTCTCCTTGTTGGAGAGTCATTCTAAGGGCAAATTCATTAAAACTGGAAAGTGCTATATATATTTTTTAATATTTATTTAATTATTTATTTTGGTTGCACTGGGTCTTAGTTGCAGGCTCCTTAGTTGTGGCATGTGAACTCTTAGTTGCGGCATGCATGTGGGATCTAGTTCCCTGACCAGGGATCGAACCTGGGTCCCCTGCATTGGGAGCATGGAGTCTTAACCACTGCGCCACCAGGGGAGTCCCTATATATTTTTTCAGACTCTTTTAATTGAGGAAAAAATTATTTATTTTAGGTGCCTGTTTAATCAACTTTGAGAAACCATTTTATGACAAATGACAAATCTTATATTCAAGTTTGTACCGACTTACTTGCCATTATAAAAATTACCCTTCTATGAATTTTAGAAGTAACTTTCTTAAGAATCTCAGCTGCATAAAAATTTAACTACTACATAATTCAAAACTTTGCCTATAATCATCTTTAAGGTTATGACATAAAAAGATGTTCCTCTGAAAACTAAAATCAGTTTTCATTTCAATTTTCTCCATTACTTTTTTTTCACAAGTATAAAATGTTTTCTCTTTACTCTTTACAAGAGTATTTGGAAAGGCTGGACTGTAAACTAAGATTATTCATTATTTCTAGTTGAACACCTTCTAAACAGAAAACTCATCTCTCAAAGATAATCTGATGGACTTTAGACAACTCTGTTAGAAAACTCGTTCTTATATTGAACTGAGGCAAAAACCAGGGTTCCTAACTCCCAGATCAGAGTTTTTTCATATAATTCAGCTTGAATAAGGTCTTTAGATATCCAGGTTACAATACAAAAAAAAAAACAATTTCAAAACAAAATGCAAATGATTCCTACTAGATCCTATAGAAATGATGGCAATATTTACTTTTAAAAGCATTGATTTCATTGCAGTTAAGTCCTTTATAGAATTATTTTAAATAATAAAAAAAAACACTTTGTGTTGGCTACCCTCCATTTACTCTAACAATTTGCATTAGGTAGAGAAGAATAATATATTTAGGGGAGTCATCGTTTGTTCACTCACAAATACTATGTGTTATAACTTACAATGAAAAGTGAGTCAAGAATGAAAACTTCCCCCCCCCCAAATTGATTTTGCACTAAGAATTACTTTTTGTTTAGCACCTTCAACAACCCTATGAGAATAATTATTCCATTTTTATTGTAAGGTAATTATACACAAGATATACAAGCATAATAAGTTGAATAAGTTGTTTCTTCAACTAGCCAGATATTCCTATCTTTTCATATCCTGCTTATAAATCCTTATTTGACTAGTCAGATAAGAAGAAATACGGATTTAGAGATACCTCAGTCTCAAGAGCCAGGTCCTTATTGGCCTTACCATTTTTGCAGACCATTAAGCCACTGAGCCCTTAGTGTCCTCATCTGCAAAATGGGAGTAATACTTACACAGCCTTATGGTGCTTGCATAAAATAATGTTGATCAAGGAAGTAATACTATGTCAAGCACACACTAGGTACATAATAAATGTTAATTCCTTCCCCCCACTCCAGATGGCGCAAAATAAGGAATTTAAAAAGATACTATTAAGGATAGGGAGCATTTATCCATTAGACACGAAAATGAGAACTACAAAATTAAATCTACTGGTATCAATGTGAAAACTCTTTAAAAAATGCCTACATAGTGCAGCGTATACCAATTTATAGTTAAATATAATTTTCTAAATATGCCATCACTTTGAAAACAATTTTTCTCATTTTTTCAATAATTTCTAAGCACATAACCAGCCAGTAACTGCAAAGAAACCACAACCCATCGTGAACCAAGTGTCACACCCTGCCAAATAATGCCAAATCAACAACGGTACAACAAAAATTTATTTACCCTTTAAACTGCGTGAATTTAAATCTATTCTATTTGAGATTGATACGGAGTGAAAACCTCCTCTTACCTCCGTTCCCCCTTTAAAATAAGATGCTTAGTGTCTGGGAAGGGCTTAAGGTGCAAAGTAAAGAATGTAAACGGAGGGAATGAAACAACTTCATGAGTACATTCGTGTCAAGGGAAAGTTGACTCCTCCCTAACCCTGAAATACAGCTACTACAGCCACAAGGAAATACAATGGCATGTTATCGGCCATTTTCCGCTTTTGGCCCGTCTACCCCTGTGCTAGGGAAGACCGGAGCGCACGAATTTCCCCTTTCTCCATAACCCACAGCTAAAGCTAGAACACGCCAGCAGGCTGCAGACACCCACTCGGGTGACAGAGCTCCCAAGACTCAGTTTCACAGCCAGCACCCACCCAAGTCTTAAGACCCTCCCCACCCACGACGATCCTACCCCGCCCGCCTCGCCCCAAGATTCGCACATGCGTACACCCAATTAGGAGAAGTTAGAGCGTTCCCCGACTCGCCTAGTCCCCACGCCCAGCTGCCACGCAGCCAGTCCTCCTGCCCTTCTTTGGGCCGCTAGCTTCACTATTCAGTAATACGCATGTGCAAACGGTGTCTCCGGGCCACCCGTTAGCTGGCTGGAGCCGGACGGCAGGCGGAACCAAGTTTCTTGCGCACGCTCCAGGCATGCGCAGTGCAGGGCCTGAGGCGCCAGCTGTCGATTTGGAAGTTCCGGGGAGGCAGCGCATGCGCGAGTTTACGCGTTACCGGCGAAGAGGGGAGCCTGACGACTCGGAAATTTGAATACCACAGTAGCATGGAGTGTGACCTCATGGAGACTGACATCTTGGAGTCGTTGGAAGATCTCGGGTAAGACTGCCAGGGCACGGGTCTCCCAAACCCCACGCTGCTGGCGCCCCGGGAACTCCTCCTCCGCCCCAGTCAGAGACACCTGCCTCTCCACGCCGCACCCCGTGGCTCCTGACTGTCGCCTCCCTGTAGCTCCGGGACCCCAATGCCACGTCCACTGCCTGCCCTGCCGGGTCGGGGCCCTCCAGCTGCGACACCCTAGGCCTGCCCTGTGCTTCCTGCAGCCGAGTTACCCGTAGCGTTTGTCAGTCATGCGTGTCATTGTCTGGGTTTTGGTTCTCGCCACCACGCTCCGCGAGCTCCTCTCCTTGCGCCTCATTCTCCTGCCCTACCCCCTCACTCTGGAGGTTGCCAAAGTTGATTCTCTCTTTTCCTACTTGTTCTCCAAACTTCCTGCTCCTGTCTTGAGCCCCTACTCCTACCCCATCCCCCTACTCTCAAAAAAATCTGCTTTGCCCAGTCATGTATGCATGTGCCCAGGCTGCCCTCAGCCACAAGTCCGTGCGCTGCATACGTTCCGCCCGCCAGCTCACTTGTGCACTTAACCTGTCACCACCTTCCTGGGAACCACTGGCAGTTTCCCTTGACTCTGACACTCCTTCATTGAGCCACCGTTAGCCCTTACCCTTAGGGGCATCTTCACCCACCAAGTCCCTGCATATTTGTTGTGCATTTTGTCTCTCCTCGTGACAGTTAACTCAACCATAATTTATCAGTATCCAGAAGCTGGAAATAGGGATTCTTATCTCACTGGGTCACCCAGATCAGTGTACTCTGTTAAAACTTGAGAACTTAGAATTTCTTGGGCTAAATGTGGTTCCAGAAACAAACTGTATGATTAAATATTTGCCTACAGGTACGATATCAAAAAAAAAAAAAGGAAAGAAAGAAAAGAAAAACAGATTTAGGTAACCATATTTGTAAAGTAACAAGTCCCTTATCAAAACCTTCCCCGAGGTTTTTCCGTACCGTGGAAACCTTTGGGGGAAACCTGTCTTCTTCAGGAAAGGATACCTTGGGTTCCCAAAATCTGCCCGTTTAAGTAACTTGTCCTGGCGCAGATTTTTATGAAAGGAAATGGTAGTGCTTATCATCTTTTTTTGTCAACATGAATTATCATTGTTCTTTTCTTTGGAACTTGCTCTTAATTGTCATGACTATTCTGGACTTTAGGCGGTTTGTTTCTTTGATGAGAGCCTAAGTAGAAGTCACATTCAGCAAAATGGTGTCTTTTTGGTGGTCCTCTCAGACTAAATTGCTAAGTTTCACACATGAAACCATTCAGTAAACATTTTTGATGAACACTTGTTCCGTTGACAGGGTTGATCTGAGCACTTAACGGTACAGAGTGAGGTAGAAGAGAAGTTCACACTGTGAAAATATGCTGTGAGGAGAACTGAGGAGGGCCAGGAAAAGGAAAGGAAATGGGGAAGGAAAACTGGGAAAGGAAACCAGTCCTAAGCTTCCTAGAAGAAGTGACACTTAAGATTAATCTTGAAGGAGGAGTAGAGGGAGGATGGAGGTAAACTGTATTTAAATGTAATGCAGAATTTAAATTCTGCATGGATAGAGGTCCCTTAACAATTGGTGATGGATGCCATTTCTTCCCATTATTGTTCTTTTATTCTCTGTTAACTATGTTTTTCTTCTTTTGGGTACTATAAAAGTCATTGTTACTATAATAACTCCAGTTAAATAAATCATGGAGATGGGTTGTTATGTAAACCATGGATAGTCTGAAAACTTGACTATACATTTTAACCCATAACTGCCTAGTTTGGTGGCATTCAGTCATTAAAATTTAGCCTTAATTGAATGACATGTACTTTTCAAGGATTTACTGTGAAATATTAGAAATAAATGACCATTTATTTATTTATTTATTTATTTATTTTTTTTTTTAATGACGATCTTGAATCAGATGCGTATGTTTGATTGATTGATTGATTGATTGATTTTGGCTGTGTTGGGTCTTCGTTTCTGTGCGAGGGCTTTCTCCAGTTGTGGCAAGCGGGGGCCACTCTTCATCGCGATGCGCGGGCCTCTCTCGTTGCGGAGCACAGGCTCCAGACGCGCAGGCTCAGCAGTTGTGGCTCACGGGCCCAGCCGCTCTGCGGCATGTGGGATCTTCCCAGGCCAGGGCTCGAACCCGTGTCCCCTGCATTAGCAGGCAGATTCTCAACCACTGCGCCACCAGGGAAGCCCGACCATTTATTTTTAACCTGGTACACAGTAGGAATTCAGTAATTACTTGTAGAATATATTAATAAAGTTTAAATGTGTAACACAAGGAGAAATTTCTAGGCCTAGTTTTTTTATTTCACTGTCTAATAATATGTGGTTTTGAATCTAGATGCCAGGCTATATATAATCTCATTTTTTGTGTGAGATTTCTTCTGTCCCATTAAATATATAAACATATAATTATATTTTAGAAGGATTGACTGTTATCATTTCTCTAACATCTCTATACCTCTAAATATCGAGTTATCTTAAGCATATAATGTATCATATTTAATAAGTGCTTTTATCAATATTACATTTAAAAGAAGATAAAATAACCTTCTGAAGAATATGTATTTTAAAATTACCTTGAGAATGATAAAATTTTTAATTCTAGCTACTTTCTGGATTGAGGTTCATTGTTACTATTGTCTTTTATGAATGTTTGAACATTTAATAATTTTTTAAAATTACATTTGAATCACTTACAAAGGATTGGGATTCAGTTGCACCATTTCACCTAAACATCAACTCACCAGCAATTATTAAATTAATCTTCACATTTCTCTGGTACTAGTAAGTCTTACTAATCTTAACTATCATTAAATATCATTAAATATAGAAGGGGGAAATAAATGAATAATTGGAAAGCTTTTGCTTTTAAAGAAGGTCATTAAAAACCAAATCTAATTAATTTCTGGAAAAATTTCTAGAAAATATAACCTAAGTTTTATTTCTGAAATAGTCAACTATAGTATAACTAGTTATCACTTATAATCTAGTTTTAATACTAATTCAATTAAAGCAAGAAAGTAAACCTTTGTACAATAAGAGCTCTCAGTAAACGTACAGAGGTTGACATAATTTAGTACATGTGATTCTATTCAATATTCACATACTTTGAGGGGATTAGCTTGTTTTTTCTAATGGTTTAGTTTATTTATATTTGCAAGTTTAGAGACTGGTCATTGTAATTTATCTTTATTAAACCATTGCTTAATTATACAAATAAAAATGTAAATACATTGTACCTGTAATGTATTAGATGTGATTTTATATTCTTCTGAAGTATAATTTCTTACTCACCAGTTACAAGGGTCCATTGTTAGAAGATGGCGCTCTGTCTCAGGCAGTCTCTGCTGGAGCCAGTTCCCCTGAGTTTACCAAACTCTGTGCTTGGTTGGTGTCTGAATTAAGAGTGCTCTGTAAACTAGACGAAAATGTGCAAGCAACTAACAGTAAGTAAACATTCAGTTTTAGGTGCAAAATGTAAAAATAAAGTTTGTATTGTCAAGTGAACGTTATCAGTACTACAGCTGAAATTTCAAGTTCTTTGTAAATATAAAAAAAATTTTGTAAAGAAACCAAATGCTTTTTTCTCCTCCATTGTTTTTAGAGATAAGGTGATTCTGAAGTTGAAAAACTGGAATGTAGTCATACAACTGTTAAAAATTTGTGGAAGTTGAAAAGACCCTATTACTGAGACACAGAAAAATGGAGACAAGTATATATGAACTTTTCATTCTTTGTAACAACTTGTGAGATCTTAAATTGGTGGCTAGAACTAGAAATTGGGGTGTTTTTCTCTGAGGACTACCAAATTCCAGTACATATAGCATGTAAAGTGAATGCATTCCAATTCTGTTATACATAGGGAGAAAGAATACTTTAATAAGAAGCTGTCTGTGTCATAGGAATGTATCACTAGATTCATCAAAACTAGATCCAGCACCATCAGATTTATGGTGTTGAGAGCTGTTTTACATTTGCCAATTTTGTTAACTGCTTTAGCACTAGTTTTGATGCTGTGAAAGAGGCAAAAGCTTGGAATCTGATGCTCCACAACCTGGTTCCCTCCTATCATAGGTAAACCCATAACAGGAGATAAAGAAAAATGCCCACCTGCTAATCCACCCTTATGGAGAACTATACACATAATCCCATTTTTTTCCCCCACAGAATCCCATTTCAAAGAGCTCACTCTTGCATATTTAGTATATTTAATGTGTATACATCAGTGGCATCCAATTCTAATTATTAAGGAGAGTATAGTGTAACAGTAGTAGCAGCAGCTTACACTTACTGAGCACTAGCCATATTCTAAGCACTTTACTAGTGTTAACTCATTTAAACCTCAGGGCAACCCTACCAGGCAGCTTTTATTACTCTTTTATACAAAGGTTAAGTACATTGCCTGAGGTCACACAACCAGTAAGTGCTTCAGTCCCCAGCAGTCAAGTTTGGGAGCCAGTGTTCTTCACGCTGCCTCTTGACCTAACATTTCAGAGATTGTAGGTGCCCTTGAAAACACCTATACGGTGTTAACTGTTTATAACCAGGAGCCCTGTTGTTCAAATGAAAACATCTTATAGAAGTCAATATAAAACAGGTAAAAAGTGGCTGTTTTAGTTGAAGTTGAGAGGGACTACTTTGAGCACAGCTGTCTCCTCCCCGGCTGCCTCTAACGGAGTTCTTTGGAACTGAAGTTCACGGAACACAGCTTGCAAAACATTGATAATACATTCTTCCCATTTTATAGGTGAGAAAATGGACTCAAATCAAGTGACTCTCAAAGTTTGTTAGTTAAATTTTACCCCTTTGTGATATTGGTTAGAGAACTATCAAAATAGTAAAGAAGAAAGAACATTGCTTTGCCTTGGTTCACCCAGTAAGCGCTATACTTGACACGTTATGAGAAAACAGAAACACAAATCATGTTCGCCATCTTCAAATATAGTCTACCTGGGAATTTTAGGCACAACTGAAACAACTGGAGATGAGAACAGTAGTTAAATACTTCACTTTGTGGTTCACAGGGGAAGGAAATCAGTGAGTGTAGCAGGCCCTGGGGAAGGTTTCTTCAAGGAGCAAGACCACTGGGCTTTGATGGATAGGTGGGGTTTGATAGAGGAGGAGAGAGTAGAGGGCATATCAATCACCAGGAGTCACTTAAGTGAAGACACGCAAGTAGAAATGAGACTGACCATTCCTGGGACTGTGAGGAGACTGGCCTGGCACAAATAGAGGGAATGTTTGTGGAGGTTGTAGGTAACTACTATATACATGTAGTAGGAACTACTCCTAACAATACACTGGGAAGGGCAAGCAGAGAGGCTATGAAGAATCTTTAAAGGCAAACAAAAAATTAGATTGGATGAGGTAGAAATTAGGAAGCCATTAAAGGTTCTCAAACAAGGCAATAACCTAATGAAAACTGTTTAAGAAAGCACATTGGCAGTGGTGTGAGAAAGAATGAATTAGAAGAGACAGGAACTTGTGTTAGGAGAATACTTTTAAAATTTTCAATTTATATATAATTACTATGCCAATGGGGAAAACAATAATTTTTATTAAATAAGATTATTTTAATTCTTAAAAGGCCCAAGTGAAGCTGAAGAATTCCAGCTTGAGGTGAGTGGGCTACTAGGGGAGATGAACTGTCCATATCTTTCACTGACATCTGGGGATGTGACCAAGCGCCTTCTCATTCAGAAGAACTGCCTCCTTTTGCTCAGTAAGTTCATGGCTACTAGAATGTAGTCATTCTTTTTTATTTATGTTTTCCATGGCTAATAAATGGGTGTAAAGAAAACTTTGTTAAGTTTCTAACTAAGAAGCTAATGATGGGTCCATGCGCTGGTAGCAGTGTCGTTTTGTAATTGCTACTCTTTTATGATTTGAATTTGGTGTGGCGCTCAGCCTGCTGTGCTTCACCTAACATGACCAGAGGTAGTGCTGGAGGGTTATGCAAGTGTGTGATCACCACACCTCAGTGTTCTAGACTAGAAACACATTTTAAAGTTAACTAGGAAGATATTGTGGGAATAATGAAGATTTTTTTAAAATTAATTTATTTGAGGACAGTAACCATTCTAGGTGCAGTAAATGGTAAATGTAATTATTTAAAGTATTTTGTTGATATTTCTTTGTGGCTGGGTAATTGTTTGGGGATTTTGGTTTTGTTTGTAAAGATGTCAAATTACAATGTAAACATTTCTGGAATACTATTTGGATTGTTCCTGTACTTACTGATCATTCTGGGAAGTAAATTTTTAGGAAAAATTCTCTCCTTCCATGTTTTTTAAATATACTAACTACTGTTTCTCTCTTCACCCTGAGAAACAGTAAGTAGACTCACAAATTTTATTGCCTTGTATAAACTCTCCAATAAACACCACCAGTAGTCTTAAACTCAGAATTTTTGTAGCATTCTGACACACGCTTAGAGGAAACTTTGGTTAACTGAATATTACAGTTCTTATTATGACAAACGCCATTCAGAGGATCTTTTAAATGTTCGTCTTTACAACTGAACTTTGGCTTCTGAAAAGTGATGCAACTCCAATTTTGAAGGTTCAGTCAAAGAAAAAAAAAAAAGTGTGTTCACAGCCATTATACTTAGGAACTAAGGTATTCCAAAATCACTTTCTTAATTTCCCCTTTGTCAAATGATTGTTACTAGGTGGGTATGGGTGCAGGGGATAGACACATAACGTTAGATATTGCTTTAGATATTGATATTGCTGCATATAGTTCTTATGCATGCATTCATTATCCTTCAAATTGTATAATTTCAATAACTGGCTCAGCCACAGTCTACTCACTGAATCTTCCTTGGTAGCACTGCTTTTCCTTTCCAATACCTGATATTTGGCACTTAGAATATGTTATCTTACATAGGAAGACAACAGCTGTGTGGAAAGCTCAGTAATGACCCTGAATAGCTAATTCTTCCAAAGAGCTCAGAGTTTGGTCTTTTTGGTACTGATACTTATAAAAACCACTTGGAATATAAATATTTAAAAATGCATTTAACTCTTTCCTGTTTCTTAAGCGAGTGTCCTGAACATTATTATTTGGGACTCAGGGTCATAATTATATTTTAATGTGCTATCACCCCTCAAAAGCTTTTCAAGAATATACAACTATTTGCTCCTCAACTAAATGACTATATCAACTAAAGGTTACTCTGCTCTTCGAATTCTTCATACATACACACTGCTCCCTTCCTTCTCTTTATCTTTGCTTCTGCTCTTTGCCTTTTCGAAAATATTCCCTAGTTTGTATTCTCTCTCATGCTAGTATGCATTTATGTACATATACTCATTCTCTTTTCGCGCTGTGTAAATATTTCTCATCTTTCCAAGTACCAGTTGTCACATCTCGATGCTATAATTTTACTTGCTTCTTCCAGCACCCTTACCTTACTGATTTGAATCTTTTAATACATTGCATTCTGAGGGGGAAAATAAACCAACCACATTAGAATTGTTAGTAAAATAGAATAGTCTATTCTCTAATAGTCTGTAGTGGCTGAAAAACTCTCATGTATCGGGTTAAGAACTGTTGTGGCTGTTCATTGGCCTTTGTGGTTGTTAGGATATTTCCCTTAGGTATAATTAGTCAGATATCTTTGATGCATATATTCTTTATTCCTAACTAGAGTGTAGAGATCTTTTTTGTTTGTTATGTACAGTACCTACAGTGCCTTTCCTGGTACTTAGAACACATCAGTTACAGTTAATGTTTTTCAACAGTAATTGTGTTGGTAAACTAATTTTGTGAATGCCTGAGCTATGTTGTCCCAAATTTAGAGACCAGTTTATTAAATCATATAATATATGATTTTCTAGAGCAAGGGTTGGCAAACTTTTTCTTAAATGGCCAGATAGTAAGTATTTTCAGTTTCCTGGGCCATAAGGTCTCTGTCACAGCTACTTAACCCTGCTGTTGTAGCATGTAAGCGGCCGTAGATGATATGTAAATGAATCAGAGTGTGGCAGTGTTCCAATAAAACCTTATTTGCAAAATCAGTTGATTATTTTCATGACATTGGGGTTTTACTGTTTCGATCTTTTAACTCATACAGTTTGGTATATGGAACATGTTAAGATTTTATCAAACCCATTTAGAAGACCTTTCCAGAAACTTAGCTGTGTTTATTCTAGAATAGGATTTGGCAGCTTTTCAGAAATGATCTGCCAAAATTATGACCGCTGTACTTCTCACATTACACCTTGGGTGTAGGAAATGAGATATTCAAGCTGATCATTCTTTTATACTTATAATAGGGCTTAAGAGCCCAGAAAATGTCTTTTTCCAAAGCTATCTTCCTAACATTGTCAGAAGGGTCTCACTTTGTCACATAACCTGAAATCCTGAGATCCAAATGATTATTAAACATCTTTTATAACAAGTTAAATGTCCTTGGGAAGGTTAAAGTAATAAGATTGAATATTTATACCTTCAACTGAATTACCTGAAGCAGATTGCAGCCCTCATTATACCTGCCTGAAATCAACACACAAAGGGATGATATTGATACGAAAGGACTCTGTCCAGAAATGATTAGAAAGTTTTGGGTCTTTTTTTTTTCCCCAGGGGAGGGGGTGAGAATGAGGAACATAGGAGGAAAGGGAATATTGAGAAGAATATAGATGGAAGAGGGTTTTCTGTGAACAGCTGGAGGGTGACCTTAGGCTACTGGAGACCATGAAAAAGGAATGTTTGGAAATTTAGTCGTTTCCCCCTTCTCTTGTAAGTGAAGACTTTGACTACTTAAAAATGTTCTTTCACTCTGGTCTTAAACAGACTACCTGAGTTTTGGAAGGTAAGAGGACAGGATAGTTGCATCACTGGTGTGTATCAGTTGTGAGAAGTAAAAAAATAATAATAATATAACTTTTTAACTGTTGCTGAAAATTGGCCGCCTGCCACCTTTTGCAAATTTGTTAACAGATGCCAGCCCCTGTTCTGGAGGTTCCTTAATAGTGAAATGCAAGAATCCACATTTTAAGATGTGATCTACCTTGATCCTTTGATTTCAAAGAAGAATTGCTTGCTTTTAAATCAGGCTTTAAACATATATTGGTTAAATACTGAATTACAGAACCAGTTTATATGTTACATCATGTGCAGGTAAAAATTGTTTTCCTTTCTTGTTTTTATCCATTCTTGCAGCTTTAAAAGTTACATATCATTAGGTCTATAGAGTTGTGACTCCAGACTTATGACTATTAATTGTAGCTGTATCTCATTTTGAAATCTTATTTTGTTTACTTCAGCATACCTCATCTCAGAACTAGAAGCTGCCAGAATGCTCTGTGTGAATACTCCTCCAAAAAAAGCTCAAGAAGGAGGCGGTAGTGAGGTCTTTCAAGAGTTGAAAGGCATATGTATTGCTCTAGGAATGTCCAAACCTCCAGCCAATATAACTATGTTCCAATTCTTCAGCGGGATTGAAAAAAAAGTAAGACCTTTAGTACCAGATTGTAGTGTATTAAAGGCATAGTCCTACAGTTGTTTGAAATGAAGCAAGTTAATTTCTCTTAATGGGAACCTAATGTGCATATTATTAAGTGATTGTTACTAAATAAGTTTTGGGTTTTAAGTCCTAGATACCTTCAAGAGAAATTGGTATTTTACTGTTTTTTTTTTTTTAACATGTTAGCATGTTTCTTTTTCAAAAAGGAAACTTTGCACTTTGATTTATAAACTGAAATAAACTAGAAATAATGTAAAAAGAATTAGGACTTGCATCCGTTTAAAAAAGTTATTTTATCATTGAACTTTGATGCAATTAATTTTAAGGTCCTTATCATTAAATGTTACCACCATTCTCCCCATTGACTGGACAGAAAAGGATGTAAATGTTTGGGATTTTAATCCAGTCACTTCGAGTCTTACATGTTTCAACTGGCAAACTAGATGTGTTGACTGCTAATATAATCTAGTATGTGAAAATAAGTCAGAATTATTTTATACCACATGTTATCAACAGTTATGAGTTTTTATATAATAGATTAGGAACAAGCAATTTTAATTAAAAATTAATGAACAGAAGAGAATGATATTTGTTATAGCGGAGTTAGTCTCTATATGCATATCTGCTGGACTCTAAGAATTGGTACATTTGCATTGTGGGATAGATGGACGCCATGATGCACAAATTTGGCTGAACTCTACAGGGGAGCAGCAGTGTATCCATAGTCCATATTTTTCTGTGTGTTCATTCATTCATTCAGCAAATACACATTGAATGCCCACTGTTGTCAGGCACTGTTCTAGGTGCAGTGAAGGACTCATGCTTCCATAGACACGTGAGGAGTGGGTCAAGTGAGTGTCTTTATCGTGTGGGTCTTGTACATTTCAAAACATCCTCCACCTTTGCCTCTGTCAGGAATCTTCTTTTGATGGCAAGATATGATGGGAATTGGGAAGATGAGGAGGATGTGTGTTTTACTTTTAGATTTGTTTATTCATTTATGTTTTTGTGTCAGTTAAAGGAAACATTAGCAAAAGTTCCACCTAATCATGTGGGAAAGCCTTTATTGAAGAAGCCAATGGGACCGGCCCACTGGGTGAGTAGTAATCATCCTGAGTAAACTTTGTAAGGAGCCATCTACCTATCTCAGGATAAATATGTTTGTGTTTTTGAAGTTATATTTTCTAATGTGTAGTTTCCTAGGTGGACATTCTTAGAATCATTTTTGTTAATCCTAAGATTTATCCAAACTAATTTTATTTATGTAAGATTAGAAGCACTTCTTTCATGTTTGTAAATATTTCACACAGCTGATTAAATTGAAGTTCAGTATGATGCATGTTTCTAATTGCCAAATGGGTTGCCTTCAAGCCAAACACTTCACTGGGCTGAGCTTCTTCACACAGTGAATTATAGGAAAACTAAATGAGAATTTTGTACTTTACATATTCTTTATTATGTTTTGAGACAGTATTGTTATGCCTATCATTTCATTAGTTTATTAGTACTTCTTATTCTATTTATTAAATAACCTAATTCATTTTGTGCTGAGTGCTGGGGATTCAGTTGTGAATAAAACAGATACAGTTTCTGCCCTTTTGGAATAGGGGGTCAAGCAGATTTAAATTCTAACTGGTCTTCTTAATTTTGTTTCAGGAAAAGATAGAAGCAATTAACCAAGCCGTAGCCAATGAATATGAAGTTCGGAGAAAGCTGCTAATAAAACGTTTGGATGTCACTGTCCAGTCTTTTGGCTGGTCTGACAGAGCTAAGGTACACATTATATCACTTAAAAGAGCAGAGTATTTATAGACATGATCCTTAAACATTCCTAGCACAGTTTAGATACAGTGGAGACTATAAAAGAGATACATAGGAGACACACATAGGAGTTTTTCTTTAGTGAGTTACTGAGTAGCAATTCTTTCAGCCATTCAGCAATAATAAAAACATTTATTTTTCAATTTTTTAATATTTTCCAACAAAGCTATATGTTATAAACCCTACTGGGAGTTCCCATTTGTGGGAGAAAAGGAGAGAGTATCTGAAAATTACTAAAAATAATAAATTTTACAATTATTTGTTTACTATACTTTAAGCTAGCAATTTAACTTGCTGTTTAAATAAATTAATTAAATTAGAAACACTGGTTTTGGAGGACCAAATATTATGATCCATTTATAGAGAATTGGAAAATCTGTAAGACTTTGTTTTATTTCAGCTTAAATAAGATAATCCAGGTAAAGGTCTTGGTCATTCAACAGGTATTTATTAAATATCTACTATTTTATCAGTAAGTGGTAATTAATTGGCGCAATTGATTAATTTGACCTTCTTAGAACCCTGAAATGGAACTAATTCTTGAACTTATGTGGAGGTTGGTCCAAATATGTTAGTATTCGATGTTCCGTTAATAGTGCATTCATTTTTAAAAGTAGATTTTTCTCTGAATTTTAATTGACTGAGAAAATGTTTTTCTTTAGTTTAGTTCTCCAGTTATCTTCCTAATACATTAGTTTCACCTAAAATCTTTAAACCATAGCATAGTCCTGTTTAGCTGCTAAATTGATGGGGTAGATATTTGAGTTACAGTATCTTAGTGTTGGAAAGGGGTTTTAGAGATCAGTCTTAACTCCCCTTATTTTGCAACTAAAGTGGAGAGCCAGGTAAATGGAAGGTTTTGCTAAGATCTCACAGTGAGTCAGTAGTAACATGAGGAATAAACTATTCTCTTCTGGGACTGTTGAGGAAATACCAGTCCTTTCTTAAGTTGTCTTTGATAAAAACAGTCATTTTACTCTCGGCATAATACATATACTTCAAAAACAAAAACCTGCAACTCTCAGCTTGAAAAGCACGTAATGATTGATGGGTGTGTATTGACCCAAGGCATTAACACTACAGTTCTGGGGTTTTGTTTGTTTGTTTTTTAATAAATTTATTTATTTATTTATTTGTTTTTGGCTGTGTTGGGTCTTTGTTGCTGCGCGCGGGCTTTTCTCTAGTTGCGGCGAGCGGGGGCTACTCTTCGTTGCAGCGCGCGGGCTTCTCATTGGGGTGGCTTCTCGTTGCAGAGCGTGGGCTGTAGGCACGCGGGCTCAGGAGTTGTGGCTCGCAGGCTCTAGAGCGCAGGCTCAGTAGTTGTGGCTCACGGGCTTAGTTGCTCTGTGGCATGTGGGATCTTCCCAGACCAGGGCTCGAGCCCGTGTGCCCTGCATTAGCAGGCAGATTCTTAACCACTGCGCCACCAGGAAAGCCCTAACTTGCTCTTTATATCCTTTGTTCATTCATCTTTTGTGGTCTTATGTTACACATGCATTAAATGTACTTCTACTAAATGGTTAAAGTAGACTCTTTTTCTTAATTATTTATGATAGAGGAAAGTATTACATGGGGGATCACTTTTGCAAGAAATATGTATCATGTTAACATAATTAGTTCAAATTAGTCACGGGTAACATTTTTTTATCTCATAGTAAGCAGATGCGAAAATTTAAAAAGCAAAATTGTTGAAATGGGTTTCCATTCTTATATTTAAATAGATAAAATGAAGGTGTTTGATCTGAGACCAATGGCATGGGGAAGCTTTTTGTCCCACAGTCCTAAAGGGAAGCCCTTTTACCCCCATATCCCCCTCCCTCCATCATGCCTTGGGGACACGGGGGTAAAGGGGCTTTATCTCAGCTGTACTCTTAAGTTAGTTCTTCACTAGATAGGAGCAATGGTGAGTATGTAACTTTTTCTCTCATCTGGAGCCTAGTAAATATTATCATCAGAAATTTTGGAAATCTTATTTAATATCAATGTTTCTATGTCATCTTGAAAATTGACATTTGTCTTTGAACACTTTCTTTCACAGAGTCAGACAGAAAAATTAGCGAAGGTTTACCAGCCAAAACGCTCAGTCTTATCTCCTAAAAGTACTATTTCTGTTGCCCACCTTTTGGCCGCAAGACAAGACTTGTCAAAGATTTTAAGGACAAGCAGTGGCTCTATAAGAGAAAAGACTGCCTGTGCCATCAATAAGGTGATGAGAGTACCTTTAGTTTTCTTTCAGATACATTTATTTCTGTTTATAAAATAAAGTAATTCAAAATTTTAAATGTCTTTCTTATCCCATAGGTGTTGATGGGCAGGGTTCCTGACAGAGGAGGTAGGCCCAATGAAATTGAACCTCCACCCCCGGAGATGCCACCATGGCAGAAAAGGCAAGATGGCCCCCAGCAGCCAGCAGGAGGCCGCGGAGCAGGGAGAGGTGGTTATGAACATTCCTCATATGGAGGACGAGGAGGTCACGAACAAGGAGGAGGGAGAGGCGGACGTGGTGGCTACGACCGCGGTGGCTACGACCACGGTGGCCGAGGGGGAGGAAGAGGAAATAAGCATCAGGGAGGCTGGACAGATGGAGGGAGTGGAGGGGGAGGTGGCTACCAAGATGGTAGTTATCGAGATTCCGGTTTCCAGCCGGGTGGCTATCATGGTGGCCACAGTGGTGGCTACCAGGGTGGTGGTTATGGTGGCTTCCAAACATCTACATATACAGGAAGTGGATACCAGGGTGGTGGATATCAGCAGGACAATAGATACCAAGATGGAGGGCATCACGGTGATCGAGGCAGTGGTCGCGGAGGGAGAGGTGGTCGCGGAGGCCGAGGTGGTGGACGCGCAGGCCAGGGAGGAGGTTGGGGAGGAAGAGGGAGCCAGAATTATCACCAGGGGGGACAATTTGAACAGCACTTCCAGCATGGAGGTTATCAGTATAACCATTCTGGATTTGGACAGGGCAGACATTATACTAGTTGAGGCTACAGAACCTTACATTTTGCTAGAGCTCAAGTAATAGAAACTTAGTTTCAGAATCCTGAATCCAGCATTGATTTTGAGTTAATGTGAGACCACAGGTGACAGGCAGATTCCTGCTTGGCATAAGCATTTGTAGGTCTTCATACAATACTGTTCATTTTGGGTTTTTTTTTTTTTTTTAATGGACTTACATAATGCTGTTTATTTGAGAAACACATACAGTATCTCTCCTTTGTATGAAGAATTTCTTAAAAGGTAATTAAAATTGCCTTTAATTGACCAGTAGACTAATTCCACAGTCAGAACATGCATATTTTTCTGAACAAAATTACTTGAATAAGTAGTTTTCATGTTTTCAATATGCAGTTTTGAAAAATGAGGATTCTCCTAGATTTTTTTAGATTTACAACTAGGAAACCTTCCTCATATTAACAATCCATTTATATGTATTTTCCTTAAAGTATTCTAATGCCTATTTTCCAAGCACAGTTCTGCCCTGATTGGCTTCTTATTCTGAGAGGTTATGCAACATTTGCTTCATGATAGAACTTCGAGGTCAGTTCCTATTAAATGAGCTCTTCTGCAGATAGCACATTCAGTAGCCTTATCCTTTCGATGGAATACTGTACCATATGCTCAACTCTGAAAATCTTGAACACGGCCAAAATCCGTAAAGATTATAAAAGCAAACTAAGTTGTGAACCTATAGTACACGTAGGCATTTAGTTAAGTATAGCAATTCAAACTGACCTGCATCCATTCAAAACAAGTTCCTCCTTCAACCTTATTTTTACTTGAAATCTGCTAGAAGAAACAGCAAACTGAAATTTGTTTTATGCACGAGTTAATACCACTGGCTCAGCAAATACAAGTTAGTTTGCTTTGGGCAGGAGACTTTTTTTGTAATGGAAAAAATGCACTACCAAGTAAGAGGACAGATTTTTGCTTAGAGCAGGAGGCCCTTTATTATTGCTGCAGAAAACAAAAGCCTGGCTGCGTTGATGTTTGACAGTCACCTTTACTGAAATCTACATGACGCTTCTTGCTGGGTTTTTGTACACGTAAATATTGTCAAGCTGTGAAAGAAAATGGCTGGAGGTGTGCTTTGTGTGAAAGGTGAGCAATAAAGTATTTGTATGTTCTCTCTCTGGTTTGAGTTTTATTTTAGCCACTTTTTTAAACTGAATTATTCAGGATGCTTGCTTCAAGCTTCTGAACTAAGGCCTTTGTTCCCCAAAGATTCTCAAGTGTTTCCTTGAAACATAATTTGTAGTAAAAGATAACCCTTACTCTAGAACCTTAAGTAAGCTGAAAAATAGCTATTTCCAAATTTACCTTTTATTATAACTTTATAGCTGGAAAACTTCACTACTTATCCCTGGCCCCTAGGTGTAGCTGTTGCTGCACAGTGTGTCAGGCAAAGATCCATTAATGGCCCTGATCTTTTAGGGGCTTTTTTGTTTATTTGTTTCTCCATTCTTCCTAAGAATGAGCAACATTTTGAATGAAGTGAATTGAAAATATAAATATATGTTTGTAAAAAGAAATAGTATGTCCTTTTCCTACTAAATTGGGCTTTTTAGAGTAAAGAATCAACTCATGGCTTACCATTAAAAATAGTTCTGTTTGCTGTTGAGATAAGCACATTCTTTTGATTGCTGAAACCATTTTAAAAAGCCTTGATCATTTTGTTAATTTTACCTGTTTATTAGATTTTTTGACTGGCATTTACCATTCTAAAATGTTCAAACTTGAAGACAATTTAACATACTTTTACTTATCATTAAAGATTTTAAGTTCTGTCTTGAAAGTTGTTAAGTGTTCGTCTCTTTGCTTTATGCTGTTAAATATGTTTAGTATGTATAGGAGTTTTCTGTTAGAAATAAAATTGTCAAGGTTTCATATCTTAAAATGATATCTTAGAATGTTTTAACACATACCTTAGCATTTGCTTTAATCTGTTTTCTAGCCTCAGACTCCACAGTATACTTAATGAATATGTTTCATTCTTTTGACACATATAATTTTGATTTATTTTTATGGTTAGTGAATTACTTTTCATATGTGATTTTCATGTGATTACTTTTCATACGTGAGCATGTATAAGAAAACAAATACACATTTCTTCACAATGCACTTTGTTTTCTGCTTCAAATGAGAACTTTTTTTTCACATTATAAACCCGTAAAAGAATTGTCTTTTAGTTTCTTTTCTTTGACATATATTAAGTTCCCTAGAAAGAGGATATTTCAAGTCACCAGTTAGTTTTGTTATACTAAAATAAAGTTCTTAGGTTTGTATAGAGTGCTGATTTTATACACATTCATAACTTTACTTGTGGAAAATAATGACTTACTGGCATAGGGAATGTGGGAATTTCTTGGAGAAACAAAATTTTTAGGAGGGAATTTTTGACATATGGACTCTTAAAATATTATTTCTTAAACAGATAGACTGAGACAGACAGTACCTTTTGTTAGTGCTTTGTTTCCTCCTCTCTCAGGAACTAGAACAGGATGTCAGTCTCTATGAAAATTATCAGAGGTATGCCACTATCATTTTCATTTCTTGTTCTGGGTCCAAGCTGAGCTAGTGTCTGTTGGGGCTCCGGGAAGGCCACCCCCAAAATACCCCACAATGGCATACTGACTATTTTTGAATTAAAGTTACTTAAGAAATGGCCAATGCAAGAGGGACACTCTGACCCTCCTTTCTTTCTCACTGAAAGCAAGAAATGTCTCTCATGTGAAAGGTACACTCCCTGCACCTGGAAATAGAAGGACACCCTTATTGCTGGAGATAGGGAATTTGGGTTGAGAAGCCTGTATAAACAAACCTTGTAACTTCTTTAATTTACTACCCCGAGCCCAAACTCTATTTAGAGTTTTCACTAATTAAATGCCCAAATCCTGTTTCTTTGTCCTGTTAATTCCTCACAATTTTTTTTTCTTTTGTCTAAAAAGTATAAAAGCTGCCTACTTTGGCTAGGTTCCATTTCTATGAGACGTCAGCGTGCACAAATTAAAATCTTAATTTCTTTTTCTCCTGTTAATCTGTCTTATGTCAATTTTATTATTAGTCCAGCCACAAGAACTTCAAGAGGGGTAGAGGTAGAAACTTCTTCCTTCTCAACATGTCCAACTGGAATAGAGTTAAATAAATTCATGCTGAGGGAAAGCATTTAAAATCATTTCTATATACAGTTGACCTTTGAACAATGCGGGGGTTAGGATTTCTTACCCTCTGTGCAGTTGGGAATTCACCTACAGTCGTCCGTTGGTATCCGCGGAGGGTTGGTTCCAGGACCCACGTGGTTACCAAAATCCAAGGATGCTCAAGTCCCATAGTTGGCCCTCAGTATCCACAGTTCTGCATCGTGCATTCAACCAACTGCAGATTGTGTAGTACTGTATTTATTGAAAAAAATCCACATTTAAGTGGACCTTTGCTGTTCAAACCTCTGTTGTGCAAGGATCAATTTTTCCACTGCCCAAATCGCTTACATTCTTACACTTAGATGTTTTTAGGCTGTGGCCATCCTACCTTTTTGGATACTTTATTTGCCTATGTTACATCCTTTTGAAAATAAATTTTAAATGTGTGCGTATTATTTAATCATCTCCCCCTTAGGTAATTTGGATAATATTTGATTCAATTGTTTTTTTAACAGAAAGGACTATTATGTTTACCTAAATTAAAAAATAAATTCGTCACAGGGTATCTAATGTTATGTAAAACTTTTTTCCCCTGCTTGTTTCTCTCAATCGTCACTAACATGATTATAGCCACTAGAAATGCTATGTGTTGTTCAGTGCTACATTTCCACATTTGCATACGTTAATGTATTCCTAGGGTTCAAATCACTGATTGAAGCAGGTATGCATGTCAGTGTTTGAACTCATTCATTCACCTTGGGTGCTTTGAGTCACCTGCAAAATTATGTTGCTAAAGACGTTGCATAAACATAACTGTTGGCGTGAGAACTTCCATACTAAATCATTCACTGCCCAGTAAATGTAAATGAAGAAGCCTAGGGTAGAAATAGAAAAAAAAAAGTTTAACATGTTCCCTAGGAATTTGAGGGAAAATTTTGGGGGAAAATCTATGAAAATGACCAGTATTTGTTAAATTGTGTTGTTATACTTTCCTCAAGAAGAAGAAAAGTCTGCAGTTCAGTAAACACTTGAGTGCCTGCTCTATTCCAGGCACTATGTTGGGCATTTGAAGCACAAATATAAGTGAGAAAGTCCCTGCCTTGGAAAATGACCAGTGTCAGAGTCAGAAACAGGTCATTGTAGCATAGCATAATAAAAACTGAACGTTATACCGGGTACTAGCCTAGCTCAGTGTTCAGAATTGCTCATATGAGGTGGAAATTGGCAGGAAAAGTTGGAAAGGTTGCAGGAGCCAGGTAATAGAGAGCACTACATACTTTCCTAAGTAACTTGGACTTAATTTATGTTCCTTAGTATGCTGAGGCTTGTAGTGTGATCAGTTTGGGGTTCTATATAAATCACTGGCTAAAAAGTAGCGAGTAGATTTAAGGGGCGGCGGGGCGGGGGGGGGGGCAAAGATTGGAAACAGAAGCTTAAAGCTTAAACTAATACAGTATAATAATAGGGATGGAGAAAGGACAAATTCAGGAAATATTTAGGAGGTAAAATTATAGTGCTTTATTGGTTAGAG
The DNA here is from genome assembly GCF_949987535.1 of Balaenoptera acutorostrata. Taxonomy (NCBI): domain Eukaryota; kingdom Metazoa; phylum Chordata; class Mammalia; order Artiodactyla; family Balaenopteridae; genus Balaenoptera; species Balaenoptera acutorostrata. The sequence continues at coordinate 67,011,906 of NC_080075.1, forward strand.
TGAGAATAAGAAATTTAGTATGACTAGTTTTGTGTGGGTGTGTGACTGGATGACAATACCATTAACTGTAATCAGAATATAATAAGTGGGAAAGGTATATGCAGAGTGGAAGAGGTGGTGATGATTTCAATCTGAAACTCAAGAAGATGCCTGGAGATGGAGATTTGGGAATGATCAGCATCCAGTGACTTTTGCATTGGAACATTCAATAGAATAATGATTCTGTATTAGATCACTCAAGAGGGGAAAAAAAGCATTGGACCAAGGAAGGAATCTTGGAGAATAATCATTTAAGGGGGTGATGGAGAAGGGTCACAGAAGTAAAAGGAAACCAGAGCAGTTGGTGTGTTCTTCATCAAGAGCAATGTGGTACTACTGTTACCCCCATTCCACACATAAGGAGAGTGAAGCCCTGGATGGTTGAGTAGATGGCCCACATCCATGTAGCTGGTAAGCAGGGGAGCTGGAATCAAACACAGGCTATCTGGCTCCAGAGCTCAGTAACCAACAATTCCAGATGCTACAGAGATTCAACGAACCTGGGCTTTAAAATATCCACTACATCTCCTGACCTTTTCAAGAGCACATTCAGAATAAATACTGAAGCCAGTTTTCTGGAGTTTGAGGAAAGAATGAGAGGCGAGAAAGTAAGTTGAGACTAGCTCTGGAAGTTTCACTGAGATGGGAAGCACACGGTAAAATAACAATATAAAACTTGGCTGGGTGAAATGTATTCTGAAAGGTTACAAAAAGCCAAGGAAGTTTTCAAGAAAATATAGTGATTGAATATCCTTAAAAACCCAAAAGTGTCAACTGCAGAATTCTTTAGGAATTCAAAGTAAAACTGTCTAGGTTTCACTGTAACTTAATGCTATTTTTTATGAGGCATTTACAACATGGTTAGGATTTATCGGGTTTTCTTAGGGAAAAGTCTGAAAGTGCCATCAGATCCTCAGAGCAGATAGGTTTACTCATAGTTATACGTAGCTTCCAGCACTTACTTAGGCCTTAGCCAACACCATCTCTAATGTCTCCTAAGGCTTACCTGCTTCAGAATCCTTTCTCTCTCAATAGAGACCAGTTGTGTGGTATAGAAGACCAATCACAAGTCAACTATACTAATGTGAAAGGACAGAGAAACTTGTTTCATTCTAACTAATTCTCAATTATCAGAAATTAATGAAGGGACTTGCCTGGTGTTCCAGTGGTAAAGAATCCGCCTTACAATGCAGACGATGCGGGTTCGATCCCTGGTCAGGAAACTAAGATCCCACATGCCACGGGGCAACTAAACCTGAACACCACAACTACTACTGAGGTGGCACACCTCAACTAGAGAGCCTGCACAACAACTACAGAGCCCATGCACCCTGGAGCCTGCGCGCCACAACTAGAGAAGAGAAAACCCGCACGCCACAACTAGAGAAGCCCATGCACCACAACAAAGAGCCCACACGCCACAATGAAAGATCCCGCATGCCTCAACAAAGATCCCATGTGCCGCAACTAAGACCCAATGCAGCCATAAAAATAAATAAATAAATAAATCTTTTTTAAAAAAGTAATTAATGAAAAAAATTGAATGAAACAAGTAGAAGGTAAACCCTAACCTAAAGGGATGAGCGAGGGCTATTTTATAATCTTATTAACAATGATGATGACCTATGACGGTTTAAAATCTTGTAGGGCTGCTATCAATTAACTTCTTACCCAGTTATTGAAGTGCTCACTATGGAAAAACAAAAGTAATGGAAAGCCTCCCCTAGAGGCACTTGCTCTGTAACAAACTAGGGCAAGGAAATGTGTACCTGTATTAAAATTCAAAAGCAGTGGGTGATTGCAAGAAATACTTGCCTAACAATTCATTTAGAGCACATGGAGGCAGGTGATCTGTATTCAGAACTCTGGTGCACTAGCTCTGTGCCCTTGAGCAAGTTATTTAACCAGCTAAACCATAAACAATCTTCCAATCGGGAAAATCTGGATAGCAATTCCCACCTTCATAGAATAGCTGTGCAGATTAAGTATGATGATCTGTGTAAAGTGCCTACCACATTGTATGATACGTAATATGCACTCAGTATTTAGCAATTATCAATACAGAGGTAATTAATACTCAGGAACAACTTAAACAGAACCTAAGGGAGAATATCTCTTTTCCCTTCCTGGTTCAAGTTTGGAACAAATGTTGTAAAGAAGTGCATAGCATTCAGTTCTCTTTTCTACAACTTCAAAACAGCCTAAAATATCCCAGCTGCCCGCACATACAGAATCTATGATGGACAGTCCTCTATGCATTCTTTTGCTTTTTAGGTTTTTTTTTTTTTTTTAGTCTAACATGAGAATGTTTTCCGATGTATTTAGTGTCTGTAGAACAGAGCAGCCTTGTAACAGCATCACCAAGGGAGTGAGTTGAAGATTAGGAGACTCATTGCTCATCGGCTCATGTTACAGAATTCTTCTTATATCTCTTTTGAATGTTCCCTCCAGGTGAGCATCTTTTTTAGTTGTTTTCATCAAAATCAAGCTAAAATAAGAAGGTAGGTTGATGTGTGTGGTTTGGCATAATGTTTTTCCAAAATGGTATAAGCAAGAATACACAGTCGTTGCAAGGGATATGCTGCTTGAGTGGACTGCTTTTAGCAAAGGAATACATTTTCTATCCTCATCTTCCACAAGTACTCTTTCTCAAAACTAGCTGAGGAAATAAGCTTTCCCACTTTGCAAAAATAAAAATAAAAAATCCCAAAATACATCCCACATCTTCCTCTTATGAATTGCCCCAGAGTATAAAACCTTCTGGATACCAATCACAGAGATCATTTAAAATACTGGGTCAGGGAGGCCTCCTTTAAAATCTATTCAAAGCATTCTAGTCATTTAAATCCCTTTTTACTTATTTTCCCTTAAGGATCAAACTGGCCTGTCTAGGGACACTCTGAGTTCAGAACACCCAAAAGATTATTGGTTAATTATACGAATTCTTTTAAATATATAAATAGACTATTTTACAAAAACCAATCTATTAACACACATTGGATTAAAACTCATGGATAAAATGATCGATGACTTCTTTCAGATTCAGGGGTCTTTATGTCTTAAATAAGATAGTTAGAACCAATTTTACCAAATCCTGTCATGAGGTATGCATTCTGATCACAGTCAAAACTCATTTCATTTTACCAAAAACAAACATTTAAATTTATGATAAAACATTTTGTATATAAACTTAAAAATGTGCAGGTGAGCAGAAAGGCTTAAAGACCACTAACTGATAAATGTCTTCATGTGTGCTTTGAGGAATACTTCATTACTAAGGCATCATCCTGGACCAGAGAGATCTCTCCCTGTGTGTTATACACCAGACCAGCCCCTTTTTGAAAATATAATCTCTACTATCTTTGGAGTATATAGAACACCACCTTTGAAGTCATTTTAGCTATGGGAAAAACAAGAGTGATGGGTGATATACTGGAAAGAGGACTATATTAGGAGCTGAAAAAATTTGTTCTTATCTCCGTTCTGCTAATAACCAATTCTATGATTTTTCTATTTCTTTAAGTGATTATCAAATGTGTTGCTATGCATTCTTCTGTAGTCGTTCTTAGGAATTTGCTGCAAGGGGGCATTTGTCACCCTTGTTCACCCTTGCCACAATTTGTTCCTCTGTGACACAGACCCTGAGGAGGGTCCATACCATTCTTTTATTATTATTATTATTTAATTTTTGAATAGGTAATACATGGATCAAAATTCAAAATGTAGAAAAGAGTTATTCAAAGAAATCTCCTCACTTTTTCCCCTCAGCCACACAGTTCTACTGTCACAGACATCTAATTTGTTAGGGGGATGTGTGTGTGTGTTCATGTGTCCTCTTTCAGAGATATTTAAACATATAAAGAGATTAAATATATTATATTCATTCTTTTCCCCATTTGTACACAAATGATGGCGTGCAATACATACTGTTTTTCACCTTGATTTTTATTTAATATTTATTTTGGAGAACTTTCCATATCAATTCATAGAGTTTCTTTTTTTTTTTAACATCTGAATGGTATTACATTATGTGGATGTAATCATTTATTTAGCCAAGGCTTTATTAATGGATACTGGATTATTTCCAGTTGTTTCCTATCCCAAACAATACTGTTTTGAAAAGCCTAGTTCACTTTGTATTTCTCTTATGTCCAAGCATATCTTGAGAGGTCACAAGCAAGTGCCTGGATTCTGGAGATATACTGCTGGGGTTTGAAGCCTGGCTCCACCAGACTTCAAACCCCAGCAGCTGTGTGTCCTTGAGTCTGTTACTTAACTTCTCTGTGCCTCAGGTTTCTTATCAGTAAGAACTCAGGTTATTGCGAAGATGCAGTGAATCACCCTATGTAGACTACTTGGAAAAGCGCCTGACATACAGTAAATGCTGTAAGTATTAGTTGCTGCTACTACTCTTATTGGTATTCTTATCACTATTATCTTTAGGATAAATTCCCAGACATGGAATTACTAAGTCAAAAAGAAAATACAATTCTAATTTTGATGAATATTGCCAAAATAGTCTTCAATCAAGATTCCACAAATTGGGCTTCCCTGGTGGTGCAGTGGTTGAGAATCTGCCCGCCAGTGCAGGGGACACGGGTTCGAGCCCTGGTCTGGGAAGATCCCACATGCCACGGAGCAACTAGGCCCGTAAGCCACAATTACTGAGCCTGCGCGTCTGGAGCCTGTGCTCCACAACAAGAGAGGCCGCGATAATGAGAGGCCCGTGCACCACGATGAGGAGTGGCCCCCACTTGCCGCAACTAGAGAAAGCCCTCGCACAGAAACGAAGACCCAACACAGCCATAAATAAATAAATTAATTAATTAAAAAAAAAAAGAAAAAGATTCCACAAATTAACATTGCCAGCAGTGATGTGTGAATAGAATGTCTATTTCCCCACATTCATGTGAAGGAAGTATTTGAAATTTTTGAATCTGATGAGTGAAAACTGTTATCACAGAGTAGTTCTAAGTTACATTTCATTTTAGTGAGGAGGGTAAAGTGGTTTCATGAGTCCTTTGGATTTCTTTTGGTGTGAATTATCTGTTCAATTCCTTTGCCCATTTTATTTGAAACAAGGATGTTGAATTTGTCTTATGCATTTGTAGCTCTTTATATATTAACTAGCTCTGTTAGTGATATGACTTCATACGTTCTAAAATATTTTTTGTTTATCTTTGGACCTAGATTTTGGTGGGACGAGCCACTCAGACTTTTTATTTATTTATTTTTTTACACAGCAGTTTTATCAATCTTCTCTTTCAAGGCTTCTGGGTACTGTGTCCTATTTAGAAAGGCATTCCCAATCCAAGATAATAATTTTAAATAGTTATTCCATAGTTTATAATATGTTATAATTTTTTCCATTTAAATATTTCATTCATTTGGAAATTATTGTGGTGTAAGTTTTGAGCTATAAATCCAAGTTTATGTTAAGGTTGCTACCCAGTTGTCTCAAATTATTTTATTGAGTAATATTTTTTTCTGAAATGATATGAGATGGCCACTTTATCACATACTTAATTACCATATTACTTCTTGTATTGATATTTCTGGACTTGTTATTCTATTTCTATCGATTCATACCCTTGTAATAAACTGTTTTACTTTATGTTTTAATATCTGACAGGGCTAATTAGTATTCACTCATTGCTCTTTTTCAGATATTTCCTAGCTATTCATGTTTGTTTTTCTTCCTATGAACTTTAAATCAACTTGCTAATGCAAAAAAAGTTCTCTTTGTGTTTTTTGGGGTTCGCAGTAAGAAATTCAAAGGTTCACTTGGAAGAAAACTGAGATCTTCACGATGTTTTCTTCCTCTCCAAGAACTTGGTACCTTTCCATTCATTTCAATCTTCTTTTGTGTTTCTTGGGAGCATTTTAAAGTTTAGCTTGCTTGTTTCTTATTAAGTTTATTCCTTGATATCTTAACTATTTTTGTCACTTGTATACGAGGTCTTTTATTTTACCTTCTGATTACTGTCTGTATTTATGACAGTTATTTCTGTCTATTAATTTAATGCCCAACTATCTTATTGGTTTTTCTTTTTGTTTTTAGTAAGTTTTCAGTTGATTCTCTTGAGTTTCTCAGTATGGTCACTTCAAAGTAATTATTTTGCCTACTTTAAAATATTTATACTCCTGTTTTCTTTTTTACCTTCTGTATTACCTAACACCTCTCAAAGGCAATGAATGTTAGATAATAATGATGATAGGCCTTCTTATCTTAGATGAGTCTTTAGTAACAATTCTTACAGTGTTTTCTAAGTATCTTGCTGGTTTGTGGTTGAGATAGATAAATTTTAATCACATTTAGAAGTTTTCATCTATTTTTTTAATCTATTTTTATTTTCAAAAGTTTTAAAATCAAAATGTGTGTCAAATTTTGTCAAATGTTTATTTAGCATTTACTAAGATGGTCATATAATTTTCCTCTTTAGATTTTATTAACATAATCACATATTCATAGATAAGTGAATACTGAACCATTCTTAAATTCCTGGTATGAACCTTCATATTTTGCACTGTGCTTAAAATATTTCAGGTTTGCCTTGATATTCATAAATGAGATTATTCCAGTTTTCTTATTTGGGGCAATTCTTATTGGGTTTTGGTGTCAATATTATGTTTATTTTAAAGTTTTTAGAACTCTTTGTTGTGTTCTAGAACAATGTAAGTTACACTGAATTAATCTATACTTTAAAAGTTTGATAAAATTTTCTAGTAGAACTATTTGAGTCTGATGAAAACCTTGAACAGCAGCTTTTCAACGACTCCACTTTTTTATTCTTAAGTCAGTTTTTGCAGATTGTATTTTCCTAGATATTAGCCATTTTAACTAGGTTTTTGTTTTTTCCTTTTTTGGGTCTAGATTTGAGCAAAGTAGTGGTTTATTTTTATCCTTTCTTGTCTATTAATGTACTCATATATTTAACACTTTAACTTTTCCTCTAAGTAGTGCTTATGTGGAACCTGCAGGAAGTATGTATAGTGTTTTCATGATCATTTCTTATAAATTCTTCAATTTCAATTTTCCCTTTGATTCAAGAGTTGTTTGAAAGATTTGGAAGATGTGGGTTTTGTTTTATTTTAATTTCTGGATTTTAGAGATTTTATTATTCTGGTTTTGCCATTAAGTTCTAATTTTATAGTATTATGATAAAAGTTTTATCTCTATTATTTCCAAATTTTGGAAATTTACTGATGTTTTCGTTGTGACCTAACATATGGTCAATTTTTGTGATAGTTTCATTGAAGAAGATAGAACTGGAGACGTAGTCTGTTTTCAGAAGACAGAGTTAATATGTATATATATCAAATTTTTTTCAATATACTTATTTTCAATAAAAGTGAGAAAGCATGATTTTTTATTTTAACATCTTTATTGGAGTATAATTGCTTTACAATGGTGTGTTACTTTCTGCTTTATAACAAAGTGAATCAGTTACACATATACATATGTCCCCATATCTCTTGCCTCTTGCATCTCCCTCTCTCCACCCTCCCTATTCCACCCCTCTAGGTGGTCACAAAGCACCGAGCTGATCTCCCTGTGCTATGCTGATCTCCCTGTGCTATGCGGTAGCTTCCCACTAGCTATCTATTTTATGTTAGGTAGTGTATATATGTCCATGCCACTCTCTCACTTTGTCCCAGCTTACCCTTCCTCCTCCCCGTATCCTCAAGTCCATTCTCTAGTAGGTCTGTGTCTTTATTCCCATCTTGCCCCTAGGTTCTTCATGATCTTTTTTTTTTTCTTTTTTTTTTTTTAGATTCCATATATATGTGTTAGCATACGGTATTTGTTTTTCTCTTTCTGACTTACTTCACTCTGTATGACAGACTCTAGGTACATCCACCTCACTACAAAAACTCAATTTCGTTTCTTTTTATGGCTGAGTAATATTCCATTGTATATATGTGCCACATCTTCTTTATCCATTCATCTGTCGATGGACACTTAGGTTGCTTCCATGTCCTGGCTATTGTAAATAGAGCTGCTATGAACATTGTGGTACATGACTCTTTTTGAATTATGGTTTTCTCAGGGTATATGCCCAGTAGTGGTATTTCTGGGTCATATGGTAGTTCTATTTTTAGTGTTTTAAGGAACCTCCATACTGTTCCCCATAGTGGCTGTATCAATTTACATTCCCACCAACAGTGCAAGAGGGTTCCCTTTTCTCCGCACCCTCTCCAGCATTTATTGTTTGTAGATATTTTGATGATGGCCATTCTGACTGGTGTGAGATGATATCTCACTGTAGTTTTCATTTGCATTTCTCTGATGATTAATGGTGTTGAGCATTGTTTCATGTGTTTTCTGGCAATCTGTATATCTTCTTTGGAGAAATGTCTATTTCGGTCTTCTGCCCATTTTTGGATTGGGTTGTTTGTTTTTTTGATATTGAGCTGCATGAGCTGCTTGTAAATTTTGGAGATTAATCCTTTTTCTGTTGATTCATTTGCAAATATTTTCTCCCATTCTGAGGGTTGTCTTTTTGTCTTGTTTATGGTTTCCTTTGCTGTGCAAACGCTTTTAAGTTTCATTAGGTCCCATTTGTTTATTTTTGTTTTTATTTCCATGTCTCTAGGAGCTGGGTCAAAAAGGATCTTGCTGTGATTTATGTCATAGAGTGCTCTGCCTATGTTTTCCTATAAGAGTTTGATAGTGTCTGGCCTTACATTTAGGTCTTTAATCCATTTTGAGTTTATTTTTGTGTATGGTGTTGGGGAGTGTTCTCATTTCATTCTTTTACATGTAGCTGTCCAGTTTTCCCAGCACCACTTTTTGGAGAGGCTGGCTTTTCTCCACTGTATATTCTTGCCTCCTTTATCAAAGAGAAGGTGACCATATGTGCATGGGTTTATCTCTGGGCTTTCTATCCTGTTCCATTGATCTATATTTCTGCTTTTGTGCCAATACCATACTGTCTTGATTACTGTAGCTTTGTAGTATAGTCTGAAGTCAGGGAGCCTGATTCCTCCAGCTCCGTTTTTCTTTCTCAAGATTGCTTTGGCTCTTCGGGGTCTTTTGTGTTTCCATACAAATTGTGAAATTTTTTGTTCTAGTTCTGTGAAAAATGCCAGTGGTAGTTTGCTAGGGATTGCATTGAATCTGTAGATTGCTTTGGATAGTAGAGTCATTTTCACAATGTTGATTCTTCCAATCCAAGAACATGGTATATCTCTCCATCTGTTGGTGTCATCTTTAATTTCTTTCATCCATGTCTTATAGTTTTCTGCATACAGGTCTTTTGTCTCCTTAGGTAGGTTTATTCCTAGATATTTTATTCTTTTTGTTGCAGTAGTAAATGGGAGTGTTTTCTTAATTTCTCTTTCAGATTTTTCATTATTAGTGTACAGGAATGCAAGAGATTTCTGTGCATTAATTTTGTATCCTGCTACTTTACCAGATTCATTGATTAGCTCTAGTAGTTTTCTGGTAGCATCTTTAGGATTGTCTATGTATGTCATACATAGACAATCCTAAAGATGCTATCAGAAAACTCATGTCATATGCAAACAGTAACAACTTTACTTCTTCTTTTCCGGTTTAGATTCCTTTTATTTCTTTTTCTTCTCTGATTGCTGTGGCTAAAACTTCCAAAACTATGTTGAATAATAGTGGTGAGAGTGGGCAACCTTGTCTTGTTCCTGATCTTAGTGGAAATGGTTTCAGTTTTTCACCATTGAGGATGATGTTGGCTGTGGGTTTGTCATATATGGCCTTTATTATGTTGAGGAAAGTTCCCTCTATGCCTACTTTCTGGAGGGTTTTTATCATAAATGGGTGTTGAATTTTGTCAAAAGCCTTCTCTGTATCTATTGAGATGATCATATGGTTTTTCTCCTTCAATTTGTTAATATGGTGTATCACATTGATTGATTTGCGTATATTGAAGAATCCTTGCATTCCTGGGATAAACCCCACTTGATCATGGTGTATGATCCTTTTACTGTGCTGTTGGATTCTGATTGCTAGTATTTTGTTGAGGATGTTTGTATCTATGTTCATCAGTGATATTGGCCTGTAGTTTTCTTTCTTTGTGTTATCTCTGTCTGGTTTTGGTATCAGGGTGATGGTGGCCTGGTAGAATGAGTTTGGGAGTGTTCCTCCCTCTGCTATATTTTGGAAGAGTTTGAGAAGGATAGGTGTTGCTCTTCTTTAAAAGTTTGATAGAATTCACCTGTGAAGCCATCTGGTCCTGGGCTTTTGTTTGTTGGAAGATTTTTAATCACAGTTTCAATTTCAGTGCTTGTGATTGGTCTGTTCATATTTTCCATTTCTTCCTGGTTCAGTCTCGGAAGGTTGTGCATTTCTACGACTTTGTCCATTTCTTCCAGGTTGTCCATTTTATTGGTATAGAGTTGCTTGTAGTAATCTCTCATGATCCTTTGTATTTCTGCAGTGTCAGTTGTTACTTCTCCTTTTTCATTTCTAATTCTATTGATTTCAGTCTTCTCCCTTCTTTTCTTGATGAGTCTGGCTAATGGTTTATCAATTTTGTTTATCTTCTCAAAGTACCAGCTTTTAGTTTTATTTTGTTTTTAGTTTATCTTCCTAGAGCAGCAATTCTCAAATGCAGTACTCAACTAACAACATCAGCACTCAGCACTGCCTGGGAACTCATTGGAAATGAAAGTTCTCAGGCCCCCCTCCCGACAGAAACTCTGTGGATGGGGTCCTGCAATCTGTGCTTGAGCAAGACCTCCACATGATTCTGATGCATGGGCAGTGGTTCTCAGACAAGAACAATTTTGTCCCAAAGAGGACATTTGGAAATATCCGGAGGCATTTTTGATTGTCACAACTTCAGGGGGGAGACGGAGTACTACTGGCATCTAGTGGCATACCCTACAATGCACAGGACAGCCCCCACCCCTCTCCAACAAAAAATTATACACACCCAAATGTCAGTAGTGCAGAGGTTGAAAGACTCTTCTAGGAGAATGTAACTTTGTTTGATATACTATTTATTATGGATTAGGGCCCAGATGCTAACTTGAAGAAAATTTGTTAAGATGCAAATGATTTTTATCTGATAGAGGTGCAAATTATTTCTGTGCAGTAGAGAAGATAATCCAAACGTTATGGTTTAGTCACCAAGTAGGATATTTTGTGTAACAAAACACCCTAAAACTTAGTAGCTTAAAACAATAAGCATTCACTGACATATATACACTACCAAATGTAAAATGGATGGCTAGTGGGAAGCTGTTGCATAGCACAGGGAGATCATAGCTTTGTGACCACCTAGAGGGGTGGGATAGGGAGGGTGGGAGGGAGGCTTAAGAGGGTGGGGATATGGGGATATATGTATACATATAGCTGATTCACTTTGTTGAACAGCAGAAACTAACACACCATTGTAAAGCAATTATACTCCAATAAAGATATAAAAAAAATAGTGTTTATTATTATCATGGTTTCTGGGATCAGGAATTCATTAAGTGGCTTTAGTTCTTAGCTTTGTAACAGTGTTGTTTGTTTGTTTTTTCTGGTGAGAGGTCTCACATTTAACTATCCTTTTTTTTCCCTCTAGTATGTTCTGGGTTTTTGTTTTGTCTTACCATTTTAATTTTGAGTTCTTATCCAAAATTTGTAGGAAGTTCCTGTAGGGAAGAAGCCAGGATAATATCCAGACCAGGTGAAATTTGTCTTATGATCCTAGGTTTTACATGTAACTTTGCTTACCAAAGGCTAATTGGCAGGGATTGGCAACTGTGGGATTTTTTTTTTTTTTTCCATCACAAGGACTCTCTAGCAGTTTGCTATCTTAGAGACAGATCACTTCTTGCAAATATTCCATCTGTGTGTTCCTTCCCTACTGCTTCTCAGAACCAGACCAGATCCAGGAGGCTACCACCACCTGCTGGTATCCATTCCTTTGGTTTTAAACAATGGATTGAGGATTTGCACTTCAGACTGTGCCCCTCTGTGCTGAGAGGGGTATTTGTCGCTGCCTGCTGTTTGTTTGTTTGTTTATATTGCAGCTGCTGAATCCCTCTCCACTACAGCAACTTCTCTCCATGTTCTCCTGCAAGCCTCTCTGATCAATCTCTGATGCTTTTATCTTTCCTCTGTTGGGCCTAGTATTTCAGATCTCTTCTAGTTTCTCTGCAAATGGAGCTTGGCTTTTCTGTTTGTTTGTTTTTATTCTCATTGTTGCTGTTTTGATGAATTCCAGTAAGAGAAGCAGTAATTATTTTTTTTCCACAACTTTTAAAAACTACAAACCTTCAGAAAAGCCTTAAAAATAACACAATGAATATCCATATCTGTTTGTCATACTAGCATTTCCTGATTGACAAACGTATGCTTTAGTCTTCCTCTCCTAAGAAGGCAAAGGTAGGTAAACTTAGACTGCCCAGCAATTAATGTTCTAATATTTTATCCTATTTGAAATGACCCAGATAGTCAATGAATTCTCTTCATTTAACTTAGTTTAGTTTCAAGTTATGAAAATCTGGAGAGACTATTTTAGTTAGACATTCCCAAAACATAATTATTCCTATAGAGTTTATCTAAAACTCTTACCTCATTTACCTCTATTTACTTAAAAGCTTTGTCATATTGTTATCTTTCTTGCTGACAAACTTTGTAACAGGAATAATAAGGTCTTATTTGATTTCTAGTAAACCTAGGTACAATAAATGTATAACACCTAAATTGATGACTCTAAAGACATGTCTGTATTAATCAAACAAGCAAGCTTAAGCTAACTTTAATACCAGATATTAATTCAATACTGAATATTTCCCAGATCACATGAACCCAAAATTCATTCTGGCCAGTCTTTTATATTTGAGTATTTATATAAGTGCTTAATTTCCTTTAAGCTAATTAAATAGAGCTCTTTTACAAATTAATTTTGACAGTGCCATGCATCTATAACACACATACAAACACAGGAATCTCATAGTTCCCATTCCAAAATTTCAGCCATGAATCAGGTACAACAATGTAAAACCCATCAGTTACAAAAGAGATTGAATTCAAACTGGGTTTCTGGCAGATGGGAGAAATCAAGATCACCTGTCTAGATGGCTAAACCCTTTTTACTAGTATTTATGGAAAAGACACTTCTATTTGTAGCTTTTGGTGATTTTAGGAGTCAAGTGGAAACTTTCTCTTCTCCCTGGGAATGTCCCACTCTTGGACAAGAACAGACAGGGTATTTTTGGGGTTTTTTTCCTGATTCTTTCCTCCATTTGACATCAGTAAAAGTTTTAAATATCACAGAATTGATTTGGCTGTAAATGGAGAAACAGTACCAAACAAAATGAAAAATCCAAAGGACAAACAGAAAATCCTAAATAAACCCTCAAGTTTGGTCTTGGGGTTTTACATATACCAACAACACAGGAGACCATAAATTGTGTAATTAACACAGCAAGAGTAGCAGTACATGGTGCACAGGGCCCCAAGATAACCCTGCCTAAACTCCTGACAGGTACTATGGCCACACATTTTTACAAAAAAATATCATCTTCCTCTCACCCATGGGTTCATAGCTACAATCAGATCACTTATCCAAAATGTGCCACACAGGATTTTCTTTAGGGATAGTTGAAACATTCCCCATTTTTAAAGACAGAAATTCAAGACAAGCAAAACACAAACTATACACACAAATGCTAGCATCCAAAGAAACAAATGAACCAGTTCACAAATTGGGTAAAAGTCCAACAACTCTTCCCTCTCATCAACAGGGTACCCCACTCAAATACAAAATAAATTGGCTTATTCCAGAGAAAAAGTCCCAGGGAGGAAAGAAAGTCCCAACTGTACATACCGGAATGACTTCCCTGCTGTCTGGAGCCCATTGGCTCCCAAGTGCTGATTCCTTGCTCCAACTGCCAAGCGTTGGGGCAACCAGTGCCACTTTGGTGAAATCTGAAAGGAAGATCTTCAGGGCAAGTGACCCCTGCAGCTGCCAGGGCCTTAACTGAAAATTCCCCAACCAGAGCTGGCTAGCCACGAGCAGCAAGGCTCCTGGCTGACTGCACCAAAATTTGTTACCAAGTCCAAGCTCATACTGATCACTGCAGGACAGGCCAATAAATCAAGAGAGTTGCTGGGGCAAGGAATTGCGACTTTATTCAGAAATCCAGCACACCGAGAAGATGGTAGACTTGTGTCCCAAAGAACCACCTTGCCTGAGTTAGAATTCAGGCTTCTTCTATACTAAAAGGGGAGGGAGTAAAGTCAAACATTTCCTGGTTCCCGTCAGCCTCCGGAGGGGATGTGTTAATTTCTTCCTGCCTGCAGTCACTCACAGGTGGGCCTGGTCAGGATGTTTCCTGTGAGCTAAACAAAGGTATTTTAGCTTAACGCTCATTACCTGGGAGGCAGGTTTCCCAGAGATGGGTCATGATGTATAATTTAAGCTTATAGGGAACATCCCTTTAGTGATTAACTTGTAATAGAATACAGAGGTTCTTCCCTATTACATACCCTCTACCTAAATTTAACAATCGTTAACATCTTGCCACATTTGCTTTATCACTCTGCATAAAAACTTTTTCTTTTTTTTTTTTTTTAACTGAAGTAAATTGCAGACATTGATACTTCATCCCTAACTACTTCACCAGGTATCTCTTAAAAATAAAGACATTCTCCTACATAAACATAAAATCATTATCATACTGGAGTGAATTAACATTCATTCCATATGTCATTTAATATGTAGTTCACATTTAAATTTCCACAGTTGCCCTCCAAAAATGTCTGCTTTATTTATTTTTTGGTTCAGAATCCAATCAAGGTTTACAACACTGCATTCTGTTGTGTTTTGTTTGATCCATAACTGCTCCTTTCATCCTTTTTCCTTTTTTTTTTTTTTGACATTTTATTTTTGAAGCATTCAGGTCAACTGTCTTATAGAATGCCCCATGTGATGCTTTCCTTATGCTATTATGTATAAACTGCAAGTCACTTAGATTCTGAATAGATGTGAATTCCAAAGTGCTTGCCATTAACATTTAAAAAAGACAATAAATATTGTTGTTTGAGGTCTGAGTACTCTCTAAACTTCAGCAAGCAAGTTTTGGATGAAGCATGAAGGAAGATATTTCCTGAATGAGCCTTAAATTCCAAGTAGTTTCCTATCATTACCACCTTCAATAGCTATAAAATACATTCTAGTTGTCAAATAAATGGAATCCTTTTTATTTGAAAAGTTAATTTTTATTTTCCTCTTGTCTCCCTGTAGTAAAATAAATTCTTCCAAGAGTCAGCCTCTTAAGCACATTTATACTTTGACCTATTTTTCTCTAAGCTTATTTACATTTTACCCATTTGGTTTCTTAATCTTGTCTACCTATTTTCAAACAGAGTGAGAATAGCTAATGTTAGAAAACAGAGCAGAACTGACCCTATACACACACAGTGCCAGGCGTAAGAAAAACCCCTGTGAATATTTCTTTTTTTAATTGTTCTTTGACACAAAATTTAGTTAAATGTTGGATTTAGAGCCTCCAAAGAACACAGCGATGTAAACATGTAGTCTGAAGACAATTTTAGAGAAGAACCATGTTTAACTGTAAAATAATATTAATTTATAAGGTCTTTACAAAGTACTTCTACATGTACTATTAGACTTGATCCTTACAACAACTCTATAAGGTAGTTGAAGAAGGTGGTAAAATCTCTCCGTCTCAAATGTGAAAATTGAGGCTCAAATAGATGTACATGACTTGCCCAGGATCTCATGACTACAATTGGCAGAGATGGGATTTAAATCTGGCTGTGGATTGCATGCCAAAGGTGTGCTGTGGGAATCTCATTTGACTGAATTTACCTCCTCATTCAAAAATCAAGGTGTTTATCTTAGGAATGCTTAAGCTTCTTGCCATCAATAACAGTTTGGCACTTCCTTCTGTAGGAGTCCTGCCTTCATTGTTAAGCAGCAAACCTCTCTGTCTTTTGGAGAGGCTGTTTTACCATGGAAATCTGGGGACATTATTGCTTCAGGAAATAGCCACTCAACATAAAGTGTTCAAATACTGGTTAGGATCACTCTCTGGTTTAGGCAGATCTCAAAAAGCATCAATACAATTTGCACATCCTTCAATGAAGACTCAGTTGCAGTATCTAACATTTCCTCTCTTAGTATCTAATAATATTAACTTTTTTTTTTTTTGGCTGTGCCGTTCAGCTTGCGGGATCTCAGTTCCCCGACCACGGATTGAACCCGGGCCATGGTAGTGAAAGCCCAGAATCCTAACCACTAGAGCACCAGGCAACTCCCAATATTCACTGTTAAGAGTTTGGTTTTGTTTTTGCTTTGACAGTGATCATCAAACCTACAAAAGGAAGGTCTGGAGGAACCAACCATCATAGTTCTTTTTGCTCCACCATGGGTTTGCCTAATTTACTTATTTTATTGATTATGGGAAATTGACATATTGGAAACATCAGAGTCACCATTGGTTATGAGTAAATGATATTATCAAAATTATAAAGCAGCTTTATTATGGACTCAAATTCCTCTTCAGCAAAGTAATAATAGTAGTGTGTGTGTGTGTATGTGTTTGTGTGCCTGTGTATACATATAAACACATATATACACACACATATACAAAAATAGTTCACATACATATATACACATAATATGTTAGTTTTATTATTTTTTTGGTTTGTTTTTACTCGAGGTTCATTTAGTATCTTTGTAACAGGAAGGCTGATCCTAGAAAACTCTTCTTATATGTGAAAAATCAAAAATAACCCAAACTAAGTGGCAAGTGAAATAACTGCTTTGAGAAGAAAAAGAATAGTCTTAACATTCATTAACAAAAACAACAAAAAACACACACACAAGAAGGGTTTCTTGTACTTAAATTGCCATTTTCTCTTTTTAATTTTGTTAACATGTATTTCATTGCATTTGTGAATAGGAATAGAGAGTATATATACATGGAACCAACATTGGGGATGGCTATTTGCTTTCTGAGGTGCTGGCAAGTGGTGAGTTCTTATATTTTCGAGCTTAATCACAAATCCCTCACCTAATAACTTCATTTAACTTGCAATATCTCTGCAAATTGATCTCTGAATCTGTTTGGCATGATTAAGTCAGTTCTAGTGAATCTGAAACTCTATTTTAAGGAGTCATCTTGCCTTAAATGCCCATGGGCTCTCAGCTCCCAAGGGCAGAGACGAAGAGTTGTTCCTCTTTGTGCATCTAACACAGGACCTGCCCAGAGCAGGTGCTCAACAAGTGTTTGCTGAACAGAACTGTCTTCATTTACCTAATGGAAAATGAGAAGAAAGGCATTTTTTTATTGAAGCGACTGCCCCAAAAGAAACAAATTCAGTCTTACGTGGATTATACACACTTAAACTCCCAAATGCAGACCAGTGCACCCCTGTGGGTCCAGTTTCTGACTGGGCACTTGGTAGCAGGTCATTCTCCTCACCCATAGGCTCAAACCCATCTCTATTTTTGAACATCTTCAACCAAGTTCTTTCTCCTCTCATCATGTAAGAAACAGACCCACGTCTAGTAATGTTGGGTCAAAGGAAGATATTCAAAATATTGATACCTTAAAAGTTTAAATGAAATGTTAATCAAGGGTGGTTTGTGATGATTTGCTTTCTATGACTCTTCTTAATCACGATGGCAATTTCTTAGGAAGAGCATGAGAGCTCTCTTTCACAACCAAAAAGTTTTCTTTTATAACAAACAAAATTCTTAAAACTATTTTGAGATTTTAAAAATTGCTGGTTGAATTTTAAAAATTACATTTCAGTAAGGAGTTTGAGGGATGGTTTGTTTTTCTTCTGAATTTTATTCCCAAAAACTTGAATTGATTTTTTTCATTGTTATTCCTACTTCTTAATAGCAGTCTTATGAAAGACGGCTAAACCTAGTGAGATGGGACATGTATTTAGTTAATTTTCCCCCATGGCAATGATAAATATTAGGATAGTTTTCATGGCTGTGTCATAGCTACCTAGTGATGCAGAATTGGCAAGACTTATATGATTACAGAAGTGTGACTTGTTACACATTATAATAGCAACTGTATGGTAAGAACAATGTAAACAGCTTCTCCTTGCAGCAGATCATCGTTAGAAGAACCACTGCCTTCCAAGTCTGGAAGAGCTTCCTTGTCCCTCAAGAAAATAAGTCCTGGTCCCGTCCAAAAAGCACACAAAAAGACCCTTAAATCGACTCCTCGTTAAACACCCCCCTCAAAAGTTTATAAAAATACTGAAATAACATTCTCACAGAAAAAGCAAAGTCTGAGTTTAGAGAATGAATATCAAGTACATGCACAAAAGCTTTCATTTCACCCGTATATAAATGGCTCTAGAGAAAGATAGGAGAGAAAACTACCAACTACATAACACAGTCTTTGTGGCACCTCACTAGAAGCAGGGAAGGAGGAAATAAATAGTTCATAGGGTAAATCCTCCGTCCCATAGTTCAATCAGGGAGATCCCACAGTGTCACAAGGCAGTAAATGTCCAGATATCTTTTCAGATAACTTCCTGAGTTTTGGAGTGTTCTTCAGAGTGTCTCATCTTGCTCCTTCCAAATGCCAACACAATTGCCTTCAGTGTCCTCAGCCTGAAGTCAGCCTTCCTGCAATACGAATCAGAACCTGTTGTATGGCTGGATCTCATTTTAAAAAATAAGACTACTCCTAAAAAGCAGTTTATCAGATAATTTCAAGGGAACATCTCAAATGATCAGTGCCTTGTATACTCGAGATTTAGAGGGATTTAAAAGATCATGTAGTCCACCCAGCACATGATGTAAATGTTCTGAAATTATATGGTAGTGGTGGTTGTGCAACTCAGTGAATATACTAAAAACCATTGAATTATACACTTTAAATGGGTAAATTTTATAGTACATAAATTATATCTCAATAAAGCTGTTTTAAAAGTTGGTGTTAAAAGAAAGGAAACAATGGCTCAGCAGGAACTTACAATAAACTTCATACTACTGAAGATCATGTGTGGCATCCTTACTAATTGTCTTCGATGAGGAAGGAGCTAGAGGAATTTTGGTTAAAGGTCATTGGCAATTTTCTCATCATAGGAAACTATGGAGATTGTGTGCTTAGATCTCCTGAGGACAGGTGGAATGTGGAGGACCAGTCATAAGAGAAAAGAGCACTGGCTTGATCCAGTAGGATCTCTACCTAACCTAATACTCTGTTTATGAAAATGATTCAGTAGGGAGGCAATGGCTGCCCTCCATGACATTACTTTTAGGTTAGGAATGTGACACCAATTTCCCCAAATCCTTTTTCTTAATACACTATGGACTGTTGACTACTAAATTTATCTAAGTCCATCTTGAATCAATTTATAATTTCAGCTTGTTCTAACAAATTCCATATGTTTCCCAATTTGCTTTGGATGATTTGAACATACTTTTTGTGTGGAGGCAAAGCCTGACGTATAGAACCCTGAGGTCCCCATGTCTCTGATATTCACCACCCTCTCCTCCATGATGCTGTCAAAAGCTTTTTTTTTTTTTTTTTTTTTAAGTAGGGGCAAGAGTTTACAGCTCTCCTTCTCTATCTACATGTCTTTTGCCTCCACTGCCTCCTCTGAGTTTGGACCCTGATTCTAGCTTGGAAAACTAAGCTGATGGGTATAGCATACTGTTATATTGGATACAAGCAACAGTCAAGGGTCCCTGGACATCACGTCAGTATACAGACACGGAAATCTTCACTGAGTTTTAGAACCCATTCGGTTCAGTTTTATACATCATAAAACTGATGTCCAAGGAGAAGAGACCATTTGTCCAGAGTCACATAACTAGCCAAAGACAAGACTAAAAGTGATATGTCTTGATTCCCAACCATTCTGCCTTCAAAACTACTAGGCTGCCTTGTGGACTCACTGTAACGCTCATCTCAGCCGCTTTCAGCCTCCCTCTTCTGATTTTATTTGTGGTTTGACCAGCACTGACCTCACCGTCCTGTCTGGTCTCAACCATGTCAGCTTCATCCTGGTCTGGTTCGAACGCAGTGCCTCGGTCAACAACATCCACACCAGCCTGCACCCTGGGCTTCTCATTTTCCCACTTGGCAAAGCCTTTGTCCTTTGCGGCTTTGTCGTGGAACTTGGACTTCATTTTGGGGAAGGTGTGGGACCCTGAGTCCCCCCAGCCAGCCTCTGACCACACAGGCTCGGTCTGGGTGGCCTGGCTGGTGGTGGCCCGCTGCAGCCGCACGGAGATCTTGCGCGAGGAGCCTGTGACCAGCGTGATGGCTCTGCTGTCCAAGTCTCGGTGTCCAGCTGCGACGCCAGGGAACTCGAACACTTCATCCTGCACTGGAAGGGGAAAGATGACTGTGATTATTGTGATTCATCATACATCCGAATGCTTCACAGCAAACCGTCAAAGTGGGTGCAAACGACAGGAGTCCGACGGGCAAGGACCTAGAGGAACAGACCAGAGGCGGAATGAAATTGGCCTCAGGTGAACTGCATGTTATTGAGACCCGAAAGCCGAAAGGAGCATGTAGGGTTCAAGGGTCTTTAGCCACTGCTGCTTACCCTGAAGACCTTTATGTATATAATGGCTCTGGCTAGCTTTAGATCCAGAACCCAACCGAAGTGCAGGCATGGAAGGCATGAGCAGAGAGAAATCGCAGTAGGAAAGAAAGTCGAGGACATTACCTGGAGGCAACGAGGGACTTCCAGGCAGTGACCCATGACCGCTGCCCAAGGAGGGCGCCCGGGCAAATCTCCGGCAGGCCAGAACCAGGAGGTCTTTGCACTGTTTATGACAGTTGGCTCCACAGTCTGAAACAACCCAGAGTATCACAGGTGATTAGTGTGAACCGCATGTCAGGTGCTGACCAGGCTTCCAGGTTGGTGTTTGGGCTCTCACTCCTCCCCTCCCCCACCCCTGTTTCTGTGTTTAATCTCAGGTCCACAGGGTGTGTCTAGGGCTAGTAAAAGGGCCAGTGGGACTCTCTTCCCTTCCTGGGGTTCCTAAAGTTCTCTCTTATATTTGTTCAGCTGCTTCTTCTACACAGTTCACTGAAGTGCTGGGGAGCAACAAACAGGGGCAGCCTGAATGGGGAGTTGCCTTTGCCCAAAACTAAATACAAATTACATGGGACTGGGTTCTTCTCCAGACCGAGATGGATTCCCCACAAAGAGGCTCCCTGAGCCAGAATGAGGGTGAGAAGCCTCAGCATCTAGTCTCTCCCAGGACCTACAGTTGCCTCTAAATATTTACAGCAAGGTGTCCCTCCATTCAGTATTTGTCTACATTTTCTATTCTTCTTCATTTCCCAAAACCTTTTCCAGAGCAAGCGATTATATCTTCTGTTTCCTTTCTTGGCATAGAAACAGAAGACAAGGTGAGCATATGCTCAATAAACATGTCTCAGATTTGACTATGGCTTGGAAGTGGCATGCAGCAGATTCTGTGGCCTTCCCATTAGATGCTTTAGTTAAGAAAGTAGATATTAATTGCTACTTGGGGTACAAAATTTTGGCCACTTTGGAAGATAGCAACACAATTACTTCATAAGATGAGGGTCCTACATTTCTCTTAGAATCACTGAACAGATATGATCATTTTATAGTGTATATTTCTCTCACCATCAAAGAGGAATTTTCTCATTATTTCCAATACCCATTTTCCCCTAAATGGTCTTGTTTCAAATAGTTTTGTAATAACATCAGGGAAAGATCGAATTGCAATGACATGTCTGGTCTATTTTAATTAGACTTTTCACTCTATGTGTCTTTAAGAGAAAATACCATCTGAACAGAGATCCTAGGGTTTAATTGATTTTCATCTTCACAAAATTGTGTGTGTGTGTGTTTGTATGTGTCTTTGTGTGTCTAGGGGATAAGGGGCAGAAGCCAGTATCTCTGCTGCTTGAAAGTAAAAATTCAAGTTAGACTAAGTCAACTGATTCAGAGAACAAAAGGGAAGGTTTTGTTTGTTTGTTTGTTTTTTGAGCACTAAAAGGTGGCTCCCATAGAGGTTCAAGGAAGTTCCCTGTTCATGTAAAATGAGGGCCAAATACTGAAAGACAGCTAGAGAAAAAAGGCATCACAAGGGAACATTATTGACCTGAAGGCATTCTGTGATTAAGATATTTCATTTTGTGGCTTTATTATATTTTTCAAGAGCATTATCAGATTCTTAAAAGAACCAGTATAAACTGTCTGCATAAAATATCCAGCAGTTTTCTGAACACCAATAATGTGTAATAATCATATATCTACAAGTAGCCAAACATTCCTATTGCATTTATCAAATATATATTTATTCAATTGCTATAAATTTCAATTAAATGGGGGAAGTATATGAACAAATTCATTGAAAGGGGCAAATGTATCTCCTCTTTTCTCATCATCATCTGTGATTTAGTAGAGGAAGGAATAGCTATGTGAGAGTAGAAAGAAATGCATATGTTTAACAGAAATGAGCATGGGTTTTTTTTTTTTCCCTTGAAGGACAAAGTTCTTATATACAGTATTTCCATTAGGCTTGCCCTCCTCAGAATTCCCACCTTAAATGTGTGCTGATGATGGGCAAGACATCTTAGAGATGGGGGTTAAATGTGTGTGGGATAATAAGTGTGGTTTCCTTGCTCTTTGTAACAAGCGATAAAATTGCAGCCTGGGATCTCCAAAACTTCAGGGAGTCCTTTACTGGACCATTAACTCTTCAGTTGCCGGTAGCCCCAAAGCCCCAATTTCTCCATGATGCCAAGAGCTTTAAAGTTTCCCTCAGACAAATATGATTCATGCCCCAAAAGTCACATTTAAAAATTTTAACAATGGGAGATTGGGATCGACATATATACACTACTATGTATAAAATAGATAACTAATGAGAACCTACTGTATAGCACAGGGAACTCTACTCAGTGCTCTGTGGTGACCTAAATGGGAAGGGAATCTAAAAAAGAGGGGATATATGTATACGTACAACTGATTCACATTGCTGCACAGCAGAAACTAACACAACATTGTAAAGCAACTATACTCCAATAAAAATTAATTAAACAAATAAAATAAAATAAAAAATTTAACAAAGTAACATTTACCTTTGCATTTGTATCCTTGCTTGATTATGCCCCAGAGCTGTAACAAAAGACAAAGGAATGTCAGGGAATCTGGAGAGAAATCTGGAAAGAAAACAAGGCCACAGAGAAGGAAGTCCTGGGAAGCGTGATGCCTGGTAGAGCACAAACAGGATGTAGCTGCTCCTGACACCCTTCCTGTCAGATAGAAGAACCCTCTCCCAGCCCACCCCAGCTGGGGCAATAACAGGAGTTTTGCTTCCCTTTTCTTTCTGGGAGCCAAACGGCAGCTGGGATGGGAAACTGACGTTGGTGCATTTATTGGACTTTGGCATAACGCGCTCTCAGCAAAACTCACAGGGAGACTCTGTCACTCTGCCTTTGATAGCCCCTGGCTCCCTCTGCTGTTTTTAAAATCACACTAGCTGCTCTTGGCGCCCCCTACGGGAAATTAAGCGACCCAAGCAATGCATCCCACTAAAGCATGTGGATTTTGCTTGATTTCTTTTCTGAGACGCATTTCTACCTTGAAAGAATACAGAAGAGGAAAAGATTTTGCATTTGTTCATGTATTTATTCTCTGCATTTGCTGCATGTTTGGCCTGTGCTGGGGTTGTGGGAGATGCAGAAAAGGCTCAGATTCTGCCAACCAAGTAAGGAGTAGGATGTAGGAAGTGACGAGAGTCTCAGGAGGGATGTGAGGGCCCACAGTTCAACAAGGGAGTGTTTGCCCAGGCGGTTCAGGGGCATCATCCTGGTGGTGGTGTCTTCACAAACCTCTGCCACACTGTAATCTCCGTGAAGAAGGGGACTTCCCACATTCTTTCCCAGGCCTCCTGCAGCACTTGCATATGGGAACCAGGGGCATCAGGAACATACAGTGCTGATGAATTAAACGGGCTTAGCTCAAGTTGGAGAAGCGCCATTTCTACACTTTGAGTGGTTAGGCTAAGTGGCTGATATCTACCTAATGAAATAATTTTGAAAGAAACAGGGCTGGTGGGCTACTGGCATTGACAGGAGTGTTGTTCACAATGTGTTATAGGGGAACAATGCCCTGAGTGGGGGCATCGTGGCCCTAGGAGAGTAGCTGCTGATGTGAAGGGATTCAAGGCATTGGGAAAGTTGCTCCTTACTTTCTTTCTGACAAGGAAATTCCACCAGTGGAGAGTGATTCCTTTGAGCCTTAAAAGTTATTTGGTCCTTCAGAAAACACTATTAAGATGCAAATGTCTCTTGGGACAGGGCAACACTTTGCCTTGGAGACAGGAAGGATTATTAAGCCAACTAACTGGAAGCGAGGCCTCAGGTGCCTAGGATGACTGGAAAAGGGATGGGGAGGTGTCAGTACAGAAAAGGGAAGTGGGTGGGTAGGCCAATCACATCTGTCAGAGCTATAAGGATCTTAACGATAATCCAGTTTGCTTCCCTTTTATAAAAGATGAGTGTGATGATGCAGGAAGTTAAATAATTTGCAAGGTCCCACATCTGGGAAACTTTGTAGCGATGAGAAATCGTTTCCTCACAGAGCCCTTGGTAATAGTAATAACAAAAATAACAATGATAGCTAACATTTAATGAACTCTTGCTATGTGAAAGGCACAGTTTTAAGCTATGTGTAGCAATTCATTTTTTAAATTAATTAATTAATTAATTTATTTATTTGTTTTTGGCTGCGTTGGGTCCTCGTTGCTGCGCGCGGCTTTCTCTAGTTGTGGCGAGTGGGGACTACTCTTTGTTGCGGTGCGCGGGCTTCTCATTGCGGCAGCTTCTCTTGTTGCAGAGCACAGGCTCTAGGTGCGTGGGCTTCAGTAGTTGTGGCACGTGGGCTCAGTAGTTGTGGTTCGCGTGCTCCAGAGCGCAGGGTCAGTAGTTGTGGCGCACGGGTTTAGTTGCTCCGCGGCATGTGGGATCTTCCCAGACCAGGGCTCAAACCCGTGTCCCCTGCATTGGCAGGCGGATTCTTAACCACTGCACCACCAGGGAAGTCCCAAGTAGCAGTTCATTTAATGTTCACAATATCCTTATGAGATAGGTAATAATAATTTTCTCATTTTTACAGATGAGGAGACTAAGCTACAGAGAGGTGAAGTCATTTGGCAAGATCTCATAGCTAGTAAGTAGGAAAAGAAGAATGTGAAGCGTGTGTCACTTCAGGGAAAGAGAGGAAGCCATTGCTCCTGGGAGTTTTGTGAGTGATCAGAACAAAAGCTGCTGATCTAGGACAAGAAAGGATAAGGTTTAAGAAGCATCCGAATCTCTGGCTATGGCACGTTATTAGCATAGCTGCAGAAACTGCTTTAAAAGATAAAGTCAAGCATGAGTCCCATGAGGCGGGCAAGTCAGGGCGTTGCTTGCTAATGCTTACTTAAGAAGCAGGAGACAACACGAGGCACGAAGAGGCTCTGGGTCAGCGTGCCAGCCAAGGACAGGAGAGGGTACTTCCCACAGTCTTTGACTTAGAGACCTCAGGCTGCTGTAAGACTTGGAGTGACTGTGGTGGAAGGAGCACTGTACTGGGAGTAAGGAGAACTGAATATGAGTCATGGCTCTGCTGCTAGTGACCCATGTGACCTTAGGGAAGTCACTTAACTTCTCCAGAGCTCAAAATAAGGGAATTAGCAAAATTCTTTCAGCTCTGGAATTCTAATTCTAAAATCAATGTATCTCAAGCAGTGTCTATTTGTCTTCCTTATCCATAAAATGGAATTTATTTCAAAAGCAGGTGGTCCAAGCACTAAAAAATAGTTCCTTCTATTCCCCCACAGTTCCTTTCAATGACCCAGCTAGAGCATGGTATTTATAAATCCCTCTGAAAACCAAAGAGCTTTTTAAAAAAGGTGTGTGAGTAAAGATCAACTCAAATTATAGCAAGGAAATTAAGTATATTTTGAAAAATAAAAAGGGTTATTAAAACTCTGAATGAGTTAATTTCGATAAAATTCCAAAAGCATAAAGGAACACTAAAAAAAGAGAAAGATTTACTCTGAGCTTTGTGGTATGCAACATGTCTGATATCATTTAATCACCACAGCAACATGGCAGGTAAGTCTTAACCCCCTCTTACAGATAGGAAAACAGAGACTCAAAGATGATCAATAATTTGGTCAAGGACATAGATTAATAAGGGGCAGAATTGAGATTCAAAGTCAGAGTTCCGGACTCCAAGTCCAGAGCTTTCGACCTGATCACAGCTGCATCAGAAACCTAGCACCAACAAATCCGCTCTGATGAGTTGGGGAGGGAAGTGTGTGGAAGCTCCCAAGAAAGCCTACCTTGCTGCTTCTATAGAACCAGAGCCTCCATGGAAGGGAGAGACATCCAGAAGGACTGGAGAGCAGAGACAAGACCTTGAGATTTGATAAGGACCTACCAACTCTCACACCACACCATGGGTCAGATGTCTCAGCCTGACTTTTGGCTGTGCCAGGCCAGGGCCAACCAGATTCCCTGGGCCCCACTCTGCAGGAGAGAGTTACACATGGCTCCGTACCACTTGAGCATTTTTCAGGTCTAGATACAGGCAAAAATTCCCATCAGAAGAGAGATACATGAAAAAGGAAAAGTATTTGTTTGATGATAAAATGGTCAGGTGATGCCATCCCAGTGGTGTAGCTGGTAGGAGAACCTCTCCTTCCCTGGGGTGGGCTAAGAGAGCTGGTTAGGCTGCCTTGCCCCTTGATCACAGCAGCTTCTATGATCACGGGGGGCCACCTTTGAGGTAACCACTGCCTCTAATTCACCCATTCTCAGAGGGGTGTGTGCTTGAATTCAGACTCCCGCCCTTTGGCTCCCCAAAGCCAGTTATTCAAGACTGAAAGCGAAAAATGTAATTTCATGGGAACGTATATGATATCAGCTACGAATTCCATACGGGTCCACAGGGGGACATGACTGCTGAAAGAAGCTACCAAAACTGAGCTGGCATCTGGACAAATGCCACTCACCTGGCTGCTGGGCTACCCTTGTGTAGAGTACTACATTTTCCATCTTACAGTACTTGCATATCACCTAGAAGAGGTTCAGAGCTCGAGGGTCTTTGTTTAACACCAGGGCCAAACCTGACCCTAGTTGCTAAAGAATCATCAGATGTGGGGGAGTGAGGTGTACAGCCTTCGTTTGTTGCAGTGGTGTAGGTGAAGCCAGAACACTTGAGTTTGGGTCCCGGCTCTAGTCATTACTGGCTGTGGAATCCTGGGAAACTTGCGTTATCCTCTCTGGACCTCTCTACCTTCATATGCAAATGGGGAGAGTAAAATCCCCACCTCATGGGCTAGTTATGAGGATTAATTACACTAATGCCTCAGGAAATATTTTATTACTGTGAACTGCCGAGTAAATGTTATTTATTATTATAACCATCTTCTCTTCGAAAAGATTTTTTTCCTTTCTGAGTTAGGAATTATGGCGCTATATCATGATAGATTTCTAGTGACTGAGACCATATGAAACAAGAACTGAGAGGAACTGGCTACAATAAATACATCACTTAATTGCACTCAGTGATGAATGCCAGGGCTCATTGGGCAGAACTTTTCCCTGGCAGGTATTAACAGACAAACTGCTCTCCTGAGTTAATACGCCTCACCAACCTTCCCTGTCTTCTCCAGCCCTGCATTCCTAGAAAGAACATAGCTAAATCTGCAGATCTTGCTTTTGTTTTTAATTGAATGTTTAATTTCAGGGAGCCATCATGTTTTACTTTGGATCTAAGGCAGACAATGGACTCTGTTCATCTATCATTTCCCCACATTGTCAGAATACTGCACAAATCACTACAAACAAGAGAAAGCAATGGAAAACAGACTTACAAATCCTGCACAGTGTTCACAGAAGGTTGGCTTGAGATAGGTCATCTCCTGAAAATTATGGACAAATCCCGGTCCCATTTTACAGTGTAGTTGGGACTTAGCTCTCAGGAAGTAAGCCATCATTTCATCTTTACTAATTAGACCATCCCTGTGAAGAGAATCAATGAAGAGAGGGATCTTTAAATACCACGTTGCTAAGTAGTTGCCACACTTAAATCACTCACCTCCCAAACCTTTCTGGCCAAAAGCAGGGGGGGGAATGTTCAGTTTCCTGTCACATCTGAAAAGAGAGGACCTCAAAGGACAGCTTTCAGTGTCAAAGGCTTTCTTAGCAAGCAGAAGATATGTGTGCGTATGTGTGTGTGTGTGTGTGTGTGTGTGTGTGTGTGGCTTGCGCACTGCAGCACAGAAAGCCTTCTTCATTACCAAATAGTAGCTTCCAGAAAGACATCTCCTTTCTAGCCTTTGGCTCACAATAGAGTTTGCAAGAATCAGGTTGCTGGAGAAAGGCAGAAAACTGTGATAACTGGACCTACAATTCCCAAATTCATTCTGCCTGATGTCATCCAGGCCACTACCATTGGTAATCTTTTCATTCATGTCTTACTGGCTCACAGACCATTCACTAGAGTGATTCTCCCAGATCTTCTCCACATAGAGCCTCTGGTTGCATCTACCACCACACACCCTGACTTCTTGTTTACCAAAAAAGATCAAATCCATTGGCGTAAGGGAGCTGCATATTGCCTTCTCTCCACACCCTTCCGTGCCAGTTCAGAATTCCTTTATATCTCGGGGGTCCTCTCTTGGGGTCATCCTCCCATCCCCCACTCTCCAGCCTCTCCAGGACCATGCTCCTCCTGCCGCATCTTGTTACCCACTCTTTCTTCTGTTTACAAATACACTCAGGACTTCCCCTCCTTAAACATGTCTTTCCTCAATCCTGCCTCCATTTCCAACATTTGTCTTTTCCCTCTTTCTTCTCTTACCCCTGAAGTTTTCATGAAGAGTACTCGTTAGACATTTTTTCCATTTCTTTCAATTACTCTTTCCTCCATATAATCAGGTTTCTAACCCACCATTCTACTGAAACTGTCACAGTGACATCCTCAGCGGCCTTTTCTCATTCCTTGAACTTGACCTCCTGGCAGCATGTGACATGGGACAGGTTTCCTCCTTTTTGACACTCCCTCCTCCACGGTCCCCTGTGATTCCATGTAGCCCTGGTTTCCCTCCTGCCTCCTATGCTCCTCCTTTGCCAGCTCTTCTGCAGGATCCACGTCTTCCTTTCAGCTTCTGCACGTGGGGAGAGGAGTCCCTGAAGCTGCATTCCTCAGGTGCCCGTGCTCATGTTCCTCTACACTTTCCCATCAGAATGTGCTCACACTCCTGGAACTCCAGCTTACGCCGCTGGGCTGAAGACCTAACAATCTACATCTCTTGCCCTAACCGTTCTCCTGAATCTGGGCGCCATATCTTTGACAAGTTGTTAGAATCTTCTCCTGGATGGTCCACTCTCCTCTCAAAATCAACATATCTAAGCCTGTCTGACAAAAGAAATCATGTAAACTATGAATACTTTAAACCTTCATTTTTAGGGGAAAAAAGTTTTTTTAGGAAAAAAAATATATCTGCTGGGACAGTCTCTGTTCCAAACAAGAACCGGCAGAGAAACAAAATGAAGACTGGGAAGTGATTTTAAGTTCACGTTCTACGAACATGTCACTGACAGAAACAAACTGAGGGAAGAAGTGGGTAGTTAGTGGGTAACTTAAATTTTATTTTATAAAGGAAGTGTATGTTTCTAATAACTTAAGTTTATTTTAAAAGTATTCTCTGTTATACAATGAAGATGGATTAAGGTTTTAAGACATTTATGATAAAGTACCAAGGCTTTAATTTTCGTTTGATTCTCACATTAACAAAAATATTAGAGAATTTTAATGTGATATAACTTGGACATTTAACCAATATAAAATCCAGCATTTCATTACAGATGATTTTTTAACTAGGAACTAATCTCACATAATTAAAAATGAAGTGATAAAATTATTAATGCCAGGGTTTCTTGGCAAATTTTTTTTTAAAATCATTATTTTTTTTAATGATCCAGGTTTTAGCCTCTGAAGTTATTTAATCTCTCATGAATCATTTGAAGCTAAAGAGAAATATATTTTTCTTTTGTTTCTCAAGACAACCTTTGAACTAGCAAAGGAAAAAACAAAACATAAACACTTCTTGGCTATCTGCAGCCATCACCTGCTCTCCTGAAGATCGTAAGTAATCTAAAAAAAGATCTTACTTACTTGATGACTTTTAAGATTGCCCCCGGGTGCACTGATGCTGAGGACTCCACCATGCCAGATCTAACTATATTTAGTCTCTATTCTTTTTTTTTTCTTTAAATTAATTAATTAATTTTTGGCTGTGTTGGGTCTTCGTTTCTGTGCGAGGGCTTTCTCTAGTTGTGGCGAGCGGGGGCCACTCTTCATCATGGTGCGCGGGCCTCTCATTATCGCGGTCTCTCTTGTTGCAGAGCACAGGCTCCAGACGCGCAGGCTCAGTAATTGTGGCTCACGGGCCTAGTTGCTCCGCGGCATGTGGGATCTTCCCAGACCAGGGCTCGAACCCGTGTTCCCTGCATTGGCAGGCAGATTCTCAACCACTGCGCCACCAGGGAAGCCCTCTATTTTTTTTGATGGAGGTTTTGGGGTTGATGAACTAGCTAAGTTGCAGCAGTAATATCAGAAACGGAGAGCTGGGCTAATTTGCAAGTGAGCACTTGTACTTAATTAACACTGATGATGTGGTCTGCCCTGTGATTCCAGCCAGCCAGTCATGTTTGTGGACACCAAGAAAAAAATCAGTGAAAAGACACCTTAGACACCTTTCATCAATACACTAGGATCAACTCTGTCAAGACATAAATTAAAGGTTTCCCTGCTCTCCTTTCATAGTAATTTTCTGTTTCGGGACAGTTGCATTACAATATAACAAAATTAAACTTACTGATCTTTGTCCAGCACACAAAAGGAATCCAAGAAGGGAAAATTGGCAGCTATACTTTCAAAGTCCTCTTGGGAGATGTACCCATCCTGGTCATGGTCATAGTTTCTAAACACAGACTGCAAAGGAAAGGCAAATATTTATTGAATGACTATTTATGAATCAGCCTCTGAATTGTTATTGGGAAAGCAATGATAACTCGCATATTATTCTTTCTATCAAGGAGCTTGGAATCTAGTGGGAGATAACAAAATTGAGGTGCCTTTATGGTATAATGAGATAAGTGCAACGCTGAGGATAAAGACAGAGTGCTGGGGGAGAGGGGGAAGGGAGATTTAAAAATGTTTCCTGGAGAAAGCAAGGTCTAAACTGAGACCTCAGGGTTGAGTAGGAGTAAGGCGTGGTGAATTCACAAATGCCAATACCATGACAATAGAAAATGAAACTTTAAAATGTTAAATTATCTCAAAAATCAAAGTACACATTTAATGCAATTGCAGTCAAAATCCCAGTGGGAATTTGTTTGAAATGAACAAATTGATTCTAAAGTTCCTATAGAACTGAACATGTTGAGAATAGCCTAAAATTGTTTAAGATGAGGAGTAATGATCTCAGGCAAGGGAAACAAAAGCAAAAACAAACAACTGGGACTATATCAAACTAAAAAGCTTTTGCACAGGGAAGGAAACTCAACAAAATGAAAAGGCCACCTACTGAATAGGAGAAGATACTTGCAAATGATATCTCTGATAAAGGGATAATATTCAAAATATACAAAGAACTCATACAACTCAATATCAAAAAAACAAACAACCCAATTAAAAAATAGGTAGCGGACCTGAATAAACATTTTTCCAAAGAAGACTTACAGATGGCCAACAGACACATGAAAAGATGTTCAACATCACTTATCACTCATCTCAGGGAAATGCAAATCAAAACCACACAGAGATACCACCTCACACCTGTCAGAATGGCTATGATCAAAAAGACAACAAATAACAAGTGTTGGTGAGGGTGTGGAGAAAAGGGAACCCTCATGTACTGTTGTTGGGATTACAAATTGGTGCTGCTACTATGGAAAACAGTATAGAAGTTCCTAAAAAAATTAAAAACAGAGCTATCATACAATCCAGCAATTCCACTTCTGGGTATTTTTTCCAAAGAAAACAAAAACACTGATTTGAAAGATATATACATCCCTGTGTTCATTCCAGCATTATTTACAATAGCCAAGATATGGAAGCAACCTAAGTGTTCATCAATAGATGAATAGATAAAGAAGATGTGGTGTATAAATAAAATGGAATATGACTCAGCCATAAAAAAGAATGAAATCTTGCCATTTTTTGACAACATAGATAGACCTTAGGGTATTATGCTAAGTGAAATAAGTCAGGCAGAGAAAGACAAATATCATAGGATTTCACTTGTATGTGGGATCTAAAAAACAAATGAACAAACAAAAAAAAAAACCAGAAACAGACTCATAGATACAGAGAACAAACATGTGGTTGCCAGAGGTGAGAGGAGTCGGAGGATGAATGAATAGGTGAGGGAAATTAAGAGATGCAAACTTCCAGTTATAAAATAAATGAGTCATGGGATGGAAAGTACAGCATGGGGAATATAGTCAGTAATATTTTAATATCATTGTATGGTGACAGATGGTAACTAGACTTATTGTGGTGATCATTTTGTAATGTGTAGAAATATTGAATCACTATGTTGTGCACCTAGAACACCTAGAAGGTCAATTATATTTCAACTAAAACAATGACGGGTAATGAGGGGCAACGTGCCCTATCAGAAATCAAAGCTACATTAGTCAAAACAACATGGTATTGTAACTTACTGCAGAGAGTACAGTCCAGAAACAGATCCATATGTATGTAAGAATTCAGAATATCAAAAAGTATCTATTCAAATCCACAGGGAAATTATGGGTTATCTAATAATTGCTGTTGAGTTAAATGGCTGATAATTTTATAAAATAAATTGCCCCCAAACTGAATTCCAGATGCCTTAAATATTTTAATGTAAAAATAAAGTTATAAAAAACCAAAGATAAATAGATAAAAATATTTTTCATGTTTTGTTATCTTTGAGTAGGAAAGACCTTTCTTAGGATGACATCCAAGTCAGAGGTCATAAACAAAAGTATTTCATCACAATAAAATGCAAAATATCTGAATCAAAAAAGCTCAATTAACAAATTTAAATATAAACGACAGAGAAAATCATTTGCAACACATATGAGTGGAAAGACACAAAAGGAAAACAGACGATCACCAAAGTAAAAATACAAATGGACAATACATTCGTGGAAAGACATTCAATTCTGCTAGTAATTATAGAAATACTAACGAAACTTTTTTTTTACCTCTCAAATTGGAAAGCATTAAAACAATTGATAATTTCCTAGGGTTATGAGAAAATAGGCACTCTCTTATCAAGTTGGTAAAGCAAATAGCCACAATCTTTCTGGAGGACAATCAGTGCTTACTCTGACACAGCAATTCCACTTCTAGGAATTGTTCTAAGGAAATAACTGAACAAGCTTGCTCAAAGATATACATGTATATATGCGTGTGTGTGTGTGGGGGGGGAGAATAAACTCATACAAGATGATCTACAAATTATCAGTGATTAACCCTAGACAGAAGAAACATCAAGTACTGAAAGTAAAACTTACTATTTTCTGTTTTATGAAATGTTTTAATATTCAGCTTTTAAATTTTTCAATTTTTTATTTTTTTGCCACACCATGTGGCTTGCGGGATCTTAATTCCCCAACCAGGGATTGAAGCTGGGGCCATGTCAGTGAAAGTGCTGAGTCCTAACCAGTGGACCGCCCTGGCTTTCTTTATAATCAGAGAAAAATAAAAATTTTTTCCATTGCCCTCTGCTAAATTTTTCCACTGCCCTCTACTAAATTGGATTTTCAAAAAGTTTGTAAGTTCTCCCTGCAAACACATGTATGCAAACATTTGACTTAGAGTCCAGTTATAATGAAGCAATCTTTCTTTCCCCTGTGATTTCTTTTTTTTTTAACATCTTTATTGGAGTATAATTACTTTACAACGGTGTGTTAGCTTCTGCTTTATAACAAAGTGAATCAGCTATACGTACACATATATCCCCAAATCTCCTCCCTCTTGCGTCTCCCTCCCACCCTCCCTATCCCAACCCTCTAGGTGGTCACAAAGCACCGAGCTGATCTCCCTGTGCTATGCGGCTGCTTCCCACTAGCTATCTATTTTACACTTGGTAGTATGTAAGTCCATGTCACTCTCTCACTTCGTCCCAGCTTACCCTTCCCCCTCCCCGTGTCCTCAAGTCCATTCTCTATGTCTGCGTCTTTATTCCTGTCCTGCCCCTAGGTTCTTCAGAACCGTTTTTTTTTTTTAGATTCCATATATATGTGTTAGCATACGGTGTTTGTTTTTATCTTTCTGACTTACTTCACTCCGTATGACAGACTCTAGGTCCATCCACCTCACTACAAATAACTCAATTTCGTTTCCTTTTATGGCTAAGTAATATTCTATTGTATATATGTGCCACATCTTCTTTATCCATTCATCTGTCGATGGACACTTAGGTTGCTTCCATGTCCTGGCTTTTGTAAATAGAGCTGCAACGAACATTGTGGTACATGACTCTTTTTGAATTATGGTTTTCTCAGGGTATATGCCCAGTAGTGGGATTGCTGGGTCGTATGGTAGTTCTATTTTTAGCTTTTTGTAAAAAAAATTATTTATTTATTTATTTTTGGCTGTGATGGGTCTTCGTTTCTGTGCAAGGGGTCTCTCTAGTTGCGGCAAGCGGGGGCCACTCTTCATCACGGTGCGCGGGCCTCTCACTATCGCGGCCTCTCTTGTTGCGGAGCACAGGCTCCAGACGCGCAGGCTCAGTAGTTGTGGCTCACGGGCCTAGTTGCTCCACGGCATGTGGGATCTTCCCAGACCCGGGCTCGAACCCGTGTCCCCTGCATTGGCAGGCAGACTCTCAACCACTGCGCCACCAGGGAAGCTCCTATTTTTAGCTTTTTAAGGAACCTCCATACTGTTCTCCATAGTGACTGTATCAATTTACATTCCCACCAACAGTGCAAGAGGGTTCCCTTTTCTCCACACCCTCTCCAGCATTTATTGTTTGTAGATATTTTGATGATGGCCATTCTGACCGGTGTGAGGTGACACCTCATTGTAGTTTTGATTTGCATTTCTCTAATGATTAGTGATGTTGAGCATTCTTTCATGTGTTTGTTGGCAATTCCCCTGTGGTTTCTATTATATATCATCTGTATTGCCTTAGGGCAC
Source organism: Balaenoptera acutorostrata (assembly GCF_949987535.1). Taxonomy (NCBI): domain Eukaryota; kingdom Metazoa; phylum Chordata; class Mammalia; order Artiodactyla; family Balaenopteridae; genus Balaenoptera; species Balaenoptera acutorostrata. Next base: position 67,047,121 of record NC_080075.1, read on the forward strand.
AACTGCTTCAGGAGTATTTTGGGAAGTAGGCAAAGTATAAATGAACAAATTACTTAATTAAAAATATGATTGTTTAGCACCCATTGCAAGTTTATCCATAGATAACTGAATTTTTTTGCAAGTCTCACTATCAGTGCTTATCCATAATCAAAATTGCTTAAAAATGAACTATTATGGAGTGCTTGCAATTTATAGTTTAATACCCATATTTATACTGAGAGTACAAGATTTTTTATGGAATAAAATTCATTATGGAACTTCAAATGAAACCCAGCCATTTATTCAATTAAATCAATAGTACTCAATCTAACCAAACTGGGCCAACCTTCCCCCATGAAACTGGAATTGGAGAAAAGCGATAAGGTACAAAGGGGTGGGGGAGAAAGAGGCTCCTCGTGTGGAGCAAGGAAAGTCTGTCTGCAGAGAACGGAGTGAGCATTCAGAGAAAAGCAGAGGAGAGAGTAGGAGAGAAAATACTTCTTTCATTTCCTGATTCTAGACCTTCCTGAGCTGCAACTCCATGCACCCAGATCCTTTGCCCACCTTCCCTGGCTCCAAGTTGGGTCTGTCACTACCACATCATCACATGGTCTCCACTGGACCTTATGGCTTTCTCATCCCCTTCCCTCACCCTTTCTAATCTCCCCTTCCTGACTCCCATGCCCCATGCAACTTTTCTTTCAGCACCTCGTAGTTCCATGGATGATCCAAGATATAGAACATTCTTTTTCTGTAAACATCCTTTCCCAGCAAAGAGCACATAATATCCCAAAGACTTGTTCCTATTGCATCTGAGGATGTACCAATCCATGAAGGGAGATGTTTAATCAATAATCACAGTTTCTAGTGCCTGAGATATTTCCATCTTTCCCACATTGGTGCATCTACTCTTTTTTTTGTTTTTAATATGGAAAACTCTGACACAATCTTGCCCTTCATTAAGTGATGTTTCTGACCTAAATGCTGTTGCGCTGCGGTGTCACAGACCCCCAAATATATACAGCTGGAGAAACACTCAACTTACAGTATTTTTTCCTACCCTCAGGTAACCAATTTATCCAGCATTTTATTATGACCCATGTGGGTTTTTTTTTTTCTAAACGTATTTATTTATTTACTTATTCTTGGCTCCGTTGTTTCTTCATTGCTGCCTGGGGGCATTCTCTAGTTGCGGTGAGCGGGGGCTACTCTTTGTTGCGGTGCACGGGCTTCTCATTGGGTGGCTTCTCTTGTTGTGGAGCATGGACTCTAGGTGCGTGGGCCTCAGTAGTTATGGCATGTGGGCTTCAGTAGTTGTGGCACGCAGGCTCAGTAGTTGTGGCTTGTGGGCTCTAGAGCGCAGGCTCAGTAGTTGTGGCGCACGGGCTTAGTTACTCAGCGGCATGTGGGATCTTCCTGGACCAGGGCTCAAACCCGTGTCCCCTGCATTGGCAGGGGGATTCTTAACCACTGCACCACCAGGGAAGCCCCCCATATGGGTTTTAATGAGTAGATTCTAATCCTCAAACAGTCCCTTGGGTTGCAGGGGCAATGACAGAGTGTCAAATGCCTGGGGAAGTGAGGGGTTCTAAGTAGCTGAGAGTATTTGGGCAAGTGAGAACTGACAGACAGGAAGGGGAAAGGGGGCCTTCCTGGGAGGTTCTTCCCCAGAAGCCAGTGTCCGGTAGAGCTAAGTGTCTGCTGAATTGCTCTTACTTGCCAGAGGGCTGTTTTCATGAACTCCATCTGATTCCTGGGCAACCAGAGAATATTCTGGAAAGAGAAAGGGGCCTCCTTTTAACTGCTCACTTTTAACTGTCCCTCAACCACTTACCTCAACTAATTTCCTTATGTGCTTGTTGATGACTGTAGGATCTGGCTTTGGCATCACGCCTGAGGCCCACTCCAGGGGCACCACGGGCTTGGTGGGCGTCGTAGGGGAGGTAGGCTGCTGACAGAAAACACACACATTTTTCAACTTTATCTGGGGCCTCGAGCAATTTGGACCAGGGACACTGAGAAAGCCATATAAGTTTTGCATATTAATATCAGTAAAAACTTCTGTTTATGTAGCACTTAAATATTTTGAAAACATCAATGAAAATTTTGTTAATGGAATATTTTGTCAGTAGAATCTAATCTGGAACTAAATACATATTTTGTTTAACAGCAGCCTAGATTGTATTATTTTAGGTGGAAAAATATATTGCTCTCTCAGCTCATCCAAAAATCCTATCCAAGTTCCCCAGATACTCCTAAAACACCCTTAAACATCTCTATAACAATCCATACAGTTTTTTGCCTTTATAGTACAAAGCATATAAAACACCAGTTATCTAATTCTTTAATAGTCAGTGCTAGTGATAAATTAGGTGTGTGCAGTAAGTGGGCAGCAGTGCACAGCCAAGTTTATGTCATCTTACCAGCATCTCTCTTAATATGCTTAATCAGTTCTTGACGGTTTGGCTAATCATTAGCTCTCTCGAGCCCCGCTTTGGTGAACTTGTTTTCTCCACAGTTCTTCCATGTTCTTGCAAGACATTTTCACTTAATAATGTGGAGAAGATGGTGGCAATAATGTATAACTTGTTTACACAACACAAGTGTGAAACACAATCCTATCGGGAGCCAAGAGTGCTGTGCACTTTGTATCCTCTCCCTAGGGATCTTATACGATGAAATATTTTTGCTGGTGCATGCATACAAACCTGTATTAGCAGGTTGTTTTTAAATTTGATACCGAGTTGGGGATAACAATTTTTGCAGGAGGAGTTGAGGCGTAACTATATGGATTTAAGCCTCTACCAATGTTGTGAGGTGGGTGCTGCTGTGAGCTACAAACAGGACAAAAAATTATCTGCCATCTGAATATGGTCACTCCCACACACAGTTTCTCTCTCTCTCTCACACACACACACGCACACATGCACACGTGCTCACACATCTCGGCTCTTTCAGTAAAGCCTTTCATCTTGTTGATATAATAAAGGATTAAACCCTTGGTTCCCAAACTATACAGCAAGGCACACCCCTCCTCTGGAGCACTGTGACGAACTCAGAGGGTTACCAAAAGATATTTCAAACTTCCGAGGGAAATACAGCAATACTCAATATTTGTCAATAGCACACGAACTACCAGCTTGAAGTAGTTCACAATTCACCCATCAGCTCATGCCACATTTCTATCAATGATATCATGTCTTTGTGAAGCAAAAAAATCAATGTGGGACAAGCAATAAGGGTGACAGTATCCAATCTGATTCCAAGATTTAAGAAATTGTACCGTGCCCGACAGGCACACATATCCATTAGTAATTGTGGTTATTTAAGAATGAAATAAAAATGTTATTTTTTTCAATGTGTGTGTATTATTTTTTCAAGCAGGTAATAAGCCATTAGAACATCAATGCTTATACATATTTAGTTGCTTGGACCTAACTATTCTATAAGTGGAATTGTTAGGTATTTCTTTTGACCTAGAGGTAGCATGAAAAAACTGAGACATGAATTAAAACACGAAAAATTATGAGGCACTAAGGGTGCCAGGAACAGAATAAGGTTGAGAAGCTCTGGGACTAACTAGGTGAGGTTGGCCAGTGCTAACTGTAAACACATTAAAGCTACAGGCTCTCAGTAATATAATCTTGACGGGAAATTGTTCTTAGTTACCAGTATGTGTCGAACACTAAATACAAAATAAGGTGACATTCTACTTAGAGAAGAGACAGAAAGGGATTGGTAAATGTGTTTTCATAGATTCATGGGATTTTAGCACTTGAAAGGGGCTTTGAAAGCTTCTGCTTTTACAAGAGATAAAAAGACTTTTTTATGCTGGATGGAAATGTCTCCTAAAATTGGTAAAACTTGATCCTGAAAATAAACTAAAGTAAATCTAAAAGGCGCAAATCAGGCATGTGTGCTAAAATGGTCATTCTTACCCTGTTTCTGAACAAGGGGTGGTGGGAAAATAATGGGCAGCATCACGCTGTAGAAAAAGCACAGATGGTGAAGGCAGACAGTCCTGAGACCAATCCAAACTCTCCTACTGACTGGCTCTGTGGTCTGTGTAAGACACCTATGCTCACCAGACTCTGTTTCCTTAACAGAGTTAATGAGATAACATAGATATTATGACCTGCCAGGCATCCAACAACCAACAGGTGGCAGTTAAGGTGCCTAGTTATAGGTAAAGGAAGGTGCCAGGAGGCGGCAATGCTGTGTGTGCACGTACAGGACAGCTTCTTCACACCAAAGCTATGGAATGAGGGAGGAGCTTACGAGTTCCTTTTTTTTCAGTAACATTACTTTTCTTTCTAGCTCTCTCTTCATCACGCTAACTTTGAAGAGTCTGATCCTAACCCCTCCCTTTGCCTGTGCTGTATCTTCCCACATGGCTGCCTTCTGCAGTGTCCCCAGGAGATGGGCTTCTTGGGGCTGGCAGGGAGGGGAACCACCACGACATTATTTTAAGAACAGATGCTACCAGGTCAACTGACTCAGACTTAAGTTCATACTCTCCCACCTGGCCTTCACTGTGAACAGCATTCACAGTCATTCTGCCTCTTTCAGTTCGATGGTTCAGAATGGTAGTAGGTATTAATAGATGGACAGACTTAGGCCCTAGTGTTGCTGGCAACGTGCCACAGAACTCAACTGATACAGAGGTAACGAATGAGACCTTCATAAGAAAATGGATCTCAGGATATAAGAAGCAGACAGAAAAATTTTTTTCAACATGCAAACCGCATCTCATTGTAAATTTCATATTCACCCAGATATTTTTTTTTTACTAGTGCAAAGCATATCTGAGCTACCGTCCACTTGCTAAGAGTAATGAGCAGTGTACATTCAGTAATGCAGTTTCTTCAACTCATTATATAATGTTTCTTTACTAAGAGTCAGCTTTCAGTTAAGTGAGACTCTATCCAATGTGATACTGGAATTCTGAGCTGGATGAATCATTAGTAGAGAAATTTGTGAATTATGATTAGGGTATTTAAAATTTATTAAATCTAATTTTATGTAGAATCAGTTTTTTTTAAAAAAAGCCTAGAATGGTCATTCAAATTATTGTTCCTTCTTTTTTGGGGGCAGGGCAGGTTCTCAGAGGGAACATGGAAGATCAACAATAAAACAGAGTAACTGGAAATGATGTTCTTCTTTGTTAGCTTCTAATGTGAAGAAATAATTATCTGTCAGGGCTAAGCTGTTCCATTGGTAAAATGGGAAGAATATAGATTTTTTAATTCTTCAATCTTTAGATCACAAAGCACTACTGTAATGGCCAATTATTGTAAATAAAAAATAATGGTGTTTGTCACTGAACCTGAGAGAGAAAACAATACTCACCGATTTAGAATTTCTAGGCTCCAGCACCAGTGATAGTTTGTAAATATCATCTTCTGTGTGATAGAGGTCCAGAGAAAGCTACAACAAATTAGAAGGGATAAATAAGAATGTGAATCATTTATTTACTTATTTACATTACTGAAATTTTTCCAAACTGAATGCTTAAGCTCAATGTCTAGTAACTTGAGTGAATGTAGAACATTAAAAAGATAGCATGCAGAGGTGGAAAATGAAATTTTTTTTCAAAGAAGTTTTAATATTTTATTTTTTGGCCACGCAGGATGTGGGATCTTAGTTCCCCAACCAGGGATCAAACCCACGCCCCCTGCATTGGAAGCGCGGAGTCTTAACTACCAGACCGCCAGGGAAGTCCCGGAAAATGAAATTTTAAAAAGAAAAAAGTTAAACCTAGTGTGGTCATCAGCATCAACAAGAATCATTGACTCAATTTTTCTCGATAATTATTGAGTAGCTCCTAAGCACCAAGCACTGAGCTGGAGATAAGGGATCCTTGATGTTACAGGCTAGGACCAGGGACAGGTGTATAAAATAAGACTTGGAAATGGAATAAATGGTGTCTTGGATGTTTGACTAAAGAACTGCAGAAATAAAGGAGCAATTAATAGGTTTCTATTATTTCAGGGCACTGTGCTAAGTTCTGGTGATATAAAATGGTATAAAATCCTTCCTGCCCTCAAGGGCCAGACACTTTATTTGACTAAATAGGACCTGAACACAAAAAGATATATTCACATCAACAAAAGGCAACACATGCTAAATGTGAAGGAAGTTGCCCCGCTCTAAGTGCTATAGGAATTTTTCAGGCAGGCAGCGTGTAAAGCATGAGGGAGAGGTTTTGGAGACCGGTGGGTTTGAGTTCAAATTCTGAGCCTGCCACTGGTTAGCTCTGTGGCCTTGAGCCAGTTATTTCCTCTCTGATACTCAGTTTCCACTTCTGTAAAATGGAAATGATCACAAAAGTCCCTATCTAATTGGATTTTTATCAGGATCAAATGAAATAATGCATGTAAAGTACTTCACACAGGACCTAGTACACAGTGAAATCTCAGGAAATGTAGTCTGGTGTTGTTGATGTTATTGTTATTATTATAGCTGTTACAACTACTTTTATTATTATGTGTGGGGGCCACTGAGGACAGAAATGATCAGGATGGATTCACAGAGGAACTTGTGAACTGGGACCTAACTGGGAGGACTTGGAGAAATAAAGACAGAGAGAAAGATCAGGGTAGGCAAGGATAAGGATGTAAACGAAGGTTGAACTGCGTGGACAAAATCTGCAAAACCTTAAAATGCATGGTCCCATTTACCTAAAACAGAAGTCATAAGACTTAAAATAAGCCTGGATAATTCCCACATGTGCCCTTCAATGTTAAGAACCTGATGAATCATACCATTTTATCAGCAGGGAAGAGAACCAGGTGCCCTGTCCTTTCTCTGACCATTTAAGCATGAAAATTTTCCTTTAACATATTTTGTCTAAAGATAAAGGCTTAATGTGAAAGGCTTTATTCCATTTCCAAGTCTTATTTTATACACCTGTCCCTGGTCCTAGCCTGTAACATCAAGGATCCCTTATCTCCAGCTCAGTACCTGGTGCTTAGGAGCAAGAAAAAACTCAGAGGCACAGGATGTCTTTCAAGGATTTATCTTTCTGTTCTATCTCATTTTTTTAAAAAAGAAACTGGCATTATAAACTGTCATTTTTGCATCATTCATTCAACAAATATTTATTGGTCACCTAATATGTGGCGGGGACCATTGTAGTCACTATTCTAGCTACTAAATACAGCAGTTAAATTAAGGATTTCATATATCTGGTCATGTATTGCATTATCTAGACTTTGTCATCTAAAGGTTTTTTTAAGCATGATAAAATTGACTTTACTATAAAATTGCCCCAGTATCATTTCAGATCATGAAAATCCTGCTCACAAAGAATGCACACTGTATCCACCTTCCTCTGAACAGCAGTCACTTCTACCTCCAGGGGCCCTGACTCTTTGCAGAAGAGGAACTGTCCCCATGTCACAAACGAATGCTTTGAGGAACCAGCCCACCATATAAAAGAGTGAAGGGAGATGCATGAAAGGGGTATTGTGAGAGAGACATTGGTATAACAATGTATTTGGTAAAAGAGTTTTGCAGATATGATTAACTTGGGGATCTCTCCTCTTAGCTCAACAACAAGAAAAATTTGTGCTGATAAGTGGAATTTGACACTGGATCTCTGGGTTAGGGAAGCAATAGGGGAAGGTGTGATCACTGATGAATGGGAGATAGCCACTACTCATCTAAGGCAAATTGTTGTCAGTTTGATGACAATTGCCACATCTCGTTTGTCAAGAGAAGTCAGAAATCTAGAGTTTTATATGAAATATCCTCATTTTTAAGCACTGGCAACTAATAACAAAAATTTTTTTTTGTGATTCCATGTGGGCCAAATAAAACACATCTGCCATGGGCAGTTGCCCACTGTTTTGTAAATTCCACAACAGAAGACTCTACTGGTCTCTAAGCTTCATGAAAGGAGACAGTGCATTTGTAATTCCACCTCTATAATCCCAGTCCTAGTTTGCTACCTTGCATTGTGAATGCTACATAGACAGAAAACTGACTGACTTCTTCCTTTTGACTTCCTTGTTGTCAGGAGTTAATCCGGGCTTTGCTGAGTAGGTTCCTGTCCTCCTGGCTCTTCCTCTGATGACAGCACTGGCATCTGCTGGAAAGGAGATGCCAGCAGTGCAAGAACATCCAACCAGAAATCCAAATAAGCCACACACTAAATAGGGGAGATGCTCTTTCAAAAGACACAGAACATCCCTGAGTATTTTCATATGTCAGATGGACAGATATCTGACTCTATGATGGAAATATTTTTGTCTTCTCCCAGTGTTTGCTCTCCATTTATTAGTGGTCATATGAACCTAGGCAAGTCATTAACCTTCTTGAGTCTGTCTCTTAATCTGTAAAATGGGAATCATCAATAATAGCTCCCTCCCAGGATTGTTGTGAAGATTAAATGAGCTAATGGTGTCCAATGGGATTTGTTTAGGGGGTCACACAGATGGGAACTGCAGGGTTTGGCTCCCAATCGGTGCAGCAGCCAAATGCTACTGTGCTCATCCATGAGCACAGAGCTGCCTTCTGGGTTACTCTAGCCATCTCTCTGTTTTCCCAGCCGCGATCCTACTTGCTTTCTCGGATCTCCTCTGGGCCTTACAGCCCTGCACAAAGTGATCTGTTCTACTTCCTATGCACATTTTAAATAATACAGGCAGCTTGTCAATGGGGTTTCAAAAATATTTATTTGTGTCTAACATATTTTAAGCTTGTTTGTTTCTAAAAAATGTTCTGAGCCACTGTTTCAGGTTGTTACTTTTACATCCAAGCCTATCAGCAAAGATGGCTGTGGATTTAGTCTGCACCTTAGGACCGACATTGTCTTGACTGGAGAATTGTAAAATAACACACACTTGGTCATCAAACTATCTCCATTCACCACTTTTGCAATTCTTCCTCTTCCTCCTCCTCCTCCCTCTCCTCCTCCTCTTCTTCTTTCTTCTTTCTTCTTCTTCTTCTTTGATTGTAAAAATACAGGGGCTTTCCAGTAATTTGCATATACTCAGAATGGTAAATGTAACTGATAGATCTAAAAATACTATGAAAAAATTCAGACTATTTCGTATACCAGGAAACAAGAAGCATCAGTTTAAAAGCTCCTGGTTACATGAATTGGGATCACAATGGATAATGTCTTCTCCAGATCTTCCCTAAAAAGGGGAACAATCCAAATCTCAACAGTTTGGTGGTGTGGTCCTCTTTCCTTCATGTGCCCAGTACTGTTCAGAGGGCTAAGATTACAATGATAAAAATGGCAAACATAGTCCCTGCTCGCATAGATTTTATTTTGTAATTAACTCTTTCTTTACACACCCCTGAAGAGGGAGAGAGATTATTTAATTTTCACAGATGCAAAATAAAGTAAATGTCAGCAATATTCCCACATTACAGAGTAAATGTCCATCAGAGAGAGAGAGAGAGAGAGAGAGAGATGCAAACTGGGATTCAGAAGTTGGCTATTTGCAAGCCTTTTGTCCGTTATGAATTGCAGCTTCTTCATTTCTAAAATAGGAAGGGGCAGGGGTGATGTTACACCCTCAGACCTGCCCAGGCTACATCACATGGTGTGTGTGAGAATCTACTGAGGAAATGTATGTGAAAAGTGCTGTGAAAACTGTAATCAACTATTACAGAAAGTTCAAGCATTGCTATACAGCCTACCGCACAGAGCAGGCATTTAGTAATTGTTCATTAACCTAAGAGTTCTCATTTTCTTTCTTCCAGGGCTCTCAATCATATATCAGCTTCCTCACCTGGGACCATGTTTAGAAGCAGTCACTTCAGGCAGAAACTTGACCTAGAGTCTTGGAGCAAAAAGAATCACCCATTCAATGCTGTGCTTAAGAATGACCTCACATGCATTTGGGCAGCTGCAGTCAATGTATGGTTCTAATCCCAACATGTATGTGGTTCATGAAATGCTCACTGGGCTCCAGTGAACACCTCCTGGGAGTCTCCTCCATCCTCATTCTGAGGAGATTAATCTGCCTATGGCCAGGAAGAATGAATGCACTGAACTTTCTCCTTGGTTGTGGGGAGAGAGGAAGGCTTTTGCCTTTAAATAGAAACTGGCTTGACAATCGTGCTCATCTGCGGAACTGTGCTATCCTGATGAACCACTGGGCTGGAACCACAGAATCAGGTTGACACTTGGTTCCTTAGTCCCAAGGCTCCACCATTCCTTACATCTAGCACCACAGAAGTTTAGAGCTGGATGAGATCTTACAAATGAGCACAAAACCCTTTAGGAAAAATCCAAAGTCAAGACTAGTTAGCAAGGAGACAAAGCTACGTAACTGCAGAGGCAGGGCCAAAAGCTATGTCTCCCATCTGAGATTCTTGCCACTATATTACACTATACTATACAACACTGCTGTGACTAAATATGGTGCTTGGTGGCTTCTAAATTTTCCTTCAATTCCTGAGAGAGAGAGAGAGACAGAGAGAGAGAGATATACAGAGAGACTGAGAGATTGAGTCATTCTTTTTTCTTTCCTTTCCAGCAAAAAGGAATTATTTCTTAGCTTTTACTTCTGGAGTTCAAATTTTCCACCTGCAGCCCCAAAATTTCATTCAAAATCCTTTAGTATTTCTCAAATATCTGTCCTAATGTTGCCTGCTGCATTTACAATTCAAATTTCTTTTCCCTACTCCATCATTATCTTTTATCCGGATGAGGAATTGCCCAGCATAGGCAGCTGCTCGGGAAGTTCTCCCCCAGCTCGTGGAGGGAGCCTGAGCAGACACTTGGAGCCTAGGCTACCCCCCGAGACTGGTCTGCAGACATCACCTGTGGCTGTGGGGTTACAGTCTGATTGGGGCTTACAACTCTGGTCACTTATTCATGGAAACAGATTTACATGGCAAATGGTTAATAAAGGCAGCTGCCTGGATTATTGTGAGGTTCTCCCACCCTAATAGAGAATGTCTGTGTGTTTACTATTTGTTACACAAACTCAACCCCAAGAGATTTGTGTTTCTGTGTGTTGGCCACTTCTGCTTTATACTAAGAACGCAGCTGCCATTATTGCCTACACCTAGGGGTTCTCTTCTTTGGTAAACAATTCTGTGTTCTAGGAACAGTTTGTGAGAAGGTCTAGGAACTGCGCTCTTATCCCAATGCAGCAGTCCTAGAGGATTTAGCCCTTCGGAGCCCCAGAGGGGTTCTTGTTTTCATTCCCCATGGCCACTGGAGGAAAGTAGTCAATTTGGTGTTGCAGCCAAGTTTCAGATGCTACAGTGTCATAAACCCAAACAAGGAAGTTGCTCCTCCACTTGTTTAAGCAAGGGTGAGAGAATTTGCTTATGCCTCTTTCCCCCTGACAAAGAAGCAGCCAATGGGAAATGTTCTCTACTACACACCTGTGTGTCTAAAAGTGCTAGGACCTAGAGACCAGCTAATGGTGTGTGCCGCCAAAGCCAAAAAGTATGAGCAGTAGGTGAATTTCTTCCAACCCACTCCTAAATACAGCACCCAGTTCATCTGCTGAGCTCCTAAATATGCCAGGTATTGGGTGGGCCAAAAAGTTCTTTCAGGTTTTTCTGTTAAGATGTTATGCAATGCTATGAGAGGTGCTGGGGACGTGCGATGTATAAGGCAGGTAAACAGAAAAAAAATCTAATGTCAAGTGATACCTCCTATAGATAAGAAAGTACAAAGTACAAGGGCAACACATGTGACAGATGCCTTACTGCTTTGGAAGGAAACAGAGAATGCCTTAGAAAGATAGAGGCTTTTGAATTTAAGCTAGTCATGGTGGGGTTGGGGGGTGGGTAAGGAAGGAATTTTCCAAGAAAATGCAAAGCCAGAAAGTAGAAGGCAGCAATTTGTGGTGGAAAGTATAAGTCCCACATTCCTCAAAGGCAGGTGTGATGCGGGATCGGGTGATGACAAACGAGGAGAGACTGATAGTCAGAAAACAAGTCGTGAAGGGCTCCAATGGCAGACTGGGACCTGCATCTGGTGGTTTGGGGAGGTTGGTGGGGGTTACGGGGAGGGAGATCTCAGAGGAGGTCCCCGCATTACTCCAGGCTTCAACTACAGCAGTGCAGTGAGGATCAAGAGAAGCCGATGAGTTGAGGGCATATAGAAGGAGGTGATGAATTAGATGAGTGTGATGCATGATCATGAGGCGCTGAGGATGGGGCTGGAGGGCCTCTCTAAGAACTGCAGAAACCAGAGCCATGGCGGCAGAGACTGGGACCCTCAAAGCAAAGGGAACTTTCTTTGCTCGGAGATTGGTGTCTCAAGTTGCTCGGGTTACAGGTGTGAGTTTCTCTCCCTTCATCCTTTGAGATTTCTTCCCATCTACTGACCCTGAATCCAACCCCTCCCCCACCCCCATTGTGAATTGCTGGCATGGATCTTCCTGCATACCCTGGGAAGTGAGGTGCAGGAGAGTTATTAGCACAAACTCCAGTCCGTTGGACTCACCGTGAGCAAGTTGATCAAATCCAGGTTGGGTTCCAAGTGGTGAGAGGCATTCTGTAGGGAGACCAGTTCACTCAAGGTAACAGAGAGCTGGTGCATTTTCACAATGTTCACTTTGTTCTCCTCCATCCAGTCTGGGAAAATGACATGGACTGCTATCAAGTCTTTCAAGTGGACGCCAAGGATTGGGATTTTGAAGCCATCACAGTCGGCAAAGGCCTTGCGGTAATTACAGTAATTGCCGTTGGAGGAGACCAGCTCCGTCATTTCATTCCAGTTCTGGGAACAGATGGAAAAGTAGTATTTTCAAACAGCCTTCCCTTCTGCCCACCCTCAGGCCCAACAGTGTGTGGCTAGGAAATTCCTTGCCTACTGAAAGAAGTATCAATTGCACCAAAGTTGATGCAGGGAAATATTAACCAGGGAAAAGAAAGTTAGAAAAACGTACTAGGCTTGGCTATGAGTTGGACAGCCTGTTCCATTCTGCGGCAAAAGAGAAATAGCCCACACCTCTGCCTACCTACTAGGGGTGTTGAGATGTCAAATAGCATCATGTATATATAAGTATTTTGTAATTCATGGAAATATTACAATCCACAAATACAAGCATGTATTGTATTGAAGTATGTAGTATATTAAAATTTCCTAGTTGTTCCAAGAAAGTTGCATTCAAGATATAACTTGAAGGGGCCAGTATGGGGTAGGAACAGTCATACTGATGTGTGAGATAGCTGTGGTTTTGGACTCTGCCACTAACTAGGAGGGTGACCTTAAGCAAGTCGCTTCACTTTTAGGGACCCCAGTTTTCTTTTCTGTAAGAAAGAGGAGTTCAAATAAATAATTTTTGAAGACATACTGGTGGTTCCAAGCGTCTATGAGCCTCCACTGAATTCTTATTCTTTACAACATTTAAAATATGTTTTGTTCTTTACTGGAAATTCAGTACTAATCTAAAGGAAAATGAAACACATAATGAGCCCCATTATACTTGGAAAGGGTGCAGTGTTTGAGGTCACTCAGCAGTGCTTCTGTGGCTTATATTCTCCTGTTTATATGCACAAGCTATTGTTGGTTGCCTAACGGCAGGCAGCCATACCTTCCTAATAGACCCATGTGTCTACTTTTGATCAGTCTACTCTTTCCCATGTGACTCGGATGAAGCTGTTTCCGTGCCCAGATCCAAGGATGGGTTCTGATCTACCATCTTCATAATTCCATTCCTCTGGTTTGCGATTGGTTCAGGAACACAGAGTTAAGCCAATCAGTACACTGTATTCCTCTGGATACTGTTATTGGCCCAGGGGTGGGCATGTGATTTGAGATGGTCCAATCTGTCTAAAAAAGAAGGTCTTTTATTCCATGGGTGCAGAGCTGAAGAGAGGTTTTCCCTATCTCCAACTTTCATAAACAAGAAAGCATAATTTTCCCGTTGCTGCAGACAGCCCAGTCAGGAGGGAAACCAATCCGATGAAAAACAAAAACTAAAACAAAAACCTCATACTCAGAGGACTACAGAGCAACTGAGCCAGAGCTCTGATCACACCATGCCTGGACTTGGCCCTGCCTCTGGACTTTCAGGTATGTGAGATGATCCATTTCCTTATTGTTTAAGCAATTCCAAGATTTTTTTTTTAACTTACAGCTGAAAGTGTCCTTACTGATATAGCAAAGTACACGCTTACAAGGAAATCTTTTCATAAGGATGAAATGTTCTTTTTTGCTCAATAAGGAAAAATATTATTGTGGTCTGGAAATAAATATGGCAGAAAAAGTTCAGTTTGGGAAACAATCATTGCTTAAAATTTTTTTTTTATCACTGAAAAACTGAGCTATAAATCTGAGGGCTTTCTATACAAAAGATTTCTTTCTGTCCCCCTTTCCTTTGTGTCTTGCACCGTGTTGAACACAGTGCTATGAAGAGTGCAGGTGCTCAATGACTTCATTTGAGGACGGGATGGTAGGAATGATTTCTGTCATATTTGCCTTGTAACCCCCATGTATTTCACAATGACTATCACATAGTAAGCACCAAACACATATTTTTTGAATATTTACAACTACAATATGTTAATGGTGTTCAAAGCATTCCTATTAGGACACTTGCTGCCACCTCTAATCTGTTTTTCCAGGTGGTATGACTGTAACCTCCTATTGTCTAAGAAGAAAACTTTCCCCTTCTGAGTGACATTTGTTAGGATCATCCTACCCCCAAACAATCTACAAACGAATTTTTTACTTGGGTTATGATCTGATCCACTGTACCTTTGTAACTTCTGAAGAAAGATGAGAATGGGTCTCTTTGAGCCGGGAAATGGAACTATGACTAAGGCCTCCTACCACTGCCATCAGGGTGTTAAAATTTTTGAGCTGAAGGAGTTTCTGCAATAAAAAAGGTTAACTTCAATACTTTGTAACAATTTTTGAATTATTCTGACCTTTTTGAGGTACAGATGAAGTCGTACAATTTAACAACAAGGATGTAGGGCAAATAGTATCAATTCAAAATGAAGAACAAATGAAATCCACTAGAAAAATATATCAATCATTACACAGAAAAATAGCTACATTAAATGCTTCCAAATATGGCCAATTAAAAGCAATCTTCTTGCATGAGAGAAGTATATTTGCTCATTAGACATTTATGGGTAGTTTAATTGGCTTTTATATTGTGAACCCCCAATTTTTTCAATGACTTTTCTCAATAGAGTGAATGAATATCTAGAATCCTTTGAGAATCCCAGTCTAATTAACAGACATACATACCTTGGCAACATTGATAAACTTTGTGATGACTTCTGCCCTTTGCTGAGGGGTTGGTTTGCTAAGAACCATCAACTGGACCCACTTAGAGATTCCATTAAATAAAGCAATAGATCTCTCCAAGGTTGGGTTATTCTCCAGGCAGCCATGGATGACATAACTTTGGTAATCAGTGAACTAGCAAAGGAAGATTCAGAGACTCTGAATTATAATGGAGTCTTTGAAAAAATTATAAATTAGAATGTTGCATGGAAGAGGTGAGATAATGTTTCACAACAGCATAACGATTTCTTTCATTTCACATTTTTAACGGCATCTTACAAGTTTGAATATATCTGTATCTTTAACAGGTTATTTTGCTGCATTTCACTCTTCCACACCCAGACGCACACTTATTACACACCACAGTGTTGATGGGAGGAGGAAGGGACAAGCCTCAAAGTCATATTCCAGTGAGTCCAAAATTTGCTGGGTCATAAGATCCACCTGGGGCATTTGCTAAAATACTGGTTTTGGGGAACATGTCAGACCTAAAGGATCACTGTTCCAGAGGAATAACCTAAGAATCTCCATTTTTCACCCACTACTGGTGATTCCAATGGTCAGGCAAGTTCGAGATACAATGGCATACATTAAAGAAGAGGAAATGAATATAAATATCATAATTTCAAGTCAGAATAAGTTTGCAATGTGTTTTCAAGAAGAAAAGAGAAAAAATAGAAATTGAGTAAGGCTGCTCTTTGGCAAAACTGACACATTTTCAGGAAGTCAGCATGGGTGTCATCAGATACATATGAGCCTCCTACCATATAAACAGAGCAGGGGATTCCCTCTCATGGCCTGCCTGTGGGGAATCAAAAGGTCCTCTCCAAGTAAGGTTACTTAGTGAAAAGAATCAGTCTTTCAGAAATCCATATCTAACCTCATGTTCTTCTTTGCAAGCAATAGCGTAATACATTCTTAGTCATCTTGGAAAAGAAGGAGTGACTTCCCCAAAGCTTGGTTAGACAAAGACAAAGGCTGTTTGTAAACCATTGTGGAAATATCATAACAAATGGATAGTGAGTAGGTGGCTAGGAAGAGATCACAGTCAGGAGGAAGAAAAGGGATGCAGAGGAGGAACTCTATCAAGACAGAGTAGGAAAGAAAAATTTAATCCAGGATATCCATCCCTGAGAAAGAAACAACCTGATGTTGAGATTCTCCTCAAAGCTTACAATTCCTATTTTCAACCTATATCCATAATCAGGCATTTATACATATCCCAACCTAAATAAATATTTCTTCTCCCAAAGTGAAGGGCCCAGCTAAACATGTTCACTTGGGAGAAGTCAATGGAGCTAAATAAACTTTGAATGGTTAAATCTCCACTGAATATTTAGAAAATCATGCTTTAATCCTATGAAAGGAGACATTGAAAATAGCAACAGAAATATAGCTCCTGAGCCATAAAGTAAAGACAGGATAATATTTATCTTTGGTTAAAAGGGATTGTTCCTGTGAGTTAAGGGCACTTTTCCAGTGGAGCACAGTGACAGAGGCTGCCAACCCTTCAGAGTATGAAAATGCAGCTCTTGGTAAAGTTGGCATGGTGGTTGTTATCCTTGGAAGAATAAATGTCCAGTTTCTTACTGAGATCCTTCTAAAAGATTTATGCTCCAGAAAAGTGAGGTGCTCAGCCAATTCAATGGGCTCCAGATGGTCAAAGAGCAGACAGGCTTTTCCCTTCTTGGATACTTTTTTCCTCTGTGTGACTCTTCTCATCCAGTCATAGGAAGGACTATAAAAGAAGAGTGAGTCTGGTCAATGTGCTGAAAGCTCATTTCACTCAATGGAAGTTATTAACCTACTGACTGTGTAACTCTTGGCCTGCTTCCAGGGGCTTGTGCAAAATACACGCCCAGTCCTTCGTATTTGAAGAGAAAACCACTGACCCATTGCCAATAGAATACAAACTTTGAGTTGTTTTTCCATACAGGGTGGGTTTGCACTGATTCATCCAGAATCCCTTACTTGGTCTTTCCTGTGACCAGTAAGGTTTGGATCATGAGGGAGAGGTTAGGGCTAGGTATATAAATTTTGGAGTTATCAATATATAGGTGGTGATGGAAACCATCAAAAGCTGGTTCTCTCACTTCAGCAACATATGGATTATTTGAAAAGCTTGTTATAAAGACAGAGACCTAGACCTCACTACCAGAGATTCTGACTTACTAGGAATGAATAATCTGAATAATCTGTATTTTTTAGTATAAACATTTATCAAACTCTTAGATGTCCCAGGCACCACTATAATCACAAGTATTAACTCATTAAATCTTCACAACAACTCTACCAGGTAATACTACTATTACTCCCATTTTATAGATGAGAAAATATAGGCACAGAGAGATTAAAATTTTACCCAAGATCACACAGCTAGTAAGTAGAGGAGTCAGGATGAATAATCCTTATTTTTAACAACATCCCTAATAACTCCTGGATCACTCACCATTGATCACTCTTGAAGAAGTATTCTAAGAAAAGAGACTAGAGTATGAATGCCTAGGACACAAGAGCACATATTTGCAATATGGATAACCATACTCACAGGCCTAAAATAGTTTTGTCTACAAAGTTAGCTAGTCAATATAAAATGCTAGCCTAATTAGCACCAAGTTCCTAATCACTGAGCTAACCCGTTCATGGCACAACTATGGTCAACATTTGTACAGCCTCAGGCTGACCTCAGAGCATCTCAAACTTGAATGAGCATATGAATCAGCTGGGGATCTTATTAAAATGCAGTTTCCGGTTCAGCAGGTTTAGGGTGGGGCATGAGATTCTGCAGTTCTGTTGAGCTCCCAGGTGATGCCAATGTTGTTGATCCACAGACCACACTATGAGTGGCAAGGGTATAGGAGACTAGATTCAGTAACCAAGCACCGAGCATCTATTATGTGCCAAATGCTTTCACATATTATCTCAGGTATTCATTGGATGCTCATAATACCTCATGAGAAAGGACAACCCCCATTTTACAAATACAGAAATTGAAGCTTGGAGAGAGAAACTATGTCCGATGGGACTGTGCTCATTGCATCAAAGCTTTCCTTAGAGAAGCACACCTTGATTCTGAAATAGTATGGATGGAGGTCAAGTGGGGTCATCACTACTCCCTCCCTCAAACAGTGGACTCATCATGTTTAAAAGAAGCTTGTGCCACTCTTACATGCTGGATATGTCGATGAGGCTGACGTGTTTCTCATATCCTAGTTGACTAACTACTTCCCGGAATTCCTCAGTCATACGGATCAAACCAAGGTCCAAATTAAACTCTGCGGGAAACTTCAGAATCCAGTACCTGAAAGGCATCAAGTATTTTTGACAACTGGAAGATTTCAAGCTAGACCTCTATGGAAACCATGGTATCATTTTACAGATTACATTTAACAATGCATCAAGACCACACGCCAAATTAGCAATCTCCCATCCCTCATCCATCACATTGAGTCTCCCTCTTCCCTCCTTTAATCAAGGACTCAAATCCACCACTCCCACCCTGACCCTTTCTTTCTCTCTCTTCAGAACCGCTGCTGAGAAGAAACCCTTATCCCAATTCATGGCAAGTAGGTGGGAATGTGTATGGTGAGGGAGTAGAAAATAATGAATGTACTCTTTCTAAGAGCTGCTTTCATTCCCTAATCACATTGACCACTGCTTGATTTACAGTCCAAAAGAAAGATGAATTCTACTCCCAGGAACAGAGAAGGGCCAGTTTTAATAAAATCAATAAAAGGGGGACTTGAGTCGATTCTATTGTCAGACTAGGTCTGTTGTATGGTGAAAAGGAAACTGTCAACAATTGCAGAACTAGAAACTTCAAGACAATTAAATTCGTTAATATTTACCTCATGAAGTAACAGATCTTTAATCGAAATTCATCACAGCTTTCTCCACTGGCATTTCGATACGTACACTAGTTAAAGAAAAATCCTTGCACGTTGTTTCCTTTGCACAGACCTGCAGCTGTTTGATCAATTTAGATGAATTCCTAATAAGAGGGCCATACTAGGAATATTAGGGTTATGTGAACATTCAAATGGAGAGAAAAGTGTGCTCTGATGACATCGGCGCTAAATAGACACAATGTATTATTGCTCTGGGATGTATTTTTTTGGTCTGGAAGAGAAGCCATTTATAAAATTAGTTTTACCTTCCTGAGCACTTACCAAGTGATGACTGTCAACTGTAATTACAAATATACTACCAACTATAGATGACTTAAAATCAATAGTACATAAAAGCACCATTTTAGCCAAAAAGATTTTATATATAGGATTAATGCTTTATATAAGTACTCTAATTTCTTTAGTATTTGAAAATGTCATTTTTGGGTATATTAATACACATGTTGTGTTGTGATTTAGTTTCAAGTCTATTTAGTCATACTCTTTTTAACTAACATATATTGAGCTCCTGCTATATGCCAGGCACCATGGATATGCAGTGAGCAAGGAATCCAAAGGGAGGAAAATCTAAAGAAATGTTAATTCATAGGCAGTTTCAACTTTCATACAATCTGTACTTTCAGCTATTAAACTTTACTGTGCCTAAATATCCCTTTCTATTTGTGCTTCATATAGCAGCAGACATACTAATGGTGAGAGTGTTGTTTGTGGGCACATTTTTGGACAGTGTTTGGATCCTGAGGAGGGATGGACCAGACTGAGTCAGTTCCCTCCATCCTTCTCTATGTACTGCCCTTCAATAGTGGGACCTGTGGAATCCTTGGACCACTGGGTACTCGTATCTTGCTCATTTCCAGGGACCTCTGTTCAGGGTGAATGTCCCCTTATCTTCTCTAACATCCCCTTCTGACCCAAGGTTGGGGGCATGTTGGAAGAAAGAAGTAGAAAGTGGAGGAAGCTTGAAGTAAGCAGATGGAAGCCATGCTGGCCCTAATAGTACTCAATGGACCCTCTCCCTCTGAGGCTCCCCTTGTTCTGCAAGGCTTCTCACTCATCTGCAGGACCCCTGGGCTTGCAGCAGGCAAAGACTGTAGGAACCAACATTAGTGCTTATATAATAAACATTAGATCTCAGGGAATAAAACCTCCGTATAAATGTGTGACTGTTTTGTAGCCATTTTCAGCCATTTGGCTTTTAACTACCTTTTAGGACTGTACCATGTACAAAAGTGGTGGACTGCTAAAAGCCCTTATTATAGAATGGGGTTTCTAACTATGGATGTTTTTTTTGCTTTTATATCAGAAGAAAATTTAAGATTAATATCAATTAACAAATTGTAATAAACCTGCTAGAATATTCCTTGTGTCTTGCCAGCAAGGGAAGATGTGAAAATTTAGGTGGTGTTTATGCCTGAGCCAGATCATATTATTTTGGCTGGCATTTCCATATGTCTAAACTGTATCCTCTATGTCCACCATTCTGCGTTCCTAAAAGGAGTAAATTAGCTCTTGAATCAGTGTTAAATATTCTTTCATTACACTAACAGCAGAAATATTTAAGACAAGTTAGAAACATTCAGTCTACAACTCCTGTTTCATTTTATATCTAGTGATTATTTCCAAGCAGAGCCAAAACATCCAGATGGATAGTTAACTATTTGGTCATTCATCCAGATGTTTTGTCTAGACATCTATATATATTCACAAAAGAGCTGGATAACTGACTGAAGACTGTTTATTCATCTTAATTTACTGGCTGTGGTTAGACACTTTATCTAAATACAGAACTTGATTTATGATTGTAAAAATTACACAGTAGTTGAAAAGATATATGCAGAGAAGTTTTTCTGCCAACTCAGTGGAAGATAAATACCATCGGTGCATAAGTAGAACTATTCTTGGCAAATAACTATTATTCAGCTCTCCATTGTCATCTGTTAAAAAATAAAATAAAATGAGAGGTGAGGAGACAACAGTACATACTACTTTTCTCTATTTCTAATATCAGTAGAGAAACATCAGTGTCAAAATTTTCTTGTAGACCCAATTATCATTTTCCTCCTACTTCTGCTGGTATTTCCTTGCAAATTAAGTGGGTAGGTCTCACCCTTCCTCTGATGTAAGGTTGCCAAATTTCACAAATTTAAATACACGACACAGTTAAATTTGAATTAAGTAAACCACAAATAATTTTTTAGTATACGTATGTCCCATGCACTATTTAGGACATACTTATACTAAAAATGTGGCTCATCTGCAATTCAAATTTAACTGAGCATCCTGTATTTTATCTGGCAACCCTTCTCTGTCTGGTTTAACTCTTCCTATAACAATCAGTTCAACAAACAACTCCTTTGTGACTCTGTTTGTGCAAGGAATAATCCAAAATGCTGAGGTAGATGAACAACATAAAAGGCATATAGCTGTAAAGTCTACAACCTAGTAGGAGATACAAGACATATACACAAAGACAGAATTCAGGAGCTTGGGCAACTCACTCTTATCTAAGCCAAAAGACCAAAAATTATCACAGCAGCATATACCACGTACCATAAGAAAGTCATAAAGGGCTGTGGGAGAGTGGAGGAAGCAATCAGCATTCCTGACAGGGGAGATTAGGAATGATATTATGAACATCTAGGGTGACATCTGAAATGAGACCTGAAGTAGACTTTCAATGAAGTAATATGACAAAGGCATGGAGGTAGAAAGATGCAGGGAATGTTCCAGAAACATTAAGTGAACAGTATGGCTGGGGAATCAGCTGTGGGCAGTAAAGGGAAGGAAATGCAGAGGGCAGTGATACTGGGGAGACAGATTGGGGTCAATCAAAAAGGCCTTGAATACCAAGGTATGGAGATTGAATTCTGTTCCATAGCAACACCTACATCTGAACAGGGGGAAGTAAGAGTAACAAGATGTACAGAAGGGAGAAAAGGCTCATACCAAACATCTCAATGCAAGTGCTCAGCAGTTCATCTAACGTTGCCGCTTTCCCAAGTCCACTTGACCCCATGGTTATTTAGCCGTTGTCAAAAAACTAGAGGCATTTTCAACATCATGTAGACCATCTCCATAATCATGCAAGCAGGTGATGCTTGTGCCTAGTGGTGGTCTCTGATCTAGAGTCTCAAGACTCTAAAGAAACAAGAAGAAAAAAATATCAGACTAGAGTTCTGCTATCCGTTAAAGCATGACTTTCCTACCTGAAAAGATAATGACTTCCACTGACTATATTTCTGCAAGAAAAGCATCAAAGTGACAGAGATTGTGTGAACCACCATGATGGCGAAATGCCTGCTAATCTGTTCCTTAGCATGTATGATGCTCTGAAACCATGGAAACGTTCCCTATTAAATACCATCCCATTTAGCAGTTGAAAAAATTTTTTGATACAACATGTTACACTTCATATTCTTAAGTGATAAAGACATTCAAGAGTACATTGTTATAAACGTTACTTGGTTTAATATTATTACAAGTATATAGAGGGAGATAACTTTAAAGAGCAAATATATTGATGAGTGTTATCCTCAGGGATCATGTAAACGTTCAACAACTGGTAAAAAAAATCTTATTTGCATAACTTCTCTAATAGTAACAGTATTATTAATAGTAGTAAAATATTAACAATAATCTATTGAACATCCACATTATGTACCAGGCACTACACCAAATGCTTTGCATATATTATACAACTTGATCTTCGTAACGGTACTGTAAGGTAGATTATTATTTCCAGTTTACAGACAAGGTCATGGGATTCACACAGATTTAGCAACTGGTCCAAAACCATACAATTATTATGGCCTTGAATCAGGACTCCATTATAAAATAAAGTTTTTGGTTTCCCTTTTTCCCTTTTATTGCTCTCCCAAGTGGGGATATCATAAGGCTGTCATAATTTTGCCCCCTAATCTAGTGTGAAAAATAGCACTCCACACCATCTCAGAAAAAGGATATAAACCAGATTATCTGTCACAGAGGTAGTAGAAAAATGTGGCATGACAGCTGTCCCATTTTATAGCACTGTCATGGGGAAAGTGGGATTAGAAACCTCTAAGAGATGCTTATACCGAAAGTATCCCTGTTGGAAACATACCATCATTTTATTTTACAGAGCAAGTCCTTGATGCCAGCTCCATGTAAGGCTTATAGAAATTGAGAGGTCATCATGATGTAAGACAGTTACCCACTTTGGATAGTTTAGGAGGTAAACGTGGCCATTGGGAATTCACTCTTGAACTGTTTAAAGCCAATGTCGATTTTACTCTCAAAGTTTATTTGTTCAACTGGTAGTCATGGAGCACCTGACAATTGCTAGGCACTAGGCAAGGCATTGAGGCTGCCAAGATGAACACATCATTGTCTCATCCCTGCCTCCAATGGGCCCATAGTCAACTTCAGAAGGCAAACGTGTGAATGAATAGAAAAAAAAACTAAGGTCCATATGTGTGGCTGTATTAGTTTAGTGGTACCACTGAAGAGTGACATCTGAATGAGTCTGTTCACCAGCTGTATAAATCAGGTGGAAACATACTCTTGTGCTAAAGGTACTACTCTTAGAGCATCAAAAGAAGGATTATTTCATGTGTCATAAAAATAATGGAAACACTGGGTCAATGCTGTCCCACTTCTGGAAGGGGAATATTAAAGCTGTCTAGAACCAACTCTTACGTCTCTTAACCAAGTCACCTTATCGGGAAGGCCTTTCCCGACCACCATAATTTAAAACAACACTCTCCCTCCAAGCCCACCTCCCAATTGGCATGCCCTACCTCTCTTACTGGATTTATTTTTCCTCATAACACGTATCCCCATCTGACATACTCTATATTTTACTTGTTTATTTACTTTTTAATCTTTCTAGCACTATAAACGTAAGCTCCATGAATGCAGGAATTTTTGTGTTAGTTCTCTGGTATACTGCCCAACTGATAAGATTTTTGCCTCTCATATAGAAGATACCCAAAAAAGAATTTGCTAAACTCATGAATGAGTGGATGGATGGAAAAAGAAAGAATAAAATCGGGCTTCCCTGGTGGCGCAGTGGTTGAGAATCTGCCTGCTAATGCAGGGGACACGGGTTCGAGCCCTGGTCTGGGAAGATCCCACATGCCACGGAGCTGGGAAGATCCCACATGCCACGGAGCAGCTGGGCCCGTGTGCCACAACTACTGAGCCTGCGCGTCTGGAGCCTGTGCCCCGCAACGGGAGGGGCCGCGATAGTGAAAGGCCCGCGCACCGCGATGAAGAGCGGTCCCCGCACCGCGATGAAGAGTGGCCCCCACTTGCCGCAACTAGAGAAAGCCCTCGCACGAACCGAAGACCCAACACAGCCAAAAATAAATAAAAGATTAAAAAAAAAAAAAAAAAAAAAGAAAGAATAAAATAAAAATGGTAAAAAGTTTGTCTTTGAATATGTGTATATTTGTATGAGTGGATACTATAAAATTTTAAAGGATTGTTTTTTAGTTTGTTTTACTTATTTAAACTAGCTTTTAGTAAACATGACTGGGACAGAAGTTTTCTAGACTTTCTGCTAACCTTCTAGATGTGATAGGATCTGCCTATACTCTATTCATAATAAGAACTTGGTACCTCTTCCAGGACATTTTGGGGCAGCATTTCTCTGATTTCCTTAACGTAAATTCTGTCAATCCCAAGAAAAGTCAACAATGGACAATTGACAGGTTTGATTACCTTCCTGTATAAACAGGCATTTTTTTTATCTTGTTAATTCTTGTTACTGAATAGTAAATGTATTACTTAGAACCAAACAACCTGATTAACTAAACTAATTCTCAGGTCAAAACCAAAATTATTCAGCTAATTTGTTTGGGGAAGATATTGACTTTCCACAAGAGGTTAGAAATAACCTGGCACCAAAGACCTGTCACCATGTTTGGAGTTATATTTGTGATCTGCAAAGAAGCCAGTACCTGAGAGCCAGGTGGGCCTCTCCAGTTACAATCTGTTTCTGCAATCAGTAGATGTGTCTGTGTCTCTGCTTAGCATTTTGTCGGCTGCATATGTACCTGAGATCTCATTTCATATGTGTGGATATTATTGTATCTACAACTGCTTTTTCAGAAGTAAAGCTTCTTTGTTGCAAAGGCAATATACATTCATCATTTAAAATACGACAGTAGTGAAAAAGGAAAGAAAAAAAATCTACCCATAATCTCATCATCAAAAGGACTCTTGTTAATACCATGACATGTTTCTTTTAGTTTTTCTGGCATAAATATTTTGGTGAGTTTCTTACATAATCTAAAACAGTTTAAAGAAATACTTACTTACTGGTCTCACACAGGTAGATATCCAGGTCTGAAAGAATTTTAAGGGCAGTTATCATCATTGGAAAATGCACTGGGGACTCAGTCTGCTGAACTGGTTTACCCAACTTGAATAATAAGTACTTTGGAGAACCTGATAAAAGAACAGAAAGAAATCCCCAGAGTTAAATAATAGAAACACTGAATAATCCACATTGTGTTAAAACATTTCCAAAACCCTTCAATTATAAGTGGTTTTTGTCTAAACGTCACCCACAAAATTAGTTAAAAAGAGAATACATTTGAAGCAGTGATTTGGTGCCATGATATTTTTAAGATCAAACTGTTTTTAAAACATTCAGCTTATTAAAAACGATGTGTGACCAAACTAAAATTTATACACATAGTGTAAAATACTATTTTAGTCCAAGTATACTTCTATGGGTGGATTACTCATTAAGAATTTCCAAACACTGACTTTGGAATGTTAGTAAATCTCTAAAACAATTTGTTGTGGTGATCATCAAACTCTGACTCTAAATCACTCCTGACTGTCTCAACAAGAATGTCAATGTTATTTTAGTCCAGGTTGTTTAGTCTCTTGATGGTTTAGGAGTTGCTTTTGTGTTGATAGGTACGCTCTGGCTGCGCTGAAAATTATTGCTCCTCAGCATAAACATTTTCTCACAAATCTGAAAAGGACGCAATAAGCCAAAATTTCCCCAGGGCTTGAATTATTTCTAAGAGAGAAGGTCTCACTTCAAAAGGGCAATAGAGTTCTGTTGGGTGTGATTTCCAAAGGCCATGATGTCTTCATGCAGCAAAAAGACCATTAATGTGACTGGTGAAGACTCAAAAAAATTGTGAGGTTGCCTAGGACAATAAGAACTATGCTTTCAATGTTAGATATAGTGAAAAGGAGCCGATTCCATGCAACTATACACGAACAGATCTTAATTAGCATCCCAGGCTCTTGACTCAGAACATATAGAAGTTTTTAAAAATTGGATTTCAACATTAGATAGACAAATGGGGAGAGTTTTACTACTTTGAGTAAAACGCCGTTAACGCTACTTACTTTACTAGATTGTTTAAAAAGTTAGTGAGGTAACATAAATGTACCCACTGTCAATCCTGCAAAACACTGGGTGCTCAGGAAGGTGTCTCACTTTGTCCACACTTCCTCTTCCCTTCCAGTATTTAAAGGCTTTTAAGTTGAGGACTTAAGGTGAAGTAGAAGATCAACATTTAGAAATGACAGAAGAGAGATGTTAGTTTAGGGAAGGGAGAAGGAAATAGAAAAAATACTGTGACACTAGGGCATCTAGTAGTGGGGCAGGTGGCCTCATCAGCAATGGAATCCCATTCCCGAAAGTGCTCAAGCCAAAGTAAGGTAATGACTGTCAGAGACGTTGTAGACTAAATTCCCAGACAGTGTCTAGGAAACACACCAAAATAACAGCTAAGTTTGCTCCTGGCTCTAGGATTGCAAAATTTATAAGGTGAAATATTATATCTATTCAAGAAATAGTTTTGAAATTATATTGGCCATATTAGAACTTCCAAAGATAGACTTGTCTATAGCACTATCTCTATTGTAAGAAAAAACAAACAAAAACTCTTGAAGACTCTTCCCTCCTAATGGCAGATATTGTCTTTAGAGATAAATAACCATGTGTATGTTCTTACACTCATATGACCTTCATATGGAGACATGGGGTTTCTCCAAATGCCTAAATCCTTTGTTAAAATGAGTGGTAATTATTACAAACCTTTACGCTTTAAGGATTAACAACTAGGGTGTCATAGCATTTGTTATTCTGGCAACACTCAAGCTTAATCTTCCTTTCTTACCACAGACATGAGATTTTAAAAGTGCTGTCATTATATTCTCTGAGACTCCACAGGAGAATCAAGATTATTGAGTTCCGTAAGAGAAATGACGAAACTATGAAAGACAGTTAATTTATTTGACAAATACTTACTGAGGATCTATTAGACACCAGATACCAAGCAAGCTACTAGAGTGACTGGTAGAGGAAGTTGCAGACAAGCAAAGAGAAGGATAAATTGGTGAGCAGGACAAACACAATTCTTGCTCTTATGCTCCAGCAAAGAATAAAACAAGTAATTACCATAAAGTATCCTATGAAAATGCAGGGCACTAATACAGTCTAGGAGCCAGAGGAGTTTTAGCTAGGCCAAGTGTGGGTGGGAAGATGGTAATTAAGAAAAGTTAAAAGACATTTAGAATGACGGAAGTATTGAATGAGACAAGAGATGAGACCAAAAGGTCGGTAGGAATAGCTCATGAACAGTATTGTAAGCTATATTAAGGAGTATGGACCTTATCTTAAGGGCAATGAAAAACCATTGTTTTAAAGGTGAGTAGGAGAACAGCATGATCATATTTGGATTTTTTAAAGATCCTTCCATCTGCAATATGGAGGAGAGATTAGTAAAGACCTACACTGATGATGGGGAAATCAGTTGGTGGTCAATTATAACCATCCATGCAAGAGAAGCCAATGTGTGGAAATGGAGATGGAGAGAAGTGGTTGGTCACAGAATATATTTTGAAGATAGGTCCAATGAGATTTGTTGATCTATTGGCTATGGGGAATCAGAAGAAAGGAGGAATCAGGGATAATTTCCAGATTTCCAGCTAGACATTTGGTTGGGTTATGGAGCCATTTCCCTGAGATTGAGAAATTGAGGGATGGGGGTAGGGGTAGTTAAGTTCATGGAGGGGGCAGCAAAGGATGAATTCACTTTTGGATGTGTTTAGTTAGAGATGTCTGAGACCTCTTTAGGGGAATGTTGAGTTAGCTTCTGGATATCTGTTACATGATCATGTTTAAGTGCTAAGAATCAGTGGAAAGGGAAATTTAAAGGGCAGGAGAAAGAGAATTTATATATCAAGGTCTCTGGGAGGACAGGAGTGATAGACCATGCACAGGTGGAGGGATTTACCTTGGATAAAGCAGAGGGTCACCTCTTTCAATGTAACAGCATGAAAGAGGAACAAAATGGGTATAGATACAGGTATATTCATCCTTTTGATAGCAGGAAGTCAAAGAAGTTCCTGTCTGGTGACTTCTATTTACTCTAAAAAGAAGGAGACAAGGTCATCCACTGGAAGGTCTGATGGAAACAGATCTGAGATTTATCCAGAGGAGAAAATAAACAAAAGATGTTGTGAAGAGCAGAAGAAAGAAACCAGAAGTATTGGGGTTATTTCCATCCAGAGTAGAAGGCTGATGTTTCTCTTCTTCTGGAGTTTGTTTTGAGAGAAAGCTTAGTGTTCCTTGTTCCTAGGCTGACATCACTCACTTGTGTCATGTTTCTGAAATTATTTAAGGTAACTTTTCTGGAACAAGTCACATGGCAAGTTTCTTCTGTATGGACCAGGCAATTCTGAGTTTCTGTTGTTAGAGTCTAGTCATATAAGTTTCTGTAAGTATGAACCTCAGAGCTGAAGCATGGTTGGCATTTTCGAGGTGATTTCCAAATGAGGGCATGAGTCCCTGCTCCAGTCTCACTTAGCTTTGCTCGATATGGGGAAGAAGAAGATACTATTGGAAGGGAAATTATAATAAAGAAATAATTTACCTCCCATCCTTTGACTTGCTCCAGAATATTTCATTCTGGCAACTTCAACCTCAGCCACTATTCCCATGTTCTCTACCCTCCCAGCCAATATTTCTGTATCTCTGCCTCACCATGCACAGTCTCCAATGCCCTAATTATCTGTTACTTTTTAAAAGGTCATAAATCACAAGATACATTACTGTTGTTCACTCTTCATGCATTCTTTGGGTACTTCTACATTGGTCTTGTTTTAATCTTCTTTCTCATTTCTTTCAACTTCACCTCTCAGTTCTTTGAATTTATCTTTCTACTTTATTTCCTCCAATCAGTTACTTTTCCTAGTGTGTTCTGTCATAATCTCATTGCCAACACTATCAAGGTTGATTCTATCACAAAGCAACTGGGACAGTATGAACTTAGAAAATGAGCCCAGTGCTTACAGCAAAGTTAAAACATTCTAAATGGGCCATAATGGTGACCCATAGAAGAAAGTATCCCACATTTATGGATAGTGGAGCAATATTCCTGAAGTTTATTTAAGGCTGACAGGAGGGAATAGCCATGGGTAACACTGAATTTCTCAAATCTAAAAGTAATTTTTTCATTCTTGCCTTAGATGGGTGTAATTAATGTAACAATGAGGTATTTCTGGGTTTTAAATTGTTAGTTCTTGTTGTTTATTTATTTTTTCCTACAAAAAGCTTTTACTAAATTAATGGAGCATTAATAATCAACATTGTCCTGGATTTTAGAAAACAATAATTTCTACAAATATTACTTATCAGTGGCATATAATGTGATAGACATGATGTTGGGAAAATTACCTATATTATGTTTAAATCTTATAACACCCTGAAAGCTAAGTGCTAGTCTCACCATTTCATACAGGAGGAAATTGAGGCCTAGAGAGGTTAAATTATTTGTCCATATCATATTACCAGTTAAGTTGCAAAGCTAGGCCCATCTGACTCCAAAAATTTATATTTTTTTCCACTACCCAGACAAATGTTAGCTGTTGTTAAGGCTGCCTATTAGATCAATTTCTAGGCATTGTCTAGAACAAATGTTTACTATTCCCTTTGCTTAGCTTCTAAGCATTCTATCACTGGCCCTATTGTCTGCAAATGAATAACCATCATTATTACAGCCAGCTTGACAATTCAGGGACTAACTGGTACCAGACACTGAACAGAAGTCAATAACCAGCTCAGAGCTCATCTCATAAGGCCTCATTGCATTTTTTGGTAACAAGTAACAAGGTTAAACTGCATTTTATTTATTTTTTTCTTGGTTAACAGTATTTAGTATTGGCAACCAAACTAACACATTTACAGCCGCCTGACATGAGTTGAATGAGAAATTAAAGTCTTGAAGAAGCTCTAGTAATAAATACAATGGAATTCTAAAGTCCAGCCAAGGAGGTGTTTCCCTAGCATTTGGCTGTAGCTGGACATGGAAGAGAACCGACATATACACATATTAGGCATTTGCAATCAGATGGTTTCCAGATGGACACATTCAACCACACGGAAGGGTTATGGCTACTATGGCAACTCCAGTGTTCAAATTGTAAATAATATCCCCCAAATAAGGCCCATAACTAGGAAATGCTTAGCTCAGAAGTTAACATTTTAAACTTTGGGAAAATAGGTTTGTTTGTTTTTTTAAGATCAATATTTTCTTCTGAAGATGCCAATATTATATCCATAACAATCCTGTTTGTGGCACTAATACTTTGGAGGACCTGGTTCCAAATGCCTTGAAATAGTCACATTCCCTTATCGTTTGATTATTCGTTTACTTCGGAGTGAGTTTGACGATGATGATGATGATGATGATGATGATGATGATGATGATGATGATGATGGTGGTGATGGTGATGAAGGAGAAAGAGAAGGAGGAAGTCATCTTACTGAGTGCTGCTATCTAGTCACCGTGCTGAGCACTGTACCCAATGAACTTTGGAAGGCTAGGCCCCACCCCAGAAATCCAGCGATAAATAAAATGCAGCTAAACTTTGCTATTTAATTGTTACCAAAAAAAAAATGCAAGGAGGCCTTGTGAGATGAGCTCTGAGCTGGTTATTGACTTCCATTTAGTATTTAGTATCAGCACTAACATCCTCATGCCTATGTGCCCACCATGAGCAGGAGGGCATTCTCAGTACCTGGCATGGGTTAAGTAAAACTCGGGATCCTCCCACTGGGACCAGATGACAATCTCAGGGGACAGAATCTACACAAAGGAGGCTCCAAGGGAATGAAGACACTACACAGAAAACCTCTAAGAAGCAAGAGAATGTGAACAGAAGACACAGCCTGGAGGACAAAATCTCTCTCTCACCTATCACCACTTGGAGCTGGGAGTGGAAGCTGCCTGTCTCTGAAGATACCGAGAAAGGATTTTAAAACCTGAGTTCTAAGTTGATACACAGGAATGCAGCAAGAAGCACTAACATAATGAAAGATTGTTTTCAAAAAGTATCTCCATGCTCTCAGAGAAAGGCGTTTGTTTGATTGAGCTAAAAGGCCAATGATTATTGAATACCTATTAAAAGTTCAGCACTGTGTTATGAGCTGAAGACGTAAAGAGCTATTCACAAGGACCCAAATCCCTGTGTGGGAGACACATTATAAACTGGTTATTATAAAACAATGAGCCTGTTAAGTCCAGTGTCAGAGACACATGCCCAAGATGTTGTAGGAGCAGAGGAATTGGACCAAATTCAACCAAACAGATCTAGGAAGACTTCCTCAAAGAGGAGACACCTGAGAGTGTTAAGTTTTATGGGTCACAAAACTAAAACAGAAAATACCAGCTAAATTCACTGGTGTCAGACAGCAAAGTGGCTAGAAATATCTGAGCATGATTTTAGACTTGGGCATAGGATAGATATTACCAACCTGCTATCAAAACTTATCATCACGTAAAAAAAGAATAAGAACACACATAAGACAATATTAGAATAAGAGCTGGTGAGAGTAAAATGATTGGGATTGGGTAGGTATGCGTTGAGTTCTGAACTGTTTTTGGCTTAAAAAAAAAAGCATAAGTAAATGAATGCACCAGAAAAAGATAGGGACTGTACAATGCTTTATTATCACCATCATTTTTATTTACTTTATCCAATTTTACTACTGACACTGATAGGCTTTAAAAACTAGATTTCTTATGCCATTTTGATGCTACTTTCTGTATACATAGATACAGACCTACTTGAAGATGTAATATTAATTTCTCCTTATCCAGTGAAACCGTACAGTGTTATCATCTAAGTGAAAACATTTTGCTCTTGTTCAGAAACTAGTATGTTTATGACATTCTTTTTTTTTTTTTTTTAATAGTTACTTTATTTATTTATTTATTTATTTTTTTGACTGTGTTGGGTCTTCGGTTCGTGCGAGGGCTTTCTCTAGTTGCGGCAAGTGGGGGCCACTCTTCATCGCGGTGCGGGGACCGCTCTTCATCGCGGTGCGCGGGCCTTTCACTATCGCGGCCCCTCCCGTTGCGGGGCACAGGCTCCAGACGCGCAGGCTCAGCAGTTGTGGCTCACGGGCCAAGTCGCTCCGCGGCATGTGGGATCTTCCCAGACCAGGGCTCGAACCCGTGTCCCCTGCATTAGCAGGCAGATTCTCAACCACTGCGCCACCAGGGAAGCCCGACATTCTTTTATGGTATAGTAAATTCTTAGTTTGAAATTACTTCTGAATCAAGGATTTGGAGTTACACTTTTTATTGGAACCAATTAAAAGTAAAATATAGTAACCCCCCCAAAATGCTTTTTAAATTATTTCTGTATTCTCAATTAAATTTACACAGCTTGAAGCCCATAATTAGAAGGCGCCACTTAATGACTCTGTCATTCTCTTTTATTTCAGATTTTTCTCCTACAGCAAACGTTTCTTCCTTTCTCTAAAAGAAAAACAAATCTCAAGAGATGGTGATATCTCTCTTCCTCCCATCTAGGACATTAACTAATTTCACCTTACTTTCTCTAAGGTTCACTCTCATCATCCCTAACACAAGAGAAATAACATTACTCTGCTTTCCACATCAGAGTGGAAAAAAAAAAAACTTCATTTGAAAAGGTTTTAAGGGCATTGAACACAACAAAAAAAAGGAAGCCCTAAAATTACGAAATGTCCCAAACTATATTTGAAAAGTCATTATTCAGAATTTAGAATATATTTCCCCATTAGAACAATATTATAAATGGATTACTAGTAGATTTACCCACGGAGGACAAGGAGGTCAGTGGAGACCTGTCAAAAATACTAAAAAGAACTTTTGGAATTCCCAAGAAGTTCAGAGGTTGACAGCACTGGTTCCCTATGTGCCAAATTACCCTTCAGAAATTGTGTAACTCCTAGAAACATGAAACTAATGGGTATTTTTAGATCTAGAGAGGCAAAGGAGGAGAAAAAAAGATAGAGGGAGAGGAAAATAGTTTTTCACAAAGTCACTGTTAAAGAGTTCGAGGGGGCAAAGAAATGGGAATAAGGATTTTGTTGGCACAGTTGTAAAACAAGGGAAGAACTGATGAACTGGAACTAAATTGTTAGCAGTTTAAGTAAACAGGAGGTGTCTTTCCTGGCCTCAAGCAAAAACAAAGAATGCAAGCTCTCCACTGGCCATCTCTCCTGTCTTCCCATCCTTCACAGCCAAATAGAATTGGCTTATTTCATCCCCTCTTCGGACCACCAAAATCAATTCTCCCTCCACTCTGTACCTGCACACCTCTCCAAAAAGACTCTGGTAGAGGTCACTGCATTTTGTCAGAAGTTAGGTTAAGCCTCAGCAGCCATGTGTTACCTCTTGACCACACCCTCCCTAAAATTCTCCCCTTGGATGGTTTTCCTGGCATCTTCTCTTCCCTGATTTTCCTCCTGTGCCTCAGGTGACACGTTTCCAGTCTGATATGCAGACCTTCCTCCTACTGCTGAGGGCTCGCAGGTCTCTACGCCTTTTCCTTTTGCCTCAGACTCTCCATGTAAACTCATCCACAACCACAGATCCAACCACCACCTCTGTGCTGGACTCCAGCTGTGTGGTGTGCTGTAGAGGACAGAGTGGGCTCTGGAGAGAGGCATGTTTGAGCTCTGCTCTTTACTAATGCGTGACTTTGGATGAGTTTTACTTAACTTTTGGGTAAGTTTTCATATCTTACCATCATGCATTGCTAGTGGAAATGTAAAATGAGACAGCCACTTTGGGAAACAGTTTGGCAGTTCCTCAGATCTTAAACATAGAGTTATCATATGGTCAAGCAAATTCACTCCTAGGTATATACCCAAGAGAATTGAAAACTTATGTCCACAAAAAACTTGTACGCAAATATTCATAGCATTGATATTCATAATAGCCCAAAAGTAGAAACAACCCAAATGTCCATGAACTGATCAATGGAAAAACAAAATGAAGTGTATCTATACAATGGAATATTATTTAGCCATAGAAAGAAATGAAGTACTGACACATGTTTTAATAAGGATAAACCTTCTAAAAGTTATGCTAAGAAAGTCAGACACAGAAGGCCATACGCTGTAAATTCCATTTATATGAAATGTCCAGAATAGGTAAATCCAATAGGTAGAGACAGAAAGTAAACTAGCAGTTGCCAGAGGCTGAGGGAAAGGAGGAATAGGGAGTGACAGCAAAGAGTTCAGGGTTTCTTTTTGGGGGTGATGAAAATGTTCTGGAATTGTGTAGTGGTAGTTGTACAACCTTGTGAATATACTCAAAATCACTGAACTCTACACTTTAAAAATGTAGATTCTAATGGTATGTGAATTATACCAATTAATTTTTAATTAATTAAAAAAATATTCCCTCTTCTCTTTCCTAAACTACTACATCTCCTATATTTCCTTCCTTGATTTATGGCTCAACCTTTCTCCCAATATTCCATGCCAGAAACTTGGGGCTCACCCTAGATTTTCTGGTGCCTTCTTTGATCATCCCTCCATGTCCAAGTCTGATTATCCATCCCTGGACAGTTTCTCACATACTTCCACTTCTTTTCCTCTCTGCTGCCACTCCTGGGTTTAAGCTGTCATTACCTTTCCCCTGGTCCACTGCAATGCTTAGTTGTCAGGCTTCTAGATTGACTCTTACCTCCTGTTTATCTCTCCTCTCTATTGGTGCCAAATCAATCTTTCCAAATTATCAGATTGATCACATAACTCCCCTACCCAAAATTCTTCCACCATCCCCTATCGACTCAATCTAAAGTCTTTGCTTGGCATACAAAGCCTTTCATGAATGACCCTCACTCTGTCCACCCATACCCTCACTCTTCTTTCTTTACCCTCGCTTTACCTTTTGCTGTAAAATGAACTTCTTTTTTATAGTGCCCGTGTGATAGGGACTGAATGTTTGAGTCTCCCCCAAATTCATATGTTGAAACCCTAATCCCCAATGTGATGTTATTTGGAGATGGGGTCTTTGGGAGGTAATTAACTCATGAAGGTGGTTTGTTATTTAAGCCACCCAGTCTATGATACTGTTGTTATAGCAGCCTGAACTAAGACATCATGCTTTGAACATATTATTTCTTTTTTTTAGAATGTCTCTCCTCCCCCCAGTATGTCTGCATGGCAATCATATACTCACTTCTCAAATAACTACTTGAATTCTCCTCCTCCCTCCCAATTCTTCCAGGCAGACTTTTGCACTCAACGTATTGACTTCATTTAGGCTTAGTATGATTTATGTTACTGAATGGTTCTGTCTCCCCAGTAGTTTCTTAAGAACTAGACCCTGTCTCTTGTCTTTCTAGCCCCCAACACCGAAGTATGTCTGTTATCTTTATATGGTTATCTTTCTCTGCCATCTTATTCTTCCAACATGGCCTTCAAACTTCAAATTTGTTTCTTCTCCAGTTTTCATCTCTAACCTTATTCTTGTCTCAAACTTTTTCTTTTGATTATTGAATGAATTTACTTCTTTTATATTAACATGCCCATAATGGAATTTTAAGACATGCCTCCAGATTTGTGGTAGCACAGATTTATGTTAGAGAGAATAAAAATACACCAAATACTTCTTCCAGTCATTTTCTGATCTATTTAATAAATACTTATTTCTGTGTCAGACAGTGTGATTAACACCATGGCAGAGGTACAAGTATATATCAGGTACAGATTGTGATCTCAGAGACCTTAGGGTCTAAAGAGAGGACACACATGAACAGAAATTTTGACACAGGGCATTATGAAAGAGTCATGAGAGAAGTAAAAACAAGTTCTGACTCACAGAATTGAGCTGTGCCTTGAAGCATGAGTGAGGTTGCACTGAGCAGAGAAAAGAACACTGAAAAGAAAATGCTGCAAGGAAAATGACACTGAAAAAAGCAGATAGGTGTGGAAAAGCAGGAATGCCAACAGAATGGTGAGGTCTTAAAACTGGACTTAAAGTACCTATGTGTTTATTTACTCACTCAACAAACATGGAGAGAGAGGGAGAGAGACTACCATGTTCTAAAGATCAGAACTAAAAGCCTCTGGTGGGATGAATTGGGAGATTGGGACTGACATATATACACTACTCTGTATAAAATGGATAACTAATGAGAACCTACTGTATAGCACAGGGAACTCTACTCAATGCTTTGTGGTGACCAAAACGGGCACAAAATCTTAAAAAGAGTGGATATATGTATATGTATGACTGATTCACTGTGCTGTACAACAAGAAATTAACCAACATTGTAAAGCAACCATACTCCCATAAAAATTAATAAAAAAGGCCTCTGTGATGGTCTATGTGACATAATCCAATGTAGCCTTTTCCTGTGGGGGTCTGTGTAGGCTTCACACATTTTACTAATTTAATGATTTCTGAGTATAGCTTAATGGTTAAGAGCCTGGATTCTAGAGCCAGACAATTGGGATCTAATTCGACTCTTGTGCTTTCTAGCTGTGTGCCCTTGGGCAAGTTACTTAATCTTACTCTGTCTCTTTATCTTTCTCTATATGGTAGGATAATAGCAGTATCTCTGTTGGAGGGTTGTTATGAGAATTAAATGGGTTAATACAATTAAAGTGCTTATTCACTGGCACATAGTATATTCTCATAAGTGTTAGCTACTTTTATTATTTTCCTGGCAAGTAACCAAAAAGTGCCTTCAACTTATGGGATAAAATGATTCCTATATATGTCATCTCTCTCAAATTCATAAGTCACGTATATCTTACCTATATATACACATTTTGCAAGAGAGAGAGCGATAAGGAGAGAGAAAGGAAGGAAATAAAGAAGGGAGGGAAGGAAGGAAGAAAGAAAAAAGAGAAAGGGAGAGAGAGAGAAAAAAAGGGGGAAAGGCAGCATAGGCCGGAAATTTGAGTAATGAAATGAGAACTAGTTTAAATTCCATTTCTACCAACTGTGTCTTAGTCCCCAAAATTTTTTAAATGAAGATTCCGTAATCAGCTACCTACTCTAATATTCATTATTTTGGAAGGATAGACCTAGTTGTCTCTAGACATACAGCCCAACCTATTATATTTTTATTGTCAGTTACAATCTATTTTTTAAAGAAATATTTATCAAGCACGTAAGATATGTACTTAAGGGGATACAAAGACACATACATGCCCCCAAAGAGACCAGGAGAGTTCAGTAAATACATATAGAAATGCCAGCAGTATCTCGTGTGTACCAATGAGTCATGAATGGGATCCCAGTCTTGACACTGCATTCATTCTTCTGCATAATGGAAATAAATGTCAGGTTAATAATATCCTCAAAAACAATTCTTGAGAGTGGGTATTACACAAAAACATTTCCACCAGAAGTTTTGCTGATGGATCTACTTGTCACAAGAAAGATGTTGAAGGTTGAAATAGTAAGTGAAACCGAGCTGGGTGCTAAAATTAGAACAAGAAGCTCATCGGCTTCTGTGGTAATTTGTGGGGATTTCACAAGTCTGCACGTTCACACAGTTTTATACCCTTGCCAATCTTTATCTCACCACAATATCTTATCTTCAGTGACTTCTTTTCAACAATTGCTTCTAGTTTCTAGTCCAGGAGACTGGACATGTATTTATTTATTTACCTTAGACCCTCTTTAACTATTAATCACATAAAACTTGAAGGTATTCACCAGGAACTTGGTAAAAAGATACTTCCTCACTACTAAATGCAACACAAATTAGTTATGGCGTTTTAAAAACAGAAAAATACAAAAGAAAATGTTTAAATCCATCATTAACTTACCACTCCATAATAATGTAGTAGAACTTGGTTTGGGAGATAAAGGCAAAAGCCTACCATAAAAACATCAATGACTAGCAAAAAGTACTGGAATATCTGAAGCAGTATCTCACTGAAAAAATCAAAGAATGCTCAAGACCAAAATATATTACCTTCATGCATCTAAAGTAATGTGAAGGGAGTCCAGGTTTTGTAAAAGTGTTTCTGTTTTTCAGGAATTATAGGTTCTTTCCTAAAATCTAATTTTGATTTTGGATAAGGAGTTTTTAATTCAATAATGTGTTGTCTATAAAGTGCCGAACATCTGTTTTATAATGTATCCAAACCTCCATATCTTCATTATAATATGGAACAACCTGAGTCTTTCCAATGAGCTTTTTGTTTTTTTTTTATTGAGAACCATATTCACACCAAGGTGACTGAACATATGTCATGCTTGACATCAGCTATATCCCACATAGATATGCTTGTGGGTCTTAACACAAAATCATGATTTCTGTAATAACCCAAGAACTCTAGCTCTGATGTTACAGCAATTAAATATGAAAGTATAGTGGCTGTATACACATTATAAACATTGTTCTCAAATGCCCTTCTCTTTTGCATTTTTCCCTTTATCTGAGAAAGCCTACTTAAAGACATACAAATAATAAACCACAAGCGTCAGTTTTTTCTCCAAAGTGAAGATGGTGTATGTTAACAAGTTCTTTCTCACTCAGCATCTGCATGTTATAAGATAGTGACCTCCTAAGCAGAGATCTAACTCATAGATGTACTTTTTTGTTAGGCTCACACAGGATTGGCTCTCACAAAAGTTGCAAAAATGTACAAACCCAGACTTCCACTTAAAACAACCCAGTTTTCTAGATTCTTGTGGAAACATCAGATCTACCGGCTTTAGGGCTGCATTCCCACGAGGCAACATGTGTCTGGAACTGAGCAGCAACCGCCTCCCAGTTCCCCAAAGTCTCCACTACCCTCTGTTGTCTCCCCAATCTGAGGCCAAGTGTCACAGCCATTTATCATCCCACTATGTGCCTTTTCTTTTTTGGTACATTTAAGAGGAAAGTGAAATATCACTTGTCCCAAAGAGAATTCTTTTTATCCCTAATCCACATCACTTATTCCGGTATCTTCTTGGGCCCTGCAAACATTCGCCTTTGCAAGCCCCTACCTCAGGCCCACCAGGCTGCCCCCCAACATCACAGATGCCAAGGAGGACTCTTCACAATGTTCCTATTTTTGGATTAGACAAGGAAGAGTCACAAGCCCACTACTATGCCTTCTGGCCTATTTCCATTCAAAAAGTAGGTTCAGGGCTTCCCTGGTGGCGCAGTGGTTGAGAATCTGCCTGTCAATGCAGGGGACACGGGTTCGAGCCCTGGTCTGGGAAGATCCCACATGCCGCGGAGCAACTGGGCCCGTGAGCCACAACTACTGAGCCTACGCGTCTGGAGCCTGTGCTCCGCAACAAGAGAGGCCGCGATAGTGAGAGGCCCGCGCACCGCGATGAAGAGTGGCCCCCACTCGCCGCAACTGGAGAAAGCCCTCACACAGAAACGAAGACCCAACACAGCCAAAAATAAAAATAATAAATAAATAATAAATTAAACAATTAAAAAAAAAAAAAAAGTAGGTTCAAACTGCAAGGCAAACCCTTGCCCAAGCAAGAAAGTAAGTTTGGGGATTTCTATAGCATTTGTCAAGGCTGGTCAGGCTAATAAATTCTTATTTATTTCCAATTATAATATGCTTAAAATGTCTAGATGACCTCCAACTTTTGCAATTTCCGCAGATTTCTATGTTTTTCTTTTACAGAAAAGTTCTTGGGGAATTCCCTGGTGGTCCAGTGGTTAGCACTCCATGCCTCCACTGCAGGGGGCCCTGGTTCCATCCCTGGTCGGGGAACTAAGATCCTGCAAGTTGTACAGCACAGCCAAAAAAAAAAAAAAGAAAAGTTCTCATAATCAACAAAACAGATGTTCACTAACGATTCCCAAAGAGCATGGGACTTGGTGCCAATGCCCTCTCAACACTTTACTTTGTAGATTCTGGAAAGATTATGGGAAAATAGAATGTATATTGGGATAGCTATACAAAAAATGTACCTACTCATGCTTAGAGGCAAATACATTTTCAGATTCCTCACCCCACAATAAGTATCTAGTTTCATACTCTCCCACTTCCTCTCTCTGCTGCTTTGGATTTGTTGACTACAATTAGTGACAGCTTATTCCTCCCTGTCAGATTCAAGTAACTCAGAGGTACTATGGACTTCTCAGGATAATATCCTGTGGATAATTCCCAAGATCATTTCCAGCACTTAGACAATGAGTCACTTGGATGACTAGTGACTCTATAAGTTGAGCTGGTATTCTTCCTTTGTTGTTGTTTATGATTCTAAAGAAAGAAACCAGCAATCAGGGGAGGGTTATTTACTAGTCAGTGCAGCTGCAAGGATTAGCCTCTAAACACCTGATTTCATCATTTTGCTCATTCAAGTCTTCTGATGGAGCTTTTTTTTGTCTATTCAGAGAAACTCTGTAGTTCTAATAGCAAAACAGCTTGTGGTACGGGAGACAGAGACATGTTTTTCCACTTTTCAAGGGGACCTTTTGTTTATCTGGTTAACAACCTCACTTTATAAAGGAGAAGCCCAGGACCAAAAAGATAACATAATTTGCCCAAGTTTAAACAGTGAGTTAATGGGAGAAAGGAAAATACGCCATCACAGTAGAGCTTCCATAGAATCCAGGCTCATACTGGGTGGGGTCCCTGGGACATAAAAAGTGCAAGTTTCAGAGGCTGATTTTGAACTAATGCATCTGCTTAAGAAAGTGTGAGTTTTCTGATATGAAGCAGCTCTTTTGCCATTTAGATATGGAGAAATGAATCAGCATTGATGATATGGAATTTCTGCTCACCGGTCTGATTTCAAGGGAATTTGACTCTCTGATTTTGCAAAAACTATTCCAACCTAATCATCTCCATTTGTCAAAATAATTTTTGTATTCAGGGGTCTAAAATGATAACGGAGGTTTTAAATCCCTGGTTGGTGGATGCTGGCCATCAGAAGCGGTTCTGGGTACCTCTGAGATGAGTAGAGACGTGTAGTGAAGGTGAAATTGAGAAGGTAGAGCCTTGGAACTCAAAATTCATCTTGGCACAGCTGGCTCTCTGGCTCTGATGCTTGGAACCTAAACCCTGTCCAGTCATTTACTCTTATCACGTGGAACCCCACATATTTTCTTGGTTACCTTTGGTCACTCAAACTTTAGCTTCTCTTTTTAAGTCTTCTAGAAAAGAGCTGCACATGC
Source organism: Balaenoptera acutorostrata (assembly GCF_949987535.1). Lineage (NCBI taxonomy): Eukaryota > Metazoa > Chordata > Mammalia > Artiodactyla > Balaenopteridae > Balaenoptera > Balaenoptera acutorostrata. The sequence continues at coordinate 67,088,635 of NC_080075.1, forward strand.
TCCACTCCCCCAGTCTAAACTCGCTGCTTCAACACCGCTACAGGCTTTGAGACTCTGCCCCTGCTCTCCCAGGTTTGGGACCAAATAGTCTACGAATTGCAGCTCTCATTGTCCTTGTCCTCAAATTCCACTCACGTCAGACAGCAGCAGCTTTTTCAAGAGGGATAATGATGGAGCAAATACTTCCCACATTCCCAGCAATTTGTTTTTGGCTCAGGTGGCTCCAATCTTAACTCTGGGGGAAAAGATTTCTGTACTTTACAAAAAGGGATTATTGTATTCAGGAGGATACCTGCCTCTTATTAAATATTTGAAAGAAATTCAAGGAGGCTTCTGGGCTCAGATGGACAAACTGCCCAGTGAAATGAAGGAGAACCTAGAGAAAATGTCCAAGCCCAGCATAAGAGCACATCATCCTTCTGCACGGCCTTCATACTTTGCTCTGTAGTGTGGACTCATGAAGCCCAGGGCAGACAGAGAGCCAGGCCTGGTGCTGCCAGCTGATCTCGTCCCTGTGCTTCCAGGCTCCCATATACCCCTCAGGGCAGTTCTCCCACACGCAGAAAGTTTGCTCACTGGGGAGCCCCTCCCCCAGCTCCACTCCTTCATGAATCAGTGACCATAAACATAGCTACTTTGAGGGGAAGAGCAGTTTCTAGGACAGAGACTTGTATTAGTTTGCTCCTACTGCTATGACAAGATATCACAGACTGGGTGGCTTAACAGAAATTTCTCATAGTTCTAGAAGCTAGGAAGTTCAAGATCAAGGCCAATTCAGTACCTGGTGAGACTCTCTTCCTGGCTTTCAGCCTTCTTGCTGTGTCCTCACATGGTGGAGAGCAAGAGCTCTGGTGTCTCTTCCTATAAGGGCACAGCCCTATTGGATTAGGCCCTCATGCCTAAGGCCTCATTTAACCTTAATTACCTCCTTAACAGGCCCTATCTCCAAATACAGTTACATTGAGAGTTAAATCTTTAACATATGAATTTGGGAGCACACAATTCAGTCCACACCAAGGCTTTTAACCAAGAATCAGAGATTTGTAAAACCCCTGACATCATATGCAGAATTTTGTTTTTGTGCCCATGAGCTTCTTTCTGGGGAGAGGGTCTCAAAGGGGCCTGTGATCAATAAAAGTTAAAGAACCACTGCTCAAACACACAGAGAATGACTGCCCTAGAGGATTTCAGAAGACACAGGAAAATCAGTATTCCCTGAGGTTGCACCATCTGATGTCATTTTTTTATATCTTAAAACAGATGAAGTTGCCTAATGCAGAAGGAGAGGAAACACAACATTATTCCCTGATTCTCACCACCAGCTTTTTAGAGTCACAAAAATTTGATACATAAATTTTCACACCCTCCCAAGAGTCCATGAGCCACCTTAGACTTAATATCCAATTAAAAAACATAAGGTTTCCTTTTTGCAGAGGCATCTATGCCCCTGTCAAGGTCTAGAAATACTACCCCTACTCCTCCCTGTGAAGTTGCTTCCTTCATACCACTTCGTTCACCTCCATTACCCTTCAGTACCTTGGTCAGACGCCATCAGCCAGGGAAGTGGGGGGTAGGCACTGTTCTGTGCGGTCCACCAGCTTCATAAGACGCTTCCCACAGGGCAGGGCAGCCGAGAGGAGTGCTCTGAGGCTGCATCGACAATGATATAATTCTGGCCACTTCACAAAAACACTGTCAAACGGTGTCCTTTCAAATAGGGCGTATAACGATTTAGACCAATGACATTTTGTTGGCTTACAAACCACAGGAGTTCAGACATTAGTGCAGTGCAGTTCTCAGACTAAAGAAATTGATAGTACGTGTAATCTCTGCACCATCTCAGATGGGGCTTTGTACGTGTTTAATGTCTTCCTTCAAAGGAGATTAAAGGGCAATAATCTAACCTTGCCCTATAAAATAATTCTGGAAAAGAATTAATAGTATTATTTCTATGTTATAACTAAATAAATGGGAATTCAATGAAATTAAGTGAATATTCAATTGGTTAATCTATCCATCAATCAACAGGCATTTATTAAATATCTTGCTTTTTTCTCTTTTTTTCCCCCTCTGGGTGATGTTTAAATGCTATCTTTTAATCTAATTAAAAATATAATTCTAACAGCAAAGGACCTGATTCTTACCTTCTCAGGAAAAAAAAAAAAAAGAGTCTGTTTTATGTTCAGTATCCCAATCCCGAGTCCTTTATTGTCTCAACAAATATCAACTGAGCACATACCTCTACCTTCCAGACATTATGCCAGGGCCAGGGTATCCAGTGGTGAATAAAACAGATCAGGTCCCTGTCCAATGGAGTGTACAATTTACCGAGGGAAACCAACATCAAACAAATAGACAAGTTGGTATATCATTACAAATTGTTATAAAAGCTATGAATGAAAATCCAAACCAGATGGTAAGCTAGAGAATAAGAGGGATTATTCTAGGTGAGTGGTAAGGAAAGATCTCTTTGAAGAGATAATACTTAAGACAAGAGCCGAAACTCAGAGATTAATTTAGAGAAAGATGTGAGGGAAAGAAAGGCTTGAAAAACTGGCTGGATCATAATTACATTTGCCAAATTGGAGAAGGTTGACTGGATGGAGAGAGTGGGTATACTGGAAGAAATCCAATGCTTAATATGTCTTAATGTTAACACGCCTGTGAAACTCCTGTGTTCAGGTCTCAAGAAGCTATTATTTATACAAATACGGAGCTCCAAGAAAAGTTCTGAGATGGAATTTAAAATTGGGAGTTAACCCCATGTGAATAGCATTTAAAGCCATAAGAATGGTTCAGATTCCTTAGGAAGAAAGTATAAAGAGAAAGGACAAAAGAGCCCAGGCTTAAGCCTCGGGCATTGCAACATCTAAAGGTCAGAGAGAAGAGGCAAAGCAGCAAAGCATCTTAAGGAGTCGTTGTTAGAGGGGTTGAAGGAAAACTTAAATCATTTTGTGCCATGAGGCCAAGAGAAGGTCATGCTCATGGAAGTTAAAACAATCAACTATGTTGAATGCTACTGAGAGGTCAAATAGGAGAAGGATGGAAAACTATCTGCTTTAAAATTTTTGCTACAAGGAGATCACTGGTAACCTTGACAAGAGCAGCTTTAGCGGGCTGTTGGCAGAAGCCACGTTGGTGTAAGTTGAAGAGTGAATGGGGGGTAAAGAAACAAAGACAGCATGTGTAGAATGTGAGTTTATTGAGTTTGTCTAGGATTAGAATGAAGAGAAATTGGCAGATGATGTAGGGATCAGGGGTTTTTTTATAAGATGAGAGTTGCTGGAACATACCAGGATGCTGATGGGGATGATCTAGTAGAGAGGAAGATGTTAAAGATTCAGAAGGAGGAAGAGATAACTGAAGATGAGGGCATGGGTGCCAGTTGTAACAAAAATGAAGAAAGAAGGAGAAGATGGTTGCAAACACAGGTAGAGTATATATAATTGGTAAGGTAAGAGGAAGGAGAATAACATCAATCAGAGGCATATAATCATCAGGTTGGCAGCAGGAGTTTATCTAATCTACCTGCTTCCAATACCCTCAGATCTCCTTCCTGAGTTTTTGAAAAGGAGAAAAGGAAGAGAGAAATGAACTTCCCAAGTCCCAGAGGGAGATGTCCCAGGATGATCCGTCCCATGACTTAGGATCTAATGATCCTTTTTCCTGCTCCAGTAAACAATGTGGCCCTAATTCCTTGGAATACTGCTCTGTTAGTTAAATATCTGTATTCTTGCCTGACAACATTTGATGCTCTTGCACACCAAAGAGTGCTGTCAGCTTGTGTTGTGAACCACTCAGCTTGGCTTTTCGTGAACCTTATTCTGAATGACTAGTCATTTTACATCTTATTTTTGCCCTGGTGATGATGCAGTAGCATTTCATTAAGAGTATTAGGTTGTCACTACTTACTGTTCGACAGCAGTTACGGAGAAGAAATGTCATGTGTAAATAATCTAAAGTTTTTTGAAGGCATGTTAGAGTAAGATTTGTAACTGACTCATATGGGTCAGGGTTTCTCAAATTTGGTATGATTGATACTTCAGCTAGATAATTCTTTGCTGCAGGGGTCCAGCCTGTGCATTGTAGGATGTTTAGCAGCATCTTTGGCCTCTACCCACGAGGTGCCAGGAGCATTCCACTCCCACCCCCAATAGGGACAGCCCAAAACATCGCCAGACATTGCCCAATGTCCCGTGGAGGGTAAAACTGCTCCTAGTTAAGAACCATTGATATAGACAGATGGCATAACATCAAAATGGAAACTGAAAAAGTCAATCAAACACTTAAAATTTTTTTCTAGTATCAGAATGTCTGCTTTTTGTGTAGACAAATGCCTGACTGACTGAATTTTTCAGTTTTCAGATGAATCTTAGATATCTTCAGCAACAACAAACATTTGAACAAACACATCTAGACATCATCTCAGCTTGAGTTTCAATTCTTGAACCAACTGGCAAGATTTAACATGTCAGAATTTGATTCAATTTACAACATTTCAAAGCTTTCTAAGTCTAAACTTGTTCCTCACTCTACTAACTGGCACATTTTGATGCTTGTTTTATTATGTTAATTATTTTGAGTTTCATTTTATTTTATTTTTGCTGTTTATCATAAGCTGTTTTAATCCCTTTTGGAGGCTATCAGAGGATAAATATTTATGAACAGAGGCATTTTTTTCAATATGTGAATAAAGAATCCTATTTTGTGAGAACAGTTCACTTCCTTTCCCATTGTCCAAATACTGGCTCCCCTTGAATAATCTCAGGATGATTCTATATAGAATGCATTGCCTGTATTACAGTTTTTACTTATAAATCATCCACTCTGTTCCCTTGTTACTCTGCAGAGTTGTTCCAGGCAGGGAGTGATGCTCAGTGTGAAACTATTAGAGGTGATTTATTCTCCTACCAGCTCTATCACTTACTGGCAAATAGCTTATGCTTCTGGGTCTCTTTTTTTTCACATTCAAATCCAATTAACATTTACTGAGAGGCAGGTGGTTTGGCCAAGTCAACACTTGACAGTGCCTCAAAGGCTGTTTTGTGGGAGGGTGTCTGCTCCATATGGCAACAACTTTTGAGGATCAAGAGGTTCTCAAACAGCTTTTCGTTTTCATAAATGACCCAGTAACAATAAGCCATGAATTTTGTTAATCTTTCTTGAATCACAGTCTTTCCTTTTGGCAAAACAAATGTATAAATTTAATCTCTCTTGTGTAAAATATAAATTCTGCATAAACAAATATTGAACTCCAGTTAATGATATGTATGATGAAATGTTGAGGAATGGAGTGTACTGCTGTCTACAACTAATACTGAAAAAAAATATGGACCAATGGATGGATGGAGGAATGAATAAATGGATAGACATGTGAAAAAGCAAACATAGTAAACTACTAATGGTAAAACTGAATTGGCAGTAGATGGATATTCACTATACAATTCTTTCAACTTCTTCTTGTTTGAACATTTTCGTCATAAAGCATGAAAAATTCCTTCCATTATTTTATGTCTTATTTTTATGTTTTTTACAGTCAACTAATCTTTTCTAAACTGAAGTATAGTTGGTGTATAATATTATATGTTACAGGTGTACAATGTAGTGATTCACAATTTTTTAAAGGTTATACTCTATTTATAGTTATTGAAAATATTGGCTATATTCCCCATGTTGTACAATATATCCTTGTAGCTCATTTTATACATAATAGTTTATAGCTGTTAATCCCCTACCCTTATATTGCCCCTCCCCGCTTCTCTCTCCCCATTGGTAACCACTAGTTTGTTTTCTATATCTCTGAGTCTGCTTCTTTTTTGTTATATTCACTAGTTTGTTGTATTTTTTAGATTCCATATATGAGTGATATCATATCTTTATCTGTCTGACTTGTTTCACTTATCATAATGCCCTCCAAGTCCTTCTGTGTTGCTGTAAAATGGCAAAATTTCATTCCTCTTTATGGCTGAGTAATATTCCACTATATATATGCATATACATACACACACACATATACCACATCTTCTCTATCCATTCATCTGTTGATGGATACTTAGGTTGCTTGCATATCTTGACAATTGTAAATAATGCTGCTATGCACATTGGGGTGCATGTATCTTTTCTAATTAGTGTTTTTGGGTGGTTTTTTTTTTTGGATATATACCCAGGAGTAGAATTGCTGGGTCATACAGTAGTTCTATTTTTAATTTTTTGAGAAACCTCCATACTGTTTTCCACAGTGGCTGTAGCAGTTTACATTCCCACCAATAGTCTTTTGTGTTTCCATAGAAATTTTTAAATTATTTGTTTTAGTTTTGTAAAAAAATGCCATTGGTATTTTGATAGGGATTGAACTGAATCTGTATATTGCCGTGGATAATAAGGTCATTTTAACAATATTAATTCTTCCAATCCAAGACCTTCCAATAAACCTCCTTAGGTAGGTTTATTCCTAGGTATTTTATTCTTTTTGATGTGATGCTAAATGGAATTGTTTCCTTAATTTTTCTTTCTGATAGCTTGTTGTTATTGTATAGAAATGCAACAGATTTCTGTATATTAATTTTGTATCCTGCAACTTTACCAAATTCATTGATGAGCTCTCGTAGCTTTCTGGTGGCATCATTAGATTTTCTATGTATGGTATCATGTCATCTGCAAACAGTGACAGTTTTACTTTCCTTTCCAATTTGGATTCCTTTTATTTCTTTGTCTTGTCTGAATGCTATGGCTAGGATTTCCAATACTATGTTGAATAAAATTGGCTGGAGTGGGCATCCTTGTCTTGTTCCTGATCTTAGAGGAAATGTTTTCAGCTTTTCACTGTGGAATATGATGTTAGCTGAGGTGTGTTATATATGGGTGCTTAGATGACCTTTACTGAGGTATGTTCCTTCTATGCCCACTTTCAGGAGAGTTTTTTAATCATAAATGAATGTTGAAATTTGTCAAAAGCTTTTTCTTCATCTATAGAGATGATCATATGGTTTTCATTCTTCAATTTGTTAATGTGGTATATCACATTGATTGACTTGTAGATATTGAAAAACCCTTGCATCCCTAGGATAAATCCCACTTGATTGTGGTGTATGATCCTTTTAATGTATTGTTGGATTCGGTTTGCTAATATTTTGTTGAGGATTTTTGCATCTGTGTTCATCAGTGATATTGGCCTGTAATTTTCTATGTGTGTGTGTGGTATCTTTGTCTGGTTTTGGTATCACGATGATGCTGGCCTCATAGAATGAGTTTGAAGTATACCTTCCTCTGCAATTTTTTGGAATAGTTTGAGAGGGATAGGTGTTAACTCCTCTTTAAATGTTTGGTAGAATTCACCTGCGAAGCCATCTGGTCCTGGACTTTTATTTGTTGGGTCCTTCCATTATTTTAAATTCACATCTTTCAAACTTTCAGTGTTTGGGGATTTGGTGAATAAGTCATGTTCATTAGCCTTTATGATTTTATAACTATCAGTCATATGTAAACCAAAGAGGTGTCAGTTATCAGGCTGTCCAAATGGCTCCTTTCTCCCCTGGAGAATTTTAGATGCTATTCTCTGGATGTTTTCCAATTTTTGCTAATCACTTTCTTAAGGTGGAGCAATCAAACTTACTCCAAATAGTCCAAGTCTCAAAGTTTTGTTTGAGGGTAATAAGAAAATATTTTTGGATTTGTTTCCAATAGTCTCTGGCTAATGAAGAATCAGGCTAAATTTCTTTTCACGGAATCCCTACACTACATCAGTTATTGGCATATTCATATGCTGACCACACAAGTTTAAAATCTCCAAGTTAACACAAGTTTAACACAAGTTAAAATTTTCTCAACTCCCTCCTCTCCCTCATCTGCATATCCAATTGCTCTCAAGAACTATCAACTTTACTTTTTAAACATTCTGAAAATTCTTCCATCCTCACCATTGGCTTGATTCATACTCATCTCTGGAGTCCTCTATTGGTCTTTGGCATTTTTTTCTCTCCAACCTGTCTTCCTCATTGCCTCCAGAGTTTTCTTTCCAAAATGCAAATATATTCATATCACTCCTTTACTTGACAATCTTCAGTAATCATTAAGAACTATTGTTAATTATTTGACATTTATTAATGGTACTATGGATTTTTCAAAAGAGAACTTATCTTTTAGAAATGTATTCTAAAATATTTACAGGTAGAATGATGAAATGTCTGGTATTTGTTTCAAAACTAATATGGGAAGGAGAGAACATGGGTGGGGATATAAATGAAACAAGATTGGCTATTGAAAATTGTTAAGGTCAGGTAATGAACGCATGGGGTCATTATATAATTTTGCCTACTTTTGTGTATGTTGGAAATTTTCTATAATAAAAATATTTTTTAACTTTAAATTGTTCTCAAAAATATCTAAATGCTTCAGAAGGGCAAACAGTACCCTTAACCATCTGGAACTACCTTATCTTTGAGCCTTTTATCCAGTTCCTCCTCCAACATGTACTCTATGATTCAGCTCTACCAAGTTACATGTTACTCCTGGAAAGGAATCTTTCAAAATATAGTTTTTTCTTCTTGAACAATGACTACTTATCCTTTTATACCCAGTTCAAATGTCACCAGCCCTAAGGAACCTTCCTTGACTCACCCTGATATAGTCATCTCCTTTCCCCAGACATCTATAGAACACTGTACAAACCTCTTTTATAGAAAGATATTTGTAAGATGTTTGATGTAATAATTATTTAAAATATCAGTGTGCTTAACTAAGTGGTAATGTCCTGTAAAGTCTGTGCCATTATTTATGTTTGTGCAATATGCAGTGCAAAGCATATGTTTAAAAATACTTGCCAAATGAATCATAGGAAAATATAGTTTGGATTTTTCTTTTACTTTTGTCACCCAAATGTGAATTCTGACTTCCATGTAAGAGGTCCCATAAACTAGAATGTACTTAGTGAGGTTTTGATAACTTCTGGTTGAGTGAAGTTTCCAAATATGAGGATTACAACCCTAAACCATTTTTCAAATATCTTAGCTTCTTCCACAAACTTGATGTGAGACAGTATTCCAAATAGTTGCAGAATTTTATGCATGACACATTTCTCAGTCATCCTTGTAGCTAAAAAGATAAAGCCTTAATTCTTACACAATAACACCATCAGTGGCTTTAGTCAATCAAAGTTCTTTCATCTTCCAAAGAGAGTTTGAAGGTATTTCTTGTAAAACATGGAGAATTAAAATAAGGTGAAATATGTTCCACTGGTCCTGCTTCAAGTTCTGCTCAGCTCTTCTATCTATTTGTAACTATGGCCCCAAGAAACAATTCATGGAGTGAATGTAATTGCCGTCTTGGTGCCAATAATGAGTCATTTCTTGTAAAAACCAAACATAAGGTAAAGCAAACTGTCACTGCTGGTTAATCAGCCAGGTCCTAGAGTCATGATCTTTTTTATACCTGTCATCATCTGAGACAGTATAATGATTTTTGAGTGTTGCCAGAGGCTTAGCTCTGCAGGGGTACCCTGGCCAGTGTACAGAGCACCACAGTTGAGGGAACACATCAACAATGGAAACAGGATGAGACTGCAGAATCCAATCTTAATCCAGATTCCTAGAATGTTTCTTTGTCTTGCAGCATGCTTCTAATGGAAATCGTTATGCATTGGGCATGACAAGAACAGCAGAATCCGGACTCCACAGAATGGCTGCCTTTTCCATAGTGAGCATCAGTTTTTAACATAAACATAGTGATATAGACAGTGTGATAGAATAGAAAAGGCATGCACTTTGCTTCTAGGAAGACCAGCGCCAGAATTCTGGCTTTACTACTCACTGCCTTGTGACCTTGGGCAAGGCCCTCATCCTCCCTGAAATTTAGTTTTTCTTCTGTAAGTGTCAGCAGTAGTGTCTGCCTCTGGGTGTTGTAAAAATAAACACCAGTTTCTTTCCTCTCCCAGCAGCAGATTCAGTTTAAATGCCTACTACAGAAGGAAAATAGAAAGAGACAGATTCATCTTGGAATCAGAGTGACATGACCGGGGACAGAAAGAGACCACAGAGAAATCTCGAGCACCACCATTCAGATTGAGCCCTGTCCTAGCCATAAAAAAATAGTGATCTCTAAAATATTCTGTCAACTTATAGGATTTTGAATGGCAGTCATTCCATGCATAAAGGAAATTCTATCTACTTCTAAAAAGCAGAACTGTAAGTGGAGCAGAATCCAAAGTTTAGTCAAATTGAACTCATGGTATTAGTTTTCCAGAACCAAATATGGAAATTATACTCAGTTCTTCTATTTTAAGACTGTTTTAAATTCTTGCATAGTTTATGAGCTCCAGAAATCTATATTAACTGGAGATTTGGGAATGTTCATTCTTCATAGTTACAGGGCAAGTGTTAGTGTGGCTGGAAAACAACATTAGTCCTTCCTAGCTCCTTGATCTTAGGTCTAAAGAGTTCTGCAAAACCAGGGTGGTTTTACAGTGTGTCAATTCCTAAAAAGGAATCCCTAGGTGGAACATTCCCAAAGTGAACTTAAGTAAAAGACTCCAAGGAAACTTGGTTCAGCCCATTTTGAGTTGTTGGATGAAAGGAGAAATATTACTTTCTCAAAACAAATCAGAGGAGTGACTAAATAGTCCCTTTCTCTTTTCTGTTTTTAAAAACTATGGAGTCTGATTCCATGGCTGACTGATGGACCCTTTGCCTGAGTTCTTCTCCTTCCATTTAGCCAGCTCATCAATTGCTAAAGTCTCTACCACAAATACCTCAGAGGGGGAAAAGAGAAGCAATTAAAATCACTTAGACACATTCCAATGTAGTTTCTTGTCCGTGACTTTTGCAACAATTAAGCATCAGCAAAGTGGTGACTAAAATTAAGTTCTGTAATTAACTATGAACTTAATTTTTCCATGTTATTGATATTTTCCCTCCTTACTAGTTCTCGATCAAACATTGTACCTGGAACACATTCAAAGATAAAACTCTGAGTACGCTTATAATACTGAAGTAAACCTATGGCATAATGATCTATGGAAGGGTCTTGGAACATTTTGTGAGGTAGGGACAGGTTCACCTAAACCAACACTAAGTGAAGTGCAAAGATAGGGCAGCAACTGGCAAATAGAGAAGCCTTCAGAAAACAAAATTACCATTTTGATCACAGAGAAACCTAAAAGATGTTGGGATATTTGCAGCTACGTAAATCATTCATATATTGAGTTGAATTTTCCACTTACAATAGGGGCATTAAGTTTATATTACTTCAGGTTCCACAGACTATAACACAGGAAGGTAAGCCTTTAACCCACTATTTCATCTTTTTTCTTTTCTTTTAAAAACATTTCCCCTTTTTTCTTCTTGAAAGGTGCAGAAAGTTCTGATTATTACACTGTAATCACTAAGGAAAAATGCTCTTTGAATCAGTTTATGAAGTAAATATTATTCAGGAGTTTTTAAATTTGAAGAAGGATATTTTCCACACTCATATTTTTCAAAAGCTACTTTAGAAAGAAAAAACATAATAGCTGTTATTATCATAAAGCTGTTCACTTGTTTCCCCCATCCTCTGCCTCTAAGCCCTAGCCATCATAACGCGCAGCTGCACTGTAAAATCACCAGGCAACACACCCTGTCATTGTTAGGACCTTGCCAATATACTGATTATGCTGTTATACAATGGACTGGATTGCTGTAACAGAAAATTGACTAGTAGTGAAGATTCTCAATTAGTCTAGCAAGCTAAGACTCTCTCAGGTGTGGGCAGATAACTTTGCAGAGGGAAATGGTGGCAGGGACTCGCTTCCTGGTGGTGGGAGTACACTTTTTTCCCATGGGAATAAGGGTACTATAACCAGGCAGAACTTCCAAGAATGCTGATGGTTTTGTTGGGTAAGGGGAGTGCATAGTGGACATCAGACTATACTTTTTAATCTCAAAAAACAACAAGATCCCTTCTAAAAGCTGACTATGACATCATGCCAAGGTCGATATGACTCCAACTTAACCACGTTGGGTCTGCAGGGTAGGAAAATGACCACTAAGTTCCTTTACAAATATTACCAAAGCAAATATTATTGTGTCTGTAACTAAGCTGACCCTGTTTCTGAAGCCAAATATCCAAAGGCTTTGGAAACATCATCACTGACACGTGTGAGGTGGCACGTCGTGACTCGGTCATCCATTCACCTTTCACCCACGAGAAGATAACAGAAATTATAGCCCTATGATCACGAAGAGCAATTCCATGGCTATTATTCAGAGTCTGAAGACTGGGGATTTAGTTGGGCTTGGTCCCATGACCATGGACAAGTCACTCACTTTCTCTCATTCTCAGTTTCCTCACTGTAAACAATGGTAACAGTGTCTCCCCTCTTTCATAGGATTGTGGCAATGTGCAAAAAAGTGTCTAATACTGGAAGAGTTCCATAAAAATGCAGGAGTTTGTCTTCTCGATACAGTAGATGGGCTCAAAAAAGATGAAAGCACAGCGAACTCAGATACACACCGCAGACTCCAGAGGTACCCTACTGTGATCATTTGAAAGCAAGAAACCCAAACTTTCAAATCCGTAAAACAATGGGAATGTGACACACAAACAGCTGAACAACTCCAGGGGGGGCGCATGAGCAACCAATGCAAAGAGAAAGTGGGACCCAAGAGAGTTAACTCTTTGGGAACAGGTTCTTTGGAACACAAGCTGGCAAAAAAAATAAATAAATAAAACAAGCACTGCATCACAAAATTTGTTTCCTTATAAAAGATCCCACGAAAATAGTCACTTTATTTTGCTTCATACCAGGTCTGGAGTATGACTTGTGGATTCTGCTGCGATTCTAAGTCCATCTCACGAGTCCCCATATAACACCCACCACACCACACCAATTGCTAAGAACTGGAGGTAATTTCCAGTGGCTCTGGGTTAGCAGACTGTATTGCTGGCTACTCTTGAGTTGGGCTTAGGTTTCGAAGCATCAGGCAGGTGAGAAGTAGATGAAAAATTCCCTCTTCTTGTTACAAATAGCTTGGTCTTCAAAATGTGTAATCTTGCTATAACAGCCTTGAAAAAACAATGAAGACTTTCTCAAAGACATGCCTGAATGCTCTGCTTACTAAACTTTCCTCCTGATTAACCAAAAGACCCTTCTGCTACTTATTCAGTGCTCTTTCTCATCGCCAGCCCTCATTTTGACATTTAACCACATGGAAGAATACAGAGAATTAAATTAAATTTTTAGAAGAGTTTGAGAAGTAGGTTTTTCTCAGGGCTCTGTCTCTGGTTGATGACCCAGGCAAGCCGCAGGTTCATGGCCCACAAGTGAGAAGGTCAGTCTTCAGATATGGGGCAGGTGCGGGGAGGAGTGTGCACCCAGACAAATGCAGGTGCAGGTAGGCTCCCAGTCAGCAGAGAAAAGCACATCTCTCCTCTCCCCCGCCCCCCAGCCCCAGTCCCCTGGCCAGTGACCCTCTCTCACAGCCGGGAACAAACGGAGCAAAGAGAGGGAAGGATTGCATTGCTTCTAAGTCCTAAACAGCAACAACCTCTTTGGACAACCAACCTTCCAGGTTGAGTCACACAATGAACAGGATTGACACCAGTGTTATCACCACTAAGCTGGCTGTTTGGAGTGGGGCATGGGTGGAGTGGCTGTCCTCCAGAGGAAAGGAGTGACAGGAAAAACCCAGGAAAAGGCCAGCAGGGCCAGCGAGAGCAGTGCATTCTTGGGAAATAAAAAAGCTCTCAATTGCTGTTCTGACCAATGTGAGGGCCATCAGTGAACTACTCTCACGGAGAAAAACACGCTGCCGGTCAGTGCTGCTACATAGCCTGGGCTTGGACTGTCCCAAGGGGAAACCTCACCCTTCCTGCCATGGAGAGTTCGAAAGGGCTGTAACACACATTGCGTGTCTAATTGTATTGTGCTGAAATAGTCTCATTTGCATTTCATGAGCTTTTAAGCTTCAATGTGTGAGATTAGCATATGAGCTCCACTTTTATTTGTTTAATGTCTGACCTCGGTGTCACTTCTGCCTGTGTCATGAATAGCTGAGTGGCTACAGTCTCTGAACTTCAGTTTCTCTAGCTATAAAACTGGAATAATTATATAAAGCACACAGACTTGCTGTGAGGATTATATGAACATAAATACACTTGTACAGCACATCATTTGGCAAAGTGCACAATAAGTGTAAGTTATAGCTATTAGTGTTAATATTATGATGGTAGTAGTAGCAGAAGCCTTGAGCTCTTTTCAAGCGCTACCACTCACTAGCACTGGGACCCAGATAAATGTGCTACAACTTCCTCATCTTTGAAATGAAGGCATTAAGTTGCGTGTTCTATAATTCCTATCCTAGAATTAAAAGCTTTCGTTCTATGGACATACTATGTGCATGTAAAATAATTATCTCTGTTATTCTGCTATTAATATTTTGAAAGTCAAGATATCATTGGGTTTTTCAAAATAATCTGTGGGCTTTCAAAAATTCAACACTCTTTATAATTCAAAGGAAACTCAGATTGCCATTAAGACCCTCTCAGTTTTATGGCGTGTGACTCTATGATTCTGGAGACACAATTTCACCTGAGAGTTCTTTTCCACTATCAGCCTTCAGAAAAAGGGAGACTATACCAGAAACAAACTCCCTAAAGAATGACCCCTTGGGCAGCCGGTGCCCTGCAGACAGGGAACTCACTGGGCCACGTGGCCACATGCTGACCCAAGGACCTCACCCAACTGGCATAAAGAGGAACAAAAGAGTTGGAAATATTATTTTCTCATTGGACATTCTAGGTTTTGTGAATCCTACATTTTAAGGGAAAGAAGGAGAAAAATCTCTCACTGCCAGACTAGCCAGGCATCTGAATCTGCTTCCATCCCAGATCTTTGGCTGATGTGGCAACTCAAGACCATCCACGCTGAGGGAAACTTGGATAGAACCAGCGTGTCATTTTCAATCCATACTCCATACACGAGGAGAGGTGGCAGGGGTGCAGGGAGAGCAGAGCTCCCTCCATGCAGCAGGCAGAAATTGCAAGCAAATTGTACAGCTTGAGCCTATATGACAATCCGTCAGTCACGTGGGGAAACAAGCACACTTCAGGGTGTCCTGGGTTTCTCACAAGCAAAATAACTGTTTGGTCAGAATTCAGATCAAAACACCACTCTCTGCCCCCCTTCTTAATGTCCAGGCAATCCAGAAAAACGAACTTGTTTGGTTTCCTGTCCCCATTGGTCTGATTCAGAGGCCTGTCACTTTCAGAGGTTCACATCATTGATGCAGGGTTCTGCCCTCTCCCTTTCCCCTTTTCCTTTCTTCTTAAACATTCTGTCTGGTGACAACCACGGAAGGACAAAAGCCTGTGAACAACAGCTTTGTTCCAGGGTTGTGCCTGCTTTGCTGCTTTCCCAAGAGAAAGCTCCATTACTGCCGAATGAACCAAAGAAAGAACAAGTCCTCTCAGTTTTGGATGCCAGGACACCACCCCCCCCCCACCCTAGAGTTGATAATTGGCTTCAGACAACACTTTTATAATCCAGGTCATAAACAAGGAAGAAAGACTCTGCCCATCATAAAAACATGAACTTTCCCATATCTAAAAGAAGGAAGACCAGGGACAACTAAAAATTTTAGCTGTAAAGTGATGAAAGTGAGTTAGAAAAGCTGTAAAGTAATGAAGGTGAGAAGAAAATAATTATAAAGTATATCTTTCAATGAATTAGAAAGCATGCCTAAAATCTAAATATAATTGCTAATCTAAATATTATTTTGTTAGCTTTCTGTATTGCAGATTTTTACACATAGTTAAATGAGACAGTCTTCAAAATTGACTAGGAATGGTCCAGTCAGAAATACAATTGATTCACAAGCTATTTCTCAAACAACGTTTTCAATGGTTAAAAAAAAAAGTTTCAATGATAAAACTGACTAAAATCAAATCTAGTCATCAACTCACTTCAATAGTCTCTACTTCGTAACCTGAATCTTGGCTTTGAACCTAAACACCGTGGACCATAAAAATTCCGAATACCAGGAAATAAACTCGCTGTTTCCTAGATAGGAATCAGGCAATATGCCTCACTAATCCTTAAAGTTAGTAAACAACGGTGCGGAAAAGAACAGTTTCTAAAAAAAAAATCAGTAAAAAGACAGATGGTTATTAGGAACAGGAACAAATAAAATACCTCCTTTAGTGCCAGAAGGAAATCAAAATCAAAATTAAAAATTGTCAGTGGCTTGCAAAACACGTGTGCACATGCACACACACACACACACACACACACACACACACACACACACACAGAAGAAAGTTCTCCAGTTACTTACTGGGGCGGTTGGGCGCGGTATTCCTCACATCAGCACCCTGCCTGTTCAGCTGCCAAGTGCCCGAGCACTCCTCGAGCAGCTGTTTCCTTCATGCTGGGGCTCTGTGTCTTAACCAGTCACATGCACCTCCTGATAAATGCCGCTGCATGCCAGGAGGTCAGAAACTGAAGATCATTATTCTCCTAATTCACAAACCTTCTCGTAACCCCTGTGCTGGCTCAGCCATTTCATTAGCATGTAGAGCAGTACATTCCATAATTTGTTTTCTTTTAGTGACAAAACCCAAACAGCTGTTAGGTCACCCTGGAGAGCAGGTCACTGCAAGTGGAAAGTTGATGTGTTTGTATTGGGGAGGGCGTTGGGAGGGATGGGCTGGCAGTCCGTCTGCTCTCTCATCTCCCTCAGGTTTTTGTTGGGACACGTGAACAGCTAGAAGGAACCCCAGGCAGTACAGCAGGTGGCAGCAGCTCTTCTTTCCAGGTGCCCCTAGACTACATCAATCTGCCACTTAGTTTGCTCCATCTTGGTTTCGTTTTCTCAGCATCCCAGCCTCCAGTTTGTTGGAAGAGCCCCAGACTAAGTGGACTCTTCTGAGGAGGGCAGACTAGCCGCCTAAGGATGCTTAGGTTTAGTTTCAAAGGACAGGGCTGCTGTGCCCAGTGATGCGGAGTGGCAGATGTGTGTGGGGTTAATGAGGAATATCAAAAACGCAGCTTTATCTAAAGAGCTAATGGAAATGATTTCAGGCAGCCTAAGACCAAACTTCCGCATAGTTATCTGTTGGATTGTGTCAACATTTGGGGGCACTGTTGAGATTACCAGCCAGGGAATGAGAGTGGAAACAGAAATTATAGAAATTTACAAAGCACTTTACAGATGTGCTGCTGCCCCCTTTGGTATGCTAGGAAATGGGACCAGCCTGCTGTTTCCTGTGCTGCTCACAGAAATGGCAAACCATCCTGAATGCTTTGTTGAATTCATGCTTCTCACTTGAGCTGCTTTTCCCAACCCCTCCCCACCCCCACTTCCTATTCGTCCCTCTCTCCAAAGAAAGCCCTTAAACTATCTGACTTTGGGTAGTATCTAACCTTGGATATCTGACCTCTTGGTGTAGTAAGAGTGACACTTCCCCAAATCAGTGCCCAAGCAGGGTAGAGTGGAGATATGACAGAGAGAGTAAGCCCTTTTGGCAAACTGAACATCCAAAAAAGATTTTAAAAGGTTAAAATGTCCCAGGGGATTTCTGAACCATAATGAGCCTGTTAAACTTTCAACTTTGATTTTTAATAAGTGAGATCTTACTCAGTAGAAGAGCCTGTGTGGGCAATTTTTCATATCTAGATTTTGTCTCATAATTATTTACAGTGTTAATCAAACCAGAAGTTTCCCTCCGTACGGAATATAGGATCTTTTTCCAGAATAACAGCAAAAGACTAAAAACCCCTCAGTCTTACCAGTCTTTCAGGGGATTCACTTGTTAGCAACATGTGAGAGCCCAAAGTACAAATGAAAATTTTTTTACAAGCTTCAAAATGTATCCCTTTTAAGGGTTCAAAATTAGTAATAGAAATAAGACATCAACATACAATGTGCTAAAATACATATCAGCTTCATAAACATTTTTTCCTTGTATATTGATATGACAATCATTAATCAGAAACAGAAAAGGAGGCCTATTGAAGATTTAAAATATTATTTTGATTTATGTTTACTTTGTAACTACAGAAACTTTTGTGACCTTATGGCATCCATCAGTTACTTTATTTGCAATTGACTTGTTAATTGTTCTGAGGATCTATTGCATACCACATCATTAGCAAAAGAGAGAAACCCTTCAATAACCAATAGAGAAAAACAAACTCAGGAAACATAAACACAGAAATGCCTTTCTCCTTTTGGCAGAGAGGAAGGGATGGATCCTGAATCATACCTATGAAGCAAAATGTCAATGCAGACCAAGACCCAGGAACTTCCCGGGTCCAGGAATGTAATAGAAGGTCTACAATGACACCTTCCAGCCTCGTGAAGAAATGGGGAGATCCCGCCTCCCTGCCCATACTGTCTACAGGTACCAATCATTTCCTTCAACTCAAAAAAAGTTGCCCTCCTCCGATCAGAGGCCATCCACCCCCTGGGTTTGTGTCTAATTTTGCAACTCCTAAATGTTTAGGATGTTTTTGCCAACAACCGTGCCTTCATTCCCTGTCTGCTCACCCTCGTCATTATACAAATATGCTCACGGTTTTCTATTTCCTAAAAAAAGGATCCTTTGCTTCTTTAATTCCTGCCCTAACCCACTCATTCCCTTCACAACTAAGCTTCTGGGGAAATATTCCTTGTCTCCATCATCTCGCATCCCAGTTAAGTCTCAACCTGCTTACAGTCTGGCTTCTCCCATCCATTTCACTGAAACTGCCTTCCCCAAGTCACCAAACACCAAGGCTATTGGCTCTGCTTTTATTTTACTCGACTTCTCAGCTGCATTTGACCCAACTGTTTCAAATGTTCTCCTGAGACTACCGTAAAATTTTACTCCTACCTCCTTCAGCCTCCTATATGGACTTTTCTTCTACTTGCCCCTTAAATGTGAAAAAACCCCTCTTTTCTTCGTGTTTTCTTACATCTCTCATATGTCTTAATTTATTACTGAATGACTATAGTGGTTTCCTAATTAGTCGCTTTGCCTCCAAAAGCCTGTCTCTGCCTTCGGTTTATTTATTTATTTTTACACTTTTAGAATGAAAGCCTCTCAGGGGCCATGGTGGTGTCTTTAGTACCTTCATATTCCCAGAACCTATGACTGGGCTTGAATTTTTCTCTTTTATTTTCTGCTGTTGTTGCATTTCTTACTCTGTATTATAATTAGATCTTCATGTATCTATGTTGCATCTAAACGTTGACTACCTTAGAGAAAGCGTATGACTTATTCATTTTATAGCCTGCAACGCCTACTACAATGCCTGACATATAGGAGACACGTGGCTGAAACCATGCTGAATGAATAAATGAATGATTAAAGAGAAGGATTTTCTGCCTACTCCTTTAATAAATGATAATTTTTAAAGTGTGCAAAAACATTTTATATTAGGTCATCAAACCATCCTAAGCAATTTCCCCCCAAAAGAAATTATTTTGTCCACATTCTATGACCATGCTGTAGTAAAACTATAAAACAATTACAAAAGTGTAAGTTAGAAAAGAGCCAAGCTCTTGGAAAATTTTTATAACTCTTCTTTAAAAAAATCATTGACTGGAAAAGAAAAAAAAACATCTATAGAATGCTTAGATTTCAATAATGAGAACACCACATACCAAAAAGTGTGCACAAAGCCAAAACAGTTAATTAGAGGCAAACTGACTCAAAAAGAACTTGAAAAACAATAGATCAATAATCATGGAAAAAAGTAAAAGTTATTGAGAACTTGTTTCCAAGAAAACTTTTTGGTCCAAATTACTTACACAATCAAGTTCTCTTGGGGCTTGAAGCCACAGATAATTCCCAGGCCATATAAAATGTTCAAGTGGACAAAACTAACAGAAAGCTAACATAATACCCTTGACTTAAAACAAACAAACAAACTGATAAAACATAATAAAGGAAGACACAGACTAACCTCCTGTATAAACGTAGTTTACCCTTGAGATGAAAAAGAAATCTCAATATTAAAGAATGCACTAGCATAGTGACATAAATATGTCAATGGAAAAAAGCTTTCAGTTTAGCACAATAGGTAATCTTAACAAGTCTTTTGATAAAATTAAATATCAATTTTTAAAAAATAAAATAGGAGAATTTTTCTTAGCATGGTAAAGATTGTGTATCTCAAACCAAACACAGGCATCATACCTAAAGGTGTAATACTAGAAGTATTAACATTAAAATCAGAAACAAACAAGAAAAGAATGCTCATTGTCACTACCATCATTTAGCATATTATTCTGGACCAGATAAGAAAAAGAAGCTATAAAAAGAATTACGAGAGAGCAGGAGACAAAATTACCTAGCTTGTACATGTTATAATCATTTACTCAACAGAATCAACTTTTCAAATAATTGGAAATATCAGTGGGGTGAACAGTTAAAAAATAAATACATGAAATTAATAGAATTTTCCACATAACAGCCAAAACCTGATAGGAAACATAATGGGGGAAAAAAACCCCTCATTCATAATAGTAACAACAACAACAAAATTTCTAGGAATGACAAAAAAAAGTGAATAACATATTAAAAAATTTTATAAAACTCTATTGAGAAAATAGAAAATATTTCGATAAATAGAGAGTTATACAATTTTCTGGGACTGGAAGACTCAACATTGTCAAGATGTCAATTCTCCCCTATTTAATTTATAAACATAATTAATTTTTGGTTAAAATCCCAAAGAGATTTTTTGAACTGCTTAAAAAAGAAATCCTGAAGTTTATCTGAAAGAATAAAAAACTGAGAATGGTAAAGAAATTTTAAGAAAACAACAGGGGGGCGGTCCTAGGTATTAAATAGGCTAAAAAAATCAAGAATTAAAAGTTTGATACTGATGCCAAAAGAGGCAGAGCAATGGAACAGAACAGAAAGCCCAGAAATATAAATACAAGTACTATAATAAAATGTTTATTTGTTAAATACAGTATTTAAACCCAGTGGGGAAAAATTATTCAGTAACTTGTTGAATAGTTAATTATTAGGAAAAATAAAGATCCAGTTATTACCTCACATCATACACAAAGTAAATGCCTAGTGAACCGAAGAGTAAAATGTGAGAATAAAACCACAAGCGTGAAGAAAATGATGTGATTGTTTTTATAACCTTAAAATCATTTTAATCATGATTAAATATTTTTATCATGAAAATTATTCTATGATCATAAAAGCAGAAACCATAAAGAAAAAATTACTATTTAAATGAATAAAATGTAAAATTTGTGTATGTCGGAAATAACCCCACCATAGCCGAAATTAAATCACAAATGACAAAATGAGATTAAAAAATGAAACCTTTATGTTAAAGGTTTAAGAGCCTTAACATATGAATAGCATTTGTAATTAACAACTAGGCAAATGATATTATAAATAGTTCACAAGGGAAGAAATATAAATGACCAATATACACCTGAAAAATACTCAGTTTCCTAAAAATGAGTACAAAGTAGACAATAATAGGATACCATTTATTACCTATAAGCTTGACAAAGATGGAAAATTGATACTTCCCAGTGTTGGCAGGAGGTTTGGAAAATGGCACCAACAAAGTCTGCTGGCAAGAGTATAAATTGTTACAACATCTGAGGAAGATAATTTTGTAATATGTAGCAAAACTTTAAAAAATATGTATAATATTTAATTCTTCAGTTCCTCTTCTAGAGATATATCCCAAAAATATAATATGGATTTTCATATATAAGGGTGTTTCTCACAGCATTGTTTATACTAGTGAAAAATTTGAAACAATCTATGCGCCAGAAGTAGTAGAATAAATCATAACACATTCATAAGTGGTAGCACTATGGAATCATTATAAAATAATGTTGAAATATATTAATGTGGAAAAATATTTGGCATTGATTAAGTGAAAAACACAAGTTACAAAACAATTTATTCAGTATGATTTCATTTTTCTAAGAAAAGATGTGAACATGTAGAAGTTGGAAACTTTAGATATCAAATTTTTAATAGTGGTTATCTTTGGGAGTTGGGGTCACATGCAATTTTCCCCCCTTTTTTATGCTTATCAGCTTTTTTCTACTGTTTCCATGACAAATGTGTATCAGTTGTTCATTTTCAAATGAGATCTTTTTTATATAAGAAAAAAGATGTAGACCTATAATTCTACTTAAGTACTTTAATCATCTACGCAAAGAAGAGAAAGCCATTGACAAGAAATATGATCAAGAAAAAAGGACCAAGAGCAGGAAAGCCTCACCATCCATGAACAAAGCCAGACACTTCCTCTCAACTAAGTCTCTATTCTCTAAACTGCTGGTCCTGGATGCAATAAATATTGCAAGTCACTGAAGTGATGGAACTACCAGGTTCAAAGGATGCAGGAAGAAGAGGGAAACATGGTCTGGCTTGAACACCTTGGATTCAGTTTCTCAGAGACGTCCTGATGGGCCTTTGTGCCTATCAGAGGCATTCCCATAAGTAGAAATTCCCAAATGGTATCCATCCCATGCACACGTGATCAGGTAGCATGAACCAACCCCTGCCAGCTCCCGCCTCCTAAAGCTGCCCAGCCATCCATTTACTTTGTGCCAAACTCCAAACAAGCTGCTCCAAGTTGGTGACACACCACCTGCTGGTCAACTTGAGGTACTAATCCCATGCTGCATCCCCACTCCCACCTTCTTTTCAGGGGACATTGTAGGCAACATTACTCTCTTATTTTTTGAATTCAGTAAATTCTACCTGATCATTTCTTTCTCAGATACCTATACTTTTGGGGTCCTTTCTCTCTTTCTCTTTTTCGTCCAACATTTGTCAAAGAATCATGGGGAATTTTCTCTACCCCTCTTGTTCTTCCCTTTTTCTACCCCTTGAACCATGTGTGAGCCAAAATAAATACCGAATCACCATCAATTATAAGAGCTGTGCTGGCTACATGCCTGTAACAAATAGAAAGAAAAAAATTGTGAAAGAATCAGAGTAGAGCTTTTAATCTCCAAAGCCCTTGAACAAAGCAAATCATTGTCAATAAATGAGAAAATACAGTGTCTTGTGTTTAATGTGCATTGCGTTTAGGGATTCACCAAAGTACGTGACAAAAATCTCTGTTCTCAAGGCTTATAATGTCTCTGGGAGAAAAGTGGAACATGTAGAAAGCCATATATAAGGAATAATGATAATTATGTATCATAACAATCAGTATCTATTAATACTGGGTTGGCCCAAAAGTTCATTCAGGTTATTCATTGTACAGAAAAACCCGAACAAACTTTTTGGCCAACCCGATATTATAACATACTATATTAATATATTGTTAATAGTATATAACAAGCTAACATCTTTGCAAAATGCTCCTTGAATTCTCACAGCAATGCTCTATGGAGATGCTGTTATTATCCCCAGATGACCTTTAATGAGATTAACTAGCCTGCCCACAGCTAGTAAGCAGCAAAGGAGACATTTGGATGTGACTGCCTGTCTAACTCCAAACCCTGCACATTTACCCCACAAAATGATTTAGTAGTCATAGACGTTTTCGTAGACTTGCTTGTCCTTTTCTAGTTAAACCTGCTTATCCTCAAGCACAACAGCCAAGTCAATTGTATTGCACTTTGGGGGCTAACTACTGGCATCACCACAGTAGTTTTCTGCTATTATCCATTGCAAATGTGCGCTATTTCAGCCAGTGATATTGGTTAAGTGGTTGTGAGGTGGCCTAGTAGACTGAGTGGCATTTATAACATTGCTTCTGCGGATACTGCTTCTATGGGTTAAAAACATCTTGAGTTCCAAATAACTGATTCACAAGTGAACCTTTGGGACCGAAGCCTTTCATAAATTGGAGACGGGATGTAGAAAAATAAAGAGGAGAAGGAATAAGGAGGACAGTCTTCACCAGAGGAGGCCTCAGCAGAAGATGCCCTCACACCCCATCCTCTACGCCCCCCTTTTATGCACCATCCCTGAAGAAACTCGCAAATTTCTGGACAAATCAGTCCAGAATAAAAATAGGCTTCCACTTGCAGTCTCTTTCTTTTTCCTGCCTATCTCTTCTCTTCTCTTCTTCCTTTTTATAAAATTTCATTTACTTTTAAAAAACACATTACATATTAGTATAGTTGCATTTATTCAATCTAATTCATTTAAATTTATCTTTATGGCAACACTTTTCCCTCCATCTAAGCTTCTTAGACTTCTTAGCATAGCTTCTTAGACTACGCTAGATTTCTAGCTGAAGCTGTATTCAATAACCCAGGAAGGAGAATTAAGTGTTCACGGCACAAAACACCTTACTTAGCATAATTACTTACATAACAACTTTTCCCCCAATAGTTTTATTTCAAAACCCTGACTTGACAGCAAATTTCATCAGTCTTTGAAGATCTCACCCCTAGAAACCACAGACTCGTGGTAAAGTTAAACTAAATCTAAATCTTCTAAAATGCCACTGCTGTTTCCACAATTCTTTTAGTTCTTGAAAAAAGTTGCTTAGAGTAATAAATAAATAAATAAAAATAAAATCCCTGAGGCCACCTCTGTGCATTTTTCTGAGAATCATTTAGTGTGTAGAAAATAATAGGAGGGGAGTTTTCAGATTTATGGTTTCCTTTCTATTTAAGGGTCTGCATCATTGCTATTTCAAAGCATAAAATACAAATCTGATTTAGTGATAAATGAGGCAAAGAAAATATTTAAATTTATTTTTTTTCTTGAAATGTGTGATAGCTAAGTGCAAGAGTTGGGGCACAGTTTGATCTTCCTAGGAATCATAGGAAAAGCGTAGTTAGAAACTCCAAACCCTCTTATTCTCATATGCAAACTATAGGCCCCCTCGGCCTCACTTCTCCCCATCCTCTCATTGCTGTTTTGCTCTTGTTAGACACTGGCCTCCTTCTGGGTCTGCTAAGCTGTCCTGGGTTCACACCACAGCCCACTGGCCTGAACTGGAGGATGATGCTCAGTGGACACTTTCTGAATGAATGAATGAATGAATGAATGATGTTTACACCATGGTTATAAATAGTCACAATATTTTGATACCAAATCCAATTGCTCAAAATTGTGCATAATTCTAAACAATGTCAATGTTCTACTTAATCACTTCTGCTCTTCACTTTACCATATTATCCAAACCCAGTCAGCTGACTACAAGTCCTGTTTTCCAGTCTTTTTTTTTTTTTAACATCTTTATTGGAGTATAATTGCTTTACAATGGTGTGTTAGTTTCTGCCTTATAACAAAGTGAATCAGCTATACATACACATATATCCCCATATCTCCTCCCTCTTGCGTCTCCCTCCTACCCTCCCTATCCCACCCCTCTGGGTGGTCACAAAGCACCGAGCTGATTTCCCTGTGCTATGTGGCTGCTTCCCATTAGCTATCTATCTTACATTTGGTAGTGTATATATGTCCGTGCCACTCTCTCACTTCGTCCCAGCTTACCCTTCCCCCTCCCCGTGTCCTCAAGTCCATTCTCTACATCTGCGTCTTTATTCCTGTCCTGCTCCTAGGTTCTTCAGGACCTTTTTTTTTTTTTTTGTTAGATTCCATATATATGTGTTAGCATACGGTATTGGTTTTTCTCTTTCTGACTTACTTCACTCTGTATGACAGACTCTAGGTCCATTCACCTCACTACAAATAACTCAATTTTGTTTCTTTTTATGGCTGAGTAATATTCCATTGTATATATGTGCCACATCTTCTTTATCCATTCATCTGTCGATGGACACTTAGGTTGCTTCCATGTCCTGGCTATTGTAAATAGAGCTGCAATGAACATTGTGGTACATGACCCTTTTTGAATTATGGTTTTCTCAGGGTATATGCCCAGTAGTGGGATTGCTAGGTCATATGGTAGTTCTATTTTTAGTTTTTTAAGGAACCTTCATACTGTTCTCCATAGTGGCTGTATCAGTTTACATTCCCACCAACAGTGCAAGAGGGTTCCCTTTTCTCCACACTGTTTTCCAGTCTTTAGTGCCAAACTACTTGCTCAAGTTTTAATCCTACCATCACCACCTGTAGGTTATAAATCTGTGAGGCCTGAGCTTCTAACCTCATTTCCATATCCTTTCCTAAGGTATCACTGTCTTTATCATACACTTGGTTAAATATCGCCATGGTTTACTTGCACTTTATTTGCTGAAACTTTTGGCTGCATCTCAGGCTTACTTATACCCTTAGTGTGTAGAAAGCCTTTGGATAAGATATTCTCTTTTATGACTTCCTGGAAAAACACAAAGGCAACCACAAACAGAGTGGGAACCTGCCGAGGAATGAGGATCTAATATTCTTGCTACAGGATGTTCTTATTTGCAGATCACAGGGAATAAACTAAGAAAGCCCTTTTAGAAGCACATAAAAAAGTGGTAGGGACATTTCTAGTTTTCCTTCATGTTTTAATTAAACAAGGAGTGTTTGTTCTCAGGGCTTTTCTTGGTGATTGCCATTCTTATCAGTGAAAGGCAGTAGATCCATTTATGTTGTGGTAAAACTCTCAAATTGAGAGACAAGTGCAGGGGAGGGGTCAGAGCTGAGAGGTGGGTGCTGTTTCCTTAATACAACCATAGGAAGTAAGAAGGTCAGCCAAAGCTTCTTGGCTGGTGGAAATAAACACATGGTAGTGAGAAATCAATGCAGGAGAGCATGGGCTAAAACAGCTGAAAAGCAACCTAAATGGTGAGGCTTCAATAGGTATTTGAATGCCTATGAATTCTTTTTAAATATATATTTTAATGGTCAGAAAAACTACATTATCACTTGGAAGAATGGTCTTGTTTCTCTTTACAAAATAAGAAAAACAGGATGCTTGTGTGTTTTTTAATTTATAAGATATTTAAACTTAAAAAGCAATAATGCTCATTGTAGCAAGTCAAACAATACAGAGATACACATAAAGAAAATATATTATTATGGAACCCCTCTTTCTCACTGAGATAGCACACACCTATGAGAAATGTATCTCCTACATACATACATACACATGTAGGGTTCTATTTTTCCATTAAAAAATTAATCTGTAATTTGATTTTTCCCCCATAACAGTGTATCATGGTTATATATATTGGCTCCAAGATCAATAATACAGATTTAATTTATTCTTTTTAATAGTTTCACACTCCTTCACAGTGTAGTTATATTATAGTTAATTCACCTTATTGCTGAACACTAAAGATGCTCCCAGTGTTTTGCCTCTATAAACAGTGTTGCACTAAACATTCTAGCACATATATCTTAGTTTCTGGTGATTTTATTTCCAGAGTATAGATCTCCAAAACTGGGATTATTGGGATTGCAAACTTATTCATTTTACTATGCATTTTCAGTTATTTTCCCAAGACTAAACTAAAAGCAATGCAAGAGTCATGGCCTTTAGAAGACTGATAAATGTCAACTTAGAGCATCAAGATTATTCATTATTCATTTTCAGAATCCTATCCTACCAGGCATATTAACTAAATCACTTGTACTGAAGATATTTGCCTGCTTTTCATGTAGAATAATAATATTTTTTTTAATAAACCAAAGCATCGGGCTTCCCTGGTGGCGCAGTGGTTGAGAATCTGCCTGCTAATGCAGGGGACACGGGTTCGAGCCCTGGTCTGGGAAGATCCCACATGCCACGGAGCAGCTGGGCCCGTGAGCCACAATTGCTGAGCCTGCGCGTCTGGAGCCTGTGCCCCGCGACGGGAGGGGCCGCGATAGAGAAAGGCCCGCGCACCGCGATGAAGAGCGGTCCCCGCACCGCGATGAAGAGTGGCCCCCGCTTGCCGCAACTGGAGAAAGCCCTCGCACGAACCGAAGACCCAACACAGCCAAAAATAAATAAATAAATAAATAAATAAAT
The DNA here is from genome assembly GCF_949987535.1 of Balaenoptera acutorostrata. NCBI lineage: Eukaryota > Metazoa > Chordata > Mammalia > Artiodactyla > Balaenopteridae > Balaenoptera > Balaenoptera acutorostrata. The sequence goes on from NC_080075.1 coordinate 67,116,452, forward strand.
AAGAAAATCCTTTAAAAAAAAAAAAAAAAATAAAAAAATAAACCAAAGCATCTTAAGCCAAACTGACTAAAATTGGCCAAAGTTAAAAGCTGGAGTCTATTTCTCTCTGGCTAATCCTTATTATCTGCATACACCAAAAATTCCATGAACTCTAAAGGCCATTCCAATTGTAGAATCAACTGCTGATTGATTTTAAAAAATGTATGAGCAAAAAAAAAAAAAAAAAAAAAAAAGTATGAGCAAATGTGAACTGATAGAAAGAACAAAAATGTTAAGGTTGGACTAGAAATTTTTGACTATACTTTCAAAGCATGCAGTGGTACTAGTGTGAAAAAGGGTCTCACGCACCCTCACTTGTTTCTATCTTATTTTCTGGACTGTGGCCGTAGTAACTGAAGAGACAGCTCTTCCACATGCCATCTCAGTGAGGCAGGAACGGTGCCCACAATCCAAACATAAGGATAGGAGCACCCAAGGTCTGCAACTACACTCCTTCTGGCATGGGGTGTTTATCACAAACCACCTCTTCTAATTTATATGCTTTCACCATGTCGTTTGCTTTGGGACTTCGGAGTGAGAGTTTGGACTATATTAGTCTGTATTTTAACAGCATATATATTCCACATTACCATTAACTAATATGGCTATACTGGCCAACACACCGTAAGACACAAGCGACTGAGCATAGGGTTCCCTGCCTTAAGGAAAAAAAAAAGTTATATTCAACACGAATTAAGGGAAAATTGTTCACATTACCAAAGCATTCGTTGTTTTAGAAAGCCACTCATTGCAGGATTACAAGAAATATGTGTACGCCTGGTGCATTAAAAATGGCATTCGACCAACCAAAATTCAACTCATATTATCCAAGAACACATTTATTAAGTAAAATAAACATGAGTCCGATTTTGGACCCAACTTACTGGCCTAGATGGTCTGTGTCCTTTCCTTCGGAACAAAAAATTAGGCAAGCAATTCCTAGCAGCCTGTGGTAGACAGGCTATTTCACAACCCCTCCAGGGACGCTTACAAGTAACCTGCTAAAAATAGCCCCTCAACTCTTATGTTAGTGTCCTCAACTGCAGGGCCAAGTGAAACTATAAATTGCCTGAAATATGTCCCCTGCATTCTAATTCCATAGGACTACTATTAGCTGAAAATCCCCAGTAATCTTCCTGACAATTCCAACATTAATAAACTTTTTCTTTTTTAACCATTTTCCAAAGTAGTAGGAGAGGCTGAGCGGTGAGTGGTGAGGATGTTGGCACATTGGAGAACTGGGAAATCGGATTCTCATACCCTCATCATCCTTTCACTAGCTAAGTCACTTAACCCTTTAAGTACAGACGGTCCCCGATTTACCATGGTTCGACTTACAAATTTTTGAACTTACGGTGCTGTGAAAGCTATATGCATTCAGTAGAAACCATACTTTGAATTCTGAATTCTGATCTCTTCCCAGGCTAGCAGTATGCACTCCGATACTCTGTAGTGATGCGGAGCAGCAGCAGGAACCTGCAGCTCCCAGTCAGCCCCGCAATCACAAGGGGAAACAACCCGTACACTTAACGACCATGCTGAACCCCTACAATCATTCTGTTTTTCACTTTCAGTACAGTATTCAATCAATTACATGGGATACTCAACACTTGGTCATAAAATAGGCTTTGTGTTAGATGATTTTGCCTGACTATAGGCTAATGTTAAGTGTTCTGAGTACATTTAAGGTAGGCTAGGCTAAGCGATGATGTTCAGTAGGTTCGGTGTATTAAATCCATTTTCCACTTACGATATTCTCAACTTACGATGGACATATTGGGACATAACCCCCTTGTAAGTAGAGGAAGATCTGTGTAAGATTCCTCAACTGCAAAAGGGAAATGATAATACCCAACTCAAAGCGTGGCTATATGGTTTGGAAATAATGCATTGCGTTGCATTTCAGACTTTTAACCTATAAAAAATATTCAATAAAGGCACAAGGATATACGTAAGACAAGTTCAATGCAACACTTGTAATAACAACAATAAAAAGGAAACAACCTAAAATTAAGGGAGATTGATCAAAATAATCACAATGTATTATCAATGCTGAATAAATCATGCAGCCAGGAAAAGGATGGATGGGAAGATGGCTTTGATGTAATAAGTGAAAAAAGCAAGCTGCAAAAAACAGTAAGCATAAACGATTATTGTTTTAAGCCAAAAAACAACCCCACAATGTATCTAGCCCCATTTTTATTACAATCGTTTATGTTGTCAAATGCATAGAAAATATCTGCAGTGACAACAAGCAATAAACATGTATCTAGTCTGAAGAAAAAAAAAAGAGGATTGCAAGTCTTTCCTCTTTTATACTATTCATTTTGATATTGAGTACATTCACTTATAATAAACTCGCAGTGCATTTATAATTAAAAATTAAAGACAATAAATAAAGAAATGAGAAATAATTAATGTAAAGCACTTAGCAGAATGCCTAGTGGGCTTGGATGAATGGTGATTATCATAGTTACTTCTGTCCAGAAGCAACAGAACTCCTTAAGTAAAACAAGTTTACATGCAATCAGGTATGTTCGTGTGTGAACTCAATCAGTATTTTTTTAAGGGGTTGATTACTGTGTTTATTGTGGTGATACATATCATGGATGTATACATATGTCAAGACATCAAATTGTATATTTTTATTATATGCCATTTATTATATGTCAATTATACCTCAACAAAATTGTTTATAAAAAGTGGAGCTAAAATTTGCAACTGTAAGAACATAAAAGATGGGAGCCTGAGATCAGAATTAAAGGTTTCTAAGATCTTTATGTTATTCAGAAGAAGATTTCTTTATATTATTTGGAAGATGTTAATATGAAGATATTAACATTAGGCTTTGCTAAATCAAATACGTATTTTAAAATTTTAAGTATAACTAATAAAAGAAAGGAAATAGATTACATAACTCCCAAAACACTAGAGGGGAGAAATTGGAATACAGAAAACTTGAAAAATCCAAAAGAAAGCAGGAGAGGAGAGAAAAAGAATGGTAAATAGAAAATTAAAAATACCTCAATAACCACAGTGTTGATTGTCTGAATTCACCATTAAAATGCAAAGACTATCATTAAATAACAAACAAAAAATATGGATCCATTTTTAATCCATTCAGTTCCACAGATGTAGGATATGCGTGTGTATGAGTGTAAGAGTGTGTGTATATGAGTGTATGTATGTGTGTTTACATACACAGATAAGAGGATCAGATAATGCTCCCTGACTCAACTTCTTTTAACTATTTTTCTGAAGTCTTAAAACTAATTGAAGGATACCCAAAGCAATCTACAGATTCAATGCAATCCTTACCAAATTACCAATGGCATTTTTTACAGAACTAGAACAAAAAATCTTAAAATTTGTATGGAGACACAAAAGACCCTGAATAGCCAAAGCAATCTTGCGGGAAAAAAATGAAGGTGGAGGAATCAGACTCCCTGATTTCAGACTATACTACAAAGTGACAGTGATCAAGACAATATGGTACTGGCACAAAAACAGAAATATAGATCAATGGAACAGGATAGAAAGCCCAGAGATAAACCCATGCACATATGGTCACCTTATCTTTGATAAAGGAGGCAAGAATATACAATGGAGGGCTTCCCTGGTGGCGCAGTGGTTGAGAATCTGCCTGCCGATGCAGGGGACATGGGTTCGAGCCCTGGTCTGGGAAGATCCCACATGCCGCGGAGCAACTGGGCCCGTGAGCCACAACTACTGAGCCTACGCGTCTGGAGCCTGTGCTCCGCAACAAAGAGAGGCCGCGATAGTGAGAGGCCAGCGCACCGTGATGAAGAGTGGCCCCCACTCGCCGCAACTAGAGAAAAGCCCTCGCACAGAAACGAAGACCCAACACAGCCAAAATAAATAAATAAATAAATGTAGTCCAAAAAAAAAAAAAAAAAGAATATACAATGGAGAAAAGACAGCATCTTCAATAAGAGGTGCTGGGAAAACTGGACAGCTCCATGTAAAAGAATGAAATTAGAACACTCCCTAACACCATACACAAAAATAAACTGTGTGTGATTCCAAAAATCATGTATGTTCACCATAAAAAAAATGAAAAGTATAGAAAAGCACAAAGAAAAATAAGATCAGCTCTAACCATACCATTCTTAAAATTTTTATTTCAGTGTATATTTGTGGTCACCTGCCAATGGTCCCCAGGGATCCTCACATGCCCTGTGTTGTCCTTGCTGACTAAAGGCTGACCCAGGGCTGGCCCTGCATGACTACTGGAATACAAGAGCAGCAGTGGTGTGTAACCCCCAAGGCAAGGTCATAAAAAGCATTCCAGCTTTCATCTTAGTCAAGGATCTCTCACTCGGAAGGAAGTCGGATGCCATGTCATGAAGATATTCAAGCAGCCCTCAGAGAAATCCAAGAGGAGAAGAACTGGGGGTCCCAGCCAACAGCCAACACTGACCTGCCAGCCATGGGCATGATGTGCTTCAAAAGTAGGTCTTCAAGTCCCTACTTCAGACCAAGTCTTCAGATGACTGAAACCCCACCTGACACCTGATTGCAACCCACTCTTTAAAGGCACTTAGTTTGGGAATGACTTCTTACACAGAAATAGGTAACTAATAAATATCTTTCCTATCTTTTATAAAATTTAAAATGGGCATACAGATTTTCAGTCTGCCTTTTAAATTTATCATAAATATTTCCAATGTCAATAAATATTCTCAAAGATTCCAATGTCATCAAATATTCCTCTGAAACATGATTTGTCCCATGGCTGCACAATGTTCCATATTACCTACATAGTATATTATATTATGTCTTTTTTTGAGACAGAAAGAGCACAAAGCTTTATTTAATGGCCAGAGAATGGAGAAGCAGGAATCTAGTTCACAAATCAACTTCTCTTTTAATATATTATGTCATAAAAGCAGATATTTGGAAAACAATGTCTCAGTTCTAAAGAATGAATCCCCAGTGATGGTAAGTTGGTGGTGGAAAAAAATATATATATGAGTAGAAATTCTGTATACCTTGTTAATATTTTTATTCATTCTTTCACCAAACATAAAATTAGTATATTGGCGTGTAATACTTTATAGCAGGTACTCCACAAAAGATAAAAATGATTGACAGAATTTAGGATCTCAAAGCATACCTGGGCAGCACTTGACATGTGTCTCAACACCTACCTTAGCACCAAGTACAGAGTAATTATGTTATACCTAGTATATATAACTGAGGAAACATATCTGCTCCTCTATCACATTTAAATTTGTGTCTTAACGAATCTCATTACAAATTATAATGTCGTGATGACTCACAACAAATGATAAAAGTATTACTTACACACTTATTATACATAGTATCTGGTTCCCAGGGGGAATTTTAAAAAAATAGCTTTATTGGGACATAATGCACATACCATACAATTCATTGGTTTGGGTATATTACATTATTATTATTTTTAAATTGTGGTAAGATATATATAACAAAAAATTACTACTTTGACCGTTTTTAAGTTTACAATTCAGAAGGATGTTACATTTCACAATGTTGTGCAACCATTACCATTATTTCCAAAAGTTTTTTACCACCCAGATTAGAAATTCTATAACCATTAAAGAATACTTCTCCACTCATCCCTGCCCCCAGCCTTCAATAACATCTAACTTGCTTTCTGTCTCTATGATTTGCCTATTCAAGTTACTTAACATAAGTGGAATTACACAATTTTTCTCCTTTCGTGTCTGGATTATTTCACTTACAAGACACATCCATGTTGTAGAATATATCAGAACTTCATTCCTTTCTATGGCTAAAGAATATTCCATCATATGTATATACCATTATTTGTTTATCCATTCATCTGTTGATGGACACTTGGGTTGTTTCCACTCTTTGGCTATCATGAATAATGCTCCTATGAACACTGACCTACTCCAGAGGGAGTTTTTCAAAGCACAAAACATGGCACATACCTCAAGGAATTCATAATTAGGTCGATGAGAGAAGGAACTCCTGGAAAATTAACTATATAGGCAAATAATGGCTGAATAAATGAAAGAAATACCACCAAACATCATGTGATTAAATATATTAGACAATTAGACAGTGTGTTATAGTATTTCAGAAGAGGTGATGTCACAGAAGACTAGCGATGGTTTTATCAAAGAGAGCACATCTGTGCTGCATCTGGAAGCATATGCAGGCTCTGAATTGAGAGAAAGGAGGGGGTTGGCATAACTCTAGCCGGCCAGATCAGCACAGGAAAGTCTAGAGGGAGAGAAAATACATGGCACTTTCAGGGAAAGTTAGGAGACACATTGGTTAGGGCCTGAGAGAGAGAGGTCAGAAAAAATAAGATGCCCTATTACACCTGAATGCCAGGTGTATAAGAGACAGCTTTGGCGGTCCCAGCTCAAGCCCCTCTTTGCTGAAAACTGCCCCCATCTGCAGGATTAGTATAGTGACCCCCACTCCCAAGGGCATAAATGACTAGACAAGGTATTGACACCTGAGGCAAGTATAGGTCAGCTGGATAATTAGATTCTTTCTCAAGAGAATTTGGAATTTAGAGCTATCAGTGCTTGAACAAAAAGGACAAACAGGAGCTGATGGACATCCTCTTTCTTCCTGTGCATGGTGAAGCAGGGAAAGCTGGAGAGAGAGAGAGAGACAGAGAGAGAGAGAGAGAGAGAGAGAGAGAGAGAGAGAGAGAAGCAGAACCTCCCAGGAGGAGTGGAGGTAAGGAACCATCAAGTTCTCCAGTCAGGTCTCAGGCCCCTGATCAGCTGGTTTCTGGAGGGAGGCCCCTGCCAGTCTCAGCTTCATTTCTTGTGCTTCTGTGAGATACACTTTTTTTCTTATAACCACTATAGCTACTTTGAATGTATTTCCATTCATTGCAACTTGGCTAAGATCCCAAGCAGTTTGTCTGCCGAGTGTTTAGCTAAGCTACTCCATGGTATTGCTGCCTCGGCACCCATTTTGTTCGGCTAAGTGGCCCTCTGGGTGCTTTAAACTGACACTCGCCCCTCATACAAGGGCATGCCCTAGAAAACAGCCAGAAGAGTCACAGGTAAGTTAACTTCCTGATACGACTTCCCCAATAACCCTTGTGATCAAAGTCTCCCTTACCTCCAAGAGCCCTGTGTCCCTTAGTTAGGAGCCCCGTGGAGCTTACCAAAACCCTGCTTCTTTTGGTTTGAATTGAGCCTTAGCTCAGGAACCCCAAAGCATTCCACCCACGGACTCTACCCTAATATAAGCGTGTGCCCCAGGTCCTGTCCCTGCCTTGACCTCCCCCTCCAGGGCTGCTGAGTACTTCCCCCAGGATAAACCTCTCCATTTCAATTTCTCTTGTGGTCTTTTGTTTTGCTCACCATCCTACACCTGGGGCTCTACTTATCAAATGTTAATTCAACGAAGTCACAATAACCCCCAAGACAGATTACAGTTGGTCAGTTCTTCTGTATCTGTGGGTTCAAAAAAATTTTTTTTCGGAAGATTCCAAAAAGCAAAACTTGAATTTGCCATGCACTAGCAATTATTTCCATAGCACTTCCATAGTATTAGGTATTACACATAATCTGAGATGGTGATTTAAAGTATAGGATGTGTAGTTTAAACGCAAACACTATGCCATCTTATGTAAGGGACTTGAGCATCTGAGGATTTTCATACCAGCAAGGGTCTTGGAACCAGTCCCTACGGATACAGGATACTAAGGGACGAATCTGCTCTCAGGCGTGTGGAGAGTTGAATGTGTGGGGAGGGGGGACCCTGAGGGAAGGAAATCAGCTGGAGTCAGTCCTTGAATAAGGGGAAAAGGAGCAAACATAGAAGCAATAGTGACGATAAGGAAGGAATGGGATAATCGCAACTCACCGGCAGGTCCCTGAATTCTCTTGCTGATTTGTGCAATCAATCAGTGGCCCCACTCAACCCAGACTTCTTGACCTTTGCCTAAAGACCAGTTAGTGCCTAACCTTGCCACCTGCTCCTCATTTACTAGTGATAAGGAAAAGCAGCAGCAGTATCTGCAGGATCCAACAGCTAATGGAGCTCACGAAGATACGAAAGACTGACTCGGAAAGCACACTCCACACGCAAAGGTCAGTTGCACACGCCTCCCTCCCCTCCTTTTTCCCCTTCTGGAAGCTGCACAGGAAAATTTAGAGAATGATCCAAGTCCTGGTTCCCCCGAGCTCTGCCTCCCCACCCCCGCCCACGCCCGCAGGAGGACGGAGCAAGTTGGTAGAACTCTCTTTCTCAGGTGTCCCTACATTCACTTTCACTGCAACCTTTCTCTTACCTTCTTCTCTTCTACCTCTCTGCCAAATGTGACTCAGGAAAATCACGCCCTATTTAGGAACCAAAAAAAAGCTCCTAATTATGGCTACACCCTGAAGAGCAGCGCTAGAGGTACTCGGTCCTAAGGACGGGGAAAAAAAGGAGAATCCAAAGTTTAGAAGTTAAAATTAGACACAAATGAAAAGGCCTTCTCCACCTACGAGTCACGCAGATAATAAGGCCGTCTCCTGAGAAAAGAATTCCATCTATTTCCTCATTCTTCTCCGGTGAAGTTGCTTTCCTACTGACATTAGCAAACAAAATAAATACAATTTATCTTTTATGCTTGTCCCGGCATCTGATAGAACACCTGGCACTTCCTAGATTATCAGTGCTTTTGCTTTGGGTAGATGGAGATTGTAAGTTGATTCAATATATTATTTTTCTGTTTGGGTTAATTATTCATGCATTATTAACGTACAAATGTAATGTAGTTATTAACATAGTATTAGTGCATGGTATAATGTATTAATGTAGAAACGATACATTAATAGTTATATTTCATTGTAAATGCATTGGAATAGTTTAATAATTAATACACATTTATAATAAATTATAATGATTTAAGCATAAAGATCTAATGTAATACGTTGTGAATACATTGTAAATACACTGTAATGATTTCATTGTAAGTATATGAGATATGATATTTTAGATGCACATACCAGTGACTCTACAACTTTGCTTCTATGGCAAAAATGAAAAGTTTATTCAGAGGGCCAAGAACATTCTTAAAAACAAGCTTTTGTAACACTTCCAATTTGTATATCATGCAATGGGTGGTCATTATTTATATTTTAAATGTCTTTAACTTTTATTTTGATTTTAGAATTTTCTGATTGCTTTAAATCTAGCTCCGTAACCAAACCTTCATGGAATAAGAAATGAACCCAAAATATGATTATTTCAGTTGGCTGTGACTCCTTGCCAGGACTTCAGAAGCCCTTGTTTCCAAGTCTCTGCCATTGGCGGGGCCTTAAGAACCTACAGTGTCTTTTAGTTTTATCCACTTCCATCAGTTCTATTTTTGTATCTCCATACTTAGCACACAGAACTATCTTTGTCACTCCAGCTGACTGGCATGAGAGTCCCCAGGGCATAGTAGTTATACAAGATTATTGAAGCATACTTCCTACCCTTCAAATAAGACAATGCAGACTGCAGAAAAGACATCAGAAATGGTCACAATGGTAGAAGTGTGTGTGTGTGTGTGTGTGTGTGTGTGAATTGCTAAAGATTTCTTTCTTTGTACTAAGTTTTATGCATTATTAAGAGCACAACATCTATAATGCTTTCTAGAAGTTCATTTTAGGCTGTGTAATATCTGTTCCCATGTCTAAATTCACTTGGAAACATCATGATAAAATAAAGTTTCTTATAATCATATAACCCAGATTTCAAAAATTGAGAGTTTTTTAAAACCTCTATTACCCTTATTCTCAACTGAAGAATCCATCATTACTCGCAGCATTCCAATTGATCCAACGAACAGTTGGACTGTTCTAAGAGGCCAAAACTTACAAACTGCCAATCCTTTGCTTGCCTTTCAGTGATTCAGTTTTATCTGATACATGTAAGAGTGGCCTGCTGAGTACATCAGAAAGAAGACTGTGAGTCCTGAACAGACAGCAGAATGTCACAGCCCAAACTCCACATGCCATTCATGTAACTGCATAGCACTGCAGCTCTGCTGTTGAGGTTTGCACTGCCCACTCCAGTAGCCACTAGGCACCTCAAGCCACTGAGCACATGAAATGAGGCCCGTCTGAACCGAGGTATGTAGCAGGCATAAAATACACCCTGGATTTCAAAGACTTGGTACCAAAGAAGAAGGTAAGATATCTCATTAACAATCTTTTATATTGATTGCATGTCGAAATGATAATGTTTTGGATATATTGGGTTCAACAAACGAGATTCTTAAAACTAATTTTTACCTGTCTCTTTACTTCCTTAATGTGGCCACTAGAAAATATAAAATGACATATGTGGCTCACATTTGTGGCTCACTTTATATTTCTAGTGGACAGTACTTGGTCTAGAGGCCTCCACAATAAATTGCATGACCAGTAATTAGTCTTTCAGATTGGAAGTCAGAGCCGCTGCAGAATTTTACTCCAAATCAGGCTAATCAGAGGAGAATATGACCAGGAGTAAAGATTAAAGCAGCCCCTACATGTTTAGTTTTCCCAACCAAAGCATTTTAATGATACCCATCAGGACAGTTAAGTCATGTCTAAGGACACAAGCCACTGGTTGAGATACTGATAAATGTCACTGAAGTGCACATAGTACCTGCCTTACTTAGCTCTTTCCCAGTTGATAACACATCCTTCATTTTCATCTCAGTCATTGTTAACTGTACTCATTTCATAGCATGGAAACAGGAGAGTGAATCATGAATTCACTTGTTTTGACTTTTTGTTGTTGGTTTCCCCCACCATTGCTGTTAAAATGAAGACGAGGGATCTTTTCACAGAAAATAGAAACGTGAATTTGATTTTTAAAAATTTAATGGAAAATAAAACTTTTAAGATTCTGTGTACGGGCAACAGGGGGCTAGTTATTATTATAGCAGCATTATAACTGGACATGTCGTGCACATGGAGAAGTTCACACTGACACTGAATATTAACATACATAAAAATTCAGTCCCAAATCACTGATGTGGGATTACCAGATTACTGAATTAAAAACACATTGGGGGTCACTACTGCCAGCAAAGAGTTGTGTAACTGCTGGTAAAAACAATAGTGATTTCAGGAGTAGATTGAAAACAAAACAAAACAATAATATCTTTGTAATGTTCTGAAATTGTTGCACTAATAGAACTAAGACAGGCTCCAATGCGTTTCCCAGTCTGATTTGCTGACCATCTTGTCTGCCCATAATTGTTTTCTGCCATTCATTTCCTCCAATTGTCAATTATTGCTAAAACAATTATGAAAAAAACAAGTGTCTGTCTTTGTTTCCTGTTGCCTATGAATACAGTGAAGTCATAGACCAGACTAGTGCATCATAATCTTTTCCATTACAATGAATTATGCTGTCACAAACAGGATACAGTGCTTTACTGGGCAAAGAAACCTAAGTGGGGCTGAATTAGCACAAACCTGATTGTCAGCCATGACAGCAAGACATTAGAGCACTGGGACTTAGTTTTCCACTTTTTCAAAACATACTGGTTTTTGTACCTGATCATAAAAGTACATGGATAGACCTAGAGACTGTCATACAGAGTGACGTAAGTCAAAAAGAGAAAAACAAATATTGTATAATATTGCTTATATGTGGAATCTAGAAAAATGGTACAGATAAACTTATTGGCAAAGCAGAAATAGAGACACAGTTGTAGAGAACAAACTTATGGATACCAAGGGGGTGGGGAGTGGGATGAATTGGGAGACTGGGATTGACATATATGCACTACTATGTATAAAATAGATAACTAATGAGAACCTACTGTATAGCACAGGGAACTCTACTCGATGCTCTGTGATGACCTAAATGTAAAGGAAATCTAAAAAAGAGGGGATATATGTATATGTATAACTGATTCACTTTGCAGTACAACAGAAACTAACACAACATTGTAAAGCAACTATACTCCAATAAAAATTTAAAAAATAAAATAAAATAAAAAATAAAAGTAGTACATGCTATCCCAGAGACAAAGTAGAAAATAAAAATCACCTTTACCTCACTGACCAGAGGTTCTTATTGTTAACATTTTGGTGTAGGAATTTTTAGTTCTTAACTCTTTTTCATATATACATTTATAATTTTTAAGAAAATGGGATCACACCATGTATATAATTTTTTGTCTTCTCTTTTTCACCTAACATTACTACAAAGAGTTTCCAATGCCATTAAATATTTTAATGTAATTTAATGGCTATTTGTAATTCTATATTGTGGAATATTATTTGACAATTTCCTTATTTTGTATATTTGTCCAAAATTTGTCTGTTTCAAATAGATAAACTTTCTTTTACATACATTTTTGCCTCAATCTATGAATATTTCCTTAGGATATATTCCTAAAAGATAGACTATTTACTTTTTTATGTATATATATATATATATATTATAAAAATTTATTTATTTTATTTATTTATTTTTGGCTGTGTTGGGTCTTCGTTGCTGCGCGTGGGCTTTCTCTAGTTGCGGTGAGCGGGGGCTACTCTTTGTTGCAATGCGCGGGCTTCTCATGGCGGTGGCTTCTCGTTGCGGAGCACGGCCTCTAGGTGCGCAGGCTTCAGTAGTTGCAGCACGCGGGCTCAATAGTTGTGGCTCACGGGCTCTAGAGCCCAGGCTCAGTAGTTGTGGCACACAGGCTTAGTTGCTCCGCGGCATGTGAGATCTTCCCGGACCAGGGATCGAACCCGTGTCCCCTGCATTGGCAGGCGGATTCTCAACCACTGCACCACCAGGGAAGTCCCAGACTATTTACGTTTTAGTAGAAAAAATATTGTGTATCTTGAAATAAATATTTAGAATAAAATGTCTAGGAAATTTTCTTAACAATCAAGGCACAGATGTGCATTAAAAATTTAATAACCAAGCTTGATATATGTACCTTCCTAACAGGATAAACAAGTGAAATACTTTCAATGATTACAAAGTTTAAGATAAATCTAAAACGGGTCTATCCGAAATGCCCTTTGGGCCAGCCAGCTGTAAAAGTCTAAGTAATTCCACGAAGTCCTTTTCCAGAATCTGTTAGCACAACTAGCCCCCAAACCTTTTAGGAGCCCACAGATGATTCTGCAGTGATTCTGTGACCTCTTAGTTTCCTAAAGAGCTTGCTTCTAGTGGCTGCCTGCGCTGTCCCTGACCTGGGCTGAGCATTGTTACCTGGTTCTGCCACTAGAGGGCAGCCAAGGAGAGGGAGAGGTGTTTAACACCCTTCTTGGTCCTGTTTCCTCTTCGGTATGGTATAATCTTTATTTCGTAAGATAACCGAGGAGAAATCTAAAAATGAGGCACTGAAGGGAAAAACAATTTAGGTAATAAATATACAAATAAGTAAAATCAATAAGAAAATCTCTGTGTACAAACTATTCCCGTTTCCTCAGAGAGATTAACCAAAAGGTGCAGAATTCTGAGGGCTACCGCAGTGAGGAGCAAAGACCAGGCGTCTGGTTAAAAATTGGGTTACAGCATGAACAATTGTGCCTTTAGATCTTTGCAGATGGAGAAAGTGGGTCCACAGCAGATACATACTCCACGGGAATGAGTGGGTACATGGCTTTGAGCTCATGCACACCTGGCTTCCATTTTCTGTCTCTAGGTAATCAAGGACAAGTCACTTAACCTCTCTGAGCCTTAGTTTTCTCATTTATACAATGTGGCTAGCAATGGAACCTGCCCATAGGTGGTTTTGAGCACTAAATAAGAGAATGTATATTAAAAAGCTTGGCATATAGAAAATTCTCCATCAGTGTTGGCCATTGTTATTACTTCCAGCCCTCACCTTTCTCCTAAGCTGTTTCCCATTTCCAGCTGTCCACTTACTATTTCTACTTGATTATTGCATCATCACCTCAAATTTAATATGTCTGAAAATAAAATCCTTGCTTCCCTCACTAACTCCCTGACCTGCTTCTATCTCTTTGGCTATTTATTTGAATGGACTCTAAGTAAAACATAATATCCTCTCTAACACTTCTTCTCCTCCTAAAACCATATCCAGTTAGTTTGCAAAACATGTGGGATTTGTTCCTAATGTGTCTCCAATCTGGTTGGTTTCTTTCTCTCTGTTGTCACCAGCACCCAGACCTTGGTGACCTGCTCTTTGCCCCAGCAGGTCCTGCCTTGAATGGGCAGATCTTATTGATGTCATTTCCCTTCTCAAAATCCTCAGTGACTCCCCAGTGTCTTCAAATTAGATTCTAAATTCCTTAGTCTGGCATATTGTCCCACTGCAGTCTGACTTCAACCTCCTCCAGATGCTTTCCTCTTGTTCCATATGGGCATTGCCCCTGCTCCTATCAAGCTGGTTGACACAGAATTCCCTGGTAGCGTTGCCAGTAGGAAATAAAAAACACAGGACACTCAGTTAAACGTGCATCAGATAAACAACAAATATATTTTGTATAAGTATGTCTCATACAATACGCCTCATACACACCAGTGAAATAGGACATACTCTTACTAGAAAAAGTATATGTTGTTTATCTGCAATTCATATTTCAGTGGGAATCCTGTATTTCATCCAGCAACCCAAGTATCAATACATTCCTATCTCTTCCCACGCACACAGCTCCGTTCTTGTCTTGGATGCTCTTATCTCTTGCCATACCCATCAGATCTCCCTCTGCCCTTCAAGGCTCAGCTCAACCTCATCCCTCCATGAAGCCTGCCTGGATCAGGCCTTCCTTATCTGTTCTTATTATCTACATCATTCATTTGGTTCCATATATAGGATGCCTTGTGTTCTGTATAATTCCCACTCTCCAAGTAAATGTTGAGTTTATCAAAGGTAGAGAATGTATTATAAGTAGGAGAACTTAACAAATATGCTTTGGTGGTGTGGTGCTGTGCTGACCTGTAATATAGAATGTGAGGGGATGAGAGCACAGGAGAAAGAGAACATCCAGAGGCCGCTAATCTGGATTTAAGGTGCTCATAGACCCACGAAAATCAATTTGCAACTCCCCCTCCTTCCATAGCATCAGGCCAGGTGGGTATGGCTTCCTGGCCTTGGCATGCTTCTCCCTACACCCCCCTTCAATACATCCTACAAGTTGTGGATTACATTTGGTGACTAAATTTCTTAAAACTCCACTCTATCTGAAGAGTAATCTGATTTCACTTATATTTCTATGTGAGAGTTGGGGTGGCTATACTATGCAAGCTGTAAACACATAGTGATTATAGGAGTTACGCAGGAAATGAAGAAATAAATGACTATTTAATTAATAGAGAAGCTAAAAAAATTGGCAATTTTTTTTTCAGAATTAGCTAACTCTAATAATGTACCATATTCTCAGGAGCTTGAGAATACATCAAGAAAGCTATGAAACTATTAAGCCATTCCCAAGAAATCTATTTTAAATAACTGGCATTTCATGGATACGTTTATAAGCATCTATGGGCAACCAGAAACCAATGACCAACAACAAGACTTTTAAAAGTGAAAAAATACATATTCTTAGAATTAAATACATAACTCATTATTTTATCTATTATTTAAACATTCAATGGTGTTTAAAACATTTTTATTCTCATCATGTAAACATATGAATGTGTCAAGTGAGAATGTTGTTTTGAAATTATAAGAGGAAAGGTTCAACAGGAACAGAAATCAGGATCACTGTAAGCAATGTCCCTATCGCTGACCCACGTGGAGTAGCAATTAATTAGGTTACCTCAGACTTTTCTTTGTGGAAATAATAAAATGGATTCAGCACTGAATTCAGGACTTTGCAGCACTGGAATGTCCTGGAAACAAGGGCTAAGAGTTTGTTTTATTTATTTCTTCAGACCCATCATATTTGTCCAGATTAATTTTATTTCACTCTATTTTTTACAACTTAATTTTAACTAAGAAATATTGCTCTTTCTACTCAAGAATATTATACTTTGCTGTTTCCATGGAATGAATTATAATTTTCTAATCAGAAGAAAATAACCCTTAAATTCTTCCATGAAAGAGAACAGCCAATGCGATCCACATTGAGACAGAACTGAGCCTTGGCCTCTTGCACTAGTTGCAATCTGGCTGGCTCAGCTTTTCTGGCTTCCAGCTTTGCTATCTTCTTAAGACAGATTCTAAACATACCAGTCTCAAACTGGGATAAGCCAAAATAACAGCAACACATTTCCTTTGGCTCTTCCTTTTCAATAAACCACCAGAACCTTATTCCTTTGTTTGACATCATGGTAACATTAATCAAGTTTCTCCAGGACACAAATGTGGATATTATCAGCGGTGAATGCAAATATGGTGCATCATCTAAACAAACGTACTTGTTTGATGGCAAAGAATGTTAAAAGAAGTTGGAATGTCCCTAGGAGCTTTCCAAGTTTTTGTGGGCAGCATCAACTGCTCTTGGATTTAATCCATTCCCTTTCGACCTTTCCACTTCCAAACCCAGGGACATTTTTTCAGGTCACTCAGAAAATATATGTTGAATGAATGTTTTGAAATAATAACTTAAATGTAAATAATTATTGTGAACAGTTTCTATCACTTGAGCTGTTAAGTGCTGTTTTTTGTACTTCTAGAGGGTTTTTCTTGGTCTGAAAATGAACGTTCAGGAGAAGCTCTGTATTAAAAAAAATTTAATCTTCACATAATTTTATACAAAATTTAATTTTTAGGTAAAATAACTTTTCTGAAATAGACCACTTTTGCTTGAGGGCCTCTCTATTAAATGTATTCGAAACCAGTATTGATCCCCCCAAAATGGTATATGGATCACTCATCAGCACTTTGAAAAGGGTAGAAAAACAGACAAATATCAAGAAATTATTTTTCAAAAATGATCTTCAGTGAAATTATGTATACTGTTTAATCCCCTGGTGATAATGAAACCAAAGAAAACTTAGTGGCGATAAAGCTATCTTAAGGAAACAACTACTTTAAAAACACTATTGTTAAAAACCGAAGATGTCACAAGTGAGGCTGATTTCCACATTTTTTCAGAGATATAAGCAAAGCTTATGAGCTCTTCATGAGTGTCCACCCTCAAATTATACACACCGTCTGGGGCTAATATCCACAGTGCATAATATGCACGTAGACACAACAATAGACGGTCTTGAAAAGGACACTTACCTTAACTCGCAGGTGTGGAATCATTTCAAGCTCATCCCTCTGTTGAATCCTCTCTTTCCTTCTGCTTCACCAACCCCTAACAAGTTTCTCTTCCACGTATCTAAACACCTAGAGATTCCTGTTCTCTCTTCTAAAATGCTGCATTCACCTCCATTGCCCAAATCCAGTTCAAAAATGGGGAGAGTAAAAAATTCGAATTTGCAAGCTGTTTACGCCTGACGACGACAGTGAAGCTACTAAGCTTTGAGCTCACTGAATTAAAGGTTGTTTGGCTAAATGGCAGGCACACTTCCTCCTATTCTTTCTGAACTTAGTTTTCCTGCCTCCAGCGGAGCTTTTTCCTTTCCTGGGCTATAAATAGGCTAGTCGTAAGAGTCCGGAGGAAAGAAGAAGGCAGGAAATACATTTGATTTCAAAAAGCAGTCTTAGGGGTGTGTGTGTGTGTGTGTGTGTGTGTGTGTGTGTGTGTGTGTGTGTGTGTGTGTGTGTGTGTGTGTGTGTGTGTGTTTCTTTCATTCAAGTGAACACCAATAAACAAGTTAAGGAAAATTCAGCTTTGGTGTGTGCACCATAGTCAATATTTTCTTTGATTTCCTATAACCTCAGTTTGGCTATAAGATGTCATTTCTCATAAGCAAAGCTTGGGTTTAGAGATGTATTATTTTCTATAGAACATAAAAAAATCTACATCTAAGCCTTCATTTTTCAAAGGATTGCCAAATAAATCAAATTTTCCAGGGGAACTGAGGAAAGGGGCAGACAAGAGGGGTTACCGTAGTTGTTTCTTTTCATTCAAAAGGAGGTGAAGCAGTACTTTTTTTTTTTTTAAATAAATTTATTTATTTATTTATTTATTTATTTATGGCTGTGTTGGGTCTTCGTTTCTGTGCGAGGGCTTTCTCTAGTTGCGGCAAGCGGGGGCCACTCTTCATCGCGGTGCGCGGGCCTCTCACTGTCGCGGCCTCTCTTGTTGCGGAGCACGGGCTCCAGACGCGCAGGCTCAGTAGTTGTGGCTCACGGGCCTAGTTGCTTCGCGGCATGTGGGATCTTCCCGGACCAGGGCTCGAACCCGTGTCCCCTGCATTGGCAGGCAGATTCTCTACCACTGCGCCACCAGGGAAGCCCGAAGCAGTACTTTTTGACGCAAGATTCAACAAAAGGAAAATATCAGGTGAACAAGAAAAGCAGATACTTTTGCTTGGATGAAAGTATGATGTCGAATTTATAAGCCAGTCAGCTATTTGCACTAAATTAATACATTGTCCACAGTCTTGCTACTCAAAGTTGTTTAACTTCTCTCATAATTATATGCAACATAAAGTAAAATAAAAATTAGACGTCATTTTTCACATGTCAGAATGGCAGATCAAAATTTTGGATATTGTCTGCTATCATTGAAGCGTGGAGAAATAAGCATCCGTATAATAGTAGATGCGAGTGTAAACTGGCATAGACTATTTGACAGAGGCCAATTCTCAACCTCTTTCGAAATGTTAAGTGCACATACTCTAAGATACTTAAACATGCTTGATTCTGCAAAGTGGGAGTGGAGATCTAGAAAGGGGGAACACTTTAGTTTCTGATATACATTTTTTTAAAAAATTTATTTATTTATGTATTTATTTTTGGCTGTGTTGTGTCTTCGTTTCTGTGCGAGGGCTTTCTCTAGTTTCGGCAGGCGGGGGCCACTCTTCATCGTGGTGCGCGGGCCTCTCACTATCGCGGCCTCTCTTGTTGTGGCGGAGCACAGGCTCCAGACGCGCAGGCTCAGTAGTTGTGGCTCACGGGCCTAGTTGCTCCGCGGCATGTGGGATCTTCCCGGACCAGGGCTCGAACCCGTGTGCCCTGCATTAGCAGGCAGATTCTCAACCACTGCACCACCAGGGAAGCCCTCTGATATACATATTTTGTGCTCTTTTAACTTTTATACTGTGTATGCCATGCTTTAAAAACTTATTAAAAGGTAGAATTTTTAAAACTGTTATTACTTAAGTAATAAATAATAACATAGGATTCATAGGATTCTATTATCTATTTATTATCCATCATCTATCTGTCAATCATTATACACTTACCGTCTCAACAAGCTTTTCTTTTCATTGGTTTACATTGGGTAACACTTTAAGCAGCAACACTGGAATACCCAGGAATCCCTTGGCGGGGGAGGGTGAGTACTGAGAGCGCTGTCCACAGATCCATAGCGTCAGTAGCCCTTTAATCAGAGTCTCCAGGGCAGGGCCCGGCAATCTGTATTTTAACTCCAGATGGTTCTCATGCTTACGAAAGTATGAGAAGCACCAGCCTATAGAATTATTTTGTTTGTTTGTTTATTAGTATCCCACCCTCTAAAAAGAATTTGAGAGTACAGCTGGGTGACAAGGGTTAATAATACCATACTGCATATTTGAAAGTTACTAAGAGAGGAAATCTTAAAAGTCCTCATCACAAGAAAGAAAATTTTCTGTAACTATGAATGGTGGAGATGTTAACTAGACTTATGGTGGTGATCATTTCGCAATATACACAAATATCAAACCATTAGGTAGTACACCTGAAACTAATATAATGTTATATGTCAATTACACCTCATTAAAACAAGTAAAAAATGAATGAAAATAAAAGGGCTTGAGACAAGTGATTTTATTTTATGGAAAAATAAGGATAACTTTAAACACTTAATGCCAGTGACTCCTATTTAGAAGGCTAGAAGAGTTCTTACACATAAAGGTTAAAAAGACGTACTAATTTCCCAGTTACTTTGGAGGAAGCTATCTAAAGCAAGGCAACAGCAGTGGAAAGAGCAAGCTGATGGTATTTAAGGGAGAGGCAAAAGCACTCTCTCATCTGGGGTTAATCATAATTAAAATGGATGAATTCAAAGCAGAGTTTATTAATGTGGATGTTTGAAAATCGTTGTTACCTGAAATAAAACAAAACAAAGAAAATATGAAGAAATTAAAAGAAAAGTCTCTAAATGCAGACAAAATATTCCACTCTCTATTTTTGTTTAGTAATTTGATGATGGTTTTCTGAGCCAGCCGTTTTTTGTCTATTCGTAGCCTTAATGCAAAGCCCTATCTTTGAGAAACAATAGGTTGAACAATGAGCGCAGCCCCAGCTGGTGAGGGAAAAGCAACAGTATCTGCATCCCAGGCACAGATGGGGAGGAAAAGATTTCTTTTAAAAAAAAGAGAGAGAGAGAGAGAGAGAGAGAAAGGAATGAATGACCTCGTTGTAATAGCAGAAAGGAAGAAGGAAGTCCACGGTGGTCAGGATATAACAGCTGCAGTGTACTGAAGTGGCTAAAAGGTACATGAGTTGACTTTGGCAGAAAAATGACTGGCAACGGGGTAATAAGTTTCTGGGAGCAAACCATCCTCCCATGTGAGAAGAATGAACTCTTCTAAGAAACTCCGAGTACAATTACCAGGCTTTCATTGTTCTCTGGAAACTTTCCTTCTCTTTTTGTGGGGAAATATTTTACTTCTCAAAAAGAACAACTTCATAGAGCTCCCCATATAGCCCATCTCTATGAATGAAGCATTAAAACATTTATGGAAACAGAAAGGCTCTGTACTCTTAATCTAAAATTAACGATAGACTCTCTTAAAAGGCATTAGGGGAAAAAGCCAAAGGCCTCGCAAGGAAACGTAATGTGCAAATTTCTTCAACTGCTTTGGTTTTGCAAGTGGAGGAAAATACATTTTTTTATTGTAGTCATCTACAAAGAATTTCAATGTATACAATATAAAGGAAACCCAAGCAAAAGTCCTCAAGGAAAATGTGAAAGAAGTCTGCATATTATTTCTCAAATGACCTGAATGCACTGCATGTATCTGAGCCCGTATGCCTTGCAGGTATTTTTTTAAAAAAGCCTATCTTCGTTCACAAAGTGCAGAAGTTCTAAGCGTTACCAAATTGTGGGGAACTGTGTTCCTTTGACTTGAATTGTTGTATCATACTAATAAAAATAAATCAGAGCTGCTGGAATGAGTAATCAAAAGGACAAGTAAAGGATGGGTCTCTAAATTTTAGCAGGAACATTGAAAAGCTGGTTGAAAGTCAGGAAGGAGTTCTACGTTATAAAAATAAAATATAAAAGTTAACAATACTTTGAAGGAATTAGAAGACTTAGTGGGATAAAGATGAACCTTTTCCATTAATTTCCATAAATTGTGTTCATCAGTAGTTTATTTTTTACTTAGCCTAATAATGTTAAAGTTACCTTGCAAAATTATAGTAATCCTGGCACAAATGAAACAGTTCACAGTATCTCTCAGCAGAAACCCAGCCTTGGTTAAAATTCAGTGGAGAAATCTAAATTAGACTGCCCTCACTGGGTTTGGCTTTGGACTGGATTGGTATTCTGTCAGTTTGCCATGCACCTAAAATAAAACAGCACTAGTTTCCATGTAATGATAATTTTAAAAAAATGATCTTGAAACTCTCCAGTTATGAATGTCTAGAGCTTATCAGTTTTGTCAAGACTAAAATCTGATGTCATAATAACTAAAGGAAATTCTAATTGGTGTTGTAGTAAAAGTTTTTCTATTAATTTTAAAACATGGACACTTTCATTTTATTGTTTCTGTCAGCTGTGTGTTCTTTTGGGGAAAAACCTTTGGACTCAACCATAAGGTGGTTTGTGGAGCTAATCACTGATGGAGGCAAGAAGAAGCAAAACCATCACTGGGAGGAAAATATGCAGAAAAGAAAACAGATCATTGTAGGGACAGTGCATGACACACTTCTGAAGACAGAGGGAGATTGCCATGGGCTTCAAGAGCATTGGTGCCCAAATATTACATTTTTGTGCAACATTTGGAAAGAAGAAGGGAAGGAATTAGGGGAGAGAACATGGCAGTGAAATTGATTTACCTATCTAAGGTAAAATTTATTGCTTTGGCAGACACTCTAGTCTAGTGAAGGCCAAGTGGTAGGTTGGTTGCTGATTTAATAGTTCATACAGGTTCCTTGCTTATACAATAGATTAGTTTGACTTCATAATAGAGTCAATATACTCCATAATCCCCTGAAACATATGACTATACAATTAATGAAAAAAGTATAAACTGAGTTTATATTGATGTTGTCAAGGTGAACGCAATCACAAGCTCTAGAATCCTAACATAAATTACGGGGTGCAAATTCACACCAATTAGATGCAGCAAGTTAAAATAACTGAGTCTGGATTAAAGACCTAAATGTAAGGCCAGACACTATAAAACTGTTAGAGGAAAACATAGGCAGAACACTCTATGACATAAATCACAGCAAGATCCTTTTTGACACACATCCTAGAGAAATGGAAATAAAAACAAAAATAAACAAATGAGACCTAATGAAACTTAAAAGCTTTTGCACAGCAAAGGAAACCATAAACAAGACGAAAAGACAATGGGAGAAAATATTTTCAAACACATCAATGGACAAAAGATTAATCTCCAAAATTTACAAGCAGCTCATGCAGCTCAATATCAAAAAAACAAACAACCTAATCCAAAAATGGGCAGAAGACCTAAATAGACATTTCTCCAAAGAAGATATACAGATTGCCAACGAACACATGAAAGGATGCTCAACATCACTAATCATTAGAGAAATGCAAATCAAAACTATAATGAGGTATCACCTCACACCAGTCAGAATGGCCATCATCAAAAAATCTACAGACAATAAATGCTGGAGAGGATGTGGAGAAAAGGGAACCCTCTTGCACTGTTGGTGGGAATGTAAATTGATAAAGCCACTATGGTGAACAGTATGGAGGCTCCTTAAAAAACTAAAAATAGAACTACCATACGACCCTGCAATCCCACTACTGGGCATATACCCTGAGAAAACCGTAATTCAAAAAGAGTCATGTACCACAATGTTCATTGCAGCTCTATTCACAATAGCCAGGACATGGAAGCAACCTAAGTGTCCATCGACAGATGAATGGATAAAGAAGATGTGGCACATATATACAATGGAATATTACTCAGCCATAAAAAGAAACGAAATTGAGTTATTTGTAGTGAGGTGGATGGACCTAGAGTCTGTCATACAGAGTGAAGTAAGTCAGAAAGAGAAAAACAAATACCATATGCTAACACATATATATGGAATCTAAAAAAAAAAAAAGGTCCTGAAGAACCCAGGAGCAGGACAGGAATAAAGAAGCAGACGTAGGGAATGGACTTGAGGGTACAGGGAGGTGGAAGGGTAAGGTGGGACAAAGTGAGAGAGTGACATGGACTTATATATACTACCAAATATAAAATAGAGAGCTAGTGGGAGGCAGTCGCATAGCACAGGAAGATCAGCTCAGTGCTTTGTGACCACCTAGAGAGGTGGGAGGGAGACACAAGAGGGAGGAGATATGGGGATATATGTATATGTATAGCCGATTCACTTTGTTATAAAGCAGAAACTAACACACCATTGTAAAGCAATTATACTCCAATAAAGATGTTAAAAAAAATAAAAATAAAAAAGATAAAATAAAATAACTGAGTCTTCTGGTTGTAGCCAATGTGACCCAAAGACTGTCCCTTGCTGGCTTTGAAGAAGCGAGCTGTCATGTTGTGAGCTGCCTCTGGAGAGCACCACGTGGCAAGGTACTGAAGCAGCCTCCCTCCAACAGTCAGCAAGAAACTGAGGGTTTCAATCCAGCAGCATGCAAGGACTGGACGCTGCCAACAACCACATGAGCTGGAAACAGCTCCTTCCCGAGTCAAGCCTCAGATGAGACCAAAGCCCCAGCTGATAACTTGATTGCATCCTTGTAAGACTCTGAATCAGTGGACCCAGCTACGTCATGTCTGGCCAGGCAGGCTATAGGAGAGTCTCCTATCAAGTTGGTTTATAGTCATGTGTAAGGTCATCATATACACATAACCATGTATATTGCATCACCTTTGCTGCATTCTATTAGTGAGCAGGAAGTCATAGGTCCTGCCTATACTCGGGGGGAAGGGGATAAAAGTGTGTGAATCCCAGGAGGCAGGGGATCATGGTGGCCACCCTAGAGTTTGTCTACCACAGTGGGTAACCAACCTAGAAAGAAGAAACAAGTAGACATAATACCAAGTGGATTTCTAAAGAATAGTGAGGACAGTGTTATCCACAGGAAGAACAGACAAAACAACTTCTTAATTTTTCCTCCTTCAAAGCAGTGGGAAGTGCACTGCCTCAACAGAGAATCAGGTCATCTCTCCACCATTATACACTCTTGAGCAACTCAGTAACCTAAATGTTCTTCTGCTCCAACTCTGAGGTCCTTTCAGTTCTAAGCTTCTGTGACTTTGGACCTGCCCCTTCAAGCCTCTCAAGACATTTTGGAATGTCACAAATCCTGGTTGTATTCATACAATGCATTTGGTGACCATTGTGTTACTGTTGAAACCTTAAAACGGGGGTGGGGGTGGGGAAGAGCATATATAAAAGCTTAATCCCTTAGAAAAGTTAAAAGACAAATCAGTTGGGGTGTTACTATCTGATCCAATGTTTGATTTTCCACTTGAATGTTTATATTTCTAAAGTATGACATCATTCTAAAAATACATGAAGATAAAACTATTAGGCAATTCACTTTGTACAGGCAAATTTTGGGCTAAAACTATGTTCTCTGTGGGGAACAAATTACATTTCACGTTACATCCAAGTAATATTGAGTGTATCAAAAATTACTTTGGCAGTATAAATTCACAGATTCTCAGGGTTAGATAGAGCCTTCACAGACATTTATCTACACATCCATCTAATGGGCAAAAATCCTCCAGAACATGAAGAACAAATTGTCTTATTAATTTCTAAGTAAAAAGACTGTCATTGCACATTCTCGTGATATCATAAATGTAAATGACTATTAAAATAAAATTATGAATTTAATCTGGATGAGGCAACTCCAAATTGCTTTGCTCACTAGATAAATGACACTTTTTTTCTTCAGACAAAAAATTAAATTCTAAAGTATATGGTATTTAAAAGTATATTCACAGTTATTCTTGTGTGGACAGACTACACGATGAAATGAATGTTATAAATGTTCTCCAATACTTCCTTGAGAACACATTGAAAGTTACAAGTCAGGTTGAAACTAGGAATGCTTCATTTCCATCTAGAGGCTGAAGAGGGATTAAAAAGTTGAAAAAGGAAATGACATTTTTAGAGCTATATGAGATCAGAGGCTCTCAGAGTCTGGATTTCAAAACACTAAACACTAAAGCCACATTTTTGGAGATAGCATCACATTATAGCTCCTTATTATATGGCTTGTTCAAATACATATTAATGCACAATTAATTCTAAAATAAACCACATGCTACAGATTGTATTTTATTTGGACAAGTCCAGCAAAATGCTTTTTTTTTTTTTTTACTGTATTTTTTCAACCACATGGAAGTCCTTACTAAGTACAAATCTCTGAGATTGAGCCCATAGAAGAAAAAATAAAATTAAATATTTGGTCCTTGCCTTAAAAGCAGCATACCTTCTAAAGCAGAATTTCTCAAACTGTGGTTCAATGACAGCCTGTTTCAACATAACATAGTGTTTATTTAACATGCAGATTTTGGGGCCTCAGACTCAAAAGGATTTCTAATTCTGTAGGCATAGGGTAAGCCTTGGAATATGCATATATAATAAGCCTGTGATTGTTATTATATACTGAAGTTTGAGAACCCATGATCCAGGGGTCAAAACATATATTTTTAACACAAGAGAGTGATCCAAAGGATCAGATTATGTAATTACTGCATGAATTCTGACTATAGCCGTAGCCAACATCAAGGTTCCATATTGGAATACATGTTATAGCATAAACTTCCCTTAAAACAAGTTCAAATTTGTAGCAAATTTAATTTGTGTCTCTCAGAAAAAATCAGGATGGAGGGACCATTTGTTTTTTTCTGGGTGCTAAAAAAATTTTTTTTTCTGCATTTTTTTTATTGTGGTAAAAAACACCTAACATAAAGTTTACAATCTTAACAAATTTTAAGTGTACAGTTCAGAAGTGTTAAGTATATTCACATTGTTCTGAAACAGATCTCCAGAACTTTTTTATCTTGCAAAACTGAAACTCGATACCCTTAAAACAACAACTCCCCCTTTCCACCCTCCTCCAAGCCCTTGGTAACCACCATGCTACTTTCTGTTTCTAAGATGAAGGAGCCATTTTTAAAACACTATCCAATGACAAAGTGTCAGGTCTGAGAAAAAGAGAGCAAGGAGAGTTGAGTCTAAACACCAAAATTGGGGGTTGGATTTAAGAAATGAGATCATAAAGCAGAAGGAAGGAGCAAAGCAAAGACAGATGGATGCAGAAGCAGAGGCATTTTCCAGAATTGAGTTGATATAATTTGGCCTTCTGGTGTGGGTGTTGGAGGCCAGGGAGGTGTGCTCTCTGAAGCCAGATTAGAGCTGTAAGCCACTGTCATATCAGATAACCTTCCTACATCTTTGGTGAACAAATGACTATGATGAAAGTAGATGAGAAGGAGGTCAGAGGATGAAGACTGGGGATTATAAAGGATATTTACCACCTCCAAAATTCTCTGCGGACTTGGGAGATGGGCAGATCTGTGATAAAACCCACTGTGATAGTTTACTAGGACTGGAGTGGTTGAGGCAGTCCGTGGGGCATTGTGGGTCTCTGCTTTCTGGGCACAGATGTCATTAGAATTAAGTGTCAAAAGGCACCATTCGTAATACAGAGCCATCAGAAGTCCTGAAGGGCCATGGTTAATGCTTTGAATAGGCCAGGATCATCCAACAGGGTTGGGGAGATGGCCTGAGGGAAGTCAAGAACTTATGTGAAGGTGTCCTCCAAGGCATTAAACTAATCAATCTGGAGAACTAGACACTTCTTCTGCTGTGTATTGTGGGGTGGCTCTGAAGCTCATCCAAGCCATGATCTAGGAAAGAAAGCATGGAAAAAGTAGAAAGGGCCTACACTTTGAAGCCAGACACACCCAACTTCAAATTCTACTGCCGCTTACCATCTGGATGACCTTTAAACCAGTGGTTCCCACCCTTTCTGGCACCAGGGACCGGTTTTGTGGAAGACAGTTTTTCCACAGCCGGGCGGGGGGGAAGGGAGGGGATGGTTCAGGCAGTGATGCGAGCGATGGGGAGTGATGGAGAGCAGCAGATGAAGCTTCACTTGCCCGCCCGCCACTCACCTCCTGATGTGCGGCCCGGTCCCTAACAGGCTGCGGATGGGAGGTTGAGGACCCCTGCTTTAAACCATCTAAATATCAATTTCCCTATCTACACCTCAACTTCTGACAATAACTACCTACTGGGCAAGGACCTGGGTCAAGTGCTGTGTAACGGGGAGATGCTCTCCTGGTGCAGAGGCACAGTTTCTCCTCTCAGTGATGAAAGCAGCCTGCTAAGAATTGGATGTGGTAAGGATCCTAAGGTTGAGAAGGAACAAGGAAGTCTGGGAGGTATATGGAAGTCTGAGAGTTCTTTGGCTAATAGGTTATTCAGATCCCTAAGTTATGGCGTGGTTTTCATAGCAGAATTGGTGGTCCAAGTCATAGCACCAAAGGATGTCTTAAGAGGGCCATTAGCTCCCATGACATCCATTAGCCTCCACAACCAAAGTCATCCCAAATAAGCATACAAAATAAGTAAAAATAGGATGTTTGTTATGCAAAAGCAGCTTAATGACAGACTCCTTAGCTCCCCCTCCCAGCTGAACTGCTACCTCCAAGTCATGTATGGAAACTTTGATGCTGTTAGGAGCCTCTGCTTCTACTATGGCTTGAACCTGGAGGTGGGCACTGATTGTTCTGACCTCTGTGGGTGGGGCCTGGCCAGCTTCATTTTCCCAGTAGCAGATGTGTGCTGCTCAGACCAGTCCCCATATATGTGACGTGCCCCAGCACAATACACGGATGGCTATGTGCCCACCTGGAGGTGGCAGCAGAGAGTGGTGACCATAACCAGCTATTGTGGCTTGCAGTTCACCCCTGGAGTTGTGTAGGCTGAGGACGGAAACTAACTATTCAGGTAGCAATCTCCATTTGTCTAGATTTGGGGTTGATGAATTCCAAAGGCAGCTTGCAAAATGATTCCTAATGTGTGTTGCCTATGGTCTTAGAGTAAGACACACCTGGAAAAGAGAGATTTTTTTTTTTGCCTTGTGGCTCTTTCTGGCCCACCATGTTTACTGCAAGGACCAGAATTGCTTTGAGACTGAAGTTATGAGAGCACTTACTCAATGTGTCCTCAGAATTACTACCTGAACATTGCAGAGTACTAATCCCAGTGGCCTTTTCAGCTCTAGACTGGTCCATCTCGTGGCATCTCAACATCTCCACTTGGATGTTCCTGGGCATCTCAAACTCATCATGTTCAAGATTGGATTCCACTTCTTTTTTTTTTTTTAAAGATAATCTTTAAAGACTGTTGCTTTTTTTTTTTTAATTTTTATTTATTTATTTATTTATTTATGGCTGTGTTGGGTCTTCGTTTCTGTGCGAGGGCTTTCTCCAGTTGCGGCAAGTGGGGGCCACTCTTCATCGCGGTGCGCGGGCCTCTCACTATCGTGGCCTCTCTTGTTGCGGAGCACAGGCTCCAGATGCACAGGCTCAGTAGTGGTGGCTCACGGGCCCAGTCGCTCCGCGGCATGTGGGCTCCTCCCAGACCAGGGCTCGAACCCGTGTCTCCTGCATTGGCAGGCAGACTCTCAACCACTGCGCCACCAAGGAAGCCCCTCCATTTCTTTTTCATTCAATTTTCCCCATGGGAAGTAGGTGAGAAGCAATAGCTTTCTTCAATGCAGCCACCGAAACCAGAAATCTGGTGTCATCCTAGAATCTTCCCTTTTTCCTCTCTCTCACTGGCTTCAAACTGCTCGGATAATCTATGTGACATATCAGTGAATAAAATGAAATTTTGTTGCCTAATTGGGAAAAAAATCAGTAAAAGGTAAATCTGGGAAAGACTTTTATTCAAATGTCTCTCTTACAAGGGAATCATGAGCACATGGGGGGCAGGGCTGGTGATTAGAAACATGGGGAGAGAATTCTGAAGATCTCTAGCTCTGATCTGCGGGAGGAGTTTGAGAACAAAAATTCAAAGAGTTGTTTGACTCCTGTTGCCTGATTCTGAAATGCAGAAGTGCCCGGGCAGGGGACCCTGTGGAGAGTACAGACGACACCATCCTGCCATCGTGCACCCCACAAGGGGCTAAGCAACTGGAGCAGAAGGAAGTTATGTTTTTTTGTATTGTTTTATTTTTGTCTTAAAGAGATATCCTTCTTAATATGTGTGTTAAAGTCGTGAATAAAGACATAGAGGGTATGCAAACTTGAAAGAGATAGCAACCATACTGAATGACAGAATCAGAATCTCAAAAGATCTTGACAGCCTAAAGTAAAGGGACAAATGACAGAAAGTGAAATTAATAGGACCAAAGGTAAAATTCTGCATTGAGGTTAAAAAAACCAGTTGCACAAATTCAGAATGGGGAGACATGGCTTAACAGGATCCCATACTTTTCAAACTTGTCATTGATGTTACATTAGTCAGCGTATGCTAATTGCTATAATTTCCAAGCCTCAGTGGTTTTAAGATACCCAAGGGAGGAAAAAGTGCCAAAGAGATGACAGTCTTGGCTCAGTCAATTGACTGCTTCTAGCAAGTCTTCAGACATTCCATTAATGTGTGCCCAGTAAGGAGATTTTCAGATAATAACTCATTTTAACTAGGTTAACACTCATATTGGAAAAATGGTTTAAAAAGCTTTCTGCAAAAAAGTAACTGGTGAAAGAAAGATAACAGCAAAATGAACTTAAAGAAAATGGCAGAGCAAACCTTTCTACTCTGAGTACAAGTCAGCTGCATTATGGTAAAAAAAAAAAAAAAAATGATAATGCGATTAGAACAGCAAGAAGGAGTCCCTCCAAATCTAAAATTATCAAGAAGACCATTTAAAATATGGATTTACATCGACTTACATTAATGGACGTATACATTAATGATAAAATTCTCCCTAGTTGGCTAGCATATTATGTCTTGAGATCTTATCTATTAATAATATGAATTCCAGTGATTAACCAGACATTTAAAAGCTAAGCATTCAGAACAGGAAGACAAACTCCAGCAGTTTTTTGGAGATTTTTATAGTTATGTGGAACAAACCCAGTTCTTGACAAATCTCATAAAACCTACTGATAATTGCTTAGAAGCCTCTTTTGAGGCTTTTCACTTTACAATTAAGGAACAAAAGCCACGAACCATCAGTGTCTCTGGTTCTTCCTGCCACAGAAAAAGATGGTTGAAGTAATTATAACACAAAAGACCAACAAACTCCAAAGCATTGCTTTGTCAGCACATTTTTGGTGAACTCACATAGAAAACATTGCTGAAGATATGAAGAAACAAATATTAGAACAGATTGGTCATGTATTTGGATGAAAGTACAAATGTTTGTAACATGTCTCCATCTATGGTACTTGTTAGATTCTATTTCAATAGTTACATTTCCAAAGAACTGCTTTTTTTGTGATGCATTTAAAATATCTTACTGAAAAATCCTACCAAAGAATATCCCAGTGACAAATGATTTCATAAATAAAAATAATATTTTTATGGGAAACCTATTGAAGTGTAACCACTGAATTCAGAGAATAAAAGGTATTCCTGCAGAGGAATAAAAGGATTTTGGAAACCCTGACAGGGATGTTCGTCTCTGTGGTGTTCATCCAATGTTTCATTCTTGGGGGAGCTAATTCAGTGAAGAAATTGAGGCTAGAAGTGCCAGTGATACTACTTGATGCCACTGATGTGATTGGTTTTAATGAAAACCTTTAAACAGTAGAACTTTACAAGATTGTAAGGAGATGGTGAGTCTGCTGAGATTGAAAATCCATTTTCTTCTTCTACCTAATATCACTTCCTTCTCATCCCTTCTACAGGCATCGTTCCCCAAAACACTCCCTAATGCAGCTCCTGTGTGATGAGTCTGCTTCCCAGGAAACTCAACTTGCAACAGTGGTAGGAGTGGCCCAAGAAAACAGATGCTCACGTGGGATTCTGAAGCTGCCACCTGACTAGCCAGCTAGCAGTGAAGACCCTGATCATCAGAAGGAGGAGGGCTGCTCTATATAATGGGACAGAGAAGAATGTGACGCCATCCTCCTGGTCCACTGGAGTGCCTCTTGACATTTCCTTGCTCATCTTGATGATAAATGGATAAACACAGCCGTAATACTTAAGAAAGGCATGGAGATCAGGAGCTCAGAGGCCTCAGAAATGAAGATCTGGGTCTTGCCAACAGGTAAAGCATCTACTCGGCAAAGACAGTTTCTGAGAATGAGACAATCTAGAATGGGTAGTAGATGATGAGTATCCGTTGTGGTCCCAAGTGCTTGGGCTCCAACTGCTTACAGCCAGGGGTATAATTTATCCTATTAACCTTCTTATCCATTTCCCCCAGGAAAAGAGATCCAACAGAATCTTGGAGGAACTCTTCCCAGAATTTATATGAAGTGGATCTGAGTAGTGCAAATGGTGGACCATAGTGGAAGCTGTGATGTGCTACTCTGTCTCCTTGAAGACTGAAGGACTTATTCCTCCAGCTATTCAGGGCACCATTGGCTGACAGTCATCAGAAATTACTATAGCCTGGAGAGTTCTGCCTTGCACAAAGTTCCCATGCTTCCTTCCCCAGGGCAGCTCAGATCTAATAACTGGTCAATGTGTAATATAAAGGCCCAAATCCCTCAGCTTATCTCAGGACATTAAAGGACATCAGAGCTTCAGGATCCCCAGAGGGTTAGCCTAGCCTTTGCTGAGACCCCATCACAGTGCAATTTCTTCTACTGCTTCCTTCTCTCCCTTTCCACAGTGTTGATGCTGGGAGTGCGCCCTATAAAAATTTCTGCACACTGATCTCCATCCCAGAGTTTGCTTCCTGGGAACCCCACCCTACGACAAAAACATTGGGACACCTGATGAAATTTGAATATGGACTCTTTTTTAAATAATGGGGTTGTACCAATGTTAAATTTCCTGATTTTTGATCATATATTATGTTTATATAAGAGAATGTTTTTGTTCTTAGGAAACACACTGACAAAAACAGGAATAAAGGCACACAGTATCTGCAACTTAATTTCAAATGATTTAGAAAAAATTGTACATGGAGAGGTGGAAGATCAGACAAAAAGAAGAAAATAGGGCTAAATGGAAACAATTGGCGAATCTGGGTAAAAACTATGGAGGTTATTTATACACTTCTTGCAACTTTTCTGTAAGTTTGAATTTACATCAATATTACAAATTACCAAAGTAAAATGACCAGACCTCATACCATTCTCAGAGATTCTGATTCCTTTGGGTGCTATTATATTTCCAGCACTCAGCTCCAGTCTGTAGGTATTCAATAAATATTTACTGAGTAAATGAATGAGTTAATGAGTAACCCTGGAAGTTAAGATAATGAGTTCAGTTTTGGATATGGAGACCTTTGAGTGCCTGTGAGTCCTCTTTTGAAAGTCCACTCTAGGGACTGAATAACCTTTTGCTCAATTCTTAAGGTAACAAGTGAAGATATAACTCCTGTGTCCTTTTTTGAGACCATTATTCTCCCTAGCATTTAGAAGTCTGAAGTCCCTATGAGACCTTGTGTAAACAATATCTCATCACTTTGGACCTAATTTGATTTTTAAATGACATAGTGACTGAGTATTGACCTTAAATGATGGAGAAATGGCCTGACTTCTGTGGGCATCCAAATTTCTGTATCCTGTTTTGACCACAGTACACATAATTATCTTTCCTTTTTTTATTTTTTTAGTTTTGAACTTTAGCCTAGCAAGTCGGAAGCATATCACATTAAGGTGTTCTGGTAGAAGTTAACTCCAAAAGCATGGCATTTGTAAGTGGGCAAGATGGACTAACTAATGAGTAGAAGGGAAAAAAAAAGCGGGGGGGGGGGGGGGGGAAGTGGGGGTGGGGAACTCCAAGGATTGTTACTGCCCTCCAGTGGTGGTGCTCTCAGATACAGATGGTTCAAAGCCCATCATTAATCTCTGTTTCCCACTGCCAAGTTCCAAATGCCATTCATTCAAGCTTAGGGACTAAAATGCAATGCTAACTTGCCATGAAATTTGTATTATGGTTTTCTGATTTTAAAGTAATAACTTCAGTTTGTCCTCTTGTGGTCCTGAAGAAGAGCAGAAGCTTCCAGAGCAACCACTTTACTCTGAGAGTGCATTGAATGTGGGGAGAATTTGGCCCATCAGAGCCTTTGTCTTGATGACACCCCAAACCCCTGCCCTGTTCTCCCTAGCTCTGCCCATTTACACACCCTTATAGAGAGAGAGAACATCACTGATTCACCGTTCAGTCCCTACTGGACATTTCCAAGTCATTTTTTAAATCTGTGAGCTCCTACATTTTAACTGTGAGCTCCTATATTGACTATTTCAGGCCCAGAGAAATAAAAAAGGGAATTGGCCAAAGCCCAACTCGTTGATTTTAACCCAGCAAGAGCCTTTGCCTACTGGAGAAAAAAAAAAAAAATTATCACCAAATTTAGAATAAAAGAAAAAAATTGGCCCAAGCATATCATGTAAGTTTTATATAAACCACACTTTTTGGCCTTGACAAACACCATCCAGTTTACACAAAGCTCATAAAAGTGTTAATGTTTCCTACTTTTAAAACTCACATATAGTGTTCTCTGTGCACTAACGATGTGTCCTGTTAACCAAAGTTTGACCTTTCTGTGCTGTAAATCCAAGCCCACACACCAGCTCGTGCAATGCCATAATCTCTGGCAGTGATGTCATTCCTTGACACTAAAAACAAACACCACCCATATCTGTTTCCTTTCTCCTGCAGGTTTGTAGTCCATTGTAGAGATGCCAGTGGGTAGGGGCTCAGGAGACCACAGGGCTTTGCTTGTATCTAGTGGCTTGAGCAGCTGGCTTCCAGGGACTGGCCCAGACCAAAAACCAAAAAGAAAACAAGAACAACAACAACAAAAACCCCAAACCACCTCCAGAGAATGCTGTGCAGGCTCTGCTTATATAATTCATAAGGATGTAAAGACCAAAGCGAACAGTTGGCATCCAATAAAAGGTCAATATATATTGTATTTACTGGCAGATAACTTATGCCAGTTTTACAAGGAAATTTGGTAGATGGGAATGTGGAGGAAAAAATTGAAATAGTTTTCATCTTACCTGTTTTAAAGAGATTTTTAAAGGGGTTCTGTAGATATAGTATTCAATATACAGACGTCCAGTTGAAAATCATTGGTTTTGATTATGCAAGAATATTCTATTAATCCTGAAAAAAAATAAATTCACATGGTTAAAGAGAAATATATCAGTGGCATTTGGTACTAAGTAGGCTATAAAACAAAACAAATTTACTGGTAAGTGAAATCCCATATCCCACATGGAATTCTGTATAACTAGATATCAATACACTCTTCCAACAAATAATGGAAACCAAAAGTTAATAACAACATGAGATAAATTTGAATAAACTTTTACAAAAGCTAAGACAAATCAACTAGCAAAACAGACTACATGAGAACAGTTTCTTCTACAGTTGCAAAAGGAGTCAGTAAAAACTTGATACAAAACACACAGCAAGAAAATAAATGTGAAAGAATGGCCCTTTCACACTCATACATATAGTAAAAATAAATATTTCACTGGATATTAGTACAGTCATCCCTCCGTATCCGTGAGGGATTGGTTCCAGGACACCCACAGATACTCAGACGCCTCATACATTGATAAAATGGCATAGGACCATTGGCCCTCCATATCTGCAGGTTCCATATCCCAGAGGATTCAACTTTTGAATCTTAGGATGCAGAACCTGTGATATAGAGGGCCGACTGTATACAGTAAACAGCAGAAAAAAATTAATAGATTCTAGTGCAAACCCTTGACACTAACATCATAGCAATACCTCCATTGGCTCTTAGATGGACAATATCCACTTTGCTCTGATGTTGGTGTCTCCTTTTCACTAGGAGATCTCATTATTGCTATTGTCTTCCTGTTTTTTACTCCACCCTTCCTTACTTCCTCTCTACACTGTTGACTCTTTCATCTTTAATATGGGTACATTGGGGGATGGGGTGGGGAGGATGTATGCCGCCAGAGCAAATAAAGTAAATGTGCTTCTTAGATGCTAGGGCACTGCATTTGACTGTTCTATGCCTCTGAACTGAAGGCTTCCTAGACAAGCCCCTCTGGAAATACAATACACTCATGGTTTTAATTTTGCACCAATGTATGTACTTAGAGTTGTACACTGTTTGAGAAGTCAAGTTATAATTTCCAGTAATTGACTAACTTAGTTGCCTGCTTAAAGGGAGAATAATAAAATATTTTATTATCTCAATCGATCAATGAACATTTTTATAATCCTATGTGACCTGGGTTTCTTGGATGACCCACTGGGTATTCCTTCCAAACAGAGGCCAGTTCAGGCATGTCAGACTTAAAGGTTTATTCTTGAGTTGCATGAGGTTTCTGTAGGCAGCAAAACCAAAAAGAATATTTTCTTTAGCTGCAAAATAATTCAATAAAATTCAATATTTATATTCATATTAAGCCCTCTAGCAAATTAGGAATAGAAAGGAACATTCACCAGATAAAAGGCATACATGAAAACAATTAAGTACACATCATATAAAAGAGGGCGATGGTAAAAGGATTTTCTTTCAAATCAGGATGGCTGCTCTCACCACTCTACAATTCAATATTGTACTGGAGGTCTTAACTAGCTCAGTAGACAAGAACCCTCTGTCCTTTCTCTCGATTTTTCAATAAACATAAAGCTGCCCCCAAACAAAGTCTATTAATTAAAAAAAAAAAGCAAAGGTGAATATACTCCTAAAAAAAAAGGGGGGTGGAGGAACTGACCTTACCAAAAATGAAAGCTTTAAGAAAAAGCTATAATAATAAAAACCTATGGTATAGACTCAGAGATAAACCAAAAGTGATGGAATTGAACAGAGAGCTCAGAAATAGAGTCATGCATAGTGGGAACTTGATCTATGTCAGAGCTGTCACTGCAGATCAGTGGGGTAAAGGATGACCATTAAATAAAATGATTGCTTCCACCCACAGGAATATACCCTGAAATAATGCTTCCTAGTGTTTCTCAAATGATGGGAAAAAACCTATTTCACAGATATTTATTTGGCACACTGGGGTAAGAGGGAGGAAATTTGAGGCCACTAAATGGAGCTTGAAGGAAATAAATTCATTAAAATGTCTTCACATTATACGTATACTCATTTTTAAGAAAGATAAAATATGAAAGCAGCAGGTATAATATTAAGTATGGGACAATTTTCCTAACCCTTCCTAATAAAATGTTTTTTAAAGTTTTATTGAGAAACTCGAGCTTGTAGCTGCAAACTTTAATGTTTTATCTTTTAAATGACCACCTGCAGTTCTTATCAAGACTTTTGCTTTGTTCTCTCAGACTTTAACCGTCACCTTTAGTGAAAAATTCGCACAAATAGATGGCTAAAAATTTTTAAATCTTCTAAAAATCATTCAGAAACTTAAGACATTTAAAAGAATATTTAAAGAAGTTCTTCCCTTTTCACATTGGCAAATGTAAAGTTGAAATTTCTTGTCATAATGCCAGTGGGTTTAGAGTCTAATCAATGTTTTTCATGTCAAGTCTTTCAAATGTTGAAGCTCTAATCTGCAGAATGCCTGTGTATTGTTAGAGCACTCGCCACCTGTTCTTATTCATCTATGGAACACAGAAACACCCAGCTTTCCAAAGATTTTTCCTGAGATTGGTTAAGCCATTCGAAAGTACGGAATCATGTATGTGCTCACACTTAACAGGATTAAGAAATCAGGCTGGGAAAGAGAAGACATTTCGATAAAAGGAAATCGAAAAATTAGACAATTTTTGACATGGTAGGGACCTCGGAGCTCACGTTACTGATGAAAAAACAAAGTTACAAGAGATACAGGGTCTTGTTCAAGGTCTCATAGCTGGCTGTGGAAGAGCCAGAAATTAGGACCAGGTAGGTAGTCTAAGATGCCAAGTTCGGTGCTCTAAGGAAGGACAGGTGAAGTGGCTGTGACATTGCTTTGGTTTTCCTAGTGAAATTTAAGTCCAATACAATTTCAATCATCTCATCTTCTCCCTAGGGCTTCCACCCCACCCCACCCCACCCCACCCCCGCAGCCAGGCAGAATCACCTGGGTTCTCCTTGTTTCCATAACACTGAGCTCTAGCTTCCACTGAATTACTTACCTCGTTGTAGTACAGCTAGTTGGGCTCACATCTGTTTTCTGAGCTAGCTGTGGGGTCAGACACTACAAGTTATTCATCTCCATGTTCCCAGGGTCAAGCACAATACCTGGTAAAATAAGCATTTAACACATGTTTATTGGATAGATGAGACAATGACAATTCTCTTTGGCCTTTAAAATCTCAGCAGAGGCTAATTAGTGCCCATCCAATTCTATGTGGGAAAAATCTATACAAATCATTTCCCCCTTTTCAACCACTTTCCCTCTGCTCCCTGCCCACCTGTGGAGGAGGTGTACATAACACCCCAAGGATCCCACCTGGTAGGAACTTCTGGGTCTAAAAGGAAAGGAGCTGAAATGGACCCTGCTGGGCGTGTTTCCTAGTGCCCACCCCTTGCAATTGCTCTTTGGGCTTCCAAATGGTGAGAGGAAAGGGCTATTTTCTCTTCCAAGAGCTGGCCACCTAGGGCTCAGGAGCAACGTGACATCCTGTTCTGTATGCCGTAGGATGCCCTGAGAACTTTATAGCCCAGAATAATCTGTAGGGGACTGTAAAAGCCACAAGGGAAGGAACAAGCGGGGATCACCCCTATGGCGAGGAAGCGGAGTTTGCTTGCAAACGGCAGGAAAATGATTCACCATTTAAGGACTTTTGAGTCTGGGAATGGAATGAAAAGTTGAGATGCCTAAGGTTGAAGGGGAACGTTTAAAAATAATCTTAGGAAGTAGGAAAACTTTCTTACCTGGGCCCATAATCCTCACAGGAGAAGGGTTCCCTCTGCCTCTCTGAAGCCATCACTCACTGCTCTACCCGGTGGTCCTTCCACTGCACCCACACTGGCCTTGCTGGCCTGAAAGTTCCCCAGACACCCCCACCTGAGCTTCTCTGTACTTCCTCTAAGACAGAAGAGTTCCTTCCCCAAGATATTTGCAGGCCTTTCATGCCCTTACTTCACCAAGGCCTTTGTTGAAATATAATCCCAGGAGATGCCTTCCCTGATATTACAGGAAATAGCTGTCTCCATCGCCCTCCATCTAACTCTAGAGAGTTTTTACTAGCATGATGTTATACTTATTACTGTCCCCTCACTAGAATGGAAGTTCCACGAAGACAGGAGTGTTGTTTATAGGATTGCTGCTGGATCCTAGCACCTCGTATGCCAGCCAGTACATAGCAGTACTCAGTAAATCTTTATTGAGGGAATGAATGAAGGAATGAATGAATGGGAGGCGATATATGCACTTGAGCCTGACATTGTGCTTCAGCCTCTGTGACCTGAGGCTCATTAATGCTAAGTAACCAGGAGTCTGATAGAAGACTTGCCCTAAGAGACTCTGCAGGAGAATATCCTCTACACCCATTTTAATTTCCTGATGTAAACTGAGGAGTGTATGTTTTCTTCCTAAGCAAGAGTATGCAAGACTGTGGGCAATTGAGACATGATGGATGGGAGTATGGGCTGGGAACTCAGCTGATGCTCTGGGTAATATTCCTTGTGGAACCCTGGGCCTTTCTATAACCTCTCCAAGCCACAGAACAAGGGATCAATAAGTAGCAGGTTTAATGTTTGGAAAAGGAGACCAGAAAGAGATGGCACAGAAAGGGATGGTTAATGCAGGTGTGGCAGAAAGTGCTTTGCTGGGAGTGCGGCCCATAAGATCAATATGTAAAACACAACTGTATTTCTCTACAGTAGCAATAAGTAAACTGAAATTGAAGTTAAGAAAACAATTCCATTTATATTAGCATCAAAAAGAATAAAATACTTAGGAATAAATTTAATCAAGCAATGTACAGTTTACATTCTGAAAACTGCATAAACTTGTTGAAAGAAATTAAAGAAGATTTAGGTAAATGGAAAGACATCTGATACTCATGGTTTGGAAGACTTAATATTGTTAAGATGACATTGTTCTCCGAATTGACCTACACATTCAGCGCAATCCCTATCAAAATCCCTGTCTCTGTCTCAAGATCCTGTTCAGGATGGGAGAAAAAATCCACAGTTAAACTTGAGATTTCTGCAGGTCAGTGTGGCCAATTTTTCCAAGAGAGGAGCCAAGAAAACCTTAAACATAAAAGACCTTCTTAAAGGGGAATGATCTGAAAAATAGTTAAGGCTGTCCTCAAAGGTGTGGCTTTATTGTTATCTAATTAATACATTTCCCCTTCCACCCCACCTAATTCTATCAGTTTGAGCTGATACAGCCCTTTCTGCCCTACACAAGGGCAGAGTCTGGTGCCTTCTGAATGCCCCCCAGTTG
Organism: Balaenoptera acutorostrata; assembly: GCF_949987535.1. Classification (NCBI taxonomy): domain Eukaryota; kingdom Metazoa; phylum Chordata; class Mammalia; order Artiodactyla; family Balaenopteridae; genus Balaenoptera; species Balaenoptera acutorostrata. The sequence goes on from NC_080075.1 coordinate 67,156,133, forward strand.
ACTGAAACAAATTCAGGTATCACCAGGAGAGCCTTGTAACAAAAACAGGCTGATTTGGGAGTTACAAGACCTGGGTTAAAATTCCTATATATGCAATCTTGGCCAGCTCAACTTCATTGATCCTGTTTCCCTCATTTACAAGAAAGGATCATTCAGTGGTGCACTGGTAAATGTTTAATAATCTGCTCTCCACCTGCCAATTTCTTTGTTGTAAATACTCTCACCATGGCCAGTCTCCAGCCACCCGTGAGCTGGGAATAGATATGCACGATTAGCTCTCTTGAGCTGGTAACGGCCAGCTCCAGCAACACCTCTTAATACTTAGGTTACAGGGTTGTTATGATGATTAAATGTGAAATGTATGAAAAATAATTAGTGGAGTGCTCTAGTAGACCATCAATAAATAAAATACGATCCAATACTATTGGATAAGGTGAGAAAAAAGGCATTTACTTTGGGCCCACTTGGAGGGGTGAAGTTCAGGCTGGTTAATTGAGGAAAAGCTGGTGGGTTGGGGGGCAGAAATAGGAAAAAGAGAATGAAACTGAGCTTTTATCTCAAGATCTGTGCCTGGGAGCTCATTGGGCGTAGGATCTTCTTGAAAGAAGTCCCATGATTTCTGGAGCCTAGTGGGCACCTGTTGCCCACCAAACAGACGGTTATTTATGGCAGCGATTCTCAAACTTTATCATGCATCAGAATTCTCTGGAGGGCTTCTTAAAACACTTCTGGGCTGCAACCCCAGAGTTTCTGGTCCAGTAGGTCTGGGGTAGAGCTGAGAATTTGCATTTCTAATGAGTTCCCAGGTGATGCCGATGTTGCTGTTTGGGGCCCACACTTGGAGAACAACTGAGTTACGGCAATGACGGCCAGAGGAGCTAGAGATGGAGTTTTCTCTGTCTTGGCAGGTATCTCTGGCTTGCTTTCTCCAGGATTCAGGGCTCCGTAATCCTCCTCTGGCCCCTGTTTGCTGCTACGCCAAAAATGATTGATTATATTTGGCAGAAGTGAAATGTGTGTGGTGATCTCTGAAGGTAAGACAAGATGATTTATGTGAGTTCATTTGTTGTTTTTCTTAAACATTGATTGTAAATTTGCTTTGGAGGGCTGTGGTAGCCACAAAGACATTGTTTCCTTTGCCATAAACAGCTTTCTGCCTAGTACTTCACTGGGGAACCACAGGTTGGGGGAGGGAATTGGGAGAGAATGGATCCTCGTGAAGCGTGAGGGCCAGTGTATGGTCAGACCATAGGGCTGTGCTGTCCACACTAGCCACAGGTGGCTATTTAAATTTAGATAAAATTATCTAAAAGTAGATAAAATCTAAAACTCAGTTCCTCAGTGGCACTAACTAATTTTCAAGTCCTCAATAGCCACATGTGGCTAGTGGCTATCATACAGGATAGCTCAGATATATAACCTTCCCATCATGGCAGGAAGTTCTATGGGACAGCAATGGTCCAGAGAACTAATGAAGAGAATGCGAAGAAGGATTTGAAAAGGAGGGAAGGAGTGATATCCCTCGGGAAGTGAGTTTCTGCCCCATCAACCAGGCTGGGAAGATTTTGGAGGACATTTAACTGCTCTTCAGACAATTTGCAGAAACTGCAGTGTTTTCAATTCAGTGAACAAAGGTGAAAGTAGTCCAAAGGTGTCCCGGCCCTTGTCCGGCTAAGTAATTTTGCAATTAGAGCCTGAAAATCATGAATGGCAATTGCACTGAATGATTTGAGTGCTTTTCTGGTCAACACATTGTTTCTTGGTCACACAGCTTCTTGGTCCTCAAGCTCAATGTCATGGCCTTGCTGGGAAGAAAGGTGTCCCAGGAAAACAGGTTGGGTGTTCTCAGACTGAGCCTACCATGCTATCCAGGCATTGCTTGCCTCTCACTCTACATGGTGGTGGAAGGTTTCTGGCCTATTCTCACTGAATCACAAGGACTCAGCTACACTGATGGCAGGGCCTCCCTCCTAGGGCCCTGGCTATGTCTCACGATCCCGTTCAGGGTGGGAGAATAAAGCCTCAGGTACACTTCAGATTATGTGGGTCAGTGTGGCCATTTTTCTCCGAAGAAGAGAGGATCCAAGAAAACCTTGAAAACTGAATACTTTTAAACTGTGTCTCAAATGACACTTAACCAGCTTGCGCAGCTAAAGCCATTTTGTTCTCCAATTAATTCCCTTTTCTCCCACACCTTCTAACACTGATTCTGCCTCCAAAATCCCATGCTTTTTTTTTTTTTTATTAACAATGTTGTGCTAGTTTCAGGTGTACTGCAAAGTGATTCACTTATACATATACCTGTATCTATTTTTTTTCAAATTCTTTTCCCATTTAGGTTATTACAGAATATTGAGCAGAGTTCCCTGTGCTCTATGATGCCTTTTTTTCAGAAGGTTTAGATGACTCCTAAATTTTACATATAACTTTTCTAGTTTGACCCTCCAAGATCTTTTGTTTCTGATCCTCCGTTGCAACCATTTCCTCCAGAAAATTATTTCAGTATCTGGGCAAGGAATTAGGGTCTCTAGATCCTGGAGACGTGGAGAGTTTAAATGAAAGTGTATCAAAAGAAAGCCTCGGGTTTGGAGGAAAGCAGCTGGGAAGGGAAGAGAGAAGAAGGAACCCAGACTAATTCTTTGTTGTAGTAAAAGGATCATGTAGAAGAGTCAAGGTTTTAAAGTGTTTAGTGACATGGCGCAACGAATAATCATTCCTTATCTAAGCACAGTGAATCCTGGTTTGTAAAGCTTTTTCTATATGATCTTATTTTGATCCCTTCTACACTCCTGTGAAGTAGTAAGGGCAGGTAGCATTGTCCCTATTTTATAGATAAGGAACATTGTTCAAAGAGTAACAGTTCTAAGAATTCCACTGCACCCCAGGCCAATTAAATCAGAACTTCTGGAAATAGGGCCATCAGTTTTTCAAGCTCCCCAAGTGATTCCAATACACAGCCAAACAAAACCCACTTCTTTAAAACAGTGCTTCTGAAAATTTAATATGCAGAGGAATCATCTGGGGAATCTTGTTTGTAGGCCAGAGATTCTGCATTTCTGAAGCTCTCTCAGGAAATATAGCTGGTCTGAGGACCACACTTTGAGTGTGCCTGGCTTCAGGGGTACTTGGCGGGGTTGGGGGGGCGGAATTCTCATGCAGGATTCAGTGAATTCTTATGTAAATACATGTGTGGGCATGGGGAGCATGTGGGGAGGAAGCATCAGGATAATCAGAGTCCTATTCAGTATTCTGTGTTTGTTCACGAGAAGGCATTGCATGTTCTAGTTATGCTTAGAGTCATCTATAAAAAAGAAAAACCCTCTTCATAAATGCCTTGGAAGATAACTGTTACTCCTACAACAATGGCTGTCCTACACTCTCAAAGACAGGTGAAAGCTGGTGATGAAACGGAGGGTAATCGTTAGTTAAATCCAATTCACCTGTAACCTGCCTTGACCTATCAAGGCCGTTTTAATTGTTGCCACGGAAGACTTAACATGTCCTCCAAGGGGCAAGTAGCTTAAACCGTAAGATGTTTGGCCCAGGTGTCTTCCAGAAACTTGGAGTCAGCTGTGTCTATTTCAGTTGAGCGGGTTAAGACAAGATGGGACCATTGACCCTTCAACTGGGCAGGCGCAAGTGTCCACCTGGTGACCTGAAAGTGCACAGACCTGTAGCTTAGCTGCGTCTGCGCAGAATGATGATTACCATGATTCCCGCACCTTTTTCCAATCACGGCTCCACGCCTCTCCACGCTCGCCGCGCTCCCCACGCTCCCCACGCTCCCCACCAGGTTCCTCACGCTGCCTGCCTCTTTATTCCTTATCTCAAACACTCCGAGCCCATGCCCTCTGGGAGGCGGATTTGAGATTTGTTCTCCAGTTTCCTCACTTGGCTGCCTTGCGAACAAGGTTTCTCTTTGCTGCAAACCTCTGCGTCTCCGTGTCTTGGCTTGCTGTGCGTCAGGCAAAACAAACCTGAGTTGGTAACAGATTTGTCGAGGGCAAGTCCAGGAGGGAAGTCCGGATGGACCTTTTGCCCATGGCTCTTCAATCCCATGCAGGTACTGAGAACCTGTGGTCAAGTCCCAGCAGCCGCCTCGTCCATTAGCTCTGGGACCGTCCCTGGCTTTCCGCGGTGAGGTGCCGCCGACCTTCAGTGCTTAGTTTTGCAGCGGAGAAACCAAACGGTTTTGGAGGTTCGGTTTGGAAGACATCTTTTGGGTGAGTAACTTCATTAAAGAACCACACCCGTTTCTAGATTGTGTTTGCAATTCTGACCAGATAGTGGGTTGGTGGCCCAACTGGGCAAAAACAGTTTAGTTTTGTCTGGATTTTGTCAGACAGTATAAAAGGTTACAGCTGCTGAGGTACTCACTACCTGGGTTAAAGGCCTGGGGCTCTGGTTTTTGTTTTCATCTTGTTTGTCCATGTCCGTTTACGTGTGATTGTCTTAATTGTTAAGAACTGGCTATTGGGGATTAAACTTCTTGGCTAGGACCCTCAGAAAGATTTCATTGCTGTGACCCTTGGAAGCAATGCCCCTTCAAGGTGGGAAATGTTCATTCAGTTCCCTGTTGCAGCCCTCTCTGCTGCATTCTCCAAAACTGGTACATTCAATTATGAATCTGGGGAAAAGAAAAAGATGGTATTTTCTGGTAATACTGCATGGCCACAATAGCTTTTAGACTCCAGAGCAAAATGGTCTGAAAATGGGCCCTTAAATTACAACATAACTGGGGCTTCCCTGGTGGCGCAGTGGTTGAGAATCTGCCTGCTAATGCAGGGGACACGGGTTCGAGCCCTGGTCCGGGAAGATCCCACATGCCGCGGACCAACTAGGCCCGTGAGCCACAATTACTGAGCCTGCGCGTCTGGAGCCTGTGCTCCGCAACAAGAGGGGCCGCGATAGTGAGAGGCCCGCGCATCGCGATGAAGAGTGGCCCGCGCATCTCGATGAAGAGTGGCCCCCACTTGCCGCAACTAGAGAAAGCCCTCGCACAGAAACGAAGACCCAACACAGCCAAAAATAAACATAAAAATAAATAAGACCCGGCACAACCAAATAAATAAATAAATATTAAAAAAAAAAAAAAAAAGACTACCTGAGATCAGATTAAATGAGTGCAGGCCCTTCACATACCCTAATCCTTACCGCCAACCCCGCCCTTGAACCATTGCTATAAAACTCCTCACCAAATCCCTCCAGAAAGAAAAAAAGAAAAAAAAAATTACAATATAATTTTGCAAATAGAGGTATTTTGTAAGTGGGGAGAAAAATGGGATGAAATACCTATGTACTGTCTTGTATGTTGTATCAAAATAAATGTGGGCAAAGAAAATAAGATTATGATCCAACAGGAAGGATTTTTTGATTTTGTTTGTTCTTCTTGATTCTAATGAAAAGGAGGACAACTTGCCGTTAGTTTGGCTGAATGCTCAGAAGGCTCCTCCTCCCGCCTTATGTTGATGCTGCAGCTGCTCCTTTGCTGCCAAGGCCTGAGCCTCAGGCTCAGCATCCCCGACTCCCACCCTCGTCTCTGAAGAGGGAGAAATAGGAATGGTCTTGCCCGCTCATACCTGCCAGGGAGCTACCCAAACTCAGGTGGGGCAATATCCATTAAGTCAAGTCCCCACTGGGGGTGTGAATGCTGAGACTGGGTAGCTGATGGGATGGATCTGGGTCCACTCCCCTTTTTCAACTTTGAATTTATTTAGTTGGAAGAACAATATGCCAACTTAGAGATGACCCAAAGAGAATGGAAAATCTTTTTTCATCAGTTTTTTCTTTTTTTTTTTTTCCTGCAACCCACAACCCAACCTAGGCAGCTGTTCAAAACGTATTAAATAACCTCCTCACTTGAGAAGAATGTAGAATGGTGCTGGATAAAGCTAGGAGAGAAGCAGGTGGGCTTCATAAAGAAACCCCAAGCAACCCAGTACTGGCTGCTGCAAGAGTAGCTGTGCCAACAGCGGATCCTAATGAAGTACGGGAGGTAAAACAGAAACTGCATTAGGATTCTTCAGAATTTCTAGAAGAGGTCTTTAAATCCTAGAAGCAATATACCTCATCCTGAGGCCCAGAGAATTTATTTTTGTCTTTTCCATTATGGTTTGTTACAGGATATTGAATATAGTTACCCATGTTATACAGTTGGACCTTGTTGTTTACCCATTTCTATACAATTGTTTGCATCTGCTAGTGCCAAACTCCCAATCCAACCCTCCCCTGCCCTACCCGCCTTGGCAACCAGAGAATTTAAATATGGTTAATGGCTTTTATTGGTCAGAGAGCCCCCGATACACAGAAGAAATTGCAGAAGGTGGAAGAGGCTTTAGGACTGCGTATGTCTCTGTTACCAATCAGGGTTCTTGGCCTCCTTAATCAATAGAAATTGATAAGAGGCTGGACCAGGAATTCAGGCAAGGCTTTATTGAGGCTGCAGCACAAGGGAGCAAAAACTAGTAACAGGTTCCCTTGGTTACTCCTCGAGGAGGGGCAAGCTGGTTCCTTATATGGGGTGAGTGTAGGGGTGTGTCCAGGGGTCGGGCTGGAGGGGTGGCTTAGGTGTTTTGCCCAGCCCTTCGGTGGTGTTGTGTGCAGGGGGCATGCGCAATACCCTGCTTTTGCTCCCAGCTCTTCAGAAGTGGCCGTTGGGTTCTTTTGGTCTTTTTGTATCTTGTTGCCTATAATTTGTCCCAACTGCACGCAGTTATTTTTAGTTCCTTATAATTTCTTTGCATTCTGTTGCTCGAGGATACGTTTGTCCAGGTGAAGCACAGCAGCAAAGGGTCCCAGGTTCCAGCCTGTCTCATCTCAACTTGTTGAAATTGCCTTCAGAGTGTTTAATGACAGCGACCAGGTTCAGGAAAAAGGAACAAAAAAGAATGAAATAGGCTATTCTGCTTGAAGCTGTCTTTTTTTTTTTTTTTGAAACACAGGATAAGTGTTTTTTAAACTGTATCTTAGGTGCATTTTCCAATAATATGCTTAGAATATTTACATTTAATTTGTGAATACATTTTCAGGTAAAGCACCTTTAAATTTTTTTTTTTCCCACACACACACACTGTATTTTATTTTTACAAGAGATAAATAGACTGACACCAAGCATTGTACATGGATGACCACAACAAAAGCAACAATGATTGCAATTACCAAACATGAAACACACTCATACTATGTCATAATATTGACATTCAGTTCAGTAATCCTCCACTGTAACAGCTCCTTTACTTTGCAGTGAAAATTGATTTGTATATTCTTTGCCTCTGAGTCCTTGTGGGATTTTTTTTTTTTAATTCAGACAGAAAGTCACAAAAATTATACTCATCCTCATCAGTTCACTCAGTCCCATGTAATTAATTTTTTTTTCATCTTGATCTTTTGTTAGCACTTTTATGAGTTCATCAGTTTTTCATTAGAGTTCTGAAAATGCTTATTCATTCAGTTCAGCAGTACAGTCAGTTACCAGAAACCTGTACTTGTCAGAGTCTTTTCCATGAATTTCTTGAAGATGAAACCCTTTTATAGGAACATATTTGCAAAATCATCAGAGTACACCCAGAACTGTCTGTAAATGACAGAAGACTTAAAAATGACCATGGTTAAAGATTTGATGAAAGTTCATAATAATGCAGTTGACAAGAAAATTAGTTATTTCTGAGATATACATTTTAAAGTAATAACTAGGATTATTACTTATAACATTATACCAGAACATATAAGATTTTTAGAAGTTTCCTGTAATATCTGAAACATTTATATTAACATATTTCCATACATATTTCCATACAAATACAAATATAAGATTTTTAGAAATTTCATGTAATGTCTGAAACATTTATATTAACATATTTCCATACATATTTCCATACAAATACAAATATAACATTTTTAGAAATTTCATGTAATGTCTGAAACATTTATATTAACATATTTCCATACAAATAACCCAATGAAAGTTTAGTATTAGTTGTTTTGTTTGTTTTTTTATACTGCAGGTTCTTATTAGGCATCAGTTTTATACACATCAGTGTATACATGTCAATCCCAATCGCCCAATTCAGCACACCACCATCCCCACCTCACCGCAGTTTTCCCCCCTTGGTGTCCATATGTCCATTCTCTACATCTGTGTCTCAACTTCTGCCCTGCAAACTGGCTCATCTGTACCATTTTTCTAGGTTCCACATACATGCATTAATATACAATATTTGTTTTTCTCTTTCTGACTTACTTCACTCTGTATGACAGTCTCTAGATCCATCCACGTCTCAACAAATGACTCAATTTCATTCCTTTTTATGGCTGAGTAATATTCCATTGTATATATGTACCACAACTTCTTTATCCATTTGTCTGTTGATGGGCATTTAGGTTGCTTCCATGACCTGGCTATTGTAAATAGTGCTGCAATGAACATTCGGGTGCATGTGTCCTTTTGAATTACGGTTTTCTCTGGGTATATGCCCAGTAGTGGGATTGCTGGGTCATATGGTAATTCTATTTTTAGTTTTTTAAGGAACCTCCAGATTGTCCTCCATAGTGGCTGTATCAATTTACATTCCCACCAACAGTGCAAGAGGGTTCCCTTTTCTCCACACCCTCTCCAGCATTTGTTGTTTGTAGATTTTCTGATGATGCCCATTCTAACAGGAGTGAGGTGATACCTCATTGTAGTTTTGATTTGCATTTCTCTAATAATTAGTGATGTTGAGCATCTTTTCATGTGCTTCGTGGCCGTCTGTATGTCTTCTTTGGAGAAATGTCTATTTAGGTCTTCTGCCCATTTTTGGATTGGGGTGTTTGTCTCTTTGATATTGAGCTGAATGAGCTGTTTATATATTTTGGAGATTAATCCTTTGTCCGTTGATTCGTTTGCAAATATTTTCTCCCATTCTGAGGGTTGTCTTTTCGTCTTGTTTATGGTTTCCTTTGCTGTGCAAAAGCTTTGAAGTTTCATTAGGTCCCACTTGTTTATTTTTGTTTTTATTTCCATTACTCTAGGAGGTGGATCAAAAAAGATCTTGCTGTGATTTGTGTCAAAGAGTGTTCTTCCTATGTTTTCCTCTAAGAGTTTTATAGTGTCCAGTCTTATATTTAGGTCTCTAATCCATTTTGAGTTTATTTTTGTGTATGGTGTTAGGGAGTATTCTAATTTCATTCTTTTACATGTAGCTGTCCAGTTTTCCCAGCACCACTTATTGAAGAGACTGTCTTTTCTCCATTGTATATCTTTGCCTCCTTTGTCATAGATTAGTTGACCATAGGTGCGTGGGTTAATCTCTGGGCTTTCTATCTTGTTCCATTGATCTATGTTTCTGTTTTTGTGCCAGTACCATATTGTCTTGATTACTGTAGCTTTGTAGTATAGTCTGAAGTCAGGGAGTCTGATTCCTCCAGCTCCATTTTTTTGCCTCAAGACTGCTTTGGCTATTCGGGGTCTTTTGTGTCTCCATACAAATTTTAAGATGATTTGTTCTAGCTCCGTAAAAAATGCCATTGGTAATTTGATAGGGATTGCATTGAATCTGTAGATTGCTTTGGGTAGTATACTCATTTTCACAATGTTGATTCTTCCAATCCAAGAACATGGTATATCTCTCCATCTGTTGGTATCATCTTTAATTTCTTTCATCGGTGTCTTATAGTTTTCTGCATACAGGTCTTTTGTCTCCCTAGGTAGGTTTATTCCTAGGTATTTTATTCTTTTTGTTGCAATGGTAAATGGGAGTGTTTCCATAATTTCTCTTTCAGATTTTTCATCATTAGTGTATAGGAATGCAAGAGATTTCTGTGCATTAATTTTGTAACCTGCAACTTTACCATATTCATTAATTAGCTCTAGCAGTTTTCTGGTGGCAGTTTTAGGATTCTCTATGTATAGTATCATGTCATCCGCAAACAGTGACAGTTTTACTTCTTCTTTTCCAATTTGTATTCCTTTTATTTCTTTTTCTTCTCTGATTGCCGTGGCTAGGACTTCCAGAACTATGTTGAATAATAGTGGTGAGAGTGGACATCCTTGTCTCGTTCCTGATCTTAGAGGAAATGCTTTCAGTTTTTCACCATTGAGAATGATGTTTGCTGTGGGTTTGTCATATATGGCCTTTATTATGTTGAGGTAGGTTCCCTCTATGCCCACTTTCTGGAGAGTTTTTATCATAAATGGGTGTTGAATTTTGTCAAAAGCTTTTTCTGCATCTATTGAGAGGATCATATGGTTTTTCTTCTTCAATTTGTTAATATGGTGTATCACATTGATTGATTTGCGTATATTGAAGAATCCTTGCATCCCTGGGATAAATCCCACTTGTTTGTGGCGTATGATCCTTTTAATGTGTTGTTGGATTCTGTTTGCTAGTATTTTGTTGAGGATTTTTGCATCTATATTCATCAGTGATATTGGTCTGTAATTTTCTTTTTTTGTAGTGTCTTTGTCTGGTTTTGGTATCAGGGTGATGGTGGCCTCATAGAATGAGTTTGGGAGTGTTCCTTCTTCTGCAATTTTTGGAAGAGTTTGAGAAGGATGGGTGTTAGCTCTTCTCTAAATGTTTGATAGAATTCACCTGTGAAGCCATCTGGTCCTGGACTTTTGTTTGTTGGAAGATTTTTAATCACAGTTTCAATTTCATTACTTGTGATTGGTCTGTTCATATTTTCTGTTTCTTCCTGATTCAGTCTTGGAAGGTTATACCTTTCTAAGAATTTGTCCATTTCTTCCAGGTTGTCCATTTTATTGGCATAAAGTTGCTTGTAGTAGTCTCTTAGGATGCTTTGTATTTCTGCGGTGTCTGTTGTAACTTCTCCTTTTTCATTTCTGATTTTATTGATTTGAGTCCTCTCCCTCTTTTTCTTGATGAGTCTGGCTAATGGCTTATCAATTTTGTTTATCTTCTCAAAGAACCAACTTTTAGTTTTATTGATCTTTGCTATTGTTTTCTTTGTTTCTATTTCATTTATTTCTGCTCTGATCTTTATGATTTCTTTCCTTCTGCTAACTTTGGGTTTTGTTTGTTCTTCTTTCTCTAGTTTCTTTAGGTGTAAGGTTAGATTGTTTACTTGAGATTTTTCTTGTTTCTTTAGGTAGGCTTGTATAGCTATAAACTTCCCTCTTAGAACCGCTTTTGCTGCATCCCATAGGTTTTGGGTTGTCGTGTTTTCATTGTCATTTGTCTCTAGGTATTTTTTTATTTCCTGTTTGATTTCTTCAGTGATCTCTTGGTGATTTAGTAACGTATTGTTTAGCCTCCATGTGTTTGTCTTTTTTACGTTTTTTTCCCTGTAATTCATTTCTAATCTCATAGCGTTGTGGTCAGAAAAGATGCTTGATATGATTTCAATTTTCTTAAATTTACTGAGGCTTGATTTGTGACCCAAGATGTGATCTATCCTGGAGAATGTTCCGTGCGCACTTGAGAAGAACGTGTAATCTGCCGTTTTTGGATGGAATGTCCTATATATATCAATTAAATCTATCTGGTCTATTGTGTCATTTAAAGCTTCTGTTTCCTTATTTATTTTCATTTTGGATGATCTGTCCATTGGGGTAAGTGAGGTGTTAAAGTCCCCCACTATTATTGTGTTACTGTTGATTTCCTCTTTTATAGCTGTTAGCAGTTGCCTTTTGTATTGAGGTGCTCCTATGTTGGGTGCATATATATTTATAATTGTTATATCTTCTTCTTGGATTGATCCCTGGATCATTATGTAGTGTCCTTCCTTGTCTCTTGTAACATTCTTTATTTTAAAGTCTATTTTATCTGATATGAGTATAGCTACTCCAGCTTTCTTTTGATTTCCATTTGCATGGAATATCTTTTTCCATCCCCTCACTTTCAGTCTGTATGTGTCCCTAGGTCTGAAGTGGGTCTCTTGTAGACAGCATATATATGGGTCTTGTTTTTGTATCCATTCAGCCAGTCTATGTCTTTTGGTTGGGGCATTTAATCCATTCACGTTTAAGGTAATTATCGATATGTATGTTCCTATGACCATTTTCTTAATTGTTTTGGGTTTGTTTTTGTAGGTCCTTTTCTTCTCTTGTGTTTCCCACTTAGAGAAGTTCCTTTAGCATTTGTTGTAGAGCTGGTTTGGTGGTGCTGAATTCTCTTAGCTTTTGCTTGTCTGTAAAGCTTTTGATTTCTCCATCGAATCTGAATGAGATCCTTGCCGGGTAGAGTAATCTTGGTTGTAGGTTCTTCCCTTTCATCACTTTAAGTATATCATGCCACTCCCTTCTGGCTTGCAGAGTTTTTGCTGAGAAATCAGCTGTTAACCTTATGGGAGTTCCCTTGTATGTTATTTGTCGTTTTTCCCTTGCTGCTTTCAATAATTTTTCTTTGTCTTTAATTTTTGCCACTTTGATTACTATGTGTCTCGGCGTGTTTCTCCTTGGGTTTATTCTGTATGGGACTCTCTGCGCTTCCTGGACTTGGGTGGCTATTTCCTTTCCCATGTTAGGGAAGTTTTCGACTATAATCTCTTCAAATATTTTCTCTGGTCCTTTCTCTCTCTCTTCTCCTTCTGGGACCCCTATAATGCGAATGTTGTTGCGTTTAATGTTGTCCCAGAGGTCTCTTAGGCTGTCTTCATTTCTTTTCATTCTTTTTTCTTTAGTCTGTTCTGCAGCAGTGACTTCCACCATTCTGTCTTCCAGGTCACTTATCCGTTCTTCTGCCTCAGTTATTCTGCTATTGATTCCTTCTAGTGTAGTTTTCATTTCAGTTATTGTATTGGTCATCTCTGTTTGTTTGTTCTTTAATTCTTCTAGGTCTTTGTTAATCATTTCTTGCATCTTCTCAATCTTTGCCTCCATTCTTATTCCGAGGTCCTGGATCATCTTCACTATCATTATTCTGAATTCTTTTTCTGGAAGGTTGCCTATCTCCACTTCATTTAGTTGTTTTTCTGGGGTTTTTTCTTGTTCCTTCATCTGGTACATAGCCCTCTGCCTTTTCATCTTCTCTGTCTTTCTGTAACTGTGGTTTTTGGTCCACAGGCTGCAGGATTGTAGTTTTTCTTGCTTCTGCTGTCTGCCCTCTGGTGGTTGAGGCTATCTAAGAGGCTTGATGGGAGGCTCTGGTGGTGGGTAGAGCTGACTATTGCTGTGGCGGTCAGAGCTCAGTAAAACCTTAATCCACTTGACTGTTGATGGGTGGGGCTGGGTTCCCTCCCTGTTGGTTGTTTTGCCTGAGGCAACCCAACACTGGAGCCTACCCATGCTCTTTGGTGGGGTTAATGGCAGACTCTGGGAGGGCTCACGCCAAGGAGAACTTCCCAGGACCTCTGCTGCCAGTGTCCTTATCCCCACGGTGAAACAGAGCCACCACTTGCCTCGGCAGGAGACCCCCCAACACCAGCAGGTACGTCTGGTTCAGTCTCCCCCAGGGTCACTGCTCCTTCCCCTGGGTCCCGATGCACACATTACTTTGTGTGTGCCCTCCAAGAGTGGGGTCTCTGTTTCCCCCAGTCCTGTCACAGTCCTGCAATCAATTCCCACTAGACTTCAAAGTCTGATTCTCTAGGAATTCCTCCTCCCGTTGCCGGACCCCCAGGTTGGGAAGCCTGACGTGGGGCTCAGAACCTTCACTCCAGTGGGTGGACTTCTGTGGTATAAGTGTTCGCCAGTCTGTGAGTCACCCACCCAGCAGTTATGGGATTTGATTTTACTCTGATTGCGCCCCTCCTACCGTCTCACTGTGGCTTCTTCTCTGTCCTTGGACGTGGGGTATCCTCCTTGGTGAAGTCCAGGGTCTTCCTGTCAATGATTGTCCAGCAGCCAGTTGTGATTCTGGAGCTCTCGCAAGAGGGAGTGAGAGCACGTCCTTCTACTCCGCCATCTTGGTTAATCTCCCTTGAAGCTGTCTTAATACAGGGAAGAGCCGGACCCAATGAAGCACCCCAGCAAGGGACTCAGCAAAAAGTAGGAGGCCCCAAGCCCCTACCTTCCACTCGAATGAGGCACCTGATAGTAGGGGCCCACCAGTGTGCATATTGCAAACAGGAGGGACATTGGAAAAGAGACTGTCCCATCCTGAATAAGCTTCTTGAAGGTAAATAACAGGCGGCACATCCGATGCCCATGTAAATGAGAATGACAGTGACCAGGAATGACAACGGGGCCCAGGGGTTCCTTTAAATCCCACTGAGTACATCAATATTGGAATCCCAGGTGACTGTGATGGTGGGAAATCAACTTTTGGACTTTCTGATCTATTTGGGGGCCACTTACTTGGTTTTAAATACCCGGCTTTCTAAACTTTCTTCTGAGACTTAGTAACTGGGGTATGCAGAGAAATCTTGGAAAAGCCTTTTTTCCAGCTGATAAACTGTCAAAAGGGGAGACCCATCTGAAGCATAGCTTTCTTTTTTTTTGTTTTTTGAAGCATAGCTTTCTATACATGCCTGAATGCCCCATTCCCCTTCTGGGATGAAATTTACTAACTAAATTAAATGCCAAGATTACATTTGCACCTGGACGAATGGACATTGAAGTACCACCAGAGCAGGCTTATGCATTGCAGACTCTATTGCTCGAAACCCAAAGAGAATGGTCAGCAACCATTCTGGAAGACATACTACAGAAGGTGAGCCCAGAGGTATGGGTAGGTGGGACCACCAGCAAGAGCAAGGAGGCTATGTCTATAAAGGTTAGTCTTCGCCCTGGGGCAAAAATTCCAAACATAAAGGAGCAGGCAAAGTGTGGAGTTCAACCCCTGCTAACAGACTTCCTTGAATATGTTTTAATATGCCCCTGCTGGTCACCTTGCAGTACTCCAATTTTACCAGTCCAGAAACCAGACACAGATGAATATCAGTTTATGCAGGACTTAAGAGCAAATAATCAAATTCTAGAAGATATTCATCCAGTAGTCCCTAACCCATACACTCTGCTCACTACTCTGTCCAGAGATTTTTTGTTGGTTTACCATATTGGATTTGAAGGATGCCACCCCCCGCCTTTTATTTTGGTATACCCTTCAGTTTTGAGTCTTAGGAGTTGTTTGCTTTTGAATGTGAAGATCTAGATACAAAAGTTAAACAACAGTACTGATAGACAGTACTGCAAGGGTTTAAAAATTCCTCCACAATATTTGGAGAAATCCTGGCAAAAGACTTGAGGGACCCTTAACTAAATGAGGGAACCCTGCTCCAGTATGTGGATAATACTCTGATTGCTAGTAAGACAAAGGACACCTCAGACCAAAATACAGTTTTGACTTTGAACTTTTTGGTTGAATGAGGCTATAAGGTGTCAAAGAAAAAGGCACAGATTTCTCAGCCTTCTAAAATCTTTGGGTTTTGAACTGACGGAAGAAATTTTGACATATTGAGGTATTGGAAAATCATTCCAGCTTACACGTGATTTAACTTGAATTTTATACTAAGTAAAACAGCCTGTTTGTGTCCTATCAAACATATATTGTACATCTGCTTTTTTAAACTATTTTTTAAAGTTAGTTTTACAATATTATATAAGTTATAAGTGTACAATATAGTGATTCATAATTTTTAAAGGGTTATACTCTATTTATAGTGATTATAAAATATTGGCTATATTCCCTGTGTTGAACAATATATCCTTGTAGCTTATTTTATACACAACAGTTTGTACCTCTCAATCCTGTCCACTGGTAACTACTAGTTTGTTCTCTATATCTGTGAGTCTGCTACTTTGTTGTTATATTCACTAGTTTGTGGTATTTTTAGATTCCACATATAAGTGACATCATACAGTATTTCTTTCTCTGCCTGACATTTCATTTAGCATAATACCTCCAAGTTCATCCATGTTGTTGCAAATGGCAAAATTTTCTTATATTTTATGGCTAAGTCATCTTCCGTTGTGTATACACCACATCTTTATCCATTCATCTGTTGATGGACACTTAAGTTGCTTCCATATCTTGGCCATTGTAAATAATGCTGCTATGAACATTGGGTGCATGAATCTTTCTGAATTAGTGGGGTTTTTTGTTGTTTTTTGTGTTCTTTTTTGCTATATATCCAGGAGTGGAATTGCTGAGTCATATGGTGGTTTATTTTTAGTTTTGAGAAACCTTCATAATGTTTTCCACAGTGGCTGCACCAATTTACATTCCCACCAACAGAATATGAGGGGTCCCTCTTCTCCAGATCCTTGCCAACATTTATTATTTGTAGACTTTTTGATGACCGCCATTCTGACGGATATGAGGTGATATCTCATCGTGGTTTTGATTTGCATTTCCCTGATGATCAGTGATGTTGAGCATCTTTTCATGTGCCTGTTGGCCATCTGCATTTCCTCTTTGGAAAAATGTCTATTCAGGTCCTCTGCCCATTTTTTTTTTGAAGTATGGTTGGTTTACAGTACTATTTCAGGTGTACATCAAAATGATTCAGTTACACGTATATATGTATTTTTTCAGATTCTTTTCCATTATAGGTCATTACAAGATACTGAATATAGTTCCTTGTGCTATACAGTAAATCCTTGTTGTTCATCTATTTTATATAATAGTGTATATCTGTTAATCCCGTACTCCTAATTTATTCCTCCCCTCTTCCCCTTTGGTAACCAAAACTTTGTTTTCTATGAGTCTGTTTCTGTTTTGTAAGTAAGTTTATTTGTATTTTTTAGATTCCACATACAAGTGATATCATATAGTATTTATCTTTGTCTGTCTGACTTAGTATGATAACCTCTAGGTCCATTCATGCTGCTTTAAATGGCAATATTTCATTTTTATGGCCAAGTAATAGTCCATTTTGTTTGTGTGTGTGTGTATGTATAATATATATATCTCATCTTCTTTATCCATTCATCTGTTGATGGACACTTAGTTTGCTTCCATGTCTTGGTTATTTTAAATAGTGCTGCAATGAACATAGGGGTGCATGTATCTTTGAGTTTTCATTTTTTCTGGATATGTCCAGGAGTGGGATTGCTGGATCATATGGTAACTCTGGGGTTTTTTTTGTTGTTGTTCACTGCTTTTTTAAATACATGAGTTAAAAGCATTATAACTCTTTTGGCCAACAAATTATTCTCCAATTGTATGGGGGGATGACAAAGCTGTACAAAAAGCAATCAACAGTACTCTCATCAGTGTACCAACCAGCGAGAGACCCAAGTGGTTCACAAGGGTTGTGAGGTTAAAATGGAGTTCCCAGGGAATTCCCTGGCTGTCTAATGGTTAGGGCTTCGTGCTTCCACTGCAGGGGCCCCAGGTTCGATCTTTGGTTGGGGAACTAAGATCCCGCAAGCCGTGTGGTGTGGCCAAAAATATAAAATGGAGTTCCCAGCATCTGAAGATTAATTTGTTTTCTCAGGTTCTAAATCTAAATAGTTTACTCCTCTATGGAGTAATTGCCTCTTGGCCTTGTCAACCACTGGTATAGAAGGCATGGCAATTTGGAATCCAATAGCAGTATCCCTTTTGTGCAGAGTTCTTCACTTAAGAATGTCTTATTAATTCAAGAAATATTACTAAGAGCCTACCATTCATTAAGCACTGTGTATAAAGATAAATTTTTAAAATGTGGAGTTTGCCATCTTATAAGAAAAATGACTATAAAGCAGTGTTTTATGATAACATGGGAGGGAGCGGCTAAGGGAGCAGAAACAAAGGAACATGTAACTTTGACTGAAAAGGGCTGGAAAAATCCTTATGGGTACAGTATCACTGGAGATGAGTCCTAAAGAATAAGTAGGTATTCACTTGGCCACAAAGAAGGGCAAAGCATTCCAGGCAGAAGTAACAAGGTCTGCAAAGGGTATTGGGGGGGAAAACACAAAGCACATTGAGGAAGGAACTGGAATACTTGCGATTGATCATGATGGTCCAAAAGGAGTGGGGTGAGCATGGGCAGTCTGTGATTTAAATCTTTATACTTTAGAAAGCACAAGGTATTTTCATAGTAAAAGTTGTTAAAAAACTAAGTTAAATAAAAATCTTAGCTGTGTAAGGATAAACAAGCAAAGGGAGAAATTGAGCCTCTTGGGACAAGGAGAAATCTCTCCCCATCAGAATGTTTATCAAAAAAGAGCCTGAGGGACAGAAAACTCTTGGACATAAATCGCAGCAATATCTTTTTGGATCCTAGATTAATGGAAATAAAAGCAAAAATAAACCAATGGACCTAATTAAACTTAAAAGCTTTTGCACAGCAAATCATAAACAAAATGAAAAGACAACCTACAGAATAAGAGAAAATATTTGCAAATGATGTAACCAGCAAGGGATTAATCTACAAAATATACAAACAGCTCCTGCAGCTCAATATCAAAAATTTAAAAAAACCCACTCAAAAAATGGGCAGAAGACCTAAATAGACATTTCTCCAAAGAAGACATATGTCCAAAAGGCACATAAAAAGATACTCAACGTTACTAATTATTAGAGAAATGCAAATCAAAACTATAGTGAGGGGGCTTCCCTGGTGGTGCAGTGGTTAAGAATCTGCCTGCCAATGCAGGGGACACAGGTTCAAGCCCTGGTCCGGGAAGATCCCACAGGTCACGGAGCAGCTAAGCCCATGTGCCACAACTACTGAGCCTGTGCTCTAGAGCCTGTGAGCCACAACTACTGAGCCCGCCTGCCACAACTACTGAAGCCCGTGCATCTAGAGCCCATGCTCCGCAGCAAGAGAAGCCACCTCAATGAGAAGCCTGTGCACTGCAATGAAGAGTAGTGCCCCACTTGCTGCAACTAGAGAAAGCCCGCGCACAGCAACAAAGACCCAACGCAGCCAAAGATAAAATGAATAAATTTATTAAAAAAAAAAGAACTATAGAGAGGTATCACCTCACACCAGTCAGAATAGCCATCATCTGAAAGTCTATAGATAAATGCTGGAAAGGGTGTGGAGAAAAGGGAACCCTCCTACACTGTTGGTGGGAACATAAATTGGTACAGCCACTGTGGAGAATAGTATGGAGTTTCCTTAAACTAAACATAGAGCTACCATATGATCCTGCAATTGCACTCCTAGGCATATGTCTGGAGAAAACCATACTTCAAAAAGATACATGCACCCCACTGTTCACAATAGCCAAGACATGGAAGCAACCTAAATGTCCATTGACAGATGAATGGATAAAGGCGTGTGTGTATGTGTGTATGTATGTATACAGACACACAATGGAATATTAGGCAGCCATAAAAAAGAATGAAATAATGCAATTTGCGGCAACATGGATGGACCTAGAGATTATCATACTAAGTGAAATAAGCCAGAGAAAGACAAATATATGATATTGCTTATATGTGGAATCTAAAATGGATGCAAATGAACTTATATACAAAACAGAAACAGACCCACAGACATAGAAAACAAACTTGTGGTTACCAAAGGGGAAAGGTGGAGGAGAGATAAATTAGGGGTTTGGGATTAACATATGCATGTTACTATATATAAAATAACCAACAAGACCTACTGTATAGCACAGGGAACTATACTCAATATTTTGTAATAACCTATAAGAGAAAAGAATCTGAAAAAGAATAGATATATATGTATAACTGAATCACTCTGCTGTATACCTGAAACTAACACAACATTGTAAATCAACTATACTTCAATTAAAAAGAAAGGAGCCTGCAGAACACTGGACAAGAACATGATCACACAGGATGAACTAGAGATGAGGCTGGCAAGGTAGGCAGAAGAAATTAGGTTACAGCATTCTGTGTTTCCCTGCTTTATGGAAGATCGAAAAAAGAGAAACCATGCACTGGAAAAAATTTTAGATGAAAGACGAGGACTAGTTGTTTGAACATACTGAGTTTAAAATTACTATGGAAAGTATAAGTGAAGATATTAAATAGGCAGTTAGAAGTTTAGAGAGCAGGAGAGAAGCTGGGATTCATGTTGCAGGTTTGGGAGTCAGCCTAACATTATAGGTGGTAGAAGCCATGGTTATGAATAACATCACATAAGAGTACAGTTGACTATTGAACAATGAAGGGGTTAGGGGTGCAACCCTCCTGGCGGTCAAAAATCTAAGTTATAATTTATAGTTGGCCCTCCATATCCGTGGTTCCTCCATATCTGTGGATGCAACCAACCATTGATTGTGTAGTACTGTGGTATTTACCACTGAAAATACCCTATATAGGCAGACCCATGTGGTAACTCGAGTTTTTTAAGCAACCTTCATACTGTTCTCCATAGTGGCTGCACCAATTTACATTCCTACCAACAGTGTAGGAGTGTTCCCTTTTCTCCATACCCTCTCCAGCATTTATTATTTTTGATGATTGGCATTCTGACCATTGTGAGATGATACATCATTGTAGTTTTGATTTGCATTTCTCTAGTAAATAGTGGTGTCGAACATATTTTCATGTGCCTTTTGGCCATCTGTATGTTTCTTTGCAGAAATGTCTGTTTAGGACTTCTGCACATTTTTTGATTGGGTTGTTTGGTTTTTTTGATACTAAGTTGTATGAACTGTTTTTATATTTGGAGATGAATCCCTTTTAGGTTGTATCATTTGCAAATATTTTCTCCAGTCTTTGCAAAAGCTTATAAGTTTGATTAGGTCCCATTTGTTTATTTTTGCTTTTATTTCTTTTACCTTGGGAGACTGATCTAAGAAAATATTGCTACAATTTATGTCAGAGGATGTTTTATCTATGTTCTTTTCTAGGAGTTTTATGGTGTCATGTCTTTCAGCCTTTAAGCCATTTTGAGTTTATTTTTGTTTATGGTGTGAGGGAGTGTTCTAACTTCATTGATTTACATGTGGCTATCCAGCTTTCCCAACACCACTTGCTGAAGAAACTGCCTTTTCTCCATTGTGTATTCTTGCCTCCTTTGTCAAAGATTGACCATAGGGGTATCGGTTTATTCGGGGGCTCTCTATTCTGTTCCATTTATCTATATGTTTTCATGCCAGTACCATGCTGTTTTGCTTACTGTAGCTTTGTAGTATTGTCTGAAGTCTGGAAGCGTTATACCTCCAGTTTTGTTCTTTTCCTTAAGATTGCTTTAGAAATTCTCGGGCTTTTGTGGTTCCATAGAAATTTTAGGATTATTCTAGTTCTGTGAAGAACATCACCTGTAGTTTAATAGGGATTGTATTAAATCTGGAGATTGCTTTGGGTAGTATGGCCATTTGAACAATATTAATTCTTCCAATTGAAGAGCATGGGATATCTTTCCATTTCTTTGTATCATTTTCAATTTCCTTTATCAGTGTTTTATAGTTCTCAGCGTATAAGTCTTTCACCTCCTTGGTTTGGTTTATTCCTAGGTTTTTTTTTTTTGTTTTTTTTTTTTTTGCCGTGCTGCACAGCATGTGGGATCTTAGTTCCCCAACCAGGGATTGAACCTGTGCCCCCTGCATTGGAAGCACGGAGTCTTAACCACTGGACCACCAGTGTAAAGAAATGCAAAAAATTTCTGTATGTTAATCTCGTGTCCTGCTACCTTACTGAATTCATTTATCAATTCCAATAGTTTTCCTGTGGAGTCTTTAGGGTTTTCTATATAGAGTATGATGTCACCTACATATAATGACAATTTTTCCTCGTCCCTTCTGATTTGGATATCTTTTATTTCTTTTTCTTGTCTGATTGCTGTGGCTAGGACTCCCAATACTATATTGAATACAAGTGATGAGAGTGGGCATCCTTGTCTTGTTTCAGATTTTAGCAGGAAGGCTTTCAGCTTTTCACCATTGAGTATTGCGTTGACTGTGGGTTTGTCATAAATAGCTTTTATTATGTTGAGATATTTTCTTGATACTCACTTTGGTAAGAGTTTTTATCATGAATGGATGTTGAAATTTATTAAATGCTTTTTCTGCATCTGTTGATGATCGTGTGGTTTTTGTCTTTTTTATGTGGTATATCACATTGATTTTGCATATGTTGAGCCATCCTTGTGATCTTGGGATGAATCCAACTTGATCATGGTGTATAATCCTTTTTATGTGTTCTTGGATTTGGTTTGCTAATATTTTGTTGAGGATTTTTGCATCTGTATTTATCAAAGATATTGGCATGTAATTTTCTTTTTTTGGTAGTGTTTTGTCTGGTTTTGGTATTGGGGTGATGGTGGCATCATAGAATGACTTTGGGAGTGTTCCCTCCTCTTCAATCTTTTGAAAGAGTTTGAGAAGGATAGGTATAAGTTCTTTGTATGTTTTGTAGAATTTCCAGTAAAGCCATCTGGTCCTTGACTTTTGTTTGCAGGAGTTTTTTTTTTTTTTTAATTACCAATTCTATTTCAGTCTAGTGATCAGTCTGTTCAAATTATCTGTTTCTTCTTGATTCAGTTATGGCAGGCTATATGTTTCTAGAAACTCATCTGTTTCTTCTAGGTTGTCCATTTTGTTGGCATATAACTGTTCATAGTATTTTTTTTGTATTTCTGCCATATCAGTTGTTATTTCTCCCCTTTCATTTCTTATATCAATATTTGGGTCCTCTCACTTTTCTTCATGGTGAGCCTGGCCAGAGGTTTGTTGATTTTTGTTTATCCTTTCAAAAAACCAGCTCTTGGTTTTATTAACTTTATCTATTTTTTAATCTCTTTTATTTATTTCCTCTCTGATCTTTATTTCTTTCCTTCTGCTGACTAGGTTTTATTTGTTCTTTTTCTTTTAGGTGACACATTAAGTTATTTGAGATTTTTCTTTTTTGAGGAAGGCCTGTATCACTATGAACTTCCCTCTAAGAAGTGCTTTTGCAACATCCCATAAACTTTGTATGGTTGTATTTTCATTGTCATTTGTCTCAGTATTTTTTAATTTCCTCTTTGTTTTCCTCATTGAGCCTTTTTTTTTAAAGTGGGATGTTATTGTTTTTTTCTTGTTTCTCTTTCTGTGGTTGATTTCTAGTTTCATGCTGTTGTAGTCAGAAAAGATGCTTGAAATGATTTCTATCCTCTTAAATTGTTGAGGTTCATTTTGTGTCCTAGTATGTGGTCTATCCTAGAGAATGTTCCATGTGCACTTAAAAAGAATGTGTATTCTGGTTTTTTTGGATGTAGTGTCCTTTAGATACCAATTAAGTCTAACTGTTTTGTCATTTAGTATCTCTGCCTCACTGATTTTTTTCTGTCTGGAAGGTCTGTCCACTGATGTCAGTGAGGTGTTAAAAGTCTCCTATTATTGTATTCCCATCAGTTTCTCCTTTTATGTCTGTTAGTATTTTTATGTATTTAGGTGCTCCTATATCTTTTTTTTTTTAAACTGAAGTATAGTTGATTTACAATGTTGTGTTAATTTCTGCTGTACAGCAAAGTGATTTAATTATACATATGTATACTTCTTTTTTAAATATTATTTTCCATTGTGGTTTATCATAGGAAACTGAATATAGTTCTCTGTGCTATACAGTAGGACATTGTTTATTCATTCCATATATAATAGCTTACATCTGCTAACCCCAACCTCCCACTCCACCCCTCCCCCAACCCCCTCCCCCTTGTCAACCACAAGTCTGTTCTCTATATCCATGAGTCTGTTTCTATTTCATAGATAGGTTCATTTGTGTCATATTTTAGAGTCCACATATAAGTGATATCACATGGTTTTTGTCTTTCTCTTTCTGACCTACTTCACTTAGTATGATAATCTCTAGTTGCATCCATGTTGCTGCAAATGGCATTATTTCATTCCTTTTTATGGCTGAGTAGTATTCCATTGTATATACATACCACATCTTCTTTATCCATTCCTCTGTTGATGGACATTTAGGTTGTTTCCATGTCTTGGCTATTGTTAATAGTGCTGCTGTGAACATAGGGGTGCATGTATCTTTTTGGATTGGAGTTTTGTCTGGATATATGCCTAGGAGTGGGATTGCTGGATCATATGGTAATTCTGTTTTTAGTTTTCTGAGGAACCTCCCTACTGTTTTCCATAGTGGCTGTACCAACTAACATTCCCACCAACAGTGTAGGAGGGTTCCCTTTTCTCCACATCCTCTCCAGCATTTGCTATTTATAGATTTTTTAAATGGTGGCTATTCTGACCAGTGTGGGTGGTACCTCATTGTAGTTTTGATTTGCATTTCTCTAATAATTAGTGATGTTGAGCATCTTTTCATGTGCCTATTGGCCATTTGCATGTCTTCTTTGGAGAAATGTCTACTTAGGTCTTCTGCCCATTTTTCAATTGGGTTGTTTGTTTTCTTGTTGTTGTGTTGTATGGGTTGTTTGTGTATTTCGGAGATTAAGCCCTTGTTGGGATCATCGTTTGCAAATGTTTTCTCCCATTCTGTAGGTTGTCTTTTCATTTCGTTTATGGTTTCCTTTGCTGTGCAAAAGATTGTAAGTTTGATTAGGTCCCATTTGTTTTTATTTCTATTGCCTTGGGAGACTGACCTAAGAAAACATTGATATGATTTATGTCAGAGAATGTTTTGCCTTATGTTCTCTTCTAGGAGTTTTATGGTGCCATGTCTTATGTTTAAGCCTTTAAGCCATTTTGAGTTTATTTTTGTGTATGTGTTCTAACTTCATTGATTTACATGTGGCTGTCCAGCTTTCCCAACACCACTTGCTGAAGACACTGTCTTTTCTCCATTGTATATTCTTGCCTCCTTTGTTGAAGATTAATTGACCATAGGTGTTTGGGGTTATTTCTGGGCTCTCTATTCTGTTCCATTGATCCATATGTCTGTTTTTGTGCCAGTATCACTCTGTTTTGATTACTGTGGTTTTGTAGTATTGTCTGAAGTCTGGGAGGGTTATGCCTCCTGCTTTGTTCTTTTTCTTCAGGATTGCAGAATTGCCACAATTCTGGGTCTTTTATGGTTCCATATAAATTTTAGGATTATTTGTTCTAGTTCTGTGAAAAATGTTATGGGTAATTTGATAGGAATCACATTAAATCTGTAGATTGCTTTGGGGAGTATTGCCATTTTAACAGTATTCGTTCTTCCAGTCCAAGAGCATGGGATATCCTTCCATTTCTTTGAATCATCTTCAATTTCCTTTATTAATGTTTTATAGTTCTCAGTGTATAAGTCTTTCACCTCCTTGGTCAGGTTTATTTCTAAGTATTTTATTTTGGGGGGTGTGGTTTTGAAAGGTATTGTTTTTTTACACTCCTTTTCTGATATTTCATTATTAGTGTAAAGAAATGAAACTGATTTCTGTATGTTAATCTTGTATCCTGCTACCTTGCTGAATTCGTTTATGAGTTCTAGTAGTTTTTGTGTGGAGTCTTTAGGGTTTTCTATATAGAGTATCATGTCATCTGCATATAATGACAGTTTTACCTCTTTCATTCCAATTTGGATACCTTTTATTTTTCTTGTCTGATTGCTGTGCTAGGACTTCCAATACTATGTTAAATACAAGAAGTGAGAGTGGGTATCCTTGTCTTGTTCCAGATTTTAGCAGGAAGGCTTTCAGCTTTTCACCATTGAATATTATATTGGCTGTGGGTTTGTCATAAATAGCTTTTATTATGTTGAGATATGTTCCATCTATAACCACTTTGGTAAGAGTTTTTATCATGAATGGATGTTGAATTTCATCAAATGCTTTTTCTGCATCTATTGAGATGATCATGTGGTTTTTGTCTTTCATTTATGTGGTGTATCACATTGATTGATTGCATACGTTGAACCATCCTTGTGAATTTAAGATGAATCCCACTTGGTCATGGTGTACGATGTTTTTTACATGTTGTTGGATTTGGTTTGCTAATACTTTGTTAAGCATTTTTGCATCTATATTCATCAAAGATATTGGCCTGTAATTTTCTTTTTTGGTGGTATCTTTGTCTGGTTTTGGTATCAGGGTTATTGTGGCTTCATAGAATGTCTTAGGGAGTGTTGCCTCCTCTTCAATTATTTGGAAGAGTTTGACAAGGATTGGTATTAGATGCTCCTATACTGGGTGCTCCTATATGTTAACAAGTGTGATATCTTCTTCTTGTATTGATCCTTTTATCATCATAGTGTCCTTCTTTGTTTTTGTTTATGGACTTTGTTTTAAAGTCTATTTTGTATTGCTACCCCCACTTTCTTGTCATTTCTAGAATGACAAGAAATACCTTTTTCCATTTCCTCACTTTCAATCTGCCTATGACTTTTGCCCTAATGTGGCTGTCTTGTAGGCAGCATACTGTAGGTCCTTTTCTGCCCATTTTAAAAATCGGGTTTCTTTTTTTTTTTCTTTGACATTGAGTTATATGACCTGTTTATGTATTTTATGTCTTTTGGATATTAACCCCTTATCGGTCATATAATTTGTAAATATTTTCTCCTATTCAGGGTGTCTTTTCATTTTGTCAGTGGTTTCCTTTGCTGTGGAATTAAGTTTAATTTGGTCCCATTTATTTCTTTTACCTTATTTCCTTTGATTTAAGAGACAGATCCAAAGAATTTTGCTACTATTTATGTCAGAGTGTTCTATGTTTTCCTCTAGGAATGTTATGGTTTCTGATCTTCCATTTAGGTCTTTAATTCATTTTGAGTTGTTTTTTTCTTTTTTGAGGGATGTGGTATAATTTTTTTTTTATTGAGGTATAGTTGATTTACAATGTTGTATTAGTTTCAAGTGTACAGCAAAGTGGTTTATATACACACACACACACACACACATACATACACACACACACACGTTCTGTGTGTAGATGTGAGTAGATTTATTTCTGGGCTCTCTATTTGGTTCCATTGATCTATGTGTCTATTTTTGTGCCAGGAACATACTGTTTTGATTACTGTAGCTTTGTACTATAGTCTGAAGTCAGGGAGCATGATTCCTCCAGCTCTGATTTTTCTCAAGATTGTTTTGGCTATTCAGGTTCTTTTGTGTGTCCATACAAATTTTAAAATTGTTTGTTCTAATTCTGTGAAAAATGCCATTGTTATTTTGATAGGGATTGCATTGAATCTGTAGATTGCTTTGGGTAGTATGTCATTTTAACAATATTGGTTCTTGCAAGAACATGATATATCTTTCCATCTGTTTGTGTTGTCTTCAATTTCTTTCATCAGTGTCTTATAGTTTTCCAAGTACAGGTCTTTTGCCTCCTTAGGTAGGTTTATTCCTAGGTTATTTATTCTTTTTTGATGTGATGGTAAATGGGATTGTTTCCTTAATTTCTCTTTCTGATAGTTTGTTGGTGGTGTATATAAATGCAGCAGATTTCTGTATATTAATTTTATATCCTGTAACTTTAGCAAATTCACTGAGCTCTAGTAGTTTTCTGGTGGCATTTCTAGGATTTTCTATGTATAGAGTCATGTCATCTACAAACAGTTTTACTTCTTCCTTTCCAATTTGGTTTCCTTTTATTTCTTGTCTGATTGCTGTTAGGCTAGGACTTCCAATACTATAGGCTAGGACTTCCGATACTATATTAAATAAAAATGGCAGGAATGTACATCCTTGTCTTTTTCCTAATCTTAGAGGAAACGATTTCAGCTTTTCACTTTTGAGTATGATGTTTGCTGTGGGTTTGTCATATATGGCCTTTATTTTGAAGTATGTTCCCTCTTTGCCCACTTTCTGGAAAGTTATTTTATCATAAATGGATGTTGAATTTTGTCAAAAGCTTTTCCTGAATCTATTGAGATTATCATATGGTTTTTATTCTTCAATTTGTTTATTTGGTAAATCACACTGAGTTGCAAATATTGAAAAATCCTTGCATCACTGGGGTATATCCCACTTGATTATGGTGTATGATTCTTTTAATATATTGTTGGATTCAGTTTGCTAATATTTTTTTGAGGATTTTTGCATCTATGTTCATCAGTGTTCTTGGCCCATAATTTTGTTTTTGTGATATCCATCTGGTTTTGCTATCAGGGTGATGCTGGCCTCATAGAATGAGTTTACAAGTGTTCCTCCTCTGCAGTTTTTTGGAATAGTTTGAGAAGGATAGATGTTAACTCTCCTCTAAGTGTTTGGTAGAATTCAAACATTTAGAAGCCATCTGGTTCGGGACTTTTGTTTGTTGGGAATTTTTAAATTATTGATTCAGTTTCATTACTGGTAATTTGTTCATATTTTCTATTTCTTCCTATTTTAGTCTTGGGAGAGTGTACTTTTTAAGAATTTGTCCCCTTTTAAAGGTTGTCCATTTTATCAGCATGTAGTTGTTCATAGTAGTCTCTTATCCTTTGTATTTCAGTGGTGTCAATTGTAACGTCTCCTTATTAATTTCTGATTTCATTGATTTAGGCCTTCTCCCTTTTTTTTGTTCTTGATGAGTCTGGCTAAAGGTTTATCAATATTATCTTTTCAAAGAAACAGCTTTTATTTTCACTGATTTTTTTCTATTGTTTTTAAGTCTCTATATTATTTATTTCTGCACTGATCTTTATGATTTCTTTCTTCTACTAACTTTGGGTTTTGTTTGTTCTCCTCTAGTTCCTTTCAGGTGTAAAGTTAGGTTGTTTATTTGAGATTTTTCTTGTTTCCTGTGGTAAGCTTATATTGCTATAAATTTCCCTCTTAGAACTGCTTTTGCTGCATTCTGTAGGTTTTAGATTGTCCTGTTTCACTTTCATTTGTCTCTAGGTAATTTTTAATCTCCTCTTTGATTTCTTCAGTGATCCATTGGTTATTTAGTGTCATATAGTTTAGCCTCCACGTTTGGTTGTTTTTGCAGGTTTTTTCCTTGTATTTGATTTCTAGTCTGATAGCATTGTGGGCGGAAGAGATGGTTGATTATGATTTCAAACTTACCGAGGCTTGTTTTATGGCCTAGCATGTGAGCTATCCTGGAGAATGTTCCATGTGCCCTTGAAAAGAATATGTAGTCTTCTGCTTTTTGATGGAATGCCCTGTATATATAGATATCAAGTCCGTGTAGTCCAATCTGTCATTTAAGGCCAGTGATTCCTTATTTTTTTCTCTCTGGATGATCTGTCCATTGATGTAAGTGGGGGGTTTAAAGTCCCCTAGTACTATTGTGTTACTGTCAATTTCTCCTTTTATACCCATTAATATTTGACTTACATATTTAGGTGCTCCTGTATTGAGTGCACATATATTTGCAATTGTTATTTTTTCTTGGATTGAATCCTTGATCGTTATGTAGTGTCTTTGTCTCTTGTAACAGTATTTATTTTAAAGTCAATTTTTGTCTGATATAAGTATTGCTACTCTGACTTTCTTTTGATTTCCATTTGCATGAAATACCTTTTTCCATCCCCTCACTTTCAATCCCTGTGTGTCTTTTCATCTGAAATGAGTCTCTTGTAGGCAGAATAAATATGGGTCTTGTTTTTGTATCCATTCAGTCATTCTATTTCTTTTGATTGGAGCATGTAGTCCATTTACATTTAAGGTAATTATTGACATGTATGTTCTTATTTCCATTTTGTTAATCATTTTGTGGTTGTTTTTGCAGGTCTTTTATTTTCCTTCTTTTGTTCTCTTGTGATTTGATGACTATCATCAGTGTTATGTTTGGATTCCTCTGTGTGTGTGTGTGTGTATATACTACAGATTTTTGGTTTGTGGTTACCATGGGGTGTATATATATGTATGTGTGTGTGTGTATATATACACACACACGATTGTTTTAAGTTGCTGATCTCTTAATTTCAAATGCATTTTTAAAAACCCTGCATTCATACTCTCCTCCACTTATGATTACTGTTTTTGATACCATATTTTACAGCTAATTTTTTTGTGTATCCATTAACTGCTTATTGTGGGTATAGATGATTTTACTACTTTTGCCTTCTAACCTTCCTACTAGCTTTGTGCATGGATGATTTCCTACCTTTACTGTAAGTTTGCCTTTACCAGTGAGCTTTTTCATTTTGTAATTTTGTTTCTAGTTATGGTCTTTTTTTCCCCCCAACTAGAGAGGTTCCTTTTAACACTCTTTGTAAAGTTGGTTTAGTGGTGCTGAACTCTTTTAGCTTTTGCTCGTCTGTAAAGCTTTTGATTTCTCCACCAAATCTGCATGAGAGCCTTGCTGGGTAGAGTATTCTTTGTTGTAGGTTTTTCCCTTTCATCACTTTAAATATATCATGTTACTCCCTTCTGGCCTGCAGAGTTTCTGCTGAAAAATCAGCTGATAGCCTTATGGGAGTTAACTTGTATGTTACTTTCCCTTGCTGCTTGTAGTATCCTTTCCTTATCTTTAATTTTTGTCATTTTAATTACCATGTGTCTTGGTGTGTTCCTCTTTGGGTTAATCCTGTGTGGGACTCTCTGTGCTTCTTGGGCTTGGATGATTTTTTTTCCTTTCCCAGGTTAGGGATATTTTCAGCCATTTTGTCTTCAAATATGTTCTCAGGCCCTTTCTCTCTCTCTTCTCCTCTGGGACCCCATAATGCAAATATTAGTGTGCTTGATGTTTTAATTTGCTAACTTCTGTCAAAAATTTTAACTCCTTGCTCTGTGCATCCATTCTTCTCCTCTTTACAATCATTACCTTGAACTCTTTCTTGGGTAGATTGCTTATCTCCACTTCACTTAGTTCTTCTGGGGTTTTATCTTGTTCCTTTGTCTGAAACATGTTCCTCTGCTGCTTTGTTTTGTCTAAGTTGCCGTTTGTAGTTTTATGTATCTGTAGGTTAGTTACATTTTCTGACCTTGGAGAAGTGGCCTTCTGTAGGAGGTGTCCTACGCATCCCAGCAGCACACTCCCCTTTTGTCACTCAAGCTATATGCTATAGGGGTTCCCTCTCTGAGGGCTGCGTTGGTCCTTCTGTTGTGGTGGGCTGACTATGTGGGTGGTCTGGTAGGCTTGTTTGGTCCCTAGTCCATTTGGTTGCCAGGCCCCACCTTCTGCAGGGGCTTCCAGCTGCAGGTTGTAGGTCCTGGTCATTAGGCGGCTGACTACAGAACCCTAGGAGGCCCTGGGGCTAGTGCTGGCTCACTGGTGGGTGGAGTCAGGGTCCAGAAGACTCAGGGGCCATTGCCCTCCCACTGGTGGGTGAAGCCAGGTCCTGGGATTAATGACAGGCTACTGGCAGGCAGAGCTGTGTCCTGGGTTCTGGCTGCAGGGCCCAGGGATCCCAGAGCTGATGTCAGATCGCAGGTGGGTGAGGTTTATTTATGACACAGTTGGATATGGGGTCCAGGGTGTCCCAAAGCTTGTGCTGGCCTGCTGGTGGGCAGGGCCGGGGCCTAGCTGGTCCTGGGGCAGGGTCTGGCCTTCTGTGGGCAGGCTGGGTTGGTAGGCTGCAGAATTGTGATTTTGTTGTATCTGGTGTCTGCTCCCTGGTGGGCGAGCCTTGTCCAGAAGCTAAGGCAGGCTTCCTGGAAGGCAGGGCCAGTGCCTGCCTGTTGGTGGGTGGAACTGTGTCCTGGACCTCTGGGCAGGGCTGCGTCTAGACATGGCTGTGGGTTCAGGAAGCTTTTAGGCAGCCTGTCTGCTAATGGGCGAGGCTGTGTCCCCACCCAGTTAGTTGCTTGGCCTGAGGTATCGAAGCATTGGTGCCTACCTACAGGTTATTGGGTGGGGCCAGGTCTTGGCACTAATGAGTTAGAGGGAGGATTTCGCATGTGGCACCTGCCAGCGCTCGGGTCCACATGGTAGAAGGAGCTCCTAAGAATGGCTGTGGCCAGGGTCTATATACCCAGGGTGAGCCACAGCCATGCCCCATTTCTCAAAGTCTCTCCAAGACCAGCAGGTAGGTCTGGCCCAGGCTTCTATCAAATTACTGCTTTTGCCCTTGGTCCAGAGCATATGAGGTTTTGTGTGTGTTTTTAAGAGTGAAGTCTCTATTTCCCCCAGCCCTTTGGGACTCTTGAAATTAAGCCCCCTTGGCCTTCAAAGCCAAATGCTCTTGGGGTTCATCTTCCTGGCGCAGGACTCCTAGGCTGGGGAGCCCAATGTTGAGCTTGGAATTCTCCTGTTGGAGAACCTCTGCAATAGAATTATTCTCCAGTCTGTGGGTCACCCACCTGGGAGTATGAGACTTGATTATATTGCAAGTCTGTCCCTCCTACCCTTGTTGTGGTTCCTTCTTTATGTCTTCAGTTGTAGAAAATCTTTTCTGGTAGCTTCCAGTCTTTTGCATTAATGGTTGTTCTGCACATAGTTGGGATTCTGGTGAGCTCAGGGGCTTTCTACAACATCTTGGCCTGATCTCCCCCGCCCTGCTTTTATTAAAGAAAAGGATGTATTGACCAGAAGTAAAGAATGTTCATGTTTAAAAATAAAGATTAAATGCCTCTCTTCCTGGGATGCCAGTGCCTGGGACTCCTTTGATGAGACTCCTTTCCCAGGTGCCAAGGCCATATTGACTCACTGTGTACATGCTGTTTTTTTTTTGTTTTTTGTTTTTAATCTTGACTGTATCCCTGACTTAGTTGTTCTTTGTTCTGACAAGATACAAAGCTGCTGAAATCATACTACTCCAGAGCAGTTTCCCAGAGTTAACAGAAGAGACAAGGCCTCAGGGGAAGCTCTGAGTGAACTGGGTTGGCTGAATTTTTTATTTATTTTTTAATGTGGCTTAAAGTTGGAAAGATTTGTACCATATAATAAAACAAAACTGAAAGAAAGTGGGAAATTGTGTTTCTAAAGCTTACCAGCTCCCGGATAGGCAGCCGCCCACTGAAGCTCCAGCTGGTTTCTATAATTGTTACGGAGCCAATACTTGAAAATACTTTTCTAACCCTAAAACAGCTGGAGTAGAGCTCTTCTGACATTCCAAAACGCATTTTTGCCTGCACATTTAATGAAAGCTGGCTTGATGAAACACACTTTCAAAATTCTGTTCCTGAGAGAACAAAAGTATTCCAGAGAAAGCTTGAACTCGTAACTCTTAAGTCTTTGAAATGTAAACACAGGCCACATTGCCTGAGACTATAACCTTGACTCAACTAGTAGAACCTAAAACTGAAGGGAAAAAAAGGAAAAGAGGCCTTTTAAAACTCAAGCAGGAAAACTGAGATCTGTCTCTCTGGATTTATGTATATCTGTTATAAATGTTTTTACCTCTGGATGATATTGTTAACTTATGAAAGAGCTCTATTGAATTGACTTAAAAGTAAGCACTTACAAATCAAGTATTTCTAAATATAACAAAAAACTAACCCAAATTTTTAAGGGATCATGTGATCTAGGATTATCTTTAATGAAAAACAAGTTCAAGTTGTTTAATACAGACATGTCTTTAGAGTCATAAACATTAAGTACAATACTTTTATTGTACCTAGGTTTACTAAAATGTCTGTAAGCTCATAAATTTGTCAACAAGAAATTGGTATGATATTTTCATAAGAGAGTTAAATGGGATAAAAGTTCTTAGGTGAACTCTTTAAGAATGGTTATGTTTTATGGTATGCCTAGTTAAAAATAGTTTCTCCAGACTTTTGGTAACTTGAAACTTTAGTGTTTGCTAAATTAAGTTAGATGATGGGAATTCACTGAAGATTCAGATCATTTCTAATTAAGATAAAATACTGACAAATCAATGGCTAAGCAAGTCTAAGTTGTCCTACTTTGTCTTATTGGAGAGAAACTAAAGATGTTTGCACTTAACTGGGCTCATATCTTGTACCACATTAAGAAAAGAAATTCTGTTCTGAGAAAATGTATGTTTCTAGAGGTTATGGAATATGTTCATAAGTTTGCCAATCAGGAAATGCTAGTATGAAAAACAGTTTACAATTTCTTGCTTCTTGGGTTTTGCTAGAGATTAAGGATTTTTTTAAGGGTTAAAAATTACATGTAATTTTAAGCTACTAGAAATAATAAGGGAAATATTTCAATTTACTAGGAGAATAAGATGTGTGTTTTCAGCAAAGGGTATGAAGAATGGAAATGCATTTTAAGGGAAAAGAAAGTGACTTTTTTTTTTGGTCCTGAAGCATCTCAGAGATTAATGAGTCTTATTTGGTATGTTAAATTACATGGGAAGCATTGTCAAAAGGTAATATTAAGCCTTTCAATGCCAGTACAGTATGTATTATAAGTGCTCCAGAAATTATGTGAAATTCCTGGAAGTCTTATGTGTCCTGATATAAAGGGTTACCTGGTATCAAAACTGAGGGTCACACTAAAGGGCCTGAACACAAGTATCAGGGAAATGCCCAGCTGACTTACATGCAAAGGCAACAACAACAGAATCTGTCAAGATTATGGCATGTATAAAGTTCATTCTGCTCCTGCAAAAAATTAACCCCTCATTGTCAGACTTTTTCTATCTTAATGTCCCTGTAACATGGCAAGAGTCTGCTCCTAAATCAGAGAAACTAAGTTGGGAAATCAGTAGCTGTGAATTAAACAATCAGTGCTACAGGAAACACAAGGCAACCACATAGCTCTTTCTGGCTCCCTGGCAAACCCCATTTTTTTGTATGATGGGTTAAACCCTTCCCTTGCTGCAAGGCTGATGCCCTCACAATGACAAACTGTTAGATGTGTTTTCCACTTGGGGTACTTTACTCAGTCTCCAGTGATCAAGGCACCCAGTTCACTGGACAAATCGTACAAGCCTTAACAGAAACCTTACAAACTTCTTGAAATTATCACTGTCACTATCACCCTCAGTCATCAGGCAAGGTTGACAGAACTAATGGAGAAACTGGACTCAAGCAGAAAAAGAATTAGTTTCATGGAATTGAATGAATTGATAAATAGGATAATTTTTATGACTTTTTTTCTGAAATATTACTGAACTTTAATCTTTGCTTTACAGATATAAGGGAACCTTTCCCTTTAAGCTAATTATGACTTGCAGCAATTTAGTAAGTTATACATTTATAAATAGAATTGAAGCATTTATCTTTATACCTGATCCTTCCAGAATTTGGAAACTCTTAGCTTCCCAACAGCCTTTCCAAGTGAATAAGAAAGGGCACTTTCTGACAGGTACAAGAACCTCAAGAAGAGAGGAATCCACCTACATCTGTAGGTATTGCAGGCAGAATTTAATGGCATGGCTTTCCTGGTCTTGAGAGGCCTTTTTTTTAAAAGTTCAATTTGAGTTTCCTTAGGAAAAGTTCCAGGAAAGCCAAATTTAAAAGAGCCTATAAGGGTATTAAAAATTACCCTTATGTAAATAATCAGACCAAGTTTATTGAAGCCAGATTTATTTTGCAAACAAATTAGTCTTAATTTGACTATTAGATAGAAATAAGGGTAATTTTAGAGAGAAATTTCAACAATACACCTTTGTAGATATTTCTAGTGTTACTATCTTTGAGGTTTGGTATTTTCTACCTTAAACTCACTTCCTAGAAGGCTCCTTGTTACTATGTTACATTACTGTAAAGTTTAATTGAATTATTAAAAGGATATTCTAAGTTTGTTTCTGAAGCTGATCTCGGTAATCTACCTTTGGATGAAGATCAGATGCCCTGTGACTTATAACCAGGAGATCATGGAAACTGAAAAAGACATCATTTAAAGGAATCTCTCTAACCTAGATGGAAGAACCCTTATCAGGTACTCCTAACTAGCTCATGCACAATGAAACTGAAGGGAATTGACTCCTGAATTCATACTTCCCACTTCAAAAGAGCCTCTGCACTGGACTGACCTATAGAGAGAATTGTGAAACTCAAACTCACCTTAAAACAACCATCAAGCCAGGACAAGATGACAACAGTGGTAGACAGCTCACTCAAGAATCTGGATCAGGCCTGTAAGACCCACCCTATTAGCTCAGTTGAACTGTTTACCAAATATTTGTCTCCTTATGAAAATTGAAAATTATTGTTTTCACTTTGTCCCAATGTTCAGGATAGAAAGAAAATTCTTTTGTAAAGTTGTCACAAAGTATAGCTACTGGGATAGAACCCTCATAATGCCTATTACTGACTCTTCAGATATTCCTAACATTACCACTTACCTAGACCAACCTCTCTCTGGCCTAACCTCTCAGGTTCAAATTCTTCAACATATTAATAGGTCCATTCTTTGTCTGATACTATCCTTAGTCATTAGAGACCAACCACAACTTACCCCAGGACCCCCTCGCTCTGTCCCTTATTTAATGGAAAAATGTCTTAACGGGAAAAAAGAGTAAATTAAGCCAGTAACTCCCATATGTTAAGTACCATGCAAAAGACTTTTGGAAACACTACGAGAGAAGAGATCCATAGTTGAATATTGTGTTGATGAAGCTTCCAAGTAATGAGGCTATCAATGAGAACATTCTAGGAGGAATCGTTTGTGCTCCCCCAGGTTTTGCCTTCATATGTGGTATTGAAATTGATCCACCTTTCCAAGGATGGGCATATACATGTTTTTAATAGCTGCGCAAATACAATGATGATATTTATTGGGACATTATGTTACCCCATTGTCTGTACATAAGGAAATAGATACACTTCTTTTTTCTCCTCATTGCAGAGTTGAGAGATCCATGTTAACAGGATACAAACAGGTGGCAAAAAATGCTTTGGGGATCTTGGTTCTTAATGAATGAATATATACAAACAGATGATCAGAAATCTGTCAGCCACCATTGGTCAAATAGCCGAAAAGATTACAAAAAGCATTGCAACACAACAGACATCCCTAAATTCCTTAGCCCAAGTAA
The DNA here is from genome assembly GCF_949987535.1 of Balaenoptera acutorostrata. NCBI lineage: Eukaryota > Metazoa > Chordata > Mammalia > Artiodactyla > Balaenopteridae > Balaenoptera > Balaenoptera acutorostrata. The sequence goes on from NC_080075.1 coordinate 67,192,561, forward strand.
TAATAGATACCAGGGTTGCCTTAGATTTTCTACTGGCTAAACAAGGAGTCATTTGTGCTATCGCTCAGACTATTTGTTGCACTTTTAATCAATACCCCTGGAGAGGTTGAGACATGCCTAGAAAAACTTTTGCAAAAGGTGCAATGGGCTACAAGATGTAAAAAACAAAAAAACTTCTTTATAAAATGATCTGTTCAATTGGCTTCCATCAGGAATAGACAGTCTTTTTTTCAGTTTTTATTTTATATTGGAGTATAGTTGATTTAACACAACTAATGTGTTAGTTTCAGGTGTACAGCGAAGTGATTTTGTTTTATATATATACATATATATATACACATATATATACATATATAACTAAATCTTTTAGTTATATATACATAAAAAACTAAATCTTTTTCATGTTCTTTTCCCATATAGGTTATTAGAGTATTGAGTAGAGTTCTCTGTGCTATACAGTAGGTCTTTGTTGATTATCTCTCTTATATATAGTAGTGTGTATATATTAATCCCAACCTCCTAATTAATCCCTCCTGCCCCACACCTTTCCCCTTTGGTAACCATAAGTTTGTTTTCTGAGTCTGTTTCTGTTTTGTAAATAAGTTTATTTGTATCATTTTTTTTAGCTTTCATATATAAGTGATATCATATGATATTTGTCTTTGACTTAATTCACTTAGTATGATAACCTCTAAGTCCATCTATGTTGTCACAAATGACATTATTTCATTTTTTTATGGCTGAGTAATATTCCATTGTATACATGTACCACATCTTCTTTATCCATTCCTCTGTTGATGAACATTGAAGTTGCTTCCATGTCTTGGCTATTGTAAATAGTGCTGCAGTGAACATTGGGGTGAATGGCTCTTTTCGAAGTATGGTTTTCTCCAGATATACGCCTGGGAGTGGGATTGCTAGATCACATGGTAGCTCTATTTTTAGTTTTTAAGGAACCCTCCATACATTCTCCCTAATGATTGTACGGATTTACTTTCCCACCAACAGTGTAGGAGGGTTCCCTTTTCTCCACACCCTCTCAAGCATTTATGGTTTGTAGACTTTCTGATGATGGCCAGTCTGACTGGTGTGAGGTAATAAGTCATTGCAGTTTTGATTCGCATTTCTCTAAAAATTAGTGATGCTGGGCATCTTTTCATGTGCCTTTTGGCCATCTGTCCTCTATAGAGAAATGTCTATTTAGATCTGCCCATTTTTTGATGGGGTCGTTTATTTTTTGATAGTGAACTGCATGAACTGCTTGTAAATTTTGGAGATTAATTCCTTGTTGGTCACATTGTTTGTAAATATTTTCTCCCATTCTGTGGGTTGTATTTTTGTTTTGTTTATGGTTTCCTTTGCTGTGCAAAAGCATTTATGTTTAATTAGGTCCCATTTGTTTATTTTTGTTTTTATTTTCATTACTCTAGGAGGTGGATCCAAGAAGATATTGCTGCAATTTATGTCAGAGTGTTCTGCCTATGTTTTCCTCTAAGAGTTTTATAGTATCCAGTGTTACATTTAGGTTTTTAATCCATTTTGAGTTTATTTTCATGTACGGTGTTAGAAAATGTTCTAATTTCATTCTTTTACATGTAGCTGTCCAGTTTTCCCAGCACTAGTTATTGAAGAGACTGTCTTCTCTTGGTTGTATATTCTTGCCTCCTTTGTCATAGATTAATTGACCTTAGGTGCATGGGTTTATTTCTGGGCTTTCTGTCCTGTTCCATTCATCTATGTCTGTCTTTGTGCCACTACCATACTGTTTGTTTGTTTGTTTTTCACATTAAGAAAACGTTTTAAATTTTATTTTATTTTTTAAATTTTTTTTATGGTTTTCAGTTCCAGTTTTAATAGCATGAATTTTTTTTAATCAGTCATCAATTTTATACACATCAGTGTATACATGTCAATCCCAATCGCCCAATTCAGCACACCACCATCACCACCCCACCGCGGTTTTCCCCCCTTGGTGTCCATACGTTTGTTCTCTACATCTGTGTCTCAACTTCTGCCCTGCAAACCGGTTCATCTGTACCATTTTTCTAGGTTCCACATACATGCATTAATATACGATATTTGTTTTTCTCTTTTTGACTTACTTCACTCTGTATGACAGTCTCTAGATCCATCCATGTCTCAACAAATGACTCAGTTTCGTTCTTTTTTATGGCTGAGTAATATTCCATTGTATATATGTACCACAACTTCTTTATCCATTCGTCTGTTGATGGGCATTTACGTTGCTTCCATGACCTGGCTATTGTAATTAGTGCTGCAATGAACATTGGGGTGCATGTGTCTTTTTTAATTATGGCGTTCTCTGGGTATATGCCCAGTAGTGGGATTGCTGGGTCATATGGTAATTCTGTTTTTAGTTTTTTAAGGAACCTCCAGATTGTTCTCCATAGTGGCTGTATCAGTTTACATTCCCACCAACAGTGCAAGAGGGTTCCCTTTTCTCCACACCCTCTCCAGCATTTGTTGTTTGTAGGTATTCTGATGTTGCCCATTCTAACTGGTGTGAGGTGATACCTCATTGTAGTTTTGATTTGCATTTCTCTAATAATTAGTGATGTTGAGCATCTTTTCATGTGCTTCTTGGCCATCTGTATGTCTTCTTTGGAGAAATGTCTATTTAGGTCTTCTGCCCATTTTTGGATTGGGTTGTTTGTTTTTTTAATATGGAGCTGCATGAGCTGTTTATATATTTTGGAGACTAATCCTTTGTCCGTTGATTCGTTTGCAAATATTTTCCCCCATTCTGAGGGTTGTCTTTTCGTCTTGTTTATGGTTTCCTTTGCTGTGAAAAAGCTTTGAAATTTCATTAGGTCCCATTTGTTTATTTTTGTTTTTATTTCCATTACTGTAGGAGGTGGATCAAAAAATATCTTGCTGTGATTTATGTCAAAGAGTGTTCTTTCTATATTTTCCTCTAAGAGTTTTATAGTGTCCGGTCTTACATTTAGGTTTCTAATCCATTTTGAGTTTATTTTTGTGTATGGTGTTATGGAGTATTCTAATTTCATTCTTTTACCTGTAGCTGTCCAGTTTTCCCAGCACCACTTATTGAAGAGACTGTCTTTTCTCCATTGTATATCTTTGCTTCCTTTGTCATAGATTAGTTGACCATAGGTGCGTGGGTTTATCTCTGGGCTTTCTATCTTGTTCCATTGATCTATGTTTCTGTTTTTGTGCCAGTACCATATTGTCTTGATTACTGTAGCTTTGTAGTATAGTCTGAAGTCAGGGAGTCTGATTCCTCCAGCTCCGTTTTTTTTCCCTCAAGACGCTTTGGCTATTCGGGGCCTTTTGTGTCTCCATACAAATTTTAAGATGATTTGTTCTAGTTCTGTAAAAAATGCCAATGGTAATTTGATAGGGATTGCATTGAATCTGTAGATTGCTTTGGGTAGTATAGTGATTTTCACAATATTGATTCTTCCAATCCAAGAAGATGGTATGTCTCTCCATCTGTTGGTATCATCTTTAATTTCTTTCATCAGTGTCTTATAGTTTTCTGCATACAGGTCTTTTGTCTTCCTAGGTACGTTTATTCCTAGGTATTTTATTCTTTTTGTTGCAATGGTAAATGGGAGTGTTTCCATAATTTCTCTTTCAGATTTTTCATCATTAGTGTATATGAATGCAAGAGATTTCTGTGCATTAATTTTGTATCCTGCAACTTTACCAAATTTATTGATTAGCTCTAGTAGTTTTCTGGTGGCATTTTTAGGATTCTCTATGTATAGTATCATGTCATCTGCAAACAGTGACAGTTTTACTTCTTCTTTTCCAATTTGTATTCCTTTTATTTCTTTTTCTTCTCTGATTGCAATGGCTAGGACTTCCAAAACTATGTTGAATAATAGTGGTGAGAGTGGACATCCTTGTCTCGTTCCTGATCTTAGAGGAAATGCTTTCAGTTTTTCACCATTGAGAATGATGTTTGCTGTGGGTTTGTCGTATATGGCCTTTATTATGTTGAGGTAGGTTCCCTCTATGCCCACTTTCTGGAGAGTTTTTATCATAAATGGGTGTTGAATTTTGTCAAAAGCTTTTTCTGCATCTATTGAGATGATCATATGGTTTTTATTCTTCAATTTGTTAATATGGTGTATCACATTGATTGATTTGCGTAATTTGAAGAATCCTTGCATCACTGGGATAAATGTCACTTGATTGTGGTGTATGATCCTTTTAATGTGTTGTTGGATTCTGTTTGCTAGTATTTTGTTGAGGATTTTTGCATCTATAATCATCAGTGATATTGGTCTGTAATTTTCTTTTTTTGTAGTATCTTTGTCTGGTTTTGGTGTCAGTGTGATGGTGGCCTCATAGAATGAGTTTGGGAGTGTTCCTTCCTCTGCAATTTTTTGGAAGAGTTTGAGAAGGATGGGTGTTAACTCTTCTCTAAATGTTTGATAGAATTCACCTGTGAAGCCATCTGGTCCTGGACTTTTGTTTGTTGGAAGATTTTTAATCACAGTTTCAATTTCATTCCTTGTGATTGGTCTATTCATATTTTCTGTTTCTTCCTGGTTCAGTCTTGGAAGGTTATACCTTTCTAAGAATTTGTCCATTTCTTCCAGGTTGTCCATTTTATTGGCATAGAGTTCCTTGTAGTAGTCTCTTAGGATGCTTTGTATTTCTGCAATGTCTGTTGTAACTTCTCCTTTTTCATTTCTAATTTTATTGATTTGAATCCTCTCCCTCTTTTTCTTGATGAGTCTGGCTAATGGCTTATCAATTTTGTTTATCTTCTCAAAGAACCAGCTTTTAGTTGTATTGATCTTTGCTATTGTTTTCTTTGTTTCTATTTAATTTATTTCTGCTCTGATCTTTATGATTTCTTTCCTTCTGCCAACTTTGCGTTTTGTCTGTTCTTCTTTCTCTAGTTCCTTTAGGTGTAAGGTTAGATTGTTTACTTGAAATTTTTCTTGTTTCTTTAGGTAAGCTTGTATAGCTATAAACTTCCCTCTTAGTACTGCTTTTGCTGCATCCCATAGGTTTTGGATCATCGTGTTTTCATTGTCATTTGTCTCTAGGTACTTTTTGACTTCCTCTTTGATTTCTTCAGTGATCTCTTGGTTATTTAGTAACATATTGTTTAGCCTCCATGTGTTTGTGCTTTCCACGTTTTTTTCCCTGTAGTTCATTTCTAATCTCATAGCGTTGTGGTCAGAAAAGATGCTTGATATGATTTCAATTTTCTTCAATTTACTGAGGCTTGATTTGTGACCCAAGATGTGATCTATCCTGGAGAATGTTCCGTGCACACTTGAGAAGAAAGTGTAATCTGCTGTTTTTGGATGGAATGTCCTATAAATATCAATGAAATCTATCTGGTCTATTGTGTCATTTAAAGCTTCTGTTTCCTTATTTATTTTCATTTTGGATGATCTGTCCATTGGGGTAAGTGAGGTGTTAAAGTCCCCCACTATGATTGTGTTACTGTCGATTTCCTCTTTTAGAGCTGTTAGCAGTTGCCTTATGTATTGAGGTGCTCCTATGTTGAGTGCATATATATTTATAATTGTTATATCTTCTTCTTGGATTGATCCCTTGATCATTATGTAGTGTCCTTCCTTGTCTCTTGTAACATCTTTATTTTAAAGTCTATTTTATCTGATATGAGTATAGCTACTCCAGCTTTCTTTTGATTTCCATTTGTGTGGAATATCTTTTTCCATCCCCTCACTTTCAGTCTGTACTTATCCCTAGGTCTGAAGTGGGTCTCTTGTAGACAGCATATATATGGGTCTTGTCTTTGTATCTGTTCAGCAAGCCTGTGTCTTTTGGTTGGAGCATTTAATCCATTCACGTTTAAGGTAATTATCGATATGTATGTTCCTATGACCATTTTCTTAATTGTTTTGGGTTTGTTTTTGTAGGTCCTTTTCTTCTCTTGTGTTTCCCAGTTAGAGAAGTTCCTTTAGCATTTGTTGTAGAGCTGGTTTGGTGGTGCTGAATTCTCTTAGCTTTTGCTTGTCTGTGAAGCTTTTGATTTCTCCATCAAATCTAAATGAGATCCTTGCTGGGTAGAGTAATCTTGGTTGTAGGTTCTTCCCTTTCATCACTTTAAGTATATCATGCCACTCCCTTCTGGCTTGCAGAGTTTTTGCTGAGAAATCAGCTGTTAACCTTATGGGAGTTCCCTTGTATGTTGTTTGTCATTTTTCCCTTGCTGCTTTCAATAATTTTTCTTTGTCTTTAATTTTTGCCAGTTTGATTACTATGTGTCATGGCATGTTTCTCCTTGGGTTTATCCTGTATGGGACTCTCTGCGCTTCCTGGACTTGGGTGGCTATTTCCTTTCCCATGTTAGGGAAGTTTTCGACTATAATCTCTTCAAATATTTTCTCTGGTCCTTTCTCTCTTCTCCTTCTGGAACCCCTATAATGCAAATGTTGTTGCGTTTAATGTTGTCCCAGAGGTCTCTTAGGCTGTCTTCATTTCTTTTCATTCTTTTTTCTTTAGTCTGTTCCGCAGCAGTGACTTCCACCATTCTGTCTTCCAGGTCACTTATCCGTTCTTCTGCCTCAGTTATTCTGCTATTGATTCCTTCTAGTGTAGTTTTCATTTCAGTTATTGTATTGGTCATCTCTGTTTGTTTGTTCTTTAATTCTTCTAGGTCTTTGTTAATCATTTCTTGCATCTTCTCAATCTTTGCCTCCATTCTTATTCCGAGGTCCTGGATCATCTTCACTATCATTATTCTGAATTCTTTTTCTGGAAGGTTGCCTATGTACACTTTATTTAGTTGGTTTTCTGGGGTTTTATCTTGTTCCTTCATCTGGTACCTAGCCCTCTGCCTTTTCATCTTGTCTGTCTTTCTGTGAATGTGGTTTTTGTTCCACAGGCTGCAGGATTGTAATTTTTCTTGCTTCTGCTGTCTGCCCTCTGGTGGTTGAGGCTATCTAAGAGGCTTGATGGGAGGCTCTGGTGGTGGGTAGAGCTGGCTGTTGCTCTGGTGGTCAGAGCTCAGTAAAACTTTAATCCACTTGACTGTTGATGGATGGGGCTGGCTTCCCTCCCTGTTGGTTGTTTTGCCTGAGGCAACCCAACACTGGAGCCTACCTGGGCTCTTTGGTGGGGCTAATGACAGACTCTGGGAGGGCTCATGCCAAGGAGTACTTCCCAGGACTTCTGCTGCCAGTGTCCTTGTCCACATGGTGAAACAGAGCCACCCCCCGCCTCTGCAGGAGACCTTCCAACACTAGGAGGTAGGTCTGGTTCAGTCTCCCCTGGGGTCACTGCTCCTTCCCCTGGGTCCCGATGCGCACACTATTTTGTGTGCGCCCTCCAAGAGTGGGGTCTCTGTTTCCCCCAGTCCTGTCGAAGTCCTGCAATCAATTCCCACTAGGCTTCAATGTCTGATTCTCTATTAATTCCTCCTCCCATTGCCAGACCCCCAGGTTGGGAAGCCTGACGTGGGGCTCAGAACCTTCACTCCAGTGGGTGGACTTCTGTGGTATAATTGTTCTCCAGTTTGTGAGTCACCCACCCAGCAGTTATGGGATTTGATTTTACTCTGATTGTGCCCCTCCTACCATCTCATTGTGGCTTCTCCTTTGTCTTTGGATGTGGGGTATCTTTTTTGGTGAGTTCCAGTGTCTTCCTGTCAATGATTGTCCAGCAGCTAGTTGTGATTCTGGTGGTCTCGCAAGAGGGAGTGAGAGCATGTCCTTCTACTCCGCCATCTTGGTTCCTCCTCCCTACCATACTGTTTTGATTACTGTAGCTTTATTGTGTGGTCTGAAGTCAGGGAGCCTGATTCCTCCAGCTCTGTTTTTCTTTCTTAAGATTGTTTGGCTATCCAAGGTCTTTTGTGTTTCCATACAAATTTTAAGATTTTTTTGTTCTAGATCTGCAAATAATGCCATTGGGAATTTGATAGGTGTTGCATTGAATCTGTAGATTATCTTGGGTAGTATAGTCATTTTGACAATCTTGATCCTTCCAATCCAAGAACATGGTACAATATATCTTTCCATCTGTTTGTGTTGTCTTTGATTTCTTTCATCAGCGTCTTGTAGTTTCCAGAGTACAGGCCTTTTGCCTCATTAGGTAATTTTATTCCTAGGTATTTATTCTTTTTGATGTGGTGGTAAATGGGATTGTTTCCTTAATTTATCATTCTTATCTTTTGTTGTTAGTGTATAGGAATGCATCAGATTTCTGTGTATTAATTTTTTTTAACATCTTTATTGGAGTATAATTGCTTTACAATGGTGTGTTAGTTTCTGCTTTATAACAAAGTGAATCAGTTATACATATACATATGTTCCCATATCTCTTCCCTTTTGCGTCTCCCTCCTTCCCACCCTCCCTATCCCACCCCTCTAGGTGGTCATGAAGCACCGAGCTGATCTCCCTGTGCTATGTGGCTGCTTCCCACTAGCTATCTATTTTTGTGTATTAATTTTGTATCCTGCAAATTTACCAAATTCACTGATGAGCTCTAGTAGTTTTCTGGCAGCATCTTTAGAATTTCTATGTATGGTATCATGTCATCTGCAAACAGTGACAGTTTTACTACTCCTTTTCCAGTTTGGATTCCTTTTATTTCTTTTTCTTCTCTGATTGTCATGGCTAGGACTTCCAAAACTATGTTGAATAAAAGTGGCAAGAGCGGGCATCCTTTTCTTGTTCCTGATCGAGGAACAGTAGACAGTCTTTTCCACTTTGCTTTGTAGACAGTTATCATTGTCACAGTACATATTATTTTCCTAGCCATCAAACTACTCACGACATAGATCACTGCTTGCTTTAAGCCTACTGCTAAAAGCATATATACAATGTTTGTGTGACAATCAGTGTAATTGATAAAATGTATAGCCTACAAAATATCCCCATTAGCATACCTCTGTGCTTGTTCAGTATACCTGATTATTTCCCACCCCCCCCAACGTGGATAAGTAGGCCAATCTCTATCTCTCTCTCTCTCTCTCTCCCCCCCCATATATATATTATATATATATATATATATATATATGTAAACCAATAAAAGAAGGCTTAGCACTGAGGACCATGAAGAACCCAGGGAAGGCGGCAACCACCCTGGCAGTGAAGAACAAATATTTTGATCATCAGTGCTTTCTATTGAAAGATTTATGTTCAAAAGAGGGAAGTGATAGAAGATATTTTCACATAGTGAGGAATGGGGAAGTCATTCTGGCTTATACATGATCTAACTTGAATTTTATACTAACTAAAACAGCCTATTTGTAGCCTATCAAACATTATACACCTGCTTTAATTAGTAAAGAAAAGGGTTCATTGACCATAAGTTAAAAAAATAAAGATTAAAATGTCTCCCTTCCTGGGATGCCAATGCTGGTATTCCTTCAATGATTAGACTCCCTGCTCAGTGCTAAGTGCATACTGACTTGATGTATACATGCTGGGGTTTTTTGTTTTTTTGTTTTTTTTGTTTTTGAAGGTTGAAGGAAGGTATCCTTGACTTGTTTGATGTTCTTTGTTCTGATAAGATATAAAATAATGCTAAAAAGAACCATGCTTCTCCAGAGCAGTTCCTCAGAGTTATCTGAGAGGCTGCCTCCCAGGCTATAGTCCTCAGCTTGGCTCAAATAAAACTCTTCTATTACTATTATACATCTTTTATTGATTGTTTTCATTGTCAGATCTTTCACAAGGACAGAAACTTGCTCCCTGACAGAAGGGAAGTTCTAGCTAGGGTTACAGTTCCCACTACCAAGAGACAATTATGGGGATTCCTGGGAATGACTGGGTTCTGCTGCATTTGGATACCCAACTTTGGATTCATAGCAAAACCCCTTTGTGAAGCTCTTAACTGGACTGGGGGAATGCCATAAGGAATTCCAGGTTATCAAACAAAAAGTGCCCTGGTTTTAGGTCTTCCAGATATCAGAAAGCTTTCTGACTTATTTATGAGACACAAGGAGTCAGCCTTGGAGTTCTAAGTCAGAACCTGGGCAGCATAAGGAGACCTGTTGCATATTTCTCAAAGCCAGTAGATAGAGTCACTAAGGAATGGCCAGTCTGCCTGTGTACTCCCCTCACTGTGTACTCCCTCCCCCGGCCCCCACACTAGAACAGAAGAGAGGATATAGGTTAACTTCAGGAAGATTGAGAAAATACTAGGCTTATATTATTGGATAATTCTACTGTTACTCTGAAAGCAGTCTTTATCTTGAATCCTACCACTTTACTCCCGATGAATACTAAATCATGCCTATGCATGATTGTATTCAGATAATTCAGATAATTGAACAGATCTATTCCAGCCATTCTGACCTGACAGACTGGCCATTGAAGGGCCCTTTTCTAGACCTTGAGATGTTCACAGATGGAGAAGCTTTATGGACCAGAGATGACACAAGTCTGAGTAGATGGTAGTGACTCATCAAAAGACACTGGAAGCAGAAGCTGTTCCACCAAGTACCTCTGTACAAAAGGTGGAGCTTATAGCCCTGATGAGATCCCTCTATCTAGGTAAGGATAAAAGTAATTATTTTCACTGATTCCAAATATGCATTCTTGGTGGTCCATGCCCATGGGGCCATTTGGAGAAGGAGAGCTGTTAACTGCAGAGAAGAAGGAAGTTAAACATGCCAAAGAAATTTTAAACTTATTAGAAGCTTTCATGGAGCCAAAAGAATTGCCATTGTCCACTGTCTAGGACATCAGAAATTGACTGCTTGAGGGAAGAATCTAGCAGATCAAGTGGCAAAGCTAGCAGCCAGGACAAAAACACATAGATCCCTGATGTGAATTTGACAAGATGCTATCCAGAGTATTCTCCTGAAGACCTACATAGTACCAATGAATGCGGATTTGATTGGAGTCCTGGCCATTCTCAGGATGCTGACTATAGGTGCACAAGGAAAGGTGGATTTATAATAGACGAGGCAAGGTCCTCATACGCAAACAGCTTGTGGAAGATGTAATAAACTACATACACCAGAGTACCACTATGGTAGAGAGGCCACCCTCCAGTGGATTCAGAAGTTCCTTATAGTGCCGCCCTCCAGTGGATTCAGAAGTTCGTTGTAGGACCAAATATGCAAAGGACAATTCAAAAGGTGATACAGATATGCATCGTATGTGCTAAAAATAATCCTAAAACTGGGCCACTGCCAATTGTCAAAGGAGTTCAGACTCTAGGTGCTGGACTCAAGCAAATACTGTCAGGTTGATGTCAGTGTGATGCCACGAGCCACTGGAAACCTTGGGTATTTACCAGTATTTGTGGACACTTTTGCTTGTTGGGGTAGAAGCATTTCCTTGCTGGTCTGAAAAAGCTTGTGAGGTTGTTAACACCCTACTGAAGGAAATAATTCCAAGGTTTGGGTTACCTGTACCCATTCAGAGTGACAATGGAGGGGGTCTTCATAGCAAGAATAACTCAAGTATCAGGAGCCTTCATCGGAAATTACATGCTTCTTTGTGACCCCAATCTACCAGAAAAAATGAAAAAGATGAATCGTACTCTTAAAAATACTGTAGCTAAAATTTATCAGACTAATCCTGGAATAAGGCTTTACCAGTTGCCCTGCTTCAAGTGAGGGTAACCCATAAAAGCAGGCTCCAATTGAGCCCCTACGAAATGTTGTATGGGAGACACTTCTATGTTCCAGAAATGGTTTAGGAGATCTGGAAGGAACTCGAAGTAAGGAACTAGACACTGTCAAGTATGTACAATTATTGGGAGCTACTCTGATATAAATAAGTTTGCTTCTAGAAGGTTAATGTTTCCCACAGATGTTCCCCTCTGCCACTTCTGTCCTAGAAACTGGGTCCTGCTGAAATCTTGGAAGAATAAACATCCAGAAAACCAGCTTCATCCTTGCAGGACTGGACCTTATGAAGTGCTACTCTTGATCCATTCTTGGTGAAGATGAAGGGAATTAAGCCATGGATCCATCACACTCAAGTTTAGCCAGTCCTGCAGAGATAACGGAGACACCCATCCTATCTCCAGGAACGCAACAAGAAAGGGAAACCACACTGCAGAAGGGAACCGGGATTGAGATCAACCAAACCTTGGCTGATTTTGCACCCCTGATACTGGCTTTCCTGCGTGGAAAAGTGAAGCCCTAATGCTCTTAAATGCTTTCCAGGAGTTGAAGGGGATTGCTGCAGTGGTGACTGGTAAAATAAAACTCTTTAGAAAGCAATCTAAATAACTTGTTATGTTACCAGAATGACTGTTCTTTTTTGTTATGCTTTCTTTTTGTTTCCAACCTCCCAGGCTTGGAAAGACAATTCAGTGATTAGGATTTCTCAAACTTTGGTCAAAGCAGCTAATCTCTCTAGCTGTTGGGTAAGTCATCCAAAACTTTTTTCTGTATTTGATCTTGTTGCCCTTTTGGTTGTGCTGTGATCAGCTTCTTGACTGTCCCTAACTTCACTGTGATTTATGATAGAAAGCCCTCAGATATAACATACCAGGTTAGGTTAATAAGAGAATTTCCTGCCTCCTGCTTTTTCTTGACTAGGCCAAAATTGGGTCTTCTCCTCATATCCTCAGATTAAAAATGAAATGACCCTGGCATCTACCTCTGTCAAAGTTCTACTTGGTCAAAATACCGTAGAAACTGTACTTATTTTTCGCAGCTTATGTCCCTTCCATATTTAACACCTAAGTGTTTCAGCCAAACTGATAGTGATCGAGACACTCTAATATGCAAAAAGGTAAAACATACTCTCAAGGGTCACCCACACCTCTGCTGATTTTCAAATTAAACGATTCCTTCTGGATGTAGCCTTACACCTATCCCTGGCTTGACCGTGTCCTAGACAAAATTCCTAAAAATAAGAGCCTAAGTTTTAACAATTTGTCTGGCATTCTGGGTGCCCCCTCATGGTACATCTTTGTCTGCAGTTTTGATGATCAGTCTTGGGCCTGTGAGTGCCTCAACATCTGGTGCATAGGTGGTATTTGTTTATTGGGATACTTCGTCACTCCCTTTTCTATCCACAATCCAAATGAGACCCAACATTGGACAGTTCTTTAAAATTGTTCTCTAGAATAAAAAAGACCACCTATTTCCCTGGATATCAAGAAGATAGGTTTTGGTACATATTCAGTAGAGCACTTTCACCATGGTGGGGAGTTGGATCACATGAGCACATGATTAGAAACCTTTCAGCTACCCTACAGGGAGTAAGCCAATGAAAGTGCCTTATCTATGACTAGCCTATGGAAGGAAATGGACTCGTTAGCCAAAATAGTCCTAGATAACCATATAGCTCTAGATGTTGTACTGGCAAGACAGGGTGGGATTTGTGCTATTGCTAATATCTCTTGTTGTGAATATATTAATGCTCTGTTGAAAGAGAAACCCATATAGACAAAATTAGGCAACAGGCTACATGGCTACAACAAGTATTCCTGGAAGTACTGGATCCAGACTGATTTTTAGGACTAGTTTCCTGGATTCTCCAAGAGATTAGACCTATTCTTCAGGGACTATTAAGAAATGGGTTTTCTATACATCTTATCCTCTTATTTTGGTTTTTAGTTATAAATTGTGCTCTTAAATGGTGTACCAAGACTGTTAAGGTATAAAAATTCTAATTATGCAAAATGTTAACTTGAAACCAGGAACAAAAGGTTTTCTGATGAATGCTAACCATTGTTAGGTCTGCACTCCTTATCAACAAGAAGTAGCCAGAGTGGTCATTGCCCCTCTTCCCTCAAGATTAAGGAATGATCAAAATATGCCAGGACTGAAACCAAGGGTACTCATTAGTTAAATCCACTTCACCTGTAACCTGCCTTTACTAATCAAGGTCATTTTAATTGTTCCTACAAAAGACTTGCATGTCCTCCAAGTGGCATGTAGCCTAAACCATGAGATGTTTTTCCAAATTGTTCTCAAGAAGCTCTGCATCAGCTGTGTCTAGTTCAGCTGAGCTGTTTAAAACTGGATGGGACCACCAACCCTTCAACTGGGCATGTGTGTGTCCACCTGGTGACCTTTTGAATGTACAGATGCCTGTAGCTTCATGACACTGGCACAGAGTGATGATTATCATACCTTTTTACAATCACTGCTCCCTGTGCCTTTATTCTTCATCCCACAAATACCCTAAGCCCCTTGCCTTTGGGGAGACATATTTGAGAGTTGTTCTGCAGTCTCCTTGCTTGGTTGCCTTGCAAATACATCCTTTCTTTGCTGCAAATCTCAGCATCTCAGTGTTTTGGACTGCCTGTGGATCAGGCAAAATGAACCTGGGTCGGTAACGTATTCAGCGAAGGCAAGTCCATGAAAGAAGTCTAGATGGACCTTTTGCCCATGGCTCACTGGTCCCTTGCAGGTACTGAGAACCTGTGGACAAGTCCGAGCCCCTGCCTCATCTGTTAGTTCAGGGACCGTCCCTGGATTTCTCTGGTGGGTGCTGCCGACCTTCAATGCTTTGTTTAGTTTTGCAGCGGAGAAACAAGTTGTTTTGGGGTTTGGGTTTGGAAGATGTCTTTTGGGTGAGTAACCTTGACAAAGAAACACACCTGTGCCTAGGTGGTCTTTGCAATCCTGACCAGATGGTGGGTTGGAGGCCCACCTGGCGGGATTTTGGCAGACAGTATAAAAGGTTACAGCTGCTGAGGTACTCACTATCTGTGTTAAAGGCCTGCGGCTCTGTTTTTTGGTTTTGTTTTGGTCTGTTTGGACATGTCCATTTATGTCTGAGTGTCTTTATTATTAAGAAGTGGCTACTGGAGATTGAGCTTCTTGGTGACTGTAGCAAGGACCCTCAGAAAGATTTCATTGCTGCAACCCCCGGAAAGAAAAGCCCCTTCAAAATGGGAAACATTAATTCAATTCCCTTTTGCAGCCCTCCAGGCTGCATTCTCCAAAATTGGGGAACTTTCAGTTATGAATTTGGGGAAAAGAAAAAGATGGTATTTTTTGGTAACACTGTATGGCAACCATATCGTTTAGATTCTGGAGCAAAATGGTCTGAAAATTAATCCTTAAATTACAATACAATGTTTCAACTAGACTTATTTTGTAAATGGGAAGAAAAATGCGATGAAATACCTTATGTAGAGTCTTGTGTTTATTGTAACAGAAAAAACCCGTGCAAATAAAATAAGATTGTTCCAATAGGAAGGAAAGGCAAAGAAACCTGTTTGGCTTGATTCTAAGGAAAAGGAGGATGACTTGCTATTAATTCAGCTGAACACTGACTGCTCTCCCTCCACCTTTACATGATGCTGCCACTGCTCCTTTGCTGCCAGCGCCTGAGCCACAGCCTCAGGCTTGCCCTGCCCACCAACCCACCCCTTGTCTTTGAGGATGGAGAAATAGGAATGGTCTCCCCCTCTCACACCAGCCAGGGTACTCAATTTGGCCAGGAAGCTACCCTAACTCAGGTGGGACGGTATCCATTAAGTCAAGTCCCCATTGGGGGTATGAATGCTGAGATTGGGCAGCCGATGGGATTGATCTGGGTCCACTCCCTGTTTTCAACTTCAGATTTATGGATTTATTTAATTAAAAACAGTATGACAACTTAGATGACCCAAAGAGAATGTAAAATCTTTTCTCATTTTTTTTTTTGTTGCAACACACAACCCAACCTGGGCAGATGTTCAAAATGTATTAAGTACCCTCTTCACTTCAGAAGAATGTAGAATGCTGCTGGATAAAGCTAGGAAGGAGGTAGATGGGCTTCCTACAGAAACACCTGGCAACCCACTACTGGCTGCTGCAAGAGTAGCTATGCCAACAGTGAGTCCTAATTGGGATGTAAATGGAGGGGAGAGGCCAAAACTTGACCATTATGGAGACTGCACTCTTGTGGGATTGTGAAGAGGGGTACCAAACAAAGAAGCCTTAATAAAGTGCAGGAGGTAAAACAGAAACCCTGAATGAAGATCCTTCAGAATTTCTAGATAGGGTCTTTAATGCCTGTAGGCAATATACAGATCTAGACCCTGAAGCCCAGAGAATTTATAGATAGTTAATGATTATTAGTCAGAGAGCCCCAGATACACAGAAGAACATGCAAAAGATGGAAGGGACTTTTGGACTGCCTATGTCTCAACTTGTTAAAATTGCCTTCAAAATTTTTAATGGCAGGAACCAGGTTCAGGAGAAAAGGAACAATGGAGAATGAAAGAGACTGCTCTGCTGGCAGCTGCCTTGACATAGTGATGAGCCAGACCAAATTGAAGACTCCCACAAGGAACTCAGCAAAAGGTAGGCCCTAAGCCCCAAACTTCAACTCAAACGGGATACCCGATAGTGAAACCCTGCCAATGTTGTGTATATTGTGAACAGGAGGAACACTGGAAAAGAGACGGTCTCCAGGCTCCCCATGCCTCAGACCACCGTGCTTTATTCTTTACCCCATAAATACTCGGAGCCCCTTGCATTCCAGGAGGTGGATTTGAGATTTGTTCTCCCATCTCCTTGCTTGACTGTCTCTCTTTGCCACAAACCTGGGTGTCTCAGCATTTTGACTTGGTGAGAGCCAAGTAAAACGAACCTGGGTTGATACCATTTAGGGAAATCTGAGTCCTATGACTGTAAATGTTTTGTCCTAAATTAGGAAGCTATTTTCCCTGAGAAATGTCTTATCAGATTGTAATTTATTCTTGCACTTTGCGGATACCTTCTTATACTTTTTCTTGTAGTTGCAATTACCCATTACTTTGATACTGATTCATGACAGCCATCTTTACTTTCTTCTTTTCTTTCCTCTCTTTTTTAAAAAAAATTATTTTTTATATCAGAGTATATTTATTATTATTTATTTATTATTTATTTTTGGCTGTGTTGGGTCTTCGTTTCTGTGCGAGGACTTTCTGTAGTTGTGGCGAGCGGGGGCCACTCTTCATCGCGGTGCGCGGGCCTCTCACTGTCGCGGCCTCTCTTGTTGCGGAGCACAGGCTCCAGATGTGCAAGCTCAGCAGTTGTGGTTCAGGGCTTAGTTGCCCCGCGGCATGTGGGATCTTCCCAGACCAGGGCTCGAACCCATGTGCCCTGCATTGGCAGGCAGACTCTCAACCACTGCGCCACCAGGGAAGCCCTATATCAGAGTATATTTGATTTACAATGTTGTGTTAGTTTCAGGTGTACAGCAAAGTGATTTAGTTATACATACACATAAATCTGTTTTTTCAGATTCTTTTCCCATAAAGGTTATTACAGAGTATTGAATATACTTCCCTGTGCTGTACAGTAGGTCCTTGTTATTATCTATTTTATATTTAGTAGTGTGGATATGTTAATCCCAACCTCCTTATTTATCCCCCCACCACCTTTCCCCTTTGGTAACCATAAGTTTGTTTTCTAAGTCTGTGAGTTTGTTTCTGTTTTGTAAATGAGTTTATTTGTACCATTTTTTTAAAGATTCCACATATAAGGGATATCATGTGATATTTGTCTTCCTCTGTATGGCTTACTTCACTTAGTATAATAATTTCTGGTTCCATCCATGTTGCTGCAAATGGCATTATTTCATTCTTTTTTTATGGCTGAGTAATAATCCATTGAATATATGTGCCACATCTTCTTTATCCATTCATCTGTCAGTGGACATTTAGGTTGCTTCCATGTGTTCGCTATTGTAAGTAGTGCCGCAATGAACATTGGGGTGCATGTATCTTTCTGAAGTATGGTTTTCTCCAGATGTACACCCAGGAGTGGGATTGCTGGATCAGATGTTACCTCTATTTTTAGTTTTTTAAGGAACCTCCATACTGTTCTCCATAGTGACTGTACCAATTTACATTCCCATCAACAGTGTAGGAGGGTCCCTTTTCTCCACACCCTTTCCAGTATTTATTGTTTGTAGACTTTTGGATGGCCATGCTGACCGGTGTGAGGTGATACCTCATTGTAGTTTTGATTTGCATTTCTCTAATAATTAGCGACATTGAACATTTTTTCATGTGCTTTTTGGCCATCTGTATGTCTTCTTTGGAGAAATGTCTATTTAGATCTTCTGCCCATTTTTTGATTGGGTTGTTTTTTTGATATTGAGCTGTATGAGATGTTTGTGTATTTTGGAGATTAATCCCTTGTCAGTTGCATCATTTGCAAATATTCTGTGGGTTGTATTTTTGTTTTGTTTATGGTTTCCTTTGCTGTGCAAAGCTTTTAAGTTTAATTAGGTCCCATTTGTTTATTTTTCTTTTTATTTCCATTACTCTAACAGGTGGATACAAAAAGATCTTGCTGCAATTTATGTCAGAGAGTGTTCTACCTATGTTTTCTTCTAAGAGTTTTATAGTATCTGATCTTACATTTAGGTCTTTAATCCATTTTGAGTTTATTTTTGTGTATGGTGTTAGAGAATGTTCTAATTTCATTCTTTTATGTGTAGCTGTTCAGTTTTCCCAGCACCACTTATTGAAGAGATTGTCTTTTCTCCATTGTATAGTCTTGCCTCCTTTGTTGTGGATTAATTGGCCATAGGTGTGTGGGTTTATTTCTGGGCTTTCTATCCTGTTCCATTGATCTATAAGTCTGTCTTTGTGCCAGTACCATAGTGTCTTGATTACTGTAGCTTTATAGTATAGTCTGAAGCTGGGGGGCTGATTCCTCTAGCTCCGTTTTTCTTTCTCAAGATTGTTTTGGCTATTCATGGGTCTTTTGTGTTTCCATACAAATTTTAAGATTTTTTATTCTAGATCTGCAAAAAATGCCATTGGTAATTTGATAGGGATTGCATTTAATCTATCACCCTGGGTAGCATAGTCATTTTGACAATATTGATTCTTCCAGTCCAAGAACACAGTATATCTTTCCATCTGTTGTGTCATCTTCAGTTTCTTCCATCAATGACTTATAGTTTTCAGAGTACAGGTCTTTTGCCTCCTTAGGTAAGTTTATTCCTAGGTATTGTATTCTTTTTGATGCAATGGTAAATGTGATTGTTTCCTTAATTTCTCTTTCTAATCTTTTATTGTTAGTGTGTAGAAATGCAGCAAATTTCCATGTATTAATTTTGTATCCTGCAACTTTACTGAATTCATTGATTAGCCTTAGTAGTTTTCTGGTAGCATCTTTAGAATTTTCTATGTACCTTATCATGTCATCTGCAAAGTGACAGTTTTGCTTCTTCTTTTCCAATTTGGATTCCTTTTATTTCTTTTTCTTCTCTGATTGCTGTGGCTAGGACTTCCAAACCTACATTGAATAAAACTGGTGAGAGTGGACATCCTTGTTTTGCTCCTGATCTTAGAGGAAATGCTTTGTGTTTCACCATTGAGAATGATGTTAACTGTGGGTTTGTCATATATGGCCTTTACTAAGTTGAGATAGGTTACCTCTAGGCCCACTTTCTGGAGAGTTTTTGTCATAAATGGGTGTTGGATTTTGTCAAAAGATTTTTCTGCATTTATTGAGATGATCATATGGTTTTTATTCTTCAGGTTCTTAATGTGGTGTATCACACTGATTGATTTGCAAATATTGAAGAATATTTGCATCCCTGTGATAAACCCCACCTGATCATGGTTTATGGTCCATAATGTATTGTTAGATTTAGTTTGCTAGTATTTTGTTGAGGATTTTTGCATCTGTGTTCATCAGTGATATTGGCCTGTAATTTCCTTTTTGTGTGTGTGGTATCTTTGTCTGGTTTTGGTGTCAGGGTGATGGTGGCCTCATAGAATGAGTTTGGGAGCATTCCTTCCTCTGCAGTCTTTTGAAATACTTTCAGAAAGATAGGTGCTAACTCTTCTTTAAATGTTTGCTAGAATTCATATGTGAAGCCATCTTGTTCTGGACTTTTTGGGGGAGTTTTTAAATCACAGTTTCAATTTCAGTGCTTGTGATTGGCCTGTTCATATTTTCTATTTCTTCCTGGTACAGTTTTGGGAGAATTACACCTTTCTAAGAATTTGTCCATTTCTTCTAGATTGTTCATTTTATTGGCATATAGTTGCTTGTAGTAATCTTTTATGATCTTTTGTATTTCTGTGGTGTCCGTTGTAACTTCTCCTTTTTCATTTCTACTTTTATTGATTTGAGCCCTTTCCCTGTTTTTCTTGATGAGTCTGGCTAAAGGTTTATCAATTTTGTTTATCTTTTCAAAGAACCAGCTTTTCGTTTCACTGATAGTTTCTATTGTTTTCTTCATCTCTATTTCATTTATTTCTCCTCTGATCTTTATGATTTCTTTCCTTCTGCTAACTTTGGGTTTTGTTTGTTCTTCTTTCTCTAGTTGCTTTAGGTGTAAGGTTAGGCTGTTTGAGATTTCTTTTTTCCTGAGGTAAGATTGAATTGCTATAAACTTCACTCTTAGAACTACTTTTGCTGTGTCCCATAGGTTTTGGATCTTCGTGTTTTTGTTTTCATTTATTCCTCGGAATTTTTTGATTTCCTCTTCGATTTCTTCAGTGATCCATTGGTTGTTTAGTAGCATATTGTTTAGCCTCCCTGTGTTTGTTTTTTACAGTTTTTTTCCTTGTAGTTGATTTCTAATCTCATAGTGTTGTGGTCGAAAAGATGCTTGACATGATTTCAATTTTTTAAAATTTACCGACGCTTGATTTGTGACCCAAGGTGTGATCTATTCCTGAGAAGGAAGTGTATTCTGCTGCTTTCAGATGAAATGCTCTATAAATATCAATTAAGTCCATCTGATCTAATGTGTCATTTAAGGCGTGTGTTTTCTTATTGACTTTCTGTCTGGATGATCTGCCCACTGATGTAAATGGGGTGTTAAAGCCCCTCTCTATTATTGTGTTACTGTCAGTTTCTCCTTTTACGGCTGTTAGCATTTGCCTTATGTATTTAGGTGCTCCTATGTTGGGTGCATAAATATTTACAGTTGTTATATCTTCTTCTTGATTGATTCCTTGATCATTATGTAGTGTCCTTCCTTGTCTTTTGTAATAGTCTTTATTTTAAAGTCTATTTTGTCTGATAGGAGTATTGCTACTCCAGCTTTCTTTTGATTTCCATTTGCATGGGATACATTTTTCTATCCCCTCACTTTCAGTCTGTATGTGTCCCGAGATCTGAAGTGGGTCTCTTGTAGACAGCATATATATGGGTCTTGTTTTCCTATCCATTTAGCCAGTCTATGTCTTTTGGTTGGAGCATTTAATCCATTTACATTTAAGGTAATTATTGATATGTATGTTCTTATTGCCATTTTGTTATTGTTTTGGGATTGTTTTCATAGGTCTTTTTTCTTCCCTTCCTCTTTTGTTCTCTTCTCTTGTGATTTGATGACTGTCTTTAATGTTGTGTTTGGATTCCTGTTTCTTCTTTGTGTGTATATCTATTGTAGATTTTTGGTTTGCAGTTACCGTGAGATTTTGATATAGCAGTCTATACAGTAAGTCCCCTACAACCTTCAAGTTGAGAACTTTCAAAGATGCAAATGTGCGTTCATGTCTCCAGTCATGTAAGTTAGTTCACATGTCTGTTGTACATTGTCACGTGCATGCGTCCTCTACAAGTGCTTGTGCTTTTGTGTATTTTATAGTCCTATAGCATTTGTTGTAAAGCTGGTTTGGTGGTGCTGAATTCTCTTAGCTTTTGCTTGTCTGTAACGGTTTTAATTTCTCTGTTGAATCTGAATGAGATCCTTGCTGGGTAGAGTAATCTTGGTTGTAGGTTCTTCCCTTTCATCACCTTAAATATATCATGCCACTCCCTTCTGGCCTGCAGAGTTTCTGCTGAAAAATCAGCTGATAGCCTTATGGGGATTCCCTTGTATGATATTTGTTGCTTTTCCTTTGTTGCTTTCAATATTTTCTCCTTGTCTTTAATTTTTGTCAGTTAGATTAATAAGTGTCATGGTTGTTCCTCCTTGGGTTTATCCTTTATGTGACTCTCTGCGCTTCCTGGACTTGGGTGACTGTTTCCTTTCCCATGTTAGGAAGTTTTCAGCTATTATCTCATCAAATATTTTTTCAGACCCTTTCTGTCTTCTCTTTCTGGGACCCTTGTAATGGGAATGTTGGTGTGATTAATGTTATCCCAGAGGTCTCTTAAGCTGTCCTCATTTCTTTTCATTCTTTTTTCTTTATTCTGTTCTGTGGCAGTGATTTCCACCATTTTGTCTTCCAGCTCACTTATCCATTCTTCTACCTCATTTATTCTGCCATTGATTCCTTCTAGTGTATTTTTCATTTCAGTTATTGTATTGTTCATCTGCTTGTCCTTTAAATTTTCTAGGTCTTTGTTAAACATTTCTTGTATCTTCTCAATCTGTGTCTCCATTTTTTTTCTGAGATCTTGAATCATCTTTAACTATCATAACTCTGAGTTCTTTTTCATGTAGATTGCCTATCTCTGCTTCACTTTGTTGTTCTTCTGGAGTTTTTAATCTTGTTCCTTTGTCTGTAGTATATTCCTCTGCCATGTCATTTTGTCTAACTTTCTGTGTTTGTGGTCCCATAGGCTTCAGGATTGTAGTTCCTCTTTCTTCTGGTGTCTGCTCCCTGGTGCGTGAGGCTAGTCTGAGTCTTGTGCAGGCTTTCTGGTGGAAGGGACTGGTGCCTGCCCACTGGTGGGTGGAGCTGGGTCTTGTCCCTCTGGTGGGCAGGGCCATGTCAGAGGATGTATTTAGTGCTGGCTGTGGCCTCAGGAAAGCTTTAAGCTGCCTGTCTGCTGATCGGTGGGGATGTTTTCCTGCCCTGTTGGTTGTCTGGCCTGTGGTGTCCCAGCACTGGAGCCTTTGGACTGTTGGGTGGGGTTAGGTCTTGGTGTCAAATTGGTGGCCTCCAGGACAGCTCACTCAGTGAGTACTCAGTAACTCCACCACCAGTGCTCTTGTCCCTGCAGTGAGCCACAGCCACCCCCAACTCCCCACGAGACCCTTCAAGACCAGCAGGTAGGTCTGTCCCAGGCTCCTATGAAGTCACTGCTTTTTCCCCTGGGTCCCAGTGTACATGAGACCTTGTGTGCGCCCTCCAAGAGTGGTGCTTCTGTTTCCCCCAGTCCTGTGGAGTTCCTGCTGGTCTTCAAAGCCAAATGCTCTCGGGGCCCCTCCTCCTGATACCAGACCCCCAGATTGGGGAGCCTGATGTGGGGCTCGGAACTCTCACTCCTGTGAGAGAACTTCTGTGATATAATTATTTTCCAGTTTGTGGGTCACCCACCTGGCAGGTAAGGGATTTGATTGTATCGTAAATGTACCCCTCCTCCCCTACCATCTCACTGTGACTTCTTCTTTGTCTTTGGAAGAATATCTTTTTTGGTAGGTTCCAGTCCTTTTTTGTTGGTGGTGGTTCAGCAGTTAGTTTTGATTTTGGTGTCTTCATGAGAAGAGGTGAGCTCAGGTCCTTCTACTCTACCATCTTGTCCCAAAATTGACCAGAATCTTTACTTCCTTCTTGCCAAAGATTTGAGTAGTAAATCATAGGTGTTCTAGTACATATTTAAATCATTCTCATTTGAGAGTCGAAGAGATGATTAGAAAGTGTTTTAGTGCTGCACTTATTAGAGCAATTCCTAAACCCATGGTTATGGTTTGTCCCCACAAGGAGGGGCATATGGCATTGACAGGCATGTTAACTGTCTTCTTGTATTGTTGACCCAACTGAAATGTTCATGAACCTCATTTTTTACATTTAGAGTTATTTTTGCTAATATGAGAACATTAAGATTTACCAGGAGAATTCAAATACATGTTAGAGTAAGAAAATTAGTCCTTTGTGTGTGAAAACACTAAAGCTAAACTATGGTATTCCTTTGAACCTATAAACATTTTTATTAGAGACATGATGAAATCATGCAAAACAACATTGATACTTAAGGGTTTGGTTTGCTGGATTTGTACTTAGTACTCATTTCAACAAATATTGCAGAGTTGAAGAATGTAAATTCAAATTGCATAGGCTTAAATTGGATAGCCAGGTCTAGTTTTGGAGCAATGTTTCATTTTTATGCCAAAAGCATAGAATGTTACTAACTGCTAGTATTTTAAGGTACAGAGAACAGTTCTGTGGATGGACAGAGGAAGAGACCCCTTACTCAGGCAGCTGGAAAATACATATATTAGCATATTGGGTTAAATAAAATGGACTAGAAGGTACTTACTACATGCCTGTCTCTTCACGGCTAATAAATTAGGAGCACGGCCACACGGCCACAGAATCCCAATCTTGAGACTTGGAGGACAATTCGGCATTAAAAGTAAAATTGTGTAACTACTGAAAAGAGCTAAAATAATCGTATATATTATAAAAAATTTTTTCCAGGGCTGTGAAACAAAACTTAACTTGAACTGTAACTTCTATTTTGTCTGTGTATCTTCATTACATATATAGGCATCTCCTGCTTAATGTTAGTAATCTGTGAAAATGAAAGGTTCTGTGTGAAAATGCTAAAAGAATTTATGATTCACTGCAGCTAAAATCCCCCAATCACTTTCCTAGAAATACAATTAAAACACAATAAAATGATGCTGGAATGTAATATGCTTAAAACACCTCTTCTTGATCATCAGTGAGGTTTCCTTAGTGTGCAGTAGTCTTTTCTGTTGTGATTGCTTACTCACATGGATTCCTTCTCTACAATTTGACACTTGCTCAATCTTATTTGTGACTCCATATCACTGGGAGAAAACAAGAGCTAGTTGGCCATGGGAAACACTGTGGAAATGCATTCAGGACCAGCACAGGAGCTAGTGGCTGGTCATACTAAATATGATGTGCCGGGCTTCTCAGTGTCAGTGATGTCCCAGTGCACATCCACTTGGTTGATAGTGTTTGTGCTCTTCAAACATCTGTGATTCCAACTATTATATTTGGAATATAACTCAAGACTGTGCCAACATCATTTAAAATGCTGAATTGAATTGTGGGGATATGAATCTTTACTATATAAACATTAGTGGAAAAATGTTGAGATAGGTACATTCTATGACACTGGGATATTGTTTTAGCTTTCTAGTGCTGCTGCAACAAATTACCACAAACTTAAGCGGCTTCAAACAACACACATTTGTTATCTTACAGTGATGTAGGTTAGAGGTTGACACAAGCTTCACTAGACTAAAATCAAGGTGTCCACAGTGTTGCATTCTGGAGGCGCTAGGCAAGAATAACCACACCTTGCCTTTTCCAGCTGATTGAGACTATCCACATTTCTTGGCTCCTGCTGTCTCCCCTTTTCTCCATCTTCAAAGCCACCAGTGGCAGGCAGTCTCATGTCACATCTGACTTCTTCTGTAGTCACACATCCCCCTGACTCTCCTCTCCTGCTGCCTTTTCCTTCTACACTTGCAGTTACAGGGGGCCCATCTGGATAATTTCTATTTTAAAGCCAGCTAATTACCAACCTTAATTCCCCTTTGACATATACGGTAACATTCACAGGCTCTAGGGATTAGGACATGGACATTTTATCTATCTATCTATCTATCTGAAGTATAATTGATTTACAATGTTGTGCTAATTTCTGCTGTACAGCAAAGTGACTCAGTTATACACATATATATATTCTTTTTTATATTCTTTTCCATTATGGTTTATCCCAGGAGATTGGATATGGTTCCCTGTGCTATACAGTAGGACCTTGTTGTTTATCCATTCTAAATATAATCGTTCACATCTACTAACCACAAACTCCCAGTCCATCTCCCTCCCTCCCTCCTTCCCCCTTGGCAACCACAAGTCTGTTCTCTATGTCTGTGAGTCTGTTTCTGTTTTGTAGATAGGTTCATTTGTGCCATATTTTAGATTCCACATATAAGTGATGTGATATATGGTACTTGTCTTTCTCTTTCTAACTTCACTTAGTATGATAATCACTAGTTGCATCCATGTTGCTGCAAATGGTATTATTTCATTCTTTTTTTATAGCTGAGTAGTATTCCATTGTATATATGTACTACATCTTTATCCATTCCTCTGTTGATAGACATTTAGGTTGTTTCCATGTCTTGGCTATTGTGAACAGTGCTGCTATGAACATTGGGGTGCATGTATCTTTTTGAATTATAGTTTTGTCTCCATGTATGCCCAGGACTGGGATTGCTGGATAATATGGTAATTTTATTTTTAGTTTTCTGAGGAACCTCCATACTGTTTTCCATAGTGGCTGTACCAACTTACATTCCCACCAACAGGGTAGGAAAGTTCCCTTTTCTCCACACCCTCTCCAGCATTTGTTATTTGTAGACTTTTTAATGATGGCCATTCTGGCTGCTATGAGATGGTACCTCATTGTAGTTTTGATTTGCATTTCTCCAATAATTAGTGATGTTGAGCATCTTTTCAGGTGCCTACTGGCCACCTGTATGTCTTCTGTGGAGAAATGTCTGTTTAGGTCTTTTGCCCATTTTTCAGTTGGGTTGTTTGTTTTTTTGTTGTTGAATTGTATGAGCTGTTTGTATATTTTGGAGATTAAGCCCTTGTTGATATCATCATTTGCAAATATTTTCTCCCATTTCATAGGTTGTCTTTTCATTTTGTTCATGGTTTCCTTTGTTGTGCAAAAACTTTTATGTTTGATTAAGTCCCGTTTTTTTAGTTTTGTTTTACTTCTGTTACCTTGGGAGACTGACCTAAGAAAACATTGGTATGATTTATGTTAGAGAATGTTTTGCCTATGTTCTCTTCTAGGAGTTTTCATGGTGTCATGTCTTATGTTTAAGTCTTTAAGCCATTCTGAGTTTATTTTTGTGCATGGTGTCAGGGTGTGTTCTAACTTCATTGATTTACATCCAGCTGTCCAACTTTCCCAGCACCACTTGCTGAAGAGACTGTCTTTTTCCCATTTTATATTCTTGCCTCCTCTCTTGAAGATTAATTGACTGTAAGTGTGTGGGTTTATTTCTGGGCTCTCTATTCTTTTCCATTGATCTGTATGTCTGTTTTTGTACCAATATCACACTGTTTTGATTACTTTAGCTTTGTAGTATTGTCTGAAGTCGGGGAGGGTTATGCCTCCTGCTTTGTCTTTTTTTCCTCAGGATTGCTTTGGCAATTCTGGGTCTTTTATGGTTCCATATAAATTTTTGGATTATTTGTTCTAGTCCTGTGAAAAATGTCATAGCTAATTTGATAGGGATCACATTAAATCTGTAGATTGCTTTGAATAGTATGGGCATTTTAACAATATTAATTTTTCCAGTTGAAGATCATGGGATATCTTTCCATTTCTTTGAATTCTCTTTAATTTCCTTTATTAATGTTTTGTAGTTCTCAGCATATAAGTCTTTCATATATATATATATATATGTATATATGTATATATATTGGGTGCGATTTTAAAAGGCATTGTTGTTTTACATTCCTTTTCTGATATTTCATTGTTAGTATAGAGAAATACAACTGATTTCTGAATGTTAATCTTGTATCCTCCTACTTTGCTGAATTCATTTATCAGTTCTAGTAGTTTTTGTGTGGAGTCCTTAGGGTTTTCTCTATATAGTATCATGTCATCTGCAAATAGTGTCCGTTTTACCTCTTCCCTTCCAATTTGGTTATGTTTTATTTCTTTTTCTTGTCTGATTGCTGTGGCTAGAACTTCCAATACTATCTTGAAGAGAAGATGTGAGAATGGGCATCCTTGTCTTGTTCCAAATTTTAGCAGGAATGCTTTCAGCTTTTCACCATTGAGTATTGTGTTGGCTGTGGGTTTGTCATAAATAGCTTTTACTATGTTGAGATATGTTCCCTCTCTACCCACTTTGGTAAGAGTATTTATCATGAATGGATATTGATTTTTTTTTTTTATTAAGTAACTTGTCCGAATTCACACAGCTAGTAAGTGGCGAAGCTAGGATTTGGACCTAGGAGTTTGGTTTTTACTATGACATACACTTACATCTAGGGAGGCATGAAGGACATTAATTTTTTTTTTAATAAGTCATCAATTTTATACACATCACTGTATACATGTCAATCCCAATCGCCCAATTCAGCACACCGCAGTTTTCCCTCCTTGGTGTCCATACGTTTGTTCTCTACATCTGTGTCTCAACTTCTGCCCTGAAACCCGGTTCTTCTGTACCATTTTCCTAGGTTCCACATACATGCGCTAATATACGATATTTGTTTTTCTCTTTCTGACTTACTTCACTCAGTATGACAGTCTCTAGATCCATCCACGTCTCAACAAATGACTCAATTTCATTCCTTTTTATGGCTGAGTAATATTCCATTGTATATATGTACCACAACTTCTTTCTCCATTCTTCTGTCGATGGGCATTTAGGTTGCTTCCATGACCTGGCTATTGTAAATAGTGCTGCAATGAACATTGGGGTGCATGTGTCTTTTTGAATTATGGTTTTCTCTGGGTATATGCCCAGTAGTGGGATTGCTGGGTCATATGGTAATTCTATTTTTAGTTTTTTAAGGAACCTCCATATTTTTCTCCATAGTGGCTGTATCAATTTACATTCCCACCAACAGTGCAAGAGGGTTCCCTTTTCTCCACACCCTCTCCAGCATTTGTTGTTTGTAGATTTTCTGATGTTGCCCATTCTAACTGGTGTGAGGTGATACCTCACTGTAGTTTTGATTTGCATTTCTCTAATAATTAGTGATGTTGAGCATCTTTTCATGTGCTTTGTGGCCATCTGTATGTCTTCTTTGGAGAAATGTCTATTTAGGTCTTCTGCCCATTTTTGGATTAGGGTGTTTGTTTCTTTAATATTGAGCTGAATGAGCTGTTTATCTATTTTGGAGATTAATCCTTTGTCCGTTGATTCGTTTGCAAATATTTTCTCCCATTCTGAGGGTTGTTTTTTCGTCTTGTTTATGGTTTCCTTTGCTGTGCAAAAGCTTTGAAGTTTCATTAGGTCCCATTTGTTTATTTTTGTTTTTATTTCCAGTACTCTAGAAGGTGGATCAAAAAAGATCTTGCTGTTATTTATGTCAAAGAGTGTTCTTCCTATGTTTTCCTCTAAGAGTTTTATAGTGTCCAGTCTTACATTTAGGTCTCTAATCCATTTTGAGTTTATTTTTGTGTATGGTGTTAGGGAGTATTCTAATTTCATTCTTTTACATGTAGCTGTCCAGTTTTGCCAGCACCACTTATTGAAGAGACTGTACTTTCTCCATTGTATATCTTTGCCTCCTTTGTCATAGATTAGTTGACCATAGGTGCGTTGGTTTATCTCTGGGCTTTCTATCGTGTTCCATTGATCTATGTTTCTGTTTTTGTGCCAGTACCATATTGTCTTGATTACTGTAGCTTTGTAGTATAGTCTGAAGTCAGGGAGTCTGATTCCTCCAGCTCCGTTTTTTTCCCTCAAGACTGCTTTGGCTATTTGGGGTCTTTTGTGTCTCCATACAAATTTTAAGATGATTTGTTCTGGTTCCATAAAAAATGCCATTGGTAATTTGATAGGGATTGCATTGAATCTGTACATTGCTTTGGGTAGTATAGTCATTTTCACGATGTTGATTCTTCCAATCCAAGGACATGGTATATCTCTCCATCTGTTGGTATCATCTTTAATTTCTTTCATCAGTGTCTTATAGTTTTCTGCATACAGGTCTTTTGTCTCCCTTGGTACGTTTATTCCTAGGTATTTTATTCTTCTTGTTGCAATGGTAAATGGGAGTGTTTCCATAATTTCTCTTTCAGAGTTTTCATCATTAGTGTATAGGAATGCAAGAGATTTCTGTGCATTAATTTTGTATCCTGCAATTTTGCCAAATTCATTAATTAGCTCTAGCAGTTTTCTGGTGGCAGTTTTAGGATTCTCTATGTATAGTATCATGTCATCTGCAAACAGTGACAGTTTTACTTCTTCTTTTCCAATTTGTATTCCTTTTATTTCTTTTTCTTCTCTGATTGCCATGGCTAGGACTTCCAGAACTATGTTAAATAATAGTGGTGAGACTGGACATCCTTGTCTTGTTCCTGATCTTAGAGGAAATGCTTTCAGTTTTTCACCGTTGACAATGATGTTTGCTGTGGGTTTGTCATATATGGCCTTTATTATGTTGAGGTAGGTTCCCTCTATGCCCACTTTCTGGAGAGTTTTTATCATAAGTGGGTGTTGAATTTTGTCAAAAGCTTTTTCTGCATCTATTGAGATGATCATATGGTTCTTATTCTTCAATTTGTTAATATGGTGTATCACACTGATTGATTTGCATATATTGAAGAATCCTTGCATCCCTGGGATAAATCCCACTTGATTGTGGTGTATGATCCTTTTAATGTGTTGTTGGATTCTGTTTGCTAGTATTTTGTTGAGGATTTTTGCATCTATATTCATCAGTGATATTGGTCTGTAATTTTCTTTTTTTGTAGTATCTTTGTCTGGTTTTGGTATCAGGGTGATGGTGGCCTCATAGAATGAGTTTGTGAGAGTTCCTTCCTCTGCAATTTTTTGGAAGAGTTTGAGAAGAATGGGTGTTAGCTCTTCTCTAAATGTTTGATAGAATTCACCTGTGAAGCCATCTGGTCCTGGACTTTTGTTTGTTGGAAGATTTTTAATCACAGTTTCAACTTCATTACTTGTGATTGGTCTGTTAATATTTTCTGCTTCTTCCTGGTTCAGTCTTGGAAGGTTATACCTTTCTAAGAATTTGTCCATTTCTTCCAGGTTGTCCATTTTATTGGCATAGAGTTGCTTGTAGCAGTCTCTTAGGATGCTTTGTATTTCTGCGGTGTGTGTTGTAACTTCTTCTTTTTCATTTCTGATTTTATTGATTTGAGTCCTCTCCCTCTTTTTCTTGATGAGTCTGGCTAATGGCTTATCAATTTTGTTTATCTTCTCAAAGAACCAGCTTTTAGTTGTATTGATCTTTGCTATTGTTTTCTTTGTTTCTATTTCATTTATTTCCACTCTGATCTTTATGATTTCCTTCCTTCTGCTAACTTTGGGTTTTGTTTGTTCTTCTTTCTCTAGTTTCTTTGGGTGTAAGGTTAGATTGTTTACTTGAGATTTTTCTCGTTTCTTTAAGTAGGCTTGTATAGCTATAAACTTCCCTCTTAGAACTGCTTTTGCTGCATCCCATAGGTTTTGGGTCGTCGTGTTTTCATTGTCATTTGTCTCTAGGTATTTTTTGATTTCTTCAGTGATCTCTTGGTTATTTAGTAACGTATTGTTTAGCCTCCATGTGTTTGTGTTTTTTACGTTTTTTTCCCTGTAATTGATTTCTAATCTCATAGCATTGTGGTCAGAAAAGATGCTTGATATGATTTCAATTTTCTTAAATTTACTGAGGCTTGATTTGTGACCCAAGATGTGATCTATTCTGGAGAATGTTCCATGCACACTTGAGAAGAACGTGTAATCTGCTGTTTTTGGATGGAATGTCCTATAAATATCAATGAAATCTATCTGGTCTATTGTGTCATTTAAAGCTTCTGTTTCCTTATTTATTTTCATTTTGGATGATCTGTCCATTGGTGTAAGTGAGGTGTTAAAGTCCCCCACTATTATTGTGTTACTGTCGATTTCCTCTTTTAGAGCTGTTAGCAGTTGCCTTATGTATTGAGGTGCTCCTATGTTGGGTGCATATATATTTATAATTGTTATATCTTCTTCTTGGATTGATCCCTTGATCATTATGTAGTGTCCTTCCTTGTCTCTTGTAACATTCATTATTTTAAAGTCTATTTTATCTGATATGAGTATAGGTTCTCCAGCTTTCTTTTGATTTCCATTTGCATGGAATATCTTTTTCCATCCCCTCACTTTCAGTCTGTATGTGTCCCTAGGTCTAAAGTGGGTCTCTTGTAGACAGCATATATGTGGGTCTTGTTCTTGTATCCATTCAGCAAGCCTGTGTCTTTTGGTTGGAGCATTTAATCCATTCACGTTTAAGGTAATTATCGATATGTATGTTCCTATGACCATTTTCTTAATTGTTTTGGGTTTGTTTCTATAGGTCCTTTTCTTCCCTTGTGTTTCCCACTTAGAGAAGTTCCTTTAGCATTTGTTGTAGAGCTGGTTTGGTGGTGCTGAATTCTCTTAGCTTTTGCTTGTCTGTAAAGCTTTTGATTTCTCCGTCAAATCTAAATGAGATCCTTGCTGGGTAGAGTAATCTTGGTTGTAGGTTCTTCCCTTTCATCACTTCAAGTATATCATGCCACTCCCTTCTGGCTTGTAGAGTTTCTGCTGAGAAATTAGCTGTTAACCTTATGGGAGTTCTCTTGTATGTTATTTGTCGTTTTTCCCTTGCTGCTTTCAATAATTTTTCTTTGTCTTTAATTTTTGCCAATTTGATTACTATGTGTCTCGGCATGTTTCTCCTTGGGTTTATCCTGTATGGGACTCTCTGTGCTTCCTGGACTTGGGTGGCTATTTCCTTTCCCATGTTAGGGAAGTTTTCGACTATAATCTCTTTAAATATTTTCTCTGGTCCTTTCTCTCTCTCTTCTCCTTCTGGGACCCCTATAATGCGAATGTTGTTGCGTTTAATGTTGTCCCAGAGGTCTCTTAGGCTGTCTTCATTTCTTTTCATTCTTTTTTCTTTAGTCTGTTCCACAACAGTGAATTCCACCATTCTGTCTTCCAGGTCACTTATCTGTTCTTCTGCCTCAGTTATTCTGCTGTTGGTTCCTTCTAGTGTAATTTTCATTTCAGTTATTGTATTGTTCATCTCTGTTTGTTTGTTCTTTAATTCTTCTAGGTCTTTGTTAATCATTTCTTGCATCTTCTCAATCTTTGCCTCCATTCTTATTCCGAGGTCCTGGATCATCTTCACTATCATTATTCTGAATTCTTTTTCTGGAAGGTTGCCTATCTCCACTTCATTTAGTTGTTTTTCTGGGTGTTTTTCTTGTTCCTTCATCTGGAATATAGCCCTCTGCCTTTTCATCTTGTCTATCTTTCTGTAAATGTGGTTTTTGTTCCACAGGCTGCAGGATTGTAGTTTTTCTTGCTTCTGCTGTCTGCCCTCTGGTGGTTGAGGCTATCTAAGTGGCTTGATGGGAGGCTCTGGTGGATATTGAATTTTATCAAATTCTTTTTCTCCATCTGTTGAGATGATCATGTGGTTTTTGACTTTTCTTTTGTTAATGTGGTGTATTACATTGATTTGTGTATGTGAAACCATCCTTGTGAACTTGGGATGAATCCTACTTGGTTGTGGTGTATGATCTTTTTTTATGTATTGTTGGATTTGGTTTGCTAATATTTTGTTGAATTTTTGCGTTTATATTCATCAAAGATATTGGCCTGTAATTTTCTTTTTTGGTGGTATCTTTGTCTGGTTTTGGTATCAGAGTGATGGTTGCTTCATAGAATGTCTTTGGGAGTGTTCCCTTCTCTTAATCTTTTGAAAGAGTTTGAGAAGGATCAGTATAAGTTCTTCTTTGTATGTTTGGTAGAAATCGCCTGTTAAACCATCTGGTCCTGAGCTTTTATTTATAGGGATTTTTAAAAAAATCTATTTCTTCTTGATTCAGTTTTGGTGGCTGTATGTTTCTAGAAAGTTGTCCATTTCTTCTAGGTTGTCAAATTTCTTGCCATATAATTGTTCATAGTATTCTCTTTTTTGTATTTCTGCAGTATCAGTTGAGATTTCTCCTTTTTTCTTTCTTATTTTGTTTATTTGGGTTCTCTCTCTTTTCTTCTTGGTGAGCCTGGCCAGAGGTTTTTCAGTTTTGTTTACCCTTTCAAAGAACCAGCTCTTGGTTTTATTGATTTTTTTTTTTGTATTTTTTAAATCTCTATTTTATTTATTGCCTCTGTGATCTTTATTATTTCCTTCCTTCTGCTGACTTTATGTTTTATTTGTTCTTCTTTTTCTAATTCTTTTTTTCTGAATTTTTGAATTTTATTTGATTTTTTATACAGCAGGTTCTTATTAGTTATCTATTTTATACATATTAGTGTATATATGTCAATCTTTTTCTAATTCTTTTAGGTGGTAGTTTATGTTGTCTATTTGAGATTTTTCTTTTTGAGGAGGGCCTGTATCACTATGAACTTTCCTCTAAGAACCACTTTTGCTACATCCCATAGATTTTGTATGGTTGTGTTTTCACTGTCATGTGTCTCAAGGTATTTTTTAATTTCCTTTTTGATTTCCTAATTGACCCAGTGGTTTTTAGTAGCATGTTGTTTAGTCTTTATGTAATCATTTTTTTCTCATTTCTTTTCCTGTGGTTGATTTCTAGTTTCATGCTGTTGTGATCAGAGAAGATGCTTGACACACTTTCTATAATCTTAACTTTGTTGAGGTTAGTTTTGTGCCCTAGTATATGGTCAATCCTAGAAAATGTTCCATGTGCACTTGAAAAGAATCCGTATTCTGTTTTTTTTTGGATATAATGTCCTGAAAATATCAATTAAGTCTAACTGTTCTATTGTATCATTCAGGATCTCTGTTGCCTTATTGATTTTCTGTCTAGAAGATCTGTGCATTGATGTGAATGTGGTGTTAAAGACTCCTACTATTATTGTATTCCCATCAATGTCTCCCTTTCTGTCAGTATTTGTTTTATGTATTTGGGTGCTCCTATATCAGGTGTATATATGTTGATGAGTGTAAAATCCTCTTCTTGTATTGATCCTTTTATCATTATATAGTGTCCTTCTTTATCTTTCTTTAGGGTGTTTGTTTTAAAGTCTATTTTGTCTGATGTGAGTATTGTGACTCCTGCTTTCTTGTCATTTCTATTTGCATGAAATGTCTTTTTGTATCCCCTCACTTTCGATCTATGTGTGTTCTTTCCCCTAAGGTGGGTCTCTTGTAGGCAGCATATTGTAGGTTCTTGATTTTTTATCCAGTCTGCCACTCTGTCTTTTGACTGGAGCATTCAGTCCATTGACATTTAAGGTAATTATTGATACATCTGTATTTATTGCCATTTTAAACCTTGTTTTCCAGTTGATTCTATGTTTCTTCTTTGTTTCTTTTTCTTTTTTTCTTTTTGTGGCTTGATGTTCCTTTTATGTTTGCATTCTCTTCTTTTTGGCTTTTATGAATCTATTGTATGTTATTGATTTGTGGTTACCCTGTTTTTCAGGTATGTTGACCCCTTCCTATAACTGCTTGTTTTAGACTGATAGTCTTAGAATAGACATTGTAAGGAAAAAAAAAAAAAGAATCTACATTTTCTTATTCTCCTTCCCCACATTTTGTGATTTTGATGTACTTTTTTACATCTTCATGTTTATCCTTTTGCTGTTCCTTATGTTTATCATTGCTTTCACAAATAGGTTTTTTCTTTTTGATCTGTATACTGGCTTAAGTGATTTACTTTCCAATTGTGATTCCCTCTTTCCTATATCTTCTTGCTTCTTTTCTATTTAGGGAAGACCTTTCAATATTTCTTTTAAGATAGGTTTAGTATTGCTGTATTCTTTTAGTTTTTGCTTATCTGAGAAATTCTTTTTTTTTTTTTAATTTATTTTACTTTTATGGCTGCGTCAGGTCTTAGTTGTGGCATGTGGGATCTTTCGTTGTGGTGCACGGGCTCTTCGTTGCAGTGCACAGGCTTCTCTTGGGTTGTGGCGTGCAGGTTTTCTCTTCTCTAGTTGTAGTGCGCAGGCTCCAGAGATCGTGGACTCTGTAGTTTGCGGCATGTGGGTTCTCTAGTTGAGGGGCATGAACTCATTAGTTGTGGTGTGCGGGATTAATTGCCCCGCAGCATGTGGGATCTTAGTTCCCTGACCAGGGATTGGAACTTTGACCCCTGCATTGGAAGGCAGATTCTTTATACCACCAGGGAAGTCCCTGAGAAATTCTTTCTCTCCTCCTAAGTAATAATCTTGCAGGGTAGAGTATTCTAGGTTGCAGATTTTTCCCTTTCAAGATTTTGAATATATTTTGCCACTCCCTTCTGGCCTGCAGCGTTTCTGTAGAGAAATCAGCTGATAGCCCTATAGGGGGTTCCCTTGTAATTAACTTCGTCTCTTGCTGCTTTTAGAATCCTCTCTTTATCTTTAACGTCTTCCAATTTTATTATGTCTTGGTGTAGGACTGTTTGGGTTCATCTTGTTTGGGACCCTCTGTGCTTCCTGTTTCTGGATATCTGTTTCCTTCTTTAGGTTTGAGAAGTTTTCAGCCATAATTTCTTCAAATACATTTTTAATCCCCCTTTCTCTTTCTTCTCTTTCTGAAATCCCTATTATGCATAGACTGGCATGCTTTATATTTTTTTACATTATATTGGTCATATTTATTATATTATTCCATAGGTCTCTTATATTGCTTTCATTTTTTTTCATTTGGCTGTTTCCTGTTCTGATTGGGTAATTTCCATCACTGTATTTGATCTTGCAGATCACTTATTCTTTCTTCTGCATTATGTACAGTAAGTCC
The DNA here is from genome assembly GCF_949987535.1 of Balaenoptera acutorostrata. NCBI lineage: Eukaryota > Metazoa > Chordata > Mammalia > Artiodactyla > Balaenopteridae > Balaenoptera > Balaenoptera acutorostrata. Next base: position 67,228,718 of record NC_080075.1, read on the forward strand.
CCTACATACAGATGAGTTCTGTTCCAAGAGTGCATTCATTAAGTCTCATTTGTTCATAAGTCCAACAAAGTTAGCCTAGGTACCCGACTAACACAATCAGCTATATAGTACTGTACTATAATAGGTTTATAATACTTTTCAAATAATACATAATGTATTTACAAATAATACATAAACAAACAAAAATAAAACTTTTAATCTTACAGTACAGTACCTTGAGAAGTACAGTAGTACAGTACAACAGCTGGCATACAGGTGCTGGTGTTGAGTGAACAGGCAAGAAGAGTTACTGACTGGAGGAGGGAGAGGAGGTGGGAGATGGTAGAGCCGAAGGATCATCGGCAATAGGAGATGGAGGGCAAGCTGCAATTTCACTCACACCTGACGTTGATGGAACGCACGTTCACATCTTGGAAAGTTCGCAACTTGAAGGTTCGTACGTAGGGGACTTAATGTATTCATCCTGCTATTCATTGCCTTGAGCTCAGCTTTTGTCTTGGCAAATGAATTTTCTAATTTTTCTTGGCTCCACCTTAGTTTCGCGTTCCTTTTTACAGTAATCTGCATTTCTGTTGATAGCTTTTCTTAATTCTTTCAGTATTTTCATTACCTCCTTTTTGAACTCGGTGTCTATTAGACTGAAGAGGTCTGTTTCATTGTTTGTTCCTTCAGGGGAATTCTCTTGGTCTTTTAAGTGGGAGTGGTTCCTCTGCTTCTTCATTTTGCTTATACTGTATTTCTCTTACTCTGTGAGTTGGGGAGAAACAATTATCTACTGTAATCTTGGAGGTCTATTTATAAGTGGGAGTGTCCCTGTGTAGCTTGTGTGGGTTTATTTTTTTGGTGTGAGAGCTGCTTTTAGTTTGGGTGTCTCTTTCCTTAGCGTGTGTTGGCCATTATCCCCTTGACGGGGTGTGCAGGTGCGCGGCCCGTGCAAGCTCCTGGGAAGGCAGGGACAGCAGTTGGTGCCCGGTCATAGGACTCTTGGTGGTAGACGACATGGACATTTTAGATGTACCATTCCTCCTGTGGCAGATACTAAAATCCAAAAGCCTGTCTTACAAGAAAATGTTAAATGGGGACATTTTCTGCTGAGTATGCCTATCCATAGTTTGTTTTTGAAAACTCAGATGCTCTTATTAAAAATGATTCTGAGGGATTTCCCCAGTGGTCCAGTGGTTGGGACTTCACCTTCCAATGCAGGGGGTGCGGGTTTGATCCCTGGTCAGGGAGCTGGGATCCCACATTCCTCACGGCCAAAAAGCCAAAACATGGAACAGATGCAATATTGTAACAAATTCAATAGAGACTTCGAAAATGGTCCACATCAAAAAAGTCTTAAAAAAAAAAAAAGATTCTGAAATTCAGGTTAAATAAGACAACTGTATGACTGTGGATTTGTATTAAGTAAGGCTTGGAACACTGAAAGCTATTCTTCCTATGTTATGCATCTGTATTCATTTGCTAAAGGCTGTCAAAGTACCACAGACTGGGTGGCTTAAATTTATTTATTTTTAATTCTGGAGGCTAGAAGTTCAAGATCGAGGTATTACAGAATTTTCTTCTTAGGCCTCTCTCCTTGGCTTGTAGATGGCTGTCGGCCCCCTGTGCCTTCCCAGGATCTTCCTGTGTATGTCCTAATTTCATATAAGAGCACCAGTCCTATTGGATTAGGGCCCACCCCGGTGACCTTCTTCAACCTTAATTAGCTCATCTAAAAATACAGTCATAGTCTGAGGTACTGAGGGGACATGACTCAACATGAATTCCAGGGACACAATTCCACCCATAACAGTATCTAACAAATTTAATAATTAACCTGTAAAAGACTCTACATTCATAGAATACCATTGATAGAGTGGGGTAGTTGGGAACAACTTGTGTGCATATGGTCATTGACATTACTCAGATGTAGAAATTTTCTAAAAAAATGGTGATTTATTTTGCTTTAACATACAATGGTAAATATATTGGGATCATCAAGTTTTAAAATTTGCTGGTCCTACTTCACACATTATAATACTAATGTAAGCTCATTAGTTCTTCCATTTCATTGTAGGAAAGGGATCCAATTAACACCTACCAGCAGCTTGGCTAAAAATGGACATTAAAATCAGATAACACATTGTAAATATAAAGTACTTTTCTCCAAATGTGTATAAAAGTTTTGAAACAATCACTGCCTGCTCCACAGGACAATTTGGACTTTAAAAATGTTCCAGACCAGGAATAGCATAGCCCTGTGTAACAATACTTATAATAGTTTAAACAATATTTTATCAAAGGCTTTTGCACTTGACATTTGAAAGAGAGAAACAGTAGCCAAGGAACTGCATTAACCAAAAAATGAAAATTATATAAAATATTTCCACCACTATTTAAATGCCAGATTTAATCAAGCAATAGTAAAAAATATCAAAACAAAAAACATAATAATACAACCTTCTGTTTAAAATAATAGCACTGTTCTGCCTCTTTTCCACTGAATTTTACATATGAACAGACTATATATACTGTTTTTTCAGAGAAATGTCCATTTGGTCTGTCACACAAGTCAGGCTCACACTGAATCCTTTTGCTTCTGAGGATATACAACTCCATGATGTTTCCGTATTTCCAACATTCTGGGTCAAGTGCAATGTCTGAAGTATAATACATTTCTCTTTCTCCTTTACACAGTGCAGAGTATACAGGCTTAGGTTATGTAGCTTCACTTTTACTCCAGGTCACTGTCTTTTTCTAAATTCAAGGCGGTATTCAACGGAGTGCAGTAGTTTGGCTTGTCGGAAGGTACAAAGCCGGGCAGACACACACACTTATAGGAACCTTCGGTGTTGATACACTTGGCATTCTTGCAGAGAGACATCCGGTTGTTCAACTCATCACATTCGTTGACATCTGCAATAAGCCAAACCACGCAGGTAAGCAAGCTTCAACATCACTCCGGGAGGAAATGCAATCTACACCCTACCTGAGGCATCCAGCCTGAACACAGCCTGGCTATTCTGTGCTCTCCCCACAGTAAACTGCATAGTCTTTCCCATTATTGTCTGTCTGTTTCAATTACGTGCAAGAGAAATACTACTTTCTAGATCTTAAAAAGGTGATTATCCAGGAGGTTCTAGAATTTCTTTCCCTGTTTGTTATTTAACACAACAGGGACCATTTTGTCAGCTTGACTTCTTATAGTCAAACCTTAAGAAAGCTGGAACAACTATCCTACTTCTAAATTCCTCTCTGCACATACAGAAGAACTGTTAGGTTGTCAAGAGACATACAGAGAGCCTCTGAGCAGCCTCTCTAAAGGTTTAAGTTACTTTCTTAGATTTCTTTCCACAGGAAAGAAAGGCTCTATGCACTGGAAACACCTTTAATAACCCAGGTTACCTTTTTTTTTAGACCCACCTCAGATTGAGACTAACAAAACTGAAGTGGGGAAACTACACGACGGAGCAAAACAGCCACAAAAATAGAGGAAAAAAATGCTACAAGTCAAGGGTCATTTAGCAAGGAGGCCAACAGGCTCAGGAACACAGCCTCAATCACACGGTAAGGATAAACATATTTTTACTGTTCTCTTAAAAGTAAGAGGGAAGGCAATGTGAGAGTTGTGAAAAGAACTTTCTCTAAAATGGAAGTTGTATTTTCTTTTTCATCTGTATTCCCCTCTTGCTGGTGTCAGGTATTCAGGGAAAACATTTGCTGCAGAGTCAAAAGCTCAATTTAAAAGAGTCAAACTAATTACCCCAAACTTTCTGGCCTTTCCTCCATAGGTGTGTACCATTTATATGAATTCTTAAATATCAACTTTTTAAAAATTTGTGGTAAAATATATGGAACATAAAATTGACCATTTTAACCATTTTTGAGTGGATAGTCCAGTGGCATTAAGTACCTTCACATTTTTGTGTAATCGTCACCACTATCCATCTCCAGAACTTTTCTCATCTTCCCAAACTGAAACTCTTCAAATCTTAAATGTACTAGATTGTCTGAGGTCCAGCCACAGGGCATTGAGGAAAAGAGTAATTTCCCATCAAATACATATGATTCTTACCAACACAGGTCATCTTGGCCATATCCAAGTGATACCCATCAAAGCAATCGCAGGTGTAACCTTCCTGCACCCTGACACAGCGCCCGTTTTCACAGCCGTTGAGGATGCCACATTCTTCAGCCTGCAACTCCTCAAAGCTATTTAAAAAACCTGGAAGGGAAAGGACAGGAGGCAGGTTAGAAATTTTCAACCTCTTACATCGTTTTTTAAAATGACATGATCATTAAGGTTATGGTTCATCATACATACATATTTCCAATTCCTTAAAGATAGCATTAAAATTTAAGCGAATATATCTGTACACGATATTAAGCAAACTATTACCAACCTTGGGTAGGTTGTACAATTCTGATGTGCTACATTAAAATCACATAAAACGATATAGCAAGTAGGGTATTTGTTTTTGCCCTTAATTATTAAAATTTTTTGTCTAAGATTTTAAATTTCCTGAGTTCTCAGTAGGGTAAATGTCAGAACATCTTTCAGGATAGAACCGATGGATTCTCACTATGAGAGGAGACATTTGCTAAGACGCACGAGCATTGGAGTCAGTGCTCTTTCATTGGGAGTTCCCAGGCGTGGAGAAAAGCCAGGCTGGCCATGTGAGGTCTGTTTGCTCTGGCTTTGGAATGAGCCTTACAAAAGGGCTCTTGGGGGATCAAAGGATAAAAGCAGTAAATGCGACTCAAAACATCCTGATAAACGAGAAATACATCATATTTCTGTTTAGAAAACCAAAATTCTTTTAAAGAAAACAAAGAAGCTCTTGTTTGGCTCCTTTTTTTTTAGATATCTTTAAACTGATTCAGAGCTAGAGTTTAGTAATACAAAAACAATGTAGCCAGGCATCAAGAATATTTTCCTCTGTTTCTAGAGAGGAAAGTTGTAAATATAAATCCACGGTGACCCAAACACACTGTTGATGTGGGGGGTCTCATCCTCTCCCCCACCTTCTGAAGGCATCATGTATTTGCTTTTTCTTTTTTTATATAAATTTATTTATTTATTTTTGGCTGCGCTGGGTCTTCGTTGCTGTGCAAGGTTTTCTGTAGTTGCTGCGAGCGGGGACTACTCTTTGTTGCGGTGTGCGGGCTTCTCATTGCAGTGGCTTCTCTCGTTGCAGAGCACAGGCTCTAGCGCAGGCTTCAGCAGTTGTGGCTAAAGGGCTCTAGAGCACAGGCTCAGTCATTGTGGTGTATGGGCTTAGTTGCTCCGCAGCGTGTGGGATCTTCCCGGACCAGGGCTTGAACCTGTGTCCCCTGCATTCGCAGGCAGATTCTTAACCACTGCGCCACCAGAGAAGCCCCACGTATTAGCTTTTAAGGGGGGAAAAAAAAAAATCAACCTAGAGTCAGAACTCTACATCTGGCCTTTGAAGTAATTCTCCAGTTGAACTGCAGGGGGCAGCAAAATATCATTTCTTATGCAGGGCTGTAAGGTCTAACAATGATTTTAAAAATTAAGTAATACATCTAAAAAGGAAAAAAAATACGACTGGGCATCAAGACTGTCAGCAGATCCTGAAGCCAGTTTGAGAAATATTGACAAGAAAGTCAACCTATGGAAATATTTCAAAGTCCAGGTAACACAGCAAAGTTCATTTTAACTAGTAAAATTATGTTTATTACAGAAATTAAAACATGAAATTAAAATTTGAAACTCCTATACACACATTAAGCAGACTCCCCAAAATACTTCTACAGGACTCTAAAACAACAGCAGTCAGCAAAGGACAGCCCGTGCTCTAAAGTGGACCTGCTACCTATTTTTATAAATGAAGTTTACTGGAACACAGCCTCACCTATTTGCTAATATCTCTCTGTGGCTGCTTTCCTGATTCCAGAGCACAGTTGAGTAGCTGCAAAAGAGACTATATAGGCTGCAAAGCCTACAAATTTTACTATCTGGCATTTATAGAAAAAGTTGATCTCTGCTCTAGAAAATTCCGGTTTTAGAAATACTGCTCTAACTAAAGGTGATACCAGTCATTAGCCCAACTTTCTTAAACAGAAAGGCACAAGATGATGAATAATAAAGGTGGTGTGATTCAGCCTCTCTTTTACTACCTTACCCCATATGATTAAGTCTTCAGTAGGGCCAGAGAGCCTTTGATCCTGGTCTAGGAAGGAAGAGCTATTTCTCTGCAACTTGTAAGAAATTTAAAGGCCCTTACATAGTCAAAGCTGGGGGTCTTCCAACTGCATCTGCAACTTCCTATGTTGCTAAACAGGAAATTGACCTGATACCAACACGCTTATTTCTTAACATTTGTAGTGAATTTTAAAAGCTTTAAAGCAATGACAGCTTTAAAAAAAAATAACTACATAAGCCAGAACATTTCAACATTAAAATTCCTGGCATCTGAACTATAATGCATTAGAGGCTGCACACACAAGCCATGGGATTGTGTCAGAGTTACATGTAGATTTGCCCGGGTATTTTGGATTTATGGGGCAGGCAAACTGTACTTTCTTTCAACTTTAATATTTCTTCTCCCTTTTTTTTTTAAAGTAAATGTTTACTGACCTATAAACATATACACAGAAGTGTAGAAATCATAAGTGCACAGGCTTATAGCTGTCAATGTATTTAAGCACATTTCTTGAAGTAGTGCATGATTATTTGTGGTTGATTAAAAGAAAATCTAAGGCAGGGGTCCCCAACCCCTGGGCTACGGACCAGTACTGGTCCATGGCCTGTTAGGAACTGGGCCGCACAGCAGGAGGTGAGCGGCCCGCAAGTGAGTGAAGCTTCATCTGCAGCTGCCCATTGCTCGCATTACCGCCTGAGCTCCACCTCCTGTTAGCATTATGGTGAGTTGTATAATTATTTCATTATATATTACAATGTAATAATAAAGTGCACAATAAATGTAATGTGCTTGAATCATCCTGAAACCCCCCCCCCCCACCACCTGTGGAAAATTTGTCTTCCACAAAACCGGTCCCTGGTGCCAAAAAGGTTGGGGACCACTGATCTGAGGTGTTAGAAGTTAGGATAGTGGTTACCCTGAGGGGGTGGGAGGGCGGCTGGGAAAAGGGAACCAGGGGTCCTTCTGGATGCTGGCAATGCTCTAGATCCACTCAGGTCTAGAAGACCCAACCCAGCTGATTTAATAGAATGCTGTTTTCATGTAAATCTTAAAGCAGTTTTAATTTGGCTGAAGGATCAATATACTGCATACTTTAAAAAACAAAAAGAAGGGAGAGAGGGAAGGAGGAAAACACTCTTTGGCTCAGAACTGAAGTAGCTCCAGAGGCAGCCACAAAGCTTGTGTTGCTCCTCAGGACCCAGGTCACAGCTCGTTTGCTTTGTGCACAAGTGAAAGGTCCCAAAAAAAGAACAGCATTGCTGTATTTTATAATTTCAGCAGTGTCTCCAAAGTCCTAACCCCAACTACCTGGTCTGCAGGGATTCTGTCTTGAAAATCTGGAGCAGCTTCACTTGCTGCAAGGAGGCCCCCTCTGTAGGATGTGGAACAGGCAACCTGGACTCCACTACTCTAGTCCCATTCTTGAAGGCAGACAACCCATTATCTACTGATATTTCTATTTGTACCATCCCATTTTTCAGACTTCACATAAAGTCTGTATTTGAAAGCTCTGGTCTCTCCCACAGACATATTTAGCTTGTGTAGGCTTCCTTATTCGGGACACTCTGGTTGTACATTTAGGCATTTACTTTCTAAATGGGAACAGGATTCACACATACACACTCCACCTCCCATTTGAAAAGTCTGCTCACAAATCCAGGAAAAGCATCACACATCATTTCTTACTTAATAAACCCCCTCACAAGTGAATTCTAAAAATTAATCTCTGACCAGGAGAGCAATCATTTTATCTCCCATTCTAAGAGAATGGACTTGAGGACATGGGGAGGGGGAAGGGTAAGCTGGGATGAAGTGAGAGAGTGGCATTGACATATATACACTACCCAATGTAAGTAGATAGCTAGTGGGAAGCAGCTGCATAGCACAGGGTGATCAGCTCAGTGCTTTGTGACCACCTAGAGGGGTGGGATAAGGAGGGTGGGAGGGAGATGCAAGAGGGAGGGGATATGGGGATATATGTACGTATAGCTGATTCACTTTGTTATACAGCAGAAACTAACACAACATTGTAAAGCAACTACAATAAAGACGTTAAAAAAAAAAAAGATCAACTCAGTACAGTGAATACTTACCATTTCCTTGTATGAAAAAAGACTACAATATAACCAAGCTGTCAAGAAAACTCTGACCCTTAAACTAGGCCACCACTTCATGGGTAAAAAAATGATTTTGTCATGGAAATTATAATAAGATTTTCTTTAAAGAAAATAAACGTCCCAAAGCAATCTACAGATTCAATGCAATCCCTATCAAATTACCAATGGCATTTTTTACAGAACTAGAACAAAAAATCTTAAAATTTGTATGGAGACACAAAAGACCCCGAATAGCCAAAGCAATCTTGAGAAAGAAAAACAGAGCTGGAGGAATCAGACTCCCTGAGTTCAGACTATACTTCAAAGGTACAGTAGTCAAGACAATATGGTACTGGCACAAAAACAGAAATATAGATCAATGGAACAGTATAGAAAGCCCAGAGATAAACCCACGCACCTATGGTCACCTAATCTATGACAAAGGAGGCAAGGATATACAATGGAGAAAAGACAGTCTCTCAATAAGTGGTGCTGGGAAAACTGGACAGCTATATGTAAAAGAATGAAATTAGAACACTCCCTAACACCATACATAAAAATAAACTCAAAATGGATTAAAGACCTAAATGTAAGACTGGACACTATAAAACTCTTAGAGGAAAACATAGGAAGAACACCCTTTGACATAAATCACAGCAAGATATTTTTTGATCCACCTCCTAGAGTAATGGAAATAAAAACAAAAATAAACAAATGGGACCTAATGAAACTTCAAAGCTTTTGCACAGTAAAGGAAACCATAAACAAGACGAAAAGACAACCCTCAGAATGGGAGAAAATATTTGCAAATGAATCATCAGACAAAGGATTAATCTCCAAAATATATAAACAGCTCATGCAGCTCCATATTAAAAAAACAAACAACCCAATCCAAAAATGGGCAGAAGAGCTAAATACACATTTCTCCAAAGACACACAGATGGCCAAGAAGCACATGAAAAGCTGCTCAACATCACTAATTAGAGAAATGCAAATCAAAACTACAATGAGGTATCACCTCACACCAGTTAGAATGGGCATCATCAGAAAATCTACAAACAACAAATGCTGGAGAGGGTGTGGAGAAAAGGGAACCCTCTTGCACTGTTGGTGGGAATGTAAATTGATACAGCCACTATGGAGAACAGTATGGAGTTTCCTTAAAAAGCTAAAAATAGAATTACCATATGATCCAGCAATCCCACTACTGAGCATATACCCAGAGAAAACCATAATTCAAAAAGACACATGCACCCCAATGTTCACTGCAGCACTATTTACAGTAGCCAGGTCATGGAAGCAACCTAAATGCCCATCATCGACAGATGAATGGATAAAGAAGATGTGGTACATATATACAATGGAATATTACTCAGCCATAAAAAGGAACGAAATTGGGTCATTTGTTGAGATGTGGATGGATCTAGAGACTGTCATACAGAGTGAAGTAAGTCAGAAAGAGAAAAATATAGTATATTAACACATATATGTGGAACCTAGAAAAATGGTACAGATGAACTGGTTTGCAGGGCAGAAATTGAGACACAGATGTAGAGAACAAATGTATGCACACCAAGGGGGGAAAGTGGTGGGGGGGTGGTGGTGGTGGTGGTGTGATGAATTGGGCGATTGGGATTGACATGTATACACTGATGTGTATAAAATGGATGACTAATAAGAACCTGCTGTCTAAAAAAATAAATAAAATTCAAAAAATAAATAAAAGAAAACAAATGTAACAGCATTCCCACCAGTGACACTCAAAATCTGATCCGGTGGTTCTCAAACTTGAGTGTACGTAAGGATTACTCAGAGGGCTGGTGGTCTACAGCATAGCTCGCAAATTTGCACTTCTTACAAGTTCTCAGGGACTACATTTTGAGAACCACTGACTAAAACTTCAGAACCACAACTTAGTTCCAAAATAACTAAAAAATGTTGCTTACGGTCCTGAATGAAGTAGGGATCAGCTTCGGGAGCGTATTGTTCACTGAAGTCGACCAAGGCATCCTGTCCATACGGCTGCCGGCGTCCCGTGACGGGGATGTTACACAGCTGGGCGTAGTCATCTAAGAAGGAAATGACAATGAACGTGACACACCATCTCTGTTTGCTCGCACCTGGATGCACCCAGTCACCACGTGCCCCATCTCCCACACACACCCCTGATCCTGAAACATCTCAATATTCTTTATGGGTGCTCTATACATCCACATACAATTCATGCTGTACAGCATAATTAAGATTCTGAATAGAAGACCCAACATAGTAGCTGAACAGTTGGTAGAATGTATCCCAGGAGAGTAAAAGGACTGAAAAAATGAGCCATTGGAGAGTGCTGCAAGCCTTTCGGAAGAATGGCTTTATCTGAACCCATCAGGTGTTTTCCTCAAAACATTTAAAGTGTATAAAGTAGTCATTCATACAGATATACACTTTTCCACTCACTAGAGAGAGAGAAAAAATGCATCTCTGGTGATCCAAAAATGAGACACAACCAAACGAAGATGCTACTAAGTACCATTTGAATTTAGTACCTACTATTATACTCCTCTACTCAAGACCTGGTCCTTATGAATAGCATTATAGCAGTGATGATGATCATCATCATAACAGTAATAGTGAAGTAATGGTACTAGTAATAACAGCTAAGAGTTGTATCATGTTTGCTCTGTGCCAGATACTGTTTTAAGCACTTAATACACATTCACTAAAATATTTACACCACCCTATGAAAAGCTACTATTATCTCCATTTTACCAACGGGAAACAGAAGCATGGAGTGGCTAAATGACAACTGGTATGAGGCAGCACCACACTTGAACTCAGTCATGCAGCTGAAGGGTGTACACTTAACATTCTTCCTCTCCTACATCTACCTTAGCTCCTTTGTAATTCTTGTCTTTGCCTCTTCTGCACCTTAGCTAAATTCATCTGCAGTTACCGTTTCTTGAGGCCACGTTCCCATTCCCATGGCCATCTGACTTAACTCCCCCTTTAGTCCTCCTCGCAGGACCCACCTAGCACATGGGATCTTGGTTCTCCACGTGTTCGGGAATGACTGTGCTTTCAGTGCATTTCACGGTCTCAGCCTCTTACCCGTACTTTGGAGCAGAGTTATTTAGAAGGTCTAGAGAGAAAAGCTTTAGAAGAGATATCTTCATGCTCTGAATGCACATTTTATAGAAAATATACTGCCCAAGGATTCATCTAGCAGTTGGTGAAAATTCTGGGGCTAGCCAGGCTTCAGCATCTCTGCCGGGACCGAGAGCTGCAGGTCAGCCGGCGCCAGGACTGGCTGGACACTCAGGGCAGCCACACTTGCCCGGACCACAGATTGAAGGAGTTTCCCCCTATTTTGGTTCCTTCTGTAACAAAACTAAAGAAAAGCACTGAGGCAAGTGTGTGAACTCTCAAGGCTTTCTTCCATCACCCTCCTCTTAAAGGAGTCAAAGGTGTGTGTGAGGTATGTGTGTGTATGCGCACGCATGCACGCGCACACACACGCACGTTCTCCCCTAAAAGACCCTGAAAAGCAGAAAAGACCCTGAACCGCTAGACGGGGTAGGATCATGGTTGCCCCTTCCTAAAATTCTTCTTGTGGGAAGCATTCCAGGAATGGTGCACACCCCCATCCCAGACATCCCTGAGCACTTCCCCATGAAATCATTTCATGAGAAATATTAATTTCATTAAGGAAATAGCTAAACCTGGAAAAAGATCGTTGACTCACAAAAATAAAGCTTCAAACAAAGAGAACAAAAATGGTTGTCACTTCTGCTTCAGGTTTGAAAGAGAAGAATTAAGGATTTCCCTGCAAAGGCAAGATCGCAGAAATGTTTACAAGTTTCATACACTGAGGTCATTTTCTCTCATGACTTTTTATATATATTTGTTGTACATCTGAAAGGGAGACATTTTGTATCCAGGCAACAGTTGTGATCAAGAGTGGAAATTGGGCTTCCCTGGTGGCGCAGTGGTTGAGAATCTGCCTGCTAATGCAAGAGACATGGGTTCGAGCCCTGGTCTGGGAGGATCCCACATGCCGCGGAGCAACTAGGCCCATGAGCCACAACTACTGAGCCTGCGCGTCTGGAGCCTGTGCTCCGCAACAAGAGAGGCCACGACAGTGAGAGGCCCGCGCACCGTGATGAAGAGTGGCCCCCGCTTGCCACAACTAGAGAAAGCCCTCACAGAAACGAAGACCCAACACAGCTAAAAATAAATAAATTAAAAAAAAAAAAGAGTGGATATTAAAAAAATATTAATTCATGCTCTTATTTTGCAAACCTAAGTCCAGAGATGGCTGAGCAGTATACGCTCCTCTTCAGCACCTCGCTCTCAAGTCCCGAGCCCATGGCTTGTCCCCTAGACCGTGCCTCTTCCACCAAGAAATGACCTGGTCTCCACCCTCCAAGCTCTCACCATCTAACAGCACAAAAGGAAGGGATCAAATGGGAGACGAGTGGAGGAGGAATGGACTTCTGTTCCTGTGTGATGTTTAGGAACAGCTTCCTAGAAAAGGAACACTTGACCGGAAACTAAGTAGATGAGAAGGATTTACTTAATAGAAGATATTTGGGATTCTAAAAAGAGTTTACCCAAAGGCATCACAAAAGCAAACTGTAAGCTGTGTTTGGGGACTACCAAGTAGTTCCTAAGAAAGGCTTTGGACATGACCCAAGGCCGTAAAGGGAAGCAGAGGAGAGTAATGGGCGGGGGACCCTCTGCGGTTTGCTGCATCTTCCTTCCCCTCCCTTCATCCCTGGACATGCATTTTTCTCAAGTTTCTAGAACTTACTGTCCTTTGCTGCTTCACTTTATCTAACACGTTACCAATCCAAACTTCAAGAGTTTTGGTCAGTTATCAAAACATCATTTCTACATTAAATGTACTCTCTTTTGTATTTGAAGATGTGCTACAGTCCCATCAACACCAGGATAGGCATTTTGAGTTATTTTTCTGGGAGCATGATGGGTCTATGCTAATCCATCCATGCTGCCTCTCCCATTGCGCACATCTGCTCTCATTCTTGGCCAGGGTCAAGGGTGAAATGAGCACAGGGTAATGAAAAGAACATGGGCTTCAGAGGCAGAAGCCGGGGCTCAAGTCCTGACTGTACCACTTACTTTCCAGCTTAGCAACTGTGGGCAAGCCTCAGTTTTCACATCTGTCACATGGGGATAATTCCTGTTTGCCTCTCTGTTACTGATGTATTAAAAAATGAGATGATGTTATGGAACTGTTCATAAATTTTGAAGCACCGAGAAAATGGAGGTTACAATTTTTTCTTTTCGGTAAAATCACTCATGTCCCTGCTCAACATCTGAAAATGAATGAGGATTTGCAAAGATGGTATCAGAATGATTGATATAACATAGTGTTAGCAAAACTTTAAACGTAGTTGTCAATGGGCAAAGACTTGTACAATAAATTAAGAGCAATGACAGCACAGTCTCCAGATGTTTTTAGATATTGTTTCAAGATTTGAAATTTTTAAATAGATGGAGGGGAACTCCAACTCAGTAAACAGAGAAAGATGTCTTCATCTCAAAAATTATTGACTGCCTGGGCAAATTTAATCGCTTGATCAGACAGTGATAAGGTATCAGCAACAACACATTTTAACACTAGATCAACAAAACTCAAAATACAGGGGGAAAAACTGATGTTCAGCAGTTGTTAGTATATGCTCGACCCCTTTAGAAATGCCTTGAGTAGCCAGTAGGTTTCTCATCATCTTTTAAGGGAACAACTGGAATATCGTGGAGTTTTCTAGTGAATCCTGGGTAAGGCGTCTCCTCCAGGATCTGGGCACATGCACCTTTCTAACATGTGCTGGATCTCTGAGCATCCCAAGTCACACCAGAGACCACTGAGCTTGGAGGCGCTTGGCCTTGGTTATCCCTAGGGCTCGGTCATGGCTAGAGTCCAGCTGGGGAGGCAATGAGTTGTGGTTGGCTGAGGCTATGGAGATGGGAATAGCAGATCCCTGAACTGTTTCCACAGCTCCTGATGGCAGCCCATGAGAATCTCTTGGCTGCCACTTCGTCCAGCTCAACGTGTAGAGATGAACACATTTTTTGTCCCTAGAGTCTTTTTCCTTCTGCAAGACACTCCTTACTTAAGCAAGTTGACAACAATTAAGGACCTAGTTGTCTGGGGCTTGGTGCAAAGGAAGAGCTCTGCTTAGCAGGGCTTGTACTTTGTGAGGCAAATGCCATTTCTGGGACACCATACAATGTGTCCGTCCAGGATCTAGCCGAATATGAATGTGAAATGAATAGGAAGTGGGAAATATTCACACCTCAAAGTCCCCCCACTCATTGCACTCCTCACCTCTGCAGGCACAAATGCTAAGCTCTTGATCAAAGCTATGAAAGACACACATGGGATGGTGTGGGCCACCATCACTTACGTGGTCTAAACAAGATCCAGGCCATGGATCACGTTCAGTTCCCTGGCATGGCAGATTCACATGACAGATGGTACTGCTTTGATTTTAATTTTAAATTGAAAAAAAGTTAAAAAATTGCCCCCCTGGAGCCAAGAGGTCTGGGGCCCCCGCTGTCAGCAGCAATGGGAAGCACATTATCATATCCTGGCAGGAAATCTCCTTCCTTATGACAGACACATCTGTAGGGCTGGTCTGGACAGTCACACGTCACAATGCGAATCGGGCATGTGAGGAAACTGGGAGGTGAAGTCTGACTGAGGCAGATTAAATTCAGCTGCTTTTAGAAATGATGAAGAGGCTGCATTTCGTTCTCCACACATCAGGGCTGAAAACCTAGTGCGCTCTGAAGTTTGAAGTGCATGATTTTCAAATAAAGGAGAAGGACCCATTCATATGCCTAAGGAAAAATGGGTCATATTTTACTGAAACTTCTAGATCAGGTGTTTTTCCTACAGGCCTCCACATGTACTATTAATTGAGGATGGTGTTTGGAAAACACACACACCAGGAAATGGAGGAAGGAGACAGGGAGAATGGAACGAATATTTACCTGAGCACATGCTGAGCCCGTAGTATAATCGGCATTTTTCTTTGAAATTAGCAAAAGCTATGGAATTAGAAAAATGTTGACCATTTACGGAACATACCATCCAGTACTGATGACAGAAGAAGGAACGTAAGAGAGAGAGAGGATTCTACTGGTGATGCCACACCCTGTGGAACTGGACATGTGTTTAGGTGTCTGTCTGCTTAATGCTCATTCTCAGAGAGTACACTCTTATCCACAGTGCCTGGTGAACAGGCGGTAAACCTGCTTTCCTGATGTTAAAACTTGCTGAGTTGTGAGAGAAGATTAGGTATCCGAAAAAGCAGCGGTCCCCAACCTTTGTGGCACCAGGGACAGGTTTCGTGGAAGACAATTTTTCCACGGACTGGGGAGGGGTTCAGGTGGTAATGCGAGCGACGGGGAGCGGCAGATGAAGCTTCGCTCACTCATCTGCCGCTCGCCTCCTGCTGTGCGGCCTGGGGGTTGGGGACCACTGCTAAAAAGAGAAGCACCCAGGGGCTTCCCTGGTGGCGCAGCGGTTAAGAATCCCCCTGCCAGTGCAGGGGACATGGGTTCAAGTCCTGGTCCGGGAAGATCCCACATGCCACAGAGCAACTAAGCCTGTGCGCCGCAACTACTGAGCCTGCGCTCTAGAGCCTGCGAGCCACAACTACTGAGCCCGCGTGCCACAACTACTGAAGCCCGTGCACCTAGACCCCATGCTCTGCAACAAGAGAAGCCACCGCAATGAGAAGCCCGCGCACTGCAACAAAGAGTAGCCCCCGCTTGCCGCAACTAGAGAAAGCCCGCATGCAGCAACAAAGACCCAACACAGCCAAAAATAAATAAATAAATTTATTAAAAAAAAAAAAAGAGAGAAGCACCCAGAGTCAAAAGCCCGGGGTTCTAGTCCTACTGCTTCCTATTCTTTGGACTAGACACCTTGCTTTGAGCTGTGTCTGTTGAACAGGATTATGGTACTGTGCCTGAGCAGCATTAAAGGCAGTTCATCACTCCATTCAGTGATTGACTCACTCATCCAACCAGAGGCTGAGAATATTACAGGCAGTGTGGGGTCTGGGAGAGAGAGAGGAAGGATAAAATGACAGTACACTGACATGTGCAATAGTGCATCAAGAAGAGGTAATGCCTAGAGTCAGCCAGGAAGGGCTGGGGAAGCCTTCACCTTGGAGATGAGCATCTACAGGAAGGGGGTCAGCCAGGTGAAGAAGAGGAGGGAAGGTAACTCAGAGTCATAGGCATATAGAATAGATAAGAAAGCCTTAGGGAAATGAAAGGACCACATAAACGCTGCTTACTACAGATCCCTGCTAAAGAACAGTCGAAAAAAGGAAAGTTAGCTAATATGCACTATTAAGCTCCTGTGTGCTAGGCGCTGTGTACCTTTGCGCACACTTTTCCCTTTAAATCTCAGAATCCTATGAAATAACTGTAATTAGCTCCTTTTGTTTCCGATAAGGAAGCTAAGGTTTATAGCATAACTGTCCTAGCTTAGTTGAAGGATTGACTCTGTTGGTCTATCTGCAAAACCATGCTCTTTCAATTCCACAGCTGCCCTTCTGAAACCCTTAGAAGAAAATTATTAAATACATTCCCTAGACTGTAAGTATCAGGTAAGTACTTAGTTCAGCAATAAGCATTTCTGACTAAAATTCCAGGGAGTGTAATAACTGTGAATGCTGGTGAGCACGGCCCCACCAGGGTCAGCTTTATCATTAGCAGGATTTATATTTATTGAATTTGCTCAATTTATTAGGTGGAAGAGATCAAATTGCTTAATGTTCAATTAAATTGTACTTCTCGAGGAGATGGAAGTAATGAAGTCTAGTCTTGGCAGGGTTTACATTCTGTGGGATGCCTGTAAATGTTAATGCTCTAAGGAAACTCACAGGCTGTAGACCAATCAAGTTCCCTCACCCCCAACCATCACCTAATGCTGCCCTTTCCAAGTTCAGTCACTCCCAGCATTTTCCATCACACTGCTGTTTACGTAGCCAGACTACAACTGGAGAGAGAGATTTGTTGGGTGTGAATGCCAAAACAATGGAGGTTCCATTTAGAAATCCATTTCTAAAACCTGGATTTAAAATTTATAGACTTGTAACAGCATTAAATTATGCCACACATGAAAACCTTAAAATAATGATTGATAACATGAATTTCTCAGGAAGGACTGCATGAAAGGTTTCCCCTATTTCTAAGTAAACAGGGCTTTGGGAATAAAACATTAAGTCTTGCATTCAGGCAATCTCAGAGGAAATTAGGAATGAAGTAACTTCTAATATTCGATAAGAGACAAGACTGGACAATACAATGAACAGGCAAATAGGAGGAAAGTTCAACATGTTAATTTTCTAAGCTGATCTACTTCATATTTTTCCAACTGGAAGGACAGATAAACTGTTTCATTTCCTGCTTTCCTACTCGTTAAGTACCACTCTGAAGTGACAATCTGAGAAGTCAACAATTAGGAAAAATAAATATTATATGGAAGGAATACATTTTGTTTTTTCTGTTATGTTTTTTGCATGAATCAAGTAAGAATTATTTTAAAATTTGAGCTACACATGTGCTTAAGATTAAAGAGGATGTTGTACAACATACGTAATATACTAAATGCCACTGAATTATTCACTATAAAATGCTTAACTTTATGTCATGTGAATTTAACCTCAATTAAAAAACAAGTCAAGAGAAACAAAAAAATGTATTCTTTGAAGTCTGGTATTCATCTAACCTTTCTACTTTTAATTGGTAAAATGAGAAAACAAGACTAGTTGATCTCTAAGGTCCTTTCTAGCTTACACATTCTACAATTCTAAGCAGACATTTTTACTGTTAGGCTGCAAAATATTGGGAAGACAATCTGTCACTGAAACTTGTGGGCTATAATATGAGGTAATCACCACCAGATGGCGCTATTGTCTTCAGGTGGTGCTCACACGGGTGTTTCCAGATGACTGACAATCATGGAATTGAATGCACTGTAAGTAACCATGGACAGTCTAACCTCATTCATTTTCCTGCTGAGGAAACTGAAGTCCAGAGAAATTTAATGATATTTCAAAGGTCAAGTCAGGATAAATTTTCAAAATATTGTTTTCTTTTAATAAAACTAAATTATTAAAATCTAAGGGTAAAAATAACTGTATCTTAAGTTTTGAAGCTGTTCAAAACTCTCTTTTTTTTTTTTAAAGGATTTTCTTATTTATTTATTTATTTATTTTTGGCTGTGTTGGGTCTTCGGTTCGTGCGAGGGCTTTCTCCAGTTGCGGCAAGCGGGGGCCACTCTTCATCGCGGTGCGGGGACCGCTCTTCATCGCGGTGCGCGGGCCTTTCTCTATCGCGGCCCCTCCCGTCGCGGGGCACAGGCTCCAGACGCGCAGGCTCAGCAATTGTGGCTCACGGGCCCAGCCGCTCCGCGGCATGTGGGATCTTCCCAGACCAGGGCTCGAACCCGTGTCCCCTGCATTAGCAGGCAGATTCTCAACCACTGCGCCACCAGGGAAGCCCTCAAAACTCTCTTGATGAATATTCAGAAGTATAGACCTCAAGGTTATGAAATAAAGACGTACTACTGGATCATCATTTGAAGAGCAAGTTCTAGGTAATTAATGCAATATTAAAGTACTGCTAAACATAATTAATAGATTATTCATAAATATGTATCCCATTTAATTATAGGCAATAAGCTAAAGCTGCAAAGCAAAACTGAACTGTTTTAAGATCTGTAACTCTGTTTTATGATTTGCTCATATATTGCTATTTATCTTAATGTGAAGTAACTCTCTTCTTACCTTCCCCTCTGGATCTATTCAGAATCAGATACAGTCCTAGTAACTCTTCTCTCTGGCAGTGATTTATTTGGCTACCTCGGTAGGCACTGAAAGATTATGATGTGAATGGCAACTTCTAGGGTTGAACAGTGCACAACCAACACAGCTATTCATAACAGCTCTGCTTGCCACTGAGACTTGAAGCTCAGAAGCAAGCATAAAAGAAGGCCTTGTTGTGCCCGGAAGCCTTCCAATGAGCTAATCTTTTGTAATTTGCTTCTTAAGACACTGGCTACTGATGTTGAGCAAAATAATTATCATCCTAGTTTCTGCTCCTTGCAGATTTATGCCAACACGCTTCCTAAGCACTTCCTAGACGCTTTCCTCCCAGTCATAAGAGGTACAGTCTGTCTGCTGCATGAAGGGAGAGGAGATAAACTTTCCCTCACCCTTCCTCTGCCAGGTGTGCCTGCTCTACCCATGAGGTCAGCATATAAAAGACATGGGCAACCAGTGGCTTTTTTCCAGCCAGAGTTGTCTTGTAAAGTCAATTAGGAAAAGGTCAAAATAAATACAACATTATTTGATTTCAAAACCTCAAACGCAGAACAGGGCTTTAAGCAATTACATACAGTGATATTTTTCATAGTCCCACTCAGCACAGTTCATTTTCTTAGAGTACATTTCAACTATCAATGAAGAGAAAAAAATCCTATCGGCAAAATTTATTTAAAATACATGAAAGTAAAATTTTCACTAAAGAGCAAATCGACACCAAAAAGGCATTTCTAGAAAATCGAATGCCTATTCATAATGTCTGATTTCAAGGTAGAAAGTTTAAACTGCTAAAAATTTAAGACCAATTAGATTGCTTGTTAATGAAAAATAAAAGTGCTGCTTTTTGTGATCTGATGGTTCATTTTACATGCATATCTTAATTTCTCTACTTTGGCTTTACATTAGAAAGATTCTAATAGATAGGTATGATTATAATAATAATGCAAGTTATTCTCCAGTCAGAATATTTTCAATAACAGAGCATGGCCAAATACCTTCTTAGCACTTCGATGTAGTATAGCTATTAAGAAAATAAGCCTTGAATAAAATTGATACCCCAAAGTCCAAATCGTACACAAACTAAAATTTCAGAAGTGTTCTTATCACCAACTTTCCATCTTTCCATCAAATTCCCCTCACATTTAGCTGTTCTATAATAGTTGTTGAGGCCACTGAGACAACAGCTTCAACCAGCGTGCTGGTCCTCCCTAGCTGGCATCCCAAACCCTCGCTGACTCACACCAACTCCAGGGAATTGGGTTTGGGAACTGCAGCCCAGTTCCAGGACACTCCTCCCAAGGTCTTGTCACCAACAGTTTAGCAGGAAATGGAGTAAGTTTTCCCCTTTATGAGAGTTTTTTTTATTTTCCTTTTTCGCTTTCCTTACCCTGAGACAAACCATGTTTCCTAATATGACTGCAATATGGTCATAACCTGAACATGGCTTACTTGCCCATTGCTTTCTCTTCCTTTAAAGCACCTGCCCAAGACAATGCTGTTTTAAGAATCCACATTTTGGCTTCATTTCTAGTGTTCTTCCTCTCATGCAGTCCCTCTGTTTGTGCCTGGCCTTTGTGTCATTCATTCCTGTTTATTCACTCCCTTCCACAAGTCCTGTATCTCTTTCCTGGTTTTCCCTGACCTGCCATAAAAGCCCTGTCCAGCCGGGGTTCCTGATTGAGTGTTCAGTATCCCACCTCCTCCCTGCCCTTTTCCAGTGTACATCTGGGGAAGGAGAAGACGACATTTCACTCCCAACTGAAAATAAAGGCCCTTGCTTAAGTGTGTGTTTGTACAGGATGGTAGTGGGAGCTGGAGAAGCTCTACAAAATGCAAACATTTTCTTTAACTGGTTCTCAACCTTTTTTTCAATCCCAGTTGCGATGGCTAATATCATGTGTCAACTAGGCTAGGCCACGGAGTGCCCAGATGAAGTTGGCCAAACATTATTTTGGGTGTTTCTGGATGGGATTAACATTTACATTGGTGGATCTGAGTAAATCAAATTACCCTCCATAATGTGGGTGGGCCTCCTTCAATGGGTTGATGGCTTGATTAGAACAGAAAGACTGGCCCTCCTCTGAGAAAGAGAATTCCACTGCCCACTGCCCAACTGCCTTTGGACTTCAGACTTCATCTACAAAACTGGCTCTTTCTGGCTGATGGCTTTTGACCTGGAACCTCAGCTTTCCCTGGGCCTCCACAACATCAGGCCACCCTAGGGATTTTGAATTTACCAGCTTCTATAATCACATGAACCAATTCCTTAAAACAAATCAATGACTCAATCAATCAATCAATCAATCAATCAATCTTTCTCTCTTTCTCTCTCTCCTATTGGTTCTGTTTTTCTGGAGAACCCTGACTATTGCCCCAAACCTTCTTTACTGGGTCAGGGGAAGTTTGTCATTTGTGTGGTAGAGAATTTCAATAAGGTGAGCACATACCTTTAGCAGAAGGTACCTGATTCTTGAGGGGAGTTATATGTAGTTAGAGAAAAGCTTTTATTAATTATATCTGCCCTATTATTCCCTTGAGAGTCACTGCAATGGAAGGTATTGCTTATAAAAACTACACGTTAGGAACACGTGGGGTCCCCTGTTAGCATGGAAACTACAGAATGTGCTCTGCATGTCACACATGGCTACTTAGACTCACACTGTGAGTATACACATCCCATGTCCTGGTCTTAATTCTCTAATAACTGACAATCACAGTCATGAATTTTTCTACCCAGTAACCTCAGCTGGCCTAAGATGGTAATTCTGCTACACAGATAATGACATACATTAAGTTTAGAATATTACTACTTTACTGCGAAAGTTTTAGAGTAAGGGTTTTTTTGTTGTTGTTATTTAATATGTCTATAATGTTTAAGAGAACCATATACTAGATAATCTGATGGGCCTTGTGATTTCAATTTGAAATATCTAGGATTTTATATTACATGAGAATTCACAGAACTCTATTAGGTCAGTAAGTATTTAGATTCATTAGGGAATTCAATTTGTTGCATTTTCAGTTTGATTTATTAGATTGATAAGAGCTGCTTAAATACCTAAGAAGAAAATGCTTATTAGGATTGGAGGCTGCCCTTTCAGGTATATAAAATGCATGAGATAAAATCAAATACATAAAATTTATAAATCAGAGGCCAAAGTGTTAGAGACTTAATTAACAGAGTTTTGATATAGAAATAACTCTCAAGGAAAGTTTAATCTGTTCTTTGAGCTATATAAACATTAATCACAAAATAAAACTTGATCTTATTTTATATAAAAATATTGGACTTATAAACAGAAGGACAAAATGTTTACGTTGAACTTAAATTCTTAGGTAAGTCCAGGTTTTAACATTGATAAACTGGATACACTGAATGTTCATTTAAAACCCAACCCTGAATGGTCTTTTCCAGGCACAAGGCCTCTCTCAGACATTATATAATAACTCACACTGGTAGCCTGGGAGCCTCGAGGGGCACGGAAGCAGCAGCTTCTCGCAGGGGCTGCAGAGATTATCTGGCTCTGCGTTAGTCCCCAAACTCTCACCTGCCCCTCATCGTCTTTGACTCTTGCTTACTTTCAAAGAGACTTCTAGCACGGTATAGTAAGGTAACAATGGGGAATAATCATCAGCTCAACTCATATCCTGGAACAAGATTTGATCTATAATCATCGCTAACACCTATGAAGCATTTACTGTATGCCAAGCATCTAACATGCATTAGCACATTTTTAACCCTCAAACAAGCGTTAGGAAGATGTTGCTACTACCATTTTACAAGTGAAGAAACTAACGTAATGATCACATTTAATACCAAGGCTCTATGTGCATAATACACTACTAAATTTTACTTTGCAATAAGCCTTTTATAGTGAGAAAAGTACTTTCACCCTTTTCGGGAAAGTGAGGGGTAGCCTTCTAAATTAATACAAAGAATCTTTTCAATAAATTGCTTACTTGCCCTTCCATATGGTATCCAATTCAGTCTAGTTCCAAGGATACCAAGAATTCTGTCCCAAAGAACTGGACCACTTACCTCTGAGAGTATTCTCTCTGTATATACAGTGTACACATATGGGGGCCACTCAATTTAGGAGGCCTTTTATATCTTTCCAGTTTGATTTAAATTCTCCACTTTAGCTTATTAACAGCTGCACTTTCTTTGATCATAATAGTCAGGATCTATGATCACGATGATAAATGCTTTCATACTTACAGAGTATTAATTACCATAACCTCAAAAGAGTTCTCAACTTCGGATATAGGAAACTGAAGTAACTCGCCCAGTGCAATTGACAGAAGCAGTGCCAAAAGCAGAACGAGATCCCTGGGCTGCCCAAACCAAAGGCGGTGACCACTCACTGTGCCTCACATGTAGGATGTTCCAGAGTTATTATTAACATTCTTTGGAAACACAGTTCTTGGAAAAGGCTTTAAACTGTGACGGCTGAAAGGCCTTTTGCAACCACTGCCCAATTACAATATTTTTTCAAGTTTAGTCCATGAGTCAAATCCCTGTCTTCCTTCACACCTCCAAGGGTATTATGAAACTTCTTACACTCAGATCTTTGGGAACATGTAAGAGCCATGCACAGATAGGAAAGAAATCACTAGCTTAACTGTTCAAAGACAGATTCCAGATTCTTTCACTCTTGCAAAACCATATGAAAAAACGGGGTAGATAAGTTACTAGGAAGTATTAAAAAATAGTGTGTCGCAGGAGATGATGGATTTATTACATAAGGATGTTATCTGTACATCTGAATGAGCAATATTGAGGAATGAACTTCTAATTTAGCAATACAACATAATTTTATATCATGTCAGTTCTACAGAATTTTACATTTCCTGTAAATACAGACTGTACGTCTGCTCCAAAATTTATTGCCTAGATGTTGCCTTGTAGGTGGTTCAAGTAAAAAATGAAATGAAGGAATACGTAGATAATTTAACTGAAACTGAAGACAGGCAAACTATAAGTAATTTAGACTGCATTTCAGACACGGTTCTTACTAACTGCACCTTGAATATAATAGTTTCCTAAACATGTTGTTATTTGACTTTTTTAAAAATAAGAATTAGACATAAATCTATATTACGATCTATAAAATTCTTTACTGACAGAATTGATTTCAAATTTTTCCTATGCTGTAATGATTATATTTTTCTTCCTGGCATTCAAGTACAAGGATAATCTCTATTCCCACAACCAGAGTTTTCTAATCAAATCTATCTATATACCTATATCTTCGAATTGCTCTGTGAGCAAAACTGAGAGGACCCATGCCTCCGCAGTTTGATCAATAGCAGTGTTTCACAAAACATTTTAAGCATTTGCCAGTTTCTTTTGTGGCACTTCAGTCTCCTTGGAGGTTTCTTTTTTTTTTTTTTTAACCCCACTGTGACCTTTCTATGCCTGACCTGCACCTAGTACTTCAGAGGTTAAAACACCTGTGGTGCAGTACACTGTATCAACCAATAGGTGGCAATCTCTCAACACACTAAGTCTCCCCTCAAAATTTCTTAACTTCTACGTTTTAGATCAAGACTTTATCAATTCTTTATGTTCAGTTTGTTCACAATAAGTCTAATTATTTTAATAAGTTACTTAACAGAAGTCTAATTATTTTAACAAGATAACCACAGACACCGGGATCCCTGGGTACTTTAGATTCCAGTGTTCAAATGTGTCTAATTTTCTTTCATTTGCAGGTCAATAGGTTTTTATTTCCATGAGATAATAGCACCCTACATATCTTGTAACCCATAGGTACATTTTTCCAGAAAATTTTGAGTTTATACTTTTAAGAGTAGCAATAAATAAAAACATTAAAAGTTCATTTTATCTATGTGCTAGGCATCAGCAACAGTTTAATTCACTGAGAATTACTGACTTGCTTTAATCCATTAATTCATCAAGTATGTATTGTTATCTATTATGGCCACCGTGTGCTTGACTCTGATACAGAGTCTAAGTTGGCTAAGCTTACTGACTGGCTCTAAGGCTGTAGAGTTTCTCAGCACACAACGCATGAGGAAATTGAAAAAAAAATCTCATCTTTAATTTTTCACTTTGTTACTTTTATATTCTAAGTGACACTATTTATCTAAGATGTGCTTTGAGACCTTGGGGAGATAGGGACTGGGGTAACACTTAAGTGACTGATAGCACGGATGCCTGGATTTGAATCTGCCACTTCCTGGTATCTGACCACAGATGGTAATCTTCTGTGTCTCAGTTCCTCTCCCACCAAAAGGAGGTAATTATATACTTACCTCATAGGATGGCTTGGAGAATTAAATATCTTAATTGAGGGTAAGCCTCTTGAACGGTGCCTGGCATTGTGCTACACACACGTCAGCTACCATCATTTTTTACTCAGGTGGAGACCCAGAAAAACCAAGCTACATAAAACTCGTATTCAATAAACTCCAGATTTGAGAGTTCATGACTTCCTTCTAGCATGGCACTGAAAATTTCCAGAAAGATCAAACAATGACCACCCTCTGTCGTTCAAAATATGGACACAGTGGTTTGTCTTTCCTGACTTGGTTTTTCGAATAGCTTTTTCTCTCAGAGGCTGGCCAAGATATCATGATAAAGAGCCCAAATTTGATGGTCCTCCCAAAGCAGTTCAGCCACTCCCCCCAAACCAAGGGGAAAAAAAAAAAAACATTTTAAGAACAGGCGGGATTAGAGGGTATTGAGAGGGGCAGGAGAAGAAGAGGATGATGGGGCAGGAATAAGAGAAACTCCAGAGGCTGAGGAGGGGGAGGATGTCAGGACACGACCACTTCAACAAACTCCCTGCCGGGCCTCCCTTAACCATCTGAAACCTTCTCCTAATGCCTGGTGTCTGGCCTTCCAGACTTTAGCTGAGGATTAAAATGGGAGCCCCAAGCAGCTCCAGAAATGTACTGAATGGTACAACTAGGCAATTCTTCTCATGTAAAGTTACCCTGACAGGATCCATCACCCTCCACTCACTCACCCTGCATGTGGTACCAATCTGCAAGTTGCCATCTAACTTCAGAGAACACTATTTCAGGAGCCACTCCTACCTCCTCCAACTACCAGTATTCTCAGATGCAGTTGCTGCCTTAGTGAGAATTAGTGCCCATAACCTATTGGACCAGAAGTGTGAAAGCCTGTTTTGGAGCCAAAGCTTTACTTTACACTGCACTTTAATGCTCAAAGCTGATGACAAGCACTGCGATTTATTACTTAAATTCCTCCAGCACTGTTTCCATCAGTAACTAATTGTTCCCCAAAGCAGTGCTGCACTCCTAGGGAAACTGGAAGGTTCAGTGCCTGACAGGCTGGAATTCATCCAGTGCTTTCATTAACAAATAGACAATATGGTCCTTTCTCAACTATCATGTATTCCTGAAAAGCAACATTTAAAAGGCTCAATGGCAGAATGAGCAAATCAGTTCTAAAATTCACACATTCTCTGCTTCCTCTACGAAAAATTAAAAACGGCATTAAAGTCGGTTTTAACAAAACCAGGTGGAATGCTGCTAGGTGTCTCTAGAACCTTGCTAGTGTGGTCCGAGACCCAGCAGCAGCATTGCATTGGTTCTTAAGAATGCAGAATCCTGCCCACCCACCTCCACCTAGAAACCAGAATCTTTTTTTTTTTTTTTAATAACATCACCAGGTAATTGACATGCCCATTAATGTTTATGAAGCAGTGGTCTAGAAGAGAAAGTTTTATAAGAGGACAATTATTTCTGCATTTCTCTATCCTTAATTTCTTAATTCATGTTCAGATGCTATTAGGTAAGTGTGTATTTCATAAGAACCTTAGATTTCAGTTACATTTGAAAATGCATTTGATCTGACTCACCCGGCAGCAGTAGCATGAGGTGCTACAACCTTCTAATGCTTACTATGTGTCAAGCACTATGCTAAGTGTAACTGATCCTTACAACAACCCTGTGAGGCAGGTGATACTAGTTTCGTGTGAGGAAACTAAGGCACAGAGGGACAAAGGAACAAGGCTGTGTAGAGAGAAAGTTGCCAAACCAGGATTCCCACCCAGGCAACCTGGCTCCAGAGTCCATGTGCTAAACCCCTCTGCTCTGGCTCTTCTTGCTTGCTATACTCCGGCAGAAACATGCTCAACGGGAGATGGTTTGGTGTAGATATGACCAGAACATCACGTACCACTCAAGGAAATGCCAGCTAATCACAGGGCCTCTGGAAAAATTGCTTAACTTTGCCGTGGGCTTCTCCCTGGATTCAGGGTACAGTATCCCTAAGTCTAGTTCAAGGCCCATAATTTCAAGGGTATAAAATAAATACTCCTTCTGGGATGTCTAACTACTTCCTATACTCCAACAGAAACAGAATAGTGTTTTTCAATACGTGTTCCCTGGAACCCTGGGGTCCTTCACAGATACCTCGAGAGCCTAACTAGTTGTTCTCCCTACCAGTAGCTCCAGCATCTTTGATGTTAAAGAATTTATATATATTGGAAGTTAAAATAATAATTCAGTTGACAAAAGACTACCTTTTTCTAAAAAAATAAAAGACTGAAAATCACTGATTTTTGAGGATTTGGCTGACTATAGACTAGTGATTCTTTTCGGAAAATTTATCACCAGTACTGTGCATATATAAGCTAGAAAGAGTGCAGCAAAGATACTAAACATTTTTTTTTTAAATTTGGCATGTGGTACCACTATTTCCTCATACCCCATACTTTCCTAAAAATATTATACAGTATATATTTGTTCACATGGATTTGTTTGAATTTACATTTAAAATTTTGTTTTGTAAAGTCTCAGTTACAAATAATTGATGCAATATTCTAAAATTCATTTCTAACACCAAAATAACTTGAATATTCTTTTAAAAACTTAGTCAATTAGATTTGATTTGCAAAGGCAACTAGCTCATCAGATTTTCATGCAGTAAATACTTAATATCACAGGATCAGGACAGGGACAGAATAAAATGAAAATACATGCAGAACCTTTCATAAAGAAGTTTCCATAACCCAAATGTTGGGGTTGTGGACAGAATATGCACAACGCTCCTACAAATCAGCAAGAAAAAGACACAAAGTCCAACCAAAGAAATGGGCAAAGGATATAATTCACTGACAAAGAAATACAAATCATCTATAAACAAGGAAAAGATGCTCCAATTCCCTAGAAATAGGGAGACGCATATAAGATACCCTTCTTACCCATATGATAACAATTTTAAAGACTGAGAATATCTAGTGGTAAAAGGGTATGAGGAAAAGGAATTTCAAACACTGTCAATGTGAGTGTAAATCTGTCCTGTATTTTTTGGAGAGTAATAATGGTATAGGATTTTCATTTGTACGAATTTTCTTATCAAGACACTTCCACAGCTATATATAAGATACATACATGAAGGTTCATTGCAGCATTGTTTATAATAGGAAAATCAAGACTGGGGAAGGGCAGGGGTTGGGGGAGACAGACAGCCCAAATGTCCAGTGCTGGAGGTGATTAAATAAACCATGGTACAGACATACCTTGTTTTACTGCGCTTCGCTTTACTGTGTTGTTGTTTTTTTTTTTTTAACAAATTGAAGGCTCGTGGCAGCCTTGCATCAAGCAAGTCTATTGCACCATATTTCCAACCACATTTGCTCACTTCCTGTCTGTGTCACATTTTGGAAATTCTCACAATATTTCAAACTTTACCACTATTACTATGTTTGTTATGGTATTAGTGATCTTTGATGTTACTATTGTAATTGTTGTAGGGTGCCACAAACCCCACCCATATGAGACAGGAAACTTAACTGTTGAAACAAAGGATTTAGAATATTACATAAAACTAACTGAGAAAGCAGCAGCAGGGGTTGAGAGGACTGACTTGAATTCTGAAGGAAGTTCTACTCTAGGGAAAATGCTATTAAACAGCATTGCATACCGCAGAGAAATCGTTTGTCAAGGCAGAATCAATTGAGGTGGCAAACTTCACTGTTGGCTTTTTTTAAGAAATTACCACAGTCACCCCCATCCCCAGCAATCACCTCCCTGATCAGTCAGCAGCCGCCAACAGCGAGGCAAGACCCTCCACCAACCAAAAGATGACTTGCTGAAAGCTCAGAAGATGGTTAGCATTTTTTAGCAATACAGTACTTTTAATTATCATGTATATTTTTTAAGACATAATGCTATAGCATACTTAACAGACATAAACACTGTACAGTGTAAATTTAACTTTTATATGCCCTGGGAAACCAAAAAATTTGGGTGACTTGCTTTACTGCAATATTCACTTTATTGTGGTGGTCTGGAACTGAACCCATAATATCTCCAAGGTATGCCTGTATATCCATAAAACAGAGTCTGTGCAGCCATTTAAAAGTTACCATCTTTCACCAGGTCTAAGATACCCTAGATTGCAAAATACATCCTGATATAACAGACACTAAAATGTGAGAAAATCGCTGTGGCCATTAATAGATACCATCAATTATAAGATACCCCCAATTTCAGAGATGCTAAAGAGTAAATCAAAAAACATGTGCCTCAGATCGATGATATGGATTTCAGCTTTAAATATTCTCTTAAATATAAATATATAATAACTAATATGGATTAAAAATACAACAATAATTAATGTATTGAAAAAAGACTTGGATAATTAAAACCAACTGTTAAGAGTGAACATCTTCAGAGGTACAAGCTATTAGGTATAAAATAAGTTATAAGGATATATTGTACAACATGGGGAATATAGCCAGTATTTCACAATAACTATAAATGGAGTATAACCTTTAAACATTGTGAATAATTATATTGTACACCTGCAACATATGGTACATCAACACTGTACTTAAATTAAAAAAAAAGAGTGAACATCTTCAAGGATCGGATCTTCAGGGAGCAGAGTTCAGCTGTGATGGGGTAGATGGAGGGGGACATAACCTCTTTGATTAATTCTTCAGAAGAAGGATATATTTTTTAAAAAAATTAAACAATAAAAACACTGCCTAAGTAGAAAGGTTTGAGGTATTCAAGCATCGTGAGAAGATGACTCAAGTCATATGTATTACAGTCACTTCCTTAAGATTCCACCTTCTTCTCCTTGTGGCAATTGCCTCTAGGGACAGAGGCTACAGTAATGCTAATAATACACCATACTCCTTGTGTTCCTGCCCTATCTACACCCTCCCAGTTCTCACAGCAACCCAACAAGATAGATGCTTCCATTAATGAGCTGCATTGGGTGAGGTTCTTTTTCCCCAAGTCACGCAGCTGCTGTGGGCAGTTCTGAATTCCAGATCCAGATTTTCTGGCCCCAGAACCCATCCTCTTTCCATTTCTGGGCTACTATCATTACCATCTATATCTTTAAGAGGTTGCTCTTCATCCTTTGCTGTTCCTTTTCCTTCTACGGCATTTCAAATTACTTTCTTTTTTGTGCTACATTGGTTTAAGTTATTTCCAAGCTAAAGAGCTAATCTATTATTAAATATCTTGAAGATTACATTCTAATTAACTAAAAATTAATGCAGTTCCTCTTTTCAAGCAATTCTTCCCCTCTTGGCCATTCTGAGAATTTGTTCATTATAAACTCTTTCACTGTATATCCACACAGTATTTTTCCAGCTTTAACAAATCGATTCTATAGTCAAAGACAAAATGCTATACTGAACACTTTCAAGTGCTTTCCTTTAACAGGCAGTAAGTAGCTGCAGCGTCAAGAAGAGAAATAAGCAATCAGCGCAGAACCCAACAGTTACCAAGTAGCCCAGCCTGGGAGCCAAGAGTCAGCACCTTCCAGCCCTCCTCCCACACGAGGAGAGGGGAGGAAACTGAGAGCTTAGCCAGTCCCATTTTTTTTTTTTCCATTTGACCAAAGGTTTTAACCCCAGGTCTAAAACTTGAAAGTCAAGGAGATTTGTTCAAGTACATTTTACTGACTTTCTACTCTCTTCCTTTATGGTTCTAACCCTTCTGTGATCTCTCCCACAAAGGGGTTGACATAAAAACTTGGGCTTTGACCTATACTGTCTACATTAATACTTTTTGCTCTAAGTAGAAACTGTTAGAAATGAGAAGGACTGTAGGAAAAAAAAAAAGTATCAGGAAATATAAACTCTAAAGACCTATGCCACCAACTGCTAAGATGCATTATATTTCTTTGGGTTATTTATCATTCTTCGGGGAAATGGAATGAGGGTTTCAAAAATTAAGGACAAAGTCTGGATTGGAGGTAAACCAGGAGCCAGATGTTATGCAAGCCTGCTCTTCCACTCCCTAAACACGCACACACGTGCACACACACACCCCTCTGATGAAAGTAAGATATCAGGAGTGAAGGTGAAGATGTATAAGTAAAAGAGAATTGTCAGGCTCCAAAGGATCTTTCCAAAGGCCTGCAATAGAAGGAACTAGGTAGAAGCTCACCTGAATTTTTCATGGGGCAGAGGGCGCATTGCATACCCCAGGCCTCTCCATACAAACAGCAGCACTCAGTATATGTTGTCTGCTTGCCAACGAGAGGCCGGCTACACACAAACTCATCACTCAGATGTTCCCAGCACAGATCTTGGTAGACATCGGTTTCTTCAATTTGTTCTGAAAGGGAAGACACGGTTCCATGACAATTGCACTGTTACTCCTATTTCATAAACACTGTGGTAGAAGCCAGTGAGTCTCAGAGTTTCCATCCCTGTTTCTAAGAGTGACTTCCAAGCAAAAGTCTGAAGCCAGTCTGGTCTTTCCATGGATCAAACCTCTGTCACCTCCAACTGGGTGTCATTCCAATCAGCTGACATTCAACCTGCCCATCATGTTCCAATTAAATCCTTCCCTCCGTAGCTTGCATCATTACATAAAACCCTCCACTATCTTGCCTGTACTTCATAATCCTGATGGACTCCTTATTCTTCTGGTCTTTGATGTTTCACATTTACTCTTCTGTCAAATCCTACCATTTCTTTCTACATAAAAGTTTTGGGATTCATCCTTTTTCACCCATTTCATTTGCCGAAGCCCTGAACTAGTGACACTTCATCCTAGGGTCCTTAATTTGAACCTTTCTACTTTTCAATTGATTTCAACCAAAGCAGTCTCCTGAATGTGCTGATACGTTGATCAATTAAGCCATTGATCAGTCAGTGGCACACGGCCTTCTCAGGGATGAACAGGGGTTCCTACCGATGGACTTCAGAGCCCTCCACCAATCTGACGAATTCTGCCCTCTGCTCTCTCCAGCCTCGTCTGTGTCCTCCAGTCTAGTCAAGCAAACCTAATTATTTTCCCTCAACTTACAACTTCCTCAGTTGCCTTTAATGGTTCAATGTGATCAACCCTCAGGCACGGAACAGCTCTGCCAGCTGTTCAGCCACTCCGTATTCTGTTGTCCATTAAATCAGTATGTGCAAGGTGTTAAATCTCCTACATATTGATGATATGCATCTTATTCTTTCTCTTAGCATCTCATTTTAATTATTTCAAAATATCCAAGGAATCAATTTTTTAATTTTCCAACAGCTCACATTTCAGTCAAAAGGAAAACCTCATGACATTTATTTGGACACAGACTTGCATCTCATATCCAAACATACCATGTGATTCAGTTGGTCGGATACATCTTTTTTCCGAAGCATCCAGGACCATCGGGTGGGTACAGAAGCAGTTATAAGAGCCTTCTGTATTAACGCACTGGCCATCAATACAACTGTTGGGGTCTTGACACTCATCTATATCTTAAGAGAAAAAAAATGAAAGAAAATCAGCAATCAGCTGCACTCATACACTTAACTAAACTTAATACACTGCTAAATTTAGTCCAGATTCCAGGGGCTGCCACATTTTAATCAGCTACACATCATCATCCAAAAGAGAACAGCTCCAACTCTAAAAATGTTAAGTTGTATTGATTGGAAAAATAACATTGCCCTACAGCTGCTGACATTAAATAAGGAAAGAAAACATTTAAGAACAGGATACGCTTAGAAATTTAAGATAAAATGTCTCTGTATGACAGTTTTAAAATTATTTCCTTTTGCTATGTTTTTCTGCCTAGTGTATATGGTTTTCTGCTTAGGCATTAAAGTCTGGGTCAGTATTTAAAAATGACTTTCAGTGCATGGTATGAGTGATGAAACAGGAGGCTCCCCAGACCAAAAGAACACTTCGGTTATACCAGTGACCTGAATTATAATTCCACATTGAATATTAACTCTTTGAAATCTATTCAAATAGTAGTATGAAGGGTTTTTATTTTCTTAAATATTGCTCAAGAAAAAGATCCATAAAACATTTACAGATCTTTTCAACACATGATTTAGATTCAAAGAAATTGTTTTGATATGTAGCATTACTTATTTTTTCCGTGTACTTGCATAGCACATCACACTATAGCCTCTTAAAACTTACCAAAGCACTGCAATTTGACGGGATCATAGTATGTCCCCTGCTTACAGTAGCATTCATAACCAGGCTGAGTGTTCAAACAGAAGCCATTTTTGCAGATCTCTTGTCCAAAAAGTAGGCATTCGTCTGCATCTACAGGGGAAAAACAGAGAAATATTTAGAAAGAGGAGTTATTTTGGGTTTTTCAGTTAAATAGAAGAGTCTAACCAATATTGGGCAAGTTAGATATTATAATATTTATATTACAAAGAGTCTTAAAAACACAGCAATATCAAATTCTTAAAGTTAGGACTAATTCACAGAGGTAGAAATATAATCAGGCTTCTCTGTTTAAGGAGCAATGCCCAAGACATTATCAGAGAAGGTATATTTGTAAATAGAGCTGCGGAGATGCTACCTCGTATTTGATGAAATAGTCTCTGGGTTCCATAATGGCACCAATAATATTCTCTGAAGAAAATACCCTTTAAGACATGTGCCTTTCTATAAATGTATATTTTGGCCCATTAACTAGTTGAGATGAAGAAAACTCCCACGAAGAGTTTGATGCAACTTGACGGAAGTCTTCTTTCTTGATAATGAGCTAATGAAAGCACAGTTGCTAAGAATGCTGGCAGACCCATTTTCCTCCGCAGAATTTACAGAGCTTACTGTCCACAAACCTCAGTTTACTCAGTGGTAAACTGGAGATAAGAGGAACATCGATAGGATTGAAAGGATTCAATGAGAAGATCCATGCAGAGGACTCGGTATACTCCCAAAAAGTGTGATCTATTGCTTTTGTGCAAGTATTATTAGCATCATTTCTAACATTTTAAAGCTAATGTCGTCTAGTCCTCATTTAAAAAACTGGAGACTCCATAGATAAATTGCTCAAAGTTACACAGCTGGAAAACGGCAAAACCAAGTCGACAATATATGACTGTTTGAATCCAAATCTAATATTCTTCCAACCATTTACAGCACTGCTAAGATAGGGTGAAGAGGAATTTATTTTTATTTTAAAAAAGAGGATGACTTTACGGTGAAATCAGGGCTCCACTTCATAGCACAAAGTGAAATTTAACTACATCTCTGAAAGAACATAGTGTATGATATTTGCGAATTTGAAAACCATTAAACACATTTCGTGAACTAAGTCTTGTTATTTCACTGAATTAAATCATAGATGTATTTAAAAAAACACAGATGGAATTTCTTATCCAGCTGCTGAATTATACCATATTAGTAAAACACTAGTTTGCAAAAATGGATAGACAATAAAAATGTTTTTAG
The DNA here is from genome assembly GCF_949987535.1 of Balaenoptera acutorostrata. Classification (NCBI taxonomy): domain Eukaryota; kingdom Metazoa; phylum Chordata; class Mammalia; order Artiodactyla; family Balaenopteridae; genus Balaenoptera; species Balaenoptera acutorostrata. The sequence goes on from NC_080075.1 coordinate 67,263,482, forward strand.
TCTGTTTTCCAGCCACTTAACAGTTTTCAATGTTAAACTGTAAAGAAAAAATAATCACTTTGTATGTAAAAGGTCATAATATCTCTATCACTGAAATGTTAAAAGTTAGTGGTTAATGAGGAAATACTCATATCTGTAGTTTAAATTTCACCAAAATTAAAAAGCTGCACATTTATTTTAGAATTACAGGCTAATAGCATTAAATATATAAAACACACATCTACTTTTGCTTTCTTCCTTTCCATTCCTTATTATTAATCTGTGGCCATTAGTAAATGGTCCTAGCAAAGTAGGATGCTTTCTAAAAAGGCAAGAATCTTTGCTTTGTTGATGACCATTAAAGGCCAACCTGATGATGGTCAAATTTATATTGGTCCTAACTTATGATTTCTAATATAATTCTACAATAAAAGAATGAATTTATTAAGTACAGAATTTTGTGTTAAGTACTTTTACATATGTTATCTCATTTAATCCTCATGACAACCTTTGAAACATTATTCCTATCTCAGAAGTGGAAACTCAGAATCTTAAGTGAAGTCCCACTGTCATACAGCCTTAAGTGTTCTAACTCCCAACCCACGGTTCTCCCTAGAGTCCATTGGAGCCTTCTTCCAATGGTAGGATTCAAGGCTTTGTAATTAGTTTCCATGGCTGAAAAGAATTCTTCTTCTGTCTAACCCAAGCCATTCAAGTTTACTTGAATGTCAAATATGCACACACATTGCAAATTAGTTTCTGCTTGATTCTGACCTTTATAGTTCTCGCCATCAACGTCATAAGAGGATTCTCCAGTGGGGACAAAACCTTTCCCTCTAGGACACATTTCAGTCAATTCAGCTGATTTCAGGAGAGAAAAGGGGGAAAAAAAGTTGAAAAAAAACAACAAGTATCTTCCATGAGTAGGTTTTAAATTCAGTTTTGCTTTCTCAGACTCAGAGACTTTAAGGCAAATCTTGTCATCTAATTCAGACAAATAAATTCAGTACAATCTCAAAAATTACAGACTAGGTGCAAATAAACCTAATGACTTCATAAGTATAATTTACAAAAAACCTTGCTAGTTCACCCATATATTATTTACACATGTTTTAGCTATGGGTACTATGGTGTGTTATGACTTATTTCTCCATTACTGTGGTCTCTAGTATTTTCAAATTTCAATAAGAATCCAAAATCCTAGCTTAAATATGCAAGCTCCAGTTAGGAATAATGCTGTGTCATTGTTAGCAAAAATGATTAGTTTTACCTTAAAAATGGAATAAAACTGAATTATCTTTCTGCCAAAATATTATATGGAATGTCACTATAACAGCATATTCTATGAGAGACAGAAGTTTAAGAATTCATACTGAAGTGGGATAAGGGTATGGGTCCAGCCCTGAATGAAACCCACTCTAAGGTAATCTCACTTCAATTTGACTATGGCAGGTACCAGCAGATGTTACCATTTCAAGGCTTCAATAACCCAAATGAGAACATTCCAAGGCCCATGAACACCACACAACAAATACCAGTATGAACACAGCACTTAGCTAATTCTTACCAGTCCCCAAGACCGGGCAGGGGAAAATTTCACAGTTATCTCCCCACCCAGCACCAGAGGTACAGCAGCATTCTTGTTTGGTGACATTGGGGGCCAGCACGTTGTCACAAAGACTGGCGTCATTTAGATTATAGTAGCACTCTTTCTTTTCTTCTTTGGGTTGATCTACTTCTAAGTCTAAAGAGAGTAGAGAAAGTAAACAAGAGTGTTGACAGGATACATCAGATCTACCTGTATCACCACGGAACTGAAAACACAGTGGTAAAAACGACTGACCGCACGTGCCAAGGGCACTTCACTACAGAAAGCTGCTTTCCACCTTGTGTTGGATGCTTCCACTTCAAGATAAAAATGCACCTGAATCCTGAATTTCGGTGGATTTCTAACCCACCCCAAGAGTCTAAATCTGTCAAAATCATTTCCTTTTACCTTAACCAATTACTTTATTCTTGTAAATTTGGCTGTGAGTACAGTTTCCATATCTGCTTTCTTGACAAACATAGGGTCATTCTTTACTGAGCTAGAACACCTGCGTAAATCAATGAAAACTTTCCCCAACACTGGACCAGAGAAATGGGGCCACACGTAATATTCAACCCTTAGATGGTCACTGAGATAACCATGCCCCCCCAAATTTTCTAAACAGTACAAAGCAGAAGAAGACAAATAGAAAAACACTGCAGCAACCTGAGTCTATTAAAAAACAAAAACCCTTTCATTACTAGAAATCTACTTAAAGTGCTGCAAATATATGATCCTGAATGAAACAATAAGAGCCAGCTGAGCCTCGGGGTAGAATTTCAAGGCTGGGTTCTAGTCCCAGCTCAAGTGTGTCCTAAAGAATATACTGATATATTCCAACAGAGTCTGTTTAACCCTCTGTGATAAAAGTCAAGGTGATATGATAGAATACAAATGATAAGAACAACTCCACCTACTTTCAGTTAATACTAAAAATGATTTAATTCCATCAGATTTGAAGTCTACAAACAAGTTTGTGCCTTTTTTTTTTTAAAATTATTTATTTATTTATTTATGTTTGGCTGTGTTGGGTCTTCGTTTCTGTGCGAGGGCTTCCTCTAGTTGCGGCAAGTGGGGGCCACTCTTCATCGCGGTGCGCGGGCCTCTCACTATCGCGGCCTCTCTTGTTGCGGAGCACAAGCTCCAGACGCGCAGGCTCAGTAATTGTGGCTCACGGGCCTAGCTGCCCCGCAGCATGTGGGATCCTCCCAGACCAGGGCTCGAACCCGTGTCCCCTGCATTGGCAGGCAGATGCTCAACAACTGCGCCACCAGGGAAGCCCCAAGTTTGTGCTTTTATAAAATGATAAAAAAAACCTCTTCCCTACTAAATGCTATAGAGTTCAAATTACTGCCTATGATCCAGTTAGAATTTCTTATTTTAATTTTATGCTATGTCAGATAAGCTGACTACTGCCGTCACAATTACTTAGATTAATACTAATGAAATATTTTCATTAGAACTGCTATCTACAGATTCTTAACCCAAAGAAACTATATAGGGACAAGGGGATAACACTTGTAAGGATAAGACTTTAATCTCAATACCTACCTTTTAAAAAAAAGTTGGCAGATCATTATACTCTTAGGAAAGTTTAATGATTTATTCTCATAATAGTTTCCTATATATTTACTTTGGTAGGGTCAAACTGACTGTGGAAACCTGATTAATATATAACAAAGGTGTTCTTAAAATGTAAGGTCATAAAATTCTATCAGAAGAGCTACTGCCCTTTCTTTCCCCTTATGGCAGTAAAAGCAAGCAAACGAAGCTTCGACGTATATATTACTCCCAGAATGCAGAATATCAATGAGAATGTAAAGGATCCCTCTCACCCTTGATTCTGGCTAATTCTCAGATTATTCTACCTTTTTTTTTTTTTTTAACATCTTTATTGGCGTATAATTGCTTTACAATGGTGTGTTAGTTTCTGCTGTATAACAAAGTGAATCAGCTATACATATACATATGTTCCCATATCTCTTCCCTCTTGCGTCTCCCTCCTTCCCACCCTCTCCCTATCCCACCCCTCTAGGTGGTCACAAAGCACCGAGCTGATCTCCCTGTGCTATGCGGCTGCTTCCCACTAGTTATCTATTTTACATTTGGTAGTGTATATATGTCCATGCCACTCTCTCACCCTTGACAGAATTCAGCTTGGACTCTTAAGTCTTAATAGCTAATGACAAATTCAAACCTAGAATAAGTGTCCAGGAAAAAACTGAAATGCTGATTCCTATGCAGTTTATGAAGTGGTTTTAAATCATTTCCTTGTGTGTGAAACTGGATAAAACCTGCCACATCCCTCGTCTCAACTAGCTTTCCAAGTGTGCAGGGGACAGACACGTGCTTCGCCTGCTTTCATGGAATGGGTCACCATCACCAGTTCATTCCCTTCAGGAGGGGCTCCAAGCTCTTACACAGGGTATTATTGAGGAAAATGAAGGGTAGGTATTTTAAATTAATATGAAATCAATCATGAACCCTGTAAAACATTTTATAAACTCTCTCCCAATATGTGTGAATATATTGACCGACTATTACTATGGACAATTCCACTCATTTTATTCAGTTTGCCTAAAACACAGTTAGTTATTAATGAATGCATTTAGAAATATAAATCAAGTCAGCAACACAACTAGAGTTTTGCCAATCAGGTTTACAGTCGATGTTAAAAGAGTGCTCAATAAGTGTTTTTCTCTTTGTACAAAGTTGTAGATATGTCACAGTTTTTATCACAAGATGGAAACATTGTACAGTAACACTTCAATGAAGGCTGCTATATTCATAGGTAATTAGAGACCACAGGCTTCTGAGTCAAAAACTTCATATACATTTAAACATTATTTCTACCATGTTTTTTTATACTCACAGAAATAAAATAGTTTTTTCTTTTTTCTTTGGAAGGAAACTCAAAGGTGATCGCATAAGGGAAATAATCAATATCACTGTATTATTCAGGTTTTACATTGGTTATTACAAGTTTTGCTCTTATTTTCTTTCCAAGCAGTTTGAAGTTTCAATGTTTATACAGCTGAAATTGAGGGTCAGTCAGGCCCTCATCCGTGTTTGGAAAGAGATGCAAATTCCTTTAAAAAAAAAAACTGGTCCGGTGGGGCTTCCCTGGTGGCGCAGTGGTTGAGAATCTGCCTGCTAATGCAGGGGACACGGGTTCCAGCCCTGGCCTGGGAAGATCCCACATGCCGCAGAGCAACTAGGCCCGTGAGCCACAACTACTGAGCCTGCGCGTTTGGAGCCTGTGCTCCGCAACGAAAGGCCACGATAGTGAGGCCCGCGCACCGCGATGAAGAGTGGCTCCCACTTGCCGCAGCTAGAGGAAGCCCTTGCACAGAAACGAAGACCCAACACAGCCAAAAATAAATAAAACAAAAACAAACAAACAAAAAAACTGGTCCACAAAGGTCATTCTGTGAAAAGCTACAATTTCCCTATCTTCTTAACCTTTAAATAATTAACTGCCTAGAGCATTTTTCCACAGGGCGAACACTCTGATCAGTAAAGACATGTAATGTGATTTGTTTAAAAAATCTCTATGAGTTTATGTCACTGTCGCTACGGGAGGAATTTTTCTATCACAAAATAACTTTAAAAGATCAAATCAAAAGTTATAGAAGGTGCCAAGCTCAGAAAAGAATGAATTCTATTTTTCAGAAAGATTTTATTAATAAGGTTATAATAATAATAATAATATAATAATTATATATAATTAATATTAATATTAATAATTAATATGATTAATTCTTATTATTATATAATAATTAATTAATAATTATATTAATAAGCCATACTTCATATCTCATGCCACAGACTTCTAGGAAATATATTACTTCACCTCCAGTATTTTCAGATTTGATTTTTCAATATGTATTAAGAGGTTGGCTTCACATCTGTGTATAAAAAGCAATGTGTATATTTTAATCCCAGGGGTATGTATGGCTGCTGATAAGAAATGAGTTTTTGGACCTCTCATGTGTGTGTCTTTTTTGAAGAAACTTTCACAGATGCTTTTCACGTGACACACAAAGTAACTCCATGAGCTGGACGGCGCAGGTCGTAGAGCATCCTTCCTTTCTGGAGGAGAACATTTAGGTTGGGTCCAATGTCCAGTGCCTAATGCTCTCCCCAAACCTCTTCTATGGGGCTCAGCTTCTTAGCATTTCAGCGAGCATGAGTTTGTTTTGCTTTGCCTTTGCCCTGGGGGCAGCAGATAATCCTGCTGATGTAGAGTTCAGTGACAAAGCCGCATACAGCGTGACCCTCTTCCCTTGCTCTGAATATTAAAGAGAGGGTTTGAGCAGTAGGTACCACTGGTGAACTGCCCTTTCTAGAAGCTCTTCTCTCTTGCTTCGTCACTTACAGGATTATTTCCTGCTTTAGTCTTTCCCTAAATATGTCTAATCTTAGGTTTGCTGCTGGAGTGGGGAGATCTGGAACATTTCTTTGGTTAGAGTGGACACAAACATTCTAAATGGGCCCTTGCCTTTGCTTTCACTTTCCATTTGCAATATTTTCTGAAGGCCTTCAGATGCCAATCCCCTCCATATCCTTCTGAGACAGGATGATGGCAGTGACCCAAGAGTCACATCACAAATATGTGTGAGTAAACAATGCCCCCAAATGAAACACCTGCCCTAGTCCTGAAAAAGACACCAATTTATAAAACTCTGTGTCTGTAATAATGTTCAGCAAATGACTTTGAATAGGATTACTCAGGAAGCTTTATTCTCTTTATTTTAAAAATCACCACAGGCACTAATGTTTTATACCAACTCATACTTTTATGAGAGAAAGCATTCCAGTGTAATAATCCAAAGGGAGTAAAAGAGAACTTGGAAATTCATTTTTTCCCTTAGTTTTCTCATTCAAAGACTTGGAAGATGAGAAGTGTGTGTGTTTTAAGTGGAATTTAAAAGAAAGCCATTGGTGAGTTTCAGAAAATAAGCACTGACAATAGGAATGGACTGAACATGAAGGGATGCGGATAAAAAGGAAGATCGTAGAAAGGCGGTAACTTCAGATAGTAAAAGACATGGAAGAAGTCAAAATAAAGTTTAGAAAGTGAAGTACAAGAGCAAAAATACTTTCAAAGCAGATTCTTTCACACAGTGCCTATCCTTAAAGACGTCAATCAGGTAGTCAGGCATGACAGTGCAAGGAAAGCAAGTTGGGCGTGTAAGCCACACTGTAAAGGGTCAGGGGGCAAGGCAATCCTGGAAGGCTGCCTGGAGGAGCTGATACTTTGAGTCAAGTTCTTGAAAAATAAACTTTTAAAAAAAATTGGCTAGAAAGTAAGGTGTGACAGAGGTGAGGAGTAAAAAGTACAACTATCCTTAGGTCTGTGTGGGTAGAGCGGGCAAGGGGAGAAGTGGTCTGTGGAAGGAGTCACAGAACTGATTTTGAGAACAAGAGAACGGGGCAGGGATGCATTAACATGTGAACAAGTGATAGGTGTGTTTGTGACTTAGGTGCTGAGGCAGAGGACAATGCCAGTCTCTACTGGAAGAGAGTCGCCTCATCCTTGCCAGGAGGAATGGAGGATATTTTGGGTTTTGCTTTTTCTGGTGAAGAAGTTAGAAGGCACTGGGAGGAAGGAGCCTGGGATAGGAACAGGCTGGGGAGAGGGTGAGAAGTGAAAGTCTCAATGATGGAAATATTATTAGAAACTGGAGAAGTCAGAAGAAAAGCGGGCAGATCTGGGTGAAAGAAGAGACTCCTGAAGGCAGAATAAAGCGCCCCGGAGAAAGAAAAGTGGGAGACGCACACTGGGACGAGGTGCAACAGGCAGCACAGACGGAAAGGAGATGACGTCACAGCAGCAGGAGAGCCGTCACAACACCGGCGCACGTGCATGGCGAGGCCCTGTGAGGACGACCTCAAGAATAAAGCCACATCTGCAGCGACATGTAAAATATCTGGAAACGTTTAAAAGGAACTGTACAAACAGGCCTTATTGGTAGTGAATTCTAGGATACAAAATGCATTTCTAATGCAACAGTGTGGGTGTCTCTTGTATTAAGAGGATAAAATGGTTTATGTACATGGTTTACTCAACTGATATGTCAGTTCATTCAAATATCAACACCTCTTTATTAAAAACTCATTTTAGATACTATACACAGCAAGCATAAAACCTCATGAAAATAAAAGCATCATTTGGTAGTAAACTCTTCTCACTCTTGTTTTTGAAGGTGGGAAGAAACCTGACCCCTTTTTTTTTTTAAATTACAAATGAGCATATTTTCCTCAGCCTTAGCTACATTTATGGTATAGATCCATTACAAATACACAATAAGACCTCAGGAGTTTTATGGCATTTTACAATGTTTGCATTCTAAATACTGTGGTTTCACTGTCTTTAATTTTTTTCCTACCAAAGGTCTTTTTTTTAATCAGAAATTATTATTATTATTATTTTTTAATTTGAATATGATTTTATTTTCTCGTTTACATCATTTGTGGGTTATTCTCTTTGTGTTGATTAGATCCAGGACAATTAGAAGCAGTTTTTTATTAATTAAAAAGATGGTGTCCTAGAAGAGTATCCATTAAAATCTGGTATCCAAGGTATGTAGTCTTTAAATTAGCAATACTTAATTCCCGAGAAATTATTTTAAAAAAATTCTCCCAAAGTTAATTTATTTTACAGGTTACCTAAACACATAAAAAAAAAAAAACCCACTGTGCCAAATATAACGGTTGAGTGATATTATATGTGGTCTCATGCCTTTAAAAAAACATGTACATACACAAAACCTGTAGTGGACCTCTCCAGGAACAGAGAACAAGCATGCTGTTTAGGTTCAGTTGTCAGAACCACGAGGATGATTTGCACAGTGTCCCCTGATAGCAGGGACCTGCTCTTTTTTTTTTTGCTCTACTTGTAATTTAACCAAAGCACATAGGGGTACTGTCCCCTCTACCTAGAAGTGTGAATAGATCAATTAAGTGTGATCCATGATATCTTTGATAAAATGAATAATTCTTACTCTGCAGAATGAGCTGGGAATGAGATGATGGGATAGAGAAGGAACACATTCTCGAATGCGGAGAAGCCTATTACTCAATAGGCTACAGTGTCTGCTGTAGGTCAGGCACGATGCCTAGCAGTGAGCTGGGTGACAGACAATACAAAGAGGAATGAATGACTGAGCATAAGGGTCCTGTTACCCTGCTGATGGATTTGGACTTCATGCTGGAGGCAGGAATAAGCAGCTGAAAGTTTTAAGGGTTTAAAACCAGATGTATGTTTCAAAAACGTGAATTGGCAGCAATGTGGAAGAGGAACTGATGGGAGAGGCAGGGAGAGAAGTCAGGAGGCAAGTGCCACAGTCCAGGGAAGATAGGCTGAAGGACTGGCCCAGGGCAGTGGTAGCAGAGGAGCAGAGAGATTTGAAGGATACTGTTGAGGTAGAGATAGCAGAATGTTATGATGGCTTGGATGGATGGAGAGAAAAATGAAGTATGACTTCAGGATCTACAGTATGTATGTTTGGCAATTAATGAGTGTACACAGGGAGAGTAACAGGTTGGAGAGGGAATGGTAATTAATTTGCTTTTGGATAATTTTAGGCAGAGATGCTTCCAAGACACCCTGGGAGGAAGGTCCAGTAACAGGCAGCTGGAAATAGGAGTGTGGCACTCAAGAGAGAGGTGGAGAGGCATAGATATTCACTTGGTCATCCACACCAAGTAAGTAATACTCCAAGTAAGTTGACTTGGAGAAGAGGATAAAATATCCCAGGAGAAGAATACAGAGTAAAAAAGAGGGCTAACCATGCAACTCTCTGGGACGTTATTATTTGAGGAATGGCGAAAGAGTCAAGAATGAGACAGAAAAAGACCAGTGCAAGAGGTAGGAGGACACAGGGAAGAGTAATGTCCTGAAATCAATAAAAGGGAAAGGGGGAGGGAAGATGAGAAACTACTGTCACAAGAGGAAAGAGTTTCACCCAGATGAAGGGTCTGAGGGCCCGATCTCAATGCCTTGAGGATCAACTGGGAGACAGTTCAGTAGAGGTAGGGATGCCCCTTCAAAGAATCTGGAGGTCAACATGGTCACAGGGATTATCCCTGGACGGTAACACAGCAGGCGATTTTCTTTTTTGATATATTTTTGTATTTGCCAATTTTCTAAGAATATGCATTGTTTCAATAACGAGAACAAAACAAAGAAATATAGTGAAAAGGAAGCCAATTTTTAAAAGAATGTGCTATCATGGGGTCCTCAGCCTTGAGAAGTAGAATTAAGGGGAAAGACCCTGGAGTCGAGTTCCTGGGCCAATTCTGCCAGTCGTTAGCAATATGGCCCTACATATAACATTTAGAACTTCTCTCTGGGCCTCGGCTTCCTTACCTGGAAATAAAGTTGCTGGGCTGGAAAAACACTAGGGTGCTTTCTAGATGTAGTGGTCTAGGACTTAGCTTGCGATGTGAGAATAAGCTCTCAAATATATTAGAGAAAACTGATATTTAAGGAAACCCTATCATGAACTGTGTAAAGAACAATTATTTTATAATACAAATAATCTTTAATTTCTGATCTTGTTTATTTATAGATCTTTAATTTCTGATCCTGTTTATTTGCTTGTCTTAAAGTGAAGAACAATTATTACACAATGCAAATAATCAGCCTGATTCACATGTTTTATAATTTCTCATCTTGTTTACTTTGTTTTCTTAAAGCAAGGCACACCTGCATTAATTATAATATATATCTTTGTGTTCCTTTCATTATACCTTCTGTTTTAAAAATAAAATTCAGTTCCCACCACAGAGTCTCCTCTGTGCACCAATCAAGACAGAGAACAGCATTTTGTGTGTAAGGCTTGAAGGCTGCAGTTGTCAACACTAAATATTTACTGCTTCCCTTAGAGTGCCCAAGGACATAAAGTTTTTATTGAGTAATTATCACAGGCACTGAGGAAATATAAGCATCAGGCTATATTTCATAGCTATACCCTCTTACAGGTGATGAGTGGTCTGATATGGACATTTTTTAGTTATTTCTGTTTCAGGTGCTTTTACGCAATGTATAGCAATGTAAATTAGTGGCCAAAGGCCCAGGCAATGAAAACATTAGACCAGACCTAAAAAATTAGGTGGGAGCCAAGAAGTATTTTAGAAATAAAAATCCTAGGACATTAAAGTTCAAAAGTACCTTCAAGGTCATGGTATAGATCCATTACAAAGGTTATGGTATAACCTTTGTAATAACCTTCCAGGTTATGGTACAGATCCATTACAAATACACAATATTTTCGAAATAAAAATCCTAGGACATTAAAGGTCAAAAGTACCTTCAAGGTCACCTGGGACAATGTCATGCTGGAAGTAGGAGCCCTTCTGCCAGCCAGTGAGTATCTCACCTGTTATCGGACACCTCTAAGGAAACACCCACGATTTCATGAGACAGTTATCTGCTGACTCTCTCTAGCTATTGGAAAGTTCTTCTGCATACTGATCTGAAATCTGCCTTGCTGACATCCAGCCCCAGTTCCGTCCTCAGTGAGATACCACTTCAGATGAGGATGGTACTGCTCCTTGTTGGAATGTCTGTTGCCCTGGGGAAATTTTAAAGCCGAGGAAAAATATTACAGCCTAGAGAGCAAATGTATCTTTCTTTTCCTAATTACCTTCCAGGAGGGATGAGATCTAAGCTGTTAGTCTATCATGTATATAATGAAATTAATTTGAATCCTATCTTGATAAAAACTTTAACTTAAATTTGGTACAAAATGTTTTGTTCTGTATAACAGCAGATTCTTTGATTGGAGTATGATACAAACTTTTAACTAGCCTCCACTTAACCACCTTGTTAGATGAACTAATGTTCTCCTGTCCTCTGAAAAACATCCTGGCTAATGCCCACAAGCAGGTGGAAGGCTCACAGCCAGCTGGCTGTTCTCAGGTGGGTCAGCGTACTTCTGTACTGACGTGTTGAGCGGTATGCCAACCAAGACTCAGCTATGTTCATTCTCAAACACTGTGCCAATGTATTGATTATTGTAATTACATAATTAAATAGTATATAAACCAATAAAATATGAATGAGTAGAAGAGTTGTTTCTAGAACAAGTTAAACCTTTAGAAAGACTAAGGTTAAAAAAAGTAAAAAAGAAATAAAAAAGGTTATCAAACTAGGAATGGATAAGACAACTGCAGAAAATTGAAAAAAAAATATGAAAACCTAAAGTGACTTTGCACTTATTTACTCAGCAAAGGCCTTTAAATTCTTACACCCTTTAAACTGGGCGGTGCAGATAATGCATAATAGATGTGGTTTATGCAAGACAAGCCCATACAGAATGCAAATGGATTTCTACTCAAAGACAGACCTCGGCTCTTCTTCGGAGACTGGGGAATACATGTACATTACGTGCTTTAAGTTAAAACTTAAATATTTAAAAGATGTATTATCTTTTTTTATGATTTCCAGTTGTAATCACCTTTTTCAAACAAATGAGCTATGAAGTCTGATGAAGTCAGGGAGGGAAACTCCTGCTGCAGTTTATAGCTGATCTATCTCTCAGGATAGAGAATTGCTAAAATGAAGAGGTTATCATAGACCATCTTAAGACTCCATACAATCAGTTCGAATTTGCCAAGAGCCCTACAAATTGAGGTATGGTAGAAGTCAGAATTGCCAGGAACTATACAAATTAATAAGCTTATCCAGTTACTAAGGCAGATTATACTGACATGGACCAATAAAACAACTGAGTAGGTACAATATTTGGCAGAAGCCAGAGAACTATGGGGAAAATAAGCAAGAAACTATTAAAGGATCAGATATAATGTTAAGTGGAAAGAGAAACTATGTATTCACTGGCAGACAAGCTTTAGGAAGCTGAGTATTCAAAATGCTGGTCTTTGCAAAAGCAGGAGAGTACTTAGTGAACTCTGACTGGAAGAACTTTCCAGAAAGAGTCAATGAGAGAACAAGGAGATAAAGAGAGCAAAAAGGCAAAGCAGGTGTTAAGGACTTGGTTACAGAAGAACTTAAAAAATAGGAGACGAGGAACAAGGCTTACAAAAAGAGTCGCTGTAAAGTTTTAAGAAGTAGTTTACAGTGAGCTAATCCAGTTCATCAAAACTGGTTCAGATGGTCTCATGATCCTATTAAAGCATTATTAATCTCTAAAAAAGACATGAGCAAACTTTAGGATCCCAGACATGTACCTTAATTGAAGCTATGTGAACTGAACAAACCACTTCTTGACATTACTAAAACATTCCAGCAAAACTGTACTCATAGTTTAAAAAACCCACCATCTCAGAAGAGATCACAAAAGGAAGAGAAATAGATAACCCTTATGTGTTTGGATTTTAATAATTCATTTTAATACTTCATATAGTACTTAGTAACAAATGGCTTTTACATATATAATTTTTTAAAAAAGCATAAAACTCTGTGAGGTAAATATAACCTTTCTTTTATAGGTGAGAAAATTGAAACTCATAGATGTTGAATGATATGCCCAAGCTTACATAGCCACAAAATAGCAGACCAGAACCCTGGTCATTCCAGTTTAAAGTGTTACAAAAAGTTTGGAAAATAAAGGAAAAACCTAAAATTTCCATTAATTCTAATAATTATCTTTTTACGTCTTCCTTCCTTCCCTCCCTCCACAGATAGTGATCACTGGAGTATCTTTTTTTTCACTTGACATTGTACAACATGCATCTATCATGACTACCTAACCTTCATATAGATGACTTAATGACTATACAATATTATATGTGAATTATTCCAGTCAAAATAATACTACGGGGAAGGTGCTACTCTATAGAACCAAAGACAAATAAGAAAAAGGCAGTTACTTCACCAGTCCTGTTATTGACCAGCCAGGTTTTTGATTTTTGGTTTGTTTTTTTCCATTACAAGTAGAGCTAAAATGAAAAGTCTTTTCTTTATGGCTCATGAGTTGCAGGGGTGGTCACTGAAGGAAGAGCAACCCTTCCCTCCAGAAACACTCTCTTTCCCGTCATAGTGTTTTTGAATTACTGCCCGTACATTTAATTCTGCACCCATCACCTTTCTATATTTAATCATTGAGAAGAAAATGTGTGTGGATGAAAATATTGTTATATTTTATTCCCTATTGCTTGCAAAGATAATTATCTCACACAGAACAGGTGTACCCTATTGAGGAAGAGCGGAAAGCTTTCTTAGAAGCATAGATAAAATCAACTGGGATTGAGTAACACAGTCTATGTTTCATTTTATTTGGGTCTCAAAGGACCATTTAGTCTCCTGCTTCCCTCAAAATACAACCATGCTTTAGCCACATGGCATAAACTAAACCGGTGATCTGGAAGTTGATGATTTATCTGGAAAAGCATCAGCTCTCCACTTCAATATGTACCATGATGACACAGCCTCAATCAAATTTTAAACAAACACAATCACAGCCACTCTCTAGGCCAAATTCTGGGGGAAAAAAACCCCAAAACACACCTTAAGAATTCCAAGTGGAAGGAAGTCTTTGTAGATCCTGACGGGCCTTTATGTTGCTTTCAATTTAGAGAAGTGTCAAAAAACGTTTCTCCAAGGGCCAAGAAAGAAGCATTATGCAACTTAATGAGATGTTGCCATATTAAAGCCTGGGCTGACGGCTCTGAGTTTTAGGCAATTCCCAGCCAATGTGCTCATCATTTTGGATCCTTCACCCTACCCATGGCGTCTCCGGGTTGGAAAGCACATTAGAGGCTATGTAGCTCCAACAGTCGTCACCCACATCCTAACTCCACTGATAAGGCAGGCTCGGAAAGAGCATGGAAGCTTCCAGAAACAGCATGGCACCAAAATATTTGGTTATCTCTTCCTCACTCCCAGAGTGTTTGGCCCAGACCTGTGTAGGTACAGGTCTCTGAGAGAAGCCCTCCGTCCCGACACAGTGTCACTTACCTGCCGAGGCCCGGGAGCGGCACTGCCCAGTCATCGGGCTGTACTCCTGGTTTTCATCAACGCACACACACAGGAAGGACCCTTCTACATTTTCACAGAAGGCTTCACCACACACGCCACTGAGCAGCTCACATTCGTTCACATCTGGAAAAGGGAGCACAGATCAAGTCAGACGTGTTCCTCACTCCTGACAGCTCTTTGTTTTACCAGCTGTGCCAAGACTAGTGGTGTCTGCTGGAAACAAGGTGACCCCCTGGGAGCAATCAAACCCTTCAGCTATTTGGGGGAAGGGGCTCCCAGAGGCAGGGCTGAAAGCTTTGGTTTGTGTGAAAGGACCGTGAAAACACAAAGCAAAGTTTCCAAACTCCGATCCTGGCTTTAAGGAACAACTCGGAATTGTACTGCAAGCATCGTATGTACACTTTGTTTAATTTTCTCTTCCCTGACTTTTTGACATAATGAGGTCTTAAATAATACGACACTTCTCTCTCAGTTCTTAATTCAAGGAAAATTAGCAGCACTGGCACTTCAGAAACTGCAGAATTCTTTAAGTGCATTTTTAGAAATTGTTTTAAATCTACTCAAATGTCTAAAACTATAGTTTCCTAGCAGCCAAAATGTCCATAACTTAACAACCAGAATTCAGGTTGTGTATCCCTTTGAGAAATGAAGGAACAACGCCTGTAAGTAGTCACTGGGCTACATTAATCATTCATGGGAAACAAACTGGTCCAGTAACTCCTCAGTGATTTCACGATGCCTTTAAAAATTCTGTTGGTGTTCCACAGTGTAACTTCTATTTTGCCAGATATTTTTCTTTTGTACTTAAATATACTTAATTAAAACACTAAAAACTCACAGATAAGTCCATTTTATTTAAGTACATAGCCATAAAGAAAGGCTAATTTTATGTTTGCCCTTGCCCAATACTACTTTTTACCCATTCTCCTCTGAAGAAATTTTATTAATGAGTGTCCAGTTAAACAAAGTACCTGACTTGGCATCTGAAATGCTCATGTATTTTATGCATTAAACATGATTAAACATGTACAAACATCAGTTTTCATGAGCACACTCTGAGATGGTTTATACAAAGTTAAAAATTTGAGCAATTATCCAAATCAGTCAGGAAAAAAAATACTATTTTCACCTGCTATTCCCAGTTAATTGGACAAAAAGTTTGTCTCTTGACTTATTTGGATAATTACCTCGGTTTTCCATTTCACTTTGTATATAAACAGATATAAATCCAATGAGCTGAGTTTTGCTTATGTAAAGATATTATGACAAAGTAAAGCAGACAGTTGGTATATTTAATCAACCTGGACAGTTATAATCTAGACCAGAAAAATTGACTTTAGAAATTTGCCAGTTTGCATTTATCAATTTTAGGTAACTGTCAAATGGAATTTTCTACTTTCTAACTTGTAATATTTCCAGGGCTATTGAAATCTCTCCTACCAGACTGTACATTCAATCAAAAAATATTTTATAGTTTACTTCTATGGGTCAGACTGGGGAGACAATAATGAGTCAGGCAGGCCCAACTCCTGTCTTCAGGGAGCTTCCTGTCAAGTCAGGGAAATTAATCAGATAATCATACAGGCCAGGAGAAGTGCTAGGAATGAAAAGTACAGAGCACGATGACAGCATGGAACAGTGGACCTTAAGTGCAGGGGTGGGTTAGGGAAGTGATATAGGAGCCAAGCTCTACCTGAAGGATGCGTAGATAAGAAGGGTGGGCAGCCAGGGTCCAAGCAGAGGGAAAAGTGTGGCCAAAGGCTGGTCCCAGAGGGCTGATTCATCTCTTAAACTCTATAGAACACCCAGAGTGGTGAGGTACATATAAGAGGTGTTCAGTTAATATTTTTCAAAGAGAGAAGAAACAGACAAATATAACGATATTTGTTGGGTTCATTAACATAACAAATATTCCTTCTATAAGGGTGGTATTTTATGGGTCAAAATGAAGCATCAACATGGGTTCAGTGTGCTCCTCTGACTGGTTAGAAATGAACATTAACCAGGAGCCCAGGAGCTGTGGTGTCAGTGGTTTGACATCTGATACCTCGTTAGGTAACAGTTAACATTTACTGAGCACCTACAACAGGCCAAACATTAGGCCCAGCAAGGAGAGAGAGACACACAAAATTCTCAATCACACGGAGCGTATTGCCTTGGAAAAGGCAGCTGCAGGCAGTACATACATGATTAAATTATTGCAACAAAGGTTGTAAGTACTATAATAGAATTTGTTCAAAGTTTTCCAGAAGCAGGAGGAGGGATCACAGCTCAGTTGGAGTGAGAAGTGGAGCAGGGATGGTATCTGGGAGGAGATGACATCTAACTTCCAGCTTTAGGAACACGTGGGATGGATCTAGGCTCAGGGAAGGGGAGGCCAGGAGGATATTCCCAGCAGAAGGAGCAAACAACAGCCTAATACCTTCCCAGTTACGTGAACAACCATAAGCAGTTTTATGCTGCAGGAACGTAAATGGGGAAGAAGCAGGTGGTGAGGCGGAGAAGGTTAAGTGGGGGCCAAACCACATAACCCATTAAGTCAAAATATTTAGTGAATAGCAGATGGTTTTCACCACTTGTATTTTAGTGCAAAGGAGACTACAGCAGGAATTGGAACAAGTGTTAATGACAGTGTTAGCTTAAAGGCGGTTACTATTCAAGTGCTTTTATTGTTCAATTTCTAGATTTTGCTTTTCCAGTTTAATCTGGATGGGAAATGAACTGGTGCTTTAATTGCAAATTTCCAAACTAAAAAGTTACTGACTCCTTGACAAGTGTCATCTGCCATGTAACGACCACAGGTTTCCTCCTTAATTAAGAATAAAGAAAAAGCCTTGTTATCGGTGAAGTTACGAAATGAATACCCTCCTTCCCATTTAACTGCTCTAATTGCATATGTTTCATAATGAATTTCACTTAAAGAAATCATGGCTGATGAGAACATGAACTATAAAGTATCTTCTTTTATGTGAGCATGTGCTGGACCATATTCTAGGACATCTGATGATATTCAAGATTCCTTCCAGCTCCGACAATCCCAGAACAGATTGAAGAAATATGCTTGCACAATCCAAAGCATCATTTTACGGGTGTCATTCCTGGAAACAGAAACTCTTGCCAACACTTTTCCTTAAATGCACTTGCCTAAGGGAGGTGCATTTTGAAGACAGACAAGCTCCACCACACACCAGACTCTATTTCCTGTGCAGGAGGGACTGAAGCGTTCCGCATACCCAGCTAAGAGTTTAAACAGATGCTCTTTTTAATATACATTTAAACCCAAAGTTATGCTTCTCTATTTCTGAATGTCCCTAACCATTTCAGAAGCCACAGGATCTTTTTGCACATCTCCAAACCAGACGACAAGATCAAATTATGATGCAATTCTGCCCAGTTGTCTTGCTTCCATCTCTCCTGTGGTTGATGACTTTGATTTCTTTTCGATAGAGAGATATGAAACATGTCGGGAGAAAAAAATCTAAAAACTCACCCACACACCCTTGCCCATCCTGTGGGGCCTGAAAGCCCTGATAACAGAGGCAGCGGAAGGAGCCAGCTGTATTGTCACAAAACCCGTGACTGTCACAAACAGTGTTGTTTACACATTCATCAATATCTGCAAAAAAGACATTGACCATGAGACACAAAACATAGACAGACACCAGCTATTAATGGATAGACAGAGGTGCTCAACACACCCCGATTAGTATGAGATGATCATGTTTACACAGAATGAACTTCTAAAACATTTTACACATACATAAAATGTTTTGATGAACGTATCTCATTAGACAAAATACTGGGTTCTATGAGAAAGAAAACATTTACTTTTCCTCAGGAAATGTTTTCAAACTGAAATGACTGCTGCAGTTGCCACGGTCAGTGTTTTCTAAATGTTTTCAACTCTTTATTTCCAAGGAGAGGAGATTCCTACAGCAGAAACATGTGAAAGTATTGTCACCTGTTTTGATTGCCGTAAATGCTAATAGTTCTACCTGGCGAATTGGGAGCTGAAAGCATTGGCCTGCCTGGGCAAAGGTTTATTCAACCCTAGAGATAACCTTGGTCAAGTCTAAACAGCATTCCCATGAAGGGGGCTGGGAATGGGGGATGGGAGTAGGGGGAGGGGGGGAGGGGAGGAGGGAGGGGAGGAGGGAGGGGAGGGGAGGGGGAGGGGGAGGGGAGAGGGGGAGGGGGGAGGGGGAGAGGGGGAGGGGGAGAGGGGGAGGGGAGGGGGAGGGGGAGGATTTGATCTGATAAGTTCAGTGGTGCAGCCAGCCATTCCCAGTTATTCTAGAAAAAAGACTTTATTCACAAGAAACAATTTCCTGTCACCAAGTTATAGCCGCTCAGGTCCTAAATGTCAGTGTTGCTCCAACTGATTAGCCAGTGGCCAACTTGTAAATTCACTTTGTTCTCTATAATAAACTTGATGATAGTAGTCCTGTGCTTTCTATCCCCTGTTAATAAAAATGTTCTCATAAAAGTGATGTCTCAATTGTGAAGTTACAAATGGACTTTTTGATGCAGTTCTTCTTTACCCTCCCAGCTACTCACTTTCCTCTCCATTCTCCCATCCCCATCACTCCCGTTCTCCTTGTTTATGGCCACACTGCACATTCCACCCTCCAGGCTCCCTGTCCTCTCTGCCTCTGGACTACACAGGCCCCAAACACAAGTTTTTGGAAAAACAATCAAGAGAAAATGCAATTACGGCATCCAAATACATGTGAAGAGGATTTCACGTTTATGTTCAAATAAAGAAATAAGATAACAAATGATAAAGAAAATGACAAGTTAAATTGCACTCGACAGAACTTAGTTTGGGGGAGTTCATACTAATAAAGTTGAGTTTTCTCTTTCTAAAATTTTAAACGCCAAGTCAAAAACTTTTCAAGAAGAAAAAGAAGATGCATGCAATGATATTCAGCAGCGCTCTCACTTCTCTTCCTAATTGTCCAACACTATCAAGCATAACTTCAGAGACTGTCTCACTTCTGAATTGTAAAATATGAGTGACTACAAACTTTTCTTAATTTTCTCAACTCAAAAACTGTGTCCGGGGCCCCTTCTCCATCCCTACCAGTCTCTTCTTCCTATAGCCCCACCTGCTCATCCTTCTCCCTGCATCTTCGATTATTCCTCCCTTGCTCCTTCCCTCACTGCCTTCAAAAAAGTTAAAATCTCTTGGAAAAGCTTTCATTTTACCATGATGTCACCAACCGTGTTTTTCCATTCCTTCTATCATTGCAAAACATATCAAAAGAACTATCTACGTGCATTGCTTTTATCTCCTAATATACTTCAACAGTAAAAAGGAAACAGTAACAATACTAATAACATTAATATTAGTACATTTCTAGAATTACTATGATAATTTACAAAATAATATGTATAAAGTGCTTAGAACATTGCCTGGCATGAAATGTAGGAAGTGTACATGTTACCTACTATTATTACTATTATAATTATTACTCCTCCTCCTCTTACTCCTCCCTTAACGACCTACGATCTGTCTTTCTAACTCTTTATCCCACGAAACCCCTTTGAGAAAAAACACCAATGGCCAACCTATCGTTAAGTTCAATGATCATTTCCCAGTCAATCATCATCACCCTAGACCTCTATGTCTGGTCAACATCTTCTCCTTGAACTCCCTTTTCACGACCCCAGGCAGAGTATTATTCTCGTTCTACCTTTAACCACTCTGGCTCACTGTCACCCTTTTCCAGCCTGAAGGTGGTGTCTGCCGGGGCTCAGCCCTCCCTGGGATCTGCTTCATCCTCAGCACCCCCTTCTTCTCTGTTCTCCACCCTTTCTACACTCTCCAGACTTCACAGGGCACAAATCCCCAGAACTTTGTCTCCGGTCAGGATCCTTCTTATTCTTGATCATTTCATCTTCTATTATCATCTCAAACTTACCAAGCCTAAAACCACATTCACTGTCTTCCTACTAAACCCCACTTCCTGACCTTCGTGAGCAATCCCTCTCACCTCTATCCTTCCTTTCTTGCCTCTTCATCTTACCTCAACTTCAATGGAAAAACTCAATGAAATTATTTCACATCTTAAAAAAATGAATCTCCCTTGCAGCATCTAACACAAAGGCACTCAATAAATCTGCCCTGAGGGATTTTCAATGTCAGCATCAGGCTGGGATCACAATTGATTTACTAATCACAACCATGAGAAGGGTAACTGCACTGTGTCATCAAGTCACTTCACACAGGCCACTGCTAATTTTAGACTTCCTGAAATGGGCACTTGTTGAAGAGATTACCGTTATTCACTGAACCACAGGATTTAAAGGCTGGAAAGAAACACAGAAGTGCTTTAATTACCACTTACGTACTGATGGTCTCCCAGTCTCTCTCAAGGGCTGGCCCTCTGTCCTTTAGAACCATTTATCTAATATCTATTGGACATGTTCATAGTAAGTGAACTTACTCACCATTTCTCCTGTATTCCCTTCTCCCGAGAACCCAACGCGTCACCCCAGCCATGAACCTTAGTGTCAATCCTTCCCTCTCTCCTACTCCTCATCCCTCCCCAATCATACCCTCTTATCTTTCCTGATATTCCTCATACTCTTAATTGGTTTATCTCTGGTCTTGTCTGCCTCCCCCTAATCCATTCTCCACCAAACTGCAAACCTGCCAGGGACATTCCTTCGCTCTGAATGTTCCACACCTCTTTGCGGCTAGAGAATACCAACCACTCTCCTTAGCAGAGCCCAGAGCCCCGAGCCCCCTTCATCATCTGGCGTCTGGCTACATGTCTGGCCGTGGTTCTTAGCCAACCTCCTTCCTAATTTATGCTCCAGTCGTATGAGGATATGCACTAGAGTTCTTTGAAAACCCTGGAGTCTTTAATTTCTCACTGATTTTGTGCACATCTCTTCCTCCACTAGAAATTCTCCCCTCTGTCCGCTTTGCTCAGAAACTCTCCCTGGCCCTTGGTCAGCCCAAGAGACACCTCCTGTGTGGTCCCTCCTGTGTGGCAGATTTCAGGGACCCTTCTTTGTGCTCCCAGAGTGTTTGGGGACATTACCGTGCTTATCAGGGCTACTTTTGGGGGTGGGGAACCTTCAACTAAACCTCACCAGCAACTTATTCCCTACGAAATGGGACAGTGGACAGCAAAGGAGGAGGAAGGGAAAGCAGCGCCTGGAAACCTGGTGGCTTTTCAGTCCAGATTCTTGAAGTAAAAGCTCTTGCTTTTCTTTTTATGAACTCTGTGCACTTACAGATGACGATTTCTTGTTAATGACTGCCAGCTCAGGGACTGAATAACTGACCTTAAGGTGAACAAATCCTGAGCTGGTTATGAATTACTGGGTGTCTTGCAGTCTCAGACTTACTGTAATAGTGATTAACAGAGAAAGTTTAGATGAGCAATATTTTGGATTTCAACGAATAGGAAAAATAACATAAAATGCCTGGAGACAAGCTCTTCAACAACTAATATTTTATGAAAATGATATACTCTAACTTTCAGCAGTTTCATGTTTCAACAATGAGGTGAAGTAATAGCTTAATAAGAGGATGTTTGTTTCACTTCTCTGATGACCTATATTTTAAAAAAACATCATTTCATTAGAATTTTTTTTGATGACATGAGCTCTCAGAGATTTTTTTGCATTGTTAGTCCTGTCTATAAATAGATTTATAAGAACTGCTACAACTAAGATTAACTCTAAGAATAAAGCTAAATGTTAAGAAAATTTATTATTATGCTAGAATAAAAGCCCGATCAAGATGCAAACTTCATTAAATGGATGAGTAAAAGCCACCCCATTTTTGCTGAAGTTGAACTTTGAATATGAAACTAAATTTTGAATGATTCATATATCACAGATTTTCTTTTTGCTTAATGAAGGATGATTCTGTTAAATTACTAAAAGAATTTTGCTTGGGCATCTGTAAAAGCCATGCATGATATTGTCTATCACCAGTCATACTGTCCACCAGGTAAGTGATACAGGAATAACTGTCCAGAGATCTCTCAGCTGACAACCCAGATGAATTTGATACACTACTGTAAAAATTGATTTCTCATGCAAGTTTTTGTTAGTTATATTTTACTAAGCAAGGCAGATATAAATATTACCATTTCAATGGAAATGAATTCAAGAAAAAGTTACACAGACCAAGGAAAGCAGATCACTGATGTGAATTCTCCAATAACAAGATAACCTAAATGTCAGAAAGAGAAATAGAGCATAGTCCTCGATGAACAGAACTGCCAGGGTCTCATTTTTAAAGGAGCAATGTTGTCAATGACCAACAGGCCCACACTTTGAGGGTCCTAACCACTGTCCTACTTGGTAGATCAATTTTCCTTGTCCGTATGCTTTTTATTTAGTCCATTTTCTCAATGGACCAAAAGTTTTTCAAAACTGCTATTAGGGATTCTACATATAAGAGCAGAATTCCAACCTTGTACCATATCCTTCGAGTCTCACGTAGGTAAAGTGAACTATGGAATAACATGAAAGTATGGAGAGGAAACATGATTTTCTAAAAGGAGCTGGGGTCAGGTAAACTTTATTTACTAACCAAGAAATTACAACTGTGTTCAAAGACCTCAACAATGAAATTCATAACAAAACCTCAATGATTCCATTAGATGTTCTGTGTTATATGCAGAAAAGTCCATGTGCATGGGGAAAAGGGGTATTTGGGTATATTCTGTCAAATAAATGATGTGGTTTTCTTCTTTTCAGATATGCTCTTCAGTTTTTTGTTTTGTTTTGAATTAACAAGAGTCTTTTTCTCACTTTCTTAACATCTCCTACCTTTGTTTTCTTGCTTTTCCTTTTCCTTATTCTGAGCAAGACATATCCATCTATTCAAGGAAGGAGCTCTCTGACAAGCCTTCCTTCTGCTGCCAGGGCTCTCTAGAGAGGTGCATGATGGGAACGGGGTGTCATTTTTGAAAAGGGATGACTCATAGGAAAATCCCCACAGCTCTTGGATGGTTGGGAAGAAAAAGCCTTCCTATCATCAAAGCATTTTTATTTTTATTTATTTTTTTAAAAAGATTTTTTGGATGTGGACCATTTTTAAAGTCTTTATTGAATTTGTTACAATATTGCTTCTGTTTTATGTTTTGGTTTTTTGGCTGTGAGGCACGTGGGATCTTAGTTCCCCAACCAGGGATTGAACCTGCACCCCCTGAATTGGAAGGCAAAGTCTTAACCACTGGACCACCAGGGAAGTCCCCATCAAAGCATTTTTAGATGAATGATAAGGTTTATCTTAATTCAAAGAGACTTTGAAGATTATTCAGTTCAATCTCTTCATTTTAAGAACCAGAAGACTGAGGCCTAGAGAGGAGAAGTAACTTGCCTCAAGGTTACCCAGTCAATCAGTGGTACAACTGGCAAAGGAGCAGAGCTTAATGAAGGAACAATCTTCAGAATCTAAGTTTGTGGCTGTATCCACCACATCTTCTTGCCTCCCACCATGGTTATAAAACTGAGAGGATGAACAGAGCTAACCCAGTTGTGAGCCCATCAGGTACACTGGAGTGTGTCCACTACGAAGGTGCAAGTCAGAACACATACTCCTCAACTTACCACTTACTGACTTACAGTTTAATCAAGTAACCTCCTCTTGTCCTTCAACAAGGCCTTGACATCAAGTATCATCATACCTGAAATCTAAAGATCTGAGGTTTTGTAGGTCCTGAAGATGATATTTTTCTAGGAGACCCTTGCAAAGAAAGACCCATCAAGCACCAGGGGTGTGTAACCCACAGAATGTCCCAGGACCATGTCCAGCATTGGTGCTCTTTGGATCTGTCCGTGAGAAGGAATGACCCACTGTTTCAGCCCAAGGCTTCCTGACCAATTGGAATTGGTTAAATATTTGGCACTAGACTCTTAGGAGAACAGAGCCAAAGAAAGGTGGCTTACACTGGAAGGGATGTAGGGTTCCTGCTTCAGGAGAAATGCAGCCCTCAGACTCTTTACTGAATGGAACAGAAGGAGACCAGGAGACGGTAAATCCCAGCCAAGAAGAGGGACTGAACAATGTTAAACCAGCTGAATAGCTGCCCAAAGGAATTTTTAAATGGCATGGCTGTGGGCCCAAAAGGGATTAAGGTCTCTCTCACAGCATAGGAGAGAAGCCAGGATTAAACGGAAGATGAGCGCAGGCCTAAAGAAAAAAAATAAAATTTAGCCAATAGGAAATTAAAAACTGGATTTGGAGATGGTCCAGACAACACAATAGGATATGGAAAGAGCCTTTTAAAAAAGGTCCACTGAGGCCTGGCAACGTCAACAAGGCTGAAGAATATGGGCCTTATTGTTATGGAAAATAACTTTGTTCTGGGAAATGGGGATGAGCCAGAAAACAACAGAAGACGACATCCTTGTGCAGAGTCTGACTTCCATGCTGTTGCCTGACAGAGAAGAAGTTGAGGAGAAAACCTGTGGACCTTGATGCTCACAAGTATGTTTTGAAAGCTAGTGGCCTAAGATCGGCAACGAGAAATGACAGAGATATAGCAAGTTATTTCAAATCCAACTTTCTAGCCCCAAATTCTGGAAAACAAGGCTGGCCAATGAGAGATTTTTTTTTCCAGCCTTGAAACTCACTACTTTAAAAGAGATTTACTTGAATTATTCTTTAAAAATTACCCAGAGCAGCCTCCCAAATGATATCTGGGAATAGCTAGAAGTTCCCGAGAAACAAAACTTAAACTCTGCTCTGATTTTAATCAGTCATTACATGAAAAACATACATTCACCAACCACAGTTAAAGATACCCTAGTGGAAAACCACCCTAAAATCACTATCATAATCCCAAACTTATCCGAAGACACGGGACTCATCCTCGGTCACCTCCCCACATACAAGCATCGCACTCCTCCGATTTTCTCTCTTGTTCTATCTCCAATCTCTCCCCTCTTCTCCAACCTTACTCGGGGCCTCCTCATCTCCCATCTGAATTCCTGCAGTGACATTCTACCGGGTTTTGTGCTCTCAGCCATTCACTGCCACTCCAAACCCATCCTCCACAATGAGAGGATGATTAACCTACTGAAAGAGTCCAACCAAAGAATTCTTTGCTTAAATCCTCTTCAGTTTTTCTCCAGGGATAACAGTATCAAGGCCCATGCCACGTGCCTTCTGGAGCTCATCCATACTCGGCTTCTCAGATTATTTGCTTTTCTAGCTGGCCTCTCTGCCCCTGCATCTTCTACTGCCCTTTCCCTGTCTACTGGATCATTCCATCAGGATCAAACACTTCCTGCTATCATCTTAAAAACAACAAAGAGCCTCAGGACACACAATCCCTTCGGCTAGAACCATATTTCTCACCCCTTTTAACAGTCAAGGTTCCAGACTTTCCTACATGTGCTGTGTCTATTCCCATTAGTTCTCGTTCGCTCCTGGGTGGCTCTCATATATAGTACTCCACCAAAACGGCTCTTGATAAGGTCATCATTTTGTAAAATCCAAAGGACTCTTCTTGATTGTCATGTTAATAGATCTCTCAGTGGTGTTTAACACACTTGACAACTCTCCTCTTCTTAAAGCAGGCTCTTCCCTTAGATTCCATGGTCCTATATGCTCCAGGGTTTTCTCTTAATCCTCTAGCTACATTCCACAGTCTTTCTCTTTTACTTGACCCCTAGATGTGTTTTTCAGGGCTTAGTTCTAGGCCTTCTTTTCTTCTCATTGCATGGTCTCTCTTGATGGCCTCATCCATTCTAATAACTTCAAACACCGTCTATATCTGGGAACTTCCAGTTTGTATCTCCAGCAAAGACTTCTCTTTCAAACACCAGACCTAACTTGATCCAATTGCTTGACTGTCACACCCACATGGACATCTCAAAGGCAACTCTAGCTCAATACACCCAAATCATACTTTTGATGTTAAAAAATTTTTTTTGCTTAATTTTTCACCATGTCAGCAAATAGTGCCACCAAATATCTAATTGCTACATTCAGAACCAGGGATCTATCCTCAGTATCCCTTTTCCTCCTTACCCTACATCCAAACCAACACTATGTTCTAATCCAGTACCAGGTTCTCTCTCCAAACCATTTCTTGAGTCATTCGTTTCTCTCCATAATACTGTTACTACTCTAGCCTGAACTACCAATATGCTTGGTCTGAACAACATCTGAGAAGACACCCTGAATTTTCTCTTGCCCCTCTAATCCCATTTTCAAACGTACCCTGGGCAAGAACACTTTAAAAATATAGAGTATTGAATAACATCAAACCTAAGAGTTTACTTTATATACCATCAAAAGAGAAAGAAAAAAGGCTCTGCAAATTCAAGTATTTTATACTGCTTATTTTTAAACAAATCACATCAACTGGAAGAAGCATCCCAATATTAAAGTGTGAAAAAAATATGCATCTTAGAAATGATGAAATATAGTATATCACTGTCCTGCTTAAAATCTATCAGTCTATTTCAGTTATTCTTAGAATGATATTCAAACCCTTAATGTCTCCTGTGAGGCTTTGTACATTCCATCCCCAACTCTCCAGTCCATCCCTCACTGTGCCTCCCTCCCTCTAAGCACCAGGCATTGGTCTTTTTCACCTCCCTGAATGCACCTAGTACTTTCCTACCTCAGCGCCTTTGCCCTTCCTACAACTCCACCTGGGAACGCTCCACACCACCTCACTCTTCCATGGGGAACTCACTCCTCAGGGCTCAGCTCAAATGCCATTTCTTAAGAGACCCTTCAGGTGAGATAAATGAGCTTTCCCTCCTCTTTCCTCTCATTGACTCTGTTCTTTCCCTTGCAGCAGCATAATGATCTGTGGTCATATGCTTTTTGAAACGTTTACTTGTGTATTTACTGCTTGCGCCCTGCAAGTGCAGTTCCTAGAAGGCAGAGACCAGGTCTGTTTTGCTAATCACTGTATGTCCATAGCCTTGAACAAAGTCTGGCACATAATAGGTGTGTAATGGCAACATTAAACATAATACTGTTGAACACAAAAGCAAGCAAGCCTTCCACAATCCAGCCTTTGCCTACCTCTTTAGCTACAGCTTATGTATCACTTTTTCCCCCATCACACATGTTCAACTGAAACTAATTTAATTACTATGTCCCCAAATCCATGCTGTATTTCATGTCTCCAAATCTTTGCTAGTGGCATCTATTATGCCAGGACACCCTCCCCCCATCCCTTCCCCACAGATCTCAGGTCATATTTTTCACCTAGGTAACATTCCTCTGTCCTCCAAGCTCTTCTAGTCTCAGCTGGAGCTTCTTAGAAGATTTTCTGACCCAACCTTGTGTTGAAAATGTGTCTACTCACACAGGCTCTTCCTGAGCCTCACTAAACACTTATGAAGATCTTAGAACGATGGTATATCACATCATCAGCAAAACACAAGGCTGAGCACTCATAGCCACAGCATGGGAGGAAGAACTACTGAAGCAATGGCCCTGAGCTAGAAAAACAGCTGGTAACCTAGCCATTTCCCATTCCATCCGAAAGCAACAGTCAAATTAAAGCTGCGCTGCAGACAGTTTAAAAAGTAGAATTTATAATGCAGGAACATGTATTTGAAATGTTCAAATTCCAATTTAAAACGCTCTTCTAGAATGAAGAGAAAAGGACAAACTGATGGGCAAGAAAACATTCATTTTTATATCCCAGATGTATGAAAGAGTTAAATACAAAAAAAAAACCTCACAAAGATAAAATACTATAAGAAATATAAATATACAATTGTTCACAACAGAACAGGGAAAATGGCCAAGTATAAAGCAATGAAAGAAATAACAGCACTATAAAATTAAAAGGCAAGTTAAAGAATGGGGAAAGCATTTATAAAATGTTGATCAGTGATTATTATCCTTAGTACACATAAATCAGTTAGAAAAACTTTACCTCAGGTAGGTAAAAAAAATATCTCACAGAAGAAAGGAGATAAATATAAAAGAAGTTAACCTAATATTAAATGCAAAGTAAATATTATTTTCTTCTTATCAAATTAACAGAGAAAAATATGAACATGAGTTTCTTTTTGGACAGAATGTTAGGAGCTAGGAGGTCTCATTGGGTGCTGGTGGAAGCAGAAACTGGTACATTTCTGGAAAGTAAGGAGCTCACATATGTTGTTAAGACCCATAAAGCTGCTAATATCCTTTGATCTTGTAATTAAATGTCTTAGAATCTACTCTAGGGACATGATCATTGATGAAAAGAAATGTTTATATACAAGTTTATTCATAAAACATTTTTAACGGCAACAACAACATAGGACAGAGTCTATCTCCATAATTAGGAGCATATCTTTAAAAATGTATGGTACAATCAGAATACTAAGTGAAAAAGTAACGATAAAAGCATATGATCTTATTAAAACACTTAAATACTGAAAACTTAAAAAAGAAATAGACCAAATAGCAACTGGCTGGTTGATAAATGATTTTTTTTTTCACTTCTTAACATTTTCTAAGTTTTTCAGATTGAGGACATATTACTCTTAAAATCAGAAAAATTGTTTGCAGTCAACTATTTGAAGATATGAAAATAAGAAATTATTCTACTTGAGGGCTTCCCTGGTGGCGCAGTGGTTGAGAATCTGCCTGCCAATGCAGGGGACACGGCTTCGAGCCCTGGTCTGGGAAGATCCCACATGCCGCGGAGCAACTAGGCCCGTGAGCCACAACTACCGAGCCTGCGTGTCTGGAGCCTGTGCTCTGCAACAAGAGAGGCCGCGATAGTGAGGGGCCCGCGCACTGCGATGAAGAGTGGCCCCCGCTTGCCACAACTAGAGAAAGCCCTTGCACAGAAACAAAGACCCAACACAGCCAAAAAAATAAATAATAAATAAATAATTAAAAAAAAATTATCCTACTTGAGTATATACCTAAGTATATTCTGCACTCTAACAGCAATGAATAAAACT
Organism: Balaenoptera acutorostrata; assembly: GCF_949987535.1. Taxonomy (NCBI): domain Eukaryota; kingdom Metazoa; phylum Chordata; class Mammalia; order Artiodactyla; family Balaenopteridae; genus Balaenoptera; species Balaenoptera acutorostrata. The sequence continues at coordinate 67,292,908 of NC_080075.1, forward strand.
GTACAAAAGTGGAATAGACATTCATAAATATTCTAAAATATACTGAAAAACTTGTAACATTTAAATAATTCTTCAAATTGACAATTAAGAAAGCTGAACGTTTTACTTTAAAATAAACTGTTTTGCTTGAAATGATTAAAAAAAATTACTTAAGAGAAAATGCTGCTGATAATTATTAAGTTAGGAAATATTTTAAGTTAGGAAACCATAGCAATTTTCAACAATTACAGCTGCAATTGAAAACAATAAAGCAAACAAAAAAATCCAAACAAAAAACTTTAAGTGCTTTTTAATCTAACCAAGATTTTTTGTTTGTTTGTTTGTTTTGCATACAAAGCTGTATTTGTTTAGCTTCAAAAACTCTGGAGACCCTGCCCAAAAGTACAATCTTCTGGAGGTGAATTCAGAGATTCTGTTGAATGAAAAATAAACACTTTGAACCTAATCCCTTCCTCAAACACAAATAGTACATTGCCAGTTGTAAATGTTCCTATCTGAAGATTGACTTTTCTACTGCTTACAGATAAGTATTGTATACAGTTTCACTTTTTATTATGCGAAAATAGAATTTAGACCAAAACATTTTAGATCTCAAACTTAACTTTTGGTGCATTTTATTTTCCTTTCATTCACTATTCAGTTAAAAAACATAGGAAAACATTCTTTCCAAAATATATATAAAAAAACAAGTTGGGGTGATATAATCAAAAATACTCTAAAAGGTGGGGGTGGGAAAGAAAGGAAAAGGAAGAAAGAGATGAGACAAATGGAAAACAGAATTAGGTACAGATTTGAACCTCTCAAATACCAGTAATTAAATGTATACAAACTAAATTCTCCAATTAAAAGACAAAGATTGTCAACACAAATTAGAAAGGAACTAATATATCCTTTTTACAAGAGAAAGAACGTTCAATATAAGAAAACAGAAAGACAGGAAAAGATAAGTTTTGCAACAGCAAATGAAACCATAAACAAGACAAAAAGACAGCCCTCAGAATGAGAGAAAATATTTGCAAATGAAGCAACTGACAAAGGATTAATCTCCAAAACTTACAAGCAGCTCATGCAGCTCAATATCAAAAAAGCAAACAACCCAATCCAAAAATGGGCAGAAGACCTAAACAGACATTTCTCCAAAGAAGATACACAGATTGCCAACAAACACATGAAAGGATGCTCAACATCACTAATCATTAGAGAAATGCAAATCAAAACTACAATGAGGTTATCACCTCACACCAGTCAGAATGGCTATCATCAAAAAACCTACAAACAATAAATGCTGGAGAGGGTGTGGAGAAAAGGGAACCCTCTTGCACTGTTGTTGGGAATGTAAATTGATACAGCCACTATGGAGAACAGTATGGAGGTTCCTTAAAAAACTAAAAATAGAACTACCATATGACCCAGCAATCCCACTACTGGGCATATACCCTGAGAAAACCATAATTCAAAAAGAGTCATGTACCACAATGTTCATTGCAGCTCTATTTACAATAGCCAGGACATGGAATCAACCTAAGTGTCCATCAACAGGTGAATGGATAAAGAATATGTGGCACATATATACAATGGAATATTACTCAGCCATAAAAAGGAACGAAACTGAGTTATTGGTAGTGAGGTGGATGGACCTAGAGACTGTCATACAGAGTGAAGTAAGCCAGAAAGAGAAAAACAAATACTGTATGTTAACACATATATATGGAATCTAAAAAAAAAAAAAAAAGGTTATGAAGAACCTAGGGGCAGGACAGGAATAAAGACGCAGACCTACGAGAGAATGGACTTGAGGACGTGGGAAGGGGGAAGGGTAAGCTGGGACAAAATGAGAGAGTGGTATGGACATATATACACTACCAAATGTAAAATAGATAGCTAGTGGGAAGCAGCCGCATAGCACAGGAAGATCAGCTTGGTGCTTTGTGACCACCTAGAGGGGTGGGATAGGGAGGGTGGGAGGGAGGGAGGCACAAGAGGGAAGAGATATGGGGATATATGTATATGTATAGCTGATTCACTTTGTTATAAAGCAGAAACTAACACACCATTGTAAAGCAATTATACTCCAGTAAAGATGTTTAAAAAAAAAGATAAATTGTGCAAAATTTAACTGAAAGCATATGTAGCTATATGAAAGATACAGTAGATTTAAAGGTAAGATGCACTGATAGAGACAAATAGTAACATTTCAAAGGGATGAAAGGTTCAATCCACCAGGAAGATACAAAAATTCTATATTTAATTCCAGTGTCAGAAAATATATAAAACAAAATCCAGAAAACTAAAATTAGAAACATAAATCTCCATAATAATGGAGATTATAAAATACTCCCTCAGTAAATTATGTAATAAGCAGGCAAAAAAACAATAGGGATATAGATGATATGAACAACACAATTTACAAACTGATCCCAATTAATATACACAGGTCCAAATGCAGAATATACATTGCTTTCAAGTACACAAGGGATAGTTACTAAAAGTGACCATATTCTGAGCCACAACAAACTTTAAGGATTGAAGTCATTGAAAGTATGTTTACCTGACCAGAGATAGAAATTAATAACAAAAAGATAGGTAAAAATCTCTAAATTTCTAGATATTAAACAAAACAACTCTAAATAATTCATTGGTCAAAGAAAAAAGACAATGGACTTGAAATAGTTTTATCTGAATAACAAAAAAACATCAGAACTTGTGAATGCAGTAAAGCCATTCTTAGTCATAAATACATATATTAGAAAAGTTTGAAATCCAATGATCCAAGGATCAATCTCAAGAAGTTAGAATTAAGGACAAATTAAACCCCAAGAAAGTAAAAAGTATAAAAGCAGAAATTAATATAATCGCAAACAAAGAAAACTTAACAAAAGAAAGTTTTTTCTTTGCAAAGACCAATACCCCCTAGGAAGACTAAGTGAGAGCAAAACAGAGAAAGCATAAATTACTAAAATAAAAAATGGAAGGCATTACTACACATTCTACTGACATTAAGAAGAGATAAGAAGATGATATTATGAACACCTCTGTGCCAATGCACTGGAAATTTTACCTAAAGTGTATAGATTCCTTGAAAAACAAAAGTTAACAAAACTGACATGAAAAGTCAAAAAACAATGTTATTTTATCTTTTAAGTACATCTTAACTACAGTTTAAAAACTTTCATAACACACACCCCCCCCCAAATAAAACAAAACCAAAAATTCCAGCCACAAATGACTTTACCTGTAAATTCTTCAAGGAATCCGAGGAAAAAGTAACACCAATTTAACACATACTTTTTTCAGAAAAACCGAAAGAAGGGATACTTTCAACTTATTTTATGAAACCAGAACCACCATGACTCCACAACTTCACCAGGACATTAAGAGGAAGGAAAATTTACATGAACACGGATGTAGATATTCTAAAAAAATGTTATCAGTTTGGCTCCAGGGATACGTAAGAAGACTAACACATGACTAATGGGTTAATTGTAAGAATGCAAGGGTATTTTCACTAAAAAAAAAAATTAATATGGCTGGAATGCACATGTGATGGTGACCACTAGAGCTACCATCTTGGACCATGATATGGAAACCACATGTCAAGGAGAGCAGAATAAAACAGATATTGTCTGGGTTCCAGTGCTGTACACTTGCATTCTGAACCCTCTATTACTTGTGCTTGAACAGCTACATAGAGAGAAACAAACTTTCATCTTGTTTAAACAAATCAGTCCATGCAATTCACATTAACAGAATAAAGGAGAAAATAATTTTTTTTAATAGACACAGAAAAAGCATCTACTACAATTCAAAACCATTCATAGTAAAGACTTAGCAAATCATAAATAGAAAAGAATTTCCTTATCTGATAAAGAGTACATATTAAAAACAAAAACAAAACTATGGCAAACACCATACTTAAATATTAAATACTTTCCCTGTTGAGATCAGGAATGAGACAAAGAAGCTAGCTATCACGACCTTTATGTAGTAGAGGTCCTAGAAAGACTAAGATAAGAAAAGTATAATTATCAAAAGAAAATAAGTAAATACTTTTTCATCTACAACATAATGGTTTATGTACAAAATCCGAAAGAATCTGCAGATAAACTACTAGAAATAACAAGTAAATTTAGTAAGGTAATAGATACAAGGTCAATGTACAAAAATCAAATGTAGCTCTATGCACTAGTAACAAACAATTATAAGGGTAAAAAAAAAAACCACTTTAAGTACCATTCACTACAGTACAAAAATATTAAAAACCTAGGCATAAGTCTAAAAATGTTGTGTAAGACCTTACACAAAAAAAAGCTGCAAAGAAACACCAGGATAAATGAAAGAAAACCTAAGCAAATTGAGGGATATGTCTTATTTATGGATTGGAAGAGTCAATATTGTGAAATGTGAAATCTTCCCAAACTGACCTATTGAGTCAACGCAATTCCAAACAAAATCCCAGCAGAGTTTTTTTTGTTGAAAATTGATAAGCTGATTGTAAAACTTATATAGAAATGAAAAGGGCCAAGAATAGGCCTGACAATCTCAGTGAACAACAAAATATAACAATTTAGAATTTGCAGCACCATATATTTATTTTTTTATTTTTTATTTTTTCAAACATCTTTATTGAAGTATAATTGCCTTACAATAGTGTGTTAGCATCTGCTTTATAACAAAGTGAATCTGTTATACATATACAATATGTTCCCATTTCTCTTCCCTCCTGCATCTCCCTCCCTCCCACCCTCCCCATCCCACCCCTCTAGGTGGTCACAAAGCACCGAGCTGATCTCCCTGTGCTATGCGGCTGCTTCCCACTAGCTATCTATTTTACATTTGGTAGTGTATATATGTCCATGACACTCTCTTACCCTGTCACATCTCACCCCACCCCCTCCCCATATCCTCAAGTCCATTCTCTAGTAGGTCTGTGTCTTTATTCCCGTCTTGCCAGTAGGTTCTTCATGGCCTTTTTTTTTTTTTTTTTTTCCCTTAGGCACCATATATTTAAATTGATTATAAAGCCACTGTAATTAAGAGAGTATGCTATTGGAGCAAGGGTAGATAAGTAAACCTATGGATAGAATGAGGACGAAATAGACCCATATATATTTGACCACATGCTTCATAACAGAGTTACCAGTGCAGATCAGTGGGAAAAGGCTGCTCTTCTCAAACAGCCATGACCCAAATGGACATAGGAAAAAAGTATTGAGTTGGCCAAAAAGTTCATTCGGGTTTTTCCAGAAGATGGAGCCAAAACCCAAACAAACTTTTTGGCCAACCCAAGAAATCCTGACCTCTATTTCGCACCATATGCAAAAATCAATTTCATGGCAAGGACAGATTCCAAATGTAAACTATAAAATAAAGCTTTCAGAAGAAAATAGAAAAGGTATCATAATGACTTCAGGGTTTGCAAAGATTATGGACACAATAAGTACTGATCTCAAATGAAATAATTAAAACACTGGACTTCACTAAAATTAAGAACTTGGGTTCAACTGAAGTTACCATGGAGAGAACTGTTGTGTAGGGTACCTCCTTTTGAAGAGGTTTGCTGTACAGAAGTAGACAAATGAAACAATACTGAAAGAGCCAATATAAAGGTGTGAAAAGTTGTTGCACATCAGTCCTCACAAGGGAAATGCAAATTGACACCACAGTGAGATACCATTACTCAGCATGGCTAACCTTTAAAAGGACTGATAATTCCAGCTGTTGACAAGATGTGGCACTGCAAGTCTCACACTTAACTGGTGGCAGTGTAAATTGGTAGTCTGAAAAACTGGCTGTATTTATGAAAATGAGACATACATATGTTCTATGACCTATAAATTTCACTACCAGGTAATATCCAACAGAAATTAGTGATTACATCCACCAAAAGGTATGTTCAAGATTACTAAGGCTTTATTTACAACAGTCCCAAACTTGAAGAAATCCAAATGGCCATGAACAGTAGAATGGATACATAATTGTAGTATATTCATACAATGAAATACTGTACAGCACTGAAGATGAAGTACTGTTACATATAACACAGGTGAAGTTTATAAGCATAATGTTGAATGAAATAAGCCAGACACAAATGAGTACCTACTACATAATTCCACTGATACAGTGTTCAAAACCAGGCAAAACAAAGCCATGGTAATGAAGACAAAATAGTGGTTATTGCTGTGTGTGGGTATTGGGCAGGGGGATGGGTAATAATCAGGAAGAAGCTTGAGAGGGCATTCAAGGGGCTCATTACCTAGTGTGCTCACTCTATAAAAGTTTATCAAAAGTACCCTTATGACTGATGCACTTTTCTTTATATATTTTAAGCAATTTAAAAAATTTACTTAAAAAAAATAAAAAGCCTATCCACACTGCTGTATTTCCTGGTTAAAGACCATCTTACACGTTCAAAAGCTCATTCTGTCTCCCTTTCCCCTTGGTAAGAGATATATACTTATTAGACTAAACTATTAAGGGACTCTTAATAGAGTTATTTTTCTGTTTTTGTTTTTTCTTAAGTAGCAATACAGGTGAAAATAAGAGAACCAATGTAACACAATACATCTTTTCTTAAAATTTGAACATTTCTATGTGACCCACTGCAAGTCAAGGGAATCATTTGAATACTGTCCAGACTATGCTACTATTTTTTGTAGAAGGTGATGGAGAATTACTATGGAATGAAGTTTTAAATCATTTTCTTAGAATTATAACAGCATTGCTGTATGTTCAGAACAGACTGGAATCCTACTGTTCTAGGATATAGGGTTTTAGCAATCATGAATATTTAAACAGACACATGTGATGTGCAAAGGGAGGTCATATTTGACTATTAAGCATTAATGATGACTGATCTGGATCAGTACCGCTCCCCAGGCCCTTACTGGCAACACTCCCTCCCACGTGCATCTGAACTGCTGAGAGTGGGTTTCTAGTTCTCCTCTCTTTCCCCACCCCACATGCCCTTCCATAAGTTTAAAATTAATACAGCTAGTAAATGTTCTTCTACATGAGGGTAAAATATAAAATTAATGAGTTTTTAAATTTTGTGGGTTTTTTTTTAAGACCCCGAAAAGTCCTAAGAATTTTTCCAGTATTTAAATTATGTCCCTTCTCATTTCCATTTGGCTTTTGAAGACAAGGAAGTGGAATAAGTGTACAGAAGATTATCTCTATTATTCAAAATAAGGCCAAGGATGAAAATCCTCATGAATGAAATAATTTTAGATCAACTGCTTTAAAAAAAACTTCAGAAGAGTGTTTTGCCTTTCACATTTCAAACCGTATTAACCAGCTCATGCAGTGAAAGACTAAGAAAATGGGGAAAGTGGTCTGTCTCACTTCTCCTCAGGTTCTGTAGCTGGAAAGGGCATCTGTGTCATTAAACAGCTCTGAAAGCCTGCAGTTTGCACTGGGTACAGATCTTTCCCCTCAGAAAACGGAGACACAGGTGGAGGGGAGAGGTGCTGCCTGGGGAAGCCACTGCAAGCACCAGATGTTTGTTCAATTACGATAAAACCTCAGTATTATCGGTGAAAATCCAAAACTGAGTATCTGTGACATTTAAAGGAAAAACTCTGAGTTAGGTTGAAAAGGTAGTATATTTTTAATGAGACACCAAACACTTTTTCTTTTCACAAAAGCAAAACTTGTAAACACAATAAATCATCCATGCTTCTTTCGAAAGAAAGAGAATCAAAGTGATTTCTGAACTTAAAAAGCCATTTTCTTCCTATTTCTTCCCATGATGGACTGAAAAAATGTTATATAAAAACTGGGAAACTGAATGAGAAGGATTTGAATTTGCCACAGGAAAAAACATTTCTAAAAATTTACAGAGAAGAAACTGGAAGAAAGCTTTTAAAAAACACTTTTCTACTCCCAAAGGTAAAGAATAATCCTCATTTACCATCATATAATGGAATATCACAAAAAGTGGAGTATTTGAATAAATTCTCCATTTTGAATAAATTCCATGCCATTAAGAAAAAGTTCTTTAGATACTCATGGAAAATATCTTGAACTCCAATTGCGTATTTCTCCTGCCACAATTACTTGAAAAAGATACTATGTGTGTTTTTACATTGTATCCATTTTTAAAACGCACTATTTTGTCTTATCACATCTATTTATAACCGTTCGGATTATCTCTGCATTCATTTAATGGTTTTGCATTTTAACACCTGAGCTTTCCTAAAAAATATCTCATTCTAACTTCAGAGTCATGCTGTACATTTTCTCTTCTCATACAGTGTCTCTTACACTAAGAGGTGCTGCCAGTGAGACTGGGAGAAAACCCTAAGCACAGGCCAAATACATCAAACCCCAGATTCATCTTTTTGACACTTGGGCCCCAGAGGCAATATAGGATCAGCCAAAAAAATTCCCATTTTTTTTCACTATTCTAATTTTTCTCTTTCTATATTCAAACAGGAGGCCAAGAAAGATTAGTTATGAAACCACAGAAGATAGACAGTGTACCTCTAGAAATAACAGTGTCAATACTTAAATGCAAATAAGCATTAGCATGAGCCATCAATTTACTGGCAATTGACACATGAAACGCTTAAAAACTTGAAATACCTCAGAGGTGAATGGGGAAAGTTAGTCACATGTAATGCTTAGGGAACACAAAGGGTGAGGAATTTAAAGCAAATTATGTATAAATGAGTTACTGTACCGTATTCTACATGACTTTAATAAAATTGGGGGTTTAAAAATGGAAAAAATATAGTAATTTGTTTATATCCAGACCTGGACTTAGAACTACCAGACAATTTAATTCACAAACAATACAACTGTGTGTCGTATATTTTCTAAGCACAGATCATATAAAAATAAATAGATGTTAAATGTCCCCTTCCTTTTAGGTGCCCACATATTAAGGGAAACAAACAGCAATAACTTGAGTGCCCGTGTAAGAAGTGCTAAAATACTAACAATAATTCACATTCATCGAGCATGTTCTAGGGGCCAGGTTGCATTCTAAGTTGATACTTGCCAACACATTATCAACATACTTACCTCTCCCAACAAACTCCAAGTAGGTGCTGTATTTTATCCTCATCATGCAGTGGGGAACTGAGGCATGTGAGCACCTTACTCAACTGACTCAAGTCCACACAGCTTGGAAGCGCTGGAGTAAGAGTTCAAGCCCATGTAACCTCAGACTCCACAGCCTAACTTCTTAACCATTGTTGCACCAAATTACTAAGCAGGGTGTGCTTTAGGGAATTAAATCCTCAAAAAAAAAAAAGGGAAGGCTTTCCAGAAGTGCACAACACACTCAATTATGTCTGTTTCCTGACAGTCCAGGATGAGTTACAGACAGTTCATCATTCGTTCACAAAGTATTTATTGGGCCCTAACTAATGGCACAAAGTAATGAACAAAACAGATGAAGATTCCTGTCTTATCGGCCTTAGAGTCTAGCAGGGGGGGTCGGACAATAAACAATAATAAGACACAGAAGGAGAATAAAGTAGTTTAAAAAAAAAGCAGGGAACGGGAATGTTGGGGGTGAGTGAAGGTGAGAAAGGGTGGTTAGAAAAGGGTTTACTGACAGACGAATGGGTAAAGAAGATGTGGTACATATATACAATGGAGTACTACTCAGCCATAAAAAAGAACAAAATAATGCCATTTGCACCAACATGGATGCAACTGGAGATGATCATACTAAGTGACGTAAGTCAGAAAGAGAACGACAAATACCGCATGATATCACTTATATGTGGAATCAAAAATATGACACAAATGAACCTGTCTATGAAAGAGAAATAGAAGCAGGGACATAGAGAATAGACTGGTGGTTGCCAAGGGGGAGGAGGGTGGGAAAGGGATGTATTGGGAGTTTGGGATTAGCAGATACAAACTATTATATATAGAATGGATAAACAAGGTCCTACTGTATAGTGCAGGGAACTATATTCAATATCCTATGATAAACCATAATGGAAAAGAATATGAAAAATAATGTATATATATGTATAACTGAATCACTTTGCTGTACAGCAATAATTAACACAACATTGTAAGTCAACTATACTTCAAAACAAATGAGAAAAAAAAGGGCTCACTGAGAAAGTGATGTTAAATAGAGACCTATAGTAGATGAGAGGTGACAATCTCTGCACTTCTTATTAGTATAATAAATTTCCTTATAGTAAGCTGCTCATTGCAGCCAAAAGCATACCAATTAGTACTTAACCTACCTATAGGTTTGTCGTGAAGATTAAAAGAGAAAATGGGTACAACACACTTAGCATAGTGCCTGGCTCCTAATAAGAACTCAGTGAATGCTGGCTATTACTATTACTGCTGTTGTTTTAATAAAGTCATGAAATCAGATATGTGAAGTATCTCCAGTCCACTCACACTGGGCGTCCAAGACAATCACATGATATTCTCTGTTAGAAGCCTAAAAAGTAACTGATTCTGGAATCAATATATTAAGCATTACAATGTAGGTCTAAAGTATGAAAATATTATTCACAACAACCTTCCATGAGCTCTCAAGAACTTGGGTTGTTGATGACATCAAAAGACTGGTCAGAGTAGATGCAGGAAGCTCTCGGTGCCCCAGACGTGAGCTGGGGGAGGGGGGGCCACAGTAGGAAATGTGAGGGGAAGCCCGCCTATTCACAGACTTCCCTTTCTGGCAGTTTCATGTCTATTTTTTTGGCTACAAGGAAAAGTGTTTACTTCTTCTATGAACAGATGATTTTCCATAGCTCTGGGGTTTTAAAAGGTCAGCAGCAATAAAAGGCTTAGGAAGAGCTCTTGAATTTTTTTTGCTACCACTATGAATTTATAAAAATGTTCATATACGGAGGACAATCAAACAACGCATGGAAAATATGTATTCCAGGTCCAAAAGCAGCTTATTCCAGCAAGATTTCCTCAGCTCTCTCCCTAATGATTTGATCATCCATTTCATTCACTTCTGCAGAAGTACATTCACAGGAGGAGAGAGTGTGAAGAACAGTAGCCTTTACAGCAAGAGGCCACTTCCCTTCCTCACCTGGAATGTTGTCTGATCCTTTTTTACACAAGGGAGGGAAAGGATCCTGTTGTTAAGCTGAATTCCCTGTCTTCAGAAAAGCAACACTCCGGCTGTGTTCTCTTACTGGGTTTTTCAGTTTCCAACTCTAAAAGTACTAAAAAAAACCTAAAAATCTTTGCGCCAAGCAGCCAGATGTAATATATTATTGTGTCAGGGTACTTCAATGTCCTACTTGGCTAAGTCATTTTCAAAAATATTTTCTCTTCGGTGATAGACATAAAGTTCTATCTCCATGCCACAAAACCACCAACTGCCTTGGAGTGTTGTCAGCAATGGTTTTATACTTTCTTTCTACACTGTTCATAGAAAATGTACCTCAAAGTCTGAAAACAAAACCACACTAGCTCCCAGTTCGTTTTTATTTCTTTGATTTGGCAAAGGTTGCCTTTACTGTTTTTTCTGGTTCCCAGCGAACACAAAATTGGCCTAAGGGTTTGGACCCAACTTCTTTTAATCTTTCTGATATCACTGTTCTCAGTCAACTTCAAGAAACTAGCCATCCTTACCACTTGCATTTGTTGTGTTTTCCCTTCCAAATGAATGAGTTAGCAAGAAGTGGTTTATGGTAGATATCTAAATAGGTTACAGGATTAGAGCCTTTACAGCTGTTCAACAATAGGACTTGATTCTTTGAGTGCTTTGGGATTCAGGGTTCAGCCTAGATGTTCTAAGAAGTCCCCTTCCAATCCTATAGTTCTCAATTTTTAAATCAATATGAGAGTTATTTTGAATATGAGAGAAGTTCCTGATCACATACTCCATCTGGGGTATTATTTTGAAAAGTGAGAAATAAACAACAAAATTCAGGGGAGAAAAAGACAGCAGTCAAATATAGACTTGAACTTAAAGGTTTTGATTTTTTTTTTTTTCTGATGAAAAACAGGTAATGCCAGGAATGCCTGATTTTTAAAAAGAGACTTTAAAGAGCAGTTTCAGGTTCACAGTAAAATTTCACAGAAAGTTTCCATATTCCCCTTGTTTTCCCAAAACCATCCCCTAGTGTCGCCCACTGTCAATATCCCCCACCAGAGGGGTCCATCTGTTACAACTGATGAACCTACACTGACACATCATGATCACCCAAAGCCGATAGTTCACATTAGGGTTTGCTCTTGGTGTTGTACTCTGATTTTGTATTCCCCTGTCTGGACAACAGAACTCATGTTGGTAATTGGAAAAAGGCCTTTAGCAGATGATCTCATGTCCTCTTGTCTATTTATTGACAGGCTATTATCACTTAGCCAGGAGATGATCAGTTTGAAAAAGAAAAGCACTTAACATGGCTTTATCTGTTACTCAGACACAATTTTAGTATTACTTTCATTAACCCACATTACAGAGGCAGAACAGCCCATTGTGACTACCCTAGTCTGTATTGTACCAGCTTGCATTCTTCACTCCAGCCCTCAGAACCCCATTACTCCACTCTTTTTCATGGGGTTTATCACTGTCTAGCATATTACGTAGTTTGCTTATTAGTTTATTGCCTCCAAGAAACTGGGGATCTTTTTTTGTTCACTGACACAGCCTCAGTTCCTAGAAGAGTGGCCAGAACATAGCACACACGTAATAAATATTTGTCAAATGGATGAATGAATGAGGCTGCTTTCTAAAGGACAGGGCTTTAGGGAGTGATTTTGGTCATGGTTTGGAGGCCTAATTAGCCATGACTAAGCAGGTCCCGTAAGTCACCAACGCTCCCTCTGTGTTGCCGGGCTCCTCTGAGGTCCCTGCTAGACCAGTGTGCCCGGTCTATTATGTGAACAGACTAGAAAGCACAGTGGGGTCTAGAGATGCCCAATGTCCCCAATTCTACTTGTGGTCATACAAGGTCTCAGTCAACCTGGACACCCAACTGGGAGAGCACAGCCATTCCTGGCCAAGAGCAGCCTGCCCAGAGGCACGTGAATGGAGTGATGCCAAGTCAGAGACCAGGAGGCATTTCTCTATGGGAGTCAGGGGACGGACACGGTGACACTGAGGATACAGTCACAAGTTTCCCTATTCTTCTTCCCACTCACTCACATTCTGCTGATGATGAAGAAACCAAACCCTGAGTCAGCTTATAAATGGGATGATACATATTTTTGCTATGAATTAAAATGCCGCAATTTAAAAAGTGGGGAAAAATAAAGGGGCCAAAGAATTGTAACTTTTTAAAACAAATCGATAAGATAAATTGAAATATAAAACAGTGAGCTGAATGAAAGAAGAAAAAATTTCCTTTGTTTTCCTACACAAGATAAAAGCTCTGGCTAGAGGGTGCAAAGGAGGTGGCAGGAAATGATGAACTGCAGTTATGAGAAGAAAAGAAAGAATTACCGAGAACGACCGAGGTGGAAGTAAATCAGAAGGGTCCTGCTACCCTGTACTTTCCTGACATCCACATACAGGACTTGGGGAAAAAAATCCTGTGCATTATAAATTATATATGGCATGCCATACCCTGCACTTATTTATATCCAGAAAGCATAACCATGTTATATTATTTAAATACAACAACGTAATTTTCTATATGTACTATTTACTTATTGATCCCTGAATCCCTTCCTAGAATGTAGGCTCCACGTGCACAAGAACAGTGTGTGTCTGGCCCTCGGAACAGTAATGGTGCCTGGCGCAAGACAGGCACTCCGTCACCGCTGAGGGAATGAATCAATAAATAAATAGCTGCTCATCCATCACTTCCTTCCCACTCCACTCAAACTTCAAATGACACTGTTCTTCTTTATCTCACGTGGGAAAAACAAGATGTTTCTCCATCCTCTCCCACATACGTGTTCCCAGAGCAGCACATACATAAGGGAAAGGAAGGAGCCGGTGGTGCTGTTTGTATTTCCAGCAAAGAATTGGCCATGCTACTTGATACCTGAGACAGTTCATGTTGACAGAGTACACCTCTTCGTTGTGGTTCAATAACTCTCCCAGTCATAGGAAATCAGGGAAGGGCCCTCCTTCCCTCAGCTGGGTGCGATTCCTTCAGCCCTGCTTAAAGCAGGGTATGCCAGCCCTCACACGTCCACGTGGCTTCCACTACTTTAATTAGAAGTTCGGAAGTAAGCTGGTGGGTGGGCATGAAATAAGGGTGCCAGCCACTTCTCAGTGTTAATTCAAGTCCTATGCACATCACCTCCATAGCTAAATCCCCATCACACGGACTAGCTTTGTCCTACACCACTGCCAAAGGTAGAACCAGGACATACTGCTACTGTCACAAGTTTCAGGCTAAGTCCAACAATGGAAAATTTGGACCAGTTTAATATATTGGATTAAGACCACAAAAAATGAAAATCTTGTAAAGCTTATTCTAAAAAGAGATTAACATGCCTAATAATTAGGGCGCTTTCTAGTTATACCGCCATATATCAGCACAATATTCTAAATTATCTACTTTTTTTTTACTTTTGTAAAACTGTCCAGATTCTGGAGTAAAAAATATGGAACAAGTGTCAAAGACAGTATACTAAAGTACAGTAATTTACAAAGCACTGGAAGTTTTCTAAAAACACATTTTCAAATTCAAATCGCTGCCCAGTAAATGACTAACAAAATTAGAACTGCAACTAAATTAGAGTGATTATGTAACTCTGGAGTTGCAGAAATCAGGATTTTAAAAGATACAGAATTAAAGAAAAATTATAAAGTACAAAAGAAAAAATAAACGTGAATATGCTTATATTGGTATATTCTTCTGGAGCAATGGCTTTGACCGGTGAGCACTTGAGGTGACTTACATTTTTTCTGAATCTAGTTTTTGCATGGCACAGCTATCGGCAGTTGTAACTGGGACCATTTTTCAGCAAAGGAAGCCCTTACTATCCATGTTTTAGAGCTAGCTGAAGAAGCAAACCTGCACCTTTCTAGGAGGCTGGGAAATGTGCATTCTGCAAATTCGTTTCGTCAGTGACCCAGGTGGGCTAGCGCCCTATTCCCTCCACCAGGGAATACTGTGATCCCCCCAGAATGTATGCATTCATGCCCTGTCTTTCTGAAGAGCTCTAAATATAAAATTAATTAAAACTCGAACCACTGAAACATAGAGTAAACCTCTCATGGCCATCTTTATGATGTTTTTCTCCATTTCCCCACTTTTGATCTCTTTCAAACCCCTCAGAATCTGCTTGTTTAAACCCCACCCTGGACTATCTCTCTTTCACTTGAAACCAAATCTGGTATCAATGTTTTGTCTGCTCAGCAAGAGAGCAATTTCAACAATCTCCTGCTTTTTATAAGATCAGTTTATTCTTCCCAATGTAATAATTAGTTTCAGATGAACCTGGTTACCATTCCTCGGCTTGATTCCACTGTGGTCTGGGTTAGGAGAGCACACACTTCCTGCTGCACGATTTTTTAGAGCAAAGCATTTGGATCCTATCATAGGCCCAGAACAAAACCTTCATACTTCTTTAAAACATAGCTGGGTTTTGATAACCTAGATTCACAAAGGGATGGATTAAAATTATGATTATAGGAATCTTCTCGGTTTACTTTTATAAAGGTTCAGATGAATTATTCCTCAATTTATCAAACTATAATAAGTCATCAAGATATAAATCTTATGAATATAACCAGTGCTGTATCCCTGCAAACATACAGAGGTTGCCAATGGGAAGCCCACAGTGTTATCTTAACATCTTACAAGTTAATTAGCTTTTAGGACATAATAAATACTGATAGATAAGAAAATATACTGGCTTAGAGCTAAGGATATTAGAGGAATAACTCTGGAAAGTCTCTGCCGACAGTGGTACAGAGAAAAAGTCAAGCAAGGCATTTTTATAAACAGAATGATTCAGATGGTCTATATGAAGCATAATCAAAATTGGCAGAGTCTCGAGTTACATCAGGATGTTGCCCCCGTTTTCCTTTAGGTCTCCCATGTGCACCTAAAATCATCACCTCCCACACATTTTGACTTGTTAATTCAGTACCAGTAGTGGAATCACCTGTGAGTATTTTCACCATCATGATGGCCGGTTATCCTGTTTGTAAATCCCAGCCACCCCGAGCTGCGATTTCAGGTAGGGGTCACCTTGGTGCATACATGTTCTAAGGCCTTAAATCATGAGTGTCCTTCAGTATCTCAGAGCCTTTGCCTATTAAAATAGAGAGTGATCTCCTCTCTGCTTTATCATGCAATAATTATGTGATGTCTTATGGTTTGTCTTACCTTCACACGTATGTCCATCTGCAGAGATTGAGAAACCCTGCTCGCAGACGCAGTGAAAAGAACCGTCTGTGTTTAGACACTCTCCATGAGGACCACAGAGTCCGGGCTGTTCACATTCATTAATATCTGGAATCGAGAAGAGTTGCACATACTTGAAAAAAATCTGTTTTGTTTTCTTATGATACCAGACATACAAGAAGAAAAATCTATTACAAAATGGTCAGACACTTATTTGGTGGCACAACTATACAGTTTGTACACACACCAGACCACAAGACAAGTTGGACTGTCAGGAGAGAGAAACTACTTAAGTTGAATCACAGGAACTAGCCAAAGTTCAAACCATTTTCAACCTAAAAAAAAAAAAACCAGTTTCATAGTTTCAACCCAAAGGTACCCTTTTTTTTTTAAGACATACTGGAGGCTTGAGGGTCTACAATCAAATAAATCCTCTGTGAAATACTCCTCAGTGTGGATACTGTGCTCTCCTTTGTCCTCTCCCACCACCATGCAAACAACTCTCCTGTGGCCTGTACGTCTCCCCACGTCCATGCCTATCCATCCCTGGGACGTGAACTTCTTAAGGGCAAGGCTGCACATGTCTTACAGTGTTTGGCTCAAAAACGGCACTTCTCAGATGTCTGAATATACAAATGAAATAGACTACAATCTGTATGTCACTGAAAATGGATACAAGAAATAAAGTACAAGAAAAAGGCCTTTTATACCAGGGAAAGTCTTAATATTGGCACAGCTCTGTGATGATGAAATTAGTGAATGCGCATCAGGCGCTTAATGCAGTACCCAACACAACCAAGAGTCAAAAAGTGGTAGCGACTATTGCTATGAACAAACCATGCGGTAGTTGTGTTGACCATCTCGTACTCTTTGCTTGCCCTCAGTGAAGAATGATTATGCTCCCTGTAGCCAGGGTGATGATGCACTCCTAAACCCTGATAATGCCTGAAGTATTTGGTGTAAACGCAGTGTTCTTTCAAACTAGTCCTAGTTAGGCTGGCTAAGAGTGCCCAAAGTGGACAACATGAGGAATCATGGAGAATGGTTCACCTATTCACACTGCTGCTGACACATGCAACTGCCTACGCGCACTGCATTTTAACTGCTGTTTGTCTCATCTGTGTCCCTCTTGCACTGACTGCTTCTTAAGGAGAACTGCATATTTTAACTCTGAGTCCCCAGCTCCTGGCACAGCAAGTGAACAGTGTATTATGAATGTTTGCCCACCAAAAAATGTCACAGTTTTGTTCATTCTCTAATAACTGAAGAGTGATTGATTGAGGTTCTCTTGGTTAATTGGGGTCATAAAAAGTATCACAGGTCCTTGGCACCATCCCGGCGGTAGCCCTACTAAGGTCATTTTCCTATCTTTCTGAAGTCTCCTAGGTCCTCCTCTTTATCTCTTGCTAAAGAGGTCCTCAACATATCCTCTTAAAAATCCATCTTTAATTCAATTAAAAACTTTTGCCGAAGGCTTCCTATGAGAAGGCTGAGTAGGAAGGGGCCCTTGCCATTATGAAGCTCACAATGTAACAGGGGAGGCAGGAACCAACATGAATAACTGTAAAGCTTAATGGGAACACGGAAAAGGTACAGATGATGGGACCTTCCTAGTGACCTCTAGAACATGCTTAGCCACCAACCCGGCAGCTCACCTCCTCCAGACAGTCATCCTTTCCCCGTATCCAGGATCTCCTGGGGCTCTTCTTTTTGCCCTGTTGATCTCACTGTGTAGTAGGAATTCCGGCAATATTACTGATTAAGCCATCTCTATATTAAGCCTGAACTCCTTACCCTTCCTTCTGCCATATATTGCAGGCTAACTGGCTTATCTACTGCTGAACCCAACTAAGAAATCAAATAGGAATTACTCATTTTCTTAACAATTCTCCCATTCTTCTAATTGTCACTAAAATATTTCAAGGAAGAGCAATGAATCATTTTCTACTTTACTATTTCTCAACATGATTCCACTCTGTGAAATTCTTCACTTCTTTTATAAAATCTCTGGTATCCTCTGTGTTTGCTCTCTACCTACTGATAATACCTTAGGTTGTAATCTTTCTTGAACTCTGACCTTCTTTTACCCATTAGCTCCATTCTTTCTTTCCAATCTGCTGCCTAGAATCTGTTGCCCTCTACCTGGGCAGCAAAGTGCCATAAACTTCCACTGGCCTGGAGATCAAATCCCAGGTCGATATCCATCTTGTAGAGCCCTAGAGGTTATCCGAGACCACCTCCTTATTTTATCTGTGACTCAACATGGCCCTACAAAAGCTGTCAGACTTTGCAACTTTGCGTAGGGAATAATGGGCATAAACTTCTTGCTTAAAGAGAAGTCATTGATTAACAAATAATTGTCTAAAAAGTCTGATGACAGGAACTGAAGATGAATTCCCAGACTTTTTTCCAGGAAACCACCAAGAAAGAACAACACAAATATCTGGAACCAGAGAAACATATGCATTCAATTTGGGTTGCACTTATTGAGGCATTTCTAAACTATGCTGCTAGTAACTCTGCTGAAAGCCAGACTATATTTAAGTTGGGTTTCTTTCATGGGTCCAAGATTCCACAGAAATTCACAATTTGGCACGTGTAAGTCAAAACGTGAAACTGAGTGTGTTCTGAAGATCAAATGTATGCTGCCACATTCCTAAAGAGAGTATTAACATAGAATTTCCATGCTGCCTGTATGACATCGTTAACTTTGCTGGGGGAAGAGATTCTTACACTTTCAATTGAAAATGCCTTCCTGAATATGGAACTATCTTCAGATTATTAGGCGAGGTTTAAAGTTTATGCCTATCATGCATTATTATTCAAATATGTTCCATGGTTATTCACATTGTCATCAATTATGTTTTCAGCATTAAAACAAACTCTGAAATCTACACCCATGTACAGAATGCTGACATGATCATGGGATTAGATAGAAGTAGGCTACTAACTTCAGGCAGAGCGAAGGATCACAAAGCTGCCTCCAGTGACGTGGAAAAGAGAGATGATTCAAAACAAGGTGAGTGCACATGGTATTATAAACAGACTCTAATCAGAGAAGGTGGGTGATGGAGCATATTCACAGACAGTATTTTTTAAATGGTACTCTATCCCACTTCAGTAATATTTTTCATTCGTTTGGATATAAGTTTTTCAAGCAGACATTAATTTATTCTGGAAATCAGGAATCACCGATGTGACTGAGAACAAAGTCAATTTAATAATGATTTATAGTCAATAGAACATCATATGTTTGGAGCAGTCACATATGAGTTCCTATCAAATCACAAACACAAATTTAATACACGGAGAGAAGACAGTATAATTAATTAATCAGATGGCTAAATGAGTTTCATGCATTTTAACTCTAGAAGTGCATATAATTTGCAATATGAAATCATGGTCTCTTTATACAAGACTTGGTTTTACCTCTATTTGGTCAAAAATTTGTGACAAGAGGAAACAGAAAAAATATTACTTCTAAGCCCAAATGTCTGTAATAAAAATAGGATTCAGGTGGTTTGGGGGGTATCTCTTGGCATTTTTATATAAATCAAGATTTTATTAAGATGTAATATTTCCAAATGGAAATATTGTCACATAAATTTATAATTCAAACCTTTCTTCTCAACTACATTAAATCCAAGCACCTTTAATTTCTGTATTGGAAATACTGAGAAATTTAAATTCACCTTGAAGGTAAATAAATATATGATATCAAATGAGGTACACACTGCAGTATATTTAAATCTTGGGATCAGTAAGGCAAAGGCCCATGTCTTTTGTATCTCAGGGACACAGAGCTGAGTGTAGATAATGATACACAGGGTATAATATTCACAACTAAGAGAATAGACACCATATTCCCTTTTAAGAATACTGTGATTTGGGACACATGAGAAGGATATAATTTATGACAATCGAGAACAAAAAAGTCATACATGTCCAGTAGCAATGGATAAAAAATGACTCCAACAAGCTTTTATTTATATGTACTTTGGAATACACTACAGAGTTCCATAATGGCGGAGCAACAATGAGGAAAAAAAAATTTAACCAGTATTAGAAATAAATAAGAGTACAGGTAAGTTTGAGTTTTCAATGGGGAAAAAGGCATGGATTTATTAAGACTAATAATTATAGGAAAACTTGTGGGGCAGTTAGGTGTAGCTAAAAATGATGGAACAAATGATCTAGACAATCTGATTTTTTAACCCCAGCATCAACAATAACTCAATGTGTTACACTGGGAAAAAAAAAAATTCACTGAATCTTATTGTCTTCCTTCCTTTGGCTATAAGTGTAACAATAATTGGCACGGCAATGTACAGAAAATAGTGGGGAAAGATCTTGGGTTCAAATCTCAGCTCAATTACTTACTAGTGAGGAACGTGCTAATTAACTTCTCTGAGCTTCAGTTACTCATGCACAAAATGGATAAAAGAAAAGTTGCCTCTTCAATTCTTTACAAATTAAGTAAGGTAATTCAGCAACTGGCACATAGAAGTTATTCAGTTAAAGCTGTGCTGTGATTGGTGCTGTGTTCTTATTAGTACCTTATGTCCACTGTACAGTCAGTCCTCCCTTACCCCCGGGGGATACATTATAAGACCCCCGGTGGATACCTGAAACCATGGATGGTCCTGAACCCTATATATACTACTTTTTTCTTATATATACATATAATAAAGTTTAATTGATAAATTAGGCACAGTAAGAGATTAACAACACTAACTAAAAATAGAATTGTAACAGTATACTGTAATAAAAGTTGTGTGAATGTAATTTCTCTCTCTTTCCAATTATCTTATTGTACATATTTAATGCCTTTTTCATCTTTACTAAGGTCTTATCATGCACTGTGGCCATAACTTTTGCAGTTTGAGGGGTGACAACAAAGCTAGAACAAATTTCTTTTTCCCTCTTTGTTCTTACCATAGATCTTAGCAACCTCAACACATGATTTTTTTTCTTTCCTTAGTAAGTCAAGAACTTTCACCTCTTCATTTAAAAAAAAAAAGCACCTTTATGGCTTCTTTTTGGTATATCCAAATTGCTGAATCACTACCCTTGTGCTCTGGAACTATTATTAAGTAAAATAAGAGTTACTGGAACACAGGCACTGTGATACCTCGACAGTGGATCTGATGGCAGAGATGGCTACTAAGTGACTAACAGATGAGACATGTTGGACAAAGGGATGATTCACGTTCTGGGTGGGATGAAATGGGATGGAACGAGATTTCATTACACTGCTTAGAACAGTGAGCAATTTAAAACTTGTGAATTGTTTCTGGAATTTTCCACCTAATATTTTCTGACTGCAGCTGACTGTGGGTAACAAACTGCAGAAGATGAAACCACAGATAAGGGGAGGAGGACTGCTGTTTAGGAGATTAAACATGATAGCACTTTGAAAAAACATAAAATCCTGTCCTCTATAATTGTGACCAAAACATTAGTGAGGTTTTTGGGGGAGAGGAGAAGCTGGATACTGGATAAAAACAGGGATCAGGAAAAAAAAAAAAAGCAGATACATATCAGCTACGGGACAAAATTAAATAGACCCATGAATGAGATAAAAAAGCTAGAAGATAATTTAGAATCAAGTACCAAGGTTGGCCCATGGAAGGAACAGCAAAGTACAGGTGATCTCAGTTACCACAGAAGCACACAAAGCTAGGACACAGTTCCAAAACACATGAGTTTCAGTTAACATGGTGCAGTGCAAAGCGAGAACTTCCTGTACTTGACGTAGACTCAAGAAAAATATTATACAAATACAAATTGGCATAGCTCACTTACATATAAAGTGGTAAAACCGCAGACTGTCATCAGGAAGCAATGCAGAACTGAACAATAATGTAAATTATAACTTAAAAGATGGAGAGAGAAGTACCTTGACATCCTTTATTGTCATTTAGCTGGAATCCATCTGGGCAAGTACAATCATAGGACCCTTCAGTATTAATGCAGTCTCCTCCCTGGCAAACACTATTGTCCTCCAAGCACTCGTTGATATCTACAAGTCAATTTACAAAATTTAAAAGACAAACTGTATTAAGAAAAACATTTTCCTTATGTTTACACACCAGACTCACATAAATGAACACTATTTTACATCTCTCATAACGCATGATTTTAAATGGATGACGGTTTACCTTTTAGAGTTTTTAAGAAATGAAATATTTTGAAAGGATTTTAGCTTTGCACAATAAATAAACAAGTTTTAACATCAAATAAAATCAACTCAAAGAGGAAGAGTAAAGATTCTATAACAAACAGTAATTTACTTGGTTAAATTCTCCGTGATGATAGAGAATAAAATTATTCTTCAAATAAGAATATCTTGACCATCTATTTATACAAGATCCTGTATTATGCATTACAGGAAAGATTTTTAAAGTACTTGGCATGCTCCCTGCCTCCAAAGAAAAATGATTGTACCAAAAAACCCAAATTATTTTAATAAGAAAAAACATAAAAATATTGAGTTGCTTTATAAGTTCAAAATAATTTAACATAAGAATTGTCAAAAAAGATATTTGTCAAAAGAATAGAACCAGTTTCCAGTGTCACATGAATTTAGAGAAGAGACACTACAGGGGTCAAAGGTGGCCTGTGTAACATAAGGAACTTACTTGGAGCCTTGACAGCAGGGTGGAAAGTGGCAGAGGGGGAAGAAGAGGAGTTTTTGGCAGGCAAGGGAGTCAACAAAATCAAAAGTCACTTACTCAGCAGTTATCACAAACAGGTATAATGTTGCCTGGATTTTTTCTAACGTATGTACTTATAACGTATATGCAACTAAAAATGGTTTACGTAACCAATATTGGGTCTTGACTGTGAGCATGTAAGACAATTAATGACCCCCCCTTGCTGCATAAACTTGAGGCAGATCTTTCACTAGGGCTGTTTATTACCTCATTTACTCCTAGTCAGAGCTCATTATTCCTAACACACTCCGTGAGCCCCGATTCTGTTGTATGTGTAGGATTCAAATTATTAGCACTGAAGAAACCTAAAGAACAAAACCTTCTTTGTTTTCTCAGAAATTTGGCATGTTATGGCATTTCTTGCAAATAATTATGAGTGCTGCTAAAATACATGAGGAGGTCCAGGAAGAAGTGAATATGGAGACTGTTGCTGCCTTATTCTCCTCGCTGTCTGGTTGAAAATGTGGGCACAAGGAATTAAATATTCCTCATAGAACCCAAGCAACTAATTAGCTGCCTTCTGTACCATTCATAGGGCAGATAAAAGAGAAGCACCTTATAATTTCATTCTATCAAAATAAATTATTATGAGGTTCACCCATGTTTAAAGTGTTTTTCTGAATACTTGATCCTAAAATGTAAAACAAGGCTGATGTGACTCTGTCACAACTAAAGTGATTTATCACTTCTTCTTTAGTGTGTTTCTCCAACTTCACTGAAGTATAATTTACATAAAACGAATGTGTCTAAGAGTCCAGTTCAATGAGTTTTGACAAGTGTAGACACATTCTTGTGACCACCATCACAATCAAGGCACAGGCATTTCTGTATCGATTTATATCTGTTAGGATCCACTGTTGGATTCTTAACATCATTGCAAATGCAATGTTTTTTAAGGAATTAATGACACACCTTTGTAAGAATGTCATTCTGTAGTGACAAACATAAAGCTTGGTGACATTTTCCTTTGTCTCTTTTTCCAGTCTGACCTTAAAATCTCCATTCCTGTTAATCTAATGCCTTAGGCGTTATAATTTCTGTGAAAGAATCCGTAAAGGAACCATCATGCACAATTAAGAAAGATAATAGCACGGAGGACTAAGTGTCTCCTGCAAAGCCTGCCTATGCCAACAGAGGTTTTATTCACTGATTAGCTGACCTTTGGTAGATCAAGATTCCTAAAAGTGGAACCAAATTTAATTGAGAATAGGTTTTTAGATATAAAATAATTCTTAAGCCCCAACTCTCTGCTTATTTCATGATTTTGAAGTGGTTGAGCCAAATGGGGATATTCTAGTCTACTGTTTATGGATCTTTGCCATAAAACATGTACTAAAGGAATAACCTGGACCAATCATTACCAAAAAGGTATAGGCCTTTCCATTGCCCCAAAAGGTTACTTGTACCCCTATTCTGTTTGGCTTCTTCTGCTCAGCAAAGTGTTTTTGAGAGTCATCCAGGTTGTCATGTGTATCAATAGCTCTCTCCTCATTATTGCTGAGTAGTGTTCTATTGTATGAATGTACCACGATTTGTTTACCCTTCACCTATGATGAGTATTTGGACTGTTTACAGTTTTGCTATTATGAATGAAGTTTTGATAAACATTCATGTGTAAGTCTTTGTGTGAACATATGCTTTCATTTTCCTTGAGTAAATTCCTAGGAATAGAATGGCTGGGTCACGTAGTAGGTTTCACTTTTGAAGTTTCTAACGTGGCTGTATCATTTTACGTTCCCACCAGCAAGATAAGAGAGTTCCAACTGTTCCATATTTATTCTAATAGCTCCACAGCCATTCTAACAGGTGTTGAGTTGGAGGTCCATTTTTAGATTTACCTTTCTTTCTTTGCTCTTTCGGAAACTGAGACAACAAAATAAGAAAAGGCACATTTGATCATTAGCATTATGTGAAAAATCTCAATTCAAAATAGAGCAAGTAGAATCCTGAGGATATGAATTTCAGGAACAACACTCTACTACCAATATATGTGCCTCAGCATAACGGAAATGTGTCAGCTTTGTTCATCCTATCCTAAAATAATTCTCATTCACTTTCCAAAATCTAAGAGATATAATGTATATGAGAGTAAAAGGAAGCATTTAAAAAATGCTTATAAATAATTGTACAGATTTTAAAACTCGGTGCATTATGTTACAGTCTCGTTTAGTTTAAAAATTTTGCAAGATCTCTATCTTCAAAAGCAAAAAAAAGAGTAGGTGGAACATTAAGAGAGCCCAATGTGGGATCGTCTGACACCACCGACGAGGGTGATATGAAAGAGGAATTTCTTCTAGGAGTTGGCCATCAGGCTTTAAGGACAGCAACAGTCAGTCGTGGTCACCTCTCCACTGAGACTGCTTTGGCGGTCACCAAGGACCTCCACCTGGCTAGATGCCATGGTCAACTTTTGGTCCTCATCTTGCCTAGCAGCAATGTTTGACCCAGGCTCATCACACCCTCTTTGAAATGTTCTCTTCTCTTGGATTCTGGTTTTGCTCCTTCCCTTGCCACTTTTTCTCAATCCCCTCTGCTTGTTCCTTATCACCTCCTCACTTCTAAATAAATGAGGGACAAGGACTCAGTCTTTGGACAACTTCTCTCTTCTAGCTACAGTCACTCCCTTGGTGATCCCATCCAACTTCATGGCTTTAAACACTGTCTACGTGCTGATGAATCCCAGCTCAGAACTCACCGCTGAATTCCAAACACATAGGTCCAATTGCCTTTCAGATATCTTCATTTGGATACCCACTGTAGGCAACACAAACCGAAAATGCCCAAGTCAAGCTCCTAATCTCCTCCACAAAGCCTTTTCATGGAACACTCCCCCAGAAATAATCAAATGTCATCATCTCAGGCTAACCTCTGCTTGCCCACTTATTTAAGACCATCACTCTCCCTCCCTCCCTCAGCACCCGCCATGTACCCCACTTTAATTTTCCCCTTAACATTTACTGCCATTTAACAAACTATATAGTTTATTTCTTGATCATGTTTATTGTTATCTCCCTCACTAAAATGTAAGCTCCACGAGGGCAGGACTTTTTGTCTGTTTGGTGTATTGCTGTACATCCTGTACCTAGAACAGTGCCTGGCACATCCTTGACACTCAAATTTTTGTTGAATGAACGCGTAAATGAATAAATGGATGACTCTGACTTGGAAAGAAATGTCAGAAGGTAAGAAATACTAGCACTTCTTCCCTTTTTCGATTTGGTCTGCAAAGAAATGACCAACAGAGAAGGGCCATAGGAAGACAGAGTAAATCAGGAATCTTCTTCGCAGGCTTTGCAAGGGACTAGCATGGAGCAACCATAGCAAGGGGCCGGGGAAGACGCCAAGGTAGGCACGGAAGCAGAGACTGTGCCTGGAGGGAAAACAAGTCAGAGGCAGAGCCTTGGAAGGCTGAGATGCCAAGACCTCTGATAACCAGGACAACTGAGGCCACCCAGAATCACAGACTGAGTGGCTACTGAGTGTGCTGGCGTACGTTGCCCACCGAAATTAGCACAATGCTTGGGATTCTGACTGCACGAGAAGGCCAGCAGGACTGCAGGATAACGCTGTAAGAAAACAAGTCTCTGCCAGAGTTAGGAGAGGAAAATCACACGTGTAAACAGAAATGCCAACAAGAAAGATGGCTCTTCCTCCCACAGCTGTGAAAGGCATGTGAGCCGTCACAGCTCAGTTAATTACAGCTACATAAGACTGGGAAGAGTCAGAAACAGTGCTAGTTGGGAATTAGCAGGCTGAAGTGCTAATATCGTTTCAAAGGGAGTTCTGAATTAATTCAGACTCCAGTCCTATTTATAATCTAAGACACTAGGGAAATTAGTCCTGACTTGAAGAGAAAAGAGTCTGATTATATACTTAAAAAGAAGCTTTCTTACGGAACATATATATTAATAATGACAAGCAAGCCAGGGAAAAGTTTTTATTTGGCTTTTCATGAAATGGATGGTTTTAGAATAAAAATAGTGGACTTCTGGTGAAATGGTTACACATTAAAACAGCCAAAATAGAGGAACATGTCCTATAATAAGCACCCATTACCCAAGACTTAGTCAATGGCCTGGCTATCCTCTTGGCTAGGCCAGGAATTAGGGCAAAAAACATACTGGTGGTCAGTGTAGGTTTTCAGTGCCTTAGCATGTGCACTACCACCTACTTACTTCTAGAATATATTCTTCCATGACTGGCTCCCAGCAACACGACTGCCTCTTCCATCTCGCATTGCCACTATGTTGAATCAACATTTACCCATATATTGTAGAGTTCCCCATCCACAGTTTTCAGACAACCAATTATTATTGTTATTATGACTTATCACTTGATCATTTGCCTATTTTTTCAATAGGTATGTTGATTACAACTTTTCACTGGTTGTATTAACTCTTTGAAAAACATTATCACCTTAGGATAAAATCCTAGAAGATGACCCACTGATTCAACAATAATGTACATTTTAACACCTCTGAAACAGCACCAATTGCCCTCCAGACAGGTTGTGACTGTTTGAGCCAAGTTCTCTGGTCAGAAGAGAAGGATACAGTACAGTTGATCCTTCCCAACCAATGGGACTGAAAAGTCGAAAAGTATCTGGGGCCACTGAAGCATGTGCCACAAAACCAGTCACTGAAAAGCTCATTCTCTTCTCTCAAAGGTGGGGTTCAGACCCTCAAGCAGCCACTACCTCACCATGTGAGGCAAACCCTGCCACGTTCACGTTTCTGCTTTCATAACTGACAGGGTCTAAATGCAGCAAATCAGCAGATGAGTGGGAAAAAAACACAGTGAACACAGAGAATTCACAAGTGACAGGCTGGTGACAGGCAGCTTCAGCAGCCCTGACCACCCAGAGGGGTTCTGAGCCAAGGCAGGTAGTGAAAGTGGTTAACAACTCATAATGCTGTACACGTGGGTTATCCTGAAGAATTATTTTATGTGAAAAGCTCAAAATGAAAGTCTGGCTTTAAAAACTTTACATTTATCTGTAAAATTAACTTGTCTTTACTTACTTGGATCGTTGGTACCACTGGTCCTGCATCCCAATGGATGCTTTTCAGAACTATACCCCCAGGATAAACCATCCACAGCTGAGAACAGTTAAACTGATTCTTTACTCATTTAGCTGGCATAACTGCTCTGAGTAGTGTAAGGAAAACCTTGATTCTATGCACTTCTTGGCACAATTTGTGTGACCATGGGGAAAATATCTTGCAGGGACCTAGTGTCCTCAACTGTGAAGTCAAAAGTATGGGGTCAAGGACAGAGGCCAGGTTGATGTCCAGATTTCCCTGATCCTGATTCTCACATTTTATGATTCTGCAATCAAGAGCAATTCTCACCTTCACAATGGTCTCCAAGGGCGGACGCTCTGTAACCCTGGTCACAAACACAGCGGAAGGAGCCCTCCGTGTTCCTGCACTGCCCATTACTGCAGAGATGACGGTGCTGGCATTCATCAATATCTATGAGCAAGAGAGTAAAAAGAAACTTAGAAGTGGTGCTTTAAAAGTGAGTTTTTAATCATTCATGTAAAGGAGGTCTATAAACGATCTGGTTTCTAATTAATTTAGAATTTTCATTATGTGACTCAAACTGACCTCTAGTAAAAGGTCACTCATTAATATCCCAGTAGGGAAAACCAGATGAGCTTAAAATTTTAAGCAATGAGCTAAGAATCTGTACATATTAATTCCACTGGTCACTGATGAGGGGCAAATACTTGGCTGTAATCTGGGAATCACAACGAAGCTTCTTGGAATTCCTTCTATAGGTTCAAGTTTAACACTCTGAGTTTAAAAGCACTACGGCCTGTGATAGTCTAAAGCAGGGGTCAGCAAGTTACAGCCCACCATTGCCTATTATTATAAATAAAGTTTTATTGGAAAATAGCACCACACATTCATATACTATCTGGCTCTTTACAGGAGAAGTTTGCTGACCCCCCTGATTGAAAAGTGTCATGGCATGAATGTCTTCTTTTTCAGTAATTTACCCTCTAGACCCCTAGCAATCAGGCTTCCACCTTCTCTCTCTCTCAATGATTTTCTGGGCAAATCTAATGGTCCTTCCCTGCTCTCAGCCCATTTGATACCTACATTGCCTCTGAATCTCTCTTGCTTGACACACACATCCTCTGCTTAGAGATTATTTGTTCTGTAACCACAATCCTGAGCTCAGGCTCACAAACGTGCCTGCATCATATCCACACATAAAAGGCATGATAATATATTGCATGTATTCCATCATTTACTTTCACCATTAGATTCTGACTTTCCTGAGGTAGGGCCTATGTCTACCACATCTTTTTTTACTCCTTAGATGACCTAGTGTTTCAACAATCAGCAGGCACTTATTTCATGTTGTTTGCTGATAAACTTTATTCATCACATTTGTGTATGTGTATCTACTTCTGGCAATGTGATTCTGCAAGAGTTAACACCACAGGGACCCTACAGCACTGCTCTATCCTACTCTGCTTACAGCACCATTCTGATTATCCTGGCATTTAGCACCTAAAATTGGTTTGCCCCTATTTCTAACCTGGTGGGTGATTCTCCTGTGTCCGACTTATCTCTAGGAGTGACATCACTGGCTCTTCAAAAGGAAGGACTATGAACACGATAGCCTTATTATATTATGTGTGGACCTCTACTCTTATCACACATACTGTAAAGGTCAGGATGCATTAAATAAAGTATAAAAACTTTGAGAGGGACTAGAATCTAGAACAAATTACTTAATTTATCTGTGTACATGAGTGTGTTTGTGTGTGTTTGATCATTCTTCACCTCTAGATTAGGTATTGTAATGACTTTCTATGTTCTAGAAAGGGATAATTGAAGAAGGTTATGATAATATTGGTAGATCCCTTTGTAGGACCACCATACATTGTCTCTTTTATAACACTACCTCAGGAGACCTTTCTACTTATTAAATATCTAAAGTTTACATACAGACATGGATATGATTTGTTTCCCTATAATAAAACAACTGATCGTGTACAGTGTGTATTTTTAAATAAATGTCGTTTAAATGACATTTCTTTTCAGGAACTCTGGACACTTGTGCTTGTCACTGGTGATACCATAGTATTTTCAAGCTCAGGAAGCATATACTTGTTGGGAAGTGAAGTACAGTTGACCCTTGAACAACGAGGGGGTTAGGGGTGCCAACCACCACACAGTCAAAAATTCGCATTTAACCTGACAGCTGGTCTTCTGTCTCCACAGTACTGCATCTGAGGATTCAACCAACCACAGATCGTGTAGTACTCTACTAAGTATTCACTGAAAAAGTCTGCATATAAATGGACCCATGCAGTTCAAACATGTGTTGCTGAAGGGCTAATCTGAAATTCTGTATGAAGTTCAATGAAGAAAAATACTTTTTTTAAGTCTAAGGTCAACCCCAGCGAGGTCCAAAATCCTCACTATCACCTGTAGGAACAGGGTATATTTCACAAACTTTATCCCTGAGTATAAGGGGGATGCTAGTTCAGTCTTCCTGAAAAGTCTTGTTTAGTGATTATTATTTTTAAAGTAAGAATTTTAAAAAGCTCAGTGCATATAAAAACTAGGTCATTAATATTCCAAAACATAATACCAGGCTGACATAATTCCCTTCTAAGTGTTAATCCTATTAGGTGAAACTTTCAAATGATTTTAATACAATCGATTTTCTGCAAGTAAGGAATTACACAGAGAGCAACCATTTTTCTTTCCAATAGTAATGCCCAGCCACTGATCACTAATACCTTAGTTTTCAAGTTTAGACTTTTTCCATCCTGATTCATTGACTTTCCTGACTTAAGTGTAAGTCCCTTGATTTCTGGCGCAATAGAACAATCACGTAGGTAGTTTCTCAAAACCCACTCACTTTACTGAGTACACTTTTTTTTTAGGCACGTGCCTTAAACTGCAATCACAGTAGCTCATGTTGCCATACTCCTACCTTCACACTGGTCTTTTGTCGCTGACAGCTGGTAGCCCTGCCCACAGGTACACCTGAAGGAGCCCTCGGTGTTTTTGCACTGCCCGTTTATGCACAGATTGCCTTGCTGACATTCGTCAACATCTGTAAACACAATGACAATTATTTTACATTAGTTCTGATATCTAAACACCCCATCAGCTAAAGTTTGAGACTGTAAACCAAGCTACTGCCCTCAAAGCCTTCCATTTCCAGGCTGGTCTTTTAAGGCATGACCCGCAGTAGAAAATTCTTAATAAGCAGAAAAAAAGGCTCTGCCCTTTCCAATGCATTCTGGGGTTATTATCACAAAAATAATAGTACTTCTCCTAGGTGAGGCACTCTACATTTTAGTTTGAATCAGCCCACCAGTGTTCCTCACATCAACCTCAGTATGCTGAACTGCAGAAAAGAAATAATTACAAATAGATGATAAATTTATGATAAAGTAAAATTGCTTTCAATACAACATCAAGCTCTTTGCCATCTCTCTCTCTCTCATACTTTGGATACAGCACAAACACAACATGAAATATTTTAGAGTTGGAAAAAGAAAGAACCTCAGCACAAAATAATGGCTACGAGGCAGTTTGCAGGCCTGTAGAAGGCAGAAAAAAGGCAGAGTTAAAACTCTCCCAAGAATTTAAAAAACAAAACCATAATGGAGGCAGTTATGGGAGGAAATAGACATTTCTACTGTACTAGAAGAAGCTGGAAAAGTATAAGGTCAAACAGTTGTGTTAAAGGACACTGAGCTCATTTTCAAAGTAACAAGGAAAGCCAAGAGGCATGGTAATGTTTTGATGATAGATGTTGGAATGTCTAAGGAGTAAGTGATGAGTGAGGATTTTTTTTCAAATGCCTTGAATAAACATAGAGCTATTGACTGAGAAAGAACATAATTCTTTATAAGTGTCCTAGTCGTGGATATGAATTTACACGAATGAAGAAAAGCCTGGCCTCCTCAATAACTTGAACACTTGTGGTAGAAGCAGCGCGTGTTTTCTAAACGTTTTTGTTTGGCTGTCAGGTTGGTCTGATCTAATTAGATAATGTTGTCTTGCCTTCTCTATGTGGATACAGCCTCAGAATGTTCTGCTGAATAGCTAGTCAGTTTGTAAGAGTTTATGATTATTAAATTATGGTAGGACTGAGCTTCACCGCCTCCACTACAGGTTTGCTGTGAGGATTAGTGGAGACAATGGATGAAAACACACCAGCCCTGTACTCAGAGTGGGAGAGAGGAGTCCTGATCTTAAAAGAGCAGAACTTGTTTTAAGGAAATAACGTCCTAAAGATCAATGTCTGACTAGTACTTCCTTCTGAAAATATCCTGTTACTTAAAATGCATCTACAAGTTTATTTATTTATTTTTTTATATAGCACGTTCTTATTAGTTATCCATTTTATACATATTAGTGTATACATGTCAATCCCAATCTCCCAATTCATCCCACCACCACCCCGCTCCTCCACCACTTTCCCCCCTTGCATCTACAAGTTTTTTGCCAGGAGAACTCAATTAACTGCAGTCTTTTCCCTCAAGTATTACTGACAATTATCTGTTTCCTGAGCAAAGTTGCATTTCTTAACCTCTAGTGAGGCATTAACCTTTTGAATTTTATCTTCATGCAAGCAAGGTGTCAGGTTATGTTTCCTGAAAAAGCTCACATTGACTATTAATGTAACTGGAGTTCAGAAATTTGTTTCTGATTTAATTTCTTGCAGAAATTACTTGAGTTTACTAGAAACTTTTCTTTCACTTATTGTGAAGTTGATCCCTTTTGTTTATATGTAATTCCTGGCTGTCAACTGTTGACTACCAGTAGAGAAATTACATAAGAATTTTGTCTTACGAATGATTTCACACCTTTCCAGCATTCTCAGACTACTAGCTTTTCAAGTGGTCGACAGCAAAGATGAGCCCACACCATGTTTTCTTTCAGCACATTCTATAAAATACTTGAGACGTCAGCTTCAAGAATTTAAGACCAACAATAGCTCATGTAGCTGGTTGGATCTCACGTAATGTCTGACAACATTTTTAATGCTTTGGCCTCTTTTTGACTTTCTCAAAGAAGATGACAAATTAAGCATTCCCATGTGAAGATGTTTGAAGCAAGACTACACCCTCCATTCCAAGTACTGTCAGGATACACCAGACATCTTACATAAGTTACTCATTTATGTTGGGAAGACTGTCAGAAGTAATTCATTATAAGTAATGATACACATATTTGGAAAAACTCGAGGCAACTCTGTTATCTTGAATGAGGTGATCTTTGGGTCTTTAAAAGGACACAGGGGAACAGAGGCAGCATAATTCTACACATTAAAAAGCAATTTTTTCTTTTCTGATGAGGGACAAAATTCCTATGACAAAAGAACACTTTCTAATAAAATAGGCATGCAGGACAAATGTCTTCTCTCTCTTGTGCCAAGAGATGAACAGAAAATATTATTCTTCACAAAAGGTATTTGTTTGTTTTTTTAAATAAATTTATTTATTTTATTTCTTTTTATTTTGGCTGTATTGGGTCTTCGTTGCTGCATGCAGGCTTTCTCTAGTTGCAGCGAGCAGGGGCTACTCTTCATTGCGGTGTGTGGGCTTCTCATTGTGGTGGCTTCTCTTTTTGCGGAGCACGGGCTCTAGGCATGCGGGCTTCAGTAGTTGTGACTCTCGGGCTCTAGAGCACAGGCTCAGTAGTTGTGGCGCACGGGCTTAGGTGCTCCGTGGTATATGGGATCTTCCCGGACCGGGGCTCGAACCCGTGTCCCCTGCATTGGCAGGCAGATTATTAACCACTGTGCCACCAGGGAAGTCCCAAAAGGTATTTCTTTAAGGACTTTTTGCACATATTATTATGATAAGTCCTGCTCAGAGTTAAAATAGAGACTATCTCTAGGTATTTATACATTTAGTACATACAGCACTAAAATGTACAAAGAAATACAAAGATACAAATACAAAAAGATACAAATAAGTAATGGGTTAATACACTAGATAATGTATTTACAACCTGAAAAGAGTTGTCAGTACATTGAGTGAGGTGAAGACACAGTCAATATTTAGGACTATCAACAGAGTGAAATTAGCAGAGTTACTGCAATGTTGGAAAACAGATTTATGATCTGGGTAAACTTGACATCTGTGAACTGAGGTCGTTTGGAAAAGATTATGAAATAATTAAAGAAAAAGGATGTTATACAATTTGTTACTGTAAAAAGGAAAGGCTTTGATTGGGG
Source organism: Balaenoptera acutorostrata (assembly GCF_949987535.1). Taxonomy (NCBI): domain Eukaryota; kingdom Metazoa; phylum Chordata; class Mammalia; order Artiodactyla; family Balaenopteridae; genus Balaenoptera; species Balaenoptera acutorostrata. Next base: position 67,327,103 of record NC_080075.1, read on the forward strand.
AGTAAGGAAAACAACTAGTGCATATGTAGGTTTCTCCAGATGGGGATCTTGCCTGATCCTATCCCAGGCTGTAATGGAAAGACACCAGGAGAATCAGAGTAGAGGGCAAATTTAAATGGCAAGTAGATATAACAGCCCTTTCCCACCTCCAAGCTTTGATATGTGCTGTTTCCTCTGCCCTATAAGGTTTTCTCCCCTCTGTATTCAATATTTTAAGACCAAGTTCAAATAGCGACACCTCTGCAAAGCCTTCCCAGAAGCATGCGATCAGAATTAGTCACACACTTCTTGGCTTCAGCAGAACTTTGTACATGCCTATTATTCGGTGAATAACAACATCTACCACAAAATGTCATGCTCTGTCCCTGCCTTATATCTCATCCTCCATGTATTATCTCTGATGTCTCATTACCCTATATTTTCTCATGCAATCCTCACATCAACCCTCATAGGTGCCATTATTGTTACCTTCTTGCAGATGAGCAAGTAAGGCTTGGCGAAATGAGATAACTTATCCAAGCTAACACAGCTTCAGAGTATCACAGCTAGAATATGACATACTGCCTTTTAAAAGAAAAAAAAAACCTAAACTCAAGACTTATTTGGATTTCACCAGTTTTTCCATGCAGGTCCTCTTTCTGTTCCAGGATCCAATCCAGGGGACCACATTATATTCAGGTGTCTCATCTCTCCAGTCAGTCTTTCCTTGTTTTGACAACGTCAATTGCCTTGAGGATATGGGCCAGAATTCTACAGAATGTCCCCAATTTGGACTTGTCTGATGTTTTTCTCATGATTAAGACTGGGGTTACAGGTTTTGGGAAAGAATAGCACAGAGGTAAAGTGCTTTGGTCCTCACATAATGTCAGGAGTACATGACATTCACATGACATCACTGACGACTTAACTTTCATTACTTAGTACTTTACTGTCTCCAATTATCTGATGCAGGTTTGCATCTCTTCCAATGAGTAATAGTTCTTTGAGAGATTTCAGCCTCTTGGTAACATACGCAGTGCCTGCAACATGTTGGTTCCTTGATACACTTGAGAGGAAGGAAAGGAAGGCAGCCCAGCAGAGTGCCCCAGAGGCTGGAAAATACGAGTGTTCCTAGGGGTGGCATCAATTGATGGTGTGAATTCACAGGTAGTAGGGAGACTGACGAGAGAAGGGCAGCCTCATCTGGGATGGCAATGCCAAGATGAAGACGGTGGTAATGAGTCATTCATTCAACATGTATTTACTCTGTGCATTTTCCCTCTAGAGAGTCCAATCCTCGAATTTTAGGGATGACATGATATCAGGAAACCTGAGATTATTTATCCAAGGTTGTATAGTGAATCCCTGGAAGAGCCAGGATTCATGTCAGTAGTGAGGAAGAAGATGGGTGTGCAGGGCAGTATAATCATGAGCAAGTACTTGAGTCAAAATAAGCACAGAATATACCCAGGGCCGTTGTGACATCAGTTGGATGGGACAGAGATTGCAAATTGAAGAAAGCAGTGGTGACAAATTTGGAATGTGAAGTAGGGGCCGATTACAAGGGTTTTTATGAATAAGCAGATGAAAAGAAGCAGGCAGACTGGGAAGAGAAAGTAATATGACAGGTTATGGCAATAAACCAGATACAGCAATCAAATAAAGATTAACAATGGGTTCTAATGCTGAGACCTTCAGCCACCATTTGTCCTGTATGTAAGGAAGATATAATACCTTTCAAGTGATTCTCATGTTTAACTTTTTCTGAGGAGATGCCCAGCTTAAGGAGTCAGAAGGAAAGCTGCAGATGTGGGAAAGGACCAGGAGAAAAGGGAGATGTGCCTACTTCATATGCTCTCCTGGGAGTGGATAGTATTCTGCTGCATGGAAGGAATAAGGCACCAAATCCAGACGTCTGTGAATTCCCTACTGCCAGTGGAAGATGCTTCAATTCTTACAGGTCAGTAGTAGGGTATCTGTTTACTGCTTCCCTACCACAGTGATAAATTAATCACTACCTTAGATCCTTCACTTTCATTGAGACAGTAAAGAAAAATTTTTTTACTTATTTCCTCTTTCTCCCTTTGAAAGAGCATGCTTTTAGGTATAAAAGTGATGGAAGATAGCAGAATGGAAACAGTCCATAGATTTAACTGCAGAAAAAACGAAAATTTCTTAAAAAATTATTTAAAAAATTAGCGAAACCTTGGACAAATTACACTAATATTCTAAAGAAAACGGTATATGTTAAATATATACACTGTACATAGGTTTATATATATATATCCTATATATAAAGTGTTCATACACGTTGACTTAAAAACTTGATTAATGGGAAAAGATATTAACAAATTTACAAAAGAGGAAATATAAATGTTTAACAGATGTATGAAATAAGTGTTTAATAATTAGAAGTGTTTAGGAAATTATTAAAGGAAATGAGCACATAAAATACATATTAAATCTTTTAGAAGCAAAAGAAACACATATTTTAAAATTAGAAATTAGTGTTCTCTATTGAAATAGTTAAACACAGAACATTTTGCCTGATTCTTCCACTTTTATAAATAAGGAAGTAATCCGAAAATTCAGGCAAAGGTTTATTTTTTAAAGAGATGCCTGTTAGGTTTTATTCTTACATAATAATCAGAAGCTGGAAAAAATATGTTGTTCAACACCTGAAGAACAGCAAGAAAATGGTGACAGCAATACACTGGGATATTACACTGCCTTTAAAACTAATGTTTGAAAAGAGTTATTAATGAAATGTAAAATGCTTGTGATATACTATTAAATGATAAAAAGCAAGATAGAAAACTGTACACAGAACATAATGATATAAAATATCCATGAGATATGAATATCCACAAATGAGGTTGAAAGATTATTACTTTATCTTTTTTACCTTTCTGCATTTGCTACATTTCGTATAGCAAATGCATGTTTTTTAATAGCAATTTTATTGAAATAAAAATCACACACCACATAATTCATCTATTTAAAGTGTACAATTCAATAGTTTTTAGTATATTCACAGAGTTGTACAACTGCATGTATCGTTTTTATAACTGGAAAAAACAAAATAGATCTGTGGTTTACAGATATTCTCTAAAAAAAACACTGTTTTTCTCTATGTAAACAGATAGGGTCTGTATTTAATCACCATGAGGAGTCACTTTCAAAGATGCCAACCAAAATGGGCTCCAAGTAGCTCAATCAAAATAAATGACAGGTAGTATGTTTCCCTTTTTTAAGGCTAGTGACTCTAATATGTTTTTAAATGCAGTTCAAATAAAAATGAGACATCTGATCACAGTATTTACCTTTACAGTGCTTGTGGTCTGGAGTTGGGGTATAGCCCTTGTGGCATGAACACATGTAGGATCCTTCGAGGTTGGAGCAAGTACCATTTGTGCAGATATCTGGTTCCAGGCATTCATCCACATCTTAAAGAATGGGGTATAATGGAAAGGGGGAAAAAAAGACAAAGAGGAAAAAAAGAAATAAAACATAAATAAAGTTGAATTTGGTTAGAAACAGAAATAGTGGATCTTCTAAAGAGGGGCAGATTCTTTTTTCTTTTTTTTGGCCGCACCATGCGGCTTCTGGGATTTTTAGTTCCCCAACCAAGGATTGAACCCAGGCCCTCAGCAGTGACAGTGTGGAGTCCTAACCACTGGACCACCAGAGAATTCCCAAGAGGGGCAGGTTCTTTAAGATAAGCTTTCAAATTAGCCCTTAAGAGGAGGAGAAGCTCTGGTATGAGGTATGTGTATGATGGTTCCGTGGCTTAATTTACTTTCTGCAAAGTAACTCAAAAAAGGAACCAAACATGCTCTACAAATAAACTCAATGGAAGGCTTGTTTTAGAGGGGAGGGAGAAAGAGAGGATAGATGTAGAGCAACATCCCCTGCAAGATAAAATATTCCAAAGAACCACAGACGTATGGAGGTCTAGTTAGGGAACTGATGAACTTCAGTAGAATGTTAGCGTTTACCGAAGCAAGAGATATGACTCATGACCCGGAAAAACCATGGGAAAGTTTGAACAGAAAGGTGAAAAAAAATCTGGCAAAACATTCTAAGATGGCATTGAATCAGTGATTAAAGAAAAAAAACAATCTAGGGGACAAACATAAGCCTAATGGGTAGTTTGAAGGTGGGGTATAGGCTGAAGAGGCAGATACAATAATAATAGCTAATCTTTTTTTTTTAAACATCTTTATTGGAGTATAATTGCTTTACAATGGTGTGTTAGTTTCTGTTTTATAACAAAGTGAATCAGCTATACATATACATATATCCCCATATCCCTTCCCTCTTGCATCTCCCTCCCTCACACCCTCCCTATTCCCCACCTCTAGGTGGTCACAAAGCACCGAGCTGATCTCCCTGTGCTATGCGCTGCTTCCCACTAGCTATCAATTTTACATTTTTTTTTTTAGATTCCATATATATGTGTTAGCATACGGTATTTGTTTTTCTCTTTCTGACTTACTTCACTCTGTATGACAGACTCTATGTCCATCCACCACAATAAAAATAACTCAATTTCGTTTCTTTTTATTTACAAGCAGCTCATGCAGTTCAATATCAAAAAAACAAACAACCCAATCCAAAAATGGTCAGAAGACCTAAACAGACATTTCTCCAAAGAAGATATACAGATTGCCAACAAACACATGAAAGGATGCTCAACATCACTAATCATTAGAGAAATGCAAATCAAAACTACAATGAGGTTATCACCTCACACCAGTCAGAATGGCCATCGTCAAAAAATCTACAAACAATAAATGCTGGAGAGGGTGTGGAGAAAAGGGAACCCTCTTGCACTGTGGGTGGGAATGTAAATTGATACAGCCACTATGGAGAACAGTATGGAGTTTCCTTAAAAAACTAAAAATAGAACTACCATACGACCCAGCAATCCCACTACTGGGCATATACCCTGAGAAAACCATAATTCAAAAAGAGTCATGTACCACAATGTTCATTGCAGCACTATTTACAATAGCCAGGACATGGAAGCAACCTAAGTGTCCATTGACAGATGAATGGATAAAGAAGATGTGGCACATATATACAATGGAATAATAGCTAATCCTTATCAGGCACTTACTGTATGAAGGCACTGAAGGCTTTACACATATTCCCTCATTTAATGCTAACAAAATCCGTATGGGCTAACCCTTCACAGAGGACGGAACTGAGATTTAAAGAAGTTCAAAGCTTGTCCAAGGCCACATAGTTAGAAACTGATGGCTCAGATTTGAACTCAGTCAGCCTAACTCCAAAGACCATCTTTTAAACTGTAAGGTTCTGTCATAGGCAAAGTTAAGTCTAGAGATAGAAACAGTTAAACAGAAAAAGCATGACTTTGTTTTTATGATTTGCTAACATAGCATTTATATCAATAATCATTATCTAAGTGTTCACTGATTTCATTCAACAAACTTTCATTAAGCTCCTACTAGAATACTGTTAATTCAAAAAGAAACATTTGAGTTCTGTGCCCCATTTGAATGCCCCTGGGTAAGTCCACTGTATATTGCAGAAAGAAGGTATATAATGTAGCATAAATAACCAAAAATTTAAAGAGAAAAAACTTCAACCACAAAGTGCCAAAAATACACACAGCATCACAATTTATACTTAACTTTACAGTGGGCTACAACTTAAAGTATTTTATACATAAGGCAGACAAACAATAAAAAGGAAAAGGCTCTTGATTGTATCCATTTCACTTCACAATGCTCGCCGCAAAAGCAATACAGCTTTCCACCTCAGTATTAACAGAGAATCATGAGCACATTAACAGAGACCTAGTTTTAAGTCAGCAATCATTCATTTGCACTGCATTTCATTAAAACTGTACTCTATCTTTTTCTTTTTTACAATGGAATTCAGAAGTAGAGTATTACCAAAATAAGGCACGGGGGATCTTGTGTGTGTGCACGTGTGTGTATGCCATATGCATACTGAAAACAGCCAAGTAATTGACACTGCCTAGGCGTTCTGCCTTGCTTTAACAACATCACTAATTATAGTAGAGTGACCCTATTGCATTACAAACAAAAATAACACTTTCAGACAGACTCATTATCCATCCTTTCTTTGGTTGTGGGAGTCCACTTTTGTAAACATTGAAAGCAAACTACTTCAAAGAAGAAGCCAAACACTGGAGCCAAAATAAATAATGGGACAGAATGAACATAGACGCTGGGCATGGAAATTCCAACAGCAATGTAAAAATGTCATGTCTATGGGCTTCCCTGGTGGCGCAGTGGTTGAGAATCTGCCTGCTAATGCAGGAGACACGGGTTCGAGCCCTGGTCTGGGAAGATCCCACATGCCACGGAGCAGCTGGGCCCGTGAGCCACAATTGCTGAGCCTGCGCGTCTGGAGCCTGTGCCCCGCAACGGGAGGGGCCGCGATAGTGAAAGGCCCGCGCACCGCGATGAAGAGCGGTCCCCGCACCGCGATGAAGAGTGGCCCCCACTTGCCGCAACTAGAGAAAGCCCTCGCACGAACCGAAGACCCAGCACAGCCAAAAATAAATAAATTAATTAATTAAATAAATAAATTAAAAAAAAAAAAAAATGTCATGTCTAGGATCTGGTTTGGTTTCAAAAACGTTAACAAGATGAAAAATGTATCAATTGCTCTTTTTAATTTTTCATGCACCAGAGAGTGTGATTTATAAGACTGCAGAATATAACAGTAAAATTAATTTCTAAGACCATATTTTCTCTTAAAGTAAATTAACAGGCATTGCAGATTACCATTCAGGAGATACTTACAAAACTTCTATTTTACCAGGCTACTACCATGATTAACGATGAAGCAGAATGCTTTGAAATATCTAGGAGACCGTGATGTGTTTATTCTTTACTTACTACAGTCATAATTGCATGGAAACAGAATCCTGTAGATAGAACAGTTTGAATTAAATAAGTACATGAGCTTAGTGGCACTTATGCTCTTAAGGAGATAATGATATATAGTAGAATATCACTAAAAATGTCTTTGATTTAGAATCAAAAGGTACAAACCTCCAGCTATAAAATAAATGTCATGGTGATGTAATGTACAGCATGGTGACCATAGTTAGTAACACTGTACTGCGTACTTGAAAGTTGCCAAGAGAATACAGTTGGCCCTTGAAGAACATGGGTTTGAACTGCATGCATCCACTTACACACGGATTTTTTTCAACAGTAAATACTACAGTACTACACGATCCGTGGTTGGGAGAAACCGTGGACGCAGAGGGCCAACTATAAGTTATATGCAGATTTTCAGCTGCACAGAGGGTTGGTGCCCCTAACGCCCTCATTGTTAGAGGGTCAGCTGTGGCTCTTAAAAGTCTTCATCACAAGAAAAAAAAATTTTGTAACCATGTATGGTGATGGATGTCAACTAGACTTATTATGGTGATCATGTTGCAATGTATACAAATATTGAATCATTTTGTACACCTGAAATATAATGCTATCTCACAATTATACCTCAATTTAAAAAAAATAAAAAGAATCTCTATACAGAAGGAAGGTGTCTAGAGTGTAGTCTCACTTGGTGGATGAAAAGGGAATGAAATAAACTCAGTGTTGTATCTTTAGCCAGACCTCTCTCCTTAACTGCTCATCGCCACAGCTATGATCTTAGAAATTAATTTTACTGTTATATTCTGTTAGTTTACTGGGACATCTCTACTTGATGTCCCACAGGCACCTCTTGAGTCCTCATGGCCCAAACTGATCCTTTTCCTGCCTTCTCTTTATGCTGTCTCTCATGTCAATATAGGCTACCACGACCCACTCAGACGCCCAAGTCAGAAACTTGGGAGTCATCCCTTCTAGATTCCTTACTCTCCCTCTTTCCCCACATTCAATTTACTACCAAGTCATGTAAATTCTACTTACCAAATCTCTCTCAAATACACCCAACTTTACTTCATTCCTACCACTACCATTCTCTCTCACCTGGGTTATTGGCATAATCTTCTGTTTCTCTATTTAAAGTTTTACCCTATCAAATCCATTATCCAAATTGCAGCCACAGCAATATTTCTAAAATACAAATCTGACCAATGATGTTGTTCCTCTACTTTAAAAACTTTCAATCGTTTCCAGGGTTTTTCAATTCAGTCAAGGATACAGTACAAACTTGTTGGGCCCTGAATGGTACTGGCAGAAAGTCAGGCCCCCATAATCCCTACTTCTAACCCTTGGGAGGACCAATGCCATGGGAAACAAGGTGGTCTCTACCCACCCTACTGTCTACCACCCAACACCCACAGCCCCTTTCCCCTGCAGCAGAGGGAGATGGTTATGTCTCTGTTTTCTGTATTGGAGCTCAAAACTCATTCTAGGATTACAGTCTTATAGAAGAGTTGTATCACCCAAATTCTTACACGCATATACATAATGAGTTCAAAAGGGAAACTGTCCATAGAAAAATGGGTCACAAATTCAAGAAAAACAATTTACCAATGGGCTTTGGGGACATAATTTGGCATGTGCCATTCATGAATTAATTAAACCTCCCACAGTAAGGAAGTTGCCAGGAGTTTACTAGGTCAGCAATTTGTGGATGACTCTTAACGAGTTTATGAATCCACCTCACTGTACTATCACCCAGTCCAAATTAATCCTTCTCATCCACAATACCTTGAATGACTCTCACAAATGCCTGGTGAAAACTGGATACGCCACACCTACAGGATTTCCTGATTCCTCCTCTAATAACCCTATCATAAGAGGCAGTCAGAGGCATAATTTGTCCTTAATGAACCTGGCTGATTTTTATGATCATCACATCCTTTAAAAAATGTTTCACCTCATCATTGGAATCCTGCAGTCTACAGTTCTTTTTCAAGATCAACATGAAGTTCAGTGGTCATTAGTTCCCGAACTCCACCTTCTTTCCTCTTTGGGGGGAAATGAGGACATTAATCTCTCTCCAGGTCCTGGGCAACTTTCCATTCTCCACAATTTCACAAAGATGATTCCCAGCTGGCCAGCAATCCCACCTGCAAATTCTCTCATTGCTTCGAAAGGTAATTCATCTGGGTCAGGAACCCTTTTGAAATTTCCCTTCCTAATATCCTAGGAACACACCAGACTGCCCGAAGCCCCTCTGTGGTGGGCAAGACCTCTAAAGTTCTAAGGGTGCTCAGTGGCCACCTTCCCACAGGTCAGCCCGTGGCTGTACTGCCCCCTTCCACTTCACCCACCTTGGAGTTGGTCAGAATAGGGTCCAGAGCAAGAGTTTACCTGCATTACTTCCTTTACTACCAAGGAGATGAATCTGTCAACACGGTGAACCAGTCATTTTTCTGAAGCCATTCAACCTCATGTAATTCATTAGTGACCAAGAGACTTCAGTGAGTGAGCACCATTTTATATGGGAAGAAAACATCTTATTCTATCACCACGCTACATGAAAATACAGGATTACTCCCCACACAAACATTACTTCAATTATCCCTCAACTATTCTTCACACATAGTCTTTACATTGGATTGGCCAAAAAGTTCATTCACATTTTTCTGTAACATCTTATGGAAAAACCCAAACGAACTTTTTGGCCAACCAAATACTAAAGATGATGGGAGAACGTATTTGACAGAAAAGCAAGCATGGCGGAGAGACCTTCAAGATGGCGGAGTTGTAAGACGTGGAGATCACTTTTCTCCCCACAAATACATCAGAAATACAACTACATGTGGAACAACTCCTACAGAACACCTACTGAACGCTGGCAGAAGACCTCAGGCTTCCCAAAAGGCAAGAAACTCTCCACGTACCTGGGCAGGGAAAAAAGAAAAAAGAAAAAACAGAGACAAAAGAATAGGGACGGGACTTGCCCCTCTGGGAGGGAGCTGTGAAGGAGGAAAAGTTTCCACACACTAGGAAGGCCCTTCACTGGCGGAGACAGGGGATAGTCTGGGGGAAAGCTTTGGAGCTACGGAGGAGAGCGCAGCAACAGAGGTGCAGAGGGCAAAGCGGAGAGATTCCCGCACAGAGGATCAGTGCCGACCAGCACTCACCAGCCCGAGAGCCTTGTCTGCTCACCAGCTGGGACAGGTGGTGTCTGGGAGCTGAGGTCAGATCCCAGGGAGAGGACTGGGGTTGGCTGCGTGAACACAGCCTGAAGGGGGCTAGTGCGTCACAGCTAGCCGGGAGGGAGTCCGGTAAAAAGTCTGGAACTACCTAAGAGGCAAGAGACCACTGTTTCGGGGTGTGCGAGGAGAGGGGATTAAGAGCACCGCCTAAATGAGCTCCAGAGATGGGCGTGAGCTGCGGCTATCAGCGCGCACACCAGAGATGGGCATGAAATGCTAAGGCTGCTGCTGCCGCCACCAAGAAGCCTGTGAGCAAGCACAGGTCACTATCCACACCTCCCCTCCCGGGAGCCTGTGCAGCCCGCCACTGCCAGGGTCCTGTGATCCAGGGACAACTTCCCCGGGAGAACACACGGCGTGCCTCAGGCTGTTGCAATGTCACGCCGGCCTCTGCAGCCACAGGCTCACCCCGCATTCCGTACCCCTCCCTCGCCCTGGCCTGAGTGAGCCAGAGGCCCCTAATCAGCCACTCCTTTAACCCATCCTGTCTGAGCAAAGACCAGAAGCCCTCAGGAGACCTACACGCAGAGGCGGGGCCAAATCCGAAGCTGAATCCCAGGAGCTGTGCGAACAAAGAAGAGAAAGGGAAATCTCTCCCAGCAGCCTCAGGAGCAGTGGATTAAATCTCCACAATCAACTTGATGTACCCTGCATCTCTGGAATACCTGAATAGACAACAAATCATCCCAAAATTCAGACAGTGGACTTTGGAAGCAACTACAGTTGGGGTTTGCTTTCTGCATCTAATTTGTTTCTGGTTTTATGTTTATCTTAGTTTAGTATTTAGAGTTTATTATCATTGGTAGATTTGTTTATTGATTTGGTTGCTCTCTTCCTTTTTTTTAATATGTAGATATATATATATATTTCCTTTTTCTCCTTTTGTGACTGTATATATGTGTGCTTCTTTGTGTGATTTTGTCTGTATAGCTTTGCTTTTACCATTTGTCCTAGGGTTCTGTCTGTCCGTTTTTGTGTTTCTTTGTTTTTTTAGAATAGTTTTTAGCTCTTGTTATCATTGGTGGATTTGTTTTTTGGTTTGGTTGCTCTCTTCTTTCTTTCCTTTTTTATTTCTTTTATTACTTTTTATTCTTTTATTTTTTAAAATAAATTCATTTATTTACTTATTTATTTACTTATTTATTTTTGGCTGCATTGGGTCTTAGCTGCTGCATGCGGGCTTTTCTCTAGTGGCAGTGAGTGGGGGCTACTCTTCATTGTCATATGCGGGCTTCTCACTGAGGTGGCTTCTCTTGTTGTGTAGCATGGGCTCGAGGCACACAGGCTTCAGTAGTTGTGGCCTGCGGGCTCTAGAGTGCAGGCTCAGTAGTTGTGGCACACGGGCTTAGTTGCTCCGCACCATGTGGGATCGTCCCGGACCAGGTCATGAACCTGTGTCCCTTGCATTGGCAGGCGGATTCTCAACCACTGTGCTGCCAGGGAAGCCTTATTACTTTTTAATTTTTTGATTTTTAATAATTTTTTAAAATTTTATATTTTAATAACTTTGTTTAATTTTATTTATTTTTTACTTTCTTTCTTTCTTTTTCTCTCCCTTTTGTTCTGAGCTGTGTGGCAGACAGAGTCTTGGTGCTCCAGCCAAGTGTCAGGCCTGTGCCTCTGAGGTGGGAGAGCTGAGTTCAGAATATCGGTCCAACGGAGACCTCCTGGCTCCACGTACTATCAAACGGCAAAAGCTCTCCCAGAGATCTCCATCTCAACACTAAGATCCTGCACCACTCAACGACCAGCAAGCTACAGTGCTGGACACCCTATGCCAAACAACTAGCAAGACAGGAACACAACTCCACCCATTAGCAGAGAGGCTGCCTAAAATCATAATAAGGTCACAGACACCCCAAAATACACCACCGGATGCAGTCCTGCCCACCAAAAAGACAAGATCCAGCCTCACCCACCACAACACAGGCACCAGTCCCCTCCACCAGGAAGCCTACACAACCCACTGAACCAACCTTACCCACTGGGGGCAGACACCAAAAACAACGGGAACTATGAACCTGCAGCCTGCGAAAAGGAGATGCCAAACACAGTAAGTTAAGCAAAATGAGAGGACAGAGGAACACACAGCAGATGAAGGAGCAAGGTAAAAACCCATCACACCAAACAAATGAAGAGGAAATAGGCAGTCTACCTGAAAAAGAATTCAGAGTAATGATAGTAAAGGTGATCCAAAATCTTAGAAATAGAATGGAGAAAATACAAGAAACATCTACCAAGAACCTAGAAGAACTAAAGAGCAAACAAACAATGATGAACAACACAAAAAAATGACATTAAAAATTCTCTACTAGGAATCAAAAGCAGGATAACTGAGGCAGAAGAACGGATAAGTGACCTGGAAGATAAAACAGTGAAAATAACTACCACAGAAGAGAATAAAAAAAGATGAAAAGAACTGAGGACAGTCTCAGAGACCTCTGGGACAACATTAAATGCACCAACATTCGAATTATAGGGATCCCAGAAGAAGAAGAGAAAAAGAAAGGGACTGAGAAAAAATCTGAAGAGATTATAGTTGAAAACTTCCCTAATACGGGAAAGGAAATAGTTGATCAAGTCCAGGAAGTGCAGAGAGTCCCATACAGGATAAAAGCAAGGAGAAACACGCCAAGACACATATTAAGCAAATTATCAAAAATTAAATACAAAGAAAAAATATTAAAAGCAGCAAGGGAAAAACAGCAAATAACCTAAAAGGGAACCCCCATAAGGTTAACAGCTGATCTTTCAGCAGAAACTCTGCAAGCCAGAAGGGAGTGGCAGGACATATTTAAAGTGATGAAAGGGAAGAATCTACAACCAAGATTACTCTACCCAGCAAGGATCTCATTCAGATTTGACAGAGAAATTAAAACCTTTACAGACAAGCAAAAGCTAACAGAATTCAGCACCACCAAACCAGCTTTACAACAAATGCTAAAGGAACTTCTCTAGGCAGGAAACACAGAGAAGGAAAAGACCTACAGTAATAAACCCAAAACAATTAAGAAAATGGTAACAGGAACATACATATCAATAACTACTTTAAATGTAAATGGATTAAATGCTCCAACCAAAAGACACAGATTGGCTGAATGGATACAAAAACAAGACCCGTGTATATGTTGTCTACAGGAGACCCACTTCAGATCTAGGGACACATACAGACTGAAAGTGAGGGGATGGAAAAAGATATTCCATGCAAATGGAAATCAAAAGAAAGCTGGAGTAGAAGTTCTCACATCAGACAAAATAGACTTTAAAACAAAGACTATTACAAGAGACAAAGAAGGACACTACATAATGATCAAGGGATCAATCCAAGAAGAAGATATAACAATTGTAAATATTTATGCACCCAACATAGGAGCACCTCAATACATAAGGCAAATGCTAACAGCCATAAAAGGGGAAATCGACAGTAACACAATCATAGTAGGGGACTTTAACACCCCACTTTCACCAATGGACAGATCATCCAAAATGAAAATAAATAAGGAAACACAAGCTTTAAAGGATACATTAAACAAGATGGACTTAATTGATATTTATAGGACATTCCACCCATAAACAAAGAATACACATTCTTCTCAAGTGCTCATGGAGCATTCTCCAGGATAGATCATATCTTGGGTCACATATCAAGCCTTGGTAAATTTAAGAAAATTGAAATCGTACCAAGTATCTTTTCCACCCACAACACTGTGAGACTAGATATCAATTACAGGACAAATCTGTAAGAAATACAAACACATGGAGGCTAAACAATGCACTACTAAATAACCAAGAGATCACTGAAGAAATCAAAGAGGAAATCAAAAAATTCCTACAAACAAATGACAATGAAAACACAATGACCCCAAACCTATGGGATGCAGCAAAAGCAGTTCTAACAGGGAAGTTTATAGCAATACAATCCTACCTCAGAAAACGAGAAACATCTCAAATAAACAACCTAACTTTACACCTAAAGCAATCAGAGAAAGAAGAACAAAAAACCCCCAAGTTAGCAGAAGGAAAGAAATCATAAAGATCAGATCAGAAATAAATGAAAAAGAAATGAAGGAAACAATAGCAAAGATCAATAAAATTAAAAGCTGGTTCTTCAAGAAGATAAGCAAAATTGATAAACCATTAGCCGGACTCATCAAGAAAAAAAGGGAGAAGAGTCAAATCAATAGAATTAGAAATGAAAAAGGAGACGTAACCACTGACACTGCAGAAATACAAAGGATCATGAGAGATTACTACAAGCAACTCTATGCTAATAAAATGGACAACCTGGAAGAAATGGACAAATTCTTAGAAATGCACAATCTTCCGAGACTGAAGCAGAAAGAAACAGAAAATATAAACAGACCAATCACAAGCACTGAAATTGGGACTGTGATTAAAAATCTTCCAACAAACAAAAGCCCAGAACCAGATGCCTTCACAGGCAAATTCTATCATTTAGAGGAGAGCTAACACCGATCGTTCTCAAATTCTTCCAAAATATAGCAGAGGGAGGAACACTCCCAAACTCATTCTACGAGGCCACCATCACCCTGATACCAAAACCAGACAAAGATGTGACAAAGAAAGAAAACTACAGGTCAATATCACTGATGAACATGAATGCAAAAATCCTCAACAAAATACTAGCAAACAGAATCCAACAGCACATTAAAAGGATCATACACCATGATCAAGTGGGGTTTATCACAGGAATGCAAGGATTCTTCAATATATGCAAATCAATCAAATTGATACACCATATTAACAAACTGAAGAATAAAACCATATGATCATCTCAATAGATGCAGAAAAAGCTTTTGACAAAATTCAACACCCATTTATGATAAAGACCCTCCAGAAACTAGGCACAGAGGGAACTTACCTCAACATAATAAAGGCCATATACGACAAACCCATAGGCAACATCGTTGTCAATGGTGAAAAACAGAAACCATTTCCTCTAAGATCAGGAACAAGACAAGGTTGCCTACTCTCACCACTATTATTCAACATACTTTTGGAAGTTTTAGCCACAGGAATCAGAGAAGAAAATAAATAAAAGGAATCCAAATCAGAAAAGAAGAAGTAAAGCTGTCACTGTTTGCAGATGACATGATAGTATACATAGAGAATCCTAAAGATGCTACCAGAAAACTACTAGACCTAATTAATGAATTTGGTAAAGTAGCAGGATACAAAATTAATGCACAGAAGTCTCTTGCATTCCTATACACGAATGATGAAAAATCTGAAAGAGAAATTAAGGGAATACTCCTATTTACTATTGCAACAAAAAGAATAAAATACCTAGGAATAAACCTGCCTAAGGAGACAAAAGACCTGTATGCAGAACACTGTAAGACACTGATGAAAGAAATTAAAGATGACACCAACAGATGGAGAGATAGACCATGTTCTTGGATTGGAAGAATCAACATTGTGAAAATGACTCTCCTACCCAAAGCAATCTACAGAGTCAATGCAATCCCTATCAAACTACCAATGGCATTATTCACAGAACTGGAACAAAAACTTTCACAATTTGTATGGAAACACAAAAGACCCCGAATAGCCAAAGCATTCTTGAGAAAGAAAAACGGAGCTGGAGGAATCAGGCTCCAGACTTCAGACTATACTACAAAGCTACAGTAATTAAGACAGTATGGTACTGGCACAAAAACAGAAATATAGATCAATGGAACAGGATGGAAAGCCCAGAGATAAACCCACGCACATATGGTCACCTTATCTTTGATAAAGGATTCAAGAATATATAATGGAGAAAAGACAGTCTCTTCAATAAGTGGTGATGGGAAAACTGGACAGCTACATGTAAAAGAATGAAATTAGAACACTCTCTAACACCATACACAAGAATAAACTCAAAATGGATTAAAGACCTAAATGTAAGGCCAGACACTATCAAACTCTTAGAGGAAAACATAGGCAGAACACTCTACGAGATAAATCACAGCAAGATCCTTTTTGACCCACCTTCTAGAGAAATGGAAATAAAAACAAAAATAAACAAATGGGACCTAATGAAACTTAAAAGCTTTTGCACAGCAAAGGAAACCATAAACAAGACAAAAAGACAACCCTCAGAATGGGAGAAAATATTTGCAAATGAAGCAACTACAAACGATTAATCTCCCAAATTTACAAGCAGCTCATGTCGCTCAATATTTAAAAAACAAACAACCCAATCCAAAAATGGGCAGAAGACCTAAACAGACATTCCTCCAAAGAAGATATACAGATTGCCAACAAACACATGAAAGGATGCTCAACATCACTAATTATTAGAGAAACGCAAATCAAAACTACAATGAGGTATCACCTTACACCAGTTAGAATGGGCATCATCAGAAAATCTACAAACAACAAATGCTGGAGAGGGTGTGGAGAAAAGGGAACCCTCTTGCACTGTTGGTGGGAATGTAAATTGATATAGCCACTATGGAGAACAATATGGAGGTTCCTTCAAAAACTAAAAATAGAATTACCATATGACCCAGCAATCCCACTACTGGGCATATACCCAGAGAAAACCGTAATTCAAAAAGACACATGCACCCGAATGTTCATTGCAGCACTATTTACAATAGCCAGGACATGGAAGCAACCTAAATGCCCATCAACAGACGAATGGATAAAGAAGTTGTGGTACATATATACAATGGAATATTACTCAGCCATAAAAAAGAACGAAACTGAGTCATTTGTTGAGACGTGGATGGATCTAGAGACTGTCATACAGAGTGAAGTAAGTCAGAAAGAGAAAAACAAATATCGTATATTAACGCATGTATGTGGAACCTAGAAAAATGGTACAGATGAGCCGGTTTGCAGGGCAGAAGTTGAGACACAGATGTAGAGAACAGACATATGGACACCAAGGGGGGAAAACTGCGGTGGGGTGGGGATGGTGGTGTGCTGAATTGGGCGATTGGGATTGACATGTATACACTGATGTGTATAAAATTGATGACTAATAAGAACCTGCAGTATAAACAAACAAACAAACAAAACAACTAATACTAAACTTTCATTGGGTTATTTGTATGGAAATATGTTAATATAAATGTTGCAGACATTACATGAAATTTCTAAAAATCTTATATGTTCTGGTATAATGTTATAAGTCATAATCCTTGTTATTACTTTAAAATGTATATCTCAGAAATAACTAATTTTCTTGTCAACTGCATTATTATGAACTTTCATCAAATCTTTAACCGTGGTCATTTTTAAGTCTTTTGTCATTTACAGACAGTTCTGGGTGTACTCTGATGCTTTTGCAAATATGTTCCTATAAAAGGGTTTCATCTTCAGGAAATTCATGGAAAAGACTCTGACAAGTACAGGTTTCTGGTAACTGACTGTACTGCTGAACTGAATGAATAAGCATTTTCAGAACTCTAATGAAAAACTGATGAGCTCATAAAAGTGCTAACAAAAGATCAAGATGAAAAAAAAAATTAATTACATGGGACTGAGTGAACTGATGAGGATGAGTATAATTTTTGTGACGTTCTGTTTGAATTTAAAAAAAGAAAAAATCCCACAAGGACTCAGAGGCAAAGAATATACAAATCAATTTTCACTGCAAAGTAAAGGAGCTGTTACAGTGGAGGATTACTGGACTGAATGTCAATATTATGACATAGTATGAGTGTGTTTCATGTTTGGTAATTGCAATCATTGTTGCTTTTGTTGTGGTCATCCATGTACAATGCTTGGTGTCAGTCTATTTATCTCTTGTAAAAATAAAATACAGTGTGTGTGAAAAAAAAAAAAAACGACAATGAGGTATCACCTCATACCAGTCAGAATGGCCATCATCAAAAAATCTACAAACAATAAATGCTGGAGAGGGTGTGGAGAAAAGGGAACCCTCTTGCACTGTGGGTGGGAATGTAAATTGATACAGCCACTATGGAGAACAGTATGGAGGTTCCTTAAAAAACTAAAAATAGAACTACCATACGACCCAGCAATCCCACTACTGGGCATATACCCCGAGAAAACCATAACTCAAAAAGAGTCATGTACCAAAATGTTCATTGCAGCTCTATTTACAATAGCCAGGACATGGAAGCAACCTAAGTGTCCATCGACAGATGAATGGATAAAGAAGATGTGGTACATATATACAATGGAATATTACTCAGCCATAAAAAGAAACGAAATCGAGTTATTTGTAGTGAGGTGGATGGACCTAGAGTCTGTCATACAGAGTGAAGTAAGTCAGAAAGAGAAAAGCAAATACCGTATGCTAACACATATATATGGAAACTAAAAAAAAAAAAAAAAAATTGGTCATGAAGAACCTAGGGGCAAGACAGGAATAAAGACACAGACCTACTAGAGAATGGACTTGAGGACACAGGGAGGGGGAAGGGTAAGCTGGGACAAAGTGAGAGAGTGGCATGGACATATATACACTACCAAATGTAAAATAGATAGCTAGTGGGAAGCAGCCACATAGTGCAGGGAGATTAGCTTGGTGCTTTGTGACCATCTAGAGGGGTGGGATAGGGAGGGTGGGAGGGAGACGCAAGAGGGAGGAGATTTGGGGATATATGTATATGTATAGCTGATTCACTTTGTTATAAAGCAGAAACTGACACACCATTGTAAAGCAATTATACTCCAATAAAGATGTTAAAAAAAAAAAAAAAAGGAAGCATGACAAAATGAGAGACAGACGCTGATTAGGCCAATGCAATGAAATCACCTCACCTGCACCTGAGGTATAGTAAATCCTCAGGATGTCTCCCCCTCTGTCAATTCTGACGAACTTAAAAATATGCAGTAGCAGACCTGCCTACAAAAATAGGTTATATGTTTCTCAAAGATTCATCACTGCTTTTCAGAATTGGAAAACAGCCAATGCTATGTACATCGCAGATGAAGATCCAAAGATGAGCTCAGAAAATCAACCCACTAATCTGAGCAAATCACTAACTTTCTACCTCACCTTTCTAAAAGAACATTTTGTCTTTCAGAAAATTTCACCTGGGCTACCTATGGATAGGCCTGCCATCTTAGACTCTAGAAGCCCTGAGCCACAACTACTGCTGCTTGTAAGGGACGATTCCAGTCCATATGGATCTCTCCATTCTATGAACTTTTATTTTCCTTATTATCTTAATTATATTGTTTTGTCCTCTAATTGTCTTGGGTGTACATGAGAGGTATATGAGACATTATATAAAACAAAACAATACTAGCTTTGAAGCTAAGAGACCTGGGATCATGCCCTAGCTCTGCCATTTATTACCCATGACCAGGAGCAAGCCCATTAACCTATTTGGGAAAAAATTTCTATATCTGTACTACAGGTATACTGTAAACTATATAAAGAGAAATTGTTATTACAATAACAAGTATTCCCACACAGGTATATTTCCTGCCTTCAGAAGTAGTTTGTTTTTTTTGATGAGATATAATTGACATTATAACATTATGTAAGTTAAGCAACAAGGATGTAATGTGCAGCACAGGGAAATACAGCCATTATTTTGTAAAATCTTTACTGGGCCCGTGAGCCACAACTACTGAGCCTGCACGTCTGGAGCCTGTGCTCCGCAACAAGAGAGGCCGCGACAGTGAGAGGCCCGCGCACTGCGATGAAGAGTGGCCCCCGCTCGCCGCAACTAGAGAAAGCCCTCGCACAGCAACGAAGACCCAACACAGCCAAAATAAATAAATAAATAAAAATTTAAAAAAAATTTAAAAAAAAATCTTTAAACGGAGCATAATCTATAAAAATGTTGAATCATTACATTGTCACCTGAAACTAATACAATATTGCAAATCAACTATACTTCAATAAAACGTATTGTGCAAGTTTAAGGGATGATTTGATATACATATTGCAAAATGATCAATACTGTAGCATTACTAACACATCTATCATGTCTCACAATTATTATTTCTTTCCTGGTGAGGACAATTAATATCCAGTCTCTTCGCAACTTTGAGGTTTATAATATAGTATTGTTGACTACAATCACTAAGCTGTGCATTACATCTCCAGGGCTTACCTACTAGTTGCAAATGTGTGTTATCCTCTAATAACATCTCCCCAATTCCCCCACCCCCAGGCCCTTATACCACTCTACACTGTTTTGTTTTGCTTCTTTACAACTTCAAATCTTCTCTGGCATCTAGCAGACATATACATAGGTAGGCGCTCAATAACTACTTACTGACTGATTAGAAGATTCCTTTAGCATATAATGATTTAGGGACAAGGCTGATGTTTTGCACATTTTACAATATCCACAAAAGGCAGACCGTGAGCTCAGCTGCCATCTTACATAAAAAGAATAATTGTAGGACTAAAGTCTTCAATTTTATTTAAGTTTATGAATTTTCATATATTCCATAAAGGTTAACAATGAGTCTTAAAATCTGAGAAGCAATCCTAAGGTGAAAAGAACTCCTAGAACAAGGAGCTCTCCATGTTTATCCTGCACGTTTTCTGCACCTGGTTTTGGTTAAGACTGTGGCTAACCAGATGTCAAGTGGATTGAACAATACTAAGTTCTTCAGATACTGAAGACTTACTACATTTAGAACACTCAAATGGGAGTCACAAAGTCATCATTAACTTAATTACGGCCAACAAAGAAGGATCACTTTGATTAAAATCTCAGAAATTTGTATCCCCGTATCACATGGTTTGTCGGAGTCAACTATAAAGCAAGGCAATAAACTCAAAAAAGGCTAGCTGCGCACATCTACCAGGCGACAGATATTGTATATTGTGTCTATTGTGTAGATATTGTGAAGGTGAGCAAAGAAAGTGAAGCAAAAGAAAGAGGATGGCAGTACTGTAGAAGCGAAAACATTTGTTAGGGATGACCCTGCAGAGAAGCATTATGATTCTCAAGAAGTATATTCCAGCAAAACAAAAATGCTCAGAAGTTGAAAGGAAACTGTAAGATTGAGATAACGTAAATTCAAAAGAGAAAGCTCCTATGACAGTTAAAAACTATATGAAATGAGCTTAAAGAAAGCCAAAGAGAAGGGAGTTATCCATAAAAATCTGACATATAATTTACTTTAACAGGTATCAGTTATTATTGCATTTCTTCTATTTCAGGACAAGGGAAATACAACGGAGGTAACAGGGTTGGGGGAAGAAGGATTATAACATTTCTTGGGTCCTACCTTGTGTCAGACACCTTACTCAGTGCTTTATATCACATTTAATTCTAACAATAAACCCCATGAAGAAAGTATTTCAATACACATGTTACAGATATTGAAACCAAGCTTCAGAGAGGTCACATAGCCCATAATCTGCCTAAATTCAGGGAAATATGATCTTTATATCACAGTTACTGAATGCACCTTTAAACAATTATATATTAGAGAATTTCCTTTGGGGGATCGCTCTAGTCAGGTCTGAATCAGGCTAGTACTTCAAGTCAAGGGAAACCTGTATATTGAGAACTTGACACGTTAGCTTCCTTCAAGAAAGGTTCTGATTGAAAGCAGCCAGATGAAACTGGCCAGAACCCAGGGTGATGAAATAGTCCTAAAAGGTGGGGATCGTGTGGGCAACAGCTCCAGGCTGAATGTGAGGTCCAAGGAATACAGTGTTAAACGATGAAAGTGGCTCTCAAGAGAGCACAGAAATCCACAATTGGAAAGAAGAAGGTACATTAACAGAAGAGCCAACATGAGTTGCCAAAAAAGCATTAAGGGATAGAAATTTTGAAAGTGCACAATAAACTATTGAGAATGAAGGATCATATGCCCTGAACTAAACCCTAGGAAAAAGTATAAAACCCCAGACAGCACCTGCTGACATTTTACCTGTTTCTGCCCCAAACAATTTCTGTTCTAATTCATAAATCAAGGAGAAGCATCAATCAGTAAGATCCAGTTTACATGGCATGAATACAAAGAGGCCATTAACGGTTTCAGCAGGTTCACCATTTAGTCAGCGAAAGCAGCAGAAAGTGTAACTGGCATCAAATCCCTGCAGAATATAAGGGTCAAAATGGCATTCTTAATTCTTAATGAAACCGTTTAATAGAAAAAAGAACCAAATGGACATCAAGATCAACGAGTTTTTAAAAAAAAAAAACCGTAAGCGTAATGCCAAAGAAAGTACTATTCTGTACGACACTGTACAAGTTTAATTATAATAACTTAAAAATATGCTGTGAGAGGAGAGTGGTAGAAAAAGAAGGACACTAAGACTTACAGAACAGCCCAGCGAGGTAGGGAGTATCATCTCTACAGATGACAACTAACAAATGCTCTGTGTAGGACTTTTCTCCCAACAATGAGATTCAGGAAATTTTTTTAGTCTTTAATGCCCTCATACATTAAAACTTGGGGGAAAATGTCTCATCAATGCACCCTGAATTGTCTGCACTAAAAGGATAGAGAAAGCCTCAAAACTAGTCACATTTAACTGTCAGACACAGAAAGAGTCGGTTAGCAAGGAACATTTTGTAAACCATTTATCATTTGATGCCTTCTCTGACCTCCATAGAATCTCTAACACTCTCTATATCCCCTAGGCAGTTTTTTTTTTTTTTTCTTCATGGCACTCATCACACCTGACATACCATATACTCTACTTTCTCACTTGTGAACTCTAGAGTCTAAGTGCAACGAAGGGAGGAAATTTATTTTGTTCACTCTCAACTCCCAGGGTCTAAAACAAAATGCCTGGCTCAAAGTAGGAATACAGTGTTGAACGATGAAAGTGGCAAATGAAGAAATGAATATATGTCAGGTTGTGTTATCAATGAGCTCGACTCAAAGATGAGCTTAGGTAGGATTGCACCTTCTGAGAAGTATTTCAGAGTACCAGAAGTACAAAGATGAGAACTAAAATGTATAAAGGAACAAAACCAAAAAGATATGACTGGGTATTCACAAGCACTGTCAGAGTGTTGCAGAAAAATCCAGTCCATTCATTGGCTCAACCTGAGCAGAAAGGTATGTTGCAATATCTGCTTTTCATCACACTCAACTTTAACATTTGAAAGCTCAACTGCCATAAAAAACTAAGATGGAAAAATCCATTTTGGTACAATCTGCAATAGCCCACAGGAGAAATTTACAAGAACTGCAAGTTCAAGATGAGCAATGGATGGCATTGTAATTACATCACAGAGGAGAAGCTTGATTGACAGATGACATAGAACCTAAAACTCTACCCAAGGCAGAAGGAAAAAAGTACCCGGCCTACTTTTAATAGGAAATGTGTGACCTTAGTTAGCAATGCAAAACCAAAAGTTATTGCTTGGCTAAGTATGTGACTTGGGGTGAGTAACATGGTGACCTAATAGTTCTGCTTATGATTCTACTAATCTGGCTGGCAACATGATATTGCTGTTAAATGAGGTGCTCTGTTTCTGTCACTCAACTGGAGCAGCGTGGTCACAATCAGATTGATTACGCACATCTAGGTGTAAGAACTCATTTATTATTATTCCCCAACCTAGATCCATGCATTTACATTGAAGAGCATCACTTTCCCATTTGGTCAGTCATGTTGCATTAGTAAATTCATGAATCAGGGCTGTGTTTATACCACGATTGTGAATTTTAGTTAGTTAAGGTAAAGTTCAGGCTCTGCTCTTGGATTACAATATGCATTGGTATGTGAAAACGAGTACAAGAATGGAACCCTGATAGGCAACTATGAAATTTATGCCAAATGGAAAAATTAAAACCAAATGTACATTCTGACCAACACCAATTACATAAACAAATGCTTATGAAAACAAAAAATTTTCTTCTCCCCAAAGATCAACATCTCACAATTCCACTGAAAGAGACCCTTGGGGATGGGTATGAGATTCAGGGCAGGGGGGCCACCTGCAACTGGTAGAGGCTTAGCTCATGCTGCCAGGTGATGAGTCCAAAGCTTTGAAATTGGGAGTGCTTCCACCAAGCCTACCTATCCCACCTCCTCTAGAACACCCACACGTCTTCCCAGAGATGTAAGAATAAAGACCAACTTTTTTTTATAGGACCAAGAGGGTCTGGCATGGTCTGCCCCCTCATCCTGCAGCAAATCTTCCCTTGTACTCTGGCCTTCAGCCACACTAGCCTTTCAGCTTCTGGAACATGACCTGCTTCCTCTTTCCACGAGCCCCCTGCACATGTCAAATGTCCAGAATGATCTCCCTCCCATGCCCTACCCCAGTCAAACCCCCGGCCAAAGCTTAACTCAAGAATTTTCCTTGAGGCAACTCATTTTGTCATATGCTCTTGTAACATCAAAGAACCCTCCTTCCTAACACTTGGCTCATTTGTACATTTGCATTTACTTATGAGATGTCTGTCTCCTCAACTAGATAGTAAGTTCCATGAAGAAGGTACTTTTTTGGTCCCTCAGTGTATCCCAGCACTGAGTACAACTCTGGGTATAGATAGTGAGTTCTACTGCACTTGTGGAAGACAGGAAAGAAGGAAGGATGGAAAAGTTTAACTCACATTGTCAGAATGCGGCATGGAGCAGAAAAAGATCAGAAACACAAAGGAAAACCATTAACAGGGAAAGCTAACTAGAGCACAGGTAATTGGGACCAAAGCAGATTCATCACTTATCTTCCTCAGTGCCTAAAGGAGGTACTCCATATTTGTTAAATACTTGAGTGAATGAATGAATGAATATAAGGGGCATGGGCAATCAATCCAGATTTCTCTTTCTACATTTGCAACTTCTGCTGCAAGTCTGTGTATATTTCCTGATTCTATGAGTCTGTGGTAGCTTCTCATGCCTTTTCTCTCTTTTTAAGCATTTTGCTCTCCACTTCTCTCTCTCTGTGGCACTGATTATTTTATTTGGTTTTGGGTATTAATCACACCAGGGCTAACAATTTGTTTCAATCAGAATTATCTGTCCCATGTAAAATCTCACTTCCTTCATGTCAACTGAATTTCTTACTTTCTTCATGGTTAAAAGTTTCTTAGAACTTTTCTCTGAATGACATGAGTTTGTTACATCCCTTTTTTTCTTTTTCCACTTTGAAAGATGGCTCACTTGGCATTATACCACTCTGTCAGAAAACGGGCGTCAGAAAATGGGCCAGACAGACGAAACACAACTATGATAACACTCTAGTACCTACCGAGACACTGCCCATTCCAGCCTCGGAACCCTTCCGTGCAGGGAACACACTGGTAAGATCCAGGAGAATTCACACACTGCTCATCTGGACAAGTACTTGGAGTCAAACATTCATCAACATCTGAAAAAATCAAAAAGCTAGGTCACAGACATTTTATCAGAATACTAGAACACAAACTGACTCGTATGATGAAGGGGAAAAGAGGCATGTTTTACCTACATTTTGGTGAGGAAAACAATAACTGAAAAAGTGACACACTGGGTCTGTACTTAAACACACAGTGAGAATGCATGGCCGAGTATACCTTGACTGAAATATTTACACATGTTCCAAGGAAGAACTTGGCCCCAATTCTCCAACTGGCAGGCCCAGACATCTCCACTCTGGGAATTGGCAGTTCTCTGGGGCCACTTTCTGGACATCAAACCTTTCAAGTAATAGCATGGCTTGCCAGAAAGAAATAAAAGAAATGGACATGAGAGTGAGGAAGTCATTTATCCACCTGGCTAGAGGTTCTCTCTGCAGACACTGGATGCCCTAGGGAAATCCTTGCTTTGGCTTCATGGCCCCCAAAACATCCTAGGTTTGAATAATTTAAAACATTGCATATGATAGGAATTCCTTGGAGGTGGAAAAAGAATATTAGGAGAGAATGAATTCATCAAATACTTCCAAGATTTTCCAGAAAACACAGTGAATGATCATAGGGTAATACATTCTGGTTTAAAATACACCTTACTTTTCACATTCACAGCTAACGAAAGTTATTAATCCTTGTTCTTTTCAATGTGAGGAGAAAAAAAACACCTTAAATAGGGATGGAACTGTGGCAGACATACAATAGCTTCAGGCTTTTTTAAGAATAGTAAAACAATAAAATGGAGGAAAAGTAACATATAGGAGATGGTTCAACAGTTTAAAATGAGTAGTAACACCTTGGGTACCAACCCCAACAGAAATAGGTGTTTTTCTGGAGTTGAGTTTTGAATTCAAGTGAGTGGATTCAATGTCTAAGTGTCTCAATATGAGATGTATATAGGACCTCTAATCATACCTAAAATGTAAACAGATTTTTCAGGACATAAGCTAAAAAGTGAAAGAAATATATAATGAATACACTGAACATACATGGGTATTTGAGGTCATCATTCTGGTAAATTCTCAAAAATCATCTCTCATTATATATCACTAGACATGTGTGAAAAGATGCTTAAGGTAAAAGATGTTATTAATAGAATAAGCACCAGGTCAGTGTTGTAATTTTTTTTTTTTCCTATCAGCGAAAAATTCTTGCCAATAGACAATGACACACAGTGTTTTTTTTCTAGGTCAGATGTTCTGGGACTTCTTGTTCTACAAAAAGATGATGCTTGCCAGTTTCATTTTCCAAACAGCATTACATCCTTCTCTGGATGGGATATTTTAAAAAATGGAACTACATCTGCTAAGTCAGAGAAGGTCATTGAGATAGGCTGGTTTGATAAATAAGGTACAATGCTGAGAAACACAAGACAATATCCCTGCAATTCCTGTTGCTCTCATCTCTGTTTGCTTGTTCCCTCATCTGTAAATGAGGGACTACCTGCCTGGTAATACCTTCACAGAATAAAGTAAGGATGCATGAGATAACGTCTGTAAACTACAATAGACTCCTTGGAGACTGGCGCTGTTTGAAAGCAACTTGGTCAGTGACAGCTGAGAAAATCTTCAGTGAGCCAGAAGCCCGGGGACCTTTGGTTCTGGTCCATGATGAAATTAGAAAACAGCTACGTTATTTGGCTCCTTCATTTCAAGCCTTTTCATGGGGATAGAATTATATAATTATTTACTCAGGGAATGCTGGTGATATTTCTGTTAAATAATTTCTATACACTGAGTAGTCTCCTAACTGCTTTCCATTTATTTCCTTTATCTTCAAATTTCTTTTCTATTCCTTTCTACTGTCCATCGTTATGCTCTAGTCATTCCTTAAATAGCTTATCTTCCTGTCCTGAGTCTGTGTGTAGAGCTTGAGGATCCACATTTGACCTTCTGGAGGAGCACTGCTTTGCAAATAAATGCTTGCCAGACATACCCACGTCTTCTTTTTTTTTCAAAAC
This sequence comes from Balaenoptera acutorostrata, assembly GCF_949987535.1. Classification (NCBI taxonomy): domain Eukaryota; kingdom Metazoa; phylum Chordata; class Mammalia; order Artiodactyla; family Balaenopteridae; genus Balaenoptera; species Balaenoptera acutorostrata. Next base: position 67,354,429 of record NC_080075.1, read on the forward strand.
ACTCCCACAATTATAGATGTTCTGAGAAGATCTATGCAAAAACAAAACGAGTCAGGGAAAGGGGAAGTTTAGGGAAACTAACACTTCTTGAGAACAAGGTGACAGGTACCATACAACATCCTGCAACACCCATTTACTCGCACAAGCCTGAAAGTTCACTGCGTGGTTCCCATTTTACAGATGAAGAACTAAGTTTTGAAGGGGCTACGCACCTGGTTCCAAGTTAGACCCTTACTGAGTGCGGGGGTCATGCCACAGTCTCTGCTCTCCCCATCCTCAAGCTAGCTGCAGAGCAGAGGGAGAGGCCCCCGTAAGAGGAGAGTGGGGACACTTTACACCTGTGCAGTCCCATGGCCCTCGGCCGTCAGGAGAAGAGTTCATATCTCTGTTCCGATGGGAGCTGATCAGAGATGCAGTAACATAAAACGCTCCCCGCTTCTCTCCAGATAACTCAGGGGCTGAGGCAAGGGGCCAGCAAGAAAGGCAGGTGCAGGCTGCCAAAGAACTGTCTAATGAGCTCTCCCTCCAGACCTGGTCATTAGAACCGTGAAGAAAACCAACATGCTGGAGCCAAGAGACAGCTGAGAGCAGCCTCCCCCCACCGGCCTGTCCCTCCCGAGTGCTGGAGGCCCAGCCACGTCTGCAAAGAGGCTCAATGTCAGGCAGCCGAGCAGGGAACCCCACGGAACCAGCACCATCCCTACAGACAGGCTCCTCAAAAACGTGCCCAGAGACCCCTGCTCCTTTGCCCTCACATTTCTATGGCAAGATTTAAGCAGAGGTTCAACGTATTTCTTCACGAAAGTAATTATTCAAAGCGTACCATGGTGGCTTCAACAAGTACCTGTGTGACTTGGACACAAGCACGAGCAGAAATATTCAATGGTTCATCATTTTAATTTTGAAAAGTTAAAAACTTTTCAAAACATTTTTACAACGAGAGCAGATCCATTGCTGGGGTCAATACGAAAGAAATTTTATCTAGCACAGCTGGAATCTGACTCGGAGTTGGTCAGACAGCACTTCTGTAGACAGTCTGCAAGCAAGTCCCAGAACACATGGGAAAGAAAGAAGCTGAGACAAAGGAATGGAACAAGGCGAAAAGGTCGAAAACAAAAACTCCACACTGGGACACCTGCACCATGTCCCCAGATGAATGATGCAGACACTATAATTAAGTCTGGGTTTGTACTAAAATCCTCTGCAGTTAATTGTTCTGAAGTGATTTCACCCCACATACCAGAGAAGGCAGATACTGAAGTGAGTAATAAAGAGCTTATGAAGGTGGAAAATGACCCAGACAGAGCCACTGAAGTAAGGCAAAGGGGCTGTGGTCCCAGAAGGCAGCAAGAGCTTGGATGAGCTGGTACCCTGCACAGATCGCTGGTGAAGGAAACTTCGTACCAGGCCAGGTGCCCGCCAGCCCTGGGTTCTGGACCCAGCCCTGTGTTTCATGGTCCCGTGCACTCAGCACTTCAAAGGGGGCGCCGGCTCCCCATCCTCTCAGCAGACTCACCCTCGCAATGGCCTCCGGGGGTCATGCGGTACCCGCTGTCGCAGTATTCACACCGGAAGGCCCCCACGGTATTGACGCAGTGCCCTTCCCCGCAGACGTCTGGCCTCAGGCACTCATCAACATCTACGCAAAGCAGAAAACGTTGTCGAGTTTTATTTCCCAAAACAGAGTTCCAAACCTCTCCCATCTCCCAGGTTAGTTCGATGTTAAGAATGAAGTAACTGATTCCTACTATCTATCATCTCTTTGATTTGTTCCAAGAAATTGAGTGGTTTTGATTTACTCGACTCCAAAAGAAACATTTAACGCCTCTGGTTTTTGCAGACATTGGATACTATTCATTCAAAACTGTTGGGGAAAAAATTCCATTTTTTAATCTTCCAGTACCTAGCAGATAACTATGTGGTAACAGGGGTTTAATAATAAATTTGGGGTTGTCTGAATAAGCCCTGGACTGATGGAATCTTAGGGGAGCTAGAAACCCGCATGTGGGAATTTATGCATCAGAAAGAACACTGTCATTACCTATGCAGTTAGTACCCTCCTCACTGGCCATGAACCCCGCTGGGCAAATACACAAGAAACTTCCCTCAGTGTTTTCACAGCGTCCCTGGGAGCAGAGGTGTTGGGCCTGAGCGCATTCATCAATATCTGTTAACAAAAAGGCAGATAAAAGGATTAGTGTAGTCTAACATGAAATTCTCAGTCTCTCTGTTCATGAAATACCAGCACACCATCCCCCGTGTCCCACAAACCTTTATAAGTGAGGAAAACAGTAAAAGGAGACACGATCAGTCTTCCTGAATACCTGAAGGGCTGTTACTGGGAAAAGGGAATACAAATACGGTGCACTGCTTTGAAAGCTCAAGCTACAACCATGACATAGGTGTTTCAAAGAGAAAGATTTCAGGTCACCACAAAAGGACCTGCCTGATAACTGGAGTCATGTAAGCACTGGAATTCACTGTGCAACTCCCAGGCCAGCTCAGCAGAGACAGTCAGAAATGTTGGGACAGGCACTCTTTCACTGTGCACTTGGGTAAAGCGAGACTGAATCATCTCCACCGACTGCCCTTTTCAACTTTATATGCTGGGGTTCTAAACATAAAACATCTAATGTATACAAATTCAAGAGAAATAGCCATGTTACGGAGCAGCTGGATGTTCCCCTCACACCTCACCCCACATACATATGCGAAACAAAACGGCAAAAGTCACATCTGCATAATGGCATTCAGCATATTAAAGTGGGTTTAATTAGGTATATGCCTTTGTTGCTCTATGTTTGCCTTATAACTCTTAGTGCTGAATTTTCTTTTTCTAAAAAAAAGATATTAAATTTAGTGTTAACACATTAAAATGACTTACTTAACACTATTACACCCTTTTTTGAGATTCATTTTTTCCCCAAAGAAGCATATATGAGATCCCTACTTTATAAATTCATTAATAGTTTTGTGTCAGCATATATTGATTTTCAATACAGAAATCCCTTTTAAAAATCAAATTTTATGAACTTAGATGAACATAATTCTTTACTGCAGAATATATTAATTTGTTTTGCTAAATATGTTTGTAGATAGCTATTTCTAGAGCTCTTACTTTTATATTCTTTACCTGAAAAGCTTTGGGAAATTATTCCACCTTTATGTAATTGTATTACACTTGGCAAGGTAGGTAGCATTGAACCAAGTGGTAAGAGCCTCCTAGGAGTTTACTGAACCTCTTTTTGAGTACCCTTAGCTCAGGGATAAAATTTTTTAAAAATTAAACACAATAACATTTTCCCAATGATAAAAAAAAATGTTCTTTATGTGCAAATATTTGATATTTAATAATCTCATCTACCAAAAGTGTCTCTTCTTACCAACACATTTCCTCTGTTGCTCGCTGAACTTGTAGCCATCATAGCATATACAGGTATACCTCACTGGTAGGTTAATGCAGTGTCCTGCTCCACAGATATCAGGGTTCACAGTACATTCATTGATTTCTTTAAAAATAAAAAAATGTAGGGAAAAACAGATATAAACAAAGATTCCATTGCTACTTGCAAACCATTACTTGTGTTTCCTGATTCCCTTATTGCCAGGTATGCAATTAGAAAACACAATTTTATACTCTAAAATCAAGTATAAATTCATTTGATTACTGATGATCATCATTTCACAATTGATCAGTTAGTCCCAGCCAAGGTCATCAATAATTCTTGATGAAACAACTTCTAAGATGAACTGGAGAAGGTGGAAATTCAGAAAGAGGCCATGTTAAACGTTATAGTCAATTCTGAACTTCCAAGATGGCCCATCAATGAGTTTCTATCCACTCCAGTTCATTTTGAATGATGGACTAATCACATGATTTCTCTTGATAAGAAATAGATGGTAACTTTCTATTTGTTAGCAGGCCAGATTCAAGTTCCAAAAACTATATTCAACCTCCTTCCAAATTTCTCATTAATTCTCCAGAAAGATTTACCACTTCTAATCAAAGCAGAACTTCTGGATGTAACTTACTCTTAATTTGCCAATTTCAACAGGAGCATATTTTATTTATACTAGTATAGAATCTTCTTCCAAATCTTCTCTGCTCAATTCCTCCCTCACTCTCCTCCTGATCCCTGCATGAGACTGGCTTCTTCTATGAAGCCTGAGAAGATGAGCCCCGAGTCCTCACTCCACTCACAGACAAGGCTGTGGTCAAGGCAAGGTGAGAGGAGCTCCCAGTGGGTGAAGGCCATCACAACGTGCTTTATTACCAAGAGGACATGAGGACTCAAAGGTGACCTGAGATGAATTACTCCAAGACAGGCTGTTGATTTCAATGATCTTTGTAAGAATGTATAATAGAGTAGTGGGGGGCGGGGGGCACAGCTGGTGGTCAGAAGCCCAGCCTTGGAGGACAGTACAGGTACCAACCTTGCTGCCCTTTCTTAGCTCTGTAACAAAGAGCAAGTTACTTAAACAATCTAAGCCTCACTTTTCTGTCTGTGTAAATGAGAATTATCAGAGCACCAACTTCAGAGCGTGAAGTTCAAAAGAGTTAACCTAAATAATGCATGTAGCTCAATGCCTGGCACATTATATGTGTTCAGTAAAAGTTAGCCATTATTGGGCTTCCTTGGTGGCGAAATGGTTAAGAATCCGCCTGCCAACGCAGGCGACACAGGTTCGAGGCCTGGTCCGGGAAGATCCCACATGCCGTGGAGTAACTAAGCCCGCGAGCCACAACTACTGAGCCCACGTGCTGCAACTACTGAAGCCTGCACACCCAGATTTTTTGCTCCGCAACAAGAGAAGCCACCACAATGAGCACCCACTGCAATGAAGAGTAGCCCCCACTCGCCGCAACTAGAGAAAGCCCGCGCGCAGCAACGAAGACCCAACGCAGTCAAAAATAAAAATAAATAAATAAATAAAATTTAAAAAAAGTTAGCCATCATTACTGATTACTGTGGTTGTTCCTATTGAAGTCATTTAAGAATAGATAACAAAGAAACAGCACATTTATAACAACTCCCTTGGGCTAGTATCTCACTGTCATCACGTAGTAAACAACGCTTAAAACAGATGAGATCATGGATGAGCCCAAGTGGCCCAGTGGAGGAAGACGGGGCCTCAAGCATGACAAGCTAAATCACACCTTTGTTAGAGCAATCTATGGTTTGAAGGAAAAGAAAAACAGGCATGCTACTGTCACCAATAACCCACTGTGAATTCTGAAGAAAGATGTGAAAAACAGTGTTTTAACAAAAATTCACTTGGAAATGACCTAAGTTGGGGTTGAGGTTGCTCTCCAAAACCCAAACCGCATTCATTTTTCATCAAGTGTTATTCACTGTGCTGTGATTTTAAGACAACCGATGCAAGTCATTTGAAAAGTTGCTAGGCTTTGTAAGGATGCATATGACTACAGAGCTGCAGTATTTTGCACCAAATCACTTGGATTATGAAAAAACCGCACATTTACAAGTTACTTATATCTTTAGTGAGCCTATTTATGCTAATTCACTATCAGAAAAATAGATTGTTTATAGTCAGTATAATATCAAATTACAGAAAATATAATCCAAAAGGCTAAAAAAAACATGGGTTTTTTGACAACATGATTGCCTAGACTTAAGTGACTGATACTAACAACATAAAACAATGAATTATGATACATACATAGCATAGATCATTATATAATCATTAACAGGATAGGATAATGCTTATTTGTTAAGAAAATATAGTTAGGTACAAATTATAATATAGGATACGATCTAAATTATTTTATACACAGAAAAGAAGATTGGAAGGAAATAAGTCTTAAGTGTTACAATTATGGGGATTTGTATTGTCTATATTTTTCTGTATTTTTCAAAATTTCTACAATGAACAGGTATGATTACTTCTATAATCAGAAAAGTCTTTCTTAAAAAATTATTATTTCTATGTGCCACAAAAATCTGAAGGTAGAAAAGGTAATCTTCTCCAGGTTCTACTCCTAGACCCTCAGGTAAGAACTCCCTTCTCTGTTCATAAGAATTCTTTAGTAGAAGAGTGTGAGAAGCACATCTTTAACCATCTATTCTTAATGTAGGTAGACGCGTTCTTTGAAAATTACTGGTATTTAGATTTCTTGATTTTCTTTGTAATTATTTCCATTATGTTCTTATCTGCCATTTTCTTAAAACAGAAAAGACATATTGATCAGATTTGCAAAAAGAAAAATTAGAAGATGACTTAATATACTAGGAACAAGAATTCAGAATTAAAAGGCTGTACATCTGGGGTTTTCAGGAAAGGCTTGATCAGTACTCATTGCCCCACCCCCAGCCCCCCACATTCCAATTTGTTGATTACCAAATATTTATTTGTCCTTATTCTGGCATAGCTTTAGGATGGATTTTTTTACACGTGTGAACAAAAGTCTTCAAAAATATGTGATGCTTAATTCAGATGAGATACATTCCTATAGCAGTGTGCCAATATCTAGATCTTTTCTTCTTAAGTCAGCTCTAAGATAGGAGAAATGGTTAAGAATTTTAATTCCTTAGTCTTAAGAAATGAATAATAATAACCTTTCCTTCCAATCTAGTATCTTAAATGGAAGCTATGAGGTTGAAAGAGTTATGAGGAAAGTTTGAGGATTTTTAGTTGATTACTTCAGATTAAGTATATAAAGATGCAGCTTGAAAATGTTGATCCCAGTTGGTACTAACGTATGTAAGAAAATGTTACTCTGACACCACTAGAGGGTACTAAGAGATATGTCAAAGGAGCGGAGGGTATTCTTTACTTGATTTCTACACTGTTTGCCCCATTTTTTTTTTTTTGTATACGAGTGATGAATGTAACTTATCAGTTTGTCCTCAGAGATACCTTTTATCCATTTGCTAAGAGGATTCCACCCTTCTAAGTTAAACAAAAAAAGAAAGCCATAACAACTTCAAAACACCTCCGCTTTCTCTTTACTACTCATCAAAAAATTTACCAGATTATAGTCAACAATACTGTATTATAAATTCCAATGTTGCTAAGAGATTAAATCTTAACCGTTCTCAACACACAAAAAGGAAAAGTATGTGACATGATAAAGGTGTTAGCTAATGCTTTTGTAGTAATCATAGTGCAATATACGAATGTATCAAACCAACACACTGTATACCTTAAACTTATATAATGTTATGTCAACCACGCCTCAAAAAAAAAAGAACCAAAAAAATTGATCAATACCATTTTTAAGGTAAAAAGTAAATTACTGCTACTCCTATTTTAAAACTTTAAAAACATGTCTCCCACCACCTCTTCCCATGCTTTCCCTCCTTGTCTGTTACGCTTTCATTCTTGATCACATATAAGTTATACAGAAAGCCAAGTCCTGAGGGTATTGTCTTAAAACTGAAAAAAAGCTGCTGGTTTTCTCTGTGTTTTGCGGGGCACAGACATTATGCTTTACATTTTTCTAAGAGGTCACTCACACATAGGCTTGTGAGCCTGTTCCCATGGGAAGGATCAGTACAGGTCAAAACATACATTTCTCTGTACGTGCTGATAGCGTCAACACAAGCACCGGGAATGTGGCAAAGCCTCGCACAGGAAGCACTAATTACTGGTCTCCCGGGCACTCTGGTTAATGATAATGTCTTCTCTTCTACAGTATGTTTGGTTTCCCAGAGATCAAGAGACTGCTCCCACTGGACTCTTCCAGGTGTCCTCCCTCATTACACCCATCACATTTCCCCGGGTTTGCAGGACCGCCCTATGCTTTCCTACTACATGTGGCCCCTGAAACAGCTTCACCTGCACTGGGCCAAGGACCTTACTGTTTCTTTCCCGGGAGCCCATTTAGAATTTGGAAAAAGAGCCATGACCAAAAGCCAGTGGAAAACCAAATGCTCTATTTATCCCGGCAAAAAGGCCAGTGGTGGATTTAAGAGTTTGGTGTCTTTATTTTTAAGAATTAAATGAAAAAGAGAGCTGTTGACAAAATATGAAAATGAGTATGCTGACCTTTAGCTTTTTTCCTCATCATGTGATTACTCAAAATAAATAAATAAACAGAGCTGGAAATATTAAAGCATGATGATTTAACATGGAAAAAAGTTCACCTTCCATTAGCGTACACAGTTTACTGAGGCTGTCATGATACTGGTAATATGCTTCAGGGACAAACGTTTTTATAAAGTGGTCATTTCTGAGTTCTGGAAAAGATCCAATGAGCAAAATAGTTGTTATAATGTTTGGGCCATGATGATTACAAAGGTTTACATAAAGCAGTCATGAAAGTCAAAGAATAATTTCTGGCTGGTCTGCAAGGGCCATGGAGAAAGTTTAGGAAGAGCTGGAGGAAGGCATCAAATGTCAACTCATGGAAAGGTTTACAGAAATGCCCTGGCTTCCTAACTGCCCCACAAAGAGCATAAGCTGTCCCACAACAACTGAAGCAGATGTTTCCACTTTGTAAATACTCGCCAGAGAAATAAAGGTCTGATTTTCCAACCTATCCTTGAGCTATTAAGATACTATGCTAAATCAAGAATTTATATGCTGAAATGTATCATTTATTTGGAAACAGTATGCCAATAATACTGCAAACCACCGACTGAGCTGCTGAGAGTGGAAAGTATCACACTTAGTCCCTGCAAATATGTGGCTCACTTTATAATTATTGCAAATCAAAGTGAGTCTGATGAAATCTGCAAAGGCTACTTCCAATCTCACCATCATAAAGATATCATCGTTGAGCAATGTGGAGCTTATTTTGTTTATTTTAGACACCTACTTATTATTCTATTCCTTTCTTCAATTTATGGATGAAACTAAGAGTGACAAACATCTACCTCCTTTGTGTTCTAGGGGAAAACAAAACAACACAAAACAAAAAAAACACTGCCTAATGTTTCAGAGAGAAATGATCAGATTGCTCCTTCAATCTACATGTTTGGCTCTCTTATCAAAACCAATGGGAACATCTATATTTTGATTTCAATTAAATTTGATACAAAACAGTCGTCTTGTTCTAGTGTAGATTACAGATCATATAGTATGGCTCCAAAAATTGCAAGCCATTTAAATTCAAAGACTATTTACAATGTTCTCCCCATGGATTGTTTTAGAAAGATTCTTTTACTATATCAAGTCGGAGCACCTACAAATGCTGCATGGAAATAAAATTTCAATGTCACTTGTTTCCTGGAAGGAAATATTTGTGCTTCAAACATGTGATAGCAGATGTTAGCCCTGTATCTCTGCCAAACTCAAATTAAGCTGTCTTCTAACAACTTCATATAGCACAGCTACTTTCATTTTTTTCAATCAGCTCCGCAGTTCAGTTGAAGCTGAGTAACTGCAATTTATTATTCCTCACAGGCCTGCATTTAAATGATGAAACTACCTTTATCTAGCCAAACTTAACCTCTACAAAGCTAGTTTGCAAGAAGTCTGATGGTTGAAGTCAGCCATTGTTAAAAAGGCACAAAAGTATGTCTTCACATTGGAAAATGGAAACAGAGTACTTGAAAGAACTTTTGCACTGACAGACTGCAATTTTTCTTTTTAACGCTGATATAAACAATGAGAAGATCCTCGCTGACCAAGACGGTATATTACATGTTTGTATGCCTTGCACTGCATAGCAGAGCCTCTCATAGATGGGATTAATAAAGTGGGTAGACATACATGTGACTTCAGAACAGAGGATAACAATTTTAGCCACAGCCATTTAAAAAATAAAAATCACTAGCATTTCACTGTATCACTAGAAATACTTAGAATAGCTAACGTTTCTATAACACTTTACTCGGTATTTATAGTAAAACCAAAGAGCAGTTGCCCTGCATTCACGTGGGAAGACCATGGCTCTGGGTGCAGCTGTGCCTTGAGGGTATCCCTGAAGTAAGTGAAAACACACTGCTGGGTCCATGATGCGACTCTGCACTATTTAGTCAACTGCATTGCACCCTGGGGCCGGGGTGCTTTTTAAAAACACTTTCTAGTCTGCTGTATCAGTTCAAGTATCTAAGAGAAATTACATCCACAATTTTGAGAAAATGGGTAAAAGTTTTTGGTTTTTTAAAACATATAAAAGCTGTATGTATTTAAGGTGTACAACTTGATATTTTAATATGTATACATTGTGAAATGATCACCACAATCCCACTAATTAACACATCTAACCAAGCACATTTCTATTGGAAATGATGCATGTCATGTTTCTGAAGAGGTGAAATTCTAAGGGAGGCTGCAAACTCCTCTATTAGCTTCTGCCAACCTCATTGCCAGCCTCATCCTGCAATGACATCAGGAACTTAAGCTGCTGTGATACATCTTAGTGATATTTTCTCTGATTATAATACTATATTTCCACACAAGAATATGTGGAATACACAAAAAATTCTAAAATGAAACAACATCCGAAGCTCTCAGACCCCACTACAAAAAATAATCACTGCTAATATCTGGTGTATTTTCTTCTAGCATTTTCTCAATGTATGTATGTCTTTTTTTTTATATTTATATTCTCCTTCAGATTCTTTTCCATTATAGGTTATTACAAGATATTGAATATAGTTCCCTGGGCTGTACAGTAAATCCTTGTGTTTTTTTGTTTGTTTTTAAATTTTTATTGGAGTATAGCTGCTCTACAATGTTGTGTTAGTTTCTACTGTACAGCAAAGTGAATCAGCTATACGTATATGGTTTAATACACTGTATCCTTCATTTCTATATACTTCATCTTGTATTTAACAATATCTTGTGACCATTTTCTGAGAGATTTTAATAAAAATTCTTCAAAAATACTGTAGTATTTGATGGTAGCATACTGTTTCAATGTAGATATAATTATCTATTCCCCTATAGTTAAATACTTAGGTTTTTTTTTTTCTATTTCTCTATTATACATGGTGCTGTGGTAAGTGTCCATTTATATAAACCATTACAACAGTTTGGGGGGACGTTATTTCCTTATACTAGTTATTTTAATATGGGATACTGACTTAAAAGTCCTGAAGATTTTTAAAGTTCTTGACACATATTGCCAGTTTGTGCTTTCCAGAAAAGTTGAACTAGTTTACATTCCTTTCAGCAACATGTGAGAGCCTCAATTTCACTCTAGTAAAAATTAAATACTAATTTGTTAAGAATAAAGAATTCTCATTTTAATTTGCATTTCTTTGACTACTCGTAAAGTTGAAATTTCCTATTACATATATGTTTCTTGGTATGTTATCTATGAATTACCTGATTACATTATTTCCATTTTTCTATCAGCATTTTTATTGCTGATGTATAAGACCTCACTATACATTAAGGATATTAACTTTTAGGCTCTTGGTTACAAATTATGATAAATCTTTATAATCTGTCACTAATGATTAAAATATGTTTATTATAAAGAATTTTAAAATATATAAAAATATATTGGAGAGCATAAATGTTATCCATGATCCTATCAACTGGGGATGGTTAAACACTGTGATGAACTTTTTCTGTTTGTAAACATTTAAGAAATAAAATTGGAATCACTGTGTTCTATATTTCTTAATATTTTGCCATAAGCATCTCCTCACAACATTGAATACTTTAAAACATTTATAGCTATGTGATATTCCACTGCATATGTACCATAACTTGTTTAAACATATTCTTCCTTTAAACAATATTTAGATTATTTCCAAATATTTGCTCTTATGACTAACTCTGCCATGAGCAATCTTGTGATACATGTGATACAGTTTTGACACTACATTTAAAATGAAGTTCATGTCCACGTCTCCTCCACAGGCTCTGTGACATCAATACTGCACCTACCTGTTACTTGAGTAGGTGCAATGACTTGGCTGGCGCTTGATGTTGAAGCTTCAGGAGCAACTTCCACAGGCACAGGAGGTGATGTTTTTTCAATCACTACTATACGAGGAAGGAGGGAATAAAATGAAAATTAAAGGCTATTATGTGCATTGAGATCCCATTTCAAAATGCAAGCATAATTTAATCTAACAACATACCACAGTAATTCTTGGATACAGGAACAGCTATGGGTCCCTAAAGCTCATGGTATTAGCCTGTAGGCCTGGTTTCAACATTTAGCAAGAATATCTGAGAGCAATTTGGAAGCCAAGAAAAATGACCCTTCATCAAATGATGAACCTCAATAACGTTCTAATAATATATACTACTCCTGACCACAGAAAATAGTGAAAAAATTTTATCATTATAATACTTATAATATAGTAGTCTCCCCTTATCCACGGGGGATATGTTCTAAGACCTCCCCAGTGGATGTCTGAAACCGCAGAGAGTACCAAACCCTACATATACTATGTTTTTTCCTATACTAACGGGCAGGAAGCATATAGAGCACGGATACTGGACAAAGGGATGATTCACGTCCCAGGCAGGATGGAGCAGGACGGCACAAGATTTCATCATGCTACTCAGAACAATGCACAATTTAAAATGTATGATTGTTTACTTCTGGAATTTTCCATTTAATATTTTTGGGCTGCAGCTGACCGCAGAAAGTGAAACCACGGATAAAGAAGGATTGACTGTACCATACTTACACTAACATTATATGAGTATATTAATATACATAAGTGTATTTCACATTTTACTTCACTTAGGAACTCTCCTGATTAAAACTTTAAAACCAAAGACACAAAAAAATCCTCATCTTACTCTTTTATTCAGAGTACTCTTACAAACAGCACAAATCAACACAGGCTACCTGGAAACTGCGGATGCAGATGAATAGTGGAAATGCCTGGAGAGAGCTGGGGTTGACTAGGCTCAAGTTTGGTTTTCTCTTGATCCAGTGAAGGTATTTCCTAGATGGTTGTATTAAAAAGAGAAAAAGAAGAAAACAGAAAGTAGGAATTTTTAGTTTCCACATATTACTATTTTTATAAATTTTACTCCTAGAAAGGTAACAAATATCACAGGTACACAAAAACTTGTGCAACTGCTTGAAATTTAAAAAAATGAACCATTGCTGTGCTGCTACTATACTAAGCCCTTGAGTTTTCCCAGCAGTGCTGACATGTGCACATACCCTCACCCATTTCCCGGGGGCCCAAAGCAAAAGGTCTCTTCAGACATTTTAAACGAATGCCTTGGCTCAGGGGCCCATGTTTGGTCTGGAACAAGGCAAAACTGACCCCAGAGGAGAACTCCACCATTGCCTCATTCACATGTGGCTTCTGCCCAAATGAAATGACCAGCCACACTTCGCAGAGTAGGTAATGGATACAGGCATGCCATAACAAAGAACACACAATACATTAAAATACAGTAAGCCAGTCAGTCATTACAGTAACTTTACACCTCCACCTCTCAGAATACTGGTAGTCAAACAGCAACAGAAAAATAGGGACTTGGAGGAGCACCTCACACACCCTGTTGACCGCTCCTGTCCTCTGGACCAGAAGCAAAGAAACAGACTGGCACCCAGGGCTCAGTTTCCAGTTACAGCTCCTTAGGACTCCTGCAGACTGAACAATCGGGCTAGGTAAGGGTCTGAGACCTCACTCACACCACTGCGGGCCCAGAGCGCTCACATCACCACTCCTGATTAAAGCACTCCTTGCTTTAATCACTGTCATCTTCCAGAAGGCTCACTCCCCTGGCCTCTGTTTCCCTTTGACCTTACCACCTTTTCTGCTTTTGATAAAACAGATATCCTGCCTGAGTATGTCATCAAAGACCCAATTGTGTAGGCATGAGTGCTTATAATGGTAACTCCATTTAGATATTCCACAAATTCCTCAAACCCATCCCTTCCCCAAAGCATCCAGGCTCTGATTCCACCTTCTTCATTTCTGTTAACGCCACAGTCATTAATCTGTCCAGGTTTAAAGTCACTTTTTTAGTACCCCCTCTTTCATTCCTCATTCCAAGCCCTGCCCATTTCCACTATTCCTTATATTTGTTCATCTTTTTCCACATCCATAGCCCCCATTACCCTCGTGCGCACTCACTCTCTCATTCTCAGTTTCCTGTGGTCATCTAATCGACCTCCCAAGCTTCCTCTTTCTCCCCATCTCAGTTAATCCTGCTGTGATGCATCTTCTAGAAACATTGAGCACTTATTACTTTTTCCCACATTTCCCCCTCTTCTTTTTTTTTTTCACAAGAGTATGAAATATTTATAAAAAAATCATGCATCAGATTGTACAGTCTAGAAATAAAAGAAGATTAAAATTCAGTAATAAAGGTAAGAGCAATACTTGCTCTAACATTTAAGAAAGACCTTGGACTCCCAAAAGGTCCTGGGCTCAATTATCCTTTTCTGTTTGCAGAGACGCAGTAGCCAGGGCTACTGCTGTGACTGGCTGGGCATTTCCATGGAGTTGCATCTTTGCAAGTTTCTTCTGTTCATATTCTGTGACCAAACAGTTCAACTCTGCTGCACTGCATCCAATAAGAGTCTTCAAGTCACAGACAAACTTGTATACAAATCTCTTGCTTTGAACTTTACAAATCATGTCCCCATCATAATAATACCTTAATGCACGACTAAGTTTCTCATAGTTCGTTGTAGGTTTATTTTTACGTTGTCCCCATTTTTGTGCAACCAGTTCGGGCTGATTTAGCTTAAATTCTCCTTCATCACCAACCCAAGAAATGCAGTCTCGAGCATCCTTGTCAGTAAGAAGTTCTAGCAAAAACTGCCACAGTCGGATTTGGCCGTTGTTTCCTGTTCTGTTCCCAGGTGAACTTCTATCTTCTCCTGAAATCCTTGGAGCTCTTTGTACTTTAGCTGCCTTTGCACTACTATTTATAGCTTTAATGGCTGTTGGTGTAGCAGACTGCACTGATGTGGGAATAATTTGCACAGGTTGATCAATTGTAACTATCTCATTCATCTGTTGCTCTTGGCTTGCCAACACATATTTTCGAAGAAGTTCCAGATGACTCCAGAGAATTTCTCCCGAGGAACCCGCTGAAAAAAATCTTCTTGGTTGAGACTACAGAGTTCTCTTCCAGAAATATTCAGCGTAGTGAGGTCTATATCGGTTATGCTGAATTCCTTCATTACCCAAACCACCCAATGCAGGACTTGGTCTGTGGACCACTGTATGGGATCACAGGGTATCCCAAGATGTTCTTGCTCTTTCCTATAACCTTCCAGAGCAGCAGCCCATCTCGTCACTTGTTCTGAGGTTTCATCTGAAATGGTTGTAATGTGTTTTGTGCCATCAAGAGTTGTCACTTGAGCTTCCTCAACAAGATGTGCTTCTGCTTTGGCATGGTGGGCATCTGGATCAATAACTACTTCAACTGTTTCCGCAGGTTTAACAATTTCCAGGATGTTTAGCTTTGGTTCAATTCCTTGGTAAGAAATTAGCTGTACAGGTCCATCTGTCTTTACTCCTTGGTCAAATAAACTTCGTTCTGGATCCAGCTGTATATCTTGCAGGCAAATTTCATGAGCATCCAAAGAACACTGCAGTCTTGGTTCTAGTAGTTTCTTTAAATTGCCTATTGGCTCATTGATGTCTATGGCCTGGCTTACACATTCGGCTGGAGTGTAGGTTTGCTCAACAATGCTTTCTTCTGTGCACTCTGGTTTCTCTGTTCCATCAATCTCAATTTCTATCAGCTCCTCTGCTTCTCTTTTCGTCATGATTGAAGTATTTCAAAAGCTGACCCCTCCACTTCCTCCTCTTGTTTGGCTTCTGTCTCACCTAGAGCCGTCCGGTCGCCGACTGTCTCCGAGACGCTTCCTGTCCGGTGAGTCTCCCCCTCTTCTTAAGAATACAGACTAGCTTTTCTATTACCTATTAAAAGGTGACCCGAGTCAGTCTCAACTGCACCCCACACCCTGCAGCCCATGGTCAATGCCAGCAAGGAGCAGACCATAACCAGATGTTAGTCCACTCCCGCAGCTTACAGACAGAATTCCACACCTGCCCCCCGACTCCCCGCCCCCAGCAGCATGGGGAAGACTTCCTACTTCCTAACCAATGTCACTTCTCCACTTGACATGTACGGTCCAGTTGAGGAGGAGGGTATTTCCCCACCGACCGCAACTGCAATTTGGTGTTCCAAGTCTTACAAAGCAGCGTCCCCCCCACCAAGTTCTCTTTCTAACAGAGTCTCTCCTGCTCCCCTAACTGACCTCTTGCTGTCCCCTCCCTCCACTGCACCTATGCGCACGTAATTTCCCATCAAGGGACCACCCTGCTTTCTCTTCATCAATCTTTAATATCGTGAGACCTCTGCAAAAAGTCAAGACTGCAAAGCCTATGGTTGCATTTTCCCCACTGCCTCCTCTCCAAATAAACTGCAGGAAAAGTACACAAGCAAATTCTCAGGCCCTGTTTCAGATCCTTTATGAGAGTTACCATAAACTCAATCATAAACAGAGGAGAACAAAATCAGATAAGATGAGGTTGTCAGGGAGCTGGCTGGCCCACTCATGGGCTAAAGGATTCCTCCCACTCATCAACCAGAATGAAATTCAAAATCAACAAAACTGCAGACTACTGTACATCACTGATCTTTGGAAATGCTACCCAAGAGCTGCAAATATGCATGTAAAATATGCATATCTGTTGTACTTCTTTTGGGGTCAATATAATGTAACATTTTTCCTTATTGGATGCTATCAGTCTAAAATCGTTCCTTTTTTCTGTATTCTTTCAGCACTTTTAACACTTACGTTATTTTATCCCCCTGTTTATAAGCTAAAGATTTAAAAAACTATTTATAATAATTCACATATGTATATGCCCCATCTAAATCCTAATAATTACTGCATTCTTGCCAACTGAATGAATACTACACAAATGTATAAACATTTAATAATTACCTAATTTTCATGTTACCAATAAAGAAATATTCAGACAAGGAACAATGTTACATAAATAGGACAGAGTTCCAGCAAATGCCAGTATTTTCTACTGATAAATCTCACAATTCATAGCTTTTTTCTGGTGCCAAAAAAAGATAGATTAAAATTTCTCTAAAATTTTAAAGAAGCAATATCCCAGCATTTGATTATAAATTTCAAGGGTAAGCTCTGCTCCTACTCCAGTTTAACTCAAACATGCACGTCAAGTATTAGTTGAATTAAGAAGTACATCACTCAGTATATATATGCACTCTGAGAATACACAATTACATAAACATGTCAGAACCTTTCTTTCCATAGATGGTCCAGGCCATGAACTGACTCCTTGAATTTCATTTAAGCCCCTGATTCCCATCAGTCCTATAGTTTTTTCCTCCCTAGATTTAAGTTCCATGAGAACAAGGAGTTTTGTCTGATTTGTTCTCTACTGTTTTCCTAACATTCAGAGTAGTGCCAGTTATACAGTAGGTGCTCAATAAATATTTATTGAATGAAAGAATGCTATATTTCCTTAAACCAAATAATGCATAATAGACATGTTACTGTATTTAAGTCTTAAAAAATCACACATAATCTAGAAGAAAGTCATTTTGAAGGTAACAAAAGACGACTTGCAAACAATGAATAAATTACCTTCTCAGGAGGTACAGTTGCCACTAAAATCAAAAAAGAAAGAAGGACATTAGTACAATTTAAGACAGTCCACTACACAATATTTCATTTTCTAAAAAGCAACAAAAGTTCAGTATGTCTCCAACAGGATTAAGAATCAAACTAAATCAAATGCAGAATTATGGTCATCTACCATTTTGGAGAATTTTACACGACTGACAGGGGAAAAGTATCTGTGCTATGTCATTCCTCAAATACAGGAGATCAGGTAGCAGATGTGATGAAGTTCTTTCCAACTCACTTGCTAACTAAAAAAGTTAAAGGAGGCAACACTTCCTGGTACATTGTTTCATGCCTAATCTCAATTTTGTAGAACTTCCCACACCTTGGAAAACAAACATATTCATTATACTTATCCTTAACATAATAAATAATGTTTGCAATGCTTTCTGATGTCACTGTTAAAAAAGAACGCCCTATTTCAATAAGAGACCAAAGAAAAGGTGCTGCATTCTTAGTGCATAGTGATCTTTAATGAAGCCCTGTGAGCATTTTCAGGAAGATATGCTAACAAGATCATGAAAAAAATCACAAGCCAGCAAGATCCAATGAGAGATTAGCATCAGTATGTTGAACAAATCACAGATTACACCATCATCGACATTATTATAGGGTGGTGGCGGGAGTGATTATGCCTTTCTATTTTGAAACACTTTTCAAAAATCAGTATGTAGAATTAGTCCTTAAGCCTTAGATCAATAATCACAGGGATTTTTCTCATGAGTCAACGTCTCTATAAACATTAGTATAAAGGTAGATGCATTAACTTGTAAAACCAATCAGGGCACCAGATTGTTACCACTGCTGCAATGTTCTTGTGGTTAGAAAAAGTCAATTAACCTTCTATCCTGTCTAACCCACCACCAAGAAACTCGAGGAAGAATCTGGACCACAGCCCATTTCCTCCTGCTTGTGCCAAAGCACAGGAGGTGCAAACATCTGGCCAAGTGCACAGGAGCAAACTGGCCAGCACTGTCAATTCTAGGTGAGGTCCTACCTCGTCTGCCTAACCAAGGAGAAATGCAGCAAGTGAGAGAGGGGAATAAAATAGGCTAGAACACACAGAGGTTCAGAGCCCTGAAAAGAGACCTCTCTTCCTTGCCAAGCTCCCAGCGCCTCACTAACCTGGGCACCTTCTCTCCTCACAAAACCCATAAATGGACACCTTGAATTCTGACCTAAGAATCAAGTGTGAAAGGCCAACAGGAGCTTTATTAAAGCCAATACCTATTCCACACAATGCTAAGATTTTTGTTCCTCCCATCTGGGGTGAGCACTTTTGTGGTGACAAAGATATTCAAAGTATTGAACATGCTGGTTTCTATGGAGAGACGGAGATAGATAATCCCTCTTTCCGAACCAGAGAGTCAAAGCCCATTGTCTCTAGTCTCCCTCTGGAGTAGGCGGCCTTAAGCACTTCCTCGGAAAAATGTGCTCCTTGGTCATATCACATACTCTTTGTATGACATCGGCAAGTCAGTTGCTCTAAGTCTTGGTTTCTCAGAATGTAAATTAATAGACTTCACCAGGTGATCTCCAAGATCTCTTTCATTGATCCTGTCTTTCTTCATTTTGCTTCCCCTTATCCCTGACTGCCTGTGAGACTCTATTTCATGGACGCTCAGTTGACGCTTTGACTTTTTTAAGTCTATGGATTCCATTTTTTAAAGTAAATACATATTTATTAAATGGCCCTGTAGACACAGAAATGAATTCAGGCTACTCCCTGAAAAATGTGAATCACTCTCCAGGAATAAACACCAAGAAAAAGTAGCTCCCAAACACAAGACAATGTCCTGAGATGACCGTGGAATACTGCCACCTGCTAGGTACATACTACTCTGCAGCAGTGGTTCTCAATCAGGGGTAATTCTGCCCTCAGGGGACACTTAGTGATACTTGGACACCTTTTTGGTTGTAGCAACTGGGAGGGGGAGGGTGCTACTGGCTTCTAGAGGTTAGAGGCCAGGGATGTTGCTAAACATACTACAATGCACAGAGCAGCCCCTCACATCAAAGAACTATCCACCCCGAATCGTCAATAGTGCTGAGGCTGAAAACCCCTGTTCTAGAGGTTATAAGCGGGGAAACCAAAGCAAAGACCCACAGACAGATGGCTAGGTCCGCGATCCATTTCCACTCTTACCTTCTGGCTCCGCCGCTCCTGGCCCCTGTTCCCGGGAGAAGGTCAGGGCCTCCACTGGCTCTTCCTTGGCTGGGAGAGGTGGAGGAGTACTTTTAGCAACAGGTTGAGTGTTCTTTGGCTTGACAAATACAGGTCCTTTACCTACATGGTGATGGATTGGCCTGCGTCTATGAACGCCAGATACCGTATAACCCATTCCACCAGGACAGATTTCCTTAAAAGCAGCTAGATTTGGGATGGGAAAATATTCCTTTTAAAAATCTAAAAGTGCAAACTTATACAGAGGAAAACAGCATGATGAATATCTCTTAATAAATCATCACTAATATAGTTACATTTAAAAACTTCAAAAACAGATGCAAAATGCTTGAATTTCTGTCAAACTTGCATATTTACAGAAAAAACCCAACCCTTTCTTTTACTAAACATTTCTCCATCTGTTAATTCCTTATCCTACCCAATCAGAATTTTATATATATATATAGCATATATAGCATTTGGAGAGCACATATTTTATATATATTACATATGTCAGCTACAAATTAGGAGATAGCATACATATCATATTTTCTATTGAATATTCTATATCACATCATGTATTACACACATAAAATATATGTAATACATTAGATTTTTAGGTACAGAACATACTATATATATTATATATATCTCAGGGGGAGTGTAATATCAGCAAAAATCAGACTGTTCCCTCTTGCTTTGGTGTAATTTCACTAGTTATGAACCAGGAACTCAGTAACATCTAAGTTAAATGACTAGCAAGAAGGTTAAAAAAAAGAAAAAGAAATCACTATTGAGGGAAATGAGGTGCTGAAATCATCCTAATTGGTTTCCAGTTGAAGAAACCAAAGGACTCAGCCAGGATGGAGATTATCAGCTGATATGGGGAGGCTGGTTAAGAAGGATTGAAACAGGGCAAGTGGCTTTGAAGAGAGATTCTCAGGATGGTGCAAAGGAATCCAGCGAAATACACATGCTAAAGAGATGACGGGTAGAAATAAAGGAAAAAAGGACACGCCAAGTTAGAATGTAGGTATTTCCAAGGAGAGGGATGACAAATGAGCAAAAGCCTGACCATGACCAACTGGTCGAATTATCCTGAGGGCTAGGAAATATTCTATGCCCCGGAACTGCTATTCCCGCCAGGAAGGTGGTTTCGTATGCTTTAAAAAAAGAAAAAAAAAAGGTTGACTGGGGACCTGTGATTTGCTAGCCTCCATCGCATAATCGCCAGGAATGAGTCAAGGGGAAAGACAAGAGCGGCAAGGCAGTGTGTGGCCCGAGGAGGAACAATCCACCTAATAAGCCCTCTGGTGTCAGCGCTGGAGGCAAGTTACCAAATGCAGACACCAAGGAGCTCATGGTCAACGTTTTTATTTCTACTTTTAAAACTGAAAGTAAAATAAGTCACTTTTCACTTCCACTGAACAAGAGATCTCCTCTTGAATGTTCTGGACCTAAAATTAGCTCTCGGTAAAAATAAAACCCCCAAATACTCCTTAAAACATGGTAAAATTTGTTTTTCTAAGGATCACACATTAAATGGTAGAACCTCATTTTTATGCTTAACTATGAAATACAGTTTTCATGTGGAAGAATAGATGTTTCTAGCAAAAATGTTTTTCTATCAAATATTTGAAGCATGAATGAACTAAACATTACTCTTATGAAAATCACCATACATCTAAAAACTGGTTAAGTGCCAAAATTTTGTCTTTAATATTATTTTCAAACTTAGTTACTGCGCTTTATGGAAAAGTCTTCCAGTGTTACATTTACCTTCTTGATGTATGCTTCATGTAAGGGTTACAAAAGCTATCAAAATTGAACTTAAAGTGGGTCTGTGAATTATCAAGATCATGAATTTAATTGATTATTACTTTTTAACACTGAGAGGATCAGATCCCACAGGAGGATACTAGGGCCTTCTGGAGATGTGTCAATTTACCCAGTAAACCAAACTACCATCAACATTATACTGTCTCTGCTTTACCAGTTTTTTCTGATCCTAGCCATCAACAAACGTGGCTCACGATAGTTAAATTTATATTTAAAACTTGTCTGCAACAGTGCAAGTTATAGGCTTAAGACATTAAATGGCCCTGTGAGAGTTAATACACTTCCCTATGTGGGAAGCACGTTATGGAACAAGAAACTGAGTAGACTTTTTTTATGCCTACCCCATGCCAGTGAAATTGGGGCCACTCTTTTTTTGATAATATCATGCCCAGTATTTGCAGGTATATTTCTTTCTCTTCTCTTTAACTCTACTTGACCCTGCTTGAGAAGTTGGTGACTCCCTGGAATAAGCAAGGCACTTAGATAAATTTATGCTTTCAGGGCATTAGGCCATTATGTACTCAACTGAAGGATAAAGAATCATCACTTCTTAATATTCAGCTCCCACCCAGAAGTTCATGGGAGCTTTGGCAGGATCTGCCCTTGAGTTATTAATCTTCAGAGCATAAATTCGATCAATTATATTCATAGTGAATATAATTTTCTCCATTTCCAACTGGAGGAATCAAGCACAATGTTCTTAACAGGACCTGAGAGGCACCCGTTCAATACACGAGTGAAAGCGTTAACCTGCACCAGGTCTAGTTGCTGTGCAGGCGGTGAGCAATCATCAGGAAGGTGCAAGTCCAACAGGGCCTTCTGGTCTCTCCACACTTTCAAACATCAGACTTAGGGCCCTAGAAGCTAGGGATAAAACGCAATGGCTTTTCTTAACATCCAAAAGGAAATCTAATGTTACACACAAATGGGAAAAGCTCTTTGCGTGTAATTTTTTCCACTGATTCAACCTCATATGTTCATGGTTTTTACAAAAGGGATAAAAACACATCGCATTATTAATAACTAATTTTGAAGTCAGAAACCACAAAGAACCCAAGCTGCCCAAATCATCCTGTGTGCTTGTGTGGCCGGGAATGAATGTGAGCACACAGCGGGGCATGTCTTACCTGTGCCTGGAAGGGGACATTTCTCACAGTGTGGGCCCCAGGCCTTGCCCACACTACAACAGCAGAGCTGCTTGGTGAGATGAACAGACAGAGGGTGCATACACTGCCTTCCGGAACTGACAAGTCGGTAACAGGGCCCTTTCTCCTCAGAGATCACAGGGGTATCCGCTGAAGCAGAGAGATAAGGCCTGACGTCACCCAAGAAACAACAAAAACCAGTTCGACATTTCACATAATAGTAAAATGAACCTAAAAGTTTGGATTAGAGGTCATACTTCAGAATAAATCTGTCTGGATGTAGGGCACTACCCTTCTTGATTTAGGGTCAGTTGACCAAATGAGTTTTAGAGTCAGGACATCAAACGTCCCTGTCTCTGTCTGGTCCCTTCTTCCACTTTAGTAAGTGTTGAAAATCAACTGTGTGTGCATGAGTGAGAACAAATAATTTCAACCAAAATAAACCTGCCCAAATAAACCTAACTATAAAACCTAATTATCAAAATCACTACCCTCATTTGTTGTCTTGTATTTAGCCGTAAGAGAGGTAGTTCTAGGGCAGAATTTGGTAAACAGCCAGGTATCATGGAAAATCAGGAACTGAACATAGTAGATACTACAAATCAGCTATCACTCTTCTTGCTTGGAGGACCGTGAGAGCCTGCAGGGCCCTATCCAGTCTCATCCTAGGCCAGCGACCAGCAAATGGGAGGCAGAGGACAGCTTCTGACTGGCAATGCCACACAAGGCCCCCGGTCCAGCCAGACAGCACACCAGAGAAGGAACAGATGACATCCTCAACCCCTCAGGAAACATCGCAAAAGCACATCAGCCCACAGTCATCCAATACCTAAGTTCTCATTCTGATTCTTCTTCTATAAATTTAGTAGATGAGACTTCATTAATCTAACGGCTACTGGGCACATAGGGCAAATATGAGAATAAGAAAGACACGTCCCTGCCTTCACAAAGATCATTTTCTAGAGTAAATGTGCATGGAGAATGTTCTGCAGATCCAGTTCCAGGCCAAGTCAACACTGCTGAATAGACCAAGCTTGATGGTCAC
The DNA here is from genome assembly GCF_949987535.1 of Balaenoptera acutorostrata. NCBI lineage: Eukaryota > Metazoa > Chordata > Mammalia > Artiodactyla > Balaenopteridae > Balaenoptera > Balaenoptera acutorostrata. The sequence goes on from NC_080075.1 coordinate 67,378,152, forward strand.
CTCTCTGTTCATTCCCCATGTCAACAAAAGCTCTTCTCTACTGCATCACCGTCCGAATGAGCTTTTCCCAATTTGTCTTTCCCTTACCCAATTCCTCTAGCACCTGGCACTTCCAAATCACCTTCCTTTCCCGCTCAGAGCTAAATTTTCATTCCCACAAAATGACTGACATCTCTGCTACAAGAAACAACCTGATTCAATGAAAGCACTACAGCACAGTGAAGAGAGCAAGGGTTTTTAGAGCCAGACAGACCTGGGCTCACATAGTGGGTCTACCACTTGCCAGCAATATAACCTACAGAAGTCACTTAGACTGGCTGCAATGGTTTATGTGTCAACTTGACTGGGCCACGGAACCTAGACAGCTGGTCAAAGACAGGTCTGAATGTTGATGTGAAGGTATTTTTCACATGAGATTAACATTTAAATTAGTAGATTTTGAGTCAAGCAGATGACTCTCCAGGATGTGGGTGCGCCTTATCCAAGCAGCTGAAGGCCTTAGGAGAAAAAGAGACTGATCTCCCCAGAGGAAGAAGGAATTTTGCCAGCAGACAGCCTTCAGACTCTGGCTGCAACATTAGCTGTTCCCAGGACCTCCAGGCTGCCAGCCTACCCTGCAGATTGGGGCTTGCCAACCTCCACATTCATGTGAGCCAATTCCTTAAAAATCCCTTCTCATCCACCCACGCTATTGGCTCCATTTCTCTGGAGAGAATGCTAAGTAATACACTGGCTGAGCCTCAATAACTCCCTCACTTATAGGTGACAAGCTCAATGTATAGACTCAAAATATCATGTGCTAAACGTTTGGTTCAGAGTAGACACAAAATACACGTCAGCCTGCCTTATTAATAAAAGCAGGTATCTCCATCCTCTCAAGGGCATTTGTACACGACTTGATCACTGCTGTAGTGGTAGAATTTCAACAAAGTGAAAACAGTCGAAAAAAGGATATAGGTGAATTGGAGGGTGGAGCAGAGGAGACCTTCCTAAGGCTTCAAAACTTAGTTCCTCCAATAAGGCCAGGTTTGCCCAAGACTACTAAAAATGTGGTAAAAGGGAGAAGTTTGAGTCTTTTCCTCTCCCTTCTCCTACTCACTTTCTGGAGTCTGTGCAAGTCAGCTATGAAAGATTAAAGGTCACAGAAGAAAAGAAAAAGAAAACTTAAGAGTATGGTTATTACCCCCAAAAGGATAAGTTTCTGGAATGACTGACCATCACTTATATAGCATATGGGTGTGTGTCTGTCTCTATATGTAAGTTGTATAATCTTAAGAACATATACATAGTCCTAGGATAATCAGCTCACCAAGGATTTTGCTCCAAAATTTCTTCTCCAACCAAAGTGTTTGGAATTCACAACACACATTTCCATAGAAACAACATCAGGTCAACTCACAAGAGCCTATTTTACACGTGGTAGGGATTAATTATAACACTAATCGCATTAAGGTTAGTTCTAGATTCCAAGAACAAGGGCCTTTTAAAGCAGAGCAGAGAGTTTCCCCAAACCCTGGACACTGGCAGACGGTGACGCTGGCCCCTTGCGCTGACTTGTCCACGCTCGCTCCCTGGTATCCACCTCGCCCTCATATCCAGGGTAGTGATACTACCTTAGGCACCATCCCTGTGACACTAACTCTGCTCCTCTATCCAAGGACTCTACTTTAAAGTAACATATCAGGCCTACCGCCCAGATTAACCCCAAACTCCAAATCAACAATTCAGTTTTTAAGGGATTAGTATGTGTATTTGTGTGTAAGTGAATTATAAGAGATTGCTTGTTCATTAAAGCAAGTCTCTGGTTCAGGCTCCATGCGTGGCACACACACACACACACACACACAGAAGAAGCAAAATTTTAGGCATTTTATCATGTGGAGAATAATGACAGAAGTCAAACAAGCTAATTCCTCCTAAACATCTTCTCCTGAAAGGTCTCTGTTTTACAGGTTTTTCTCCTTGCATCATTTCCTAACCCAGAGATTCTCCCTAAGTGCTAGGGTACTGGTGTTTTTCTTTTTTCATGACAGCTTCCAACACACTTCAAGTGGGGGTCTTTAAGGGGAATAAGAATCATTGGCTCACAGAGTCATCAAAACTCAGCTGTTGGTGTGTCAGGGAACATCAGACCATGTTGCAACTAAACATTGTGCTTCGCCCCAAGCACACATAAGAATAAACCATTAACTAATAAAAAAATCTGCTCCTTCAAAGATGGAAGAAATCCCAGGAGGAAGTCATTGGGAAGGTCTGGCTTACATACCTAAATTTTACTAATGCTCCTATGATTCAAATTTTCTTTGCTCTACAATTATGTGGATCAAAAAGTGTTAATTTATGCCTCCCTCAGATTTCTAACAGGATGTACCCTTTAAAATGGCCTCTATTTTAACGCCTAAGTCACCAGTTATTCTTTTATCATTTCAAATGACTAATATGGCAATTCACTTATTTCATTAAACACCTCTAGCACTTTCACATTCAACATGATACATAAACCCAGGAACAATATGCTACCTAGAATGATGCATGATTGGTGTTTCTACTGTCTGAGTATCTTTAACCACAGATTGAAAGGCTGGTTGTAAAGGCTAATTCATTAGTATACTACATTTATTATTTAAAATATAATAAACACGATTATATAGTCTATTGCATCATAAGGATTTACACTATACTAAAAAAAAAATCAATATTGCCCAAAGATTGCTAAAGAATTGGTGGAAATGGGAATGGGACAGAGTAATGAGGAGGAATTACAAAGCGTGCTGGTAGGTTCATATATGTAGGTACCCTGAAATATGGGTTTTGCAGATTGTATTTTTTGTAGGATGTGTTGCTAAGATTCAGGTGCACAGATTCAGGTACTCTGTATAGAGGGAAAAACATTTCAGAAGCATAAACCCTACTAGAAATGCCACATCAGTCAGTCAGGAAAACAAATCTTTTGCTCCTGGCGACAGACATGGGAAAAATCTTCCAAAGAAATAAACATATAGCTCTATACCCAAGTATAGTATTGAATCTTCACCATATATCCAATGCTGACGGTGATTCCATAACAAACCACCGTAAGAAGGTAAGATGCTACGGTTCTCACATTTGGGCTCCCCAATAACGTATTAACCAACTTGTACTTAATTATAGGGTCGTACAACCAACTCTGATTATACTTTCAAAGCCATGCTGCTCTTATCAATTCAAACATAAATGTAAATATTATTAAGCAGATATAAATTAACCTGGTACTTGGAAGAAGCTGAAAAACAGAGAAGACTTGAGGAGACAGCATATAAGCTAGCCTCTCCTACTAGTTTGTTTTCACTCCCCACCTCCCCCAAACACCTCCAATATATTTATTCCACTTCTTGGATGAAATTCCGCATTAGGGTTTCATGCCATTAAAGCTTAAAGTCCTAATGGGATGAGTGCTGGGATGCAGGTGTGGGGAGCAAGTAACACTGTTAGAAGGAGTGACAGATGACTTTCCTAGGGAAGTAAGAGCCCACAGGCACCCTTTTCAGGAAACGGGTTATTAAAAAATAAATTCTGCGAGAACCAAAATTTTAAAAAGAACAATGATTCTGAGGCCATTGCAGAGTCAGACCAGCATTTTACAGTGAGACGAAATAGTGGCTCTGCTTAAATAGATGACTTGCTCCTGTCAATTCAGACCAGTTTCCTCTTCCTGATTAAAGGCTCAGCTTGTGGAGTGAGACAAGTTGAGTTTCAAATTTGGGCTCTACCGCTTACAGGCTGTGTGACTTTTGGAAAGATCCTTAAACTCTCTGTGCCTCAACTTCTTCATTTCTAAAACAGGAAGAACAACACTACAAGCTTCATAGAAATCTTGTAAGTATTTTATTTGATACTCTATATAAAGTACTTATCACAGTACCTGGCACTTAGTAAGTACACAGTAAAGATTACTACATTACTGTCACGGTTTTGGTTGTTACTGCTTTTATATGGGAGCAAACAGTTGGCACAGATCTGTCTGTACAACCTCAAGGCCATGATGCTGTGAGACTACTAAGTGAGGAAAACTAGGAGCCTAAGCTGAGACAGCCACAGAGGAGGTGGGAAGAGAGGAAAAGGCAGAAAATCGATTATGAAGATCTAATGACTTTCTTGGAGACCAAAGGAGATGACAGTCAGAGGTGACACAGAGGCTCCAAGCCTCATTTCTGGGGAGAACAACGTCACCATGGACAAAACCACCAAGTCAAGAAGGAAAGCCCATTTTTCTCTCTCTGCTAGAGAGATCTAGCAGTCATTTACCCAATCAGCTTTATTAAAAAAAAAAAAAAAAAAAAAAAGGATCTAGAACTATGAGATCCAATTTGTTAGCCCCTAGCCACATACTACTACTTCGATAAAATTTAAATGAGATACAATTTAAAATTCAATTCCTTAGTCACACCAGCCACTTGTGACTAGTGTCTATCACATCAGAAATGTTCTGTATCTGCACTGTCTATCATCACAGAAAGTTCTATTGGACAGCACTGATCTAGCCCAAAAGTCAGCAAATTTTCTCTGTGAAAGGCAAGATAAATATTTTAGGCTTTGTGGCCCATTTGGTCACTGTTTCAACTTCTCAGCTCTGCCACGGCAGCATGAAAGCAGCCTTAGACAGTATGTAAATGAATGGACATGGCTGTGTTCCAATAAAACTATTTACAAAAACAGACGGTGGGACAGATTTTGCCCACGGGCTATAATTTACCAATCCCTGATCTAGAATCCTAAAGTTAGAGGCACAAAACCCAATTTTAAACCTCAAATGTCATTTACAAGCTATATGATCTTGAAAGGTTACTTAAACTCTCCTAGCTTCCGTTTCCTATTGTGTAAAATAATTCATATCTCATAAGGAAGCTGCAGAAACTAAAAAGAAATGATGTTCATGAACATGACTGGCTTTTCTAAGGGATGAGTTCGGCATCTCATGATTTCCAGAGTTAGGGCAGAAGCACATCTCCTCTCTAACCCTCTATTTCTGTCAGTGAGCACCAAGTCCATGGGTCAAGAATATTATGAAACAGCAAATATGCAGGCTCAAAATTCTTTTACCTGGGCCCTTTGAACCTGTGGACACACCCTCCCCAGCATTCATCCTGGAGCTCTTGAATTTCTGAAGAAAATTAATTGCAGCTTAAAAAGTCAGAAAGCTTTCCTACTCTGACTGCACAGGTTATTATACTTTTCTTGGATTGGCTCTGAGAAATCCTGGAGTTTCACCTTTCCCCACAGAGAGGCAGGAGCAGGTCTGGAGAACGCTACTGCAGCAGCGCCCTCATCCACAGACACAGAGGTCGGAGACAGCAAACGCCAGAACCCTCCTACTTTCTTCTTTCAGCTTGGCTAAGTCAAGGACAGGGCGCGGGCAAGGAGAGAAAGTGAAGTGGTTGCAACCTTTGGCTGCAGTCAAGGAATTCTGAGGGTGTTCACCTCCGCGTATTCGAGAACAGGGAGAGCTTCCCATTGCTCCTCGGCCACTGCCAAGTGCATTTCTCTGAGTTCACAGAGTCAGCCACACCTTTTATGGCCTGGATATGCCCGAAATTCATGCTGCCTGAGCAAACGTGGTCAATCTCCTCCATCTGCTTCCACGGTCTATCCAAGGCTGTTTTTATATCTTGCAAGAGCATTTACTCCAAATGATAGATAGCTTTGCTCAGTGCCTTTGTGCGTCTGTGTGCGCGTCTGTGCATGCGTGTGTGCGCATGTGTGACCCCCGGTCTCCTTCTGCTACTTCCCCCATGACTATCAAGGGTACCACCAACTTGCCAGTACTTTTTTCCCCTACTTGGTAGGTATCACCTTCTCCCCTCATTCTTTCTCAAGACATTCTTGCTCTTCAGACGTCCCTATCAACTTCTTCAAAATATGTTTCACCCACAAATCAGACTGGTTTGAACCAAGTCACAAATCCTGAAAGATTTTACATATCTCTATGATATTACATGTGGTAAATTCAGAGGAAAGAGAAATAAATCTGCCCACTCAACGCTGGTAAAGAGCCCAGGTTTTAACTTCAGACTCTAAACGGGAACATTTAACTAGCAACAAACGTCTCCTAATACTTATCGTTTCAGCTGTTGTAGCTGAACCATAAAATTGAATTATTTATTTTTCAAATACGAATGGATGGTTGTTTAATAAGTTCAGTATTATCTGGGCAATGACAGGGAAAATAAATGCTAAGGAGAGTGTGTTTCAAATATCTCATTGGCAGGTTTCTACAATCTTATTAAAACCTGGATGTCTGCCCTTAGCTCTAGACATCAGATCTAGTCAAATAAAACACTTTGCGACCAGTCCTCTAAGTGTACCTAATCTACAACGTTCAATGTAGTAATTTTAACCAGACTACAAAGCAAATTATTTAAGGAAAAACAAATATTCACAGCAAATTCTATATTCAAACTCTAAAAATCTTTTATGCTTAAATTATATAACTGTATTTACAATACTCTACTCATGTAATTCCAATCAGCCAGAAGTTATCCCTAAATTATCTGGATATTGTCAACAATGTGATTTTTGGCCTGAAATTTCCAAATCCTTGCATCAGTTTTCAAGTGTACCTTGTATGCAAGCATAATTTTACAGTCTAATTTTACCACCCGCCAAAAAAAGCCCTATACTTAGGTGTCTGCCTGCTTTATGATCAGAACTGCCTGTGAAAGAACACGGAGGAACTTATGTGCAAAATTTCCTAATCTGTATTTGACAGGTTTCAAAGGAAAATAGTAGCAATTAGTAACAATGTTCCAAAACACTCAACAAACTCATCTAAAAGTAATGAATGAGATTGCCATTTTTATTTTATTACATTTGTCTTTATTTCACCATGTCTATCCATCACCTTAGGGCACAGAGTTAGAGATGCACAGTTAAAAGCAAACGATCGTACCTTCATGAAAAATATGCCTTGATGATATGACAAATTTAAAACTGGGGACCAGAAAGATACAACTTAACATATACCAATGCCACATTATAAAAACAGGTAAATAAAAACAAAAACCTAGCAAGACAAAAATTAATGCAGGATTGCTCTTAACATTATCTCGACAGTTTTCTGCCATGCATTAGTTTAAAATGTTTAACCTTTAATCGTATGTGACTTGGAAAAATCTGTTGCATTTACCTACTTTGTAATAATGGGCACAAGTACCCTAAAAATAAGGTAGTCTTAAAAAATTCTGTGTCTGAGCACTTTACATCTAAAATGCATACATCTCTAATTGTCAGGTGATCTGTATTGATTACACTGGATTAGGTTTTGTGGCAAGAGTGTCTTTTCGGAGAAACTACATTTTCTGTACCAATATTAGAACATAAGATTTGATGGAGGATTTTTATCCTTAACAAGTTAAAAAAAAAAATCTTAGAGACAGATTTGTAAGGCAAAATAGTTTAACTTCAGGGACACATATCAGTGGTTTTTGAGGACAACAGAATAGAATATTTGAAATTAGAACTGAATAAAAAAATCTGAAACACAGAGCCTTGCTAACTATTTCCCAGACTCTTCTAACCAAGAAAGTACAGTGAAACCTCATTAAATCAGACAGAAGTGACTCAGAATTTGGACTAATTAAAGACAGAAGCTGGGACAAAGTTTCACTCCACCTAAATAATGCTTAAAATACTCATGAAGGAAAAATCTGTTTTCATGTCTTAGGTATGCTAATTTTAATTAACTGTTTTCTTTGCATAAGTATAATTCCTCTGTGTGCTTGTTCTCTACCTTAAGTTTAAGCTGTCATTTTTTCTGAACACAATAAAAATGCATTTTTAAAATAAACATAGATTTATTGTAGTATATCAGGCCGCCTCCTCCCTCCTGTCATTTTAATGACATTTTCCTGCATATTTACAATATTCAGTTGACCGCTGAGTATTTACCTTCTTTTGGATACTTCCCAGTTCCCACCCCCCCCAAAAAAAACAGATGCAAAATAGTAATAAAAAGTGATCATTACTTACGAACACAACTTGAGAAGGTAGGATCTGGCCCAAATCCTATTTTGCAGGTACATCTATAGCTGCCCATGGTATTCAAACACTCACCATTAGGGCACACACCCTGTAGTTGGCATTCATTAATATCTGCAGGAAAACAATTCTTTTAGAAAGAGAAGTCAAGCTCTATGGAACAGATTCTGGCTGTAAATTGCATTCCCTGTCTTTATCACTATAACACCTCTCAGTTATAGTAAGTAAGAGATGCAAGCAACTTTTAATGCAGCACCAGTTTAATCAAATCAAACATTTACTGAACATCTACAGTTTAGCAAATATTTACTATGCACCTACTATGTACCTGGTTCTATGCTAGATACTAGAGACTTACCAGTGAACAAAACTGACCAAAGATGCCAGCCTTCACAGAGCTTATATTTCAGTGTTAGTGTTTTTTAAGTATTATAGGGCATACAGGTAAGGCGAAGACTCTCGCCCTGGAGACACTTATAGTCTAGTTGTGCCTATAACTATGTAAAAATTAAAGCAGGGAAAATCGTTATCACAATCAGAAGAAAGGTCATAAACCTGAAGAAATTAAATTATGAAATTGCCTGTATAGACAAATAAGAGCTACTAAAGGAAGGTGGAGGTAAGGGAGACTGCAGCACGGAGAAGGAGGTAAGACTTCATCAGGTGTTGAATTGGGGGAGAAGCCAGATGGATGGGCAGGAAGGGGTGAATGATCTACATGGGTGGACATCAGAGCATGAGCGACAGAGACTGGAGAAGGAAAGGGATCAGGAAGGAAATCATGAGTCAAACCGTTGGCTGGAAAAGAAGTTTCAGGAAGGTGAATAGTTGGAAAAAGAGCTGGTTAAAGCCAGGCTAGGTTTGGATCCAATTTTATTGAAAACAGGGAAATATACGAAAGGTTTGTGAGCAGGAGGAAGATATAATCAAGGGCGGGCTCTAGGGAAACACATCTGGCCAGCACATGGCTTGGTGAGATGAGATTAAAAGTTTGATCACTGAAGGAATAAAGCTCGTATGAGACTGGTGACAAGCCAGGTTAGTGAGAATAATCAGGAAGAGAAGCAATGAAGTTTTGTTTTTTGTTTGTTTGTTTTTGAAGGAACAACTGACAGTGCATGGTGTTTGGTGTCTGACTGGCCAACACGGGCACTGGATTAGAAGAGGGTCAAAGATGCGCTTGAGGCTTCTAATCTGAGCAAAGAGGAAACGACACTATTGGTTTTGTAGAAAGTTCTGTGAAGGAAAAAGGCAGATGAAGAGATAAGTTTTCCACATGAAAGAATGCTCAACATCACTAATCATTAGAGAAATGCAAATCAAAACTACAATGAGGTATCACCTCACACCGGTCAGAATGGCCATCATCAAAAAATCTACAAACAATACATGCTGGAGAGGGTGTGGAGAAAAGGGAACCCTCTTGCACTGTGGGTGGGAATGTAAATTGATACAGCCACTATGGAGAACAGTATGGAGGTTCCTTAAAAAACTAAAAATAGAACTACCATACGACCCAGCAATCCCACTACTGGGCATATACCCTGAGAAAACCATAATTCAAAAACAGTCATGTACCACAATGTTCACTGCAGCTCTATTTACAATAGCCAGGACATGGAAGCAACCTAAGTGTCCATCGACAGATGAATGGATAAAGAAGATGTGGCACATATATACAATGGAATATTACTCAGCCATAAAAAGAAACGAAATTCAGTTATTTGTAGTGAGGTGGATGGACCTAGAGACTGTCATACAGAGTGAAGTAAGTCAGAAAGAGAAAAACAAATACCGTATGCTAACACACATATATGGAATCTAAAAAAAAAGAAAAATGGTTCTGAAGAACCTAGGTGCAGGACAGGAATAAAGACGCAGATGTAGAGAACGGACTTGAGGACATGGGGAGGGGGAAGGGTAAGCTGGGACGAAGTGAGAGAGTGGCATGGACATATATACACTACCAAATGTAAAATCGATAACTAGTGGGAAGCAGCCGCATAGCACAGGGAGATCAGCTTGGTGCTTTGTGACCACCTAGAGGGGTGGGATAGGGAGGGTGGAAGGGAGACGCAAGAGGGAGGAGATTTGGGGATATATGTATATGTATAGCTGATTCACTTTGTTATAAAGCAGAAACTAACACACCATTGTGGAGCAATTATACTCCAATAAAGAGGTTAAAAAAAAAAAAAAGAGGTAAGGTTTACACTAGAAGTTCATGCTGGGATACTCAAGTATTGTATAAATATCCAGCCACAGCAGCAGATTCAGGAATAAAGTGAAAGGAAAGCATCGCTGGAAACAGAGTCTCAAGGTCATCTGCATGTGGTGATTGCTATGGTCTCAACGTTTTGTGCCCCCCACCCCACCGCCAGATTCATATGTTGAAATCCTAACCCTCCCCAAAGGTGATGGTATTAGTAGGTGAGGCCCTTGCAGGGTGTTTCAGTCATGAGGGAAGAACCCTCCTGAATGGGATTACTGCCTTATAAAAGGGGCTCCAGAGAGATCCCTAGTCCCTTCCACCATTTGAGGACACAATGGAGACATCTGTAACCGGAAGAGGGGCCTCACCAGAAGGTGGCCATGCTGGTGCCTTGATCTGGGACTTACCCGCCTCCAGAACTCTGAGCAATAAATACCTGCTGTTTCTAAGCTTCCCAGTTGGTGGTATTTTGTTACAGCAGCCCCAATGGACTAAGTCAGTGGCCCAAGGGGAAATCAAAATGATTTGGAAGAGGAGAGACGAAAATGTGGCAATTTTTAAAAAAAGATTATAGAGTCATTTTCAAAGGTAATTAAAAATAAACAGAATGTGACAAGTTAAAAGTAAAAAAATATTAGTAGTCATCTATTTTATTCAGGGTGGCTTAAGAAGCTTAACAGTTAACAGACTTGGCTATTAGTGTTTCCATGTGAAATTATATTTACTTCTCTCAATCATTAATTCTAATAAAACTTCTATTAAGGATCCTAAAATGTTAATTTTCTACATTAAACTGAACGCCATGGTAGCAAAACATTACTAGCAGAATCGTCACATAAAAAGGCAAATGCAGCCTGCAATAAATCACTATTTGCTTATATTTCACATTCTACGTAGCCAAAGATATCTACATGGACATATTTTACCCGACACATGACAATATGACATTTTCAATGATATTCAAATGACAACCCATGTTTGTTGTGTAAATTCTACAGCATTCCAGCTTGCATGCAGCTGGAAATTGGTATAGCTAGATGACACCTGGACCAGCATATGGTCCAGCACCTGCCCATCTTACTTCTGATCAGAGTGTGTGCTGTATTATAACGCACATTTATGCACAGCATGTAATTGAAAATATCCCCCTATAACTCATTCTCTTTAAGAGAACCACCATGAAGGACCAGGAAGAGTGCCAAGTCCAGTTGGGGCTTACGTGGTACAAGCGAAGTCCCTATTGTATGTCCCCACTTAAACCTCAAATTTGGGTAACCAGCCAGTTGTGGTCAAAAAGGCTGGACCACTGTTTCCCCTCATGTTCCCACTAGGGTGTGATCATCAGCCTTCCTCTTTCTCTGAGGGGCTTTTACTCCTGTTCATTGACTGTACCATTACACCTTCCATGTTTGCCTCTTGGGACCCAGAATTTTCCCTTATCTGGAAGTTTCTATGACAGTACCATCCAGTCTCCCTGCTGGCTAACCTCCCTGCAGGTTAAGGTGGTGTTTGTCCCCCACAAAGCATAGATACCTGATACACAACCACTGCCTTTTGCTCTCTTCCAATGTCCCCTCTTTGACTCTCAACATTGCCCACCACTTCGACCATGATGCCATGGGAATGGAGGACAGAAATTAAAGCTTAAACAAAAACACTATGGCTACAGAAAGGAAGAAGTAGAGTGAAGAAGAGGAATCATATAAAATTTTCCCTTCCCTTTTCCTACCATCTCTATTCTAATCAGCTTGTGCCACTAGCAATACCACTTCCCCTAATTTTGGCTCCAGAAACCCAGAAGCATGGATACACTCTCACAGCTTCCAGAAAAACTCCCATTTCCCTCAACCACCTCAATTTATTTTTATCATATTCTAGAAAATACCATAAATTAGAGATTAATTAAATTTCCAAGATTTTTTCTTTTTACAGTTACATCCAGCTAAGTATGTCAATCTTAAATGTACAACTATATGAGGTTTTTGCATATACATACATGTATACATACAAGTACATATGTGTATACACGTGTGTGAGCACATACTGTATAACCACCACCCAGATCATGACTTAGAACATTCCCAGTGCCTCAGAAGGCACTTCATGTCCCTTCCCAGTCAACCTCTTTGCCCCCACAGGTAACTACTATTCTGATTCCCATCATTGTTGATTAGTCTTAGCTGTTCTTAAGCTTCATATAAAGGGAATCATATTGTATATATTCTTTTGTCTGACTTTGTTATGCCTAAGAGATTCATCAATGTTGTTGCATACAGTTCATTTTTCATTGCTCTGTTACATTTTATTGTGTAAGTACAAAGTTAATTTATCTGTTCTACTGTTGAGAGACATTTGGGGGGTTATTTCCAACCATGCACCTGTGAACATTCTTATATGTATGTCTTTCGGTAGGCCTAGGCACTCATTTCTCTTGCGTATATATCTAGGAGTAAAATTTCTGGGTCACTAAATAAGGCTCATGTTTACTTCAATAAATATTGTCAAACAGTTGTCCAAAGTGCTTATGTCAATTTCCATTTCCAGTACCAACTGCTCCACATCCTCAACAAATTACCGTTGGTCTTTTTCATTTTAGTCATTGAGCGGGAGTGTAGTGTTATCTCATTGTAGTTTTGACCTGTATTTCCTTTTCGTATATTTAGTAGCCATTTAGATCTAAAAGCAATCTCTCCTACAATGTAAATCCCTATAGGGACGTTGTAGGTCAGTAAGATTGCTTCCCTCTTAGTTGATTCTCAAAGTGGGGTATGCTTAGCTATGGGACACTTTGGGTTGTTCCAAGGACTGGGGAACACTCACTGGGTGGACACTAGGGAAATGAACAAAGTGTGGTTAGTCCCCCTTGACAAAGAAAATTGTCAATAATGCCCTCACTGAAAAACTCACACACAGGGGATGAAAACATGAGTTTATAAGTACAGAAAGGACCATCTTGAAGTAAAGTTGTCTGAGGAATGATGGAGTGGAGGTGAGTGCTTGCTCCATGAGAGGACTTGAAGGGCTGCATTCACTCAACTCAGCCTCTATACTGTCTACATCTGGATGGTCTCCTGCTGTCGCTGAGACTGTGCTTTGGCCTGAGCAAGAAGCAAAACAGACTAGGTTCCCCAGATTGCTGAGTTCGGGGCTGTGTGTGGTTTGTGATCTGCAGACTAGAGTCCTAGCATCACCATGTCTGAGCAGGGCGCTAAGGTAATTCATCAGACTTAACTGTGACCTGCGGACCTGTCCCTGGAGACTGGGCACCCTACACACCTCTTTTAAGCAAGGCAGTTCCTTTACATCTGCTTCAAAAACTGAACTTCTAAGATGGCATTTGTAAAGAAAATTTGAAAATCACTGACATTATTTCTGTGAAAAATCATATTCCAGGTTTCAACAACTCACTCACAAATAAAACTTTAAAAAGCATTCCATTCATAAATTGTTCATTCCTAATAGGCCAAATTTGAAGTCTAAAAATTGGATAGGAATTCTCTTATTTTTTGCCACTTCATTCTTCCATCCCCTGCTTCGTTCCTGAGAGGACTGTGGGTGGCTAGATAGTTTACATCCTTTGTGTTTAAAAAAAAGGCAAAAAACTTATGCCCCGTGTTTTTAAATTTAGAACCCCAGAAATTAATATGAAACATGAGCAATTATCTAAATGACTTTCTGAGGTAGTCAGGCTCTTTAAGACCTTTATAAATAAACTGAAGGAAATTAAAGATTCACAAATGCATTAAGAACAAAACATGGGGTGACTGAAAGTGTGCTCTTTGGATATGAGAAGTTTAAGGATTATGCTGAGAGAAGGCGTTATCGGGCCAAAGTTTAACAATTATATGAAACATGATCAGCTAATTATGAATTATAATTCTATTTAGGCTTCAATTCCTCAGGCTATTTTCTTATTTAAAATTAAATAAAACTTCTAGCTTGATTATAATTTTTTATAAATTACTTATATTTGACAAAAATAATTGTGTTTCAGGAGTCTCATATTTTACAGGATCAGCCCATCTCCTTTAATGTGTTCTGATTAAACTGAAAGTATTGTAGTACTTAGTTTAAAAAAACAAACCAATGGTAAACAAACGAATTTGTTCACTGTTTTCCCTCTGCAGACCACTAAATTTCTCTGGACAATTGTGGAATTCTATCCTTTGAAAGAATGGTGTAACCACTTGCATAGAACACAGCTTACTGAGTTCAAGAACAAGGTCAAGATGAATGGCGGAAGGAGCTGACTCAGAACCAGTCACCGCCCCACCCCCACCCCCACCCCGCCCCACCCCGTATCTCCATCTGAGCTGCTGGGCTGGGGAGTCTAGAAGTTTGCCGAAGAAAAAGGGAAGGGAGAAACTCATACATCCCAGTGTATACCTTTGGAGCAGGCAAAATCTAGGGTGGAGGGACAGGGAGGCTACAGCTTATATGAAGATTTACACACTTCTCCATTCACTAAGAACATTTATAGAGTGTCTCTGCCCAGTACAGCCTACCATGAACCTCTGGCCATTTATCACGTTCAATAATACAAAACTGCTCTTCTTATAAATCTAAAATGGTTGAATATTGCCAGTGTCATATGGTTCAACCTAATACAAAAGAAACAGAAGGCTGGGGCATCTATTACCCAGATAGTATAAAAATACAGAGTACCTAGAAACAAATGACAACGGAGACACGACGACCCAAAACCTATGGGACGCAGCAAAAGCAGTGCTAAGAGGGAAGTTTATAGCAATACAAGCCTACCTCAAGAAACAGGAAACATCTCGAATAAACAACCTAACCTTGCACCTAAAGCAATTAGAGAAAGAAGAACAAAAAAAACCCCAAAGCCAGCAGAAGGAAAGAAATTATAAAGATCAGGTCAGAAATAAATGTAAAAGAAATGAAGGAAACAATAGCAAAAATCAATGAAACTAAAAGCTGGTTCTTTGAAAAGATAAACAAAATTGATAAACCATTAGCCAGACTCATCAAGAAAAAAAGGGAGAAGACCCAGATCAATAGAATTAGAAATGAAAAAGGAGAAGTAACCACTGACACTGCAGAAATACAAAAGATCATGAGAGATTACTACAAGCAACTCTATGCCAATAAAATGGACAACCTGGAAGAAATGGACAGATTCTTAGAAATGCACAAACTGCCGAGACTGAACCAGGAAGAAATAGAAAATATGAACAGACCAATCACAAGCACTGAAATTGAAACTGTGATTAAAAACCTTCCAACAAACAAAAGCCCAGGACCAGATGGCTTCACAGGTGAATTCTATCAAACATTTAGAGAAGAGCTAACACCTATCCTTCTCAAACTCTTCCAAAATATTGCAGAGGGAGGAACACTCCCAAACTCATTCTACGAGGCCACCATCACCCTGATACCAAAACCAGACAAAGATGTCACAAAGAAAGAAAACTACAGGCCAATATCACTGATGAACATAGATGCAAAAATCCTCAACAAAATACTAGCAAACAGAATCCAACAGCACATTAAAAGGATCATACACCATGATCAAGTGGGGTTTATCCCAGGAATGCAAGGATTCTTCAATATACGCAAATCAATCAATGTGATACACCATATTAACAAATTGAAGGAGAAAAACCATATGATCATCTCAATAGATGCAGAGAAAGCTTTCGACAAAATTCAACACCCATTTATGATAAAAGCCCTGCAGAAAAGTAGGCATAGAGGGAACTTTCCTCAACATAATAAAGGCCATATATGACAAACCCACAGCCAACATTGTCCTCAATGGTGAAAAACTGAAACCATTTCCACTAAGATCAGGAACAAGACAAGGTTGCCCACTCTCACCACTATTATTCAACATAGTTCTGGAAGTCCTAGCCACAGCAATCAGAGAAGACAAAGAAATAAAAGGAATCCAAATCGGAAAAGAAGAAGTAAAGCTGTCACTATTTGCAGATGACATGATACTATACATAGAGAATCCTAAAGATGCTACCAGAAAACTCCTAGAGCTAATCAATGAATTTGGTGAAGTAGCAGGATACAAAATTAATGCACAGAAATCTCTTGCATTTCTATACACTAATGACGAAAAATCTGAAAGTGAAATTAAGAAAACACTCCCATTTACCATTGCAACAAAAAGAATAAAATATCTAGGAATAAACCTACCTAAGGAGACAAAAGACCTGTATGCAGAAAATTATAAGACACTGATGAAAGAAATTAAAGATGATACAAATAGATGGAGAGATATACCATGTTCCTGGATTGGAAGAATCAACATTGTGAAAATGACTCTACTTCCCAAAGCAATCTACAGATTCAATGCAATCCCTATCAAACTACCACTGGCATTTTTCACAGAACTAGAACAAAAAATTTCACAATTTGTATGGAAACACAAAAGACCCCGAATAGCCAAAGCCATCTTGAGAACGAAAAATGGAGCTGGGGGAATCAGGCTCCCTGACTTCAGACTATATTACAAAACTTCAGTAATCAAGACAGTTTGGTACTGGCACAAAAACAGAAATATAGATCAATGGAACAGGATAGAAAGCCCAGAGATAAACCCACACACATATGGTCAACTTATCTTTGATAAAGGAGGCAAGCATATACAGTGGAGAAAAGACAGCCTCTTCAATAAGTGGTGCTGGGAAAATTGGACAGGAACATGTAAAAGTATGAAATTAGAACACTCCCTGACACCATGCTCAAAAATAAACTCAAAATGGATTAAAGACCTAAGTGTAAGGGCAGACACTATCAAACTCTTAGAGGAAAACATAGGCAGAACACTCTATGACATACATCACAGCAAGATTCTTTTTGACCCAGCTCCCAGAGAAATGGAAATAAGAACACAAATAAACAAATGGGACCTAATGAAACTGAAAAGCTTTTGCACAGCAAAGGAAACCATAAACAAGACCAAAAGACAACCCTCAGAATGGGAGAAAATATTTGCAAATGAAGCAACTGACAAAGGATTAATCTCCAAGATTTACAAGCAGCTCATGCAGCTCAATAACAAAAAAACGAACAACCCAATCCAAAAATGGGCAGAAGATCTAAATAGACATTTCTCCAAAGAAGATATACAGATGGCCTACAGACACATGAAAGAATGCTCAACATCATTAATCATTAGAGAAATGCAAATCAAAACTACAATGAGATATCATCTCACACCGGTCAGAATGGCCATCATCAAAAAATCTAGAAACAATAAATGCTGGAGAGGGTGTGGAGGAAAGGGAACACTCTTGCACTGTTGGTGGGAATGTAAATTGATACAGCCACTATGGAGAACAGTATGGAGGTTCCTTAAAAAACTACAAATAGAACTACCATATGACCCAGCAATCCCACTACTGGGCATATACCCTGAGAAAACCATAGGTCAAAAAGAGTCATGTACCAAAATGTTCATTGCAGCTCTATTTACAATAGCCAGGACATGGAAGCAACCTAAATGTCCATCGACAGATGAATGGATGAAGAAGATGTGGCACATATATACAATGGAATATTACTCAGCCATAAAAAGAAATGAAATGGAGGTATTTGTAATGAGGTGGATGGAGTTAGAGTCTGTCATACAGAGTGAAGTAAGTCAGAAAGAGAAAAACAAATACAGTATGCTAACACATATATATGGAATCTAAGGGAAAAAAAAAAAAAAAAAAGGCCATGAAGAACCTAGTGGCAAGACGGGAATAAAGACACAGACCTACTAGAGAATGGACTTGAGGATATGGGGAGGGGGTGGGGTGAGATGTGACAGGGTAAGAGAGTGTCATGGACATATATACACTACCAAATGTAAAATAGATAGCTAGTGGGAAGCAGCCGCACAGCACAGGGAGATCAGCTCGGTGCTTTGTGACCACCTAGGGGGTGGGATGGGGAGGGTGGGAGGGAGGGAGAAGCAAGAGGGAAGAGAAATGGGAACATATTGTATATGTATAACTGATTCACTTTGTTATAAAGCAGAAGCTAACACACTATTGTAAGGCAATTATACTTCAATAAAGATGTTTAAAAAAAAAAATACAGAGTAGTTGGGAAATATGCATAACAAGAGACTCCTTACACAACCTAATGTAACACAGCCTTAGCATTTCAGCACCAGAGAATGATAACAACGATCTAGTACTATGAGGCAAGGATCCTCATCACCTTTCTTTGTATTTGTACAGCACACCTTCTCTCATTGGAACTTTGTAACAATTTTGGATAGTGAGAAACACAACAGTTATTCGCAGTTTTATAGAGATAACTTTGTCCAAGCTCTTATTTTTTAAAAGGGTTAAGGGAGAATGGGGAAATCTAATGGGAGAAATCTCTCATTAAGACCTAGTTTGGTAACTAGGATCCTAAATTATGTCACCTAGAGCAAGTCATTTGTTTTCTCTTGATCTCACTTTCCTCTCCTGCAACGCAGATAATCCCCAAGGTTGCTTCTAGCTTAAATACCCTGACTTCAAAACAATCTGCAAGTTGCCAGAGTTGAAAATGGCAAGGAATAAATAATGACATTTACTGCATAATATATATCATGACTAGCATAAGTACCCTGTGGGAAAGTAAACACACTTTTATGTATCTATGCTCCTTCAGGAAAGTACGTATGTTTAACAAAGTGAGTACTAATTTACTGCCTTTTTAGTAACACAAGTTTATACAGGAAATGAGGCATGTCCAGTAACCAACAGGAGTTAGGTACAAGGTGAGAACAGTACATGCAGATCTTTATACTGTGTGAAAATATGAAGTGTTTTGGAGATTCTGCTGTGTCTATTCAGTTTTTGCTGATGGACAGAAATTCCATCACACAATTCAGCAATTTGACTTCCAGTTGAAAGCGGGGAAAAAAAAAACCACCTCTGAGGTAAGTACTTTTCCTAGCCAGACAGACCATTTGTCTGTTTAACAGGGATCACTTAATTTAGATAAAGGAGGAGTTCACTCTCTAAGAGGACATATGTATTTCTTAAACTCCCCCACCCCGGGAAGCAGCTTCACACTGGGTACACACACCCCTGAAGGCAAGTGACACAGGGGGACACACATGCTTGGATACTTTTTTTTTTTTTTTTGGCTGCGTTGGGTCTTTGTTGCTGCGCATGGGCTTTCTTTAGTTGCTTCGAGCGGGGGCTACTCTTCAATGCGGTGAGCGGGCTTCTCACTGCAGTGGCTTCTCTTGTTGCGGAGCATGGGCTCTAGGCGTGCAGGCTTCAGTAGTTGTGGCACACAGGCTCAGTAGTTGTAGCTCGCGGGCTCTAGAGCGCAGGCTCAGTAGTTGTGGTGCACGGGCTTAGTTGCTCCACGGCATGTGGGATCTTCCCGGACCAGGGCTCAAACCCGTGTCCCCTGCATTGGCAGGAGGATTCTTAACCACTGCGCCACCAGGGAAGCCCATGCTGGGATACTTTTATTTAAGGGAATCAATTCCTAGATCTTGAGCCTTCATGTGTTTCCTTCTCTAAAAGTGCTCTAACAACACACTTGCCAATCTCCTTTTCCCTCTCTCCTTTACTCAGTGTCTGCTTTCTCTTCAAGGCACCCTCTTGCCCATCTGGAATCTCCCTAGGTGCACTGCCCTACAATGTGAAATTATCAAAGGCACCAAACGAATGAACAATTCACAAATATACCCCTCCTGAGGGACAGTCACAGGAAAAGGGGTAAGTCTGACTTATTTCATAAGAAGGTCTGGTTTTGCCAATTAGGTTAGACGGCAGACATCATTCATAGACTAAATGAGCCTATGCTGCTGCTCCAAGGTTTTGATGAAAATATGTTGAAAGCCCATATTTAATAAAACATGCCGGAAATGAATCTACTATACCCATTTAATTTTTGATTAAAAAAATGCAGATATCGGCTTAAAAATGTGTGAACACCTAAGTTTTTCAAAATTATTTTAGGAGATAAGGCAACAAAAAAATGTTAGATCAACATTCAAGAGCAATTTTACCCAAGGTATTTTATATAAAACACAAACTTTGTGAGACTTCTGCTAAAAGAAGAGTTCTGTGGCCGAATATGATTGAGAAACGCTACATATTCTATATACATTTGCACATGAAAGACCCCCTGAGAAGTTCTTTGGCGAGGACTCTTGGTTTTCTCTGTTTAACTTGGTATTCTCCACACTTCTGGCCATGGAATCTTTTTTCACACACCACCTATTAACATCGAGCTGACCTAGTGGTCTGTGGAGCACATTTTGTGAAATGTTGCTCTCTTGGGTCAGCCCCAGGAACTATCATATGGGTCTCTTTGTGATTGTATTTGTTTCAACCTAGGCCCTACTGCAGCCGTAGCCTCCCCTCATGACCTGTAACTGTCCCACATTTATAAAATAATCATCTAGCATGGGGTGGATTCAATCACTGAACTCACTCAAAGGAAGCAAACCACCGTGGGAACAACTCCCTGCCTTCCAATCCTTCTGTCTGCAGGGTAACATGATAGAAGAATTATCAGAGCCCAGAGAACAGCCTGTATTTATTTCTCAATACATGTGTGCTACACATGGAAGATGCACATCTCTGCCGGTCTTGGATTTCCGACTATAATCTATAGACAGTACATTAATTTCTCCTTGAAACATTCATAATAACATATCTATTACGGGCTTTCTCCATGACTCGTGATACAACAGGCATCTTCCCATTGATTTTATAGCCCCAGAGACTAAGGTCAAAGAGCTATTGGAAAATACAATGTGCTAATGACTCACTTCACCACTGTCTTTCCTGAAGAAAAGTGAATAAAATAAGCAGACATTTCCTTTTTGAATCCTATCCCAGTGATAGGAGCATAGTAAGAGGACATACCAGAAAATGATTTTACAATGGATGGGAACGGGTCCCAAACTGATTTTCAATGCTAAAATGATACTCAGGTCCAAATCAAAACTTTAAATTCTTACCCAAAATATTGTGCCTATTTAGACTACAAAGAGAAGCAGGAGTTCCAAGAGGATGCCTAGGACAGTAAAGTAACACCTTCAAATCAGTAAAACATATCAATTGCCTCTTGGTCATTGAGACTGCAAAACATGATTCAGCATCACATTAAGTACCCCTCCCCCCCAGTTTCTGGGATTAAATGACTAAACACAGCAGAGCGCTGTGATGAATCTGATAGGTAAATAAAAAGAATTTTAAACATTTTAAGCACTTTGAATAATTTAATTATCAAGTCTGGTTGACTCCAGTCTTAGTTCACGCCTACTGATTTTCTACTATGATTTCCCAAATATGTAGCGATAACAGTGGATTCTAAGTTTCATTTTCATACCCACATTAGTCTCCTATACATATTGCTTATTTCCTCCTGGAAAGAAATAAATATCAGAGCAATAAATTCCCTTTTGTTAATGGAACTGAAGGGAACTTTAGAGAAAACACTAACTGTAGCGAATGTTGCATAAACTAAGAGGTCACAGAAGAACATGCTGAAGGAAGGGAAAAGTCACTGAAAAGCTTTTAAATGAAAACATCAATGGATATTATCACGTCACTAGTCACAGTTCTGAATATTAAAGAAATGGTATTGGCCACATGCTGCTAAGTGAAAGAAGACAGACACGAAACACTTACTGGATAATTTGAAAGATCCTAAAAAGACAACTCATCTATGCTTATAATAGTCGAGACAGTGATTACTTCTGGAAAAGAGGGAGAAAGTAAAAATTGAGAAGGGACAGAGGGAGGATTCTGGGGTGCAGGGGATCTTCTATTTCTTGACTTGAGTGATAAGTACACAGTTACGTTCACTTCGTGATATTCACTGAGCTAATTCCCTGTGATTTGTGCATTGTTCTATATATAGGTTACACTACTAATAAAAATTTAAATAGATAATAAACTACATAATTTCTAATATTATCAGACTTTTTTCACCAACGCTTTTTCAACATGGCCTCATAAGTTTAGACGTAAAGTGACCTCCCAGTAATACAAATAAAGATCTTCAAGGTGTTACAGACTGATTTCTAAAATCGCCCCAATTCTCTACCTCTTTTTGTATCCATGACCTTGTCTATGTGACTTTGTAACTTCTCCCACTAGCAAGTAGAGTCTATTTTCCCACTCCTTGAATGCAGGCTGGCCTGTGACTTCCTTCAGCCACCAGTTACAGCTGAAGTGACAGTGTGTCAACCCCAAGCCTAGGCCTGAAAAGCTTTAGATAAGACACCTTGTGGAAGATTGCTGAGCCATCCCTGCTGAAGCCATCCTGGACCATCCAGCCCCAGGCAGCCATCAGCGGATCACAGACCCAAGGCTGAGGCTGGCTGACATCACCCATACCCGGCCTGGGTCAGCAGAACTGTCCAGCTGCCCCCAGAAGTGTGAGAAACACATGACTGTTTTAGTAAAGTAACTGTTAACTTACAGGGGAAGGGAGAAGAGGTGATACAGAAGGGGAGTGCCTCAGGAGGAGTGCCCAAAAGGAATGCAAGCTTAAACAAACAGCCTCTAGAGGCCTCAACGTTCTGCTTGCTAAGGACTTCAGGATAAAACTAAGGTACAATGGCTTGCTAATAACAAGAGAGAAAAACACTTATTTCACCTGCAAAGCAGACACATTGAAAACAGGAAAACTTGCTGTGAAAGTAGACAATGAAGTGTGGAGAACTCTGATTTCTAAACCAAGTTACTGAAAGCACCTAACAGGATAGTCTGATCTAAAGAGTAAAAGAACCAGAGAGCATCTAATATCCCCCCCAGTGCTGCTGCTTTAAGCCATGGTTTCCCCACCTGTAACAAGCAGATGCAGTCGTTGTCAGGAATTAATGACATAAAAAGCATGGTAAGAAGTACTACAAACTACTACGTAAATGTTAGTAGCACAGAGTGGGGAGAGGGAGGCCAGGCATCAGAGGTAGATGCTAGCACTCTCCAGGTATGCTATCTTCCACTACTTAATTTCTTTGAGCCTCAGGGCTCAGTTTCACTACAAGTTTAAAAAAACATAACACTACCTCACAGGGTTACTGTGAGAATTATGACACAGCTGAAGCACCCAACCCAATGGCTCCACTAAATAGTCATTCAATAAACACTAGCAAAATACATAAACAGGTAGATAAAAAGATGTGTAGGCGATAATGACCAAAAAGGAAATTTATTGTATTAGAAAAGAGAAAGTTATCAAGTTTCTTATGCAAGTATTACCATAAGGAGAGAAGTAGCACATAAATAAAATCAAGGGTAATTAGAGCAGCAGGTGGCCTAGCTAGTTCCACCTCAGGAGAAAGTCTGGAGAAAAGTTGGGTGAGAACCTAAGAATACTAGAGGAAGCAGTTGGGGTGGGTACAAAAGGGTTAAAGTGGGCTTGAGTGCTGGAGAACTTAGCAAACTTAGACCTTTTATGGCACTTGCCGTGTCAGGATCACTGTCACTAAAAACATAGTTATGTCTACAGATCATCACCGTCTCCCTTGTTCCTTGTTCCCATCACTGCAATAAGACCCAGAACAAGGTGAGTGGGCCTTGAAAGAGATCGGGAGACAGGGAGGAAGGGAGGATGGGAAAGAGAGAAAAAGGGAGGGAGAGTCCAGAGCACTCACTACAGTCATCCCTTGATATCCCTGAGGGATTGGCTCCAGGACCCCCTCTCCTCATGCAGATCCCCAAATCTGTGGACGCTCAAGTCCTTTGCGTCAAACGGCATAATACAGCCAGCCCTCCATATCTGCAGATGCAGAACCCACGAATGTGAAGGGCTGATTGTACTAATTTGAAGACATTTATATTAGCTCCATGACAATTTGGTCACAACCCAAAATCTTTGAAGCAAACCAAAAATGTCAATGGAGGAAAAAACAAAATTAACAAAATTAATTAACAAACTATATCAACTTCCCATGTATTTAAAATAAAACGTTGGGGCTTCCCTGGTGGCGCAGTGGTTGAGAGTCTGCCTGCCAATGCAGGGGACACGGGTTCGAGCCCTGGTCTGGGAAGATCCCACATGCTGCGGAGCTACTAGGCCCGTGAGCCACAACTGCTGAGCCTGCGCGTCTGGAGCCTGTGCTCTGCAACGAGAGGCCGTGATAGTGAGAGGCCCGC
The DNA here is from genome assembly GCF_949987535.1 of Balaenoptera acutorostrata. Lineage (NCBI taxonomy): Eukaryota > Metazoa > Chordata > Mammalia > Artiodactyla > Balaenopteridae > Balaenoptera > Balaenoptera acutorostrata. The sequence goes on from NC_080075.1 coordinate 67,402,470, forward strand.
GCACCGCGATGAAGAGTGGCCCCCGCTTGCCGCAACTGGAGAAAGCCCTCGCACAGAAACGAAGACCCAACACAGCCAAAAAATAAATAAATAAAATAAAATAAAATAAAATAAAACCTTGAAAGAAGCTTACACTCACTAGCCTTAGGCACTGTACGAGACAAACTTCAAATTCAGCCTGCCTCAACCCCCAAAATACCTCAACAGACTCACCCACCTCCACTGGTGCATGTTCTCCCATGCCCGTGTCTTAGTTCCTTTCAGCCCTAGTAACTACCCTACCCCATATATCACCGTCTTGCCCAAATTACAATTATTGGAAAGTAAAATTATTTTTCTACATACAAAACTCAGACAAAATTATTAAAACCAACAGGAGTTAGTTCCAAGATTGTTAAAAAAAAAAAAAAAACAATCTTGCTCATAGCCATATTCAATATAAAATACCTGGGGAAAGCCTAAATGAAATGTGAAGAGCCTATGTGAAGAAAAACATACTACTTAACTGCCTTTTTTGTGTTTTCAAATTTGTAAAGAAAAGGAAATAAGGAAGGAGAGGAGGGACACAGTCAGTGGGCTCTCTAAGCCTAGTGGGAAGGGAAATCGTACACTCTCTCTGAAGCCTAATGTGCACAGGATGAATCAAAGCTTGGGAACCAATAATGTCTCTTCTATACGTAATCATAGCTTCACATGAAGGTTTATGTTCAAGTACACCCCTGACAGCATTATATATATATAAAGGAAAAAAAGAAACTAATCTGAAAATCCAACTTTAGGGGAATGGTTAAATGAATTATCCTATATCCATTAACTGGGATTCTATGTCAGCATTAAAATAAGTTTTAGAAGGTTATTTAATAATATCAGAAAGTGTTCATTATGTATTAAGTAAAAACACAGTTTTCACAACTATCCATGAAATATAATCTCAAATTTATATATATGTATATATACACATATATATATGATTGGAAGAAAATATAACAAAATACATTTATTTGGTAATTTTTATTTTCTATACATTTCTCTAGTTCCTAAATATTAAACAATAGGTGTGAATTATTTTTATAAACAGGAAAGAAAGTGCTTTTTTTTTTTTTTTCAAGGAATATGTTTTTAAATGCCATCTGTGATTTTCGAACTCAATGGGAACTGTCCTCTGAAACTGCATAGTGTTTGGTTCATTTCTTACAGCACTAACTACATGCTGCCTTGATGTTTTAATCATATGTGAGAACAGTGATTTTTGTAAGGGTAGGAATTGAGTTTTATTAATATATTTCTCAGTGTGCCCCCACTTAAATCGTCATTAAATATCCATAAAACAAATGAGTGAATGTATGGCAGATGGTGAATAAATTTATGTTGATGGGCTGCTTAATCACAATGGTTAAAAAGACTATCTGTGGGTAACAATTATATAATTTGAAGTTTTCTGAAAAGCTTTTCTGTATTCTCAAGGAAAAGCAATTTATTATATTGATACATATATATATGTTAAAAACCACATTCTGATACTGATTTCTTAAAAAAAAACCTCAATCCTGATATGGATACTTTTTTTTTTTTTTAAAGTAACACAGTAAGTTCATGCTTTGGCATTCACCCCAGTTCCTAACATAAAGCAATTACAGATAAAATATCAAGGTCAAAAAACAAGGTCAACATCCCAGTAAACCTGAAATGGTATAGAAATACATGGTAGCTGGTGGTCACTGAAGCTCTGGGTCTGCTGTCTAGAAAGCAGCAGGGGAAGCCAGGAGTTTAACACATTATGGACCAGGGGATTTTTGCAGAAACAAATGCCTGTTGCTGTAATACGGCTCCAGTCAAAAATGGGTTTAACAACTGAGGATAACAAACTAAACCTATTTATGCAAAAACACTCCTCCCTCAGCAACTAAAATCCAGCTAAACTTTTCAGTTTGCTTAAAAAGTTAAATAAATACATTTTAAAAAATGAAAAAAGAACAGGTTAGCTATGAAAAACAATGAGAAATTTTGGAACTGATAAATAATCTTAGAATTAAAAGTGTAACAGATGGAATAGAATCTAGATAAGCATAGTAAAGCAGCAATTAGAAAATTGGAAGACAGAACTGAGGTATTCATGCATAAGGTAGCAAAAAGGACAAGAGGATAAAAGCACAAAAGACGTATTATAAGAGACACGAAAACCAGAGGCTCCAACACTTGTCTAAAAGGAGTTTCAGCTGAAAAGCACGGTGGAGAAGCAATATTTTACGAGATAACAGCGGATCATTTTTCAAATTTGAGGAAAGACCTGAGTCTTTTTTCAAATTTGAGGAAAGACCTGAGTCTTCAGATTTTACCACACATCGTGGTAAAACTACAGAACATAAAGAATTCAGAGATGATCTCCAAAGAGAGAAACATTATCTACAAAGGAAGAAAGTATCAAAAAGAGGTCAGAGGGGGCTTCCCTGGTGGCGCAGTGGTTGAGGGTCTGCCTGCCGGTGCGGGGGACACGGGTTCGAGCCCTGGCCTGGGAAGATCCCACATGCCGCGGAGCAACTAAGCCCGTGAGCCACAACTGCTGAGCCTGCGCGTCTGGAGCTTGTGCTCCGCAACGGGAGAGGCCGCGACAATGAGAGGCCCGCGTACCGCGATGAGGAGTGGCCCCCGCTTGCCGCAGCTGGAGAAGGCCCTCGCACGGAGACGAAGACCCAACACAGCCAAAAATAAATAAATAAATTAATTAATTAAAAAAAAAAAAAAAAAGAGGTCAGAAAGACACTGGTATAATGTAGGTCAAAAGTATTGTTGGAAAATAACTGTTATCCTAGAATTGTACACTTGACTAGTCTCGTTACAGAATGAGCTCAAAATAAAGATATTCTCAGACATGTAAAGTATATACTTCTCAGAGGTCCTCATTTAAAGAACTGTTAAGTTCTTTAATCACTGTTCTTTAATCATCTCATTTAATCACTGTTAATGTGATCTCAAAATATAAATTAGCAAATAAAAATACAGGATACCCAGTTAAATTTGAATTTGAGATAAACTAATACTTTTAAAATACATGTCCCAAATTATTTGCTGTTTATCTGAAATTCAGATTTAACTGGGCGTCCTACATTTTACCTGGCAATCCTACCACGAAAGAAAACATGAACCCACAAAGCAAGCAGAGGACACAAGAAACAATGCTGAGTGCAAAAACTGATACAGTGTCAGTAAATTCATTTAACTATTAACTGTATGAAAAAGACTATTTCCATTAACTATACCTTTGAAAATAATTCTAAAATGATAACTCTTCTCTAAGCCACAAATCCATTTTCTTTTAAATGTGCAAGAAGTTGTCATAATGGCCTTTGGACATTTCTACGTTAAAAGAAGTGTAAATCTAACAGCTGTTTTCCCAGCATGTATCACAAAGCCCGTTATATTACAAATGACACATGCAGTTAATCATAAGAAACATAAGAAACTTGTCTTAAAATTAGGCATCACTTCATCTCACCCTACCTGTCTGTTTTAACCCAACACTATGCCATAGGCCACATTCTTTTCTCCAGCCAAGTCAGTTTTCCTTAGGGTCTCTCCTGTACTTTCTAGTCCCCTCAAAGCACTCAAAGACCAGTCTTCCTCTATGTGTTCACCATACTCCATTCACAAGTAATTTTTTGATGATCATTAAGACGTCTGAAATGTAAGCTACCGTCCAGACAAGCTCTTCATAACCAAGAAGGTCCATGTACAGCTTCCTTATGTGGATTATTAACCAAGATTGGTGAGTTTCATTTAATGACAGAGATATGCCCCTGAAAAAAAAAGTGCATTATCTTTTCTATGGTCTGAATACAATTCAGCTTTAGATGCACTTCGGGGTACTTTCTATCAAAAAGGAGACCTGTGGTGAAAGTTTTAATAGAGTATTACTGTCTTAGTGTATCTGTGTCGTAAATTTATTTTATTAAAGCAGAACAACCAGTGTAATAAAATAATGCCAAAAGAACGTTATGTGGACAGCTCTTTCATATTTGCTTTAACAGGCCCATCTGGAGGTAGCTGAAATTCAGCTAGATGGATGAGTGAACAAAGCAAATCACATCCTGCTGATTCAAACTGATTTAATTACACTAAATCCAAAGGGCAAGACCAATGTCTTATTCATCATTTATCACATATCCTCAGTCTGTAGCTCAGGAGTGCTCCGCCAACTAATGTTTGTGGATTATGGAATATTTTTTACAGATTTCAAAATTATTCTTGAAAAAGGAATATGCATACACTGGATTCTAAAAGTGTATACGTCTTCTAGCTATGTATTTTGGCATTGCCCACAGCACCTCTGCACATGCTAAAAATGTAGAAAACAGTAGATTGATTAATTTATAGCTATAAAATCAAACAGGTAGGTGATTTTAGCATATCAAGAGATATTTGCTTTTAATAAAAGAGTTCACTGAAAAGACTGGTCCCCAAGTAATTTCAGAACCCAATTCTAGTTTTAAAAGTTAGATTTACACCTAATTTTTAAGAACTGATTTATTTCATGGCAAAGTTATGGGAAAATGAGTAATCAAGATGCAGGGAAGAAGTATGAAAGTAGGAGTTCCTATGATCATTTCCATGAGGTACTACTTCATTGAATTCTAGTTCTACCTCAAAACTTTAGAATAATAATCAAATGACAAAAGCTGCTCTAGATCCCCCAGGAAATTTAATTGTATTGTTTGTTATGATAAATGAAGCAAGTTATAACAATTCCATAATGTTGAGGGTAGTGAGGCAAGGTTTCAGACCTCCATGTGTTGATATGTAATAAATCATTCCTTTGAAAAGATAATTGTAGCACCACTAGAAAGGAGGGGGAAAAAAACCAACTTTTAGGGCAATTATTTGAAAGCTCCTCAAATTAACTTGTGAACAGTTGGTTCTTTGTTACGGAGTGCCCATTATGAAAAGTTGTTTCAGGACATTAATTCACTTAGTTGAAGGAAATAATGTAATTCTAGTTATTAATCACTTTAATTTTAAATGTGCTTTGTAAACTGAGAAGACATTAAACTCCAAGAACAATGTGGAATGCACAAGTAATTAGACGGTTAATGGGCTTCTTTTGAAAAACTTCAGCATAAAATCAAAAGGCTTCAAGGCTCTAGGAAAATCCAAGTGTATATATGTAATGTGAGAAAGTTCTACCCAATTTTAGTGACCAATAATATCACCAAGGGAGTGAAATTAAGCCCTTCTCTCAAAAGCAATTTCCATAGATTCATATTATGTTATGAGTCAATCTTCTCTGTAGTGTAATTTAGCTGTGCCTTCTTGAGGCACCATGAAATAGAATTCTCTGTGATACTTCACTCCAGAATTCACGCCAAAAAGTACAACACTGTTTTGCAAATATCTTCCTGAGACAAACATAAGCCAGGATTTGGCGTTACTGAACATCAGTGCAACTGACTGAGGTGGAACCATTTGATATGCTCAGTATGAACAAAACTTGCTAAAGGTCACTCCATACCAGCCAAACCAGAAGAGGAAAAGACAAAAAACCTCAAGGAATTATTTAAAGGATTCTCCATTTTATTTTGCTAAATGAGATGGCAAATGATTACTTGCAAATTTTCACTTCCACTTCTACAGTGGTATTTTTATGAACATGAACTGTTAGAACCTTGAACCAGCCAGTAGAAGGAATATGTTAGATAACCATCCTTTCTTATTAAACAAAGCCAAATGAACATTAATTGCTTTGACTTCTACTCGTTCTCAAAACAGATGGCATATCGTATCTACATTAGTAATACTTCATGGATATATACAAAATTGGTAAAGGAGGTCATGCTGCAGACAGAAACAGAGGTGGCTTGGGAGTTTAATCCTAGCTGGGCCTCTTAATTATCTGTGTGACCTTGGGTACTCTCTGTCTCTCTGTTTCTAATTGGGATTCTTAATGTCCAAATCCCACCCCACCCCGAGAAAATAAGTATATTCTTCATCATTTGACATTCAGAGAAATTAGGAGCATCTGACATTTCTGGAGAGTATCTAACAATTAGCCATGTAGGATTAGGATGGTGAAGGATGAATAAGGATCCTCCTCTTTCTACAGCTTAATGAAGCAACCAGATTTGCCTGATCAAGGGGACACTTCAGGAAACTACATGTCTAAAAATTGTGCGACAGACCAAAAAGTAATTTCCCTCTTCTCATGCACAACCTCTGTCCTTGGTGACAGAGTAATACTGGTATCAGAGTACTGGAATGAACCTACAGAGTCATTTAACATTATGTACTGCACAGGACAGAAAGTCCCTGGAGCATCGCAAGCCAATAGTTATTAAGGATCTGTTGGATCACCTCTAAGTGCTGGAAGCTCAGTACTTCCAAAGGTGTTCCATTACACTAATGGGGAACTCTAACCCACAGAAAAGGTTTGCTTGTAGTTGTTGTAAATATGCCTCCTTATAACTCCATTCTATTGACTATGGCCTTTGAAGCAACTCAAAAAAGTCTTGTTTTGTAGGAAAGTTGATCAAACATTTATTTAAAGCCATGTTTGTAAGGCAGCTATTATATTTCTCTTCAGTCTCAACTTCTCTAGGCTAAACACCCTCATGTTTAACACCAGGCCCTTCACAAGCCTGGCTGACCTTATTAGCCAAAAGATAATGAACACCAAATACCCAAACCCCAAATTCAGTCTGACTGGCAGAGTACAAGGTCATTACTTCCAATGCCCTGCTCATTCTGCTTCTATTAACACATCCTCATAATGGGCTAGGGCTTTTCATATACATTTTTATCCAAATCTGTGAAACAACTTGGTTTATACTGTAGAATATATATTTAGCCATCTATTCATTCTTCCATCCATTTAATTCCACCTTCCATCCATATAATATGAACTTTTAATAATATCTAAAATTCTACTGATTCTTACATAATGTTAATTAATCCATTACTCCCATGTACCTAGCAGTACTACAGGCTTGCAGATGTTTCTCAAAAAGCATCTTGGGCACCCTCTCCTTTGCCAACATTCTTTCATCTACTATGAGGGCTTATAATATTTGAAGGCAAAACTTTTTAAAGACATGGTATGTCTATGTGCATTTCAAAAAAAGATTCTTTTTAAGTCAGTAAAAGCTCTACAAATCATAAAAGTTAAACAGACACAATATTATAGAGACAATTTACTTGAGAAAATTCTCAGGTAATTAAGATATTCCTTTGACGTGAACCATTTTAATAGGGATTAATCTATATATTGTTAACATTACCTAAATCTACTCAGCCCTATAAACACATACTGGCCAAGGAGAGAGAGCCTGAAACCACAAGTCCGAGGAATGTGCTGTGTTTTGATATGGATTTTCGTTCAATAAGACTGTTGGAGGCTCTTTCAACATTTATTCCAAAGTACACATAAGTTACTACAACCACCACCTTCATCCTAGATGCGTACTGGGAAATTAGCAGCATTAACTGGGCATCTCCCAAAGTAACTGAAATGAATTTGCTATCATATATGGATACTAAACTAGGCACTGGTAAACCTGAGTTACAACTTCAGCTCTATTTAGCCACAGGAAAGTCATTTAACCAGTCTGGGCTTGAATATCCTCACTTGTGAAGTATAGACACTGAACTGGATGATTTCTGAAGGTCCCTCTGCTGTATGTTTCCATATACATTGAACAAAAGCACTCAGGGCTGCCAACAAACACATGAAAGGATGCTCAACATCACTAATCATTAGAGAAATGTAAATCAAAACTACAATGAGGTATCACCTCACACCAGTCAGAATGGCCATCATCAAAAAATCTACAAACAATTAATGCTGGAGAGGGTGTGGAGAAAAGGGAACCCTCTTGCACTGTTGGTGGGAATGTAAATTGATACAGCCACTATGGAGAACAGTATGGAGGTTCCTTAAAAAACTAAAAATAGAACTACAATACGACCCAGCAATCCCACTACTGGGCATATACACTGAGAAAAACAATTCAAAAAGAGTCATGTACTACATGGGCTTCCCTGATGGCGCAGTGGTTAAGAATCCGCCTGCCAACGCAGGGGACACGGGTTCAATCCCTGGTCCGGGAAGATACCACATGCTGCGGAGCAACTAAGCCCATGCGCTACAACTACTGAGCCTGAGCTCTAGAGCCCGCAAGCCACAACTACTGAGCCTGAGTGCCACAACTACTGAAGCCCATGTACCTAGAGCCCATGTTCCACAACAAGAGAAGCCACCGCAATGAGAAGCCCGTGCACCGCAACTAAGAGCAGTCCCCACTCGTCGCAAATAGAGAAACCTGCGTGCAGCAACAAAGACCCAATGCAGCCAAAAAATAAATAAATAAATTTATTTTAAAAAAACAAAACAAAAAAACAAAAGGATTCATGTACCACAATGTTCACTGCAACTCTATTTACAATAGCCAGGACATGGAAGCAACCTTAAGTGCCCATCGACAGATGAATGGATAAAGAAATGTGGCACATATATACAATGGAATATTACTCAGCCATAAAAAGAAACGAAATTGAGTTATTTGTAGTGAGTTGGATGGACCTAGAGTCTGTCATACAGAGTGAAGTAAGTCAGAAAGAGAAAAACAAATACCGTATGCTAACACATATATATGGAATCTAAAAAAAACCCAAATGGTTCTAAAGAACCTAGGGGCAGTACAGGAATAAAGATGCAGACGTAGAGAATGGACTTAAGGACACAGGGAGGGGGAAGGGTAAGCTGGCATGAAGTGAGAGAGCAGCATGGACATATATACACTACCAACTGTAAAATAGATAGCTAGTGGGAAGCAGCCGCATAGCACAGGGAGATCAGCTCGGTGCTTTGTGACCACCTAGAGGGGTGGGATAGGGACGGTGGGAAGGAGAGGCAAGAGGGAGGACATATGGGGATATGTGTATATGTATAGCTGATTCACTTTGTTATAAAGCAGAAACTAACACACCATTGTAAAGCAATTATACTCCAATAAAGACGTTAAAAAAAAAAAGCACTCAAGGCATTTCACATTTAACTACATAGTTTTACCCTATTGACTAAGAAATGTGTGTTTGCTCTGATATTTAATACCTGAATACTTCAAGGTAGCCAGAAATAGTCTGATGAAAGAAAAAAGGGAACTCTGCTGCCCAATCATGTGTCAGTAAAGAAGTAGTCCTTCTAGGTACACGTATGTGCTCACACGCACACACACCCACGTGTGGACAGGAGGTGACCAGCGTGGAGCCCACAGCGTGCTCCATAATGTAATCCCATCTCTCGTGGATTTCATCACAGATAGAAGGGGGAAAAGTTCCATAAAGTTTAAATGGTAGTGAAGTAATTCTAGCAACCACACACTAAACTTCTATTTCCTAAACAGAGTGAGCAAGAGGTGGTTCTCTGTGTAACCTTCACATGCTGGGCTAATGAACAAAACATGGCAAAACAACTCAGGTTTCTCAAAAGCCAAACAACTGTTGAGCTCATACACCAATGAAGTCAGTTAATCTTACCTTGACAAAAGGTGTTGTTAACCCGTTTATAACCTTGTAGACATTCCATCATTTGATTATATCCATGATAAGCTGTAAAGAAGAAACAGTTATGTTACATGTTTAGTTTAAATTCTTACAACCCTAAACTACTATATATGATAACCAAAGCCATATAAAGCATCAGTGATCTTATTTCTAAGATACCAACCCAAGGTATATATGCATTTCTTTCACATTTTCCTTGTTTTTCAGTATACCTCATATTTTGCAACAGACATAAATCTCAATTAGTTGTCAATCTTGATTATGTTAGTTCAAAGAATCATAAGACTGTTCTATATTTTCTTCCAATTAGTGATTATTTATTACCCAAAAAAAAAAAAAATCAATTCCTCCCCAATGATTAACTACAGGCAGTTGAATTTTCTTATAAATTCAGAAAGGGTGACTATACATCCTGGTCTGCCTCGGACAACCCTTGGTGATACCTTTGCTCCAGCAAAGTTCATCAATACCACTCCATTTCACTCTTAAAAGTGTCCCAGTTTAGACAATAAATTATATGCTCGCCTCATTAACAGGCTCACATATTCCAGTGATGAGCTGATTCTTTATACCATGAAGCTGGGAAGAACAGAAGGTGAGGAGAGGAAGCTGGGAGAGGTGAAGGGCTGCTCTGATCAGCTGAATGGTTCATCAACTCAGGAAACTCATCAACAATACAAATGTTGCGGTCACCAATTTATCAACAAAATCCTAGTCACTGACATTCTGACATCCTAACGTGATACCTGAGAACCTTTCTGGCATAAGTTCTGGGACCAAGCTGACCTAGGTTCAAATCTTGGCTCTGCCACCTTGGAAGACAAGCTTCCTGGGTTTCAAATGGAATTCTGTACAATGGGAGTATTCCCATCTATTGAGCAGGTCAGGGTTGTTGTGGAGTTTAGAGATAATTTATGCAAAATGTTTACTGCAATGCCTGACAAAAATAAGCCCAGATATCATTGTTTCCTGCAATAAGGTGTTATTTTATTAAGATAATGAGTAACAGAAGACGGGCTGTCATCAAAATAGGATGGTCAAACCACTTCGAAGACCTGAACAAGGAGTAAACTAAAGAAAGCTGCAAGTAAAATGGAAATTTTCTTTTGAAAAATAAAATTATTTTGCCCCTAACACATGCTCTTTATTCTCACCACTAGTGAACAGCGTGAGTATTTACTAGTGGCATTCATCTCCTCTATTACTTCCTTTCTTTGCCGTATTTCTCCTGCTGGAAAGCGGTTAAAGTGAGGAATCTGGGAATAGTGGGTTAAAAGAAAAAAGAGGTTGGTACAGGGGGAGTCGCCCATTCAGCCTCTTGGCCACATGTCCAGTCTTATCCCATATAACAAGGACACCCTGTAGCAGGTTACCTACAGAGACTGTGCAATCTCTGTCTGTGAATTGTTCAAAGGCAAAAGAGAGATAATATCTTGTTTAAAAATTAACAGTCATCTACCTCAAGGCAGAAAGAGCTGGACCAGATGATCTTAAATTCTTCTTCCATTTAGAATTTGATGCTAATTTTCTTCTAAAAATGTTTAAAGGACAAGCGACTTGTTCATACCAAGTACATTTTTAATAGAGTACAGACTCTCTAATGAAATTATTTGCAGATTTAAAATTACGTTTTCACAGTAAGAACTGATCAACAATGAAAGGTCCTTCTGTATGTGGCTAAACAAAAACTTCAAAACATTAAATAAAAGCCACCTGAAAACTGAATATTGAACTACTTCGAGTGAAAAAAAAAAAAAAAAGAAGGCATGGAACACAGAACCCTAGCGTCTAAAGCCAAGGAGAGTCTGCTCTCCCCCAAAACGAGTATGATTTAGATTAGTACCAACCAAGGCACGTTTGTTAAATGACACAGGAAGAATGTGACCCTGAGTGTGTTTCTTGGGAGTGAGTCACATCATAGGACGGCACAAAAGGAGTAAATGTCAAGATGTTAATAGTTTACTTCATTCATAATCTGCGTTGCTCTTCATGAAACAGAATCAATGTCTTCAATTTATATATTAGGCGAGCCCATATATGACCTTATTTTCATCAGCATTTAGTTAAAAGTGATAGCAACTTTGTACTTTCACGTTCTACTTAAATTATCATATTAAGATATAAAACCATATAAAGCAGTGAATTTATCCCCAGATGATAAAATTCTAGATAGAAAATGATAGAAGGTCGGGAGTTAGGGATTAAAAAACAAAGCAAAACAGAAAAACACAACAGTATGATTCCCTTTACTCTTAACTTCTGTCCCTGTCTTGCAACGCTGGGATTTGGAAATAAGAGGAAAGAGAAAAAGCTAAATAAGCAAAAGATACACAGAGAAGGGGAGAAATGGAAAAGAAAAATACGAGATAAAATGGAAAAAGTATTAGTGAACATAAATGCAGCCCCAAAACCAAGCTGTAAGAATTGGACTTCTCTTTCCTCAGCCCTGAGACTTAGCAGTGGGAAACATATCACCCTTCACAATATTCCTGAAGACAAACTTACCCAAAAATGAAGGGAGGACATTTTTAAAAAGGCAATGCTTCTTCAACATTTTAAATATAGACTCGTTTCATGATCCATAAGACTCCACAGCAAATGACAGAGCTGGAGTCAAACTCAGGTTTACCTAACTCTAAACTCCATGCTCTTGAAATCATACCAAATGTCCCCTAGATGTCCCTTCAGTCAGGTTGCCACAATAATTTTAGGCAGATGTATCTTTCAGTGAGGCAGGACCATCGCACTCAACCCACTTGCTGGAAATTCACGTTGCTAATCATTACTGAAACTCAGAGAAAGTCCACTGGGGACAATGTCTCGGTACTGAATGTCGTTATTTATGTGGTTTTTTTCCCCCCCTATATGAAGAATTCATTAATTATCAGAAACTTTAGTAGGTGTTTCCAAACATTATTCCTCTAAAGGAAGATAGGAGCAATTATCAAGAAAATAAGTGAAATTAACTTAGACATCAAAACATTTAGAGAACGTTTAAGTCTGAAAGACAAGGAAGAGAGACAATTATTTAAAACAAATTATGATGGCGATGGAAGAACAGTATGTAAGACAGACCTATGGAGCAGTGATTCTAAAATGGCAGATTCTAGATTGAACAAGTTTAAAAGGCAGTTGAGAATATCAATCAAATCAACAGACGTTTAAAGAAGGGTAAATAAAACTTATCCAATTGAAGCCAATGAGAAATTCCTTGCAGCATAAACTATTAAAAAAACCTATAAAAATCTTCAATAACACAAAGCAAAAGATGATGAAGAGAAAAACATCACTTGCTTTCTTGGCAAAACCACGACGAATAAGAGGAAAAAAGCTCAACTTAAAACAAGTTACCTCTGGCTTTCTGAAAAGTATTAGAAAAACTGTGAAAAAAGTAATAGAAAGATGTACATCTGGATTTATTCACTTCAACAGGTTCTGAACAACAAATTTTACAGACTAAATGCGTGTGGGTGTCAGTAGAGATTCATATCATGAAAATGTGATAGTTTAACAGTAGCAACTAAGAGGAAAAGGAGAAACGCACCGTGTCCTAGTGATTGTTTCTCTTTCACAAATCAGCAATCATTCGTTTCTCTATTTTAGCCTTTCCTTTCAGTGAAATTTGAAAACCTATAGTGTAATAAAAACTACAAGAGAAGTCGTGGATATTAATAAAAATTTCATTTAAGGAATGTAATTTAAGAAATAGCAACTGCTCTGACTTTTTATAGGGTTTGGAACATTTAATTATCATTTTAAAAGAGATCTTATTTTTCTTTCACCTCAGAATATAGAGCCTACTTATAGCACATCCCCTTTCTAAAGACTTTTTTTTTTTTTTAAATAAGTAATCCAGCTGGACAAGGCAACTGATAACTGTGTTTATTAAAAAACAGAATCCATGTGAAAGCTTTCTCAGACTTGCAAGGTTTCTGGAAATGCAAATTATCACACTGCGTTCTACAATTCAATGAGATTTCTTTGAAGTCTAATGTTGCCTCACTATTAAAACCGTAATCATAAGGAAACAGATACGCTACATTAACCTGCAAAGGAATGATGAAACGTCACTTACACGGCTTCTTGGGGCATTTCTGGCATTTATGAAAGCCCCAGGAGGTACCCACGGTTCCACAGCAGTCCTCCTGCTTTGAAAGGCCAGGAAGCGCTTTGCCACACTGCAATGATGAGGTGTGAAATACAAAGGTTAATTGAATGCAGGATGCCCAGCTCCAGAGCACTGCTGTGCTTCACAGCCACATTATAAAACAGTTCCCTTGTTATTGACACAGAACCTGGGTGGGGGGGTGGGGGGGCAGGGAGACCTCTAAAACCTCAGAACAAAACACCAGCACACAATCAATACCGCACTCAAGTAAACATGCATATTTCCAAGAGCTCCTTGGCATTTTTAGAGTCTTCAGAAAACCTGTCACTGTTGAGAGCACTTTATAAAACTTAACTTTTCAATGCCATTTTTTCCTTATAGTAAGAACCTCAAAACTTAAAAGATAAACTTTTTATAGATAACTAATAAGAACCTACTGTATAGTACAGGGAACTCTATTCAATATTCTGTAATGATCTATATGGAAACAGAATCTAAAAGAGAGTGGATATATGTATATGTATAACTGACTCACTTTGCTGTACAGCAGAAACTAACACAACATTGTAAATCAACTATACTCCGATTAAAAAATTAATTTTAAAATTTTTAAAAAATTAATAAAAGATAAACTTTTTAAATTTGAGTTTTAATTGTCTGTTAAAATCTCTGCCGTGGACACTCAGGGAACAGAGCTGTAAGGGTGAGGCGTGTACAGAGACCTTGAGAATGTGGCACAGATCCTGCCTAAAGAGGCCATTGGTCCTCCTGTAACACCAAGGGCTGGGCAGGGACAGGATATGATCACAGGCTGAGCCAGATCAGCTCTGGACAAGACAAAGTCTCCAGGCATCCAAGCAGCCTGACCCAGGGAAGTCAGCCAAGCTAGGAAGGTGCTGGCAGGTTTAAGTCAGGCCAGCAGGCAGAAAAGCCAGGCGTAGAGGCCACCTGAACAACACGAGTTGACAGATGTGAAGATCCATCTCATCTTTTGGTCAACCAAGGTCAGAAGAGGCTGAGAGGCAGGATCCTAAAGTTAGACCAACTCAGTGGGGTTGGGAAGGCTCTAGGGCAACAGATTCTGCTCTGTGTACGGATTTGGAGGCCAGCTGTGCAGGAAGGGCCACCTGACTCCTCATCCCTATTGTGCAGGCTAAGCCCACGCCCCAGATCTAAGGGGTCCCTCTGCCTTCCTCTGCCTCAGTCTCTGTAAGATTCTCCAAATGGTTTCCAGAGTCATCTTTCCAAAGACAAGTCTGATCACATCACTCTGATTGAAAACCTTCAGCGATTCTCCACTGTCTGAAGACTGCAACCTCCCTAGCATGATACATGGGACCTTCCTGTTCTCACCTTAGACAATCTTTCTCTCTGTCCCCTTCTACCTCTCTACATCCATTCTTCAGGCACACCAAAGGACTCCTTATCTTCTGTACAAACTGTCTTTCCAAAAGTCATTTCTCCTCTCTGGAACGCCCTTCCTTCTTCTTTTGCCTGGAGAAACTTTCTTTATCCCGTAATCCCCAGCCCTGCAGAACCCTCACCACGAAGCCTCCTGTCTCCTCAATTTCAGCAAGTCCCTCCAACCATCCCTTCTACTCCAGGGCACTTTCTACACAATTCCACTGCTTCCACTATGCATTTTAATTAAACACAGATGTATCTTATTTATATCCCAATACACAGTACACATTGCAAATAAACGCTCAATAAATGTGGAAGGAAGAAAGGAGGAACTAGGAAACAAACAAACTAGTTGCCATCCATTCAAGCAAGCAGTGGTTCTGGGAAAAACCATGGAAATTAGCAAACTCGCCCAGGCTAGCAAGCAGAACTCAGGGACAAAAAGCTGGGGCAGGTGGTGACTCGAAGAAGGGCAGCACTGAGTAGACACCAGTCACCTGGCAGGCCTCCAGGGACAGCGCTGCTTTCCCACCAGGTCCAACCATGCAGCATTCCCAACGAGGCTCTAAGTAACTACATGTGCCAATTGTAAAACAAAACCAGAGAAGGCTCAGCTCAGCTAATGAAGTTTTTGTTACATCATAGCTTTGAATTCCTTAGGTTTTTGTGGTTTTTAATGATTTCAACAGGATGTTGTATGCTCTCCAAAAATAGCGTATGATAAGCAGGAGGAGGGGAGGGGGGAAAACGGGAAGGGAGTGTGAACACTTGTACAAAGTGGAGAACCTGAGGGAAGAAGAGCACATACTGGCTGGATTGAGGTAGTTCCCAGATTCCTTTAGCTTAATCACAGAAGGCTTAAATCTGAAATATGAAGCACGGAAGAAAGAACAGTGCTCCAGGCATAAGACTGGAAACAAAATGATTATGTTAAGAACACAGAGGTCTCCACTGTTGCGGTCCACTGACAAAGTTTGCTTATGGTTTATTTCCAGTCTTATCAGTCAGATTTACATAAGACACCAGTGCACATCACATGTAGTCCATTCTTGTCACAGACTCTCTAGGTTCTTCCCTTCATCAAGCAAAACTCTCAACACTTGCCGATTTTATATGCTCTAAATTTTAGTAGCAGTTAAAATCCAATTTTCACCTTGGATTCCTAGAATGTTTCACTTGGGAGGGCAAAAATAAATCATTTCTCCCGACCAGGGCTCAAAAAAGGTACAAGGTTTTCATTACAGGATTCAGGCCGCTTTATCCCATGGCTTTGTTTTGTGGGTCCACCACCAAGAGCAGCACAAGCCATCCAAATCGATTAAATAAATGGCAGCATAGGTGGTACCACGACACTGTGTGTTCTTCTCAAAACTGGGTGTGCACAGTATGAGGACAGACTGCAAGGGATGAAACCAGGCTTGTAACAAGGCACAAGGATTCATGTACGCCCCTTTAGTTATTTAACGATGCAGAGACTTCAACGTGTAGCTAAAAACTCCACCTGAGACATCTTTGTGGCCAGATGAAGGCTCTCACACAAGAGACTACTCAGCACCACTAGGTCTTACCTGGATGTAGGAAGCATCTAGAGTAAAAGAAGGTAGAGGAAGAATCTCCCCTCCACACCAAAAGGCTACACTGGAGACAATCACATTGAAAAGGATGTTAGAATCCGGGATGATCTCAGAATGGAAGGTTCTACTTCTCCATGAGACATTATCACATGGACACAGGCTGACTCTACTGAACCACATTTTTATTCCCAGATTAAAGTGATTTTTACAACTTAAAAATACAAACGAGAGAGGGCAGACAGCAGAAGCAAGAAGAACTACAATGCTGCAGCCTGTGAAACAAAAACCACATTCAGAGAAAGGCAGACAAGATGAAAAGGCAGAGGGCTATGTACCAGATGAAGGAACAAGATAAAACCCCAGAAAAACAACTAAATAAAGTGTACATAGGCAACCTTCCAGAAAAAGAATTCAGAATAATGATACTGAAGATGATCCAGGACCTCGGAAAAAGAATGGAGGCAAAGATCGAGAAGATGCAACAAATGTGTAACAGAGACCTAGAAGAATTAAAGAACAAAAACAGAGATGAACAATACAATAACTGAAATGAAAACTACACTAGAAGAAATCAATAGCAGAATAACTGAGACAGAAGAACGGATAAGTGACCTGGAAGACAGAATGGTGGAATTCACTGCTGCGGAACAGAATAAAGAAAAAAGAATGAAAAGAAATGAAGACAGCCTAAGAGACCTCTGGGACAACATTAAATGCAACAACATTCGCATTATAGGGGTCCCAGAAGGAGAAGAGAGAGAGAAAGGACCAGAGAAAATATCTGCAGAGATTATAGTCGAGAAGTTCCCTAACATGGGAAAGGAAATAGCCACCCAAGTCCGGGAAGCGCAGCGAATCCCATACAGGATAAACCCAAGGAGAAATACACCAAGACATATAGTAAGCAAATTGGCAAAAATTAAAGACAAAGAAAAATTATTGAAACCAGCAAGGGAAAAATGACAAATAACATACAAGGGAAATCCCATTAGGTTAACAGCTGATTTCTCAGCAGAAACTCTTCAAGCCAGAAGGGAGTAGCATGATATACTTAAAGTGATGAAAGGGAAGAACCTACAACCAAGATTACTCTACCCAGCAAGGATCTCATTCATATTTGATGGAGAAATCAAAAGCTTTACAGACAAGCAAAAGCTAAGAGAATTCAGCACCACCAAACCAGCTCTACAACAAATGCTAAAGGAACTTCTCTAAGTGGGAAACACAAGAGAAGAAAAGGACCTACAAAAACAAACCCAAAACAATTAAGAAAATGGTCATAGGAACATACATATCGATAATTACCTTAAACATGAATGGATTAAACGTTCCAACCAAAAGACACAGGCTTGCTGAATGGATACAAAAACAAGACCCATATATATGCTGTCTACAAGAGACCCACTTCAGACCTAGGGACACATACAGACTGAAAGTGAGGGGATGGAAAAAGATATTCCATGCAAATGGAAATCAAAAGAAAGCTGGAGTAGCAATACTCATATCAGATAAAATAGACTTTAAAATAAAGAATGTTACAAGAGACAAGGAAGGACACTACATAATGATCAAGGGATCAATCCAAAAACAAGATATAACAATTATAAATATATATGCACCCAGCATAGGAGCACCTCAATACACATAAGGCAACTGCTAACAGCTATAAAAGAGGAAATCGACAGTAACACAATAATAGTGGGGGACTTTTAACACCTCACTTACACCAAAGGACAGATCATCCAAAATGAAAATAAATAAGGAAACAGAAGCTTTAAATGACACAATAGACCAGATAGATTTAATTGATATTTATAGGACAACCCATCCAAAAACAGCAGATTACACTTTCTTCTCAAGTGCACACGGAACATTCTCCAGGATAGATCACATCTTGGGTCACAAATCAAGCCTCAGTAAAGTGAAGAACTCTGAAATCATATCAAGCATCTTTTCTGACCACAATGCTATGAGATTAGAAATGAATTACAGGGGAAAAAACGTAAAAAACACAAACACATGGAGGCTAAACACTACGTTACTAAATAACCAAGAGGTCACTGAAGAAATCAAAGAGGAAATCAAAAAATACCTAGAGACAAATGACAATGAAAACACGACAATCCAAAACCTATGGGATGCAGCAAAAGCCATTCTAAGAGAGAAGTTTATAGCTATACAAGCCTACCTCAAGAAACATGCAAAATCTCAAATAAACAATCTAACCTTACACCTAAAGGAACTAGAGAAAGAAGAACAAACAAAACCCAAAGTTAGCAGAAGGAAAGAAATCATAAAGATCACAGCAGAAATAAATGAAATAGAAACAAAGAAAACAATAGCAAAGATCAATACAACTAAAAGCTGGTTCTTTGAGAAGATAAACAAAATCGATAAAACATTAGCCAGACTCATCAAGAAAAAAAGGGAGAAGACTCAAATCAATAGAATTAGAAATGAAAAAGGAGAAGTAACAACTGACACTGCAGAAATACAAAGCATCCTAAGAGACTACTACCAGCAACTCTATGCCAATAAAATGGACAACCTGGAAGAAATGGACAAATTCTAAGAAAGGTATAGCCTTCCAAGACTGAACCAGGAAGAAATAGAACATATGAACAGACCAATCACAAGGAATGAAATTGAAACTGTGATTAAAAATCTTCCAACAAACAAAAGGACCAGATGGCTTCACAGGTGAATTCTATCAAACATTTAGAGAAGAGCTAATACCCATCCTTCTCAAACTCTTCCAAAAAATTGCACAGGAAGGAACACTCCCAAACTCATTCTATGAGGCCACCATCACCCTGATACCAAAACCAGACAAAGATATTACAAAAAAAGAAAATTACAGACCAATATCACTGATGAATATAGATGCAAAAATCTTCAACAAAATACTAGCAAACAGAATCCAACAACACATTAAAATGATCATACACCATGATCAAGTGGGATTTATCCCAGGGATGCAAGGATTCTTCAATATACGCAAATCAATCCATGTAATACACCATATTAACAAAGTGAAGAAGAAAAACCATATGATCATCTCAATAGATGCAGAAAAAGCTTTTGACAAAATTCAACACCCATTTATGATAAAAACTCTCCAGAAAGTGGGCATAGAGGGAACCTACCTCAACATAATAAAGGCCATATACGACAAACCCACAGCAAACATCATTCTCAATGGTGAAAAACTGAAAGCATTTCCTCTAAGATCAGGAACAAGACAGGGATGTCCACTCTCACTGCTATTATTCAACATAGTTTTGGAAGTCCTAGCCACGGCAATCAGAGAATAAAAAGAAATAAAAGGAATACAAATTGGAAAAGAAGTAAAGCTGTCACTGTTTGCAGATGACATGATACTATACATAGAGAATCCTAAAGATGCCACCAGAAAACTACTAGAGCTAATCAATGAATTTGGTTAAGTTGCAGGATACAAAATTAATGCACAGAAATCTCTTGTATTCCTATACAGTAATGATGAAAAATCTGAAAGAGAAATTAAGGAAACGCTCCCATTTACCATTGCAACAAAAAGAATAAAATACTTAGAAATAAACCTTCCTAGGGAGACAAAAGACCTGTATGCAGAAAACTAGAAGACACTGATGAAAGAAATTAAAGATGATACCAACAGATGGAGAGATATGCCATGTTCTTGGATTGGAACAGTCAACATTGTGAAAATGAGTATACTACCCAAAGCAATCTACAGATTCAATGCAATCCCTATCAAATTACCAATGGCATTTTTTACGGAACTAGAACAAAAAATCTTAAAATTTGTATGGAGACACAAAAGACCCTGAATAGCCAAAGCAGTCTTGAGGGGAAAAAATGGAGCTGGAGGAATCAGACTCCCTGACTTCGGACTATACTACAAAGCTACAGTAATCAAGACAATACGGTACAGGTGCAAAAACAGAAACATAGATCAATGGAACAAGATAGAAAGCCCAGAGGTAAACCCACACACCTATGGTCAACTAATCTATGACAAAGGAGGCAAGGATGTACAATGGAGAAAAGACAGTCTCTTCAACAAGTGGTGCTGGGAAAACTGGACAGCTACATGTAAAAGAATGAAATTAGAACACTCCCTAACACCATACACAAAAATAAACACAAAATGGATTAGAGACCTAAATATAAGACTGGACACTATAAAACTCCTAGAGGAAAACATAGGTAGAACACTCTTTGACATAAATCACAGCAAGATATTTTTTGATCCACCTCCTACAGTAATGGAAATAAAAACAAAAATAAACAAATGGGACCTAATGAAACTTAAAAGCTTTTGCACAGCAAAGGAAACCATAAACGAGACGAAAAGACAACCCTCAGAATGCAAGAAAATATTTGCAGATGAATCAATGGACAAAGGATTAATCTCCAAAATATATAAACAGCTCATGCAGCTCAATATTAAAGAAACAAACAAGCCAATCCAAAAATGGGCAGAAGACCTAAATAGACATTTCTCCAAAGAAGACATACAGATGGCTAAGAAGCACATGAAAAGCTTCTCAACATCACTAATTATTAGAGATATGCAAATCAAAACTACAATGAGGTATCACCTCACACCAGTTAGAATGGGCTTCATCAGAAAATCTACAAACATCAAATGCTGGAGAAGGTATGGAGAAAAGGGAACCCTCTTGCACTGTTGGTGGGAAGGTAAACTGATACAGCCACTATGGAGAACAGTATGGAGGTTCCTTAAAAAACTAAAAATAGAATTACCATATGATCCAGCAATCCCACTATTGGGCATATACCCAGAGAAAACCGTAATTCAAAAAGATACGGGCTTCCCTGGTGGCGCAGTGGTTGAGAGTCTGCCTGCCAATGCAGGGCACATGGGTTCAAGCCCTGGTCTGGGAAGATCCCACATGCTGCGGAGCGACTGGGCCCGTGAGCCACAATTGCTGAGCCTGCGCGTCTGGAGCCTGTGCTCCGCAACAAGAGAGGCCGCGATGGTGAGAGGCCCGCGCACCGCGATGAAGAGTGGTCCCCGCTTGGCGCAGCTGGAGAGAGCCCTCGCACAGAGGCGAAGACTCAACACAGTCATAAATAAATAAAAGAACGTGAATTTCTAAAAAAAAAAAAAAAAAAAGATACATGCACCCCAATGTTCATTGCAGCACTATTTACAATAGCCAGGTCATGGAAGCAACCTAAATGCCCGTTGACAGGCGAATGGGTAAAGAAGATGTGGCACATATATACAATGGAATATTACTCAGCCATAAAAAGGAATGAAATTGGGTCATTTGTAGAGACGTGAATGCATCTAGAGACTGTCATACAGAGTGAAGTAAGTCAGAAAAGAGAAAAACAAATATCGTATATTAACGCATATACGTGGAACCTAGAAAAATGGTACAGTTGAACCGGTTTGCAGGGCAGAAATTGAGACACAGATGTAGAGCACAAACGTATGGACACCAAGGGGGGAAAGCAGTGGGGGGGGGTGGTGGTGGTGGTGGTGGTGTGGTGAATTGGGAGATTGGGATTGACATGTATACACTGATGTGTATAAAATTGATGACTAATAAGAACTTGCTGTATAATAAAATAAAATAAAATTCAAAAATTTTAAAAACAAAACAAAACAAACAAAATAAATACAAATGAATTTCTCCTATGTCAATCACTCACCACATTTTCAGAGAAAGCCTGTCTCTCATTTCAAGGCGTATCTCATTAGAAATCCAGGAGAAATGTGCTAACTTTATAACCCAATATTTAGTTATTTCAAGTCAGAAAGAAGAATCTATCCTGTCCATCAATCAATGTGACAAAGCTCCTCAAAAAGTTCCCACAACCTCTGGATGCAGATAGGGGACACTCTAACCCCACATGTCCCTTCTAGGGTTCAGCAAATGTATGACCCACCTAGAGGTATCCAAACAGAACAAGGAAGGTTCTGGCAACCAGGTCCTGTGAGTATCAACTGAAGAAAGTAGAGATAAGAAGACAGGTGGCAGAGTTCAGATATGTTAAACGAACTTGTTGTTTGAAGTTAGCTGCATGGTGAAGGTATTAGCAGGACTAAAGGCTGCAAATCACAGGAAGAAAGGATTCAACTCATTAAGCAGGAGACCTTTTCAACAGTTAATAATCCTCAACAATGGAAGAGGTCAACATCTTCCCTGGGAATGGAGGCTGGAGGACCATCTCTCAGGAATGCTCAGGGTATGAAGTAGATGACTCTTAGGGTTTCTGCCAGGTCTAGGGTTCCATGCTCAATAGACACTGACAGGTTGCATTACTTGATTTAGGAAATGCAAATTACTACACACTAGAGAAACCCCAAGTACTTCTGTTGCTCTCACGTCTCTACAGGACTGTGTCTGGGCAGAGGCATTCCTACCCATCTCCTGCGTCTCACACCTCGTCCCTCAAATCAACATCACCAGAGATGCTCACCCCAGCCTGACAGGTGAGGACTTATGCAAACTAGATAGAAAAGGGAAAAACAAATAGAGCTACTCCCAGCCCTAATCACCATGATTCTTAGAAGATTGGGTGCATGAAAATAACTCGACCTTTCCTATCTGCATACCTGTATTAGCACTATATATCAGAAGGTAAGACTATTTAAAAATCATTACAATTACTCCATGAATGTTCATGGTTTGAGTTTTACAACAAAAAATTATTGCAAGCAATGGTGTAAAAGCCTTTGTTAAACATTGTTAAGAATTAACAGACTGCAAGATACTGTACTCTTCTAAATCTTGACCTGATTGAGAACACTTATCTGCAGACTTATCTGCAAAACTTACCTTGCAAATCCTCAGTTTTAAAACACCATACCACTTTCCTGATACTCAAAATAAAGCTGTGAGGACAACTGGTTTTAGATCTCTCTATAAATAAATGAGCTGGAATGATAAGTTTTCAACTTATCATGGCTTATATTTTTTGTCAATTAAAAACTCACCACTGGAGTTGCTTCAGAGATGAACAATTGCTTGAAGAGACTGTGATAAACATTGGAGTGTGGTTTCAAGAGATTCAATTTTCACACCTTAAGATTACTGGTACCTATAATAATATCCTCATTTCAAGAACGTTTGCTACACTGGGCGAGTGGATCTTCTCCAAGGAAGATTCAGCCTTGGGGAAAGGAAGGAGTACTGGATTGGAATCATTACACCTGGATCTAAACCCCAGCTCTCTCTGATGAGATGTTCCACAGATTATCCAGCCTCTCCTGACCAGTCCTGAGACAATGGGACAGTAATCCCAACTTCAAAGGATTGTGGTGAGACTAAATGATGCATGTCCAAGCATGGTTGACCTTACCCCATCAGCCCCTGTGCAGGGACTAAAAGAAGGTGATCTTTTGGGGTGTGTTCTGCACCAGGACATAATGTTTGCTAAGCAGAGCATGGGCTGAATCTGCACCGTCCTCCTCAGTTTATATCTTGTGTGGGTGCAACCTATCAAGTGGTACAGTGCTGGCCAATTTGTTAGGCTCTCAGGATACATTCCTTAAAAGGGTTCAGATATTTCAGTAGTAGAAGGGTCACTTCATGAAGATGGCCACCATGTCAAGGACCAACTACTTAAGACATTTAAAAATGTTAATACTGAAATGCTCTTACAAATTATCCTTATCACTTGTATGTAGCTCACTTTATTTTGTTATCAGGAACCATTATACATTGAAGTATAAAATACTTTGAGTTTGAAAAAAGAACATTTTCTCAAAGAGATTAAGGCGCTAGAACCAAAGAAACAAATAAACAGAACCTAAAATGTTAAAGGAATACAGATTTTTAAAATGCTCCTAGAGATTGCACTAAAGTAAAACATGAAAGAAGAGAGGCTGATGCATTGCAACTCTTTCTTGCAAGAGTATGCAGAGCTGTGTTTAGGCAAGAACTGAAACAAGGCAGTGACTCAACGGCTGGACTGGGGAGAGAGATTCCAAAGGGATGGAGCAGCTTTAACTAAGCCCAATACCTGATACAACTGGAAGGGACCCCAGGGCGGGGGTGGGGGAAGGACAGAGGAAGGCAGGCCAAATGCAAAGGAACAGCAAGCCGGTGGGGAAAGTCAGAGAATGAGGTGGAGCTAAGCCATGGAGAATTCTCCCAATTTGGGAGTCAATCTGTAGTTGGATATCAAAATTAATCAGGAGACAGAGAAAAGGAAAGGTCACCATTCCTTTTCCCAAAAGTTCTGGATTGCTTCCAGTGAGATATTTTACATCTTTGAAGCAGTGTGGCAAACACGGAAATATTGATAAAGAGGAGGAAGAAGAGGAAGAAAAGAGTACGTTTTTATAAAAGTATAGTATTCTACATCTAGTACTTCCCCTCAAAAGTAAGTAAGAATTATCGGGATAGAGTACATCATTCATGGGGGGAAAAAGGGAAGAAATTATATTTAAGGTCAACATGATCAGTAATAGAGGACCAAAATATAAAATTGGATAATTATTAAAGGCCCGTTAGCTATACTTCTCCTCACATGACTAGCAGAATGGGGCTTTTAAGTTCACCATAAATGATCTCTTTCCCAACAAATGCTGTCCCAGTAAAAGAGGTCCCAACACAAAACAAACTCCCAGGCATCTCCATGTTTGGCAGAATTAGTGCTTTATGACTGTGAAATTGACCTTCCCACACAATTCTATCCCCTGTGGGCCCAGTGAAAAGCAGTGTAAAGATGACCCATAACCGAATAAATGACAAGAGCATAGTCTTTGAAGTTGGACCAACATGGGTCCAAATCCTCACTTTACCCATCATCACCTACATGGCCATGGGCAAAACTCTCAACCTCTCTCTGCCTATTTTCTCTATAAAATGGAACTAAAAATGTCCATTTTCACAGAGCTCTCAAAACTTAGACAATACATAGAGGCACATTCTACGTGAGACAGCCACATGTCCAGACATGCATGGCTCACAGTCAATATTAGACCCCTTCCTCTGGGTCCGTCATTTAAAAGTCCAGGCTTATTTAACAAATGACCAAGTAATCTAATAGTTACTCAATATAATACAGTGTCCCAGATTCAACTTACAGAGAAGAGCTGTATTAAAAAAAAAAAAAAAGTTAGCTCTAGATATTTAAGAAGAAACACGATATTCTTAAGATTTTGCTAAAAATGTTCAGGTTTTCACAAAAGTGCTCTGACCAGTAGAAAATGGTCAGGGAGTAAATGCTGTGGAGAGTTTGTGATTATCTGGATTTCATTTTTATTCTACTCAATAAGGACAACATGGTATCACAATAAGTCAACCAGTTAATATCAATGTTCAAGCAGCAGATGATTTCACTTTGGGGACATCAAGATCCTTCTTGTCATATGCCATGTCTTGGTGCCAGAGGACCAAGACCATGAAGCCAAAATAGTGAAGCCTACTCTGCATCTACTCCCAAGCACCCATAGTGCAATCACAAGACACTGCAGAACATGGAACTCCCTAAAACATGTCCCAGAGAATGTATCTGTTTTTTCATGTTCAGCTAGTATTATGGACTGAATGTTGGTGTGCCCCTCCATGCAAATTCACATCTAACCCCTAACAGGATGATATTAGGAGGTAAGGCCTTTGGGAGGTAATTAGGTTTAGATGAGGTCATGAGGGTGGGGCCCTTGTGATAGGATTAGTGTCCTTATAAGGAGAGGAAGACAGACCAGAGCCCTTTCTCTCTCTGCCATCTGAAGACAGTGACAAGGTGGCCATCTACAAACCAGGAAGAGAGCCCGACCAGGAACTGAATCTCTCAACATCTTGATCTTAGACTTCCAATCTCCAGAACTATGAGAATAAATTTTGGTTGTTTCAGCACCCAGTCTATAGTATTTTTTATGGCAGCCCAAGCTGACTTATACAGACAGCAATGGTTTATTGTGAATCCTCCACACCCAGGAAAAATGACCTAAGAGCCTGGATGGAACAGTAGAAACAATATTGGAGTAGGAAGCAGAAAGCCTCAGTCTTGGCCCTTACCTACCATAAACTCAAAACAAGACGTGAAGCAAATTTATTTCTCTCTGGACTTTAGCTTCCTCACCAATCAAATTTTAAGGATAGACTAATTGCAAATATTCATTGATGCGCCTAGATTCTATGATTTTATGAAGACTCTAGTGCAGGGGTGAGGGTAACCTGTGAAGCTCCATGTTCCTTAAATGTTCCCTGCCTGCCAGGTTGATACACTAGATTCCCTGCTGCCACATGCTTCCTAGTCCTAACATCATACCCTGACCGGGACCAACTTGATCAGTGATAACCAGAATGGGCCTCCTCTTCTGGACCCTGCTTCATACCCTCTCCCTTTCCTGCTAGTCAGTACTCACAAAAAAAAGGCAGCTCTTTCTAAAAACAGTCATGGCTTTTAAATGGCTCCTCTCTAAATTATAAGAATTATAATGAATAGATGATTACCAATAGGCAAAATATCAGAAATTATTCAAGACAGTCATGGAGATACAGATTTTCCATGCCTTGAGCAATGACTCATTTTAAAGTCACATTATGGTTGATCAACCCACTCTGCACAGGTGTCCCATAAATTATTCCAAGTGTGCAACTGCCATGCTCACCTCTACCTCCACCCAGAAGCACCTTATTCCAATGTTCTGGCACAAAGCCTTGAGGTATTCTGGCAAACAGAAGCTACACCCTCAGTTCTATGAATCTGGTTGAGGAATGTGAATCCCATTTTTTGAAAATCTGGGATTTCTCATAAAAACCAGAATGAGGACCCTCATGGGAAAAGTTCTCCCTGTATGTAATGTAACAATTAATCCAAACTTCTGTCACAGGGCCTCTTTGTTTCTATTAATCTTTTCGCTGTGATATAAACACATTTCCACTTTGGCAAAATGACTTCTGCCCATCTTCCGAGCAAAACAGTCCTCCTCCAGCCTGTGGACCAACTATGGCTCCAAATCAAACTAGAAACCCTCATGAGAACTCTTCAGCGTCCATGTACCAGAACATTAAATATGTTCATGTCTATGTGCCAATGAGAAAAAGGGTCCAAATCTCTGAACCCTATCACTAACGCAACTATAGCAACATATTTGATCAACTTGTTCTAAAGGCCTGTTGTCATAAAGGAGAATATTGTACGATGGAGCACTGGCAGGGTAACAGGCATTGTCTCATAAGAAGAAGAGGAAAACGCTTAAATACTTCCAGATTTTCTAAAACAACTTGTAAAAAATTTGCTTTGGCTTGAGCAGAACATTCTTTACAGGCAAGATTTTTTTTGTTGTTTTTGTTTTTTTTTTTTTTAAAGTCCACCCAGCTTTCTTTTATTAGAGTAATTAAAACAATGTTAGGCATGTGGTGTATCTGATACAACCATAATCCTCTGATATTTCAGGGTATTGATTTTA
Source organism: Balaenoptera acutorostrata (assembly GCF_949987535.1). Taxonomy (NCBI): domain Eukaryota; kingdom Metazoa; phylum Chordata; class Mammalia; order Artiodactyla; family Balaenopteridae; genus Balaenoptera; species Balaenoptera acutorostrata. Next base: position 67,430,509 of record NC_080075.1, read on the forward strand.
CAAAGTATCTACTGTGACTAGGGCATTAACTGTTGGAAATGTATCCACATTGATTTCTGACAGTGTATTTGTTTAAAGCCTGCTGAAGCCAAACCATGGGCTTCAAGGAATTCCAGACAACTACTTTAGTTTTATGAAACAGTATTTTTAAAGTTACACTAAGGCAAAAATGGTTTTAAAGTAACATAAAAGGAGAAAAAATTCTTAAGCATGAAACGTATGATTCTACTTGACATCTTTTCTAAATAAACGATCAAATTTGGGCTGCCTATTTTCTCCACCTCTACAATGATTTGAGTATTTCAACAGTCTAGTCTAGCAGGCTATGATGTATGTGTCTTGCTATTCTTAAATTGCAAAAAGAATTATGTTTTTTCATGATTATATCCCAACATCATAATTCCCGCTAGCCTTTCCTTGCAGCAAAACACAAATAACATCATAAATCCTAGTACTAGATGGTACAAACATGAAATTTATCCAAACTTCCATTACCAAGGATATTTCCTTTATAAAGTTAGACTCAAGATGAGGGAGGAAATAAAGACAGGCATGTAGGTATGGCATGGTTATTACTACAGCAATCAGATCACTCCCAAATGATGAACATAAGGCCTATTCTCCCCAATGCTTATTTCTAGAACTGTATTCAGAGAAATTCTTTCTATGAAGCTTCATTGCTCATCAGTTTCATTTTTGTTTACGTAGAGATACTGAAAGGAACAAAAACCCATTTGGGGCCTCATAACACTATGTCAGCTGTAACACGTGCCTCACTTGGTTAAGCTTTCAGTTTTTTGGTATCTCATCCAAGTACACAGAACTCAAAACTAATAATTACCTGTGGTTTGGTCACAAGTAGTATAGAAAAACTGAATGCCACAAGCCATATTAATAAGTTTCTTTAATTCCCTGTGAGCAGGGAACCATGTCTGTCTTGACCACTGCTCTGCCACTTGTGGCGGGAATATTTACTGCTCACCAAAGAACCACCTGCTTCCCCACATGTTCTGGTCCCTTACTCTGTTAGTCAGCTTGGACTGCCATTACGAAACTCCAGAGACTGGGTGGCTTCAACAACAGACATTTATTTTCTCTCCCAGTTCTGGAGTGTCAAAAACCAAAATCAAGGTGCTAGCATGGCCAGTTCTGGTGAGGACTCTCTTCCTGGCTTATAGGAGGCTGCCATCTTGCTATGTCCTCACATGACGAAGAGAGGGAGCTCTCTGGTGTCTCTTATTACAAGAACACTAATCCTATTGTATCAGGGCCCCACCCTTATGACTTTATTTAATCTTAATTACTTCCTTACAGACTATCTCCAATTACAGTCACATTGGGGGTTAAGACTTCTCTTGCTGTCAGAATTGAGAGGTCATGTATTCCATATAGCACAGCAGTGACATGGTGGAGACCACAATCAGCCTGAGTCCCTGAGAGATGTGTAGCACAGAGCCCCCTGCTCACCTGTTAGACATATAGTGCATACAAAGTGTAAGCTGGGCTTCCCTGGTGGCGCAGTGGTTGAGAATCTGCCTGCCAATGCAGGGGACACAGGTTCGAGCCCTGGTCTGGGAAGATCCCACGTGCCACGGAGCAACTAGGCCCGTGAGCCACAACTACTGAGCCTGCGCGTCTGGAGCCTGTGCTCCGCAACAAGAGAGGCCGCGATAGTGAGAGGCCCGTGCACCGTGATGAAGAGTGGCCCCCGCTTGCTGCAACTAGAGAAAGCCCTCGCATAGAAACGAAGACCCAACACAGCCAAAAATAAATAATAAATAAATAATAAATAAATTTAAAACAAACAAAGTGTAAGCTTTTGTAATGTTTATTACTGCAGCAAAACCTAGCCTACACTGACTAATACTAATATATTTACTGACGACTCACCTGTGCCCAGTAGTGAGCTCAGTCTGTAAGTGGCCCTGTCCTCATGCAAAGCCCAAGCTTGTGGGGAAGAGAAGAGAGGCACAAAATCATCAACTTTAAGACAACTAAATTCAAAATGATCTGATCGGATTCTACATGCAGTAAAAGGTCGGGAGGAGAGAGCAATGTGCATTGAAGGATTGAAATGCTTTTTAGAGGAGCCAACACTCGAGTCTCTCAAGTAGGGGTGGATTTGAAAGATCTTTCTAGGTATTGACTGTATTCGAGGTTTGTACAGTTTGCTTTGTCCACAGATCCTGTGCATATGTGAGTATCAGTGGTGTCTAAGATTGTGGAAAAGAAGACAGACATCAAAATCATCACAGTCAGAGGACTGCATGACTAAAAGAGGCCTTGGTAGTCTTCTCAGCCAAACCAGTTATTTGAAAAATAAAGAAACCAAGGGCCAGAGATATGGTGAGTTTGCCAAAATGGAAAAAGAGCTATTATCCTGGAAATACCAACACAAGCTAGTCCCCTTACCTCTCTGAGCCTCAAGTTTCACTTAAGTAAATGGGAGACAAGAATACCTACTTTTCCTTGTTATGAGGTTGTTTTGAAGGTCAGGTAAGGCCATACATGTGAATGTTCTCTATCAACTATTTTATAAAAATACACGGCCTTACTAAGATGCCTGCCCCAAAGCCACAGAGCCGTCAGACCATTTTCTCAACTCCATCAAAGCCTGCACACTCTAAGCCAGTCCTCTCCAAAGCATCATCTTGAAAGCACTGCTGTCTTTGTTCAAAATATTTAGAACTCCTCTGTCTGGGTTTCAGAATTCTCTTCAGGGCTGAAGACATGTTACTTTAAATGCCCACAATGGTGGTATTCAGCTCACAAGAGGCTGAACTGAGCATCAGAAGCTTTCGGATTCACTGAGAATACATTAAATGGGTGAGCTGCAGAAAATCGAAGACTAGTTTTCATGTGCAGCTTGTTAACTGGTTCTGAAACACTTCCTTCAAAACCAGTTTCCAAACTGCACAACAGCAGTATCACTAGAGTAAATGCACAGTCTCAAAGACAGATCTTGTTGAAACAATATCCAATTTCATATATAAATTCTTTTATATACAAAAGGAGAAAAAATGGAATGAGGATGAGAAAAAAAAACAGTATTTATCATCATTGTGGGGGAAGGTGCAGGGCAGAGTTGGGGAATCCTTTTATTATCTTTCAACAAAGGGTAATGTTGCTTTTTTCACTACAACTTTATGGGTCAGGTTCTGAAGAATTGTGTTGTTTTGTTTTTTGTTTTTTAGCAAATCAGATGATTCCACTTCATTTTAGCAAATCTCAATTCCAAGGGGTCATGCAGACAAAGCCAAGAAACAACATCAGATCCTAGAAATACCAGCTGTGACTCTTCAAACATTTTTGTAATGTATAGAGCCTAAACCAGCCATCAGTTCAAGTCACGGGCTCTTAAAACCACTTCCAACATGCTCAGAACTGTCATCTTCAAATGTAATGACCACAAAATCTTGCCACTTTGTCAATATCAGAAGTGACACAACATGCATCCACTCGGAACTGCCCCATGATTATTTTCAATGCCTACTCCTCTGAAAAAACAGGAGTCTAATTAATAGGTATATTATTTTAGTGAGCCCTAGAGGTATAAAATACGGAAATTTGATATTCCATGTCATGATAAAGGCATTTTCACTGCCTTTATCATAAATAAAATGAAAAACATCTGAGCGGACCGAAGAAACATAAACTTGCTTGTCTATTAAACAGGTCAGGGTAAGTGAACACTTGAAGCTGACAGCCTCTTTGGTACCCAGAAGACATCGGCCTGGGTAAAGACTCGATATTAGGCAGTAGGAAGGGTAACGTCTGGGTCATCACCCATTCTCCTAAGTACTCTACTTCAGTTCTAAGAATCTATATTTTGATTATCCTAATGTCTCAGTCCTACATTCTCAATCCAAGTAAAACCAGCGGTTCTTCCCACCACTGGCAGAAGCCCAGTGACATGGAGACATGTTCTCTTTCATGTGCAGTGTGTTTCCCCTTTGGATCTTATCCCTGTCTTTATTGATCTTTTCAACTCCAAGGAAGAGGGCCTCTGCACAAAGTCCATCTGGCAGAGGCAGTTGGAAAGACCAATCGACACTGCAGAGGTCCAAGACCTATCACTGCGATGCATGTGACACCTTCAGTGACACCCTCTGCTGTTGACACAGGTAAGGTTTGGCAAGGATGGCCATTTCACGGCTGCTGGGGACAACCAGACTCCCTAACAGTCAGTTAAATATTTCTTAGATTATGCCAAAGGACTATTTGAGTAGGATACTGCAGTAAACCCCAGATGGCATAGGAAGTGCCTGGTGTTTATGACTTATTCCACCTGAAGGAGGCCAAACTTCAGTAAATGCAATCAGCACACCCCCCCAGGGCTCTCTGCTCCTGGAGAAGGCAGATGTCTGGTGGCTCTGGCCCTGCCTTCCCTTATCATTGTCCAGCAGCCCCTCTGCAAGAAGGCCAAGTTCACCCGGGAGGGCCCCGACCCCAAGAGCATGTGGCCTGGGGAAATGGGGAAGAGAAGAGAGCCACATACACACCTGGACCCACTGTTGACCCAGCCTGGATGACTCAGTTCTCCTTCCCACATAAGGCATAACACAGATACAAGAGGCCAAGAGCCTTTGGTAAAATGTTTTATAGTTATTCTTTCTTTAGACTTCTCATCTATTTATGTAGTTTATGGACTCAATTTAGGGAATTAACCAGTGTGAAAGTGTTACAACCATGCTGGCATTATCCCCCCATCAGGATAAAATTGGTATTTCATCATAGCTTCAGGCCTCACCCCAGTAATGCTCATCATCAGGGCAGAGAAGAGTCTGAGGAAATCAAAGAAGAGGTTTCTAAGCAGAACTTCATGTCCTTGATCCCTTAAATGAGCACTAAATTCCTTTTCCATCACTGAGAAGAGATTTGGAAAGTCTGCAGCCCATCTCCACAGCTACATCTCTACTTATCCATCTCTTTTTTCTGCCATGTGGAACTGACAGGCATCTGTTTCTCTACTTTCTCATTGGCTTCTGTGTGGTAGAAACCAGGAAATGTTTTTCTTCAAAGTCCTGAGACTTTTTTAAAAAGTACTTTCAGCCATGTAGTTCAGTTACTTTTCCACTTCAGTGAGTTCACACTTTCTTGTTAATTTCTCCATGATGCTTATTTTTTAAAAGTTTTTTTAAACAAAAGCAAAGTGCATCTGCTTGGCCCTTCAGAATTGTGTGTGTGTGTATGTTCGTTCCAGTGTTCAGGTTTAGAGCTTGAGGATGTTAGTGAATTTGTCTGCCAAAAGAGACCAATCTCCAATTAAAGAATCTTTTTCTCCAGTGGCCCATTCTGTTTCTATTCTTCCTGTCCAAAAAGAACTGTTGGAACAACTTCTGGAACCTCTAAGAGGATCCCAAACTGTTCTCGTGTCATTTTAACTCAATTTTTGCCCCAGGGCTTATAATTTATATGACCAGTAATTAAAGGAAAGAAAGGTTTTGACAACGATATCAGGATTTCACATCAAGAAGTGGTCCTTTTCTTCCTAATCCACATAAAGCTTGTTTTCTTCTATAGAATATATATTAGAGAATTTAATCTTAGAGTGTTTCTTATGGTTTTGTAAGTTAAACTGTATTTTTTTAATTGAAGTACAGTTGCTGTACAATATTACATAAGTTACAGATATACGATATAGTGGTACACAATTTTTCAAGTTTATACTCCATTTATAGTTATTGTAAAATATTGTCTGTGTTCGCCATGTTGTACAGTATATCCTTATAGCTTATTTTATACCTTATAGTTTGTACGTCTTGTACCTATGGGTTTTTTTTTAATCATTATGGGGATCTTATGGTTGCCAACTATGAAAGTGGGTTTGTATGTTATTTGATTATCTTTATCTGTGCTAGAGTGCTGTACTAAAAATACCCTCTCTCTTCTGTTTACATCTACTTCAGGTTTTCTAGTATTTCTATCCTTATTTAACTCAGGTATTTATACATGGAATTTGCTGCTCTTTTGGCACTTGCAATCGGAAAGTCTTGAGGCACTTGAATTTCTGTCTCATCTTGTAACTACTGTCTAATTAAGGGGCATGTTTCCACAATGAACAAAAAGCACATGATTTCACAAGGCAGCAATGGCAGACCCAACATGGAAGTTGGACTCTGAACCCTACCTCTCATACAAGGTCTTTTCATACCATCTGACATCATTAGGTCACTGTAAACGTTTATTTCCAGTAATTGGGCAATAAATAAAACATGTTTGAAACAACCAAAAACTCAGATGCCAAATAAATCTCAAATTTAGTCACTTTTAAGAGAACCAGTTTAAAATAAAGGACACTCTTGCACAATGGAAAAAGTGTACACATTCGATGACCCTGTGGTGCAAAAATAGATTTGAGGGTATTTTTCTGAAATTTGGCCTCTCCCTAGAGATGAAAACTTGACTGGAAATGTTGAAGTTTTAAGCACATGAAAACATGAGATTATCCTGAAAGTAGTTGGTAATTATAACCCCTAGAAATGTAATTCTAATTTGATCTATACATTGAGCAAAATCTCAGAAATATTTTCAAATACATATGGCATACCACTGTTTACTGCAGACAGCACAGATACTTATCTCTGCCAAAATTATGACTTTTCAGCTACTTCAAACTTGATTTACATTCAAGAAACCAATTCCTCTTAGCCACCCTGTACGTTCTATTAGATTAATTTCTATTCTTTTAATACTTTAAAGTGAATTTAGTGATGCCTGTACCCAGCCTGATTCACACAGAAATCAACAGTTTATATAATCTTAAGAACAAGAAGTTATTTTTAGGACTCTGAAAGATGAAACATCACTTTCTACAAGAGGAAAGGTATTTTCCTCCTTTATCTTGACACTTTCCATCAAGGTGAAAAACACTTTAGATATCTCCAATCCCATTATTCCTCCTCGTTCCACTTTATAATCCAAGCCAAAACAATCTCTGTTCTTATTAATTTAACTATCATCACTAAGTCTAGTCACTGACCACTGAGTTTTCTCCATTAATCCTCTCTCACTTCATCTCTACAACAGCACTGGATTCCATGACTGATATTCAAGAATACCTGATTCTTGACATCAATCAAAGATGGAACTGGTTAAAACAAAGATGTAGCTACTCATCTTTACCTCAAAATCCTCCCCTCCAAGGGTCAGTTAATCAATCAGAGAGCGCATTGATCTGATTTCTGAAGCCAGGGAGTTCAGAATACTCCAACTCATCACCATCTTTTTCTTCACAACAGCCCATAATCAAATCCTGATGCTGGATTCTTCACAAAAGCCTCTGCATTAATCTCTTCATCTTTAAATTTACTTCTTAGATTGGACCCCGATCATTTCACAATTGGACCAAGGCCAACTTCTCTTCCCTGGCCTCCTCATGTCTACCATTCCCACATCCACTCCCATCTCATTCAAAAGTTGAAACTTTTAAAATTTTCTAAAAGTTCATTAAATGTATTAAACTTAGAGCTTTTAAGTTCATCTTAAAATTATATTATTCTATTTGTAAGTCTAGGAAATGTTCACATTTTCCTTCTTTTCCTCATAAGGAATTTTCAAATATGCTGAGATAATTCAAAGAATAATACAGTGATCACTTGCTTTCCCACCTCTCAGAGTCAACAATTGTTACAATTTTGTCATATTTGTGTATAAAAGGCATTTGAAAGTAAATTACAGACATCATGGCATTCCTCACTCAAGAATAAGGACACGACCCTACATACCTCTAACACCATTATCACACCTAAGAAAATAATAGTTCCAAAATACCATCTAATATCCAGTCCGTATTTAAACTTCCTCAATTGTTCTTCAAATGTCCTTCAGAGCTGGGTTTTGATTTTTTTAAAACCAAGATATGATAAAGGCTCATATATTATATGTGCTGTTGTCTCTCTTTAGTCTCTTTCTGAGGAAGTCAATCTATATTTTTTAATGATATGAAGAAACCAAGCAACAATACCCTACATTATCATTCTTTCTGATGTGAGAGAGTATGATAGTTTTGGCTTGTTTCTTCACCCTCAGTATTCCCTATGAGCTGGAGGTTAGGTGTAAAGGATTGATTAGATTCAGCTCACACATTTTTGGCAAGAATACCTTTAAGCTGTTGCTCTACACTTCATACTGCATCCCATCAGGAGGCATATAATATCAGTTGTCCCCCTTTTAATGATTCTGAGTTTGATCACTTGATCAAGGGGGCATCATGCGATTTTTACCTTGATACCAAGTCTCTTATTTTGCCTTATGCCTCAGGTTTAAAAGGCTTCATATCTGTGCCAAAGCCTGCCAGGAACTCTAAACTAGTTTACTTCTCTGGTCTCTTCTGACACTTCTTCCTTACCTGTTTCTTGCAGTGTTCTCTCTCTTCTGTTTAATGTCTCCCCCACTTCTCTGTGAGCTTAGTTTCCTAACCAATCATCCATCTTCCTCCACCATCCAAGCAGTTCCTGAAATTCTATTCTATGAAGCTCCCATGAATTTAAATACACTGATCACAGTTGATGTTGGCTTTTCAACCTCAAGTTTACTGCCTCATTTTTAGAATGTGCCACAGAAACAAGGGTTATTTCTACTAAATCTGTTCTGTATATGACCTCTAATGGCAATACGTAAACATAGGTGCTTACTGATGACTATGACATGAAGGTCTCAGTAGTTGTCATCTGCATCTAATAAGAGTTTTCTCACTGAGCAAAGCACTAGTGAGTATTTATGCAGTCGTTTCTGCCATTCATTTAAAATCCACCTGTACCTCCCTCTGTAACTATGTTTGCAAACCAACCACAGCAAGAAGGCACAAATATTTTCAAACACCTTTGTAGGATACATCTTATATACTATTGACTATTGACTATTTGCCAGTAATGTTTGTTTTTTTTTTAATGCCTGGATCATCCTAATTGCACAAATTGGACCATCATGGGCGTTCAGCAATATTTCTCACCAACAGGAAAAGCAAATATATTCTGAGAATGTTTTCTCAAAACAGGTCTTATTTTGAAGCTGTGTATTAGTTACTACACATGCAAAATGAATTAAGAATTGAGATCACTGTCTGGATCATTCAGACCAAAAGTCAGAGAAGTATCCAGAGAAGGCAAAAAAGTGTTCCGCCGAGTTTGGATTATTTGGGTAACTCCACCAACCATCCAATTCATGTGGATTGTATAGTCCAGCTTAGGCCTAAAAGTAAATCATCTGTTTATATTCTTTCTAGTTAGCCATCATCTGCCTACTATTATATGTACAAGAATAACAAGTCTGTTGACATCTCATTTTCTTGCTTTTTACCATCTGTGTTCCAACTTGGAAACTAGGGAGAAAGATACTGGGCACAGAATTTTAAAAGGACCTGCTCTTTTCCTTTCTCATGACCAACCTAAGCTGAAATGACTAAACAATGCAAATGGCACTGAATTCATCCTCCTTCTCCAAGGCTTGTCTGGGGCAAACCGTGCAGCATACGAGGTTTACTTCAGCCCCACTGCCCCTATAAAAACTTGCCCTTAACACAGTAATCCAGTCTTTACTTCTAAGCTAAATGTAAACTGATGATATTCCTTCTCCAAAAAGCATGTGTTTAAACCTGGTCTTCAACTGAGGAAGGAAAAGGTCCCTCTTAAGTAGGCATTTCAGGCTCCGCAGGCAGACCAAGGTTGTGTGGGGCGTCAAGCCTTCCCTGTCCTACTGAAGTTACATGACATAAGCAATCACCTGCTCTATTTTTATGTTTGACTCTATCAATAGGTAAGTGTCTTCTAAGCTAGTATTTGCATAGTTCTGTAACATTTGCAGAGCATGTCACATTACCTTGTCTAATCTTGACAAAGCCCCATATTCTTGTCTCCACTTTACAAATCAGGAAGCTGGCTCCCTGCCACCAAGTGCTGAGCCCATGGCTCTAACCAAGGTCTTATAACTCTACATGGCTGTTCTTTCCATTCTGGTCTACAAGCCAATTTTGCCTCTTCCCCTAGAAGAAAGGAGATGACCCAACCATGGACTTGCCCAGCCCCTAAAGGTGTTCTCCAGGTATCAAAAGCAAGAACGATTGATTCTACTACCAACAGGTATTTCACTCACACACACACAAACACACACACAATTTTTTGACTATTCAGGTAACAGCAGGAATAATAAATAGATCTCGCCTATTCTTCTCACAGGGGGTTCAAACCATAATCAGGTGACAGGAGAAGAACCACAGGACAAAGCTATGTCATGATCACATAATTCCAAAGCAGGAAGCACCAAGTAACTGGGGTAGAGGAACCAGTAATTTTATGTTGCTTTTACTAGGCAGATTCAATGATGAGTTTTAAAGAAAAGTCAGCCTCTCTCTCACTTTATGATATATAGACCTAAAGTTACACATAAATCCAATGATATTTAAAATGCACTTCAAACAACTCATGCATTGCCATTCTAGTTATAAGTTTTTATAAGAAAATAAAAGATGACAAATTATTACTGTATGATGGGTTCAAAACTTGACTGTACCCACTAACCAGCAAACTATTGCAAAAAGGCATGAATATTTTCAAACATCTTTGCAGAGTACTTTTCACATACCATATCTCATGCCTGACACATGTTTTATACACAGATCACTGTAACCGAAAAAATACCAACAGGCAATCATAGACTTCTGGCAGCATTTCTGGAAGTTCAATACATACAATTATCTTATAGATCTTACAGATGCTCCCAAATATCTTACAATGCTTACAATTATCTTATATCAGGGGTTGGCAAACTTTTTCTGAAAAGGGCTTTGCAGACCATATTTTAGGCATTTCAGATCATATGACCTCATTGGAAGTATACCATTCTTCTGTCCATAGCATGAAAGCAGACATAGACAGTATGTAAATGATGGGTATGGCTGTGTCCAATAAAGTTTTATTTACAGTATCAGGCCCACAGGTCAGTTTGCCAACCCCTTCTACAAAAAACTTATTTTTACCAAGTCTGTCTTTCCTACTACAATGAGACTATACCTAGAACACATCACTAAAATGGGCTGGGCAGTGCTGCTCACCTGCGACCCAATAGTCTCCTGGAAGCACCGGCCAAGCTGCGTCTTCGCAGCCACTGGATACACGTGAGGAATGACTTGCTGGTGGGAGTATGAGGAATGGACTGTCTGGGTCTTCTGGACAGGAAGCCCTTGGTAAGAGACTTGGGACTGGCCTGGTTGAGCTTCTTTTACCTTCTGGCTTGTTGGGCCATCAACTCTTGAAACCTGATGTATCTGGACTGAGGCCTCAGGAGGGTGCTTCACATGGATATTGACTATGTTAGGAGGAAATTTCACTAAAACAGATTGGGAAGAAAACTTATCAGTCATAAATAATTAATACGCACATCAGGATGAAAGTAAATGTTCATGCTAGTCAGCGTGAAACTAAGTTTTATATATACACATACACTTAAGTACATATCTATTATACCTGGGATAAATGATACATTTTTAGTGTGTATCTATTTTTGCTGCACAGCCATTAAAAAACTCTTGAGAGTAAAAGGGGACACTCAAAAATTAAACCTGAATTTATATACTTTAAAGAATAAAACTGCTTTTACAAAGAGAAATTTAAACTTCTCACAGTAACAGATCCATGAGACAAAAATTTTTTTCAGAGGAGTCATAAAACTATGAAATTTGTGCTACTTGTGGTCATACATTCTATCAAACAAGAGTAATAAAGACTCAAGAGTTTGATTATTTTTGAATTTCTCACAAAGTTTCCACCGTAGAGACCGTAGGATTTACAACACAATTTCACAAAGCATAGTTCTCTTACCCTTAAACCTGGTGTGTACATAATTTTGTGCTTCCCGTGACACACACAAAATACCAAAGTGTGATATTTTACATCTCTATTTTCTTTCTCTGCAGCTTTCACACAGAATTTCATCTTCTGATGCTAAGATTCAGGTTTTAAAGAATAAGAGCCAGTAACACTTCTCTGACCCCTTTTTAAAAAATTGTACATGTGTAAGAGGTGCCAGGTTGAAAAGAATGAATTAGTCATAGAATTTCTGAGCTCCAAGTGACCTAGTTTACCTTCCTCTACAGATGAATAAACTGAAGCCCAGGGAGGTGAGGTTATAGATTGTTTAGAACTAAAACCAAGCGCTCTTCGACTACAAAATAGACTTGGTGTTCATCAGCAAGGTACTGTGTGATCTACTAGTTTATTAATCCCATAAGGGCCAGAACACCATCTTGTTTATCTTTCCATTTCCCAGGACCTGCCAGAACAGTGCCATGTATGTTTATCAGCTCTTGGTCCTGCATCACCAGAGAAAGATGGGCTCCATTTTCTTATTTCCTAGATACCATTCCCTACAGTCTAGAAAGCACTGGCACCATAAACCTGGGCCCATATTCTGTTCCAATACCAGCCCTGCAGACACTTGGCTTCTGTATGGGTTTGGCATGTTAACAGAGTTCTGACAAATGGGCAAAATCAAAATAATCAGCTTACCTTTGACTCCTTGCTGGCTGGTCATGGTCAGAGGCAAAGTATGTGTTGAGTGGACGACATGTGTTCCCAACGCCTTGCCTGACTGCTGGGAATGCTGATAAAGTTTAGGCACGCTAGCACCATGGACTGGAATCTGACAAAGCTTCCCTGTGAAATTTGGAGGGCACTGGCATTTGTCCCTTGAACTGCATTGGCCTCCATTCATACATGGAAGATGGCAAATTACTGTAAAGGAAAAGAGAAAATGTGGAGAGTTGGTTAGTTTCTCAAATGCTAAGTAACAATCAACCAACAAAACTCCCCCAAAGCACAGCCAACATATTCCCAATGACTTTAGAAATGGTAAACAAAGGAATATACACTATGACAAAAATACTTTCTTTTTTTTTTACTATCTTTTTGTTTCCACCTTAAGTAAGTCATTTAGCTCTCCAATTGCTTGTGGTTGTTCACCCACAATGGTGGAAAAAATTCATGGGAAAAAATATACATGTATATAAATATATATAAAGTAGCCACTCAGGATATCTCTTGCATTCTATAATTACTTTGCTTTCCTATTTAATTACTAGTTTATTTACTGTCTCCCTAGATTATAAACTCCTTGGGGGAAAGGAATATGCCTAGTTTAATGACCTTTGTATCCTCAGCACCTAGAATAATGCCTGGCACACGGTGGACATTAAATATTTCCTCAAAGAATAAACAAATGAGAGTGCTAAAAATAATATCTGTTGAGAATTTTCTCTACGTAAGACACTGAAATAAGTGCTACCCAGAATAAGGGAGCAGAATAGCTTGAATCCTGCTTTACAGGAATTTGCAATCTCACTGGAGTAACAAGACCACAGAGAAACCTAGAAGTAGCAGTGATTAATAGTTGGAAATTTATTTAGAATACCAAAAGATAAAAGGACATGTTTGGGTGAAGAATTTTAAAAGGAGTTTTAAATTCTGGCTAAATTCAACTTAAGGCCAACCTATTTATCACGAATGAATTCTTCCTATCAGCCCTTGAGCTGATCGGATTTCCAGCAGCTTAAAAAATAGCCCTTCAACTCCATTTTCTTCCAGCTTCTACTCTGCTTCAATCCTCTCCTCCATGACCAAACTTTCCAAAAGAATTGTCTGCTCACTTCTCCACTCACTATCAGCCAGCAAGGGCCACATTGTGTTTCCCTTTCCCCACACCTCTCCTACACTGAAACTCCTCTTCATCAGGTCACTAATGGTCTCCATGTTGCTAAATCCAATGGATGGATTTCAGTCTTCCCTTGGCTTCTGTGACATCTCAACCCATCTAGTTTGCTCTTTCCTCTTTGTTCACTGTATCTTAATATTCTTTGCAGACCCCACTCTTTCCTTACCCTTGAAAAACTGATGTGCTTCAAGATCTGGTCTTAAAATCTTCTGCTTTACTAACTCCATGCATTCTGATTTCAGCCTATCATATGATGATGTCACCCAAAACTATATTTCTTAGCCAAAGCTTTCTGCTGTGCTCCACACTGTCTACTACTGTTTATTTCCTGTAGATCTTCTACAGGCATCTCAAACTTACAATGTCCTAAATGGAACTTGATCACCTTCCCCTAACATCTCCATTCACTGAGAGACGCTTAACAGAAACCTGAGGGCTGCTCTATCCTTTCACCCACCCAAACATCCATCTCCAGGTCCTGCCTTCTACACATTCATCAAATATGCCCACATCTTTCTCATCATAGAGATCCTGTTCTCTCTGAAACCTCATTCCCTACAATCTAGCTACACTGACCTGGATTCAGTTCCTCAGTGGACAGGGCCTCTCATCCCTCCTTAAGCTTTATATACCCTGTATATAAACCCTGTGTTCCAGTGGCCTGGAACACTCTTTCCATTTGTCCCCCCTCACCTACCTAACTCCTACTCACCTTTTGGATACTGCTTAAACCTCAGTTCCCTGGAAGCACTTCCAATTGCCCCTCATCTAGGTTTGGTGCTTCTCCTCTGTGCTTCCGTGGGCTCTCATTCACTGCTCATCATGCTGCTTGGCTTACTGCATTACAATCACCTGACTACTTTTCTGTACACCTCATTCAACTAGAGTGCTGTGAGGTCAGGGACTTTAATGTTTTACCTCTAGCATGTAGCTCAGCTTTTAGAAAAAAGGCTGCAGCTCAAAAAAAAAAAAAAATACTAGATGAAAGAATGAACACATTCATGGCTACCACTTTGTCAAATACCATTGTACATACTACAGAAGAAAGTAAAAGCTAACTGGAACTACTAGGTAATACATGATAACTAAAAATACAAATAAGTAACATTGGAAAATATAAAATGTAAATTCTGTGGAACTCCAGTGAAAAGTCATTTCTGGGAAGTCAAAACAGACTTTACAGGAGAGCTCATTTGAGATAAGTCTTTGAAGCTGGGTAAGCTTCAGAAAAACAGAAAGGATTGTATCTTAGGAGGATAGTGTGTAAGAAAGGGGGAAGTAGGCATATTTGGGAGATAATGAGAAAGTCTATCTTGTTGAAACCCCAGATTCCTGAGGGGAGGGGTCAGGTGATAAACTAGAAGATGTAGGCTTAAGTCAGACAATGGATAAAGGCCTGATAAAAAGTCTGGATTTTATTCTGTAATTAGTAAGTTATTTTGTAGACCCCAAGGAGAGAATTTTCCAGGAAGATTACTCTTGTGATGGCATGTGGCATTAGCTGGAAAGGAGAGTGACCTAGGTGGAGAAGTCAGATAGGAGACTATTAAAATAACTGAAAGACAAGTTGAAAAATCCATGGATTAGGATGATGGCAACAAGAATTAAAAGAAACATGAAGTAATATTATGATAGATGGGCAATCAGTACAACATGGAGATACGACACAGGAAATAAACAGCAAGCCAAAGAAGAGGGAAGACAGTGAAGGAGAAAGGAAAGAGCTGGAAAAAATGACCAAGGTAACCACCTAGAACTATGTCCAGGATCTCACTATGTGGCAGATGAAGTCAAAACTGCCCACGCTGGATAGGGTCTGGAATATGTTTCCACCAGTGTCTGATCCACACTGAGGTGCAGAGTAAGAAGAAGAGTCAAAGCTGACTCTGAGGTTGAGTCAAAGACTTTGTAACTCCCAGTTCAATTCTGAATTGAATTTCTAAATGACAGGTTGGCTACGCGGGATGGGTTCAGTGTTTAATGGGCAAGGACACAGGGAGCCTGGCCAAGATTTCACAATACTACAAATAACTTATAACTGGAATACAAGCACTCCTCACTTTTGTATGGTTCCAATATGCATGAATTTCAGTTAATGCAGTTTAGCTAAATAACTTCAGTCCCCCAACAACACGGTATGAACTTCATTTGCCACAATATTAACTAGGTAACTGCATAAAGTACAAACTTCACTGCTAGCGCTTTGGTCCACAAACCACTACATAAATAACAGATGTGTACCATGATCAGTAATCAATCATGTCACTTCCTTCAGAGGCTGTTGGCAATTGATCCCAGCATATCTGTTATTCAGTTCATGCACAGACAGCAAAGCAGGTAGTTGTGTTGCCTCCTCACTTTACATTGATAAACTCGCATGACATTTTACAGAAGTGTACAGTCAAAAGGGCCAACAACAACAACAAAAAAGCGTGGCAAAGAAATGAAAAGTGGTGACATTGGAAGTGAAATTGGAAAGTGGTTGTGATGTAGGATAAAGATGGTCCAAAGGAAATAACATCAAAGGAACTCACAGATATTCCACAACTTTGAAAGCATAATGGTAAGATATTGGAACCTGATTCAAACTTGGGAAGGAGTATAACGGCTCACTAAGGCAAAGAAGAGATACTCCACATCATAAAGTACATGAGAAGAAAGCAAAAATGTGCTAACTACTCTTGTTAAGTTCTACTCGAAGAAAGAAAACACTTTAATTCTCAGTGTTTCTAACATTTTAAATTACAGGGCACTAGATAAATATCAGCTTTACTATTTTTCTTCCTTTCCCTATAAATACATCACCTACAGTAAAACAACTGTAATGTTTTGACAAAAAAATTTTTTAAGGTGATAGAACTAGTAATTTTCCCATTGATTATTAAGATCGTTTTGCACAGTTACAGCTTGCATGGTTATTTTTATGGTCCTGCATCACCATGCAAAGAGGACTACCTTTAATCTTTATTAAAATAACTTCATCTATGTTATCATCTTTTTTTTTTTTTTTTTTTTTTTTTTTACAAAGAAGCTGACTTTTGTTTCTAATATCAATAGCAGATTTTGGAATCCAACATGAATTTAATTAGCTTTGTTTAAAACTATTTTTAAACCTCTGAGATAGCTTCCACACAAATATTTCAAGAACTGTACTAGTCTAAGTGGATACAGCAATAATCCCAGAAGAGAACTCCAATAACCCTGTTTCTCTCTGGTCACAAAGGAAACCGTTTCTGCTTATTCCAACCAATAACAGACCACTATTTATAACCATTTATGAATGAGAAATAAAATACCTATTCTCCTGTTCCCGCATTTTCACAACATCTAAACTATAATTTAAAGTTCTTTGCCCCAGCTCACTCACTGTGCATTGAGTTCTTTGTGGCAGGTGCTATTTTTAAAGTTAAATAGTCTTTTATGTCAAAGAAAACAAATTTAAAATCAACCTACAAAAGTTAAGGATTTAACTATGAATAGTTTCTTTCTGTTTCAAAAGTTCATGCCACTCTCAAAACATCGCCTGGTGATATATAGTCTGTGCAGCCAGCGTTCTATAAAACTTTCTCAACATACGAAGAGGAAAAAGAATAAGTTATCTTTAAGGCTGGCTTGTGGAATGCTGGTTGTAAGTCTAGCTGTGGCACATATATTTTAGAACATATAACTGGAAGGTGTAATGCAGAACGCTGGCTGAGAAATTCCATAACCTTGTCAGCTTGACATTTTGCTGGCCATC
Organism: Balaenoptera acutorostrata; assembly: GCF_949987535.1. Taxonomy (NCBI): domain Eukaryota; kingdom Metazoa; phylum Chordata; class Mammalia; order Artiodactyla; family Balaenopteridae; genus Balaenoptera; species Balaenoptera acutorostrata. The sequence continues at coordinate 67,447,952 of NC_080075.1, forward strand.
ACCATAATTCACTACATTGCATCATACAGTCACCTGGGACCTACAGCAAATAACAAGAGGTATATGGGCCTTCAGCCTGTTATTCTAGAAAGTGGAATATCGTGACAACCGCTCCCAGTATCTCATGGTACAACTATAAAAGGTCACAATGAGCAAAAGGATCCAGGCTGGAAGAAAAAGTTGGAGGCTTTAAATATGCCCAGCATTTCAGTGCGTTCCACCATTCACACTGGTCTGTAAAACAACTTGCAAGACTCAAGAAACTGGACTGACAGGATAATATTCACAGTCTGTGCCACAAATTGGAACTTAGTTTAAATGAATAGGTACTGACTTGGATACAAATATGGGAAAACCGAATTTTCTGCAGATTTGAGTTATAAAAAGCTAGACTCTCATTCTTCCCTGTTATCTTAGCTGACTATAAAAATATTTCAGCTGCTTGTCCCCAAAAGGCGCTCTAAGAATGTACTTGACTTTCCTACAGCAACACCCGGGCCCCTCCACCCACCCCCTCGCTTTGCGTGCCAGCAGACAGACTGTTTCAAGTTACTGTGGCTAAGGCAGAACAGGGAAAACAAACCTCCATCTGAAGGAAAACTTCCATCTGTCATTTCACAGAACAGACATACACATGATTTTGATTTGAATAGCTACTTCAACTTTCCCACTTGTCTCTGATTAGGAGAATAACGTTCCCTTAAAGGCTTTCAACATTTTGTTTGATGTCCCTTGCAGGGTGAAAAGAAAGCAATAACATTTTTAGAAAGTACAAGGTATCATTTTATTTCTCCCTCAATATACCTACATCACCCTCTTTTAAAGGGTACCCATAGATTCTATTCAGCCAGAAAGTAGGTTAAAAATGTAGTTACTTAAAGCGTTCAGATAACAAGTACGTCAGATAATAATTAAATGCCACAGCAGGGCTTCCTTGGTGGCGCAGTGGTTGAGAATCTGCCTGCCAATGCAGGGGACACGGGTTCGAGCCCTGGTCTGGGAAGATCCCACATGCCGCGGAGCGGCTGGGCCCGTGAGCCACAATTACTGAGCCTGCGCGTCTGGAGCCTGTGCTCCGCAACAAGAGAGGCCGCGATAATGAGAGGCCCACGCACCGCGATGAAGAGTGGCCCCCGCTTGCCGCAACTAGAGAAAGCCCTCGCACAGAAACGAGGACCCAACACAGCCAAAAATAAATAAATAAATAAACAAAGTAAACAATGCGTTTAAAAAAAAAAACATTTATAAATGCCACAGCAAACCACTGCTCATTTTAAGAACCTATCCCACTTTTTAAAAACCTGCATTCTTGCCTTTTAATTCAGTATGCATCATCCTGCCACACCAAAAAATAAAACAAAATAAATAAAGCAACTGAAGCTGAAAGCCAAGATGGAAGTCACGTTCCTTTGGAGCAAGGACAGAGGAACTGAGGAGGGCTCGTCTTACACAGAAGCCAAGAAAGGAAGTACAGAGATTAGTAGGCATTTACTAAACTCTAAGTTTGAGTATTTTTATTGAATGCAGGGATTTATCATTGCTGTGCTCCAAAACTGCTTACAGCCAATTCTTGATTATGTGTCTGCTAACGTATACTAAGTCCCAGACTGAACCAAGAAAACATTCAAGTAACAGGTTGTCTGGAACAACCTGTCCAAGGAGGTGACATTTCACCTAAACCTAAAAGGAGAAGAATCCCGTGATGTGAAAGTTGGCAGAAGAATGTTTGCAGAAGAAGAAATATTAGGAGCTAAGACCTTGAGGTGAGACATGGCTTAGAAAGGCCCAGAAACTGAAAGGAGGCTGATGTGGTGGGAATGTCAGAGGAGAAGAGCATGTGAGAAAAGCTGGGTGGAGAGACAGAGCAGGGCCAGATTCCTGTTTCTTTCCACAAGGATATAGGGCTGCCTATAATACAGTAAACAGGAAAAATATAAGTAAGTTAATACTTGGGACCAGGACAGATTATGAATCACAGGAGACAGAACCAGGGGAAGAGAAAGAACAAGGATAAGTAAGGGTAAGTAGAATCATCTATTGTATACACAAGAAATGTGCACTGTAAACTTGGCTTTGAGCTTCTGGACCTTAGCCAGATTGAAGTTAAATTCTGGAAGGTTTAATTTAAGACTCAGATAGATAATGATTCTACAGATAAGAGGACTTTTAAAAAATTCTTTATATTGATTACATATGGGCATGATAATCGTAGTGGGTGGAATGGTGGTCTCCCAAAAGATACACCCATGTCCTGTGAATGTCCAGAATCTGTGAATATTACTTCATGTGGTAGATGAGTGAACACCACCTTACAATGCAAAACAAATGCAATTAGAAATCCTGAGAGGAGGCACTTGTCCTGGAGTATCCAGGTGACCTCTCATTTCAGTGACAAGGTCCTTTTAAGAGTGAGGGCCAGGGAGCTTTGATCGAAGAGGAAGAGGCAATATGACTGAGGCAGAGATTGGAATGATGCAGCTAGAAGTCAAGGAGCACCAACAGCCATGAGAAGCGGGAAGAGGCAAGGAACGGACCCTCCTCTAGAGCCTCCAGAGGGAGCGTGGCCCTGCCTACACCTTGATTTTGATCTTCTGGTCTCCAGAACTGTGAGAGAATACATCTCTATTGTTTTAAGAAAAAAAAAAAAAGAAGAAGAAAAAGGTATAATAATACAATGTGTGTAACATTATGAGACTAATGTTCTTCATAGTACATGTAAAAGGAAAAAACAGAGTCTAAAGATATCTTGGAGCAAAGAGAAAATGCTTCCACAAAAGCTAAAAATGCACCCACCGTACTCTTTGCTGCCATAGACAATCTCTTTGTTTTACCTGCTCTGGAAATTAAGATGACCATTTTCATCCCATCCCCATCTATCAAATGCTAAAGTACACTGGACTAGAATTAAAGGAAATTCACATTTCAACAAATGCAATATCTCAACCTTAATACAAACAAAAATCCCACAAATCTAATTTTTAATGCTGGTGCACATTAGCGAATGCTTGGATAGCACATTCTGTTTATAATCCAGGAGATAGGAAGCCCTACCACCCACACATGCATCAGAGCTTCCTATTTGGGATAAGACCATTCATCATCTCAACTTTGTTTATGGCTTTCTGCTCACTGATCATCAACCTCACCATAGCTGTGGGCTATCTAATTTGATCTAGTTTTACATTTTTCATAACCTATGGAGCCTCCTATATCAAGCAAATCACAAAATTCCACTTTATATCCTCCATCCACAGAGGCTTGCTCTCAGTAACTCCCAAACCCTGGGCTCTTTTACCCTTAGGAATAACACAGCAACATCTGCAGGCTACAGAGTAAACACACCAGTCCCACACACTTTGGGATAGGGGCAAATCATTTCATTTTGTGGATTACTGTGCCCTCCTCTGCAAAAGGGGGTGGTCCAATGACACAATCCACAGGTTTCTACAATTAAAGTTCTATTCCTACAATTAAAGTTCTCAAAATGCTAACCAAGTTAATAGAGTGAAATTCAGATTTCCTCATCTCATCTAATGAGACTGGCATGATATAAAATTTTTAAAAGGGACAAATACATATCCAGCCACTTGCAATTTACATAGAAGGGACAGGGTTAATCTGTTACGTGGTGTGCTTTGTTTTTATTTTAGTGTATAATCAGACACTGATTCAAACATAAGTTGCCTATTTCGTAACAACGCAGTTAATAAAATGCCCAGAGGTTTATGCAAAGCTGACTTCACTTGGGAGAATTATGTAAACATAATTGGGGAAATGATAGTGCTGTACACTAATGGACAGGGAGATAAGTTTCACAAAAATAACGACACACTTCATCCTTAAAGACCATACCTTTTACAGTGGTATCACTGCAACTATCTTCAGGGACACGAAGTCATTTTAGCTACTGTAGCAGGGCATTTTCTTTAATGTCATTGCAAAATGCTTTCTCAAGAACCAAGTAATACCACTTAAGCTATACACAATATTAACAATAAGTTTAAAAATGTACTGCACCGGAGGGAGGAACACTCCCAAACTCATTCTAGGAGGCCACCATCACCCTGATACCAAAACCAGACAAAGATGCCACAAAAAAAGAAAACTACAGGCCAATATCACTGATGAACATAGATGCAAAAATCCTCAACAAAATACTAGTAAACAGAATGCAACAGCACATTCAAAGGATCACAGGCAGGGTGGGAGGGAGGGAGACGCAAGAGGGAAGAGATATGGGGATATATGTATATGTATAGCTGATTCACTTTGTTATAAAGCAGCAACTAACACACCATTGTAAAGCAATTATACTCCAATAAAGATGTCAAAAAAAAAAAAAAGGATCATATACCCTGCTCAAGTGGGGTTTATCCCAGGAATGCAAGGATTCTTCAATATATGCAAATCAATCAATGTGATAAACCATATTAACAAACTGAAGGAGAAAAAACATATGATCACCACAATAGATGCAGAAAAAGCTTTTGACAAAATTCAACACCCATTTATGATAAAAACTCTCCAGAAAGTAGGCATAGAGGGAACTTACCTCAACATAATAAAGGCTGTATATGACAAACCCACAGCCAACATTGTCCCCAATGGTGAAAAACTGAAACCATTTCCACTAATATCAGGAAAAGACAAGGTTACCCACTCTCACCACTATTATTCAACACAGTTTTGGAAGTTTTAGCCACAGCAATCAGAGAAGAAAAAGAAATAAAAGGAATCCAAATCGGAAAAGAAGAAGTAAAGCTGTCACTGTTTGCAGATGACATCATACTCTACAGAGAATCCTAAAGATGCTACCAGAAAACTCCTAGAGCTAACCAATGAATCTGGTAAAGTAGCGGGATACAAAATTAATGCACAGAAATCTCTTGCATTCCTATACACTAATGATGAAAAATCTGAAAGTGAAATTAAGAAAACACTCTCATTTACCACTGCAACAAAAAGAATAAAATATCTAGGAATAAACCTACCTGAGGAGACAAAAGACCTGTATGCAGAAAATAATAAGACACTGATGAAAGAAATTAAAGAGGACACAAATAGATGGAGAGATATACCATGTTCTTGGATTGGAAGAATCAACATTGTGAAAATGACTATACTACCCAAAGCAATCTACAGATTCAATGCAATCCCTATCAAACTACGACTGGCATTTTTCACAGAAATAGAACAAAAAATTTCAGAATTTGTATGGAAACACAAAAGACCCCAAATAGCCAAAGCCATCTTGAGAAAGAAAAACGGAGCTGGAGGAATCAGGCTCCCTGACTTCAGACTATACTACAAAGCTATAGTAATCAAGACAGTATGGTACTGGCACAAAAACAGAAATATAGATCAATGGAACAGGATAGAAAGCCCAGAGATAAACCCACACACATATGGTCACCTTATCTTTGATAAAGGAGGCAAGAATATACAGTGGAGAAAAGACAGCCTCTTCAATAAGTGGTGCTGGGAAAACTGGACAGCTACATGTAAAAGAATGAAATTAGAACACTCCCTAACACCATATACAAAAATAAACTCAAAATGGATTAAAGACCTAAATGTAAGGCCAGACACTATTAAACTCTTAGAGGAAAACATAGGCAGAACACTCGATGACATAAATCACAGCAAGATCCTTTATGACCCACCTCCTAGAGAAATGGAAATAAAAACAAAAATAAACAAATGGGACCTAATGAAACTTAAAAGCTTTTGCACAGCAAAGGAAACCATAAACAAGACCAAAAGACAACCCTCAGAATGGGAGAAAATATTTGCAAATGAAGCAACTACAAAGGATTAATCTCCAAAATTTACAAGCAGCTCATGCAGCTCAATATCAAAAAAGCAAACAACCCAATCCAAAAATGGGCAGAAGACCTAAATAGACATTTCTCCAAAGAAGATATACAGATTGCCAACAAACACATGAAAGGATGCTCAACATCATTAATCATTAGAGAAATGCAAATCAAAACTACAATGAGATATCATCTCACACTGGTCAGAATGGCCATCATCAAAAAAACCTACAAACAATAAATGCTGGAGAGGGTGTGGAGAAAATGGAACCCTCTTGTGCTGTTGGTGGGAATGTAAATTGATACAGACACTATGGAGAACAGTATGGAGGTTTCTTAACAAACTAAAAATAGAACTACCATATGACCCAGCAACTCCACTACTGGGCATATACCCTGAGAGAACCATAATTCAAAAAGAGTCATGTACCACAATGTTCATTGCAGCTCTATTTACAATAGCCAGGACATGGAAGCAACCTAAGTGTCCATCGACAGGTGAATGGATAAAGAAGATGTGGCCCATATATACAATGGAATATTACTCAGCCATGAAAAGAAACGAAATTGAGTTATTTGTAGTGAGGTGGATGGACCCAGAGACTGTCATACAGAGTGAAGTAAGTCAGAAAGAGAAAAACAAATACCATATTCTAACACATATATATGGAATCTAAAAATAAATAAATAATAAAAGGTTCTGAAGAACCTAGGGGCAGAACAGGAATAAAGACGCAGATGTAGAGAATGGACTTGAGGACACAGGGAGGGGGAAGGGTAAGCTGGGACGAAGTGAGAGAGTGGCCTGGACATATATACACTACCAAATGTAAAATAGATAGCTAGTGGGAAGCAGCCACATAGCACAGGGACATCAGCTTGGTGCTTTGTGTCTACCTAGAGGGGTGGGATAGGGAGGGTGGGAAGGTGGGAGGGAGACGCAAGAGGGAGTAGATATGGGGATGTATGTATATGTATAGCTGATTCACTTTGTTATAAAGCAGAAACTAACACACCGTGGTAAAGCAATTATACTCCAATAAAGATGTTAAAAAAAAAAAAGCAAACCAAGATTCCCTGCCCTCCTGGCTCTTACCTTCTGTCATCTCATCATCTTTGTGAGACTCTGGGCATGAGAAGAATCTTGGTTTGGGGCCCAGGAGCAGGACGGCATTCGATAAAGGCTTGTTCTCTCAGTTCTACAGGCTACCAAACACCTCTCTGAGCATGAAAAGAGGTCAGGCAGGGCACAGAGTTGGGTGTTCCAGGGAGGGACCTTCCACAGGGCAGGGCTGGGGCTCCACCTGTAGTGGCCCTTGAAGGGTCTGGATAGGAAGACCTGGGCAGATGTTTTGTGGTGACAGCAGCTCATCAGCACTGGGTGGGGAGTGGGAGAGTACCCTTGGCGATCCTCAGGCACTCTTGCAAGGGGTACAGTAGGGATGAAGGTTCTGTGTAATCAGGCAAGGGTTTGGGGCTAGCATAGCTTGGGTTTATCATTGCCATCTAGGCAATGATAATGCCTAGAGGGGCATCCAGGTTACAGTTAGGATTAACCACAGTTCACATTGGCAGTCTTTTGTCCCTATATAGCCATGATACTGTTCCATGCTATACGCTGCTACAGAGCCTGAATAGCTACATAATATCCCATTAAGCTGACAGATGGTAAATTACATAGTCATCCCTTTATTGTTTGTTTACATTGCCTGAATTTCTTTTTTAACTACTGCAGATAAGGCTGCAAGGAACATCCTCAAGCATGTAATTTTATCTTTCTTAGTAATTCTTTCCTCATGCATTCAACTAATATTGGGTAATTGCTTAGTATGTAACAGGCAATGTGCTAGGTGCTATCATCAACAAGAAAAACATATGAGCCAATTAAAGCAATGTAACCATCTTATCATGGGGGAGGACAGGGAACACAGGCATTAAGAGCAAGGGCCTGGAAGCAGATCTCGAGGGGGTGTGAACCCCAGTTTCACCATTTCTTAGTGGTATGACCATGGACAAGTTATTTAACATTCCTCTGCCCCTCATTTCTTCACCTATAAAATGAGCATAAAAAGTGTAACCCCTCATATGGTTGCTGTGTGGCTTGAATGAGGTCATATATTCAAAGCACTTAGTAGTCAGCACTCAGTAAGCATTCAGGAAATGTTAGCCATCTGCATAATCTCCCTGATTAGCATACAGTGGGAACATATAAAAGGGGAAACCACACCAGTGCATTGGCAAGGAAGGGGTGTGAATATCCTTATCACCAGTCAGGTCATGCAGTATACTGCATGTGATTTCATTCACTACTCTGCTCCCGGTATCCAATGAAGAGATGTTGAATTGCTGAGTATATCAATAGATGAATCTTCTAACAAGAGTTTATCAATTATTAACATCAAGAGCAGTATATGAACATATCCAAATTCACATCTTGTCAAAACTGGATTTTGTTCTTAAACATTACTACCACTTTAATAGCTTCAAAATAACTTCTAAGCTGCGATATTCTACCTGCAATCAGGTTAAACTATAACAATGTTGATTTCACATGTCTATTTACTAAAGATTTTTAACGGTTTTAACATTTGTAACTTTTTTTTTTTTTTTTACTGTTTTTATTTTCTCTTGTTTGAACTATCTTTATATTTTACCTATCCCTTAGAATCGTAATGATTTTTAAAATTACTTTAAGGATGGTTCTTATGGATAATACAATTTAAGATTTTATTTGTCCTAATGATGAAAATACCTTTGCAAACATATTTCCTGTTCATTGTAGTTTAGTTTGTTTGGATACAGATATTTTATTATTTCCATATAATTAAGTTTATAGGTTCCTTTCTCTATAATGTTCTGTTTCATTCCTTTAAAAGCTGCTACCCCTCCAAGTGTCTGATAAATAACCTATTTCATACTAGCTCTTTAGATTATTTCCATCTCTTTCTTGCTTATTTAACTTGTTCCATCTGGACTTTTTACCCAGTGTATAAATATGGGTTATCACTCATTTTGCTTCAAATTGCAATCTAAATGGCTTCACATTAGTTATAAAATAAAACTTCCTTTCCCATTTTTTTTTAAAAGCTAAGTTATTTTGAATGGAAGTCTTCAAAAGGGGGAAGACATAATGTGGTGGAAAAAAGAAAGAAAAAAGGGCAGTTTAGGGTGGAGTCAAGGATGGGAGGAGGTGGGAGAATGCAGGATAACAGAGCAGAGGCCCAGGACTAATACAATAGCAGAGAAACATTCCCTGAGAGACATGAAAGAAGAAACTCACTGGGTAATAAAATGAAATGGGGTCTGTAAAATTCAGTCGGATGCCAAAAGGGATAAATTCTGAGTAGACAATGTTTGGGAACCATTACTATACACAAAAATCTGCATGGCCCGTCTACAGCTTCCTTTTATTCCCACCCTCCATGGATCGTTACTCTTCCATGGCTCCCACCTAACTATGCCACCCTAGGCGAGCATATTTCTTTATCCTGGTCTTTTCTTTCTTTCAAAGAGCAGGGATCCCTTGCAGCATTCTCTTCCTGAGTAGTAAGCTGTCACTGAGGAGCATAAAGGACGGTGACACTGGGATGCAGTGCAGGACGTCACAATCACCATGATTAGGAAAATATCCAACGCAAAGGATACAGAATATCCTGTGTAGCTGCTGATGGGACGTGCATTTGAGCAAGGCAGCCACAGATCTTTCTAGAAATCTGAACTAGAAAATCCTTAGGCAGGAAAACAGACTCCTAATGCCTTCTTTACATACTTAAGAGTCCAGGCAGATTGTGACCTTAAAACCTCCATGTAACACAAAAATGCACAGGGAAAACCAGTTTAGAAGCCTGTCTACACTGGTGGGTGAACTATCCCAAATACTGATGAATTTCAAAGTTTTACATACAGGTGACAGAATATACACATAGGTATAGACAGAGATTGCCTAAATTCACAATCAAAATGGGCTGAACAACCACCTGACAATTGCTGCCACAATTAGGTATCAGTTTCTGCTTCAGTTAGTAAGAACTGATTTTTCACTTCTTTGCCTTTTAGACTCATACAGGCCTTAGTGAAAGAGTTGAAGTTAGAGGTAAAAGAAGAGCTTTTTACAAATACTAAATACTAAAAATTTGTAAGACTGCATCACAAGTTTCAATTCTACAACCTGTTAGATTAAAGGAAAACCCAACCTCAGATTTCTCATCTGACGTAGCATCTCATTTTTGGGTCTCATATCTAGGGGTAAAGAAGGATGAGACTGCCTAAGGGAATGAGAAGGTGATTTATGGATATGATCACACACTAGGATGGTAGTGAAGAGCTTCCCAAATAGTTTTTACTGGATCATTCCTTCTGAGATTCAGGCTCATTTGAGCTAAAAGCCAAATACATCAATTTCCTGCTTAACAATTTCAGAGATTCTCTGTATCACCAATGGAAGACATCTAAACCCAATCATGGCAGCAGGGCTCTTCTTGATCTAGTTCCTGCTACCTATCCAGCCTGGTTCCCCACCATTGTGGTCTTGTTCCCTTCAGTTCCAGTCATACCCAACCCTTGGTCTGTTCTGAGCACGCCATGCTCCCTGACACACATGTGGTTCTACACAGGCTCCTTCCTCTCCTCCTCCCAGCTCACCACCCCAACCCTACTATGTCAACCCAAGCATCTGCCTACGCTTTACCTCATCACTAAGGCCTTTCCCGATGACACCAGAGAAAAACTGATAGCTCCCACTTCTGCCACATAGTCTCAGAGCAATGTATTCATGTGCACAGCCAGCCCAGCACAGCCAGCATTCCACTATAATTGAGGGCATGTCTGCCTTATCCGAAAGGTCATGAGTGCCTGGAAGGGAGGAAACCTTGTCTTTGGGATCTTGCCTGTTTCAGCTGCCCAGCCCTAGAGCTTAACAAAATGCTAATCACATGGTGGGTACCCAGTACATGTTTTTTGAATGAACAAATGAACAAACGGAGCTTCTTACAAAACATTGTTTTTAAATTGTGGAGCCAGCTGAATGCCAAATTCTAGTTTATCGTTTCCTTTCCAATTTCTTAATGTTGTCTTACCTTACCCTAAATTGACAGTCAATACAATATTAGTTATTTGCTTTTATTGAGTCTTTCTGAATTATTCAACTGAATTTTCATAAAAACAACTCTTTTTTTTTTGATCAGCTTAAATACCATTTAATTTAATGATGTCATTTCCAGTCAGAAACAAAAGAATTGACCCTTGGAAACCATATTATTCAGACATGGGAGGTGTAATGTGTGGAATGAACTATCAGCTAGGAATATTCAGCATGCCATGGGCATCAGTCAGTGTATTTTTAAAGAGGAATGGAGAGAACTGGTTCATATGCAAATTCAGCTACATGGAGGTCATTTTAGAAAGCTTCTGCTGCAGACGGCTTAAAATCACATGGCAGAACTTTCCAGAGTCAAATGCTAAAGCTATTCAAAGCCACGTGATTCATTACTGACTGTAAAATGAGCCAAAATGTCTTCTTCCATTTAACTTAAATGACTTGATATGTCAAGTTCAGGTTATTAAAATATGCCTATTCATTCCTCAGGGCTCCATATATACTTCCTGAATCTGGAACATTCCACTACATCAAGACAATATGTATCAAAACTGACTTCCTAAAGATAATTCCTTTTAATCCCTAATATTGGCCCATGAATATGTTTCTAATTAACTCTCTTGAGATGTAGCTCAGACTCAGACTAAGTTGACTTTTGAAACATCCTAGTGTATACTCTAATACTCAGTTACCACAATAAAACAATCAGAGGTCTAGATTTTGCACAGGATAAGAATCAGAGGCATGGAAGAAAAGTAAATTAAAACTACCATCATTAATCAGGACTAGAAAAATTTCCAAATCCTCCTGGCAAAGTTCCTAAATAAACCAAGTATCATCAGGGAAACTACTTGGGCATACAAAGAAGAATTTCAGAAACTTTTCCCTAGTATTCCTCCTGTTTCATTCTTCTTTCCTTTTATGGCCAGACACTGAAGTTAAGGAAAGTATACAAGGATATTTTAATTCAGAATTATAAGGCAATACAGTGACTGCTACTGATAAAAAATGAAGTCTTTTCATAAACTACAATCATTTCTCTGTAATTTTTACAAGCTAAAACATTTTACCAAATTGATTTCAACATGAAGTGGTATAATTTATCACATATTTGACCCAAACAGTAAGAAAAAGCCTATACATTACTTAGAGAGAGATGCATCTATCAATACTTTCAGAGTTAATGCTGTTCTGGAAAAGGTAGTTGCCACAACTGAACTGGCAACTTGAAAAAGCTGAAGAAGGGGAAAGAAGAAAGCATTTTACACCTTTTATATCTACTAATACATTCAATACCATCAGAGCTTGAACCCCAGCAACTTCAAATACATATTTTCACAAGCCATTTAGAGCAAAACATTTTCACTGCTTCACTTCTAAAATTCTACTAATTCTCTTCATGGAACTTGACCACATGATTCACGTTTTGTAGTCCATTACTTTTATCAGGAAAGAGACTCAACCAATAAATAATAATAATAATAATAATAATAGTACTTCCTGGATGTGATACAAGTTTCAAGTCTAGCGTGTCAGAAGGTCCACATACTGGGAGACTAGACACCTGAGTTCCACCTCGTAGGTCTGCATCATACAGCTAAACAACCCTCAGCAGTTCAGTTCAGCTCTCTGAAACTTGGTTTTCTAATTGGTAAAACAATAGCTCTGATATAAATTTTTTTCCCAGTGCTAAACTTTTATGGTCCTATAATCTATTAAATATGAAAGAATACTGCTTAGGAGGCACAAGCATTGGAGCCTCACTTCACCATCCCGACATACGCACATTGACTGTAACCAAGTTCTACTGATTCTCTCTCTAGTATGTCTGTTTATTTCTTCCTTTCCACTCCCCAATGCCTCTGTCCAAGTTCAGGCTATTGTATCCTGCACAGACTATGGCAAAGCCGTTTTGATAGCCTCCCCACCTCGTTTCTTACTTCTCTCCAATATGTTCTCTCCATACCCTGGTTAGAATGTACTTTCTGACATATATACTTAATTAGCTCATTTCCCTATATCTATGGCTCTCTATCACCTAAAAAAAAAAAAAATCCTGTTTTCTTAATGGAATTTGGGTAATAAGCCCATGGGCTGCCTCATGGGGTTTGCAGGGAGCGTCAAAGGCCTGGCTCATGGTAACAGTGCATTAAATGCCAGGTGCTACCAGTCTTACCTCCACCGTGTCCTGCCTCAGGCATTTTAGACCACAAAACTGATCTACCTGAGTCCTGAAGCATACCACTCTCTCTCCCCCAAATCCAAGCCAATGCACATGTCATGCCTCTGGCTAGATTCTGGAAGAATTCCTCTTCCCTCTTCTTCAGTTGCTGGGCCTCAGCCCCACTCCAGGTCCCCCCCTTCAGCGAGGCCTCCTGTGACCCTCCGTGAGGTTCAGGTGCTCCTGCCTCCCCTGCACCTGGAGTGCCCTGAGTAGGCGCCCAGTAAACGCCAGTGATTTGTAAGAACCTCAGTGGAGCCAACTCGTCAGCCTTCGGACAGAAGCCAGAAGACCCAAAGTTAAACTCTCTGGGTTGATACAGGGACCAATTAAGAATGTTTTTCCCAGGCTTCCCGGGTGGCGCAGTGGTTGAGAGTCTGCCTGCCAATGCAGGGGACACGGGTTCGAGCCCTGGTCTGGGAAGATCCCACATGCCGCGGAGCAACTGGGCCCGTGAGCCACAACTACTGAGCCTGCGCGTCTGGAGCCTGTGCTCCGCAACAAGAGAGGCCGCGACAGTGAGAGGCCCGCGCACCGCGATGAAGAGTGGCCCCCACTTGCCGCAACTAGAGAAAGCCCTTGCACAGAAACAAAGACCCAACACAGCCAAAAATAAATAAATAAATAAATAAAAATTAAAAAAAAAAGGAATGTTTTTCCCAATACAGTTTTGTATGTTCCTTTTTATTCCAAATGACACCAAAATATGTAACATTTGAAGTGAAGTGATAGTTTTCAGCTAGCATTCCATGGTATTTTAGACTGCTTCCAATGCTTTTTCCATTAAATAGATAGCAGCAATGCTGGAAAGATTTTTCTGCTACCTTAGTCACAACCCTCAAATTGTCTTTAAAACTTTTAATATTACATCCAGAATACTTTAAAAGCCATATTTTGTATTATTTACGTCATTTTTAACATACTGGCATATTTCCAGTGTTAAGAGATGATCTAAAGCTCTTAAAGCTTCCTATTTCTTAGGTCTAAAATGAACATTATCTCACTCTCTTTACCAAAGCCCTTCTCTTTTGTCTGTATCTGGCAGGTCTCTTCTGGATTCTCCTTACAAAATTCAATTAATTGCTAGCTTACTTTGTTGTTCTTTTTTAAAAAAGCAAGAAAACTACAATAAAATATCATAAATACTTCATTAATATTTCATTTTTGAATAGGAAGCATCTATCACTGGAAGAGAAAGGCTATACATGTGGATAAACTTACAGCTTATTCATAATCTTTATGAGTGATTTATGATTAGATCTTCCAGCTGTTAGCACGCTGATCAACAGCCAAGCAGAGAAAAGATACTGAATCGTACTTGTCAAAAATACGTGTACATGCCGCGGAGCAACTAAGCCCGCGTGCCTAGAGCCCGTGCTCCGCAACAGGAGAAGCCACCGCGATGAGAAGCCCGCGCACCGCAAAGAAGAGTAGCCCCCGCTCCCCGCAACTAGAGAAAGCCCGTGCACAGCAACGAAGACCCAACGCAGTCAAAAAATAAATAAATAAAATTAAAAAAAAAAAATAACAGCACCAATCCATAAAAGTTGGTGTTTAAAAAATATATATATGTGTAATCAATGGGGTCTAGATTACGAAAGCTTAAACTTGATTTGAAGGCTAGAACAGAATTCCTGCTTTCACCATTAGCATAAAACCATAGAGTTCTTACTATCAAAATGGAAAATTCAGGTTTTCATAGCCCCGTACCCCAGGGAAAAAGGGAAAACCAGAGATTGATAGACTTTTCCAAGTAATTATTAGATATATGATCACGATATCCAGTCAGAATTCCTAAAGCCAAGAAGAAAAATGATGATTAAGGAAGACCTCAGTTTGATTTTTAAGAGGTTATTTGGCCACTACCTTTATATAGGCTCACTTATTATGTATGAATCTACTGACACACATACAAACAAATGCAAGTCTACTAAACATTCACAATTGATAAATGTCATCCTCTATTTCTAGTACCTTAAATTCAACACTTCAGCCACAAAAGGTAGATAAGAAAGACACTACTGTGTCCCTTCAAATTTGCTTTTCTGAGCCAAACAAGTTATTTATATGTGGCTGTCACTCTATCCTAAAAATGATGAGTCTAACAAGTTCCTCACCAGGTGTTTTTCAGGCTCTTGTAAGGCAATCAAAGAACGCTAGCAAGCATGCTCACTTCTACCAAGTCACTCCATTCCCATCTGAAAGAAGCAATTCAAAAGCCATGAAGGATACAGGAAAAAAAAAAAAAGAATTCAATGAGAACTGTCTAGAAGTACAGAAGACATTATTCAGTAACTAACCAAATGATTCAAAATTTATAAAACTGATCGTCAGTAAAGTTATCAACTGAATGTTTATTCCGAGATGCAGGTTCTTTAATATGCCCAACATAAACCTGTTGAAAAGTTTCCACTTAATTTGTTAATAAATTAAAATATATTAACCCTTTCCAGCTAATATATTTAGTATATAAAAGTGATGGAAATAACATACCTATCTGAAAATGCTTTAATGCCACTCTTGACATTACTTATCCATATGAAAATATTTGTTTGCAGAAGGCAAGAACAATAAAGTTTCAATAAGGAAATGGCTACATGGCCTCTACACAAAGGAAAGGTACTAAGAATTGTTGGACTTCCACTCTTTTACAGGGTACTATATTCACTGTCCCAGCTACTCCTTCAAGCAACTCTGTGAATGACATAATTTTATACCAACTTATAGAAGAGTTAACAGATTCTGAGACATTTTGTTTTCTTCCCAAAATGGTAGAATTGATATTCAAAGTCTACAACGCTATCTACCTCCAAAGTGTGCACGTTGTCCCAGCAGATTTTAGAGAGGCCAGGAGTGGATGGAAAGGCCCAGTCATTATTGCTATGACCAGTGGGCTGCTGCAAACACCCATGGAAGCAGCAGCTGCAGTGTAGGTGCTATACTCTCTCCTCCTCTGTCTTTAACAAAAATTACTTGTCTACCATGGCTCTTGCTGGGCCTAGAAAGAGACTCTGAATCCTTCTCAACACACTTCACTGGTCAGTCACAGGTAGAGTTGGGTAATATCTACTTTCCATTCCAAAGTACTCCAATCATCAATAATGAGACAGAATAGTTGCTACTAATCACAAGGGCTAAACACCTAGTTGACAGTGTGCTTGTCTACAATATGTAGTTATTCTCAACAGTGATGAAAAAGCCTATTTCTATAGTAGGTCAACCCACTGTACTGAATTCCCATACTTTTCAATTTACTTTACTAATCATTATTAGAGAAACAACATAAAGATGTGGTGCCTCATCTGTAAAAGCTTAAAAGCTAGCTAGAGGAAACCAAACTTACACAGGCATTCAAGCTCTTGGGAGGGCCACCCAAGAATGCTGACACAATCAATCAAAATACTCCCTTGGAAGTAGCGTTGCCCTAACCACATGAATGACCCGCTCAAAAATAATTCCAAAGCACTTGGATTCCATTAATTTCAAGTTTCGCTATTCATCTACCAACAATTAAAAGGGGCCAGTCTCCTCAATACCCTAATAAATTTTCTCCATGTGGCTACAGAAATGGAAATCGTCCACAATAGTTATTTTTACAATTGGATTCAGTATTACAGTTCTCTGGATCGAGTACTTTACTTAAATCTGCTAGGCCTCTGTTTTCTAATTAGTAAATGGGAATAATATACCTATTATTCTCAGGATGAAAAGAAATTTTATGTGAACATATCTAAAACTATGATGGGTACAGCGAAGGTACTCAATAAACATGAGTTTTCCTTTCCTTCCAGCTCTGGACCAGATCTTTCCCCATGGTTTTACTCTGGGAATTTTTCCTCAATAATCCATCCAGTTATCACACAGGAAGCTAAAGCAGCCTAAATTGGACCAACCCATAATCCAAGAGGCAGAGTCAATAAGCAGCATCCGTAGGGGCCTTCAAACAAGCACGACCACTGGTGTTCCTATTTTTAAAGGTATTATTTGAAGACTTGAATAATCAGACACAATAAGATACAGATAAGGAACAGAAATTCTTTAACAATAGAACTAGTGATGTTACTTTTTAAAGGTGCTAGAGAGGAAGTGCCGGCAGTGGTGGCTTTTTTGATAACTCAAACTCAACAACTTGGTTAAGTGGCTGCTGAACTGGCCGAGCCTTGATTTTACAGCAAGCACTCAAGTTTCAGAGGGACTATTATCATTAATTTAGCTGCAGCCTGGAGGGACCCATATTTTCTATTATTTTCGATAGGAATCCCTTGAGTCACAGGGCCACAGCGGCAGCAGGCTACTCCTCTCTGTGAAGACTAGCAGGGCTCAGTCAAGGCCAAGGGGAGGGAACCAATCTAAGTGCAGCTGTTGCTACTATGGCCACAGCTCACTAGGCTGCAGTTTTGTTCCCTCACTCACAGAGGCACTCTCAGGGCCAGGATTAAGCAGACCCTAAGCCCCCTGCATTCCCATCTCATTGCATTCTGTCTGGCCATGAGACAAAGCAGCACAATAGACATTTTCATCTCACCTTAAATGAGCTCTCCAAACAAATGCGTTTCCTGTCTCACTATATGATGTGCTAAACTAAAAATGTGTCATCATCCTGCAGAAAAGAAAAAAGGTACATGCTGTGTTTCTGCCATTTTGAAGAAGACCAATCCTTCTTTGTCTTCAGTTACCCAGCATTTAGGTACGCTATGATGCATTTGAATCATCAGGGTTATCGGCACCACCATACCTTTGTTATGACTCTACACTTTACCATGAATTCCTCTCTTTTCTCTCATTTTCTGTCTATTGAAAAAGACACTCTTAAGGGCTTGCTCAAATGCCACCTCCTCCAATAATAATGGCTTGGTCTCCCCGTCCAGAAAAAAAAAAAAAAAAGAATCAGGGTTATACAGTAGGAGAGAGGGAAGAGGAGGAGATAGGAAGGGAAGATGCATTGATTTCTGGTGTTTAAGAGTTATTGCCAGGGGACTTCAGTTTATACTTTAAATTCCAGGAAGTCGAACTGTTCTGGGTAATACGTGTGAATCACTGGAAAGAAATCTTTCATTTTCTGGCTAGAAGGTGTCTCCTTTGATAACCACAATGTCCATGAATCATCAGTACTTTATTACTCGACTTGCCCTAAATGAGCTAAGAAAATGTCACTGAGGATCCCTCCAGGAATTAGCTAGGGAAAAGCCTCTCAGACCTGAGCTCATCTGAAATTTCCTCTCTCGATTTCTTCTCTGGGTTAATTCCAGAAAGTGGTAAAGAACTGGGGCATCCAGTCTTTACCAAGCCCTGCAGAAGGTGCTATGGGGGGGGAGTAGCCTTCTGTGGCTGGGACTGGAGCACCCGCCTGCCAATGCCCCGGGATGTTCCTTCTGCATGACTGCTTGTATTTTTAATTCTTAATCCCTGGATATCTGAATTTGGTATTCTACACATCACTCTATCTAAAGTTTACTCAGCATAGTCTACTCATTCTTTTGTTGAGCAAAAGGTTCATAGTGATTGAGGAATACTGTCTTATTGATGTTTTTCTGAGTATGGTCAGTCTATCTTTGCCCAATTACCCAGTGACTCTCATCCTCACCTTATTTGGGTGGGAATGGGGTGGGTAGGGAGTGACTGGACCAGAATCCCTCTCGGATACTACACTCTTGTACATTCAAGCTGAGTTAGAAATCGCCACACAGGGGCAATGGCCAACAAAAGGCCACTTTACGAAATCCCCAGATATAATAACCTTACAAAAACAATCTCATTTGGCAATGCAATGAGAATCACAAGGCAGGGTCTGAATCTGAGCTCTGCCACTAGCTGTGACCTTAAGGTCATCCCCCCTTCCCTCTCTGGGCCTCAATTTTCTGATGTGTAAAATGAAAAGGGTGAACTAGATGTTCTCTAAGCCACTCCCAGTGCTAAGGGTCTGGCATTCACTTCACGAAACAAATCCCCACAGATTTCCAAGAAATGATGATCCCTCATGAGCACAAGATTATTTGGCACAATCATATGATCATAAATTTTGACTTTTCAGAAACACACTAACGGTAAATAACACCAGTGAAATGTCAGTTTCCTTCCTTCCTTGTTTACCATCTTCACAGTTCTTCATTTCCATACATGTATTAGCCACGTGATAATTCTATTTGCACTAATGACATCTTAAATAAACCCTAACAGTAAGTCTCTGGAATCTAACACCTTTGATGTTTGACTTACAAATTTTTTAGCATCTGTAATTTTAAAGTTAAATTATATATTTCAAAGTCCAAGTACTTCAGAAGGGAAGGAAATCAACGTGTGCTTTCCAGGCACGCCCTGAGTCCAAATTTTAAAAATCTGCTCTTCAGTCACCAGCGGAGTGACTATCAACTGTGTAAAAATCTGCCATTTGCAGAACTGTGAACTGTTTAAATTCTTTATGAAAACCCCAAATAGTAAATTAAATGGGATCAAAGTTCTTTGGATTCTCCTAAAGTTAAAGCTATATACAGGAGAAAATAATTTCTTTGTATCAGACTTGAAACTGCAGCTAAATGATGTAAGATTAAAGTACCAGGCAAAGCCATTAATTTGTGATGTTTGGTCAATTTCAACGTACACAAGTTATTCAATATATATTGGTTACTGTTGTTAATGCCAATCTCTTATATCTTACAATATGTTTAAATATGCTCAGTGTTGCAGTTTAATGAATTGCATTTTGATGTAATCAAATGTATTTGGTGCCATAATCAAGCGATTAATGAGAAAACTAACACCTGATTATATGGACATTGTTCTGATCATAAAGCATTTTTTTTTTAAAAAAACCATGCTCCATATTTAACCCTCACAACAACTCTATGAGGTGGGTATTAATCCCTCCCGTTCTAGAGATGAGGAAAGTCAGATCCACGCACGGATGTGACAAAGCTCAGGCCAAGACTGATGACTGAGTGAATGACTTGAGTCAGATGCAGTTAATTGAAGTATTCTGTGGGTCTATCCACACCCAGTAGAAAGAAAATGGATCTCACAGACACATCAAACGCACTCTTTCCCCTCAAAATTCCCTTGAGGCTTCACGGCAATCCTGGCACAGAGAGGTGACTCCAAGACACCACCATGCAGGGTGAAGCATGGCCCTGGCTTCTCAAGGATATGAGTCTCAAGTCTAGCTGTGCTACTTGTTTGCTCCTGGGTCTTGGGCAAGTGACTTAACCCCCTTGTTCCTGAGTTTCCTCACCTATAAACTCATAATAAAAACCTGCTGACTCAGGCTGCTCTAAGATGAAAATGTAATACGTGGAAGGTGACCAAAACAGAGCTGGGCTCACAGAAGGCACTCAAGAAGTGTTAAGTGAAGATTTCTAATCCACTCAATATATTTATATGCCACTCAACAAAATTCAAGGCTTACCCTGGTATTCCCCATGGAGTTTGCTGTCTAAGATTGAAGAGGTGTCTCTGCAGATCAAAGGAAGATGAATTTGGTACCTTTATTTGATTTAATTTCACAAAAACAGATTTCTCTACCAATCATAAGTAGTAAGA
Organism: Balaenoptera acutorostrata; assembly: GCF_949987535.1. Lineage (NCBI taxonomy): Eukaryota > Metazoa > Chordata > Mammalia > Artiodactyla > Balaenopteridae > Balaenoptera > Balaenoptera acutorostrata. The sequence continues at coordinate 67,468,617 of NC_080075.1, forward strand.
AACAGACTGGTAAGTCTGATTATATAAAAATTCAAAATTTCCGCATGGCCAAAAAAGAAAGAAAAAGAAAAAACTACCATAAGCCAAGTTAAAACACCAACAATCCAATGGAAAAGAAAAACAGGCAAAGGAGAAAAACTTTTAGGCCAGTGGGTTCTCAACCAGTGGTGACTTTGCCCACAGGAGCATTTGCCAACAACTGGAGACATTTTTAGTTGTCACAACTTGGGTGCAGGGTGGGGGTGGGAATGCTACTTGAATCTACTGTGTAGTGACCAGGATGTTGCTAAACATCCTACAATGCATAGGACGGTCCCTTGAAACAAAGAATTTTCCAGCCCAAATGGGAATAATGTTGAGGTTGAGAACCCCTATTTTAGACACATGAGGAGACTCATTCTCATGCACAAGTAAAAGACAAATGAGAACTCTTATCTATCAGAATTGCAGAGTTCAAAATGCTTAATAATCTATATTGCAAAGAGTATGATGAAACAAACACTATCTTTATTGGGAGATGCAAATTAGGGTTCTAAATCCTAATTTCTCAGTATTGGGAATGTAAATGATTCAGCTTTTATAGCAGATGATTTGGTAAATATCTGTTAAAATTAAATCAGCACATACCCTTTGATGCAGCAATTTTGCTTCTAATAATTTATCCTCAGATAATCACCCATGTGTACTAAGAATTTATTATTCACTGCAGTTTGGATGATAACAGAAAAAGTTGCAAAGGCAAATGCTGAACAATACAGTCTAGTTAAATACATTACAGTGTATGCCAGCATGGAGTATTATGCAGTCATCAAAAAGAACAAGGCAGATTTGTTGGTGCTGATATGAATTGCCAGGTAAACAAAGCACAGTGAAATATACTAAATAAAATATTCTAGCAGTTTCAAGGTTATATGCTCCCACACTCAAATTCAAGAAGAATACTCAAGAAATGGGTAAGAGTATTTGCCCCTACAAAAGAGAACTTCATTTTCACCCTAGAGTAGGCCTTCTTGTGTCTTTTAAGTTTTGTACCATGTATTACGTAATCAAAAAAGCTAATTATACATATTTTTTAAAGTAGATGCCATACAAATCGACTGTTTAAAAATCTGCCTTCAGGTCTTTTAACTAATTTTAGTATGAGTCAAAACACTGCCAGGAAAAAGAGGAACATTAAAGTGGGGCAAAATTGAAGACTAATAAAGAGATTCTTGACATCGGTACATAGGAACTCTGCTGAGTTCTGGGAAAACCACAGTGAGAATAGTATCCTGGGAGTGCAAAAATAAGGACCTGGCAGAGAGCTCCTCATGACAGGGGCTGCAAATAAACACCCCGACCTCTCTCCTGCTCCACCCGCCAATCTCCTGAAGGAAAAGGGAGCTCACTGATGCCTCGAGGGGTGCAGAGCAGGCTGGATTTCCAGCACAGGCAACTGTTAAACTCTGTATTTTGACGGTTGCAGAACACTTGTGCATCTGGCTTTTTCTTTAATTCCACAGGAAGAAAAAAATTCAAGGAGCTGTTAATCCAAGTAAATTGAGATAACCCGGGGAATTGGCAAGAGATAAATGAACTCAAACATGTGTCAGATGGAAAAGCTACCTCTTCAATTACAATAAAAACTATGTTCCTTAAGTTTAAAATTAGGTTTTGACTTTATCTTCCCTGTAAGGTGATTTAAACCCTCACAGCTCCTATTTTTAATCCTAAACCACACATTTGTTATAGTTTGCAGAAGGGGTCCAGCACATTCTAAGGCATGCAGGCCTTCATTTCAGTGCTCACCACCAAAAAAAAAAAAAAAAAGAAAAAAAAATTAGCTCTTTATAAACTGAGTGGCCGAACCCACATCAACTCCATCCTTGCATCTCACTCCATACAAGCTGTGCTTCCTTCAGGCCACCATGGAGGCGTTCTGTTTCTGGCCAAACTCTTCTCAGCACTCTGATCTAAATGACTAGGCAAGAAAAATACAGAGTTTGTAAGTCTGTCAAATGTTTCAGGCCTCTAGTATTCTGATCAAGCTTGTCAGGCCAACGACATATCACCACACAATATATTACTAAACTTGTATAAAATCATCCTTTCATTTAAAGCGGAAAGTGGAGCCAAAAAAGTACAAAAGGGAACACACTGTATATACTGGGAAATCATAGTAAATATTTTCAGAATAAAACATACTAAAGATAGCTTAATTCCATTTATACTTCTAAAATCATTCTCCTAAAAGGGCTTTATATTAGACAGGATAATAGCAAAAGATCTTGAACATTTACTCCTTAAACTCCTCCTTTTCCAGATGAAAAACTTAAGACTTAAAAATGAGTCTTGTTCAAATGGCAGGACCAGGACTGGAACTCAGGTCTCCCAGAAGATTCACAATTAATATCAGCTATAGATAACACTGTAATTAAACGCCTAACTTGGTAAGTGGAAATCCCAGTTTTTAAAAGATCTACCACAACAAACCAATTCAAAATTGTGCAAAGGACTAGAATAAATGTTTCTCCAAAGATATACAAAAGGGTGATAAGCCCATGAGAAGAGGTTCAACATCATTAGTAATTAGGGAATCACAAATCAAAACCACAATGAGATGGACATATATACACTACCAAAAGTAACATAGATAGCCAGTGGGAAGCAGCCACATAGCACAGGGAGATCAGCTCGGTGCTTTGTGACCACCTGGAGGGGTGGGATAGGGAGGGTGGGAGGGAGGGAGATGCAAGAGGGAAGAGATATGGGAACATATGTATATGTATAACTGATTCACTTTGTTATAAAGCAGAAACTGACACACCATTGTAAAGCAATTATACTCTAATAAAGATGTTAAAAAAAAAACACAGTATTTAAAAATACTCATGGTAAATAAAAATTTGTAATGCCCCAAAATCCTACAGTTCAAATGAGAAAGTTTTTTCATAAATGTAGCAGTTCCAAAAATTTACATGACAACACCAATAAAGAGTTGTAAAGATGAACAATACTTTACATGTTGTCAATAATCAAGTATAATTTTTATCAACCCTGGTAAAGAAAGGACTTAATTATGTTTCTCTTTTCTCTGTAGAAAATGATATTGCAGAATTGTTGTCACAAATCATGCAACCAAAATGTAGGTTAAAAGGTATTACAGAGGTGTGTTGAGCATTTAAATAATAAAAAATAGTGTGTTATTTTTCTGGAAAAAAAAAAACAAAACCACAATGAGATACTATTTCGCACCCACTAGGATCCTATTACCAAAGGGGGGAAAACAAAGGAAGTACTGGTGAGGACACGGAGAAATTAGAACCTTAGTGCGCTGCTGGTAGGAATGTGAAATGGTGCTGCCACTGTGGAAAACAGTTTGACAATTCCTCAAAAAGTAAACAGAATTACCATATGATCCAGCAATTCCATTTCTAGATATAGACCTCAAAGAAATGAAAGCCGGGCTTCCAACAGCACTTGTACACCCGTGTTCATAACAGTCTTTTTCACAGTAGATGGAAACAACTTAAATGTCCATCAACAGACGAATGAATAAACAAAAGGTAGCATATACATACAACGAAGAATTATTCAGCCTTAAAAAAGGAATTTTGACACACACCACAACATAGAGGAATCTTGAAGACATCACGCAAAGTGAAATAAGCCAGACACAAAAAGACAAAAGCTGTATGATTCCACTTATATGAAATACTTAGAATAGGCAAATTTATAGAGACAGAAAACAGAACAGAGGTTATCAGGGACCAAGGAGGGAGAGGGATGGGGAGCTATTGTTGAATGGGTATTGAGTCTCTGCAAAAATGAAAAGTTCTGGAAATGGACAGTGGTCATGGCTGTACATCATTGTCAATGTACTCAATGCCTCTGGAGTATACACTTAAAAATGGTTAAAATGGTAAATGTTATATTTTACCACAACTGAAGAAAAGATACAACAGAAAAAAATCAGCCACGTGAATTATATGTTTGGGGTCTTATGAAGATAAGCAATAAAATATATCACCGCTATATTGACGGAATTAAGAACAGGCATTTCATTCAAGTGAAAAAGCACCAAAGAATCAACTGTGAAAATTCCAAGTTTCCTGGGCAAGATGACCAAAACATAACAGAAAACTGCTATAAGAGGTTATAGGCAGGTGAAGGCAACGTCTTTACTCGCTCCCTAGTGCTCTTGATCCGTCCAAAAGTGAGCTCTTGAAAAAAGTGATATATACTTCATTATCCAGCTAACCTAGAGTGTTTTGGCCATGGAAGTTTTTCTTTTTTCAACAAGTTAAATAATATGTCAGACTTTTAATGCTTGGATAGTTTTTTCTTTCAAACTTGGCAACACGACCCTTCAAAAGGCATGTGTAAAGACATTTGGGTTAGAAATAACAAACCTGTACCCTCCCAAGGTGCTGTGTTTATTTGAACATGTGATGATGCTATCATTCAAATAAACACACTTGGCTTTCTTTTCTTTCCCAACAGCCATAGCACAGACACTTTGCAAACGGGTATCCACAGTAGCAATGGTTAGTGTTGAAAAGTGGTTTCTATTATACAATCACTTCTGAGATGTGCTTTTTTAAAAAAATGCCTCCTGTGCTAAGTGTTTTCCCATTTGCTATTTCTTCAGTTTCTAAAGAATCCTCATAATAAAGGCCAATCAATCCTACTTGTTGAGTCATCCTGAGATATCCCAAACCATCTCGATCCTTGCACCCTCTAAAATCCAACGAGATCTCATATAAACAGTCAAATGCAAATCAAGCCTACAGAAGCCAGGGTCCAGTTTATTAGGGAACACACGTATGAGGAGGGCTGAAAGAGCTGTCAGTTTGATGCCCAGAATCATCACAAACAGAATACATTTGTGTCAGAATGCTGGAGGTTTTGCTTAGAGAACTACCTGGAGATTTAAGAGGGAGGGTTCTCCAGGGACCCGGACAAAATTACCAGAGTGTGGGTCCAAGATGTTGTCCAATGGGGAAAAAGGCGATGCTTACAGCAGAGCTTCTTAACTTTGGCACTGTTGACGTTTGGGGCCAATAATTCTTCGTTGTGGGGACTGTCCTATGCACTGTAGGCTACTTAGTGGCATTTCTGGTCTCTACCCATTACATGCCAGGATACCTCCCCCTCCCAGTCTGGACAACCAAAAACGTCTTGTAACCCTGTCAAATGTCTCTCCTGGGAAGCCAAACTTCTCCTGGTGGAGAACCATTAGACAAACTCAACTTTCCCCTTCCTATCTGCATTATGGATGCGAACCAGATACTTCAGAGGAAGAAAGGAAACTGAGGGAGCCCCCAGCTAAGGCTATGCCTGCTGGATGTACCTAAAATAAGAGGATCTCAGAGACAAAGACACAGAACCCATGTGTCCGTAGCTGACACTGGAAAGAGGAAGAGGCCACACTGAAGGAAATACGGCGGGCTTTTGGTGGCACAAAGAAAGGGGAGTTTCAGCTCTACTGTCCCAGCTAATAAATTCATGTTGACCATTGTCCATTAATTCACCTTCTCTACAGTGTTGAAAGTGCTCTCAAGCACCACGATCATAAGTCCAAATCCAGGCACTGTGGATAGGAAAGTTCAGAATAGAGATCTTATGTCATCAGAAAGGACGATGGCTTATGACAGGTTTAGTCAACTTGATATCATTCAAGTGTATCTTCTCTTAAAGACCAGCCTAAAATACTTCCAAAATGCTTAATGCTCCTAATGATGGTCCCACCGCCCCACCATAAACATTTTCACACAGGTGAATCCACTTCTCCGTCCAGCGGCTTCATTAAGTCACCGCCAATCTCTAACAAAATGGACAACTGGCTACAATTCTGATTTTGTGAGCGATGAAAACTCCCATTCGAAACGATCAAAAAGGATAAAAATGGCACACCCAGTGGGGACATGCAGAGCAAGACAGGCTGTAAAGACACCGGAGGCCTCCAACTTGAGCCCTGTCCACAGCTGCCTGGGATATGTCAGTTTGACTCAGCACTGACTTCTCATACAGGCTTGTTATTTGTGAATGAAGATGAAAGGAACCATTCACCAGCCACCACCAAATGTTAGGTTTTCTTGTCTTAGATTGTGTCTTGAGGGAAGAGAGAACAGGACCTGATTTAAATCAGGCCCTGACTTAGCTGCTGTGATTGCTGCATACCCAAATATTCAAACTCAGCCACCATTGGAGATCAGATTTCAAATAACCAGCTAAAATAGAGCCCAGAACTCTTGAATCCCAACCCAATTTCTAGGATAGACTATTAGGCAAATTGGGCACTATTAGTCCCTGGTGCAGTACGTTTCTAAGAGTTAATTTCCTTAAATGAGATCCCTCAGAATTCTAAGGTTTCCAAGTAACTGCCAGGTAAAAAGAAGAAATACTTCTTCTGGCAGAAAATGGTCTATAATATGATGAAGTTTGACAGAAGGGAAATGATAATTACTGTATGAACAGCACAGTCAGGAGTCTTTTACCAAATAAGGTTATGATTTCTGCAATGAGTGTATTTCAACGAAAGAATATTTTCAGCCTGAAGAGCCTAGCTTCTTTTTCAAAAATGGTAGAATAGAGTAAATTCTGTTTAATACTAATGCACCTATTTATCAAGTACACAACTTTGGCATGAACATTATTTTTTTCTTTTCCATACAGCTTGATGGTTTTCCGGGCACATTATAGGACTCTCAGATGTTTCTAATTACCCTGTGTGTACACCCAATAAAACAGCTGGCTCAAGATGTTATTAATACAAGAAGATCCAAAGAACTCATAAATCACCCTTCCTTTAGAAAGGGACAATGCAGTGGCAAAAAGTGACATATTATAATCTTGCTAAATAGACTTTATGTTCTAGTGCACTTTCCTAATTTGCCAGGAAATGGGCAGTGGTCTGCTTTCCTCACTGCAAAGGATTTTAATGTCAAGTTTCCCTTTTACCTCTTCTAGGGAAAATCTGATGAAAATCAGGCTGAGTTTTTATACTAGGAAAGCTTAGAAAGTCCCCATAATCCAGAACAAATTTTTATTGAATCTGATGGGCATCTGAAGTTTGGTCTCAGAGTGAAGAAATCTCTCATTACTGCATAAAGTTCTTTCTTTTTTCCACCAAATCTTACAAAAAGCCAACACTGCAGTCATGCCAGTTTTTCAGTAATTATTGCATGAGTCTAAATTCAAGATAATGGAGTGAAGCAGTAAGCCATTCCTTAAACCCACACCCTTCAACTCAACAGAAAATTGAGTTTTAATAAGTGCATCGGTGAGAGCATTACATTAAATTGGCAATAGAAGGGCATCTGGCTCATCTCATTTTCTTTGTGATATAACTTTGGGAAATAAATCACAAACAAACTTCCTCACTAACTTCATCCTTCCCCATTTGGTAGTTATTTTATTTTCCTGGACTGCATAGGCTGAAGAGGACTGTGTGGCTGCCCTCAAAATCATTTTCACATCATCTGTGATGTTAGTTCCAAGAGGTTTTTCCAACAATATACAAATTCATTATTCCTCCTCCACTTGGAAAATTTATATATACCTGAATATGACAAGCTGGTACAAATGTTCGACTTTTAGACAATAGATGCAAAACTGAGCCCAACTCGTAAGCCAATAAACGCTGCAGGTATATACTATATCACATAAACACGACTTCAGTATCTATTTCAAGTCCAGCAGCATCTTTAATTTGACTCCAACCTAGGAGTCCAGAGGTAAATGACACAAACGACGGCCAAGTGAACAGCACAAAGCGGGATCAAATGTTATAATCCTATATCACTGGGGATGCCCCATCCCTTCAAGGTGATTCCTTTTCCTCCTGACCACAGCTTTTGGTTCCAAAGCGTGCTACGTTGTTTAAATGCTCTCACCCTTGCCAGCAGGCTTGGCAACACGCAAGAGCTTCCTGGGTGAGCAAGTGAACCCCTCAAGGAGGCGGTACATGATCCGAGGCAGAGGTGGGCACAGTGCTAGTAGGTTGTCTCTGCCATGTGATGATGGTAACTGACAATACTCTGTGGGTAGTCTAACCCGCCCGGAGCAAGCCTAAATGTAAGCAAAGAGCCTTCTGTGCACTAGCGGAGTTGGTACTAGTAGAGTGCCAACATGAAGGAGTACTAGAAACATCCTCCTGTGTCTTTCTTGATGCTACTGTGCTATAGGGATCGGTAAACAAAGGAACCACCGTCTCTGTGGGACACAGGTAGCACACCGTATCCAAGAAAGGGACGTACTCTCCCCCAGTTCACAGGAGGTAGGGTTTGCTAATTAAGAGCAGGATTTGTTATTTTCAGAAGTAGAGAGAGATCTGCAAGGCGATCCAAGGAACCCACATGCACCACCAGCCTGCTCCCTCTCGTGAGCCTCAGGACAGTTCCACAGGAAGGTCAAGGCATTATCAGATTCATTTTACCAGCATGGAATCAAAGAGGTTCAATCACCAGCCCAGGGTCCTGGGACCAGTCAGTAATACACCTGAGCTAGACCACCGAGTGTCAATTGGCATGGTAATGACTAGAGGCAAAATAGGAGAAAAAAAAAATAGCACAGACAGAAGTGTTTGAAATGGAACTTGAGGTTGTTCCTTAAAAGACTGTCAGTATTTAGATAGACGCAGGATGGGAGCAGGAATTCCGTGAGGTGGGAAACTGTACTAAAGGTATGGAAATCTAACTACACTTTGCCCTGAGTAGAAAGAACACTGCAGTCAGTATTAAAAATGTAAAATCCAAACTCCAAGCACAGTGTTACAAAGGTGCCCTTTTTCATGCATCTTGCAGATACTGGAATGTGTTCTCTCCTGTGACCCCAAGCCCTGTAGAGACTTCTCAGATGATTATTCTGCTCCTGCGATTTCAGTTGCCCAAGAAATCACGAAGAAGCTGTGCTGGGTAGGTGTGTACACGCCACCCTCATATGGGCACCTGCAGAGACAGTGTACTCTGTCAACCAGAATGAGTTAAGCATCTCCCAAGTGAGGCACTACACCAGCGCTGGGGATCCCAACGTGAAGCAGACAGGGCCCTGTCCCCAGTTTGGAGCTCAGTGGAAGAAACAGGCACGGCAACAAGTAAGGGAAGTGGGGCTCTGTAGCCTGAGTGGTGCTTGGCTGACTCTTGCAAAAGCAGTGGGTGATGCCCAGGCAGACTGGGTGGGGGAGCACACCCCCCAGGCAGAGGCATCGGTGTGAACAGAGGCACAGAAGGCTTGGAGCACTGGGAGACCTTGGCACCCCTAGAGGCTCAGTTTGGCAGAAGCAGAGAGAAAGGGGCACAGCCAGGGAGTCAGGCGGCAGCTGATCCTGGAGGGGCCCTGTGTGCTATGCTAAGCAGTCTGGAGTTTTCCAAAGATCATTCCACATGCTCAAGCTGACAGACTAGGAAAGAACACATGCTTTGTGACATTGTGTTGCAGACTCCAAGGAATTTTGAAAGGTCATTTATCCTAGGCTAGCCTAGCAAGACTCCTTTAAGAAGTCCCATCCACCCCCATGATACAGGCCAGACATAGCTTAAAAGCAGCAATCTATCACACATGACTTTCTCACAGAGCCAGCAGACTGCTGAACCCTCTTTTACCTACGGTTTTTTTTTTTTAAACTGTTCTGACTACAGACATACTTTCTACACTACCCACTCTGATGCCCCTCACTTTCCCGGCTTCAGGAATCTTCATCTTCAATCAAATAGCACCCCATTTTCTCCCAATTTTGGCTTTTAGGGTCAACCTATTGTTCTTCCTTGGTCCGACCAACCCCTGAAACTACCTTTCCATGAAGCTCCCTTCCACTCACTACCCTCTCCCTAACACACACACACACACACACACACACACACACACACACGCCCTCATAAACAGAACCAATTTTATTTCCCTTACTTAAAAGCTCCAGTCAAAAATCATGTCATCTGTCTTATACAAAATAATGTTGAAGAAAGAAGTGACACAGCTTTTTTGGTAATTTGTTTCTACATCTAAGACCCTATCCTTCTTTAATTATAAATAACCAAGATTCCTTCTGCAATAATTCCAGGACCATTTTTCCACCCAGGGGACAAGACTTGCTTGGCTCTATCCTCTGTACATGAGGCTCTTTAACTAAAGATATTATTAAATATGATTCCCTGATACCATACACATCACTAAAACCTAACCCAAAATGACATTTGGAAGAGTATGAATAAATGCTTCTCACACCAGCCTTTGGAGAGGTTCTACAGTTTAAATAAAATAACAAACACAGTCACAGAGTTAGATTATTAAGTGTGTGATGTTCCCTCCAAGAGCTCATCACTCACTTCATTTAAGTCTCTGCTTACGCAGCATCTAACCATAGAGCCCTTCCTAACATGCCCGAAATAGTGATCCATACCTCCCACCAACACTCCCCATGATCTCCCCTCTCTCAACTTTTTATTTCTTCATGGCATCTGTCACTACCTGACATTATATCATATATAATGTTTCTGACAGTATATTTTTGATAGTATACATCTGACAGTAATGTACACTCTTGTAGTTTTTAAAAATTTTGGTCAAATACATGTGATGTAAAATTTACCATCTTAATCATTTCTAGGTGTGCAGTTCAGTAGTGTTAAGTATTATATATTCATATACTGTCTCGAATGTTACCTTCAAAACTGAAATTTAGTACTCATGAAATAATTCCTTATTTCCCCCCTTCCACCAACACCAGCAACTACCATTCTCTTTCTCTAAGAATCTGACTATTCTAGGTATTTCATAAGTGGAATCACAGTATTTGTCTTCTCGTGACTGGCTCATTTCACTCAACGTAATGTCCTAAAGGTTCATATATTATTGATATATAGCCACATGCTTTTAATATAGCAGGAGAGCAAGGACTTTGCCTATTTTATTCATTGCTATATATTCCTAAAGCTTAAACCAATCCCTGGCACATAGTAGGTGCTCAGTAAGTATATGTTAGATGAATAACGTTCCCAACACCTGCCTTTTAAGGGTGCTTCACAACTTAAATAAAGGCAGTGCTCTACATGATGACATTTACTCAGTATTAGAAGATAATTTTATGAGGCTAAATATATTTTGGAGTAGTTGCACAAGTTCATAAGCACTCTAACTTGCCCAAATGAAAGGCAACCATTGTATTGGCTAATCTTTAAAAAACATAAAACCTGTACAATGCGTTAAGGGGAAAATATATGCACCAGTTCAAAGAGTGACATGTTGCCTTTCATCGGTTTCTGTGCTGGATAAACACCAAGGGATCCAAACAATGATAAGAAGGTGAACGACTCAGTGTCTGAACTAAGCCGCTCCCCAAAAAGTCTCAATGCTTCTCCCGACTGAGCAGTGATGTTGGTTTATTTAATGCCTCACTGAGAGTGAATTTTCTTCCATCCTTATGAGGAGAACCTACATAATGAGTGTAGCATCAAGGACGCTTCCATTCCACCCCAAAACACTGTAGTATTGAGTTGGCTTTCTGACATACATGGGGAGATTCCCAGTGTAGGGCAGCAAAGGAACCTCACAATAGGTGAAAGCGGCTAGAGGTTGTCATCATTACTATGGGCTGTTCAGAGCTTATTTAGACTATTAGATCACTAGTTTCCTGCCTAAAAAACCGAGAAACCTTCCCTCTCTCTTTTTCAGAATGATAAATATCAATGTCCCCTTTTCAGAGAACTCCTTTAGTAAGTTCTGAAAGAGTAAAAGCCAAATTCCTAAGCTTGAAATTCAAGGTGCTCCACAGCCGTGCCCCAGTCTACCTTCCCAGACTTGCCATCCAGGATTACTGCCTTTCATGCTTTCACCAGCAAATGCAACTCCTCTCGATTTCCACAAACCACCTGTGCCTGCATGTCTCCATGCCTCATTCAAATGGGTAAATTCTTCCTTCCCTTATCAACTTTACCTCTCCCTTCCCATCCATCTTTATTTTGGAACGTATCATTGTGTCAAGTTGCACTGCCCCCATCAGTCTGCCGTCAGACAACCTACTCCTACTATGAGCCAACGTGTTTAGCAGCTGGGGAGAGCACAAAGAACTGAACAGAAAAGTCACATGCCATCCCTTCTCTCTCAAAGTATTCTTCCTCAGCTAGAAGTGATATCGCCTCTTCTGAGGTCCTGCTATGAGCTTTCTACCTTAAATGAGGGTTATTTACATTCACTCCTCATCTCCTCCTCAAAGCATAAGCTCTTCAAGGGCAGCTTTACGATTTTCTTGTCCTGGAAAATCTAGCACAATGTTGTCTACATAATCACTTAACACATGGTCATAGGAGGCAACACAGGAAGAGAAGAGGTTTTTAGACTCTGGAATAAGAAAACCTGACTTAAAGTCACCTTTGATCAAACCACTGAAGCCTTGGTACTCACATCTATAAAATATGGATACTACCATTTACCTCTCTCAGGGCAAGCAAGCACCAAATGAAATAACATGGGATCATAGTTTTTAAATTCTCAAATGCTTTTTATCAGTGTTCAGTTGGTGCTGATGGAACATGAGTCCCTCATGACTCCTCAGAGAAAGCAGCACCACATAAACCAAATGTGTTAGCTTAGCAATTGTGATTGCCTTTCAATGTCTTTCTCTACAAGTAAGATATGCCAAGCAACAGTATCATTTTATTTGAAATATTCTACTTGTGGCAACAGAGAATTCCTATGTTCTTCTTATTAGAGAAACTTATAACTCTATAAGCAACAACTTAAAAGTCCCAGGAGGTCATCTTCATTATACCCCCATGAAATGCAAAGAAGCCATTAAAACTGGGGATATGTTTCCATTTTGTAAAAAGGCAAAGGCAGGAAAGTGCAAGGAGGCAAAGGTCAGAATGCCACAACAAAAGTCATATTTAGAGTTTGCTTTACAGAAAATTCCCTTTAATGTAAATATTCTGTTATATCATGTCAGTATCACATTCACAAAAATGAGTTTATCTTAGAATCTCAGAGTACTTCCCTTGGACATCATCTTCATTTAGGCCTCACTTTTAGAGTCACATTAAGTAGAAGTTAAGGTTATTTCTCCCACTGAATTCCCAGGAAAAGAGAGTACATGCTTAACTGTCACAAGAAATGCACCTGCCTCTCACATATGAACCAGCCCAGACTCATAGTCACCATAGACCAGAAAGAAAAAACAGGAGCAGCACAAAAAAGGGAGGCAGGAACCTATGTCACCCCTGTGCCTACTAAACCCACCACCTACCTATTATCACCTGCATTGTGTGGATGAGTGACCTGAACCTGGAAAGGACAGTGAGCCAGGTAAGCACGACCAATGGACATGAAGAAGCCAGCATTCGAACCCAGGGCTATTTGCCTCCCGGTTGCTAATTCTCTGTTATACCATCCGGCCTTCCCAGAAAACCCAACTCCCTCAGGTTCTTCCTTTACTTGTCCCTCCTACACATCACAGTCAGACCCCAGAGAGTTAAAGAGGACACAGGGAGACCTGGGCTCTAGTCCCAGCTAACTGAATTGCTGTGTAATGAAGGGAGACTCACTTAAGCCAGTGTACCTCAGTCTCCTTGGCCAAAAAGATGGTGACAATAATATCCATTCTACCTCTTTCAAAATAACTGGACATCACCATGGAAATGTTAAAAATTATTTCTGCTCTTCTGATCATCAAAATGGATTATTTAATTAAGGTGCCTTAACTATGAAATCTATATGGTTTTCCCTGTATTATTTTGACTCCTTGGGGCAGGGGTCAGCAAACGCTGGCACTAGAGTCAAATTCAGCCCACTGACTGTTTTTGTAACGCAGCCGCACCCTTCCCGTACCTACCATATCTGGCTGTTGTCACGATACCACACAGGGTTGAGTGCTTGTGACGCACACCGTATGGGCTGCAAAGTCTAAAATATTTACTATCTGGCCCCTTAAAGTTTGCCTACCTTTCAGTAGCCTTAAATATCAGAGGCCAAAGAGGAGCTGACAAGTTACAATACATTTTGAATTGTCCTCAAACTACTATTTTCCATGTAACACATCTTATTTGTCAAAAGATTTAACATATTGTAAATATAGATGGTGAGGAAAAAATCAATTAGAAAGCCACTTCCTGTAAGTAATAAAATTATATTAAACCAGTAAATCCCCAGAAGATATCTTACATGCCTAAAAATGAATTTTGAAATTCTCTGTATTCCTGGAGAATCATAATCTCTAAATTCTACAAAATTACCACCTTCAGTAAAATAATTTTTAAAACTTGTCTGTCAAATTACCCTATATTTGATTTGAAGTACAGAAGAGAAATAGCTCAGGATATAAATGAAACAATTCCCATGATTTCCAATGTGAAACTATTCATTACTATGCCCTCTCCCTTTTATTATTATTTTTTAAAATTAAACTACTCTGCCAATCCTTTTGTGGCAGAGTTTTAGGGCCAGTTTTGAGATTTTTTTGGTAAATAGTTGTGTTCCGTTTTGTATTTTGAATAGGCTGTGTGTATCCTGTTCCTAAACATCTGCTCTAATGCCAGAGAGGAAAGTGTGCAGCATGCTTTAACAAGTAGACTTCCTCTGCTTCTCAAAGCCTTCAAATATTTAGTTTCGAAGCGAATACACTTTAAGCCAAAAAATTACCACCCACCCAATTACTTTGTCATTCCTACTGTAAAGGTTTATGAAAAATGCCAAAAGGAAGAGGAGCAGACACTATCGATGATGATGGAGGAAGAAAAGCAATGAGAGTAAGGAAGGCAATCAAGGAAAGTAAAAATGGGAATAAGCCATTTAGCCCGTCATAACCTAATTGGGAATTGCTTTTTCTCTTCCTTGTCTATAGCCCTGTAAAAAAGCCGAAAAACAATTTTGCTTATTACTGATAAAAAGTCCTAGGATTTTAGAGAGGGACTGAATTTTAGACATCACTAAATATAAGCCATTTATTTTATGGAGGAGAAACACTAAGGTCCAGAAATATTAACTGTCGCACCCGGTGGATTTGCTAGTTACTGGCAGGACCAGGACCAGAATCTAGTTTCCTGATCATCAGTTTAACACACTTCCCGGTAGACTCAGCTCTCTGTCCTGCTAAAGCATAATGTGCCACTTGGCACCTAACAGTTAAATTCTTTTAAAAAATATGCCTGAAGTACCGCTATCATAGCCAGGAAATTAACAATACCCCTTTAAATAGTATCTATGGGCACATGTTTTTTTCCAAGTATAGACTATCAAGAACAGTGCTTTGACCTCAAAAGAAACCGGAGTCACAGTAAAACCGGAGGATAATCAAAGAGCTAATAAGGGCTTCAAACTGCCTCCTTGTATTTTGTCTTGATGGAAATCAGTTTGAAACAGACAGCCCCCCCCCACCCCCTAGACACATGCTCTCAAGACTAAACAGCAATATTCCATAAAAAGACCAGATCTAGCCAGTGTTATTATCTGTCTGACATTTGGGTTATTCTTGTGAGTAACTCATAAAGTATCATGGGTGTCTGTGATTATTTGAGTACACATGGCAAACCATAATTGGTCAAAAAATAATAAAAGACATTTTTCCGTGACAAAAATACCATATTGCATGACAACATGGCAGTGTGACAGCATTCAGTGGTCCACAATACTTTCTCCATTTACAAAGTAGTAAAAAAGAAACAAGAATTTAAAAGTAAAAAGCCTTTTTCAGTAACTACCATAGTTCGTATTTAAATTATGAAAGATTAAAAGGCTTTAAGTGCTGACAGTAATCCACTAGCATATCTTCCCCCAAATCCATGTCATATATCAACTTATAATTTAGCCTTTTGATACACAGCAGAAACGTGGCAAAAGATGCAAGTCTGTATCCCTTTCTACAACTGAAATACAGATTTTTGACCATTTTTAGAAACTTTTTAGAACCTGGCTATTTATGACATAAAAGTTTAAATTTAACCACTACCATCCAAATTTTATAACGTGAGTCAAATCTAACAAAAATTCTACTTATCACTGAACAGATAAAATCTGAAATTGATCAATGCAAGCTGTACATCAGGGTCTTAATTTAAAGCCTCTTCCCTTCTGTCCTACTAATACCTCCCCATCACCACAAGGCTGTATACATGATAAACAATTAGGGGCAATACTCTCCTTGCCATCTCTCTCAGAAACCAAATACCAAGTTAAAAATTATTCTGAAAGTAATTTAAAGGATCTCGTGAAAGCAGCATATGCGTACTCATAGACAGAAACCCATTCAAGCAGAGAGCAGTGTGAATGGAGGGGGTGTCTAAATGCTACGATCTCAAACTCTAGTCAGCAAGGACAGTTAGAACTCACCCACTCGGAAGTTCGTGGCTGTCAGGGTGTCGGCAGCGTGACCGTTCTCACTAATAAGAGTGGTGGTGTTCCCCTTCTCACAGCTGTTCTGACAGCTGCCCTTGGTGCAGGTCACTTTACAGATGCTCGGAGTAAAGACCACCTTGATGCGGCCAGTGTGGTTACTCACTAGGAGTGGAGGCAGGGAGAAAAAGAACAACAAACACATCAGCTTAGTATCCATGAACTTGCCTTGGAAGGTTTTTAAAAAAAAAAAAAAAAAAAAAGGAAAAAGAGAAAGGAAAGGAGGGAGAGGGGGAAAGAGAGAGCCCACAACCCGACAGGTTAAGGAAAGAGGGAAGCCTTTAGTGCTCGCTGCTCTGTATCCAGTGGTGTCTCTGAAACAGGAGTAGGAAGCTTAGCAAACAGAACTCTGGGATGCACTCCAAAACCACATTTGAAGTCGAGTCACTGGAGTGGGATTACTAACCACAATGCTGCACTTTATTCACGGGCAGACAAAGAGCAGTACGGAGGGCACGACAGATGAAAGAGCCAGCCCTGACAGGCAGATGTAATGCACAGAGGTTGGCCGTGCACCTAGTGGTGAATAAACTCTTGTGTCCTCGACTTGCATACTTTCCCTGTTCCTCCACTTATTAAGTCACTATTTGCAGCCCGACCCCTGGAAATGTTTTAGGCATGCAGCATGTCTGAAAACATCTGTCTCAAATCTCCTGGCACTCCCAGCTGAAGTGATCAAATCCTGTGACGCAGCTGCAGGAGCCCAGTGCTTTTTCACAACTCTGGGCACTCCTTCTCCATATAAATTTATGCAACCTAAATTTTGTTTTACTGTGAACAGGGTCCATCTAAGAAAAAGGAGGCCAAGTCCCTGGGCTAAAGGATTGCCTCGGTTAAAATGCCACCCTGGAGCTCTCACTGCGGCTCCTCACAAGCCACCTAAAGGAGGTATTTCTTTCATTCATACAGCCCTCTTTTAAAAACCAGATGCTATCACCTGTTACACAGCAGAGGCGGCACAATATCACATAATGGACACTCATCTTCAAGTCAGATTCTGGGTGGTAATCCTGGGTCAACCATGCTATGACTCTGGACCTGTCATTTCACCTTTTCTCCAAAACATGAGAGAATTAGAAATGATGTTTTCCAGCCAGTTTTAAATTTCAATGTTTATCAGGGGTCAGCAAGCAATGCCCCTAGGATCAAATCTGGCCCACTGCCTGCTTTTGTAAATAAAGTTTTATTGGAACACAGCCACTCGTGCATTTACATACTGTCTACGGCTGCTTTTGTGCAATAACAACAGAGTTGCACAGAGAAGGGATGGCCTCATCCAGGATTGCCACTTGCAGCCAGGCCCCAATATAAACTCGGGCAAAGCACAATACAGAAACCCTATTTTGACATCCACATCTGTGAAATGCCCCCAGCCAGGTCCTTCCGCTTCCCAGGAGCCTAAGCAGAGAGCAAAAATGGTAGCAGCAGCTCAAGAGAGCGGAAGAGACATGATTCATCTTTGAAGCCTTAAGGCTGATTGGAAGCAGTGCCCTTCCTGTGGTCACTGTGTTACTGCAGTGGGCAAAGGAAAGCCTGCCTTTGGGTCAGCCTATCTTCTACCATCCCCTGCCCAACAGAAGAGATTCTCCCCCTTTATATTGCTTTGGTTTGACCAGCATTGTGTTTTCAGAAAATCATCCAAGAAGCCTCTGAAGGCTCACAACAAAATAAAATGTGGTCAAATCTGAGCTTGGAAACAAAAACCTTAACCAAAGGAGCCGTTAGAATTTCAAGGTTGGAATGGGACATCAAAGGTTGTCTGACAACTTTTATTTGAACACCTCTAGTGACAGGGAGCTCATTACCCGCTAAGATGGCACTTTCTAGTTATGGGCAGTTCCTAACAAGTGCTATTCTTAAGCTGAAGTTATGTCCTCACAGTCAGCTGCACCCATTAATCCTAATTCACCTCCCCACAGTCTCACAATCAAATGCCTCTTCCACCTGACAGCCCTTCAACTCCTCACAGACATTACCACAGAAGCCAAGAAAGCTGAAGTTACAAGGGACCTGAAGAGATCCACTTGGGTTGGCCCTCTCACTTAAAAGAAAATGATTCTTCTGGAGCAGAAATACCCTCAGTTCTTTTCAAATGGTTTTC
Source organism: Balaenoptera acutorostrata (assembly GCF_949987535.1). Lineage (NCBI taxonomy): Eukaryota > Metazoa > Chordata > Mammalia > Artiodactyla > Balaenopteridae > Balaenoptera > Balaenoptera acutorostrata. Next base: position 67,487,074 of record NC_080075.1, read on the forward strand.
CAAGACTGTTTCTCATTCACCCGTGGTTCTAATGCAGGAGATCAAGACACATAGTCTGGGGTGGGAAGATATCTTAGTGGCCAACCAGGTCTTCCAGCCCCTTGCAAGATGGCATCCAGAAATTTTTTCCACAAACAGCCAAATAGTAAATATTTTAGAGCCGTAGGCCTAAAGGACTCTGTTGCAACTATTCAACTCTTGCTGCGGTAGCAGGAAAGCAGACTGTCAACAACAGTATGTCAATGAATGAGTGTGGCTATGTCCCAATAAAACTTTATTTAAAGACACACAGTTTTCAAACCAGTGCTTTAAATGTTTTCAGGACATTTAAAATTTCTCTAGGACTGTACCTCATAAATTTTAAAAACTACAATGGAATGCTGATTCTACAACAGACAAAACTCACCTAGTTTGATTTTTTTTTTTTTTTTGCAGTAGAAGAAAAAAAAAAAAATCAGCTTACTCTAAGTTGTCAGACCAAGCTTACAAATATCTTGAGAATACTGTGTGTGTGTGTAAGTGTGTGAAGCCCAAGACAAAAAAGAGACGACATCGTCCCACTTCAAAAGAATATAAACTTCTATTTTTTTTCTGGCCCTTGGAACCATAATGAAGTTGGAAATGCTGTGCCAACTGTTTTGTCTTCTCTGGCATTAACTCTCAGTACCAGCAGCTGCCATGCAGATGCTCACACCATCACCTAAATTATGCTCACTTCAGCGAACTGAGACATCCAAAGAAAGCAAGCCCTTAATCATTATGCCCATGTTACCTCCCAGCTATAGTAGTCACTTTATAGGCACTTGAGATTCTCTGGGCCTATTGTTTTTAAAAAACTTAGTATGTTTCTTTGCCAGAAAAAATTCTTTTTGGCCTGGAATCGTCTGTATTTTGAAGAGGCAGAGACAGTTTCATATGACTTAATTCTGATTTTTATAATGTTCACATCTTCTTGGAAGCAGAAAATAAATTTCATTTCATATTTCCCCCCTCGTGTTTTATAAGCATTCTGCTATAAAGTAATCTAATTCTAAAAGAGACCCTTATATTCTCAGATGATCTTCTTGTGTCTACAGGAAGCATTTATAATACTTCTCCATTATTATTAGTTAAGTTTTCCACAATCTCAAAATCAGCATTGAAAAACTTAACTGTTTGACACTAGATTGCCATCCATAGCTCTGAGAGGATCTCCGTAAACATTAAATGCATTAGATAATATTCTCTCCTGTGTTCACTCCTTTAAAATCATTTCCACTACTTTAAAATCATTTCCACATTATCTAGGGTATTGTGTAAAGAGTCTAAAGTACACAAAACTAACATACAGTGCTCTGAGTTTCAAATTCCTCAGTGTGACAAGCTGAAGACAATACTACTCATCTCTCAAGAGTTCAGTGGGACTTCAGTGACAGTGGCCTTTCCTACACAGGCCATTTGCTGTTTAAGAGGCATCTTCCTCAAATGCCTTGAATAAATTAATACCTAAGGACCCCTAGTGCCTTCTGTAAAGTAGGTAACCCAATAAATGTGGAACAAAGTGACTCAAAGGATGACTGTACAACCCCACAGAGATCGGGGCCCACAGGATGCTGGAGGCCACTCTGGTCCAAGAGACTTGCTTCACCAGAGATGAGAGTGAAGCCCACGGGTCAAATCAGTGGAAGAAGATCATCCCTAGCTGCACCCATTGGCTGATTAAGAATTACAAATCTGAGAAGCCAAAGTCAGACGAGTCAGGAGTTAATAGGGCAACTGTTGGCACAGTTTTCTTGCTTGGTCCCTCTGACAAAAACATGTGAGTTACCCTGTAGGTAAATCAGCCCCAGAAATGTTAACCAGGCACTTTCAAACTTTGGGTTTTAGAGTCCTTGGCTAGAAACAGATTGCCTAGAGCCACACAGCACCTCCACTGGGCCTCCTAGTCAGTCAGTCAAGACACTCAAAAGTCAACATCCCGTCTGCAGCTTCTGCCAGACCCTGTGTGCATTCATACCTCCAAGAAGAGGTGCTGGCACGTGGGTTAAAACAAACCACAGACGTTCAGACTGAATGGCTAATGGGATGGAAGTGGAGCCGATACCCTCCCCAATATAAATAGCTTTCATTTCTGCTTCCCAATCATTAACGACAGAGCAAAATTCAAAAATGTGAACACTGTTCTTGACAAATGGACTTCAGTCTAGCTGCGATCTTTCAGTCATTAAACTAGGATGTGACCAAAAGCAAAGGCAGCTAAAGAAATAAATATAACAAGTTCAAGACTCACATCAGAGGTCATGAACAAAGAGTCTCGCCTCTGCATTCAACCAGAATGCTGCGACAGCACATCAGCATTCATCCAACTTCAACAAGGGGAGGCCAACCAGCACCGGCGATATCCTCTGCGAAGGAGAAGCATCCTGCCCTGTTGACTGAGTGGGACTTCGGAGCCGATTCAATACCCAGGTCACGTGGGAGGAAAACTGAGCTAACAGCTCATTCTCCCATTTTGCAATCCATTGCCTGCCGGGAGGCCAAGAATTCTTTGAAGGACAAATCATAAACGTATTAAATAATGCTTAGAATAACAAGACTTGATCGTTTGGCTCTCCAGGCTTGCTTAACTTCTCCAGGACTCTTAAAATAATGCCCACAGAATACTCTGTTCCTCAAGAAAGGTGCTATGTAAATAGAAATCAGTATCAAATCTATTACTTCATCAGATTGCCCCAGTCATGGAAAATTCTCCAAGAGGGAAGGAAACTCAGAGATCTCTAGTTCTGCTGTGGGCACTTCCTCAGATAAGAATCTAGGGTTACTTTCCAGTACCACCTCTTGGAGTTTTTCCACATAGAACTAACTAAATGAAGAGGTAGAGAAAGAGTTGCTACGCAGGTGATATAAACTAAAACACCTGTGCTTCCTCCCCCTTTCCATGTTCCCTTCATATTCACTGAAGGAAACTGTAACACTTACTCATCTCTTACAGACACATGTATGATTTCTTTCCATTTTTATACATGTAAAGAGACAGGCCTACAGCAAGGCAAAGAAGGCGAGTATATTAAATCATTTAATACAAGAATACGTTTCTGGATATATTCTGAGTTTCTTGAAGAATTGCTTATTTCTCAAAAAGCAGGTACTAAACATAAGCCATGTTTAAAAATGTAACTACAGTCCCCAAAATATTCATTTGGCAGAAATGCAGCAGATGATTAACTAGTGAACACTCAAGTATGACTTCACTTATTATTTCATGGAGAAAACAGAAGCTACGAAGCCAGGCCTACCAACTTACCTGGATCTATAGTTGTCCCGCCTTCCTCCCGATGAAGGAGGTGGTTCTACCTAAGGCCAACCCTTCCACTAAAGCAATGGATCCCCTTCCTCTCTTGCCGAAAGACTTCCTCCCCGTTCATTTCCATCAGCAGGCAAACCCGCTGTACTGTGCCCCATCCGTCGAAAACACCTCTCCTCGCATCGTCCCCATTCCACTCTCTTGCAGCTGCCACTCTATTTCCCAGCTCTCCTTAAAGAAAAACCCCTCAAAAGAGCCGCCCTACTGGCTGCCTCCACCACCTCCCCTCCCATTCTCTCTTGAACCTGCCACAGCCAAGCTTTTGCTGTCAACCCTTCACCAAAGCTGCCCTTGTGAAGGTCACCACTGGCCCCCATGTTGCCAAAACCAACAGTAAATCCTCTGGCTCCTTATGACTCAAACTTCCAGCCTATTTGACACAGAAGAACCACTCTGCTTCGTGATACTCCTTCTTTACTTGGCTTCTAGGTTACCCTGTTCTCTCACGGTTCTCTCGTACCTTGCTGGCCACTGCTCCTCACGATCGTGTCCAGGGGAAGGCCCTAGAGCTCAGTCTTTGTAGCCTTTTCCTTTCCATACTGACTTCCCAGATGCTATTATCCTGTCTTATCTCATGGGTTTGGATACCAGCTACAGATTTCTGTATAGAAAATGTTTAACTCTAGCCTGGACCCCTCGACCTTGTATATGCGCATATAAGTACTGCACATGTGTGTATTTGTGTGTGTCCAAGAATCCAGCTGTCCAGCTGCTTATGAGACTTTGCTAGGTAGGTGTCTAAGGTCTAGTGGCTGTCCCAAGAAAACATGCAAAACTAAGCTTTGGTCCCTCTCTGTATCCACATCCAAACCTGTTCCTTTTCAAGTCTTCCCTCATCTCTGAAAATGGCAAGTCTATTCTTGACCCTTTTTTGGTCATCTGAGACTCAATACAACATGCAAACCCTGTTAACTCTATTTCCAGAGGGGACAATTTTTCACCACCTTCATGGCAAACACTGGTGCAATTCACTATCATTTTCTGTCTGGATTATTTCAACAGTCTCCCAGCTGGACTTCCTGCTTCCAACTTTGCCCTCCTACAGCTTTCTCCCACACGGCATTCGGTGCATCCTTTAACGTATGGCAGTCAGATCACGGCACTCCTCCCTTCAGTGGCTTCCCATCTCATTCAGAATACAAGCCAAAGGCCTCACAAGGGCCTACTGGGCTCTCCACAAGCTGTGAGCTCCCCGACCTTGTCTCTTACACGTGTTCCCAAAGCACTCACTCTGGCCTCCTTGCTATTCCTCACATACTGGGCACATTCATATCTCAGGGAACCTCCTGTTCCCTCTGCCTAGGATACTCTTCCCCAGATATACATGCCTTCCTCCCTCACCTTCAAGACTTCACCAGAACGTCACATGATCAGGAGGTTTTTCCCAACTACCTGGCATAAAACTGCAACACCACACACACATTGATTCCCTGTGTCCTGTTTTACGTTTCCTGTTTATAAGTACACTTTATAGATTTAGCATTGGATTATTGTCATAAAAACACAGACTCCGTGAGGGCGGGAATGTGTCTGGTCACTACTAAATACTCAACATGTGTCTCATTGCAAGTGCTCAAGAAATATCGAATGAATGAATAAACTCCACTGACAGAGAACTAAAGAAATAATATTTATCTAAGGGATAACTGTCAGTAATTTTTTAAAAAAAATAAAGAACACTTCTATGAAACCTTTAGCCTCAAAACATTTATTTTATGTTATATTTGTCAGAGAGAAACGTTTTAGTCATAAAAGCTTCAGATCAAGGGAGAGCACAAGTTGTTATTCAGGAAACCCTGCAATCATTACAAAACATTTTCCCCTAAAATCATTAAAACATTACCAAAAAATGGCCAATGATATAAAGTAAAAATTTTCAATTAAACATGCCAATGACAGAATAACTGAATAAACAGGAAACAAATTTCTCAAGCACTTTTTCAAAAGAAAAACAGACAATTACTTGCTCCCAAAATTCCACAATGTATTATGCAAAAATCAAATTGACACATAAGGGAAAACTTCCACTAATTTGATAAATAAAATTGATGATGATGTCTAAGGAGTTTAGTTTTTTAATATACTTCTGATTTACTTAGTATTCATTCCCTTTGTTAGGCTAAGAACAACTAGGAAATTGAAAACACTACTACCCAGATTCTTCCAGTCTGATGTGAATTGCCACTAAGCCATAAAATCCACCCAAAAAGAGAAATACACTTTGGTTCCCAGCTCAGGGAGATTGGGAGAGGGACTAACCAGAAGTCCAGCAATAAAGATGGTAGATTTCATCCCAAATTTCCACTTATTTTAGGAGTCGGGTCTCATTTCCCATTTCACTAATTTAATCTTTGTTTTAGCTTGACTCGAGATTTAAGGACTAAGATTTTCACCTAGGGGGCTTCCCTGGTGGTGCAGTGGTTGAGAGTCTGCCTGCCAATGCAGGGGATACGGGTTCGAGCCCTGGTCTGGGAAGATCCCACATGCCGCGGAGCAACTGGGCCCGTGAGCCACAACTACTGAGCCTGCGCGTCTGGAGCCTGTGCTCCGCAACAAGAGAGGCCGCGATAGTGAGAGGCCCGCGCACCGCGATGAAGAGTGGCCCCCACTTGCCACAGCTAGAGAAAGCCCTCGCACAGAAACGAAGACCCAACACAGCCATAAATAAATAAATTAATTAATTAAAAAAAAAAAAGATTTTCACCTAGAATCGCACGTTTTCTCAACTTCAACCTTGCCCTGCCAGCCTGACTCCACTACCCCCAGTAGGACTTTAAAAAGCACACCTTGAGACTATGGGATTGTTTTAATCTTTCCTTTTTCTCCCTGGAGTTTTCTCTCTTTAAATACCAAACCTAAGCTCTCTTCTCTAGAAATATAATAAAAGGTCCTATTTTTATCCCTGGAACAAAATCAAATATGTTTCAAGGTATAATATATTTTACAGTCAAAAGAAGCTAACTTTTACCCAATAAGTAGTTTACTCACCCAGCAGGATCTGACCCAGTATATTTGGGGAAAGAAAATATAGTTGGTAATAAAAGTAGAGAACTAGCAAAACAAACGGATGCCTTTCTGACATTTTCATTTTCTGACCTTTTCTGTAAAATATTTTTCTTTAACATCATAGACCCTGAGGGGATTCAACCGACCAGGCATACTTCATGGGGTACCCTCCTCAGTTCTGGTGTCCTACAACTGCAGCAGGCCACTGTCCCGTGGTGTTTTCTTCAACATGACTTTAAAAAGCCCCATCTAGAGCATGTGAAAATCTCTCCTCTGCTCCTAATTCTTAATACCAGAGCACCAGCCCCTCCAGAATGAACAGTGGTATTTGAGATGCTGTGATTGCAGAGTTGAAGAAACACAAGACTTAATGTGTCTTGTGTTTAAAAGTAATAAAGAATAACGGGAGGGAGCACAATATACCCACTTTCTCAATTCGGAATTGAGAGTGTAATTCACGGCCTGGATCTAGAATCCTGACAACTGTGGCAAGCACACTTGGCGAGGGTTAAATAAGTTTGCCCAGGGATTTTTAGAGGAGTTTTTTGGCATCATGGTTCAAGATGTTACTCTAAGAGTTCACCTCCGGAGGGATAAATACCATTGAAAAGACGCACTTTTTCATGTGAAAAGTCTCCACTTCCCTCAAAGAACCTATGTCAGCGTTCTCCGCAGCGTTAACTCTCTAGCTTCCACACTGTGGCCAGGGCAGCGGAAGAGGCTTAAGAGAAGGACTTCAGCACTGTCTCTGAATCAAAAGAACAAGTTGCAGGGCAGTAAACACTTACCTGTCTTCCACCTCTAACACTCATTCAATCTGGCCAGTTTGTGTGGGCTCCTTACAGAAGCAGTGGGCTAGACACGCTTCACATGATTCGAATTTTCTATCCCTTAATTTTAGAACAGAATTAGGTTTTATTTATCCCCACATTTGTTGTTTTTCCAGAAAGAAGTCAATGGAGGCACTTGTTATTGGTCTATCACTCACCATTTCCATAAATAACATCTGTCTGCTTGCACATGGAGAAGAAAGTCTGACTAAAATCATCCATATCTACTGGGCTGCGTGTGTACCAAGGAACAAATTTCATGACTTACTCACAAGCTTGATAGAGTAGGGGCCATTCCCCATGAGGGTCCCCAGTTATCTCTACTACATGCTTGGAGAAATAGGATTCCATTTAGTCTATGTAATTGTTAAAGCAAATATTTCCAACAAAATCAAACTCCTTCAAAGGAAATGAAGACTCCTGCCCACCTACATCCAATCTAGCCTCGACTTCAGCAACACCAACACATACAGCCAGGGAATCAGCCGGGCAGGACCGTCCAACGATCCTCACTCACACGCCTCCTTCTCACACAGTTTCCTCCCCCCCACCCCCCCCAGAAAACCTTTCCTCCTTTCTCTCCACCTTTCATCCTTTCACTCCCATCCACGATTCTCACCAACCTAGGCATGACCATACATTCCAACCTTCCACTTTTTCTTGGCTCTTTGCACATACTTCTATTTATGTATGTTTCTCTCCTCCAACATTCCCTTGGCCTCAATCAAGCCAAAGAAAACAGTTTGTATTCTCATCCTCCTTTGCTATTTTTAACACACGTCCCACCTGGTGATTCTCCCTTTTTGGGAACGGGAAAGAGTATGTGGCGAGAGGGGAGTGACATGGGAAAGAACACAGGGGGAGGAAATGAACTCAGGCTGGGAATACAGGGGAAGACAGACAAAGCAAAGGGCAGAGAAGTGACTTTCATTCCAACAGCTAATACCTGGAAGTCACAAAAACATTAAAGGAGTTGAATGCCACCAACGTTCTACTATTTCCACAAGGGGCTGGGAAATTTCCCTCTTATATTAAAGGCAGACACAAGGAAGAAAACGACCTGTTACACACTTTACAAAACCTAAATTTGCTTGAAAGAAAAAGTGAAAAGACAGGATAGAGAAGGAAACCAAAACCCACTGTGCCCTGGACAGGCATTCTGAGTTACTGGAGCTGCCAGGCCAGCAGTAGATACAGTGATATGCCTCTGAGAGATCCCAACTCTTTCATGTAGGTAATGAAAACCCAGTACAAACAAAATATTAGAAATCTGAATGCCTTTTATTTTGAGAAGCACTAAGGAAGCTGAACATAGGAATATTTGTGCAACTATCAAAACTCCTCCAAAGTTTGATGGATTCAACTGAAAGAAAAAACTGTTGAAGCCATTAGTTATATAGAAGAAAACTGGCATTTTTTAAATCTCTAAAGTAATTTAGAATTATAGAATCAGGGATATCCATGCTTGCGGAACACCAATTCTGTCAGTTCTTTTTTCCCCAGCACAAATTTCTCCCTGGCTCAGTTTTTAAATGACTCCATCAAATGGCCCCAGCTACTCTCCCCAAGGGATTACTGCCAAATTCAATAGATCTCACCATTAGGCAAGATTTCAGCCTAAATATCGCTTTTCTCAAAGTCGTCATATTATATCTAAATATGCTCCAGTATCATGTCATAAATAAAATTGAAAAATGATTAGTTGCCAATAAAAAATGAATTACTGATGTGTAATTACACATTGTAAGTTTTTCAACTGTCAGCTAATTCTTTTTAGGTTACTCATTTTCAACTTTTCCCTTTTGACTCTCATCAAGTTAATGTCTCTCCTGTTGAACACTGATGGTTTTAAAACGTGTCCACAAATTCTTTGCTACGTCTTTCTTCAAGAGATGATGTCCAATTCCCCTCCCCTTGAGCCTGGACTGGTCTCAGCAACTCATGTCTAAAGAACGAATAAATCAGAGTGATAGTTTGTGACTTCAGAGACTAGATCATAAAAGGCACTGCACTGCAGCTCCCATCCTACTCTCTTTCCTGGATCGCTCATTCTGAGGGAAGCCAGCTCCCATGCTGTGAGAATACTTGAGGAGTCTAAGGAGAGGCCCACGCAACAAAGAACTGAAGCTTCCTGCCAATTACCATGTGATTGAGCAATCCTGAAAGCAGATCTTCCAGCCCCAGGCAAGCCTTCAGATGACTGCTGCCCTTCCCTGATACCCTGATTGAAACTTCATAAAAGAACCCGAGCCAGAACCAATCAGCTAAGGTAATTCCCAATTCCTGACCCACAGAAACTGTAAGATAATGCTTGTTGCTTCAAACCACTAAGGTTGGGAATGCTCGGTTACACGGCAATAGATAATATAAACACACACACTCTTCTTCTCCACATTTTTTTTTGCCTAGATTCTGAGAACATAAAAATAGTATATATGGGCCTTTCTAAATGTACAGAGCACTGTCTGCGTGACTGATGGACCCATGAAACATGCACTGGCGCTTACTAAGCTACAAAGCTCAAATACACACCACGGCCATGTAAGTTACGCTCATAGCCATTTCACAGACTAGGAAACTACAGAGACATTCATCAGAAACTTGACCAAGGTCATTTTGTTAGGAAATGGTAGAAGCTGGGAGTTCAATGCAAGCCCTGCTCTTTCCTCAAAACCCCAGTGCCTCTCCCACACTTTTAATGAACAGTACTATGAAAATTACACGACACGAGGCACTTGGAAAGGTTGGGATGAAGGTGAGAAATGAAGATGGAGCACATGTGGGAAGGTCAGGATGAAGGAGGGAAATTAACAGAGATGGAGCACAGACTATGTATCTGGCAGCATGTTAGGTGTCACATGCCATCTCACTTCATTCTTACAACAAACAGTCTTATGGAATAAGTGTTAAGAGTTTTATTTGTCCAAGAAACGGATAGAGGTTCAACAAGATGGGATACAGTAAAACCACTCTCTGGCTCCACCCTCCCAATCCTGCAATCAAGAGTAGAACAAAGACATGCAGAATAAAGCCATCCAACCCATTACCTCACAAGGCTGTGGCAGGGGCCATATGAAATAATTTGTATGAATATGATTCATAAGCTGTTAAATATGCAAATTCAAGAGGTTATCATTACATGCAGTCAGCTCTTAGAGGAAAAACTCAAATGAGCAGCAACACTTACTCCATGATAAATTACAGAGCAAAACACACAAGAGCTTCTAAATATGGGAAAATTTCACCTCCAAATGTTTGCTTTCATGATCATAATTACTACTAAAAACTCTAGAAGAAAGTAAAATTCTACTGTGGACTTTGGTTCTTACACAATTTCCAGGTAAGATCTGATTGCTTCATTTTGTTTGAAAGCTATCGAAATGGATCTTAAACGGCAATAGGAACCCACCAATTAGAAAGGCTTATTTTGCATTTGGATTATTTTTGTTAAAAAAATTCCTCCTAGAAGCTCTGTATTCAGATAATTTTTTAAATGTGTCAAGGTCATTAAAGTCCTACGTACAATAAAGTTGACAAATTTTTTAAATATAGTCAAATTTTGACTTTGGACTCACCTGAAAGTAACTTACACGAAGAGCTAAAGTGGCAATCTTTTCAATGAACACGTTTTGTTTTGGCAATTTATACCTTGTTATATTTTTGCTTCCTAACAAATACATGCATAACACGTAGGGTAACAGTTTAAACAGTCAAACAATGTTCTAATGGGCTTCCCTGGTGGCACAGTGGTTAAGAATCCACCTGCCAAGGAAGGGGACACGGGTTCAAGCCCTGGTCTGGGAAGACCCCACATGCCGCGGAGCAACAAAGCCCGCGCGCCACAACTACTGAGCCTGTGCTCTAGAGCCCGCAAGCCACAGCTACTAAGCCCATGTGCCACAACAACTGAAGCCTGCGTGCCTAGAGCCCGTGCTCCGCAACAAGAGAAGCCACTGCAATGAGAGGCCCGTGCACTGCAACTAAAGAAAGCCCATGTGCAGCAACAAAGACCCAGCGCAGGCAAAAATTAAATAAATAAATTTATTTCAAAAAAAGAATAACAATGTACTAATATTACAATGTAACATACTGAATTAATGCATATGCAGCAATTAGCACTGTGGCTGGCATATGGTAAGTGCTAAATAGATGAGGAGAAAGACCAGGATTGAATCCACGGTGCCTTGGAGAATATAAATGAGCCTATGTCCAAATTTCCTGATCTTCAGAGACATGAATATAATTTACAACACCAAGAGCAGGTTTGTTAAATATGTATTGTATGTTCTTGAGGTATATTAAGGTGTGGTTTGGAAACTGGGATCTCTGACAAGAAACATTATGAATCACTTTCTCTGCTAAGAGTATTCTTTAAACTCCTTTAAAAAGAGGCCTCTAACTTCGCTATATTTCCAGGTTCAAGACATGGCAGAGCATGTCTGCTATGAATTTATACACACTCCCCCCACCCCCACTTTGTGGTTGCCTGAAAACCCATACCAAAAATAATGATGAACGAATAAAAGGTATAATGGGATTTCGGAAGTGTTACTGAAAGTGTTCCTATCCGCACTCACTAACAAACTCTCAACTGGACATTCTCCATTCCATATGAGCAAGAATCCCTGAGACCCAAGAATGCTTCTGTTAAAAATCCTAATGGCTGCTCAGACATAAATGTGGTAACACATCAGGTTCTACTGAAAGCAGGCCAGGCAGAACGATTCTCTAGGTGTTTCAGTAGTCTTGAGGAAATGGCAGGACTGAGCCATCCACTCTTCTATCCATCACAAGCCCGCCCCAATGTTTGATGCTCTGAGATGTCAGGACAGGCAGCTGTTAGAGGGACGGGTACAAATAGAACACGTGTTAGCCAGAGTCTCCGTCCACAACACAATGTGAGGGGTGCATGTTATCTGGAGTGATGGAATGGTATGGTAAAGCTGTGTGAAGCAATAAGGGAGAAAAGCTCCAAGAAGATCCAGGGACAGCCAGCCCTCATGGAGACTAGGGCACATTTCAGTAACTGCAAAGATGTTGAGAACCCACAGTACTTGTAGCACCCCATTATAAGTTGCCCTGTCCCCAGCACTTTTCAGAAAAGGCTGATGAACTTCATTCTTATATACATTAATGAGATAGAAAGCTTCTCTCTGGCTGCTTCTGCTGGTGTTTCACTTTTGTTACAGTTGTGTACTGCTTAGCTCTAACTTACAAACACCTTAAGAGAGATTCTGACTCATTTCATCAGTATGATCCCTGCTGGGGAAAGAGCGATCCTGAGATGCACCTGTAGCCGTTAAATGGTGATCATTAAAACAAGCAGCGCAGCTGCCTGGTGCGTGGGGTTCCAGACGTTGTTAAAGGAGAGTGCCCAATCCCACATAAGAAGCCCAGAGGCCATCAACCAAAAGAAACTATGACTAACACCCTCTCATCTGCTCTATGATGCTTGCTTGCTTTCAGCAAAGCTTTCCAAATCTGTTTCTAGGATACAAGGATTTTTAAATATCTATGATTTTTTTAAAAGAGCAACCACTGCCTACCTCAAATGTTTTCATTTAGTTAAACTGGTACCTTGAGAGAAACCTGTGAAGCACAGTTAGGGCTACAAGAAAACTTTTTTAATGGATACTTGCTATATGGATACTATAAGGAGCTCCAAAAAAGTAAATTTTTAAATAATACACATTTATGTATTTGATTGAATATATTTGTGTGTTTATGTGTATATACACATATTTCATTATTTAAAGTTTGCCTGCCAGAAGAATTACTCACATAGAACCATGTTGCAATTACCTCCTAGGGAAGAAAGGTTTTCCTCCTACTCCAGCCATGTATTAATTTCTACTACCTTTGTCTGGGAAGAGCAAGGGAGAACAAGGACAGCTGGCTTTCAGCTTAAGTACAATTTCATCAGACGCTAATACTAAGTCAATATTGAAAAATAATGCACAACTAAAATTGTAGATAATCACAACACCAAAACTTCTTTAAGAAATGTCATACAAAAACACAAAGAAGGTACTGAGGTCTTTACCTCCACAACGTGGGTACAGATTCACCACAAGGCCATCATTTTCAATGCTAAGAGGACCTTTCTATAAGGAGACTGACCCACAAGAAGACAAAGCATTCTACTTTAATTCCTTTTATAACATCTCATAAGCAGAACTTTTGTATCAAAAGTATCATTTCAACTCTAATGATGATTAATTTTCTAGAAGCTATTTCCCCATTTGGAAGAAAAATCAAATCAAGCCCTCAGTTTCTGGTAAATAAATCCTAAGGCTGAGTAGGCACCAAGTTTTTTTCAAATTCAAGTTTTCTGCTACCAAAACGTTGCATTGTAGTTTCCCTCAGGCAAACTGTAAATTCATGTGTTTTGTTTTTCCTTAGAAATATCACAGTTTGGTCACAGAATATTCTGGAGCTACACAGGGTTTCTCAATATCTGGAACTCAGTCTCAACACCCAGAAATATCCTTGGATTGGTTTGTTATGAAACCTTGGGCCCCTTGGGTTTAAAGCCTCTTTCTCTGGCACGGAAAGCTGCCCACTGGGGAATTTAGGTTACATAATCCTCTCACTCTAGGTTTGCCTCCACTGTTTTCATATTGCTGGATAAGCTTCTTGGCAGTGTTTATAATCAATCCATGCCTACCACTGCCCAGCTATCTTGAACTGTGCGTGAGTAATCAGGCGATGAGAAGTTCACATCCACATACCTTCCGGGACGGGGATATGACCAAACAACCCCTGGATAAAATAAACCACCTGCCCTCGCCCCTCCAACCGAGGCACGGCGGCCACAGCAAGACCACGCATGGAACAACTTCTATAATGGGTACTACTCTGTCCTTCAAAGGAACCTGAATTCCTAAGGACATCAACTCAGCAAAACCCTGGTGTTCACCCACATTCACCAGAAGGCTTTCTCAAGCATTATTTTATACCCAGTATGCTGATGCTTTGCTGCCTAGGCTTGTAAGGCCAACAAGGATTTTACCAGAAATTATTGAAGACTGGGTGATTTTCTTCTGGCCATCTTAGTGCTAAGATCCACATTGCCATACGGCTGGGAAACTGGCTCAATGTTCCTAATTGCCAAACAACACTGTGTGGGGATGACCAAGCAGCTTCAGGAACTTGCTGATTTTACAAGGGAAAAGGCACAGAGCTTTACTATCAACCCTTCTTCAAGGCAGTATGTTTTCACACCGAGTATCCTTTTAAAATGCTAAATCGTTTGTTAGTTTGCATCGGCTTCATGTAAGATCATTTCTGGCTGGTACAACGTCCACTGTCACTTCGTACTTGCTGTATTGGTGTGGAGCCGTTCCCTCGAGACACACTTACCTGCACATGACAAGCTAAGGGTAGTCTCCACGCAGGGAAGGATTTCGAGTGCTGAAGAATGTTAAGTCTACGGAATTCTCCTTCCTCCAAAGTGCCCAGTTTGTCCGTCTGCAAAGCTTTGCCCTAGTGGGGCTCCCAACCAATCAGGAACTAACAGAGACGGCATCTCAGAGAACTGGGATTGCCAACACACTTGATTTCCCCTTCCCTTTTCTCTCTTCACACAAGTGATCTTCCTATCACTCATATCTTAAACTTCAACACCCCAATGAGGCGAGGGTGGTTCTCAGGACCAGACTCTTCCTCACCCGCATTTTCAAACTGTTCTTCCTCTGGAGGTATCCATATTGCAAATTCAACCTGCACTTAAGAACCTGGTTCCAATTCTTCTCATCTGTACTTATGACATCTACATTTGCCTTCATCTAGTTGCCACTCCACGGTTTCTCCCCTTTTTTGCAAAGGCCCAGTGAGTGGAGGCTGAATCTGGTCTTCCTTAAAGCCAGCTTCCATCTATGGTGGGTGCTCTGAACTACACCACGGACTCCCTCCCTGTGAAGATTCTGTAACTGGCACAGTGCGTCCGAGCCTTTAATGAGTATTCCTGCCCACCTACTTGAAATGGCTGGCATAAGCACAACAGCCTAAGCCAAATACTGCCTGCCTATTCTTTCAACTTCAGATTTGTTTTGCTAAAGCAAAAATCTTGGATGTGTCCTCTAACCTTCTGCAGAACTACTCTCTTCTCTCAGGACAACCAGGAAGATGCAGTTTTAATGGTAACATCTTCGCTCTGTCAGTCTGCAACCACAGAAAATCTTCACTCCAGACACATGAACTTTTTTTTCCCGGGGAGATATAACACTTGCCATCAAACCCTGAGATGCTTTCATGTCTTACGCTTCTCGGTGGCAGTGTGAACACAGCCTGAAGGCTAATGCTAGCACATTCAACCGTAGTGTCACTAAAAGAGGAAGGCTCGTGTGCCCAAAGGGCCCGTGCTCTTCAGAGTATGGGAACATGGACTGAGGTCAGGCCAGAACTGGGCTGCAGGGATTTGGGCAGCAAAGTTGCTCAGTGGACTCTTTGCCTCCCTCTCAAACCTAAGACCTGCTGAGGAGGGCTGTTGCATCTTCAAATGGGGGAGAGCCAGGAATTCCAGTCAGCCCATGACTCATGTCAGGGGGTGAGGGTGGGAGCAGAAGCTGAGTCGACTGGCCTGTTGCAAGCACTGGGAGGGGTCAGCACAGACACAGGATCCAGGGCTAAGATGTTTCCTGGGGTCCCAGCGCAGGCACGATAAGGTTTTCTTCTGTCAGAAGCGGCCTAATGGGGCTGTGTATGTGTTTCCTGCACCACTATGGGTGTTTACCTAAGCAGAAAGCCTATGTTTAACAATTTAAGTAAAAATTAAAAGTGGGCTTCTCCTAACTTTTTATAACTGAACAGTATCATATTTTCTCAATGCCAATAATCAATCACTCTCTCATGTCTCTCAGCACATCAGGAGATAAATTAGCAACTCTTTTAAGAGTCTGATTTGTATCAATTTTAGAAACTTTAGAAAGGTAGCATATAAAAGATGGTGTCTGCCTTTCCTGAAATTTAAGATTTTGGCTTTGTTGAATCTGAAGTAAGATTTCCATAGACAACTTTAAAATATAATTAACCTTTTTAAAAGCTAAGTCCACCTTGAGAGGAAAACCACTGGAATTAGCAATGAGAAATCCAATTATAAAAGTTTACATTTCTAAAAATTTCCAAATATTAAACTGAGGTAATAGAAAAAAAAAGTGGAGCAGATGAATATTCAAATCAGAGATTCTCCAATTTCTTAGCTCTAGGGCTCTTTGCATAACCTGCAAATCAGTAGTCTAGGGAACTATTTCAGCTACAGGGATATTTCTGCTCATCCTAAAGCTCTCCTTTATAAGTAACTCCACACTCTACCTTAAGAAGCTCTCCATTAACCCTGATGATAAAAAAATCCTTCCACCATGGACCAAAATAGAAATGTATTTTCTGGTTTTAATATCATCAAGCGGCCCATGGTGTTTTCAGCACAACAGCAGATAGTCTGGAATGGATACTTATTACCCTCAAGATCTTTTTCTAGTGCATTGTATTGAAATAATCTCTTTAGGTGTGAGATATTTGGGTCTGCTCCTGAGCAGATACTAAGATAATCTGAACTGACTGTTTTTTTTTTTTGTTTTTTTTTTTAAAGTTTTACTTGATTTTATTTATTTATTTATTTTATTTTTGGCTGTGTTGGGTCTTCGGTTCGTGCGAGGGCTTTCTCCAGTTGCGGCAAGCGGGGGCCACTCTTCATCGCGGTGCGGGGACCGCTCTTCATGGCGGTGCGCGGGCCTTTCTCTATCGCGGCCCCTCCCGTCGCGGGGCACAAGCTCCAGACGCGCAGGCTCAGCAATTGTGGCTCACGGGCCCAGCTGCTCCGTGGCATGTGGGATCTTCCCAGACCAGGGCTCGAACCCGTGTCCCCTGCATTAGCAGGCAGATTCTCAACCACTGCGCCACCAGGGAAGCCCGAACTGACTGTTTTTATAAGACTGCCTTTAAATGTTATCATCATGTCATTTCAACTTCCCTTCCTCTACGTTAAAAACACTACTAAGCCAACCACAACAGGATTTGGTTTACATAGTCAAATCTTTCCTACAAATTACCGAAAGAGGTACTGGATAAAGTAGATCCCCTCTACCCAACACCATTCTTAGCACTTCTGAGAGAACCAGTGACCTCCATTCCTTGAAACTTTTATAACTACTTACTGGGAAATAATTTTTAAGTATTTTTGTGTTATTTTTAACATAACATGGCTTTACCATATTCACACTTTGGGCAACCATGATAACCATTTAATTCCAGAACACTTTCATCAGCCCAAAACAAACTCCTTACCCATCAATGGTCACACCCCATTCCTGCTCTCCCCAGCCCCCAGCAACCACTAATCTACTATCTGTCTGCATGGATATTTCATATAATTCGCCTGTTCTAGACATTTCATATAAAAATGGAATCATATGTGATCTGGATTCTTTTGTACCTGGACTCATTCAGTATGCTTTCAAGGTTCATTCACGTTGTGGCATGTATCATATTTCATTCCTTTTTGTGGCTGAACAGCCAATGGCAAGATATACCACATTTTGTTTATCTACTATCAGTTGATGGGCAGTTTGGTTGTTCTCACTTTTTGGCTATTGTGAATAACACTGCTATGAACATTTGTACATATGTTTTTGTGTACACACGTTTTCACTTCTCTTGAGTATATACTTAGGAGTGGAACTGCTGGGTCATAGAGTAACTCTATGTTTAACTTTTTGAGGAACTCATGGTGATTCATGCAATTCAGTCCAGCCTCATGGCCATTAATGGGTCATCCAGTGAAAATGTTATTTCCATCAGTATCAAAAGGCTTTCTATAAGCAACCAGGAGTAACATCCATTACTTTCCCCAGCGCTGTGTGGCATGTCACTCTAACATTAAAGGAAACTAGACTTATCTAACACGACTGGTTTCCTGGTAGTTCATGCTTTTCTGGCTGCCTCCAAACCAAGTGGAGCTACGTCTGAGAATCATCATGGGGAGGAGGGTGGGTTGCTGGGAACAGTGACACTGAAGAACAGCTGCTTACACACAGGGCCTCTAGAGCATCTTTTGGTTTAATTGTCCTGTTCCAGGCACCAGTCAATCAGGTCCAAAATCGATGTATTTTCAGCAGATTGATTTTTTTCAATTGAAGCATGGCTGATTTACAATACTGTGTTAGTTTCAGGTATACAACATACTGATTCAGTATTTTTGCAGATTATATTCCATTATAGGTTATTACAAGACAATGGGTGTAATTCCCTGTGTTATATGTATATCCTTGTTGCTTATGTATTTTACATATAGTAGTTTGTATCTATTAAACCCATACCCCTAATTTGTCCCTCCCTCCTTCTGAGTCTGTTTTGTATATACATTCGTATTATCTTTTAGATTCCACATATAAGTGATATTATACAGCATCTGTCTTTGTCCAACTTATTTTACTAAGCATAAAATTCTCTAGGTCCATCCACATTGCTGCAAATGGCAGTATTTCGTTCTTTTTTATGGCTGAGTAATATTCCATTGTTTATATACACACACCACATCTTAATCCAAACACCTGTTGATGGGCACTTCGGTTGCTTCCATATCTTGGCTATTGTAAGTAGTGCTGCACTGAACACTGGGGCACATGTATTTTTTCAAAGTAGTGTTTTCATTTTTTCCAGATACATACCCAGGAATGGAACTGCTAGATCATATGGTGGAATTGCTAGATCTTACGGTTGCTCTATCTTCAGTTTTTTGAGGAACCTCCATACTGTTTTCCACAATGGTTGCACCAATTTATATTCCCATCCTCAGTGTACAAGGGTTCCCTTTTCTCCACATCCTCTCCAACATTTGTTATTTGTAGACTTTTTGATGATGGCCATTCTGACAGGTGTGAGGTGATACCTCAATGTGGTTTTTTTTTTTTTTTTTTAAATAAATGTTTTATTTATTTATTTATTTATTTTTGGCTGTGTTGGGTCTTCGGTTCGTGCGAGGGCTTTCTCCAGTTGCGGCAAGCGGGGGCCACTCTTCATCGCGGTGCGGGGACTGCTCTTCATCGCGGTGCGCGGGCCTTTCTCTATCGCGGCCCCTCCCGTTGCGGGGCAAAGGCTCCAGACGCGCAGGCTCAGCAATTGCGGCTCACGGGCCCAGCTGCTCCGTGGCATGTGGGATCTTCCCAGACCAGGGCTCGAACCCGTGTCCCCTGCATTAGCAGGCAGATTCTCAACCACTGCGCCACCAGGGAAGCCCCCCTCAATGTGGTTTTGATTTGCATTTCTCTTATAGAGATGTTAAGCATCTTTTCATGTGTCTGTTAGCCATCTGTATGTCTTCTTTGTAAAAATATCTGTTCAAGTCTTCTGCCCCTTTCTTGATTGGGTGGGGTTTTTTTTGATACTGAGTTGTATGAGCTGTTTGTATATTTTAAATATTAACCCCTTGTCAGTCGCATCATTTGCAAATATTTTCTCCCATTCCATAGGTTGTCTTTTTAGTAGATTGAGAAACTAAGTCTCTAGACTACCAGTTGGCAAACTACAGCCCATGGGCCAAATCCAGCCAGCTACCTTTTTTTTTTTAAACAACCTACTAGCTAAGAGTTTTTACATTTTTAAATGTCTACATTTTAAATAGTTATGTACGTACCTATATATAACATCCTCAATTTGTATCTTGGCTCCCAATGCCTAAAATATTTACTATCTGGTCTTTAAGAAAAAATTTGCGGACCCCTGCTCTAGATGATACTCATGCAAATTAAACTAGTCTCCAGTCTTAATACCAGAGATTCCCAAACCATCTTTTCCTGACACCTCCATGAAATACAGAATTCTTTTATCAGTATGATCATAAGCTTTCAAAAACTCTTCCCATCACATTCTAATTTTGGAGAGCTTCTATAAAATATGATCTACATAAAGCTTCAAGGAAATAGTAGTACCTCTAGATTTTTAGAGAGAAGAAAAATATTATATACTTAGGAATATTTCTAGAGAACAGGCTATTAAGCACTGAAATCAAAGGAGCTTTAAAAACAAGATGATACATCTATTGTTTTGCAAATAACTTGAAAGCTATCCTTTCTAAAGGGCAAGGAGATGATCTACACAATTTCTCCATTCTTCCCTTATCATCCCAATAAATCACCTCAGGCTATTGCTCTGGGGTCCAGCCTCAAGTCCTGAGCACAATTTTCTCAAAAGATGAAAAGTGGAATGGGCATACCTTATATTAGCTACTCTTTTTGTTAAATGGCCAATGCTGGGACGTGGAGGTGGTCCCCAGGAATCAAGCCCATACAGACACAGACTTCTGAAGTGCCAAACGGTAGTAAGAATTCTCTCTCAGCTCTCCGCACTACTCTGGGTGGTGAAAGACAGTCCTTTTCAACCTCACAACTGGCATTCTCTTTCATTACTTATGGCGCAGGCCATCCATCAACGTGAGACAGAGCAGGAAGCTGCTGGAAGGAGCCTGTGCATCCAGCTCTCCCCTCTGAACAGTCTGCCGCCTCACTGAAGAACGTTTTCTCCAGATGCTGCCAGCAGACACTCTGTAATATTTAACCCACAAATCATCACATTCCCCACCCTCTGAGCCGGGGCTTGTCCTTGAACCTCCCCCATAGTGAGATATTAACCAAGCTGGCCACTGATACAAGAGCTCTTTACAAACTCAGTAAAACCTGCCGCACCATGGAACCGATATACTAAAAACATTGCCCTCCTAACATGAAAACATCCACTGTAGGTAAATCTCGGAGGGTAATGCAGGACACTGCAGACATCTCACAAAGAATAAATCCTGGCTAGCTCACTAAGGAAAATATTTTATCAATGTAAACATATCAGCCATACAACTGTACAGAAAATTAGAGCAAGTATATCTTGGAAATGGAGCCATCTTGCAGAAACAGTATTACAGGCAAGTCACTTCAGATCCTGCAATGTCCAGGAAAACTGCCTTTCCTCTGAAGAAGGAAACCATATTGCTGTCTGGTTGTTTCAGGAACCAGTACGGATTTTAAAAAAATGATTCTTGAATTTCATCTACTGTGACACATTAAAGCCATCTACAGAGCGAAGTGTTTCCAAAGCATGATACTGTAACTTAGAAAGATGACTGACAGGACATACTCACACTGAAAAGGTGCTGCCACATGATCGTGTCCAAATCTTAAAGGGAATGAACCTTCAGTAGACTGCTCTCCCGAAATCACCTTCTGAGCTGCAAAGTACTTGGGCTTGAGCACATATTCCTGGGCCTGGCCATGATGAATCATCACATTCTGTGAGGAAAGGGGTGTCACTCTGGAAAGAAACAAAGTAAGGATAAGGAAATTAATAACGGACTTTTAAAGTCAACTAAGAAGGAAAGAATAAGAGATCAGTTAAACTTAGAAAGGAGCATAAAAATTTCATGCAAGGCTAATTTTTTCCTTCAAATACTGTAGTCATGACATATTAAGAAATGATAACACCTTACCCTTGGAAACCTCCAACATAAAGGGGACTCTGCCTGTCTAGTCAAGAAGTGTAAGGACATACAGGTCATCAACAGACAGAGTCTATCAAAGCACTGAAAGCACAGCTACCATGAGCCCTCATGCAACACACGCAAGTTATATTTAAGACAAAAACATACATGAACAGGTATGTATATCAGGAAGGTATTAAACCTCTTTGAGCCTCACTTTCCTATTCTGTACCATGGAATATCTGCTGCACAGGGCTAAGAAAAAAATTCTTGTAAAAATCTGAACACACAAAAACTGAAAAAAATTTTATAATCTTTTGAAATATAAATTATGATCATGGGGAAAAAACACACTCATAACATTGTAGTTAACAGTTATTTTAATATTTCATGCTGTATCTCAATGATTAAAACTGTACTATTTAGGTTAAGTGTTTCATAATTACTAGTCTCTAAGAATAATAAGAATAATAACTTACGACAATCTCATAATTTTGTCAATGACAGGAGTCAAGACCTCTGAGGACTCCTGAACTCGATTACTGTGTTTTCACCCTTCTGGTTGAACCCTTTTCTCTTCTATGACAGTTCTCTACTGCTGCATGTACTGTATACTTTAAAATAAGCCTTCATCCAGATTTAATCACTCCCTGAGGGACAGAATTGAAATCATTCACTAAGCAAGACAAACAATGTAGAATATAAAGAAGATATACCAACTAATTCTGGAAAATGCAAACTTGCTATTAAAATTGTTGGAACAGACCATTTTAGCAGCAAACTGAGCCTCTGGAAGGAAACTTGCCCTCTGCTGTAATCTTGAATATTATTGACTGTGACACGTTAAAGCCATCTAAACCGAACAATATTTCCAAACTACCATACTATAACTGGGGTTTTGTGGCACCTTATTAGCATGAGCTTAGCCCAGTCAACCATCTTCCCAAAAGACTGGCCCTAATGGGGGACTATCTGAACAAGAGGAAGAAATGACACCACGGGTGGTGAGTAAGAAAGATAAATCATCAAGCCACCAAAAACACCCACACAGTGTCTCATCAAAAGCAGTAGCAGAATCTTGACTAAATCCAGCCTATTGGATTCATTCTGGTTGGGATGGATGAGCTATTTTGTGAGACAAGACATCCATGAGAGACAAATAGAAGAGGCTGGGATTAAGGGTGCTTCCCTCTTAGCCAGTCAGCGATCTAAATCTATTACGTTCAACCCTGTAGTCCTAGGAAAGCCTAGGAAAATACATCTCGCGCCTAGATTTTCCCAGACACAATGCCATGGAAGGGCATTCTCTTCGTCACTGGATGACTGACTTAAGTTACTAAAAGCCTAAAGCTTAACATTGTAAACACTTTTGTTTCGATGATGTAAGTGTTGGTTTGAACTTTAAGTATGTTTGATTGGGATGAAGTAGAAAGTGAAACAGCTGGACACATCTGGTGGTGACTGCTAAGAACCACAAGGCTGCTCTTTCTGCCTTGTGGAAAGGGGAAGCCCTCCTTCTCATCTCAGGGGCAACTCGCTCCCCAGCTACGCTGTCAACCCCGTCACTATACTACTGGGACCTGCTGAGAGAAGTACAGGCTGACTCCTGTTCAGAAGAGGACAGCCCGGCATTCCAAGAGACCTTGAAGCTGCTACAACTAATTCCTGCTCTGACCACTGCCAGATAAGGGTGACCGTGGGCTCTGCCTTCTAGTTGAGATCCTCCCTTTCTCTCCCCTCTGAATCACAGAAGTGAGAAGCAGCAAGAAACGAGCTGAAAGCACATGTGTGTGTGGGCTCCTTTTCCCTAAACGTAACAAAAAGGTAATGAACAAACAAGAGAGCTGTACCAGGTCTAGAACTTGAGTAACAAACCTCAGCCATCATTAACTAAAGGAAATGAGTAATAGTACTGGTAATGGTACGCACGTCTTACTATAACTATCCTACAAGTGACAGACACATTGCAAATATGAAACTACACAGAGCTGTGCTTCCTCGTCCTCCATCTCCTTCACTTTCCTCCAATTCGAGGATGTAAATAAATACATGTGCTCGCAAAGACACACAGACACATGAACAGACAGGCCACTCTATCTCATGGCCTCATGGAGAAGCAAAGCCATGAGAAGTGACACCATGTGGGGCAAGTAGAGGCAACTGTCCACTCACTCATTCCACAAATAGAAATTAAGTGTAATCACCATCCTACTCTGTCTTCCTCACTTCCTCCTTCATGGTTGGCATCTACCTTTTCCTCTAATTTCACCCTTCACAATTATTTCCACTTTGGACCATCTCTCAGCCTTACAAATATATATCCTCCTTAACTCTTCTTTTCCTTCTCTTTTACTCAAGTATATCTAGTGTTTCCTATCTCCCAGGGAAGAAAAAAAAATCTCCTTTCAATTGGGATTTTCTCCTCTCTTCCCCCATACCTTTACATTAAAAAAAAAAAAAAAAAAAGGCTTAACAATCACTAGTGAAAATCAGATCTGTCATAGCATTACAAATAATTTTGTAAGGGAAAACCAAATTGTTTAAAGAAAATTAGATTAAAATGAAAACTATAGGACCCCTGGTTCAAAATGGATTTGGGGGCACCCATATATTTTCCCTTCCTCCAAAGAAGCCCTAAAAGTTACAGGTAAGGAATAAAAAAAGAAAAGAAATCCTGACTTGACATTTGGCTGTTATGCAATAGGACAGCCACACTAGTCATTAAAATATTGAAGTACTCTGTTCTGACAAACATCTACTGTCCCAAGCCCTCAGTGTTCCTCCCTCCCCCACTCCACTGGACTCCCCAGGATATCCACTCAGTCCCATAAGTAAGAAATTCACATTTGACAGAGCTGGAGACCTCAGGGTCTCGGCTCCAGCATCCTTTCTGATGTGTGGCACAGATGTTTCACATAGCCCATTAACACATACAGGAAAAATTTCAACAAATCTGTAAGAGAGCAGGGCAGACTGAGAAATGTTGACTGTCGTAGGAGGAAGAAAGCCATACCTAAATATTTTAACTTCTTTTATCTCAATCTACAGTAAGAAGCACATTTTACATGGAGATCCAGTACACATCCATACATATTTTTTTTAAATACAGCTAAGTATTACAAAATAGTATATTTATCCTTACTATGCAAAGGACACGAATGTTCTCTCCTGTCATTTTTTTAAATGACAGTCTTGAACTACTACATTGATGTCATGACTTCCTGACTCCTAATGGGTCACAAAGTAGCTTAAGGACACTGGTCAAAAAAAAATCACACAGGCACAGAGGAAGCCATCTTCCCAGGAGACCACAGACATGTTCTGGATACTCAAACCAAGTAAAGCACAGGGTGATAATGAGAAGTAGGGCTGAACACTGGTGTCTTCACTAAGAAGGCTACATATGAAGGCAGCTGTTCTCCCCAATTCTAGCAAAGAGAACATCCAAAAGTCAGGCTTCTACCCCCCATCAGGGAAAAAATGAGTCTTCTTCTCTAAAAGAATGGAACTATGTGATACAAACCACAAAACTTACTCCCCCAGAGTAAGGCCCTCTCATTCTGGTGTTTGGAGATCCCCTAGCTTCAAGATTGGTTTCCCATATTTCCCCTAAAAGGAAGGTTGCCAGGCAACCAGGAGACAGGGAGCTCCAGGAGAATGATCCTAGGGAGAAAAGGGGGAGTCATGACAATGGAAAATATGATTGAGATTTTGGAGAAACTTGACTATATATACGCAATTGATGGAATGGGAAAAGGGAGAATCCATTCCCATTTGATGCTAGGAACACACTCCTTCAGAAAGCACAGAGGTGTTGGCGATGGACACACAGAGGGAGCAACCTAAGCACCCTATACTTGGCTTCGCCTTGAGTGGAACACCCACAGACAATATTGCGAAGGCTGTAACTGCTAGAAACAACCCATGTGAGCAACATAGGTGATGTAAATGTACATACCTAGCTGGAGGAGGTTGGCAAATTCTGGAAGAGGAAGAGGAGAAGTGAAGGGAAGATGAGGAGAGCCACTGCCCTCATCTTACAAAATGGAGGGTCATGAGAGAACATTCACAACTTTGAAAGATGAGGTTGACGGAAGAGGAAATAGAGGTTTAAATGTGTTGGTGGAGTATGCAGAGACAAACTCTTAATACTAAACAATGATGTTTGAGAGGAAGGGTGGGGAGCAAGAGGTGAAATGAATAAGCTGAATCTTCATCTCCTACGGCAAGCAGTTTTTAGACAACATTTAAAGGGAATAAATCTAGAACTGGCCAGAGGTCACTACCAGAAGGAGTAATAGGACTTGAGGATTAAATTAAGGGTGGCGGGGAGCAAAAGGAAAAGGAGTCAAGTGATGATGAAGGTTTCCAGCCTGGTTGACTCGAAGGGTATTTTTGGTTCAAGTCCAAGAGGAAAAGTAAAGGCAAGGAGGTGTGCCGAGTTAAGGCAGTCAGGAAAAAGGGGCCAGTGTGTGAGGAAGATAATTATGTTAGTTTTAGAGATAGAAATGTGGGGTGGATCTCTGGGGAGCAGATACAGAAAGCCTCTGAGTTTAGGAACAGTGATGTTCCAAGAGAGGCCAAATTCTTCTAAGGCAAAAATGTTTCAGAAAAACTATGGAAACACACAGTCTTGGAGGCTAGTCGCACTTAGTGGTGGGGACACAAAGAAAATCAAGAGGAGATAAAAACAAAAATAACATAGATACAGAAGCGATAAGTGGAAGAAAGTTTCTAGATGGAAAGGAGAGAGAACCACCTGAAAATTGCTGCAGAAAAGGCAGGGAAACAAGCAATTAGAAAAGGCCACTGGGTTGGGCTGTAGGTCACCAGCCCCCTCGGCACTGCCACTTTAATAGTGACAGGAGTGGGACTGCATGGGGTGAAACACTTGATGGGTGCTCTACTGGTGACACTCGGAAAAGGAGAGAAGCAGGCCAGAAGTCAGGGGTACAGCCAGCCATCTGAAGACTTGAATCTGTGTAAACCTCCGTATCTTTGTAAGTAGAAAGGAAACAATTACATAAAACTTCTTTCCTTAAAAGAAGGGATTAGTCACACACTGTTTACACTTCTGCCTTCACAGTGGCAATTTTTGGCACAAGAATGGACTAAAATTTTCCATATTTCTACTAAATCCATTATTTGACCTGTAGAGCGGGTGGGAGGATCTGGCAACACCCAAGCCCCTTTCCACTTAAGGAAAGGGCTTTGGACCTCACAGAAGGGAGCCTCCAACAGGCCATAAAATGTTTCCCACAGAAGGTAGGCCTGACATGATCAAACCCTCTTCCCTATGATTAGGGCACTCAGGTTTATAATCAGGATGAAGAAAAACTGGGAGAGGAAACAGTGCTGCCACAGAGAAGTCACCTCCAGTCTTTCAGGGCCTGTTTCTCTTTACAAAATTCAAGTGGTCATATGTGCCCCGGTTGTGTTTCAAGTAGCTCAGAAGTGTGGGTGAATGCTCCTCAAAGAACAGAATGCACCAAAGTAAATAAGAAATGCAAGCTGTGATTTGATGGAGAAAGGCTCTTTCCTGCAAAGTTCAAGGACAATGTGCACAGAGACGGACAAAGAAAAACCTCCCTCTAGGAAGAGGTCGCAAGGCAGCGTAACACACACACACACACACACACACACACACACACACACACACACACACAGAGGTAACGGGAGACAAGTGTTTGTTTTCAGTAACCCCATTCATAGGAAATTATCTATCCAACCAAAAAAAATAAGGAGGTAAAAGGCTGCTGATGAGGAGACTAAAGGACAGCACAGATTTCCAGTAACAGAGTGAGGGCTGGAGCATGCCAGAACAAACACAGAGAAAGTGAAATGAAAGAAGCAAACACAGTCATGAGAACAGGAAGAAAGTAAAGATTACACTGAAAATATCAATGTAGGGATAGACCAGTAAAAAGTCTCATGCTTCAAATGAGATGAAAAAGACAAAAAAATATTGAAAAAATAAAATTAAAGAAGGTAGATATTGGGGGTTGGGGGGCATGTTGGAAAGACATGGAAATTAAGGGAGCTTTGGTGGTCATCTTGAATAAACATGGTAAACTCAACCAAGTTGAACCGATTTTCTTTTACCAGTGGTTCTTAACTGGGGTGATCTGACTCCCAACCAGGGACATTTGGCAATATCTGAAGGCATCTGTAATTATCAGGACTTGGAGGTAAGGTGCTCACATCTAGTGGGTAGAAGCCAGGCGTGCTACTAAATATCCTATGACATACAGGACAGTCCTTCATGAGAAAGACTTATCGGGCTAAAAATGTCAACAGTTCTGAGGTTGAGAAACACTGCTGTGACCATGAGCTATTATCACAGAACAGGTGTAATGAAGACCTGAGTAAAAGAGCCAGTGGCCTCCAGGAGTAGCAATGAAGATGTCCACAGAAATCATGCAGCCAGGAATACAAGAATTTAGATTCAACAATGAAGAAATGGATTAAAAAAAAACATACAACTTCCACCTGTGTCTTTTGGAAGCCCCAGTAAGGCCACAGGAAGGTGGCCTTGTACTCAAGTTGTTCGGGTGGCTTGGGTATAAGGAATGCTAGAATAGCACTGAAAATGTAATGGGATGGCCACGAAAATAATCATTTTTATTAGAACTCCTCAAAGGAACAGTATAGAATGTGGTTGGAGAAAACCCTTTGATAAACTGCTTAGTATCGGGCTGAGGGTATGCCATAAAGACACGACGCAAAAATAAGATCTGGTCAGTCACTAAACCGCTTTCTAAGGAAGGTGAGTCCCACCTACTGTATGGCTTTGGTTACGCCAACAAGGTCAGAAGCATTTGGGGCCAGACATGAACTGTCTGGGATAACAAGGGAGAAAGGCTCAGGGCTGCACCGACAATTCTCCCCACTACTCCCACAGTCGTCACGTTCTCCTCTGAAGACATCTGTCTGACCTCAAGTGCTGGCCTCTCAGAGGCACCCTGTGCCCTGGAATAGCCCATGTTAGAAGAGCCTTCTGGACCTGACTGCTACATGCGAACATTCAAGGAATTCTCCAACCCTCTAATCCCAAGTTCCTAGAAGGGACGGGACGATAATAAAAGAGCTGTAATGAAGAGGAGACTCTGAGAAGCACAGTGAGCAAGGCCTCCTCTTGGGAAGTTTAATAATCATAATGCTTGGGAGATTTTAAAAAAATGAAGTGTAAATCAACTATACTCCAATAAAAATTTTTTTAAAAATGAAGTGGACTGAAATTAAGTGCTTAAAAAATGTAAATGGCCTTACCTCAACGAAAAGTCAAAGACTGTCAGACTGAATAAAAACGCCCAGGTGTTGTATATGCTGCTTACAACAATTCCATTTTAAATATAAAGACACAAATAGGTTCAAAACAGAAGGATGAAAAAAGAGGTAACATGTTAACATGAGTCAGATAAAAGCTGCAGTGGCGCTGTTA
Organism: Balaenoptera acutorostrata; assembly: GCF_949987535.1. Lineage (NCBI taxonomy): Eukaryota > Metazoa > Chordata > Mammalia > Artiodactyla > Balaenopteridae > Balaenoptera > Balaenoptera acutorostrata. The sequence continues at coordinate 67,516,155 of NC_080075.1, forward strand.
ATAACAGGCAGAGTAGATTTCAGAGCAAAGAATATTATCAAGGATAAAAAGCATCATTTCATAAGGATAAGGGTCAATTCATCAAGAGGACATAAGAATCCTCAACAGTTGTGAACCTGGTAACAGAGCTTCAAAATACGTGAAGCGAAAACTTAAATTAAAAAAAAAAAAACCATGAGAAATAGATAAAACTTTGTAGCTGTAACTGCAGGTTTAGTACCTTTCAATTGACAGAACAAGTACACAGAAATCAGTAAGGATAAAGAAGACTTGAACAACACTATCAGCTAGCTTAACCCAATTGACATTCATAGAACACTTTGCCCAAAGGCAGAGCACATGTTTCCCAAATGCATACAAGATATTTACCAAGATAGAACACATTCTGGGCCATATAAAAAATTTCAGTAACTTTTAAAGGGTTTGGGTCATACAAAATTATGTTCTTTGACCATAACAGAATTAAATTAGAAATCAACAACAGAAGTATCTTTAGAAAATGCTCCAAATACTTGTAAACTAAAAACCAAACTTCAAAATAACCAATGGATCAAAGACAAAATCAAAAGGGAAATAAAAGTTATTTTGGGGCTTCCCTGGTGGCGAAGTGGTTGGGAGTCCACCTGCCAATGCAGGGGACATGGGTTCGGGCCCTGGTCCGGGAAGATCCCACACGCCACAGAACAACTGAGTCCGCAAGCCACAACTACTGAACCTGCACTCTAGAGCCTGCGAGCCACAACTACTGAGCCCATGCGCCACAACTACTGAAGCCCGCGTGCCTAGAGCCCGTGCTCTGCAGCAAGAGAAGCCACTGCAATGAGAAGCCCGCGCACCGCAACAAAGAGTAGCCCCCGCTCGCTGAAACTAGAGAAAGCCAGCACGCAGCAACGAAGACCCAATGCAGCCAAAAATAAAATTAATTAAAAAAAAATTATTTTGAACTGAATGAAAATGAAAACACAACCTATCCAAATTTACGGGATGCTGCTAAACCACTACACCAAGCAGTAAGGTTGTAGTGCTAAATACCTGTATTAGGAAAGAAGAAAGGTCTCAAATCAAAGCCCTCGGCTTCCAAATAAAGAAACCAGCAAAAAAGGAAATTAAAACCCAAAATAAAAAGAAATGAAATAAAGACCAGAGCAGAAATGTATGAATTTGGGGGTGGGGGGAAGTCAATAAAAGCTGTTTGAGAAGATCAGTAAAACTGATAAATCTCTGGCTAGACTGATAAACAAAAAGAGAAAGAAGACAAGTTATCAATATTAGAAATGAGAGAAGTGACATCTAGACTATAGGTCTAGAAGGTCAAAAGGTCTAATGAAGCAATTTGAAGAAGCCTCCATTAGCCAAAGAATAACTGTGATTGGGTTGAATTATTTGAAATATGTTTAAATGTATCCATTCATTAAAAAAACTAAGTCACCTTTGGAAGATGTTAATCAACTCATTATTTGAAAACTGGTCAATCAACAATTAGCACTACACCCTCATGTGATGGTTAATTTTATGTTTCAACTTGGAGGGTGTTTTTGGATGAGATTAACATTTAATTTGGTGGACTCTGAGGAAGCAGATTGCCCTCCATCATGTGGGTGAACCTCATCTAATGAGTTGAAGGCCTGAATAGAACAAAAAGACCAGCCTCCCTGACTAAGAGGGAATTCTGCCTTCTAACATTATTTGCACCATTGGTTAGGTTCTCCTGGATCTCTGCCTGTTGGCCCTACTTCAAATCTGGACTTGCCAGCCCCCATAATCACATGAGCCAACTTCTTAAAATAATCTCATTATATATGGTATATATACACGCACACATATGCACACATGCAATTGGTTTTGTTTCTCTGAAAAAGCCCAATATATAACCCGCTACTTTCTCTATACAAACTGAACCTCAAACAAACAACTGAGGAAAGATGGTTTGGAAAATTCTTCTAGCAGAAAAAGGATAGAATTAAAACACCATATTTGCTACCCCTATTGAAATGTAGTCAATAATCAATGACTGCTAACATCTCAAAAAGAGACAACACATGCCCCATGATGGAAGAGCACACCGCCACTTAGGAAGCAGTCCCATCAAAACTCAAACCTGAATGTGATCAAGCATCTAGACCTACACACCACTTACAGCAAATTCAAGGGGCAGAGTACATGTTAATTTCCCAGCAAAATCTACAGTTCAGTGAAGAGATTTCAAGGAAACAAAAAAAGAGGGAAGAGGGACTCACAGATCAAAATATTTAAGAAACAAAAACTGCCACGATAAATATTTTTTGATCCCAATTTGAACTAATAAGCTGTTAAAAACTTATGAAACATCTAGGGAAATTTACCTGGATTCTTAATGATAAATGTTATTAATTATCTTAGGTGGGATAAAGGTCTTGAGGGTATGTGTTAAGAGCCCTTATCTTTTAGGGATACTGAAATATATGCTAAATATTTACAGATTGACTTCAAAATAATCAGGGGGAAGAAGAGAAGTAGGCAGAGTATAAAAGAACACAATAGGCTCTGAATTGATAAGGATGGATACTTTGGAGTTTCTCCATACTATTTCCTCTGTTTTTACGTGTTTAAACCATTCTCTGTTTACAAACTACAAGTATATGAAATTTTTTAAAACCTGTATCAAATGAGATCATCTATTTACAAGTACTTTGAAAAGTAGAAAAAAAAATCAATAAAACTGGAAGAAAAAAGTTAAAAAGTAGAAAACATTACTTACGTGTAAGGTGGCAATACTGCTTAGTATTCACAAAAAGAAAGAGAAAACAAATAGCAAGAGAGGAAAAAATAATGAAAAGACAAAGAAATTCCAACCATGCACATCCCCACTTTTCTTCTATTTCTAATTATCAAAGCTACAAGCTATGGACACTGTAAAACTCTTAGAGGAAAACATAGGAAGAACACTCTCTGACATAAATCATAGCAAGATCTTTTTGACCTACCTCCTAGAGTAATGGAAATAAAAACAAAAATAAACAAATGGGACCTAATGAAACTTCAAAGCTTTTGCACAGCAAAGGAAACTATAAACAAGACAAAAAGACAACCCTCAGAATGGGAGAAAATAGTTGCAAATGAATCAATGGACAAAGGATTAATCTCCAAAATATATAAACAGCTCATGCAGCTCAATATTAAAAGAACAAACAACCCAATCCAAAAATGGGCAGAAGACCTAAATAGACATTTCTCTAAAGAAGACATACAGATGGCCAAGAAGCACATGAAAAGCTGCTCAACATCACTAATTATTAGAGAAATGCACATCAAAACTACAATGAGGTATCACCTCATACTGGTTAGAATGGGCATCATCAGAAAACCTACAAATAACAAATGTTGGAGAGGGTGTGGAGAAAAGGGAACCCTAGCACTGTTGGTGGGAATGTAAATTGATACAGCCACTATGGAAAATGGTATGGAGTTTCCTTAAAAAGCTAAAAATAGAATTACCATATGATCCAGCAATCCCACTACTGGGCATATACCCTGAGAAAACAATAATTCAAAAAGACACATGCACCCCAATGTTCATTGCAGCACTATTTACAATAGCCAGGTCATGGAAGCAACCTAAATGCCCATCGACAGACAAATGGATAAAGAAGATGTGGTACATAGATACAATGGAATATTACTCAGCCATAAAAGGAAACGAAATTGGGTCATTTGTAGAGACGTGGATGGACCTAGAGACTGTCATACAGAGTGAAGTAAGTCAGAAAGAGAAAAACAAATAATGTATATTAATGCATATATGTGGAATCTAGAAAAATGGTACAAATGAACCACTTTGCAGGGCAGAAATGAGACACAGATATAGAGAACAAACGTATGGACACCAAGGGGGGAAAGTGGTGGGGGTGTGGGGGTTGGGGGTGATGAATTGGGAGATTGGGATTGACATGTATACACTGATGTGTATAAAATGGATGACTAATAAGAACCTGCTGTATAAAAAATAATAATAAAATTAAAATTTAAAAAAAAGCTACAAGCTAATGAGGCAGATATCCTATCTGCAAAGGATGAGGTAACTGCTCAAAAGCTCTGAAAAGCACAGATGACTAAACTTATTCAGTTCAAGGTTTTGATGATTTATTTAGCAAGTAACCATGGAAGGAAATATTGTTAATAACCAAAGTCCTTAGTTTTGTCAAAAATGAGTTACTACGTTTGGTTACTTGGGACAGCATCCCTGAACACAAATTTAAAAGGAATTGCAGCCATCTCCTATTTATCTAAACTAAGAGAGGCCAGAGTAAATATAACTAAATACAATCTAAGAAAAATGCAAAATGTAAACAATAATTAAGGGCTTCTACCCTACTGAGGAAGTGACAACTGCAAAGCTTTTTCATCAAATTCTAGGAACCAGATCCTAACTCTACCACTTGCCGTGGGAAGGAAGGGGAGAATTATCTCAATTTCCTCACTGCAATATGAGAGTAATGATATCCACCTCACAAAGCTAATGTAAAGACAACATGAAATGGGATTTGTTTCTTTAAAAACAATTCAGTTTTATTAATTAACATATAATAATTTCACACATAATCTAAATAAAGCTTTTTACAATTCATTGTGTGATCCTTGATCAAAATACAGATTACAAGCATAGAGAAACATTTTCATTCCTCTGATATAATGATCTGAGAATTGTGAGTTCTATGGTTTACAAAATGAAGCCTCATTATTTAGTAAACATGGAGGTACGTTAATTATATGACTTTACCTATACTTTTCTTGGGTATCAGTGAGTTAAGTGTGTGAAAATACCTAGCACAATATCTGACGCACACACAAGGGTGTCAGATTTTTTCACTCCCCTCCACCAATAAGTAGGAGAGCACAAATACAGGATTTCACCCCTCAGGTAACATTAGAGTTCATATTCAGAGACTGCCCAAATGTATAGTTAAAAGCAATGTTTGTTTCAAACAATTTTTATTAACAAAAATTCTGAAGTTATTTGTAAATATTGAGTTTGGAATTTACAGTCCCATTCAGCAACCCTGAGGTCAGTTATCTATACAGTTATACCTACAAGTGAGAGACCTCCACCAGTTTCCAACAGAGAGTCAAGGAACCTAGCACCACAGCCGCTATGGAATATAGTTTGGCAGTTCCTCAAAAAGCTAAAGACATAATTACCATATGGTCCAGCAATTCCACTCCCATGTATATGACCAAAATGAACTGAAAACAGGGACTCAAACAGATACTTGTACACCAATGTTCACTGGAGCATCAGGCATAACAGGTGAAAGGTAGAAACAACCCAAGGTGTGCCCTTCGACAGATGAATGGATAAACAAAATGTGATATACACACAATGGAATATTACTCAACCATAAAAAGGAATGAAGTTCTGATACATGCTACAACCGGGAAGAACCTTGAAAACATGATGCGAAGTGAAATAAGCCAGATACAGAAGGACAAATTCTGTATGATTCTACACACAGAATAGGCAAATTTATAGAGACAAAGCAGAATGGAAAAATAGTGGGAGAGAGATGGAGAGTTATAGTTTAATAGGTACAGAGTTTCTGTTTGGGGTGATGAAAAAGTTTTGGAAACACAGTGGTGATGGTTGCACAACAGCATGAATGTAATTAATGCCAATGACTTGTGCACTTAAAAAGGTTAAAATAGCCAAGGTTTACCACTATAAAAAAAAAAAAAACCTATGTAAAAAGACCCCAGATTCCCTACAAACAAACCCAAAACTAAACAAAATACAAAAATAAAAAAACAGGGAAGGAAAGGGCAGGTTTCTTACCCTTCCTGCTCCCCATCCTTCAGTATTTCTGGATGATAAAACGTAAGTCTATTCCAAATATGTTTTTGTCTCCTTTTAGCCAACTGTTTAAGATGCCAATTTTACAGTAATAATCAGGTATATGTTCTATCCCCCACATTATCACTTCAGTTTTTTTCCCCTCCTGCTTTCTAACACTCTTCCCTTTGGTAGCTGCTCCTTACACCACATGATGAGATTTCAGCCTCTGCTGCCATAATGTTACATTCTCCAGTGACCCATGTCTTACAGCACTGCAAGGAATTAATGGCTGGTTGGCCAGATATGGGAAATAAATATCTACTTGTCTGGTAAGCCTTTCATACCCAACTGCTCATTCTCCAAATTCTTCTCCCACAGCACGGTTAGAGCTATTGTATTTACATGAATTTTTAGTCAGCTCTCCATCATGGACCCTAATGGCAGCTGAAAGGGACATTCATGGTTTCTGGTTTTGGTTGTTAACTTTGTACACTCCCTCCTCATTACCTATAAAGCCGGAAGAAAGAAAAAGATAGTGGGAACCTGTCAGACAAGCTATTCTTCTACAGTCTTCCCTCTTCCTAGCCAGCACCTTCCTTACACTGAGCTCTGAGACTGGCATCTAAAGAGTCAAGGATGGATACAACGGTACAAGGATCCAAGAGCTCACTTTTCCAGGATACGGCATCCACAGCACTCAAGATGGAGAAAGCATAGACACTGAATCAGATTTTGGAAATTCAAATTGTACTTCTGCCTGTGCCACTGAATCTCTGAGAGCCGTGGATCAAATTCCTCTAAGTCTGTTCCCTCATTTACAAGGTGTAAGGCTCTATGAGATGACCTCAAAAGTCCCCCAGCTCTGAAACTCAGTTATAAGCACATCAAGAACTGTAGCTCCAAAACTGTTCTCTAGTCACATCAAAAAATATTTCATATGGGAAACTATTTTTAATGTAGTATACATGTAAATATCTGTTCAAAGTGGGAAGAGAATCTCTCGGGGTTTTACTTCCCCACATTCAAGCTAACTAAAATTAAAAGGCGAAAGTTTTTTGATTTTTAAGGTGAATGCAATAAACTCTGTTTTTCCCAAATGGCCTTGTTTTTTTCTATTACAACTGCTGCTAAACTAGGTCACCTAAGTAATAAATATTGAAAGCATTTAACCAAATTCAAACATCTGTTCCATTCCTCTTTCAGGGTTTGATCCAGCTGAAATAAAATATCCACTGCCCTACAGGACCTGCAAGATCCACACTGCTGGAAATGTTGTTTTCCTAAAGCCAATATTATCTAGTGAAAAAATATGGCCTATTTCAATAAGTCTGAGGCACAAGGAGGACAAAACTATGTGAGAGGCAGCAAAATGCGATCAAGTAAATCTTGCCCTGCTGGATATTCCCAAAGCAGGGCAACAGGGCTCATAACAAACCTTGGTTGGGTATGTGCCCAATTTAAGCCCCTGCACGGTAGGTCTATCCAGAGAACATGGTGAAGGCAGTGCCTCTCCAGCTCCTGTATATACTAGGAGAACTTTGCTCTCAGGGCTCTTGCCCTATTCTGCATTGGAATTTCTAAGCAAATAATTCAAATTTGACTTTGGGAAAAATTACGTTGACTTTAGAAAACAGAAATTGGTTTGTGCATAGAGATACCACAAATAAAATTAATAATTAAATAAGAGATTAGAAAAGATACCTGCAATGCACATGAAAAATATGGGTATGAGATACAAAGGTCTCTTATAAATTAACAACAAAACAAATGGGTAACCCAATGGGAACAAAACCAAGTAAGAAAATGGACAAAGGACATGAACATGCAATTCACTGAAGAGAAAAATCCAGAAGACTGAGAAGATGCCCAGCCTCACTAGTAATGCAAACTTAAAACTGCATTTCACACCCACTCTGCCAAGATTTTTTCAAGTCACGAAAATGTGGGGAAAAAAGGATGGAACTATGGCTGACAGGGACATAAAGTGGGAGAAGAACAATACTCTTTGGCATCACTGGTGGAAACGTGAGTTCTAAGACCTTGGAAATCAGTCTAGAAAACTTAAATTCAAGATAAAGCTATCCAATGACCTAGTAACTGCACCTTTTATAATTTAAAGAAATAAATCCCAGTACATAAGGATATATATTTAACATGTTTATTGAATCACTGTTTATAACAGCAAAAAAAGTTAAGAACACTGGGAACAAGCTGAATGGCCAATAGAAGAATGGTTCAATAAATCAGCACATTTACAACATGGAATATTATGTAACCATTAAAAATGAGTTTTATCTGTGTTGGAGGATTTTCTACAACCTATTTTAAGTTAGAAAATGAAGATGCAGAAACATTCATATACTATGTCCTTATTTATTAAGCAATAATAAATGACTGTATGGACATGGGAAACATAGCACAGCTTAGGCACTAGGTTATTAAGTTATCTATGAAGGGGAGTAGTATGGTTCAAGTGGGGAGGAATGATAGTAAAGGTAAAAAGCAAGATTGAATTTTAAAGCTGTCCATGATTTTTTTTAAAAGGCATATGATATTCCAGTTGTATAAAATTTTATGTATACTCCATAAATAGAAATATAGACAGATAATCTGAAACAAAATAACTACAAGTACCTCCCATTTTATTGTCACTGCAGTGGTCTTCAAACTAGATACCATTCTCAAAAGGTACAAAATATAATGCTGTGATCCAATAATACTAGAACTTTACTTTTGTTTCTTTGTATTTCTCCTCCTTTTTATCTTCTGTTTAGAATGTTTTATAACATTCATAATATATTAGCTCAATAGTTCATGGGCTACATATATAGGGTACATACTAAGACATTTTTGCTGATATCAGTGTGCGATCCAAAAGTTTGGAGAGCAGAGTGGATACGTTTGAGCAGGATACTTTTTACACCAAAACTCCTTCAGGAAAGTTTTGATCACCTAGTTACCTATGGATTCTGTAGACTTATAATTCTAGATCACCTAGATTCTGGCCATTGTTTCTACTAGGAGTGGGTTATCAGTGCCTTCCTCTTCCTTCCATCCCCACCCTTTCTACCCTATCAGAGTTACCATAAGAGAAGGATCTCTCAGAATTTATTAAAAATAATTCTACAAAAACTTTGTTTGCTCCAGCAACTACTTCCAGTCCCCTTAATGTGTGATTGATCTACACCCACTACCACCACCACTTCCTTTTCTCTTACAATCTGATTTTCATATCATCTAAGTTTTCTCCCAAACAATCCTGGGAGAATGATTTTATAAATGACCTACACGGTTTTTTTTAAGTTTTATTTATTTATTTATTTATTTATTTAGGCTGCGTTGGGTCTTCGTTGCTGCATGCGGGCTTTCTCTAGTTGCGGCAAGAGGGGGCTACTCTTCGTTGCAGTGCATGGGCTTCTCATTGTAGGGGCTTCTCTTGCAGAGCACAGGCTCCAGGCGTGTGGGCTTCAGTAGCTGCAGCATGTAGGCTCAGTAGTTGTGGCTCGTAGGCTCTAGAGCACAGGCTCAGTGGTTGGGACGCACAGGCTTAGTTGCTCCGTGGCATGTGGGATCTTCCCAGACCAGGGCTCGAACCCGTGTCCCCTGCATTGGCAGGCAGATTCTTAACCACTGTGCCACCAGGGAAGCCTGACCTACATGTTTTTTAAAAACTAAAAACTACGAAGCACCATAAAATTCTTGTTCTTCTTGTAAGAACACTGACAGTTTCACAGATCTCACTATCCTTAAGATCTCTACAGCACTCATAATATATTAAAATGTATGAATTTTACATCTACTTATGCTATAAACCCCACACTATTCCATCTGGTGGAATCTGGTGTCATTTCCCTTAAGTCTGAAGACCTTCCTTCAGAATTTCCTGTTGGGTAGATCTACAACAAATTGTCTCCATTTTCATTTCTCTGAAAATATTTTTATTTCACCGTTGTCTTTGAAGGATTTCTCTTTGGACATAAAATTTCAAATAGCTTGCTTCTTTAGCACTTTAAAAGTGTTCTACCACTTTACAACCTCCTTTGTTCCTGATGAGATGTGACCCATCATTTATATCATTGTTCTACTGTATGTAATTTATCTTTTAGCTCTGGCTGCTTTCAACGTTCTCGTTGATTTTCAGCTGTTTTCTATGAAGTGTCTAGGTGTGATTTTCCTTGTATTCATCTTGAGGTTTGCTGACCTGCTTTCATCTTTGTTTGTTTTTCACCTAATCTGGGAAACCATCAGCCATTATCTTTTCAAATACTTTTCCTGCCACATTCTCTTATCTTCTGAGATTACAATTACATATATATTATTTGATATTATCCTAACAGCTGATATTACCCTAACAGCACCAAGACACTTTTCCATTTTTCTTGAATCATTTATCTTTGTTCAAAATAGAATAACTGAACTTGAAGACAGCCTGATCAAAATTACCTTATCTTACTTCCATCTGGGTTGTTTTCTGTTTTTCTATTAAAATTTCCCATCTATTGTTGCATTATGACCATATTTTGGGTCTACAATATTTATAATATCTGCTTTTAAAGTCCTTGTGCACTAAATTCCAGCATCTCAGTCATCTTGGGGTTGTTTTCTATTGACTGTTTCTTCTCTTGACTATGAGTCATTTCCCTTTTCTTCATGTGATTGGTATTATGGGAAGGCTATTATGAATATTATGTTGTAGAGAGCATCTTTTTCTGAAGAATATTGATCAGTTATTTAGCTAGATTCAAACTCCAAATTGTTTCGCTATGGTGTACAGTGGCTGGAACTACTCAGTTCTTTCAGCTTTCCAGCTGTTTCTTCTCATTGGGAACTTTAGAGTCTCTCCATGAATCAGCCAAGAATTTGGACAGAGTTTAATGTAAAATGTTCCGGCTTCCTCTTCTGTGACTCCCTCCGTTCCTGGATCTGTCTCCTCACTTTCCAGTCACTCTGGCAGCCACAAATGCCATTCATCTCCTAACTCCTCCAGCCAGTAACTGCCACTTTCTGCTCTACGTCTAGCCATCCCACTATGCACAGACTGGGGAATGCCACCAGGCAAAAACAGTATATGAATGTTAACTTTATCCAGTGCAATTCACATCTTTCAAGAATCAACTTCCCTCCAATTTCTGCCAGCTGTCAGTTGCTCTCTGGTGGCTTCAAATATGGATTTTATATCTTGTCCACAGTTTATAATTGTTATCTGCATCAAGGGTCCTCTGATAAAAGTATGCTGCTATTGGCATGACCAGAATAAGAAGTTCCCCGCGATGATATTTTAGAAACATGTTTTTCTTTCATTTCATTTAACCTTCTTACGTCCTTAAAGACTAGAGACAGCAAAATTTGCTTACACTAAACAAAAAACAGTATAAACTTGGAAATGATCACATTTTATTATGCATCTTTACATTTGGTAATGGAATTATTTTTAAAGTGGGGAAAAATATGTCCTCTTTAGAGAAACAGGTAGATGTAGGGTTTTCCCCCCATTGGAAGCATTACCTCGCACATTAGCTCAGAAAACCATGGGGGTTTATCATCATGTGCAATGTGACTCATGAAAGCAATGTGTCTGCCAAGGCCAGAAGATCCATCACGGTTTTGGCAACTGGGAAATTTGTAAGATCTAACTCACTGAACAATAGGATAGCATCATTATGTGATACACACTGAGCACGGCAAGTCAATTAGAGTAAGCGGCCTTGTGTAGTTTCCCCAGACTTACTCTGCAATTCATGGGATAACGGTCTGGTATTCTACATTCTGCAGTGAGGCCAGTTATACCCTCATTGATGGAAAGCAGTGTTCAGACAGCTAAGAGACTGGACATGATTTAGTCCAATCACGTCACTCTACAGATGGGGAAACTGAGGGCCAGAGGAATTCAGTAACTTATTCAAGACCAAGAATTAAGTAACTGTCAACAGTGGCAGAAACAAGACTAGAGCCAACTGCTTCCTCCTGCACCTCACACTATTTCTCTTACATATGGGAAAAAAAATTAAATATAAAAGATACAAAATAGACCAAAGTATTAAGGAAACAAAACCCCTAAATTTTTTCCCCCTCACTGCTTAACAAGATTGGGCATTTAACCTTTTTGTGTCTTTAAAGACTAAAGACAGCAAAATAAACGTATTCCAAAAGAGCAGTCCTTACAGAATAACAAAAATTATTGCCAATAGTTCACAAATATGATCAAATGTAAGAGCGCCACTGAAAGTTGCTTATTATTAACTTACTTTACTAACCTGCTACCTTTTTTGCCAGAACCCATTTGTCCTGTTAAAATCTCTTTTCAGTGGTCTTTCAGTTCCACATTAAACTTCAGTAAAATTCAGTTCCCATATGGGACCCAGGAGGTACTGAGTTCTATGCCCTAATTTGTTGAAGTGTTGAAAATAAAAGGACTGGTAACTTCTTCACTTCTGTGGGATTTTCCCATAAATGCCAAGGCAAGTCCTATGAGATCAGCATTGTCATTACTACTACCTTATATTACTATAATGTATAGAAATACTCTTTATGGAGTTCAGTTAGCTAGCTTCTGATAGGTAACTTCACAGTCATTATTTCTCAACAAAAATAATTGCATTTTTAAACCAAAAAAACAAAAGTAATCTCTGTGTATGTATACATTATACCAGTTGCCTAGATTCTTAAGAACGAAATCAAGAGAACAATTTGGAAACATTTACACTGGCAAACGCAGAGCCCACTAAGGTAAAACATTTTTTAAAAAATATTTTGAGCAGGCCTATCTTAGCTGCCCAAAAAAAAAAAAAAAAAAAAGCCAAGAAACTGTTTCAAAATGCCTGTATTATTCTAACTGCTTCCCCTACCCCACCTCCCAACTGTTTCCACCAGGCAGTAAATAAAATCCCATCCGGGTCCCAGGGCAACAGGCTAATCAGACTATCTGGGAGGCAGAACAGGGGCCCAAAAATAAGGAGGTGGGCAGAGGGGCGAGCCAAGAACGTTTGCATTTAACCATCTTAACTGCTGTAAACCAAATATTTGATTTTGCTCACTTATTTCCCTTCAAAAATACATGCGAGTAAAACAAAGGTTTGATTCAAATGTATGAGGGACTGGTCAGAATGTTATGAATAATCTGCTCGTCTGCTGAAAGGTATGTTCCACTTGAGAGACTGTCTGCTGGAGTGAGTGGCGTGGGTACCACATGGTCCTGTAATACTTTGGGATGCCCGCGAGGTTGTCTCTTCCTCTTACCCCTTCCGTTTCCTACCTTCCACCTCTGACAGGAATGAAAGAACATATGTAAAACCTAAGTGACTGAAAACTTCCCTGCGAGAGGAAGGAGCCCAGATCTCTGAAGCAGCCCCAGAAAGGTGGGTGGGATTTTTTCAACAGAGAACAGAGTTTACTGGCAGAAAACAAGGCCAGGAAAGGAGGTGGGGTGAAAAGAGGTTCAGAGCATTTAGGGTCATGGGAATGGGGACTCTGGAGGGTAGCTGCTATGTGCAGAGATCGAGAGTAATGAGGAAAGAGGATTTCAAGTTTTTCTGTGGGACCCAACAGTTCCTCCAATGCTTTACTCATTAAGTGTTTAAACTGGAGATAAATTACTGATGTTCCCTGTAAGGCTAAAACTCCACCTACAAAACATCTCTCCACTATTTATTCCTCCAAGAAAAACATATTCATCCATTGTTTGTATAACATAGATGAGAACATGGGGTAAAAAGTCAGAAGGAATAACCCAGAAGTCTTAAAGTCTGGAGTTGTCAGCACCTCTTTGATAGGAGCTTACACCAAAATCCTCAATCTTTTTCTGTGTCAGAGCCCAGGGTGAAAGGTTTATGAATTTGACTAGTCCTAATACAGACTATCTTCACAATAAATTTGCTAATTAAAAAGAACACAATGTTATAATGGCATGCCATACACTGTCAGAGATGGAGAGAACCCAGTAAAGAAGAGATCCTTTACGTGGTGTAACTGGTTCATGGATGGGCTTTGTGTGAGGGGAGTCTGAGTCCCACAGAATTGTGTGTTTTTAGCATATTCTTAAAAAGCCCGATTTAAAACAAACTGGTGAAGAACTATGGAAATAGACTACCTACTACTTCAAGTCCCTAACATCACAGAGGAGAAACCTGAGATGCAAAAATGGCCAACCTCTCTTCTCCAGTCCCACAGCTAGAGGGGGCCCACACCTGGAGCTGGGGGTGGGTAAGGACTTCCCTCCAGGGCAGCCGGGGAGCCATCATCAGGGAGTGTCAGAATGAAGAATCATACTGAAAGTCAAAGTCCAAATGGCATCAAGGAACATTTGGAAAGCTTTCCCTGGAAAGGCTCCAGAAGCAGATTTCTGAAGCTGGACTGGAGACTGGGAAATCCAGACCTGAGAGACACAAACAGGTGGAGACCCTGAGAACACAGGGCTTCCTTCTGGCAGCTCATCAGGCTGGAATACCTGAGGTTCTTTGTCACTCTTCTTTTGTTTTGCAGCTATGCATTACGTTCAAGGTAAAAGCAATACTTAGTTTCCACCTGTAAGGTTGCACAGGCAGCGTGCATTCCTTCAACTAACGTTTATTAACTACCATGTGCCAGAGATGGAGATGAAAGATGGAGAAAAGATGAAGAAGTGGTGAAAAGGGCACAGGTGTTCACATCAGACAGTCCTGCGTAGGAATCCCAGCTTTTCCACTCACTGGCTGATAACCTTAGGCAGCTGCTCAGTTTCCTCATCATTCAAACCAAGAGCACCTAGAACACATTTGGTCTCTATTATGACTAGTGTTAACACATGACTAGTGTTAACAACACTCCGTCCTGAAGGAGCTCACAGACCCGAGAGAACTGGGCAGAATTAACTAGTTACACTCCCATGGGACCCGAGTTCTATCAGGCATGCACCCAGCACCCACAGGAGAGACAATACCTCCCTCATCACCGCCAATGGGAGTCACAAGTGCGTGCACACATGCACACAAAGCGTAGTACAAACCTCAATTCATTTAGCTTCCTAGATGTGAAAACCCTGTAGAAGTGCTTCCTACCCAGAGATGCTGCCATCCTAGACTGTCGTCAGGCAGAACTAGAGGGTCGTGGGGCCTGCAAGGTCTGTCTAAACTCAAGCAGCCAAACCTGACTTGGGGAGCTTCTTCTCAGGTCACAGGTGTTACTGCAAGTCTGTACCCGCCCCATTCTGCCCCAACTGCTAGCGAAAGGGAGGGAAAACTGACTTCACAAGGCAATCCTTTTAAAACCCCATTTCCTCTACCAGCAAGTGCCTTCCCAGTCCTTGCAGAACTTTAAGAAATGGTGTTGTATTATAGTTCACTGATGTCATCGGATCTCCCTCCATATTATCTCCCTCAAGGTACACCACCACCACCTAGCCCCCCTCCTTTGAAGACAGCAAAGGTCACTAAGCAGGTCTGGCCCCACCACCCTCTAGGTTAAACAACCACGGACAAGTGGGAATTGTAAAAATAGCTACGCCTCATGGCATTGTGATGAGAACAAAATGGGTAATTCATGAAGAGCATTTAGTGCTGTACCTGAAACAAACTGAAGTCCTAACTATCATCAGTTTTCGCTACAAGAAGCTATACTTGAGACAGCACCCAGGAGTTGAACACAAAGTCACAAGCATGAAAGATTCAGCAACATCAGAGCCCCTCTGTGGAAACATCAGACCACCAAAGTCAATACCAAACGAATAACTGATGTGTCATGCAACATCCAGGAAAAAGAGTCAACTTTTAAGCCAACAATAATAAACACAAAATATGTCTTCAAAGTTTTTTCCGCTCCATACAATTAACTCAAACATGATACATCGCCCAGTGTCTAATGAGAAAGGAAACAATGGAATTACCCAAATTTTCCAAATCTCTTCTCCTGCCTTAGAAATCCACAATATTCTTCCAGAGGAAGTAGAAATCTTATGTTAATGTTTTAAAAAAAAAAAACTTAACAGATTTAGAATGCAGGCTAAGTGCCTACAAAGCAGATAATATCATCAAGTTTCATGTCATCATTAGTTAATCAACATTAGTAAACTGATCAAATTATTTTGATCAAATGTACTTTAATCAAACTGACAAGTTAGTAGTTCCAATCTTCTGTGGCAGTTGTAAGTCTCAAATAATAGTGTTTGCTGAGCTCAGCAATGATTCATTAGATATATGTGTATTCTACTCTTTGGAAAGCAAATAACTTCTTAAGATACATAACTATATTGATGAAAGGAATCCCTGATATTGACAGAAACTAAGAAAACTAACTTAGGTCAGGAACCAAAGTATCAAGAATTGAAAAAAAATTCATTTGCTACATATTAACAGAACAAATAATATCTCGTCCAACTTAAGATATATATGGTGACACTTTTTAATTTGATCAATAATTTAATATTATAACTTTCATGAATGACTAGGACAGGGTTTTTCAACCTCAGCATTATCAATGCTTTGTACCAGATAATTCTTTATCGGGAGGCCTTGTCTTGGGCACTGGAGGATAATTTAGCACCATCCCTGGCCTATGGCCACAGATGCCAGTAGTATCCTCCCAAGTCCTGACAATCAACCATGTCTCCAGACATTGCCAAATGTCCCATGGGGGGCCAAAAGCACCCTGGATGAGAACTACTGACTTAAGACATGACTGTTTCCGTCTCAGTTTTATCTGAAAAAACACTAATGAGAACAGAAAGCCATTGTTCTATGCTACGTATTCTACACACATCATCTATAATCTCACAGCTGTATTTTGTTCCCATTAAAGAAAAACATAGTCAGAGCAGTCTTTCCAGCTCTGAAGCCCCAGCTTTGCCTATTTTGACATGCATTTACAGCGTACATACTTAAATGATGTATTTAGATGATATAGTCATATCACTATGATCATTATCAAGAAGCATACAAGCCCTCTCTTATTAAATTTATGGTTTCACTTACTAGTCATTACATTATTTTATTTCATTTTTTTCTTTCTTTCTTTCTTTTTTTCTCCCTTTTCTTCTCAGCTGTGTGGCTGACAGGATCTTGGTGCTCCGACCGGGCGTCAGGCCTGAGCCTCTGAGGTGGGAGAGCCAAGTTCAGGACACTGGTCCATGAGAGACCTCCCAGCTCCATGTAATATCAAATGGCAAAAGCTCTCCCAGAGATCTCCATCTCAACGTTAAGACCCAGCTCCACTCAACCACCAGCAAGCTACAGTGCTGGATACCCTATGCCAAAAAACTAGCAAGACAGGAACACAACACCACCCATTAGCAGAGAGGCTGCCTAAAATCATAATAAGTTCACAGACACCACAAAACACACCACAAAACACACCACTGGATGCAGTCCTGCCCACCAGAAAGACAAGATCCAGCCTCATCCACCAGAGCACCGGCAACAGTCCCCTCCACCAGGAAGCCTACACAACCCACTGAACCAACCTTAGCCACTGGGGGCAGACACCAAAAACAATGGGAACTATGAACCTGCAGCCTGCGAAAAGGAGACTCCAAATATAGTAAGTTAAGCAAAATGAGAAGACAGAGAAACACACAGCAGATGAAGGAGCAAGGTAAAAACCCACCACACCAAACAAATGAAGAGGAAACAGGCAGTCTACCTGAAAAAGAATTCAGAGTAATGATAGTGAAGATGATCCAAAATCTTGGAAATAGAATGGAGAAAGTACAAGAAACATTTAACAAGGACCTAGAAGAACTAAAGAGCACACAAACAGTGATGAACAACACAATAAATGAAATGAAAAATTCTCTAGAAGGAAACAAGAGCAGAATAATTGAGGCAGAAGAACATATAAGTGATCTGGAAGATAAAATAGTGGAAATAACTACTGCAGAGCAGAATAAAGAAAAAAAGAATGAAAAGAATTGAGAAGACTCTCAGAGACCTCTGGGACAACATTAAACGTACGAACATGCGAATTACAGGGGTCCCAGAAGAAGAGGAGGAAAAAAAAGGGACTGAGAAAATATTTGAAGACATTATAGTTAAAAACTTCCTTAATATGGGAAAGGAAATAGTCAATCAAGTCCAGGAAGTGCAGAGAGTCCCATACAGGATAAATCCAAGGAGAAACACACCAAGATACATATTAATCAAACTATCAAAAATTAAATACAAAGAAGAAACATTAAAAGCAGCAAGGGAAAAGCAACAAATAACATACAAGGGAATTCCCATAAGGTTAAGAGCTGATCTTTCAGAAGAAACTCTGCAAGCCAGAAGGGAGCTGCAGGACATATTTAAAGTGATGAAAGGGAAAAACCTACAACCAAGGTTACTCTACCCAGCAAGGATCTCATTCAGATTCGATGGAGAAATTAAAACCTTTACAGACAAGCAAAAGCTAACAGAATTCAGCACCACCAAACGCTTTACAACAAATGCTAAAGGAACTTCTCTAGGCAAGAAACACAAGAGAAGGAAAAGACCTACAATAACAAACCCAAAACAATTAAGAAAATGGTAACAGGAACATATATATCAATAACTACTTTAAATGTAAATGGATTAAATGCTCCAACCAAAAGACACAGACTGGCTGAAAGGATACAGAAACAAGACCCATATATATGCTGTATACAAGAGACCCACTTCAGACCTAGGGACACATACAGACTGAAAGTGAGGGCATGGAAAAAGGTATTCCATGCAAATGGAAATCAAAAGAAAGCTGGAGTTAGCAATTCTCATATCAGACAAAATAGACTTTAAAATAAAGACTATTACAAGAGACAAAGAAGGACACTACATAATGATCAAGGGATCGATCCAAGAAGAAGATATAACAATTGTAAATATTGATGCACCCAACATAGGAGCACCTCAATACATAAGGCAAATGCTAATAGCCATAAAAGGGGAAATTGACAGTAACACAATCATAGTAGGGGACTTTAACACCCCACTTTCACCAATGGACAGATCATCCAAAATGAAAATAAATAAGGAAACACAAGCTTTAAATGATACATTAAACAAGATGGACCTAATTGATATTTATAGGACATTCCATCCAAAAACAACAGAATACACTTTCTTCTCAAGTGCTCATGGAACATTTTCCAGGATAGATCATATTCTTGGGTCACAAGTCAAGCCTTGGTAAATTTAAGCAAACTGAAATCATATCAAGTATCTTTTCCGACCACAAAAAAGAGACTAGATATCAATTACAAGAAAAAATCTGTAAAAAATACAAACACATGAAGATTAACAACACACTACTTAATAACCAAGAGATCACTGAAGAAATCAAAGAGAAAATCAAAAAACTCCTAGAAAAAAATGACAATGAAAACACGACGACCCAAAACCTATGGGATGCAGCAAAAGCAGTTCTAACAGGGAAGTTTATAGCAATACAATCCTACCTCAAGAAACAAACAACCTAACCGTACACCTAAAGCCATTAGAGAAAGAAGAACAAAAAAAACCCAAAGTTAGCAGAAGGAAAGAAATCAAAGATCAGATCAGAAATAAATGAAAAAGAAATGAAGGAAACAATAGCAAAGATCAATAAAACTAAAAGCTGGTTCTTTGAGAAGATAAACAAAAGTGATAAACCATTAGCCAGACTCATCAAGAAAAAAAGGGAGAAGACTCAAATTGACAGAGTTAGAAATGAAAAAGGAGAAGTAACAACTGACACTGCAGAAACACAAAGGATCATGAGAGATTACTACAAGCAACTCTATGCCAATAAAATGGACAACCTGGAAGAAATGGACAAATTCTTAGAAAAGCACAACCTTCCGAGACTGAACCAGGAAGAGATAGAAAGTATATACAGACCAATCACAAGCACTGAAATTGAAGCTGTGATTAAAAATCTTCCAACAAACAAAAGCCCAGGAGCAGATGGCTTCACAGGCAAATTCTATCAAACATTTAGAGAAGAGCTAACACCTATCCTTCTCAAACTCTTCCAAAATATACCTGAGGGAGGAACACTCCCAAACTCATTCTACAAGGCCACCATCACCCTGATACCAAAACCAGACACAGATGTCACAAAAAAAGAAAACTACAGACAATATCACTGATGAACACAGATGCAAACATCCTCAACAAAATACTAGCAAACAGAATCCAACAGCACATTAAAGGGATCATACACCATGATCAAGTGGGGTTTATCCCAGGAATGCAAGGATTCTTCAATATACACAAATCAATCAATGTGATAAACCATATTAAGAAACTGAAGGAGAAAAACAATATGATCATCTCAATAGATGCAGAAAAAGCTTTTGACAAAATTCAACACCCATTTATGATAAAAACCCACCAGAAAGTAGGCCTAGAGGGAACTTACCTCAACATAATAAAGGCCATATATGACAAACCCACAGCCAACATCGTTCTCAATGGTGAAAAACTGAAACCATTTCCTCTAAGATCAGGAACAAGACAAGGCTGCCCTGTCTCACCACTATTATTCAACATAGTTTTGGAAGTTTTAGCCACAGCAATCAGAGAAGAAAAGAAATAAAAGGAATCCAAATCAGAAAAGAAGAAGTAAAGCTGTCACTGTTTGCAGATGACATGATACTATACATAGAGAATCCTAAAGACGCTACCAGAAAACTACTAGAGCTAATCAGTGAATTGGGTAAAGTAACAGGATACAAAATTAATGCACAGAAATCTCTTGCATTCCTATACACTAATGATGAAGAGTCTTAAAGAGAAATTAAGGAGACACTCCCATTTACCATGGCAACAAAAAGAATAAAATACCTAGGAATAAACCTACCTAAGGAGACAAAAGACCTGTATGCAGAAAACTGTAAGACACTGATGAAAGAAATTAAAGATGATACAAATAGATGGAGAGATATACCATGTTCCTGGATTGGAAGAATCAACATTGTGAAAATGACTACACTTCCCAAAACAATCTACAGATTCAATGCAATCCCTATCAAACTATCAGTGGCATTTTTCACAGAACTAGAACAAAAAATTTCATAATTTGTATGCAAACACAAAAGACCCCGAATAGCCAAAGCAATCTTGAGAAAGAAAAACGGAGCTGGAGGAATCAGGCTCCCTGACTTCAGGCTATACTACAAAGCTACAGTAATCAAGACAGTATGGTACTGGTACAAAAACAAAAATATAGATCAATGGAACAGGATAGAAAGCCCAGAGATAAACCCACACACATATGGGTCACCTTATCTTTGATAAAGGAAGCAAGAATATACAATGGAGAAAAGACAGCCTCTTCAATAAGTGGTTCTGGGAAAACTGGACAGGTACATGTAAAAGAATGAAATTAGAACACTCCCTAACACCATACACAAAAATAAACTCAAAATGGATTAAAGACCTAAACGTAAGGCCAGATACTATCAAACTCTTAGAGGAAAACGTAGGCAGAACACTCTATGATATAAATCACAGCAAGATCCTTTTTGACCCACCTCCTAGAGAAATGGAAATAAAAACAAAAATAAACAAATGGGACCTAATGAAACTTAAAAGCTTTTGCACAGCAAAGGAAACCATAAACAAGACCAAAAGACAACCCTCAGAATGGGAGAAAATATTTGCAGACGAAGCAACTGACAAAGGATTAGTCTCCAAAATTTACAAGCAGCTCATGCAGCTCAATATCAAAAAAACAAACAACCCAATCCAAAAATGGGCGGAAGACCTAAATAGACATTTCTCCAAAGAACATATACAAATTGCCAACAAAGAGATGAAAGGATGCACAACATCACTAATCATTAGAGAAATGCAAATCAAAACTACAATGAGGTATCACCTCACACTGCTCAGGATGGCCATCATCTAAAAATCTACAAACAATAAATGCTGGAGAGGGTGTGGAGGAAAGGGAACCCTCTTGCACTGTTGCTGGGAATGTAAATTGATACAGCCACTATGGAGAACAGTATGGAGTTTCCTTAAAAAACTAAGAATAGAACTACCATACGACCCAGTAATCCCACTACTGGGCATATACCCTGAGAAAACCATAATTCAAAAAGAGTTATGTACCAGAATGTTCACTGCAGCTCTATTTACAATAGTCAGGACATGGAAGCAACCTAAGTGTCCATCAACAGATGAATGGATAAAGAAGATGTGGCACATGTATACAATGGAATATTACTCAGCCATAAAAAGAAACGAAACTGAGTTATTTGTAGTGAGATGGATGGACCTAGAATTTGTCATACAGAGTGAAGTAAGTCAGAAAGAGAAAAACAAATACCGTATGCTAACACATATATATGGAATCCAGAAATTTAAAAAAAATTGGTTCTGAAGAACCTAGGGGCAGGACCGGAATAAAGACGCAGATGTAGAGAATGGACTTGAGGACACAGGGAGGGGAAAGGGTAACCTGGGACAAAGTGAGAAAGTGGCATGGACGTATATACACTACCAAATGTAAAACAGATAGCTAGTGGGAAGCAGCCGCATAGCACAGGGAGATCAGCTCAGTGCTTTGTGACCACCTAGAGGGGTGGGATAGGGAGGGTGGGAGGGAGATGCAAGAGGGAGGAGATATGGGGATATATGTATATGTATAGCTGATTCACTTTGTTATAAAGCAGAAACTAACACGCTGTTGTAAAGCAATTATACTCCAATAAAGATGTTAAAAAAAAAAAGAAGTATGTCTATGAGAAAGTGTATAAACCAGTCAGTTTTTTTTGTTTGGTTTTTTGGGTTTTTTGTTTTATTGTGGGGTTTTTTGGCTGTACCGCACAGCTTGCGGGATCTTAGTTTCCCAACCAGGGACTGAACCCGGTTCATGGCAGTGAAAGCCCCAAATCCTAACAACTAGACCACCAGGGAACTCCCTAGTCAGTTTCTGTTTACACCTGTAGAAGCTAAAACACCACACAAATATCCACAAGATGGGGATATTCTCCCACCAAAAAAAAGAAAAAACAAACAAACAAACAACCAAAGTGTTATTCTATTTTTCTTTGACAGAAGTTAACAAAAGATGGAACAGGGCCGAACAAGAATGCAAAAACGATTCTGGCTGCTCAATCAACAGAAACTGTTCTCAATGTTTCTAATGAATTAATAGACCGTAGTAAACGCTGTAAAGACAATTGTACTGAAAATAAAAATTAAGCAACTGATTACATCATTAGGCTTAGAGAAATCCTATGTTGTACTACCCAGAAGTTGCGTGGCTGAAACCTCATGTTCCCTAGTCATAATAAAAAGATAAATAAGAAACTGTACTGATATCAAGGGCTTACTCAAAAAACTTCCAGGCCTGGGCTTCCCTGGTGGCGCAGTGGTTGAGAATCTGCCTGCCAATGCAGGGGACACGGGTTCGAGCCCTGGTCTGGGAAGATCCCACATGCCGCGGAGCAACTGGGCCCGTGAGCCACAACTACTGAGCCTGCGCGTCTGGAGCCTGTGCTCCGCAACAAGAGAGGCCGCGATAGTGAGAGGCCCGTGCACCGCGATGAAGAGTGGCACCCGCTTGCCACAACTAGAGAAAGCCCTCGCACAGAAACAAAGACCCGGGGATTAACCAAGATGGCGGAGTAGAAGGACGTGCTCTCACTCCCTCTTGTGAGAGCACCAGAATCACAACTGTCTGCTGGACAATCATTGACAGGAAGACCCTGGACTTCACCAAGGAGGATACCCCACGTCCAAGGACAGAGGAGAAGCCACAGTGAGACGGTAGGAGGGGCGCAATCAGAGTAAAATCTAATCCCATAACTGCTGGGTGGGTGACTCACAGACTGGCAAACACTTATACCACAGAAGTCCACCCACTGGAGTGAAGGTTCTGAGCCCCACGTCAGGCTTCCCAACCTGGGGGTCCGGCAACGGGAGGAGGAATTACTAGAGAATCAGACTTTGAAGCCTAGTGGGAATTGATTGCAGGACTTCGACAGGACTGGGGGAAACAGAGACCCCACTCTTGGAGGGCACACACAAAGTAGTGTGCGCATCGGGACCCAGGGGAAGGAGCAGTGACCCTGGGGGAGACTGAACCAGACCTACCTGCTGGTGTTGGGGGGTCTCCTACAGAGGCGGGGGGTGGCTCTGTTTCACTGTGGGGACAAGGACTCTGGCAGCGGAGGTTCTGGGAAGTGCTCCTTGGCGTGAGCCCTCCCAGAGTCTGCCATTAACCCCACCAAAGAGCCCAGGTAGGCTCCAGTGTTGGTGCCTCAGGCCAAACAACCAACAGGGAGGGAACCCAGCCCCACCCATCAACAGTCAAGTGGATTAAAGTTTTACTGAGCTCTGACCGCCACAGCAACAGTCAGCTCTACCCACCACCAGAGCCTCCCATCAAGCCTCTTAGATAGCCTCAACCACCAGAGGGCAGACAGCAGAAGCAAGAAAAACTACAATCCTGCAGATTGTGGACCAAAAACCACAGTTACAGAAAGATAGACAAGATGAAAAGGCAGAGGGCTATGTACCAGATGAAGGAACAAGAAAAAAACCCCAGAAAAACAACTAAATGAAGTGGAGATAGGCAACCTTCCAGAAAAAGAATTCAGAATAATGATAGTGAAGATGATCCAGGACCTCTGAATAAGAATGGACGCAAAGATTGAGAAGATGCAAGAAATGATTAACAAAGACCTAGAAGAATTAAAGAACAAACAAACAGAGATGGCCAATACAATAACTGAAATGAAAACTACACTAGAAGGAATCAATAGCAGAATAACTGAGGCAGAAGAACGGATAAGTGACCTGGAAGACAGAATGGTGGAATTCACTGCTGCAGAACACTCTAAAGAAAAAAGAATGAAAAGAAATGAAGACAGCTTAAGAGACCTCTGGGACAACATTAAACGCAACAACATTCGCATTATAGGGGTCCCAGAAGGTGAAGAGAGAGAGAAAGGACCAGAGAAAATATTTGAAGAGATTATAGTCGAAAACTTCCCTAACATGGGAAAGGAAATAGCCACCCAAGTCCAGGAAGCACAGAGAGTCCCATACAGGATAAACCCAAGGAGAAACACGCCGAGACACATAGTAATCAAAGTGGCAAAAATTAAACACAAAGAAAAATTATTGAAAGCAGCAAGGGAAAAACGACAAATAACATACAAGGGAACGCCCATAAGGTTAACAGCTGATTTCTCAGCAGAAACTCTGCAAGCCAGAAGGGAGTGGCATGATATACTTAAAGTGATGAAAGGGAAGAACCTACAACCAAGATTACTCTACCCGGCAAGGATCTCATTTAGATTTGATGGAGAAATCAAAAGCTTTACAGACAAGCAAAAGCTAAGAGAATTCAGCACCACCAAACCAGCTCTACAACAAATGCTAAAGGAACTTCTCTAAGTGGGAAACACAAGAGAAGAAAAGGACCTACAAAAACAAACCCAAAACAATTAAGAAAATGGTCATAGGAACATACATATCGATAATTACCTTAAACATGAATGGATTAAATGCCCCAACCAAAAGACATAGGCTGGCTGAATGGATACAAAAACAAGACCCATATATATGCTATCTACAAGAGACCCACTTTAGACCTAGGGACACATACAGACTGAAAGTGAGGGGATGGAAAAAGATATTCCATGCAAATGGAAATCAAAAGAAAGCTGGAGTAGCTATACTCATATCAGATAAAATAGACTTTAAAATAAAGAATGTTACAAGAGATAAGGAAGGCCACTACATAATGATCAAGGGATCAATCCAAGAAGAAGATATAACAATTATAAATATATATGCACCCAACATAGGAGCACCTCAATACATAAGGCAACTGCTAACAGCTATAAAAGAGGAAATTGACAGTAACACAATCATAGTGGGGGACTTTAACACCTCACTTACACCAATGGACAGATCATCCAAAATGAAAATAAATAAGGAAACAGAAGCTTTAAATGACACAATAGACCAGATAGATTTAATTGATATATATAGGACATTCCATCCAAAAACAGCAGATGACACGTTCTTCTCAAGTGCGCACGGAACATTCTCCAGGATAGATCACATCTTGGGTCACAAATCAAGCCTCAGTAAATTTAAGAAAACTGAAATCATATCAAGCATCTTTTCTGACCACAACGCTATGAGATTAGAAATCAATTACAGGGAAAAAACGTAAAAAAGACAAACACATGGAGGCTAAACAATACGTTACTAAATAACCAAGAGATCACTGAAGAAATCAAACAGGAAATAAAAAAATACCTAGAGACAAATGACAATGAAAACACGACGACCCAAAACCTATGGGATGCAGCAAAAGCAGTTCTAAGAGGGAAGTTTATAGCTATACAAGCCTACCTAAAGAAACAAGAAAAATCTCAAGTAAACAATCTAACCTTACACCTAAAGAAACTAGAGAAAGAAGAACAAACAAAACCCAAAGTTAGCAGAAGGAAAGAAATCATAAAGATCAGAGCAGAAATAAATGAAATAGCAACAAAGAAAACAATAGCAAAGATCAATAAAACTAAAAGTTGGTTCTTTGAGAAGATAAACAAAATTGATAAGCCATTAGCCAGACTCATCAAGAAAAAGAGGGAGAGGACTCAAATCAATAAAATCAGAAATGAAAAAGGAGAAGTTACAACAGACACTGCAGAAATACAAAGCATCCTAAGAGACTACTACAAGCAACTTTATGCCAATAAAATGGACAACCTGGAAGAAATGGACAAATTTTTAGAAAGGTATAACCTTCCAACACTGAACCAGGAAGAAACAGAAAATATGAACAGACCAATCACAAGTAATGAAATTGAAACTGTGATTAAAAATCTTCCAACAAACAAAAGTCCAGGATCAGATGGCTTCACAGGCGATTTCTATCAAACATTTAGAGAAGAGCTAACACTTATCCTTCTCAAACTCTTCCAAAAAATTGCAGAGGAAGGAGCACTCCCAAACTCATTCTATGAGGCCACCATCACCCTGATACCAAAACCAGACAAAGACACTACAAAAAAAGAAAATTACAGACCAATATCACTGATGAATATAGATGCAAAAATCCTCAACAAAATACTAGCAAACAGAATCCAACAACACATTAAAAGGATCATACACCACGATCAAGTGCGATTTATCCCAGGGATGCAAGGATTCTTCAATATATGCAAATCAATCAATGTGATACACCATATTAACAAATTGAAGAATAAAAACCATGTGATCATCTCAATAGATGCAGAAAAAGCTTTCGACAAAATTCAACACCCATTTATGATAAAAACTCTCCAGAAAGTGGGCATAGAGGGAACCTACCTCAACATAATAAAGGCCATATATGACAAACCCACAGCAAACATCATTCTCAATGGTGAAAAACTGAAAGCATTTCCTCTAAGATCAGGAACGAGACAAGGATGTCCACTCTCACCACTATTATTCAACATAGTTCTGGAAGTACTAGCCACGGCAATCAGAGAAGAAAAAGAAATAAAAGGAATACAAATTGGAAAAGAAAAAGTAAAACTGTCACTGTTTGCGGATGACATGATACTATACATAGAGACTCCTAAAACTGCCACCAGAAAACTGCTAGAGCTAATTAATGAATATGGTAAAGTTGCAGGATACAAAATTAATGCACAGAAATCTCTTGCATTCCTATACACTAATGATGAAAAATCTGAAAGAGAAATTATGGAAACACTCCCATTTACCATGGCAACAAAAAGAATAAAATACCTAGGAATAAACCTACCTAGGGAGACAAAAGACCTGTATGCAGAAAACTATAAGACACTGATGAAAGAAATTAAAGATGATACCAACAGATGGAGAGATATACCATGTTCTTGGATTGGAAGAATCAACATTGTGAAAATGAGTATACTACCCAAAGCAATCTACAGATTCAATGCAATCCCTATCAAATTACCAATGGCATTTTTTACGGAGCTAGAACAAATCATCTTAAAATTTGTATGGAGACACAAAAGACCCCGAATAGCCAAAGCAGTCTTGAGGCGAAAAAATGGAGCTGGAGGAATCAGACTCCCTGACTTCAGACTCTACTACAAAGCTACAGTAATCAAGACAATATGGTACTGGCACAAAAACAGAAACATAGATCAATGGAACAAGATAGAAAGCCCAGAGATTAACCCACGCACCTATGGTCAACTAATCTATGACAAAGGAGGCAAAGATATACGATGGAGAAAAGACAGTCTCTTCAATAAGTGGTGCTGGGAAAACTGGATAGCTACATGTAAAAGAATGAAATTAGAATACTCCCTAACACCATACACAAAAATAAACTCAAAATGGATTAGAGACCTAAATATAAGACTGGACACTATAAAACTCTTAGAGGAAAACATAGGAAGAACACTCTTTGACATAAATCACAGCAAGATCTTTTTTGATCCACCTCCTAGAGTAATGGAAATAAAAACAAAAATAAGCAAATGGGACCTCTTGAAACTTCAAAGCTTTTGCACAGCAAAGGAAACCATAAACAAGACAAAAAGACAACCCTCAGAATGGGAGAAAATATTTGCAAATGAATCAACGGACAAAGGATTAATCTCCAAAATAGATAAACAGCTCATTCAGCTCAATATTAAAGAAACAAACACCCCAATCCAAAAATGGGCAGAAGACCTAAATAGACATTTCTCCAAAGAAGACATACAGACGGCCACGAAGCACATGAAAAGATGCTCAACATCACTAATTATTAGAGAAATGCAAATCAAAACTACAATGAGGTATCACCTCACTCCTGTTAGAATGGGCATCATCAGAAAATCAACAAACAACAAATGCTGGAGAGGGTGTGGAGAAAAGGGAACCCTCTTGCACTGTTGGTGGGAATGTAAATTGATACAGCCACTATGGAGAACAATATGGAGGTTCCTTAAAAAACTAAAAATAGAATTACCATATGACCCAGCAATCCCACTACTGGGCATATACCCAGAGAAAACCGTAATTCAAAAAGACACATGCACCCGAATGTTCATTGCAGCACTATTTACAATAGCCAGGTCATGGAAGCAACCTAAATGCCCATCAACAGACGAATGGATAAAGAAGATGTTGTACATATATACAATGGAATATTACTCAGCCATAAAAAGGAACGAAATCGAGTCATTTGTTGAGAAGTGGATGGATCTAGAGACTGTCATACAGAGTGAAGTAAGTCAGAAAGAGAAAAACAAATATCGTATATTAATGCATGTACGTGGAACCTAGAAAAATGGTACAGATGAGCCAGTTTGCAGGGCAGAAGTTGAGACACAGATGTAGAGAATGGACATATGGACACCAAGGGGGGAAAACTGCGGTGGGGTGGGGATGGTGGTGTGCTGAATTGGGCGATTGGGATTGACATGTATACATTGATGTGTATAAAATTGATGCCTAATAAGAACCTGCAGTATAAAACAACAAACAAAACAACTAATACTAAACTTTCATTGGGTTATTTGTATGGAAATATGTTAATATAAATGTTTCAGACATTACATGAAATTTCTAAAAATCTTATATTTGTATTTGTATGGAAATACGTATGGAAATATGTTAATATAAAGGTTTCAGACATTATATGAAATTTCTAAAAATCTTATATTTGTATTTGTATGGAAATATGTATGGAAATATGTTAATATAAATGTTTCAGACATTACATGAAATTTCTAAAAATCTTATATGTTCTGGTATAATGTTATAAGTAATAATCCTAGTTATTACTTTAAAATGTATATCTCAGAAATAACTAATTTTCTTGTCAACTGCATTATTATGAACTTTCATCAAATCTTTAACAGTGGTCATTTTTAAGTCTTTTGTCATTTACAGACAGTTCTGGGTGTACTCTGATGTTTTTGCAAATATGTTCCTATAAAAGGCTTTCATCTTCAAGAAATTCATGGAAAAGACTCTGACAAGTACAGGTTTCTGGTAACTGACTGTACTGCTGAACTGAATGAATAAGCATTTTCAGAACTCTAAGGAAAAACTGATGAACTCATAAAAGTGCTAACAAAAGATCAAGATGAAAAAAAAAATTAATTACATGGGACTGAGTGATCTGATGAGGATGAGTATAATTTTTGTGACTTTCTGTCTGAATTAAAAAAAAAAAAATCCCACAAGGACTCAGAGGCAAAGAATATACAAATCAATTTTCACTGCAAAGTAAAGGAGCTGTTACAGTGGAGGATTACTGGACTGAATGTCAATATTATGACATAGTATGAGTGTGTTTCATGTTTGGTAATTGCAATCATTGTTGCTTTTGTTGTGATCATCCATGTACAATGCTTGGTGTCAGTCTACTTATCTCTTGTAAAAATAAAATACAGTGTGTGTGTGTGAAAAAAAAAAAAAAAAACTGGTAAATGTGGGTGTGGTAGACAGAATCCAAAGATGTCACCCACATTCCTTCCCCATTGATTACATGGGGATATCACTCCTCCCATCAGAGGTGCAGCCTATTTCCCCTCTCTCCAAATCTGACAATGTCACCTCCTTGACGGATAGAATGTAGCAGAAATCATGTAGGTGTAGCCGAGCCCTTAAGAAGTGGCACCTTCTGTGTTTGCTCTCTTGGAACTCAGCCTCCATGGATAAGGAAGTCCAAGCTATCCTGTTGGAGAAAGAGGGGTCATGGAGGGTGAGACACACTTTGGAGAGACAGGCATGGAGGAGAACTAAGGAGCCCCTGCCAAGTTCCCAGCTTAATGCAGCCCCATAAGTGACCTGGCTGACAATGTCCATTGCTCAGTCAACATACAAAATCCAGAGAAATAACCCAAAAGTCCATCAACTGATAAGTGGATAAATAAAATATGGCAAATCCATAAAATAGAATATTTTTTGGTGATAAAAAGGAATTAAGTATTGATACATGCTGCAAAATGGATGAACCATTTATATGAAATATTCAGAATAGACAAATCAATAGAGAGAAAGTAAATTAGTGGTTACCTAGGGCCGACAGGGTTGGGGGAAATGGGGTGTGATTGCAATGGGTATGGAGTTTCTTTGGGGGTGATGAAAATATTCTAAACTTGATTGTGCTGATGGTTACACAACTCCGTGAATATACTAAAAACCATTCAACTGTACACCTTAAGTGGGCGAATTGTATAGTATGTGAATTCTATTCCAATAAAGCTGTTTTTAAAAATCAAAAAAAAAAAAAAAGAAACAAAGACCCAACATAGCCAAAAATAAATAAATAAATTAATTAATTAATTTAAAAAAAAAAAAAAAACTTCCGGGCCTAATGTATGTCACCATTACCATCAGGGTCATAACCCTGGGGGTTTCAATGCCAAGCTCTATCTTTTTCCCATCAGCCTGCAGCCGCTCTACTCTTCCCAGGGGTCCCAACCGACTTCTGGACTTGGTGTAAGTCATTCCTGTTGCATACTGGGGTTCACCACTGGCTATGAACCCCAGTTCCACCACCTTGCAATTTCCATCAACTGCATCCCCATCAGATAGCCCGAGCTGATATCTCTTTCTTGGTAACCTACCTGGTACCTCAGTTCCTCCTGAACAGACCTCTGTTGCTTCTTGCCCTCCCCTCACTCAAGAACTTCTCTGTACCTAAGTCCAAGTAGTCATACCCCGCAACTTATGGATGGTCCCTTTCTGTGCTAATATAGTACCTGCTTCACAATGGGCTAATACGTGTGAAACATTTAGAACAATGCCTGTCGTATTAAAACAGGCTAACAATTAAAGTTATTACTTGTGTTCTAACTCCTGGATTTTCAGTTCACCTGCCCGCACTCCACTACTCCAAGATGGGCCATGCATGGTGCTGTCTCCCCCGACTCACCATGCCCTGTGGGTCCCACATCCTGCTTGCCAGGCCAGACTTCGTCCTGCAGTTATAGCTGAGACAGTCACCACCCAAGACCCACCACACCGAGCAGCCAGGCCATGTCCACACAACATGGCACCCCGGAATTTAAAATGTGGTTTACTTTTCAACCTAGTTAGAGGATGGTTTGAATCCTGGTCCTGCCTCCTACTTACTTATGATCTTATACAAGAGACTTCAGCTCTCTAATCCACAGTTTTCCATCTTTAAAATGAGGGTGCACAAGAATGCGCAAGAGTTGCTGTAAGATAGTGTAAACACATGCTTAACACACAATGAGTGCTCAACAAAGTAGTCGCTTTTCACATTACTCCTAAGACAAGGATGCACATGAGACATCTGAGGGGAAAAAATATGATCAGGATTCAGAATGAGAATTCCACTTCCGGAAACCTGCCCTACAGACGAGCTCTAGCGGGTATGCATGGATGTCCCTGGAGAGGGTGTTCAGCAGCTTTCAGAACAGGGAGAGAGGTTTTCATCAGCGTTTGGGCAATGTGTTAGTTTCCAAGGACTGCCATAAAATTACCACAAACTAGGGGACTTAAAACAGAAATTTATTCTCACCGTTACAGACACCACAAGTCAAAAAAAAAAAAAGAAAAAATCAACATGTTGGCGGGGCTACACGCCCACCAAAGACTCTAAGGGGTAATCCTTCCCTGCCTCTTCCAGCTTCTGGGGGCTCCAGGCACTCCTTGGCCTTTAACTTCATATCCTTCCCAAGTCTGCATCTGTCTTTAGGTGGCCTTCTCTTCCTCTCCCTGTCTTTTCCTCTTCTGTCTTGTAAGGACACCTGTGATTGGATTTAGGGCCCACTTGGTTAATTGAGGATGATCTCATCTTAAAATCCTTAGACGAATTACATCTGCAAAGACTTTTTCCAAATGAGGTCACCTTCCCTGGTTCCAGAGATTAGAATATGGACTTATCTTTTGGAGCCTACCCTTCAACCCAGTGAAGGCTGGAAACCAGGGACAGCTGAGGTGTTTATCACAGAGACCTGGTCAAATTGTGGAACGTGACGGAATACTCCCAGCTACGGGAGGGGCTGAGCAGGACTGATCTGCTGAAGGCGGCACCTGAGGATGGTGTCGGCAAAGGTGTTTGTAGAACAATGTGTCAAGTGGTACAATTTGAATGGGAAAAAGGATATTCATGTTTTTTAAAACGTGTGCCTATTTGTGCAAAGAATTTTTTTTAAAGTAGGAAGAAACAGGAAACTGGTGGCTTCTAGAGAGTGGGATACGGCGAGAAGGTGACCCTTACTTTTCATATTATATCCTTCAGAATAGCTTGAGTTACTTGCTTGCCTACAGGATATCCAAGAGAGTTCCCTAAATGCAGGTTGTTACTACTGCCCAGGAGCTACCAGCAGCCCTGCACGAACTGCTACAGAAACCATGAGGATACAGACAGAAGCCTGGAGACACCCTCGCTGACAG
Source organism: Balaenoptera acutorostrata (assembly GCF_949987535.1). Classification (NCBI taxonomy): domain Eukaryota; kingdom Metazoa; phylum Chordata; class Mammalia; order Artiodactyla; family Balaenopteridae; genus Balaenoptera; species Balaenoptera acutorostrata. The sequence goes on from NC_080075.1 coordinate 67,549,248, forward strand.
CATCTTCCCAGCCCCCAGAGGCTTGCCTGCTTCAGTTCCCTTCACAACCTGAAAGCCTCTCCTCCCGGTCTTGCCCTGAATATGCCTATCTGAATGATGTAGGTAATTGAACCAGACTTCAAATTTTAAAGCATAAATACCTATCTGGGCACACACACACACAAATCTGATACATGTATGTGCCGCAAATACGGGATCATCAAGTTTCACTGAGATGTTTTCCGTGTTTTTTAATCCTAGAAAAGCCTTCTTTGTCTATTTTCTGAAGAGTCACAAAGAATGCCTTGGAGATCCACAGCTCACCCTTTGAAAGGAGAAAGCATTTCTTGACCTCAGATTCCTCTACCTGTAATGCAAATTTAATTAACACTCAACTAGGGCTCCTCAAGTTAACGAACTATTAGCCATCGGGGAGCCCCTGATCCTCTTAGAGGAACTTCCTCTGTTAGAGCGTCAAATGGCCTTTCAGGTCAAAAAACCACTAGGAATTTAAGCTTTCTCCATTTCACAGTGCATCAGGAGGTCACAACAGAAAAAGAACATTTCCTTCTAAATGACCTTCCGGAACTTCCTTTTTCAGTGACTGTTTCTTGACCTCTGAAGTTTTCCATTCAGATAGTGACATTCTGCAATTGCAACAGCCCTGCCTTAAGGGCGCATCCAGATAAGAGTTAATACAACTTCTTTTTGAGAGTTCCAGGAACTAAACCCTTGAGTGAGGCCTGCAAGGCAGCAGCTATGCATTGTTAGGGAAACCCACTGAGGCACAGGAACTAACTACTGCGCATGCCTGCAGGGACCACAACAAGCGCCCTGCTCCCACACCCTCCCAGTGCTGTCAGGTGCGTCTTTCCCAAAGCACAACCCTGATCCTGTGTCACTCCGGGCTTCCTGTTCGTTGCCTCCCAAGTGGAGTCCAGATACACAGAGACAGAGAGACACAAAGAAATGGATAAATAACACTGCTTTCAAGGATTAACTTCTATGTCAGTTATTTGAAACAGAACACTTTCATAGAAAGTATGTTTTATAAATAAGACAAAATATGATGTAAATATATTTTTTAAAAAGATTTTATATTAAAAATAGAAATGCATTTGAGTGTGTTTTGAACCCAGATATAAAAAGAGCTTAGATTTAAGTAGATGATGGACAAACAGATAAAGACATGGAGATTTTAAATAGAACTTCTGGAATTTTTCACGGGCTTAAACAAATGAGGACATTGATTCTACTTCAAAATGTGGTCTGCCTTAACATAGCAATATCATTTGTGTTATTTTCATTATCACTAGTCACAACTAGGGCTCTTTTTGGCCTACATTTGCAACACAGAAAGAAAGGGTATCAGGTCAAAAAGAACAGTACTATATGGATTAAGAAGAACATTTTTTAAAAGGCAATCTATTGGGGAAGTAGCTGCAGTGCATGTAGTTGAAGAATTACAGGGGCTTCCCTGGTGGCGCAGTGGTTAAGAATCCGCCTGCCAATGCAGGGGACACGGATTCAAGCCCTGGTCCAGGAAGATCATATGTTGCAGAGCAACTAAGCCCATGCGCCACAACTACTGAGCCTGTGCTCTAGAGCCCATGAGCCACAACTACTGAGCCCACGTGCCACAACTACTGAAGCCCACGTGCCTAGAGCCCATGCTCTGCAACAAGAGAAGCCACCGCAATGAGAAGCCTGCACACCGCAACGAAGAGTAGCCCCCACTCGCCACAACTAGAGAAAGCCCACACACAGCAACGAAGACCCAACACAGCCAAAAAAAAAAAATGAATATATTTTTTAAAATATTTTTAAAATAATAAAATAAAAAAGAATTACATGCTGCATGGCACAGCCAAAAAAAAAAGGCAAAGGATCTTTACAGGCATTTTTCCAAAGAAGATATACAAATGGCCAATAAGCATGTGAAAAGATGATCAACATTATCCATCAAGGAAATGCTAAGCAAAACAACACTGAGATACTATTTAAATGCGAAGCAAAACAACACTGAGATACTATTTCACACCCACAAGGAGGGTTGCAATCAAAAAGGCAAATGATAACATGTGTTGGCAAGGATGTGGAGAAAATGGAAACCTCACACACTGCTGGTGGGAATGTAAAATAATGCAGCCACTCTGGAAAACAATCTGGCAGTTCCTCAAAAGGTTAAACATAGAGTTACCATATGACCCAGCAATTCCACTCCTCAGTCTATACCTAACAGAAATGAAAATATATGTCCAAAAACATGTACACAAATGTTCATACAAGCATTATTCATAAATGGTCAAAAAGTGGAAACAACCCAAATACCCATCAACTAAAATGTGGCACAGCCATACAATGGAATATTATTTGGCAATAAAAAAAGAACGAAGTACTGATACATGGTACAACATGGCTGATTCTTTAAAGCATTAAGAATGAAAGCTAAGTGAAAGAAGTCAGTTACAAAGAATCACAAGGTGTATGAATGAGTCCATTTACTTAAAATGTCCAGAATAGGCAGATCTATAGAGAAAAAGTACATTAGTGGTTGCCTAGGGCTGTCAGGAAGGGAAGGTAAAAAGGGGAATAATTGCTAATGGGTGTATGAGAGTTTTTTCAGGGTGATGATATGTTCTAAAATTGATTGTAGTGTTATTTTTCTGGGTTTTGTGAGTTTATAGCATTTGTCATCTTTTTAAAATGTATAATTTGTTGTGATTTGTTCTCATTCTAAATAAATAGTCTCTTCTGTAAAAATAAATAATAAATAAATTTCGTCCACAAAATCAAAAAAGAATTACGGAAACAAGGTTCCTAAGAAGCAAGAAAAGAGGTGACAGGGTAAAGCTGTAGATGATGCAGTCCACATGACACACCCTAGGTGGCGCCATCGGCCTAGGATAGCCTGGTTGCCTTTCAGAGGGAGCTGAACTATACAACTGAGTGCAGACTGCAACTGGTCACTTCACAATATGGATCCTTTTTAAGTCAGTAACAGGAGTACGTTATAGTACATGTATCTATCACAAGTTTCACTCTAAAGGTTCACATTTTATCACCCAGAAAAAGTGGAAATGCTTCTGGATAATGACTACTAATCTCACATACCTCCTATTAACACAGTATTTCCTAATATTTGTTCTATATTAATTCTCCAAATTGCCTGACTTGCCAAGATACAGAATCAGTTTAATTAAAAGAATTACCACATTCCCACCTGTTGGTTTTGTCATTTTAGCGCAATAACTGGAAACATCCAAAAAGCTTCCTTTAGCCTACATCTGTACTCCCATTTCATTGACTATGATCATTTCCATCCCATGTCCTGTGATTCTGGTTTACTGTTTCCTCCACTAGAATGTTTCATCCCTGAGGACAGTCTCACTTATTTATCTTTGTATCTCCTGTGCCTGACACAAAACAACTGCTCAATTAACGTTGAATAAGTAGTGTTAAAACAGTCAGAATATAGGAGAAGACAAAATTAACAGGTAAAATGAAAACGTAATTATCCTATCTCAAGACCACAGGAGGGTAAAAACACAACCTTACTGAACTGACTATACATAAGTCCAGTTTAGTGATGATTAACTACTTGCAAATTTCTACTTTTAAAAATAAGTATTAAAGATTTTCATTAAAATTAACTCAAACTCACCTTTGATTAAACTGTGACTATAAAATCTGATTAGATTATAAACATTTTGTTTTCCTTTGAACTAAAAATAATTATATAAAGATTTATTGTTCCCCCAATTTTTCTTCAAATAGTTATTTCCACAATTATGCATCCCACAGTAAAGATACACGTACTCAAAGTGAGCTTGACCTTAACAACAGTGCTTCTGGTCACATCACTAGTATTCATCTTTCTCTCTAACAGCTTGGTTAATTTTAGGCAACTAATTGCTTCAAAATTCAGGTCTGCAGGCCTGTGTAAGTGTATGACTGCTTCATTACGATTCTGTTGACTGCCCGGCAGAGGTCAAAAATGCAGCCTTTCCACTTCCTTGAGAGAAAATGTTGGTTGCGTTCCCACCACTTAACATCAGTTATGTGACCAATTCCAAGTTCATGATGTTATGACAGGGGTTATCACATTTCATGGTGAATGAACAGACTCAATCATCTCAAGTATCCAGTTACACATAAATGTCTCCAATATTTATACATCTAGATGGGACCTTCCCAGTTCCATTTATTTGCAACTGCATACTGGGCATCTACACCCAAATGAACCTCCTCCTGCAGGCAAACTCAGCTGCAAAACATCCAACAATGAATTCATCAGCTTCACCTCCTCTGGGTTCCCCTTATCAGTGAACTGGTACCTCACTGCCCACATCCACCAAAAATCAGGTTTGAAAAGAATACACAATTTATCGGTATTACCTATATTGCAGTTTCAACAGTTTTTAAACATTATCTCTGAGAGTAAAACTCAGGAATAACAATGCTTTCCTAAAAGCAGATAAGCAAGTGGAAGAAACTCTGAACCACCCTTCATAATTCTTCGGGATACAAGCAAAGGTAAGCTCCAAAAGAGAACTATAACCTAGCAATGCAAAAACATTCCAAGTGGGAAGAATTGTGGCCTGGCCATTGGTTTGGGATGCTTATATGGGACATCCACTTAAGCCAAGTGATCTTCTTCAACTAGTCATGGCTGACTCTGCCCTCTTTCAAGACTGACAGCTTGCCCTCCCTATGTAACAGGGAGCAACACGCCTCCCTATCACTACCAGTTCATCTCCACTGGCAGAGCAGAGACACAAACAAATCTCTCCCAACTACCCATAGTCAAAATATACACAACCTCCACTGTACGCTTGATACTCCTTTTTTTTTTTTTTTTTTTTTTTACTGTTGGTGTACTGGCTTAGAGTACCAGTAATCATTTCAACAACTCACAGAGGTTTAATATATTACCAAGAAATCAGAAAACTTTTAGTTGCCTAATTCTGCTCACTAAAAATTCAATTGTTGAACATATATAATAACCTGAAAACAAAAAAAGGCCCAATGTCCAGCAAAATAAGCACGTGTATATTAGAAAAAACGACCTTTAGAAGGATTTGCTTCCTAAAGCAAATCACTTTAAAGCACCTGGAAATGACTTTTTATCAGAATACCATCCTATTCTAAGAAGTATGGATTATATCACTTGCTTAGAGTATTAAGTTTAATAACCCCCATTGAATAAAACAAAACACCTAGTAAAATCAGTAAATTGCTAACAGGCAGCTGGATAACTTCAAAGTCAGATATGGGTTTAAACACACATCAGACCATTTTAATGGTGCAATTTTACAGTCCATCATTCTTGCGTCTTGCCAAGAAGGTGGGAAGGAATTTTTCATATACGTAATTCCAGTATAATATTCATAGCTGAATAATGTCAATTTTTTGATGGGACCAAATGTTTTTTGCAGCTATCTCAGGATAATTTAAAGTTATACTAATAACTTTACTGCACTTCAAATTTTAAAGTTGAAAAATCACAAGGCAAGTTAATTAGTAAGAAATCAAAATATATACCTAATATTTACTTCTATTTCAGAAGTCAGCTCTCTCCAGCCCTTACCTGTTACTTGAAATTCTACTGCCTGAAGGAAATGGGAGACTAATGAGAAGAAAATGGTAGCTAAAAAATAAAAATTATCATTTTTGCCCTTGGGTACATCAGACCTGATTTGCAGCCACGATTACTCTTGATCAATTCTTGTATGTTAATGAAGTACCAACTTATTTAAATATTTAAGTTCAGGACAGCATATTGTATGTTAAATCTACTTTTTGAAGTCCTGTGAAGTCAAGTATAATTGATGCCTCAACTGCCAGTTTCAGATCATCTGCATCTTGACTTCAGACCACTAGCTCACTATAGGACTAACATGTGCACTCCATTACTTCTTGACCACCAAGAAATAATGGAAAAAGTGGCAACAACTTATCTATTACTGTACAACTTACCAAGTACTTTCACATATCTTGCTTACAACACTGAACTCAGCAAAAATGGACAACTGATGTTTTGGAGCAAATTTGGAGACTGAATCAGATTTAATTATGTCAAAACTTCCAAAAACACTAAATAAAAAAGGCGACATAAAGAAAAAAGAAATGTAAAGTCCACTTCCTCAAAACGCTTGGCAATTCTCCTAATACCCTGACTTTGGCACAACAGGAAAACTTAGAAAAAGGAGTGATTTCTTGTTTGAACGCAATACTGAAAAGGAACACAAAATTGATTCAACTCCCACTGGTTATTTCTGAGATTATCGAAGCATAAGCGCACAGCAGTACTTCACGGTTAAGGAATAATCTGCTGAGATGTATCTGATACACAGAAAAACCACCATGACACCAGTCAATGATTAAATCAAGAATGAGGAAAGACTAGTGATTAGAGCTTTTCTGCCTGGTGAAACTATTTCTCTAATTTCTTCCTCCTACCTCTGTGCACTTTCCCATCTGCCATTCTCTCCTCAACCCACTGCAATCAGAGAATACCTCATCTCTCCACAACCACTACCCTGGCCAGTACCAACGAGGACCACATCATTGCCAATTCCAACACCATGTTTAGTCGTTATGTTGCCCCCTCTATGTTGACACTAGTGCCGATCACTAAAGTCTCTGAATCGCCACTCTTTGGACACATAATAAGAGTACATGTCCTCACTCCCTTTGAGGTGAGGCAGGCCCTATGATATCACTTATGCCAATTAAATGTGAAAGGAAAGAACATGGGCTGAAATTTTGAAAGCTAATGCCTGGGTCTCCCTAACTTTTCCCCTCTGCCATGGCAACAAGCAATGTGTCAGATAGTGAAAATTACCCAAGTTCTGTCAGCTTAGTTCCCTAATTACCTCAATAGACATGGCCCAGGGGTGATTAAGTAACACAGAGCCTAAAGCAACCTATGATGGGTATTTGCATGAACCAGAAACAAATCTGTTATTTTTAAGTCCCTCAGATGAGTTGAGTTTTGTTATATCATAACCTAGCCTATGCTTGAATTCTTTCCTCCTTTCCATTAGCTTGTGGGACCACACTCTTCTCCTTCTTCTTTTGCCTTTACCACTGTTCCTGGTCCTGCTCCAAAACCCACTAGTCAGCCCATCTCTTGGATGCTGTGCTAGGCAGCCTCAAAGATGGCCCCCAATGACCCCTACCTCCTGGTATTCAGGCTCTTGTGTAATCCCCTCCCCTTGAGAGGGGGCAGACCCAGTGAATCACTTCTAGTCAATACAGCCAAAGTGATAGGATGTCACTTCTGATACTAATTTGGCTTCTATCTTGCTCACTCTGAAGGAAACCAGCTAGTTACCAAGTTGTGAGATGCCGTACAGAGAGGCCCAGTCATGAAATAGGAAGGAGGCCTTAAGCCAACAGCCAGCAAGGAACCAAGACCTATCTAAAACCACCTGAGTGACCTTGGAAGTGGATCCTGTCAATCCTTCAAACAAGACCATGGCTTCAACCAACAGTTTGACTACAGCCTTACACGATTTTGAAACAGAGGTACCCAGTTAAGCTGCACCTGGAAATCTGACCTACAAAAATGGAGATAACATGTTTATTGTTTTAAATCACTAAATAATGACGGCATCATTTGGGAGAATTTTGTTACCTAACAATAGATAACTAATGCAGATTGAGGCATTTCTTTTTCCCCTACTCTCTATATAGGTAGGGCAATTTTATTCTTTTCTGTGGTATTAACTTCACAATGATCACTCCTGAATCTCTATTTTGAGCACTGACCCCTTTCAAATGCCCCTCTAGTTACTCAAATGCCTACTAGATATTTTTGCCTGAAGGTCCACACATCTCTTCAACCTCCGCAACTCATACCTCCTCTACTCAACTGCTTTCTGTCCCTCGTAATCCATACGTCAAATGATGTCCAAGCCTTCCCCTTAGCACCCCAGCCAGAAACCTAAGCATCAGCCTGGACTGTCCCTCTCCCTTACTTCCTATATCCAATTACCAAGCTTTACCAATTTAGTTCAGACCACAATACCTCTTTCCCAGGCACCTCCCTCTGCACCCATACCCCGATCTCTCACATATATAGTCTTAGTCACTGTGACCTCTCTCAACAGCAGAGACTATATCCCTCTCCTGCTAACAATATTTCAAAGGTCTGGGATATGAAACTCCTGTCCCCGAGCCTGGAACCCAAAGCCTTTGATGATGAGCCTGGTCTTCTAACATTCCCACCAACTTCACGATCAAGTAACATTCGTAGTCCTCCCAACTCAGCCTGCTCTGTCACGCTTCTGGTCCTGTGCACCCCTGCACCCTGTTTCCTCTTAGCTCACACACTCACCTGCCCCCAGGCTGCTGAGTGAACTCCTACCCAGCCTTCAAAACTACTCAGGCTTTACTTCTTCTCTAAAGCCTTTCCTGATAACCTCCCAAGAGTAAATTATTCCTCTACTCACCTATCACTGTGCTTAGCAGATTGTACTCTAGTTATTTTTTTATATGCCTCGCTCCCTCTTTTGAGTCTCTCACCTGAGAACCTCTAGCATCTAGCACAGATCCCAGTCCACAATAGGATATAACAGTGTATTAGACAGGATTTTATTAGATAGCCTAGGAACACTCCTCAGTGTTCAACTCAATAGTGGTTTGAGAATCAAAAGGATCAAAAATATAAGAAACCACCTTCAACCTTCGTAAAAACCAGAAATCCCAACCCCATGCTCAGGCACCCATCTGCCGCCTCTTCTGCTATTATCCCTAAGCTTTTGTCCCATCCTGTCCTCTGTCCCCAGAGTCTTTCCGAAAATTTCACTCGATGTGATGTTCCGCCTGCCAGAGCACAGAACAATTCAGATGTTTCTACTAAGGCAAAAAAAAAAAAAAAAAAATTTATTTCTCCCTTTTCAGTATTTTTAATAGCTACTTTATTTATTTATTTATTTTTGGCTGTGTTGGGTCTTCGGTTCGTGCGAGGGCTTTCTCTAGTTGCGGCAAGTGGGGGCCACTCTTCATCGCGGTGCGGGGACCGCTCTTCATCGCGGTGCGCGGGCCTTTCACTATCGCGGCCCCTCCCGTTGCGGGGCACAGGCTCCAGACGCGCAGGCTCAGCAGCTGTGGCTCACGGGCCCAGCTGCTCCGTGGCATGTGGGATCTTCCCAGACCAGGGCTCGAACCCGTGTCCCCTGCATTAGCAGGCAGATTCTCAACCACTGCGCCACCAGGGAAGCCCCCTTTTCAGTATTTTTAAAACCTGCACACAAAGTCCTACTTAAGATATGTTAAGGATACCTAAAATAAGGTGCATTAACCACTCAGTCTTTGCTCCTGTTATCTAGCTAGTCCTTAAAGTAATTCCTAACAGGCAGGTGGGACTACAGGCAGAGGTCCTCAACTCTGGCCGTAAGGAATTCTGGCAAAATATTCACTCCTCGGGCTCTACCCAGACCTGTTGAACCCACCGTGGAAGTACAGTCCAATCAGATGTATTTAAATAAGAGTCCACAGGTGTTTCTGATGCATAGCAAGGATGTGAACCATTGCTTTATAGCATCTCTCATTCAACCTAGTAATTAGATAATGAGGGGAAACCCAGAGAAACGAACTGTCTGTGTCAAGATCTTACAGCTACTGGCCGACCCAGAGTTCTGATCTGGTTCCCCGACCACTACACAGGTGGAATTCCCCCAAACCATACTGCCTTTGCTACTGGGGCCTGCTGTGAGCTAACACCACAAGGGAGACACAGGAGGAAGGCACAGCCCTGCCTTCAAGGATCTGCTTGCAAGAAATCTATAAATTAGGAGTGAAGGAGCCAGTTAGAACATGTTTCTTCCATGAGCTGTAAGAATAAACCGAAGACTGGAACAGAGGCTCTGCTTCTTGTAAATTAGGTGTGGTCCTCAGATTCTGGGGAAGTTCCCAATGCAGGCTAGCAAGTCTAGGCATTCTCTTGGCACAAAACCACTCAACGGTGAAGAGGTATCCACTTCGGTGGGGAACTGGGCAGGCATCGATTACAGGACCTCTTTAAGCAAATCCCAGCCCCACGTGAAGCGAGCATCTGCGGCCACCAGCCACAGCTAGCCACCCACCGCCTAAAACAAGCTAAGAGGTTCCATCTTCCCAGACAGGCACGCCGCCCCAGTTTATTTTAGCCTTCACTTAGGGCCACAGTCACCTTGCCATGGCCCTAAGCAAACGATCCTTGTCAGGGCAATAACCAAAGCCAGACAGAGAAATGACAAACTATTCCAACCAACTTTTCAAAGAGAGGGGAAAAAAAAAAAGATATTTCTGAGTTTGTTTTTTGTGGGCAGCTGGAAAAAAAAATAAATCTACCAAATACCAACACTTCTCCAAAAGTTTTCTTGCCAGGACCATGATGACTGGTGTTAAGAATGCAAGTTTCCGGCAGAGAGAATGTGACACATCACTGAGTCAAAGGCAGGTCCAGCCCCGGCTGAAAATCTTTGTCAGAACTGGGTTATGCTTTCACCATAAGAAGTTTAAAATGAGAGCAATGGTGAAGTCCCATCAATGACTCATTTTCCCACACGCTATGCTCACCTTTCAACATGATCAATAGACCAAGTTTTCCATGACCTTCCTTTGGGTTGCAGGCTGTTTCCGGCATTTTGGAGGGTAGTGGCTCAGATTCTGAGGATGTCTCAAGCACCGTGCCGACCTATTCCCCACCAGTAACCCAGAGCAATTCAGACGGCACAACCAGTAACCCAGAGCAATTCAGACGGCACAACCAGTAACCCAGAGCAATTCAGACTGCACAACCAGTAACCCAGAGCAATTCAGACTGCACAAAACAGCAACGACGGTAAAAATTCGCGGACAAGAAAGAGGGAACTGAGGCAAACACTGCAAGTACACTGTATTCATTCTTCTCTAACTTTGAAGAGAAGACTGGTCTATAAGCTGACGTCTGTGCTGTGGGAACCTAAAGCTATGATGCTTGAGAATAATCAGTCCCGATCCAGGACTTCCAGACTATTGCACGTGTGCATGTGTGTGCTTGAGCACGCGCGCGCTCTCACACACACGCTCCCTCCCTCTCCGTGGGTTTCAAGGGCAGCAGAATCACAGAATCACCGTTACCTGCTTCCTCTTCCCTCTTCTTCCCAGGGGAGCCTAAGGAAACAGCAGGAACTCTGGGGCAAGCAGTGGCGACTTTCTAGGAGGTGACACCATCCTCCAGCCCAAAAGGGACCGTCCCGAGGGAATGGCAGGCATGGGTGCTGACCCATGGAGGGTGGGAGCTGCAGGATGAGAGAGGTGTTGCTGTGAATGCGAGGAGGAAGAAGAGCACGCGGTGGAGTGGCAGGAGGGAATCAGTGCACAGAGCCCGCGGCATCCTTCCCCTCCTCAGTCCAAACTTTCAGAAACCAGGCCTCGAGTGGGGCCATCCTCCCAGGGCTGCAGGGATACCTCACAAGTAAACAGGGAGAAGGATCCATCTTGAACCATCTTGTTCTGTGCTCTGCCCTGAACACAGTTCAAAGACAAGAGTAAAATTTAGGCTAGCATAACTTCTAGAGCAAAACCACCTCAGCCTCAAACAAAATTTCCTTCACATTGGTTCCTGAAATAGATCTTTATCAGAACACAAAAGCATTCATTCCCTGTATACGGATAGCTAGAAAAAGTGAACACTGATATAAATCACAGGTTAGCAAACATTTTCGAATAAAGGCCATAGAGTAAATATTTGAGGGCTTATGGGTCAAGAAGTAATAAAGGAGGGCTTCCCTGGTGGCACAGTGGTTGAGAGTCTGCCTGCCAATGCAGGGGACACGGTTCGAGCCCTGGTCTGGGAAGATCCCACATGCCGCAGAGCAACTGGGCCCGTGAGCCACAATTACTGAGCTTGTGCGTCTGGAGCCTGTGCTCCGCAACAAGAGAGGCTGCAATAGTGAGAGGCCTGCGCACCGCGATGAAGTGGCCCCCACTTGCCGCAACTAGAGAAAGCCCTCGCACAGGAACGAAGACCCAACACGGCCATAAATAAATTAATTAATTAATTAATTAAATAAATAAATAAATAAAAAGAAGTAATAAAGGATATTATACTTAAACAACAAAAGAAAACCTCCCACCAATTTGACAAAACTTGAAAAATACAGGACAATTATTTGTAATATAAACCTCCGAATGTGAAGAATGATATCCTATATGGGGCATGACAATTTGCTTAACTGGGGTTCAAAGTCAGTGCCCCTTATCAAAATCAACTGTAAACGTTAATCTGTCAATGCTGATCTGTAATGCAATTCTACATATTTCATCTCTGAAATGTCTTTTCACACTTATAGGCAATACCAAATACTTATATCCATGAGCAGAGGGTTTTAGTTAAGTATATTCATCATTTGGGTGGCATTTAAGAAATTCTGTTAAATGCTTCTCTTGCTATTTTCCTTTTAGTATGTCATTAGATTGCAGATTCTTCACTTCCAATTGAAATTAGGTGGAAGTTCCTGATTTTCACAGTTAAATGGATTTTGAAATGTGGAAACTTCCTTTGTCCTTGCATTGAGGTCTGAAAAGCAGTACTGGTACTTAGTTTAAGAAAATGTATTTGCTACAACCTTGTTTGGGAACAGAGGCCTCTTCAGTTTTGACAGCATAGGAAATACATAAAGCAGCTTGACATTACTAGTGAGACGACAACCAATACTGTTTGACTAAATGACAACTTCAATATTAAGTTTCACCTCTAAGTGTTGTTTTGCCTTGTAGTTTTATGTTGAATTCACTATCAACTCTTCAGTGAAAGCTTACATCCAAAGCCATTCAACGTTCAATAATGGTGGCTAAAGGCAATTCTTCCTTTTAAGAATTTTCATCTCAGCCCTGGGCTTAAAGATTTTTGCGAAGAACACACACACACTTTTACCACTATCAGGCCATCAAACTGTTTGTGCAGTAAGGCAAATGAGCATATACAGCTTCTGTTTTTTGACAAAAATTCATAGAGTTGACCAACATGAACCTAAGAGAACAAATGAAGTTCACTAGCATCACTTGTTCAACAGCACAAGACAAATTCAAGATCTGCAAAGTCCTGGTGATAAAAACAGCAAAAGGCTTTAAATACCTTACATTTCCACGAGCTTTGTAGATTTATCCAACTAAGCCTTTTTCTGCTTTACACGTACTGGGTTGGCCAAAAAGTTTGTTCCAGTTTTCCATAACATCAAGACCCGAACGAATTTTTTAGCCAACCCAATACTTTTATCATCATCAATCCTAAACCACCTTAGCAGATTCCACTTCAAACTGTACTGAATTCATATTCTCTTGATTTTTTGAAAATCTTATGTTCTATACAGACTATTCAAAGAGGCTAACTTTTCTGTCACTTCAAACTCTGTGCTGACCCCTCAAGAAAACAGCAACTGAGTGGTACTGGTACTATTTGTCAACTCATCAAGAGCCAAGGAAAACCAGCCAAAACCATTTGCCTTGTTAATTAGCTACTGACATTGAGCCCAAAGTCCTCAACTCCTTTAGCAACAGGTCTCTCCTCAAGACTAATAGTTTGAACGATTTTGTTCTCTCTGAACACATTTCTTCAGCTGCTGCAATAAAACATGTTTTCATTAACTCACCGTCAAACAGCTTTTCTGGCTTGGGTAACAAACAAGCCACTTGGAAACTTACACTGGCTACACCTCATTTTCAGTTTTTATTTTGGGGAAGAAACTGCTGTTATGAGATACTTGGTTTTAAGTTTTCCCATTTTTTACTGTCACATTCTGTGAGTTGGGCATATTGTAATGAGTGCTTAATCTGCTGATGGAGATGTATATTCTTTTAGGGCAGTTATCTTGTCAGCATGTAATAAATAAGATGCTTTGCCATCTCATCAGTAATAAAGTAACCTACACTCCACTGTGCCTTTAAAGCACACCACTCACAGCCCGCTTTTCTCCTCTCTCCTTGTTTTGACATCAAGGATATGCACTGATAAATAAAGTGTCACTGTAAAGCAATACACATGGCAGTGAACACTGTTGAGTGAGAACTTTATCACTGATTTGCAGTGCACAGAGCGGCAGTGCTAGGTGACAAGGGTGCTCTACACAGCCTCTGTCACAACTCCTCAACTTTGCTGTTGCAGCGAGAAAGCAGCTATAGACAATATATAAACAAATGAGCATGCTGTGCTCCAGGAACACTTTACTTCTGGCAAAGCTCGTGAAACTTGAGTTTCATAAATTTTTACATTATATGTCATAAAACGTTACTCTTTTGATTTGTTTCAGTCACTTTAAAATGAAAAAAACATTCTTACAGGCAGTACAAAAACAGGAACTAGCCATTGATTTACACCGATGGATCTGGATCCATCAGCAAGGTTACGTCATCATCATACTCTTACCCTTTCCATTTGAGGAAGGTTGACAGAAAGCAGAATGCCACTGGGTCCATGGGAGGGAGTAGACATGATGACAATATAGAATGAAGAAAAGAGGGGGATTAGAGATGCCACAGGTACCTTGTGGTATCTTGTCCATTTCATAGTTTTGCTCAGGTCTAGTCCATTTGCCTTCAGAGAAATTTCGAATGACAAGATCCCTGATGCCTGATTACAGGTCTGGTTGCTATTGCAGTAACCACCACCATCTATGGACTAACGTCCCAGGCAATGACCTTGGAGTTTTACATTTAAATTCTCTCTATACAGTTATGACATTGGTGATATTATTCCCCAATGAGAAAACTAAAGTTCAGACAGGTTACATGATTTCCCACCAGTCCTACTACTGGTAAATAGCAGAGCAAAAATATGAACTCTGGCCTGTCTGATCCTTAACACTGCTGTGGACAGCCTGAGTAGGGCACCTGGGCTGTCAGGGAAGTGAGCTCAAGGAAATAGCAAATGAGGCCAGGTAAAAAAAATCAGTCCTTTAGCAAAGAATGGCCCCTCTAACTGGGAAAGTCATTCTCTTTGACCAAAACTGAGGCTTCCTAGGGGCAGACATGGTTCAAAGAAGAGAGGAATTGGGTTCTCATCAAGCCAGCCACACCCTGTAAAAGCAGGTGTAGAACAGCACAGCCTCGTCACCTCCTCCTGGTAAGAAAGGCAAGTGTGTAGGCCCCATGCAGAGGCACCTGGCTTTGGATGAGCATGATTTCCATTCCTCCTGGGTGACTGCTCCAGGGTCATGGGCAGTAGAAGAGGGAGGGGAAAGTGTTTATCCAACTTGACTCCTCCCCCATCCCATTCCTGGCCCCTTCCATCTTCCTTAACAGACTGGCCTGGGAACCTGCCAATAAGATAAAGATCGAGTACCCAAATCTCCCCAGTAGCTCCACCTGGATGGATGAAGGAAGCCTTGGTTAGAATGCTAGAACTTATTAAGGAAAATTATCATAGGTCATTAATACCTTAATGTTAGTTTTCTAAACTTTTATCAAATTTCTAGTTGCCCTAGGTACTTAGAAAAGAGAAATATTAATGGTTGTGGGGAGAGCGAACAGGTTGGGGAAGTACATAAAAAGGTACAATTTGATCTAGTTTGATGTATGCTTCGAAAAAGAAGCAGGATTTGGAGAGACAGAAAGAACACATGACAACATGCCAAGGAAGAAAACTGCCCTAAGTCAGAATGAGGCTAAGCATTAGGGTCACAGATGGAAAGTATGAAAAATGATGCTGGAGAAACAAAGTGGGCTTAAGGCAGTCAGAGTAACATGAATTTAAGACTACAGGAACTAGGGCCCCAAAGAGTAGGGAAATATTTCAAAACAAGGTCTGGGGAGCTATCAGATGTAGCATCTGTAAAAGAGACAGATCCAGTTGAAGGGGTTAGAATCAGAGAAACCAGAAAAAACCTATAGTGGTAGTTAGGAGAAACATTGTCTCTCTTGCTTCTGCAAGTCTTCTATCAGCTTTTGTTCTGGATGATCTTTTCAAGGATTCTGGATAGCCCACAGACTTGGAAGACAATGTCTCCCTCTGGGGCAAAGGGCTGATTTGTTTTCTGTCCAGGAAAATGAAAAGAACATCTCCCTCTGGGGCAAAGATTAGGCAAGGTTTGCTAGAGCTTCTTGTAGAGAATGGGATTTTCTGAGCTCAGGGTTCCCTGCCTGTGACACAAACCCACCAAGTCAGTAGCATCCACCTGGGCATTTCCCAGTGGGACTTAGGGGCTATGGGGAATCAATGTGAACATGAAAGTACTGCCACCTGCTAGGCTGTGAGTAAGAAAGTCCTCTGTCTGACTTACGATTCTCGTGTCTTCCCCATCAGCATCCATGAAACTGTGGGAGGGTAACTTGTTAGCTTGTGATCGGGATAAAATCTCAAACTCCTCAGTTCTTGAAAAACCACCACCAGATTGGTGTCTCAGTGTAGCAGATTTGCAAGACACAGGCCAACAAGTATAAATCAAATGTTTTTCTATATATTAGCAGCAACTCGTTGGAAAATTCTATTTAAAACTTTATTCCATTTACAGAGTAAAAAAGCATACAACACTTAGGAAAGCATTTAACAGAAGATATTTTAAAACGCCAATCTGAAAATTATAAAACATAATGTAGAGACATACCATGTTCATGAATTAGAAGAATAAATATTACTAAGGTGTCAATTATTCCAAATTGATCTATAGCAACAGTTTTCTATCTCTGTTCTCAGGGCTCCTTTGACACTTTAAAAATAACTGAAAAACCCAAAAAGCTTCAATTTATGTGCGTTATATAAATTTTACCACTTAAAATGAAAAAAATATTTTAAATGATCACTCATTAAATGCTAACATATTATAAAAATTCATTCTTCCTAAAATAAATTTTAAGTGAAAATATTTGCATTGTTTTACATTTCTGCAAATATTTTTAATATTTAACATAATATAAGATACCTGGATTTTCCTACCTGCTTCTGTACCTAATCTATTACAATATCCCATATTACATAGCCTCTGGAAAACTCATTGTAAACTCCTGAGAGAATAGGAGCAAGAAAGCAAATAATGCCTTAGTATTATGAAAACAGTTTTGACCTGGTAAGTGTCAGGGTT
Source organism: Balaenoptera acutorostrata (assembly GCF_949987535.1). Classification (NCBI taxonomy): domain Eukaryota; kingdom Metazoa; phylum Chordata; class Mammalia; order Artiodactyla; family Balaenopteridae; genus Balaenoptera; species Balaenoptera acutorostrata. The sequence continues at coordinate 67,566,275 of NC_080075.1, forward strand.
TCCAGATTCAAGACAATGCAAACTGTAACCCCACTGGGCTTTAAAAAATAAACATGGCAAGCTGATTCTATCATTTATATGGAAATACAAAGGGCCTACAAACATCAAAAAACAGTTCTGAAAATGAACAAATTTGGAAGATTTACAGAATTTGATTTTAAGACTTACTTTCAAAACTATAGTATTCAAGACAGCATGGTTCTAGCATAAGGAGCTCAACAAACAGACCAACAGAATAGGCTATTACCACAAAGCAGTGGAGATACAGTTGATTGATTTTTTATTAAAAGGTGCCAAAGCATTCCAAAAGGGGAAAAGAGCCTTCTCAAAAAATAATGCTGGAACTAGACATCAGTATGAGAAAAAAAAAAAAATGTACCTGGATCCTTACCTCACACTACACACAACTCAAAAGTTAATCACCGACCTAAATGTAAAAGTTAAAACTATAAAGCTTCCAGAAGAAATCACAGGAAAATATCTTTCTAACTTGGGGATAGCGAAAGATTTCTTAAATAGCACACAGAAATCAACCATATAAAAACAGATGAATCAGACTTCAAAATAAACAACTCCTGCTCAAAGACATTTTGAAAATTAACAGACTAGCCACAGATGGGAAGAAAAATTGCAGTGTATGTGTGACAAAAGACTGATATCCAAGATATGTAAAGAATTACAACTCAATAAGGGAAAAACCCAGTAAACAAATGGGCAAAATATTGAACAGACATTTCACTAAGGAAAATATACAGATGGCCAATGTGTGCACTAAAAACCATTCACCATCATTAGTCATCAAGGAAATGCAAATGAAAAACACAGTGAGATACCACGATACACTCCTAAGGAAGATAAATATTCAAAAGACTGACAATATCATACGTTGGCACAGATATGGAGCAACCAGAACTCTCTCATCCACTCTTAGCGGGACAGTCAAATAGTAAAACCACTTTGGAAAAAGGTCTGACAGTTTCTTACCAACCTAACCAAACACCTACCTTACTACACAGCAATTCCACTCCTAGGTGTTTACCCAACAGAAGTGAAAGCATATGTCCATGCAAAGACTAGAAACAATCCCTTGGTATTCAACAGATGAATGGATAAACAAATTGGTGGATTACACAAAGGAATACTACTCAACAATGAAAAGGAATGAACTACTTATTCAGATGATAGTATGAATGAATCTCAAAAACAGTACAGAGAGTAAAAGAAGCCTTATAAAAAGGGTATACACTGTATGATTCCATTTATACAAAGTGTTAGAATAGGGAAAACTAATAATGAAAAGAGCAGAAGAGCAGTTTTCTCTGGGGTAGAAAGTAGGATTAAGTGGGAAAAGGCATGAAGAGACCTCCTAGGTAACATGTATACATTTCTCAAAATTCAAAGGGCACATGTAAGAATTGTGCTTTTCAGTGCATGTCAAATTTACATTTAAGTGATAAGCAAATATTGACCTCTACTTAGTGATATGTATGCTAAAGCATTTACAAGTAAAAACATACTGATGATGTAGCATCTTAGTCTGAAAAGCATCAAGAAACCAGGATGGATTGATGGATGAACACTGTAGTTCCAACGTAGAAAAACCACTATGAGATTTGTTAGGAAAATGAAATTGTTCATAAATATAGACTAAATTATACTCCATAACCACTTTGGGGAATAATTAGGGACAAAGTAATCAAAGTGAAAGGAATATGCCAACCAAAACTAGTAGTTCCTCCATCTCAGTACCAGGCAAAAAGCCCCTTGTTATTGTTATACGATCTAATATAATCAAGTACTTGGCTACAATTCATTTTCAGTTTTCATTTGTTCAACTGTCTCCAAGAGCCATTTCAGAAAAAGATTATAAAAATATCATTTTTATTTTTAAAAAAGCTGCCACACACAATAAAATTCCAGCTGCTGTAAAACATGAATTTTTTAAAAATATAAACACTATATTTTAACTTGAAAACCAGAAGCCTTTCTGACCTCCTAACTTTCTTTTGAAAATGAAAATAATCCTCCCTCTGATCACTCTGCTATTGAAGACCACAAATATTTCAGTCTTATCCATCAGAAACGCGTTTCCACAAAAAAAATTGAATTTTAAATTCAGTGCTACCAATGGCATGTAAAAGTTCCCTCCCCTCCCTGCCCCGCCCCCACATATATCACAGTCATGCACACACACAGACCCTCAAGATCATTTACACACAAGCCCAAGTTAAAATGTAAACCTTAATGGCAAAATAATTGTGCCGTTATACTTAGGGCTTAAATTATTCCCAATAAGAAGCAAAAGCAACACGTTACTAAAATCCACTTACCCTGAATGCATTCATTCCTACAGATATTAGAATTAAATATCTGTGTGTGTTCTAGGACTAGTGAACTTTAAAAGGGGTAAGTCAAAAGAAAAGAGATCCGTATTACCATTGTCAGTTAGCCTCCCCACATTTATTTCCTCTCAACCAGCTTTTCACAGTTTCAGAAACCCAAATTCTCAACCCATCATGCACCAGCCTGTAAACTAACTTAAATAATCCCTGGTTTTAGAACTTGAACAGTAGAAGGGTAAAGCATGTGGGAGTGAAAGTCTGCAGTTTAAAAATAGGCCTATGTGCACAGTCCAAAGTCAGCTTGCAAGAGAGGAACTATGAAGAATTTCTAATACTGCCTGAACCAACATCTAGAAGAAGTTGGATCTCTTTTTCCAAACTTCTCTTGCCTATTTTCTTTTTTAAAGAACTGAATGAAAGGCCAGTCTGCCTGCCAGAAGTCTAGGAATAGACTGCCTTCATATTTGCCATAGACGTATCTGAAGTCTTGAAGGCATTTCTCCATTTTTCAGGGATGTGTCTGATTTATTTTCAGAAATTCATACCATTTTCCTCTGTCTGGGTGAAAAAGCTTTTATGCTCTTATTTTATTGCCCCCAAGTTAGTTTCAAAAATCCACTATAATTATATGCTGAATGAAAAACATTCTCCCCTCCTGCAAAATCATCTTACGATTTCCTTACCTATCTGGTATATGAACGTGTGAATACCCCTAACTGAATGTATCCCTGTACATTTCCCACCTCTTTAGACCCAGACTTCCTAACCACAAGCCTCTCAAATCTGAAGGCTAAGAGTGAGAGTGTTTGGCTCAGCTGTTTTAGTCCTATAGAGGTTCTCTGTCTTACATCTAGATTTTTCAGTTCAGCCGTTACACTGGGCACTGTGGTCCTAGCAAGTCTAAACAAAAAAAGGAGTCCCTTTAAGGTGTTTGAAATTAGATCCCAAGGCTCACTTGAAGTTTCCACATTCATTCTTTTGATTTATGGGTCTCATTACTGGGGATGGCTGAAATAGCTCTCTTCTTTCTCTCCACCAGTGGCTTCAAAGCACTGTACGCTTGGTTACCCAAGTACATTAAAACTAATTTAAATCATCTTAAGCACCAGTGTGCTCAACAAACCAGAAAAGACCCTGGAATCCAAAATATATGGTCACATTTTATACTTAACGGGACACAAAGTAGCAAATCCATCAGCATAATGGTACGGCTTGTTATGGGCACAGGCAAGACATTTCTTAAACACTGTACTACCTAATTCTGCCTTTTAAAGATGAAATTCACATCATCCTTCAGCTCCTGAAAGGCAAACTTAAATTAATGATGATCACTTATAAGGATAACTCCAAGTGACCGTGAATGTGTATGGCTGTGAGAAGATAAATGCCTGTATTTGTGTAAACCACAGGTAAAATTAACAGGCTGGCAGCATTTTCCATCTTCTCCTTGAAGCACTGTCATTTCAATGCACATGTCACGTCACTTCCTGAGCTTAAAAGGAAATGCTTTTTCTCCTGCTACACTTACACTAAACTGACATTCTCAAAATAAAATAAAAATAGGAACAATTGAATTACTACCAGTTAAACAGAGTGTCTGGAATCAAAAGTATAACCAAAAAACTTGACACTGCTTTTCTGTGCTAAAAATCATATCAAAATACGAAATTCAATAAAAATTGCTTCTTAATGTGCTATTAATAAATTATCAACTTGAAATGCAGATATGCAAAATTGATCTTGTGTATTTTATAGCAACTATGTATGATTCCATATCTAGAAAAATATTCCACAACATTCACATTCTTGAAAAAAATGCTTGATTTAATGGGAAGAACTAGGTTTAGAAGTTATTCGAGTTGTTTTATTTCTGGCTTTGCTTAGGCAAATCACACTTTGGAAGATTTAGTTTCTCATCTGTAATGGAGGTAGGTTAAGTTCATTTCCAATTTCCTCTAGGCCTCTAAGAATCTATAATCAATGGTCTTTTGCAGGCATTAATCTCTTTCAAATAATAGCTTTTAATGCTAAATATAATTCCATTACTAAATTCTTACTACTTTCATAAATATTGGCAAATTTCTATATACTTCCTTGTAGATAGTTATTACTGGTCTCCAAGAACTTTAGAAACACCGTAAAACACTTCTCATTTAACAGTTACCACTTTGAGGAAGTGGAGAAGTCCAGGTATACGGAGGCCAAAGTAACTAGAATCCAAAGATAGAAACATTTCTAGGTTTCTAACTCTTTACCTAGGAATCAAGCTGAAAAGAGCTCCCAATGGCCAAAGGTGGGATAATTTGAACAAAATAATGATCATATAACCGGAAGAATAAAATGAGGCTAAATTAACATAAATAAATGAATAACTAAGTGGGGAAGAAGGGACAGACCCTTGATTTACAAATAACGTATGAAGATATGTCCCTGCTCCCTTCCCCCTCCAGAGAGACAGCTTAATTCTCCTTTCCTTGAGTGTGGATGGCATTCAGTGATTTGCCTCCAAAGCACAGAGTATGAAATGTGGAAACATTAATTTTTACAGTGGAAGAATCTGGCAGATAATACCTTAACCAAGTGGTCAAGATAAATATCACCAGTGATAATTCAAGTTCCTTTCTCAAACACTCTCATATGATGTGATGAAAAAGGCACTTTACCTTCGCAGTATTCTTCTCCCAAACCCATAATCCTAGTCTAGTCATAAGAAAGCACTGATAAACCCAAATTTACAGACATTGTACAAAATACTTTCAAAAGTGTCCAGGGAAGACTGAAAAACTGTCGATTACAGGAGATTAAGGAGACATGACAACTGAGTGTGAAGTGTTCTCCTGTCCTGGAACAGAAAAAGGACATTAATGGAAAAACTAGTGCAGCCAGAACGAAATCTATACGGTCTGTAACACTATACCAATGTGAGTTTTAGTTTTCACAAATGTACCATCATTATACAAAATGTAACATTAGAAGAAACTAGGTGAAAGATAGGGGAACTCCCAGTATTATCCTTGCAACTTTTCTGAAAAACTAAAGTTATTCCAACTACAGTTTATTAATATTAATAAATCAAGATGTTCTTTAAACATTTAGAGTCAAATGTTTTACATGGTGACTCAGACTCCATAAAAACTCACTGAATTAAAATATGCCAATATGGGACTTCCCTGGTGGTCCAGTGGGTAAGACCCCATGCTCCCAATGCAGGGGGTCCAGGTTTGATTCCTGGTCAGGGAACTAGATCCCACATGCATGCCGCACCTAAGAAGTCCGCGTGCCGCAACTAAGACCCGGCACGGCCAAAATAAATAAATATATTTTTTTTAAATATGCCAATAATCCGAAGAATTTTGAAATATGTTGAATAAAATAAACATCTTAACACCTCAAAGATATTCCCTAAAGAAAATTTTGAGATACATTCGTTGTTTTAAAGCACTGTTTCATGATAACTCACGATTTTATGGAATTATAAAGTAAGAAAAGCCTCCCATTTTCCATAAAGGAAAACTCTCCCCAATGCCAGAGATATCTACTAGGTACTTGGACTTCCTCACCTTTAACTCCAGTTCTGAACTATAAAGGAGAGGACTGAGAAAGGAATGCAGAAAATTGTCAAGTCAATGACCTCATGGAGAAAGTATCTTCCTGAAAGTCAAATAAGGGAGAACACTGAGACTGAACCTCGTGTGTAATCTGAGATTTTCCACAACACAAGGAGTCTGCTTAGGCGATGCACTGAGTGATCTGTGCCCCCTTCCCTGCCTGTCTGCACAGGGGAGAAAAGTGGAGAACCCAGCGAATGGAGAGGTGAGCTGTGAGATGAACAGCCTGCCCTTCTGTCAACTGTAGGGCAAAGAAGAGTGACCATCCCATGAGTCAAGTGGACAATCACAGAAAATGAGCAGGGCGGTGACAATGTTCTGTGTTTGCCCTAGTGTTTTCTTCTTCCTGGGCACCTAGAGGGACTATATTTCCCAGCCTTCCTTGAAGTTAGGTCAGGACCTTGTAAGTTTTCCCCAATGGACATGTGAGCGGAAATAACTCTCTAATTCTAGTTATAGGCAAGTAAGGGTGGGTGTGAGATAACAATATACTAAACCGAATGAGTTGTACACTTTAAAACTGGTGAATTGTGTGGCATGTTAATACTATCTTCAAAAAGATGTTACCGGGGAAAAAAAAAAAAAACGTGGGTATGAGTCTCTAAGCTCTCTCTCCTGACCTCAGAGTTGGAAGCAAAGAACTACAAGATGAGGGGCTGCAAAGTGGAAGCAACTGGGCCTTTGATTCACTACTGGAGAAGAGCCAGCATGGTGAGCCACAAGTGCCACATTGGACTATGACATGAATGTGTTAAGCTATTGAGACTGTATTTGTTATTACAGCGAAACTTGGTCTATCCTCATTAATGTAAAGATAGCTTAAGCTTTCTTGCTTAGTATCCTACTAAAGGTGGTTACTCATAGATACCACCAATGGACACTCATTCCTTACCCATCCCTCCACCCTGCCCCAAACCTCAGAGGACTGAAAGTAGACCATGCACCACTTCCTTCTTCCATCAACCTAGCCCCAACTCTCAACAGAGACTGAAAGAGAAGGAGAATTTTTTAGTCTAGTTTGGGACTGGAGTTTTAAAACTGAAAGAGACCCAAAAATCATGGACTCCGACCAAGATGGTGGATTTTAACAAAGCATAATTCTAAAACGGCAATTATGAAAAATAAAGCCATTTATTGTTAAAGACTCCTCGATAAACCTATTTCCCTTAGCATCTCAGTCTCTGCTTTGTCCTGTATCTTGGCTCTACGTGTTTTTCTTTTAGACAATATAAGTTTATTGTCAATAAAAAGCATGGTTGCCAAATAGTAAATCAGGTCCCTAGACTCACACATAATACCAGACACTGACTATTTGAGTTTTTTTAAATACATTTCTCCTAGATTTCAATAAAGGAGTTTCTTTGTTTTGTCCAACATTTTCCCATTCACTTTTGGATAGAAAATGTTTAAATATGTCTAAAGAACCTAATTTAATCTTAGCTAGATATGAACATTAAAAATGGTTCACAATTTAATGAACATTTAGCAGACACCTCTTTCAAAGAATCAGTGCACCATTAAAAATGTTTTCACCTAAAGCTTTCCAAATACCACACATGCATATATTTGGCCATCAGTAAAATTTGGATTATGAGCGCTCATGGTTATTTCCCATAACAACGGTCATATGACATGGCCTTCCACTGGAGAGCCAGAAAGCTGCCTTGGTCCTGGCTGAAGTGTCATGGCTCTGGACAAAAGAACACATGGAATGCCACATGAGCTTGTCCGCCTGAGGCACAGGCATGAGACCAGGCTGAAACCCTAAAAGTCAACGACTATAAAACTGGACTGAGATATGCAAAGCTGACTCCCAGCTTCACACACATCTGTTTAAAATTCAAACAGCTTGTGCAAACCATGGATCGGTATTCCAATAAAACTGCAAAGGGCTGTATTCATTTAAAAAGAAAATGAACGTATGTGCCCATGTCTTTGGGTTCAACATTTCCTGGGGAGAGTTGACAGGCCTACTAGGACTGAGTTGCTTGTAAGCCTAGCGGAATGAACAAGGTGTGGGAACAGAAATCAGCCAGCTTTTGATTAGAAATCACCAGCATCCCCGGGCCCATGACACACCATGCAGGAGACCAAGGCTGCAGACCCCCAGCAGCTTCACACAGATCATAAAACTTGGCGACACCAGCTTTGGGAACCCAAGAGTAGCCCTAAGTGCAAGTGAGCCATCACAAACAAAACCCTGCTCTGAGGCAATGCTGATATATTGACAGGTACATCCAGAGAATTCTCAATTTCAGCAAAAGCAGGACCACCATAGTTGGGATGAAGGCGGTTACCTACCTGCTTTCACAGCACTTTCCCTGCCTTAACTCATTGAACGTCACAGTAAGACTGAAGAGTGACCGTGCTCATCTTCTGGCTGAAGAAACTTCATCAAAAGGTTCAATGACTTGCCCAGATTATAAAGCTAGGATGAGGCAAAGGAGAAACCTGACCCCAAGAGTTCTAAATCCAGGGCTTTTTCCCTAGACCAAAGCTCTCATACCCCACTTTTAGGACATTCAGGTGACAACATAGGTTCAGAGATATCTGCATGATCTTATACATAGAATAACTTCTATTCTTTGAGTGGCTGTCAAAAGGTAAGTAGTAGCATCTCGGTCTCTGTCTGGAAAAAATTGCTTCCAGAAACAGTACACAACTCACCTATATGTTGGCTATCAAAATGTGTAAGTCAGTTAATGATTATATATTCTTTAAAAATATATAGGACTCCAATTTTTTTTTTTTTTTACTGGTGGTAGTTGAGGATCCTGAATCCAGCCAGGTATATAAGCCCATGAGGTTAGATGATCTCCACTTCTAGCTTCGCAGTAAGGTTTCTGATTGTGTTTGTTTTAAAGCTGCATTAACTCGGTCTATCGAGCCCTCAAAATGGGGCTAGTTCAAACTGAGATGAAAAGTGTAAAACTACACACTGGTTTTCAAGACTTAGCATAGAAAAGCTGCTGTAAGATCTCATTCTCTATTGATTACATGAAATAAAGTTTTAGATATATGGGGTTACACGAAGTGTATTACTGAAAAATTTCATCTTTTTGCTTTTTAATGTGGCTACTAGGAAACTTAAAATTACATACGTGGTTCGCATCATATTACTACCAGACAGTGCTATCCTGAAGGCAGAATTTGCCATCAAAACTGTCGCTACCAGAGATGGCGTTAACAGGCCTCGCAGAACCTCTGCAAGGCCTTCCCTCCTTCCCTCCCGGCTGCCAGAGCCTCGCCAGCAGGGCACAGCCCTGCCTCCTTCAGTAAAAGCCCTCCTCCTTCTCCACAGCCCAGCCCACAGCTCCCGGACTTTCAGATAAGCAGGGGCCCCACTCAATCTATGGGGCACGGCCTTCTCTCCTTCCTCTTCCCCCTCTCCTGTCACTGCTGCCACCTTTCCCAGTGCAGGAAAGACTGAGGGGTGTTTCAGGGATTTTTCAGTCTCTGAGACCAGGATGATTTTGTAAATAAGTTCCAGCACATTTCCTTTTGTATGCCAATGGCTTACCAACTTTTATGATCATGTACCACATCAGAAATAAAGTTTAGCCTAACCCCCAATATATGGTTATTTACAAATTATATACATGTTTACTGCATTAATATGTACATTATACATCAAATACAAATTTGGAAAGCTGAGATAAAGATGAAGTTAAGAATTTAAAAAATGATTTTGCTTTATCTTTTTTGTTCTCACCAAAAACATTTCAGTGACTGCAACGTGACCATCTGCTTCATTTTTGGTTTTTTTTAAATCTTGGTTTAACACTTTTCCGATAGAGCAACTCAAAGGTCTAAGTTCAGTGTATTTCAATATTCAGCTTCAAGGTCTGGTTTAGCTAAAATAGACACCTGACAAAGACAGACCCAGAAAGAAATGTGCTTCCAAAAACCTCATGTTTCAGTCTCAGACACTAATTACTCAAAGGCTTAAAAAAAAGAATTAAAATTAGTAGCTTTCTTTTTTCCCATCACTCGATTGGTCTTGCAAACTAATTGGAAGATGTTTTAATTCAGTTTGAAAACCTTTGGAAGATTTTGGTTTGTTTCCAAGGGTTAAGTGTGCAGATATGAGTTTTATACATAAACACAACTACCATTTTCACCAATGAAAATCACCTAACAATGGAAGTATTTCCATATACTTATTTCATCAATGTTCTCTCCACAATTAAGTATTTGCAGGGCAATAATACCATAGCCATGTACTATGTAAAAGGCCAGCAATTTTGAAATGCCCGTCTCTGCAAGAAAAATTCTTAATCCACATTCAACAACTCTCCTTTAAGTAATTTGCTCCAGTTCCCAATTGTGGTACAAAAGATTACAACGATCACCTCCCCATGTCGTTATGAAGTACAGTAAGATTTTTTTTTTTTTGGCCTTCTAAAATGGTATAATCTGTAAGATATACTTCTAGAGATAGAGATAAATAGGTAGGGATAGGTAGAGATAAACTTCTATCAACGAAGTCAGCCCACCTGTGGGCAGAATGTACACTCTTCCCTTGAAATGCTGAGGCTGCACGCCCTGCCACTGACCTTCCGGCATTTGGACCACATGAAGGCATCAGGGTCAGTCTGTATGCTGCTTATCAGTAAAGTTTAATTCCTATTTTTAGATACAAGTATGTATAAGTAGAATGTCTACTTTTCTTTTCTTGCATCCTAATGGAAAGTCTTACACAAGTGAGGTACTCGCGCCTCAGACCTTGGAAAGAGCTGTTGTAGATATCACTGTGCCAGGCAAACATTTAACTGTTGCAACCACTTCTAACCCAGCTTGTTTTGCTCTACTAGTAGAGGCCAACGACACTGTTCTCCGGAAGAAACCTGGAGCATCTGTACTGCACTCCCAGAAGCCCGTCATGGTTCTGGTTCTGTCTTTCCTGCCAGTACTTGGCTACACCGTAAGGAATGGGTTCAATTATGGTCATACACCTCCTCGTACTAAATAAACGCTCTTAGCCTCTTTCCACCAAGACAAGTCCACCTGAAATCCTCAGCTTCCAAACTCCTGATGGCCCTTTTGTTCTCTTTACAAGAGACCTCTGGAATCTACCACTCCAAAATGATGCCAGGTAACAGCACTATGGATCTTACCTTATTCAGAGCCATAGTGCTGGGTTCATCCCACATAAATTTTTTCCTTTAACAACTCTATTTAATAAGAGGTCCAAGCACTTTTCCTTTGGAACATTTAAAAAGATCTTCTAGAAAACAAGGTATAAATAAATACTGTGAACATGGAGTCTGAGTCAGAATCATCTGACCCTAACCCCTTTTCGTCTCTACAACACATGACCCCCCAACCAGGTTTTCCCAAAATGTCATTTCATTTATGTCGTATTCTCAACCTTGCTTGCATCTGATTCCCCTAATAGGAATACTCCATGTGAAACATGCTCAGACCATTTTCTCCCTAAATTTCCTCCCCTGAGCAAGTGCTTACACATTTTCCCCCAACTAAAATGCCATCTCCTCTACTTTCAGCCTCTTAACTACCACCCATCCATCCAGCTGTGGCTAAAACCTGCCACCCAGCCTACCACTCTCCTCCTAACACAATCCCTTAGGCTTCATGCTCTGTTTGTAGACCCCCTGTCTTCTCAAAAAGATCATAATGTACACTGTCTTGTCTTCTCCAATACATAGCATGGTACAGTGCATAAGTTAGGGTCACCCTATAAGTTGGGTTGACTTTTTATTAAACACAAAAATATAGTTTGTGTAATTATAGCTATATAACCAGGAACACACATTATCTGGGGTACTTCTTTTATTAAGCTAAAAAAAAGTTTTCTTGGCCAATTGTTAATTATGTTGGGAAGAGAATCAAAGCTGCCCATACAAGAGCTAAAAAGACTCTAGGCTCAATCCTACTACTTGAATGTACACCTAAGTTCATCTGACGTAGGACTTCCTGCCATAATGTTTTCAAGTTGAGACACAGAATGTCTGCCGTGCCATCACTATAGTGACTTTGCCAAGCATGCCCTCTAGGGCAGTGCTTCACAGCCATTTGGGGATTAGAGGTCTCTTTGAGGCTGAGGAAAGCTATGTAACCATCCCCATAAAAATACTCATACACAAAAGTGTATGACAATGCCAAGGGAAAGGGGGGTGGTCAGATGCCCCAAAGGCCTTGAACCCCAGTAAAAGTAGAAGAAGAAGCCTGGTTGGTTCTCCCAATGTCAAAGGGCCTGCAAGTCAGGTGACAGAAAGGGAGAGTTTTAGCTGTACAGACTCCTTCCCAGAAATTTTTATGTAATAAGCCAAATAATACATTGGTGGGTTTTTTTTTTTTTTTAAGGAAAAACAATTACCAGGATAGATGTTGAAACTACATACATCGTGTCAATATCAAGGCATAGATTAAGGCGTTCTTACCCTTCCTCGAAGTATTGGATATCTGCTTAGATGACTCCAGGGTTACAAAAATAATTTGAGGTCACTGCCCAGTGGTATCGACCTCCCACTGGCCTTGCCTCATCCAGTACTGGGCTGAAAAGGATGAGCATCTAACAGCCTCCCTGCATTTCTTCTTGTTGTTGTGCAATTGCTTTTCTCATCAGAGTAAACCACCCCTTTGGCATTTCTAACCCTCCCAGCTTCCACTGGCAACTGAACAAATTCCTGTTTTCCTTTCTAGACTGAAGATCAAAGCCCTTCCTGTGCTTTCTGGCTTTTTTTTTCTCTCTCCCTTTTCTCTGTCCTACTGTTTCAAAACCACATTGAGGAAAAGCACACATTAAATGTCATCCTCACCACTTGTGCTCCAGTCAGGATCAAAGTCCATTTCAGTTTTCCTTGGCAATCACTCCTAGATCATCTTCTTTGAAGCACTTTATAAACTATTTATATCAAAAGCCACTGAAAACCTAATTAACAAATCCTTGAAAAGGAAGTTCTGTTCAAGATCAGTCATACCAATAATAAGAAAGCCAATAACCCAATTAAAAAACATGGGTGAAAGATCCAGGCATTTCACCAAAGAAGATATACGAATGGCAAGTAAGCATACGAAAAAATGCTCAACATTTTTCTTTAGGAAAATTCACATTAAAACCAAAAATAAGCAACCATTATACTCTTATTTAAAAGGCACAAAGAAAAACTGACACTACCAAGTGCTGGTGAGGATGTGGAGCTACTGGAACTCATACTACCGCCAGGAATACAAAACGGTAGAGTCACTGGAAAATAGTTTGTCAGCTTCTTATAAAACTAAACATCCCCTTACCAAATGACCCTCATCCAGCTGACATAGTCAAAAAGATGCAACTAGATGTGCCTGGCACAAATTTCTATCATTGTATTTATCACATTGCACTATACTTTTCTCTGTGTACTTGCATATATAGTCGGCCCTCCATATCCAAGGGTTCCACAACTGTGGTTTCAACCAACCACGGATGGGTCAGCAGAGAGCTGACTGTACTATAACATTTTACATAAGGGACTTGAGCATCTGAAGATTTTGGTCCTGGGACCAATCCCCGGGGAAGACTGAGGGATGACTGTATACATATATGCCTTCCAGTAAATTGTGGATTCCTTATGGGTAACTATCCTGTCTTATATATCTTTTTATCCCCTGCTTATGTCTTAACACAATGCTCGGTACCTGAGTGTTCACTGTTTGCTGAATAAATAAAAGAATGAATGATATTTACCACATGCTCCATTCCAGACAAGGCACTGGGAATACAGACAATAGAAAAGATGTGGTCTCTGTCTTTAGAGAGCCATCCAGCTAGAGAAACAGACTTGACCAGAAGAAATGGTGAACCCAAGACTGCAAATGACTGACCACTAGTTGTGTTAAGTGATGTGGTAGTAAAGAGTTCTCCATCATTCTTTGGGGTCAGACAGGCTTGGGTTCAAGGTCTGATTCTGGCTGACTAGCTGTCACTTTGGCAGGTTACTTGATGTTTCTGAAACAAATTTTCCTGATCTATAAGAAGAGGGTGTTAATGATGGGGTTGTTGAAGGGCAGCCTGACAGTCAGCTAGTAGATATCAGTACAGTGCTACCATCATAAAACCGTTGAAATTCTTCCACAGCAGATGGAAAATAGGTGCTGTCCTGAGCCTCCCGAGTGTCCCCATGAGACTTCCCCAAGACCTCTCTATAATTCACGGCCAAAGGAATAACCTCCAGGACAGCAGGTGACCTTGAGGACCCTGCCTGCCCCACACCACAGCTGGCTCTTTTCCAATTGCTCTGTGCCTACGTTGTACAGCAATGATTTAAACATCCCCTGTTATGAGATCATGCATGCAAAACGCCAGATGTGTTGTAAACACTGTTCTCAATAAATGCTGGCTACTGCGAAAGGTCAAGGGAGGCTCTTAGGAACTGAATCATGCCCTACAATTCAGGGGGGATTTGATGAAGATAACGCAAGTGCAAAGCTGAAAAAGATTATGAGGGATGAGGGGTGGGATGAGAAGGAAGTAACAGACTGGGAGAGGAGACTGGGCCAGGAGGAGAGGGGGACATGGGCTGGAAACTAATGAAAAGTAAGGTTGAGCAAGTAGTAGATAGGTCCATATCGCAGACGGCTCTGAAATGGGTTTAGGTTGGATGGAGTAGGAAGTGGTAAGTCACTCTTCTTTCAACTCCCAAAGCACCTGCAGCAAAACCTCTCCCATTACCTTTACCACAATGACACAGTATTCTCTGTATGTATATATGCCTTCCACTGAACTGGGAGCTCCTTAACTGCAAGGAAGGGACTCTAATCACCACCGTGTTGGGAGAAGCGCGCTCTGGAGCTGGAGCCCACAATACCTACTGCTCCAAACACCTGGGTCCACACCTATCCTCAGATCCCCTGCGAACTCCCTCGAACTGACAGGCTTCCATCCCCCTGCCTGCAGATCCTCATTAACTACTGATTATCACCTCCTTTTAATAAGTACTCATGATCACAAATCCAAAGCTTATCCTTCAAGGCACCCTTGCTCATTTTCTTCCACGCCAGGGGATGAAGCCTCTGTGAGTCTCCATCCTCTGGTACCCACCATACTACCCACTGCGGTACCTGGCCCTTGCCAGCCACTCGCAGACTCCAAAACCTGCCCCATCAGATCTCTGCTCTCTCCTCGATTCCTAGCCTACACTCCAGGATTCTACACCTGCCTCCTCCCTCATCCTGTTTTCAGTCCCAATGTAAATCACACACAAAACCAAGCTTTCATACCTGAAGCCTCAACTTTAAGCAACCATTATCAGCCTTTCCTCCGCCCAGGAGCTGCCTCTCCAAACCTGTTATCACCCTGCATTTGACAACGACATACTAAACTGATGGTTATCAAATTCCAACTTGGATTCCTGAAACAGAAATAATATGGGGCAAAAAAACAAAACAAAAATTTCACTCACTCCCTCAATTTAATTTAATTGCCCATGATTATATTATTATAGCCCCCCACAAATGTAACATGTAATTTCTCAATGATTCAGACAAGTCTGAGATTAGAATTGGTCAGCCAAAAATATACTTGATCTCAATTTTGGCTAGAAAAGATGTCTAACTTGGTGTCCTGGTATATCTGGCAATGCTCTCCGGGCTGCCAAGTTACAGGTGGTCACTGCAAGGGATGAGTCTAAAACAGCACTAAAGCTTATGAACTGAGACCCAAGAAGTAGCACACTCAAAACAGACACAATATTATTTTCATTTATAGCTATACAGCTACACTAATTCAGGCATATTAACGTATGTATCGATGGGCCTTCGACTCTCCCTTGTAAGAGCGGTTATGTTTTTCCTCCTGTCAGATGCCACTGGAGTAGAAGAAATAACTATGTGTCTGCCCTTTTCCTACCCCCAAATTACTAGCCCTCTCCTCCTCCCCCTGTGTAATAATAAACAGCACTTCAATTTTCCTTCATCAAACCCTGAAAGAGAAGAGAGGGATTATAACACACAAAGGCCAATTTAACCTCTGAATACACTCATCAGTACTCTAAAAGTACATGTCTGTGAGAGTTTAAGAACGCCCAAATGACACTGTTGAGCAAAATGAAGCAACAGGAGATGAGGCTTAACTAGGCTGGGGACAAAGAGACAAAGGGCAGGAAGTGGAGGCACAGCCCAGAGCACGGGTGTCCCCGTCCGGGTGCCAAGGGGCAGACAGGGGGGAAAGCTGCCCCAGAGGAGCCTGCAGGTCCCTCAGGCTCACCGTCTGCTTGGTTGGATGAGTTCCCTCCCCTCCCAAAAAAGGGAGGTTTTCATAAGACTTCTCATGCTATAAACGACAAGAATGCATGAATCACTCCAAAGACCTGGAGTATACTTAATTCAACTGAGAGATGAGTTGCTTGCAGCACAGGGAAATTTAGGTTTATCCTCCAAATATTAGGTTTCTGATTTCTCAGAACAAAAGCTCTTTAAACTAAATTAACTCGGATCACTACTTCTGGCAGAACAGAGGGTTAGATGTCTAGAGAAAATTTGCCAGAATCGGACAACTAAAATTGCTGGACAAAATACCAAACTATGGGTGAGCTGGCAGCAGAGTAAGAGAAACTCTCAGAGGCCAGACACAACCTGAGAGCATGAATCCAGGGAAATGAGTTGGCACCACAAGAGGTATTTGCCCTGAAGGGGTATCTGCCATTTCTGGATGTCTAGATTATGGGTTTTAATGTGCTGTATGGGGCACAGGCACGAACCCAGTAACCAGAAGAGGTAAGAGGTCCATGTGAGACCAAACGGCAACACTTTCAGTAGGTAACCCAAGAAAACCACCTTATAGAAAGACTACGCAGATACGTGCCTGTCTCAGCTTGGGCTTTGGGTATACATGAAGTTACAGTAACAAAAATAATCTGGGGTGAGAATTCCTAATTATAGATCCACCTTTGGGCAGTTTCAGCAGCCAAATTTAAAAATACCTGAAAAAAAGAAAAAGAGGGCAGGAAAAAAGAAAAAAACTTGAGTGACCAGAACAATGGCGACTCCAATTTAAATGTGGGTCGAGATGGGTAGTGCCCCAGGAACTTGTTAAAAGCAAACATAAATGCCCACTGTAGGAACATATCTTAAAACGAGATCTGGAGGAGTTCTAGAAACAAAATTCCAGTGACTATTTACTCATAATCAGAAATCACAAAATGTACAGGGAAATAAGCCACAATCAGCACAAAAATCAAACTGCAGTCTCAGTCCAGTAACAACTGAGATTATTACACTTATATTCTGTATCTTACAATTCCAGTCTATTGAATACGCATAAATAAAGATGCCATTGAAATTATGACTAGCTGATACAAGACTTAATATAGTAAGACTAGGGAGAGGTGAAAAAAATTGAAATATAACTTTTAGATTTAAAAAATATGTAACATTTGAAATGGGTAACCCCAAAGATGACAGCAGGTATAGCAGAGCTCAACAGAGAATTAGTAAACTGGAAGAAACTGCCCCGTATGCAGCACAGACAGACAAGGAAGAATATGAGAGAGAAATTAAGAGACTGAGAAAGTTTAATAGTTGTCTAACCACACCTATAAAGTGAGAGCTGGGGAGAGGAAATAGTCAAAGAAAAAAATGACTAAGAATCTTCCAAAAGGAAAGAACATGAGTCCTCACATCCCAATAAATCCCAAGATAAATTTTTTAAATCTAAAAAGAATAGAGAGATTACCTATAAAGGAACAAGAATCAAACCATCAGCTGATTTATCAACAATTAACAAGGGAAGCCAGAAGACCATGGAACAATGGCTTCGAAATGCTTACAAAACAGCCGTCAAGCTACAACTGCACACCCAGAAAAATTCAATGAAATCAAGACCCTCGCCACAGGAATTTCTGGAAGTGGCACTTCAAGAAAAATTTTCCCAAAGAGACTGTGTAAAATGCAAGTAGGAATGGTGAGCAACAACAAAAAAAGCGTCAAAAGGTGTGAAGATCTAAATAAGCATTAACTATATAAAGCAGTGATAACATTTAATTTGTAGGATTAAAGTTTTTTTTAATTCAAATGTTGAAAAATAACAGCCCAGACCTCTGGAGGGAGTGATCCAAGTGTAAGCATCCCAGGGCTTATACTGTTTGGTAGGAGGGTAAAAATACTAAATACCTTTGCCTTTGTTAATTTAAATTTATGTGTTTATTTGGGGTAAATATCTAGGCTAATCACTAAGAACGGAAATGGAGTATATCATCCAAAGTACTAGGGGTGGGAAGGAGGAACAGCAGAAAAAAAGATAATCCAAAAAGGAGAACCAAAAAAAGACCAAAAAATCAAGTACAAATAGTAAGTACAAAATGACAATAAAAATTATATCACCTTACATGGAAAATACCCAAATAGTTTTATAAATGAGTCTTACCAAACATCCAATCTTATACAAAACTTTCTCAAGACAGGACTGAGAAGGAACACCCTCCCCCCATCTCATTCTATTATGCTAACATCACCTTAATACCAAAATCATATCAAAACATTATGAGAAAGCACCAGTCTCACTCACGAATACAGACGCAAACTGAGAGCACTGAAAGATTAAAAAAGACATCATGGCCAAGTGAAGTTTATTATACGAATGCAAGGTTGTTCCAACATCAGCAAATCTTTTCATATAATTCCCCACATTAAAGATAAAAGGAAACCATATGATCAAATCAAATGATCCAATTCAACATCTGTAACAGATACTCTTGGCATTCTAGCAATACAAGGGATCTCCTTTAACTTGATAAAGGCTAATTACAAAAGAAACCTACAGCACATGTGGTGCTCAACAATTAAAGGCTAAAAGAACTCTCCTCGAAAGAAGGAACCAAACCCACTATCACTACTTCTGCCTCACAATGAGCTGGCGGCCCCAGCCAATGCAGTAAGGCATAAAACTTACAGATGTGAAGGTTAGAAAAATAATCTCTCCAAGATATAATTCTATATAGAAAACCCAAAAGAATCAGACAACGTACCAGAATTAGGTGAGTTGAGCGAAGTTTCAGTGTACAAAAAGCATGCAACCTCATTTCTATATGAAAGCATGTTTGAAAATGAAATTTTAGGAAAAATTCCATTACTACAGCAACCGGGAATATTAGGTCAATAGATCTTACAAAAGGTGTGCAAGAACCTCATGAAGACAGTTATAAAAACATGTTAAAAGACATGAAAGATCTAAACAAATGGAGGGACATATTTATGGATAAGAAGAGTTAATATCAAAAAGATGCACATTCATCTCAAAATTTTATACTGATTCAATGCAATAATCAAAATTCCAGGCTAGTTTCTAGAAAAGAGTGTGACAAGTTGATTGTATAGTTATATGGAAATGCAGCTGAACAAAGAGGGAGGAATTGCCTACCAAGACTTACTATGCAATTATAGTACTTAAGGTATTGACTCAAGGACAGAGACCAACATAACAGGATAGAAAATCCAGAAACAGACTTACATATATTTAGAAATCTGCATATGACAAATATGGTATCACAGTTCGGGGGTAGGGGGTGGAGGTGGGGTTTGTCAGTAAATAGCACTAAGCCAGTAAGTTACCCATATGTAAAATAAATATTATAAAATCACACCATACCCAAAAATCAATTCCAGGTGCACTAAACAAATGTGAATGGAAAAGCTTTTAGAAAAGAATCTTAGAGCAATGAGAGAGGGAAGGATTTCTTAAACAAGATAATTTATAAAGGAAAACATTGATCAATTTAACTACTCTATACAAGTTGTTTTAAACTCTTGTGATGAGAGATATCTGTAAAAAAAAAAAAAATTAAAAAGTCATTTCATAGAGTAGAGTGTGTGAAAAAACTTTCTAAAACAAAAAGTTTTGCAAAACAAAACTTACCCTTAAAGACAAGTGGAATACTTGGATGTTTCCTTATTCCATTCTAGAAAAACTTAATCTCTGACAGAAGACTCACACAAAAGTGCTCATCACAAAACTGTTGGAACAGCAAAACGCTGGAAGCAACCCAAATGCCCATCACCAAGAGAACGGAGGTATATTCACATAATGGAATACTACAAGAAGGAAGAATAAATGAACGCCAGCTCTGAAGCATCAGCGTCATCAGTGGCTCTCAAAGCGTGGCCCCGAGACCGACAGCATCAGCACCACCCACAAGGTTGTTAACCAGGCCTCCTCCCAAGACCTACTGAATAAGTCAGTCTACAGTGCGGCCCAGCAAGCCGTGGTTTTAAAAGGCCTTCAGGTGAATCTGATAGACTCAAGTTTGAGAGCCACTGTTACAAAGGGCAGAAGAGCTACTCTCAGAAGAATACGAACAATATACTTATTTTATACTTTTAAAATAAGTCAAAAAAACGGCTACTGAATTAACAGTGTTCAGAAGAACCAAAACACATGGTAAAGCTATAATAAAAAAAAAAAAAAGAGAGAGAGAGAGAGAGAGAGAAGCAGGGAATGATTCATACAAATTACGCATGGGAGAAGCCACATAGAGTGCCTCTACGATAACGGTAGTGTTTCACCCAGTTAGGCAGTGGGTATGAGCACTTCGGTTTTTCGTTATTACCCTTTCAACTCTGTAATAAACTATTTTGTAAATATGATTTCTAACACAAAAATGCAGAGCTGGAATAGGAAAAAAGTTTGAGAACGTAAACAATTATGAACATAAACTATAGCCCATGTGAACTCAATTCTAACAAAAGGCCTAGAAAACTATTTAAGTACATAGCAGGTGTTGGATATTTACAGACTATTAAATGTTTACAGTGATTCATAGGTTTCTTCAGTCTATTCTCCTGAATTTTTCACAATGCACAGAACAATCCAAAAAGAAATATTTCTCATAGAATGTATAAACAAAGAGTCTATAATTTGGTGCCCACTTCACCATCACTCCCATCTTTAAGCTTAATCTTTTTTCCAGACTTGAAATTCAAATCCTCATTAAACACACAGTATAGCCTAAGGGAAGATAATGGTTTTCAATTCTGGTCTTAACATGTATTTTTCTTCTCCAATTTTCCAAAAAATACTTTCATGGAAATCTGTTCAGTTCTGTTTAATTACTTCTCACACCTCCATATCAAGGTATCTAGCCAGTAAGAAGTGATTTTTTAAAGTGAAACCAAAAGAAAACCCCAAAGATTACATATGTAAGATTTACTATTAGGTAAAACTGTACAACAAAAAGTCTTATAAATCATACAGGGACTGCCCTAAGAAACTCATTTGTTTCTAATTTATTTTCTCCATTAGCAATGTGTTGCTAAAAATCACGAGAGAATAAAGCATCCCTCATATGAATTAATTCCTATCCATTTGGAACATGGGAACCCAAAGGCCGGCTTCAGCATCCAAAGAAAGGCAATTATGCACAATGAGCAAAGGAGGTGGTTTAAGGTCGCACTGCCAAGAAACGACATATTCCAGTGGATTCAAACCACCCTCTTCAAATTTTGGCATTCTATGGTATAAAAATAAAACCCAAGTTCATTGAAAAGCAAAGCTTGCCACCTGCTGCCCAATGGCATAATCATAAAAGTTCAACTTGTGTCCACATGTTTCGACTCGAATCCTTTTATGAATCGATTGGTATGGATATTTGCGTTTTCTGTATTCATTATTACCAGTCTTTTTTTTTTTTATAAGAATGCCAGCCCCCGTTTTTAACTAAATGCTATTTCAAACCCTTTACAAAATCAGCTATAACCAGTGTGCCTAAAACAAAAGCAAAAACCCAACTTCCAAACTATCATACATGTTGTGTATATAATAAATCGACCAAACTGCAGTTGTGTTTATTATAGTATCCAGACCAGGGAAGAATTCCTTTGAAAACATGCCAGCATTGTCCCGGCTTCCATGGCCTGTCATCATTCTAGAGGATGTGGGATACTAAATCCATTTTCTGATCCAGGCAGACTTTAAAATCCAAATATTAATAGTTTAACTGAAGTTTATATACATTTATATTACAAAGTTTTAGGTAGCAACCCCGCTAACCAAAAAGAAAAAACTCGCCTCCAAGATTTCACCAGTGCTTTGTCAGCGCTAAACATTTAAACTCTTAAGTATCTGAATTGTATTAACTTTGGCGAGCATTTTCATAGGTTAACATACTTCCACTATTTTTTCATTTGAATTTATTCTAAGAAAATCTGAGAAGTAAAACCATTTAGCCTTTTTTTTTCCTTAAACAAAGACAACAAACCTTCCAATTTTGCCTTACCCTTCTAACTCCGTAGATTTGTGTATCCAGGCCCCTCATCCCCTCAAAGAAGAAAAAGAAAAAAAAAAAAAAAGAATACAAAGCACTCTTAGGAAGAAAGTGAAACTTTGAATTTAGGGAAAAAATACCATCTGAGAGAAAGAGAGATGTCTTGAAAACCTGTCACAAGCCGGATCAACAGAGAAAAAGTGCAAGCGTTCCTCCACATGCTCGCCTTGCGCCCAGGAAGCTGGGCAGGTGGGACTCGTGGGAGCTTTATGAGAAGCAGCCTCACCACACCACATGGATAACTCCTGAGGCCCCTTTGAAATACAGCTTTAAAGGCTTTTGCCTGCGGAACTTGTCCATATGCAAAATAGCACCAACGCTAGTGGAAGTTTTTTGCTCGTCTGGGAACTACTTTAAAGCAGACAATAAAAAATAATTCATTTTCAAGATAGATGGCACCATAATGTTGCACTATTTTCTAGTGTGCATTTTTTCCTAAACACTAGAGGCAGCGTCTCCACACAAAAGGAAGCCCAGCCAGCTGAAGCCGGTTAGCATTCAGATTCTGCTCTTCCTGGGAAATATCACGGACGCAAAATGCCCCTCTTCTTTTCTGTGGCTGGCTTACCCTATTCTTCAAAAACTCTACAGGAGCTATTAACTCATGCACTATTGCTGCTCAGTGTTTCCAGTCAGGCAAAAATCTCTTTTCTCCTTCTTATTTAATTGCCCACACCTGCAGTGGTTTGAGTTTGAAAGGCTAGTTAGGGGTTAGTGAGATCTTCCCGCAGTACTGTCTACAAGTCAGAAGGATGCCTGGCATGATATTACAGCAGGCTAATCATCTAATTAACTGATTTCAGGCCTGTTAAAACCAGAACTGGACTTTCATGGAACAGGTCAAATATTTGATTTAATATCAATAGCGGGAATTGCATAACAGATGCTTTCTCCTGTAAAAATATAGCTCTTTACTAAAAAACAAATAAAAATTTAACTCCTCATTCTAGAAATACTAGAAAGGGAGGCGAAAAACATAACAGATATGGATTATTCACCGAAATTAAAGAATCTTTAGTTTAGCCACTAGCACAGTACCTGGCACATAGTAAGTACTCAATAAAAATACTTGAGATTCAAAGTCCCAAATCATTTCCTTTGGTTTCTTGCCAAAGAATTCCTAATGGACCTTTGAACAAATCCTTCCTTTTTTAAAGATCATCCTTTGAACATGAAGATGATATACATAAGTTTTTTTAAAAGAAGCACGGTATTTCCTTACTGCGTTTGGAAAGTATTTCTGATTCTGTGAAAGACAACACTACTGTTACTATCAAGTAGCATGTTGCTGGACTGATTACTTCACAAAGTAAATCATAAAACCTTTCCTAGCAACTCTAGGCCCTAACAACTAAATTAAACAACAAAGGTAAGTGACGTCTGAAACAAAACTGCATTATTTATTATTTAACATTGCACAATAAATAATAATGCAATTATTTCAGACTTTAATTCTTTTTATTACATTATTTTAAATAATAATAACTAATGAGACCAACTAGAAACTAGATAATGCGATCCAACTAGAAAGATATTGAGCCTATCAACATGTAGGTTGTTATACCGACCTGTGTGTGTACATGTGCACATATGCACATGTGCGTATGCGCGTGTGCACACATAACTATCCAAGGCTCCTTTCCAGCTAATCAGTAAAGACATCATGGAAGATGTGGGACTTCAGTCCTAGTGGAGGAGGCATATAGGTGAGTTGATCACTCCTAGCATAGCATGAAAACCACAGAGAAGATGCACAGATGCTGGAAGGGGCAAAAATAACGTGAATGGCAAAAGCTGTCAACCAACAAACGTAAAGGTAGGAAACTGAAGTCTGATGAACATTTGAAAAATTAAAAAGGGACCTTGATTTTTGTATACAACATGATGAAATGTCACCAAATACGTTTTGAAGTGTTAGCTTGATCAACACAAAAGAAAATAGAATCTGGTTCTGATTACAGGTGGGTGAATTTAAATCCAGGGATAAAGTGGAGTAAGGAGAAGGAAGTTTTCAAAGACAGTCACGCATTTTCCCATTCCTCAGGTGGATGGTCATGTATCATTTGATTTAACATATCTAGAGAGAGATAAACATACATATACTTCCTTAGCCTGGATCCAAAGGAACTGTTTTCTTGACTTGTAGTCTGTATTCCTTCTGTTTTACAGAAAATCAGATTTGCTCTCAGGAAGTTACTATGAGGGGTAGGTAGCCTGCAAGGCCGGCTCCTTCAGGCATCGCTTTCTCTAATCTGCCCATCAACCCCTGGGCCTCCCCTCACATGTTCACAGCACCCTACCTGACCTGGCTTCCCACAGGTAAGTCTTATATTTCTTCAGTGATATCTCTCATTTCTCAACACTCAAAGATCCTCTCCCCGATTGTCAGGGCTTTCCATAATCTGAATCTACCCAACCCATCTCATTTCCTACTCTTCTTCAATGCCCCCTCATGAGATTAATCTCCCACCTGTCCTATGGAAACAGGAGACTCATTCCCACCATATCTTCTATCTTGTTACTGCCTTTACTTAAAGGCCAGCTTCTCCTTCACTTTTCTAAGTCCTCCAGATTCTAGTATGTTTTCCTTTACTCCTGTCCCCACTGATGGCCCCTTTCCTGATTCTTCGCTTGAATTTATAATTTACCAGTCAGCTGGGTATTATCCTATATTACTAACTATTTATCAGGCATTTTAGCCTGATCCCTCCAACTGGAGTGCCTAGAACATTACCTGGCACGTGGTTGGCACTCAATAAACATTTGTCTACAGACTGAATGAATCAACTATAGTAAATTAAAATTTTGCATTGTGGAGGTGAGGAGAACAGAGCTTCTAACTTCATTAAGGTGAGCCTGGGTTAAGGCAACCAGTTCAAAATGCCTGAGAACTATTTAGGCTTGGAAAGTTGTAGACGGTTCAGGAGAACCTAAAGATGTCTGCCTGTGTCAATCAACAAGCCTCTTATAGGACAGAAGAATTACGAAATAAATTACCCAATGAGTCATAGATTGTATTCTTGTCCTCATGTGCAAGTGGGATTTTTCAGAAGTCCAATTTAAGAAGTTTCTTCCAAATGGGGATATAAAAAGATTCAATAAATACTAATATTCTTTGCATACAAGGGCTTCTTCCCCCTTTGAGAGTTCTTGAAATGTTTAACAAAGGGATCTTTAATATGAAAAGAGCTCTTACAAATTAAAAAATAAATAATTATAACAACATGTAATATAAATTACATGTAATTTAAATGAGGCAAAGAATGTAAATAGATTACCCACATAAAAATACAAAGGGCTAATAAATGTGGAAAATGTTCTACCTCAATTAAAAAAAACTAAGAAGAACAAATTGAAATTATTCCATGAGCATGTGATAATATCATACTTCATAGGAATATTCAAAACCTCTAAGACTTTACAGACTATAATTTATCAAAGTCTTATTTGACAGTGACCACACTTACTCTGTTCAAAATATTAAGGATCTGAAGCAATCTAATAAACATGTCACTGACTAACATATTTACTTCCACATAAAAATCACTACATTAAATTAATACAAAACAATATTGCAGCAAAGAAATTAATCAAGGAGATTGCAAAGTGTTTCAACCTTGAGTAAAATATTTCTAATATACGCACACTACATTTTCCTACTATTTAGATTCCCAGATCCCCTTTCAAGACATTAAGCCAATTAAGTTGTGAAATGCTTGCCTCATACATGGAAATGAGTTTCTAAGAATTTCTTTTTTTATTCTTTCAAATAGCTTACTTAAACCAGGAGGAGCCACAGGAATGGAAGAGAAACAGAAAGAGAGAGAAGAAAGAGTTCCACAAAGGGTCAAGGAGGAAAAGGGTTATTTATGCCCAGGGAATGAGAAATGGAAAAGAGAGTGCTTCCTTTCAAATTTCTTTTCTCAAAGTAAAGCACATCCTAATCTCCTCAAAATGTCCATGTCATCTTCCTGTTTGAGTTAAGAACATCCTTCCTAGAAATATAATTAGGAAGGATTAGCTGCTGCATAAAGAGGCTTTGAACAAATTAAGAAAGAATGATGTCTCACTTTAGATTCTGTCCATCAAATCTCCAAATACCAGGACTTGGCAAAACACCAACATCAGGCAAAAAAAAAAAAGGCGGCGCTTTAAAGCAATAAAAGTGATACCCATGTCAGTAAAGCCCTAAAATGAGAATTTTAAAAAATAATTTCTGTATCTGTGGCAGAGATACTAGCTAATTTTTAAAGATTTAGGACAGCTTCTACATTGGTAACTTACTATAATGAACTGTCACATTTTTTTCATGAAACAATACATTTTGACTAAATGAATCTTGATTGTTTTGAAAATAAACAACTTTTTGTCAAACAAGAGTGGTTTACTTGAGAATTCATGCAATGACTAAAATTTTTCACTCCTCCACCCTTTTAATTTATATTTCGGGCTTCAAAATTACTGTGCAAATTTTTTTTTATTATTATGGTAAAAAGAATCAGACCATGGCATATAAAAGATAGCAAGGACTAAGAACATGGACTAAGAGGTCAGGTTCAAGTCACAGCTCTGCTGCTACCTTCCCGTGTGACTCTGGGTAAGGTATTTGCCCCTTTAAGCAGTAAAACTTCATGGTCGGGCTTCCCTGGTGGCGCAGTGGTTGAGAGTCTGCCTGCCAATGCAGGGGACACGGGTTCGAGCCCTGGTCTGGGAAGATCCCACATGCCGCGAAGCAACTAGGCCCGTGAGCCACAATTACTGAGCCTGCGCGTCTGGAGCCTGTGCTCCGCAACAAGAGAGGCCGCGATAGTGAGAGGCCCGCGCACCGCGATGAAGAGTGGCCCTCGCTTGCCACAACTAGAGAAAGCCCTCGCACAGAAACAAAGACCCAACACAGCCATAAATAAATAAATTAAAAACAAACAAACAAACAAACAACCGAACTAAAAAAAAAAACTTGGCAGCCCAATTTCCGGGACCATGCTTTCAAAAAATACATTCTATGATATATTAAGCAAGTTTAAAAAAAAAAAAAAACTTTATGGCCTGTGCTGGTTGAAAATTTTGGATGATGACAAAAAAAAATCTGTATCTAATACATTCTTGTTCTATTTTCTGCTATGCTCAAATAACTTTCAAAAGAGACAAGTACACAAGATTAATTCTATTCAAAGATATTGATAAAATATTTCTTGTTTTTTGGTAAGAGCTATAACTCCATGAATCACATCACTCTGGAATCATATGAACTCTAAGTGAAAAATAATTGAAGTCTGCCTGAATGTCCTTGTTTGCTTTCTATGAGACTTGAGCCAATCTTGCGTCAAGGTTCAAATCAACTAATATTTAATTAAATACTCATGAGTACTAGGAAATTCGAGCTCATAAACTGGATTTATAGTGTCAGTTTCAGTAATTTTCCCAAGAGACTGGCTGCCTGGGCTCTGCTATCACTTTCTTGCTTGTTAATGTGCCTTGTGTCTATTACAGGCGTTCTAGGAAGTGTTAAGAAGCAAGAAGATTTGGCACTGCAACGTCAAGAAGATAATATCCAGAGAAGGAAGTGGAATCTAATCAATTCAAGTTCCTATAACATTCAGAGATATACAGAAAGCAGGTCCCATCATCACCTAGAGGTACCACAGAAGAATGGGATGGATGCAGGGCTGAACTACTGTCCTATGATAGTGAGTGGGATGACTGAGTGAACTTGTGCCTACTCTGATCAGTGATTTATTGAACTTGTCTCTTCTGATTACTTTGGGGAAACTGAGGCAGCTTAGAAGATGGGTTAATATCCGCATTCCTGGGTGATCAGACTTTGCGATTCAGAGCAGTCATAACATCACCTACATTTTTCCGTTCACCAAGTAAGCACTGTGCTTGGTACAGTAAATCACAGAAATTGAAATGAATGCTACGAAGGGAGGAGGTGAGGAGACATGGTGTTAGGAAAGCATCTTTCAGGGAGCAAGGGGGGTAGCAGGGAATGCTTTCCCTAGGAAATGGACATCAGTGGAACAAGCAGGTGTTAACAGGGAAGACGAACATGTATGGTACATGTAGCTGCAGACAGAGAAAATGTGTCAGGAAGGAGCTGGGCAGACTCAAGGAGCTGCCTGTGACATGGTGACAGGCTGAGCAAAGGGAGACCATGGAGTCCCATCCCCCAGGAGTGGAGAACTCATCCTTATCCTCAGAGCACTGAGAAGCCAGTGAGGCACTTAGGCAGAGCAGAACAAGACTCACATTTTGAAAAGATCCCTCTAGTTTGAACTAAACTTCATAAAGTCCCCAGCACCTGGCATACAGGGGACAGTTAGACCCTTTCTGCTCCACTCATGGAAAAGCCCCCCCAAACTCTAATGGGTACAGGAACAATTTCCAATCCAATTTAATTTCACCCAGTCTTACTGGTTCCTCCTGCTATCCTGCATAAACGCATAAACATCTTGTTCAAAACCTGCAGTCCTGAAAAATGACAGATATTTTTTCCTGGATTAGCAAATTGAGGCTTTCTCTTCTCCACAGTGTTTAAGTAGACTTTCTTTCCGCTTACAAGTTCTTGTCTCTGGACCCTAGGATCAGCTATTTCTGCTAGGTCATCTCTAGTATGATTAACAGATAAATAGGTAAAAACTATACTCAACCTTGAAAACCTCAGTGAAAATATACTAACTGTAGGCATATTTACCACACAAGTTATTTAACTCAAATTTTTATTTCCTATTTGTGCATATTTTGTATTATGTGAGGTATACTTGTCACCTCCCTCACACAGGACTCACGTCTTATAGGTTCTTTATCCTAATCCCAGGCAACTCCAGGGCAGAGAACTGCTATAAAAATTTAGTCTTATAATTTAGTCTTCACTTTTTTCAAACATAAACAAACACCTAAGCCAAGGAAAACAAGGAAAGAGGATTTAGTGCAAACCCAGAGGCACCTTGGAAGGATTCACAGGCAGTATCTATGGAATGCCAAACATATCCAAATGTAAAGAGGAATCTTTACTTTAATCTGCATAACACCCATAGTCAGGCCCTAAAAATCATTCTCATGCTTGGCATCGACCGTGCAGGCCAGGCTAAAGCTCATGGGTTCCATGTGTCAGCCAAACTGTGTTCTGTTCCAACTGCTTATCAGTGGCTTCGTGTGTGTTTCAATCCCAGTTCTATGGTCCGTGTGCAGCAAGTGCTCTGACGACTAATTAATTCAACTTTCAGTGCACAGATTTATTTCATCATAGAAGAATAATCACATGGGAAATACTTTATCGGACTCAAGGGCCCCAGTCTAACTGTTGAAGGCAGGGATATTCCTAGCCCTCTCCCCACTCCTCCCCATGTCTGCCCACCCCTTCCTCACTGCCCCACCTCCCAAGAGAGCTGCAATCAGAGTCCACAGGCCACTTTGTCTAGTGGGTGGGGCCACTATACGTCAAAAGTGGTGTTGACTTTTCAACCCCTAGTTCCACTAGGCGAAGGGCATGAGGAGAGCCAGCCCCTCCTGGTGCCTCACCATGTCTGGGCTCTTGATCTCCTGGTTTCCCCCCTTCCATCCACCACAAGTGCCTGAGTGTGCTGGTCCCAAGATTTCAGAGAACACTGGGGGCCATTTTTACACCTTAAATCTATGTGAAGTGTTTAAACCTAACAATTGTAAGAGTCATAAGGGCTGTCCCTGCTCTTCACTGAAGAGCACTGTGATGACTATTTATCAATACTGTCCCTTCTGGGCTTCCCTGGTGGCGCAGTGGTTAAGAATCTGCCTGCCAATGCAGGGGACACGGGTTCGAGCCCTGGTCCGGGAAGATCCAACATGCCACGGAGCGACTAAGTCCGTGCGCCACAACTACTGAGCCTGCGCGTCTGGAGCCTGTGCTCCGCAACGGGAGAGGCCACGACGGTGAGAGGCCCACGCACCGCGATGAAGAGTGGCCCCCGCTCGCCGCAACTAGAGAAAGCCCTCGCACAGAAACGAAGACCCAACACAGCCAAAAATAAATATAAATAAATTAATTAATTAAAAAAAAATACTATCCCTTCTGATTATAGCTCACTCGTGAGTAGCAGAGAAGACTGCCAGGACAAAACCCGGTCCCTGGTAAAAGTCTGTGGTAGCCAGAATAACAGCCCCCCCAAAGAGGTCCACATCCTACTTCTCAGAACCTCTGACTATGCTAGGTTACGTGGCAAAAGGAAATTAAAGTTGCAGATGGAATTAAGGCTGCTAATCAGCTTACCTTGCGATGGGGAAATTATCTTGGACTACACAAGTGGGTCCAATGTCATTACAAGTGTCCTTAAAAGTAGAAGAGGGACGCAGAAGAAAGAATCAGAGACGGGCAGTGAGATGGACTCAGCCCGAGATTATCAGCTTTGACAATGGAGAAGGAGCCACGAGACACAGAATGCAGGCAACCTCTAGAAGCTGGAAAGGGCAAGGAAACAGGCTCCCCCCTTGAGCCTTCAGAAGGAAGGCAGCCCTGCCAACATCATCATTTTAGCCCAGGGAGACCCATTTCAGACTTCGGACCCCAGAATTATGAGAACAAATTTGCACTGTTTGAAGTCACTAAATTTGTGGTCATTTGTTACAGCAGTGATAGGAAACTAATGAGAACTCCATTAAAGTAAGAGACAGTATACAGAGGTTAACTTCACAGGCTGCCTAAATTTGAATCTTGACCCTACACTTATTAGCTGAGTGCATTTGGGCAAATTATTTAACCCTCTGCACCTGAATTGCTTCATCATATGAAATGGGGATGATAATAATAATAATGATAAATGTCTATCTCACATTCCTTTGAGAGCGTTAAATGAGATAATACTCAAGAAGTAATTAAAACAGTGCCTGGCACGGAATAAACACTCAGTAAATATTAACTATTATTATTATTATACTGCACCAAACACCCTCTTGATTTCTAGCAATTAAATTGGAGAGCAAACTATCCCAGCACTTGCCCTTTTCAATCACAAACTTCGAGTTTCCACATAATTCCTTATATACCTTTGTCCAGAACTTGAACCCAGTCAGATACTGGTTGTATCTCAAAACCACTCTTGGCCAAGACTTCCTTGTGGGACCCAGTAGGGTGCAGACAGCATGGGGTACAAAGTGACCTCCCCGACTCTTTCCCTGCCTCTCCACCCCAACTCCACAGTCCACTCTTCCTGCCAAGTCCTGCTCAGGAGGAAAAAGCTCCTTGCTTCCAGTTCCTCAGACACTCTGTCACCCCATCCCTTCCCTCATGTGCCTGTTTTCCTCGAAGAGCCAACAGATACCAACATGATCAAACTTCACACAACGGATCGTGAAGTCCTTCTCAAACCCTGACATTGTTATAACTAGCTGGGCTTGTTTTTCTGGTGACTTAGATTCACAAAGGTCTTTTTCTGGAATTTGCACATATACCTATGCACACGGCATTCTTCATAAGAGCCAAAAACTGGAAAAATTCCAAACATCCATCAAGAGCAGAACAAATGATAAGTCGCAGTATACGCATATGATGGAATCATCTCTGGAATGTAAATGGGAACTGCAGCCACACATAATTACACAGATGAATCTCAGACATAATGGTGAGTGAAAATATACACGCTGTATGATTCATTTCTATATAGTTCAAAACAGACAGAACTGATCTCTGGTGTTAGAAGTCAAGATACTGGCTCCCTTTAGGGAGAAGAAAAAGGGCAAATCTAGGAAAACGGGTGTTTTGTGGTGCTGGCAACGTTCTACTCTTTGACATGGATGGTAGTTCCATGTGTGTGGGATAATCACCAGGCGTGTGCACTTCTGATTTCTCTACTCTTCTGTATGTAATTTCAATTTAACTCTTACTTTTTTTTTTTTAAATTATTTATTTATTTATTTATTTTTGGCTGTGTTGGGTCTTCGTTTCTGTGCGAGGGCTTTCTCTAGTTGCGGTGAGCGGGGGCCACTCTTCATCGCGGTGCGCGGGCCTCTCACTATCGCGGCCTCTCTTGTTGCGGAGCACAGGCTCCAGATGCGCAGGCTCAGTACTTGTGGCTCACGGGCCTAGTTGCTCCGCGGCATGTGGGATCTTCCCAGACCAGGGCTCGAACCCGTGTCCCCTGCATTGGCAGGCAGATTCTCAACCACTGCGCCACCAGGGAAGCCCCTAACTCCTACTTTTAAGAAAAGTTTAGGGGACTTCCCTGGTGGTCCAGTGGTTAAAACTCTGTGCTTCCAATGCAGCGGGTGCGGGTTCAATCCCTGGTCGGGGACTAAAATCCCACATGGCGTGCGACGAGGCCAAAAAATAAATAAACAAATAAATAGGCTTTTAGAAAGTTAGACTAATAAAATATTGAATTAAAGGCTATTTCTAAAAACAAAAGTTTAAAAAACATGCACATAAAACGATAAAATCAGTCATCGGTTCACATTTTTAGTTCCCATCGCATCCATAAAGTGTCATGAACACTAAAATCCCCAGATTGAGTTCCTTTTCTTCAACTTTCTACCACTTTGTCTTTTTTTTACCCCACATCATAAAGTAAGGCTCAAAACCTTCATCTTATGGACTTGTTGGGCAAATACAACAAGGAAGGCAGAGTATTGTGCAAATGTACAGGGCTTTATGAAGGCGAACGGTATTATTCCAAGAGAATAAGGTCACTCCTGCACTATCAGTATTCAGGAAACAATTCTTGGACAGGGACTTAGACATTCATATTTTTTTCTCCAGGAAAAACTCAACAAAAATGTATTAAACGTTTATTGTAGCCCCTCTGTGTACCTATGTAGATAAAACAGATGATTGTGCAGTAAGCATGATGACAATGGTTAAGTATAGGAAGCACAGAAGAAAAACATGGGGGAGGGCCAGCAGAGTGGGGGGGAGTCAACACTAAGCAAGGGCCCCCCACAGTCTGAGAGATCATTTGGGGAAACCATCTATTCAAGTACTGACCATTTCCTTGGCTACTTTAATAAATTCAGACAAGGTCGCAACCTTAGCTATAAGTGCACAAAAAGCTTGAAACGTCTCCCTAAAATTGCACCTGTTGGTGTAGTTTTATAATGAGTTTTGTTTTCCTTTAGGAGTAGTGTGAGAGAGTCCAAATAAAGCGAATGAGCTTATATTTGTTGTTGTTGTTAATCCAGAGAGCAGAATACTTCAAGGAACATTCCACGAAGTCTCCCATCCTTGTACATATCATAGCATACAGTTTTTTTAAGGTTCAAACAACCACAGAGACTGGAAGCTAAGAACTAGAAAGAGATAAAGACAGTGTAGCACCCTCTTCTCCCTGGCACAGGCATCACTCGCCACTGCTTCCTATCAACCAACCCGCGGTAAATGGGAAGTATTCATTTCTCGAGACCTTTGAAAGTGGAACCCATTATCTCAATGTGGATTTTAAAGGGCCCTCCCCTATAGTTAGAAAAACTCTGGTGTAGTATAAGCTCACTTGATAAACAGAGAACATATTTGAATTATGCCTGTCTTAAAAGAGACCATTTTCTAACTTGCTTCTTTTCTCTTTACCCCATCCCTGAGAAGACGATGACAGAAAAGACATCAATGACATTAGGTAAGTTCAGGCCCCCTCCACTGGTGTGAGACAGGAAAAAACTATTTTTTCCAGAGAAACGAACCACCATCCTTTGAAACATAAAATGATGAAAATAGCCATCACCAGGGAAGAAAAAAGACTGGATACATGTGAGCTCTTGAGATAAATTTGACATCCACATCCTGAGTGAAACCAGACTTCCTTCTCAAGCTCAAAGAGCGGTGACTGGGCACACTGTGTCCTGCAAAAGTGCCTCCTCCTTACACAGTACAGATAACCGCTCCCCATTTGGCAAAGCAGTGGTCATTTGCACCTGCATTCTCTAAACAAGCAGAAGACATCAGCAGCTGAAGAATGTCCCTTACGACCTCCGCCTCATGGGTCCATGGTCAGCGCCTGTAACACCCATCATGATTAACAAGGATAAAGACAGACATTTCACACAAGTTGAAACAGCCTCACTGAGCAGCACTGAGGATTGAAAACAAATTCTTGTGGGAAACTTCAACATACATGTGAAAAATGATACTGACAGGTGATGAAAAAGCTCTGGAAAACTGAACAGTTCTGATTTTTGCTCCTCTGTGGAGCTCCTGGCCACAACATATAAGCATTAACACCTTTTTACACATAAAGTGACTAAAGACAGACACTGGGGGTGCACCTGTGACCTGACAGCGGCAATTCTTCGCTGAATACATGGACAGCTATACGTGAACAACATCTACAGGATGCAATTATGAAAGTCACCTGAAGTGTTAATATGGACTTTCTAAGGAATGCAGTATTATCAAGGGACATAAAAGTTCAAAGAATGAGAAAAGTGACTGCCAAAATCTGTATACAGGAAGATGAAGGCATCATTTGGTCTTTTCTTTAGCTCATGGAGGATCCATGATGTGGCCCGGAAAACTGGAAAAAGGAACGCCATAATAATAAACTTCCACGGAAAGCATGAATGGAAGTACCAACTACAGCAATGACTACTGCCAGAAGGCCCTGACCAAGGTCTTCCCAAACCAGTACCTGACCAAGTGGCCAGGCATGTACCACTGATACCCACTTGCTTTTAGTCCCCGCTGGGGTACAGTGGATGATCTTGGCTATTCATCTGTAAAGCTCTGTCAGAAATCATGCATTCACCAAGTATCAACCACCATCAAAGACCGTGGAGATCCATGCTATTACCAAGAAATGTTGGAAGACAGCAGGATAGAAAGACCACCACGCCCTCCCTTTCGCCCACAGTCCCACGCCTGGATAGTACCTGATTCTCTTTTTCTTTGCCTCCCACATCTGAGTAGGCGCCAAGGTCTTTCGTTAACAACGCCTCCCGAGCTCATGTCCCTCCTCTAGGTTACCAGCACCACCACGCCGTTACAGAGCCACCCTCCAGTTACCACTAGTCCTAATCCATTTTAGACGCTGCAGCCAGATTAATCTCCCAGGCAGAAGAAAAATCGTAGCAGCCTTCCTCCTTGACACTTTCTCTTTTCCGTTACTCTTCATTACAGAAAATTTCAAAAATACATAAAGGTAGAGAGAATTGTGTAAGAATTGTGTGCCTGTCATCCAGCTTCAATAATTATCCCCTCATGGCCAATCTTGTTACCGCTATACCTCAACCCACTGGATAATTGCAATCGAAGCTCAGACATCATACAATGTCATCTGTAAATACTTTAATAGTATTCCCCTTCCTTACATAACTACAAGGTCATCAGCACAGCCCCCAAAATCAACAATCATTCTTCTATATCATCAAATTTCCAAATCAATGTCAGCATTTTCATGGTTGTCCTATCATCATTATCTTTTTTCTGTTATTTACAGTGTGTTTGCATCAGGAGAAACACAATTTAAATATTGTGATTGGTTAATATGTTTCTTAAACCTCTTTTTTTTTTAACATCTTTATTGGAGTATAATTGCTTTACAATGGTGTGTTAGTTTCTGCTTTATAACAAAGTGAATCAGCTATACATATACATATATCCACATATCTCTTCCCTCTTGCATCTCCCTCCCTCCCACCCCGCTAGGTGGTCACAAAGCACTGTGCTGATCTCCCTGTGCTATGCGGCTGCTTCCCACTAGCTATCTATTTTACATTTGGTAGTGTATATATGTCCATGCCACTCTCTCACTTCGTCCCAGCTTACCCTTCCCCCTCCCTGCATCCTCAGGTCCATTCTCTAGTAGGTCTGCGTCTTTATTCCCGTCCTGCCCCTAGGTTCTTCATGACCTTTTTTTTTTATTTTAGATTCCATATATATATGTGTTAACATACGGTATTTGTTTTTCTCTTTCTGACTTACTTCACTCTGTATGACAGACTCTAGGTCCATCCACCTCACTACAAATAACTCAGTTTCGTTTCTTTTTATGGCTGAGTAATATTCCATTGTATATATGTGCCACATCTTCTTTATCCATTCATCTGTTGATGGACACTTAGGTTGCTTCCATGTCCTGGCTATTGTAAATAGAACTGGAATGAACATTGTGGTTTAAACCTCTTTTAAGCTATAGGTTCCCCCTTCGTTACTTTTTCTATTTTGTTTTGTTGGGTCTTTTTGGAATTGTTTTGTTGAAATCTTAGTCTTTAACTTGGTGTTTAACCAACCTTTAAAAACTTTCATTACCACTAGTCTTCATTTAAATCAAGTTCCATTCAAATCGTATCTAAATGTGGTCATTTTCAAATATGTTCACAAATTCTTTGATATTTCTCTCTTCAAACAATGCAGCTTATTAACTACAGTCCCTCTGAGAGTGGACTCAGCTTAGTGACTCGCTTCTAATGAGTAGAATAAGGCAGAGGTAAAGGTGTGTCATTTTCAAGACTGAGAAGGCCCTGTGGCTTGAGGATCACTTGCTCAGGGAGAAGCCAGCAGCCATGTTGTGAGGGTGCTCAGGCAGCTCTGCGGAGAGGTCCGTGCGGAAAGGAAGTGAAGCCTCCTGCCAACAGCCATGGCAGTGAGTCACCTTGGCAGTAGGTTCTCTGGCCCCAGTCAAGCCACCCCTGCTGACTGCAACCTCATGAGAGACTCTGAGCCAGAGCTTCCAGCTAAGCACCTCCTGGATTCCTGACCCACAGAGACTGTCAGACAATAAATGTTTATTGTTTTAGGCTGCCAAGTTTGTGGGGACCTATTACACATCAGTAGATAACTAATAAAGCAGTCTTTCTGGTGTCACATCATTGCTTTTCCTAGAAATGCCCTTCTCCAGTTCTTTGTGGTCAAGTTTAACCATCTTTTCAAGCTCACAGATGACACCCTCCAGAGCCGTCCCTAGACCTCCACATCCCCAATGCTCCAAAATCTATAAACAATTGCTCCCTCCTTTGATTTTTCTAGAGAACTTTGTATCTGGTTCTAAGCCAAGCTGTCTAAAACCAATTTGGCCAAAGTAAAACCAATTCATCCAACCCCCACCTGCCTAAAATGTGTAGTTTTAACATTACAGTTTTACTAAAGTCGCTATTCCTCAAACAGCCCAGGCAGGCTCCTGCTGGGGCCTCAGCCCTAGCCCCACACTTCTCCATGATTCCCACCCTCACCTCCTCCGGGCCTTTGCTTAAATGTCACCTTCTCAGCAGAACCTTCCCTGACAGCCTATTTAAAACCACCAGGGCCCTCACTCCTTCCCATCCCACACCCACCCTGCACTCCCTGTCCATTACTGCAGTTTTATTTTCTCCACAGCACTTACCGCAATCTAACATATGTTTTAATTACACCACTCATCAATCGTCTCCCCCCTTCCAGACTGTAGGCTCCAGGAAGGCAGACGTTATGTTTAGTTGTTCAGTGCTACATCCTGAGCCCCTAGAACAATGCATGGTACATAGCATGTGCTCAATAAAAACCTGAATAAATGATCAAGACTGCAGCATTTCATATGCCACATAATGGATGTAACACTAACTACACATTTTGATATTTTAGGTGCCTTTATGTCTACAAGCATTTTAAGAAGGCTTAATTAATTTCCCCCTTCACTAGACAAAAACCAAACCAAACCTTGAAACACCCTAAAGTAGGCAATATTACGAAAAGGTAACTTAAGAACTGTTACATTTCTCAAAAGAAACCAAAATGGTCCTATCATATGTGCCTCCTCGACAGTTTAAATTTCAGGTGATCGGGTCATTACCTAAATTCATCAGTGGGCCAACTGTACCCCTTCCTTTGTACCCCTCTCAAGTGATAGCTCATCTATCATTTCAAAATCTCCTTAAGAGCAGAACTGGATCTTGTACATCTTAATACTCCCTGCAGTGCCCAGATAACAGGGCAACGGACAAAAGTTTATTAGGAAAACATCAGAATTGTTAGCATCTTGGGCCATCTCTTCTCCTCACCCAAAAGCACGCAGTAGGCACGCCCATAAACACATGCCTATAACAATGCGATCGTAAAAACCATCTTCATTCAGCAGATGAGGTCTCTGAAGCAAATTATCTAATGACTTTTATTTTCCCAAAGCCAAGTTGGAGCTGAAACCTTAGCCTCCTCTTTGACTCACAACATTCTTGTCTAAATTACACTGCTGCTACCAAAAAAAGAAAAAAGGGGGAGGGGG
This sequence comes from Balaenoptera acutorostrata, assembly GCF_949987535.1. Lineage (NCBI taxonomy): Eukaryota > Metazoa > Chordata > Mammalia > Artiodactyla > Balaenopteridae > Balaenoptera > Balaenoptera acutorostrata. The sequence continues at coordinate 67,604,629 of NC_080075.1, forward strand.
AAAAAGTTGCTCCTTTATCTGACATCTGACATATGGTTCTCACTAACAATCCATATATGCACATCATAGAGGGTCAAATTCTAACAGGGGATGGTGATATTCAGGATAAATAATGTCGCTTGTAAATGACTTCACAGCTTATGTAAGTAATAATGCTAGAAAAAAATAACTGCAATGCACAGTAATCCGACTCTTGATTGCCAAGGCATAGTTCAACACAGAATTGTTCTTTGTTTTTAAGATCCAGAACAATGCGGGAAGAGAGATGTCTAGCTAGGATATAATCAATGCTTTATATTATTTCAAAGACACATGTTCTGACACAAAAAAACACTACTATCCTTTAGAGAAGGGGTCAGCAAACTACACTTCAGGGGCCAAACCTGACCCACACAGGCTGTTTCTGTATGGCCCATAAGCTAAGAATGATTTTTACATTTTTAAATGGTTGAGAAAAAAACTCAAAAGAATAATATTGCGTGCCATGAAATTTATATGAAACTCAAATGTCAACATCCATCAATAAAGTTTTATTAGAGCACCCACACTCATTCACTTACGCATTGTCTATGGCTGCTTTTGTGCTAAGGACGGCAGAATTGAGAAGCTGCAACAGAAACCATATGTCCCACAAAGCTACAAATAGTTACTATCTGGCCCTTTACAGAGAAAGTCTGCCACCCTTTACACTTCAGGGCATGGACGCTGGAGCCTGGCTGCCTCCCTTTAAAGCCTAATATGTATTCTCCTTATTCTGCCTCTATTTCAATCCTAACACTTATTACTCACTTATTAACTGTGGACCTTGAATACATTACTTAAGCACTCTGCACCTCAGTTTCCCCATCTGTAAAATGGGGTTTGTAATGGCACCTACCTGATGGGGTATCACTGTGAGTTATAAATGGATAATCATACACAGCACGTGAAACAGTACGTGGCATGCAGTAAGCAGTTACTAAGTACTGGCTATAACTACAATTCCTTCTTCTTGAGGGCTGCAGGATGTGTTTTCCAGTTGAAATGGCAGCAAAGTGCTTAGATTCCAGCACAGCCTCCCAAATCTCTTTATCACGGTAGAATTGAAGAATGAGGCAAGAAGAAATGAGAGGGGAAAAATGAAAAAAAGAAAGAAGAGGACTGAGGAGGGAACAAGAGAAAGGAAAACGTTATCAGAACCCCACTCATCAGGGACAGTAGGTGGCCTATTGAAAGGGGAAGTATAAATTAGGATAATTTCATCTGTAGTAACAGATTAAATAACTTCTGTGGGCTGACGGGATACTAATCACCAGGTGGAAGCTATCCCGGGGGGTTGGTGGGGAAAGCATTCAAAATTCCAAGCAAGTGACTTACAGATGAACGGCTGGGTCATTTTGAAGTTAAGAACTTCCTGTATTTTACATTCCTAGACAAATGACAAGTGATAGCTGCAGTAATTCTGCATCTTGTTATCCATGTAGAGCAGCTAATTAAAAGGAAACAATTTGGGTAAGGACCCTGTCCTTACAGAGTTCTCATTTTGTTCAGAATAGCACTTACTTCCTAACGCTAAGAAAGAAAACCATGTTCCCATAAATAAAACACAAGCTCATTCACCAAAAATGGACCTGCATGGCAACTGGGAGGTAAACATGGTGTTTAATAGAAGATACACTTAACCTGCTACCAAGGTGGAGAAATTCTCTTTCCCAGGACTCACTTTCACTTGAATACCTTCTCTGTGGAAAGATGAGTTCCTACCTTTTCCATGTACCTTTAAAAATCACACTCACTGTTTCTCTTTTTAAATTATGACTTCAAAAACTTTAAAGCACCCCCCACCTCGAAAAAAGAGAATTGTTTAACTCACAACTCCACCATAACCAAACAACTACCTTTATTATTCCCTTCCAACCTTGATCCCCTTAATCCTCACTACTGCTTTGCTGAATGCTTATGGTAAATCTTCCCTGCAGAGGCTAAACACACATATCAAGTATTTTTAAGACACTTGATGTGTAAACATAACATGTAAAACCTTAAGAAAAGGAAAGAAGGACATTGCTATCCAAGTGATTTCTGCAAATTGTGCAGGAAAAGAAGAGTGATTTAAAGCAATGCATCCAAGAGAGAACTTAAGATGCTCCTGAGCTGGAGGCAAGTTCAAAACACTCACTGAGAATGTATCTGCTGGGAGAGTCCCACTGAAGGCTTCGGCTTGAGGGTCAAGGTCATCTGGGCCACAGGACTGACTCTTGGTAGAGTGTCTGCCTTCTTAGACGAAGTGTGCTTTGCTGCTTGCTCAGGAGGGACCCAGGAGGAAGCAGCCACGGGACTTTGCCCTCCAAAGACTGGTGACGAGGTGTCCTGGGCAGCTGTTGTCTCACAGGCTTTGCCCTTGGTCCCTGGTTTACACACACAGAGTTGAGGCCGGAGACACATGCCTCCATTCTGACATGGAGGAACACAGCTTGCTGCAGAAAGAAACAGAAGACACACTTTGAAGAAAAGCATTGTAGACTTTACTAATTCTTCCAAAGACTTACCAGTAGCATCGGGCTATCCCTCAATAAAACAAAATGATGATGATGTTGATGATGATGACGATGATAATAGATAATATTTATTAATGGCTTCCTATGTGCCAGGCATTATTCTAATAGATATCGACAGATTTAACCCCCCAGCAACTGTTTTAAGTAGATATTTTATTTTGCTCATTTTACTGATGAAGAAAGAGGCACTGGGGTTATATAATTTGCCAAAGGTCACACAATCATTAGTAAATAGGAGAGTTGGGATTTGAATTCAAGCGAACTGGCTCCCAAGTCATCATTCTTAGCCGCTTTACTCTAGCTGCCACTCAGAAATGCATCAGAAATACAGGGGAAAAAAGAAAGTACTCTGCCCTTCTTTTTAAGTTGTGTTCTGTGGCTTGAGTTTAAATTTTAGGTATCCAAACAACATTTGGCAAAAAAAACAAAAGCCCAATTCCAAACCCAAACCCCCAAAAGTGTTACAGCCTTCATCTTGCATAAGCTATCAGAGCTTGGAGTGACTGTTTCAGAAATCTAGTCCAACCTACCTTTTTTTTTGAGAGAAAAATCAAGGGCAGAAAGGTTGAGAGTCAACCTTTATTTATTTATATATATATATATATATATGCAAATATATACGTACATATATGCATATATATACGTATATATATGCATAGATTTTTTTTCTTTTTTTAAGCCAGTACATCCCTAATCTTATAACAAAAGGCAACCAAAAAGAAACAACCTCTTTATCTCCTATTAACTAGGATGCATGTACTTTGAATCACCAGACTTGCGGCCGAGCAGAGTTTTAAAGTTAGCAGGGCTATGGGTCACGGGTAGGGTGAGTAGATTTTATCATAGGCAAGGTCCCCTGGGAGTTTAGATGTTACTGACTTAAATTTTATAAACATCATAGGCCTATGGACATGATTCCTTCAGTCCCTTCTTTATTTGTCCAAATTAATTTATTTAAATGAACCTTTTGCTATCAGCCCACCTTTGACTTAAACTCTTTGTCTTGAGGCAGATCCCAATACTAAATCTCCCATAAAATTTGGCACAAGGTTCAGTCTACAAACAATCACAAAATAGATGAGGAATATGAACCAGAGGAGGCTCAGTTATGGAGGAGCCAAATGACCAAGACCTAAAAGCCCTGAAACCTACTGATTTTCTATAAACAAGAGAAGATACTTTTCCTATCTCCCTACAATTCCTATTAATTACAGCAAATAATGATAACAAACGGCTGTCGAGTGTCAGAATACTAGGCTGACAAATTTTCTAAAAATGTGGAAGGATTCTTGGGAGAAAACAAATAAAAGGAAAGAAAAATGCAGCCAGCTCCTGAGGTGACCTTGCGGTAAGTTACTTAAGCTTGGCCTCTGTACCTGTACAAGTCCAGGAGCAGGGGGGAGGGCAGTAGCTGCTTGTTCTAAAATGGTCCCCGAGGGCTCTTTCCATATTAGGCTTCTAGAATTCAAAGTCAAAAGCTATGCACTTCTAAAGTTCACGATTCTAATTTATCAGCGTTTTCCTGGCCAAGTGATGATCATTAGGTCCCTACTCGGCCACGGTTATTTATGGAATGTCACAGGAATGGAAATGGGCTCCACCCAGAGAGAACAGAAGTGGCCACAAGCGAGGACTGGATGGGGCTTTCAAAGCTGAGCCTCTGCCAGAGATCACCCCCCACCCCAGGCACTTTCATGTATACATTCTCTTCATGCTTTCAATTAGAAACATGTTTCGGTTTAACATCTGAGAATGATTTCCACTTCTCCTCCCTCCCAAGGTGTACTGCAAATGTCTACAAATCTACCAGGAAGGCTGCACGGAGCGGCTTACAAAAGCTGGCACCTAGATGGGAGCCAAGCACCGAAATCTTCCCCAAACCACCGAGAATATGCAACAAGGGCCTATCTTAAGGAGTTAGAAGTATAACAGGGTAGCGATTTTCTTTGAACTCTTCAAATTTTGCATGTGGTAGGGTGAGGGGAGTGGAGAAAGAATAATTAAGGAAAAAAAGAACTTTAAACTCACACAGAAAAGAACATATGACAGAACAGTATGACTATATACAATAACACCCTTTCACACTAAGTCTGAAAAGACAATAAGGAGAATGATTAGACAATTTCCTCTTCCACCTTCTCCACCTGGGCTCCAACAGCAGCCTCCTGGAGCATGCAGACAGGACGGGCTGGCTTCAACTGGGGGCGGGGACAGATTCCCTAATTGCCAAGACAAGCCCCTCCCCTGACACGAAAAGCAAAACTCACGTTCTGCAACCACATTTTTTTTTTTAATTTATTTTTATTTTTGGCTGCTTTGGGTCTTCGTTGCTGCGCGCAGGCTTTCTCTAGTTGCGGCGAGCGGGGGCTACTCTTCGTTGCGGTGCGCGGGCTTCTCATTGAGGTGGCTTCTCTGGTTGTGGAGCATGGGCTCTAGGCACGCGGGCTCAGTAATTGTGGCTCGTGGGCTCAGTAGTTGTGGCGCACGGGCTTAATTGCTCCGTGGCATGTGGGATGTTCCCGGACCAGGGCTCGAACCCGTGTCCCCTGCATTGGCAGGTGGATTCTTAACCACTGCGCCACCAGGGAAGTCCCTCTGCAACCACATTTTATCAAGCCCTTTTTCGTGTGATATTTGGACCTTGTGCAATAGCGGTTCCCACGTGTCACTTCTCAAAGTGTGGTGCTTGGACCGGCAGCACCATCACCGGGAAACACTTTAGAAATGCACCTTCTTGGGCTACCCCTGGCCTGCTAAACCCCAAGCTGGAGCCCAGCAATCTGACTGCCCTCCAGGTGAGTCTGATGCTCACTCAAGTTTGAGAACCACTGACAAAGCATTTGGAAATTGGCAGCCTTCCACCAGAGTTTTTTGAGAACTTACATTTTTATCACTGCAAGTTTGGTATTTTCACACTACAATGGCTTTTATGTTACTGAATTCTTGCCGTGACAGATGTGTTTGTCTTATGTTGCCCTTCTGTTTTTAATGCAAAATATTAAAAATTTTTTCCATGTGACCAAATTCTCAAGATAATTATGGGTTCCTTCCAAAAGTTTATACATTTGTCACCATCTACTTCATGGCCAATGTAAAAATTCATAGGTATTTATGAGAAAACTGTTATTCTTTTTTTTAATTGAAGTATAGTTGACTTACAGTATTACATTGGTTTCGGGTGTCAGCATAGATATTTAGTACATTTACAGATTATACTCCATGAAAAGTTATTATAAGATAAAGGCTATAATTTCCTGTGCTATACAATATACCCTTGTTGCTTATCTATTTCATACATACTAGTTTGTATCTGTTAAACCCATACCCCTAATTTGTCCCTCCCCCTTTCCCTCTCCCCTTAGGTAACCACTAGTTTGTTTTCTGTGACTCTGTTTCTGGAGAAAACTGTTATTCTAACTGAGGTTCTGAACTATGTGGAATATTTTAACTCTTACAGAAGTTCTTTAAAATGTTTTCCACCAGTTGGTTCTGCATTTGCCTGGCCAGCTATGGTTGAACACAATGAGTAAACACTACATCAAGATCTTATCAGTGGGACTTCCCTGGTGGCACAGTGGTTAAGAATCCACCTGCCAATGCAGGGGACGTGAGTTCAAGCCCTGGTCCGGGAAGATCCCACATGCCGCGGAGCAACAAAGCCCATGTACCACAACTACTGAGCCTGCGCCCTACAGCCCGTGAGCCACAACTACTGAGCCTGCGCCTTAAAGCCCACGAGCCACAACTGCTGAGCCCATGTGCCACAACTACTGAAGCCCATGTGCCTAGAGCCCGTGCTCCACAACAAGAGAAGCCACTGCAATGAGAAGCCCACACACCGCAAGGAAGAGTAGCGCCCGCTTGCCGCAACTAGAGAAAGCCTGTGCACAGCAACGAAGACCCAACACAGCCAAAAAAACATTAATTAATTACTAAAAAAAAATTTTTTTTAATTAGAAAAAAGATCTTATCAGTGGTCTGGGCAGTGGTTCTCAGGCTTTGCAGCACATTAGAATCACCTGGGGAGCTTTTAAAAACTCTCAAAACCCAGACCTAACTCCAGGCTGATTGAATCAGAATCTCTGGGGGAAGGGGCTCATGCATCAGTTTTAGTTTTGTTTTTGGGTTTTTTAACTCTCTAGGTGATTGCAATATGCAGCCAAACTTGAGAACCAGTAGGTGAGGGAACAAAATCCTACCAGACTCGCTGACAGACTAACCTTCCCAAAGTGCAGCTCTTTTAATTATTTTCTCTCCGTTTAAAAATTTTCAACACATTTTACCTGCCCTTGAGATGCATTCAAGACCCTCTACATCTGGACCCCAACCCCCACTTTCCACCCTCAGTGCCTCCTGGTCCATCCCTGCAGAAGTTCACCCCTTCTTGCCTCTGCACACCCGGGGCCCTGTCCTGAAACACAGGCTGGCCCCTCAAGCTCTTGCTCATCTGAAACTTCCTCCTTCTCTGTGAAGTCCTTCCCAAACGCCCACCCCGATCTCCTGCACCATTTTTATCACCTGAACCTCCTGCGCCATTTTCATCATTCACTTCACATTTCACATGTACTGGCACATACATTAATCATCTTTTAACAAAGCTCTTTTATTTCCCAACTAGAATATAAACCGTGAGGTCAGTTATAATTGGCTAACCCAAAACTTTTCGTACCCAAGGACAGGAGCCTGAACATCACCTTGGTTGACTGATGTCAAAGGACAGCCATTTCTTTCCAAGAATGCTGGGATTTAAGGACATCTATAAAGGGAAGATAATAAGTGGGCTCTTAATCCATTACATAATAACAACTACGTCTCTGGATTTGGTTTGCCAGTTGTTCAGTCTCCAATCTTCCAAAGATGTTTTTAAATCAAAATTAATATTTAAATGTACTCTGCTCATATACATGGTCTGCAGTGGCATTTAGCAGTATGCTGTTAAACAGTTTCAGAAGCCCAGATCCAATGTGTTCTAAAAGAACTTTGAAGGGTAGGGGCACTCGGAAACAAACTGGTTGTGGATTCACAGAAAAGAACATCACAATGGGCTGATAGGAGCTGTTACAAGGTACTAAACCTCCAGTACAAAAGCGCATTAAGGGAATTAGCCTAAGACATTTCAGGTGCAGTAGAAAAAAAAGCTTCTGAGAGATACTCAGTTTGTGAAAAGGAACCAGAAGTTGGGGGGAGCCCACCATTCATTAAGTAGATAATCCTGTAAGATAACTTGTCCTCGAGATAAGCACAGTGAATTAACCCTCTACCCCGTCCCCCATTCCAAACACAGAACAATCATTTTTAAGATTTTTTTTCATGTTAAAGAAACGGATTTCCATGATGGAAACAGGTGGCCATGATGGAATAACTGTTACCAAACAAGCCTTTTTTTCCATAAACAACTAGGAAACTGGATGAAAGATATAAGACAACTGTTGTTAGATACCAGACAACTGGCAAGAGAGGACTGTGAATCCTAAGAGAAGGGCATCAAGAGGGGAGCCCTAGGACCACCCCAACCACCCGCAGGAAGCACTCGGCAGATCACCGTGCAGGGAGGGAGCCCACGCACGGCGTGATGGAGGCTGAGTGGCTGGAATCTGCAGGGCAGAGTCCTAGAGAGGAGAGACCTGCACAGAGATAGCCCAGAGATCTGCAGAGGGCCCCAGACTCTTCACCTGATACTGAGCTGCACAGGCATAGGGCGCAACAAACTACCCGGGACCTGTAAGCTGCAAATTCCCAGTCCTGACCCGCCAGAGTCAGGACATTCAGTACAGACCCCAGAATTAAACTCCCTTTAAGAGTAAAACCTCAATATCAAAATCAGGCAAGAACTGTACACAGAAGAAAACTCAGATACAAATCACAGTTAAGAATACAGATGCACAATTCCCAAATAAAATATTAGTAAATCAAATACGACAGTATTTCCAAAACAGAAAAGCAAGCCGAATTAATTCCAGAAATATAAGGATGGTTTTAAATGTCAGCAAATCTGTCCATGGAATTCCGCATGTTAAAAAATTAAATGAGAACTTGTCTCGATGAATGCATAAAATTTTCCAATAAAATTCATCACTTATTCATAATAACAAACAAAAACTGTTAGCCCACTAGGAATACAAAGGGATTTCTTTGTTCTGGTAAACAGTAACTACAGCAAATCCCACACAACAAAGAGTATACCAAAACCTACAGCAAATATTATGAGGAAACTGTAGAAGCATTCCTATCAAAGCTGGAAACAAGTCTAAATGCCCACAATAACCTCTACCGTTGATCTTATATTGTAAGTCCCAGCCAACCTGGCAAAACAAGGAAAAAGGTCTAAGAAGTAGGAAGGGAGAAACAAATGTATCATTATTACTTTAGTTTACCTATGTGTCTATGTAGATAATACAAAAGATTCTACAAACTACCATAACTGGTAAGAATGTGGTACCAATTCAGAAATAGAAAACAGATCAATGAAATTTAACAAAAAGCTTAGAAACAGACTCAAATATAAATGGAGACTTGCAACATGATGGAGAAGGTATAACAAATCTACAGAAAAACAATGGACTAAAAAACTGGGGTTGGAAAAGAAAGAGCCAACCATCTAAAAGAATCAAAACTAGATCCCTACCCCACTTAAGAATATACATACCAGATCTTTAAAATTTTTAAGAGGAAATGTGACAGAATATCTTCATGGTTTGGGGGAAGAAAGAATTTCTCAAATGTGAAACAGTAAGTAAAAATCCAAAAGAATTTATAAACTTGACTAAAACAAAATTTAAAAGATACCATACAAAACATTGAAACACAAATGATAAAGAGAAGACAACCTGCAATATATTTAACAAAGGATTAGTAACCAGATGTATCAAGAATTCCTAAAAATCAATAGGAAAAAAAATGGACAAAGGACATGAATTGGCTATTCACAGATGATGAAATGTGAAATAAATGTGAGAAGATATTCAACCTCTCCAATTATCAGAGAACTGCAAATCAAAACAACATTGAGATGCAATTCTACACCCAAGACACTGGCAATAAGTCTGTTACCACCAAGTGTTAGCAAAGATATAGGGAAATGGGAACTCTTATACACTGCTCATGAGGGTATATTCAATACTCACCTCTGTGAAAAGCAATATGGCAATATTTAGTAAGGTTATAATGTGCAAACTGAATTCATTATTGTCATGTCAAACTCTAATACCCAGCAATTTCACTTCTAGGCTGTCATGTGCTCAAGCAGACATATACAGGAATGTTCATTGCCCACCAATTACAGTAGGAAAATAGTGGCATTGATAGATGAATTGATAAACTGTGGTATTTCATATAATGGAACAGTATACAGCAGTTAAAATCATGATCTAGATCTATATACCAAGCAACATGGATGAATCTTTTGAAAATAACACTGACTGAAGAAAGTAAATTATAGGATGCTACTTTATAATACTGTTCTTCATATGATATTATAATAACTGTCCATGTAATTTTTAAATATATAAAGCAATACTCATTGTTCTTATGGATACATAGGAAATCAACAAAAGCATAAAAATATGTACTGGAGTCACACTAAATTCATGACAGTGACACCTCAGGGAAGGAAGCAGAACAACTCTAGAGAAGGAAATGGGTCACTTTATTGGAGAGTTTTTTTCTTAAAAAAAAAAAGATGGGTAGAAAGTATGACAACAGGTTAGACCTGTATTCACTGTGGGTAGTAGATACATGGGTGCTGACTATGGCAGTCTTTTTACTTTTCTGTATACCTTTCAATTTTATAAATTTTTTAAAAATAAGCCAACAAAAGGCAATTCAGAATTGAAGATAGTTAAAACCTGATCCTTAATCACAGGGTGAAAGGATGACCATGGGGATCATCCATGATGATCATGGGGATGAGGTTGGTCAAAGTGGCAGAAATTGCCAACATGACAATAATGAATTCAGTTTGCACAAAGTGGGCCTGCAGGAAGCCCACATCAAGACCTGGGTGAGCAGGATGGGCAACAAAATACTACTCCATCCTGGCTGCCAAGTCAGCCTTAGGACCACACTCATCATTTGAAACAGATCCTCAATTTTTGCCCCAAAAAATACTCTCAGATCTCTTCCACATTTGAATCCTACTCCAATTTAACAAGCTGATCCTAATGTTCTTTAAAAGTTCAGCGACTGTATTTTTAGGAACTATCCCATGCCCTGAAGCTCAGTCTCTATTGCTCTTATTTCCAAAAAAGTAACTCTTGATTATATTTAAAACTCGTCCCAGCCCACACAGGGCAAACAGAGTGACTCTCTGCCCCTTGCCTTTCTTTCCAAACAAGTTGCAGCATGTCGACCGCATGTGTCCCAGGGAGAAATGTGAGTCTAACTGTGTCTTCTGTGATCAGAGACAGCAGGTGAGAAATTGCTTTGCTGTGTGTGTCTTCACAGTAATTCCCAGCTGCCCTTTGAAGTCATTCAATAACACTAACTGATATCAGATCACAAGAAACAAAGCATGAGGTCACACAGTTTCATCTACCTCTCACTCTGTATGCTCCTTGTACCAAACCCAAATAAAATGCTGCACTTTCGTTGCAAATGTCTCTGGGTCCGCTTCCTCCAAAATCCCTAAGGAGCAAAAAAATAGTAGTATAACACCCCAGTGCCTTTTCTATCCAGCCTTGTGGAATAATGAAGAATTCCATGAAACCGAATGTTCTAGATAGGTGAACCATGCACCAACACATTTAATAACTCACGGGTTTTGATCGTTATGAACATCTCTACGAAAAACCTCAGATCTGTGCGTGCTTTCACTGTTCTGTCCCCTCCAAGCCAGGCTCTCTCTCTACCCTTTCTACGCTGTTTGCTTTTCTAATCTACTCTCAAGTGACAATTTAACCAAGCAGATAGTCAGATGGTTGAGCACAGCACAAATTACATGGGATACAAGTCACAAAAGTTGTGTGCAGAATCTCATGGCTTTATGAGGAGTTTACTGCCTTTATGTCAAGGACTGAACCCTCATCTGCCTGATTCCCCAGGAGCTGTGTTCTGGAAGGTGGAAGTTCTGGAAGCCTGAGCTCAGCAGGGGTAGCTTGTTACCATGTGATTTAATTTAAAATAGATGGTCAGCTGAGGCCAAACACACGCCATGGGTAACTGAAATCATTCACGGAGTATAATGTAATTAAGTCATAAGTCATATAATGAAAAACTACCAGCAGTTTTTCTGGGTTCTGTTTCTGGTCTTATTACTGCCATTTTATTAAGTTTTTTGGGGTTTTTTTTTAAGTCAGTGAAAAAGAAAACAAAGTTACAGGTCTACAGTTTAGACTATGTAAATATTTAATTTAAAATAGCAAAAGAAAAAAGAGAAAAACCAGAAAATTTTCAGAAAATGCTATTATATGGAAAGAACTGATAAAAGTTGTCTTTAACAAATTAAGACCAAAATCAAAAAAAATGAAAAAAGGCCAGAAATAGACAATTAAGACAAAAGAAAATACAATTAGTAAATAAACTTGTGGTATAATGTCTAAATTAAGTAAGTCATCAAAGGAAATGCAAACTAAAACAAGGAGGTACACTATTATGGCTAATTAATTTTTTAAAAGGCATGTAAGAGTATTAATACAACATGTCACAAAGGTGGTAGTAAAATGATACAAGCCTTTTAGAAAGCAGTTTAACAATATGTTTCAGGCTATTTCAGTAGCCTCATCTCTAGAAATTTACCCTAATAGTTTAAAAAAGGAAATAACTATACACATACATATGTCCAGCTGTCCACAGCAGTGTTATTTATACCAACGAAAATGCAAAAGCAGCACACAGATTGAGTAAAATATGTCATTACAGCCTTTCAAAATTAGAATTATAAAGTGATACTATGACTTTTTAAATGTCAATACTATTAATGTGAATAAAAACACAAGGTTATTTTGCTATTCAGTCATTCATTAAGTACCTTCTCTAATAATAGTGTAATTTTATTTTGTGCACTAATGCTAGCACGTATGTATAATAAACACAAGTTTCTGACAAATCTTGGGTTTTACAGGCTAAACTATTATGCACATATAAAGTATGATTATAAATGATATCTTTATAGTTCATTGGAAAGAAGACCATATATTTCTAAATAATAAATCTTTAATCTCTGTTTTAGTACCATCATAATATTTCTCCATTCATTATTCAAACATTGAGTCCCTCCCCCTTATATACTAGCACTGTGCCAAGTGCTATAGATAAAAAGATGGAGAAGACAAATTTCCTGCTCTCATGAAGATCAGATTCCAGTAGGGAAGACAGACAAGTATAAAAAAAAAAAAAAATCATCACCATACAGTATGTGTTGGAATAATAAAGGTATAGAAGAAATGAGGAAGGAAGGGCCCTAAGTGGGCAATCAACAAATATTTTGAATTATTATATTCAAGGGATCAAAAAGGATACAAAGAATTCTCAGTATGGTTTGTTTCCTTGAGGCGATATAAAATCCTCCCTGCCCAAGCTCACCTACTGATGGCAGGAGGCAGTGGGGTGAGATGAAGCTGGACTCTGGAGTCACACAGACCTGAGTTTGACACCCCCCCCCACCGCCCCAGCTGTGTGCCCTAGGGCCAGTTCCAACTCTGACCTGTGCCTCAGTCCCTCACTCAAAAAAATCCCGAGTGACAATTCTGCACTCCATTTTGCACCAGGCACCGTCACATGCCCTGTGACTAGAACTGTAGAGAAGAAAACACTATCTCTGCCCCGTGGAGCCCACAGCCCAGCCAGCAGACCAACAGCAACAGTGATTATAATTATTACAAGCATTCTGGAAAGGGAAGACGGTGTGTGGCGGGGAGGCCATCCCTAGGGGACTCGGGGTATTAGAAAAGACCTCTCTGAGATCATGAACTTACTATGAGATCTGAAAGCTGAAAGAAAGAAATAACTCCTATGCCCAGTCCCAGAGTGCAGGGCCAAATGTTAGCGGTGAAACCTGCCACAAAGCTGTCAAGAAGCAAAATGCAAATTGACTCTACTGATTCCAGAATGACTTTTCATAAGAGATCGAGTTCAGGGGAACAGGGAAGGAATTACCATATATTCTTAAATGTATGTGTCCAGAACGCTGATCTAGTACGATTTAATGTAACCAGCAGAGACATTACCCTGTAAATCAGGAACAAAACATTGATGCCCATCATCACCACTGTAACTTAACACTGCTCTGGATGTTCTGGTCAACTCAATACTGTATGCAAGAGAGGCGTGAGCCAAGCCAGCTCCTGCACTGCCAAGGCGAGTGTCCACGGGTACAGACTATCTATAAAGCAATCAGCCATATTTAAGATTAAGCCCTAAGAACACTCATGCCGTTTGTATTTTATCATTCCTAATCTAGGAAATTTTATATTCAAATCTGTTCACTGCAGTATTACAATCAATATGGTGGTAAAAAAATAGAAATAGCTTACCCATAAAACAAAGAATAGATAAAAATCATGAAATCTGATTAAGTCATCAAAAACGACGTTTTAAAAACATTTTTAATGACATGGGATAATGCTTATGATGTAATGCCAAGATAAAAAAAAAAAACAAACACAAAAAAACAACCCTCCTACTCTCTCTAGAACTCAGTCCAGTCAGCCTTGCATCTCTGCCTGTACCCTGAGTCAGAGTCCCTGGTCCCCTCCTGGCTGCTAAGGTGGGCCTTGTCCCTTCTAGATCAAGAGCAGCGCTGGATCAGTCCCTCCTCCCTCACCACCTTCTTCCCTTGGCTGAGACGTCACCCCAGCAGCCTCCTTCCGACCTCACCATCAACCTTCTCAGTCTCCCTCCGGCTCCACTTTCCCTTCCTGATCTCTCAATGTTGACATTTCCCAGGGCTTGCTTGGTCCTTGGACCCTTCTGATGACCTCATTTAGTCACGTGGCTTTGATTTCCATCCAAACTGTGCTCCAATTCGGATCTCAGGCCCTGTCCTCCTAGGTGAACTCCAGATCTCCACGTCGAACCACCTCCTCGACAGCTCCGAGTGGACGTCTAACGGGAGCTCAAATTTAGCACACCTTGATTCCCCTCCTCCCACCAACCCCAAGCTCCATAACCAGCTCCTCCTCAGCATTCAGCTCCTTAAAAGGCACCACTGTTCGCCAAGTTGCTCACCAAGTGTATTAGTTAGCTAGTGCTCCTGTATCAAAGCACTGCAAACTTCACAGCTTAGACAACAGAAAGTCACCGTCTCACAGTCTGGAGGCTGGAAGTCTGAAATCAAGGTGTGGGAGGGGATGGTTTCTTCTGAAGGCTGTCCTATTGCTCTCTCCAAACTTCTAGTGGCCTCGGGAATTCCTTGGCCTGTAGAAGCTCTCTTCACATGTCTTCCCTCTATGCATGTCTCACCACCTGTCCTCAAACCCTTCTGCAGGCCACCCTGTCTCTTGCAATCTGTTCTCACCAGGGCAGCCAGAGGGATTCTGTTAGAACCAAAGTCAGATCACATTGCTCCTCTGCTCTAAACCCTCCAAAGGCTTCCATCTCACTCAGTGAAATGCAAAGCCCTTATTTTTACAGCCTGCAAGTCTCTACCACCTCTCCCACGTCACTTCCTAGCATGCCTTGAGCACCATACTCCCGTCACACTGGCTTCCTTGCTAGTCCCTGGGCAGACCACGCCTGCTTCCACTGCAGAGCCCTTGCACTGGCTATTCCTCTGCCTGTAACATTCCTCCCTAGATATTCACGGGCTACCTTTCTCACATCACTCAGCCTCCCTTGTGACTGTCTGCTCCAAAACAGCAATCTCTGGGCCTCGATTAGTCTGCCTCATTTTTCTTTAAAGCACTTATCCCTAACCCAACAATATATTATTTATCTATTCATTGTCTGTTTCTCCCACTAAAATATCAGCTCCTCGGGCAGAAAGACTATTTTGATAGCTGCTTTTTCCCTTGGGTTTAGAATAACGTCTGGCTCAAAGAAGATAACTGCTGAATGAATGAACACATGAAGGAAGGCTGGAAGAAAAATATACTAATGCTAACATGAATTATATACCTATGAGTGGTGAAATTATACAAGTTATTAAGTTGTTGCTTATAACATATTATACTTTCCATATTTTCCACAATGGCCTATTTTTACTTTCATAGCATGGCAAAAATCAACAATACTTTATCGAAAAGAGATGTTAATTCACTTAATGGCGAGTTTAAACATATTTAAATTTTTAAGGGGTGTAAGTCCTACAATCTAAACAATATGGGAGACAGAGTACCATACACTAGACTTTATAATAACTGTACTATATTGGAACACTGAATAGTTTTACTTTGAAACTTATTCTTAACATACTATGATTGGGTAATATGTCTAGCACTATTATTTACATGTTTAACCTGTTTCAAAAGCTGACTTTTTTGTCAACCAAAAATGTTTTTGAAAATCAGAGCAATAAAAAATAAGCATTATTAGGCCAAAATGACTGCCAACTTGAGAATCATGTGTCTGAAACTTGGATTAAAATAAAGGGAAAAAAAGACTAAGGCAGAAAACATAACTTTACTCTGATTAGGGAGTGTCACCTAGTGGTAAAGAGCCTACTGAAGCCAGGCAGCCCAAACCAAGCCCAGCTCAGACACTGACTAGCTGTGTGCCCTTGGGTATATTTTTATTACTTGTTTTCCATCTCAGTTTTCCCATCTGTAAAATGGGAGTGATAAAAAAAAGAGGGTTTCTGTATGGATGAAGTGAATGCATATATGCAAAGCACTAGGATAGGGCCTGCTTCAGAGTAGGATTTGACAGGTGTCAGCTATTATTATTATTCCACGCATCAAATTCATCCCACACATGCCCCAAAATAGCCTTTAAGGAAGCTTTTGAGAAGCAGGTCACATCTATATCTGGGATAGAATTTTATTTCTACCATTGGAATTTTAAACTTACCCAAGACAGCCTTTCACATTGAATCAAACATAATAAGCTATCTTTTTTCCTTTCTTTCCCACATTTAAGCATCCAGAATAAAGCTGTGGGTGGCAAAAAAGTGACAGAGAGCATCATTAGTCCAAAATAAAATATTATATGGGTGTCCTCATGCTCAAGACTCGTATTTCCAAACAAATTCTCTTAACTTAAAAAAGAATAATAGCTACATGAGTGAGACAGAGCCTTTAAAAATTACCCTTTATTTTGACAGCATTCCTTTAGGTAAATTAAGAGTATTATGTGACCAAGGATGGGAATATCCTGGAAGAGATATAATCCAGGCCATGCAAACCTTTCCTTGCTAAAATAAAAACACTTGCAAATGTCACTGATGCCTGAGCATCAATGTAGAACACAAACATTCCACGGACTGTGGACACAGCCCCGGCTACAGGGATCACAATAATTAGGCTCTAAAACCCCAGAAGGGAGCAACAATTGAAGCCTCACTGTGAAATGTAAGGCCATGCCTCTAAATGGAAGGAGGAAGCACAGCAGATGATGCTATTTGCAAACACTTAGCCCTCTGACTACTAGCTCTATTATTGTGAAATGTGATATAACCATTTTCAGAACTGAAGCTGAAATAGAACTAAGAACTTCAAGGGCCCATCAGCAAGCAGTTGAAAGGAATAAGCAAAGCTCTGTTTTCAAAACTTTAATATACAAAATTAAAATTGTTTAAATAGCGTTTCTCATTTCTGACATCCTTCAGAATAGAGAAATTATTTCAGTAAACATTGTGAATGTAAAATGCTCCTTTTATCCATATACTGGGCCTATCTTCCATATGCATTTAAATTGTTCTTTTACTGAATCAATCTCTCAGAGGTCCCTTCTATAATATCTGATCATCTGAGAAGTGAAAAAAAATGTGTAATCAGCAAATAAACAGAAATTTAAAAATTATTAGGAGGAAAATTAACAAGAATGATCTTTCTGTTACAGTTGTCAATTTTAAAATAAACCAACTGTTTCCATTTAAAACATGATGCCAAAAGTGTTAAATAATGGATGATGATGGCCATAGGGTGTTACTATTCCCAACTTCTTAATGTTTGTGTGTTTTCCAAGAAAATAAAGCATATAAACTTTAAAAGATTTAATTCAAGTAATTGTTTTCATTGTTCAAAATATGCCATGAATAACCTACTTATTTTAGTAGTTATTTATTTGTTTCTGTTTTCTTACAAAGTAGAACTGCTAAATTTCCTGCTAATCAGTTCGGGAAAAACATAATTAAGAGAAAGAAAGTACAGAAACTTTACACAATTCTTGAAGTAGAGATTTTAATAAACTGTGATAAATACAATAATCATGAATGTCTCACAACTGCCTGTTTAACACACTGACTATGCAGTCACTATTCTCAAGCCACAATCCCCCAAGGATCATGTATTCCACGTACCCATTTTTTTCCTTAGATTTATTCCCATTATTTGTCATCACCAGCTCATACCATTTTAGGGCAGGCTTCTGTGGAGTGAGAATGAGGAAGAAAGACTACTGTGGTTCTCTGTGGTAGCTAGTCTCTAAAGATGGTCCCAAATCCACCCCCATGCTGCTCCTCCCATCAAAAGGCAGACCTTATGTCCCTCCCCCTTGAATCTGAGCTGGGTCTAGGACTATTCTACCAAGGAAATGCAGAAATGCCCTGCTGAGAACCTCCAAGCCCAGGCCTGAAAAGCCAGGAAGCAATACTTCCTCCCTCTTGGAACCTGGCTGCCATGTTAAGGGGAAGCCCAATCAACCATAGGGAGGGGCCCATATGGAAGAGAATTGAGGCCCTCAACCAACAGTCCCTGCTGAGCTCCCAACCAACAACAGCTGGTATCATCTTGCCAGCCATGTGAGTGTTCTAGCTGATGCCACGTGGTACAGAGACAGGCCAGCCCTACTGAGCCCTGCCAAATTGCAAAATCATGAGTAAATAAATGATGGTGTTTGTTTTAAGCCACTAAGTATTAGGATAATTTGTCTCACAGGAATAGATATAAATAGAAACAATCTTCCTGAAGAAGAGTCATCATCTCTCATTCCAGGGCTTCTGCTAATTCTAATCCTACCATGCTAAATTATCCCGCATTAAGCACTTACAAACTGTGGTTGTGTAATCAAGTCTTCAAAATAAAAATGAGCATAGAGCCTCCTGAATCATATGAAGCAGGGCGAAGACCCAGCACAGGCCTCTGTATCTATGCATTTTCAAGCACTGAATATAATCAAAGACAAAGACAGCTTTCCAACGATTTCCTGGCCAAGTTACCAAGTACAGAAAAATACTCATCTTTGATAATAGTAGCCACAACTGAGTACTATTATTACAAATTTTATGTTATATATACTTTACCACAATTTTTAAGATAATGTAATACACACCAAAAAACAAAAAACAAAAAACACTGTATACATTAAATGGGTGAATTACATGGTATGTGAATTATATCTCAATAAAGCACCTTCCATAATGTCCTACACACTGCAAACAGCCCAGGTCATCTTTGAACAGCTCTATCTTTAAAAGATTTTTCCTTATATTGTATTAAAATCTGCCTACCCACAGCTTTCATTCACCAACTCCCCTTTCCGTAGTATTTGAAGAAAGCTCTACCGTCCTGCCCATGACTTCTTTTCTCCTGACTCAAAGGTACCCATTGCAGCAGCTCCTCCTCAGGTCAGCACTGTGCCACCTCCATCACCTGGCTGCACAGCTCTGAGTATATTCCAGCAGATCCCGGTACTGGAGAAGAGCATGAGCTTTGGAGTCAGAATGCTTAGGTTTAAATCTGAGTTCCATCACTTACTAGCCACATGAAGCTTCAATTTCAACATGTGTAAAATGGGAGTAGGGGAAGGAAGGCTCATCTTTGGGAAGGAGCGAGGCAGGGAGTGAAATCAGGGCCTGAGATGACGATCACCTGTAGTCACAATGACTCTTGCAAATCTACTTAGTGTGGGCAACATACTCTCTCTCAAATGTCTTTCTGCATTTAACAAGCCACCATTTCTTTGTTTAAACACCATCTCTCTCCCTCTGCCAAGCACATGTAATTCAAGCTCGTTAAGTGCATGAATGATGCAGCTTCACTAGAACAGAACCCACCTCAATGTTAAGCAAGGAGCAACAGGGTCTGGAACCCAGGAAGCCCACCAAAACGACTAGCTTCTATCATTCTATCTATTGCGATTCCAGGGGGGGAGGACAAAATCTAACGTGACGTTTCCAAAGTGGTCAGCCCAGCCAACATGGGACAGAGCAGACCCGCAAGTGGGACAGTGATGGGAACGGTTTTTTGAAATGTCATGCCAGCACCTCGTTTTCTGTTTTTGATTATCTTCTACTTCCTTCAGCTGGCAGGTTAGAGAGGTCTGGAACATCCACCCCCAAGAGCACTGTGCAGAAGAGACTCGGTCCTCCCCTTCCAGGATACTCCCGCCCGGTGCCCATCAGTTCACGCTCACCTACGAGTACTCATCCTGATTCTCAGCCCCCAACCCAGCCTCACGGGCAGAAAAGGGAAGAGTGGTTCTGCCTGACCCCACCCTGCCGAACATTAAACACACATTTTCCTTTCACCATCCCACAGACGCCTGCCCCAACAACTGCACAAACGTAATTACCTTCTTAACTAAACTTCTGCACTTGATCACAAGTAGTTAATGGAGTCATACAGGTATACTGTTGAAAACTGAAATTAAATATATTCCACCAGAGAGCTGAACCACTACAGAGGTTAAAAAGCAGGGGCTTCCCTGGTGGCGCAGTGGTTGAGAATCTGCCTGCCAATGCAGGGGACACGGGTTCGAGCCCTGGTCTGGGAGGATCCCATATGCCGCGGAGCAACCAAGCCCGTGAGCCACAACTACTGAGTCTGCACGTCTGGAGCCTGAGCTCCGCAACAGGAGAGGCCGCCATAGTGAGAGGCCCGCGCACCTCAATGAAGAATGGCCACCGCTCGCCGCAACTAGAGAAAGCCCTAGCACAGAAACGAAGACCCAACACAGCCATAAATAAATTAATTTAAAAAAATATATTTTAAAAAAGCACAAGGGCTATTTTTTAATGTCACAATAATTATAGTCATCTGCCTGATCAAAACGTCAGATGGTGGGGAGAATCCAGGCAGATTTCCCGCCAGTGACTGGTGATACCTCCAACCCAGGCAGCAGGGTCCATGAACCCGTGTCTGCTTGGCCACTGGAAGGACATCTCTCTCTGACTTGCCACCATGCCCAGCTCTACGCAAGAGTGTGGGACTGCAGTGAGGGGGGTCCTTAAGAATACCATTTAATACCGGACACTTCTGTCCTATGACACTTCAGAAGGGAGAAAATATTGCCTTTCCGATAACCAGTGCTTGGCGATGGCCTGCCACACTCTCGCCTGACCAAGCCCTGGGCAACGAGAAGCCACTGCCAGATCCCTGTCACCTCCAGCAGGGTCCGGGGGATGAGTGACAAGGGGAACACACTTGCAATGCTCCTTCCAGCAGAACCATGTGGTAAAGGGCTGTCAACCTAGCAGGTGAGCCCAGCAAAACCTACTGAGGACACAAAGGACTGAGCCATAATCCGAATGCACAGAGTTCTTCATGCCACTTACCATTTACTCTTCAAGCAAGACATTTTCTCTCCTCATCATCCTTCCTAACACCGAAGGAAGGACGACCCAATGAGAAAATCTCTTTAGCAGGAGAACTGAGCCCCAGGTGCATCAAAGTTATTTAATCTTAAGGCAGTGGTTCTAAGTGTGGTCCCTGGACCAGCGGCATCACCTGGGATCTTACCAGACAGGCAAGTTCTCATGTCCTACCTCAGACATGCAGAAGCCAGCAATCTGTGCTTTAACAAGCACTCCAGGTGATTCCGATGCATGAAAAATTTTGTGAGCTACAGTCAAATTTGAGAGTCACTGTCTTAAGGTACTAGAATCTATGCAAAGGGCATTTCTGGGGTACCCAGCATTCATTAGCTGTAAAGTATCAATAGTTTGGGACTTGGGGCAAAAGGCAGAGTCAGGCAATCCAATAATATGAGTGGAGTCAGGGTCATTCAGGACAATAAGCACCATGGCAGGTCAGGGATTGACAGTCCAAGTGACAGGAAGGATGGGTGATCTGTCCTGAACTGTGGCTTGAAAGGTGAGAACTCTGTCAGCTTCAGGGAGGTCCTGTACCACTGGAGAGCCATGACTCGTCTTCACCATTTTATAAAAAAACACAGTCCTCTCTTCAAATGCAATTTTACACTAAAGCTTAATATATGAAACAGACAAAGCAGGGATGAGTGGCTGAGCCCCCTCCCCACCCTGTTTCTCCTCTTACCTCTCCCCCCTTTGTAGCCCCTGATATACTTCAGTGGAATCCTGAGGGAGGGCTTCTGAGAGCACAGGTCGAAAAGCATGGGCTCCTTATCAAACAAGCTGATTCTGGAGCGTCACCAGACAGAGTGAGTAAGACGAGCTGGGGACGGGGCCTAGAGACCTACATTCTTCAGTTTCTCCAGGTAATCCTGATGATCAGCCAGCTCACAGCCTTTGAGCAGTGCTTGTCTCACAGTAGGGCCTGGACTTTTACATCAGAATCCTCTGCGGGAGCTTGTTAACCCTGCATATTCCTGGGCCCTTCCCAAGCCCTGCTGAGGCTGGTTCTCGGGAGTAGAGCCCAGGAATCTGCAATGGAAGGCGGTTCTCACGTGCATCAGGTATAAGCAGCATTGTGGTGTGTTGACTGTTCATCTCCACCCCCCTCAATCTCATGTTCTCAGTCTCTCTCAATCTCTCACTCTCTCATCTGAAAATATAAAGAGAACTTATCCCTTTTGATCTTCTTGAGGCAGGGAGTCCTCTTGGCCAGTCCCGGAGCCTTGACTCCCAGAGCCTGAATGTCGAGTCACACTCTGAGATGCTGGAGGAGCAGGAAGGAGGCATGTCTTGGGGCCTGGACTCCTTTTCAGTCTCATCCCGTACGTGCAGGAACAGGATCGCTGGCAACCAGGCACCAACACTCAGGCCAGTGGGTCTCAACATGGTTTGCATGATTAGAATCACATGAGGAACGTTAAAAACAAGGCGTCTAGGCGCCACCCAACCCTATAGATTCTGCCTTAATTGCCTTGGGTGGGAGCAGGGGTATTTTTTAAAGGCCTCTCAGATTATAATGCACAACCAGGGAAGAAAATCACAGCCTAGGGCAGACCTGTGCAAACGTGAATACGCACAGATCTTGTTACAATGAATATCTGGTTCAGAGGGTAGAGGTGGGGCCTGAGGCCCTGCATTTCCAACAACCTCCCAGGTGCTGCTGCCGTGCTGGTCCACGGATCACATCCTGAGCAGTAAGGATCTTGTGGTTCTCAAACTTTTGAATCACCTGGAGGGCTTGTTAAAATACAGATGACTGGGCCCACTCCTACAGTTTCTAATTCAATTATGCCTGCGGGAGGACCCTAAAATGTGCATTTCTAACAAGTTCTCAGGGGATGCTCGGTTGACGATCCAATGACCACACTTTGAGAACCAGGAAGGCCGTGGTTTTCAAATATTAGTGTACATTACAACAGTTTGGGGAGTTTCAGAAACACAGATGACCAGGCTTAATCCAGATGATTCCTAGGCCTGGGGAGGAGCCCAAGAATTACAGCTCTGCAAGCTTCTCAAGGGACTCCTGTCATCCTCTAGGCCAGGGACCATATTCAGGTCTAGAATTTGCATCCCGCAAATGCAATAACATATCAGGTACTGATAGCAAGCTTTACGGGAAACAGAGTCTGAACATCATAAACGTACTTTATAATGTGTCGCCACCACACACATAAGACACTCTCATAAACCAGGACCTAAGGAAGACAGAAGAAGGCCACATGGAACTCAACAAGTTCCAGATCGCTGCTGGTTTCCTGGGAGAATTTTCTCTAGGGTTCCAAACCTAACCCATGGGGTTAGAAGAGGAAGACAACGCCACAGAAGCTTTTCTCGGAACAATATCTACATGCCTGGGGGAAAGCAACGTAGCAGGGTAGTTAATCACCCAGGTGTTAGATTCAGAAGACTCAGGGTAGCACTCTGACTAAGCTCTAAAATGGGGGAAATGATACCTCACTTGAAAGCTGTTGAGAGGACAGGAAATAATGTACATAATGTACTTAGCAGAGGGCTGTCACTCAGTAAAATCACGGACACATGACAGTTCTGACAGTTGAGCCATAACGTCTCAAAGCTGGAAGGAACCTTGATGTTTAGCTTTCAGCCAATAAAAGAAACTCAAAGACCATTAGCACAGCATCACTTAGACGTGCGGTATCTCAGGCCCACCCCAGACCTTCTGGATCAGACTCTGCATTTTAACATGACCTCCAGGAGATTCCTATGCACCACTGCCCTACAGTAACCCTACCAGGTATGGAGTACGTCAGTGGTTCTCAGCCCTGCTGAGTTGGAATCATCTGGAGGCTTTTAAAAAAATATTCATGGAAAGTCCTACCCCCAGAAAGTCTGATTCAACTGGTTTGGGAGGTAGCCTGAGAACTGAGATTTTTTTTAATCTTCTTAAGGCAGCCAAGGTTGACAGCCACTAGTACAGAATAAGTGTACAGGCTCGGGGGTCAGGGCATTGCAATAATCACTCAGGTTGGCCTGTCCCACAATCCAGCTCTAAGCTCTGTAGCCGGATGGTCCCTGAATGACCCCCTACACACACACATGCACACATACACACACTCTTAGTAGAAGACCCCTTCTGTCTGGGCCACTGCTGTGAACGCAGCCCAGAGGTCCTGGCCTGGGATGAACGCACCACTTCAAGCAGCAGGAACGCACAGCATCAAGCCTCGGGCTCTGCCTCCGATGAGCTGTGTGACCCCGGCCCAGCCACAGCGCTCTAGGCCTCGGCTTCCTCATCCATTACACAAGGGGTTAGGCCAGGTGGTCCTGGGTCCCTCCAGCATCAACCCTTGTTGGGTTCCCTGGGGTCACAGTGCCAGGAAGAGGCACTCACAAAGGACTGGGTCGTGTTTTCACCTCACGGTCTTCAGTAGAACAAAAAAGGCAGCCCTCTTCCCACTGCCCACTCAGTGCAGACATGTGATGGACATTCCTGCAGTCTCTTAGTGATTAGCCTGTAAACTGAAATTTAACAATAGGCTTTCTCTGAATGTCTTCTAAATATAGACACATTCTCTGGGTGAGCAGAGCATTTCCTGAAGGGTTTTTCTGAGGAAACTAACAGACCTAAATAATAGATGGTGTTTGGTTTGTACTCGTATACATGAGTGTAACTGTGTGTGTGTGTGTGTGTGTGTGTGTGTAAAAACAATGTGGCGATTGTGTTGGGTTTTTTCCCTGAGAACTCTAAGACATCGGGAATCATTCGTCAGGCTGTCTCCGCCAATTCTCCTCTCACTGCGTCTCTTGAATTCATTCCTTTCTTTGCTTTTAAATGAGCCCCTTTTTGGTTCTGGCTCCTCCTGCAACACATCCAAGGCTGACCTGCACGCTGGGTGCAATCGGGGCTCCCTGCCGCCCGCCCGCGTGCCCTGCGCGCTCCCTTGGGTGCAGGGAGACTCCCCTCGCTGAGTTTTCCCACCTCACAGCCCACCCCTCAGGCCCAGCTTCTCTCTCCCTGGAGGCCCTGCCAGCTCCTCCACCTCAACACGCCCAACCCTGGACCCCCCTCTTGCCTCCCCTCCCTCCCCACAAAAACCTGAGGTGACCTCTCTCCCCTCTTCCTCCTGCCCCGAACATTAAACCTGATTCTACCTCCTTGATCAATGTCTCTGGCCCTCTTTTCCATTCCCCACTGCACCACTGTCGTTTACACCTTCCTTTCTTTCCTGGGGCGCCACCTCTTAAGTGGCCTGTTTTCCTCAACAAATCACCCTGCACCCCCCACAGCAGGATCTGCTCCCCTCCCCGGCTTCTCTAAGCCTATCAAATGCAGAGATAGCAACAACTGTTGTTTATCAAGCCTCTGCTCTGTGCCAGGCAGGGCGTTGGCTTCTTCATTTACCTGTCCTGCAATCCTTACAATGTGCACAGATCTCCATTTTCAGACCAGGAAGCCGGGGCTCCGTGACAACACCTGGATTCCAATCCACTGAAATCATGATGCTGCTGGACAAATAACTGAGGCGGGGAATCCAGCCTCTGGGAGCTCTTGGCTCAGCCTACCACGTGGTCCTTATCGCCTTCCCTTCCTCCACCAGCATCCTGTAAGCTGTAAGCTGAGCAAATCCCCACCTTATGGACGCAACTCATGCTTCCCACCCCCAGGCTTGGTTCACGTTGATCTCTCTGCCCAGAATGCCTTTCTCCCAGTCTCAGCCTGCAAAAGCATCCTACCCAACTAACTCAATTTCCTCTGCATGTTGCTCTGCAACTCTCTAATGCAGCCAAGCTTGATACAGACCTCTCTCCTTTGGACCCCACGGCATTTGGTTTCCCTCTTATACCAATCCGTGTGCTTTTCTGATCCATCTCACACTGCAGCATACTCTGGGGTGGTGGGAACCAACTCATCTTTGTGTCCCTACATCTCCCACCCTAGCACTGAGAGTGCCTCGTGTATAAATGATCCTCAACAAATACTTGCTGAATTGAGCAGATGTTGTAAGATGCTGTCAAGGAGAAGCACGCTGAGAAAACGCAAGAGTCAGAAATTACATGCCATCATCCTACCTCTACCAATATTTTAAAGAGTTCCTTATGTCCCTGAGGACTCTTTTTGTCACATACAAGTAGAGACTAACAATACTAGCAAATGAATGAAAGTTATAAGGAAGCATATTTAAGCTCTACAAAGTCAATTTAATTTTTCACAATTGTTTTAAAAAAAAAGGTTGGTCATGAAGAAGTGAGCTTGTTGTCTCTAGAAGGATTCAAGCAGAGGCTAAGTGTCCTGGGGAAGAGAGGCCTGGAGGATTCCTGGGCTGGAGTGGGGATGGGGTAGCTGGATTAGAGGTCTGGCTTTCTAGATCACTTCCAAATAGGATTCCAGCCACCCCCTTCCCGTTGTCAGGACACCCGCTGAAGATGACAGGCATGTTCTGTCATGTACAACAACTGAAAACAGTTCCCTGAAACCCTACCCCAGGACTCTTCACCAAGCATCAATGTGTCACTTATCCCTGAAGTTCTGTAACAGTAAAAAGTCAAAGCAGCCAATGAGTTCATCCTCTGATCCCAAAACCTTATTTTTATCATGAAAGTCTACGTGTGACTTTTACACACTTTCCGAACCCACCAAAAGCCAGCTTCGTATTTAGATAGTTCAAGTGGTGATTATTTTGCAAACTTTACTGAAAAGTTAAATTATACAACCATGAGTCGAGAAAAGAAAATTTCAAGTCATTAGAATCACTAAAGTTCATTTGCAAGTAATAATGATAGTGTGTAATGAACCAAAAAGTATGATTAATGCAATTCCGGACACCGGAGGTCCATTTAAAAATGATTTGGCAGGAGGAGACCTTCAAGATGGCAGAGGAGTAAGACGTAGAGATCACCTTCCTCTCCACAAACACATAAGAAATACATCTACATGTGGAACAACTCCTACAGAACACCTACTGAACACTGGCAGAAGATCTCAAAAGGCAAGAAACTCCCCACGTACCTGGGTAGGGCAAAAGAAAAAATAGAGACAAAGAACAGGGACGGGACCCACACCAGTGGGAGGGAGCTGAGAAGGAGGAAAGGTTTCCACACACTAGAAGCCCCTTCACTGGCGGAGACTGTGGGTGGCGGAGGGGGGAAGCTTCGGAGCCACGGAGGAGAGCACAGCCACAGGGGTGCGGAGGGCAAAGCGGAGAGATTCCCGCACAGAGGATCGGGGCGACCAGCACTCACCAGCCAGAGAGGCTTGTCTGCTCACCCGCTGGGGCAGGCGGGGGATGGGAGCTGAGGCTCTGGCGTCGGTGGATCCCAGGGAGAGGACTGGGGTTGGCTGCATGATCACGGCCTGAAGGGGGCTAGTGTGCCACAGCTAGCCGGGAGGGAGTCCGGGAAAAAGTCTGGAGCTGCCGAGGAGACAAGAGACTTTTTCTTGCCTCTTTGTTTCCTGGTGTGCAAGGAGAGGGGATTCAGAGCACCGCTTAAAGGAGCTCCAGAGACAGGTGCGAGCCGCAGCTATCAGCGCGGACCCCAGAGACGGGCATGAGACGCTAAGGCTGCTGCTGCCGCCACCAAAAAGCCTGAGTGCAAGCACAGGTTACTATCCACACCGCCCCTCCTGGGAGCCTGCACAGCCCGCCACTGCCAGGGTCCCGTGAGCCAGGGACAACTTCCCCGGGAGAACGCACGGCGCGCCTCAGGCTGGTGCAACGTCACGCCGGCCTCTGCCGCCACAGGCTCGCCCCGCATCCGTACCCCTCCCTCCCCCTGGCCTGAGTGAGCCAGAGCCCCCGAAGCAGCTGCTCCTTTAACCCCGTCCTGTGTGAGCGAAGAACAGACGCCCTCAGGTGACCTACATGCAGAGGCAGGGGCCAAATCCAAAGCTGAACACTGGGAGCTGTGCGAAAAAAGAAGAGAAAGGGAAATCTCTCCATGCAGCCTCAGGAGCAGCAGATTAAATCTCCACAATCAACTTGATGTACCTGCATCTGTGGATTACCTGAGTAGACAACGAATCATCCCAGAATTGAGGCGGTGGACTTTGTGTGATTCTGTCTGTACAGCTTTGCTTTTACCATTTGTCCAAGGGTTCTGTCTGTCCGTTTTTGTTTTTTTTTTTAGCATAGTTTTTAGCACTTGTTATCATTGGTGGATTTCTTTTTTGGTTTGGTTGCTCTCTGCTTTCTTTCTTTTTTCTTCTTTTTTATGACTTTTAATTCTTTTTATTTTTAATAATTATTTTTGTATTCTTTATTTTAATAACTTTATTTTATTTTTTCTTTCTTTTTTTCTCCCTTTTCTTCTGAGCTGTGTGGCTGACAGGGTCTTGGTGCTCTGGCTGGGTGTCAGGCCTGTGCCTCTGAGGCGGGAGAGCCAAGTTCAGGACATTGGTCCGCCAGAGACCTCCCAGCTCTATGTAACATCAAACAGCAAAAGCTCTCCCAGAGATCTCCATCTCAACACTAAGACCCAGCTCCACTCAACAACCAGCAAGCTACAGTGCTGGACACCCTATACCAAACTAGCAAGACAGGAACACAACCCCACCCATTAGTAGAGAGGCTGCCTAAAATCATAAGGTCACAGACACCCCAAAACACACCACTGGACGCAGTCCTGCCCCCCAAGAAAGACAAGATCCAGCCTCATCCACCAGAGCACAGGCACCAGTCCCCTCCACCAGGAAGCCTACACAACCCACTGAACCAACCTTAGCCACTGGCAGCAGGCACCCAAAACAACAGGAACTACAAACTTGCAGCCTGCAAAAAGGAGACCCCAAACACTGAAAGGTAGGCAAAATAAAAAGACAGAGAAACACACAGCAGATGAAGGAGCAAGGTAAAAACCCACCGGACCAAACAAATGAAGAAGAAATAGGCAGTCTACCTGGAAAAGAATTCAGAGTAATGATAGTGAAGATGATACAAAATCTTGGAAATAGAACAGAGAAAATGTTTAGAGAGAACAGAGAGAATGTTTAGAACAGAGAAAGGAACGCTTAACAAGGATCTAGAAGAACTAAAGAGCAAGCAAACAATGATGAACAACACAGTAAATGAAATGAAAAATTCTCTAGAAGGGATCAAGAGCAGAATAACTGAGGTAGAAGAACGGATAAGTGACCTGGAAGATAAAATAGTGGAAATAACTACTGCAGAGCAGAATAAAGAAAACAGAAGGAAAAGAATTGAGGACAGTCTCAGAGACCTCTGGGACAACATTAAACACACCAACATTCGAATTATAGGGGTCCCAGAAAAAGAAGAGAAAAAGAAAGATACAGAAAATATTTGAAGAGAATATAGTTGAAAACTTCCCTAATATGGGAAAGGAAATAGTCAGTCAAGTCCAGGAAGTACAGAGAGTCCCATACAGGATAAATCCAAGGAGAAACACGTGAAGACACATATTAATCAAACTATCAAAAATTAAATACAATGAAAAAATACTAAAAGCAGCAAGGGAAAAACAACAAATAACATACAGGGGAATCCCCGTAAGGTTAACAGCTGATCTTTCAGCAGAAACTCTGCAAGCCACAAGGGAGTGGCAGGACATATTTAAAGTGATGAAAGGGAAAAACCTACATCCAGGATTACTCTATCCAGCAAGGATCTCATTCAGATTTCAAGGAGAAATTAAAACCTTTACAGACAAGCAAAAGCTAAGACAATTCAGCACCAGCAAACCAGCTCTACAACAAATGCTAACGGAACTTCTCTAAGTGGGAAACACAAGAGAAGGAAAAGACCTACAATAACAAACCCAAAACAATTAAGAAAATGGTAATAGGAACATACATATCGATAACTACCTTAAACGTAAATGGATTTAAATGCTCCAACCAAAAGACACAGACTGGCTGAATGGATACAAAAACAAGACCCATATATATGCTGTCTACAAGAGACCCACTTCAGACCTAGGGACATATACAGACTGAAAGTGAGGGGATGGAAAAAGATATTCCATGCAAAGGAAAATCAAAAGAAAGCTGATGTAGCAATTCTCATATCAGACAAAATAGACTTTAAAATAAAGACTATTACAAGAGACAAAGAAGGACACTACATAAAGATCAAAGGATCAATCCAAGAAGAAGATATAACAATTGTAAATATTTATGCACTCAATATAGGAGCACCTCAATACATAAGGCAGATGCTAACAGCCATAAAAGGGGAAATCGACAGTAACACAATCATAGTAGGGGACTTTAACACCCCACTTTCACCAATGGACAGATCACCCAAAATGAAAATAAATAAGGAAACACAGCTTTAAATGACACATTAAACAAGACGGACTTAATTGATATTTGTAGCACATTCCATCCAAAAACAACAGAATACACTTTCTTCTCAAGTGCTCATGGAACATTCTCCAGGATAGATCATATCTTGGGTCACATATCAAGCCTTGGTAAATTTAAGAAAATTGAAATCATATCAAGTATCTTTTCCGACCACAACGCTGTGAGACTAGATATGAATTACAGGAAAAATCTGTAAAAAATACAAACAAATGGAGGCTAGACAATACACTACTTAATAACCAAGAGATTACTGAAGAAATCAAAGAGGAAATCAAAAAATTCCTACAAACAAATGACAATGAAAACACGACAACCCGAAACCTATGGGATGCAGCAAAAGCAGTTCTAAGAGGGGAGTTTATAGCAATACAATCCTACCTCAAGAAACAAGAAACATGTCAAATAAACAACCTAAGCTTACACCTAAAGCAATTAGAGAAAGAAGAACCAAAAAACCCCAAAGTTAGCAGAAGGAAAGAAATCATAAAGATCAGATCAGAAATAAATGAAAAAGAAATGAAGGAAACAATAGCAAAGATCAATAAAACTAAAAGCTGGTTCTTTGAGAAGATAAACAAAATTGATAAACCATTAGCCAGACTCATCAAGTAAAAAAGGGAGACGACTCAAATCAATAGAATTAGAAATGAAAATGAACAACTGACACTGCAGAAATACAAAGGATCATGAAGGATTACTACAAGCAACTATATGCAAATAAAATGGACAACCTGGAAGAAATGGACAAATTCTTAGAAAAGCACAACCTTCCAAGACTAAACCAGGAAGAAATAGAAAATATAAACAGACCAATCACAAGCACTGAAATTGAAACTGTGATTAAAAATCTTCCAACAAACATAAGCCCAGGACCAGATGGCTTCACAGGCGAATTCTATCAAACATTTAGAGAAGAGCTAACACCTATCCTTCTCAAACTCTTCCAAAATATAGCAGAGGGAGGAACACTCCCCAACTCATTCTACGAGGCCACCATCACGCTGATACCAACACCAGACAAAGATGTCACAAAGAAAGAAAACTACAGGCTAATATCACTGATGAACATAGATGCAAAAATCCTCAACAAAATACTAGCAAACAGAATCCAACAGCACATTAAAAGGATCATACACCATGATCAAGTGGGGTTTATCTCAGGAATGCAAGGATTCTTCAATATACGCAAATCAATCAATGAGATACACCATATTAACAAATTGAAGGATAAAAACCATATGATCATCTCATAGATGCAGAAAAAGCTTTCAACAAAATTCAACACCCATTTATGATAAAGACCCTCCAGAAAGTAGGCATAGAGGGAACTTACCTCAACATAACAAAGGCCATACTTGACAAACCCACAGACAATATCATTCTCAATGGTGAAAAACTGAAACCACTTCACTAAGATCAGGAACAAGACAAGGTTGCCCACTCTCACCACTATTATTCAACAAAGTTTTGGAAGTTTTAGCCACAGCAATCAGAGAAGAAAAAGAAATAAAAGGAATCCAAATCGGAAAAGAAGAAGTACAGCTGTCACTGTTTGCAGATGACACGATACTATATAGAGAGAATCCTAAAGACACTACCAGAAAACTACTAGAGCTAATCAATAAATTTGGTAAAGTAGCACAATATAACATTAATGCACAGAAGTCTCTTGCATTCCTATACACTAATGATGAAAAATCTGAAAGAGAAATTAAGGAGACACTCCCATTTACCACGACAAAAAAAGAATAAAATACCTAGGAATATGGGCTTCCCTGGTGGCATAGCGGTTAAGAATCTGCCTGCCAATGCAGGGGACACAGGTTCAAACCCTGGTCTGGGAGGATCCCACATGCCACGGAGCAACTAGGCCTGTAGGCCACAACTGCTGAGCCTGCGCGT
Source organism: Balaenoptera acutorostrata (assembly GCF_949987535.1). Lineage (NCBI taxonomy): Eukaryota > Metazoa > Chordata > Mammalia > Artiodactyla > Balaenopteridae > Balaenoptera > Balaenoptera acutorostrata. Next base: position 67,636,976 of record NC_080075.1, read on the forward strand.
CTGGAGTCTGTGCTCCGCAACAAGAGAGGCCGCGATAGTGAGAGGCCCATGCACCGCGATGAAGAGTGGCCCCCGCTTGCCGCAACTATAGAGAGCCCTCGCACAGAAACGAGGACCAAACACAGCCAAAAATAAATAAATAATAAATAAATAAGCTCATTTGCAAAAAAAAAAAACCTAGGAATAAACCTACCTAAGGAGACAAAAGACCTGTATGCAGAAAACTATAAGACACTGATGAAAGAAATTAAAGATGATACAAACATATGGAGAGATATACCATGGCCTTGGATTGAAAGAATCAACATTATGAAAATGAGTATACTACCCAAAGCAATCTACAGATTCAATGCAATCCTTATCAAACTACCAATGGCATTTTCACAGAACTAGAAGAAAAAACTTCACAATTTGTATGGAAACACAGAAGACCCTGAATAGCCAAAGCAATCTTGAGAAAGAAAAACAGAGCTGGAGGAATCAGGCTCCCTGACCTCAGACTATACTACAAAGCTACAGTAATCAAGACAGTATGGTACTGGTACAAAAATAGAAATATAGATCAATGGAACAGGATAGAAAGCCCAGAGATAAACCCACGTACATATGGTCACCTTATTTTTGATAAAGGAGGCAAGAATATACAATGGAGAAAAGACAGGCTCTTCAATAAGTGGTGCTGGGAAAACTGGACAGCTACATGTAAAAGAATGAAATTAGAACACTCGCTAACACCATACACAAAAATAAACTCAAAATGGATGAAGACCTAAATGTAAGGCCAGACACTATAAAACTCTTAGGGGAAAACATAGGCAGAACACTCTATGATATAAATCACAGCAAGATCCTTTTTGACCCACCTCCTAGAGAAATGGAAATAAAAACAAAAATAAACAAATGGGACCTAATGAAACTTCAAAGCTTTTGCACAGCAAAGGAAATCATAAACAAGACGAAAAGACAACCCTCAGAATGGAAGAAAATATTTGCAAATGAAACAACTGACAAAGGATTAATCTCCAAAATTTACAAGCAGCTCATGCAGCTCAATATCAAAAAAACAAACAACCCAATCCAAAAATGGGCAGGAGACGTAAATAGACATTTCTCCAAAGAAGATATACAGATTGCCAACAAACACATAAAAGAATGCTCAACATCACTAATCATTAGAGAAATGCAAATCAAAACTACAATGAGGTATCACCTCACACCAGTGGCCATCATCAGAATGGCCATCATCAAAAAATCTACAAAGAGTAAATGCTGGAGAGGGTGTGGAGAAAAGGGAGCCCTCTTGCACTGCTGGTGGGAATGTAAATTTATACAGCCACTATGGAAAACAGTGTGGAGGTTCCTTACAAAACTAAAAATAGAACTACCATATGACCCAGCAATCCCACTACTGGGCATAAACCCTGAGAAAACCATAATTCAAGAAGAGACATGTACCAGAATGTTCACTGCAGGCCTATTTACAATAGCCAGGACATGGAAGCAACCTAAGTGTCCATCAACAGGTGAATGGATAAAGAAGATGTGGCACATATATACAATGGAATATTACTCAGCCATAAAAAGAAGCAAAATTGAGTTATTTGTAGTGAGGTGGACGGACCTAGAGTCTGTCATACAGAGTGAAGTAAGTCAGAAAGAGAAAAACAAACACCATATCCTAACACATATATGGAATCTAAAAAAAGAAAAGAAAAAGGTTATGAAGAACCTATGGACAGGACAGAAATAAAGACACAGATGTAGAGAATGAACTCAAGGACACGGGGAGGGGGAAGGGTAAGCTGGGACGAAGTGAGAGAGTGGCATGGACTTATATATACTACCAGAGTAAAACAGATAGCTAGTGGGAAGCAGCCGCATAGCACAGGGAGATCAGCTCGGTGCTTTGTGATCACCTAGAGGGGTGGGATAGGGACGATGGGAGGGAGACCCAACAGGGAGGAGATATGGCGATATATGTATATGTATAGGTGATTCACTTTGTTATACAGCAGAAACTAACCCAACATTGTAATGCAATTATACTCTAGTAAAGATGTTTAAAAGAAAAAAATGTGTTGGCTTGCAGAAACTACCCCAACATTGTAATGCAATTATACTCTAGTAAAGATGTTTAAAAGAAAAAAATGTGTTGGCTTGCAGAAACTACCACACCGTTGTAAAGCAATTATACTCCAATAAAGACGTTTAAAAAAAACCGTGTTGGCTTAAACTGTCTATAGCTACAGGTATTTATGTGGGCAAATATATAAAAAGAAAGGTAAGCAAGTATGAGATCATATTTTGTCTTGTAACTTTGAGCAACAAGTGATAGGAGATAAAAAGCAAAATGAGTAACAAATTCAAGCAAAAGAAAATAAGCACTCTCCTCTTAAGTCAAAGTTTTGTCATCATACTTTCAAAAATCTGCCACAGCTATCTTTATTAACTGCGTAATCCTACTTGGAGCCAGGGGTAGTAGCTATTATAATCTTTGAAAGTAAACTGTTTATCTGTGAGCGATGAACTGTCCACCGTGAGCGATGAACAAATGCCGGCGCTTCCCAAGAGAAAGGATGCCCCTCAACCGCCTAACACAGTTAAAGAGGTAACTAATCTCTTCGTGCAAAACTCTGACATTCACCTTCCTTTACGTGGCACCCAAAAGCTTAGTTAATTTGTCTCAGATGAAAACACTGCACAGACAGGTAGACTCCTAACACCAAACTGAGTCATAAAAATGACTAAGGAAACGTTAGGACTTTTCCCCACACAGCTGCTTTGCAGTGCTGTGCTATGAATCAGACAAGGTATCTGAAGAACACTCCCACACACACGTTCATTTATTTAGCAGTTTATAAAACAGTCATCAAAGAGGGTATTCAAGAAACCTAGACGAAAAGCATCCAAATTCATGAAAATGTGGTTAGTGACCCAGATACCACTCTTCATGTAAACAATATAAGCAAATAGTAAAGAATAATATGACTCCAAACCGACAGTGTTAAGCTTTGGGAAACTCACTCCATGTGTTTCCAATTGAAATTTTTAAACTGGAACTCCATTAGAACTTGATGGAAAAGTTACTCATACTAAACTCACACTAAAAAATATGTTTTTTACCTCCTCTATACTTTGTCTCCATATGATCTGATAAAAACAGTCATCACTGGGTTGAAATCTGAAAATTAAATGTGAGCTCTAGAAGCACTTCAGGCTGGCAGAACGCCCAGAGATCATGATAATACCCAGTAGACCTGAAGAGACTGTAAGCTAATTGGCCTGAAACCTCTGCAAACTGCGTAGATACAGAATATCGGTGGGCACGATAAGCATCCGATCAAGAAAGCAGCTCCCAAAATGGTAAAATGCAGGACTTACACTTGGTTATTACTATTCTTGCTTGGAAATTAACAATAGCTAACACTTAACCTACTGTTAGGTAAATGGTTTTTAACAAGGGTTCCCACATTTTCATTTTGCACTGAGCCCTGCAGATCATGTAGCCAATTTGGTCCTGTTATGACCATTCAAACCCTTAGATCCAGCAAGACCTAAAGCCAGCATCAACCTCAGGCCTCCCAGTTACCTGGCAATAAAGAGCCTCTTTTCCTTTGGCCAGTCTGTGTAACGTCCACTTACAACCACAGGGTCCTGCTTAACTCCGCCTCAGAGTCTGCCCTCTCTCGCACCACGCCCTGCAGACGCCCACTCCACTTGGTTCCAGCTGCCTCTGCATTATCCTCCAGTCAATCAATGTGCTCACCAACATCATCCTAAAAGTCCCAGCTGATCCCCTGCCCTGAGAGTCTAGACTTCCCTCAGAAATACAGATGAATCAAATTCAATCTTCTGTGTTTATAAGACTCAATTGTGCCAACAGGGTCAGAAAGATGTGAAAGATTCATTCACTCAAAAATATTTTTTGAGGGGCTTCCCTGGTGGCGCAGTGGTTGAGAGTCCGCCTGCTAATGCAGGGGACACGGGTTCGAGCCCTGGTCTGGGAGGATCCCACATGCTGCAGAGCAACTGGGCCCGTGAGCCACAATTGCTGAGTCTGCGCGTCTGGAGCCTGTGCTCTGCAACAAGAGAGGCCGCGATAGTGAGAGGCCTGCGCACCGCGATGAAGAGTGGCCCCCGCTTGCTGCAACTAGAGAAAGCCCTCGCACAGAAACGAAGACCCAACACAGCCATAAATAAATAAATAATTAATTAAAAACAAAAAACAGAAAAAAAAACACACCATAAAAGCACCAGACACATATTTATTCTAAACTACCCACTGTTTCATAATGTTTCTTTATAAAGCTTTAATAAAGGAAGTACCTTTTAAAAAAAAATATTTTTTGAGTATCTACCATGTACTAGGCACAAGAATAGAAAAGAAACCTTCTGGCACCTGCAACTGAGAGCAGAAAACACCCTCAGAAAGCTTCAAATTATCTGTGACCTTCCTTCAGGAACAGATGGGCAGAGAATCTTAAAGGTGTGGGAAAGGGAAAAAAACTGATCAAAAGCCAGATATGGAAGGGATGGAAAAGAGAACACTCTGGTCTTCCCTGCTGTTTCCAGAAGAAACCAAGAAGTGCCCCTGGAGGGTTACACAGGGCACCATCCACCCCTGAATGTCTGCATTCTCACCCCTCGACATCGCCAGACCTGCCTACAAGACCTCTGCCACCCCACTGGGGCCTGGAGCCTGGAGCCTAGAGGAGAAGAGAATTTGATTTCCATTCTCACATCCTGGCCCCGCAGGCCCACAAGCCAAGCCCACTCTACAGGTACACCTGAGTTAAAACAGGCCAGAGAAACTGCTCTCCTGTTTTTGAAAAACCATCAGGAAAGGAGATTTCATAAGATCACAAGATCAGAGAAGCCCTTCAAAGCCATGTGTTATACCACCAAGCTGAGTGATGAGAAACATCAGGAGAGATGAAGGGGAACCTGAAAATGTATTCAGATCCAAAAAAAGAGGCTTGGCCAAAAGCACTTGTAATATCAGCAGTATTATGAGATGATCACTGGCAATAAAGCAGAAGCCGACAGTCTTGTGCTCGTTCAGGTACACACTGGAAAGAAGATACACACTGGTCCTCTTTGTACTGACATATTTAGGAACTCAGAGCTGTGGGTGAGGCCATCCTGTTATGGACACCACCTTGTAGCATGGTAGGTACCTTCTGTAAACAGCATCCTTGGAAAGGGTCCTTAGAGGACCTCATTTGAGTGCTCTCAGCTAAAGGCTAAAAACATAACAAATGTAAGCTGCTGTCTTCATTACCCACAAGTCCCCCTCAATAAGAAAAAAAAAAAAAAACTGGCTGAGAAGAAAATTATTCAGGACTATTTTGACAATCTGGCTTTATGATTCAGTGATCCAATATAGGACTTGAATGAAAGGGAAAGATTCTCAGAGGATGCTTCAGAGCCCTTATGATTTGTAATTTTATTGTTCTTAAAATAAAATGTCATGCTGTCCACTTTGGCCATGGAGCTTACCCCTTTAATCTATGAGGGTGCCTTATTCATCTACTGCAATGGTATTCTTCCTCTTCAATAAAGATGTGTGGTTAAAGCAAATCCAAACCCTCCAAAAGTGAAAACCCCTTTTCCAGCCAAACTGTAAAGTCAGCACCATCCATTACCTGAACGAGAGGTTTTCCCACCAACAGACTCCCCAAGTCCAAATTCTCTCTATCCTCAAAAGCCATTTCAAACAATTTCTACTCTAATATTCCCCCAAGGGAGAGCAACGTCCTTCCCTCAAAGCCCCACTACTCCAGACTGGGAGCTACTTGAAGGTACAACCATGTTTTATTCATGTTTGCATTTCCAGTGCTGGGAAAGTGGATGACGCATAAAATGTGATCACTAGGTGCTCGTTAGATGAATGAATGAGACTTGGGGCTGGGCTGCTCTTCCGGCATCTGCACATTCTTCCTTGTATCAATTTTCTAGTGGTACCTAACAAAGTATCACCATTTCAAAGGCTTAGAACAATACACATTCATTATCTCACAGTTTCTATAAGTGAGTAGTCTGGGCACAGATGAACCCAGTCCTCTGCTTCAGGACCTAGCTCTTCACAAGGCTATAATCAAGGTGTCAGTGGGGCTGCAGTCTCATCTGAGGCTCAAGTGGGGAAGAATCTACTTCCAAGACCATTCAGGTTTTTGGCAGACTTCATTTCCTTGTGTCTGTCAGACTGAGCACCCCAGGTTCATACTGGCTACCAGCTAGACAGCCCACAGCTTCCTGCCACATGGTCCTCTGCATAGGCAAGCCACAAGCCCAATAGGGCAGCATACTTTTTCCAAGCCAGCAGGAAGTCTCTCACTCCAGTTGGCTAAGATGGAGTCATATATAACACAACAAAGTCAAAGAAATGACATTCCATCACCTTTCGCATATTCTATTGACTTGAAGCAAGTCACAGGTTCTTCTCACACTCAAGAGGAGGGAATTATACAAGGGTGTCACCCATCAGGGGTTACCTTAGGGTGTGTCTGCCACACTCCTGGTATTAGGATCATCTTGTCCTTTCCACTAGACTGTCAGCTCCACAGAGCAGGGTCTTCTTAGCCCATAACACAAGGCCTTCTATATAGTAGACAATTTATAAAAAGTTTAGTGAATTAAAATGAAAGGTTAAGCAAATGTAAGATATAGGCCTCTAAGGACATATACAGAGAGATAACTCAGCTATAAAAATGTTAACAGTTGTTTTAAAAAAAAAAGTGTTTACCCATACTGAGACAGAAGGAGTGAAAACTAATTATTTTTTAAATTCATATTTTAAGCCATTCCTGAAATTTGGGTCTTTTCAAAATTTTAGCACCATTTTCTAGTATTATGGCCTTGTCTACATGATATTCAAACATTTGAATGTTTTATCAAAAGTAACACGTAGGTATTTGGAAATAACTACATGTTTGGGAAGAAAAGACAAACTATTTACTTTTAACCACATGTAACTATTACCACAGTAACTGATGATTTAAATAAGCTATCTTCCCCCCCTCCAAAAAAAAACTTTCTACTTGGAGAAGAAATAAATATTTTTTAAAAACCTAATTTTTCTTCCATATGCAGATAAAGTGTTTTTGCATTCATTATTTTGCAGGAAAAAAAAAAAAGATATGTGATGGGGAAAAACAGTCCCTATTTCACAGGACAAGCAAAGCAACTCCTCATTCACTCTTTTTCTACAAAGGTTCCTAGTCTTATTATAGGCAATTCTTTTCCTAAATACACATCTCATAAAAGTGTGTGTCATTGCTGAAATTCTCAACTGGGCAGTTTCCAAAGATCTGATGCATTCCTCCAGTGACTTCCAGGAATGAGTCAGCAGGACCCCAAGGAATGGCCAAGTAACTCTGCCTTGTCCATTCTCCGTCTGAACTTCCTCATCTTCACACAAGAAAGCTTTGTCCCTGCCAATGCTGAGGGCATGTTCTGGACCACAGCTTGCTCTTCATTTCACTTCTAAACTATCTTGGAAACAAGTAACAGCACCTGCCTCCAAAACAAGATGTCACATTCACTCCTGTTCCTTTTATTTATTGTGTAATACCTTTCTCATCATTCCTTGCCTGCGACATCTTTTATTCCAGTATACCCACTTTAAACCCAGGGTCCTCAAGCTTCCATGTGGATTAGTCGGCTGGGTGCTTGTGAAAATGAGGGTCATGGGTCACCCCTGGGGGTTCCACTGTGGTAGGTCTGGGGTGGGGCCCCATAACCTGCATTTCTTTTTATTTTAATTGAAGTATACTCGATTTACAATGTTGTGTTAGTTTCTGGTGTACAGCAAAGTTTTTCAGTATGTGTGTGTGTGTGTGTGTGTGTGTGTGTGTGTGTGTGTGTATACACTATATATATATGTGTATATATATATATTCCTTTTCATGTTCTTTTCCATTATGGTTTATTATAGGACATTGAATACAGTTCCCTGTGCTATATAGTAGAACCTTGTCATTTATCTATTGATATTTTATATATAGTGTTTGTATCTGCCAATCCCAAACTCTTAATTTATCCCTTCCCCACCCTCTTTCCTCTTTGGTAACCGTAAGTTTGTTTTCTATGTCTGTGAGTCTGTTTCTGTCTCATAAGTAAGTTCATTCCCACAACTTGCATTTCTTATACATCCCACAGGGGGTTGTGAGACAGAGGGGATCCACACACCACAACAAAGCTGATAACTGCAGCTCTGAAGAATATGAAGAAGTGATTTCAGCATTGTCCACAGTAAAGAACAGAACTAGGAAAGCCCAAAGGTACAAAACTCACGTTCACTGGATGGCAAAACGGCTTCTCCAAGTCTCCTCGGTCACCGTGCAGAACAGACTGTGTGTCAATGTGCATGGCTGCACCTGCTCAGGTCCAGAATTCCCACCTGAGACAAGGGAATCGCTCCATTCCGTTGGGAAGGGGAGAAAACACAAGCTTCTAGTCCCCAAGGCCTGGAGCCCAAAGGAGCCAATTTCCCTGTACTCCTTCTCCCCCTTGGGTGATCAAGGAGGGGTGCTGGGGGGGACACAGAAAGGGAGGAGGAGATGGGTTTAGCGAGAGTTGTGGTTCCCAAACCACAGCTATAATGGCACCCCCTGGAGGGCATGTTAAAACACAGAGTGCTGGGCCCCAACCTCAGAGTTTCTGCTTCAGCGAGTCCAGGGTGGGGCCTGAGAATCTGCATTTCTAATGAGTTCCCAGGCGACGCTGCTGCCCCTGGTCCAGGGACCATGCTTTGAGAACCCCTAGGTCTATGAAGTGCCATTCAAGCAGTCTGTATTATAGGAAGGAATGGAGCAATTTTACCGGAGAAAGAGCCTCTAACACTCAATACTGAGCATTAAAAACTGTCACCCAGGGAGGTTTGCTGCAATATGCATTCTCATAACAAAAGGAACAGCTTACTGACATAATCTCGGTAGCCACTGAGTTAAATGAATTTCAGCTGGTCTTTCCCTCAAAACAAATGTGACTTGTAATGCTTATTAATCAAGCAACTAAGGGTCTACTGTATATGCAGAACTGCTGGGTAGGCCAACTTCCCAAAGGATACAAAGTAAAACAAAAACAGGGTCCCTGCCTTTAATTTATCATCTGCATTATTTCACCTCCAATTACTGAGAAATTTTGGACTAAAAACATAACCTTTTCGCTATCACGATAAGAAAGAAACGGAGCTTTCTCAAAAGAAGAAAAGATGTGATACACAAGATCTGTGACCCCCAAAACTTACTGAAATACATTAAGCATTCTAATTTTCTTTTATATATATATATTTTTTTTAATATTTATTTATTTATTTGGCTGCACCAGGTCTTAGTTGCGTCACGCTGCATCTTCGTCGCCGCGTGCAGGGATCTTTAGTTGCAGCATGTGGGCTCTTAGTTGCGGCATGCATGCGAGATCCAGTTCCCTGACCAGGGATCAAACCCAGGCCCCCTGCATTGGGAGTGCGGAGTCTTAACTGCTAGACCAACAGGAAAGTCCCAAGTACTCTGATTTTCAAGAAAAGAAATATACCAACACATTATAGAAAAAACATTTTCACGAACAATTGAAAAGTTTTCACAAAACAGCCAGAAAAACTTTATTAATAATATCACCTTATGTTTATAGGGCTCTTCTGTGAAGGATGTTCATGAACCTCATTTTATTTGATCTTAACTGCAAAGGGTGGTATTAATCTCATTTACAATCAGGAACAAAGTCTCCCAGCAGAGGCTACCTTTGCACCTATCTCGGGCTCACCCCACCAACAATAAGTTAGATGGGGTGGAGGCATTGAAGAAAACTTCAGAACAGAATTCAAATGCATTCCAAAAATTTTACACTCTTACTTTAACACATCCTAACTGCTCTCTGTCAATTTTCTACAAGCACAAGATTGGGATTTTTATGTTTAAAGTTTTTTAAAGGATTTAACGTTTTATTTTTTATTTAGTACCATGTGAAGATCCCCCCTAGTTTGCTTTTCAACACAGCAGTGACCAAAGACTTTTTTTTTTTTTATCCTCAAACTTCCATCCTAAGTCTTGGCCTCATGGCTCTGGTGAGAGTGTCACCTTCTGCCAGAGCTCAGCAGAGGCACAGAGGTCCAATCAGCATGGGGCTGGTCTGGCGATCTGGGTACAATGCAGGCAGTTAGACTGCAACAGTAATTTGTGTATGGCCTTGGGTACTTCACTATTCTATATGCGGCTTTTCTCATCAATAAGAATTAACAATAAAGGTGATTCAATTTTCTATTTAAAACGTTATTTTTCAATTAACATTCAGAAATCTGTTGCATGTCTTTACACTAACAATGAAATATCAGAAAGGGAAAGTAATAAAGCAATCCCTTTTAAAATCACATCCCCCCAAAAAAAATACTTAGGAATAAACCTAAGTAGGTGAAAGACTTATACATTGAGAACAATGAAACATTGAATTGGAAGAATTAATACAGTTAAAATGGTCATACTGCCCAAAGCAATCTACAGATTTAATGTAATCCCTTATCAAATACCTATGACATTTTTCACAGAACTAGAACAAATAATCCTAAAACTTATATGGAACCATGAAAGACCCAGAATTGCCAAAGTAATCCAGAAGAAAAAGAACAAAGCTGGAGGCATAACCCTCCCAGACTTCAGACAATACTACAAAGCTATAGTAATCAAAACAGCGTGGTACTGGCACAAAAACTGACATATGGATCAATGGAACAGAATAGAAAGCCCAGAAATAAAACCACACACGTACGGTCAATTAATCTTTGACAAAAGAGACAAGAATATACAATGAAGAAAAGACAGTCTCTTCAGCAAGTCATGTTGGGAAAGCTGGACAGCTGCATGCAAATCAATGAAGTTAGAACACACCCTCACACCATACACAAAAATAAACTCAAAAGGGCTTAAAGACTTAAATATAAGACATGACACCATAAAACTCCTAGAAAAGAACATACCCAAAACATTCTCTGACATAAATCATAGCAATGTTTTCTTAGGTCAGTCTCCCAAGGCAATAGAAAGAAAGGCAAAAATAAACAAATGGGACCTAATCAAACTTATAAGCTTTTGCACAGCAAAGGAAACCATAAACAAAATGAAAAGACAACCTATGGAATGGGAGAAAATATTTGTAAACAATGTGACCAACAAGGGCTTAATTTCCAAGATGTACAAACAGCTCACACAACTCAATAACAAAAAGAACAACGACCCAATCAAAAAATAGGCAGAAGACCTAAATAGACATTTCTCCAAAGAAGACATACAGATGGCCAATAGGCACATGAAAAGATGTTCAACATCACTAATTATTAGAGAAATGCAAATCAAAACAACAATGAGGTATTACCGCACACCAGTTAGAATGGGCATCATGAGAAAATCTACAAATAACAAATGCTGGAGAGGGTGTGGAGAAAACACCTACACTGTCGGTGGGAATGTAAATTGGTGCAGCCACTATGGAAAACAGTATGGAGGTTTCTTTAAAAACCAAACATAGAGTTGTCATATGATCCAGCAATCCCACTCCTGGCCATATATCTAGGGAAAACTATAATTTGAAAAGATACATGAACCCCAATGTTTATAGCAACACTATTTACAATAGCCAAGACATGGAAACAACCTAAATGTCCATCAACGGATGAATGGATAAAGAAGATGTGGCATATATATACAATGGAATACTACTCAGCCATAAAAAAGAATGAAATAATGCCATTTGCAGCAACATGGATGGATCTAGAGATTGTCATACTAAGTGAAGTAAGTCCACTTACTTACTTCCACTTTATACATGGAATCTAAAATATGATACAAATGAACTTATTTACAAAACAGAAACAGACTCACAGACATAGAAAAGTAGTGCTGATAAATACCAAATCCTGTATTGTGTTTATTCCTTAATAATAAAATCTACTTGCATTTGTAAGTCCCCTATTTATGGCTTTCCACAGCCTACAAGACCTGACTGGGGATCCAGCCCTGTCTCCCTTATCAGCTATTACTCTAGCCTACACTAACAGCCCAACAAAACTCACTTCTGGGTCCCTGTACAAGGCCAGGCCTATTCCCACCCCAGGGCCTTTGTGCTAGCTGTTATCTTGTCCAAAAAGGCTCTTCCACCAGACCCTTTCATATCACACAGGTCTCATAAACCACTTCCTTACAGTGACCTTTCCTTACTCCATCCCCCTTCCCCCGGCCCCCAACACTCTCTATCCTCTTGCCCTATTTTACTTTCTTCATAGAAAATAAAACCTTAACACCTTCTGTGTGCCAGTACCTAGCACACAGGGACTCAGTGAATGTACAACAAATGAATTCATTCATTCATTTAATCATTCATTCATTCCTTCCTTCCATAAAAGTCTATGTGCTTACTAGGTACCGAGGATAAAAAGATGGTTATGGTATTGATCACTACCCTCACAGACAGAGCTCACGTCAAGCCGGGAAGCACACATCCACCAGCGCACACACACAACAGTGATACAATGTGAAAAATGTGTAAAATAGATAGCTAGTGGGAACCCGCTGTATAGCACAGGAAGCTCAGCTTGGTGCTCTGTGGTGACCTAGATGGGTGGGATTCGGTTGGGGGGTGGGGGTAGGTCCAAGAGGGAGGAGATATATGTATCCATATGGCTGATTCACTTCTTCGTACAGCACAAACTAACACAACATTGTGAAGCAATTATACCCCAATTAAAAAAAAAAAAAGTTAAGAAGGAAGAGGATTTGTATGCCCAATATTCACAAGAATGACTTGAACTAGGTTGGGTGATGAATGGCCCTATCCCCATTCATTTCATTCAGCTTGAAAAAAAAATCTGAGGAGTTAATTAATTGATCTGCTTGAAACTTCACAGCTAATGGCAGAGACAAAAGTGCTCCCACTCTTGAACCAATGTAGCAAATGATTCATCAAGGTGAGGTGGTACCTCTTAGCCGACTTAAATGGCTTTTACAATGAAACATGTTGAAGATGCTAATTGTTAACTGCCCACTTGATATGGTGTTAAATGTAACACATATGGGTGAAAGGATAGAGATTCTACTTTTATTTTATAGTTACAATAATAAACTGAAGTTCCTGCAAGATTGAAAGAGAGATTGGAATTGTTTGGTAATCCTATAAGAAATACAAACATTTTAAAGTCTACAAAGACAAAGGATCCTTATTATTATATTTTCCTTATTTTATGATCCTCTTTTCCTCCAGTGGCTTTTTGCTGGTTACATCTTCTTTCCCCTGTGAAGATTCTCCCTTAATTCATTACCAAAGTATACCTCTGAAGGTTCCCCTCCAACCATTCAATTCTCACCTTTAAATAACTGATGAGTAAATTGACCACATAAACTTCAGTTAAAAACACCTTCCTCCAGGGACTTCCCTGGTGGTGCAGTGGTTAAGAATCCACCTGCCAATGAAGGGGACACGGGTTCGAGCCCTGGTGTGGGAAGATCCCACATGCCGTGGAACAACTAAGCCCATGTGTCACAACTACCGAGCCTGTGCTCTAGAGCCCGCGAGCCACAACTACTGAGCCCAAGTGCCACAACTACTGAAGCCCACGCGCCTAGAGCCCGTGCTCCGCAACAAAGACACTGTAATGAGAAGCCCACGCCCCGCTCGCCACAACTAGAGAAAGGCCGCATGCAGCAACGAAGACCCAATGCAGCCAAAAATAAATAAAACAACAACAACAAAAAAAAACCTTCCTCCAATTTGTCTTCCCATCCACTGACCAAACTCAAACTTCCTCTGGTCCAGCAGAACCAAGAGCATGTATTAAAAAACCAGCCCATCCATCTCCTAATTTACAAAACACGACATTTCGCAAACTGTTTACTTAGGTGCATGCCAACAATATTACTCAAATGTAGTGGAGTGAAAAAACCACAGGGAATAGTGTAGTTGGCCAAGAGCAGCACTTGGGGATCTAAAATTACAGGGAAAATCATACAACATTCATTTTACTTAGTCCCAAATCTCTATCAGATGATGTTTAGCAGAAAGATTCTAAAATTGGCAGTGAGAAAGGAAAAGCTGTCTTAAAGTTTGGGCCATGCCAGGGTAGCCTTCAGAGAAGGAGGAGGAAATGGAATAAGGTGGTGTGTCCTTGAAAAGCTGTCATAATAAGCAGTGTCTGTCGGGCAAGGGATAAGCACACAGAAAAAATAGTAGAAAGAAAACCAAAGGAGAATTATTGCCCGAAGGTGAGAGGAAACAAAAAAGGAAGTAGAATTCTTTATGTAGCATTTAGAGGATAGTATTTACAACACAGCAAAATCAGAGATGCTGGTTCAATTCAATTCTACTCGATTCAGTTAGCATTTGTACTATAGCAAGGAACGGAGCCTGGGTACTTAAAATGACACAAAGAAAATCCTGCAGGACTTCCCTGGTGGCACAGTGGTTAAGAATCCGCCTGCCGATGCATGGACCAACACAGGTTGGATCCCTGGTCTGGGAAGATCCCACATCCCGCGGACAAATAAGCCCATGTACCACAACTACTGAAGCCCGCGCGCCCTAGAGCCCGTGCTCCGCAACGAAGAGTAGCCTCCGCTCTCCGCAACTAGAGAAAGCCTGTGTGCAGCGATGAAGACCCAACGCAGCCAAAAATAAATACATAAATAAATTTATTTTTTAAAAGTGTTCTTAAAAAAAAAAAGAAAGAAAGAAAATGCCGCTCCCCAGGAGCTCCACGTTGATGGGGAGGCAGATGCCCCTCTCCCCTGGGCCAGCCACAAAGTAAGAGTGAAAACAGAGCGCTCCCAGAGAGGGGAAGAGAGAGCCATGATTTTCACCAGGGGATCTGAGAAACACCAGGAGGGGTGTGTAAAAAGCTGAGGCGCCCAGGAGGGAGAGGGTCTAAGCAAGCAAACAGGAACCCCTGAGAGCTCACATTTGTCAAATACTGTTGTGCGGGGGCCAGGGGGGCAGCTGCTCCCCAAGAACTCTTTGCATATTACTTCATGCGGTCCCCCGACAGCCTCTGAATGATGGCACAAACCATCATCACACCTGTCCCGTGAATGGGGTAACTTAGCCTGGCCCCGGCTCTCACAGCCCAAGGTCACATAGTGAGGATGTGTTGACAAAGTGTTAACATCAAGTTAGGTGCCTTGTATTCTAACTCCAGAGACTGAACTTCTAACCATGGACCTATACTGCCTCTAGTTCAGGGCAAGCAAAACTGAGGCCTAGGAAGGAGAGAGAGAAAGAGGAGGAAGGCAAGAAAGGCGGGTCAGGTGGGACGGTAACAGGTAGCATCTCCTTCTTGTAACCACACTGTCTTGGGTCTAAATGACACCGTGCACACAGATTCTTGGTGCCCAATGGACTGTGCTTACATGAAATGTTCAATCCTTAATAATAAGCTAGGCAAATTAACAGGTGCGCGTGAGCTTGTACAAACACAGCTCTGATGTATTTTTCCATAAGTACCAAAACAACCAGTTTGTGTCACACCAACAAATTATGTACTATTTTCTCTCCCCTAGGAAGATAGGAAACATCATTAGTAAAACATGCAGCTAGAGCAAGATAACCCTGGTGGTGCAGTGGTTAAGAATCCACCTGCCAGTGCAAGGGACACGGGTTTGATCCCTGGTCCCAGAAGATCCCACATGCCACGGAGCAACTAAGCCTGTGTGCCACAACTACCGAGCCTGTGCTCTAGAGTATGCGCACCGCAACTACTGAGCCCACGCACTGCAACAACTGAGCCTGCGTGCCACAACTACTGAAGCCCGCGTGCCCAGAGCCCGTGCTCCACCAACAACAGAAGCCACCGCAATGAGAAGCCTGTGCACCGCCATGAAGAGTAGCCCCCGCTCGCCGCAACTAGAGAAAGCCCATGTGCAGCAATGAAGACCCAACACAGCCAAAAAAAAAAAAAAGAGCAAGATAAGACCATAGTTTCTCCCTTATCTGTACATTACTGTGCTTAATTATCATATCAGGGTGGTTTTAAAAACATGAGCCTGATGAGCAGCTGCTGGATATACTATTTTCTGCATTTTTGTGTATTTAAAATATTTTATAATTAAAAATAAAATATTTAGTGGAAAAAGCACCCAATGTGTTCCAAAGCGTTTCAACCTTTTTTTTTTTTTTTTTTTTTTATAAATGAAATTGTTTTCTTAATTCCATTTTTGGATTGTTCACTGCTAATGTGTAGAAATACAACTGATTTTTGAATATTGATCTTGTACCCTGTGAACTTGCTGAACTCATTTATTAATTCTAATAGTATTTTTTTTAATTAATTAATTTATTTATGGCTGTGTTGGGTCTTGGTTTCTGTGCGAGGGCTCCCTCTAGTTGCGGCAAGCGGGGGCCACTCTTCATCGCGGTGCGCGGGCCCCTCACTATCGCGGCCTCTCTTGTTGCGGAGCACAGGCTCCAGACGCGCAGGCTCAGTAGTTGTGGCTCACAGGCCCATTTGCTCCGCGGCATGTGGGATCTTCCCAGACCAGGGCTCGAACCCGTGTCTCCTGCATTGGCAGGCAGATTCTCAACCACTGCGCCACCAGGGAAGCCCTCAACCTTTTTTAAACCCACTTTATTTAACCACCTATGTATCATTAACAATTTTGCAAGTGTCCAACTCTTATAAAATTACATGTATTTATCATTCAACTAACTAAAGAAAAACTGGGTGTAATAACCCTGTATGCAGCCATCTTTGTACATACTATTTGAAACTGACCTAAAGCAATGTTTAGAGGGCTCCCGCCTTGACAAGTTTCTAAATTGCTAAGTGTTAGGCTTGGCCTTCAGATTCCCACATAAAGTGTCATAAATATTGCCCAGGACAGGGTTCCTTCTGGATCATTGTTTCTCAAAAGGTGGGCCACCTCCATCAGCATCACCTGATGTGCTTATGAAATAAAAATCCCAGAGACTCTGATTCAAGAAAGCAGTTTAACAAACTCCTCCAGCGACCAGCTGCACATTCATGTTTAAGACGCACCATAGAATCTCTTTAAAGCAGACCAAGTGGAAATGGCCAGAGGTATAACCAAAATCACCAGTGGCCAATTCCTCACATTTTCTGCTCCCTGAAGCAGCCAGAGCTCCTGAATTAGGGAAGAAGCCGCATTAGATCCACAGTCACAGACTATGTGGGAGGAGTGCAACGGAGCCTCTGCCCACCCACCCTGGGGTCATTGCTAGGGAATCCCTGACTGCCTGAGGGGTGGCCCAGCTCTGAGTAGCCCACTTCTCAAGCCCACATGCAGAGCGTCTATGGCCTTCTCTTATGAGTTGAATGGTTCCCCCCACAAAGAAAGCTATGTTGGAGTCCTGATCTCTGGTACCTTAGTTTGTGACCTTATTTGGAGATAGGGTCTTTACAGAGGTAACCAAGTTAAAAATGAGGTCATTAGGGTGAGCTCTAATCTGATATGACTGGTGTCCTTATAAAAAGGGGAAATTTGGACAAAGATAGACATGCATAGAGGGGAAATGAGGTGAAGAAACACAAGGAGAAGACAGCCTTCTGCTAGCCAGGGAGAGAGGCCTGGAACAGATCTTCCCTCACAAGGAACCAACCCTCTCGACACCCTGATTTTGGACTTCTAGCCTCCAGAACTCTGAGACAATACATTTCTGTTGTTCTAAGTCACCCAGTTTGCGATGCTTTGTTACAGGCTTGGGAAATGACACAGTGAATTTAGGCAGTGAAAGCCAATCCAAAGCAGGGCTGTCAGGAGAGTCGAAGACCAAGACCTCAAGAGACGTGCTACCGCACTGGACGTCCAGGAAGCCTAGGGCAGTAGAAAGAACAATAAACCAAGAGCCACAGAGCTGGGGTGGGGTCTGAGCCCTGCCCCCTATTTAAAAAGGGGGTAAAAAATCATGGCTGCCTGGTCTACACTCCCAGGGTGTGAAGGTCATGAAAATGCTCTCCAGTGCTGGCTTCTGCAGCACATATACTAATATTGGAAAGATACAGAGAAGATTAGCATGACCTCTGCACAAGGATGACATGCAAATTCGTGAAGCGTTCCTTTTTTCTTTTTTTTAAAGTAAAAGAAAGAAAGAGAACGCCCTCCACAGGCTCTAAAGCACTGCCCCAATTACCCTCCCCTCATCAGCAGCTCCTCAGCCTGTGCTCTGACCTTGGTCAGTGTTACAAGAGTGGTGACACCGCCCTAGCGCTCCTAGTTGCCCTGTTCATTGCTAGGAAGAATTTGCAAGCAAAATCTGCATTTTAGGAAAATTTATTTGAGCTCCCAAACATGTTTGAGTATGTTTGGAATATCCAAGACAACAAATAACAGGCTCAGAAACAGCAGACTCCTGTGGTGGCCAAAGGTCCTTTGAACAAGTCAGGCTTCCTAAGGGCCAAGGGTTCACCGGGCAGAGAAACACTTCACTAAAGCAGGCCGGGCAGGGGCGGCCGGGAGGGGTGTTCAGGTTGGCCCAGGGGCTGCAGGGTTTCACAATGAAGGCTTAAGTATGATCGCAGCCCAGGATTTATGGTTCCTAAATGTTTGTTTTAACCAGTGCTGAGAACACATATTTGACCCAGTGTGAACTTGACCTCTGGGTCCTTCTCCCTTCACCGGGCGGTCTGTGCCACACGACAAGATTTTCCAGCCGACCCTCCCACCCCTGCTCCCAGCACTGGGGCCGGGGCGGTGCTCCCAGCAGCTGCCACAATAAACCTCACTGTGGATCTATTGGCGAAGCAGCTGTCAATGGCCACAGCGGGCAGACGAAAACTGTGTGATCACTCTGGGCCCGACTCCCGAGCTCAGCTAGCACAACGCCAAGCCAAGAGGGACAGGAGATGGCCTGAAAGGCCTCTGTCACCTGCAACTCCAGCCACACCCCACACTCATGGACAATGCCCTTGACTGCAGCAACTCTAAGCACCAAGGGCATACGTGACTATGTCTCTTCTGTATATAATTAAGGAAAATGTCTAGGGTTGGCTTTTGGGTTTTTTTTCCCCCAAAGCACTGTGGGCTGAAGGCCAGTGGAAAAGCAATGGAATATCGATTTTCTGTTTCTTGCTAAGGAGGGAACAAGTCACTTGATATGCCAATGAGTTAAGTGAGTAAAAACAGACCCCGCCCTCTCTGCAGCTGGCTGGTTTCTCCTCTATTCATAGACCCTGGCACACGGTAAAAGCTAAACAGATACCCGTTAAAGGAATGAAAGAACCATCCACGCATTTAGGGAGGGCCTGCCATGTGCCAGGTACCCGCTTTGGATTCAGATCTGCCACCTTTCCTGTTCCGTCCACCTCATCCTGCCAACCCGGCCTCACCCTCATCTCCCCTTTATTCTTTTGTGTTGTCTGTTCCCAAGTCCAGTCTCTTCTTTAAAGCTGAGCCCACTGGCAATGTCTCTCTCTGGCCTGCACTTACCCTGAGAGGGGGACAAAAAGATTGGAACAACCAAGAGGGGGTGGGTTCAGTTTAGACAGAGGGAACAAAAATGCAAAAATGGGGATAGGCAAAAAAAAAAAAGTTAACACCCTCCCAATAAATGTGAACCCCTTGGAAAGGGAACAGATGCAGTGCCTTCTCCTTTGCCCAAAATGGACATCACTATCAGCAGTCATTCCACATTAATAACTAAAATGCCATATCTCAAGCTGTGATTTCAATGCCTAGAGACACACATACAGAGGGTGTCTGGAATAGAAGCATCAACATGCAACTGGGCATCTCTGTGTAGACACTGGGTGGCTAAAGCCCTCGGGGCTGCCATTGTGGACACCCACATCCATTCTCTCTCCCCGTGTGGGTCTGCTGCTGTTTGTTTCACATCTCTCTGATTGGCAATTTCAGGTTCGCTAAATCTTCAGTCTTCAGAAGCATTTGCCTATGGCCCATTTTAATTAAGTTTCAATCAACTAAAAACAATCCAGTCTGCCTCCAAGGGGCACCTTGTTTTCCTCACAGGATTAAGCAAACTGAACAACAGAAACACATCCCAGCTCTTACGCAGAAATATTTTTTGCATCAACTGGAAAACAGTCTCTACAAACTGAAATTCTTCAACTAAACCCTTTCAATTATCCTCAAAATAGAACTGACAATTACAAGGCATCCTTGCTGTTGATTAAATTTAATGTGCACATGTAAATGTGCATACACGTTGTACGATAACTACCTTTTTTTATTTGAAGTATAGTTGTCTTACAATGTTGTGTTAATTATGTATATGATGATTACTATCTTAATAAGGAAATTCATGTTGACATGCCATTGGTTTTTGTATTTGTTAAGTGTAATAAACCATATCCAAGTGCAATTGTTCAATCTCAGCATAATAAGGAAGTGAGAGAGGAAAGAGACCACAAATCAATTTCTTTTGCAGTCTAAATTTCACTAGTATTTACCAAAGTAGTTGTAGTCATAAAAATTGGTGTCAGAATTTTTTCCATTTAATTTATGAATACCTTAGGGGAGTATTTTCCATCTAAACAGCAAGCTTTACACAAAGAGAACTAGAGATACACAAATAATCTAGTATTTAGTCTCTTTTAAAGTTCTTTTAAAATAAATCATTCTGGGATACAGAACAACCCAGCCTACTTTATTTCTTTTTTCTCAGTAATCAAAGCCAGGCAGGATGGAAGTGACTGGCTTTTTCATTTATTCCTTTTTTTATTCATCTATATTGAGGTATAATTGACAAATAAAAATTGTATATATTTAAAGTGTATAACAATGTTTTGATATATGCACACGTTGTAAAATAAGCACCACAGTCAAGCTAATAAACATACCCATCACCACACAGTTAACATTTGTGTGTGTGTGTGTGTGTGTGTGTGTGTGTGTGTGGTGGGAACACTCTAAGATCTACCCTCTGAAGAAATTTCAAGTATATAACACAGTAATGTTAACTATAGTCACACCGCTGTATATTAGATCTCCAGAACTTATTCATCCTGAGGAACTGAAACTTTGTACCCCTTGACCAAGATCTCCCTATTTCCCCCTCCCCCAGCCCTAAACTACTTTAAAGCTGTAATATAAAAAGGGATTCACATGTATATTCTTTGAAAAGAAGATGACGACAATAGCTGGAGAAACATACATATGGAAAAAGAAAACCAAATAATAGATAAATGAGACAGAATTTACTTGGCTTGATTCAATAATAAACTCTAAGACTCCTTCTGGTTTCATCAAGGCTTTCACATCCATCATTCTCTTTCACCTTGATACCTGTAACAATCCTAGAAAGTAGTCAAGTTTTGGGGTTTTTTTGTTTTGTTTTGTTTTTTTTGGCCACGCCGTACGGCATGTGGGATCTTAGTTCCCCAACCAGGGATCGAACCCACACCCCCTGCAGTGGAAACATGGAGTCTTATCCACTGGATCGCCAGGGAAGTCCCGGTAGTCAAGTTTTTAGCACAGTCATTTCAGGATGGGAAAATATAAGGGTCAGAGAGGTCAAATGAATTCCCCAAGGCCACACAGCTAGTGAAGGCTTGAGGGTTTAAACTCAGGTTTCCTGCACCCAAGGCCAGGGGTCTTTCCTGGTGTCACACTGCTTAGCTATGGACACAAGTTTTGCCGCATCAGTGGTAACGCCAGTCATCCCGTGTGAAGGCATAAGGCTCCCTCATCTCCCTGGCTCTGCCAGACAAACACAAGACTCCCCACTGAAACATATCCACCTAGCGTATATTACTTTGCATTGAGCACTGACCTAACCCAGCATCATTTTCAAAAACACAACTGGGCTTCCCTGGTGGTGCAGTGGTTGAGAATCTGCCTGCCAATTCAGGGGACACGGGTTCGAGCCCTGGTCTGGGAAGACTCCACATGCCGCGGAGCAACTAGGCCCGTGAGCCACAATTACTGAGCCTGCGCGTCCGGAGCCTGTGCTCCGCAACAAGAGAGGCCGCGATAGTGAGAGGCCCGCGCACCGCGATGAAGAGTGGCCCCCGCTCGCCGCAACTAGAGAAAGCCCTCGCACAGAAACGAAGACCCAACACAGCCATAAATAAATAAATAAATAAACAAACAAACAAACAAACAAACAAACCCAAAGTTAAAAAAAAAAACACAACTGTTCTTGAAAGAAGTTGTGATTTAAGCTTCCAGCATTTGGGCCTGAATTAATCTGTCAGATTGGGCAGTACTGGAAGGTTAATGTTGCACTGATTGCTTAGGTCCCGGTGCTGTCCAAGGGCTACCTTCTAGAAGCTGGAAGGATAACTTGAACCAAAAGCCGGAAGCGTTTGTTATTGGTATCATGAGACTAAGCCAACAGAGCAACTTCCTCTGGAACACTGTATACAGTAACTGTTCAACCCTAACTTTTCTGTCTGGTAGCCTTTTGCAGCCTTTCTCTTTCTGGGTCACCAGAGGGCAAACCTGGCTAAACCGAGGCACACTTGTGCCCTTGCCTGCCTCACCTGGAGAAGCAGGAAGCCATGAGGTGATTCCTCAAGCTCGGATGTTCTCCTTCTAGAGCATCTTTGGATCTTCTAGAACATCTTTGGATCTGCAAATCCTCAGACAACCTAAGAATGGGGTACTACTCTCTTTTCAGAGAGGGCACTCAACGGCATCATTTGCCAAGTAAACTTCTTTCAAAGTCTTAACACATTCTCTCTAATGGGCATCAAGGAGCACTCGCCATCATCTATAACAACCTGCTCTGTATCTTTAATCTTTACACAGCAATACCCCACTTTACACAGCAATGCTGCTGTCATGGATGGGCTGTCTGCACGTAACAGGCAAACAACATCATATCGGGTTTTGAGCAGGAGTTACCGAAGGGAGGAGAGGGTATGTAATTGGACCCAAGCAATTGTAAATTCAGGAAAATGCTGGTGCACTGTTGTCAAGTGTAATCTAAGAAGTGAAGAATTACGACTTAATCTAAAATGCCTGGGGCCTCCCTGGTGGCACAGTGGTTAAGAATCCGCCTGCCAATGCAGGGGACACGGGTTCGAGCCCTGGTCCAGGAAGATCCCACACACCGCAGAGCAACTAAGCCCGTGAGCCACAACTACTGAAGCCCACGTGCCACAGCTACTGAAGCCCACGCGCCTAGAGCCCGTGCTCCGCACCAAGAGAAGCCACCACAATGAGAAGCCCGCGCACCGCAACGAAGAGTAGTCCCCGCTCGTCGCACCTAGAGAAAGCATGCGTGCAGCAACGAAGACCCAACACAGCCAAAAATAAAATAAATAAAATAAATTTAAAATTAAAAAATAAAACGCCTACAACCCTGAGTATTTCTGATCTAGCGGTTTGAGTTGAATAACAAGGAGGCTGATTAGTGAGTTCATGTCTGCCACTACTCCTTGATCACAGCCAAATCATAACCCACCTGGACATTGCTTTTTACAAAACTAAAGCCACTATGCCAAAGTCCTGTTTCTTTCAGGGATTGAAGGCATCTTCCAACAAGCAAGTTCACAAGAATGACTGTAATAGAAATGACCGCAATAGAAAATTTTTTTAATTCATTCACCAGCATTTTAAAATCCAAACCGTATACGAGACAAATTGCTACATTTTACTTATTACACTGAATACCAATAAGCAGCTAAAATTTTGAACGATTCTAATCCACATGTTTATGGTTCAAACTCTACGCAGAGAACACATAAGAATGCTTAACTTTTTCTGAATGGAAGTAAGATTTCTTTATTTCCAATTAGCACCAGACAGAATCAACTCGTCAAGAGGACCCTCAAAGAATATTTTACCTTAATCCTTAATTTCACAATGCAGAGGGAAATATTTTCTCATGTTCTCAAATCTATACGCATCATTAATACGTGTTTCGAAACACTGCTAAGCCTGTGTATTAGCTGGAGAAGCACTGCAGGAAAACCCACTTGCCAGTTCTGAAGAACAGTAGAGGGGTTACCTCCTAGGAGACAGGCCACAAGGATGGCAGACTCTGAGTGCTGTTTTCAGAAAGCTTTAACACTACTGATGTTTTATTCCAGAGCAGGGCCTCCTACTTCCCATTCCCCTCCTACCGTGAACTTAAAGAATGTTTTTCATGTGTCGATATCCATGTCTAAATTAATTGTACTGGTTCTGCCATAGGGCACATCCTCCAATGGGAATTTCTTTTCCTAGCCCCTGATTCACGGTTGTAACAGAGTAATTAATACCACGGTTGGGTGCAAGGGAATCTTGGATGCACGGCACGGTTTTGTACAATGAATCGCAGCTGGCCTTGATACCATCATTACCCTGGCCCAGCCCTCCCTGGGTGGTGATGAAGGCTTCAGATAACGGGGTAGATTGCATCACAGACATTGCATAGCCTCTTCAAGTGACCCCTGTGGGATGCCCAGTGTGGACAGACCCACTTCACCTACTGTGCAGGGCTGCTGTGAACACGGAAACTTACGTTTGGTGCATCTCTGGGAGCCAGGGGCCTTACTCCAGCCATGGCAGCACTGCCCTCCACAGACATTGACCCTGAAACAAAGCAAGACCCCTGAGTCCAGTAGTAGCGACACTCCGTTCCAGAGAACCCAAGCCTCCAGGGGGCTCCTGCAAGCCCAGCCTCCTGCTTCCACATTCCTCTGGCTTCCTAACAGGGACCCAGGATGTCCAACCCAAAGCTGCCCAAGTAGAAGGGTAAGGACAGTGTATAAGGGAAGGATGGGAGAACCAAAGCCTGCATAACCTAGAACTATACAGGAGGGGAGAACAAGGTCCAAATAAACGGTTTTCTTAACTCCAAAAGTAAAGTAGAGCCAAATGTATTTTGTGTATTATCTGCGCCCACGTTTTAAATTGAATCTGAGTTTCAGAGAGAGGCGTCCAAACAGGAGTGAAATCACAACGCTTGGAACCACCCCTGAAGAAAAAAACAACAACAACAACAAATGAGCAAAACAAGTCTTCCCCCACACTCTCAACCTGTGATTAATGAGGAGGAGGGGCAGGGAGGACGTTTATGAACGCCGAGTAACAAACTATCCAACCGAAACTCCTGTCAATGCTAAGACACGCTGCCCCAGGAAAGCAGACCCCACAGGTGCAGGGAAGCCAAGCTCACAATTACTAGGATGCTGAAAATTCCAGGTCACAGAACAGGAAGTGGATCTTTACAGGCAGCCCTCCTCCAAACTTTTTTTTTTTTTCCATTAGCTCGAAAAAAAAATTAAACTGAGCTGCAAAGAGAAGTTTAATTGATGCTGAGGGATTAAGCTGTAGTGACTTCATGTTTACGCCCATCTTCTAGGAGTAGTTTGGTTCGCGAACAGGAGGTTACGCCCCAGGCAGAAATGCCTTTTGTGTTTACCCGCAGCTCAGTAACAATGCGATCGGAGTTTATCCTCAGTCAGAGTTCCCCGGCTTCCCAGCACTCCGCTCTTCCCGCCGCGCTCCGAGCGAAGCAGGCAGAGGCGGGCGGGAAGGAGACGACCCACCGACGGCGCACGACGCCCACGGCCACCGCTGGGCTCCGAGGGGCCGCGACTCCCCGGGTCCCCGCGCGGGCGGCGTGCGCGAGGAAGGAGGGAGGGTGTGGGCTTACCCCTGCAGCTGCTGCTTCTGGTGAACCTGCAGCCTCGAGCCCCCGCCGCTCTGGGTCTCCTGCGGCACTTTGGAGCGCACCGCTTGCCTGCCTTGTTTGGCGAACGGGGCGGCCGCCGGGTGACCGCCAGGCTTGGGGTGGAGCTGCCCGCCGGAGCCCCCGGGACGCGCCGGCTCCGGCGGTGGCGGTGGCGGCGGCCGGAGCCCCTGCAGGGCCGCGCCGCCGGGCGGGCTGGTGCGCCGAGTCCGCTCCGAGGGGGCCCCGGCGCCCGCCGAGCTACGGCTGTACCTGGCGTTGAGCGCGACGTTGAAGGTCCGCGGGCGCTGGGGCCCGCCCAGGGGCAAGGCGCCCGCCGCCAGGCCGGGGCCCGGGCGCACCACGTACGTGATCCTCCGCACCCGGCAGTGCACCGAGGACGCGAGCAACCCTGCCCAGAGCAGGAGCCCCCACCTGAGCCAGGCCCCCGCCATCGCGGGCCCCAGCCGGCACCCCCGGCCCCGGCGCCCGCCCCCGGCCGCGCCGCTCGCCCGGTGCGGCCGCCCGCGCGTGCTCAGGCTCCCCCGAGAACAACCGGGAGCCAGGGAAAGGCTGGGAGGAGGAAAACTCGGTTGCAGGAGAGGAAGTTATGCGGGCTGCTGAACGGCCCCAGACCCCAGCCGAAAGCGGCGGGGAGGAGGGGGCGGGGTGGGGGTGGGGAACGCGGGGCCCGGGAGGGGAGGGGCGAGGGGCGCCGGCCGCGCAAGGTGAGGGTCCGCTCGCCCCGCCGCCGGCCCAGGGGCTGCCGCGCCCGGGACCCGGCGAGAGTGGGCGAGGGCCGGTGTGAGCGCGCGGAACACTCAGCGGCAGCCCGGGCTGCAAAGTCTTTAAAAAGTTTCTCTCGCCGTGGAACCGAGTGTCAGATCTGAACAGCCAATCTCCGGCAGACGTGACGTCAGGCAGTAAATCCTAATTGGGGAAAGCGTGAGATGAGCCCGAGAACACGCCGCCACCCTCCACATCCACATCGATTGTTCCTACGGGTCGGCAAGGCAGAGGTCCCCGCTCCTCGATCCCGTCTCCCGGGGAAGGACAAAGGACTCGGCAAAGTCACTGAACGGTCCTTTCCTTCTAGAAGCCCCACAGGACTCATTTTATACTGTCTGGAAGGCATTTCCAGTCATTTTCTTATCCGTGTTTGCTCGGATACTTGCTGCGGGTATTGGATTAAAATACCAGATCGGGCCCCAGAAAGGACTGCTCGGGGTGCGCCGAGTGTCCATCGAAAGTGTTTAGATGGTTCTCTTTGGGATTGTAAACTCCGCGTGACTGTTTCTGAGTGTGCAACTTCTGGTACCCTACTTCTCTCTTGGCATGTACCCCGGTGGGCAGCAGGGGGCGCCCGCGTAGACGGGGAAAACCGCAACAGGAATCCACCCCGCAGGCAGCCCTGCTCCTGGTGAAAAGGCCTTTATGATAGGACTACAGGGCTTAGAATCCATGACAACGCCAAGCCATTATTAGTCTCTTTTTAAAGTCAGATCAGTTCCCTGGACCCCCTATCCGAAAGGAAAGGATCACTCACTGGAGATGACCCAAAATCACATTAAGGGAGATGAAGAATGTCCCAGGGGGCAGAGTCCCTGGGGTCAAGGTGCTTATGGGTGGAAACCATGAAATAGTAACATATTTACTTCTAGCATTTGAATTTAAAACGGTGTCTCCAGCAGAATTCACGCTTTTATTACATGAATGCAACAGAAAACCCCGCATTGGCTAGTGGACGGTTGGTAGCAGGTGACAATGGTTAAAGAAGAATTAATAGAAAATAATTTAAAGTTGAAGAAACTTAATCCCTCAATCTATTTTTTCTGTACATTGGAGAAAGACCTCCAATATTTGATTTGGCAGGAGAGGGTCTCAGTCCATCTGCCTGAGCACCAGTTTCATGTGAGAACACACTCTGAGAGCCAGTCACAGAATAAACAGCATCTGACCAGAGGCAGAGACCTCAGTTCAGTCCCAACACTGCCGCTAAGTAGCTGAAAGACCACAGGCAGTTCGCCTCTCCTCTCGGAACCTCGACTTCCTCCTCTATAATCCAACAGAGAAGCTGGATTAAAAATTCCTTCCAGCCCTGAGTCTGTGGCTCTAAGAACATCCCTGTGGACAAGATGAGTGAGGTCACTCAAGGTCAGTCTCTGAGCCAGGCCAAAGGGAACCAGCTGAGAAGATTGAGGAAGGAGGGTGGGTGAAGAAACTGCTTCCCAGCCTGGGGTTCTGTATAAAGGACACAGCACAAGCTAATAAATTTCCACCAAGTGCTACTCTGAGGCAAGCAGAGAGGTTGACCCTTTGCAGATATGAAGTATCACAGGCACAACTTTTTGTTCTGGAGAAACTTCCTATCTGGTTAGAGAGAAAAAATGTAAATAAACAAAAGCTTTTTAAAAAGATAAATAAATAAAGCAACAGTTTGAGATAATAACAGAACTCTCCCAAGGCAGTATCTGATTTGTGAGAGGCCACTGTCACTGTACAACCCATAATTCTTTGTCATCTCATGGAGAATTCACAACATGTAGGGAAAACATTTGCTACCCGCAGCTCAAATCAGTCTACAGAGATTTGCTCTCTCAGGTAGGGATTTGAGCAGCAGTTGAAGTGGATGGGGGCAAGGGGTGTCTAAAAGCAATAACTCCCTGCTGAAGAGCCTAGGCTGGAAAGAAGACGTGTCAGACAGGTGAAAGCTCAGGAAATAGTGACGGACAGCATCACCAAAGGACCAGACCGCAGTCTGTGGTGGTGGGTGAGCTCCTCTTGTTAGGCACTCCAGGACTCAGGTGGACGGCGTACATCAAAGCCTGTTTCGGTCAATGAGAGGCAGCTGCCTGCAGAGGGCAGAGCCTGGACAGGGATCCAGAGGGCTGGGCTGGAGCCGTGTGGCCGCTTCGCTTCCCGTGGGAACTTGAGCAAGTCATTTCACCTGAGCGCCTGTTTCCAGAGGGCCTGGAGATCGAGCCAAGGTCCTCACATTCGGGGACAGCAATGAGCTCAACCATGCTCAAAGACTCTGCAGAAAAAAAATGTTTAAAAAGATACAACGCAATCTTTCTTTCCCTTGACCCACAGCAAAGCAGAGGTAGGTATCTCACCCCAGTCTTCAGTCTGATTACGACCTGCCTTATGACAGATTTGGATATGTTACAATCAGATCATCTCTGAAATGTAACCACAAGAAGAATCTCTAGTGTAAATGTTAATCTCATCTGTGAATGATCCATATACATTTGTATGCATGTGTGTTTATATACAACCATTAACGTGGTAATATACACATAAGCAAGCAGCCCCACTCTAGTTGAGAAACTCCAGCAAAGTCACAGTTTTTCCACATCAGTCTCTTGCTATCTACATAACTAGTAAGATAATCCTTGAAAAATGTGTTGTGCAACCTGTGTACTATCATATGAGATGGTCACTCATCTAAAACACTGAACTCGCTATTAATCTGAAAATGAAAGCCCAGTTTCTGTCAGGCATGGGGACCAGCCTTTGCCAAGTTTAGACCCCATTTAATGCCAAGACCCCTAGGTTTCAAGGTCCATTTATATTGGCAGTACACAACTTCCTGGTTCAAAACACAAGTCTTTAAAGATCTCATAAAACTTCTTGGACTTCAGATGGTTTTTACAAAACAATACTCAGATGAGCTAAGTGTAAATGAATCAGAAAAGAGGATTATATTTCCCATAAAAACTCATGGGTTTGAGGATTAGAGGAAGAAAGGAAGGCTGGCAAATGCCAAACTTTTTAAAGCACTTTGAAACCATTAGTCAAATTCGAAATGCAGCCAGTTTCCCTCATCCTTACATTTTATGAGTTTTGTAATTGAAAATCTTTTCCTACATTTAAGATCAGCTACAAATCACGTTTTATGGCTGCCTAAGATCAGAATCCCTTCCACCCATCTTTTCTTCCAGCCAAGGATTTCATGGAGCCTCTCTTCGTTCTAATTTCATCAAGAAATTCTTAGAAAGAGAAAGAGAGGGGAGAAGAGACTGAGAGAAATAGGAATTCAGTGAGTGGTAGACAAAAGGAAGAGAAAGGAGAGTAAAAGCAAGAGAGAGAGGGAGATTGAGGAATGGAAAAGAAAGGGACGGGAAAACAGGAGAGAAAGTGTGAAGACAAAAAGAGAGGGGATGCAGTGGAAGGAGGGACAAAAAGAGGTGGGTGGAGGGAAGCCAGGAAGAGGATGGATTGGAGAAGTGCAAAATGAAGGAGAAATCAATGAATGAGAAGAGGAGCAAACAGGTAGGAGGAGGGGAAAAGGAAAAAGGAAATATAGGGAGAGGAGAATTGTACCCGGCATCCACGCGCTCATCTTCTCAGGTTGCTCACCTGGATCCTAGCAGCCATTTCTGAACCTCGGCTGGTTCTGACCTGAACATCAGCTTGTCCAGGTTTGGACTAGAATTAAACCTGTGACCTTGGAAGGTGCTAGCATGGTGGCTGGCTGGCTGGCTGCCCTACACCACATGCAAAGCGGGACGCACAGGACGTCCCGTGTTCTCTCACACAAGCTGGTGGCCAAAGACCGCAGCTTCAGCTCGAGACGCCTGCAAATAGGTACTACATTTACTCTTGTGGTCCTCTCCCTTGTTCTTTCAACCATTTCATCAAAAGAGCAGAGATGAAGGAGATTAGAAATGTGTGAGTTCCTCCACGTTTAAATCAACTTCCATGAAAAATCACACGGAGCTTTACCGAGGAAGAAGTAAAGCTGATACTCTGGTTTCTCTTCAGATCGTATGAATCTTTCACCTTTTACTAAAGATTTCCGTGGAGAGGAACAATTCTGAGTTTTTACCCAATTTTTTTTTTTTTTTAAGGATTTTTCTTTTTTTTTTTTTTTTTAAATTAATTAATTTATTTATTTTTGTCTGTATTGGGTCTTCGGTTCGTGCGAGAGCTTTCTCCAGTTGCGGCAAGCGGGGGCCACTCTTCATCGCGGTGCGCGGGCCTTTCTCCATCGCGGCCCCTCCCGTTGCGGGGCACAGGCTCCAGACGCGCAGGCTCAGCAATTGTGGCTCACGGGCCCAGCTGCTCCGTGGCATGTGGGATCTTCCCAGACCAGGGCTCGAACCCGTGTCCCCTGCATTAGCAGGCAGATTCTCAACCACTGCGCCACCAGGGAAGCCCTACCCAATTTTTTGAGGTCTTGCGTTTGCAAGGCCAATTAACAAAAAAATAAAAAAGAAGTAAAGCTGAGACTCAACCCATGGAGGTATCAGTGTTTCTGCCAAGATGTGTCAGCAAGATGGAGACAGAGCTGACGTGCAGAGAAAGATGAGGTGCCCCTGGAACTGAGCAACAAGTGGAACCAAGGTTTACACCAGTGCTTTCCTTCCCTTTAAAGCTTCAGGTTTGAAATCTAAGCATCCTTAGTTGTCATCCAACAAATGTTTGTTGACCCTAGGGCCGCCAGCTAGCCTACGTAAACCCATACAGCAAAATCAAAAGAAACTTCCATTTCAGGTGGAGAAGTCTAAATAATGCCTGGTTGGATTGCAATCCAAAGTTGCCCCGGGCCAGCGAGTGCCTTTGTGCTGACCCTGAGTGCCTGGCCACGGCAATATAGACCCTGTCCACATGGAGTCTAATGAGGTAAACAGACCTGGAACAAATAATTACATGTGTGGTGAGTATTGAGAAAAGGACTGTGGGAAATGAAACGCATAAAAGGAAAAGTGTCAGGGGTATGGACTAGCTTTCTACAAATTTTGAAGAGCCCATCCACAAAAGGAAACGCACCAAAAGTAAAGTTTTATGTACACTAAATTTCCCTTTCTGATTATTTTGGTCCTTTCTTACTTACCTTGAGTATAATCAAGGATGAGTATCACACAGTGGCAGCTGCCAAAGACAATGAAATGCCTGTCTTCAGGGAACCAAAATCTGTTCATTAATTTACTTTCATTGAGGTTTTTCATGCCCATTTAGTCAAATTTTTGAATATTAAACATGAAACTACATAATAATTAAGTAGCTATCAATACAATTTTATTTATACTTTTCATTCACTTCCTCCAAACTTCACTGGGTCATTGGCTGGTCAACATTGAAGAGGGCACAAAAGAAATGTGTTCTTTGTCTCAAAGAGTTTGCATCTTGGAAAATACTTGGATGTACATTGAACTGAGTTGCCCTTCAACTCTATGAAACACATGTCTTTTGATCACAAAACAGCCCCCAATGAAATGCAGTTCACTTTGGTGTCTCAGTTATAAACACTCTGACCTTCCATTCAGTCAATGGACGTTTACCTAGTTTCCCTGCTTAAATTTAAGTTCAAAGATGCCCAGACACCTGCAAGGTTGCTTGAGTGCCGGGTAGGCAAGCAGAGTAACGCTCTCTTCCCTCAAATGTAGCTACTGACAAGTCATGATCCAATTTTAAGAGGAACCTTCTGCTTTCTGTCAGCTTCTATGCTTCCCGGGTTGTTGAGTTGCTGCAATTGCTTCTTTATGTAAATTTCAGGACACTAGTCATTGTTATTTCTCTTGTCTACTTTAGAATTTTCACCCAATGGCACAAGTATGTGATGTTGCCTGAGTTTAACACTTGATTCTAATTATTTTTTTCCAAAAATATTCTCTCTGCCTCCCATAAAATTGATTAAAATATCATACAGTGAATAAAGCAGCCTAGAAAAAAGAAGAAAATGAGGGAAGTCACTGTACCACCTCCACATATCAATTCCTAGACAGCCTGTCTGGTCTTCTAAGACCCAAGGCCCTTCAAAGATTGCTTCCTTCTCACTCTTTTAACCTCATCTTGGGCTACTGTCCCAAATGAACCTCTGTGCCAACTACATTTATCTACCCATTTTTCTTCTTTCTCTTTGAAAGAAAAAAAAAAAAAAAAGGCTGGCCAGCCACTAGTCTGCAAAAAAAGGACACCCATATTCCTGCCTCTAGTCTCACCTTACCTCATTCTCCTGACATACCATCATCTCTTCAACTAGGTCCTACTCCTCCTTCAAAATAGAATTCAAGATCCTTTACTTCCATGAAGCTCTTTGGACCACCCTAAACCTTAGTTTGCTCTCTCTTCCTAACTCTTATAGCATTTCTCATCCATCTCAGGCATTAAGCACAGAATACATGCTTTGTAGTAGACATAGAATACTTTTGCAGCTGAAGTCGTTTTTTCTTCTTGGTCTTACTAAGATAAACCAGAACTAAGGCAAGTCATGGTTAATAATAGTTGAGGTTTGGTTACAACGACAACGGATGACAAAGTGACCTGTCTTTAGCTCTTTGAAGGCAGGGTTCTGCTGAACAATGGGGTTTGCCCAAATTTTCCCCAAAACCTAAATTAAGTTGAATCAAGCAGTGCCTCTCTGTAGGGAAAAAAAAAAAAAAAAGTTTTCTCCCTCTGAACTGACAGTTTGAAAAGTTCTGTAGAAAGAATTTTGTCGTATTTCTGTCTGAAAACTGTTACATTCCCAGTAATACCATTAAAGTAGTGAAGGCTTTTATAGCATCTCTTTTTTGTTGCCCTCTCAACTTACCCTGTTATGGGAGGCCAGGACATACTCTGAGAATGGATCTAGTAAAAATCC
Organism: Balaenoptera acutorostrata; assembly: GCF_949987535.1. Classification (NCBI taxonomy): domain Eukaryota; kingdom Metazoa; phylum Chordata; class Mammalia; order Artiodactyla; family Balaenopteridae; genus Balaenoptera; species Balaenoptera acutorostrata. The sequence continues at coordinate 67,670,115 of NC_080075.1, forward strand.
ACGTAATATGGATGAACTGAGCAATATACAGAAGTAACTCACACCACCAAAGAAACACTAGCTCCGCAAGGAGAGGCCTGGCTTTCTAAACAGTGAGGGGAGGCCAGTAAAACCAGCCCAGTATCTGTTGATTCCTCCACGTTTCCTGGTTTTAAAGCCCAAGCTACTGCTGAGAGGGATCAGGTTACATTTGCCAGCTGCTCCAGAACTTTCCACTTAACCCTTTTCAATCCACAACCTGGATGTTACACTTCCATTTCACTTCGAAGAGCATCTTCCGTCTTTATATTTCCCCCCATGTTTTCTTCCCAACATACAAGTACCTGGCCAACTCTCAATGCCACCCCACCCCCATGAAGCTACCTGCACCCACACTGACTTCCATGCCTTCACCTCATCACTAGAGGCCTGTGTTGAGGGCAGACACCTGGTGTGTCATGTTCCCAGTGCCTAACACAGTTTGCAAATCATAGTAAATGTTTGTTGTAAGTAAATGCACGGTGTTTGTTGAGTGAATGACTATCCTTTTGGACACCTAACTGCTATGAGCAGTCCGCGACAAGAAACCTCCAAATATCTTTCCTTCTTTTTTTTTTTTTTTTTGGGCTGGGTTGGGTCTTCATTGCTGTGAGTGGGCTTTTTCTAGGTGTGGCGAGCGGGGGCTACTCTTTGTTGCGGTGTGCGGGCTTCTCATTGGGTGGCTTCTCTTGTTGTGGAGCACAGGCTCTAGGCATGCGGGCTTCAGTGGTTGCAGCACGCAGGCTCAGTAGTTGTGGCATGTGGGCCCTAGAGAGCTTGGGCTTCAGTAGTTGTGGCACGTGGGCTCAGTAGTTGTGGTGCACGGGCTCCAGAGCACATGGGCTCAGTAGTTGTGGCCTGCAGGCTCTAGAGCGCAGGCTCAGCAGTTGTGGTACACGGGTTTAATTGCTCCACTGCATGTGGGATCTTCCCGGACCAGGGCTTGAAGCCATGTCCCCTGCATTGGCAGGCAGATTCTTAACCACTGCGCCACCAGGGAAGTCCCTATCTTTTCTTCATCATAAACAAAAAACCTTGCCCAAGATCCTTAAGTTGTCAGGGGTCTGGGGACTGATTCATTCATTCATTCACGGATTCATTTATTCATTCACTAGCCATTTTTGAGAGCCAATTGTTTTTTTTTTCTCTTTTTTTTTTTTACCACACCACACAGCTTGCAGGATCTTAGTTCCCTGACCAGGGATGGAACCTGCGCCCTCGGCAGTGAAAGCACAGAGTCCTAACCACTGGATCACCAGGGAATTCCCCCAACTGTTTTCTAATTAACTAAGAATGGCGAATGGGTTTTAGAAATTTTTGCTTAGGGATCTAATAGGCCTGAATAGATGCAAGGATTCTCTCTGAAAGCTGGGGAAGTTTTCTTTAGAAGGCATGGGACAAAGAGATGGATAAATGGAATCTCTTCCCACAGTCCTCTTGTAGCTGATTGCTAGAAAAATCATTGGCGGAAAATCTATGAGCACCTAGAACAGCATCTGTAGGATGTAAGGACATGATCCTGGATATTTGCTTGCTGGGAAGGAGTAGAATATATGGTTAAGAGCACAAACTTTGGTGTCAAACAACCTGGGCTCAGTTCTTAGTTCTGCTCCTGAGTTTGGGAGTAAACTTGTGTGCCTCGACCTATGTTCTGAATGAATCTGGGAAGAAGCTGACTGGGCATTAAGGAACTAAGTTCTTGAATCCCCCTCGAACAATCACTTTTATGAGGGAATGTTTTTGGGTTACTCAGTGCTGCCCTGGGAACTGCTGAGATAATCTCAGCCTTAGATCTGTCAAGGCTGCTTTTTTTTTTTTAATCACTCTATGGCTCAGCACGCAGAATAATTTCTTAGTGATCATGAAGTGTTTCCTGATAGCCAGCTCAGCCTCTACACACTTACTGCCATAACTCTTCCAGTAGCCATTTCTGGGAAAATGGAGCTTCCTCCAGGGGTTTTAGAGTCAAAGACACCAAAAACTGATGAGTCTTCTGTGAGATTAAGAGCAGAGATAGGAGAGGAGACCTTAATTTTACAAAGGGAGATGGTGGGAGGAAGGGAAGGGAAGAGAATCGTTCATGTTCATTTGCTGAGCACTTATAAAGACCCATAAATGGCACAGGAGGTTTCTGCACCTGCCATCACTGAAGGGGGCCACGCGATAGACATTTACCTTTGTAACCAAAAAATGGCATTCCATGATTTAATAAACCATGCACCTCTTGATGCTTCTTATCTGTGAAATGGGAATAATACCTAACACAAGGTTTAGCAAGCTTTTCTGAAAAGGGACAGACAGTAGGTATTTTCAACTTTGCACGCCACACTGTCTCTGTTACAACTACTCAGTTTTGCCATTGTAGCATGAAAGTTGCCTAGACAATACAGAAATGAATGGGCAGATTTGGTCCGCAGGCCATAGCTTGCCATCATCTGGTCTAATCCCCTGGTCTAATATGTAGGGTGTTAAGAGGATTAAATACACTAATCCAAGCAACATATTTTTGTACAGCATGCAGCAGATCAGCACTCAATAACTATTTGCTATTATCATTGTTCCGATTTTAGACTCTCCCATGTGTATGCACTACCTTTGCTCACCCTAGTGAATGAGGTAGTCCTCAGGTCTCCCTGGGAGATATTCCTAGCCCTCTCCATCTTGGCCATATGGAGGGTGTCACAGATTGGGTTCTCTGGGAAGGACCCTGAGATGGAGTTTAGTGTATAGGATGTTTATTTTAGGACTGTCCTTGGGAGTAATCCTGTAGAAAGAAAGAGAAGGAAGAAGGACTGGGCAGAGGGAGAAGTCGAGTTTGCCCAACAGGAGACTGAGCCGAACCCACAAGGATCTCTGAAGCTAAAATGGCCATTCGAGTTGTCCCGCATTGGGTCAGAGAGGCTGGGCCTTGGTGCCCCACCTGGAGCAGTCACTGGATGTGGGCTGCCCTGGGAAGGAGGCAGCTCTGCAGCGCACGCACTCCTGGAGGGGCTGACAGGGGAGGACTGTCTGCTGACAGCATGCCCAGCAACTGGGGTGACAGGGGCAGGAGGGGAAGACATGACCCATTCTGACCATGAATGGTGCACAGAAATGGCACGTGGCATTTGCAAACCAAGCATTTAATTGTTGCTGCAAGACCCTCCAGAGCTCCTTCCCTCTGTGGTAACCAGCAGTTTCAAGATGGAGGCTGCTCCCTCAGCCTGGGTCCCAGAGGGACAACAGTGAAGAGAGTTTCCTATCAATTGTACTGGAAACCTAATGCGAGCAAGACTTAAATCTGAGTTCTTTAAAGCCACTGAGATTTTAAAGTTGTTTGTTGCTGCAGTATTGTTAGCTTTCTATTATGAGCCCTCAGCTGCTGCACTGGAGGTATTTGAAGGTTTTGAAGTGAAGACACACCTGATAATCTTACAAAATCAGGGAACTGGTTTGAAACCACCATCATCATTGCCAGCATCATCATAGCTAACACCAGCATTTACATGAAGTTTCTAATTTCATGCTCGTAACAACCTATGTATAACACAGGTATTATTACCCTCATTTTAGAGATTAGGAAACCTATGCTTATGGACGTTTATTAATTTGCATGAGGCCAAGGGTCTGCAAACTATAACCGGCAGGCCAGATCCAGCTCACTGCCTGTTTTTGTAAATAAAGTTTTATTGGAACACAACCATGCCCATTCATTACACAGTATGTAATTATGGCTGCTTTCATGATACTGTGGCAGAGTTGAGTAGTTGCATATGGCTGGCAAAGCTGAAAATACTTACCATCTGGACCTTTTCAGAAAACGTTTGCCCACTCTCCCTCTCTCCCCGCACTCTACACAAGGCCTGGTTCCAAACCTAGGTTGTCTGACTCCAGAGATGCAGCTCATAATTCAGATATAAGTAAATACTAGGTAGGCTTGGAGCCTGTAGGGGTATTATAAAACTTTCCCATTTCCATTATCTTAACTGTACATTTTTTAATTTAAAATTTTCATGACATTTATTTCCAGCATTATGACAGACTCCCTATCATGAAAATCCTCCCCTAAAAAAAAAACCTGTAAAATTCTGAATAGAATGAATAGCTGACTCGGCAAGAAATTAAGGTAAATCCTCAGGGGTTAAAAATGAAGTAGAAGCCAGAAGCCAGAATTAGCATGGTAAATGCTCACTCAAGCAGGCAGTGGACCCCTAATGGCATTTGCCACTGTTAGAAGGGACATGACAAGGCAGAAGAGTGTCAGCATAGAGACTTTGGAATGAGTCCCTGAAGGCCCAAATTTCCAGTGAAAGAATGGACTGGAAAATATTTGCCCTGCAAAAGGAGACATCAAAAAAATTCTGTGTCTCAGTTCTGATTTGGGTTGCAAGGGAAGAAAAGGTCCCCACCTGCCAACCAGAGGAAATAACCATACCCTAGGCTTGAAGCCTGGGGTTCAAATTCACTCTACTTGCCTATTCTGAAACTATTTTAAACCAAAGAAACTAATTTAAAATAGTCCTAGATTTTTAGCTCCCCAGGCACTTGGGCAAAGTAAACACAAATAAAGGGAATATTCTCTCAAGTTGCCTCCTAAAATTCTCGCAGATAATGCCCCAACAAAAATGAGCTCATAGTGAAAAATCACAAGACCACTCACAGAGCAAGACATAATGGGACAGAGCAGAAACATCAAATAGCAGAATCAGATGCACACTTTCTTTAGATGTTGAGTTATCCCATGTAGCAGGACTTGACAAACTTTTTCTATAAAGGCCCAGGTAATATATATTTTAGGCTTTGCAAGCTATGCAGTCTGTATCAAAAAGATTCAACTTTACCATTCTACAGTGAAAGCAGACACAAGCAGTATGTAAATCAATGGGCTTAGCTGTGTTCCAATAAACCTTTTTTACAAAAATAAGGAGTGTGTTGGACTTCCCTGGTGGTCCAGTGATTAAGAATCCGCCTTCCGATGCAAGGGATGTGGGATCAATCCCTGGTCGGGGAACTAAGATCCCACATGCCGCAGGGCAACTAAGTCCGCGCGCCACAACTAGAGAGAAGCTTGCGCACTGCAAGGAAGAGCCGACGTGCCACAACTAAGACCCGATGCAGCCAAATTAATTAATTAATTAATTAAATACAAATTTAAAAAAAAAAAATTTTTTTAAAAGGAGTGTGCTAGATTTGGCTGGCAGGCCATAGTTTGTAAAATAAGTATGTTTTCAATATTTAAAGAATTCAATATATGAACAAGGAATGAAATACTATCATTAATATCCAGGCAGATTCTTAACTTCTGGAAGTAAAAAGTATAGTTGAAATCTTAGGATTCAACATATGAGTTAACTAGCAGATTAGAACTGAAAAGCATAATTAGCGAGTTGAAAGTTGGATATGACAAAACTACTTAGAATATAGTACAAAGAGATAGAGGAGGAAAATATGAAAGAGAGGTTAGTAGATATGAAGTTTGAGTGAGGAGTTCTAACATTCATCTAATCAGAGTTCCAGAAGGAGTGAGTAGAAAGAATGGGAGAGACATAATAGTCAAGAATTTTCATGGATCCTAATATTTAGGAACTACAAAATATTCCAAAAAATACTTACACCCAAACTCATCCTGGTGAAATTGCAGAACATGTAAGACAAATTGAATAGCTTAAAAACTGTCCCCCTCCACACCAAAAGACAGCTTACCTGCTTTATATCTGATTTCTTATGAACAGCAGCAGATATCAAAATACTGTAAGATAATATCTTCAAAGTGCCGAAAGTACATAATTGTCGATCTATAATTGTATATCCAACAAAATTTAAAGAATGAGGATGAAATAGAGATGTTTTTATACAAACAAAAGCTAAGATAATTTATTATCAACAGACCCTCTTAAGATTTAAAATACAGAAGAAATAAAGGAACTTCTTAAAAATATATACTATAGGAAGAAGGAAAAGCACCACAGAAGAGAGATTTGAGATTTAAGAAGGATGGTAACCAGGTGAGCAAAGAAAGTGCATTTATCACGTGGATAAATCTAAATAAACATCAACACTAATATATCTAATTTGTGAAGTAAAAAAAAACTGGGGGAGGGGGCACATAAATAGAGGTAATATTCTGTCTCTTAAAATAGTAGGTACAAAAAAAATAGTAGGTACATAAGTATTCATGAGTGTGTGTGTGTGTGTGTGTGTGTGTGTGTGTGTGTGCTGTATTCTTTTCTATATATGATAGGTTTTGCAAAACATTTTTAATAGAAATAAAATACTGGGTAACAATAGCCTATAAGCTGAAAGAGTTAAAGCCCTCTAAGTTTTAGGAAGAGAGTAAACATAATTAAAAACTCTAACCATTAAAAAATTAGAAAGATAATCCATAAATTTCAAACTACTGGAGGAGCAAAAAAAGTGAAATAAGTAAAGAACTTTACAGGACAAATAGAAAGCATGAAAAAGGTAGTAAAAATAAATTGAAATATATCAATGATCACAAAAAATAATGAATTAAACTTGCCAGTTAAAAGTTCATTTTTTTAAAATCCAGCTTTATTCTTCTTATAAAAAACACTTAAAACAGAAGCACACCAAATGTTTGAGGGTAAGATAATCCAAAAAGCTCTATAAGGCAGATTAATTTTTCCAGCAAACAAAAATACTTTCTATTTGCTTTCCGGAGTAGCCTTTGAATCCACATACAAAGTGATGTGTTATAATAAAGCAAAGAGAAAAATTGAATATGAAGAGAGAAATGAGAGCTGACCTGGGTTCAAAATTAATATTCTCTGACAGACCTAAAAACATGGAAAAATAGTTCCCCTTTTGCCAAACCTGTGGAATTCAAGCAAGCATGGGTAGAAACTTGGGGCTTAATAGTGAGCCAAAAATAAATACAATTTATCATTATTGCAATTTTGGTCAAATTTCTTGACTTAAAAATGGAGTTTACAAAATAATCAGATAACATTTCAAAATAACTTGCATTTTGAGACAAAGGATGGTGAAATCACTTTTCATTGTATTAATGAGACATTCATTTAAACATAAGGATTCTAGGGGAAAATATATCAGAAATCATTTTGAAGTATGAGTGGATTTGAAGAGTCAGGAACAAAAAAATATGTATAAAGGTGGATAACTGCTGCATTAAAATAGAGAAAGATTAGAAAGAACCTAAATAAATAACACAGGAATGGGTAAAGTGTAACGCATGTGTACAATGAAATGTTTTTATAGCTATTTTAGTGACATGAGGAAATACCTATGATATAATTAGTAAACAAAATAATACATGAAACTGTAAACACAAAATGATCACAAACATTTAAACGTAGTAAAATGTGTCTAGAAACAGGATTATGAAGAAAAACAAAAGAATAGTAAGAGTGATAGGGAAATGAATAATTTGTATTTTCTACTTTGTATTCTGTTTTCCAAGTTTTTGCAATGAGAACTTTTATAATCAGATAATAGCATAATTTTATTTTATATCTTTAATATTTTGTTAGTTTATATATATTATGGTCCAGAATCTCTGTGAATGAAATCGCACGGGGAAAATGAATTCTGGAGAGAGACAGCGGGGCAAGCCTTTAAGAGAACGTCTTAAGAGACAGGAACGTTGCTGTATTTCTAATTAGTGTGTAACTCGATATAAAGCAGCTTCCTCTCTTAAAAGTTTCATGAATGTGCAACAAAGCCACGCCCAGCGGTTGCTACGGCTACGAGGTAAAGCTGATTGGGCCGGTGTTCACTCTGCTTCCAGGTGAGGCAGGAGAAAGAAGGTCGGGCTCGGCGAGGGCGACAAATCCCCCCTTTGGGCCTCTGCCTTGTCTCCTCTCCCATCTGTCCCTCTTTCCTGCCTCCCCTTGGCCACCTCTCCTCTCTGCGTCTTAGCCTCCAGTGCAGTCAGCACCATCAGACCCAGCTCTTCCTGACCGCCCGCATCTCCACCCTCCAGCCCCCACCTCCCTTGTTGCTGGGCTTCCATAGGGCGCTGCACTCTTCGAGCACCTCCAACACCGCAAGCTGTGGGAGGCGGGCTTCTTTTCCCACTGTACCCTTGATGCCCAGGACCTGCCCATGGTGGGTGACCAATAAATATTTGTTGACTGAATGAATGAATGAACGAACGGAGGCTCATTCTCAGTCTTTACTGGGGGTCCCTCTTCATCTACTCATCCTTAAATACAATCATTCTTCAAGATTCCATGCTCAATTGCTTTTTCTTTTTCTTCTTTATGTTTCCCCTGGATGATCTCTCCTCCTTTTGTCTTAGCTAACATGCATATGAAAATGAGCCCAACTTTTCAACTCAACTTCATCTTTTTTCCTCATCTGTATTTCCAACTGCTTTCAGCTGGACCTACAGACACTTCTTATTCTCATCCATAACGCATCATCTTCCTCCCAGTCATCCTTCCGCCTTGAGCTCCAACTCACTTAACATCACCACCATCCTCTCAACATTCCAGATGTAAGCTCAGAGAAGCCTTTTACTCTCCTCCAGCCCTCCCTGATGAGGCTGCCGTCTCTCTGGAATTGTGTCCCTCTTTTCTATTCCATTCCCACTGCCCCAGTTCCACTTCTCACCAACATCATCACCAAACACTGTGGGGTTTCCTTACTTTGAATCTGCACCTCTCATGGCTGCTGCATTTATTTTCCAAACCATAGAACTCATCATGTTCCCATTTTGCTCAAAAACTCCTGATGTTTCCCATTGCCTTCAGAAAAAAACCAAGCACACAAGGCTCCTCTCCGTCTTCATGGGAGATGAAGTCATGCCACCTCCGTGACTGCTCACATTTCTCCACCTGCCTGGATGCCATTCTCCCACTACTCTGCCTCTCGAATTGCTCAGCCCCCTGCGAAGTCCATATCAAGTATCACCTTCTCTGAGAAGCCTTTTCCCAAATCTTCAGTCAGGATTAAGGGCGCTTTCCTCTGTGGTCGGATAACCTCTCCATGATGCCTCCATAAGAGCACAGGTCAAGGTTGTGGGCTGCAGGTGGGTGGGCAGAGGAAGACAATTAAGGAGCCCTAGAGAACCTGAGCACGAGGGAAGGGAGGTCTCCCTCCTAGAGTGAGTCCAGGTCTTTAACGCTGAAACTCCTCCTCCTTCCACTTTACCACAACTAAATAATTCATGCCTTACCTCATTTCCTCACTGAACAAGATCTGTTCCGTTTTCTACCTTTAAAAAGGTCAAAGTTAAATTCTGGCCCATTCCTCCTTCCTCCCTCCTCTTTCCATGTGTGGTTCTATGGCAGAATCATGAAATGGAAGGAAGGTTCACTGACTCCAAGAAAAAGTCACTGCCATAGGCAGCTAAAGCAACAGAATATTTTCTTTATAAAAATAATTTTGGCAGAACCTGGCTGTTTCCTGCGGACATTTTAAGCAACCAAAATAAGGGTTGGGATTTGTATTTCCGAACAAGTGAAAGCTGCCTGTTTAGCTCATGCTTCCCCCTCCTCTCTAGGAAGTGGAAAATTTACAACAGAAGTAATTCCCTTCATCCTTCCATCCTCTTCACAATGCAACCCCCGACCTTTGGAGCCTCCACCTCGAGCCATAGGTAGCCGACTAAATAGGAAAAAGATATGCAAACCTTAGGAAATAAAGAGTTTTTCATACAAAGAGTTACATTCAAGCCATTGTCTCGAATGTTTTGGATAACTCTCGTTTTTAGTTTAGGAAAGAAAATCTGAAACAGAACAATTACATCACAAATGGAACATTTATATAGTCACTGGGATAAAAAAAAACGTTCGGCGAAGGAAAAGGCTGCATGATTTCAATGAGATCCAGGTGGGATAGCCCTTCCAGCAAATGTCTACACACCAGCCCGTAAAAATGATGGAAAAGGCACAAGACAAGAATAAAAGCAATGGAGTGCCAGGTGCTCATCCGACTAAACCCACATCCTCTCAGAGCTGGTCCTTTCCAGCTGCTCCTTCCATCTATTCTCCCTTCCTCCCAAGGGCTTGAGTCTCTCTCATGCCTTCTGGGGTCTTCTGCTCATTGTCCTCTCTTCCCTCACCTGGCAACCAAATTCTCTCCTGACCCAGGGCTGGGGCGGGCAAGAGGGTGAACAAAATTACCAATGCCATGAATAATAGTAACAACAACTTTGGAAGCCCTCACTAAGCATCAAGTGCTGGGTTGGATGCTTTGTGTGGATTATCTCATTTAGTCCTGACAACCCTAAATGGTAAGTTCTATAATTGTTCCCATTTTATAGCTGGGGAAAATGAGGCTTAGGTTACGTATCTTGCCCCACATCACACAGCTAGTTAGTGGCAGAACCAGCTCTCAAACTTAACCTGACTCCAAAGTTAATCACCCTAACCAACAGAGTTGCTGGAGGAATGAACACCTTTCCATACACAAGATTATTAGCAAAATAAGACTAGGGTGATGGAGCACTAGGAAGTCAGTGGGAAAGTCTTCTGAAGGGATGAAGGAGAATGGGAATCAAGGGTGAGAAGAATGGGACAATCTGGAGAAATGAATGGAACACTACAGGTGGTACCTCATACCTAATCCTTAGTTGAAAATGAGAGAAACTCATCAGGAAAAACCCTTATGTGCTGAAAGATTTCTGACTTCGATTTACAGAGAATGGGATGTAAAGAAAGAGAACTTGGAATGTTAACATAAGCATGGCCATTCTCACGCAGGTGAGATGAGTCACCTGCCTGAAATGCAGCAGGAAAAGGAAGCAGCAGGTTCAAAAGAAGCAGGAAGAAATAGCCTTATATATGAAAAAGAGATGGCAAAAGATGCCACGGTCCTGTACAGAAAGCCACTCAGGAAGAGTGGAAGCAGGATAGAATTACAGGAGAAATACAAACAAGGGTCCTTCTGGGGTGAGCCTTTACCATGGATGGCCCAGGCAAGGAGGAGGCTTTCTGAAGGCAGACCACATAAGTACAAGCGAGCAATCATAGGGATGGGGACTTGAACTATCTTTATGTCTGCTGGAATTCACAGTTTGCTAAAATAGAGTTGCTTATAAAAATTTTTAACATTCCTAGCTAACAATTTCAGCTCTCAGACAGAAGGAGAAACTGCCATTCTGGATATAATTTTAACCAATGAGAAAGAGCTGGTTTCTGTACAGAAATTACAGGGACCTTGGGAGAACATGACCATGTCTTTTGGGAGTCTATAATAGCAAGGAAGGGGAGCATTACATACATTCTAAGGCAACGTAATAATGAAGAATTCCAGTGAAAAGGAAAAGGATAAGTAAACTCGTAAGCCAGCGTGGCCACACAGAAAACTTTCTCATGAACTCATATTTTTTAAAGGACCAGTTCATGAGAGATCATGAGGGACATACAGTCAAGAACCAATACAAAAAATGATGGTTTTCAGGAAGGCTAAAGCCTCAGCTAATGGGAAATACAAGAAACACAAGTGATTAAAAAGGTCTTCCATGAAAAGTTCAGTTCAGAGAGAGAGAAAATGGGGTGGGAGAGGAGGAAGGAAGGGAGGGAGGGAGGGAGAGAAAGGAGGAAAGGAGGAAGGGAGAGAACATAAGATAAAAGAACATAAAAAAAGAAAGGAAGAAGTAGGAAGAGAATGAGGAAGAGGAGAACAAGGAGGTGACAGATCCAGGAAGAAAGTGTCATGTTAACAGGCAACTAAAGGTCCAAATTGCCAAATACTCAAATTCCATCTTCTGAAGCAAGAATAGATTTTGAATTCTAATTGTGCAGCAAAGGAGACCATGAAAAGAGGAAAGTGGAGCCCACAATAATTTAGGGAATAAGAAAAATCTAGGCATACAGATTATTTCAAACCTCCAGATCCAGACAAATTATATTACAGAGTACGAAAAGAATTTGCAGATATAATCTCATAGCAGTGAGTTTGAGAAACCATAAAGAATGGGAAAGATGCCAGAAACCCTGGGAAATGTTCTATTTTGCAATATATTGGGGAAAAAAACAACAGATCTTGAAAACTAAAGATCCATAAGCTGGATATGATTCTCATCAAAGAAGGTGAGTCCTGCTGGACCCTGTGGTGGTCAGAACACATCTGCTTTTTCCATGAGGGATGTTGTGAAACTAGTATCTTCCAACAAAGAATGAACACTGTGATGAGAAAGTTGGAAGCCATGCCCTACAAGGGAAGGTTCAGAGGTGTGTATAGCACAGAAATCAGATGACTAAGAAAGGTATCAAAGATTTGAAATGTCTGTATAAGAAGCCATAGAGTCATTTTATGTTGCCTTCAAAAACAGAACTAGGATCAACAGTAGAAATTTTAAATAGGCAGATTTTTCTTTAATATTTGAAAGTATTTTCTGTTCATTCATTCAACAAGTGTTTATTGAGCACCTACTTTTTTTTCTTTTTTGGCCACACCACGCGGCTTGTGGGATTTTAGTTCCCCGACCAGGGATCATACCCAGACCCTCCGCAGTGAGAGCATGGAGCCCTAACCACTGGACCGCCAGGGAATTCCCTTGAGCACCTACTTTGTGCCAGATACTGTGCTAAGCACTGAGGATACATGATAAGTACGGTTCCCACCTTTATTGGACTTAGTCTTGTGAAGGAAAAACAATAAACAAGTAAACAAGGAACATAATCACAGATTATAGCAAAGCCCGGAAGGAAGGAACAGGGGAAAGAGAGAATAACAGTGAGTATCTATCTAAAGATGGTTTTAGGGAAAACTTTTCTGAGGAGATACCATTTGTGCTGAGACCTATATGATGACAAGGGTAGAGCTGTGTGAACACTTTGGGGCAGAGAGAACAGCAAGTGCAAAGGCCCTGAGACTGGAAGAGCTTGACTTCTTCCCGGAACTGAAAGGAGCCAGGAAAGTAAACTTGGTGAGCAAGAGAGAGGAAGATGGGAGGTTGTGAGATAAGGTTGAAGAGACAGACAGGAATCAGGGACTAAGACGTTGCCATCCTAAGGAATGCAGAATGTGTGCCAAGAGATATGGGAAGCCGTTGAACGTTTTGAGCAGGAAAGTCACATGATCTGATTGATGTGTGTGTTTTGATAGTTATTCCAGCTGCTCTGTGGTAAATGGATCCGTGTGGGGCTGGGGGGATGCAGGGAGAGTGTTTAGGAGGCTACTGTAGTATTTAGATGAGGCTGAAGTGTGCATTGAGGGCGTGTAGTCAAGTTGGAGAGAAGTTCATTTGAATTTTTTTTGAAGTAACATAGAATTTACTGACAAACTGAATATGGAGTTTGAGGGATAGGGGGGAAATGGCTAGAATGATACAAAACTTGACTTGGGTAGCAGGCATTGAATGGCCACCTGAGTGGACCCTGCAAAATGGGACCTGGAACTGGGCTGGCAGGATGGACTGGAAAGACTGAGGTTGCATTTGATTCAGTGATGACAACAGAACTCATGAAAACACATGTCAAGCACCCACTTCTGGGTGGTGGGTCTACCAAAAGCTCCAGAAAAGAGGCGTTTGGTTTGGCACAATTCTTAAACTGCAAACGGTTATAAACTTTATCATAAGCACGTTTCTATGGAAACTCACAGTGCTCCCAGTGAAAACAACAAGGAAATTAGCAAAGTTGCATATATACTTTGTTATATGTATATTATAAATACATTTTATATTATTATATATACTATATATTGTATATACATATGGCTTATAAAATTGCAGTCCCTTGCTCATAGCTTAAAATAGAGAAGGCACTCATGCTTTCAATGCACATAATACACATTAATACCCAACAGACACAAATACCACAAATTTTGCTAAAGACAGCACAACATTCTCATCTTGCTAAGTCACCAGGAGAAACTCTCTCTTGTAAAGAGAAGTTTTTGAAATTTAAGACTTAAGCCTTTCTCGTATCAGACTAGATCAGCCAAATGAATCCTCTCATCAATATTGGGTGCTAACGGCCATGCACATGAGAATGTAACTGTGGCAAAAGAGTTCTTTGCTGGAATATGTCAATCTTTAAAAGATAACCAAGCCTAAACCACAGATAACCGTTGAGACTAGATCTGTTGTGTTGTCAGCCATCTATGTCACATCTGTCTGGCATCAATCAAACATCAGGCTTTAAACTCCAGATCACAAACAGCGTGACTTCAGACACACTACTCAAGCTATCCATAGTTAGGCCACCTAAAATATTGATGGAATGAAGTTTCTGTGGGAACCTAACCCTGGGTCCTTTTCTCAACATTAAATTCATTTGACATTTAATGTTCTTTGTTGGAAGGGAAAAAGAGAGAGAGGAGGAAAACACAAGGAGCGATGCTGGCCAGCAGGTGTGATTTTGCATGTTTCTTATTCAAGCGCCTAGGCTGTGGTTTCAACGCCAATGGGGTGTTTTGTCTAACTGTCTGAGCTATAACATGTGTTGTCCCACAAACAATTTGTCACACCATGAGAGTTGCATATTTGGGGACAGAGATAGCTCATGCCATATGGCAAAAGGCGAGACTCTTGTCAATTATCATCCTCGGTGGCAGGTAATTTCTTAGACTGCACGTCATGATCTGGTCAGAACTCTGTGTCTATTGAGTGCTGGGTGATAACCTTGACCAGGAAATGTCACCCAGGAAGACACGGCTGTTAAAAGCCACAACGTATAAATGGCTAAAGAGCTTTCACACAGTAGCAACTTTTGGATGGTTCTTTAGAGAAAACAATGTTTGAAAAAGACAGATTTTACTACCAGATGCTGGTTTTGGCATAGATAACTTAATGAGGTTAAGGATAGGTCTTAAAAATATCAACTTTTGATTTTTTTTCCATTTGACATTTGTTTTATCCAGTTGTACTAGTGAAACATCTTTGTAGAAAAGTACACAATTTAAAAGATAACGGAGTCAGCCAGTTGAATGAAACCTTGCAAACAATGCAGTGTCAATTAAGCATGCTCCCATAAGAAAGATTCAACGCAGTCAGGAGTGGGCATGCAGGGGAGCTTCTCTTTTTATAAATCATCCTACTGGCATTCTGCTCATCTTTATCCAAAACAATAATAATTTTGAGCTTTTGCATAAATGTGAGAGAGAAGCCCTGGCAGAAATCTGGACCTGCAACCTAGTGAAGCAGTGGACGGCAGAAAAGAGAGGGCTGGCGTGTGGAGTGGCAAGTTGAGAAACTCTGAAAAATAATCAAAAAGAGATTTAGAGAATAGCAATAGGGAAGGATAGAAAAAACAGCTCGGGCCCCTCTGGGAACTCTCTTTTCCTGAGTCATAAAACCCTTCTGGTTTCCCCTTGTCTGGAATCACTGTCCACAACACTAGAAACAGTATGTTCTTATTTTCCGTTTTGAAAAGACAAACAACCACGAAAACAATTTTAGGGTAGTTTTAGTGCAGAAGAGAGAAAATTTTCTTTGCACCAAATTAATTAGGATATTGGGGAAAGGGACAAATGCTAGGGGGAAGGGCGCCAGCAGTGACAAATGTTGCCAGGAGTCCCACCCCACAACTGGCTTTCAGTCATGACCGCCGATGCACCAGCCTCAGTGAAGAGTGGTGAAGAATAGGCCTGCTTTAGAGTTGATGCCATTGAGCAGATCTGTATTGAATATTTATGACAGTCTTCCTGCAGATTCAGAGAATTACGTGGCCTAGGCAGATTTTCTAAGGCAGTGCCGACACTTTGATCTTCTAGGGGCTCTGACATCTGTTCTTGTCGTCTGCACATTTGTATGTTCCTAGCAAAGCTCAGAGCAAGACCAAAGAACAGCAATCTGAGGCCCCAAAACTAGTCCAAAACAAACAGAGTGGAGATTTACACTTATTGAGATAATAGCATTGCACTAATGCTAGCCAAGAGGCCATCGGCCCATTTGGATTATAAAATATTCTATGTGCTGCGGAACAGAGAATATTGTTTTAGAAATGAATCCTAAGCTACCCCAGCCTTGCTGGCCCTTGAGTGCAGTATTATGGCCCAAGTTATGATGGCTCTTAGCCCCCATATGGAACTTTAGCCATCACCTCCTAAAAGGTTAACAAAAGGGAGCTGGGGAAGCAAAGCCCCATGGCTCAGGAACAAGCCCACCCTCGCTCACTGGCTCCAGTCTCAGGCCACTGTGAGGTGCTGGTGCTCATGAAGAAAGCCCACCCTGCAAGGCCTGGCTCGCCTCTGCAGCGACATCTCGGAGCCCCCGGGAGGCCAGCACTAGCCCATGGATCAGGGAGGCCAGCGGGGCCCACGTGCCAAATCTCGTAGACTGGGCCGAGAAGCCACCTGTTGCTTGACTCCAAGCTCTCAAGCTCTTTCATGAACACAACTCCTGCAGCTTCTGTCCCGAGCACTCTCATGTGGGATGTGCTTCCCAGCTTGCCAGCCCACCCATTTCGCTCTCTCCCAGCACCCTCTGGCTCTCACAGGCCTTTCCACTTGTGAGCCCTTCATTAACCCAGGGGATTGGCTGCTGGTGGAATTTCAAGCACCACAGCAAGTTACTGAGAAAGGGGATGGTGTGGGGGAGGTAGGGGAGGCCTATTCCCCTCTCCAGTCCCACTCTGGGAGGAGTCGTGTTCTCCACGGGAGCACTCCCCTCCCAGATTCTTGCAAGACTGATGGCTCACTCTGGGTAAGACTCATTGGCTTCAAGTGGATAAGCACCATTTGTTGAAAAAACTATTTTTCCCCCACTGAGTAGTCTTGACACGTGGGTTGAAAAACAATTGGCCATAGATGTATGGGGTTTTTTCTGGACTCTTTGGATTCCATTGGTCCAC
Source organism: Balaenoptera acutorostrata (assembly GCF_949987535.1). Classification (NCBI taxonomy): domain Eukaryota; kingdom Metazoa; phylum Chordata; class Mammalia; order Artiodactyla; family Balaenopteridae; genus Balaenoptera; species Balaenoptera acutorostrata. The sequence continues at coordinate 67,686,839 of NC_080075.1, forward strand.
ATGTTTATCCTATGCCCGTACTATTGGGTTGGCCAAAAAGTGCCTTCAGTTTTTAAGTAAAAATAAAAGACATTTTTCATTTTCACCAAGAACTTTACTGAACAACATATTCACCGTTTTGTTCCCCTACCTGCTGCCATTTTTCAGGCAACTTCATAACTCCATCTTCCCAAAACTTTTTATCTTTTTGAGCAAAGAACTGTTCCAGGTGCCTTTTACAGTCTTCCAGGGAATTGAAATTTTTTCCATTAAGAACTTCCCAGCCAAGCTGTAACAGTTTTTGCCTGGTCATCAAAGAAACATGCAGTCTTGCGTTATCCTGATGGAAGATTATGCGTTTTCTGGTGACTAATTCCAGACACTTTTTGTCGAGTGCTGCTTTCAGTTGGTCTAAATGGGAGCAGTACTTGTTGGAATTAATCGTTTGGTTTTCCGGAAGGAGAAAACCAATCCCACCCATATACACAACATCACCTTCTTTGGCTGAAGACCAGCCTTTGGTGTGGTTGGTGGTGGTTCATTTCGCTTGCCCCACGATCTCTTCCATTCCACATTATTGTACAGTATCCACTTTTCATCGCCCGTCACAATTTGTTTTAACAATGGAACATTTTCATTACGTTTAAATAGAGAATCTCATGCGGAAATATGGTCAAGAAGATTTTTTTCCCTTAACTTATGTGGAATCCAAACATCAAAGCAATTAACATAACCAAGTTGGTGCAAATGATTTTCAGTGTTTGATTTGGATATTTTGAGTATGTCGGCTATCTTTCACATGGTATAACGTTGATTGTTCTCAATTATTGTTTCGATTTGATGGCTATCAACTTCAGCTGGTCTACCGGAACGTGGAGCATGGTCCAGCGAGAAATCTCCAGCATGAAACTTCACAAACCACTTTTGACACGTTCGATCAGTCACAGCACCTTCTCTACACACTGCATAAATCTTTTTTTGCGTTTTTACCTTCCTTGAAATAATAAAGCATAATATGCTGAAAATGTTGCTTTTTTCTTCCACCTTCACTATTAAAATGGCTACACAAAAGTTCACCAATTCTGATACGTTTTTTTAAAATGCATGCTGATATGACAGCTGTCACAATACAATCTAACAAAATTGTTTCGAATGAAGTTAAAGACAACTAAGCGCTACTAGAGCCATCTTATGGAAAAAACCAACCGACCCTTTTGGCCAACCCAATACGCTATCTTGATTACTGTAGCTTTGTAGTAAGTTTTGAAATGGGAAATATGAGTCTCTAACTTTGTTCTTTTTCAAGGTTGTTTTGGCTATTCTAGATTAAAAACGTTTCCTACACTCTCCATCCATGCTGTGAAACTGTGTTCTCTCTCTGAGATGCCCCATACAGAGAACTAAAGAGAGCAAACAATGTCAAAATAGCTTTACCTTTATACTCTCTTTTCTCTGACTTGGTTATTTCATTTTAAAATACAAAAAGATCTTTCTCCTTCTTTCTCTACATTTCACTCCACTATCTCCATGGACTTGTACCGTATTTCTCTATTTGTAAAACCCAGAATCCATGTCCATATAAACATGGGAAAAGGCATCTATATCCCCTTTCTGCCAATGTCATACTTCCTGGGAAAATTCTGAGATGATTCTAAAAGGCTAGAATCCCTTAGAGTCTTGTATTTCACATAAAGAACAAGTTTAGTTTAGGGACCAATTATTTCCATTTGGGGTTAACATCCTTAAGACGTTTAACTCTTTCTAGAGAATTAAAACAAATAGCATACGCACAGCAGTTACAAAGTGAGAACAAGGAGAAAATCTATTTTAAGAGTCAGAGGCAATGTACCTTTCCGAAAAAAAAAATGCTGTCTCTTTTCTATTTGAAATCAAACAGAAATAAATTTCTTAAACTATCTACCCTTCACAGACAAAGTGTTGTGTGGTCATAGACCCTGGAAACAACTGTGTATTTGAATAGGTGCTTAGAAGAATATGAAGATATAGAAATGTGTGTTTCACTCTGTGAACTGATTTTGCAGTCAATACTCCAGTGGTTTTTGTTTCTGATAAATACATTTCACTAAACTAAATCTAACCAGGGTTTTCAAGAAGGCTACAGAAAAGCATAAGGCAGCGTAGATGGGCAGCTATAGGGACACAAGAAGCACCAGCAGCTCTCCGAAAAGTTATAAGTTTAACAGCTATATTGGGGGCAATAGATTTGGTTCTGAGGGCCTTTTCTGCTTTAATTGGCTTTCTTAGAACGTGCCAGAAGGTCCTCAGCAGCCACACAAGAGCAGAACACGAGCCCAGGCAAACCTGCTGCTTCAACTGCTCCCTAAATCCTTCCATCCTTGACAGCAGGACTTCTGCCCCATAAAAGGAAGAAATCAAACTCTGGATGCAAGGCCTGTATTTAAAGAGGCACGGACTCTGGGCAACTGTGAATCCTTTATCCCTTTTATCCTCCATAACAGAAACAGCTCTGAAGAAATTCTCAGAGATGAAAATAATTTCAGCTGAGGAACTTCAATTGGGAGCGACTGGATGTGTTCAGCGTGACAGAAAACATTCGGAGATACGCAAATCTATAAACCCCTAACTGCGTGGGATAATTGCATGAGATCAAAAGTAGCACAGCTTTAATTTAGAAATACATTCTTCAAGCACCAAGCCAAATGCAAATAGCAGAGAGTAGCATGAGATGGGGAGTTTAGTGTTATTACCTAATCCTTGAAAGTGGGGGGGGGCGGGTGGTGGAAAAAGGCAACAATGTTATAGTTGCAACGCCAGTTGAAAGGTTAGGACTCAGAGAAAAAAAGAAGTGTATTATTAGATTCTGTTTCAGAGGATATCTAATAATACGGCAAACATTGGGATCAAATTTTATGACAAATAATGCTGACCGTGAGAAGCAGCGGGTGGTGTGATGCTAAACGTGTTTGGGGTGTGTCTAATTATTGAACTATTCTGGAGTAGCCGAGAGGTCAGTAGAGGTACTGACCATGCACTGTTTCACAGTAGCTGTGTAGACCTTGGGTTTGCTGCTCTGTGTCCACGTAAACTTTTCTGCCTGAATCTTTTTTTTTCGAGATCCCCTTTCTTCCTCCCAGCTTTGACCACACCACAGGGCTTCCTCCTAGTGTGGGGTGGATTTCCCGCAGAGACGGGAGCCGCTCCATCCTAACGTCCTCTCCCCTCCTCTGCTTCAGCCTGACCTTCACCCATGAAAATTTTCTTCAGGATCCTACCTTTCTTCATCCTTTAGAAAACCACACTCCTGGAGACAAGGCGAAAGGCGCGCGACTCCCTGAAAACCATTCTGCTTGGGAATGGCCTTCGACTGTGGATGGCGATCGCTACGGGACCCAGAAGAGCAGAGCACTCTTCATCTCCACAGGGGAACATCAGCCTGAAATGGACTAACACCACAGGAGGGTTTTAAGTTCGACATAAACCAAGAGCATCCTAACAACAACCACAGATCTGCTCTAATATTACACAGAGAAGATTCTAGAACTTCTCCCCAAACCACTGACATATGGTAAAGGGGCCTATGAGGTTTAGATACAGGTCTGTTAAAACACACGGAAGGTCCAGAGCTATGCCGTCCAATACAATAGCCATGCCACCTGTGGCTGGTGAACACTTGAAATGTGTCCAGGGTCACTGACGGACTGAATTTTAAATTTTATATAATTTCAAGTAATTCAAATTTTAAATTTTAAAATGGAACGTGGTAAAAAATATTTTTCTGTTAGACACAACTTTATTGTTTCAGTTGGACTACACTTGATTTTAACTGTTAGATCATGGAAGATACTAGTGTCATAGTACATCAGCACATATATTAATTCTAGTCTATATTAATTTTTAACACATCAATTACATATTGAAATAATAAGATTTTTGATATATTGGGCTAAATAAAATATATTGTTAAAATTAATTTCATCTCTTTCTTTTTCCTTCTAAATGTGGCTACTAGAAAGTTTTACCATATATATGTGGCTTGCATTATATTTTAATTGGATAGAGCTTGTCTATAGGACAAGTGAGGTCTTCGAATATAGAACAACAAAGCTGTGGCAGATCTGGGAAGGAGAGGGGATTGGCAGTGGGTTACAATGCCGTTATTTCTTTGGTTTTTATCCAAGGATAATTTCTTTCAAATGGGGAAATGGAAAATGTTTAAAGTTTGCATTTTTTATTGTGTAACAATAATGCTTAAAACTTTTCATATATTGCCAACTGGCCCTCTGCCCCTAAAATAAATTCTTAAGCTAGGGAATAGAAGGACTTTGTGTACGATGGTCCAGGGTAGGATTGTCTGACCTACAGCCCCAGACTCTTGGGAGAACTTGCAGCTATTGCAAAGAGTCCACAAATCCATGTGGGCCAAGCAGTGTCTGTAGACTGAATAAATAACCTCTGGTCTATACTGGCACTACAGTCTTTCAAAAGTGTAGGCGATGCCACGATTAATAAAATACAAATTCACTTTAACATGTTACCAAATTCATAGTAGTTAAGGGGTTATCATATATTCTCTCAGTCAAAAGACTCTAAAGTCAGCTATGCACACCTGAAGCGTTCGTTGGGTCTTTTCTAGCTCACTTGGTGCCTTTGTGCAAATTACAGCAAGGCAAGCCAGGGATTTCAGCCCCAGCTCATCCCCAAAGGTGTGATCTGCACAACAATACACTGCAGTCCTGATATATTTTGATATTTAAAAACTTCTTCAAACTGAAAAGGCTAAATTTGTATCCTGGAGAATGCTGTGGACAAAAAATGTTGCCTCCCATTTCAGTAAACAATGAATTTTTTTTTTTTTTTGCATCCATGCTTCTTTTTCTTTTTTCTTTAGAAGGCATATGAAAGGAAAAGTATCAGTAATGCACTAATCTCCACAGCAAATCATGAGACACACTGGATCTTGCAGATGAATATAAGGTGATTTAAGTATTATAAAAACATAACGGACATTGAATACTCTTCAAAAGCACGAAAACATCAATGGCCCAAGAGAGGGAGAAGACCTTTAAAGCATACTACAAATTATTATTTTTTTAAACATCTTTATTGGAGTATAATTCCTTTGCAGTGGTGTGTTAGTTTCTGCTTTATAACAAGGTGAATCAGCTGTACATATACATATATCCCCATATCTCCTCCCTCTTGCATCTCCCTCCCACCCTCCCTATCCCACCCCTCTAGGTGGACACAAAGCACCGAGCTGATCTCCCTGTGCTATGCAACTGCTTCCCACTAGCTATCTATTTTGCATTTGGTAGTGTATATATGTCCATGCCACTCTCTCACTTCATCCCAGCTTACCCTCCGTCCTCCCCGTGTCCTCAAGTCCATTCTCTACATCCGCCTCTTTTTTTTTTTAATTTTGTGATTTTTAAATTTTTTTATTTTTTTGAATTTTTGAATTTTATTTTATTTTTTTATACAGCAGGTTCTTATTAGTTATCCATTTTATACATATTAGTGTATATATGTCAACCCCAATCTCCCAATTCATCACACCACCACACTCCCCGCCACTTTCCAGCCATGGTGTCCATACGTTTGTTCTCTACATCTGTGTCTCTATTTCTGCCCTGCAAACCGGTTCATCTGTACCATTATTCTAGGTTCCACATGCATGCGTTAATATACGATATTTGTTTTTCTCTTTCTGACTTACTTCACTCTGTATGACAGTCTCTAGATCCATCCACATCTCTACAAATGACTCAATTTCGTTCCTTTTTATGGCTGAGGAATATTCCATTGTATATATGTACCACATCTTCTTTATCCATTCATTTGTCAACGGGCATTTAGGTTGCTTCCATGACCTGGCTATTGTAAATAGTGCTGCAATGAACATTGGGGTGCATGTGCCTTTTTGAATTATGGTTTTCTCTGGGTAATGGCCAGTAGTGGGATTGTTGGGTCATATGGTAATTCTATTTTTAGTTTTTTAAGGAACCTCCATACTGTTCTCCATAGTGGCTGTTTCAATTTACATTCTCACCAACAGTGCATGAGGGTTCCCTTTTCTCCACACCCTCTCCAGCATTTGTTGTTTGTACATTTTCTGATGATGCCCATTCTAACAGGAGTGAGGTGATACCTCATTGTAGTTTTGATTTGCATTTCTCTAATAATTAGTGATGTTGAGCTGCTTTTCATGTGCTTCCTAGCCATCTGTATGTCTTCTAAGGAGAAATGACTACTTAGGTCTTCTGCCCATTATTGGATTGGGTTGTTTGTTTTTTAAATATTGAGCTGCATAAGCTGTTTATATATTTTGGAGATTAATCCTTTGTCCGTTGATTTGTTGGCAAATATTTTCTCCCATTCTGAGGGCTGTCTTTTCGTCTTGTTTGTAGTTTCCTTTCCTTTGCAAAAGCTTTTAAGTTACATTAGCTCCCATTTGTTTATTTTTGTTTTTCTTTCCATTACACTAGGAGGTGGATCAAAAAAGATCTTGTTGTGATTTATGTCAAAGAGTGTTCTTCCTATGTTTTCCTCTAAGAGTTTTATAGTGTCCAGTCTTACATTTAGGTCTCTAAACCATTTTGAGTTTATTTTTGTGTATGGTGTTAGGGAGTGTTCTAATTTCATTCTTTTACATGTAGCTGTCCAGTTTTCCCAGCACGAATTATTGAAGAGACTGTCTTTTTTGCATTATATATCCTTGCCTCCTTGCCACAGATTAGTTGACCATAGGTGCATGGGTTTATCTCTGGGCTTTCTATCCTGTTCCATTGATCTATATTTCTGTTTTTGTGCCAGTACCATATTGTCTTGATTACTGTAGCTTAGTAGTATAGTCTGAAGTCAGGGAGTCTGATTCCTCCAGCTCCGTTTTTCTTCCCTCAAGACTGCTTTGGCTATTCGGGGTCTTTTACGTTGCCATACAAATTTTAAGATTTGTTGTTCTAGTTCTGTAAAAAATGCCATTGGTAATTTGATAGGGATTTCATTAATCTGTAGATTGCTTTCGTTAGTATAGTAATTTTCACGATACTGATTCTTCCAATCCAAGAACATGGTATATCTCTCCATCTGTTGGTATCATCTTTAATTTCTTTCATCAGTGTCTTATAGTTTTCTGCATACAGGTCTTTTGTCTCCCTAGGTAGGTTTATTCCTAGGTATTTTATTCTTTTTGTTGCAATGGTAAATGGGAGTGTTTCCTTAATTTCTTTTTCAGATTTTTCATTAGTGTATAGGAATGCAAGAGATTTCTGTGCATTTATTTTGCATCCTGCAACTTTACCAAATTCATTGATTAGCTCCAGCAGTTTTCTCGTGGCATCTTTAGGATTATCTATGTATAGTATCATGTCATTGGCAAACAGTGACAGTTTTACTTCTTCTTTTCCAATTTGTATTCCTTTTATTTCTTTTTCTGCTCTGATTGCCATGGGTAGGACTTCCAAAACTATGTTGAACAACAGTGGCGAGAGTGGACATCCTTGTCTTCTTCTTGATCTTAGAGGAAATGTTTTCAGTTTTTCACTGCTGAGAATGATGTTTGCTGTGGGTTTGTCATATATGGCCTTTATTATGTTGAGGTAGGTTCCCTCTATGCCCACTTTCTGGAGAGTTTTTATCATAAATCGGTGTTGAATTTTGTCGAAAGCTTTTTCTGCATCTATTGAGATGGTCATATGGTTTTTATTCTTCAATTTGTTGATATGGTGTATCACATTGATTGATTTGCGTATATTGAAGAATCCTTGCATCCCTGGGATAAATCCCACTTGATCATGGCGTATGAACCTCTTAATGTGTCGTTGGATTCTGTTTGCTAGTATTTTGTTGAGGATTTTTGCATCTATATTCATCAGTGATATTGGTCTGTAATTTTCTTTTTTTTTTTTGTAGTATCTTTGTCTGGTTTTGGTATCAGGGTGATGGTGGCCTCATAGAATGAGTTTGGGAGTTTAATCACAGTTTCAATTTCATTACTTGTGATTGGTCTGTTCATATTTTCTATTTCTTCCTGGTTCAGTCTTGGAAGGTTATACTTTTCTAAAAATTTTTCCATTTCTTCCAGGTTGTCCATTTTATTGGCATAGATTTGCTTGTAGTAGTCTCTTAGGATGCTTTGTATTTCTGCGGTGTCTGTTGTAACTTCTGCTTTTTCATTTCCAATTTTATTGATTTGAGTCCTCTCCCTCTTTTTCTTGATGAGTCTGGTTAATGGTTTATCAATTTTATTTATCTTCTCAAAGAACCAGCTTTTAGTTTTATTGAGCTTTGCTATTGTTTTCTTTGTTTCTATTTCATTTATTTCTGCTCTGATCTTTATGATTTCTTTCCTTCTGCTAACTTTGGGTTTTGTTTGTTCTTCTTTCTCTAGTTCCTTTAGGTGTAAGGTTAGATTATTTATTTGAGATTTTTCTTGTTTCTTGAGGTAGGCTTGTATAGCTATAAACTTCCCTCTTAGGACTGCTTTTGCTGCATCCCACAGGTTTTGGATCACCGTGTTTTCATTGTCATTTGTCTCTAGGTATTTTCTGATTTCCTCTTTAATTTCTTCAGTGATCTCTTGGTTATTTAGTAATGTATTGTTTAGCGTCCATGTGTTTGTGTTTTTATTTTTTTTTCCTTGTAATTCATTTCTAATCTCATAGCATTGTGGTCAGAAGACATGCTTGATATGATTTCAATTTTCTTAAATTTACTGAGGCTTGATTTGTGACCTAAGATGTGATCTATCTTGGAGAATGTTCTGTGTGCACTTGAGAAGAAAGTGTAATCTGCTGTTTTTGGATGGAATGTCCTATAAATATCAATTAAATCTATCTGGTCTATTGTGTCATTTAAAGCTTGTGTTTCCTTATTAATTTTCTGTTTGGATGATCTGTCCATTGGTGTAAGTGAGGTGTTAAAGTCTCTCACTATTATTGTGTTACTGTTTTTTTAAGGATTTTCTTTTTAATTAATTAATTTATTTTTGTCTGTATTGGGTCTTCGGTTCGTGCGAGGGCTTTCTCCAGTTGCGGCAAGCGGGGGCCACTCTTCATCGCGGTGCGGGGACCGCTCTTCATCGCGGTGCGTGGGCCTTTCTCCATCGCGGCCCCTCCCGTTGCGGGGCACAGGCTCCAGACGCGCAGGCTCAGCAATTGTGGCTCACGGGCCCAGCTGCTCCGCGGCACGTGGGATCTTCCCAGACCAGGGCCCGAACCCGTGTCCCCTGCATTAGCAGGCAGACTCTCAACCACTGCGCCACCAGGGAAGCCCTGTGTTACTGTTGATTTCCTCTTTTAGAGCTGTTAGCAGTTGCCTTATGTACTGAGGTGTTCCTATGTTGGGTGCATATATATTTATAATTGTTATATCTTCTTCTTGGATTGACCCCTTGATCATTATGTAGTGTCCTTCCTTGTCTCTTGTAACATTCTGTATTTTAAAGTCTATTTTATCTGATATGAGTATTGCTACTCCAGCTTTCGTTTGATTTCCATTTGCATGGAATATCTTTTTCCATCCCCTCACTTTCAGTCTTTAGGTGTCCCTAGGTATGAAGTGGGTCTCTTGTAGACAGCATATATATGGGTCTTGTTTTTGTATCTATTCAGCAAGCCGGTGTGTTTTGGTTGGAGCATTTAATCCATTCACGTTTAAGGTAATTATCGATATGTATGTTCCTATGACCATTTTCTTAATTTTTATGGGTTTGTTTTTGTAGGTCCCTTTCTTCTCTGTGTTTCCCACTTAGAGAAGTTCCTTTAGCATTCGTTGTAGAGCTGGTTTGGTGGTGCTGAATTCTCTTAGCTTTTGCTTGTCTGTAAAGCTTTTGATTTCTCTGTCGAACCTGAATGAGTTCCTTGCGGGGTAATCTTGGTTGTAGGTTCTTCCCTTTCATCACTTTAAATATATCATGCCACTCGCTTCTGGCTTGTAGAGTTTCTGCTGAGAAATCAGCTGTTAACCTTATGGGAGTTCCCTTGTATGTTATTTGTCATTTTTCCATTGTTGCTTTCAATAATTTTTCTTTGTCTTTAATTTTTGCCAATTTGATTACTATGTGTCTCGGCGTGTTTCTCCTTGGGTTTATCCTGTATGGGACTCTCTGCGCTTCCTGAACTTGCGTGGCTATTTCCTTTCCCATGTTAGGGAAGTTTTTGACTATAATCTCTTCAAATATTTTCTCAGGTCCTTTCTCTCTCTCTTCTCCTTCTGGGACCCCTATAATGTGAATGTTGTGTTTAATGTTGTCCCAGAGGTCTCTTAGGCTGTCTTCATTTCTTTTCATTCCTTTTTCTTTATTCTGTTCTGCGGCAGTGAATTCCACCTTTCTGTCTTCCAGATCACTTTTCCGTTCTTCTGCCTCAGTTATTCTGCTATTGATTGCTTCTAGTGTATTTTTCATTTCAGTTATCGTATTGTTCATCTCTGTTTGTTTGTTTTTTAATTCTTCTAGGTGTTTGTTCTTTAATTCTTCTAGGTATTTGTTCTTTAATTCCTCTAGGTCTTTGTTAATCATTTCTTGAGTCTTCTCGATCTTTGCCTCCATTCTTTTTCCGAGGTCCTGGATCATCTTCACTACCATTATTCTGAATTCTTTTTCTGGAATGTTGCCTATCTCCACTTCATTTAGTTGTTTTTCTGGGGTTTTATCTTGTTCCTTCATCTGGTATATAGCCCTCTGCCTTTTCATCTTGTCTTTCTGTGAATGTGGTTTTTGTTCCACAGGCTGCAGGATTGTAGTTCTTCTTGCTTCTTCTGTCTGTCCTCTGGTGGATGAGGCTGTCTAAGCGGCTTGTGCAAGTTTTCTGATGGGAGGGACTGGTGGTGGGTAGAGCTGGCTGTTGCTCTGGTGGGTAGAGTTCAGTAAAACTTTAATCCTCTTGTCTGCTGATGGGTGGGGCTGGGTTCCCTCCCTGTTGGTTGTTTGGCCTGAGGCGACCCAATACTGGAGACTACCCGGCTCTTTGGTGGGGTTAATGGTGGACTCTGGGAGGGCTCATGCCAAGGAGTACTTCTCAGAACTTCTGTTGCCAGTGTCCTTGTCCTCTCGGTGAGCCACAGCCACCCCCCGCCTCTGCAGGACACCCTCCAACAGTAGCAGGTAGGTCTGGTTCAGTCTCCTATGGGGTCACTGCTCCTTCCCCTGGGTCCCGATGTGCACACTACTTTGTGTGTGCCCTCCAAGAGTGGAGTCTCTGTTTCCCCCAGTACTGTCCAAGTCCTGCAATCAAATCCTGCTAGCCTTCAAAGTCTGATTCTCTAGGAATTCCTCCTCCCATTGCCAGACCCCCTGGTTGGGAAGCCTGAGGTGGGGCTCAGAACCTTCACTTCAGTGCATGGACTTCTGAGGACACTTATTCTCCAGTTTGTGAGTCACCCACCCAGCAGTTATGGGCTTTGAGTTTACTGTGATTGCGCCCTTCCTACCATCTCATTGTGGCTTCTCCTTTGTCTTTGGATGTGGGGTATCTTTTTTGGTGAGTTCCAGTGTCTTCCTGTCGATGACTGTTCAGCAGTTAGTTGTGATTCTGGTGCTCTTGCAAGAGGGAGTCAGTGCACATCCTTCTACTCTGCCATCTTGAACCAATCACTATGTCTGCGTCTTTATTCCTGTCCTGCCCCTAGGTTCTTCAGCACTTTTTTTTTTTTTTTTTTAGATTCCATATATATGTGTTAGCATACGGTATTTGTTTTTCTCTTTCTGACTTGCTTCACTCTGTATGACAGACTCTAGGTCCATCCACCTCACTACAAATAACTCAATTTCGTTTCTTTTTATGGCCGAGTAATATTCCATTGTATATATGTTTCACATCTTCTTTATCCATTTATCTGTTGATGGACACTTAGGTTGCCTCCATGTCCTGGCTATTGTAAATAGAGCTGCAATGAACATTGTGGGGTACATGTCTCTTCTTGCATTATGGTTTTCTCAGGGTATATGCCCAGTAGTGGGATTGCTGGGTCGTATGGTAGTTCTATTTTTAGCTTTTTAAGGAACCTCCATACTGTTCTCCATAGTGGCTATATCAATTTACATTCCCACCAACAGTGCAAGAGGGTTCCCTTTTCTCCACACCCTCTCCAGCATTTATTTAAACAATGAATGTTGCCCAGCATCAAGCCATCAGCCACTGTAGCTGCCCCAGTGTTGTGCCCTGAGGGGATTTCAGGATGGAGAAAAACAGAATAGTGGCCCTAGATAGTTAAGATGCTTCTGAAACAAAAAATTCCAATAAGCCCAGACTCTTGCATCTTTCCATACATAGAAAAGCACTAAAATCATTATTTTGAGATGTCTGGTTTTTGTGATTAGCAGTAATCTTTTGATGTCTGACTACATTTTTTTTTTTTTTCAGCAAAAACTCCTCTATATCTTGGCTCCTCCCTTACCTGTTTGGAACTGTCCCTCAGAGCTATCTGAGAGGCTGTCTCCTGGCCTGTAGTCCTCAGTAAGTTCCCTAAATAAAACATAACTCTCAACTTTAGGTCGAGTGTGTTTCTGTTGTTGTTGTTCTTGTTTTTTTCGTCAACAATACCCAACGACTATCAAGTAAGATATGGATGCTCCACTTCCCAGGAGCCCTGCCCTTGTCATTGTCCTGAGTCAGTGTCCCTGCTTTAGACCTGGAGCCTGGTGAGGTATGCTCCTGTGTTCTCAGCCAGGTCTCAGGGCCAGGGTGGGCCCACCATTGGCACTCACATCATCTATCCTCACAGGGACTGCAAACTGGAGCCAGTGGTCCCATGGCCCAAAAGGTTCTGGAACGAGCAAAGTAAAGTTGGAAGGAAGTTGGAATCAGGATTCTCTGACCTTTAATCTAGGAATTCACAGTGTAGAGAAAAATATGCTATTTCTTCAAAATGTGTTAGAATTTATTTAAATTTAGAACAGGGTTTCTCAACCTCTGCACTCCTGACATGTTGATAATTCTTTGTCATGGGGCTGTCCTGTGCATTGCAGGATGTTTAGCAGAGTCTCTGGCCTGTACCCTCTAGATGCCAATAGCACGCCCCTCCCAGTTGCAACAATCAAAACATCTCCAGACATTGCCAAATGTCCCCTAAAAGGTAAAATTGCCCCGGTTGAGAATCACTGATTTAGAATATCAAAACATTTGTGGTATTAGCTTATTTTCACAACTTACATATTATAGCTGCGAGTATATGGACTTCAGACATATCTTCCAACATATCTGGAGTCAAATCCTGGCCCACACATTACTAGCTGTGTGACCTGGAGAAAGTAACTTAATATCTCTGCTCCTCAATTTCCTCACCTGTAAAATGGAGCAATAACTGGGCTGTTCTCATAGAGATGTTGTGAGGATTAATAAGACAAACCTCTTAATAGGTGAGATAAATATCAGCTAGCACACTCCCCAGCCCCCTTTTGTACTGGTCTAATACCTGATATTTATGGATTTAGTCTCATGTCAAGGCTGCCTCTGGTCTTTGAGTTAGTGTGGCAACTAAGAACCCCCGAAGTCCAAGTACCAGGGTTCAAACTCCAGGTGCAGTCTGGAATGCACTGCTAAACCTCTGAAACCATAGTTTTTCATCTATTTTTAAAGAGAGAGATAATGAAAGACTCTTCCTTACAGGGCTGTTGTGGGAATGAAATGACATATTCAGAGGCTGAGATTATTAACCATTATTAGGTGCTGCAAGGCTGCACGTGAATGCAGGGAAAAGCAAAGGGAGATGTTTTATAAAATTCTGAGAAAATTCTAGTTTTTCTCAACCTTCCTCCCCTACTGCTGCCCCACCTCACCCCATCCCACCCTGGGTAAATTTTCTGGAACCCCAAAGCCCTCATACCTCATCTTGTGAACACCTAAGGTCATAGCAGTTCCTCCTGGCTACCTCTTGGGGATCCTCTTCCTGTTCCCGGAGGTTCTCCTCAGTCTCCCTGGGCTGTGCTGTTCCCAGATCCACTCTGACGACCCCCAGGCTCTTACTGTGGTGAAGCCAGAATTTTCTTCATGCCACGATCATGCTGAACTGGACGCAATGCTCTTCCCGGCGTTGCAGTCTGTGATTTGGCCACAGATTCTCTGCCGAGTCTCAATTTCCTCACCTGTAAAATGGGGCAATCCAAGTACCCTCTTCTCCAGGAAGCCTCACCTCCTTCAGGAATGCTCCTCATTCCTGCTACGCTGGGCATGTCTCTATCCCTGTAATTCTACCTCCCTTTAAAATAAACCTGTTTCCTTTTCTAAACCATGAACTCCCTCAAGTCAAGGACTACGTCCTATTCATATTTATATCCCATGATGTAATTCCTGCCACAAGGCAGATTCTCAATAAACGTTTGTTGAATGAATGAGTGGGAGAGAGTAGGACATATGATCACGTTCAAAACTCTAAGTGGGACAGGCTGGTATTTTCTTCCCTTCTCACTCTTCTCTTGCCTTCACTTCCCAGATATTTGCTGGGAAAATATCTTTTGTAAGATGAAGCAGAGACTGACGCTCAGTTAGCAGAGTAACTCGTGGATGCTCTGCTGTGAAAAGTGGTTAACGTTTCAAGATAAATGTGATTTGAGTTGGGGCATTTGGTTTCTCTGGGGAAAACCTAAAGAATCTACTGCTGCCCCTTCAGACTGAAAGCACTCAGCTGGGAGGGCCCTGGGAAGGGTGGTCCAAGGGCAAACGGGACTGTGGGTGAGCAAGGAAATCCCAGTTAGCCTCCGGGGTGGGCTCCAATATGGACAGGCAGTGCCCTGATGGGAAAGGAAGCAAGAACCTGTATCATCCTCTGGGTTCCGAGTCTTCAAAAGCATATAAGAGTAAGATTTTCTTTCTGGAAATCACCATACCTGGAGCCTCCCACCGTCACTCCCAACAAAATAACTTGACTTAATTAAGAGGGTACATTAAGAAAATGGACAACGTTGATATTATGGTTTACCTGCTGTGGTTCAGAACTACGAGGCTGTCCTTGTGGGTTATCCATAGAATGAAGGTTTGATTGACACTCTCCAAACTGGGAGACCACAGTTCCTGCCCTATTGGCACAATTTACAACCAGGTCAAAACTCAGATGACTGGGTCCCCATTTCCTCCCAACTTGCAAAAATGAGAAGTTTTATACTTCACTGAGGGTCAACTAGATGGACTAAAGCATCACGTTGTTGCTGTCATGGCAAGGATGCAGAATAAGAAACGGATCCTAACATGAACCCTGCCAATAATTTGCAGCGTGACCTTTTTTAAGTCACAACTTTCCCAGACTTCAATGTTCTGACCTGTTCAATGGAACTATTACTACTAGTTATACTGAGTTCTCAGGGATGTTGTAGAGATAAAATGAGACATTAGATTAAAAAACATGTCAAAATGCTTAGGTGCTGTGCACATTCAAGGTACTTTTGTTACCAATTTGTTAAATAACTAATGTGCAAAGGTTTCTCTTCATTCAGTGGACTGCATATTAAGTGTGGAATTGCAGCAGTTGCTGCAGTGTTATTGGACAGCCAAGGGCGGTGGGCAAGAGAAAGGAATATGAAAACAAGAAAGATGTGCTCCATGGCCTTGAGGATCTCCCTGTGTCCCAGGAGGGATAAAAGCACACACAGCAATAAATCTCAGGTGGAATGTGTTAAACACCAAAGAAAACAAACAAAGTATTTCTGGGGAACATCTTTCTTCTCACCATGCAGATCACCATCATTCACAACCAGCAAACACTGACCTCTTGGGAAGCCAGAGGAGGTAGTGGATTTGGGGTGGTAAGCTCTCTTCTCTACAGTTTTTTCTTCTGATGTAAATCAAATCCAAATTTAGACTAGTTGAGCAAGACGGTTTTGCAGCTGTTTGGACAACATTATGGCCAGAAGGTCTGATTCAAAAAATTTAAAAAAAATTTAAAAAACCTGTTTGGCAAGCAGAGGTGAAAGTCAGCAGCAGCAAGCCCATCACAGATGCACGAGGTGCTACACAAGTAACTTTCAGCGACATTTTCCATGCTGAACCCAAGCATACACCTGCATAACAGAAAAATAGAGAATGTGTTCAAAGGGTGGGAGCTGAAGGGAACAAAGAAAGGCCTTTTGGGAGAAGTGCAGCAGCTGCTTGCAAAATAGCCTCTCCTCTGAGCCCCAGGGAAGACAGGAATGAAAGTTCAGCTCATCTGCTCCACTACTTGGCGCTCTCTTGGCCTCAGGGGTATCCACAGTCCTTGGGACTAACTCAGGGCTTCAGCGGAGACCAGCAAAGTGAGACGTGGAGAAGACTCCCCGTTATCCTGCACAAATCCTTTCACGTCCCAGTCATTTTAGATATGGGGCTTCTCACCATTTCCTGCTGATCAAAAGATGACTCCAGGCTCAGACATCTTGGTCAGAACTTTTGTTCCCTAAGTTTTCCCCTGAGTTTTCCTTCGCTTGGTTTCACTTTTTAATTTCCATCTAGTCCCCAGAGGCTGCCCTAAACCATGCTCCTTCTTGGGCGCGCTCAGGACTATTTACAGATGGAAGTCTTATGCATCCCTTAATTGTCTGTCAGTCAAGCTATTAACAGGGACTGATACATCATAAATGTCAACTGTGGGCCACTCATAAAACTGAACACGTATATAGTCCTTTCCCGCATTCCTTCAGTTATTTTAAGGAAACACTCTTTTGTTCTAAAGTACTGTATCAGCTGGGACCCAGCCTTCCACATAGCTTTGGAAGCATGTCCTTTGGGCCTGTGTTACTCTCTTCCTCACTCTCATGTACTCTGCCTATTCCAGAAAGCTTGCTTCTAGAAAACTGATAGTGAAAGCATCTAGAAAAGTGACAGTGGTTGCACATACGCACCAAACCCCCCAGACTTTTAATTCAGATTGAAAGAAAGAGCCTCAATTTTTGGTGTATTAGTTTCCTATGGCTACTGTAACAAGTTATCACAAACTTGGTGGCTGAAAGGTCAGAATCTAAAATCAGTTCACTGGGCCAAAATCAAGGTGTCCGTCAGGCTGCAGTCCCTCTGGAGGCTCTAGGGGAGAATCCTTTTTCTTGCCTTTTCCAGTTTCTAGAGCTGCATTCTTTGGCTTGTGGTCCCTTGTTCCATCTTCAAAGCCAGCAGTGTCACATCATAGTTCAATGTCATATTTCCTTCTTCTACTGAGTCAAATCTCTCTCTGTTTCCCTCTTATAAGGATAGCATATAGACGCCACCCTGGTAATCCAGGATAAACTCCTCATCTCAATCTCCTTAATTTGATCATATCTGCAAAGTCTCTTTTCACACAAAAGGTAACTTTCATAAATTTCAGGGATTAGGACCAAGGTATCTTTGGGGGTTGCTATTCAGCCTATCACACTGGCAAATGCATTTGCTGTGGATCTGAAATGCTGTTCAAGAAAGGTGCTGCTTCCCTGGGTTCCTGCTGCATATTACAAATCCAGGATAACCCACTATTTTGTAACTGAGAAAAAAGGAGTAAAAATCTAAGCATAATCAGGGCAGAAAGCCCTTCAGTGTTGATTACAGCAGGGCCTCACTAAAAACAAAACAAAGAAACGAAAACCTCCATTTAAGCATACCAGGGGTCTAGGTTTGCAGGCACCACGAGAAGAACTTGGAAGAGTCCCACGAGCAAAGACCACACTCCAGGCTCACTCCTAACACGTGCAAGGACAGTGCAAAAGGACAAATGGAAGCCCACATAGCATGTGTCTAGAATATTAAAAAATACAAATCAAGATAACATTAAGTAAAATGTGTTCTCTCCTCCCACATTGTCCAATAGAGCTTCACAATGACACGAAAGCCATACTTGAATTTAGGAAATTTGGACTTCCCGTGTTTTGTCAGGAAACTTTGAGGGGGCGTGTAGAGAGATCGCCACAGGCTCCGGCGCCTTCTCTTCCCACCTCCCACCAGCACTTTGAGGGGCTCGCATCACCTGCGGACACTCCAACCCACACCTCCTAAGCTCCGTCCTCACTTCCCCATAAAAGCTGCCCATTGGCTGCCCTCAGGCCCAGGGTCATTTCCTCAGCAGGACTACCTGCCCTTAGATGAGCAAACAGAGAAAGAGGACTGTGCAGGCCCTGGCTTCAGGTCATTTGTGCAGGGAAGTCAGGGTTACAGATACCCAGGTCATGAACTGGGACCGTGCTTCTCTGGGCAAGGACTATTTTTCGTCGTGTTTTTAAAATGTCCTCTCCACTATGGACCAATATGTTTATAAAATACAACTTAAATGTTTGAGAAGTGTCCAATGCTATAGAAAGCACTGGACACGGACTCTTATTTAGCTCATCGCGGACCAGTAGCAAGCAGACCACACTTTGCGTACCACTGGATGAGAAGATGAACACAGGTGTTCTACGCTGCATCTCAAATCACCACAAACTTAGTGGCTTACAACAACAGATATTTATTATCTGGATTTTCCAGGGGTCAAGAGTCCAGACATGGTTTACCTGGGTCTTCTGCTCTGGGTCTCACCAGGCTGCAGTCGAGGTATTAGCCAGAGCTGGGGTCTCATCTGAGGCTCAGGGTCCCCTTCCAAGGTCACTGGCTGTCGGCAGAATTCCATTCCTTGTGGCTGTAGAACTATTGGCAACTTGCTTCTTTAAGGCCGGGAGGGGAATCTCTCTTGTCAGGAAAGGCTCAGTCCCCCTTTTAAAGAATTGGACCTAATCAAATGAGGCCCAACAGGAACAATCTCTCTTTCGATTAGCTTACAGTCAACTGACTAGGAACTATAATGATCTCTTCCAAATGCCTTTGCCATATAACATAATCTGATCACAGGAGTGACATCCATTATGTTATTAGGTCCCACCACAGGGAGAGGGGAAGATACAGGGGGTGGGAATCTTAGGTGGCATCTTAGAATTCTTCCTACCACAGTGGACTGAAGATGGTTACATCCTGTGGCCCTGTGGACTCTTCTTTTCATGGTGAGAGGAAGGTCAGAGAATGACCTCTGAAAGCTCAGGGCCTGGGGCAGAGGCCCCTCACCCCGGAGAGAGGTACAGCACCCCCCATCATAGCTTAGGATTAGAACTATGTCAACATTCCCTTCAGAAAGCCCAGACTCCAATGCTGAAAGACTCTCCTCCATTCGTTTGCTTTCCTGCCAATATTTCTTGCCTCCCCCTCACCTTAGTAGTGCTTACGGACAGACAGGTTTTTTGCAGCTGTATTAAATCCATATTTTGTAATTCTGGAGTTACCAACATTTGGTTGCTTGGAGATTGACATATTATCAGTAAACACCAGAAAGCTCCAATTCCCTTTCTATCAGGAGCTGAGAGTTCATCTGGGCTCCTTGTTTACTTCACTGTGCATTCCTAGAAATTACTGCAGGATCAGCCTAGGAACATCATTCTGATTCAACGCATGGGAATATTGCTATACAGCCCATGAGATTCTAATGCAAAATGACTGATTCATAAACAAGCTAACAGAAAGTTATACATGCAAGTGAGTTTTGGCCTTCAATATAGTATCCTCAGAAGACCATACTCTAATACTAACGAGACTGCCATTGCACAAATCATTTTTTGGAATTCCTCTTTGGGAAGAACCTTCAAAAACCTGTGGCATACTCTATTTAATAACCCGGTGGTGGCAAATCTTCACCTATTGATAGTGAATTTAATTTGGGGGAAGAATCATGTCATTTAGATCCAAAGGTCATGATCAATTAATTTGTAGGTAATCTAACTGAATTATGAAAACAAGGTACATATAAAAGTGCTTTTCCCAAGTTGCTCAAACTGTAAATGTACTCCCATTTTGTAGCATGTACAATGACCAAATAATTGCAAATAAGATCACAGGCTACCAGAGTGACCACCTTGAAGAATAACATAACAATTAGTGCGTTATAGGTTATGAAGGGGGCTATCACATACATATCTATGAAATAGAAAGTGGAAATATTTTTATGACTAATTACCATTAAATTAAAGAAGCTGAGGTGCACAGCATGTGTTTCCACAAGATCTCACAGCTGGTAAATGACAGAGCCATCAAGCGCAGGTCTTCAAACCCCCAAATCCAGGGGTCTTACCATGAGACCAGGAAGGACAATTATATAG
The DNA here is from genome assembly GCF_949987535.1 of Balaenoptera acutorostrata. Classification (NCBI taxonomy): domain Eukaryota; kingdom Metazoa; phylum Chordata; class Mammalia; order Artiodactyla; family Balaenopteridae; genus Balaenoptera; species Balaenoptera acutorostrata. The sequence continues at coordinate 67,706,850 of NC_080075.1, forward strand.
CACTTGTGTTTCCACCCTCCCCACCGAAGTTCAGGGCAGACTTTACAGTAGATCAAGGTACTCTTTCCTGCTGAGCAAGATTCAGCCTCAGAATCCCCAACATAGCTATTTAAGGAACCAAACCAGTGAAGCTGGGATACTCAACTAATTTGTCCTTTTGCATTATACCATGTTGAAGAGGACAGCACTCATTTGAATGCACAATTTCTGGTATGTTTGTTTAAAAATTAGAGTTCTTATGTACCTGAATGTTCATTGCAGTGCTGTTTACAATAGCCAAGACATGGAAGCAACCTAAATGTCCATTGACAGATGAATGGATAAAGAAGATGTGGTACATATATACAATGGGATATTACTCAGCCATTAAAAAGAATGAAATAATGCCATTTGCAGCAACATGGATGGACCTGGAGATATCATACTAAGTGAAGTAAGTCAGACAGAGAAAGACAAATATCGTATGATATCACTTATATGCAGAACCTTAAAAAAATGATACAAATGGACTTATTTACAAAACAGAAACAGACCCACAGACTTAGAGAACAAACTTATGATTACCAGGGGGAAGGGTTGGGGGAGGGATAGATTGGAAGTTTGGGATTGACATGTACACATTGCTATATTTAAAACAGATAACCAACAAGGACCTACTGTATAGGACAGGGAACTCTGCTCAATATTTTGTAATAACCTAAATGGGAAAAGAACTTAAAAACGAATAGATACATGTATATGTATAACTGAACCACTTTGCTGTACACCTGAAATTAACACAACATTGTTAATCAACTATACTTCAATATAAAATAAAAATTGAAAAAAAATTAGAGTCCTTACTTATTATTAGAGCCACATAATATGTCAGTTAATTCTTTGGTTCTTAGTATTTATTCCAGACCATGAAATCTAAGGATTGATTGGGACATAGTAAAGCTAGGCATTCTCCATAGTTACTACTCCTCTTCAGAGATCCTCTAAAGAGCCTGCCTACACAAACGGACACATCTCTGAAGATATTCTTGTTTCCCCAAGCTAATTATGTCTCCATTTGATTCACTAAAGAGCCACAGCCCAACATGAAATCCAAACCATATAAAACGGCGTAACCACCTGGCCTTTGGAATTTTAGGCCGTGTCTGTTTCCACGTACACGTTTGTTTAAATTAAATTGTTTGGACTTCCCTGGTGGCGCAGTGGTTAGGAATCCACCTGCCAATGCAGGGACACAGGTTCGAGCCCTGGTCCAGGAAGATCCCACATACTGCGGAGCAACTAAGCCCGTGCACCACAACTACTGAGCCTGTGCTCTAGAGCGCATGCTCCGCAACCAGAGAAGCCACCGCAATGAGAAGCCCGCACACCACAATGAAGAGTAGCCCCTGCTCACTGCAACTAGAGAAAGCCTGTGCACAGCAACAAAGAGCCAACACAGCCAAAAATAATAAATAAATAAATAAATAGATTTTTTTAAAAAATTAAGACCACCACATTGTTTAGTAGAAAGAAAAAAGAAATAGAACTTATAGAAGTTTAGATAACATCAACGACAAACCAAATTCCTATAAATTGAAGATTCTGCTCCTAAATAACTAGCTGGTCAAAGAGGAAATGAAAACCAAAATCACAATGTATTTAGAAAATAAAGAAAATGAGAAAATTGCATTTACAAATTTAGGCATACAGATTTAAATCCTGTTAAGAGACAGATTTAAAGGCACACTGTTTTCATTTCTAGAGTAAGAATGAGCAGTGATCTATGGAGCACAGCATCATTTTCACTTGATTTGCTGGTTGTTTTATCCCAGAAGTCAGAAAACAGTAACTGAAGGTGGGTGTGTCCTCCTCAAGAACTGGGGTTGATCTACTTACAATTATTCCTTTCTTACTTTTGTAGCACCTCCGTCTTTCCAACCTTAGCTGTCCTCAGTGGTAGCTGGTTCCAGCACCTCCTCATTAAGACGAGTCAGCACAGGGAACTATATTCAATATCTTGTAATAACCTATCAAAAAAAAGTGTGTGTGTGTGTGTGTGTGTACCTGAATCACTTTGTTGTATACCTGAAACTAACACAATATTGTAAATCAATTACACTTAAAAAAAAAAAAAAAGAAGAGTCAGTTCCTGGGACTCCCTAGTGAATATGAACTTGTCCAGCAAGACTGGTGCGAAACAGACCACAAAACACTGTTGTGTTCAGAGCTGCTGCAAAATGATGCCAACATGGAGAAGACGACAAATCCAGAAAGCCACAGAGAAGTGGAGCCAGCCACCCTGGGGTGGCCTGAGTGGAGCATGCCTACTTTAGGACTTGTTATGCAAGATAATGAATCCCCTCATGGCTCAAGCCATCCTGAATTGGGTCTGAGGTTTCTTGAAGCTAAAAGCACCCTCACCAACACAGCATCCCAAAGCCTCTTTGTTACTGAGAACATGTATGCCTGGGAATCTTTGCTATAAACCATCCTATTTCCCAGAGGTACTAGCCAAGGAATTCTTCCACAAACCAATGAAATTCTCAGTCTTTGTGGTCAAATGCCCTCTGTCTACCCTCTTCTTTTCCTTAGCTTTATCCCCTTAGACATCTACTCAAAGACACTTGGTACATTGAAATCACTCTAGCAATACCAAAAGCTACGTGTTGCTGATTGGAGACACTAGAAGAGAAACAATGCTGTGAACTAAAGCATGTTTCCTAGTGTTGTTGAATAACAAAAATAGGACCCACTTAGCCATATACCCCCACTGCGTAATTCATCATCTGGCTGCTTTGGGAGTGCCAAAGTGCTTTGGGGGGCCTTCTGAGCACTTCTTTCCTTTCCATTCCTTTCCTTGATTGCTTTCAAAAGAACCAAAAACAAACAAACCATGTTAATTACTAAGGGGTATTCATTATTTTGTTCAAAGCCTCAAAGCTCCAAAGAATCAGAAAGATTTATTTTCTGAATTCACTTACCAGTTTCCAAACCAGCCAACATAGGGACAATCTTTAGTACTTGTTGATAATGTTCTTTCACTGTAAGCTGTACTGCCCCTGAAGCAATGGGATGAATGCAACAATGAAGTCTTTTTCAAAAGATGTGCAGATAAGACTGCTTGGGAGTTTGGGAGCAACTTTATTCTAAGGAGCCCAGTCAATTCCAAATTAACATAAAGTTGAAATTTTCCTTGCCTACCCCAGAAGGATAATGCCCCCTGCTTTGTCAATTCTATAAATTGTATATATTCATTTTTGTCCTAGTACATCCAGAAAAGTATAGAGAGTAGTAAAACCAACATCCATATAGTAGCCATAATGATTTAACAAATGCTAACATTTTGCTCTAGTTCTGTCAAAACCAATTATAATGATGGATATCCCTACTTGACTCATGAAATAAATTAAGCCAAGAGTCCCATTTCCATTTTTCTCTTTAAGGGACATTTACAATGAAACCTTTCAATTCTGAGCCTTTTGCAACCGTGATTCCAAAACAGAAGAGACATGGGTTCAGAAATAGACCATAAATATTCCAAATGGGACTTCAGCAGGGTTTCATTGCTACCTAGAGATGGGCTATTGCCAGTGAGGGAGTCTGCAGGGAACATTAACATGGTACATTTAGGAGAGATTAAACGTTCTGTAAACACCCAAGTGGCTAGATCTGATGATCAGGAGCTTCGGCGGGGGTGGGGGGAGCTTCGAGTCTAAAGTTACTCAGGTCTATGCTTTGTTGATTTCCTTTAACACATATATACTCCGAGATTTCATTTCACAAGCATCTTCATTTGACATAACATCCACACACAATTTGAATTGCAGAAGTTTAGAAACTAAACTCCTAACTGTCCCCCTATTTAGTTAACACACATAGTCACATCTAACCATTGTGGGTCTTGAGTGACTTTCCTTTCTTCCATATATGAACATAATAAACTTCCCCTCAGCTCCCACACCAGCCATACAGTCCTGCTGAAATTTCTTTTCAGAGCATGTATAGGTTTTTGTAGCTCTTCTCTGGTTTACAACCATCCCAGAATAAAAGCAGAGTTCAAAAAAGGGTTAAGCGCAGTAATTTGACAATTACAGACATACCTAACAAGAACTGTCTCAGTGATAATCTACATCCCCAGGAAGGAAGAAAGCAAACAAACAGCTGCTTACTGATCTCACTTTAAAGCAAAATCATGCAGTTTTCCCTCTTTTACACTAAAGTCTCGTAACGTTAAGAAGCTTAAAAAATGAGAAATCCAGTTCTGGAAATAGATAGGGATGATGGTTACACAACATTGTGAATGTACTTAATGCCACTGAATTGTACACTTAAAAAATTATTAAAATGATAAATGTTATGTTCTACTACAACAAATTTTTAAAATTAGAAATTATAAAATAAATAATAGTTGAAAAATACATCAAATGAAATTGTAAAAAAACTAACCTTTTATTATGACTTTTGGGCAAACAGAAAGCCTTTTAGAGTTGACAAGATACAAATCTAGGTAGAATTTACAAGTACCATGTGTAATTCTATTTCTGAAACACTCTGTGGATTGAGGTCCACTCAAGCTTTTCGCTTCCTAAACCAGAAAAAGAACAGGATATCTGATGATTAAAACTATAACAGATTCCAAATTTAAAATATGGTTTTACTCTGCTTCTGGACAGGACCCTCTCTTCTGTTTTCTCCTATCTGGACTCTCTAGTCACAGGCAGCTGGTCACCCAAGTCCACATAGCATTATTTGATATTTTTAAAAATTCAATTTTAATCTGTGTTAGGTCATACTTATATACTTTGATATGCTTTTTTACTTTGCTGTGCTTGCTCTACAATGTGTTGATCAGGTTACTGTGAAAAAGCCCTAACAAAGTTGTATAAAAATTTTGTTAGACATTCAGCATCTCTTTCCCAAAATCCACTAGTAAAGGACTCAGAAAAGGTAAAAAGGTGATCCACTTCATTTTATTATAATGTTTCATCACCTGGGAAATGTGTGCTTTATATGCCCCCAAAATATATGACTACAACCAAACAGAAAAACAGGCCATTAGAACTTCTCCCTGACATGCCTTAGTTTACAACCAGCCAGTATATGATGAAAGTTTATTCTCCTTTCCCACATAAGTTATTTTTCCAATCGAAAATTGTTCCCAGCTGTTGTGACCCAGATGTGTTGGCAGCCCATGCTATGAAGGACCATTTTACAGGTGATGAAACTCTCAGACAATAAAGTTTACACAACTTGTATACAGCTGGTCTCGAATACAACTTTGGACTTCTAACGCCACCTCCTCAAAAAAAGAAAAGAAAAAAAGCAGTGATTTCCTGACACTTCACTTGGGGCACAGTTAAAAGGGGATTTCAGTGCTGTAGGCTTGCATTTATGCAGGCCCTGGGCTTATGAAGCAAGAGTAAGATAAATTACCCACTTTTCCCCCTCCCCTTGAGAACTCAGCCTGCTTTAACTGGAAATCACTCCGGACCAGTGCGAAAATGATCAGGAATTGTCCCTGGGATTTAGCTTCCAGGAGAGGTAAGTCATGATGTCTGAATGAGCCCGAGTTGCCTTTCATCTTTTAGTTTTATATTACCCCATTTCAGACTGCACCAACTTCATTCTCCTTCTCATTTAAACAAAAGGTCATTTTTATTACGTACAAGTTATTTGTAAAATTAGTGTGAGACTACCCTTCATCGGGAAGTTATAGGAAAACCAAAGCAAGGGATGATAATCTGGTTGACTACACTTTCAGGTTTTCCGAGGACAGCCTCAGGCAATTTAACATATATCAGGTGCTTCATTTTTTTTTTAACATCTTTATTAGCGTATAATTGCTTTACAATGGTGTGTTAGTCTCTGCTGTATAACAAAGTGAATCAGCTATACATATACATATATCCCCATATCTCCTCCCTCTTGCGTCTCCCTCCCACCCTCCCTATCCCACCCCTCTATGTAGCCATAAAGCACCGAGCTGATCTCCCTGTGCTATGCGGCTGCTTCCCACTAGCTATCTATTTTACATTTGGTAGTGTATATATGTCCACGCCACTCTCTGAATTCCTCCCAGCATACCCTGCCCCCTCTGCGTGTCCTCAAGTCCATTCTTCTATGTCTGCGTGTTTATTCCTGTACTGCCCCTAGGTTCTTCAGAAACTGTTTTTTTTTCTTTAGATTCCATATATATGTGTTAGCATATGGTATTTGTTTTTCTCTTTCTGATTTACTTCACTCTCTATGACAGTCTCTAGGTCCATGCACCTTACTACAAATAACTCAATTTCACTTCTTTTTATGGCTGAGTAATATTCCATTGTATATATGTGCCACATCTTCTTTATCCATACATCTGTCGATGGACACTTAGGTTGATTCCATGTCCTGGCTATCGTAAACAGAGCAGCAATGAACATTTTGGTACATAACTCTTTTTTTTTTAAGTGGTAGGTTTCTGCTTTTTTAAGATTTATTTATTTATTTTTATTGATTGATTGATTGGTTGCTATGTTGGGTCTTCGTTTCTGTGCTAGGGCTTTCTCTAGTTGCGGCAAGCGGGGGCCACTCTTCATCGCGGTGCGCGGGCCTCTCACTATCGTGGCCTCTTTTGTTGCGAAGCACAGGCTCCAGACGCGCAAGCTCAGTAGTTGTGGCTCACGGGCCTAGTTGCTCCGTGGCATGTGGGATCTTCCCAGACCAGGGCTCGAACCCGTGTCCCCTGCATTAGCAGGCAGATTCTCAACCACTGCACCACCAGGGAAGCCCCCATAACTCTTTTTGAATTATGGTTTTCTCAGGGTATATGCCCAGTAGTGGAATTGCTGGGTCATATGGTAGTTCTATTTTTAGTTTTTTAAGAAACCTCCATACTGTTCTCCATAGTGGCTGTATCAATTTACATTCCCAACAGCAGTGCAAGAGGGTTCCCTTTTCTCCACACCCTCTCCAGCATTTATTGTTTGTAGATTTTTTGATGATGGCCATTCTAACTGCTGAGAGGCGATACCTCATTGTAGTTCTGACTTGCATTTCTCTAATGATTAGTGATGTTGAGCATCCTTTCATGTGTTTGTTGGCAATCTGTATATCTTCTTTGGAGAAATGTCTATTTAGGTCTTCTGCACATTTTTGGATTGGGTTGATTGTTTTTTTGATATTGAGCTGCAAGAGCTGCTTGTATATTTTGGAGATTAATCCTTTGTCAATTGCTTCATTTGCAAATATTTTCTCCCATTCTAAGGGCTGTCTTTTGTCTTGTTTATGGTTTCCTTTGTTGTGCAAAAGCTTTTAAGTTTCATTAGGTCCCATTTGTTTATTTTGTTTTTGTTTCCATTTTCCTAGGAGGTGGGTCAAAAAGGATCTTGCTGTGATTTATGTCATAAGAGTGTTCTGCCTATGTTTTCCTCTAAGAGTTTGTTAGTGTCTGGCCTTATATTTAGGTCTCTAACCCATTTTGAGTTTATTTTTGTGTTAGGGAGTGTTTTAATTTCGCTCTTTTACATGTAGCTGTCCAGTTTTCCCAGCACCGCGTATTGAAGAGGCTGTCTTTTCTCCATTGTATACTCTTGCCTCCTTTATCAAAGATAAGGTGACCATATGTGCATGGGTTTATCTCTGGGCTTTCTATCCTGTTCCATTGATCCATATTACTGTTTTTGTGACAGTACCATACTATCTTCATTACTGTTGCTTTGTAGTATAGTCTGAAGTGAGGGAGCCTGATTCCGCCAGCTCTGTTTTTCTTTCTCAAGATTGCTTTGGTTATTCGGGGTCTTTTATGTTTCCATATAAATAGTGAAATTTTTTGTTCTAGTTCTGTGAAAAATGCCATTGATAGTTTGATAGGGATTTCATTAATCTGTAGATTGCTTTGGGTAGTATAGTCATTTTCACAATGTTGAATCTTCCAATCCAGGAACATGGTATATCTCTCCATCTGTTTGTATCATCTTTAATTTCTTTCATCAGTGTCTTACAGATTTCAGCATAAAGGTCTTTTGTCTGCTTCAGTAGATCTATTCCTAGGAATTTTATTCTTTTTGTTGCAATGGTAATTGGGAGTGTTCCCTTAATTTCTCTCTCAGATTTTTCATCATTAGTGTATAGGAATGCAAGAGATTTCTGTGCATTAATTTTGTATCCTGCTACTTTACCAAATTCATGGATTAGCTCTTGTAGTTTTCTGGCAGCATCTTTAGGATACTCGATGTATAGTATCATGTCATCTGCAAACAGCGACAGCTTTACTTCTTCTTTTTGATTTGGATTCCTTTTATTTCTTTTTCTTCTCTGATTGCTTTGGCTAAAACTTCCAACACTGTGTTGAATAAGAGTGGTGAGATTGGGCAACCTTGTCTTGTTCCTGATCTTAGAGGAAATGGTTTCAGTTTTTCACCATTGAGAATGATGTTGGCTGGAGGTTTGTTATATATGGCCTTTATTATGTTGAGGTAAATTCCCTCTATGCCTACCTTCTGGAGAGTTTTTATCATAAATGGGTGTTGAATTTTGTCAAAAGCTTTTCCTGCATCTATTGAGATGATCATATGGTTTTTCTCCTTCCGTTTGTTAATACAGTTTATCACATTGATTGATTTGTGTATATTGAAGAATCCTTCCATTCCGAGGATAAACGTCACTTGATCGGGGTGTATGATCCTTTTAATATGCTGTTGGATTCTGTTTGCTAGTGTTTTGTTGAGGATTTTTGCATCTATATTCATCAGTGATATTAGCCTGTAGTTTTCTTTCTTTGTGACATCTTTGTCTGGTTTTGGTATTAGGGTGACGGTGGCCTCGTAGAATGAGTTTGGGAGTGTTCCTCCCTATGCTAAAATTTGGAAGAGTTTGAGAAGGATAGGTGTTAGCTCTTCTCTAAATGTTTGACAGAATTCGCCTGTGAAGCCATCTGGTCCCGGGATTTTGTTTGTTGAAAGATTTTAAATCACAGTTTCAAAATCAGTGCTTGTGACTGGTCTGCTTATATTTTCTACTTCTTCCTGGTTCAGTCTCGGAAGGTTGTGCTTTTCTAAGAATTTGTCCGTTTCTTCCAGGTTGTCCATCTTATTGGCATAGAGTTGCTTGTAGTAATCTCTCATGATCCTTTGTATTTCTGCAGTGTCAGTTGTTACTTCTCCTTTTTCATTTCTAATTCAATTGATTTGAGTCTTCTCCCTTTTTTTTCTTGATGAGTCTGGCTAATGGTTTATCAATTTTATCTTCTCAGAGAACCAACTTTTAGTTTTACTGATCTTTGCTATCATTTCCTTCATTTCTTTTTCATTTATTTATTTATTTTTTAAAACATCTTTATCGGAGTATAATTGCTTTACCATGGTGTGTTAGTTTCTGCTTTATAACAAAGTGAATCAGTTATACATATACACATGTCCCCATTTCTCTTCCCTCTTGTGTCTCCCTCCCTCACACCCTCCGTATCCCACCCATCTAGGTGGCCACAAAGCACTGAGTTGATCTCCCTGTGCTATGCGGCTGCTTCCCACTAGCTATCTCTTTTACGTTTGGCAGTCTTTTTCATTTACTTCTGATCTGATCTTTATGATTTCTTTCCTTCTGCTAACTTTGGGGTTGGAGTTTTTTAATTCTTCTTTCTCTAATTGCTTTAGGTGTAAGGTTAGGTTGTTTTTTTGAGATGTTTCTTGTTTCTTGAGGTAGGATTGTATTGGTATAAAATTCCCTCTCAGAACTGCTTTTGCTGCATCCCATAGGTTTTGGGTTGTTATGTTTTCATTGTCATTTGTTTCTAGGTGTTTTTTGATTTCCTCTTGGATTTCTTCAGTGATCTCTTGGTTATTTAGTAGTGTATTGTTTAGCTTCCATGTGTTTGTATGTTTTACAGATTTTTTCCTGTAATTGACATCTAGTCTCACAGCGTCGTGGTTGGAAAAGATACTTGATATGATTTCAATTTTGTTAAATTTACCAAGGCTTGATTTGTGACCCAAGATATGACCTATCCTGGGGAATGTTCAATGAGCACTTGAGAAGAAAGTGTATTCTGCTGTTTTTGGATGGAATGTCCTATAAATACCAATTAAGTCCATCCTGTATAATGTGTCATTTAAAGCTTGTGTTTCCTTATTTATTTTCATTTTGGATGATCTGTCCATTGGTGAAAGTGGGGTGTTAAAGTCCCCTACTATGATTGTGTTACTGTTGATTTCCCCTTTTATGGCTGTTAGCATTTGCCTTATGTATTGAGGTGCTCCTATGTTGGGTGCATAGATATTTACAATTGTTGTATCTTCTTCTTGGATTGATCCCTTGATCATTATGTAGTGTCCTTCTTTGTCTCTTGTAATAGTCTTTATTTTAAAGTCTATTTTGTCTGATATGAGAATTGCTACTCCAGCTTTCTTTTGATTTCCATTTGCATGGAATATCTTTTTCCATCCCCTCACTTTCAGTCTGTATGTGTCCTTAGTTCTGAAGTGTATCTCTTGTAGACTGCATATGTACTGGTCTTGTTGTTGTATCCATTCACCCAGTCTATGTCTTTTGGTTCGAGCATTTAATCCATTTACATTTAAGGTTGTTATCGACATGTATGTTCTTATTACCATTTTCTTAATTGTTTTGGGTTTGGCATTGTAGGACTTTTCCTTCTCTTCTGTTTCCTGCCTAGAGAAGTTCCTTTAGCATTTGTTGTAAAGCTGGTTTGGTGGTGCTGAATTCTCTTAGCTTTTGCTCGTCTGTAAAGGTTTTAATTTCTCCGTCAAATCTCAATGAGATCCTTGCTGGGTAGAGTAATCTTGGTTGTAGGTTTTTCCCTTTCATCACTTTAAATATGTCCTGCCACACCCTTCTGGCTTGCAGAGTTTCTGCTGATATATCAGCTGTTAACCTTATGGGGATTCCCTTGTATGTTATTTGTTGTTTTTCCCTTGCTGCTTTTAATATTTTTTCTTTGTATTTAATTTTTCATAGCTTGATTAATATGTGTCTTGGCATGTTTCTCCTTGGATTTATCCTGTATGGGACTCTCTGTGCTTCCTGGATTTGATTGACTATTTCGTTTCCCATATTAAGGAAGTTTTCAACTATAATCTCTTCAAATATTTTCTCAGTCCCTTTCTTTTTCTCTTCTTCTGGAACCCCTATAATTCGAATGTTGGTGTTAAACACATGTTGTCCCAGAGGTCTCTGAGACTGTCCTCAATTCTTGTTATTCTTTTTTCTTTATGCTGCTCTGCAGTAGTTATTTCCACTATTTTATCTTCCAGGTCACTTATCCGTTCTTCTGCCTCAGTTATTCTGCTATTGATTCCTTCTAGAGAATTTTTAATTTCATTTATTGTGTTGTCATCATTGTTTGTTTGCTCTTTAGTTCTTCTAGGTCCTTGTTAAACGTTTCTTGTATTTTCTCCATTCTATTTCCAAGATTTTGGATCACCTTCACTATCATTACTCTGAATTTTTTCGGGTAGACTGCCTATTTCCTCTTCATTTGTTTGGTCTGTTGGGGTTTTACCTTTCTCCTTCATCTGCTGTGTATTTCTCTGTCTTCTCATTCTGCTTAACTTACTGTATTTGGGGTCTCCATTTTGCAGGCTGCAGGTTCATAGTTCCTGTTGTTTTTGGTGTCTGCCCCCAGTGTGTAAGGTTTGTTCAGTGGGTTTTGTAGGCTTCCTGGTGGAGGGGACTTGTGCCTGTGTTCTGGTGGATGAGGCTGGATCTTGTCTTTCTGGTGGGCAGGAATGCGTCTGGTCATGTGTTTTGGGGTGTCTGTGAACTTATGATTTTAGGCAGCCTCTCTGCTAATGGCTGGCGTTGTGTTCCTGTCTTCCTAGTTGTTTGGTTTGGGGTGTCCAGCACCATAGCATGCTGGTCATTGAGTGGAGCTGGGTCTTAGTGATGAGATGGAGATCTCCGGGAGAAGTCTCACCATTTGATATTACGTGCAGCTGGGAGGTCTCTGATGGACATGTGTCCTGAACTCAGCTCTCCCATCTCAGTGGCTCAGGCCTGACACCTGGCCAGAGCACCAAGACCCTGTCAGCCACATGGCTCAGAAGAAAAGGGAGGGGGAAAAAAGAAAGAAATAATAAAATAAAATAAAGTAAAATATAGTTATTAAAATAAAAAATAAAAAAATATTATTAAAAATAAAAAATAAAAAAGTAATAAAAAAAATGAAAGAAGAGAGTAACCAAACCAATAAACAAATCCACCAATGATAACAAGCACTAAAAACTATACCAAAAAAAAAGGACAGACAGAACCCTTGGGCAAATGGTAAAAGCACAGCTATACACTCAAAATCACACAAAGAAGTATACACATACACACTCAGAAAAAGGGAAAAAGGGAAATATATATATATATATAGGGAATTAAAAGGAAGAAAGCAACCAAATCAATAAACAAATCTACCAATGATAATAAGCTGTAAATACTAAACTAAGATAAACATAAAACCAGAAACAAATAAGATGCAGAAAGCAAACCCCAAGTCTACAGTTGCCCCCAAAGTCCACCACCTCAATTTTGGGATGACACATTGTCTATTCAGGTATTCCACAGATGCAGGGCACATCAAGTTGATGGTGGAGATTTAATCTGCTGCTTTTGAGGCTGCTCGGAGAAATTTCCCTTCCTCTTCTTTGTTCGCACAGCTCCTGGGATTCAGCTTTGGATTTGCCCCCCTCTCTGCTTGTAGGTCACCTGAGGGCATCTGTTCCCCTCCCAGACAGGACGGGGTTAAAGTAGCAGCTTATAAGGGGGCTCTGGCTCACAAAGGCCAGGGGGAGGGGGGGTACAGAATGCAGGGCAAGCCTGTGGTGGCAGAGGCCAGCATGACTTTGCAACAGCCTGAGGCATGCCCTGTGTTCTCCCAGGGAAGCGATCCCTGCATCACGGGACCCTGACAGTGGCGGACTGCACAGGCTCCTGGGAAGGGAGGTGTGGATGGTGACCTGTGCTTGCACACAGGCTTCTTGGTGGCAGCAGCAGCCTTAGCATTTAATGCCCGTCTCTGTTGTCTGCACTGACAACCGCAGCTCACACCCATCTCTGGAGCTCATATAGGCGGTGCTCTGAATCTCCTCTCCTCACACACCCTGAAACAAATGTCTCTTGCCTCTTCAGCAGTTCCAGACTTTTTCCCGGACTCCCTCCTGGCTAGCTGTGGTGCACTAGCCCCCTTCTGGCTGTGTTGACCCCAGGGATCTGACCTCTGAAGCCGGAGCCTCAGCTCCAAGCCCCCACCTGACCCGGCGGGCGAGCAGACAAGCCTCTCGGGCTGGTGAGTGCTGGTCAGCACCGATCATCTGTGCGGGAATCTCTCCGCTTTGCCCTCTGCACCCCTGTGGCTGCGCTCTCCTCCATGGCTCCGAAGCTTCCCCCCCACCCCCCGCCATCTCCGCCAGTGAAGGGGCTTCCTAGTGTGTGGAAACTTTTCCTCCTTCACATCTCCCTCCCAGAGGTGCAGGTCCTTTCCTTATTCTTTTGTCTCTGTTTTTTCTTTTGCCCTACCCAGGTATGTGGGGAGTTTCTTGCCTTTATTGGAAGTTTGAGGTCTTCTGCCAGTGTTTGGTAGGTGTCCTGTAGGAGTTGTTCCACATGTAGATGTATTTCCGATGTATTTGCGGGGAGGAAGGTGATCTCCACGTCTTACAACTCTGCCATCTTGAAGGTCCTCCTCATGCTTCATTTTTTAAACAAAACATTATTAATAATTGTGGAATTAAACAATCTGGTAGGGGTTTAGAAGACCTCCTCTTGGCCTTCTCAGCCTCTGCCAGTCTTGAGCAGTAGTGTGGAGACACACATGCAGTAAAGAGGTCTCACTTTTCCTCGTAGTAAAATCTGAAGGATGACCAGCAACAGCCTTCTTTCTTTTCCCAACTGTTCCCTGATGAGGTACAACTGACAGCCTCTCTGAAGGACAACATGATAAAATACTGGTGCCTAGCCACCAGTTCCTAGGGACTCAGTGGTGGTGACAGATCCTGCTGCCTGCCACCTCCCCCTTGTCCCTGCTGTGGCCAGGGAGGTCCATGAAGCTGCCTGGCCACATGTCAGCAGGGTCAGTGGGAAAGTGTAGGGTAGTTGTAGGTGAAATATGTTCAGGAAGTGAGGGTTAAGGAGCCCCATCGTAGAGCATATGGATAGTTTTTTGGGTTTTTTTTAAATGGTATAATTCAGTCTGCCTATTTTTTTTTATTAATTTATTTTATTTATTTATGTTTGGCTGCATTGGGTCTTCGTTGCTGTGCACAGGCTTTCTGTAGTTGCAGTGAGTGGGGGCTACTCTTGGCTGTGGTGTGCAGGCTTCTCATTGTGGTGGCTTCTCTTGTTGCGGAGCATGGGTTTCAGGCACGCGGGCTTCAGTAGCTGTGGTGCAAGGGCCCAGTAGTTGTGGCTCACAGTCTCTAGAGCGCAGGCTCAGTAGTTGCGGTGCATGGGCTTGGTTGCTCCGCGGCATGTGGGATCCTCCCAGACCAGGGCTTGAACCCGTGTCCCGTGCATTGGCAGGTGGATTCTTAACCACTGCACCACCAGGGAAGTCCCTGGACTATAGTTTGAATATACTTGCTTACAGTGGTTTTGTCATTTACCTCAAAGTGTACCTCCAACTAGTATTTATTGCATTGTTGGGTAATATTTTTTCTTTTACAATAAACTCTTTGGGGAGCAATCAGCTTCAAAGGATCAAAGTACATTTTTAGGGAAAAATTAAAATATTAAAATTGTAGATGAATGTATAACTTCATAAAATATTTGTGGACATCTTGCTTCCACTATGGGGATATCATAATGCTATTGCTGGCCACATGAAAACCAGAAAACACAAATTTGCTGAAGAAGCATCAGCACTTCCTTCAAAACTTTGTTACTGAAGTAGCCCATGCTCAAAGATAATTTAACACGAGCAGCTGCACAAGGTGTGTTTCCATATCACTCTGTGAAGCTTAATTTTTCATTTAGATGCAATGACCTGTCTCTTAAATTAATGTCACTCATTTTCAATTACAAATTTTCTTGTGCATTCCTGAAAAATGAAGTAGTAGCTGCTAATGGGTCTCCTTTAGCAGAAGTAGAACCATGTAAACATTGAAATGACACAATTTTTACATCAGGGTCATCAGACGGTTCAAATGAGAAATTTGTTAATTCTAATAAGGCTTCACTTTTTTCAAAACCAAATTCAGGAAATAAAATTAAACCTTCAGAAAGTTCATTCCACCAAAGGTGAAAAATTTGACATTATTCTGATTGATATTATAAATCCAGTTTAAAAGTTCATCATTGAAGAGAAGAGAAACTTTTTTGGGGGGTAGTAAATTTTGATAGTTGGAATCCTGATAGAAACAATATTTTTGCTAAATTAAGAACCTGTAGAGCAAAAACTTACTTGGACTGGGTAGTGAAGTGTATGTATGTAATTAGTGCTTTTGTCCAAACAAGCTGTGATGGTCTACCAACAGAAAAGGAAGCTGAACTGTCAAGTTTTACACACACACACACACACACACACACAGTAACTGGATCACAAAATTCTCCTTTCTGCCTATCAACTGATTTAGAAAATTTGAGTCCTCATGATAAACTACCTTGTTAAAATCAACCTGAGTGTCGTACAATGCTCTGAATTTTGGTTTCGTTTTGTTCACAATCATTTGGAAGTCTTCAAAGTGTGGAGTGAATGGAGTTGTTTTGTTTTGCTTTTTTTAATTCAGCTTTTGAGCTTGAATCTTTTAGAAAGATACAATTATTGAAAACCGAGCTGACAAACAGGCAGGACCAGCTACATAATTTCTGGGGCCCAGTAAAAGATGAAAATGCAGAATCCCTTGGTAAAAAATTAAGAATTTCAAGATGGTGACAGTGGGTCCATAAATAGAGTGTGGAGCCTTTCTAAGCACTGCACTAAAGTCACAAGCCCACAAAGCCAGCCCTGTGAACAGGAAGGCATTGAAATATATCCTGCAAAGAGGGGGATGGGTACCATGAGCCCTTTAATGAAGTATAAGATTTAATTCTGAAACTCTATAATTGTGCCCTGGATGATCTCAACCTGTGAGAGGAAAATTTTGATGGAGCTCCTATTTTTATTTGGATAAACTTAGCTTCTGTCCTAGAACAGGATGTAATTGAGAAGGCATACAATCTTGAATCCTCTAAATTTGGGGAACCATTCAAAAGAATCATAAACAGACACAACTTACTTGACAAGCTGTGTCATAAAAATAGTTGTCAAAAAAAGGTACTCTGAATAGAGGACAAAATTACCTGAGAAAATATTTGGACTGAATTATTTCTACATTTCAAATTTTTTTAAAATTAGAATTGAGAATAGCCTTTATTTAGCAGAATTGCTCTCGGCTTACCAGGTATTTCATCACTGGTAAAGAGTACTTTCTCAGTGAAATATATAGTGCTCTGTAGAGAAGTCAATTGAAGTAACAGCAATTTCAAATTTATTAAACTCAAAATGCAGGGAATTTTGTGGAAAAAGTTAAAAATTATAAAACTATTGAAAACTATATTCTGCAGAAGAATATGATGACAGGTAGGCAAAGAAATTGATTAAACTACCTAAGTACCTACCAAGAATAATTATTCTGCTTAAATATTTTTTAATGGAGACCTTCAAGATGGCAGAAGAGTAAGATATGGAGATCACCTTCCTCCCCACAAATACATCAGAAATACATCTACATGTGGAACAACTCCTACAGAACACCTACTGAATGCTGGCAGAAGACCTCAGACTTCCCAAAAGGCAAGAAATTCCCCACGTACCTGGGTAGGGCAAAAGAAAAAAGAAAAAACAGAGACAAAAGAATAAGGACAGGACCTGCACCAGTGGGAGGGAGCTGTGAAGGAGGAATAGTTTCCACATACTAGGAAGGCCCTTCATGGGCAGAGATGTGGGGTCGGGGGAGGGAAGCTTCGGAGCCACTGAGGAGAGTGCAGCAACAGGGGTGCAGAGGGCAAAGTGGAGAGATTCCCACAGAGAGGATCGGTGCTGACCAGCACTCACCAGCCTGAGAGGTTTGTCTGTTCACCCACCAGGGCGGGTGGGGGCTGGGAACTGAGGCTCCGGCTTCAGAGGTCAGATCCCAGGGAGAGGACTGGGGTTGGGGGCATAAACACAGCCTGAAGGGGGCTAGTGCACCACAGCTAGCTGGAAGAGAGTCCAGGAAAAAGTCTGGAACTGCCAAAGAGGCAAGAGACCATTGTTTTGGGGTGCACGAGGAGAGGGGATTCAGAGCACCGCCTAAACGAGCTCCAGAGACGGGCGCGAGCCACAGCTTTCAGCGTGGACACCAGAGACGAGCATGAAATGCTAAGGCTGCTGCGGTAGCCACCAAGAAGCCTGTGTGCAGGGCTTCCCTGGTGGCGCAGTGGTTGAGAATCTGCCTGCTAATGCGGGGGACACGGGTTCGAGCCCTGGTCTGGGAAGATCCCACATGCCACGGAGCAGCTGGGCCCGTGAGCCACAATTGCTGAGCCTGCGCGTCTGGAGCCTGTGCCCCGCGACGGGAGGGGCCGCGATAGAGAAAGGCCCGCGCACCGCGATGAAGAGCGGTCCCCGCACCGCGATGAAGAGTGACCCCCGCTTGCCGCAACTGGAGAAAGCCCTCGCACGAACCGAAGACCCAATACAGACAAAAATAAATAAATAAATAAATAAATAAATAAATAAGAAAATCCTTAAAAAAAAAAAAAAAAAAAGAAGCCTGTGTGCAAGCACAGGTCACTATCCACACCTCCCGTCCTGGAAGCCTGTGCAGTCCGCCACTGTCAGGGTCCCATGATCCAGGGACAACTTCCCCGGGAGAACAC
This sequence comes from Balaenoptera acutorostrata, assembly GCF_949987535.1. NCBI lineage: Eukaryota > Metazoa > Chordata > Mammalia > Artiodactyla > Balaenopteridae > Balaenoptera > Balaenoptera acutorostrata. The sequence goes on from NC_080075.1 coordinate 67,724,649, forward strand.
ACGGCGCACCTCAGGCTGTTGCAACATCCTGCTGGCCTCTGCCGCCAGAGGCTCGCCCCACATTCTGTACCCCTCCCTCCTCCCAGCCTGAGTGAGCCAGAGCCCCTAATCAACTGCTACTTTAACCCCGTCCTGTCTGAGCAAAGAACAGGCGACCTTAGGCCACCTATGTGCAGAGGCGGGGCCAAATCCAAAGCTGAACCCCGGGAGCTGTGCGAACAAAGAAGAGAAAGGGAAATTTCTCCCAGCAGCCTCAGGAGCAGCGGATTAAATCTCCACCATCAACTTGATGTGCCCTGCATCTGTGGAAGACCTGAATAGACAACGAATCATCCCAAAATTGAGGTGGTGGACTTTGTGTGATTTTGTTTGTATAGCTTTGCTTTCAACATTTGTCCTAGGGTTCTGTCTGTCCGTTTTTGGTTTGTTTGTTTTTTTAGTATAGTTTTTTAGCACTTGTTGTCATTGCTGGATTTGTTTTTTGGTTTGGTTCCTCTCTTCTTTCTTTCCTTTTTTAAAATTAATTTTTAATTTTTTCTTCATTTTTAATAATTTTTTTTATTTTAATAACTTTATTTCATTTTATAGTTTTTTCTTTCTTTTTTTCTCTCTTTTCTTCTGAGCCGTGTGGCTGACAGGGTCTTGGTGCTCCAGCCGGGTGTCAGGCCTGTGTCTCTAGGTGGGAAAGCCGAGTTCAGGACATTGGCCCCCCAGAGACCTCCTGGCTCCACGTAATATCAAATGGCGAAAGCTCTCCCAGAGATCTCCATCTCAATGCTAAGACCCAGCTCCACCCAACGACCAGCAAGCTACAGTGCTGGACACCCTATGCCAAACAACTAGCAAGACGGGAACACAACCCCACCCATTAGCAGAGAGTCTGCCTAAAATCATAGTAAGGTCACAAACACCCCAAAACACACCACCAGACGTGGTCCTGCCCACCAGAAAGATCCAGCCTCATCCACCAGAACACAGGCACCATTCCCCTCCACCAGGAAGCCTACACAACCCACTGAACTAATCTTACCCACTGGGGGCAGACACCAAAAGCAACAGAAACTATGAACCTGCATCTTGCGAAAAGGAGACCTCAAACACAGCAACTTAAGCAAAATGAGAAGAGAGAGAAACACACAGCAGATGAAGAGCAAGGTAAAAACCGACCAGACCAAACAAATGAAGAGGAAATAGGCAGTTTACCCGAAAAAATTCAGAGTAATGATACTGAAGATGATCCAAAATCTTGGAAATAGAATGGAGAAAATACAAGAAATGTTTAAAAAGGACCTAGAAGAACTAAAGGGCAAACAAACAATGATGAACAACACAATAAATGCAATTAAAAATTCTCTAGAAGGAATCAATAGCAGAATAACTGAGGCAGAAGAACGGATAAGTGACCTGGAAGACAAAACAGTGGAAATAACTACTGCAGAGCAGAATAAAGAAAAAAGAATGACAAGAATTGAGGACAGTCTCAGAGACCTCTGAGACAACATTAAATGCACCAATATTCGAATTATAGGGGACCCAGAAGAAGAAGAGAAAAAGAAAGAGACTGAGAAAATATTTGAAGAGATTATAGTTGAAAACTTCCTTAATATGGGAAACAAAAGAGTCAATCAAGTCCAGGAAGCACAGAGAGTCCCATACAGGATAAATCCAAGGAGAAACATGCCAAGACACATATTAATCAAGCTATGAAAAATTAAATACAAAGAAAAAATATTAAAAGCAGCAAGGGAAAAACAACAAATAACATACAAGGGAATCCCCATAAGGTTAACAGCTGATATATCAGCAGAAACTCTGCAAGCCAGAAGGGTGTGGCAGGACATATTTAAAGTGATGAAAGGGAAAAACCTACAACCAAGATTACTCTACCCAGCAAGGATCTCATTGAGATTTGACGGAGAAATTAAAACCTTTACAGACGAGCAAAAGCTAAGAGAATTCAGCACCACCAAACCAGCTTTACAACAAATGCTAAAGGAACTTCTCTAGGCAGGAAACAGAAGAGAAGGAAAAGTCCTACAATGCCAAACCCAAAACAATTAAGAAAATGGTAATAAGAACATACATGTCGATAACAACCTTAAATGTAAATGGATTAAATGCTCGAACCAAAAGACATAGACTGGGTGAATGGATACAACAACAAGACCAGTACATATGCAGTCTACAAGAGATACACTTCAGAACTAGGGACACATACAGACTGAAAGTGAGGGGATGGAAAAAGATATTCCATGCAAATGGAAATCAAAAGAAAGCTGGAGTAGCAATTCTCATATCAGACAAAACAGACTTTAAAATAAAGACTATTACAAGAGACAAAGAAGGACATGACATAATGATCAAGGGATCATTCCAAGAAGAAGATATAACAATTGTAAATATCCATGCACCCAACACAGGAGCACCTCAATACATAAGGCAAATGCTAACAGCCATAAAAGGGGAAATCAACAGTAACACAATCATAGTAGGGGACTTTAACACCCCACTTTCACCAATGGACAGATCATCCAAAATGAAAATAAATAAGGAAACACAAGCTTTAAATGACACATTAAACAAGATGGACTTAATTGATATTTATAGGACATTCCATCCAAATACAACAGAATACACTTTCTTTTCAAGTGCTCATGGAACATTCCCCAGGATAGGTCATATCTTGGGTCACAAATCAAGCCTTGGTAAATTTAACAAAATTGAAATCATATCAAGTATCTTTTCCAACCATGACGCTGTGAGACTCGATATCAATTACAGGAAAAAATCTGTAAAACATACAAACACATGGAGGCTAAACAATACACTACTAAATAACCAAGAGATCACTGAAGAAATCCAAGAGGAAATCAAAAAACACCTAGAAACAAATGACAGTGAAAACATAACAACCCAAAACCTATGGGATGCAGCAAAAGCAGTTCTAAGAGGGAAGTTTATAGCAATACAATCCTACCTTAAGAAACAAGAAACATCTCAAATAAACAACCTAAGCTAACACCTAAAGCAATTAGAGAAAGAAGAACAAAAAACCCCAAAGTTAGCAGAAGGAGAGAAATCATAAAGATCAGATCAGAAATAAATGAAAAAGAAATGAAGGAAATGATAGCAAAGAGCAGTAAAACTATAAGTTGGTTCTTTGAGAAGATAAACAAAATTCATAAACCATTAGCCAGACTCATTAAGAAAAAAAGAGAGAAGACTCAAATCAATAGAATTAGAAATGAAAAAGAAGAAGTAACAACTGACACTACAGAAATACAAAGGATCATGAGAGATTACTACAAGCAACTCTATGCCAATAAAATGGACAACCTGGAAGAAATGGACAAATTCTTAGAAAAGCACAACCTTCCAAGACTAAACCAGGAAGAAAGAGAAAATATAAACAGAACAATCACAAGCACTGAAATTGAAACTCTGATTTAAAAATCTTCCCACAAACAAAAGCTCAGGACCAGATGGCTTCACAGGCGAATTCTATCAAACATTTAGAGAAGAGCTAACACCTATCCTTCACAAACTCGTCCAAAATATACCTGAGGGAGGAACACTCCCAAACTCATTCTACGAGGCCACCATCACCCTGATACCAAAACCAGACAAAGATGTCACAAAGAAAGAAAACTATAGGCCAATATCACTGATGAACATAGACGCAAAAATCCTCAACAATATACTAGCAATCAGAATCCAACAGCACATTACAAGGATCATACACCACGATCAAGTAGGGTTTATTCAAGGAATGCAAGGAGTCTTCAATATATGCAAATCAATCAATGTGATACACCATATTAACAAATTGAAGGAGAAAAACCATATGATCTTCTCATAGATTCAGAAAAAGCTTTCGTCAAAATTCAACACCCATTTATGATAAAAACCCTCCAGAAAGCAGGCACAGAGGGAACTTACCTCAACATAATAAAGGCCATACATGAAAAACCCACAAGCCAACATCGTTCTCAATGGTGAAAGACTGCAACAGTTTCCCCTAAGATCAGGAACAATACAAGGTTGTCCACTCTCAACACTATTATTCAACATATTTTTGGAAGTTTTAGCCACAGCAATCAGAGAAGAAAAAGAAATAAAGGAATCCAAACCGCAAAAGAAGAAGTAAAGCTGTCACTGTTAGCAGATGACATGATAGCATACATGGAGTATCCTAAAGATGCTACCAGAAAACTACAAGAGCTAATCAATGAATTTGGTAAAGTAGCGGGATACAAAATTAATGCACAGAAATCTCTTGCATTCCTCTACACTAATGATGAAAAATCTGAAAAGAGAAATTAAGGAAACACTCCCATTTACCATGGCAACAGAAAGAATAAAATACCTAGGAATAAACCTACCTAAGGAGACAAAAGACCTGTATGCAGAAAACTATAAGACACTGATGATAGAAATTAAACATGATACAAACAGATGGAGAGATATACCATGTTTTTGGATCAGAAGAATCAACATTGTGAAAATGATTATACTACCCAAAGCAATCTACAGATTCAATGCAATCCCTATCAAACTACCAAATGCATTTTTCACAGAACTAGAACAAAAAATTTCACAATTTGTATGAAAACACAAAAGACCCCAAATAGCCAAAGCAATCTTGAGAAAGAGAAACGGAGCTGGAGGAATCAGGCTCCCGGACTTCAGACTATACTAGAAAGCTACAGTAATCAAGACAGTATGGTACTGGCACAAAAACAGAAATATAGATCAATGGAACAGGATAGAACACCCAGAGATAAGCCCATGCACATATGGCCACCTTCTTTTTGATAAAGGAGGCAAGAGTATACAATGGAGAAAAGACAGCCTCTTCAATAAGTGGTGTTGGGAAAACTGGATAGCTACATGTAAAAGAATGAAATTAGAACACTCCCTAACACCATACACAAAAATAAACTCAAAATGGATGAAAGACCTAAATGTAAGGCCAGACACTATCAAACTCTTAGAGGAAAACACAGGCAGAACACTCTATGACATAAATCACAGCAAGATCTTTTTGACCCACCTCCTAGAGAAATGGAAATAAAAACAAAAATAAACACATGGGACCTAATGAAACTTAAAAGCTTTTGCATAGCAAAGGAAACCATAAACAAGACAAAAGACAGCCCTTAGAATGGGAGAAAATATTTGCAAATGAAGCAATTGACAAAGGATTAATCTCCAAAATATACAAGCAGCTCATGCAGCTCAATGCAGAAGACATAAATAGACGTTTCTCCAGAGAAGATATACAGATTGCCAACAAACGCATGAAAGGATGCTCAACATCACTAATCATTAGAGAAATGCAAATCAAAACTACAGTGAGGTATCACCTCACACCAGTCAGAATGGCCATCATCAAAAAATCTACAAACAATAAATGCTGCAGAGGGTGTGGAGAAAAGGGAACACTCTTGCACTGTTGGTGGGAATGTAAATTGATACAGCCACTATGGAGAACAGTACGGAGGTTCCTTAAAAAACTAAAAATAGAACTACCATACGACCCAGCAATCCCAATACTGGGCATATACCCTGAGAAAACCAAAATTCAAAAAGAGTCATGTACCTAAATGTTCATTGCAACTCTATTTACAATAGCCAGGACATGGAAGCAACCTAAGTGTCTATCGACAGATGAATGGATAAAGAAGATGTGGTACATATATACAATGGAATATTACTCAGCAATAAAAGGGAACAAAATTGAGTTATTTGTAGTGAGGTGGATAGGCCTAGAGTCTGCCATGCAGAGTGAAGTAAGTCAAAAAGAGAAAAACAAATACCGTATGCTAACACATATATATGGAATCTAAAAAAAAAAAAAGCTTATGAAAAGCCTAGGTGTAAGAAAGGAATAAAGACGCAGACGTAGAGAATGGACTTGAGGACACAGGGAGGGGGAAGGGTAAGCTGGGACGAAGTGAGAGAGTGGCATGGACTTATATATACTACCAAATATAAAACAGATACATAGTAGGAAGCAGCCACATAGCACAGGGAGATCAGCTCGGTGCTTTGTGACCACCTAGAGGGATGGGATAGGGAGGGTGGGAGGGAGACGCAAGAGGGAGGAGATATGGGATTATATGTATAGCTGATTCACTTTGTTATAAAGCAGAAACTAACACACCATTGTAAAGCAATTATAATGCAATTAAGATGTTAAAAAAATATATGAAGAAAAATATTTAATGTTCACATCATCAACATAAAGAAAATTTTCAAATTGTCTTTAATGTACAGAGATAGACGTTGTTTAATTTCTTCAAAGGAATTTTACACTTGAACATAGTTCCTGAAGAGAACCATTTTATTGGTCTACCAATATAAGACAACAATTTGTTGGTCAGGAAGTAAATCTTTCAGAAAAAGTTATCATTCTAATTGTTTTTATGCCCCTTTCTGCTGTCAAAGTATCTTGATTTAGATGACATATTATACGGTCATCCTAGTTACGGTAATACTGGCCACCATGTATTAAGCACTTGGGGTGAGCCTGATCCTTTGCAGGCTCATCAGGCTTTGGGAGCTCATGAGACCTGTAAAACAGGCCTGTAAGAGGCAGCATTGGATCAATCCATTTAACCACGGAGGAAACTGTGCCTTAAGGTGGTTTGGCTACTTCTCCAAGGTCACGTAGCTGGGAAAGGACCTGAGCCCAGGCCTCCTCTGACTCCCAGACGAGTGCGAACCATCCATTAGATGAGTTCACCACAGATTCTGATTTTAAAAGGACACTTGCCCAAGGAAGTTTCCAGGCACGAACCCAAGATCTCTGATGTAACAGTCAAAACCCTGCTGCCTCTAAGGATGACTAATTTGTGGTGCTGATCACTGCTGCTTAACTCATATTGTCACTTTCTGGCAGTTAATAAGGTAACAGAAAACTCCATTCAGTCCCCAACATTTATTAATTACCAACTCTATCTGTGCAAGGTCCTGTGGAGACACAAAGGGAATCCGACCTGGCTCCTTCCCCCCAGACCTTTCCCTCGAGTGAGGAGGAAAGGGGGAACATGTGCGATTTAAGACCCCTGGGGTGATGTGCTTTCACCTCCCTTCATCCTGCAAGGGCACTCCCCTGGCAGAGCTTCATTCTTTGGCCTTCCAGGGCAGTGACCTACCCCCCTCTGTCCTCCCATCCTGAGAAGGCCACGGCTGTCTGTAAGTCTGGAGAGAGACAGAGACAGAGACAGAATACTGGAGGGCAGGGACCAGCAGGGTTGAGTTTAACCCTTCCCAGATCTGAAGAGTATGAGGGCTTGTACCCTTGCCACAGATGTGGAAGCTTCTAGGTCAATCTCTACTATGTGTTAGTGCAGACACCTCCCCCAAATACGAGCATGGATGTTTGAAAAAGGCAGAAAGTGTGTATCAAGCTTTCTGGCAGAAAAATCTCCTTAATTTATGAAAATTCTTCTTGTTATCATTTCATTATCATTGTGTACAATGGAGCTGTATCTTTATTTATAAACACATAAAGGCAAATAGTTGCTTGGATAACTGGCCAAAGAAATTTATTCCAGAGACTTAAGTCAGGAACACTTGTTTCAACTGTTCACCCCAAAACTCAGGATGTTGCCCAGAACAGGTGTGCTTCCCTTTAACATATATGATATTTACCTTATAAAAGGAGACACGATGTCATAATGTTTATAGACCAAACTACACTAATCAAGTTTAGATATGAATCATCAGGATCTTAATCCACATCCACTGAGTAACCAGAACAATACTGTGCTTCTTAGGTTGGTACTTTCAAAACTCCACTATTTATTCTATCTCTGAGTAGCTGTGCTTGGGGAGAAGGCACGAAATGGGGTCCTTTGAGTGGGAGACTCAGTACTTCCTCTCTGGTGTCCTCCACGGGCCTTAGCTCAGTGTCAGCCTTCCAGTAGGTTTCCAGCTATTACTAAACAAACACAACTACTGATGATGTCACTGATACCAACTTGTCCTTGGCACACTGAGAAGGGCTTTCTTGAAAAGGTATTATTAAAAGTCTGCCTCCAAATCTCACTTCAGGGGCAGGACAGTACCAGATGGAGTTCTTTTTTGGGGCTGGCAAAGAGAATTTTAGGAAATTCCCTTTAGCAGCTATAAGGAAGAGTAGAATCCGTTGCCTTTTTTTTTTCCTTTCTCCCAAAATAGCAATTCCTGAAGACGTAAACAGATCCCCTTCAATGGCCTAACACAGAAAAGGAAACAGCTTTTTCTAGGGCTACCAAGCCATTCACATTTGCCTGCGTTTGATGCGGTTCACACGTGGGGCGGACAAGAAACCTATGAATGTCTCTGCTTTTGATGTCCCCCTTCCTCAGAGCCGAAATAGTAAGAGTGAGCACAGTAGATGCTGCGATAGCACTGATCAGATTCCCCGGCAGTGCAGAGACTCACAGCTGAGTCTGTCCTCAGGCCTTGCCCTTGGCTGCAGGGAGCCATCCTGCCAAGAGTTACACCCCTCCCTCAGAGCAGCCCCATACAGCGACTGGTCGATGCAGGGGTACAAAGGCCTAGACAGCTCTAAAGGGCCATTGCAGCTCCCTGCAGGACCATCTGATGCTTCCTGTTGCAACTGCATCATAGTTCACCTTCTCTTTCTGCCCAGTCTTGTGTCCCAACTAGCTCATAAGTGTGGATCCCTTGAGTGCTCCCTGTAAACAACCCGCATGCAGATCTCCAACCCTCTGCTTCCTGGATAACAGGACCTAAGACACTGACCACAACAGGGTGCCCGTGATGGACGTGTCAGGCACTTCATATACTACGTATCTAGCCTGTGCAGCATCTCTACCAAGTGGGTTTTATTACTTTCATTCTGTAGGTTATACAACCAAGGCTCAGAGAGGTTATGTTCCTTCCCTAAAATCACACAGCAAGTGAGCCACAGGTCAATGTTTGTAGCCAGGCTTTCAAGCTTAAATACCACATAATTTACTACATTCATGGCCCTATGCTTGGCGCTAGTGTTTCCAATCAGAGATATTTTTATGAACTGTAATTTTCATTAAAATAAAGACTATATTTTAAAGATGAATAGAGTATAACTATAAAGGAGTAGCACAAAGGAGTTTCTTTGTGGCAAGAGAATAAGTAAGGTCTGTAGTTTAGTGACAATAGCACTAGTCAGTTTCCCAGTATTCATAATGGATTATGATCAGGTAAAACATTATCACTGGGGGAAGCTGGGTGACGGGTATAGAGGAACTTACTCACTGTACTATTTTTGCACCTAGTTTTGCTTATAGAATTATTTCCAAATAATGTTAAAATTTTTCTAAAGCAAATAAAGGAATGAGACATAAGAGATTCTGATGTCCTAAGAAAAATATTCCTCAAAAGGGACTTTAAAAGTTATCTCACAATAATTGCTAAGGAGTAATATTAATCAGTTATCAATAAGAACGTAATTTAAACTTTTCTATGATTCACTGAGGGTTGAGTCAGCCCTCCAGGGAGCCAGCTTCCCTGCACTCAGCTGGCTTTAGCCTCCCACCCTGAGAATCCAAATCCCTCCTGGACCCCTGAACAAAGGGATCACCCAACCACCAGCATTGTCCCAGCAAGGCGGTCATCCACAGGCAGGTGTCCTGGGGTCAGCCCAGCCCCTCCCGGGGGGAACTAGTCCATCAAATCTGTGGTGGCACTGAGATGTGAAGGATGAAGTACAAGTCAGTAGTTGGAGGAAGACGACGAGTGGGATGGAATCAGTATTGAGAGGAGACGGGGAGGCGCCTGTAAAGAACCAGATGTAATATGCTGGCCAAGTCCCGTTTGTTAATATCTCCTCCCATCTCACCAGAAAAGTCTTTAAGTGGCGGGAAGCTGTCACGCTTGTGGTGGCCCTGACATGTTTTCTAAAATTCCAATTTTTACTTGAAGTTCAGATTTTATCTTTGGCTACACATACTGACCGATATTCTCCTTGATATGACAGGCTCTCTTTATGCATTTTCAAGAAAATGTCTGCCAGACACCCAAGTCTGAATAACCACCGTCTGCCTGTCTGTCATTTGTTCCTTCAAGTTAAAATGGTATTCCATGGAAAAAACAGCTAATTCAGCTTGTAAGTCATTTGTACAAGTGCTTTTCCTTGAGACAGCCATCCTACTTCCGTGTACTTAAGAAATGCTTTATGCATACTTCCTATTTGGTATCTCAGAAATTTAAAAGCACATGCATTCAAGCGTCAAGAATTAACAAATTTTCCTCCCTAATCAAAGGCATTCTTAAGTGAAACTGGCTTTTGTTTTTAAACTAGCACATGATGGTGAGAGACCCAATGTCCAGCAGTACAGTTTGGTGTCACTGCCTTGATTCATGTTAAGCAGCTACAGTTTCACTCACTGTTGCTTTTGTACCATCAGTGCAAATGACCCCAAAGTAGGAAAGGGAAATAATGTCTTAGGAGGACTCCCCAGGGGTTTGCAGACCACACTTTGAGAGCTATTGTAGCATGATGATCGGGGCAGCAATGGGGATGGTGTTTTATTACAAAGTAGGTACTCTGGTCCTTTTGGGCTGAGACATAAAAGAGGAATGGAAATTTTGTGTGAGAATCAAAGGAGGATGATAGATTAGGCAAAGGGAACAGCATGTGCAAAGGCACGGCAGGCGTGTGGCACAAAGAACCTCGGAGAACTCAGCGTTCACACTGCAGGCAACTCAGTGGCTACCACAGCTCTTACACCTTTAGAGTTCATAATCCAAGAATAAAAACCCACCTATTAGCATTTAACATATGTCTGGCGTGGTTCTAAGCATTCACTTAATCTTTGAAACAACTCTATGGCATTGATGCTATTATTATTATCTACTTTTACAGAAGAGGAAGTGAAGACGGGAAATGAAGACGTTAAATAACTCACAGCAGATTCCACAGCTAGTAAGTGACACAGCCAGAATGGAGCACAGATGGCCTGACTCCAGGGTCGGCTATGACAGACCACTTCTCATGGGGAAGATAGATACTATCTTCTTCCAGTCTGGGAAATCCCAATTGGCTGACCCAGGCCACATGTCCATCCCTGGGACCAATGCTGTCAGGGACATACACCCACCTCCTCCGGGGATATCTCCAATCATGAAGGACAACACAATGGACACTAGACAGCACTGAGAAGGAATGATCTACAACGTGTCTTCCTAACAGAATGCTGGACAAAGGCAGACCCCAAAGAGTACATCCTGTGTGATTCCATTTATATAAAGTTCAAAAACAAGCCAAATAATTCTGTGCTGTTATAAGCCAGGATTGGGCTCACCTTTCTGGGGGTGGTTAGTTACTAGACTGAGGTGGGGCGGGGGTGGGGGTGGCATGTGGAGAGGATGGTAATGCTGTTTCTTGATTGGTTCCATCCACTTCATAACAATTCATTAAGCCACACACTTGTGCACCTTTCAGTGAGTTTATTTTTCACTTGTGTGCACTGTTAAATTTCTATTAAGTCTTTAGTGTACAGAAAATTAGAACTGGGGGGAAAAAAAAGATCCACGAAGAAGATTTATTTAGCCAGGGTGGCGAATGGACTTCTTAGGATGAATAAAGGATTTATGCCCCACATCCTAGAGGATCATTGGAATAATAGTGAAAACCTAAGGATGAAGGGGCATCGTATTTCAAATGGTTTTAACGAACGTTTGTTCACGTTTCACTCATTAGCATTATAAAGCCAAAGCAAGGGTCCAGAACACAGAAGCGCCCTGTGCAGGTGCCAGCTTTTTCCAATGAGGCCAACTGCAAGGGCTCACGGGCCCCACCCCCCCACTACCAGCTTGGGGGCGGGTGGGCCTTGGCTGGCTGGCCGGGCAGAGGTGTGGAACGCCATAGCTCCCTGTAGCTGTCACTTTCCTGTGAGCTGGGCTGCGTTTTCTAGGTTGTAGATGGGCTCTCAACCTTTTAAACCCATGCTCCCTTCTTGAATAGATGTATCTCACACTTCCTTTAATGTTATTTGAAATTTCAGAATTAATTAAATATTATGACAAAAAACAAAGTCACAGGACAAAGTGCCGCTTTGTTTTCAAGCTGCCCGCGCAGCCTCCACAAAGCCCCAGAGCGTGCACTCCGCCCTCCTCACCACTCCCCTCGCCCCTTTGAGAAGCCTCGGTTTATAAATTACAAGCCTTTTCATTTCCTCCAAGGTTTTTGAGGAGAGGTTTGGGGATGCGGCCACCAGGTGGACACCGTGCATTTACGAGCTCACGGTCTGGCTTCCCGGAGGGATGAGGGACTAAGAAGCGGATGCACCTACTTTGTTTCTAATAAAACCACAACTCCTTACTTACTGAATAAGCAGCGTTTCACGGTAATAGCTAATATTTATTGGGTGCTTCCCGTGTACACACACAGTGTGAAAGAGTTCCCTGTGCATCTCATCACTCCATTCTTCCCACGACCCCAGGAGGCAGCGGACCATCACTATCTCTGCTTTATGGCCGGGAAAACCCAGGCTCACGAGGACTACATGACCTGCCCAAGGTCTAACAACAAGGAAGACAAGGATTTGGAACATAGATCCCAGTCAAGCTGGCCCCAGTGTGCACGCCCGACGGGCAGGCCATGCATATATGGCAAACCGGAATTTGAACCCTTTTTGTTCAACTCCAGAAGTTCCATGTGTGTACCTCTAATTATTAGAGTAACTGATGATTACTTGGGCCCAAGGGCTGATCAGTGGGTGAAAATGACACCTAGGGACCCCTCCCGACCAGAAGGAACTGACTTCAAGAGAGGGGGAGACCAGCGAGGTGACCCCTGATCCCAGTTCTATCCCAGGACCTCGTCCGGGGATGAACTGTGATGGGGATCCTTATGGTGGGGCCTCTGAGCAGTATGGCTGGGCTTGGAATATTAAGGACCCAGATGAGTGAAAGTCACATGGCTGCAGCAGCGTTGGGCCCGGGCCTGGAGGGGAACCATCTACTACCCCCCATCGCCACCCCTGAGAAGCGGCTGTTGTCCAGCAGGGGCTCACAGGCACACTATGCAAAGCCACAGGCTTCTGCAAAAATCCCATGTGACAGCAAGGCTGACCCCCCCCCCCCAGCTCCCAGCCTCCAGGACGATGCTCTGGCCAGTCAGCACTGGGCCTGGGCTGTGCACAGGGACCACAAGCCCCACGGTCCACAGCAGCGCCCAGCCCTTCTGCAGGCTCTCTGGGTCTGGCTGGAGCTCTGACTTCGGAGATGAGACCAGAAGGCTGTCCCAGGAGAGGAAAGAAGGATGTATTTACATGGCCCAAGTTAGCGAATGGTGGTTCAGAATACTACTAACTTGATTATTAAGAGAAATATGACCTTCTCTGGGGCCTAAGATAATGAAGGGGGATAAACAGTGACCCCATATTTGTAAGTGGATCACTCAAAATGCATTAATGGACACATGCACGCCCTCATCCAGCTCCAGGAGAAGCTCGAAGCCAGCTCTTCTGATTCACACAGAGGCCAGGGATCTCTGCCGCTGGAGGGCTGTCAGGAAGCTGCAGCTGGTCTCCCCATAAATGAAGAGCCTCACACAGTAACAGGGACCGAGGCGGCAGCGTTCCTCGGTGCCATGGGGCCCGCCCCAAACGTGGCAGAGCCCGCTCCCCTGCTGGGGCACTGGCCCACCCCAGCCCCTCCCAAGCTGCAGCCTGACTTCAGAACACTGGGTCAGGGTGCATCCAAGGATCTGCCACCTCAGGACAATGCTCTTCCTTCCTTCTAGTCCTTTAGATCTCAAACAGAGAAGGGAGCCTTCTGGAACAAAGGAGGGATCCACTCCCTGAACCCAGGGCAGCCACGTGCATTGTCTCAAAGAGTCGCTCACAGCCAAGTGGAGTCTCCTTTGTGACCTCTCCACTCAGAACACCAGTTCACACACGCTCCTGGGAAGAGGGCTAGTTTTGCATGGGTCAGGCTAGAACCTAAAAACAAACACAATTTTGCCACGTGCCACCTTCTTGCCACATTGAAACTAAGATTTTAAAGAAATGAACACACTAAGAAACAACTGAGTCACTTTCTCAGATTTTCAGCCATTATAAATCATTGCCTAAAACTAGCAAGTGTGTCTTTCTAGCTCCTTGCTACTCAGAGTGGTCCCTGGGCCAACAGCATGGGCTTCACATGGGCACCTGTTGGAAATGCAGGATCTCAGGCCCCACCCAGACCTACACATTCAGAATCCACCTTTTTACAACATCCCCAAGTGGTTTGTGTACACATTAAATTCTGAGAAGTGCTGCTCTAACTCACCCAGAGGCCTTTTTTCTCCTGGTCAGAGTATTTTGCCAGACTGAGGCCACGCACATTGTCAGATGTCAGAACGCACCCTGCCACCCCACGTGGCCGCAGATTTCCACAGACAATCCTCTGCCTCCTTCATCTGAGGCTGATCATTTCCTCCGCACCGTGGAAGGTGCGCCCACTTTCCTAGTTCCCTGCGTTCCTCTTGTTCCCCCCATGCCTCCCCTGCCCACCCCCATTCTACTCATGATGTCATATTGGCCTTCTGATCACGCCCCCACCCCCCGCCTGAACGTTCAGCTTCACCCCACCCTCATTGCCTACTACATGGTGTCCAGTCTCCCTGGCCTGAGATTTATGGGTGGGTTTATCATTCCTTCTTCATCTCACTGTACTCCCCCCACGCCCCGAACTCCTCCAGCCTTCTTTGCAGATTGCTGCTCACACATTTTGCCTGCCTTCAATACCCTCCACCACACCTTTGCTAATCCAAAGCCTCCGTGTCCTTCACACTGGCTAAAACACGTCCTCGGGGTGGCCTTTCCAGCACAACATAATCTTCTCTGAGCCGCCCAGTGAGTTCCTTCTCACCCCTGTCCCTTTCCACCTTCTACTCAGAGTTACTGACATACACGCCTCCCATCCCGTTACACGTGAACAATTTAAAGCAGGGATCCTGCCTTATTCATCTTTGCTTCTAACGAAGATGTTAACACACAGCTGAAGTGATCAGACAGTCAAACCTCAAATGTGGAACACATAATTCAACCCCCCTTTGTTTTCCTAATGTGTATATTTATAAGGAACCTCAACTATTATGACCATATTTAAGATTCCGTTAACAAATTGTCTTTATGGGAAATATCGGAATTTCTTTAAATGGGGCTATCTTGGAAAATCTAGATTATCCGATTCCTGATTAGACATTCAATAAATGGTTGTTGAATAATGAATGAATGAGAACAGATTATTTTCCCTCAGTAAAGTGATGTGTTCATCCTTAGGTCTCCAGTCTGGGTAAGCTAAAGAGTGAATTTTGAGATGAGACAAGCCTATAGTTTAACTAATGGCCTGATGAAAGCAGGAATTAAGAAGTTTCTCCCTCAAGGACCCATGTGACATCACTGTGAAGTAACGAGGCCGATCCCTGCAGGGCTGGTGGAATCACCTTGTTGCTGTGTGGTCACACACATTCCCATCAGACCTCAGAATTGAATGTGCTGACTGCAGACTCCTTTTCCCAGACTGAATAAAGCGCTGCCAACATCTAAGCTGCCGCTGAAAACTGAGGCAATTTACAAGCAGTGGAGTGAGTTCTGATGGATGAAGGAGGAAGATTCAGCTGCCGGGGGAGTGGGGATGGTGAAGATGCAGGGGATGCAACCGCAGAGTTCTCTAATTCTGGCTACATTTGCCTTTGCAACTTACAAGTGATAATATTTTACCATGACCCTGTAGAAGAAACTTTTTGTGTTGGGGTTCCATGGCATAGAGTCACGTATATAAGGGGAAAGGAAGCTTCCAGATTGGCCTAAAGCAGAAATAGCTGGGGTTCAGGTCTCTTCCCTTGGAACTAAGCTGAGGCTGGTTCCTGACCCGGAGAAATGACTGAGATGGATCACTGTTCATGTCTTGTAAATATTTCAGAGCATGGGGTTGCCTGATCGGCTTGAACACTCCTGTGGAAAACTTAGAAAACCACAATTGGTCCACAAGTGTTAGCAGACAAAAATATCAGATTTTCAAAGACACTGTAAAGTCTAAATAAAATAATGAAGTGGAAAGTATTGGCTCTTATCTTTTTTTCCTTAAAAGACGATTCTTAAGATGCTAACTTCTCTTTTTAAACAAAGTCATAAAGCTTTAGCCTTATCTTAGTAGCAAATCTCCTGGAAAGAGCCAATAAACAAAACGCCTTCAACATTTTGTCATTGGAAATTCAGCTAGAAAAGCAAAACTCAAGCAGTTTTAGTGTTTGGTCACTGAATAGACTCTGGTTTTGATTATAAACACCAGAGTTTCTAGATGCCAAATGTATCCAGAGCTGGGGCTGGGCGCCTTCGCAGAGTTTGCTTTAAGAAGCAGAGAGGAGTGAACCTCGGTGCATATCCTACCTGTAACCAGCTACCAGCAAATAGAGGTTCTGCTTAATTAGTGAGGAATTGTTTCCATTAAAACCTCAATGGCATTCAAATCAGCTCAATTAACAGCTAGAGAAACAGCCACAACTAAATTACATTCCACTGTTTCCAATTAAGTTGGAAGGCTTGGGTGCGGTAACCACTAACATTATAAATGAGGAGTCTTTGCCAAAAATGAACTCCTTCAGTTTTTCTCCGACCATTAACAGCCCGGGCTAATAGAATTAGCTCACTGAATGTGTGCAGGAGAACGGAGTTAAGCAAGCCACTTAAAAGCATTAATTTATTCATGGAAGCACTTCACGCCAAAGGCTGTGCTAGGTACAGGTAAGACTTGAAATGTGAGGCTCAGATGGGAAACCACCGCGCGTAAGAGGAAAGCAACGTCTCTTGTTTACAGTTTCCATTCCCAACACACTTAAGGAATCACTGGCCTTCTGAAATCACAGAAAAACTATCAGACTGGCCAATCACACTGAACCCTCTGGCTCCTCTGTCACTGCTGGTAGCTTGGGGTTACTGAGGTCAAAATAACTATGATGTCAATATTTATACAGCAGTTTTCAAAGATTTGTAATCCTCCAGTCTCTAAGAGAAGCATGATATTTAGGGAAAAGTTTAGAATCTTTGTAGTAATTGTAGCTTGGACATCCATTAGGAGGCTGCCAGCAGACTTAACTGCAAACCTAATTCGTGATTTTAGGGGCTCTGGGAAGTCTCTGATGCTCCCAAACCCATTACCTTTCTGCTGGTATGTGTCCAAAACCGTACTATTATAGATTCATGGCTTTGCACTGAGATTCCTATTTAAGATCCTCTGGAGGAGAGACACTTGGCTATTTTCTGCAAAGGACTTAAGCATGCCTGGTACTGTGGAAATTTAAAGAGTGAGTGAGGTAAGTTTTGGGCTCTGATCTTGGCATCCAGCCTATCCACCAATCCTTCAGTAAAGTTCCTTTCTTTCCACTTTGAGTCTCAAGGCTTTGAAATATCTCCTTTTATCACGTTATTAAAGATCACATCTCTCAAGTCCTTGGTTTGTACTAAGGTGTAAATGACTGATACCAATTTAGTGTGTAACTTCTTCAAGGGACTTTTGCATTTACTGAGATTCAAAGCCTGAACACAGAAAAGCTCCAGCAAAAGGAGTTTCTGGAAGCAGCCAGCTACACGCTGAAAATTGTCTGCTCTTTTGGTCTACACGCAGATTTTGCAAAAGGTATATTTTGCAAGGTATATTATTATTACTAATTCAATCTCTTTACTTGTTATAGGTCTATTCAGATTTTCTCTTTCTATTTGAATCAATTTGATAAATTCCTGCCTAGGAATTTATTCATTTCATCTATTTAATTATTGTTATACAGTTGTTCATAGTATTTCTTTATGTGTTTTTATTTATATAAGGTTGATAGTAACAACCCCTCTTTAATTCCTGATTTTATTAATTTTGCTTTTCTCTTTTTTCTTTGGTCAGTCTAGCTAAAAGTTTGTCCATTTTGTTGATCTTTGCAAAGAGCCAGCTTTGGGGTTTGTTGATTTTCTTTATTATCTTCTATTTTCTATTTCATTAATTCCCACTCTAGTCCTTATCATTTTCTTCCCTCTGTTTGCTTTAGGTTTCGTTTGCTTTCCGCCACCCCCCCACCCCGGTGTTTTAAGGTGGAATGTTAATTATTTGAGATTTTTCTTTTTATTTATTTATTTTTGGCTGTGTTGGGTCTTTGTTGCTGCGCACGAGCTTTCTCTAGTTGTGGCGAGCGGGGGCTACTCTTCCCTGCAGTGCGCGGGCTTCTCATTGCACTGGCTCCTCTTGCTGCGGAGCACAGGCTCTAGGTGCGCCGACTTCAGTAGTTGTGGCACACGGGCTCAGTAGTTATGGCTCATGGGCTTAGCTGCTCCACGGCATGTGGGATCTTCCTGGACCAGGGCTCAAACCCGTGTCTCCTGAATTGGCAGAAGGACTCTTAACCACTGCGCCACCAGGGACGTCCCTCTTTTTTTTAATATAGGCATTTATAGCTATAATTTTCCCTATAGGCACTACCACTACATCTCTTAGCTGCATCTCTTAGGTTTTGCTATGTTGTGTTTTCATTTTCATTCATCTCAAAGTATTCTCTAATTTCCCTTGTGATTTCTTTTTGACTCATTGGTTATTTAGGGGTGTGTTGTTTAATTTTCATAAATTTGTGAATTTCCCAAGTTTCTTTCTGTTACTGA
This sequence comes from Balaenoptera acutorostrata, assembly GCF_949987535.1. Classification (NCBI taxonomy): domain Eukaryota; kingdom Metazoa; phylum Chordata; class Mammalia; order Artiodactyla; family Balaenopteridae; genus Balaenoptera; species Balaenoptera acutorostrata. Next base: position 67,743,278 of record NC_080075.1, read on the forward strand.
TTTCTAAATTCATTCAATTGTTGTTGGATGATTTCAGTCCATCTGAACTTATTGTTTTATGGTCTAGCATGTGCTCTATTCTGGAGAATATTCTATGTGCACTTGAAAAGAATGCATTCTGATACTGTTAGGTGGAGTATTCTAGAGATGTATGTGAAATCTAATAAGTTTATAATGTACTTCAGGTTTTCTATTTCCACAGTGATTTTCTGTCTAACTGTTCTGGCCCATGGTTTGATTTAATCAATAGAAGCTGTGATGGTTAATTTTATAAAACAACTTGACTAGACCTCAGTGTGCCCAGATAATTGGAAAAATGTTATGATGAATGGATAAAGAATATGTGGTACATATATACAATGGAATATTACTCAGCCATTAAACAGAATGCAATAATGCCATTTGCAGCAACATGGATGGAGCTGGAGATTATCATACTAAGTGAAGTAAGTCAGAGAAAGACAAATACAATATCACTTACACGTGGAATCTAAAAAAAAAAAAATGATACAAATGTACTTATTTACAAAACAGAAACAGACTCACAGACATAGAAAACAAACTTATGGTTACCAAAGGGGAAGTGGTGGGGGAAGGATAAATTGGGAGTTTGGGATTGACATATAAACACCACTATATTTAAAATAGATAACCTACTGTATAGCACAGGAAACTCTGCTCAATATTCTGTAATAACCTAACTGGGAAAAGCATTTGAAAAATAATAGATATATGTGTATGTATAACTAAATTACTTTGCTGTGCACCTGAAACTAACACAACATTGCAAATCAACTATAGTCCAATATAAAATAAAAAATTTAAAAAAAAACAATGTTATTCTGGATGTGTCTGTGAGGGTGTTTCATAATGAGATTAACATTTGAATTGGTAGACTGAGTAAAGCAAATTGCCCTCCCGAATGTGGGTGAGACTCATCCACTTAATAGAAGACCTGAATGGAACAGAAAGGCTGAACAGGGACTTCCCTGGTGGTGCAGTGGTTAAGAATCCGCCTGCCAATGCAGGGGACATGGGTTCGAGCCCTGGTCCAGGAAGATCCCACATGCCGCAGAGCAACTAAGCCCGTGCGCCACAACTAGAGCCTGCACTCTAGAGCCCGCGAGCCACAACTACTGAGCCCATGTGCCACAACTACTGAAGCCCGTGCGCCTAGAAGTCCGTGCTCCACAACAAAAAAAGCCACCGCAATGAGAAGCCCATGCAACGCAACGAAGAGTAGCCCCTGCTTACCGCAACTAGAGAAAGCCTGTGCACAGCAATGAAGACCCAACACAGCCAAAAGTAAATAAATTAATAATAATAAAAAAAGGCTGAACAAAAAGAGAGAATTCCTTCTGCCTGTTTGAGCTGCAATATTGGTCTTTTCCTGTCTTTGGACTCAAACTGAAACACTGGCTCTTTTGGGGTCTTGATCCTGCCAACTTTTGGACTGGAACATAGATGACCAGCTCTCCTGGTTCTCAATCTTTTGGACTCAGACTAGAACTACATCATCGGCTCTCCTGGGTTGCCAGCTTGTCGACTACAGATCTTGGGACTTCTTGGGCTCCATAATCACATAAACCAATTCCTTCTAATAAGTCTCTATCTTTAAATATATATATACCCTATTGGTTCTGTTTCTCTGGAGAACCCTGACTAATACAGAAGTGACATTCTCAACCAAAGGTTAAGACGGCCTGGCAGTTTTCCCTCTTGCACTTTTAGGAGTCCTGAGATACCATATAAGAAATCCAGCTAGCTTGCTGGAAAGACCACAAGGGAAGAAGAGGCCCTGACATCAAACAGAGAGTGAGAGAGGCCCAGATATGATGGTGGACCAGTTAAGCCTCTAGATGACTCTGGCTATAGACAGCATCTAATGGAAACCACATAAGACATTCCAAGTGAAACTAGCAGAAGCTGCCTAGCTGAGTCCAGTCAACACACAGAATCATGAGAGATAATGAAAGTTATACAAAAACAGACAACCAAGAAAAAAAAAACAACCATCACAAATGACCTTTATAATTGTTGTAGCCCCATTTATCGAGCTTCTTGCTCTTTACTGCTTGTATCTCAGACTTTCCATTTAGAATAATTTTCTTTTTCTGTTGGTGGCAAACTACTCTTTTTGTTTACCTAAAAATATCTTTATCTTACCATCATTCTTGAAGAATATTTTCACTGGGTACAGAATTCTAGGATGGCAGTTGTTTCTTTCAGTACATTATAGGTATCATTTCACTGTTTTCTGGCTTCCACTGTTTCCATTGAAGTCAAGTGTCACTCATTAATAAGTAATCTGTCTTTTTTCTCTAGCTTCTTTTAAGACTTTCCATTTGTTTTTTATTTTCTTTAGTTCTGTTGATGTGTTTCATGTGAATTGATTGTTATTGCTTTCTCTTGCTTCATTTGTTTATTCATCTTATTACTTACATTATTTATTATTAATATTTATTTATCTTACTTAGGATTTATTTGCCTTCTTGACTCTCCTACTCTCTTTTTAGGACCTTCTATTACCTGTTAAACCTTCTCGCTTAAGCCTGTGTAGTAATGAACAGAGTGTGGTACTGGCAGAGAAATAAAATAGACCAATGGAACAGAATGGAAAGCCAGAAATAAACTCGTAATTGTATGAACAGTTGAAATATAATTGAAGTGATAGAGCAGAACAGTGGGGAAAGGATGGATTTTACAATAAATAATACCAGGGAAACTGGATATCCATATAGGAAAAAAATAAATTTGGAGACTCACATCACACAAAATTCCAGATAGTCCTAAGGAAACTTTTAGAAGATAATAAAGGAGAACATCTTCTCATTGTGTTAAATTAGGAAGCATAAAATTTGTTTCATTTGAGGTGATGCTAACTTTTTCTTCACTTGGATAATATCTGGTGTCTAGCAGATCACTTAATTATAAAGATATCTTAATTTTTTTTAAAGATTTTTAAAACTATGGCTAAACAATTGTATGTCTCATGTATATAATTTTTAAAAATACAAATAGAGGGGACATTTGTGATTTTCCTGCCCAGCACCTATTCCCCTTCATCTGGTAACAGATGCCTGAATGCTTTTAGAGAACCTCCCACCTCAGACCCTCTATTTCGGTGGAGCTAACTCTACCCTCACTTCCTGGGGTGGGCATCATTTCCTTCTGGCCCACAGTTATAAATTCAGAGGTGGGAATGTGACCCAAGTCAAGTTAATCAGATATGTATTTTTTAATTTTAACAAACTCTTATGTAGTGTTTACAATATGCTTGGCACTGTTCTAAACACATTACAAATATTAACACATTTCACATGTGTAATCCTGTGGAAAAGCATACCATCAACCACTGTACTGATAAGGGAGCTACGGTATAGAGAGGATAAGTAATTCACCCCTGGTCATACAGCTGGTAAGGGACAGAGCTGGGATGTGAACCTGGGCAATCTGGGGGGAGAGTCCATGCTCTTAACCACTATACAACATGGCTGTTTTATTTGAGCACTCAGAAAGGAGGCATCCTCTCTTCCACTGGACATGAGCTGCGGGTTTGAAACTTTGGTGTAGACAATGCAGGTAATGGCAGCCATCTTACCACCAGGCGGTTAAAGACTACCTGAGAATGGATGGGGTCAACACAGAGAGAAAGTAGGTCCTGATGACCTCACCAAGTCCCTGGTTCCAATGTGCATGAACATCTACCCCTGGACTTCATAGTTTCATGATCTTCCCCAGCAACCATATGGATACACATATATACTTTTCCTCTCCATAAACAATCTTAGTGGGGTTTTCTATAACTTGCAACCAAAAGTCTTGCTCCTAATAGAACTAGTAAAGGACTTGAGTTATTTTGAAATTATTCTGATTGAATAAACTGTATTCTATCTAATTGTGGCTTAACTCCAGGACTGAACCACGTAAGTCATGGCTTTAAAAGCATTAAAATAAATTTACAAGCACCTGCTCAAGACATACATTGGCTTTAATCCCAATGGGAAAAGTCCTACAAGGCAAATGCCTGTCTTATACGTTGAGATGGACATTTGCATGTAGGAAGCTTATCTGGGGAGTGCTCTCTGAAGCAACACCTGTTAGGGAGTGAGGAGACAGGATGAGGCAGAGGGAGAGGCTGAACACTGAGGAAGTCACAAAAAAAGGCCAGAGCAGATCCCATGGGAATTACAGAGCTGGGACACATTCAAAATTGCCTTGAGCTGAGGTAAGAGTGCTGGGCCTTTGAACCCCTGAATCAGCCCAGGCCACTCTGGGAGAGATATAACTTTGGTCCCTTGGCCATGGCAACACCTGGAAGGGACTTGGCAGTGAGGGATCAGCCCCCGATACCCTCAGTAGTTGGGGGAATGAACGCCTTAGTCAGGAAGGGTGATCTGGACGGTGCACTACATCCTCCATTACAGCTCTGACTCCATCAGTCCTTAGTCATTACTGTCCTTATTTTACCACCCGGATTCAAGTCCTAGTCTTTCTGGCTCCAAAGTCCTGTCATGTCCACTGCACATCCCTGTTACCACCACTGTCAGGCTGGTGATCCATTCTGGGAAAGCTAAGACCCTGCTTCTGTGTCCAGCTTCAAGGGCAAACATGCTTCCATCACACTCACAGCTAGAGTTCATCACTGGAAGATATATTCTACCAAGTAAAAAGATGTAATTACTGACAAATACTACTACCTCTCACCATTTCCCAGGTAGCCTATTAAGAAAAGGTTCATGGGACTTCCCTGGTGGCGCAGTGGTTGAGAATCTGCCTGCCAATGCAGGGGACACAGGTTCGAGCCCTGGTCTGGGAGGATCCCACATGCGGCGGAGTGGCTGGGCCCGTGAGCCACAATTACTGAGCCTGCGCGTCTGGAGCCTGTGCTCCGCAACAAGAGAGGCCGCGACAGTGAGAGGCCCGTGCACTGCGATGAAGAGTGGCTCCCGCTTGCCACAACTAGAGAAAGCCCTTGCGCAGAAACGAAGACCCAACACAGCCATAAAAATAAATTAATTAACTAATTATTTTTTAAAAAAAAAAAAAGAAAAGAAAAGGTTCATGTTGGGTAGAAATTTATAGACAAAATGATGAGGGCAAAACACTTCCTGGGAATCTTTCTAGCCATACCAAGCACAAATAAACAGAAAATGTTTGTACACTTTGCCAACTAGCTCAGACAGAATTTAAGGAGGAAAAGTTATTAGTTAAGGTTGAAAGGAAATTGGCAAGAAATGTGTATGACCTGAGGCATCTTTGTTCAAGAGCAGAACTGAATGTCCTTCCAATTAGCATGCTTATGCTACAGAATGACCCTTTCCCCGACTCTTCCCAGCCCTACCCAGACATTTTTTCCTATTTCTCTCTCTTTTCTCTGCCCCCGCTCACACATCCTTAGAATTTGGCATCTTGATTGGTACCATGCTGGATATCTACGGTGTGTCTGCTCAGTCCTTCTTCCTGAGATCTGCTCCTCCCTTCACTCCAACCAGTGAGAGGTGGGCTGCCTGCCTTCAGAGGTGTGCACTTGACCTTGCCCTTCTCTAGAATATTTTGGCCTGGGACCAAAGAAAGAGAGGCAGCTCTCCTTTAACAGTGAAGAGTGAGATGCAAAGCCAGGCCTCCGGGTGACTATGCTTTCTGCTGTGAGAAAGGAAGAGGTGAAACAGAGGGCTGGTGGCACGTCATTCCCTGGTTCCAGGGGTCCCCAGACCAACCACAAACTTGCCCCATTGGAGACTGGTTATACGAGCCCTACGTCTGCCCCTTCGTCCACGCTAGCCAGAGTTGGGTTTCCGTCCTCACAGTCCTAATACATCACAGACTCATAAAAACAGGTAGACCTTTGAGAGGATATCCAACACAGCCCTCTGCCTCCAGGCAAGAGTATCCTTAAAATAACAAAGGTGGCTACCATACTTAAGACTCTCCACGGAAAGAAACTCCACTTTTTCTTTCATAGCCTTTAAATTATGTATTTCCTTATTTGTCTCTTATCCACATGTCTTTCAATCTTCCTCTCTAGAATGGAACCCTGATTCTCTATCACCTGAGGTCACCAGGTAGGCTCAGGAAGTACCACTGAAACCTGACAGGCCCTTGTTTGCATGGATCATGGAGGGTGAATCTGTTCCTCGGTTTCCGTCCACAGAACTCTCACGGTCTTCCCTCAGAAGATGCTCTTATTCAGTGCCTACACTGCCCAAGATAGAACCTCATGGGAGCCAGGCAATAAAATCATTTAATTAGCTGACAATAGAAAACAGATAGGCACTGTTTGTATCATCAACCTTCTTTTACTTAAACAGTGATTTCATTGTCCTGTGGCTTTCTTCCCAATATGTTTAAACATTCTGCATAAGACCTAATTCCGGGCTTCCCTGGTGGCGCAGTGGTTGAGAATCTGCCTGCTAATGCAGGGGACACGGGTTCGAGCCCTGGTCTGGGAAGATCCCACATGCCACGGAGCAGCTGGGCCCGTGAGCCACAATTGCTGAGCCTGCGCGTCTGGAGCCTGTGCCCCGCGACGGGAGGGGCCGCGATAGAGAAAGGCCCGCGCACCGCGATGAAGAGTGGCCCCCGCTTGCCGCAACTGGAGAAAGCCCTCGCACGAACCGAAGACCCAACACAGCCAAAAATAGATAAATAAATAAATAAATAAATAAATAAATAAGAAAAGAATATAATTTAAAAAAAAAAAAAAAAAAAAGACCTAATTCCATCCCTTCTTTTCATGTTGATTTTTTTTCCATCTTCTTGGAATCTCTTTGGATACTTTAATCTTTCTCAGAATGTAGAGTGCAAACCCCAAAATGATGTGTGGTGAAGCCTTGAGCAGTGGCAAGGGGAGTAAGGAGTTATTTTTCAACTGCTGTATGAAGTTATTATGCCAGGCCATTAATATATCCGAGGATCAAGTTTGAGTTTAAAATAACATGGTGACCTTTCCCTCTACTCTCCTAGGACTTTCAGAGTCAAAACATGTGCCCTGCAATCCCTGACAATCTCTCAGGAGATGAGTCCTGACTTGTTCATAAAATGGACATCACAGCCATGAGTTCACATCCAGTACAGCACTCATGTCTCATGCTATGACAAGTGATTGGTCTAGGATATTCCTCTAGAGGCCCACTAAAAGCCCAGGGCTCCTCAGGGCTTTTGATTTTTAAGGAGATGTTCTGGGAGCTTCTGACAGGTTCCTCATTCTTTGGGGACTAGCCAGAGGTGGAACAGACCTGTTCAAGCAGCTGTGATCCCAGGAACGTTAGTTCATAATTTCCATCCTGTTGAGCATTTTTGATACATCTTTGAGTATCCTTTCTGTGCCAAGACAAGGCCCTTCCCTGCTTCAGGGAAGGAATGTTTGGGCACATGAAAGAGATGTAGGTGTCCACAATTCTTCTGTCACTTTCACCCTTACTGGTTTCCTCCACCCATAGGGGTGAGGGGGCTCACAGCTGTCAAGAAGCTAAAGACGGTTCAGCCAGAAGGCTGGGAATAGACTTTGGCTTAGGCAGCAACCTGATTAGGTCCTATAACTATAGGACCTAATCCTGGTAAAAGTAGTCAGCAGAGAATCAGGGGTGGTTTGTTTGTTTGGTCCAACAAGCTACTAGCAGGTTAAAAATGACTGAGGCATGTGTGTATTTGACCGCCATTAACAAACCTACAACAACAAACCCCTTTAGGGACATAAAAGAACAATGTGATCAGTGCCATTCTCAAAATCCCAAACATTTCTAGTCCAGAAAGGATAGGAGAAATGCAATCTATTTTAGGGCTTTGTCAATGACTTTTTTAAAAAGTAATACGTTTGATTTCCCACTTCGATTATATATCTAAAGAGCCCCTAGGTAGGTGTGGATGTGAAACCATTGGTAGCACAGTAGCCCGGAAGACTGTGTGGGATGCCGGGCCCTGGGAATTGAGAACTCTCTCTTCTTCCTCACTCTGACCTCTGCTACTGCTGCCGCCAAGGTCTAGGAACCGTCATCGTTTATTATGTGAGTTCTCTATAATTGGAAACACTTTGGAGGAAACTTTTCCACATTTAGAAAGTCATTAACCCTGAGTCTCTAATATGTACGTTCTTCCATGTCCTTACTTTATGCACTGAAAGTCTTATTCTCCAGAGTGTTCATTATGGCTGGAGTGGAACTAGGGAGACACAGGGACAGTCCCCCTTCCCCAGCGTTCTGGTCCCTGGGGTGGGGACGATGCTGAAATGCAGACCTAAGAGTTTCTTAAGTTCTGCTGCAAGTGGCACGCTCTGCCCCTCTTGGAGATGAGGGGTGGGCTGCTTTTTCAAGGGTCTCCAGAGGCAGACCACCCAGGCGCCAAACCCACTCCACCACCCACGAGCCGTGTGATCGCCAGCAAGTAGGTTAGCAATCTGTGCCTCCAGGTCCTCACCTGTCAAATGCGGGAAACAGCAGTGCTGGCACGTGTGGGCTGTCCAGAGGACTAAATGAGTTAGCGCGTGCGAAATGTCTATTGCTTGCTCCCTGCGAGTACCCAGCTCAGTGGAGTCATCAAGTATCTTTTTTTTAAGAGATATGGAAACATGTTCAGAGAAGTCAGGGACTTGGTCAAGGTTCCACAAGGATTAGGTGACAAAACCAAGCATGAAACTTAAATCTCTTCTGAGTCTGGGTCCTTTATGACATAATATATGTGTATGTGTGTGAGAGAGAGATGAGATCTCCCCCACTGAACTCTCTACTGTGAACATATTTACAGTAGAATAAATAGTTCAGCACCTGGATGTGCCCTGGACCTCGTCTTGGTCAGCGGGTAGCGTCATGGGGAGCTGACAAAGGCCTGGCTTCATCCAGAACTGTGCTGCTCAAGCTGGAACTGCGCAGGAATGCCCTGGGCTCTTGTTAACACGCAGATTCTGATTCAGTGGGTGGAGTGGGGTCAGCAACTCTGCATTTCTAACAAGTTTCCTTTTTTTGGTTTCTGTTTTTTTGGCCGCACCATGCAGCACGTGGGATCTTAGTCCCCCAACCAGGGATTGAACCTGTGGCCCCTGCAGTGGAAGCGCAGAGTCTTAACCACTGGACCGCCAGGGAAGTTTCCAAGTAGGGCCGGTGCTCCTTTTCTGGGAACCACACTGCAGCAATGTTTTTGAAAATGTTGGCCAACAAATCTGCTTTATCCTGCACCTTCCTGCTGCTGTCTCTTTGGTTATACAACCTGCCTCCAGTCTCCCCTCACATCCTGAGTCTGAAACTCTGGGTCCATCTACATTGCTCCCCAAAGCACCAGAGCTCCTGAGGCCAATTCCCTGGCTGCAGTACGGCTGGGTCCACCTGGGAGGGCTGAGTCCCAGAGTTCCCGTCAACAGCCCCAACCTGGGGGCACTCTGCACAGACACCATGGGGACTGCTGCTGACCCACACGGTCTGAGACACTTCCGGGGCACCCTCGTGTTCACGGATTCCAAAGAAAACGAATTTTCACTGTGGGGCTGAGCACTGGGGGTGGCAGGGAGCACGGGGGCTGTGGAAGGTGCCTGGTGAAGGGGTCAGCTGCCTCTCCCCAGCAGGCCCCGGGGGCGCTGGACCCGTCCATTCGAGAACCTCTGCAGCCCTGATGTCCCCTCTCCCACCCACAGCAATACAACTCACGAGCCTCCCAAGTTTTCCATCCGGTGCCACCTGGAAGCCCATCCCTCAGACAGGACACCCTTCAAGACATAAAGAGGAAGTGACATCTGACACCTTCTGTGGAAACTCCAGGGCGTGGTCAGAGAGTGTGAGAGACACACTGAGAAGTATGAGTGTTGCCATCTGGAGTGTTTGCTCACGTGAGTGGAACAATCCCAGGCGCCCAAACACCAGACAGAATGGAAAATTCTATCTTAAAAAGATAGAATCTTAAAAAGGTCTTTCACTGTGATTTTTCCATGACGTGACCAGCTTTTCACTCAGTTGTTTTTCCCCGCAGATACCAGGTAGGTTTCGACAAAACCGGAAGTGTGGGGAGTGACACCCTAGGAATTAGGACTTTCTCTTTCCTCTCCTCTTCAGGACACACTCTTGTTTCCACAGCAGGCAGCATTAGCGGCGAGTCTGCCACTATTTTCACCACTTTAGAACTAGCTCCTTCTCTGCTGGGGATTTTCCATGGTGACATAAATCTCTAGGCCTCATGCTAGCAAAGTACACTAATTGCTACCTCAGTTAGAGCAAGTGAACTCTGGAAATTCCCATGGCCTTGGCCAAGACCTTAATGGGGTGGGTTTTTTAATGTTCTGGATTCTCTTCTTTCCATGCCAGCCAAAAGCAGGCTTCCTTGGCACAGCACAACACCCCTTCAAAATATAAACCCTCTGGATTGGAGGCCTCTGTAAGCCTGCCTATTTAGGCCCTGAACCTAGCAGGAGAAGATGCAATGCATAAAAATAAGCAGAGCAGGAATGTCATTTATTAAGTGACGCCTGCCAGTGTTGGGGAAACTTCCGGTTATCAGATATCTGAGAATGAGGTCAGGTCTGGTCTCTCCAGCTCTTGTGATCAGGACACTGACTCAGAACCAGAAATCTGACCACTGGGCAGTGCCTGCCAGAGTAGGAAGAGGACAGCCAGGAATCAAACTTGGACTCCATGTCAGGTATGGCCCTCCTAGCTGTGCGACCTCTCTGAGCCATTATTTCTTCAAAATGGGGATAATGCACCTGCCTACCTATTCTCATGGGATTATAGGGAGAGGAAGATAACATATTTAAAAGTGATTTGAGGGACTTCCCTGGTGGTCCAGTGGTTAAAGACTTCGCCTTCCAATGCAGCGGGTGCGGGTTCAGTCCCTGGTTGGGGAGCTAAGATCCCACATGCCTTGTGGCCAAAAAACCAAAACATAAAACGGAAGGAATATTGTAACAAATTCAATAAAGACTTTAAAAATGGTCCACATTAAAAAAAAAAAAAGTGATTTGAAAGCCATAAAGTGTTATTCCATGCATAAATCTGGGCTTATTGTGAAGGTTAAATTAAATGAGAACATTCACACACACACACCACACAGAGGTGTTTAACAACTGGCTTCCTAGAAAGGGAAATGCCAGTGATTTTTATCATTTGCCAATTTCCACGGCGTAAATAATACCTCCATGGCTGATTTCAAAGTATCAACGTGATGTCACTGCATATCAAGTTGAGAAGAAATGTGCATAATTGACTCCTGTGAGCTGAGCTGAGCCGCTCAAGCACACCACTGTTTACTTATTTTACCCCCTCTTATGTGAGGCCCTTAGCGCGGTGCCTGAAAAGAAGGGACCCCGACCTCCTCCTCCTCCTGGTCATATTCACTCACTAGGTGGGGAAGTGACAGACCGGTCCAGTCGCCAGAGTCAGAAACGTTGGCTGGTGTGTGCTCTCAAGTTCTGGGGAGAGTCTCACACAGCCCGGATTGGGAAAGCAGCAACTGGCTGCAACTCCTTGGGGGCTGGGACCACGTCCCACTTTTGTTTGTATCCCCACTTCCAGAACAGGGCCTGACCCACTGGATGCTTCCCTAAACGACGTGATGGCAGCTCATTAACTGTAGCTAAAATGATTCAGAAAGGGGTGAGACCCACAGAGATGTGAGAGGAGAGGGCCCTTGCCTGCTGCATTTGCACCGCTGGCATTCTCGCTACTCCTCCGCGTACCGTCCCTGCTGACCTGTGCTGCTTCTTCAAGCGCCGCCCATGAGCCCCCAAACCCACCACCCATCCTGGTTCTGCTGCTTCCCCTCTGGGTCCTGTGGCGCCTGCGTCCACTTACTCCCCTGCTCCGAGTTTAGTTATCCCCTCGGGACCCTCAGGTCCCAGGGCACCCTTCTTTCTCCCTGTACTGAGAGTCGCAAGGCCAGATGCTTTAAGCTCAAGACAAGGAGTGGAGGCAGTGAGCGCATGCGTGTCTGTCTCCGCTGCCTCCCCCGCCCCTCTGCCGCCCGGCTTGGCTTCTTCCAGCTCTGTCCCTAGGACAGCGTCCATCCAGAACAGAACCTCAGTAAATATTACCTGAATAAAGAGAAATAATTCATGCGGACAGGACTACAGGAAGGGAGGAGAGGAAGGCATTCCAGGTGAATTAATTACTGCAGGAAAGACCTAAAGTAATTGGTGCTTCCTCGGCCTGAGTACAATAGCAAAGGAAAATTGATTTTTAAGCCAAAAATGTTCACATCTCCATCCATCGCTGAAGATATGTCCCACCCATTTTTATGTTCTCTCTCAACCCTGCATGCCAACGTAAACTACCAACTCCTTTGGCTTTCTCAAGTAACCTGGAGAAAAATGAGACAGAGTTCTCCAAGAATGGAACAGAAATTTCCACATCACCTGTTTTAGGTACAAATACAATGGCCAAATTTTCTCAACTCCAATAGAAAAGGTATAACTCTTGCACTTACCAGGAGAAGGGAACAGCCTACTTGTAACCAGGGTCACCGTATAAAAATCCAGCCTTGAAAGCTACAATCAATGGTCCTGATGGCTGAGTTCCTGATCTGAAAGTTAAATGTTCTTATACACTCAGAACATGTGTGACACCCTGCTTTAAAGAAAACAAGGGAGGGCTTCCCTGGTGGTGCAGTGGTTAAGAATCCGCCTGCCAATTCAGGGGACACGGGTTCGAGCCCTGGTCCGGGAAGATCCCACATGCCGCAGAGCAACGAAGCCCGTGAGCCACAACTACTGAGCCCGTGTGCCACAACTACTGAAGCCTGCACGCCTAGAGTCCATGCTCCACAACAAGAGAAGCCACGACGATTAGAAGCTTGCGCACCGCTAGAAAGAGTAGCCCCAGCTAGCCAAAACTAGAGAAAGCCCACGTGCAGCAACGAAGACCCAATGCAGCCAAAAATAAATACATAAAATAAAAATTAAAAAAAAAAGGAAAACAAGGGAGAGAATTAGTATTTATTAAGCACCAAATACAGCCTTTATGAAGACGCCGTGCTCAGTACAGAATACCAATCCACACACAGCCTTGTGAAGTATACTTTTTACCCCATTTTAGAGATGAGGTAAACATGCACAGAGACTTAGGAAACACGCCCAAGGACACAGAATAAATGTGCGGCAGAGTCAAAACTACCACAGGGTCTCCCTGGCTGCAGCCATGGACACAGATTCCAGATTTAGTTACTGCTGTCACTTTTCCGTAGGTTCTGCAGAATGAATCCCAGGAGAAGAGTCATCAAGACCACAAAAGGAGGCAAGCCCTCCTCCTTTTCCTTCCTTCCGCTGCCCTTCATGGAAGCCAAGCACGAGGAGAGAGAGGAAGGAGGAGCAGTGTTTAAGGCAGGGAGTATGTGATCAGTGACCAGATAGAAATTCTTAAGCTCACAGCTATTAGGTCTTTAGGTTTATGGGCTCAAGACACTGAGAGGAATGATGTTAGCTCTTTAAAAAAAAAAAGATTAGGGGCAAGAAATGATTGCTTAAATTAAAATGGAGCAATTCATCATGCAGTCCTTGGAGTCTCTCAGTGTCCATTAATCAGTCCCTCACCTGACCTCTGCCCCCATCACCCCCAGCTAAAGTCCTGGACGGGAGGGAGTGTGGCTCATTCATCTTAGAACTATTAGGACCTAGCAGACAGAGTTGCTGGCAGAGAGTGAGTCTTAAAAAAACAAGTCTGACTGGGAGTTGAGCAGGAGTCAGGTAGGCAAAGAAAAGGATGGGAGTGTTTCCAGAGAAGGGACAACACAGGCAAGAGGCTGGAGGTGAGAGTGCAGTGTGATTTGGGCATCTTTGGTAATTTAGTGTGATTAAAACCAAAAGCTGTTATGTATGGGGGGGCGGAAGGAAATGGCATGAATTGGGAGATTGGGATTGACATATATACACTACTATGTATAAAATAGATAACTAATGAGAACCTAAAAAAGAGGGGATATATGTATACGTAAAATTGATTCACTTCGCTGTACAGCAGAAACTAATACAACATTGTAGAGCAACTATACTCCAATAAAAATTAATTAAAAAAAAAAGAAAAAGAAAAAAACAGTCTGTTGAATTTGGACTAGTTTTTTCTACCTTTAATCCCAGAGTAAGCTTTTGGCATCTTTTGGCTAACTCTCATCCTCGGCCTGTTTTCTCTAGACTATGACTCCTCCCCAACCCTTGCTTGTGTTCCCCATGTATAACAGGGTTTTAGCGCTCACAGAATTGTAGGAAGAAAATCTCTTATGTTCTGAGTCAGACTATACGTCCTTCAGGGCAGGAAGAGTTTTGTTATCAAGTTTTGTACCCTAAGCACCTAGCATAGTGCCTGACACACAGGAAATGCTTATTAAACATCCATTAAGTAGGACTGACTCTGGCAAAGGCTGGTGAAAAGGTGAGTCTCTAACATCTGAAATCTTTAAATACAGTCTCTGCAACGTCAGCAGAAAGTCCCAGGAGGACAACGGTCAGGTCAAACTAGTTATCAAACATGGCTTGAAACACAGTATAGATGGCTTTGTTTCTAACAGTAGGATCTGTGTATTTTTAGGAGTTGAGAATCCATTCAGAGCATCGTGATTTGAAACCATTCTGGCATCACCTGTGAGTAAACCAGGGGAATGAATGACTGTTTAGCATGATAAACTCGCAGCCTGACCAAGAAAAAAGCCAGCACGTGGCATCCACTGTGAGTTCCAAATGGGCAGCGGCGCTGCAGGTACATGAGTAGGCTGCTACCGAACCTCCTGCCCAAATCCCAGCGTTACAGAAAGCCAGAGCCCGAAGGTGGGGCACCCACTTCTCTACTGCGGCACTTCTTAGAAACTTCCATCGTCTGATGTCCATGGGGACTCTTCCTGAAGGGACGGGGCACACCTTGTTTCCCAAACTCCTTGGGCCACTGAGTACTTCTCTAGTAGAACTTCTGGGTAGTGCTGCACCATACGTGGATCTGCCCTGCACTACATTCAATGCCACAAACATCGGGCCACCCCCTCCTCCCTGTGCCGAGGTGGTGTTCTGGGTGTGGGAAGGGCCGCACGGAGAATGATGGACAGTCTCTCCCCTTGTGGAGTTTTTGGTCTCACGTGGGAGATGAGAGAAGGAGGAATCAGAGAAGAGGCAGAGGTCAAACCGGGATGAAGGTCGGCACGTGACAGGCTTCCAAGCAAGGCCAAAAGCAGGGTGAGGGCACAATGGGGGAGACAGAGCACCTGGCTCAGGGGTGGCCATGGGATCAGGGAGACATCTCATGGAAGCGGTGGGCCATCCACTGGCAGACATGAGATGGTGGGCGGAGGCGAGAGTGCTATGAAGGGCAGGGGGAGACACACACGGGGAGGGACAGGCCCCAGCGTGGGGAGGGGGCAGGGAGTGGTGTCACGGGGAGAAAGCCTGGGAAGGAGGTTTGGGCTCACATTATGAATGCCACAAAAAGAGTCTGTATCTCTTGGAGAACTCTGGAAGCTCTTTAAGCGGGGGGTGGGGGGGGGTGACATAACTAGAGCCACATTTTAGACCATAGAGCCCTCCTGATGCTTACCCTTATGCCATCTGTTAGTTCACACATAACTCTCTAAGGAGATGACTGATCGTAACACAATATGATATACAGTGAAAGCATACTGAGTTTAATTTGTGTCAGTCTACCGTCTTAGAAATAACAGTGGAAAAGTTTTCCGAAGAAGTTCTATTTTGTAATCATTAGGAATTTTAAGGATTTATGTTATGGAAAGAAAGGTGACAGGTGAAATCTACTGTGTTAGTTATCTATTGCTATTTAACAGATTGCTAGGATAAACCTAGCAACTTAAAGCACACATTTATTATCTCACAATTTTCGTGACACAGGAGGCCAGGGCCAGCTGAGCCAGGTCCTATACTTCAGGGTCTCTCACCGAACTGAAATCAAGGAGTTGGGCAGGACTAGGGTCTTATCTGAAGGCTCAATTGAGGAAGGACCTGCTTCCAAGCACAAGTAATTTTTGGCAGAATTCAGTTTCTTGAAGGTTGTTGGACTGAAGGGCTGCCTCAGATCCTTGCTTCCTTTAGGGACTGGCTGACTACTGGCCTGAGGCCACCCTCAGTTCCTGACCACCTGGGCCTCTCCAACATGCAGGCGGATTTTATCAAAGCCAGCAAGGGAGCAGGTCTGCCTGTAAGACAGAAGTCACTGTCTTATGCAACCTAATCTGGGAAGTGACATCAAGCTGCCTATATAGCTCACTAACTTCCTAGCACAGATTAAACTTATGAGAAACTCATAATGTTTTAATAATTATATTCTAAATGAACCTATAGAACTTGGGATCAGTGCGGGAAGCAATATATCTTGGTGGAATGTTACAATCAAGAAGAAATAACTGTGTCAATCACTTTTCCTGGCGAGTCAGAACCCTATTGTAAGAACAGTCTTGGAGCAGGGAAAGTGGTCCCCCTTACCTCAGTGGGCCCCTCTCCCCTGCCAACTGTGACTCTGTCCTCAGGATGAAGCTCGGCCAGTCTGCTTTCATTCAAGTCCTCAGACTTGCACAGGCGCTGGGAAAGGAAAGACGTTCTTTTGTTCTGTGCAGATGAAATAAGATACTCTTCATTCTGTCTGGTCTGGTTCATATGCCTTCCTAGGATTGCCTCTTTCACTTGAAGAATGTGCCAGCTACATTCCTGAAGATGAGAAACCAAATGTTGTCAGGGCTGATTTGTGATTCTTGTGATTCTCAGAGGAGGAAAGGAAAGACGGAGAGGGTTTATCTGAATGCATGTAACAATCAGAGAAGGACTGTAGGATTGGCTGGGTCAGGAGATGGCTAATAAAACACAGTGTCTTTGATCTATAGGTCGCCAGTTTATTTAGGGTTGCCCTGAGAAATTCCCTTGAAATATGTGTTTTTGGAATTCTTCCAGAAAAGCTTAAAATCTTAGGGTTATCTTTTTCTTTTTTCTTTTTTTTTGTGGTGTGCTGGGTTTTGATTTATCATTCCCTATGAAGTTATGGGTGAGATTTCACCTTTATTTGTTCAAAAACCATCCAGGCACATATAAATGCTCTCCCTGAAGGTGGTAGTGTAGGGATCCTGCCAAATATGACCATCAGGATTCCTAGTACAACTTCAAGGGAAATCGCCATCCCAGCCAGAGCTGTCGAGTGGAGGGTCTCGAGGCCTTGCTATTCAACTTGGCCATCAGACAACAACAGGGACTTTTTTCATCAGACTACGGAGCCCAGAGGAAATGCCACAGGATATTAAACATGTCAACACCATGCTTTTCAAGAAGAAATGTGAGAAGCTGGCTTTGGTCACCAAGATGGCCACATTCTATCAATGAGTCAAAGCTGGCTAGGTTCCCCTAGGTTAGTACCCTTCTACTTAGCCAGACAGCAATGTGGAAAGCACAGGATGTAAACTATGTTAGACAAAGGAAATAGAGACTTTAGGGTATACTGTAAAATTATCCACATTTTGGTCTTAGGGCAAAACCACCTTAGAGTTAGTTGTAAAATGTTTTATTTTGTTTAAGGTGTTTGAGAGGCTGGGGTGGGTGGATGGAGAGTTAAAGTTACATGGGGTTAAGTTTGGGTGTGTGATGCTAAATTTCACCTCAAAAAGAAGTATGCTTTCTCAAAAGTCAGTTTTATGATTTGCAAGGAAAAGGAGTCAGGTCTCCTCAAAATGAAGGAAAGGCCAAAGAGGTAGAAAAGTGCAAAGATCCGGAGGGGAAAGCAGACACTCAGATTCACATTAAGCCTGACTGTACTGTTTCTAATATTTTAAAGTTTTTTACTATGAACTGTAACACACATTCATAAAAATGTATAGAACAAAAATGTATAACTCAATGATTTGGCAAAAGAATCACGTTAACCATGACCTAAGTTGATAAACGATATTGCCAACTCCCCAGGAGCCCTCCATACACCTTCCCAGCCATCACCCCTGTGTACCCACAGGGGTAACCACCGTCTGGTCTTTTGTGGTAATCACTTCCTTGCTTTCCTTTACAGTTTTGACACCCATGCTTGCATCATTAAGTATTATAATTTCAGCTGCTTTTTTTTTTTAAATAAATTTATTTTTGGCTGCGTTGGGTCTTCACTGCTGCACGGGCTTTCTCTAGTTGCAGTGAGCAGGGGCAACTCTTTATTGAGGTGTGTGGGCTTCTCACTGCGGTGATTTCTCTTGTTGCGGAGCATGAACTCTAGGCACACAGGCTTCAGTAGTTGGGGCATGCGGGCTCAGTAGTTGTGGCTTGCGGGCTTAGTTGCTCCACGGCATGTGGGATCTTCCCGGACCAGGGCTCGAACCCGTGCCCCCTGCGTTGGCAGGCAGATTCTTAACCACTGCACCACCAGGGAAGTCCTCAGATGCTTTTTGAACTTTATATTATGTACATGGAAACATGCAGCATGCATTTTTTTTCATGTCTGGCTTCCTTTGCTCAACATGTTTTAGAGATTCACTCACGTTGTTGCTGTGGTGCAGCTATAATAAATTCTTTTTCATTGATGCATACTATTCCATTGCATGGCTATCCCCCCATGGGTGTATGCCTTTTACTGTTGGTGGATATTTGGATTGCTTGCATTTGGAGGCTATTATGGATAATGCTGCTATAAACATTCTTTTTTTTTTTTTTTCAAACATCTTTATTGAAGTATAATTGCCTTACAATAGTGTGTGTTAGCATCTGCTTTATAACAAAGTGAATCTGTTATACATATACAATATGTTCCCATTTCTCTTCCCTCTTACATCTCCCTCCCTCCCACCCTCCCCATCCCACCCCTCTAGGTGGTCACAAAGCACCGAGCTGATCTCCCTGTGCTATGCGGCTGCTTCCCACTAGCTATCTATTTTACATTTGGTAGTGTATATATGTCCATGACACTCTCTTACCCTGTCACATCTCACCCCACCCCCTCCCCATATCCTCAAGTCCATTCTCTAGTAGGTCTGTGTCTTTATTCCCGTCTTGCCACTAGGTTCTTCATGGCCTTTTTTTTTTTTTTTTTCCCTTAGATTCCATATATATGTGTTAGCATACTGTATTTGTTTTTCTCTTTCTGACTTACTTCACTCTGTATGACACACTCTAACTCCATCCACCTCATTACAAATACCTCCATTTCATTTCTTTTTATGGCTGAGTAATATTCCATTGTATATATGTGCCACATCTTCTTTATCCATTCATCTGTCGATGGACATTTAGGTTGCTTCCATGTCCTGGCTATTGTAAATAGAGCTGCAATGAACATTTTGGTACATGACTCTTTTTGACCTATGGTTTTCTCAGGGTATATGCCCAGTAGTGGGATTGCTGGGTCGTATGGTAGTTCTATTTGTAGTTTTTTAAGGAACCTCCATACTGTTCTCCATAGTGGCTGTATCAATTTACATTCCCACCAACAGTGCAAGAGTGTTCCCTTTCCTCCACACCCTCTCCAGCATTTATTGTTTCTAGATTTTTTGATGATGGCCATTCTGACCGGTGTGAGATGATATCTCATTGTAGTTTTGATTTGCATTTCTCTAATGATTAATGATGTTGAGCATTCTTTCATGTGTCTGTAGGCCATCTGTATATCTTCTTTGGAGAAATGTCTATTTAGATCTTCTGCCCATTTTTGGATTGGGTTGTTCGTTTTTTTGTTATTGAGCTGCATGAGCTGCTTGTAAATATAAACATTCTTGAATGAGAGTTTTGGTGCACGTGTGTATGCACTTGTATTGTGCATGTGCATTCACCTAGGAGTAAACTTGTTGGATCCTAGCGTATGTATGTCTTCAGTTAGTAGATATTGCTCAACTGTTTTCCAGAATATTTGTATCAATTTATACTCTTATCAGCAGTGTTTAAGAGCATCTGTTACTCCACACCCTCACCAACACTAGGTATGCACAGTCATTTCAGTATTAGCCATTCTGTTGGGTATGTGGTCATCTCATTGTGACTTCAATTTGCATGTGATCACTGAGGCTCTGATGACTGAGTCTGAGCATATTTCTGGAATTTATTGGCCATTTGGTTATCCTCATCTGTGAAATGCTCAGTTTTTTTAGTTGGGTTGGTTTTTTTCTTATTATGGTTTTTATTTATTTATTTTTAATATTCTGAGTACACATCCTTTCCAATTATATGTATTGCAAATATCTACTCCCACCTTTTAGCTTTGATTCCCCTTGTCATGTCTTTTGATGAACAGAAGCTCCTAATTTTAACGTAGTTCAATATATTTTTTTAAATGTGCTTTTTTGTTTCTCATTAACAAAATCTTTAGCTCCCCCAATGTCATGAAAATATTCTCCTATATTATCTTCTAGAAGCATTACTGTTTCACATTTAGGTCTACTCACTTACAGTTGATTTTTAATGTATGGTGTGAGGTAGGAGGGTCAAGAGTAACTTTTTTCTATATAGATATCTAAATACCTGGCACCATTTATTGAAAAGATTATCTTTTCTCCACTTTTTTGCAATGCCACCTTTGTCATAAATCAAGTGTCTGTATATGTATATTTCTGGACTCTATGTTCTGCTTCATTGGTCTATTTGTCCTTGCACCAGTATTCCACTGTCTTAATTACTGTTGCTTTATAATAAATCAATATCTGGTAGTGTAAGTCTTCAACTTCATTCTTCAAGATTGTTTTGGCATTCTCAGTGCTTGACTTTCCATATACATTTTAAAATTAAAATTTTATTTTCTACCAAAAAATCTATGGGAATTTTGATTAAGACTATTTTCAAATCTATAGATCAATTTGGGGAGAAACAACATCTTTACTATATTGAGTTTTCTAATTCATGAACATAGTATCTCCTACCATTTATTTAGTTAGGACTTTTAAAATTTCTCTGAAAATGTTTTAGTTTTCTGTTGAGGTATCTGCCATCTTTAAAAAGATTAATTCCTAAGTATTTGATTTTATGCTACTACAAATGGTATCATTTTTTCTTTTCAAAATCCCTGAAGGTTGTGTATATGTGTAAATTGAGAAGCTGAGTTTTAAATCTATATGGAAATTCTGAATTTGAGAATATTTTTCATCAATTCTGAAGAATTTTCATTTATAAACTCTTCAAATGCCTCTTTCCCATTCTCTTTAATATTCTTCTGAAATTTTGATTAGAAACATCCTTCTGGAAATCTGTCCTCCATGTGTCCTAAATTCTCTTTTATTTTTCTCCCTTCTGATATGAATGTGCTGCATTATGTCCAGAGCTATGCTTTTCTTCACGAATTCTCTTCAGCTCTGTCTAATCTGCCGTTTTAACTCAATGGTTCTCAAAAGAGAGTGATTTTATCCTTCAGGAGACACTTAGCAGTGTGTGGAAACATTTTTGGTTGTCACAACTGGGAGGGGCATGCTACTCGCATCTAGAGGACAGATGCCAAAGATGCTAGTTAGCAACCTAAAATGCACAGGACAGCCCCCTACAAGAAAGAATTATCCAGCCTAAATGTTGAAAATGTCAGGTTGAGAAACCCCGGTTTAACCTATCTACTGAATTTCTAATTTCATTTATCATATTTTTCATTTCCCAAAGTTTAATATGGTTCTTCTTAAATCTTTCTGAAACTTTCTGATAGTCTTCTTTTCTAAGTTCAAAGTTGATTTCCCCTCTTATTTCTTTAAACATAAAAAAATGTACTTTTTCTATATTCTGTAATTCCGACATCTGTGGTCTTTCTCAATCTTATTCTGTTGCTGTTTCAACTGATTCTTACCCATGGTGCATTTCTGATTATTTTTCTTCCAGTTTTACGGAGATATAATTGACATACAGCACTGTATAAGTTTAAGGTGTACAGCACAATGATTTGACTTACATACATCATGAAATGATAACCACAATAAGTTTAGTAAGCATCCATCATCTCATATAGATACAAAATTAAATAGAAAAAAACTTTTTCCTTGTGATAAGAACTTCTTGGATTTACTATCTTAACCACTTTCATACGTAACATATAGCAGTGTTAATTATATTTATCATTTTGTACATTACATCCCCAGTACTTATCTTTTTTTTTTTTTTTTTTTTGGCTGTGTTGGGTCTTCGTTGCTGCACGCGGGCTTTTCTCTAGTTGTGGCGAGTGGGGGCTACTCTTCGTTGCGGTGCGCGGGCTTCTCATTGCGGTGGCTTCTCTTGTTGCGGAGCATGGGCTCTAGGTGTGCGGGCTTCAGCAGTTGTGGCACGTGGGCTCAGTAGTTGTGGCTCACAGGCTCTAGAGCGCAGGCTCAGTAGTTGTGGCGCACGAGTTTAGTTGCTCTGCAGCATGTGGGATCTTCCTGGACCAGTGCTCGAACCTGAGTCCCCTGCATTGGCAGGTGGATTCTTAACCACTGTGCCACCAGGGAAGCCCCTAGTACTTATCTTATAACTGGAAGTTTGTACCTTTTGACTGGCTTCATCCAGTTCCCCCTCCCCCCGCCACCCACCACCACTGGTAACCACAGTCTGATCTCCTTTTCTATAAGTTTGTTTGTTTTTGAAGTGTAATTGACCACAACACTGTTAATTCCTGTTACACAATGTAGTGATTCAGTATTTCTATACATTTCAAAATGATCACCATGATAGGTCTAGTTATGATATGTCACCAAAGACATTACATAGTTATTGACTACCTCCCCACTTATTTCACTTAGCATAATACCCTCTAAGTCCATCCATGAAATGGCAAGATTTCCTTTTTTTATGGCTGAGTCATATTCCACTGTATATTTATACCACATCTTCTTTATTCATTCTTCTATTGATGGGCACTTAGGTTGCTTCCATATCTTGGTTATTGTAAAGAATGCTGCAATGAGCATAGGGGTGCACATATCTTTTCAAATTAGTATTTTCATTTTCTTCAAGTACCAGGAGTGGAATTGCTGGATCATATGGTAGTTCTATTTCTGTTTTTTTGAGGAAACTCCATACTATTTTCCATAGTGGCTGCACCAATTTACATTCCCACCAACAGCGTACAAGGGTTCCCTTCTCGCCACACTGTCGCCAACATGTGTTATTTGTGGTCTTTTGGATGATAGCCATTCTGACAGTTGTGAGGCGATATCTCACTGTGATTTTGATTTGCATTTCCGTGATTAGTATGTTGAGCATCTTTTCATGTACTTCTCTTCTCTGGAAAAATGTCTAGTCAGATCCTCTGCCCATTTTTTTGCTATAAATTTATTTATTATTTATTTTTGGCTGCATTGGGTCTTCGTTGCTGCATGTGGGCTTTCTCTAGTTGCAGTGAGCGGGGGCTACTCTTCGTTGCGGTGTGCGAGCTTCTCATTGCGGTAGTTTCTCTTGCTGCAGAGCATGGGCTCTAGGCATGCGGGCTTCAGTAGTTGTGGCACACGGGCTCTAGAGCACAGGCTCAGTAGTTGTGGTGCACGGGCTTAGTTGCTCCGAGGCATGTGGGATCTTCCTGGACCAGGGCTCGAACCCGTGTCCCCTGCACTGGCAGGCGGATTCGCCACCAGGGAAGTCCCCCTCTGCCCATTTTTAAATTGGGATTTATTTTTATGTTGAATTATATGAGTTCTTTATATATTTTGGATACTAATCCCTTATTGGATATCATTTACATATTTGCATTTTTAATTTTTATTGTGAATACTTATTCCTTAGAACCTTATTGGAATAATGCATTGAGGTCTGTGTTCAAAATGCATTCCTCCAAAGAGGTTTATTTTATCAAATATCTGGTGGCACATCAATCTGGGTGGGCCAGATATAATTTTTGTCTTTAGGCCCACACGGGGAGTATGGATTCCAATATTAAGCAGCCTTGCTGTTAGGAATTATCAGAGAATTTTCAGAGAAGAGATTTTTCATTTTTTTTTTCCCCTTAACCCAGAGCCAAGTCTGAGACAGATAAATATCCCATCAATGCCCCTCTATGGAGTGAGTTTTTGTTGTAACTGTTGTTACACTTTTCACGGAGGATGGTCCCGGATACAGAGGATCCCTGAGCCAATCTTCTTACTCAAATGGATCCTAGGTTTTGTCTCATGTCTCCAAGCATGCTCAGCCCATTAATACCTAAGTTTACCCCCCAGGAATTAGTAGATGCTTTCAGAGCACACAGCCCCTTTAGCATTTATTTACTTCTCTTGATTCATGCTTTATGACCACCAAGAATTTCCCTATTTCCCCACCAATTCAGCCATCCCTTTAAAAGAAATTTTTAAATAAATGTTTTATCCAGTATATTCAGTTCTTTTAAGTATGGGTTTCTCTGGATATCTAATCATATTGTTGGCAATTAACAATGATATTTATTTTACTATATTTTGTTCCAAATGTACATTACTTAATAGCTGTAGTAATTAATAATACTAGATAATTATTAATACTAGTAATACTAAATAATTATTTATAATAGAAGTAACAATACTTTATATATATATAGAGAGAGAGAGACCTTTAGCATTCAGTGCTTTTCTTTTCATTTAATCCTTACCATCAGTCTGTTACGAAGCAATACAGGAATTATTTTCATTTTCTAAAGCTTAATTATGTTCAGCAATCCCCAAACACAGGCAAGTATCAGAATCATCTTTGGAGCTTTAAAAAAACACATTTGCTCAGGCCTAGGGGATCTAAATCTAGGTTTGAATCCAGGATTTTTTTGTTTCCTGTGTTTTGATTTTTGTACAATTCTTTAGGTGGTTCTGATTCACAGCCCTGCTTAAAAATTCACCATGCTTAAAAAAATCCACTAGACAACTCACTGAACACAGCTAGGGCTTGAATCCAAGAATTCTGACTCTAATTAATTACTCCCCCCTCCCCTCTCTGAACTGATTTTGAAACTAACGTACTGATGATGCTGGACTCAGACAGATGGAAATTAAAATGTCAGTTTTATTATTTTGATGTGTTATCACATTTGGGCCTCCCGATACTTCTCCTGAAGTTTAGTTCTTGGATTGATCCATAAAGGAAGAGTTTGGGACTACAGAGCAGATACATTCCTCAACCCAGAATTACTGCCCCATTAAGTAGACTAAGGAGAGGGGGGCTAACTCTCAGACAAGCCTGGGCCTTGACTTTTTGTGCTTCCATTGAGAGCAGGGGTGGGAAGAGAATGCGACCTCTCTTTTGGCAGGAAAGTGAGAAGGGGAATGGGGGAGGGAGGGAGTGAGGGGGAAGGAGAAGAGAGGAAGAGAGGGAGGGCCGAACTTGTCTAGTTCCCTAAGTCACTCCTGCACTGGACTAAACGCAGAGTAGAGATGCTAAATTATTCCTCCTGTTCTTTTCCTTCCTAGCATGTGGAAGGAAATTCTGTTTCTTCTAAGGAAAATTAATGACTGGTGAATAGGTGTTCCTTTCAACACCTCCTATATCTGACACTATTTTCCCATCAGTGCCTCCCTTAAAACCAGTCAAGAGGGGCCTTTGCCTTGACCTTTCACTTTGACGGGTCCCTCTCTGTCCCTCTACAGACACCCCTCACTCATGGGACCAAGGGAAAGGGACATGCCCACCTAAAGCCTGCACTACCCCCACCTTCTAGGCCATGCTTAGGTAACTGAGACCCCAGAATCCCCTGCCCAAACACCCAAAGCCTGCATCACAGAGCTGCGTAGACCTCTTTCTAGGCCTATATTCCCAAGGGTAGAGTGGCCTCTGGTCTTGCACCCCTAGGTCTGAGGGGTAGCATTATAACCGTTTGTGGGGGGTATGACAGACCTGAGACGTGTGCTGGGGTATGCACACCTGTGCACAAGAGGTCCCAGAAGACTAGGGTGCACTGAAGGAGGGCCGACTATCCCTGCACCACCCTCTTCTGGTCTGGAATTCTGAGGTTTTGAATATTCTAAGTTAAAATATGACCTGCCATTGTAAGTCAACTATCATTCAATTTTTAAAAATGCCCTTCCAGAACTAATATTGTTAAAATGACCATACAACCTAAGGCAATCTACAGATTCAATACAATCCCTATCAAACTACCAGTGGCATTTTTCACAACTAGAACAAAAAATCTTAAAAAATTTGTATGGAAACACAAAAGACCCCAAATAGCCAAAACAATCTCGGGAAAGAAAAACAGAGTTGGAGGAATCACAGTCCTTGGCTTCAGACAATACTACAAAGCTACAGTAACCAAAACAGTATAGTACTGGCACAAAAACAGACACAGAGATCAATGGAAGGGAACAGAAAGCCCAGAAATAAACCCACGCACTTATGGTCAATTAATCTACCACAAAGGAGGCAAGAATATACAATGGAGAAAAGGCAGTCTCTTCAATAAGTGGTGCTGGGAAAACTGGGCAGCTACATGTATAAGAATGAAATTAGAACATTCTCTTAACACTACATACAAAAATAAACTCAAAATGGATTAAAGACCTAAATGTAAGACCAGATACTATAAAGCTACTAAAGGAATACATAGGCAGAACACTCTCTGACATAACCTAGAGCAATATTTTTTTGGATCCATCTCCTACAGCAAAGGAAACAAAAGCAAAAATAAACAAATGGGACCTAGTTAAACTTAAAAGCTTTTGCACAGAAAAGGAAACAACTGACAAAACAAAAAAGACACCTACTGAATGGGAGAAGATATTTGCAAATGATATGACCAATAAGGGGTTAATATCCAACATATATAAACAGCCCATACAACTCAACATCAAAAAAACAAACAACCTGATTAAAAAATGGGCAGAAGAACTGAATAGACATTTTTCCAAACAGGACATGCAGATGGCCAACAGCTCATCAGATGTTGAGCACATGAAAAGATGCTCAACATCGCTAATCATCAGGGAAATGCAAATCAAAACCACAATGAGATATCACCTCACACCTGTCAGAATGGCTATCATCAAAAAGAACACAAATAACAAATGTTGGTGAAGATGTGGAGAAAAGGGAACCCTTGTACACTGTTGGTGGGAATGTAAATTGGTGCAGCCATTGTGGAAAACAGTATGGAGCTTCCTCAAAAAACTAAAAATAGAGCTACCATGTGACCCAGCAATTCCACTCCTGGGTATATATCTGAAAAAAACAAAAACTAATTTGAAAAGATACATGCACCCCAATGTTCATGGTAGCATTATTTATAATAGCCAAGGTATGGAAACAAGCCAAGTGTCCATCAAGAGATAAATGGATAAAGAAGACATGGTATATATATACAATGGTACACTACTCAGCCATAAAAAAGAACGAAATTTTGTCATTTGCAACAACATGGATGGACGTGGAGGGCATTATGCTAAGTGAAATAAGTCAGAGAAAGACAAATACTGTATGACATCCACTTATATGTGGAATCTAAAAAATACAATAAACTAGTGAATAAAACAAAAAAGAAGGAGACTCACAGATATATCAATAGAAAACAAACTGCTGGTGACCAGTGGGGAGACTGAAGTGGGGAGGGGCAATATAGGGGTAGGGAAAAAAAGGGGGTTATTATGGGATTGTATGAAATCACGTGTGTGAAACATTTGGAAACTGTAAAGCACTATAGAATTTAAACAATCTTTCATTCAATAAAAATTTTTAATAATAAATAAAAAAAATTTTTAAATGCCCCTCCAAGTCAGTATGAAGGAATATTTGTCAAGATCAAAAAACAAAACAAATTTTATTTAATAGTTTCTTAGCTTGGTTTATAACTTCTAAATTATTTAGACATATGGTATGTGGGCCTCCATTTGTACTCTGGCTCAAAGCCCCACCATATTAAAGGCAGGCCTACTTCCATGTGCTTAATTATAAACTTAATTAATTAAAAAAATTTTTAAAGCCTATCTCTCTCTCTCTCTCAGATGTGTATGTGCACAGTCATAGGAAACAGTCTAGAAGAATATGCAGAAAAATGTTAATATAGTTATCTAGTATAGGGGTGGGATTTTGGGTGATTTAGTATTTTTCTTCTAGCTTATTTGTTAACTTTTTGACAATGAACGTGGAAGGAACACGTGTGTAGTTTATTAAAGTAGGAAGGTGAACATTAATCAGGGCCTGCCTACCCACCCCCCCCCAAAATAAATAACCTTGTTTCCTACTGGTTATGCTCAAGGGTAGCGACTGCGCATATGAAGCACACTCTAGTTCTGCTACTGATACATATTTTTTTTGTGAAAAAGAACTGTTGGGGCATAAACAGGTTTTCTGGCCAGACGGCTATAAAAATATCAAGACAGCTTTTATCAACCCTGGCACCAGACATCTTATAGGCCAAACTGATTTCAGTAAGTAGAGTGATAAAGGGCACACAGAAGACTGGAAACAATTCTGCAGCATTGTTTCTCAAGCTCTAGGGTCATGACCCCACAGGGATTACAGAAACTGGAGCCAAGTTGCTGGATGCCCCCATCCAGGGACTCCACCAGCCCCTGGGACCCAGAAGACCATCCACAATGCCCCTTTCTCTTGATCATAACAAGAACTAATTGTGCTCAGTTGCTCACAAAACACTTTGCACACATCATCTGATATGACCCCTATAGCAATTCTGTCTGGTCTGTAGGCTACTTGCATTTTATAGTTGAGAAAATTGAGACCCAAAGAGATTCAGACGCTCAGGTGTGGTCACAGCTAGGAAGTGGTAAAGCTGGGACTTAAATCCAGGTCTTCTAACCCTGAGTTTATCCTAGGCAGTCAATTCCCCATTTCTCCATTTGTTCTGCCTACTCTCCCTCATCACCGTTTCTCTCTCCTTTTCCTAGCACCGACCCAAGAAATCCTGATGATAGGAACTTGGTTTTGTTTCTCCTTCACTTTACAAAAATCTATCACAGTCTTTCCTTCTTCCCTTCCCCTATCCGCGCTTGTAGCCCAGAAACATGGAAAGTTTGCAATAGAATGAAAATGCTGAGAATCACGACACTTTGGCATCATGGTCCAGCAACACTAAATGTCATTAAGCTCCCAATGGAGAACAGAAAAGGTTGTATCGGGCTTCCCTGGTGGCGCAGTGGTTGAGAGTCTGCCTGCTAGTGCAGGGGACACGGGTTCGAGCCCTGGTCTGGGAAGATCCCACATGCCGCGGAGCGGCTGGGCCCGTGAGCCACAGCTGCTGAGCCTGCGCGTCTGGAGCCTGTGCCCCGCAGCGGGAGGGGCCGCGATAGTGAAAGGCCCGCGCACCGCGATGAAGAGCGGTCCCCGCACCGCAATGAAGAGTGGCCCCCGCTTGCCGCAACTGGAGAAAGCCCTCGCACGAACCGAAGACCCAACAGAGCCAAAAATAAATAAATAAATAAATAAAGTAGGGAAAAAAAAAAATTAAAAAAAAAAAAAAAAAAAAAAAAAAAAAAAGAAAAGGTTGTATCAACGCTTATTACCAAATGGTTTCTAAGACACTCTTATTTGTATTTCTATTAAACTTTTTTGCTTTCAAAGCACTTCTACATGCATCTTCCCAGTTGATCTTGTGATAACATCTCTGTCATATGGATCACTGACAGTTTACAGAGAGGCTAAGGACCTCCTCAAGTTCCATGGTAATAGAGTCTTCGAGAAGCATTTCTCTGTCTGTGAGCAGCATTGTGTAATAATATCTGTATGCCTATAGATGCTCATGTTCATTTGAGCCCTCAGTCTGGAAAAAGTTGGCAATGCGTGGGTCAGCTCCTTAACAACATTAACATGATTTACCTCCCCCCACCCCTTTCTGGCAACACCGCAAAAAGAT
The DNA here is from genome assembly GCF_949987535.1 of Balaenoptera acutorostrata. Classification (NCBI taxonomy): domain Eukaryota; kingdom Metazoa; phylum Chordata; class Mammalia; order Artiodactyla; family Balaenopteridae; genus Balaenoptera; species Balaenoptera acutorostrata. Next base: position 67,772,896 of record NC_080075.1, read on the forward strand.
TCAAAAATGGCTGATACTTACCGTTCAGAGGACCACTTTCATAATAGCATCTTTCTGCCTCACAGTACTTGGCGGGAGTCCCTCTTCATAAATCACAATGTTGGCACAAGGCCAAGAGATGGTGTGGTTGACTCACAGGTCACTGTGTTTATAAGAAGTCAGAATAATAAAAAGGAAGGCAGATGTGACATCACTGGCAAGAGAAAAATTTTAGTGTTGTGCAAAGCGAACTAATTACAGCTAGCTCTGAATAGTGTGGGAGGAGTGAAGACCTTGTTGGACAAAGCCAATCCTGAAAAGGTCCACATAGAAAGTCCAACCACTCTACTAAGAGTTTGCAAATCTCCTCAAAATTGACATTAACTTGTTATTTATCCTAAAGTCAAAGGGAAAGACAAAATCTGCTCAAGTGAACTCTTTATGAACCACTTTATTTAACCAGGGTGAAAGAGAAGGCACTTCATAATAAAGTAATGAGAACACACACACAAATGCACACAAAATTGGTTTCTAAATTGGCTTTGCTGTGAGCTGCATATCCTGAGGAAAAAGTACCTCTTTGTCCACCAAGCTACTGCAATTTTAAAAAATAAGAAAAGAAAAAATTTCAAGATAAGCTCAGCTTTTATAGTCCACTTGGTGAATACCTAATGCAGCTACAATTATTATTAGGCCTTGGTCTGTGAAAGACTCTCTAAGAGTTAAAAGCAAGCCAGCACTACCTTTAGCCCATAAAGGATTACTCTTTTATTAGTATAGCCTTGGGATTAGTGGAAATGTCTGTCTAATGAATGCAGCTACTATATTTGAGCACATGCCTGAATAAGCTGCTTGTTGATTGAAACCTATCTATTTATAAGCACTTCTGCACGTTGTGAAAAATCCATCTGTATCACCACAGCTGGGCACCCACCATTTGAATAAAGGCTCTTTGCCATTTCACTATAGAGCCTGTTGAATGAACGGGCAGAAAGGAAGTGTGTTGCACCCGCTTAACAGGTTTTATTCCTCACTCTTGGCAAGTAGAGTTACCTTATCTAAACTGTTCTGAATGTTCTGTTCTGAATGTTATACAAACAGAAATAGGAAAAAAGAATACTTTTCATCAGACTCACCTAGGGTTTTAACCTAGTAGACTTACCATAATTTGGATAAGTGGTCACAAATAGCCCAAACTTAGCCATACCTCTGCTTATGTCACAAGCTTTGAATGTAGTCTGGAAAGTAGGTGAATTTACTACACATACTTGATACCATTTCTTTACATTTCTGCTTATGAAAGCACACTAATAGATGTCCAGCAGAAACAAGTACAGCATGAAGAGAATAGCCTTGATGCAACATTAAATAAGTCGGGGACTTCCCTCATGGTCCAGTGGTTAAGACTCTGCCTTCCAATGCAGGGAGTGCAGGTTCGATCCCTGGTCGGGGAGCTAAGATTCCACATGCCTCGCAGCCAAAAAACCAAAACATAAAACAGAAGCAATACTGTAACAAATTCAATAAAGACTTTAAATGGTCCACACACACACAAAAAAAATCTAAAAAAAAAAAATACAAAATTAAATAAGTCAATGCTTTCAATGTTTGGGGTCCTCATTACTGTACTGAGGCACTGAGCAAGGCCAAGCTGTCCACCCCTACATGGGAACCTCAAAGTCCACTCTGCGATTCTGCAGTTCTGAACCTCACCACTCTACTCATGACCCCTCAACACACTCCCCATGGCGCTGCTTCCCAGACTCAGTATCAACTCTCCAAGCTTCCCGAGTTTTGGGTTTGGGTGTAGGGAAGTGATTTCTTATTCCACTGGGGTTTATTTTAACTCCTTTGCAGTTAGGGTCCCCATTTACTATGCTGCTTCTTTGGAAAAAGGCCAACAAAGAATTTATTAAAATAAAGATCAAACAATCCTAAATAATCTTAACAGACCACAGGCCAATTGTTAACTGAGACCTCACAGAATTTCTCTCCTTGAAAAACTTTATAAACAATGAAAGGCAATCTTTCCAGGTATCCCATTGTTGGAAAGAGAAGACTGAAATCAGCTGACCATTGGAAGTTCTTTCTAGCCCCAACATAGCAAGTACAAAGAATGCAGGTTTCAGCAGTCTTCGAATTCCGGCTATTTCTCTTTCTGTAGTTTACTGGTGATGTCGCAAACCTATCTAGTACATAGTGAGAACTCAGTAAGTATTATTATTTATGCTGTGGGAACTAAACAAAGATTAAAGGATAACATCTTTATATTTTTCTAGTTGATAAAACAAAGAAGTAATTCTGAAAACCAATGTATTAATACTAAAAAAACAAAGTTGAAATCTATAAAAGATAAGGCATTTGGAAATAGCAAGTATATAAATCATAACATAGCAATACAAAGCACCAAAGACCCTATTGGAAATGATATACAACTGTTAAACAGATACTCTGTTACTGACTCTGCAGCTGGGTGAAAGTGCTGTAAGAGATATTAAGAACTTGATAGGAGGTACTATTATCACAACACTCTCTACAGATGAAAAAATCAAGTACCAGAGTGTTCAGTATTAAGTGTTAGGAGGTGGTAGAGATGAGGTTTTGCTAAAACCCAAGTTTTTCCTACTTTACCATAGTACCTACCCCCGACATTTTCTTCAATTATGTTAAACATTCACTTAACATTCACTCGCCTAGTAAGACTATTAAACATAACTAACAGGTCTATATCTTTAAAAGAAGATATCTAATAGCTCTTTTGTGAGATCACCCCAAGAAAAAAGAGGTGTAGGGAAGCTTCCTGGAGCCTTTGGTCCACTATAGCATTTGAAAATAGGACTGGAAGGTAATAATCCTTTTAGGACTTGGTTTGTGGCAGTTCACACTCACCAGTGCCTTTCTACTTTGAACCCTAAGGAAAACAAACTGAGAACTAAAAAATTCTAAAACCTGGAAATTATTCTTCAATCTTCTACTCGATTCCTGAAATCTTTACCCTTTTCAGTATTTATATGTTTTCTATTGGGGTTCACAGCTAGGTACCGATAAAGAGGTTTTCATCTTAAAACCTCGCTCCCTCCATCCAACCATCCACCCACCCACCTATTCCCCAATGGCTTCCATAAAAGATTCAAGTGGACATTTAATGTTAATTCATGCTACTACATCATTTTACTGGTCTTTCTCGTAGTTACTGCGTCTCCTGTAAGAGAAACTGCTTTGAGACATACGTCAACTTTCTTTTTTTTTTTAGGCTAGTATGATACTAGAAAAGAGAAGCAGGTGGTTAAGTAAAAGAAGCACTGCTAAGCATTCATAACCAAAATTCATTGATGAAAGTTCTTAAAAACTTTTTTTTAACGTTCAGAAGACTCACATTTGTGGATTACATATTTTTAAATTTCCAAAGGCAGTAGAAGCTCACAAAGCAGAAAGGGATAGAAATTATTCACATTTTATAAATAAGAACATGGAAAACAGCAAGGGTCAAATGACTTATGCATGGGACCCAACATTCAGCAACCCAAGCCAGGACTTCAAATTCCTTACCATGACTTTTGTAGTAAGATTATTAAGCTCAGCTGCTGCCTTCAATATTTGTTTCCACAGACACCACTAAGAGGACATTTTACTTTGGCATTTTTGTAATATGGCACCGTTTATAGCTGTCTTCACTCATAATAACCTTATTAAATAACTATCTTTAGGGCTGGCAGTACACACAATGAGGGTCAGGCTGGTTACTAAGTGGCTAATGGCTTAGTCAAAATTTGAGTTAGGTCATTTTTTTCTTGCATTTTCCCTGATTTAGAAGTTAAACCATACCCACATTTCTAACTTAGCCAAGCCCGTATCTTTTGGACCCAAATACAAAAATCTCAAGAAGTGTAAAGGTTTCCATCACCGAAAGTACTCTTTTATCACTTTTGGATAATACATCAGCCAACCTAATGATTCCACAAGCTTGTAGCGTGTGATTTCTTTTTTTCCTGTTTAGACTTTTTCCAAAGAATGATCTAATTCATTTTAGGCTCTGACAGAATAAACCCTATGCTAAAAAGAAAACTACATTTTTTTTTGCTTTTTGTGCTGAAATACCTGAAGGATAATAAAAATAGTGAATTCAACTGTAATTAAGCCTAAAGAAAGAAGGAAGGAACATTTTATTTAATGTATTTCAGAAAGTTCAAACATTTGGAAAGATCACAAAAGCAAGAATGTTACCCATACAAGAGAAATTTATTTAAAAAATCAGTGTCTTGTGGTTTAGATACACAGGTATAAGAGAAATTCCAGAAGGTGAAGCACCTTTTCCAGAAGCTGTTCCGAGGATGGTCAATACTGATTTCGAAACTGGTTGCTTAGGTCTTGAAGCTCTGTTACTAAGGTGTCCATTGCTGCTGTTTCATCAGCTAACTCCCTGGAAATTTCTCCACTTACCACATCTGTAAAAAGTTGCTGCAACATAAGGAACAAGGCAGAACTATCAAAACAATGAAAATCTCTTTAAAATAATATAGATACAGAGTACAGAATTAAAATTCCCTTTGCTTAATAATACATTATAGTAGCAATAGTAGTATTTGTTCTATTCTCCATCCTGAAATATACAAGCTGCAACAATTAAAGGATGAATCAAACAACATGCCTGAACTTGTAAATTCAAATCAGCTCTGCTCTTCAAAATGGTTGCCTTGAATATTGATTATATTATTCATTTCAATGTCATAAGATGGCTTTTGGATAAAGAGACATCATTCATCCAAACAAAACAAATCTATTCTTTGTGTATACAAGCAAATCAAATGTATTTTATATTCAAGGTCATATAAATCATACTTTTATGCTAGTTATTTGAAAATTAATATGGCTTAGGACTCAGAGGCCACAAAGATCATCAAAATTTGGTGACAGCAAAAAAGCCCAGCAAAATAAAAGTACCCCCCTTCGGTAAAAGGAATTGCCTTGGGAGGCATATTGCAACATACTCCAATAATGCCACCATGGCTGAAACGTTCTGGAATGCCTCTCTAGGAGCTGCCTGCTGAGCCGGTACAGGCACCCAAGAAAATCAGCTTCAGGATTTTATGACTCTGTGTGTGTGTGTGTGTGTGTGTGTGTGTGTGCATGCACATGTGTTTTAATCAGAAATGTAATTTGCTCAGCTTACCATAAATCTTTTTCATCACAACTGACTAGATGATTTGTTTACAAAAATCAAATTTACCATTACAATATAACTATTTACTACCACCATATGACAGCAATTGTTCTGACAGCTATTTTAAAAAGGGAATCCTGAAGATGTTCTGAGTGACGGCACCATCACTACAATGAGCTCAGAGCTTCTCACAGTGATTTATGGAGCAAAGAACATTCACTTGAATGCAGAACTTCAAAAATGCTTTGCAAAGCTTTGCCACATTACTGTGTAGTTACACCTTGTACAGCATTTCACAACAGATTGACATACCAACCACTGAGATGTGATCAGTAGAGAAAACACCTTTGAGGAAAGTAACCTGGACTCACATAGCATATTTGCTTTTACTAAGAATCACAGTGGGGGCTTCCCTGGTGGCGCAGTGGTTGAGAGTCTGCCTGCCAATGCAGGGGACACGGGTTCGAGCCCTGATCTGGGAAGATCCCACATGCCGCGGAGCGACTAGGCCCGTGAGCCACAATTGCTGAGCCTGCGCGTCTGGAGCTTGTGCTCCGCAACGAGAGGCCGTGATAGTGAGAGGCCCACGCACCGCGATGAGGAGTGGCCCCCACTTGCCGCAACTAGAGAAAGCCCTGGCACAGAAACGAAGACCCAACACAGCCATAAATAAATAAATAAAATAAAATAAAATAAAAGATGGGCCCATCAAATGACATTTAAAAAAAAAAAAAAAAAAAAAAAGAATCACAGTGCTTGCAAATCATCATAAATCTGCACCACTGGGACGTCCCTGGTGGCGCAGTGGTTAAGAATCCACCTGCCAATGAAGGGGACACAGGTTTGATCCCTGGTCTGGGAAGATCCCACATGCCGCGGAGCAATTAAGCCCATGAGCCACAACTACTGAGCCTGTGCTCTAGGGTCCGTGAGCCACAACTACTGAAGCCCGCGTGCCTAGAGCCCATGCTCCACAATGAGAAGCCCGTGCACCGCAACGAAGAGTAGCCCCCGCTCGCCGCAACTAGAGAAAGCCCACACACGGCAACAAAGACCCAATGCAGCCAAAAATAAATAAATTAATTAAAAAAAAAAACTGCATCACTTCCCTATAAAGTAAGGAGAAAGCAGAGAGAAACTGAGGCTTAGAAAGAATGAATAATTTGCTGAGGATCCCATGGAGTGTAAGTGGGAAATCTGTTCTGTCTTCAGGCTCTCCAGTGTTTTCACCAACTGCCCTCACGACCCCCTGCAGCCAACCTGTACAAGGACAGGGTGCTGAGGGCTGAGGAGTTACTGTGTCCTGGCCAAGCGTGGACTTGATGACTTTAGGTGAATCTCTAGGTTCTACCTAGGAGTTTAATTCCATGAAGTCCCAGGCCTGGCAAGAAAAGACCAGAGATTCATGCAAACCAAGCCTGCTATTTAACACAGTTATCGTCATTCATTTTCACTTTTTAAAGTGTTCTGAAAAAGTGTTCTTTTGGAAGGCAATTCTGTTTAGCAAACCCAATTTGTTGAAAAAGTAGAAAAGGCATATGATTTACTACAAAATCAGAGACTCCCAAATATTATATGCAAAAAGGTGCTTTCAAAGGAGATGTTGGGAAGCAATTTTTCCCACTTTTGGATAATCCAGTTGCGATCTAATGAGAACAAAATCTAAATACAGATGATGTTCTGAGGTCTCATTTTCAATGTTTGGAATTCCACAATATGAATGGATGAGTAGTACAGACAAGACTATTTAAGTCATATAAGTACAGGTTTATGTAAAATTAATACATTATAAGAAAAAGCTTTGCACAGAATAGGGAAATCTGTAGAGTATACATCCTGAAGAAATAAACAATCATGGGTAGGTTAGTGATCTCACCAAAACTAGGAAAATTAGCTCCCAATTTGGGAAGGAGAGTCACAGAAAAAGTCTGCTACCTTGACTTTCTTTGAGAGAGCTCTTGCAGTTTTCTGAGAGACTCATAATCTGAAGTTGTTTGAAGTTTCCTGTTGGGAGGAAATACAGTTTCCCCAGGTAGATTACAGAAACCTGGTTCCAGCATGCAGACTAATAAGGACAGAAAAGTGAGTTAATAATCTAAAGAGGCAAAAACGATGCTCTGATCTGAAAAGATCAAGCAATTAATAAAAAGCATAGTCTGCAAAGGTTTTTACACGTGACCAGAAGTGACCTTCACATGCCATGGACTTGCTCTCAGAAGTGAAGTAAAATTAGTTTGCAACCCAGGATTAAATAGTGACGGCAAGGAAAGATCAGGAAAAAAAGTGCTAAAGTGTGTTAGAAGTTATATTCCTTTAAATTTTGTTCCTGAGGTATACTCCAAACCTGGCTGCATGTTAAAATTACCTGGGAAGTTTAACACAAATTTCCCAGGCTCTGTCCCAGACCCGATCTGTCACAGGTAGAGATGTGGAGTCCAATCTTCAAAAAACCTCCCTCCATAATTCTCCGGTGTCCCCATCCTAGCACTGGTTCATAGGTTGGTATTTGTAAACTGATAGCGTATGTTTTAGTTGTCAAACCTGAGTCAACCTATCTACCTTAATATCTGTGTCAAATCCATATATCACCTACTTAATATTTGTCACTAAATCAATTTTTTATTTAAATAAAAGTATTTTAAAGGAAACATTAGAATACTACTGTAAGTAGAAAATAAGCAATACTATTCATGAAACTGTAGGTTTGATATGCTAGTTATACTTTTTCTAACATGCACTGAAATACATACATATTAAAATAAAATGTTTACCCAAGTGCTACTAGTAGTATATATGCCACACTTTGGGAAAAAGTGATAATAAGTAGTAGAGCAGTGTTTTAATTTGACTTAAAGAAAGCATCCAGAGCTGGATTATAAATATTAATTTCAAAGACTCCTAAGTTACCCATCTGTAGGGTGGTTTAGCCACTGGGTCAATGATCTCCTCACCAGTACAACTAATCACCTGCGGGCTGATGTCTAAAATATAACATGGGCCTAAAATTATCCTTCATGTAAAAGAAGACTTAAGAGCAGCTGGCTGATACCAAAGACCTTTTATTTTCTATGATAATTCTAATTAATTCACATTTCACTCTCACCTTTGCTTTAGATAACAAGCCCCGTAAATTGAGTCGAACTGAAGAAAGCACTTGTACAGCCTCTTGGGGACTGGATTTGTTTTTACTGCATTTTATAGCCACTGGAAGATAAATATGGGGAAAACATCCATTAAAAATTGATAATGATAATTTGTAAGTACAAAAACCAATTAGTTAATTAGGATTTTATAGTAACAGACTATAGAAATATTTCTACATGACAAGTTTTATTTTGGTGAAAGGAAAATAAGTTATATGCATAATTTTTCCTTTTATCCTTTAAGAAGGATAGCTTATTGCTAAAAGGAAAATTTTGAGGAAAATGAGGGATATTTGGTGAGTTACAGACTGTTGGGAATGGACCGTGAAAACACACACGCACGTGCACACACACGAGCACGGAGTAATGAAATTAGGCAGAGACAAGATCTAACTGAACACAAGGTGCCCACAAAGAACAAAAACATATGCAGCTCATCTTAATGTGGCTTCTCACAGTACTGAGTCCCTAATGGGGAACCACAATTGCCGATGACACCAGCCCAAAGAAGTGACATGCCAGATATTTACAGCTCAATTCTTACTGCATTTTCGTACTCAGAGTTTACATCACCATTCTGGAAGAAGTGATGCCAACAACCTAGGTGCCTGCATTTAGGGAACGTGACCACGACCAGGCTCTGGGGTCACTGAGCCATGCTTGGTATCCATTAGCAAGAAGTGGGGGAGAGGACAGTCACTCATTCCCAATACCTCTACCTCCAGCATTCTGGGGAGCCCATTTTCCTAAAACTTGAAATTATCAAGAGCGTGTAACCCTTCCTAGCACAGGGCCTGCCTATTAATGCTTTTTAAGAACAAGTGGAGAGGGCTTCCCTGGTGGCACAGTGGTTAAGAATCTGCCTGCCAATGCAGGGGACACAGGTTCGAGCCCTGGTCCGGGAGGATACCACATGCTGCAGAGCAACTAAGCCCGTGCGCCACAACTACTGAGCCTGCGCTCTAGAGCCCGCGTGCCACAACTACTGAAGCCCACATGCCTAGAGCCCATGCTCTGCAGCAAGAGAAGCCACTGCAATGAGAAGCCTGCGCATCACAACGAAGAGTAGCCCCCGCTCGACACAACTAAAGTCCGCACGCAGCAACGAAGACCCAACGCAGCCAAATAAATTAATTAATTACAAAAAAAAAAAAGAACAAGTGAAGAGCTTTGTAAAAATATAATGCCTCTATACCCTGAGAAAACCATAATTCATAAAGAGTCATGTACCACAATGTTCACTGCAGCTCTATTTACAATAGCCAGGGCATGGAAACAACCTAAGTGTCCATCAACAGATGAATGAATAAAGAAGATGTGGCACATATATACAATGGAATATTACTCAGCAATAAAAAGAAACAAAATTGAGTTATTTGTACTGAGGTGGATGGACCTAGAGTCTGCCATACAGAGTGAAGTCAGAAAGAGAAAAACAAATACCGTAGACTAACACATATATATGGAATCTAAAAAAAGATGGTTCTGATGAACCTAGGAGCAGGACAGGAATAAAGATGCAGATGTAGAGAATGGACTTGAGGACACGGAGTGGAGAGGGGAAGCTGGGACGAAGTGAGAGAGTAGCATTGACATATACACACTACCAAATATAAAATAGATAGCTAGTGGGAAGCAGCCGCATAGCACAGGGAGATCAGCTCGGTGCTTTGTGACCACTTAGAGGGGTGGGATAGGGAGAATGGGAAGGAGACGCAAGAGGGAGGAGATACGGGGACATATGTATGTATAACTGATTCACTTTGTTATACAGCAGATACTAACACACCATTGTAAAGCAATTATACTCCAATAAAGATGTTAAAAAAATTTTTTTAAGTACATACACACACATATATATATGAATGTGTATATATTAAAAAAAAGAAGGTAAATGCCTAATGAGCAGAGGGGCAAAATAAAATGTTGCTGAATTAAGAAAGAAAAAAAAATAAAACATACACAAAATGAGAAATTCTAAAAGAATGAAACTAACTTGGAATAAATAATATTTAATGTCTTGCTAAAAATATATATATATATAATGTCTCGTATTTCTCCACTGATTTGTTCTTGTTTTTGTTCCTCTAAATTATGCTCACTACAAACAGATCAATAATCAGATCCTATTTTAAAACTACACTAAACAGTGCAACAACGGAAGTTTACTTAGTACCCTGTATCTCAGAACAGGGATGGAAAACAGATTTCTTTCTGTATGCAAACTCTCACCAATTGGTGGAGGTTGCTTGTGCCTGGCAAAATAGTTTGGCCATTCATTAACACCTTCCATGGCTGGTGAGAACTATGCTTGACATTCCTATTCCAAAATAAATAATCAGACTTTGAAAGGATGCATGGTAATCAACAACGTTACACTCATTTTCAAAGGGTACAGTTAACATGGAGATAGTGAGGATTATGATGTCTGTGTCCCATAATAGAGGAAGGTTGTAACTGCTATTACTGAGGTACTTGGGCTATTTAGTACCTAGTAACATATCAAAAACAGCTGTGATTCTGTTTTCAATCCTTCATTGTCATTTTGAGAAAAACAAAAAAGCAAAAAGACAAACACGAGCTCTATTAGTCCCCTTCCTCAATCCCATTTCCAAAAGGCGTTAGAGATGGGGAGACAGAGAGAGAGAGAGAGAGACAGAGACAGAGACAGAGAGACAGAGAGACAGGGAGAGAGAAAGAAATAACCTGCTGTTTCAAATCATCAGGAAATCCAAGACAGCTGTGCTTCCTCCAGGCAGACTGTAGTTAAAATGCGTAACTATTATTTTAGAAGTTCCTGGATGGCAAAGAAGGAACGAACTTTTGTCCACCCTTTCCCAGAAGACAGAACAGCAGAGACTGTAAATGAATACCCTCCAGACAGAACAATGGGTACACGATGACAAGGCTATTATGGAAGGGTCTCCAACACTCCGTGGAGACCACAATGTCTTACACCGAGCTTTCTGAAGCACATGGCTACTCTTAAAAATAGCAACCCAGAAGGGAATAAATCATGTGGAGATTTTTTTTAATGTTATATTTCCTTTTCCAGAATTGGGTGAGGTGGAGAACAGTGATGGGGAGAAAGATAAAAAAGAACAGAAATAACAGAGAAACTCAGCTCATTCTTCCATGGAGCGCTGGTATACAAAAGCAACATAGAAAAGGTTAAGATTTATCTCCATAAATCTAAAATATCACGAGAAAAGAAAGCTGAGCATCCACTCAAGTATGCTTAAAATGTTGTAGGAGCACGAAACACATAATTCACTAAGTCAAAGGGAAACTTAAAAGAACAGACACTTGTTTTTCTCTAAGTATTGCCTGGATGAAAAAACAAAAAAAGGTACCAAAAATAGTTCGCAATCAACTTTAAGATGCAAAATGAAGATTTTTCCTAGAGTACTTCTTTAACCTGCATATGTATATTTGACAGGTTTAACATTATCACTTAGTGATTACAGAAAATATCTTGGCTTTGACTGTTATAGAGCCTGCTGTTCACCGAAATGTTTAGGGTTGGCAAGCTGAAGTAGCTCAGATAAATTCTTCAGAGAAAATTGCACCCTGTTATAACTGCTTAGCATGGGTTTCCTCAAATACAGTACCATATCCACAAAGGCCAAAGGGATAAAGAATGAGCTCCATCTGAGCCCACCCACCAGGAGGCCAGCACAAGCTACATAAATTCTAGCCACCCTAGACCATCCTTCCACTGGTCTATCGGCAATTATCTCAACCTTTTGGATATTTATATCCTTTTGTCAATGATAAGTAGAATTATTAACTACTAAGCCCATTTCTAAATTGTTTGAATGTTCTATGACTTCCTTCAAGGCAAAGTTAAACTTTATTCTTGTTCATTTTTTTTCTTTTTAGTTTTGAGTCCCTTATCATACAGCTCAGATCCTCTACCATAGAAGAAACAGGGTGAGGGTGAGGAGGTAAGGGATCAACATTTAAACCATGTGTAAGATACTGGTAAGTGTTTAAATATGTTTTTACTTATTTTTCATAACAACCATAGGTAGATATTATCCCCATTTTCCCCATGAGGGAACTAAGAGTCAGAGAAGCTAAGTAATGGTGACCCCAAGTCACCTAGTTAGTATGTGGTAGAGCTGGTCCTGGAACTTGGGCCTCCCTGAGTCCAAAGTTCTGCCCTTTTTATTGTCCCTTGTTGGCTACCTATTTGCTGCAACTATTAGTTGCAGAAGTTAGAGGAGGACTTTAGGATAGGTTCACAGTCCTTGTGATTCAGTTCTTGACAGTGTGGCTTCAATATTTTATTTGAATTGCATTCCCAGGGCATCACATGCCTATATTCAAACATAAATATAAAAGTGCATTATTACCTTTAACTAGTATATTTTTCATTAATGCAAATAATTAAAGGTGGCCTTTATCTGGAATATCTTTCCCCAACTGGCCTACAATTTTATATGTAAGGTTTTCCCTCCCCTCAAATATCACCCACTAAATTTCCCAAAGTTATGGATTATATTTTTAATTTCCTTTGTATATGCCATAGCTCTTATGTATATTGCTATGCACTCCAGAAATCTATGTACTTTTATGAATAAATATTTTCATTTATAAAAGAAGAACATGAATCAGGAAAAGTTAATATTTTCTTACTACTACATCATCAATGCAGGAGAAGGTTACCTCTGTGTGAAGTGAAGATTAAATACAGTTGTAAAAGTATTTCCTATCTCTAAAGTTTCTATCTGTCACTTATTCAAACACTATTTAAGCCTCTAGCCTATTTCTTCTTATTTGCTCCAGGGTGCCTACTACATAATAGTTGGTCTGTAAATATTTGCTGAATTAACTACAACAATTTTAATATAACGAAATAACCTGAAATTATTTGTAATGGAACTTTGCTTTTGACTAATACTTTTTCTTATCAGTAAAAATACATTAAAATATGCCATGGATATCAAACATTACATCAAATACCATGTGCGAGTCCTAAGGCTCTCTGAACCACTTCCTTAAATGACGTAATATCTTTCTCCCAACAACTGGACTGTGTGTCACACTTGTATGCCTTAGAGAGATACTGGAACGCCTGAGGAAAGAAAAAGAACAACTTTCAGAATAACAAGTAGAATTCACATTTCAAACTCAGCTTCCTGGAAGTCATATAGAACTAATTCCAACCGAAAAACCAGCCTCTGTTGTTATGTAGCACAGTTTCTATGATTCTCATCGAAGAAGGGGTATAGATGCACATCCAACAGCAATGAGCAATTAAAAGAAATCAACTGGATGTGTCTGGATAGAGACACTTCCCTCCAAACAGAAAAATAAAAATGCTTGGTTTGGAAATCTATAAGAAGTATACACATTTCCCTAGCATTTGTAGCCATCAGCTTAAGAGACCAGTTTAGAGAATGAGGTGTGAACTTGGTGAAAACTACTGAATTACTGGTAGGTGTGTAAACTCACAGATGCTTAAAACACTCTCTTTCACAACCCCACCCTTGTGGATTCTTGAGGGAGAAGTCACAGATCAGAGAATTCAGAGTACCCTTAATTCTGCACATAAAGAGAGGACATAATTCGAGACAAAATGGAAGGACGGAAAGCAGGAGTGTGTGCATGCCTGCGTGTGAGTATGTGTTCTCTGGGCTGACAGGGCTTTGGTGGAAGCCAGCTGGGTGGACTGAGGGAGGAGAGAACGGCTAAGAATCCCACAGATTAGCTGTACTGTGGCGAATTCCAAACTTACACAAGAAGTACATTTGATTTGTTGTGGATGTTTTGAAAAGAGCACAAAATATTTAGTATTCCAACCTTGGAAACTCTGGAGGTGCATCTACATTCTAAGATAAGAAGCTAAAGGCATAACTTGAATCTAACTGGTGTTCTACTGCACTTGTGAGAAAGGGGCAGGGTAACCTTTGTAAAATATTTTATGTTTAGACTTTAAAAGCTCCTCTCTGATATTCTTATCTAGCCCCTTTTTCTTTCTCCTTTTCATAGTCTCCATCTCGGATTTAAACACTCCTTTGTCCTTGTACCGTCTACCTTAGTCTTCAGCAAGGAGCCTGCAGAAAGGGGTGTGGAGTAAATAACAAGAACCAGCTGTTCGCTGCAGCTCTGGAGGGAGAGCAGGTTAAGACAGACCCTTTTGCAGGAAACAGAGAACAATTATTTAAGAAAAATTCATGGAAAGAAAAAAGATGAATACTTACAAATCTTAACCTGTCCACAATTCAGGGTGCTTACGTTCAGGACTCTGAATCACACCTGAAAACTTGGGCACATTAATCTTGTCTTTCAAATTATCACAGTCTTCCTCCAACCATCAAAAAAGCAGATCCACTACACATATGTTCAAACAGAAGGCAAGAGCTCCGGAAAACTGAGGCAGGACTCACCTTTTCATTTTCATCAGGCTTGTCACTCTGCCCATTTCCACACACTTGGGCATACAGCCTCCAGATTTCTCCGTCGTTCGTCACTCTTGAAGTTACTCTGCCAAACAGCTCCTGCAGCTTTCCTCTGAGGCCAGGTGCAACATTTCCACTACGATCAGTCGTACCATCCATCACTGCCCTGACCAGAATTGTAAGGACCTTAAAAGATACACAGGAGAAACTGGGAAGCTAGAAACAACCAAACAATAACTAAAAACAAAGAGCTACCCTCACCATCAACGATGATGACAGTGAAAAACCTTGTCAGGCCTGTAAGAATATCACCCGTCACTCTTGAAAAATAAAATACAAGACGAGCCATCCCGAACCACTGTCTGGAATCGCAGGCCGACTACCTCTCCTGGTGTCCCTTTTCAGGCTCCTTGGAGGGCCCTGCTTCCACAGGGCCCTATGCTCTGTGCACCTCTCTTCAGACTCTGAGGGCTCTCTCTGAATGATCTGCTCCACACCTGTAGCTGCAAATACACTATGACCAAGTCTACCCGATACTGTCAGCGCAGCTCCAGCCCGACTCCTCTCTGGAGCCCCAGGATTGTGCACCTCCGTATCGACCAGCCATGTCCCATCGACATCTCATGCTCCATCGATCCCAGAGGGAAACCTAGATCCCAGATCCCTCTTCCTCCTGCAGTCTCAGAGCCAGTGACCTGAGCGCCAACCTAGAGTCTCTTCTCTCCCGGCTGGGCCACGTGTAACCAATTTGATTCAACATTCCTAATGAGTCCTAAATCCAGCTTCTCCTCCTTTAGGTTGGGCCTCACTATTCCCACCTGGACTGCAGTGATAACACTCTAATTCTGCTAAAAGAGGTCCTGGCCCTTCCTAATTGTTGCATAATAAACTGCTAGTGCATTTGCCTTAGGTATGCAAGGTACCCACAAAGTAGCTCTTGACCTGCCAACTACCCCAGGTCTGCTCACCATTTGCAATTTCGTGGCCATCTCATGTTCATTAGTCAGATGCCTTGAATGCTGATAGATGAATTAAGGTGAGCCCCACCGTGGGTTACACTGTTATGATAAGCTACATCTGTCACATCTGTATTAGGCTGTGTATCTCAAGGCTTCCTGGAAGCACAGAAAGTGCATCCTCCATCATCCACTCTTGTGACAGGAGACCAGCAGAGACACATGGATCCACGTAAAGAAGCAGATCGAGGAGAGTGCCCTCAGACCCTGCTGCTGCTCAGTGCAGCCCCTGGACTGACGGCATCGGCATCACCCGGGAGCTTGCTGTAAATGCGGAATCCTGGATGCAGATGCCGCTCCATCTCAGCTGAGATTCTGCATTTCTAACGAGCTCCCAGGTGATGCTGATGTCGATGGTCCACAGAGCACACTTTTGAGTGGCAAGGTTCCAAGAGACAGGGTGCCACGTCTTTATTCTTCCTCTGAACTTCAGGGAGAGGACCACATTTCATCATCTTGTGTCCCCAGTATCTAACACCATGCCTGGCACACAGCTCTGATGCAATAAATACTTGTGCCTGAAAGAAAGACTGAATGAACACACCTCTTTCAGAAAGCTTTGCTAAGAGAAATGCAACCAGTGTGACACCTTGCTCTATCTCCCCATAGAGCACTCTGATCCAGGCATGAGATGCATCCAAGGAATCAAGGCTCCTCTGGCCCATGAACACTGTTAGGAATGTGAGCTCAGACTTATGGTCCTAATTATATACAGGGATAAAAGTGGACAGGAGAACACTCAATTGTGCTTTTTTCTTTTTTGATGGACAAGGTAAATTATCTCTGCCTATAAATTCACATTACAATCCAACATGTACAGTTTTAAATCTGAAAGTAATGAAATAGATATTACAATTCCACTCATGGTTTCAAATATGAAAGTCACAATGCAGGAGAAATGGTATGAATGTGCACTACCTGTTTCGAGTAATCATTCTGTAAACGTTTCAAGGATTAACATACTTCGAAAGAGATGGTCTATTGAAATAGTTACTAACATGGACAAATGAAGCATACTAAATTAGTAAAATTCTTTGTTTTTTCTGGGATATCACAGTTGGCCCAACATCCTATCCCCTCATTTTAGCCACAATGAGTAGCCAAGGGGGAAGAGAAATCTTTTGGCCTTCTTGCCAATAAAAATGGAGAGCTGCAGTACTGGTGTTTCAGAGGGGGAAAGTTGGTGAAGCAGGGTGTGTGTGTGTATTTGCGGGTGCACAGAGGGAACTGCAAAAGGGTAAGGAGGTAGATAGAGTGCCTCTGTGTTGGGGTTAGGGGGCAGATACCAAACACCTCTACCCGATTCATACGCAGATACCATAAGTAGAGAGACCCTGAATATAAGGGGAGGCAATAACAAATTTGTTTTTTACTCTTTATTTGATGTAAAATGGTTAAATAGCTGGATCTGGGCCTTAGAAGAGAGTTCTATATGGAGGAATACATAATAGAAGTCATTCATGGCCACGGCAGATATTGCCTAGAGAGACTGTGTTGGGTAAGAATCAGACCAAGGATAGAGTCTTAAGGAACACAACATTTAAAAGGAGGGTAGATGAACAGAGGTCTATGCACAAAGGAAAGGTGGCAGAAAGCGATGTCATGGAAACCAGGGAAGGAGAAAGTAACAAGGAGAGGACATCTACAGAAGATCAGGACTGGACGATTCTGCTGGATTTGGCAGGTACATGGGATGGTGACTATCCAGAGCTAAAGCCAGAACAAGGAGGGCAGGAGAGGTCATGATTTTAGACAAGAGGCTCACAAAGAGAATCACATGAAAACCAAGACAAGTATTAGCATCATAAAAAACGAAAAGCAAAAAATACCCCCCAATCATAGTATCCTGTAATACCTATTTTGAATATAATTTGCATAGGCATATAATATTAATAGAAAATATTCATGTAACCAAAATTTTTAATATAAATATATTGGGAAAATAAGAAGGGGAAGTAGTGGAAATGCTAATATAATAAAGTCCTTATTTACTATAATAGGAAGTCAACTGATAATACCTAAAATTTGGTTAATAAAAAATAGGAGGGGGGAGCGGTGGAGCAGGAAATTGCTGTATTTTGTTATAAGCCTTATACTACGACTTAACTTGTAAAAACTATGTTATGTGTTATTTTAATAACACAAAAATTTAATTTAAAAATAGAGAAAAAGAATAAATACAAAGATTGGCAAAGAGGAAACAAAAAACGACAGCACACATGAATATTCATTTATAAACTTTAAAATTATGTCTTTGTTGTGTGTGGGCGGAGTGGGGAGGGGCAAAGACTAAAAGGGGACCCTGAGGGCTTTGGGATGCTGGTGATGTTCTGACTCACACTCGGGGAAGGGCGCGGGACGGCGGGGTGGGGGGCTCCGGGTGGTTTACACAGGTGCGTTCCCTTCGTGAAAATTCATGTTTACTTATGACCTGTGTACTTTTCTATATTTTCACTCTATTTTAATAAAAGTTAATTAAAAAGGTATTTCCTGCAATTAAGAAAGCCCCATAAACTGAAGGAAAAAAAATAAGAGTTATTAAAATCCATTAACAAATGGAGCTAATATGTAATCTTCAAAAGTAGGTTTAGAGTGATAAAATTTTTTTAAAAACTATTAGAGTAATGTTATAATTTACTGGTTAATATCACCATTTCCCTCCCTCTAACTGGTGAGAAAAATCACACTCTTGTTATCCAGACTGACTACCAAAATAATAACTTCTAACATATATTTAATCCTTCTTTAGTAAATAGATATTTTTAACTTAAAAAAAGCAAAGGGTGTTGTAGTAGGATTTCTTTGATAAAATGAATCACCAAGGATTATGATTTTATCCTGGGCAGTCTACAAAGTTTACCTGCATTATAGTCCTTTGCACCATCAAAGGTGAAAAAAAGATTTTTTTTTAACAGGTAAATGTTTTTATCTCCTGTAAACTGGGTAAAAATATGATTACTGAACCCATCAGTAACTAGTTAAAACTATAAATTATTAAGTATGTAATAAGAGGCTGAAGGGTACAGTACTAAAGTTTAAGAATTTAGAGGTAAACGATTCTTGGGGAAACAGGATCCAAGATATGGCCACTTGGATGGGTTGCTCCTATGAAATAAGATGAGGGCAAAGAAGTTTCAGTCCAAAGTATTGGACGTGCCATCTACCTAAAACCAAGTGTTCAAGAACAGTAGATCTAGAGTGGAGAGGAAGATATACATAGTCAGTTGCTGAAGTCCACCATGAATGTGGGGGAATGGCTAGGAAGTTGGTAAACGGCAGTAACGAGGACAGGTCTTCTGTCTGCAACATCACAGAACTGTTGTATCAAGCAGTCAATACACAGGTAAAGAGCTTTAGAAACTGTAAAGCAATATAAACCTATAAACTATCACGATCATCACTGACCCTCAACTTCCTTACTCTGTCAAAAGGGGACAGCAAAGCCCTCATCGTCACCCACTCATTATGTGCCCCTATACTTCCTTGGATTAAAATGGAGCTAAAGAAGAACAAACTCTACCACCATGGTATCAGCCCTCAATACCTCCCACTACCCCTGCTCTGAGCACTCACCATGTGCTAAGCCCCATTCTAAGTATGTGACCAACATGATTTCATTTAGTTCTCACTGTAACCCTAGGAAGCAGGGACTTTATTATCTCCACTTTACAAAGAAATTGAAGCATGAGAGGCAAAATGAACTTCTCAAGGGCACAGAGCAAGTGAATGGTGGAGCTAGGTTTTGAACACAAGTGATACTGGCCTCCTGAGTCTTGATGAGGATGAAGAGAAGACGACGATGATAGCAGGTAATATTCATATATATACCCCTTCCTATGAGCCAGGGGCTCTATGAACACAATCTTCCTAACAACCCTAGGGGGAAGGTGCTCTTGTTATTTGCATTCTGCAGATGAAGAAACTGGAGCACAGAGAAGTTAAGTAACTTGTCCAAGGTCACACACCTATGGAAGGCAGAGGTGGATTTGAACCTGCGGCTCGCATCCAGGCTCTTGCTCTCAAGCATTTGCTGTATTAAATGATAAAGCACAGCTCCTTACTCCTCTGTTGTTCCTTCCTTTCCAATAATAAGTTCTTTTCATTGGAAAGATTTGCTCTTTTATGAAATATGTATGCCAATAACTTTGATCAGTTCATTATCATTTTTTTGCCAAATCTTGAATCAACCCAAACCAGTTTTTGTAGTTTCTTCTTTTTTAACTTAAAAATTTCCCCAAGACATTGAAGCTAATAAAAAATAAAAAGAGAAAATAAAATTCGCAAACACAAGCACTACTAACATTGTCATTAATTTCTAATTTCTTTACTATATGCAAATTTTTAAATATAATACTATGTAAACTGCTTTATCTTCCTTTTTCACTGAACATTATATCATAGAATTATTTGATGTTTTCATATATTCTTTAGATAGATCACTTCAATAGATTCACAGTCTCCCACTGGGTTGACAGAGCACAGTCTATTTAACAATTCCCCTGCAGTTAGATAGTTAGGCTGTTTCCATGTACTGCCATTGTCCTTATCACTATAAAGAACACTTCACTGCATATCTTTGTGCCTAAAGATTTTTTTCATACTGAAGCTTCTTTAGGTTAGAATTCCAGGAACAGAACTATGGAATCAAGGGAATAAGCATTTTAAGACTCTAGAGATAAGCTGGATACTTTCAAAAAGGGCTAAATCAAATTAGATGTCCATCTGTAGTATATGAAAATGTGTCATTTCACTGCATATTACCAGCACTGGGTGTGTGTGTGTGTGTCTGTGCCTGTGTGTGTGTGTGTGTGTGTGTGTGTGTAGGTGTTTTAGTCTTTGATATTTTGTTCCACTAAAAATATACACAGCTACTATTCTGAATTTTACTTTTATTATTAGTGAATTTAAATCTCTTTCCAAATGTTTGTTGAGTAAATATATTTCTTTTAAGATATTTAAATTTTTTCTTAATTTGTACAGAACTCATTATTTTCCAATGTGAGAACAGTTTTATTGTTCATCTTCATATGGAGATTACATAGCCTACAAGCTGATGCACTAACACGTTGCTAGCCTCTTTTTCTGAACCCCAATTCTGTACGCTGCTTAAAAAAAAGAGAAAGTTGATGAATCTGAGAAAGTAACAGCAAACACATGGGAAACCCTGGAGAGACAGAGACTGGCTGGGTCCTGCTTTGGTGGAGAAGAGCAGCCCAGGATGGAAACGTACAAGGTGCCAAGGTTCACAGATGGTCTGAGAAAAGCTGTTTAGTTGTGCTTTTTTTTCTTCCACACACTACTCTATACACCACTTGCCATCAACATGGAGAGACTGAAACACAACAGTGCCAGCCCAGTGCAAGCCAGGGACCAGGCAGGTACCGCCTGGGGGCAGAGGGCCTGGCCAGTCCCCCACCTGCTGAGGTTGGATGACTACTCAGGAAGATGGGACTGGAAGAAAGCAGTGCCTGGCAGAGATAAGAAAGGTTTCCTGAGGAGCCAGGCCACTTGGCAGTGGTGGTGGTGGTGGTGGTGGTGGTGGTGGGAGGAGGTAGTGGCAAGGTGTTTCCAAAAGGTGAGCTCCCCTCGTGGCCCAAACTCACCAGGAGGGGCACAAGTTGGTCCTGGGCTTGCTTTAGACCCTCTCACCAAGTACGCATTACCAGTCAAGGAGCCAATATCCCTGGGGGAGTATGAGCCAACAGGGACAAAATTAAGACATCTGAAAAGTGCAGCCATAATGAAAGAAACAAATTGAACAGCCTATGTGAAAAAGAATTAAAGGGACATGTGGAGGAAAACTTGATTTCATAATACATATCCTCAGGAAGACGAGCGGGAAAAACCAAGGAAATGGTGAGATCCCCTGGGTAGCAGTATAAGCGGGGAAGAAAAATAGCGGAGGACTGAGCCTGGAATTGCTCTCACAGGGAAGGAAAGGCGAGAACGATTCTGCAAAGGAGATGAGGAAGCTGCATCTGGTAGCGTTAAGAGTTGTGAAATTCTGGAAGCCAGCTGAAGAAAGCATTTGAAGAAGGAAGAGAGATCAACTGCGTTAAGTGTAACAGATAGGCTGAGAAACCTGAGGACTGACAGCTGTCCCCTGGATGTGGCAATATAGACCCTGACAACAGCACGCTCAGTAGGCTGGCGGAGATGAGCCTAGAGGGCGTGGGTTCCAAAGAGGACAGGAAGAGGGGAAGTGGAGACTGTGCAGCAAGATGCTTCTCCCAAAGAGTCAGCCCTGAAGAGCAGCAGAGAAATGGGGTGGGGACTGGGCTGGGGGCGGGGGGAGTGCACATAAATTATTTGTGCACAGTTTGGAAACCTTGAGAACTTTCAAAAACAAGAGCAATGATAAATGCATTTGTAATATAACACAGCTATACAGGTAAACTTTAACCCCTGGTGATTATAAGGGAAGGTCCACTTGCCTTTTTATTGGAAAACTAATCCTAATACTCTACTCCGAAGATCATTCTTTATTTCGTCTGTGGTTTTCTTCTTGGGGTTCTGGACACCCTTGCGGATCTAATTGAGAGTTTTGAACCCTCTACCCAGAATAGGTACATAGCCACGTACACAAATGTTTTTCATGATATTTCAGGTAATCTCACAATCTTCTGAAGCCTAAAAATAGATCCTTCTTAGAAATTCTAATTTGTCCACCATGGCATGGGATTCCGGTCTTATCTCTCAATACTGCATACGACTAAGCATATGACTAAGTAACTGTATCTCTTTGAAAAGCTTTATTACTTTTCTATCAACTCCTTCCCTATTCTTATCCCTTCTGTCCCTTCCAGATGTTCAAATCTCTGGTATTGTTTTAGGCAAGACCTTCATGTGATCAGTTGAAGTCTCTCTGGCCTTCTCTCGGGGGCACCTCTGTGCATGTCGCCTCTCCTTCTACCAAACCTACCAATGAGGTGTGTGTTGGACACTCTCCCTTACCTTTACCAACCCCACTATTCTCAAAGCCACCGCTTTCTCCCTGAAAAGGAGCATGAAAGTTGTGGTGGGACGAATAGTGTCCGCCCCACCCCCCAAATTCAT
Organism: Balaenoptera acutorostrata; assembly: GCF_949987535.1. Lineage (NCBI taxonomy): Eukaryota > Metazoa > Chordata > Mammalia > Artiodactyla > Balaenopteridae > Balaenoptera > Balaenoptera acutorostrata. Next base: position 67,795,658 of record NC_080075.1, read on the forward strand.
GTTGAAACAGAACCTTAGAATGTGATCTCATTTGGAAATAGGGTCTTTGTAGAAATAATTGGTTAGGCTGAAGTCATATTAGATTAGTGTGGGCCCTAAATCCAATGACTAACGTTCTTCTAAGAAAAGGAGCCGACAAACAGAGACATGAGGGAAGGAGGTGAAGTAGGTGAAGAGGGAGGCACAGGTTAGAATTATGCAGCCACAAGCCATGGAATGCCAGGAACCAGAAGCTGGAAGAGGCAAGGAAAGATTCTTCACTGAGCCTTTAGAGGGAGCATGGCCCCGCCAACACCTTGATTTCAGACTCCTAGCCTCCATTACTGAAGAGAATCAAGTTCTGTTGTTTGAAGACACCAAGCTTGTAGTAATTTGGTAGAGTAGCCCCAGGTAACGAATCCAGCAGTCTTGTGTACAAAGACTAAGGCAACATGGAGAACACTGAGACGAACGCTTCCCAGGGCACTTAACTGGCTTCTACTAACCCTCTTCCAGTTTCAGTTCAGGAAGCACTAAATGAGGCTGTCATGTCTCAGCCTGTCCCTCCTCAGGACAGTGACGTCCAGCCCTCTGGTCAGAAGTCATCCTTTCCTCATGTGTAGAAGTTTGCAATTCAGATCTCTCCATCTTTTCTTTAGCAGAGTGTGGCTTTTGTGTCATGATTTAAAATGTTTTCTCCACCCCCAAGCTTATAAAAATATTTACCATACTTTCTTTTAAGTGCTTTTATGGTTTTACTTTTTCAATAATAGCGATGATGACGATCACGATGCTGACGGCAGCTATACTCACAGCACTCGTGTGTGCCAGGCACTATTCTCTGCCCTTTACATACATTAACTTACTTACTCTTCACAACGATCCTGTGAGGTACTAATATCATCCCTGTTTTACGAAACTGAAGAACAAAGTGGTCAGTAATTTGCTCAGGTCACACAGCTAGTGACTGGCAGAGGTAGTAAGCAAAGGCTGTCTAACCCCAGAATCTATGCTCTTACCTACAACATGATCCTGCTTCTCAAGCCATTTCAATTTAAATATTTATCCAGGGACTTCCCTGGCGGTCCAGTGGTTAAGACTCTGTGCTTCCACCGCAGGGGGCACAGGTTCAATCCCTGGTCGGGGAACTAAAGATCCTGCACGCCAGGTGGCATGGCCAAAAAAATAAATAAATAAATAAATATCTTATCCATTTGAATTTATTTTGGTTTAAGGAGTGAAGCAGGGCCTTCATTCTGGGTCCCAAATGCTTGGCCAACTATTTCAATATGTATTGAATATTTTATTTTATCCCACAGATTTAAAATGCCATCCTTAACATGAACTAAATTCTCATACTTGAGTCTGTTTCTGAATCCTCTCTCCTGTCCTATTTCATTCCTGTAGCAGATGTTAACTCTTAATATAATAAGGATATTATTAGCTTTTTATCTTTTCTATTTGTTACAAATATTTCATCACATATTTTTTCCATGAAGTCATAAAAATTCCTTCAAGTTTTTTTTTTTCTTGCTTCAAAGTTCAGGAAATATGGTAAATACCCACTTGTACTGCTAATTTTTCTAGGAGATGAAAAAATGTTTAGCATATATTTAGCCCATTTGGAATTTATTTGGTGTATCATAAAATAATCTAAGTATATTTTTTGAGCCTGGATGTTTAGAGGGATTTCATTTTAATCAGTATAAACAGCCCTGCAGTCCCTCGCTTCCTAACTAAACCAATGCCACACCACCAACTTCATGTAAGGACTTCTAAATCTCTAACCCACATCTCTGATCATTTCAGCGATACAGCACTTTTGTTTCATTCTCTTTCCTAAGCCTATTTCTCACTTCCATCATGGCCCATGGACTGCATCAAGCAGAGCGTGACTGTGGGGAACCACCACTAACCCCTGAAGAGAGCTGACTTTTTCTCACATGGAGGAGCAGCGATTCTAATCTCCACAAAGAGAAAAGGATAACTATCCTCTTCCCCAACACTAACCTTGAGGTCCTTGGCCAAGTCTCCCCAAAATCTTGGCTGAAAGCACAAGGCGTTGGCCCTTTGAATCCTGGAGGTCTTCAAAGCAGGAAGGAATAGGATTGCCTCAGGTCCAGTTACAAACACTTCCAGGAGGGCTGGAGGCCAGGAATGAAGCCATTTCCCGCCTCCCTTGGCTTGGCCAAGTCCCCGCTCCACTTGGAGCTCTCTGTTTCCTGGTCTGATAACCCTGACCCTTGGCTTCCCCACACCTCAGTTATCAGAGAGACGTAGGCAGTTTAACATTGTCTTTTTCACTCCTTCAGCAAAAAAAGAAAAAATTTCTTCGCGTGTGGAAAAGGCATGCACAGATTTTAGGTTAAATAGGCCAGACTTCAGACTTCACGTCTTGGCTTGACTGCTCCTTAGCTGTGAAAGATCAACTTTATTAGTTCATCTTGCTGAGCCTCAGATACTTCAGCAGTAAAATGGAGACAGTATCTACTTCACAGAGACAGAATTTGTATACAATATATCCATTCCCTCTGCTCTTCTCTCTCAGGTAAGCCCAGCCACCACTTGCTCCAGGACTTCAATCTGGTTGGCAACCTGCCCCACTGCCCATCAACACCACCTCCCTCCTCCCCAAATAGAAATCCACACAAAGAACAACATCCATAGGAAAGAATACATATTGTATGACACTCAAGAGAAAGCAAAGCTGAACTGTGGTGACAGAAATCAGATAGTAGTTGCCTGGTTGAGGGGAAAGGGTGGTGGTTCAGTTGACTGGAAAGGGGTATAATAGAACTTTGTCTGGTGATGAAAATGTTCCATATCTGTTTTGGGAAGTAGTTACATAAGAATACATAATGGTCAAAACACATCAAACTTACACTTAAGATCTGTGCATTTTATTATATGTAAATTATACCCCAATTTGAAGAAAAAAAAACTTTGTTAGATATAGTTCAAATGCACATTAATATGATGGGGAAATGTGTTTAATATAAATCTTCCCATAGACTTCAAGGCTTGATTCACACAAAAAACAGACATGCCTAAATGTGATTCCTATCTTTGGTTCCTACTAGATATATGACTGGTCAAGTTATATAACCTCTCTGGGTCTCATATTCATACACTGTAAAATGAGGACTATTTAGTACCCACCTCAAATACTGTATGCCCTATAAAAGATAATCCATGTTAAGTGCCAAGAACATAGTAAGCACTGGATATATGTTAATCCCTTTTCCTTCCTCTTCCATTTATAAACAGCAAATGGGGTGCAATAATGCAATACTTAAATTTTTCCCAAAATGACTGAAAGTTATCAAAGAAGAAGGAAGAAGAGGAGGAAGGGGAGGAGGAGGGGGGATGGGGGAAGAACAGAAAAAGAAAAAAAAAAGGAAAAAGAAAAAAAATGAACACATCAACATTAGAAATTATCCCAAGGAAGAAGCATGAATATACACAAGGATTTGTCTACAAGGATATTCATGGCACTATTAACAATAGTAGAAAACTGGAAAATCAAACAGGGACTAATTACACAGAAACATGAAAATTAGTTTTATGATAGATTAATATAAGTGTGTACAATCCAGATATGAATATAAATATCTATTATAGAACAGTGTTCTTGAGTTATACTAATCTATGCATTAGTCAAAATTAGGACATAGAGAGAAAAGGCAAGAAATGATAAAGGTAGTATATCCACCCATTCTCTTATTACAAATAGTGAGAAAAACAATTTATAGTTAATTTATCATGTGTCTGTATTAAAATGAATATGAATTTACACATTTACACACACACAATAAAAAAATTAAAATGGCAGTAATCACCTCTATAAAGAAGTAGAAAAAGAATAGATAAAAAGAGAATTTTAAAGCAAATTGAAATAGAATGAGGTCAGGTAGTGTGAAACATAAGAATATCAGAGTTTTTTTGAAAGACACCTGTTGCCAAACTTGCAGAGTCAAATTAAGTAAAATTATTTTAGCCAAGATAAAAATATTCCAGACAATCTATCGACTGTCTCAGTCCACGCTGACTAGCGGTGAGAAAACATGATGGCAGACACAAGTATGCCATGAAGCTAAATATGACTGAGACCACACTAGCCATCAAGACCTTCCTTCAGTGATGATTTAACCACTCTGGAGTGATTCTACCCACACCTGCCAGAGACCAAACACCTCCATCAGTATTCTGTGACACTTCTGGAGAAAGCTATTAACAGGGCCTAGTATAAACTGACAAATTATCTCACTGTGGCTATTTCTCCATCTGAATACTTGAAAGTTCTCTAATATAAGGTGCTAAAGATGATCATTTGACCCGAGCAAGTCACTGGTTATCTAGTTCTTACGTTCTCAGTGATATTTCCCCAAATCCAAATATAAAAATTAAGCTAACAGCCATAACATCTGACATCTTTATAGCACCTTATGTTTCTCTAGGTGCTCTGTTTATAAGCAGTATTTTGTCTAACAGGAATGATTCTTGGTGTTCCTGTGTGTGGCAGGGGTGCTGAGGGAAGAAGTCTTAAGAATACAGATGCCACCCTTGATTGCTTCTAAAAATACTGAACTTTTATAAAAACTAATTTCAAACTCATCAAAATATTAGTGCTCAGATGAAATACTATTGTACGAAAGGAGGTTTGGTTCATATTCTGAATTTGAGGAACAAAAGAATTACAGGAAAAAAGAAATCAAAATATTAGCTGGCCATGAATTTAAACTAAATCCTAATAATCTTCTCTAGGTAGGAAACGACTCAATTTTCACTTAAGTTAAAAATGATATAAGTTAAATACTCTGCTAAAACAGGTAAAGGATTAGAAAATTTTCAATGGGAATTAGAACACAGTTTTGCTACGGGTGAAAATTCTTATGATTAGATTTGCTGGAAGGAGTTTAAAACTGTGAATATGATCACTAAAATATGTCTGGAAACTCTATTTAAGATAAAAATTAAATGAAAGCATCTTAATTTATGCTGGGAGAAGTTTTTGGGTTTTTTTTAAACTTTTTTTCCTTTTCTGAAAAACACTCAAAATACATCTCTATGCGTTCAGAACAAGCTTCGTGAAAGGAAAAAAAAAAAAAGAATTTATTTCAAGTGTAAAATGGAATATACTACCAATGCAAATTATTTACATTCTCCCTGAGATTTTAGAACAGGCTTCACAAGGCTTTCTTAGTAAAGAAAGGTCTTTTAAAAAATTACAGTTGAGGGCTTCCCTGGTGGCGCAGTGGTTGAGAATCTGCCTGCTAATGCAGGGGACACGGGTTCAAGCCCTGGTCTGGGAAGATCCCACATGCCGCGGAGCAACTAGGCCCGTGAGCCACAACTACTGAGCCTGCGCGTCTGGAGCCTGTGCTTCGCAACAAGAGAGGCCGCGATAGTGAGAGGCCCGCGCACCGCGATGAAGAGTGGCCCCCGCTTGCCACAACTAGAGAAAGCCCTCGCACAGAAACGAAGACCCAACACAGCCAAAAAATAAATAAATAAAATAAATTAAAAATAAATAAATAAATGTTTAAAAAAAAATTACAGTTGAGATAAACAAGAGACAAGCACTTTGCAATCTCTGCACCATCCTCAGTGGTTCAGCAACACACTGAGATCTGTTCAGAGCCTCATCAGTGCCCTTTGCCAAGGGGCTAAGTGCGGAAGAGAAAGAGCCATCACAGTGGTGAACAGGAGAAGTACTAGATGGCCAGAGGACTGTGCAAACAGATTGGCCAGGGTTTCCATCCTCTCTAGGATGTAAAACTCTGCTATGCTTCCATGCACGTTTTAAGTGATCTTCACTCTATAAAATTCAAGTCCCTTCTTTCTATAATGGATGGTCAATGTACAACAGTTAAAAAGGGAAAAAAAAAAAAAAGAAAAAGAAAAGTAATTGAAGGGGTCAACAATGCTCCTGTAAGTAGGTATATGGTTCTACTTGAAGCCACAGATCTCTAAGTGAACTGCCCAGAACCTGAGCTTTAAAGCAATTTAGCAAACTATATAGCTGGATTTGCAAGAACATGCAAACAGGTTGAGGGCTGGGGCTACGAAACCAGAAACCAGACAAGGTAAATTTTGGAACAGCTGGAGTACATCTATAATAAGCCATAAGAGTAGTGAGGTATTATCATATAGTACATGTTATTTGTTTTTTCATAATTCCAAAAATTCACCACTTTAAATAATATATATGTTGATTATTGCAAATAAAGTATTAAATTTTCAAGCCCCTGGACTTCGTAACCTATAAGCTCCTGTACACCCTATCTTTAAACATTCTCTTCAACCACAATTAAACCCACAAGGTCTTTTATATTTAATACTATTGGATGTCAAACACAGGGGTTTCAAGTCTCCCATAGTTTCTGAAAGGATATAGTATTTTTTGTACTGTTAAGAATCAACCAGTCCTGACTTCATCCCAAGATGAAGACCATCTCATTAAACAGTGCAAAGAAAATGTTAGTCTTCATTTCTATATTGTTCAAACAATCTGAAAGTATGCAGTAAATGATTGTTCAATGAGTGGATAAATGAGTATGGGAGTTAATCCAGCTATTACACTGAGATAACCAAAGTAATAAATAACACAAGCATCACTCTATTAAGTTTCTGCAAGCTGACTATATATATGTAAACCACATATCAGATTTTCATAACTGAGTCACAGTAATATTCAGTCTATGATTACACAAACATATTTGACATTGGAATGCCAGAATTAATATGTAACTAAGAATATTCAACTATACAAAAAAGCCCTCTTTTATATATTACTTGTGTTTAACAAAATTTTCCTTGTAGAGTCAAGGAAACAATTTATATCATATAATGAAGTATTAATATCAAACACAAACTGAAATAACAAAATATGAATATCCTACCTGAGTATCTTTGTATTTGTCTCTTAAGTCCAAGAGCCGATGATAAGCTTTAATGGCTTCTGAAAATTCCCCAATGTCAGTGCTAGTGAGAATATAGTTTTCCCAGATCTGCCAATGTTCATAGTTGCACTTGAGGGCTTCTTGTAAAGTTCTAAAAGCTTTCACTCTATTGAAGGTCAAGTTAAAAAAAACAAAACCAAAAATACCAATAATGAATAACCATAGCTAAATAAACTACAGCTAAATGTATAAAATACTAATGTGGACTTTCTGTCAGTCCTTAATCATTCATGTTAATAAACAGAATTAGAGGTTCAAACAACCCGAAACCACCTCAAATTTCCCTAACAGGAAATGGCAAACAAAAACAAGTAGAAATGAAACAAGAATAGGGAGACATAAATAAAAACCAAGTAGAAATTTTGAAATTGCAAGAGACATTAAAACAAACAAACCAAAAAACCTCAACATGTGACAAAAACTAGATTACACACAGTCAAAAAGAGTACTGATGAATTGGAAGATAACAGTGAGGAATTCAGATTAAAAAATAAAAGAGTAATAAAGAGACAGAGGAAAGAATGAGAGGTAAGATTCAAGCATACATTCGATAGACATTCCAGAGTAAATAAATGCAGAAAATGGCAAGACACTACATTTGACAAGATAATAGCTGAGCATTTTCCAGAACTGAACAAAGATCTAAATTCTATGATCAAAAGTATATTTTGTGTACTGAGCATTATATTGGGTTGGCCAATAAATAAAGGTAAACCAACACCTAGACACTTTATGTGAAACTGCAGAACATGAAGATAATCCTAAAACCTATAAAAGAATGACAGTTAGAGGACAGCAGATATTTCATTAGCAGCAGAAGATGGTAGAAGGCAACAAAATACTTTAAAGTGCTAAGTAAAAATAACTGTCAGTCTAAAATTTTATAATCAACTAAACTCACCACTCAAGAATAAATGCAAAATAAAAAATTTTAACATGTACAAAGACTAAGGAAGTTTACCACCTACTGACCCTAACTTAAAAGAACTATTAAAGCATCTCCTCTTACAAAAATAAAAGGGACTTCAAAGAGAAGAAAAGGGATACAAGAAATGATCAATGGTGAGAAGAGAAAATGAAGTATGTCAGTAAATTTAAATAATTATTGAGACCAAAAACAATTATGAGTTGTGTTTTTAAAAAAAGTAAAACAACAAGTATATAGACCATATTCTCTGCAACTAAATAAGAAATCAATAGTAAAGAGACAGTTAAAAAAATATATGCCTGCAAACTTAAAAATGCACTCCTAAAAAAAAGGAACCTACAGTGGGGGGGGAGAGAGATTCATATTAGAAAGTACAAAATATTTAGAATTTAATGAAAGCATTATATACCACCATCTGCAAGATATACGTAAAGCAGTATTTAGAGAGAAATTTACATTTTTATATGTATTGATTATAATTATGAAAGATGGAAAATAAATGAGCTAAAACATCCAACTTAATTTTGTAAAAGAACACCAAATAATTCTAAGAAGAAAAGAAATTCTAAGAAAGAAGAAAATATGAAATAAAATATAAAGAAAGAATATAAATGATCAACCAAAAGCTGGCTTTTTGAAAAAGACTAATGAAACAGACAAATGTCTAACTAAATTCCATTTAGAATTTAGAAAAGTGGTATATATAAAATTAGTAATTTTTAAAAAAATCATAAGAGAACATTATGAACAAATTACGCAAAATGAGCTAAAAAATAGAAAGCCAAATAAATCAATAAAAATTAAAACTAGGCTAGGTGGTTTTACAGATAAGGTTTATCAAACCATTACAGAATCCTTGCCTTATCCAAGCTACTTCAGAAAACAGAAAAACACTATTAAAAACTTGATATTGACAAGGAAATCAACAGAACTTCATGTCACCTATTCTAAAAGTTAAACATCTCAGCTCTCAAAAAGATTCTTAATACTTTACTCTACTGGCTGAACAACACTATAGCTCCCTTATAGATCATAAATGCTTTACTGGACAACTATAGTAACCTCTTTCAACGGTATGCTATCAATCTCCCTCTCCAAGAGCCATTTTGAATTTGCTAACTTAAGACTACAAGGTCCACCTCCCTTTCCCTGCTGAGCCTCACAGGGTTTCATCAAGACCCCTCCTCTTTGCTGACTTCAAGGCAAATTTTAGAGAGGATGGTGGGGGGTCTTCTGGCTGACTCAGGCCCTTGTTCTGAGAGTCACCCCCTAAAGCACTTAAAAAGAAGTGTAACTTCTTTTTAGTAACCTTCCCTGCTAGTCACTGAACACACAAATCATTTACTCATTCTCTAATATACCTATGGTACTGATCAAAATTTCTTTACAATTAAGTCCTTTTAGTCTTTTCATAACCACAATTCACTACAGTTTAGTTTTTTATACCCTATATTAAACAATTTACCGAAAGTTGTCATGGAATGCACCGATTCATTTATCCCTTGACCCACCCTCCTTTACAGTTAAAAATGTAAGTGCCCTTGCTCTAATACTTCTTCAAATTCAGCCATAAATTGTTTCTATGTGATTTTTTTTCTTTTTTTTGTTTCTTTCTCTACTCTACTCCCTATGCCCACCTCATATGTGATAGCAACTGCCTTCAAAGGCAGTGGACTGAGATTCCCCAGGTCTCCCATCCACACAGTGGGTGGGTGTGAAGTTATCCTATTGGAAAAGAACTCAACAAGCAGCAGTCCACACCAGGAGGAGTATCCTTTTTGTATGTCCTCCTATCCTCTAATCACAATTTTTTGGCCTCAAAATTTTTGCAATGAAATCCTTTTTTTGGAAAGTATGACTTCCTTCTAAGGAGCTTCAATTCCGGATTCACTTATCAAACCCACAATGGTAGTGATACTGCACTATGACAGTTATATAGGAAGATGGAAAAATTTCCCACGGGACTGGTAGGGACATGATGCCTAGGGGAATCAGAGGAAACGGGGGAAAGAGCACTTTAGTGAAGAACCTGGTGACAGCAGAGGGAGAGATGAGATAGTTTAAAGGGTCACTTTAAGGCAGGGATAGGATTCTTTTGAGAGGAGCATTAATAATTTGCCCCTGAAGTAACAATCTCCTGAGTCAAAAATGAGCTCTCTCTGGAGAGCAGCAGCAAAGGAAGTAAAGAGTAAAGAGGCAAGAATAAAGGAGTGATTTACCTCTGACCTTACAACCCCACTCTGACACAAAAACCTATTCATGGAGCTGCAGGAAGACAAAAAAGTGTCAAAAAGAAGCTGAGGAACAATGTGCAAGAACCACTAAGAGAGAAAGCAATTAGAATTCTTAGGATTAATGGGCTGGAGGACAGCATAGAGTATCAAGAGCCTCACTACATACAAAATTATCAGTATTACTAGAAAAACCCACTGAGATCATTCTACAACTATGACAGGGATTTCCCCTGCCCCTGCTTTAACCCTAAAGGTTCTCTAGTGAGTTTTAACACAATCAGTTGCAATCAAGAACATAATATTATTTCCCAAAGAGAGCGGTAGAACAAACAGTACTTTATTTATGTAGATTGTCATCCAAGAGCAGCGGAAGCATTTCATGATCTCGACGTAATGTGGATTTAATGATATCTTCAGAAGTACTCGTGAATCCACAGAGAAAAATTAAATTTGAAAATAAGGCGAAATAAAAATGGAACTATATCTACCCTTTAATTCATTTATTTAAAACTGGGGCAACAGCCATCCTTGCCTCTTCCCTTTCCTTTGCTTTCTATAGCCAGTCAGTAAGCCCAGTTGGTTGTTCTCTTTATAAACTGGCATCTGCCCCCTTCTTTTTCCAGTCTCGTTATTGCCTGCCTGGACTGTTACCACAGCTGTCTCCTAACTGGTTTCCCTGTGCCCAGTTCCCTCTCTATTCTGTCTCACACACTGTCACCAGATAAATCTTCCTAAAAAACTTCCTTCTTCATGAAATTACCCCACTGAAATCTCTGGTTTCCTACTGCCAACAGGACAGTCTCAACTAGTCAGTCAGATAATCAGAACACGCTGCCATTTGACCCCAACTGACCTTTCCAACCTCATCTCCCACTATAGATCTCAATAGTCTCGAGCTGGACTATTTTACTTCCTATATCCTAAAGTGTGGCATTCATGCCTGTCACTCTGCATTTGGTCACACGGATTCAGAACGCTAGGTACACAAATTAATGACCATTTATTTCCAAATCCTGAAAGGCTTCCCTCTCTCCCCTCAACCAATTCTTCAAATTTTAGCTTGAATCCAACATTCTCTCAGAAGCATTTCTGAACCAGCATCACACACCTTCTCTCCTCTGAGATCCTCACAGGACTACGTGAGTGGCAGAGAATATAACTCTTCTACAAATATCACCTGCCATTATTATAGCCCTCTTTGTACTTCTCACTTGAGATTTACCACATACAACTTATATTATTAATCAATTTTTAAAATAATATGGCATAATATTTTATTTTTTGAACCCACACTCCCTGAAGACATTGGTTCATACTGATATGTCTCAATAATGTCCAGTACACAGCAAGCAATCATTAAGAATCTATCAGTTAAGCTGACTGACTAAAGGCATGCTTGCTTTTATCATGCAATGAAATTTAGGATACAAAACTTCGGTATCAAATAAAGAGGTCAAAAAATATTTCTTATTTTATTACATACTATATGTTTTCAAGAAATAAACTACACCTGGAATGCAAATGGCGATATTAAGTCATTCTAACTCAAAGATAGGGGTAGGCAAGGGGAAAAAGACAAAGAGTAGGGCACAATGTTTCAGTGTTCAGTTGAAGAAAATCTCATTCATTTATTTTGGAAGCAAGGTTCTTCATCTTTTTCTGATGCACTTACTTTTGTTTTAATCGGATATAAGAAGTTGATAAATTGTTCCAAGCTTCAGCATTCTGAAATGACAGACAACAGTTACAGACTATTCTCATTTAGGTATAATTGCTGCAACCAAAAATATAACATATTTTCCTAGCTCAAGATGTACTCTTTACAATGTTAATTTTCAATAAGGTATGTTTAAAAATGTATAAGAAAATTAAATAAATTAAACTTAACACTTATAATTTAGAACAAAAATAGTCAACAAGGGCTTAGCTGGTGGCACAGTGGTTAGGAATCTGCCTACCAATGCAGGGGACACGGGTTCGAGCCCTGGTCCAGGAAGATCCCACATGCTGTGGAGCAACGAAGCCCATGTGCCACAAACTGAGCTTGTGCTCTAGAGCCCATGAGCCACAACTATTGAGCCCACCTGCCACAACTACTGAAGCCCGAGCATCTAGAGCCTGTGCTCCGCAATAAGAGAAGCCACCACAATGAGAAGTGTGTGCACCGCAACGAAGAGTAGCCCCCGCTCGCCACAACTAGAGAGAGCCCACGTGCAGCAACGAAGACCCAACACAGCCAAAAATAAATAAATAAATAAATAATTAAAAAAAAAAGTCAACAAAATGATATAACTATTATAGCACTAATTTGGAAGTTTGCTAAGATTTTATTTCCAAATTTATATTTACAAAACAGTTGGACAATTTACAACATAATTTACACAATATATAGATTAACTACAAATCTAAAGTAATGCAAAATATTGTTTTTCCTATCATAAAAGGCTTTGCTATTTTACCATCATCCTTCATCAGATGGGAGAGTAAAGGAGTATGTGCTCTCCAGTGTTAAGCCTGAGTATTTCATCAATCAAACATATTTCTCTACCTATTCCTCTATGCAATGACAAAAATAAATTAAAGCCTCTATATTAATGTTGATTCTAACAAGAATGATATAAATTATGCTTGTTCCTCTTCGTTCCACGTTTTATAAAACATAAAGTATACAGTTCTCAAGTTCCATACATATGATATAAAAATTAATTGGCAATGGACCTTTCTTTACAGACAGAGCACTGTTAGTACCAGACTAGCCTTATCGCCATAAAAAGTTACAAACTGGACGAAATTTAGGAAACAACTGTTTTTGAGAAGTTGGACAAAGGGTTACACAGGACTATGATCCCTGAGAGAAGGATCGTTGAGCTGTCTCAACAATCAACCTATACTTCTATCTAGAGGCACTTTGAGGGCTGCAGCATAGAAAGGTAGAAACCGAACAAAGCACAGCAAGTCTTACTAAGAGGGGGAAAAAAAGAGTTCAGAGTTCAGGGCTGAAAAGGTGGCTTAATTTGCAAGACAAAATAACAGGGAAGAGAGATCTGTGCAGAGAATAAGCTCCAGAAATCTCAATAAGCATCTCCTTGAGTCCTTGGCTGAATACTAAGCTACACATGTGCAGGGCAAAACTTCTTAAGGCCAGGCAGGGAACAACTACCACACAGCTGGGAGCTGAATGGAGATTCTAGAGGTCACACAGTTCTGGGAGTTATTCAAGTTCCAACCAACCAGAGAGGAGAATTCTTACTGATCACCTGTGGGATTAAGTTCAGCCCCCAAAAGGTTATACCTCAAGAGAAGGTTGACAGCAACTCTAGAATAGGGACAACTCCAGACCCACCCTAAGCTTAAAATCAAGTTGATTCACAAGTAAATTAACCAAATGTCAAAATAAAACTCTACCTTCCTCAAGGGAAGACAACAAAACCCAGAAACTCAACAACACAGCATCCACAAGTGTAGGATATAATTTTTAAAAACTGGTAGACAGGCAAACAAGCAGGAAAATTCATCCATAACCAAATAAAAAATCAGTAAATAGAAACAGACACAGAAATTAAAGAGATGTTGGAATAAGCATACAAAAACTTCAAAGCAGTTATTATAAATATAATAAAAGATTTGAAGAAAACATGAACATGATAAGGTAACAATTGGGGAATCTCAGTAGAAACATGAAAACTATAAAAGAACCAAATAAAAATTCTTGAACTAAAAAAAAAATAGATTGTCTGAAATGATGTTTAGTTTTTTTTTTAATTGAGATGTAACTGATATATAGCATTGTATTACTTTTAGGTGTATTACATAATGATTTGATATATGTGTATATATCTGTGGTATATATTGATTACCACAATAAGTTTAGTGAATATCCACCACCACACATAGTATAATAAGTTTAATGAATAGGTTTAACAGCAGATTTGACATAAACATAAGAGCTAAACCAATAAAACTCTTAGAAGAAAAGATAAGGTAATCTTCATGATCTTAGATTTGGCAACAGATTCTTAAATATGACACCAAAAGCACAAGGAACAACAGAAAAAACAGACAGGCTGGACCTCATCAAAATTAAAAACTTTTGTACCTCAAAAGACACTATCGGGGGCTTCCCTGGTGGTGCAGTGGTTGAGAGTCTGCCTGCCAATGCAGGGGACACGGGTTCGAGCCCTGGTCTGGGAAGATCCCACATGCCGTGGAGCAACTAGGTCCGTGAGCCACAACTACTGAGCCTGCGCATCTGGAGCCTGTGCTCCGCAACAAGAGAGGCCACGATAGCGAGAGGCCCGCGCACCGCGATGAAGAGTGGCCCCCGCTTGCCGCAACTGGAGGAAGCCCTCGCACAGAAACAAAGACCCAACACAGCCAAAAATAAATATAATAAATAAATAAATAAAAGATTACTATTTAAAAAAAAAAAAGACACTATCAAGAAAGTGAAAAACAACTTGCAGAATAGGAGAAAATATTTGCAAATCATATATCTGATATCAGATTTGTATCTAGGATATATAAAGAATTCTTACAACTCAACAGTAAAAAGACCAATAACCCAAATAGGTAAAGGATGTCAATAAACATTTCTCCAAAGATGATACACAAATGGCCAAAAAGCACATAAAAAGATGCTCAACATCATCAGCCATCAAGGAAATGCAAATTGAAACCACAAGATACCACCTACTAGGATGACTATAATCAAAAAGACAGACAATAATTAAACACAAGTGTTGCCAAAGATGTTGAGAAATTAGAGCCCTCACACATTGCTGGTGGGAATGTAAAATGGTGCTTTAGAAAACAGTCTGGCAGTTTCTCAAAACTTTGAATAGAGAATGGATGAATTGTGAAAACATTAATCTAAGTGAAGAAAGGCAGTCAAAAAGACCACTCATTGTATGATTCCACTGATATGAAATATTCAGAATAGACAAATCTACAGAGACAGAATGTCCATTAGTGGTTGCCTAGGGGTGGGGATGGGGGGTAGACGTGGAAGGTGTTTGGGAGAAATGAGGAGTGACTGTTAACAGGTACAGGGGATTTCTTTTTATGGTAATAAAAATGTTCTAAAATTGACTGTGGGGATGGTTGCACAATTCTGAATATAATAAAAAAAATCACTATATTGTACACTTTAAATGGGTGAACTAGATGGCATGCGAATTATTTACCATCTCAGTAAAGCTGTTAAATATTTAAAGACTGTAAACTAAAAGAACTTTCTAATAGTGCAATTAACATAGGCAGCACATGCTGGTGACCAACAAAATATATGTGACACTTTGCTGTATACTCAGCAAAGTATATTTTTAACTAAAAAACTGTTTTATCAAAACTATTTTCTAAACAAAGCAATGAATAACTTAGCTATTATGAGAAGAAACTTATTTCTAGATTTATAACTCATATAACTTAGGGTGTGACCTTCTGCCAAAGGGATACCTTCCTCCAACACAAAAGGAATTGGTGTTCTTTTTTTTGACATAAAATAATAGAAAGTTTGAATCTTTTTGCCTTCTTCTCTCTCTCTCGCTCTCTTTTTTTACTGTGATAAGAACACTTAACATGAGATCACCCTTTTTAAAAATTTTAGGTGTACAATACAGCGTTGTTACCTATAGGCACAATGTTGTACAGCAGATCTCTAGAACTTACTCATCTTGCATAACTGAAACTACAGACCCATTGGAATTGCTGTTCTGAACTACAGTACAATTCAAATAACTTAAAGAGTACCAAAGAGCTGTAATAAGGAAAGAAGACCAAACAAACTTACGTCGGGTTCTAGAGTCACACAGCGCTGAAATGCCCTTGCTGAACCTCCATAGTCTTCCAAGGCCAGATAGGCACAGCCGAGAGAAAACCACACCCCGAGCTGCAAAGACCAAAAGGCAAAGTCATTCAAACACATAGAGACATTTATAGAATTAACCTGAAAATCATTTAGGATACTATCAACAAACACACTAGACTACTATAAAGAATGCAGAGCTATAATTTCGCTTACATTTTATATTAGTTTAAATGTAGGAAACTTAGCAATGGAGATGGCATTTTTCCATATAATTTGCAAAGCTAATACAACACTGAAAGCATGTGCAATATCACTGCACGTCTTTTACCGAGAAAGACCATTCTTTGTGTTAACCAACTCCGTGAAAGCAATGAAGAGCTCTGTTGACAAGCCCTGATATTATAAATGTGGGATTAATCTAACATTTTTACTGAACATCTATGTAACTATGTAAAAAGTATACAGAGCATCAGCAGGTTCACAACTGATGAATGTATTACGAACTTGAGAGGAAAAATTTTTGCTTCCATCTTCAAGTTAGACCACAAATACTTCTGCAGTTTAACCAAGAGCCAAATTGCCCTAGCATGTATCTGTTTAGGCATGCCCAAAAAAAATTTAGAAAAAGCAGGCTGAGAATCTGGATTACCAAAGAGTCATTCAAAGTGGAAAGCCTGACTTAAGTTAATATGATTTGTAAACTTAGAGATGCAGAAAACAGGTAAATTAGGAAGTAGCTATTGAAATCACAAAAGAATTCTTTACATCACAGGGTTTCCTTAAAATTCAATAGCCTCTGTCAAAAGGAAGATAAGACTGATAAAAATTCAATGAAATTAGTCAGAAATGCAGCTATTACAACTTTGCTTTCCTTTTAGATATAGTTAGTCAGGCCGGCAGCAGAATGCAGTTTACTTTCTTACTTTCTTTGACTTCCAGTACAAAGGCAGTAAGCCAGCAGACAGACTTGGTTGAACACTCTAGGGTGGGAAAGGAAATGAGGTGCTCTGTTACCTGTCCGTAGCCTTCCACAGAGGCGAGTAGGAAGCTGCCCCTATATCCCTCCTCCCCCTGCCATTCCTACAAAACTTGCTCCATATGGCTAGTTGAGGCCTGAAATTTCTTTAAGCAGATATAGATTTTTAGCCGATAATTAGAGATAAGGCTTAGAAAGCAAACATCCTTGGGCAATTTAACACTTTGCCTTGAATTCACAAGAGGCTGTAAATAACCGCTATGAGGAGACTTTAAGAGATTTTGTTAGAGGTATAGGTAATGGCTAGAAATGGGGTGGCTGTGTGTTTGGGGGGTTGGGGGGGATGCAGAGGTACTAGGTGGAAATAAAGTTATAAGTTCACTTTTCTCAATCAAGGGACTCTAGCAACTTAAAAATTAGCTTATTACACTTTGCTTTTGTCTGGTTATTTACAGAATTAATTGAAAAGAGTTCCATACTCACTAAATGTTACTCATTTTGGGAGGGCCTAAAGTCTGATGCTAATGTATAAAACAACATATAAAACAAGCTCTCTTACTTCTAACCTAGTTGAAAGTTTCAAAATCTGTGTATTATATTTCATCACTTATAAGGTGCACTTTTTTTTTCCCATTTAACATCTCTGCAATAGATGCATCTTAATAACCCATAGCTGATCAGAGTTTTATTGGCAGCATTCAATTTTCTATACAAGGTGGCACTTACATGTGCCTCTTACAATTGACAGCATCTTATACCCCAATAAATCATGGCAGCAAGTTTACTTGGAATGAGGTATACCTCATTC
Organism: Balaenoptera acutorostrata; assembly: GCF_949987535.1. NCBI lineage: Eukaryota > Metazoa > Chordata > Mammalia > Artiodactyla > Balaenopteridae > Balaenoptera > Balaenoptera acutorostrata. The sequence continues at coordinate 67,813,351 of NC_080075.1, forward strand.
TGGGACTAAATCAAGAAAAATGAGAATTGCCCTCAAAGTTCTCAAAATGCATATGCCCTGCTTGCTTCCTGCATCAGCAAAGAACAAACTCCCCACAAAACTATTTCACATGTGTTATAAAAAACAGCAAGTGTAAATTTAAGATGTAAATAAAGAACTTTATTTTTCAATCCACCTGAAAAAACAAAGGTTACAAATGTCTGAAATTAGCAATTATCTCACAGCTGTAACACAAGCTGGTGATGAGATTACTATTGATCTTTAGGTTTTTAAAGCAAGTCAATATTTTGTAACCAATGTCCTAAAACCAAAATAAATTTGATGAAAACCAGGCAGATGACAATTTAATATATAGTATTATGATTCTCTTTTCTTTTTGCTCTTGGTAATTTGTGTAATTGCTTTTTAATTTGCATCTGAAAAAGAATTCTAGAATCATTAACTGCTAGTAGGTTTTCATCTACTGATAACATATAATTATGATGGGAGATGACTTCTGTACACATCCTATTCTTTGAAACCATGAAATGGCTTAAAAAAAAAAAAACTCTAGGATCTTCTAACTGCTTCTGGCTGACCCACTAAACCATCAAAACTGCATTCATACCTTGCATCTCAACTGAGGTCCTCAGAATTTGGGGGACTAAGGAGAATATTCAGTGCCTCTTACTCTTTTCATTTTAAACTATTACTTAACCTATATTATCCACTGGCATCTTGATTTAGGATGGTCATGCTCTGAAGAACAGAACATCATAAGAGAAAAAAAAAATCAAAAGAAGCTTCAAAAAAAAAGAAAAAAACACTCACATGATTCCCCAAATTAAAGTTGTATATGGTTGAGTACCAAAGGTCTCTATCTTCTAGTCCAATGCTATCAGATAGAAATATAATGCTAGCCTCATTACATTTGCTAGTAGCCATTTTAAAAAGAAATGGGTGAAATAAATTTTAATAACATATTTTACTTAACTCTACATATCCAAAATATTATCATTTCAACATGTTATCAATATACAAAATTATCGAGATATTTTATGTTCATTTTTTTCATATGACATCTTTGAAACCTGATGTGTGTCCTACACTTACAGCATCTCAGTTTGGACCAGCCACATTTCAAGTGCTCAACTGCCACATGTGGCTAGTGGCTACCGTACTGGGCAGCACACTTCTACACTATTTCTCCAAAACACTGACACAGACCCTGGCACACCTGCATCCCTCCCTTTCTTCTCCATTGAAAAAACTAGCTCCTCTGGCTGACACCCTCCCTTGGGCTCCAACTCTTCATATACTATAGTCACTGCTGTTCTCTCCATACAACAGCAACCAGAATAATTAGCACTTAATGAGCACCTACAATGTTCGCCAAGCACTGATACTGCGAGCTTTCCACACATTAACCTCATCTATTCCTCACAACAGCCTTGCGAGGCAGTAAATATCACCCTCATTAAAGAGGTGACCATGGACCAGAGGCAGTCAGCGAGAGAGGAGAGATTCGAGGCCCAGTCAGTGCGACTCCAGAGCCCACTTCATCTCCGTGTGACCACGCCGCCCCCCGCTACACCGTCTGCCCACACACAGCCACGATTTACGGCAGTGCCATCCTTGTCACCAGTAGAGAGGGCGGGGTGTTGGGGGGAAGGAAAGAGTCCAATTAACATGTGCTGGGAAAACCCAGGAGACCAATTTTTTTAAGAACCAGGGCATTATCTACTTCCCCCCTCCAAAAGCTCTCTTGATTAGGCAAGTGGACAAAGATGAAGCAGAAGAATGGATGGCTATGTTTGGTTGGAGGAAAGAGCTGAAAGGCAAATCTCTTACCAAGGGACTGGGCAAGGATGGAGAAAGATAATCATCTGACAGAGAGGCTCTGGTGGAGATTTCTGTGGAGCTTATTTCCAAGGCAAATTGTGAAGGCAGGCAAGCTATAGGCAGGGCAGTGATCTTTAGAAGCTGACAGTCTAGCTTTTTCCTCTGAGGGAGCCAGTACAGAAACACAAAAGCAGACCAACTATTTATCTTAATATGATGATATATGCACTTGAAGAATGGTTTTAAATTATTTTAAGATAATTATCAAAAAGTAGGAATGGTTGAAGAAAACATGATCTCTCTTTGAATTTCCCTCAAAAGCCCCCTACAGAAACAGTGGAATGGAGGGAAAGATAAATGACTGGGATTCAAGAGGTTCTAAGGTACTGTATGACCTTGGCCATGTCACTTAACCTCTGAGTCTTAGTTCCCCAGTTGTTAAATGGGGGGTGGGGGGAGGTGGATTAAGCAAAAATTCCAAGGCTCCTTCAGACCTCAGATTCTGAAAACCTGGAGGTGACAGGGTTCAAAGGTACATTAATGCCATCTAGTGGCAGAACAAGTACACTGATGATGCAAATAGAATAATTAGAATCAGCAGGGTTGACAAACTAGGAGGAAATCAGTTCAATTACAGGCTTAGAAATCAATTGAAAAGAGGCGGTGAGGAAAATGAGGCCTAGAAAGGAAATGATTTGCCTAAAGCCACACAACAGTTCCTGGTTTCTGGTGTGCAATACATGTGATGAAGAGAGTGACTGCAATACTTACTAAACCTCAATAATTAAAATAGAAATTGAACACTAAGCACCACTGGACAATGGGCATGGATTACTTTTAAAAGTTAATTTTTACAAGGGTGTTTAAAGCACATCTGCAATAGGTGCCATTTACTTATGTATCACAATTTTCTTTCTTAAATTATGAGCCTACTACTCAAATTTCCTTCCTCCTCAAGGTTTCTGCAGAATGAATGAATGATCAGTAGCTTCACTTTTTTTTTTTTAAACTAATTTTCCTTACAGGATTGACTGAATTTTTCTGATGTCCCATATAATAAAGTGTAACACGTTATAATTGAATCCTGAAGCCAAGCTACATTCTCCATTCTCTCCTTTCTACATCCCTGACTCATTCCCATGACCCCAAATGCAGATAAGTTGTTGAATGTGGCTTCATTAAACAGGAAATGACCCAAGCCAAATCCAAGAGAGCTATCAATATCTTTTCCTAAAATGATGCTTGCTGCTCTTATTTTTTAAAAATGTGCACCACCAACTCTTTCGTAACCAAATTTCTCATTTACTATTAAATACTAAGTTCTCCTCCCTAAGGAAACACAAGTCTTAACCTGCCAGCTTCTCTCCCTCTCTCAAAAGTTTCCTCTATGTCAGTGTCTTCTTTTAAACTACAAGAGCAACTAAATTTTATACACACTTTTTTTTTCTTTTACTAGAAAGGGTATTAATTGTTTAGTGTCCTCCTCTTATTCCTGTCCTAGACTTGGTTACCACTGGTTCTTCTATTTGCCTACTCTTTCCAGAGAATTCACATGTGAGGTAACATGGGTGCTTACATATCATCTGCACGAAAACTCTCCTGTGAGATATATCTCCCTATCTTTAGGCTCCAGATAATGGGGTAACAATGATTTTCTACCACACCGCAATGGGCAGGACAGAAAACTCCACGACAACTGAGAACTTACTATGGGCCAGGAAGTATGCTAGATACTTTTTACATATTGGCTCTAATTTTCCCAACAGCAAATTGAGATAGAGATTATATCTCCACTTTACAAATGAGGAAACTGAAGCTCAGAAAGATGAAGGGATTTACCTTGGGATTACTAGGATTCAGAGTCAGGTCTACGGCCGCAGAGCTCTGCCCTCCCTTCTACCCCTTAGTCCCAGCTACAGCCCAGATGTTATCACAGTGCTCGTATTTCTTGGCAGTTATGCAAGTTAGACCTTAAGAGTTTCATTTTTTATTGCTTACCAATATGAGAAAGGAAGAACAAAAAGGAAAGAATCTCTTTTTTCTCTACATATTATTCGCATATGTTTATTCTCTCTTCTCCACTGGAATGTAAGCTCCAATCTCCTCGAACCTCCCCACCACAGTAACACAAGTGCACAACAGAAACTCTAACTCCATTTCAAATAAAAACATTTCTTCTTTCAAAAACTGAAATGAAAGAGAAAGTTGACCCCTACAAATCGAAGAAGAACACAAGCTCTCAGGTTAATTAACAATTCTATCAGAGTATTACAATGTGGAAGTCTAGTCTTACATATAGCACAGGCAGGGAAGGGCTGCCTTGATTCCTCTAAAACTCCCTGGTCTCACAGAGAGTCACCCGCTGTCATGTGCTGGACTGTCCCATTACATCAAAGTTACAACTTCACTTTGCTCCTGATGAAAGCCCCAATGGTTATGTATTAAAGAAAAACGTTCAAACCCGACAGTTTTGTATTCAAGGCTTTCCATAACGTCTAACTTGACCTCAGCCAAATCTGCCATTCCTTCCTATATAAGACAACATCCTCTAGAGGCAAAACAATGAAGAGGTTAAGAGTAAGCACTCTGAAATCAGAAAGCCCGCCCCGGTCCCAGCACCACCCCTCATAAGCTGTGGGATCTCGTGTAAATTAATTAACCCTCTATTTCCTCATCTGTGAAATGAGGGGAATAACAGTAAGTACCTCGGGGATTGGGCTGAGGATTAAAACTATATGCGAAATGCTTAGAATAGTACCTGGCACCTAGTAAATACTCAACATTGGCTGCTAGAATTATTATTACAACTGAATTTAAGAATAAATAGTCAAAACCTACAGCTACCAAGAAACCTTTGCTTGCTACATGCTTGATTTTTGCATCTGCTAGTCTCCTTTTCCGAAACATATTTTCCTAATTTTTGCCTCCTATCTAAATCCCAACCATTCCTAGTTCACAACATCTCCATCAGGCCTTACATCCTTTTCATAACGCCATCACTAGGCACCCAAAGCATGGCGTCTATTTACTCTACCCCTTGGTCATAGGAAAAGTTACTTCTGCCTCTTCTCTCCATTTAGCCCATATAAACCACAGGAGAGCAAGAGGCCACATCTCAACACAATTCTTTCGTAACCCCTCCCCCAATACCTCACAATGATTTTACAAAGAGTTCATTTACACTTGTATTCTAGCTTACACTATAGAAGATGCTTAATAAATAGAAACTGCTATTATAATATTAATGCTCTCATCTTCTTTCCTGTCTCGTTAGAAACATTATTCTGTTTCCAGAGCTAATGCCTTCATCTCTTCTCATTTCACTCTTTCCTAGAATGACATTCCCTAGGTTAGCAACCCATCTCTCTCTATAACATTCAATCTCTCCTTCACTCACTGGATTCAACCACATAAAGGTCTCCAGTATCTTGAAAAGTTTTACTTGACTTTTCTGCCCCTTGGTACAATACTCTACATTTTGACTCTCATTTCCTTGACATGCTCCTAAAAAGAACAGTCTATGGATGTTATGTCCATTTCCTCAGCTGCCACACACTCTTTCGCCTCCTGAAGCTGGTTTTGAAGGTCATTAGTGAGCTCCAAATCCAATAAACTCTTCTTAGCGCTCTTTAGACTTTACCACTACACGTGACATTTCTTACTGATACTTGTTCTTCCTTTAGTTTCCATGACTCCCTTCTTTGGGGTCCTTCTATCCCTCTGGTATATTTTGTTTGAATCATATTTCACTGGTGCTACTTCTTCTACCTTCCTCCAACCCCTGGAGATGCCCGAAGTTCTAGATTTTGCCTCGTGTTCTCTTCCAACACAGTTTTCTGTCAAGAATTCATTCACTTGCATGGATTCACCTTACTTCCACAGAAAAGCCCCAGCCTGCAAGCTCAGTTCTTGGCCTCACTCCTAGGCTTCAGGCTTGGACTGTGAGCCCTCTCTACACAGCAACATCTCTTCATATTCAACACTCAGAACACATCATCTTCCCCTACCGAAGATACAGAGAATTCAGGAGGAAGGGAAAGTATCTATCAATAGGGACATTTCCTTTTTAACCAAACAATTGAGAAAACCGGCATGTTCTCAGATCCCGAACTCTCCCTCAATGCTGCCAATCCAGTGAATAAGGCCCAGAAAATTTTCCTTTATAAGGAGCTTCAACCTGTTCTATCTTTCCATCCTCACTGCTAAAGCCACTGATCACTCATCCATGACATTCATCCCTTATTTAAACTTCCTAGAATATCACTTTTGTCATATCACTCTTTTATTCAAAACCACAACAGACTTCCATACCTGTAGGGTTACTAATCCTGAAGAAAGGCACTTAAGGCCCTTCACAAACTAGTTCTGTCCATATCATTTCCCAGTGGAAACTCTCTGCTGTCTGCTGATAGGCTGACACAGTCCAGTTCATTCCCACATCCGTGTCTGGTTCACAGCAGGATCTCGATAATGCTTAGTGAGGCAACCACATAATGTACTGTTCAAACTGCAACATTTTAAAAAATGAAACAAGGCATTAAAAAATCACTAAATTATAGGACCTTAAAAAGACCTTATTTATTGACAACAAACTGTTGATTGTCAGACTGGTTTTACTACTGATATAACAGGGGACCTAAAGATGGTTCTATTCGAAAACTATTTTCAAAAGTAAAATTATTTATTGAAAAATAAAATATATTAAAAAATTGTAAATTCTGATTGTCTGAAATTTAAAAATAACAAAAGGAACATTAAGCAAGCTATATATTTGTGACATTTGCATATTTCTCTAATATATTACAGAATTAAAATCAATTTTTCTTAGCAGATATTCATATCCTCTAATCAGTTCCTTAGTCATATCTAATTCTAATACCATGTCACTGATATTTTCTGATAATTTTTTCAGTATCTTAGTACTTTTAATTTTTTCATAAAATTGCCTGCTGTCTACTTCAAAGTTGTTTTTTATTGTTAATTGTCAAATTTATTGTTAATACATTTAGAATTGTTAAAACTTTTGATTGACTCTTCTCTGTAGGTCATAATGATTTTAGCTGAGAAAATATTCTTTCTACATGTATTGAGGAAAAATTAAAAATAGAACCACCAGGCTTCCCTGGTGGCGCAGTGGTTAAGAATCTGCCTGCCAGTGCAGGGGACACGGGTTCGAGCCCTGGTCTGGGAAGATCCCACATGCCGTGGAGCAACTAAGCCCGTGAGCCACAACTACTGAGCCTGCGCATCTGGAGCCTGTGCTCCGCAACGGGAGAGGCCGCGACAGTGAGAGGCCCACGCACCGCGATGAAGAGTGGCCTCCGCTCGCCGCAACTGGAGAAAGCCCTCGCACAGAAACGAAGACCCAACACAGTCAAAAATAAATAAATAAATAAAAGTAGAACCACCATATGATCCAGCAATCTCACTGCTGAGTATATAGCTGAAGGAAATGAAATCACTCCTCGAAGAGATATCTGCACCCTCATGTTCACTGCAGCATTATTCACAATAGCTGAGACATGTAAACAAACTAAGTGTCTGTCAATCAATGAATGTACAAAGAAATTGTGTGAGTGTGTGCACACACACATAGAAATAGTGGTACACTTCGACCATACAGTAAGTGACCAAACCCCTGCAGCAAGGGAATTCAGCCTATTCTCCATGTGCTTTTATTTCTGGCAGGACTGCTCTGCCTCTACTCCCCATACATCTATCTAGCCTACAATTCCCCATATTTCCCACTAATTCTGCCAACTGGTAACCAGGGAACATCATGCATCTCACAGGCTGCAGCTTGGCACAACTGTTTGATATATACCAAGTGGCTTATAGAGACACTGGCTCAAACATTTCTCCTACCACCACCCAAAACCTGAAGGAGTTGGCTGTCCTCAGCCACTCAGAGCAAACACAGTTAATGGTATCAGCAAGCATCCTACACACTGTCCTCTAAAGGGCAATGTTAGTTAAGTTGCATCTGGAAAGCGTTGGGGAAAAAAGACACAGGCTCCTACTGGCCACCTTTCAGATTTTATAGCACATCGTAAAGTGGGAGCTCCATCCACCTCATGCATTAAACACAACACTAGATGAGGCTATGGCCAAAGACAGAAGTACAAAATGAATGTCTATGAAAACCCATTCTAACTTCTTTTAATGTGACTATTAATAATAGCACTTCATTTAAAAAGTAAAAATCTGGGGACTTCCCTGGTGGTCCAGTGGTTAAGACTCTGAGCTTCTAATGCAGGGGGCGCGGGTTCAATCCCTGGTCAGGGAAATAAGATCCCACATGCCGTGCGGTGTGGCCAAAAAATTAAAAAAAAAGAAAAGTAAAAATCTGGGACATACAATAAACTGGATGTGTTATCAGGATATTAGGCACAAACTAGGACAGCCACTTAGTAAACTCTCAAATCTTCACCTTTCTTCATGCTTTTCTCCTACCTGTGAAGCCAGTTCCCCTCCTGCACATCTACTCACTTTGCATCAATCAGTGAACATCTAAGCTAACTTCTGTCCCATCTCTGGCTCCATCAGTCCACAGCGACCCCTCACCACCTCTCAACTCCTATAGCCCTTCTGCCTATACATGTATCTTTGCATATATATACTGCCAGTAATATCATATAAACTTACAAAGATGACCAGTTAATTGAGGAGGAAAGTCAAGGAAAATTTAAAATTTTTAAGGGCGGTAAGGGGGAAAATTGACAAAATAAAAGGAATAAAGTATCTGTGCTGAGGGAGGGGTAAAAAATGATAGGAAGTGACATGTTCCTTTTTCAGGGCTACACATACTAGCTTGATATCTGAGCAATTTCTTTGTTTTTATTTTTTGCATAAAAGTAGAGGACAATGAGAATAACTACCTAAGAGTAGACCTAAGGATTTATGTTCTAATTCTGGTCCTGAGTCTACAAAATCCTGCTTGGGAGGTTTGGTGACCACTTCCCCAACTTCAGCTTTTTTTTTTTTAACCTCTTTATTGGAGTATCATTGCTTTACAATGGTGTGTCAGCTTCTGCTTTATAACAAAGTGAATCAGCTATACGTACACATATATCCCCATATCCCCTCCCTCTTGCGTGTCCCTCCCTCCCACCCTCCCTATTCTACCCCTCTAGGTGGTCACAAAGCACTGGGCTGATATCCCTGTGCAATGCAGCTGCTTCCCACTAGCTATCCGTTTTACATTTGGTAGTGTATATATATCCATGCCACTCTCACACTTTGTCCCAGCTTACCCTTCTCCCTCCCTCCCCGTGTCCTCAAGTCCATTCTCTAGTAGGTCTGCGTCTTTATTCCTGTCCTGCCCCTAGGTCCTTCATGACCTTTTTGTTTTTTTTAGATTCCATATTTATGTGTTAGCATATGGTATTTGTTTTTCTCTTTCTGACTTACTTCACTCTATATGACAGACTCTAGGTTCATCCACCTCACTTCAAATAACTCAAATTCATTTCTTTTTATGGTTGAGGAATATTCCATTGTATATATGTGCCACATCTTCTTTATCCATTCATCTGTCGATGGACACTTAGGTCGCTTCCACGTCCCGGCTATTGTAAATAGAGCTGCAATGAACATTGTGGTACATGACTCTTTTTGAATTATGGTTTTCTCAGGGTATATGCCCAGCAGTGGGATTGCTGGGTTGTATGGTAGTTCTATTTGTAGTTTTTTAAGGAACCTCCATACTGTTCTCCATAGTGGCTGTATCAATTTACATTCCCACCAACAGTGCAAGAGGGTTCCCTTTTCTCCACACCCTCCCCAGCATTTATTGTTTCTAGATTTTTTGATGATGGCCATTCTGACCAGTGTGAGATGATATCTCATTGTAGTTTTGATTTGCAATTCTCTAATGATTAATGAAGTTGAGCATTCCTTCATGTGTTTGTTGGCAATCTGTGTATCTTCTTTGGAGAAATGTCTATTTAGGTCTTCTGCCCATTTTTGGATTGGGTTGTTTGTTTTTTTGATATTGAGCTGCATGAGCTGCTTGTAAATTTTGGAGATTAATCCTTTGTGAGTTGCTTCATTTGCAAATATTTTCTCCCATTCTGAGGGTTGTCTTTTCATCTTGTTTATGGTTTCCTTTGCTGTGCAAAGGCTTTTAAGTTTCATTACGTTCCATTTATTTATTTGTGTTTTTATTTCCATTTCTCTAGGAGCTGGGTCATAAAGGATCTTGCTGTGATTTATGTTATAGAGTGTTCTGCCTGTGTTTTCCTCTAAGAGTTTGATAGTGTCTGGCCTTACATTTAGGTCTTTAATCCATTTTGAGTTTATTTTTGTGTATGGTGTTAGGGAGTGTTCTAATTTCATTCTTTTACATATAGCTGTCCAGTTTTCCCAGCACCACTTATTGAAGAGGCTGTCTTTTCTCCACTGTATATTCTTGCCTCCTTTATCAAAAACAAGGTGACCATATGTGCGTGGGTTTAACTCGGGGCTTTCTATCCTGTTCCATTGATCTATACTTCTGTTTTTGTGCCAGTACCATATTGTCTCGATTACTGTAGCTTTGTAGTATAGTCTGAAGTCTGGGAGCCTGATTCCTCCAGCTCCGTTTTTCTTTCTCAAGATTGCTTTGGCTATTCGGGGTCTTCTGTGTTTCCATACAAATCGTGAAATTTTTTGTTCTAGTTCTGTGAAAAAAGCCAGTGGTAGTTTGATAGGGATTGCACTGAATCTGTAGATTGTTTTGGGTAGTATACTCATTTTCACAATGTTGATTCTTCCAATCCAAGAACATGGTATATCTCTCCATCTATTTGTATCATCTTTATTTCTTTCATCAGTGTCTTATAGTTTTCTGCATACAAGGTCTTTTGTCTCCTTAGGCAGGTTTATTCCTAGGTATTTTATTATTTTTGTTGCAATGGTAAATGGGAGTGTTTCCTTAATTTCTCTTTCAGATTTTTCATCATTAGTGTATAGGAATGCAAGAGAATTCTGTTCATTAATTTTGTATCCTGCTACTTTACCAAATTCATTGATTAGCGCTAGTAGTTTTCTGGTAGCATCCTTAGGATTCTCTATGTGTAGTATCATGTCATCGGCAAACAGTGACAGCTTTACTTCTTCTTTTCCGATTTGGATGCCTTTTATTTCTTCTTCTTCTCTGATTGCTGTGGCTAAAACTTCCAACACTATGTTGAATAATAGTGGTGAGAGTGGGCAACCTTGTCTTGTTCCTGATCTTAGTAGAAATGGTTTCAGTTTTTCACCATTGAGAACGATGTTGGCTGTGGGTTTGTCATATATGGCCTTTATTATGTTGAGTTATGTTCCCTCTAGGCCTACTTTCTGGAGGGTTTTTTTTTTTATCATAAGTGGGTGTTGAATTTTGTCAAAAGCTTTTTCTGCATCTATTGAGATGATCATATGGTTTTATTCTTCAGTTTGTTAATATGGTGTATCACATTGATTGATTTGCATATATTAAAGAATCCTTGCATTCCTGGGATAAACCCCACTTGATCATGCTGTATGATCCTTTTAATGTGCTGTTGGATTCTGTTTGCTAGTGTTTTGTTGAGGATTTTTGCATCTATATTCATCAGTGATATTGGCCTGCAGTTTTCTTTCTTTGTGACATCTTTGTCTGGTTTTGGTATCAGGGTGATGGTGGCCTCATAGAATGAGTTTGGGAGTGTTCCTCCCTCTGCTATATTTTGGAAGAGTTTGAGAAGGATAGGTGTTAGGTCTTCTCTAAATGTTTGACAGAATTCGCCTGTGAAGCCATCTGGTCCTGGGCTTTTGTTTGTTGGAAGATTTTTAATCACAGTCTCAATTTCAGTGCTTGTGATTGGTCTGTTTGTGTTTTTATTTCTTCCTGGTTCAGTCTCGGAAGGTTGTGCTTTTCTAAGAATTTGTCCATTTCTTCCAGGTTGTCCATTTTATTTGCATAGAGTTGCTTGTAGTAATCTCTCATGATCCTTTGTATTTCTGCAGTGTCAGTTGTTACTTCTCTGTTTTCATTTCTAATTCTGTTCACTTGTGTCTTCTCCCTTTTCTTCATGATGATTCTGGCTAATGGTTTATCAATTTTGTTTATCTTCTCAAAGAACCAACCAGCTTTTAGTTTTATTGATCTTTGCTACTGTTTCCTTCATTTCTTTTTCATTTATTTCTGATCTGATCTTTATGATTTCTTTCCTTCTGCTAACTTCGGGGGTTTTTTGTTCTTCTTTCTCTAATTGCTTTAGATGTAAGCTTAGGTTGTTTATTTGACATGTTTCTTGTTTCTTGAGGTAGGCTTGCATTGCTATAAACTTCCCTCTTAGAACTGCTTTTGCTGCATCCCATAGGTTTTGGGTCATTATGTTTTCATTGTCATTTGTTTCTAGGTGTTTTTTGATTTCCTCTTTGATTTCTTCGGTGATCTCTTGGTTATTTAGTAGTGTATTGTTTAGCCTCAACGTGTTTGTGTGTTTTACAGATTTTTTCCTGTAATTGATATCTAGTCTCATAGCGTTGTCGTCAGAAAAGATTCTTGATACGATTTCAATTTTCTTAAATTTACCAAGGCTTGATTTGTGACCCAAGATATGATCTATCCTGGAGAATGTTCTATGAGCACTTGAGAAGAAAGTGTATTGTTGTTTTTGGATGGAATGTCCTATAAATATCAATGAAGTCCATCTTGTTTAATGTTATCACTTAAAGCTTGTGTTTCCTTATTTATTTTCATTTTGGATGATCTGTCCATTGGTGAAAATGGGGTGTTAAAGTCCCCTACTATAACTGTGTTACTGTTGATTTCCCCTTTTATGGACGTTAGCATTTGCTTATGTACTGAGGTGCTCCTATGTTGGGTGCATCAATATTTATAATTGTTATATCTTCTTCTTCGATTGATCCCTTGATCATTACATAGTGTCCTTCTTTGTCTCTTGTAATAGTCTTTGCTTTAAAGTCTATTTTGTCTGATATGAGAATTGCTACTCCAGCTTTCTTTTGATTTCCATTTGCATGGAATATCTTTTTCCATCCCCTCACTTTCAGTCTGTATGTGTCCCTAGGTCTGAAGTGGGTCTCTTGTAGACAGCATATATACGGGTCTTGTTGTTGTATCCATTCAGCAGGTCTATGTCTTTTGGTTGGAGCATTTAATCCTTTTACATTTAAGGTAATTATCAATATGTATGTTCCTATTACCACCCACTTCAGCTTCTAACAGCCCACAATCCCCAGAAGTCTACGGTTGATTTTGAATTTTAGTAGTTTCAAAAGTTACTTGGGAAAATGAAACAGGTACAGGTAAACGAATGGTAGCTAGCAATCTCAACACAAATGCAAACGGTACACACGTCTTCTGGTTCTCTAACAAATGCACCATAGACAAATGCATTTGGTTTTGTAGACCATCCCTGATATAAAACCAAACATTCCTATTTTTATAAAAATTTGATTTCAGGAAGCCATTACAATGCACAAAAGCCATTCAAATATCTCTCTCATTTGTCTGAGTTTTGTTATTAAACCTAATTGTTTGGATATGTCAGAAAAGCAGGGCTAGAATTTTTTAAATTCTATTTTTCTATTTTCCTTTCATTCCAGGACTTAGAGGAGACAATAGCATGTAGGAGCTCTCCTTCTTCAGAGACAATTCAAACTTGCATCAAGAGTTATAGTAAGTCTACAGCGTTCAAGTTTGCATCTTGTAGTAGTTCTGTACAACTGTAGCATCATACGCCTGCATATTTTGGCATGGCTTACAGCCTGCCTGAATCTGATCCATATGACAAACTGCAAAATATCCTCACATAATATCTGTTTGCTCTGTGACGCTGCTTGGAGCAACTGTCATTTCTTTGTCTTGCTAAGTAATTAATTTGAAATCATATAATGAGACCATTGGGCCCTGTCCTCCCTTGTGAATTCCCTTACTCCACCCCTTCTTTCTTATTGCCCCTCCCCCACAGACAACTGTTCTGCTAGACCACTGCTACAGTTCCTAAGCCTGCCTACATCTAGTGTCTCCCACGGCCACAGAGTTGCCAAAACAATATTCTTAAATCACCTCCATGCACACCACATTCCTTCAATTCAACAAAGCCAAACACAAATCAACCCTTTAATAGCTCCCTACCTGCCAAATAAAAAAACCAAAGGCCTCACCTTCAAGACCTTCCATAATCTGGCTCCAGTGTAGCTTTCCCACTGGGACTGTCCTATTCCCTTTCATTCTAAAAAACTAGCCTATTCACTAACACTCTGTACACACACACACACACACACACACACACACACATGCACCCCCCCTTCTCTTTGTGTTTCCAGGGCTGGGCTCATACTGTTCACCTGCCTGGAATGCCCTCACCACTGCCTTTCCATTGGCCTATTCAAGTATTATGTGTCCTTCAAAGCCCAATTCACCATCCTCTCTTCATTGTCTACGAGAGGCAGAAATAGTCTCTTTGGCCTCTATAAAACTAGTGTCTTATAAATTACTCTCTGGGTTTTTCTTTGAGGCCTCATACTGTTGGCTAGCTTTGTCTATGTCCATTTCACTAGATTGTAGCAGAGGGTACAAACCCGGCCATCTGGCGATCTGCTGCTACTGCTTCCTCCTCTGGTTCAGTGCCATGTGTACAGCAGACAATTAATATGTATTTGACTGAATAACTGGTTGAAGATATTATTTGTTCACTCATTCAACAATTATTTATTAAAGACCCAATATGTGCTAGGCACTGTAACAAGCACTAGGGAAATGTAAATGAACCATACAGATAAAAATTTCTGCCTTCATAGAACTTACATTGTAGTGGAGGAGAAAAAGATTTTTTTTTTAAGTAAGCTATATATAATATTAGAAGGTGCTAAGTACTATGGAGAAAAATAAAGTAGGGAAGGAAAATAAGGAATGTAAGGTAAGGGTGGAAAGTGGGGGTGTGATTTTAAATAGAATGATTATGGAAGGCCTCTCTGAGAAAGTGACATTTGATCCCAGAAGTGAATGAGGTAATGGAGCAAGGTATGCAGATATCTATCCAGAAGAAGAACATTCCAGGCAGAGGAACAACAAGTGATGAAACCCAGAGGCAGAAATGTGCCCGGAATGTTCAGGGAAGAACAAAGAGGCTAATGTGGGGTGAGTGAGGGGGAGAATGGGAGGAGAAAGGTAAAGAGGCAACAGGGGCTAGGCTTGGAAAAGCCTTGAGAGCCAGTCAGAGACCTGGCTCTTATCACAGGTGATGGAGCAGAGGAATGACACATATGACTTGCATTTGAAAGGATCAACTTGGATGTTCATTGAGTATAGGCAGATTGTAACAAGACAGAGGCAGGAAGACCAGTAAGGAGGTAATATATTAACTAGGTGAGAGGTGATGGGTATTTGACCAGAATGGTGGCAGGTAGCAAGCAGTTGTCCAATTCTGGATCTATTTCAAAGGCAGATCTCCTAGGATTTGCTGATAGATTAGATGTGGGATATGAGGGAAATAGAAATCAAGAATAACTCCAAGATCAAACAGGCTGCCACTTATAGGGATGGGGATGATCTTGGGGGCAAAAGCTTTTAGGAGGGGGAGAACAGTATTTCGGATATTAGAAATGTTAAGTCAGAGTAACGAATGGGGAGACTGAGAAAGCAGTGAGATACAGAAGTCTACAGTTAAAGGGAGAAGACAGGACTGAAAATAAACTTTTGGGAGTTGTCAGCATACAGATGGTATTTAAGCTATGGGACTAGATTAAATCAAGGGAGTGAGTGTAGACAGAGATATACAGCCCAACGACTAAGCCCTAGGAACCAGCAAAGAAGACTGAGAAGGAGTAGCCAGTGAGGCAGGAGGATGATGTTAAGGCTGGACGTTAAGAAGAGACTGTGTGCTTGAGACAACAATTCATGTGCGTGATTTAACTTAGACAATGGAGACTAAGGGAGGGAATTTATTTTCCCCACTCCTTATGGCAGCTGTGGTTGGGTAAACTTTAAACAGATAAGCAAGGATATGATACAGTTTTCCATAAAAGTAAAATTTTAGTAACACAATACTGAGTTCTATTTTCTACCAAAAAAAAAGTGTCCAGTGATAATCAAGTTAGTGCAGGGTTTCTCAACCTTGGCACTACTGACATTTTAGCCAGGATAATTCTTTATTGTGGAGGGCTGTGCTGAGCATTATGGGATGTTTGGCAGCATCCTTGGTCTCTACCCACTAGATGTCAGTAGTGCACCCCTTCACCTCCCCACCATTGCCAAAGGACCCGGAGACAAAATCGTCCCCAGTTGAGAACGCTGAGATAGAGCAAGTTGTCAACAAAAACCAACTCTATGTTAAGCATTCTTGCTGCGAAATGCAACTGTCAGTTTCTGCTGATATTCTGTACTCCCACCTGTCCTACTCTCTTCTCCAGGCTTCTCACCAGCCCACAGATGAGAAAGATTCTCATTGTATTCACTACCCAGAGCGAGGAAAGTAAGCAATTAGCTCAACCTGTCATAAAAAAAAAATGTGTTCTGATTTTTTTTCAGTGTAAAAGATATGCCCCAAGTCTACCCAGTTCAAAAGTGACCATTTCTGCACACCCTCATTCATTGCAGCACTACTTACAATAGAAAAGAGGTAGGAGCAACTCAGTGTCCATCGACAGATGAATGGATAAAATAACTGGTACATACATACAGTGAAATATCATTCAGTCTTAAAAGAAAGAAAATTCTGACACATGATACAACATGGATGAACCATGAGGCTGTTACGTTAAGTGAAATACGCCAGTCACAAAAGGACAAATCCTGTATGATCCCACTCATATGAGGTACTTAGAGTAGCCAAATTCATAGAGACAGAAAGTAGAGTGGTTTTTAGGGAGTAGAGTCGTGGGGGGAGAACCGGGAGCTACTGTTTACTAGGTGCAGAGTTTCAGTTCTGCAGGATGAAAAGAGTTGTAGGGATGGGTGGTGGCAATGGCTACACAACAAAGTGAACGTACTTCACACTACTGAACTGTACACTTAGAAATGGTTAACATGGTAAATTTTATGTTACAGGCTTTTTATCACAATTAAAAAAAGAACAGACTGCTGGCTCTGGAGTGAGACTGTCTGGGTTCAAATACTGGCAAAGTGTCCAAAGAGGTACTTGGCTCATAGTAAGTACTCAGTAAATATTAGTGGCTGATATTAAATTAGTATTATAACTAAAATTATACCAAGTCAGTGTGCATGTTTGTCAGGAGCATGGTTGATGGGTATGTGTGACTTTGGTGACGGGGAAAGCAGTCATAAAGACAGTTTGGTTAAAAAAATAACCATTTCTAGGAATAAAACCATTTAACTAACTGAGTATCATTAAATACAAAATATGTTGATCTCTTTCCCCTCAAAATTAGGTCCTCTCCTGTGGATTTACCTTGCACTTACTTAGTTTAAAGATCCAGGTTCCTTTTGCATTATTTTTTCAAATCTTAAAAAATTTTTTAAACATTTAAAAATGCTTCTGTGCATGTAAATACAGACATTTTTTTCCTAAAATGATCAACTACCCATTCTATATGTTACCCTTTTTATATAAAGGTTTTTCTTTCATTATTGACATCAACAATTACTTGCAGAGTCCTTCACTGCCTGTAATTTTGACTCTCGTTCACTTCCCTCCTAGTGTATCTACTCAAAATGGAGCCTAACTTTAATAGCTGTATTTGTGTTAAGGACAGTTAACAGAGAGAAATAACAAAATGAAACAGAAAAGTGAATAAAAGAAGCACAAAAGAAAGCGAGTAAGAGAAAAGCAACTTGTCCACTCTTAGTGACAAGCAAGAGGTATTCTAAAGGCTAGGTTCTTAGCTCACAGATGAGCTCCCCAGTCTTTATGAAAGAAAATGGGTATTCATTCAGTAAGTCAAAATCAAAGAAAGGCAAGAGCAGATGAGGCTTTATGAAGTGTCCAACCTGCATGGGATTAATCTTCACCGAGCGTTCGAAGCACTCCACGCATTCTTTAAACTCTTTGCTTCGCAGATGGAGGAGGCCTTTGGAGCGCTGGGCGCGAGCACTGCGGTGCTGAGACAACTCCCAGGCCTGGTCGTAGTAAGAGTGCTCTCGAAGGACATCTCCAAGCAAGCAGTATAGACTTGGTGTTTCTTTTTTCTCCAGCTCTTGCCTGAGGATTTCTTCCGCCTAGAAATAACAACAGAAATAACTAAATTGCTGAATAGTGACAAATGCCTATTTTGTAGCATATATACAATCTTTTATGTCACGTGATCCAAAATTTTATTTTCAAAGTTTGAGATGACCTGCTTATTTCATGCATCTAGGACACAGGCTGAAAAAGAGAGGAACAGTAGAAGATAAATATAGTACAAGTAACAGAGGAACAAGAAGTAAGAGGTGAACACGCTTCGCTGACCTCTGGAATCCTCAAGGAAAGGCATCGAGGAGAGGCTGACTTCCTGATATTGGGGGGGATTCATTTAGCTCCCCTTTTCCCTGCTCCCTGTTCCAGTTGTCACCGCTGTGACTGTTTGTTAGAGCAGAGCCTTCAATTCACCTCCACCCAATAGCAATGAAAAGTATGTTTTCCCTTTTTAAAAATGGTATGCTTCAGGAGCCTGGGATCGCTGAAAAATTTATAAAAGAAGGGAGAGGGTACAATTTAATAGGCACTGCTAAACACCTACCTCTTAACCGAACTACATCACACCTCACAGATAAAACCTGCCAGAATTCCCTGGTGGTCCAGTAGTTAGGACTCCATGCTTCCACTGCAGAGGGCACGGTTCGATCCCCAGTTGGGGAACTAGGATCCTGCATGCCGTGCAGCGTGGCCAAAAAACAAAAAAACAAAACAAAAAACCCCTTGCCAACATGAGATCTATCTGCTTCCAGACAGTCCATTCACTATAGAAATCAAAGACCATCCTCAGTACACGGCTTGGGTATTATTCTCATGTGTCCACAAATCGGATTCACCTTGTCACCCAAGCTAACTCTGTACTTGTGACATATACTACCCCACTTCCCCCACCCATGTCCATTACCCACCCCCACCCCCATTTCTGATTAATTTCAACAGAGGGCAAGAAGCATGGTAGCAGCTCTACTTTCCATCCTCACACACAAATACTTCCGCATAAACAGCAGTGGGGTCACCAAATATGCCAAGACAGCCTTGGCCAAAGTGGATGTAGATATCCAGGAAGCTGTCCTTTGGTAGCTAAAATGGTAGTTTAGACCCCCTAACTTGCGTGGCTGGCAATCTTAAAGTCTGTATATCTTATTTTCTTTAGGTTCAACATATCTATAATTTAAGTCTTAAGCAGTCTAATTTTTGTGAAATCTTTTAAAAGACGGCTGTGCTTCTAAAAGTGTCTTTGGATGCCGCCTCTTTTGCATTTCTGATACAATATGGGTTATGTAGGTCTTTTAGGCTAGTCTGAAAATGAAACCAGAATTTATAAAACAGGTTCTAAGAGAAAACAATTCCAAGTCCTAAACAGCCAAAATAAACATGAAGTTTTCAAATATAATCCATGTAATTCCTTTATTCACAGATAATACAGCAGTTATTAATTTATCTAACTATAATTCTGTATTCGATATATTGATTTTTCAGTAGGTACATTTCAATATACTTTGTATTCAATATATTTATTTTTACGTATATACGTGTATGTGTTCAACCAAATTGTGTATAACAGATTGTAGCCACAGCAGGATTTTTGCTGAAATGACCTTACAGTGTAGTTGAGGCATTTCTCTTGACAGCATGGCATTGAAACTTGATACCCACACTCTCCCACTTCTGCTTTAAACTGTTAGAGTGGATTCCGTGGTCTGCAATTAAACAATGACCATTACAGTAACTGGGTACAGAAGTGACTGCTGTCAATACACTCCTGCAAAACGTGAAACTTTAGTTTTTTAAGGAACCTCCATACTGTTCTCCATAGTGGCTGTATCAACTTACATTCCCACCAACAGTGCAAGAGGGTTCCCTTTTCTCCACACCCTCTCCAGCATTTATTGTTTCTAGATTTTTTGACGATGGCCATTCTGAGCGGTGTGAGATGGTATCTCATTGTAGTTTTGATTTGCATTTCTCTAATGATTAACGATGTTGAGCATTCTTTCATGTGTTTGTTGGCAATCTGTATATCTTCTTTGGAGAAATGTCTATTTAGGTCTTCTGCCCATTTTTGGATTGGGTTGTTTGTGTTTTTGATATTGATACCATACGACCCAGCAATCCCACTACTGGGCATATACCCTGAGAAAACCATAATTCAAAAAGAGTCATGTACCGAAATGTTCACTGCAGCTCTATTTACAATAGCCAGGACGTGGAAGCAACCTAAGTGTCCATCAGGAGATGAATGGATAAAGAAGATGTGGCACACATATACAATGGAATATTACTCAGCCATAAAAAGAAACGAAATTGAGTTATTTGTAGTGAGGTGGATGGACCCAGAGTCTGTCATACAGAGTGAAGTAAGTCAGAAAGAGAAAAACAAATACCGTATGCTAACACATATATATAGAATCTAAAAAAAAAAAAAAAAAAATGGTCATGAAGAACCTAGGGGCAGGACAGGAATAAAGATGCAGACTTACTAGACAATGGACTTGAGGACACGGGGAGGGAGGGGGAAGGGTAAGCTGAGACAAAGTGAGAGAGTGGCCTGGACATATATGCACTACCAAACGTAAAATAGATTGCTAGTGGGAAGCAGCCGCATAGCACAGGGAGATCAGCTCAGTGCTTTGTGACCACCTAGAGGGGTGGGATAGGGAGGGTGGGAGGGAGGGAGACGCAAGAGGGAAGAGATATGGGGACATATGTATATGTATAACTGATTCACCTTGTTATAAAGCAGAAATTAACACACCATTGTAAAGCAATTATACTCCAATAAAGATGTTAAAAAAAAAAAAGTGAAACTTTGTGATTGGTTATCTGATCTGGTTGGAGTTGAAGACAATGAGGATCCAGTGATCAGGACAGGGTTTAAGGTCAGTAGTCCATGACCTCCAGTGATGAAAGGATTACTTAAATTATCACCTGCGGTAACTTAGAATGAGGCACCGATCTAATGCAAGGCTTCTGCAGTTTGAGTGACAGGGCATTGTGAGAGAGCGCAAGACTGTGAGGTAGGTCAGCTGCTCCTAAATTCACTGGACAGCTCAAAAAAAGAAAATGACACTCAGTGTTTCAGTGTTTTAAATCCTCAAGGCCAGAGAACCAGGGAATTTCTATAATTTCCTAAAAGAATTTGTTTTCCTTGTAGCTGCCAAGCTGGTACAGCCAAAAATCAGATGCAGGCATTGCTCTTGCAGGATTGCTGAATTACAATATAGGATAAATTCAGTTTCACTAGTTCTATGTGAAAGTTAGGGCATTTGATTGGGTTAATCAAATATGCTTTACTCATTCATTTTATTTCCTCTACTGCCTCTTAGCTACACATCATTTTATTAAATTTTCATGATTGCTCTAGGGCTACTCATGTGCATCTTCAATTTATCTAAGTTCATTTAGAGTTAATATTGTATCACCTCACCTTTCTCATGTCACAAGTGGCGTTCCTAAATTTCTGTTCCACAGAAACGAGAGATAAATAAACGACTGCTATTGTTTTAAGCCACTATGTTTTGATGTGGTTTGTTATATACCAGTAATAACTGCAACAGTTGTTTAAAGCGAGAGGGTTACTCTAGTGCCAGTTACTTCATCATGGCCAGGAGAAGAGGGCACTGATTATAAAAGAGCAAGACCCAAGAATTTAAATGGGGACATTTGGGATGATTCAGATAACAGAAAACCCCCAGATTCTATGCAGTTTCCTAAGCCAGCAGAGGCAACCCTCCCCTATCTGATAAGACTAGTGCTACCTTGCTTAAGGACAGTGTAACAACTACACCTCAAGGAGTTACCTTGCAAGAGAATGCCAATTCTCTCCTATTACCTAACCTCTCCCACCCCTCATAGCCTCCAGACATGTAAATGGGTTTATACACAAAAAGAACTGCAAGATTTTCTTACTTTCTAGAGAGAAAACCTTGGGACCATGTGGAAAAAGATTCTAAGGGAGCTAGACCACAGACAAAGAGGATCATAATTTTAAATCAGCTTAATGTAGATACTCATCAGAAAATTTTGATTCACGGTTCTAACTCAAGCAGCTGGGGATGGTTCCAAACTATTTGCTCAACTACTTGACTAAAACCTAGACTCAAACATGGCCAAAACTAAGGCTGAGATGCCAAAAATTCCTTGGTGTAATATGGAAGAAAGAATCCAACAACTTAGAAGAAAAGGCTGTTGTTAATTTATCATTTGCAACCTGTCACCCACCCTACCTGTGTCCCCCATTAAGGCCAAGGGGATACTCCTTTCACCTTGACTTTGAGAAATACATTGCACCTGGGAGTACCAGCATTTTGAAAAGTGCTATAGTAGATATCCTATGTAAGCTGGGGGTAAAGCCGAGAGGTCCTTCTGTTAAATGAGCTTCCTGATTTCAATGGGGATGATTAGAAGCCAAGGTAGTAGAGACTTGCTGATAGCACTTAACCCCTGGAAGCAAGATGAACATAGTTCTTTGTAACAGGCACAGCCAGAGTGATAAGTAGAATGGTGTGACTAGCATGGATCATAGGTGATGGCCAACTGATCATAAAGATTTTTAACCAAATTAGATAAACAGCCAACTAAGTACAACTTGATCTACGTAAGACTTAAAAAAAAAAAATCTAGATTTGGAGACCAGATGTCTGACCTGAATCACCAGGCTGAAACGCTGTCTCTCACCCAATTCCTATCCCTGAGTCACTTCACAGACTCAGAGCCTCTTATAAGCAAACAAATAAATAAGCAAGCAACCCAATACTGGTGAGAAAGGACCCTGTGATAACATAACAAGTATATATCACAATTCTTCTTCCCTAAATAAGTAATTATAACCATTTACCAGGTAACTGTATCCTGGGGAAAAAGAAATACCTCCTCTTTTCAGGGTTGATTAGCTCTTAGTTACTGCTAATCCCCGGGGACCCAGAATATCACCATGTTGAGTTAGTGGGTTTATGGGAGATACTAAGCCTACCACGGGATGGACTAAGTCCCGAACCCACCCAGTGGTTACTTCCCTAGTTGAATACAGAGGTGAATTACATACATCCAGCAACAAGCAGAGTCCACAGTGAGTGCTACTTCGGAATAAAGGGCCAAGCGAAAGCCTCTGAAGCTGCTTCTCCCCATTAAAAGAGAAAATCCAAAGCAACACCTCATATCTATGTAAACCACAGACACGTGTGCCGCTATCAAAAACTTGAGAGACACTGCAAAGTGTGTGTGTTTGTATGTGTGTGCATGGGCCGTTTAACCTACCCACTTAAATTGAGAACACAGACGGGTCCTGGAAAACGTCATAGATTATTATAAACTTAATGTAATGGTGCTCTAATTATAGCTACTGTTCCAGACATGATCTCTTTACTGTAGCAAATAATCACAGCCCCTGACATATGCTAAGCAGGTACTGATACAGCAAATACATTTTTCTCTACCCAATAACCAGGCAACATCAAATGCAGTGGGCTTTGACTAGCACGAGAGAAGTAGACTTCCCTGTCTTTACTCAGAATTACATAGACTTATGGTATAATTCAGTCTGCAAGGACCTTGATTGTCTCACCATCCCATTAGACCTTACCAGTCTTGATGACATCATGCTAATAAAAGTCAAGAAACTAAAATAAAAAATTATATGCCAAGGTCAACCAAAAACCAATTGGAAATTACATACTCTTGTCACTGTAACTTGTTATTAGGAAAATTTTCAGTTTATAAAAATTCATTTTATACGTTCCTTAGAAGGAACTCATCTATTAAATAAAGCAAGATATGTAAAATAAATGTTTATGTGTTATTTTTGTTATTATTTCTAGTTATTTTTGTTCTTATATGCCCTAAGAATGCTTCAATATCTAAACCTCTTTTGAAGAAACCGTACGTTTCCCCCAAATCAGAAATTCTTCTTTACATATATAACACAATCTATAAAATACTCTGTGTCTGGGAATTCCCGGGCAGTCCAGTGGGTTTGATCCCTGGTCGGGAAACTAAGATCCAAAAAACTGGCCAAAAAAAGAGTAATTAATTAATTAATTGTATTAAAAAATACAATACTCTGGGCCTATTAGTAGTTTGTCACTTTCCAAATAAGTAAACTCCCAAGTAAAAGGACTAAACCACTGCATAGTCATATGTACCAGATCATGCTATGTACTTGCTTAAGCTGGGAACTACGTTTCCTAAAATCCCTTTCCCTTCTGATTTCATGTTAGAGTTGGTCAGAAGGGAAACTTGCTAAGGATTTGAAAGGCAGAAGTAAAGCAACAAACATCCTTTACTCTTGGAAGGTTGTCATGGTTAAATATGACATCAAACAAGAGGCAGAGATGTCCTGCAGATCCCAGCTTGACCATGCTCTATGGGCCATCTTGTCTTTCCACTTGCTGGCCCTGCCAACCAACAGCAACCCCAGGCCCACCATAAGACACTTCACTTTGGACCCACAGAGCTTGTAGCTACAGAGATCCAACAGCTTTCCACAGACCTCTCCACAAGTTCCTTCTTCATCCTCCCATTTCAATGGCTGGAAGTACGTGGCTTCCCAGATTCCCCTGTAAGTTCTGACTGATGCACTTGTGCCAATGCTTCAAGTGTATCGTTAAATGATTCTTTCCCTGATCCTCTTACTCCCTCTTTCACTTCTTCATTTTCCTTCCCACATTTGTGTAATATCTAATTCTTTTAGCGAACCTCTATTCCCCAAAATACTCAAAGTGGCTCTGCTTTCATAAACAAAACCTGAATGATAAAATCTTTTTTTTCATTTTTCCTTTTAAATGCCTTATGTGTCCTTCCATCTGACAGTATTTACAGACTAGTTTTTATTCAGCACATTATTAAATGCATTATCTCACTTAATCTCTGTAATAATTCTGAGAGGTAGATATTAATATGCCCATTTTTAAGACAAAGAAATACAAGTTTAGATTCCTCGATCAACTGGTAAGCCCAAAACCAAAAAATACTAAGTTGAAAAACAGGACCTTGATTTCAGGTTCAATACTTTTCCTATTTTCACATCAGCAAAAATGGTGGTATAAGGACCTCTAAAATTTCCCTGCACCACAAAAGCAACAAAGAAAACTGGAAAAAGTGTTACTTTTTCAGAACTCTGGAAATTAATCAAAGATTTGAAATAACCCAGGGAGTGTTTATTCAAGAAAATGATAAAACTCTTGGTAAGAACAGCAAGCTTTGTGTCATTTTAACATGTACCATTCCTATTCCCTCTTCTCCAGTTCTGCACTAGCCTTGAAAACCAACAGCATATTATCATGGGAAAATTATCAGCCAAGCAGCCACCTGAGGGAACAAAATGGGTTTGGAGCTCCTCTGAACTTTCATTCCCAGAAGATTGTCTGGTGCTTCCCTGGAAGAGCCCACTTGCAAAGCTGTCTTTATTTAACCTAACTCTGAACTTGTCCAGTGACGACCCTTTGTCAAAAACAATTAGAGACAATTGATTAATGCTGCAGCTGCCTGAGGTAGTAACAGCTGGGGCAAACAATAGGCTATACAAAACACTTAAAGGAAAATAAGGGAATGAGATATACATAAGGGCTTTGAAAAATTCCACCATATTGGTGGGAATCTAGAAGTCCATGCATTTGTAGGGCTGTGCACATGTTCAGGAAAGACCTGAGGAGGCCCTATGCTCTCACCTCAGGCTGACCCTGAGGCTTTGCACAAGCAGTTAGTGAATGCTAAGGCAGAAGTGTCAACTGCCTGGCTGAGTGTTGAAAGCACACCCCAACACACACACACCCAGAGCCCACCAGCAAAGACCGGGAGACTTCTTAATTTAGGCATTTAAGGAATTTTCTGTCCAATCATTAGCTGACCATTAAGCTAACCAATCTGAGACTACACAAAGAAACAAGAAAGTATGGCCCTTACATGGGAAAAAAAAGTAGAAACCATCCCTGAGGATGTCCATATGATGGACTTAAAAGACACTTAAAATCTGCTATTTTAAATAATGCCTAGTACAAGGACTAAGAAAGTAACTCAAAAAGAAAAAAAAGGAAAAGAAATGACAACGGAATTAAAATGGTATACTAGAAATAGAAAACATCCATTTAGCCAAAAAGAAGGCAGTAATGGGGAAATAAAAAAGACATACAACATATAGAAAACAAAAAAATGACCAACATACATCCTACACTATCAGTAATTAAATTAAATGTAATGGGATTAAATACTCCAATCAAAGGCAAGATCGGCAGAAAGGATTTTAAAATTATGATTCAACTAAATGCTGTCTACAAGGGACACACTTTAGATTCAGACATACAAACAGATTGAAAATTTTTAAGAAATAAAAAGGAAGATGACACATCGTGGAAACAGTAACCAAAAGAAAGCTGGAGTGGCTATACTAATATAAGACAAAATACACCTTAAGACAAAAATTGTTACTAGAACAAAGAAAGGCATATTTTAATGATAAATATTCACTCCATTAAGAAGATAGAATAGTTACGAGTATATACTCATCTAACAACAGAGCCCCAAATTACATGAAGCAAAAACTGACAGATCTGAAGGGAGAAACACAAATTCAACAATAATATTTGGAGACTTCAATATCCAACTTTCAATAATGAATAGAACAACTATACAGAAGACAGAAATAGAAGACTTGAACAATGCTATAAACCAACTAGACCAAACAGACACTTAAAGGACACTCTGTCCAACAACAGTGGAATACACATTCTTCTCAAGTGCACACAGAACATTCTCCAGAAGATATACTAGATGTTAGGTCATAAAATGTCTCAATAAATCTGAAAGTGTAGAAGTCACACAAAGTATATTCTCCAACTACAATGGGACGAAATTAGAAATCAGTAACAAAGAAATTTGAGAAATTCACAAATATGTGGAAATTAAACAACACACTGTTAAATAAACAGTAAGTCAAAAAAGAAATCACAGGGAAATTGAAAACACTTTGAGATAAATGGAAACAAATATATAATATGCCAAAACTTATGGGATACAGTGAAAGCAGTGCTTAGAGGAAAATTTATAGTTATAAATGCCTATATATCAATAATAAATAATATCAATTCTGGGTATTTTATCCACTGGAAGATGGGTCTTGAGGGCCAGAGTGGGGCAGCTTCCAGAAGAAGGTAAGGAACACTAGAGCAGTGACTCTGCTTAGTCTAAATTGGCCTCTTTTTTCCTCAAATTCCTATCCCACGTTTCTTTAGATAAGTCAATTCTTTCTCCTTGAGCACTTACACCTCTTCATCTTGCCGACAAACTTATCTTCCCCAAGGGCAATGCTTGCAGGCAATATATCTTCAATTAGTCACACCCTCAGTCTTCCTCACTCTCTCCAAAATGTTCTATTTTCTCTTCCCTCCTCCACTTATCCACTCAATTTATATAATTTATTACCAAATAAAGAACTACAAAAGATGTGCCCAGTGAACATAAATAAAGCATAAGGGCTTGTAATATCACTTTTGCAGTGTCAAAATGTGGGTGGTCAGAAATCTTCACAGAATGTGAAAAACTTTGGTATTTCTGGCTTCCCTACTGGAAAACACAGATGTATGTTCTTACACAATACAAGAAATTTGTCATCTTAACATCTATGAAGTAGCATAAAAATACATTCCCAAACATGCAAAAGCATACTTCAAGTGGCAAATGGCTGCAATGAACCTGGGGTGCCTACAGGAACCTGCAAACCCCAAAGACCATTCCCTTACCCACACATATATACATATCTTATATATCTATTTTATTTTGTAATTCCACACAACTAATTACTATTCTTAATACAACTTTGCAGCAATGACTAGGCACAGTGAATCTCAGCATAAAATTAAGTCAGCCAAGACTTACACAGAACCTTATGAATTATGGCTGGAATAACACTCTCCTTACTTTACCAGGAAAACCTGCAGTGCTTAGAGCAAGGGTCACTCACTCAAATGCCCAGAGATTCTTGCCAATTATTGAAAATGAATAAAGTAGGCTGGCAATTGAACATACAAAGGAAGGAGCCACTCCTCAACTCCAGCCAGTTAGCACAATAATATGGGAATTTGCCCCAGTGTTTCCACATCATTTGATTCTATAAGAGAAGAAATCTAGAATTTTAGATGAAATTGCCTGAAAATGCTTACTCTAATTTTTTTCCAAAACACTATGTAAGCCAAACAAAACACCTCTTGCAACTTTAGATTTAGAAAATTAAGCTCCCACCCTACAGTGGACATCAGTTGCTCTTTTTCCTGCTCAGCATCCATTCTCTGATCTTCTGATTACAGAACTCCTCTTCCCTGAGGGGAAACCATTCCATGTGGTACAGGTAGGGCCTATCAGAGGCAAGGGCACATGCCTCGGGCAGTTCAGAACTTTTCTGTTACAGCCATGGAATTGACTGTATTTTTCCACTGGGATTACTAACCTTGAGCTTCCAGGGGCCATCTTGTCTGGCTCTTGGAGAGAGAACATCATCTCAGCCCCTGGATAAGGCTATCATGATGGGTCTACTAGAATTTTCAGTTGCATGAACCTATAAATTCCTTTTTTTGCCTAAGCTAGTATACGTTAGTTCTCTTACAACCAAAAGAGTCCTAACGTGTCCCTAGAAAACTGTGTTGCATAATCCATTCTATAGACTTCCAACAATAAGAAGATCTGTGAGGGACTTCCCTGGTGGCGCAGTGGTTAAGAATCCACCTGCCAGTGCAAGGGACACGGGTTCGAGCCCTGGTCTGGGAAGATCCCACATGCCGCGGAGCAACTAAGCCCGTGTGCCACGACTGTTGAGACTGCGCCCTAGAGCCCGCGAGCCACAACTACTGAGCCTGCATGCCACAACTACTGAAGCCCGCACGCCTAGAGCCTGTGCTCTGCAACAAGAGAAGCCACTGCAATGAGAAGCCCGCGCACCACAATGAAGAGTAGCCCCCGCTCGCCGCAACTAGAGAAAGCCCGCGCGCAGCAGTGAAGACCCAACTCAGCCAAATAAATAAATAAATAACAAATTTATATCCAAAAATTAAGATGAAGAATTAGATGTGAAATGTACCTAGCATTTTGTCAGGCACACAGTAAGCCCTAAACTAATGTTTGTGTTTTTTTCTCAATCCCTCCACTGGAAAACCAGATTGGAAAGCAAGATGCTTGAGGCTTCACTACTAGGAAGAAGGAAAGGAACTTGAAACAGCTTCTAGAAACATTAAAATTTTCTATAGGGCTTCCCTGGTGGCGCAGTGGTTGAGAATCTGCCTGCTAATGCAGGAGACACGGGTTCGAGCCCTGGTCTGGGAAGATCCCACATGCCACGGAGCAGCTGGGCCCGTGAGCCACAACTACTGAGCCTGCGCGTCTGGAGCCTGTGCCCCGCAACGGGAGGGGCCGCGATAGTGAAAGGCCCGCGCACCGCGATGAAGAGCGGTCCCCGCACCGCGATGAAGAGTGGCCCCCACTTGCCGCAACTAGAGAAAGCCCTCGCACGAACCGAAGACCCAACACAGCCAAAAATAAATAAATAAATAAATACAGTAGCTATAAAATTAAAAAAAAAAAAAAAAGAATGATGAGAAAAATAGAAAAAAAAAGAAAAAAAAATTTTTCTATAAATAATCATACTAGTCAACTGTGTACAGTTTCTCCAAAGATAGAAGAATTGCTGTTGTCAACTGTTAAACAGGTGTTTATGTACCCAGGTGTTCATGTAACAGACTGGAGGAAGTAAGGACAAAGGGGAAAAGTACTGATGCTACAGGGGTAAAGCTGAATTTTTCCACTCAAGGCTGATTTCAACCAAACATCAGTTCTTTATGAAAATGTGTAGAATCACAGGAGGCGGCCCTGGAGATCTCAGAGAAAGAATCTGTACAAGATACAAACTGAGTAGACTGTTGCTTTCTAGAAGGATAGCAGAGGGAGAAATATTTTGCTGGCCAAACAGAACTTGGAATCTACACACTTCCATCTTAGCATCTGTCAAACTATACTAAAGTATTCTGCTCACAAATATCTGCACTATCAGACTATAAGCTCCTCGGAGGTAAATTTTTTTTTCTCTCTCATCTTTGGAATACCATTGCCCAGCACACAGCAGGTACTCTATAAATGTTGGATGAATTCAACTGAAACTAACACTGAAATCACAAAGGGCTTCAGATTCTAAAGAGAGACATAAAATATTTTTCCTACTGAGAACAAAGGGAGAACATTTTGGGGACATGCTCTGGCTGACATCAACACTGAGCATGACTAAATTAGGACTGATCTAACAACAAGTTAGTCCTAGCAACAGAGAGGTCATACAGCAGAATGTGAATTTCACAGGCCCTTCTCACCCAAGAGATCACACCTAAGAAGTGAGTCTCGTTAGGACTAAAAATACCGAGGAGCAAAACTGACAGCCTGAGTTCCGTACCCTGGTGATGTACCTTTTGATCAAACAGTCCAGTGTTGAGAGGTAACTGAGAATTTTAGATATATGCAAGAAAAAAGTTAATATAGTAAAAAATATGCCATATTGGGACTCACATTTATGAAGGTATATTTTTCTACAAGCTGTTATATGGGATATTCAGGTTTGAAGCAGGGACCCTACCCTAAGCACACTAGGATTCCAGGAAGCACCCTGTTAGAGACAAGGCCCTGGGTTTGGGGTAAAGAATATGGGTGAAAGCTCAGTTCAGTATCTAATAAAAAGAAAAATAAAACATTTCAGGAAAATTATTCCTACTTGAGTCAGAAGGAATTATCAAAACAAACTGCCCTTCTTGGCTGCGATTTGGGCCTCAATTTTGTGAATGAGCGGAAGGAATTAAAAATTCTAATGTGTGATAAGAGTGGCCCTCATCTGACACTGCATCTGATCAGTATGTAGGTAGGGGAATTGGTAGACCAACAACTACAGGAAGCTCTCCTGGCAAAAAAATGAAGGTGGGGAAATGAGCTCTAGACCCAGAGATGGTACTAATTATAACAAGTGCATTTCAGGACTACAGAAATGACAGAATTAGGCTTAACAACTAGAGGTTTGCTCCAAGGGGACCAAAAAATGGCAGGCTAAGAATTTAAAGTCGTACTATGAATTAGATTTGGCCATCTGACAATAGCTTCAGGTTTTTAAAAGTGTGTGTGTGTGTGTGTGTGTGTGTGTGTGGTGCGTACAGCTCAAACAACTTTGGGCATAGTCTAACTCAGTCTTTTCCTCTGAAGCACAGAGGAAAATGGATTCTAATTTTTACTACTGCAGAGACTGGTTCTCAAAAACAGGGACCTGGACCACTGGAAAGGTGCTCTACTGACCTTGACACAGTGAATGGGACGAGAGGGCAGAACTAAGAGAGCACCAAAGAACCTTGTACTCTTATGGCTGTCACATACAATCCTTCTAGCAGAAAGGCAGTTTATCCCTAGCCTACATTCTTGTTCTGTGAGCGGCAACTGAGAGGTGAAAAGTACAAAACACTTCATCTCACCCCAGTTGCTCACTCCCCTTTTCCATGGGGTGATGCCTAGTCTTATTCACTCTCTGACTGAGCCAACTATTCACTAATTGCTCTTTACATTTATGTGTGTAACTGTACCACGCTCTGGCTTGATTTTTCAAAGGATAACTGCCAACATAAATATTCCAGGTCCAAGATAAAACAGAATAATTAAAAACAGCCCCTGTTATCCAATTAGCTGATCATCTCCTATTTGTACACCAAGTTACATTTTCAGTTGTTTTGCCTATCTTCCTCATTCAAGTGAACACAGCAGGTTTTAACTTACAAATTGACCATCAAATTTTAAGGGATTAACAACAACCAGGATGGGGGGCAGGTGTTGGGGAAGCAGTGTGGGCTTTAGAGGAAAGGAAGGTCTGAGCTTGGATTCCAAAATCTGCCACTTACTAAGGCTAATCAGTAGAGTGGCAGAAACAATTCATACTTTGTAGGTTGTTACAAATATTAAATGACAGTGACAAAATAATTCTATAAAGAATGTAGTACATAAAAGGCTCTCAAAATTGCATTACATAATAACAGCATGCTCACAGTATCTTAGCATCTGCAGGGCAAAAATAAAAGTTCTTGAAGGCTCCTATTTCTATTCCTAAAATTAAAAGGTTGAAATGGGAGGGGTGAGATCTCATAATTTGTTTTTGGAGAGAAAATATATAGCAGGGGTTGGAGAGGTATCTTTCACCACATGTAAAGTCCATAAGGAGTGTGTACTTGGAGATTTGCTTCAATGCAATCACTATTCTACGAACACCTACTAGTCATTCATTCAGCAAATATATTTAAGTTCTCCCTAGGCTCCGGGCCTGCGGTGAGTGTTGGCGAGACAGCTATAAATAATATAGACACAAGTCTGGTTCTTAAACAGCTTACAGCTTAGCAGGTGAGCTAAGCCAGTACATGAAGGATAAGAGCACTGTTGGGTGTTGGAGGAGCACACAGGAGAATATCACCAAATCTTCAAGGGAGATTTCAGGGAAAGTTCATTGTAGGAAGCAATCACCAAAGAGACGTCTGAAGAATAAGGAGTGAGCTGAAGGAGGACAAGTTCTAGACAGACAATAGCATGTGCAAAGGTTCTGAGGTCAAACAATGCTGAAAAATCAAGAATTACAAGTAGTTTAGTCCTACCAGAACTTTGGGCACAACCTGGATGAGTGAGTACAAAGGGGGACAAAGCAGAGATAAAAGAGTAGGTAGGGACTTCCCTGGTGGTCCAGGGGCTAAGACTCGGTGCTCCCAATGCAGGAAGCTCGGGTTTGATCCCTGGTCAGGGAACTAGATCCCGCATGCTGCAACTAAGATCCCACATGCAGCGACAAAGACCCCGCATGCCACAACTAAGAGCCGGCGCTGCCAAAATAAATAAGTAATTTTATTTTATTTTTTTTTAAAGAGTAGGTAGACAATGCAGTTAGCAAGGTAAGCAGAAGTCAGATCATGAAGTAAAGACCATTCACCCTAAAGAGCTTTGAGTTAATCCTGGAGACACAGGGAAGTTCCTGAAGAGTCAGAACAACATGATCAGATTTGCCTTTTAGGAAGCTTGCTCGACTGTAGTGTGAGAAAAGAACACGTGAGAACTCTCTTAAATCATATAAAGAAACTATCTTAGGGGCTTCCCTGGTGGCGCAGTGGTTGAGAATCTGCCTGCTAATGCAGGAGACACGGGTTCGAGCCCTGGTCTGGGAAGATCCCACATGCCGCGGAGCAACTAGGCCCGTGAGCCACAATTACTGAGCCTGCGCGACTGGAGCCTGTGCTCCGCAATAAGAGAGGCCACGACAGTGAAAGGCCTGCGCACCGCGATGAAGAGTGGCCCCCCACTTGCCACAACTAGAGAAAGCCCTCGCACAGAAATGAAGACCCAACACAGCCATAAATAAATAAATTTTAAAAAAAGAAAAAAAAAATGTACTCTTTTAAAAAAAAAAAAAAAAAAAAAAGAAACTATCTTAGAAGGAAAAAACCCCAAAACCCCAAACAAATGTTAAAAAGAATCTCAGCTGTTTTAGAAATAAAAGATTTACTTGGCAATTTAAAGGAAAAAAATGTTAAAGCCCAAAGGCTACAATGATCTGCAACTGTAGCATAATGAAATATAAGGCTCTGCATCTCATGTAAGCCTTGCTCCCTAGAAACAAGAGAAAATAAGAGAGGTCCCAAGCTGAATCTCTCCACTTCCTTCCCCCCTGCCCTCTCCAGGCAGCTTACGCCTGCTCAGTCTTTGTCTTTTCACTTATGGACCCAATTTGAGCAACAAAATAAAAATTTTGTTATAGAAAAGCCTTGGGGAAACTGCAGTAAGTGTGCCAAATAGCTTTAAAAAATTAAATGCTAGCAGATGAGAACCAGTTCTGACCCCAAGGTCAAGCAATATTAATCTTAGCTATTTTGCCAGTGTTCATTAAATAACGAGAATTTCTGTAGGTAGTTTTTAAATTAGAAAGTCTGAGATCTTACTAGTGGGGTGCAAACATGAGCACCAGAGCACAATAATTAGACTTAGATACTCTTCCGAATTTGCCTTTTAAAAATAAATTATGCTATTAAGCACTAAATGCAAGGATTAAAATTTCACAAACTTCTACTTAAATCAAAATGTGGTGACAACTACTGGCACACAACCAAATACTAAAAGAATCTTAGCTGTTTTAGAAATAAAACATTTGCTTCCAACTTGATGCAAACGTTTTTAGGGTCTATGATTAAGCTGATCTGTAAATACAGCATAAGAAAAACAGGTAAGGGAAGTCTTTTATGTGGCAAATAAAAAGCTAAAATCAAGATTTTGAAGGATGTTTGGCTGTAACTCACAAAAGACTTGAGACAAAGTAAATGACTATACATTCCTAAAAATTAAAATATGCACATTTTATAGAGTGATTAAAAACGTAGGAATTTATCATTACTATAAGACATTTCTTACAAGGTTATGTGCAAATTTAAAAAATAATAATACCACAACTACTTTAGGAAACATAGTCAAATCCATTCCATAGTCCATCCATCCAAAGGAATGGACTCATTATATTTTTTTCTTTTACAATAAGAGAAAGTCTCTACTTTCCATACTTTCTAAAAATAATTAAATAAATTTAATATTTCAAAATGTGCTTTGGGTATTTGTGATTCACCAACTTGCTTAATTATTTCAAAAATCACTATTTCAAAAACTTCCATATTTTTATATACAGTTTTTTTTTTTTTTATAGCTACTTTACTTATTTATTTCTTTATTTTTGGCTGTGTTGGGTCTTCGGTTCGTGCGAGGGCTTTCTCTAGTTACGGCAAGTGGGGGCCACTCTTCATCGCGGTGCAGGGACCGCTCTTCATCGCGGTGCGCGGGCCTTTCACTATCGCGGCCCCTCCCGTTGCGGGGCACAGGCTCCAGACGCGCAGGCTCAGTAGTTGTGGCTCACGGGCCCAGCTGGTCCGTGGCATGTGGGATCTTCCCAGACCACGGCTCGAACCCGCGTCCCCTGCATTAGCAGGCAGATTCTCAACCACTGCGCCACCAGGGAAGCCCCCTATATACAGTTATTATTTATTTGTTCACTGACCGATGTGAAGAATGATGCAATGGGAATTATATCAATGGTATCTTGGGAGTCAAGATACCATTCATTCATCCATTCATTTCTTTGTTAAACAAATATCTGAGTACTACCTGTGTGCCAGACAATGGGCACTAAAAAAAATACTTAAGTCCCTGAAGAAACATAATACTATATTTCATCAAATTTGAGATGCCATCAATTGTAAGACTAACTCTTAACTAATAAAGAAAAAATGCTTTCAATTAAATTATGACACAATGCCTTAGATGAATCACATCAGCCTCTCAGTGCTTTGATATTTTTAAAATCTATTCAGAAAAATTTGGCAATTTTTCCTGCCTTCAATACACTGCTTGACATTTTAAATGGCAACCATTTTTTCACAGATCTCAGTACAAAACACAGCTTCATTTACTTTGGGATGTCTTCCTTACTTGGCTCCCATAAAGCATTTAGTTGTTATTAAAGAAAAGTAAATGGAACTGTGATGATTTTGCCAATGGCACATGTTTACTTCACTAATGTTAAATTCACATCTCTTGACTTTGTTTTGGTCCTTTACTGTGTGTTCCATAACTTTGTGTTTCAATGCCATATCATAATGGAATCTTTTTGAAGATATCTTAAATGGCAATTAAACCCAACATATGTAGAGCTGACACTGTGTACATAACTCAATTGAAATGATGATACTAAATATAGCTACAACTAAACTTGTACAAGCACAAGCAATTACAACCTGGCCAAATGGCCACCTGACTGACAGCGACTGACAGATGCCATCAAGTGATAGATACATTCCAAATTCAAAGACGTTAAAATGTGAAAAACATTATGTCTTAGAATCAGTAATAGCAGCAAACACTCACACAGCACTATGAGGAAAGCACCATTCTATGTAGTTTACATACATTATGTCACGAAAACCTGTAAGGTAGACAGATCATGTGCCTCTAGATGAGGAAACTGAGGCTTGGGGGCTGGGGGGTGTTTGAGTAACCTGCCCCAATGTCACAAAGCTAGCACGTGCCAAGGCTAGCTTTTGAATCCAGGCAGTCTGGGCTATGCTTTTAACTACTACGTCATGTGGTCTCTTAAGTTATTAATCAATAACTAGCTTTGCAACCTAACCTGAATCGTTAAAGACTCCTTTCCTTACCTGGAAAAGGAGGAAAATGGAATGGATGATTATGGAGCCCTTTCCCAGGATGAAAATATTATAATTCTATAATCTTCTATAGTAAAATGTTATCACCATGGTAGTCTCTCCTTAACCCAATACAATTCAAAGACCTTCACTGACATTAGTGATTAGTGAAAGAAACGTAACTTCTACCATTAGTCTAAAATACACACACTTAGAAAGGTATTAAGAAACAGACACACATGTACCACCATTTCTCTTTTTCAGGGTGACGGCAAAAGGCTGACTGTAGACACAAATGATCCAATTTGTGGGTTTTATTCTGCCTGTGTACTACATTTATGATAGAAATTTAGCCATTTAAAATTTTAATCCAAAATTAACAAATGATTTCAACGTGTCCATTGAACATACACACACTGCATAGTCCTTTATTCTTTATTCTTTAAAAATTCTTTTCATTTATGAGGGAAAAAAACAATAGATTAATAGCAGATGCAAATATGGCAACATTTTCTCTCTTGACCCAACTTAAGGGTGGAATTAAATGTGCATTACACACTTGACAACTCTTCTGCCCCAAGTCAGGGTGGGTTGTCACACCCTTTGGATTGTCTACAGGCCAAGCCAGCTGCCCTCCCTCTTAGGTAACCTTCCTTCAGACCCACAGCCTCTGATCATAAGGCAACACAGTGGTGCTTAAAATAATTCCTAATAGTTCATTTTGAAGTTGTCTACAGAAGGAGAGTTAATAAAAGAAAGAGATCACAAGGTGCAATGTGTTTAAAGCTTTCATTATTTATTCACAAAGAGCAAATACTGTATCAGTTTTGGGCCTTGCTTTTCTCTTTTATATACACATACACATACAGACAAGATAATTTGCCCCAATGGAAATCAGAGAAAACATTAAAAAGATTTCTGGGGAAAAAAGTGAAAAAAGGAATATAAGTGAACTGTTGGCAAAAGTAGGCTTAAAAAACAAAACAAGCGAGAAGACGCTCAAAGATGAAAGGCCCTGGCCAGTACACAGAATTTTACTATTACATACCTTTCCATGCTGCCCAGCTCTTTCATAACAAATGACAACATCTTCCCACATTTCTAGCTTCTCAAATATCTGAAGGGCTGAACTGGTACATCCCAACTCAAAGAGTAAACTTGCAAGCTGGCGCTAGAAAATCAAGTTAAAATAATGAATAATCCTTTACACAAAGACAGATTCCTGTTCCACTTGTAGGTATATCCAATCCGCCATTTTAAGCATCTGCTTACTGTATTAAATGCCTAATTTCTGTAATTCAACCTCTACTAATTAGAAATTTGCAATCATTCAATACTTACTTTTACTTTAGCAAGCCTCTTTAGAGGGGGTAAGGAATTAAAAAACAATATAGGAACTGTTCAAAACACTCAATATATCAATTTTTTCCCAAGAATTCAGAACTTAAAAGGCAAAATCTGTATTTCTTCATTACCTAGAGATTCTATATACGACAATCTGTTGTAAAGCTGATATCCAATAAATCAATTTTTAAAACTCTAGTTAGAATGGCCATTATCAGAAAGACAAGAGATAAGTGTTGCTGAGTGTGTGGAGAAAAGGGAACTCTTGTGCACTGTTGGTGGGAATGTAAACTGGTGCAGCCACTACAGAAAACTGCATGGAGGTTCCTCAGGAAACTGAAAATAGAACCACCATATGATCCAGTAATTCCACTTCTGGGCATATAGCTGAGGAAAATGAAAACACTAATTTGTTTTAAGCACATCCTAAAAAACTTAGCTACTAATTTCCCAGTCCTTGGCAGATAAAAGGGTGCAAATTGTGGTAAGGTGAGTGAAGGTTAAATATATTCAAAAATAAACATACTGTATATTATAAGTGGTCCAACCTGCAGGAATAGAAAAACAATATTAAAAAGGTTTAGGGCTTCCCTGGTGGCGCAGTGGTTGGGAGTCTGCCTGCCAGTGCGGGGGACACGGGTTCGAGCCCTGGTCTGGGGGGATCCCACATGCCGCGGAGCAGCTGGGCCCGTGAGCCACAACTACTGAGCCTGCGTGTCTGGGGCCTGTGCTCCGCAACAAGAGAGGCCGCGATAGTGAGAGGCCCGCGCACCGCGATGAAGAGTGGCCCCCGCTCGCCGCAACTAGAGAAAGCCCTCGTACAGCAACGAAGGCCCAACACAGCCATAAATTAATTAATTAATTAATTATTTTAAAAAAAAGGTTTAGGGCTTCCCTGGTGGCGCAGTGGTTGAGAATCTGCCTGCTAATGCAGGGCACACGGGTTCGAGCCCTGGTCTGGGAAGATCCCACGTGCCGCGGAGCGACTGGGCCCGTGAGCCACAATTGCTGAGCCTGCGCGTCTGGAGCCTGTGCTCCGCAGCAAGAGAGGCCGCGATAGTGAGAGGCCCGCGCACCGCGATGAAGAGTGGCCCCCACTTGCCGCAAATAGAGAAAGCCCTCGCACAGAAACGAAGACCCAACACAGCCATAAATAAATAAATAAAAATAATTTAAAAAAAGGTTTAAAAAGTAGGTGAGACTCTTGAATAAGGTCTGCTTTCAAAATTCAATACATATTTAAGAGTTAAGAGGCTAATGGACATGGAACATGCAGGACTGACAAACTTAGAAAGTAAAATGAAATATGCCTGAAAATTATAAGCTAACATATTATCGAAATAAATAAAAGGGATGGCCCAATTCTTCTGTATCCCATGAAATACAAGAGAATTTGGCTATTTTAGAATATGTGGTTGGACATTTTTAAAACCTGAACATAGCATGTGGGAGCTGGAATAAATCTTAATGCTCATGCAGTAAGTAGTTTAATCTTTTCATTTAATAGATGAAGAAAGTTATGACATCTAAGCTGATATGATCTTTAGCTAGCAGTAAAGATGAATTCTCTTTTTATAATAAACTAATGTGTTATTTCTTGATCTTTAAAAATAATACATAAAGATATGGTTACTCCCTATTATGAAAGAAAAATGATTTAATTTCTTAATGAAAGAGGATGTTTATCTAACTGCCCAAATATCCTAAAATCCACAGCTTCCTAAGCAGATAAAATAAACACTTAGCCTACATTCTAAGTTTATTTGAACAGTATTTAATTTTCCTAATGCTTCTGTTCAGAAACAGAGTAACAGCTACACCCTCAAAAGACATGTTTTGTCATAATAACAGTCTGAGATGTTTATACACCACAAATCACACAGTACAAAGCACTTAAATTTCACAGATCAGGGTCAAAAACATGCCAAAAAGTTCCAGTTTTTAACACCTTCCTGATGAAGAAGCTACTCCTTTTGAGATGCTATAACAAAGCTTTTTTGGTGCCTATGTTTTATTGAGATGCCTTCAATAGATAAAATGAATCCCAATGTGTAGTAAACCCCCTCATTTACACTGTGCTTAAGAATATAACCTACTCTCTAAGAAATCTTATGATGGAGATTCTGAGTCATTGAATTGTGGGTTGGCATTTATAATTCTAAATCACTACCTATGTGCATAATCCACAAGAGAGGACAGGAAGCTGGTTAAAATGACAATAGTTACTAAATCATCTAGAAATTTCTGGCTAGCATCATTTAACTCCACTTAGTCTC
The DNA here is from genome assembly GCF_949987535.1 of Balaenoptera acutorostrata. Classification (NCBI taxonomy): domain Eukaryota; kingdom Metazoa; phylum Chordata; class Mammalia; order Artiodactyla; family Balaenopteridae; genus Balaenoptera; species Balaenoptera acutorostrata. The sequence continues at coordinate 67,853,116 of NC_080075.1, forward strand.
TCTGCACCATAGCTTTCACATCTGTAAAATGGGGCTATTTCACAAAATTGTTGCAATAAAGTAAGATAATGTGTGTGAAAGGCAGAACAAAATGTGTACCTCATAATAAATGTGCAGTAAAAGCTGGCTGTTATTATTTGGTATAATTACAACCCAATGGAGATAGAGGAAAGGAGGTAAACTAGACTAAAAGTTGGGAAACTAGAGATGTAGTTCATGAACAGCTATATGATCAACATTGGAAAAGTGTAGTTAATTGCACTGGGCCTCAATTTTCTTTTCTGTAGAATTAAGAAACTGGACCACATATCTTAAGTGGCCTTCAGTGCTTAAAATTTTACAAAATAGAGAACCGACGCCTCTTACACAGGAGAACCATGGTGTGGGAGCTAAACTAGGTATTCTCATATCATCAGAAAGAGGAGAGTAGTTAAGGGTATCTCACAATATCAAGTACCGAATAAATGCCTTCCTTTACCTTTTGTACACAACTTGCTTAAAAGGTTCATTCTTTAGCAGAAGGTCCTTAAAGGGCTTTTAAACATTGAAAATGAAGACTTCTGTGGCTCTAGTTAATCTAGTTTAAATTTTTTTTTTAATGTTATAAAAGTCTAATATCACTTTACTCAAATAGCAGTTTGAAGTAACTGGCAATCCTCAGCTAGATACCTTTATTCTTTTCACTGAAATATTTGAAAACTCAAACATAAACATCTAATGCATTTATCTTTCAAATGCGAAGTATTTTCCATACCCAATGACAACAACAACAAAAATACCTGAATGGCCCAATGAGGTGGCACTTGACAGCAATAGAAAATCTTCAGACGTTCCAATACAGACGTAGTCTTATCTTCAAATTGGTCTGCAAGAGCCTTAAGAGCACGTATCATAATCAGAATCTATATGTGCAATAACTTTTTAATATAAACAAGATTCTTATTGCAAAAATTATACAAACAGACATATAAACAATAAAGAACACAAGTTACTTTGATAAGGTAATGGGATGTGTGAATTTTTTCTTGAATTTCATTTTTTTTTTAATTAAAAAAAATTTTTTTTATTTTTGGCTGCATTGGGTCTTCATTGCACACGGGCTTTTCTCTAGTGGCGGTGAGCAGGGGCTACTCTTTGTTGTAGTGCGCGGGCTTCTCATTGCGGTGGCTTCTCTAGTTGCAGAGCATGGGCTCTAGGAGTGCAGGCTTCAGTAGTTGCAGCATGCGAGCTCAGTAGTTGAGGCACTCGTGCCCTAGAGCACGTGGGCTTCAGTAGTTGCGGCACATGGACTCAGTAGTTGTGGCACGCGGGCGCTAGGGCGTGCAGACTCAGTAGTTGTGGCACACGGGCTTAGTTGCTCCGCGGCATGTGGGATCTTCCCAAACCAGGGATCGAACCCTTGTCCTCTGCATTGGCAGGTAGATTCTTAACCACGGCGCCACCAGGGAAGTCCTTGAATTTCTTTAAATGTTTTAAAAAAACTTTAAGTTAATCAACATTTATGTAAATTTGTACATTTAAAACTTACCAGGAAAATAGTTTTTTAAATTGGGGTTTCCTATAATAGTTCTTTCAAAGAACTAGCCTTATTAATCAGCATTTTTACTTTTTCTAAGAAAAACTGTTCTTCAGCGTATCTATTTCACAGCCATACTGTCACTGTGACAACGGCACTTTCTAACATAAATCAGAGAAAAATTACATGAAGAACTTCATTTAGGAATTTTCTAACAAATAAAGTGAAATCAAAGCGTGTCTATTTGATCACAGAGGGTGAGTTCTCTTACTCTTCAGCAAGAGAGACATAGGGCAGGACATTCATTCATGTGAGATCACCCTTAAGGTGCAGTGGACAGCTTCAACCTGCATGCACTGAGGAATCCCTCTGCTGGTCGGAAATACCTGCACTTTGTACTAAGTAGCTGAACTCGAAGAGGCTATGTCAAGAAGCAGACCAACAAGACCAAGATGGCTGACTCTGAGAAAAGGTGCCAGGGCCAAATGCAAAGCCAAAGGCAGGCACTAACTGGTCATCACATGATAAGTCATCACAAGACCTCACATATTCAGCATCAAAGTGAATGCAGACGCTCTGGAGTCCCAGGCAAACACACAGACAGCAGTCCCATTACCATGATCATCTTCACCTGCCTCCTCATTTGCCATACAGTACGCATATATGTTTTTTCTGTTTTATACGGAGACCTCTCAACTGTGAATTATCATGACCTTTTTTGCATAGTGCAGCGCTCAAATTTTCTTTTTTTGGCAATTGACTAGTTTTCACAGGCCTGTCTTATAAGGATTAGATGGCAGCAATACGTCAGTGTTAATTTTCTGGTGTTAATGCACATATTGTACTTATGTAGGAGAGCGTCCATGTATTTGAGGACGATGAAGCACTATGTTTACAACTTACTTTCCAAAACTTCAGGATACAAAAGACAGTTGGTCCTGTACTTAAAACTTTTCTGTAAGTTTGAAATTTTTTTCAAGTTTTTATGAAATTAAAATTGAAAATTTCAACAACAACAAAAAAAGTAAGAGGTAGCAAGTTCAAACTTCCTCAGGAGAAAGAAAAGGACAAGAATCTAACAAATCCCACTATAAGTAAGAGGAGACCAGTTTCTGAGCAGGGGAACTGCTCCTCAACTGGGGGAGAAGGGAAGTTCTCTATATTATAGTAGGTGGGAGATATATTTGTTAGTCTAAGAATATCCTGCAGAATGAGAAAACACTCATTACATCACTGCTTTGACAATCCAAGATGTTATTCAATCAAATCAGTCAGAACAAATTGAGTCATAACCAGACTCCTAAACCATCTTGATCAAAATATTTTTAAAGCTTTCTGGCCTTACTTCAGAGAAACTTAATAGCAAAAAGGTTGCATGCTTCTGCCCAAAGCTATTTAGTTGTAGGAGAGAGAGAAGAGAAGAAAAACTTCTGGCTGAATACATATGGTTACAATACATAAATAGAAGGTTCACTGAATTACTTCATTAAGGGGGGCAACTTTTCCCTTTTATCAAATTCTTTTTCTTCCTTTGGAAAGAAAAAATAAATAATGCTTATTTAATAATTAAAAGCCAAAAGCAACATCCCAACATTTACTTTCATGAAGTCTTAATTACATGCAAGACATTTGATTTTCAAACAAAACTCATGCTGTTTGCTGTACTTACTGCATCTAGCTAAAACGTATTAATCAGTGCTCGGTAAATACTACCTGATTTATTAATAAACAGATTTATTATGTATTTCAGATACTTTTAGATGATCTCACAGTGTCTCTGGTACTCAGATACTCTCCAAAATGGCAGAGACCACCGGAGAGAGCAGAGAATGAACATTTATTTGAATCTGATACCATAAATAAGCCCCTGTACAAGTACAGCTATGCTTTATAAGAACTCGAATAGGCCATGTGTATGATAAAGATTAAAAACAGAATTCTAACCTATTTTCACTCCTGCACAGAATATACTTGTTCCTACCTTAAATATGACAACCACCTAAAGATTCACCTACCAATAAAACCAAGAACATCAAATTAATTTGTCTATTTCCTCTACTGAATTCAAAGTACTCTCTTATTTGCTAACTCACTCCAAATACAGGGACTTATTTACAATTCATCTCTAGGTTTTTCAGAGCAGGATTATTTCTAGTGACTCATTCTGGAATAATCCCATTATAGTCAAATGAACTGGAGTCCTTTACAAGAAAAAGAGTGCTGATAGGTGAAGTGGCCTGCATGCTGTTCTAGGTCAACCTCCAACAAACAAGTCATTTAAACACAAAGGCACTCATCTACGAAATGGTTTTCTAAATGATCTTTTGCACTCCAAACACTCTGAGTATATGGCTTTATCAAAAGAGTATTTTGTTTAATTTCAAGCATTTGAGGAGGCTGCTAGTTTCAGGTACCATTAGCCGAACACAAGTATCAGGTTCATTCCTCAGGGGCAAACTGTACCAAAGCAGTCTGGAAGACAACGGCAGGACATTGAGTGCTGGGAGAATGGGACTGAATGAAAGCAAGCCCGAGCTTCTACCGTGTATGTGTGTGTGTGTGAACGTGCACAGAAACAATGAGCTCGGAGACAAACTGGCACTTTGTAAGCTTTCACGCTCCCCCAGAAATTGAGGTGAATGACCTCTAAAGCAGTGTCCTACCCTTTCACTTGCCATTTTCTCTCTCCACTTTCTAAATTTCATGTATTTCACACCTGAAAGTCATGGGCACTTGGTCATAAGTTAAACTGGTATGAGAAGTTGTCTTTAAGGGAAAATGGTAACATCAAAAATGGAGAGAAAGAGAGAGAGAGGGAGAAGTGAATATACCCTAGACCAATCATTAGGAGTTGAAAGCAAGCAGAGTGTACTATAGGAGGGTGACAGAAGAAATGTGGATAAACGGGAAAGACGATAAGTAAAGAGTAAGGAAGAGTCTAGGTCTCAGTCAGGAGTGGTGGGGGGAAAGCCAAGTCACAGAAAATCCAGGTATGATAACTGCTGGGAGACACCAGATGACTTCATGATGTATAAACTACCGCAATATGAAACTGTTTTCAAGTTTTAAGACTCCCTTTTAATGTCTTTTTCTCCCCAAAATCCATCACAAAGCATTTATACTTTGAGTGTCCTTTGAGACAACGTGCTTGTGCATATGGATTCTCTAACCCCAGACAGTAACGACTCTCAGCCTTCCAAAAGCCACAGTACCAGAGGTCAGGAGATACCGCTAAGGAATGGGGAATAAAAGAATAAAACCCTGGAAAACAGTAATGGGCCCTCTCTTTTCAATGCTCTGTTTTCAGTAGAGAAAGAACTTCCCCTCCAAAAAACTAGAGATGATCAAGACTACATCTTAAAATTAGCACATGGAGAATGATTTAGTACAGAAGGACAATTCTGAACAAGGTCTGGTATGATTTAGACGTTATTTATGTGCTCGTATCTAAAAGTGTGGCACACATATCTTCAAAAGAACAGAGCTAGTCCCTAAGGACCTACACTTTCACTGAAGGCTATTCTTTCTTGCTTGCGTGATATCAAAGTGTTTATCCGCTTTCTGAAGAGCCAAGTAGAAATTAGCTGATAATCTAAAAGGTATGATTGATCATATGCCAAATCACCTTGCTTTTTTGTGCAATGTGTGTGTGTGTGTGTGTGTGTGTGTGTAGGAGGGTGGGATTTATTATAAAAATATGTACTTAATCAAATATATCCAACAGTTGGGCTGAACTGCTCTCTCTGACAGGAGTCTGCAGTCATTCAGCCGTGATTCACAGAGTGGTGAAGCTAACTGCCACCTCAAACTCCCAAGCCCAAGAAAATTTCTAATAGGAACAAGGGGAATGAGAATCAAAACCTATTAACACACCTACTAAGTATCAACAACACCATTAAACCTATTGTTAATCCAGTTTTACCTTGTGTATAGGGAATTGCAGGAATCAGAGAGATTAAAAAAAATGGCTTGCGCAGGCTTCCCTGGTGGTGCAGTGGTTAAGAATCCGCCTACCAATGCAGGGGACACGGGTTCGAGCCCTTGTCCAGGAAGATCCCACATGCCGCGGAGCAACAAAGCCCATGCACCACAACTACTGAGCCTGCGCTCTAGAGCCCGTGAGCCACAACTACTGAAGCCCGCGCACCTAGAGCCCATGCTCCGCATCAAGAGAGGCCACCGCAATGAGAAGCCTGTGCACTGCAACGAAGAGTAGCCCCTGCTCACCGCAACTAGAAAAAGCCAGCGCACAGCAACAAAGACCCAACTCAGCCATAAATTTATTTATTTATTTACTTACTTAATTTATTAAAAAAAAATGGCTTGCCCAAAGTTTAAAGCTATGAAATAGGTGAGCCTGTCTGATTCCAAACACTAAGTTGACAGCTTCATTAAAACCTTACCTCCTAAGTGGAAATTATCAGAGCTGTGAAAATAAAAAGCAGCTTCTCCCTGGAAAAATACTGAGAACTCTAATTAACTGGGTTTTTCCCCACCTAATCCCATAATATGGGAGTCAGGGTGTGGCCTGGCGAAGAAGATCTTTGATCACTACTTCCTGTTCCAAAGACTTTCATGTGTTGGCTGGTAGGAACTGGGTCTACTAATGGGGGCTGGGAGAGCCTAGATGTCTTTTTTATGATTCCAGACAGAAGAGATGAACATAAAGAGGGAGGCTTCAAGGAAGCCCAGACAAGGATCTTGGAACATTCCCCTTAGTCACACCTTAGCAGTTCTTAAACCATTTCGTTTCAGGACCTCTTTATATTTATTTTTTTAATTAATTTTTATTGGAGTATAGTTGCTTTACAATGTTGTAGGACCTCTTTAAACTCTTATAAATTATTGAGGGACTCCAAAAGCTTTTGTTTGTGTGGGCTATCATCTATTAATATTTATCATATTAGAAATTTAAACTGAATAAAATTTAAATATTTATTAATCCATTATAAAAGAAAATAATGAATCTATTACATTAACATACATAATATGTTTTATGAAAAATAACTATATTTTCCCAAAAAAAAAAAAAAGTCTTGAAAAGATTGGCAATGTCTTGGGAATTCCCTGGCAGTCCAGTGGTTAGGACTCTGAGCTTCCACTGCTGGGGGCCCGAGTTCAATTCCTGGTCAGGGAACTAAGATCCTGCAAGCTGAGTGGCACAAAGAAAAAAGTAAAAAAAAAAAAAAACTGTCAATGTGTTACATTTTTGCAACTCTCTTTAATGTCTGGCTTAATAGATAACAGCTGGATTCTCATAGCGGCTTCTGTAGTCAATCTGTTGCAATATGATGTTTTGGTTGAAATTTATGAAGAAAGTTTGGCCTCATACAGATAGGTATTTGGAAAAGGGAGAAGTATGTTAATAGCTTTTTCAGTTAATTGTGCATATTACTGTTTGATACTACATCAAAATTCAAAATGTGGTAGCTTCTTAGAGTTACCTGCAATGTGGAATTTGAAATCTTATCAATGAATGTTTCCCTTTTACATTAAATACTCTGTTACAGTAAAATCCACTGGTCTAAAAAAACCAAAAAACAAAACACCACTCACTGATGTATCTTGAACTTTGAATGGATCTTTTACCTATGCTTGATTTTTCACATCATGCATTAGTCATTTGGAAAATGTGCAGATTTACAAATGTTGACATATTTCATATAATATTAAAAATTATATGCATTAATATCACCAATAATCTCACAAGAAAACTCTCAGCCCCGTACTTGAAGTACTGGAAAGCTGTCAAATTCATAACTGCATATAAAAGATTTCCAAAAGTCTCATTATTTTTTCTTAAAAGCCCAAAATTTTATCACTGGTAAGAAATACTGTCAATTATTTTCCTAGAAATGATGAGCTCACTTCATTCATTTTTGAGGAAATTTCTGCCAAATACCCAAGTATGAATACCCATAGTCTGTCAGTAGTTCTTCTTAGTAAAAACAGTGTTTCCTGGGAAAAGCAGCTCGCTTAGCTTTCCTTGAGACAACCACTGTACTTCAGCATGCAGCACAAGTGTTTCGCAAGTACTTCCCAGTTCATCACGTAGAATATTAAAAAGTGCACTGTCAAGGGTGAAGACTTAATAATAGCAATAATACTGCTTTATCAAAGACATTCGTAAACAAAACTGTCTTGGGACTTCCCTGGTGGTCCAGTGGTTAAGAATCCGCCTTCCAATGTAGGGAAACATGGGTTCAATCCCTGGTTGGGGAACTGAGATCCCACATGCCACGGGGCAACTAAGCCCGCGTGGTGCAACTACTGAGCCCATGCACTCTGGAGCCCGTGCGCCACAGCTAGAGAGAAGCCTGTGTGCTGCAACGAAAGATCCTGCGTGCCACAACGAAGATCCCACGTGTTGCAACTAACAGACCCAACACAACCAAAAAATAAATAAATAAATAAATTTTAAAAAACAAAAAACAAAACTGTCTTTTCTTTTTTTTTAAGCTACAAACTCGTGGTGGTGAAGCACAGGATGACTACCAGCACAGCACGGTGTCCTGACCTTGATTCCGGTCAAGGGGTCAACAGTTTGACCCCCCATTGCTTCTGCTGATTCAGTATCAACACAGTGACAAGATAAATAGTATCTCAATATTGTTGTGAAGACAGTTGTGACCTTGGACACTCTGAAAGGTCTGAGGAGCCTCGGGGCTCCACAATCACCCCCTGAGAACTGCTGCCTGAGAACTGGGAGATGCACAATCTCTCTTGCCTTCCCCTGATGCCGCCCACCTCCAACCTTCTCCCACAACTTCTCCAGGGGATCCTGCTTAGTATTCAAGGCAATACTTAGAAGTTCTCCTTTATTATCTTGTCTTTAAAAGTTTAGGAAATGAGAAAAGTCAGTCTGTTTACAGTCTGCAAGTATTATAAGAGTGCAAAGAATATTTATTAAAACTTAAGTGAATGCTTTAAATTCCTAGTATTATCCTTTCTAAAAAAGTTAAAGTAGTTAAGTCTAATAATAATTACACCTACTTTCCTGAGCAGTCTCAGTCAGATGCAAAGCATCTGTTCCTCAGCGAGCTCAATTCCACCTGGCCCTCGTCTGCAACCCTCAGTAACACTCACCTCTAAGGTTCCTTCTGGCACCCAGTCCCCTGTTAAATCACAACGCTGGCCTCCAGGCCTTGGTAAATGCCCTTTTAGTCTCTGTTCTGTTGTATTTGGATGTAAGACAGGAAAATATCGGGAGCTACTAAAGATTAACAACCTGCCTCTGTCAGGGGCAGTCTCTTCCAAAAGTACCCATAATCACCACCCTCACCAGACCCTGAATTTCTGCAGGCTGGGCTGAAGAGCTATATATATATTTTTTTAAATTTTATTTATTTTACTTTTGTCTGCGTTGGGTCTTTATTGCTGTGTGCGGGCTTCCTCTAGTTGCGGCAAGCAGGGGCTACTCTTGGCTGCGGTGCGCGGGCTTCTCGTTGCAGTGGCTTCTCTTGTTGTGGAGCATGGGCTCTAAGCATGCAGGCTTCAATAGTTGTGGCTCGTGGGCTCTAGAGTGCAGGCTCAGTAGTTGTGATGCACGGGCTTACTTGCTCCACGGCATGTGGGATCTTCCCGGACCATGGCTCGAACCCGTGTCCCCTGCATTGCCAGGTGGATTCTTAACCATTGCGCCACCAGGGAAGTCCCATGAAGAGCTATATTTTAACAAGCACGTTGGAAGTGGTTCTTATGTTCAGGCAAGTTTGAGAAATGTTGTATAAGGCTCTTAAGATGTACACAGGGTACTGTCCCAGGAAAAACCAATGTCAGTTCAATCAACACAATCTGACTCTGTCAAAGACCTTCAGTGTGCCCCAACTGGAATCTGACTGAAGTTAGCATTTAGTGCCTTTAGAAGTGTGCTTTAAGTGGGTGTACTTTATTCCATCCCACTAGTAAGTTTCTCTGCTGTTACTGAGTTTTCACTGTTCTGTAACTTTCTAGGTTTTCAAAATATTTTTTTAACTATTAACAATATTTTATATTGTTTACTGCTTCTCCCTTCTTTTACCTCACTTATTTATGAACTAATTGTTGCCTATTTTTATACTAATCTATTACCATGAAACTCATATCCTGGTTCCGCCCATCAGCCTCCATCCAGGCAGCCCCCTTTCTTGGCCTTAGTAGAAGCCAATTTCACTCACCCAGGTGCACGTTCTTTTCCCACACGGGACTGCATCCTGATATTGTGTACACTGCATTTCCTCCTCCTTTCACCTAAATTGTAGGCCTTCAGATGCTGAGTTCCGCAACCAAACCTCCCTCACAAAAGCCTCTGTTCACTTCTTCCTGCCTATGCTGGTTCAACCCCTTTCCCCCAGATGATGCCAAGTCTTCCTCTGATATCTTCTTTCTCAGAGCTTCCTGAGAAGAATACAGCATGGTGAATCAAAGCATGGACTTCAGGGGCTTCCCTGGTGGCTCGGTGGTTAAGAATCCGCCTGCCAATGCAGGGGACACGGGTTCAAGCCCTGGTCCGGGAAGATTCCGCATGCTGCGGAACAACTAAGCCCGTGCGCCACAACTACTGAGCCTGCGCTCTAGAGCCTGCGAGCCACAACTACTGAGCCCAGGCACCACAACTACTGAAGCCCGTGTGCCTAGAGCTCGTGCTCTGCAACAAGAGAGGCCACCGCAATGAGAAGCCCGCGCACCGCAACAAAAAGTAGTCCCCGCTCACCACAACTAGAGAAAGCCCACGCACAGCAACAAAGACCCAACTCAGTCAAAAATAAATAAAATAAATTAATTAAAAAAACAAAAACAGCATGGACTTCGAAATCCAAGACAAATCTGGTTTGAATTCAATTAGACCTTGAGAAAGTCACTTATATTTTCTGTGCTTCAGTTTCTTCATCAGTAAAAATATAAATAGTGCCTACTTCCTAGGATTATTTAGCACCTGGCATATGAGTATCCAGTAAACGGTAGTAACTGTACACAGTTCTGAATAAACAGTAGTAATTATAATGACTCCAAAAAAAAAAAAGCATAGCTACAGTCACAGGAGCAAGTTCTAGTATACTTTTCAATAACTTTCAAACGCTACATGTGGTTATTAACACAGGTGAAGTACAGAGCTAGAACAGAAATGATTTCATATCTCAGATATTTGAAAAGCTCAATGGCGGGACTCAGCACACTAAACATGAAGCATTGTAATTATCCCAATGTTTTTAGATTTTCTAAATCTAAAGCATTCTATTCTAGATAGTAATGATTGCTTTTAGTGAGTTATGAAGGATTGGGCAGTTTTATTTTCCTGTACTGCCTTTAAAGTCAGGATAATAGAAACAGTCAACATTTACTGAGGGTTTACTATGTGCCAGGAGCTATTTGAAGTGTTTCACAAATATTAAGTCATTTAACCCCTCATTATCTGAATGAGGTGGGCATTACTGCTCTCTCCATTCTCCAGATAAGGGAAGTGAAGCATAAGAGGTTAGGGAGCTTAGGCTTGGCCACAGTACGTGACATCTCTTCCTCTTGGATTGTGAGGTCTATGGACAATAAAATCTGGTGTTTTTCTGACAACAGACATTCTGACACTGAAGCAGGCAGAGAAAAGCAGAGATGAGAAAAGAGAGAAAGACCTGACGATCTCTTCGAGCCTTGAATCCAGCTAACTCTGAGATCGGAATACCCCTAGACTTCCCAGTTATTATAATAGTCAACCAATTTCCTTTTTTACAGCCAGTTTGAATTGGGTTTCTGTCCCTTACAACTAAAAGTTTCCTATTGAGACCTGTCCTTGATTGTACTGAAGTAGAAGTATAAAAAGTCTCAAAAAGCTCTAAACTTCAATCTGTCCATTACAAGCACCTTATATTTAGAAAATGATATTTAAAGTATAAAAATCAAATGCAACTTCTCAAATTTTGAAGCCATACCCCCTCGTGAGGTAAGCCAAATATGGCCAAGGTCAGCTTGAATTACTAGATCACGTGCTCCCCTACACCTCCTGACATCCATAATGACAGCCATATGTTCCACTCATGCAAAAAGCCGCACATCAAGGTCAATGCCAAGCCTGCCAAATATAATGCATGTGGATGTACATTCATGAAGAAGATATGTGAAAATGTAATAGAGCAGGTGCACGTTCTGAGACACTAAAACTTCGGAGAGCAGTCTGCAATGCAGAACAAATGACCAGCTTGTAATATAGAGGAAAAGCTTTGTTTTATGGTATGTTGAGAAATACCGACTGAACATATTTCCAGTTAATTAAGTAGCTAATTCATGAACTCCAGTCTCTTATCACTTTTTTTTTAACGTCTTTATTGGAGTATAATTGCTTTACAATTCTTATCACTTCTTTTAATGACCTCAAAGGGTAGTGATTTATGCATGTAGTTCATCATTTTTTAGGAAACCCTGTTAAGAAAAAACTGACATTCCTTTACCTCTTTCCCCTTAAAAAAAATACAACCAACCAAACTGTGAATTACTACCCTCTGAGACCTCTACGTTACCCTCAGTGTGATCACAGTGACTGCTCTGTTCCTGTTAGCTTTGGCACAGGACTGAAGATTTGGACTGTAGGATATTACAAAGGCTGGTCTCTACTGCTCTCAGATTGCTAAACTGCCAGATGAAAATATAATCTTTAATTTAGCTAACTCTCAATTATTCCTGCTAATAAGTAGGTAATTAAAAATTAAACACAGAGAAGAAAAGGACCTACAAAAACAAACCCAAACAATTAAGAAAATGGTAATACGAACACACATTTTGATAATTACCTTAAACGTGAATGGATTAAATGCTCCAACCAAAAGACACAGGCTTGCTGAATGGACACAAAAATAAGACCCATATATATGCCATCTACAAGAGACCCACATCAGACCTAGGGACACATACAGACTGAAAATGAGGGGATGGAAAAAGATATTCCGTGCAAATGGAAATCAAAAGAAAGCTGGAGTGGTAATACTTATATCAGATAAAACAGACTTTAAAATAATGTTACAAGAGACAAGGAAGGACACTACATAATGATCAAGGGGTCAATCCAAGAAGAAGATATAACAATTATAAACATATACGCACCCAACACAGGAGCACCTCAATACATAAGGCAACTGCAAACTGCTATAAAAGAGGAAATCGACAGTGACACAATAATAGTGGGGGACTTTAACACCTCACTTACACCAATGCACAGATCATACAAACAGAAAATTAATAAGGAAACACAAGCTTTAAATGACACAATAGACAAGATAGATTTCATTGATATTTATAGGACATTCCATCCAAAAACAGCAGATTACACTTTCCTCTCAAGTGGGCATGGAACATTCTCCAGGATAGATCACATCTTGGGTCACAAATCAAGCCTCAGTAAATTGAAGAAAATTGAAATCATATCAAGCATCTTTTCTGACCACAATGCTATGAGATTAGAAATCAATTACAGGGAAAAAACGTAAAAAATACAACACATGCAGGCTAAACAATACATTACTGAATAACCAAGCGATCACTAAAGAAATCAAAGAGGAAATCAAAAAATACGTAGAGACAAATGACAATGAAAACATGATGATCCAAAACCTATGGGATGCAGCAAAAGCAGTTCTAAGAGGAAAGTTTACAGCTATACAAGCCTGCCTCAAGAAACAACAAAAATCTCAAATAAACAATCTAATGTTACACCTAAAGGAACTAGAGAAAGAAGAACAAACAAAACCCAAAGTTAGCAGAAGAAAAGAAATTATAAAGATCAGAGCAGAAATAAATGAAATAGAAACAAAGAAAACAATAGCAAAGATCAACAAAACTAAAAGCTGCTTCTTTGAGAAGATAAACAAAATGGATAAACCATCAGCCAGACTCATCAAGAAAAAGAGGGAGAGGACTCAAATCAATAAAATTAGAAATGAAAAAGGAGAAGTTACAACAGACATTGCAGAAATACAAAGAATCCTAAGAAACTACTACAAGCAACACTATGGCAATAAAATGGATAACCTGGAAGAAATGGACAAATTCTTAGAAAGGTATAACCTCCCAAGACTGAACCAGGAAGAAACAGAAAATATGAACAGACCAATCACAAGGAATGAAATTGAAACTGTGATTAAAAATCTTCCAACAAACAAAAGTCCAGGACCAGATGGCTTCACAGATGAATTCTATGAAACATTTAAAGAAGACCTAACACCCATTCTTCTCAAACTCTTCCAAAAAATTGCAGAGGAAGGAACATTCCCAAACTCATTCTATGAGGCCACCATCACCCTGATACCAAAACCAGACAAAGATAACTACAAAAAAAATTACAGACTAATATCACTGATGAATATGAATGCAAAAATCCTCAACAAAATACTAGCAAACAGAATCCAACAACACATTAAGAGGATCATACACCATGATCAAGTGAGATTTTCCCAGGGATGCAAGGATTCTTCAATAATGCAAATCAATCAATGTGATACACCATATTAACAAACTGAAGAATAAAAACCATATGATCATCTCAATAGATACAGAAAAAGCTTTTGGCAAAATTCAACACCTATTTATGATAAAACCTTCCAGAAAATAGGCCTAGAGGGAACCTACCACAACATAATAAAGGCCATATAGTACAAACCCACAGCAAACATCAGTCACAATGGTGAAAAACTGAAAGCATTTCCTCTAAGATCAGGAACAAGACAAGGATGTCCACTCTCACCACTATTATTCAAGATAGTATTGGAAGTCCTAGCCACGGCAATCAGAGAAGAAAAGGAAATAAAAGGAAAACAAATTGGAAAAGAAGAAGTAAAACTGTCACTGTTTGCAGATGACATGATACTATACATAGAGGATCCGAAAGGTGCCACCAGAAGACTACTAGAGCTAATCAATGAATTTGGTAAAGTTGCAGGATACAAAATTAATGCACAGAAATCTCTTCCATTCTTATACACTAATGATGAAAAATCTGAAAGAGAAATTAAGGAAACGCTCTCATTTACCATTGCAACAAAAAGAATAAAATACCTAGGAATAAACCTACCTAGGGAGACAAAAGACCTGTATGCAGAAAATTATAAGACACTGATGAAAGAAATTAAAGATGATACCAACAGATGGAGAGATATACCATGTCCTTGGATTGGAAGAATCAATATTGTGACAATGACTATACTACCCAAAGCAATCTACAGATTCAATGCACTCCCTACCAAATTACCAATGGCATTTTTTACAGAACTAGAACAAAAAATCTTAAAATGTGTATGGAGACACAAAAGACCCCGAATAGCCAAAGCAGTCTTGAGGGAAAAAAACGGACCTGGAGGAATCAGACTCCCTGACTTTAGACTATACTACAAAGCTACAGTAATCAAGACAATATGGTACTGGCACAAAAACAGAAACATAGATCAATGGAACAAGATAGAAAGCTCAGAGATAAACCCACGCACATATGGTCAACTAATCTATGACAAAAGAGTCAAGAATATACAATGGAGAAAAGACAGTCTCTTCAATAAGTGGTGCTGGGAAAACTG
This sequence comes from Balaenoptera acutorostrata, assembly GCF_949987535.1. Classification (NCBI taxonomy): domain Eukaryota; kingdom Metazoa; phylum Chordata; class Mammalia; order Artiodactyla; family Balaenopteridae; genus Balaenoptera; species Balaenoptera acutorostrata. The sequence continues at coordinate 67,868,161 of NC_080075.1, forward strand.
GACAGCTACATGTAAAAGAATGAAATAAGAACACTCCCTAACACCATACACAAAAATAAACTCAAAATGGATTAGAGACCTAAATGTAAGACCGGACACTATAAAACTCTTAGAGGAAAACATAGGAAGAACACTCTTTGACACAAATCACAGCAAGATCTTTTTTGATCCACCTCCTAGAGTAATGGAAATAAAAACAAAATAAACAAATGGGACCTAATGCAACTTCAAAGCTTTTGCACAGCAAAGGAAACCATAAACAAGATGAAAAGACAACCCTCACAATGGGAGAAAATATTTGCAAAACAAATCAACGGACAAAGGATTAATCTCTAAAATATATAAACAGCTCATGCAGCTCAATATTAAAGAAACAAACAACCCAATCCAAAAATGGGCAGAAGACCTAAATAGACATTTCTCTAAAGAAGACATACAGATGGCCAAGAAGCACATGAAAAGCTGCTCAACATCACTAATTATTAGAGAAATGCACATCAAAACTACAATGAGGTATCACCTCACACCAGTCAGAATGGGCATCATCAGAAAATCTACAAGCAACAAATGCTGGAGAGGGTGTGGAGAAAAGGGAACCCTCTTGTACTGTTGGTGGGAATGTAAACTGATATAGCCACTATGGAGAACAGTATGGAAGTTCTTTAAAAAACTAAAAATAGAATTACTGTATGACCCAGCAATCCCACTACTGGGCATATACCCAGAGAAAACCATAATTCAAAAAGACACATGCACCCCAATGTTCACTGCAGCACTATTTACAATAGCCAGGTCATGGAAGCAATCTAAATGCCCATCGACAGACGAATGGATAAAGAAGATGTGGTACATATATACAATGGAATATTACTCAGCCATAAAACGAACGAAATTGGGTCAATTGAAGAGATGTGGATGGATCTAGAGACTGTCATACAGAGTGAAATAAGTCAGAAAGAGAAAAACAAATATTGTATATTAACACATATATGTGGAACCTAGAAAAATGGTACAGATGGACTGGTTTGCAGGACAGAAATAGAGACACAGATATAGAGAACAAACGTATGGACACCAAGGGGGGGAAAGCTGTGGGGGGCTGTGGGTGGTGGTGGGATGAACTGGGAGATTGGGATTGACATGTATATACTGATGTGTATAAAATGGATGACTAATAAGAACCTGCTATATAAAAAAATAAATAAAATTAAATTAAAAAAAAAAAGTGACCCAGGAAGGACTAAAAAAAAAAAAAAAATTTTGATTTTTTTTTTTTTTTGGATCAGACATGGCATGGGGGAGAAGCCTAATGATGGGGTGGGGGAGAAGCTGAATGATGATAGATAGGTAAGTACTTTATACACCATTGGTAAAAAGCAGGGTATAAATAAACACAACACTCAGTATTCAGCAAACATTCAATAAGTGCCTATACAAAAGTGAGTAAAACACAGAACCTGACCCCTCAAAAAAACTCACATTCTAGCTGTGAAAATGGAAAGGTTTTCAAATAAAATATAATTTAGTAAATGCTAAAATACAGTATTAAGAATAGATGTTCTTTATGGAGGTTCCTTAAAATCTAAAAACAGAACCTCCATACGACCCAGCAATCCCACTACTGGGCATACACTGTGAGAAAACCATAATTCAAAAAGAATCATGTACCACAATGTTCACCGCAGCTCTAGTTACAATAGCCAGGACATGGAAGCAACCTAAGCATCCACTGACAGATGAATGGATAAAGAAGATGTGGCACATACATACAATGGAATATTACTCAGCCATAAAAATAAATGAAACTGAGTTATTTGTAGTGAGGTGGATGGACCTACAGTCTGTCATACAGAGTGAAGTAAGTCAGAAAGAAAAAAATACTGTATGCTAACACATATATATGGAATCTAAAGAAAAAAAATGGTTATGAAGAACCTAGGTGCAGGACAGGAATAAAGACGCAGATGTAGAGAATGGACTTGAGGACACGGGGAGGGGGAAGGGTGAGCTGGGACGAAGTGAGACAGTGGCATGTACATATATACACTACCAAATGTAAGATAGATAGCTAGTGGGAAGCAACCGCATAGCACAGGGAGATCAGCTCAGTGCTTTTTGACCACCTAGAGGGGTGGGATAGGGAGGGTGGGAGGGAGACGCAAGGGGGAAGAGATATGGGGATATATGTATATGTATAGCTGATTCACTTTGTTACAAAGCAGAAACTAACACACCACTGTAAAGCAATTATACTCCAATAAAGATGTTAAAAAAGAAAAAAAAAGATGTTCTAAAAATACTCATTTAAAAATTGTGAAATCACAATTAGCTTCCACAGATAAGAAAATCAAACAGCAGTATAAACAGTCTCCAGTAACAGAAAACTGCTACAATCTCAAATTCCCAATTCAATGCAATGTCCTCCCAGAAATTCAAGGGTGAAGGAAAAAACTCTTGCCACGCAAACATCTTCAGAGGCACAACTACCTGGATAGGGACAGACCTTCACAATTTAAATTAACAGGTTTAAAACATAACTGGGTAATTAAAATTCATCAGCAAAATTACTTAATAATGAACATAAAGTAACCTAACATTAACCCTCAATAACTGACCTGAGTTTATCTAACACTTATATGAACGTTATTAGACAATGATAACATTTGGTTTGCACAAGTTTTTTTGGATTGGACATAAGTAAGATGGTTCCTTTGAATGTATGTGGTTTCGATTAATTTCCTTCATATTTGGATATGTATAATACATTGTTTTCATCATACTAAAGGAAAGAAGAAAAAGATGTGATCTTATGATAAAGAAAATATTGATTATTTGGACTTCGATTAGACATGGCATGGTGGGGTGGGGGAGAAGCAGAATGATGATAGATAGACAGGTAGTTTGTACCCCACTGGTAAAAAGCAGGGTATAAATAAATACTGGAGAATATAATATTTTAATTCAAGCTGCTTCTGAATTCTAAAATAACCAGTGTTTCCATAAACATTATTTTGTTCATCATTACCACCATCATCATACTCCTGAAGATACAATAATTAAAGAACTCTAACCTAGAAAAATTTCCATTAGATAGGGTGCTTTTAATGCACTGCCCTCAACTTGGAGTTCCTTCTTCCTCTGTGGATCTTATAATATCGATTTATTTACCTTTAGGTGTGACACAACAGTCCCTTTCTAAGTTTGGCATGTCTCACTTAGACATCCCTTCCAAATCTGCCACCTTTAGGACCAGCCATTGCAACATTTTTTTTTTTAACATCTTTATTGGAGTATAATTGCTTCACAATGGTGCATTAGTTTCTGCTCTGTAACAAAGTGAATCAGTTATACATATACATATATCCCCATATCTCCTCCCTCTTGCGTCTCCCTCCCAACCTCCCTATCCCACCCCTTTAGGTGGTCACAAAGCACCGAGCTGATCTCCCTGTGCTATGCGGCTGCTTCCCACTAGCTATCTATCTTACATTTGGTAGTGTATATAAATCCATGCCACTCTCTCACTTTGTCCCAGTTCACCCTTCCCCCTCCCCGGGTCCTCAAGTCCATTCTCTGCATCTGCGTCTTTATTCCTGTCCTGCCCCTAGGTTCTTCATAACCGTTTTTTTTTTTTTCGTTTAGATTCCATATATATGTGTTAGCATACAGTATTTTTTTCTTTCTGACTTACTTTACTCTGTCTGACAGACTGTAGGTCCATCCACCTCACTACAAATAACTCAATTTCATTTCTTTTTATGGCTGAGTAATATTCCATTGTATATATGTGCCACATCTTCTTTATCCATTCATCTGTCAATGGACACTTAGGTTGCTTCCATGTCCTGGCTATTGTAAACAGAGCTGCAGTGAACACTGTGGTACATGAATCTTTCTGAATTATGGTTTTCTCAGGGTATATGCCCAGCAGTGGGATTGCTGAGTTGTATGGTAGTTCTATTTTTAGTTTTTTAAGGAACCTCCATACTGTTCTCCATAGTGGCTGTATCAATTTACATGTCCACCAACAGTGCAAGAGGGTTCCCTTTTCTCCACACCCTCTCCAGCATTTATTGTTTGTAGATTTTTTGATGATGGCCATTCTGACCAGTGTGAGATGATATCTCATTGTAGTTTTGATTTGCATTTCTCTAATGATTAATGAAGTTGAGCATTCTTTCATGTATTTGTTGGTAATCTGTTTATCTTCTTTGGAGAAACGTCTACTTAGGTCTTCTGCCCATTTTTCAATTGGGTTGTTTGTTTTTTTGATATTGACCTGCATTAGCTGCTTGTAAATTTTGGAGATCAATCCTTTGTCAGCTGATTCGTTTGCAAATATTTTCTCCCATTCTGAGGGTTGTCTTTTCGTCTTGTTTATGGTTTCCTTTGCTGTGCAAATGCTTTTAAGTTTCATTAGGTCCCATTTGTTTATTTTGTTTTTATTTCCATTTCTCTAGGAGCTGGGTCAAAAAGGATCTTGCTGTGATTTATTTCATAGATCGTTCTGCCTAGGTTTTCCTCTAAGAGTTTGATAGTGTCCGGCTTTACATTTAGGTCTTTAATCCATTTTGAGTTTATTTATTTTTTATTAAATTTTTTTTCTGACGTGTGAAATATCATTGATCTTTTTTTTTTTTTTTAAATTTATGGCTGTGTTGGGTCTTTGTTTCTGCACGAGGGCTTTCTCTAGTTGTGGCAAACGGGAGCCACTCTTCATCGCGGTGCGCGGGCCTGTATCGCGGCCTCTCTTGTCGTGGAGCACAGGCTCCAGACGTGCAGGCTCAGTAATTGTGGCTCACGGGCCCAGTTGCTCCACGGCATGTGGGATCTTCCCAGACCAGGGCTCGAACCTGTGTCCCCTGCATTGGCAGGCAGATTCTCAACCACTGCACCACCAGGGAAGCCCTTGAGTTTATTTTTGTGTATGGTGTTAAGGAGTGTTCTAATTTCATTCTTTTACATGTAGCTGTCGTTTTCCCAGCACCACTTATTGAAGAGGCTGTCTTTTCTCCATTGTATATTCTTGCCTCCTTTATCAAAAATAAGGTGACCATATGTGCATGGGTTCATCTCTGGGCTTTCTATCCTGTTCCATTGATGTATACTTCTGTTTTTGTGCCAGTACCATACTGTCTTGATTACTGTAGCTTTGTAGTATAGTCTGAAGTCAGGGAGCCTGATTCCTCCAGCTCCGTTTTTCTTTCTCAAGATTGTTTTGGCGATTCAGGGTCTTTTGTGTTTCCATACAAATTGTGAAATTTTTTGTTCTAGTTCTGTGAAAAAAAGCCATTGGTATTTTTTGATAGGGACCGCACTGAATCTGTAGATTGCTTTGGATAGTATACTCATTTTCACAATGTTGATTCTTCCAATCCAAGGACATGGTATATCTCTCCATCTGTTGGTATCATCTTTAATTTCTTTCATCAGTGTCTTATAGTTTTCTGCATACAGGTCTTTTGTCTCCTTAGGCAGGTTTATTCCTAGGTATTTTATTCTTTTTGTTGCAATGGTAAATGGGAGTGTTTCCTTAATTTCTCTTTCAGATTTTTCATCATTAGTGTATAGGAATGCAAGATATTTCTGTGCATTAATTTTGTATCCTTTTACTCTACCAAATTCATTGATTAGCTCTAGTATTTTTCTGGTAGCATGTTTAGGATTCTCAATGTATAGTATCATGTTATCTGCAAACAGTGACAGTTTTACTTCTTCTTTTCCTATTTAGATTCCTTTTATTTCGTTTTCTTCTGATTGCTGTGGCTAAAACTTCCAAAACTATGTTGAATAATAATGGTGAGAGTGGGCAACCTTGTCTTGTTCTTGATCTTAGAGGAAATGGTTTCAGTGTTTCACCACTGAGAGCAATGTTTGCTGTGAGTTGGTCATATATGGCCTTTATTATGTTGAAATAAGTTCCCTCTCCGCCTACTTCCTGGACTTGATTGACTATTTCCTTTCCCATATTAGGGAAGTTTTCAACTATAATCTTTTCAAATATTTTCTCAGTCCCTTTCTTTTTCTCTTCTTCCTCTGAGACCCCTATAATTCAAATGTTGGTGCATTTAATGTTGTCCCAGAGGTCTCTGAGACTGTCCTCCATTCTCTTCATTCTTTTTTCTTTATTCTGCTCTGCAGTAGTTATTTCTACTATTTTATCTTGCAGGTCACTTATCCATTCTTCTGCCTCAGTCATTCTGCTATTGATTCCTTCTAGAGAATTTTTAATTTCATGTTCATCATTGTTTGTTTGCGCTTTAGTTCTTCTAGGTCCTTCTTAAATATTTCTTGTATTTTCTTCATTCTATTTCCAAGATTTTGAATCATCTTTACTATCATTACTCTGAATTCTTTTTCAGTTAGACTGCCTATTTCCTCTTCATTTGTTTGGTCTAGTGGGTTTTTAACTTGCTCCTTCATCTGCTGTGTGTTACTCTGTCTTCTCATTTTGCGTAACTTACTGTGTTTGGGGTCTCCTTTTTGCAGGCTGCAAGTTTGTAGTTCCTGTTGTTTTTCGTGTCTGCCGCCAGTGGCTAAGGTTGGTTCAGTGGGTTGTGTAGGCTTCCTGGTGGAGGGGGATGGTGCCTGTGTTCTGGTGGATGAGGCTGGATCTTCTCTTTCTGGTGGGCAGGACTGTGTCAGGTGGTTTGTTTTGGGGTGTCTGTGACCTTATTATGATTTTAGGCAGCCTCTCTGCTAAGGGGTGGGGCTGTGTTCCTGTCTTGCTAGTTGTTTGGCATAGGGTGTCCATCACTGTAGGTTGCTGGTCGTTGAGTTGAGCTGGGTCTTAGCATTGAGATGGAGATCTCTGGGAGAGCTTTCGCCGTTTGATATTACGTGGAGCCGGGAGGTCTCTGGTGGACCAATGTCCTGAACTCAGCTCTCCCACCTCAGAGGCACAGGCCTGACACCCGGCTGGAGCACCATGACCCTGTCAGCCACACGGCTGCTAGTGTTGGAGGGTCTCCTGCAGAGGTGGGGGGTGGCTGTGGCTTACTGTGGGGACAAGGACACTGACAGCAGAAGTACTGGGAAGTACTCCTTGGAGTGAGCCCTCCCGGAGTCCGCCATTAGCCCCACCAAAAAGCCGGTCTGCATCCTTCAATGTAACTGCCTGTTACTGTGTAAGGTAAAGTCCAGACTCTGTCATTAACTAGCCAGGCAAACTGGGGCAAGTCACCTGACCTCATCATACCTGTATTTCTTCAACTTATCATGTGACAAGATTAAGCTTTTCCCTAAGAGTTCCTTCTAGCTTATTTTTCTTTCTGCTTTAACACTTTATCATTTTACCACTTTGTACAGCTGAGGAAGGGAATACATTTCCACAGAAACTAAAACAGAATTTTTTTAAAACATTGTTTTATGTATACATGTATTTTTAAAATCATTTTCCTCTTATTCTTCAGGGATGCAATAACTTCAACAATTAGTAATATCAAACTCTGAATCAGAGGAATTGGCAAAAGTTCAGATTATGAAGTAAATGGCTCAACAAGTGACAGAAAATTAGACAAATTTTGTCTAATTCATCTTGTTCCATGATCTGACTAATTTCCAAATTTTCTGGGTTGGGGAGTGAAAAGATTTTCTCTGATTTTCCCCGTAGAGGCAGGAATAACAACTCCCTCATTCTGTTGTATAGGTAGAAAGGTATACCACTCTCTTCATCACATAGCATTTGCATGGCAAGATGAAGAGACCCCAGATATAGTAAGGCCAAGACAGGGGCAAAGGGCCAAAGCATGGTGATTTGGCTCTTTCTTCAAATCCATTTTCCCCAAGCAAAGCACATCCTGTTTATTTGATATCTAAAAGCATCATCTGTACAATTCAGAGAATCATGCAGGTTTCAAACTGGAAAGCTAGGAAAGATACAGAACCTAAGGAATAACTTTGTATTATATTTCCGGCAGCATCAACAGAGTGCTCTAAGCTTAGTGAGGTGTCCATCAGAAATATTTTTAAACACAGAAATAAAATATTCTTCATTAGTTAAAAAAAAAAAACACTTTGGAATAGAGACTATTTATTCCAGTTCATCAGTGAATATTTTTGCATTAGGATGAATTTTGTTTCCTCATACAATCTATGCCTGTGATAACTGCATACCTTTTTCACTACCTCTTGTATTATCTCTTTACCACTCACCACAAACCTATGCTATAAGTACAGTTATTATTACCCTCTTATATAGGTAATGAAAATGAAACTTAGGGATGTGATGCTGTGATATAATAAGAAATATGTAAGCTCTGGTTCCCAGCACAGAGCTTCTAAAACTCTTGTAACTTCCTGAGTGGTAGGGTTAGAAGAGTGTCTTTTGTTATCCATAGTAAGTCCCTTTCACCATACCTGAGCTTATGGCAATGAGGTGACTCTGGGAGGATGGGGGCCGGTTGTCAGAGGAACCAACCATGTGACTGGGGGGTTGAAACTTCCAGCCCCCCACCAAGGTCCGGGGAGGGAAAAAGGGCTGGGGATTGAGGTAATCACCAATGGCCACTGATTTAATCAATCATGCCCACATAATAGATACTCCATAAAAACCCCCAAAACAAAGAGGTTCAGAGAGCACCCATATTGGAAAATGCACCGACGTTCTGGGAGGGGGAGTGCGCCCCAAACTCCACAAAGACAGAAGCTCCTTTGCTCAGGATCCTTGCCCTATATACCTCTTCATCTGGCTGTTCATTTGGATCCTTTATAACATCTTTTATAATAAACCAGTAATAGTAATTAAGTGTTTCCCTGAGTTCTGTGAGCCAGTTCTAGCAAATTATCAAACCTGAGGTAAGGAGGAGGTCGTGAGAACCCCTGATTTATAGCCAGTCAGTCAGAAGTAGAAGACTTGAGATTGGAATCTGAAGTGGGAGGCAGTCTTTTGGAACTTAGCCCTTAACCTATGGGGTCTGCACTAATTCCAGGTAGGGTCAGAATTGAATTAAATTGTAGGACACCCAGTTGATGTCCACAAGGAAATGAAGAAATGCTTGGTGTGAAAGACCCACACACTTGGCATCAGAAATGTTGAGTAGCGGAACAGCTCTCCTTTAGAAAGGTTAAATACTACGGTCACAGAGCTAAGTGACAGAGTTGGGCTTTGGAGTCAAGCAAACTCTAAAACAACACTCTTCAATAATAAAACGTGTTAGAGAAAAATGATTTTATACTCACAACAAACATGTACGGTTATTGATAACAATAAAGAGCTGGAAGAATAACAAAAATTGCCACATTAATTCTTACCTGTGTCTGCCTCATTGCCCGTTCCACTCGGCGTATGCTTCCTCTCTCAAGTTTTGTCCGGAGGATCAAAGCTGATGTCTGAATGGCCCAGAACTTGGGTTGTGAAAGCAAACACTGATGGGAAGAAAGAAAGAAAGAAAAAAAAAAAAAAAAAAAAGACCACAGAAGGAATGGATAAGCTGGATAAGTCCACTCTGAATATAACAAAATGAATATATCAGGTAGAGCTGAGTGCAGATTTGAAAATCATCTCAGTGAAAAATAATAAAAGACAACATGCGCTTTCAAATATTTTTTATGAAGAATGTGTTCATCTGAGCAGAGTCATTACTTAACCTAGTTGACCTGTTCTACAGAATAAATTCCTTAAGGAATGAATCAGAATATTTCCAGATAATCAAAAAGGTAAGCAGAATATATCATACCATAAATTAATAAATCTTTTTATCTCACGAGTTATTAAAAAATGTGAGAAAATAAACTACATAAAATAAATGCCATCTTTCTCAAATTTGAAATAAATTTTTAAAAATCATCCAAACTCACAAACGAAAACAAATAATTGGAAATCTGGTAACTTTCACTTAAATATCCTAATCCACTGATGCAAATGCAAATCAAACTTTAAGAAAACCACTCTAAAATTTTTGAGAATGCTTTCTAGTCTTGGTTAGGGTAGGGAGTCTCTAATTTTAGTTAAAATACTATCCTAGAGAGGGCATCTTAAGAAAAACTGGCTCATAAGAAAACTTTGAATATGCACATACTGAATCCTAGCCCCAGAGAAAGCTGTGACCAACCATCAGTTCACAGAGTGCAGTAGAAACCACTGAATATGACCACAAATGTAGTGGGGAAAAAGTGGAAGTTTTGGGTGCGTGAAAACAGGGGCAAAATGTATTATGAGACAATAGGGACTGATTGGTATAATGAACACAACTTAAGCTCTTTGCTGATGACATGGAAACCAATGCTGTCCCTCAGTGATCATTCACAACAATAACTTTCAGTGAAGATTGCTTTGAAGAAAGGCAAAAGGCTTATTCGTCTGAAAGCTGACTACATCCTTGATTATTTGCTTATTTCTATAAGTCAGGTATAAAAAACATCCTAGTTAATTAGCGTCCAATTAATCATTCATAACCTAGCTGTGCACTAGAAGGAGAAGCTTTTGGTATTTTAAAAGTAAATCAGGGCTTCCATGGTGGCGCAGTGGTTGAGAATCTGCCTGCCAATGCAGGGGACATGGGTTCGATCCCTGGTCTGGGAAGATCCCACATGCCGCGGAGCAACTGGGCCCGTGAGCCACAATTACTGAGCCTGCGCGTCTGGAGCCTGTGCGCCGCGATAGTGAGAGGCCCGCGCACTGCGATGAAGAGTGGCCCCCACTTGCCACAACTAGAGAGAAAGCCCTCGCAAAGAAACGAAGACCCAACACAGCCATAAATAAATAAATAAATAAAAGTAAATCAGATCCCTGAGAGCAGGATCTGGGCATCGGTGTTTTTTAAAACACTCCCCAGGTAATTCTAAGGCATAGCCAAATTTAAGAACTAGTAGGCTAAGCTAATACAAGTATTTGTTTTTGGTCAAATTCCCTTGTAACTCCAAATTCTCATTAAAAGTTAGCAAGAAATCCTTCAATGTAGTATATATAAACTATATCACCGTCCCTGCAACGCCTTACTGTACCATGCCCAGCTCACTTCCATCATTTCTAATACCTGCCTGGCCCCTATAGGTATGTGAATTTTCAACTCCAAATCTTTGCCAACTTTCTTACAATAAAAAGGAGAATGAAGCACCAACAGGTTAGATCACTTGCTCAATGTCACACCTTCATTAGAGCAAAAGCTGATTCTAATACTTGGTCTCGATCCCCAAAACAACATCTTTTTTTTTTTTTGGAAATTGCACTGGGATGCATGAGCTTCAACCATTTTCATTTTGTAACCGAAATATAGTTGACATACAATATTATATCAGTTTCAAAAGTACTACAGGGCTTCCCTGGTGGTGCAGTGGTTAAGAATCCGCCTGCCAATGCAGGGGGCACGGGTTCAAGCCCCGGTCCAGGAAAATCCCACATGCCTCAGAGCAACTAAGCCCATGCGCCACAACTACTGAGTCTGCGCTCTAGAGCCCGCAAGCCACAACTACTGAGCCCGCGCGCCTAGAGTCCATGCTCCGCAACAAGAGAAGCCACTGCAATGAGAAGCTCACGCACTGCAAGGAAGAGTAGCCCCTGCTCCCCGCATCTAGAGAAAGCCCACACACAGCAACAAAGACCCAACGCAGCCAAAAATTTAAAAATTATTAAAAAAAAGAGTACTACATAATGATTTGATATTTGCATACATTATAAAGTGATCACCACAATAAGTCCAGTAACCATCTTTTCCCATACAAAATTATTACAATATTATTGACCATATTCCTCACGTTGTATATTATCAATATATCCCCATGACTTATTTTATTCTATAACTGGATGTTTGTAACTCTTAATCTCCTTTACCTATTTCGCCCACCCCACTTCACTTTCTGGCAACCACCCATTTCTTTGAATCTGTGAGTCTGTTTTCATCTTGTTTTGTTTATTTGCTTGTTTTGTTTTTTAGATTCACCATATAAGTAAGATCGTGCAATCTTTCTCTGTCTGATTTATTTCACTTAGCATAATACCCTCTAGATCCATCCATGTTGTCGCAAATGGCAAGATTTCACTTTTTTACGGCCGCAGAACATATTTACATTGTTTTCTTAACACTTTCTCCAAGGAAGTGGATGACAGTACCCAGGAAACACTGGTAGAGTAATGTAAGAAGAGGACTCAGTAAAGAACTTTAGGAAACTGCTCTATTAAAGGGAAGTGGAAGAAGAGGAGTAAACAAAGAATACGCAAATAAGGGAGAAGGAGAATCAGAAGAATAAATTCTTACTGAAATGTGTTCATTCATGAACTCACTTGAGCGCCTACTCTGTACAAGGCAGTGTGCACGAGGCCCCAGGGACAAAGTAGCGAGCAAGACAGACAAGGTCCCTGCCCTCAGATAACTTACATTCTAATGCAATGACTATTAAGTAAACTAATTCTTCTATAACTAAGTTTGCAAATTAAAATATTTTTATCTCCTTGGAATACAGTTATATGGCACTATAAATATATACATGATGAAACAGAAGACATGAAATAAGTAAATCTGCACACTGATTCTACTACCTACACTGGGTCGCCTGTTTTCTCTTCATTTTATTAAAGGGACTGTCTCAGTAACCTCATGACAGGATGCAAGAGCACTGAGGAAATGGCTCTCTAGAACAGTGGGGATAATCTCCAAGTCAGCCAGAGCTTGGTCAGAATCCCAGCTCCACCAAGTGAGGTGATTAGCTGGGTGACCTTGGGAAGCCACCTGACCTCTTAGGATCTCATTTTCCTCCTCTCTAAAATAGGAGTAGTAACTCCCATCTCTCACAAACTTGTGAGGATTAAATAAGCATGAATAGGTAACACTTAACAAGCCTCTGAGAGTACCTGCTAAAAAGCACATGTGGTCCCCTCCGGGATTTCTCCTCCTATAATGCTTTCTCTCCCCCTCAGCAGGAATGCGCCATCCAGAGTGGGCACAGGTGATGGCCCTAACCATCAGCTACCCCCAAAATATGGCACCTGGGCATACAGAGCATTTTAAGCTGAAGGAGTCTGAGAACACAGCCGAAGCAGGAAGATCACCCCGACCTTCCCACTGCCCTTTTCTCCTGAAACAGGTCATAAAACTCTCATGAGAGGTGCCTTCCCTATACCCAGAGGAAAGGTGCATCCTTATCTCTGAAGACAAAGGGACCTGAGAAGAATCCCAACAAGCAGGCCTTACTAAGTTTCTCCCAGTTTACTACCCTTACCTTTGAACTATCATACTCCTCCACGACTGCCCACACTTCATCAAACCTAGCACAAAAATACTTAGGTTGAACTGTTTCATCAGGTCTTCATTTCCTTATGAAGACTCCCGTGTCACACAAAATCTCTATTAAGTAAATGTGTGCACTTTTTTCCTGTTAATCTGTCTTTGTCAGTTGAATTTTCGGACCCAGTCTGGAACCCTAAGAGCGTGGAGGAAAACTCTGTCCTCCCCCACAGTCTCCAGCCACACGGTCACTTTACACCAATAACATCATGGCACATGGGCCAGCACAGGCCGTGGGCTTGTCAGTTAAAGCCTAGCTTTAAAAGGTTTGCATACCAAAGCGGGGAGATATTTTCCTCGGAGAACTACCAACTCAGACTGTTTTCTATGCTGGCATGAGAACAAGAGTTTGAGACTTTTATGTGAAGCTCAAGCAAAACATTCTCACTAAATGCTGAAAGTAAAATGCAATCTGAAAAACAGACATTTGAAAAGCTTTAAAGAAGGAACTGACTGGATAATGATATCACTGAAGAATGCATTTATCTTATATTTGTTTGGCTGGGAGATATACAGACTTGGGAAAGTCTTTCTAAAAGGAGGTAACTGCAGATAGGCTGTGTTTAATATATCTTACACAACACTGCTGCCCACAAGGTAAAAATCAGTCAGAATATGAGACATTAGGTAAAGAAAAAGAAAATTAAACAGGACATATATGCTTCAATGCTCTATATAGTTGAAGAATGTTCATTTTATTGCTAAATAATATTTCACTGCAATATACAATTTATTTAACCATTATCCTGCTAATGGGCATTTAGGTAGTTTCCAATCTGGAGCTATTACAAATGTGCTATGAACATTCTAGATGTGTTATCAGAATGTGTCATCATTTTAGGTGAACATGTACAAGTAATTCTGTTGGACATATACTTAGGAGTGAAATTGCTAGGTCAGAGTATTTAGCTTTCATGAATACACCCAATCTTCTAAAAGGTTTTCCACTTTACACTCTTATTAGAAACATTAGAGAGTCCTTGTTACTTTACAACCTTGCAACACTCAATATTGTCTATTTTTTACATTTTAGCCATTCTGGTGGGTATTTAGTAGTATTCCGTTATGGTTAATTTTCACTTCTCTAACGAATTTGCATTTCTCTACTGGTTAATAAAGTTGTGCACCTTTTAATATGTTAATGACCATTTTAATGCCTCTCTTTTAAGTTCCTATTGAAGTTCTTTGCCTGCTGTTTTCTATTGGGTTGTCAAAAATTTTCTTCGGCTTCCCTGGTGGCACAGTGGTTAAGAATCCGCCTGCCAATGCAGGAGACACGAGTTTGAGCCCTGGTCTGGGAAGATCCCACATGCCGCGGAGCAACTAAGCCGTGTGCCACAACTACTGAGCCTGCGCTCTAGAGCCTGCGAGCCACAACTACTGCAGGCCAGGCACCACAACTACTGAAGACCGCGCACCTAGAGCCCGTGCTCCGCAACAAGAGAAGCCACCGCACTGCAATGAAGAGTAGCCCCCGCTCACCGCAACTAGAAAAAGCCCACATGCAGCAACGAAGACCCAATGCAGCCAAAAATAAATAAATAAAATAAATCAATTAAAAAAATTTTTTTCTTGATAATTTGTTAAATATTCTTTATATTTTCTGAACACAAGCCCCCCTGTCTTTTTGTTGGAAGAGGGTAACATATTCTTCTTCTTATTCGACAAATACACAACACATACTCGTGCTGGCAAGGCACTGGTCTAAGTGCTTTACAAATATTAACAGTATCTTTTGATATTTAAAGCGTTTAATATTACTAGTCATCGAGTTTATCGTTTTTTGTTTTATGGTTAGAGCTTTATTGTCCTTTTTGATCGTCCTAAGGTCTCAAAGATGTTCTCCTGTAGTTTTCCTCTAAAAACTTTACAGTTTTGCTTTTTACTTCCACATATTCCATTTGGAATTGATTTTTTGTATATCTAGTATGATACAGGGGTTAAGGTAGCTTTTTTCCATATGTATATAAATCATCTAGTACCATGTATTGAAAAGCCTACCCTTTCCCCACTGCACTGCAACGCCAGATTTGACATAAGTCAGATGAACTGTGTATGTATGGCTCTGTTTTTGGACTCTCTATCTGTTCCGCTAGTTAGTCTGTATTTCCTCGTGTCAAAATGTCTTAATTCAGTGTTTCTCAAACTTTCAAGTGCATAAGAATAATCTAGAGAGATTGTTAAAACACAGACCCCTTGGCCCCAACCCCAGAGATGCTGATTCAACAGGGTGTGAAGTGGAGCCGGAGAAATTCCGTTTCTAACAAGCTCCCAGGTGAAGCTGAGGCTGCCAGTCCAAGAACCACAACATGTGAAACTCTGCCTTAATTGATATAGTTTTATAATAAGTCTTGGTATCTGCCAGTGGAAGTACTCCAATTCTGTTCTTCATGACTGACTTCGCTATTCTTAGCCTTTCACATTTCCATATGAATTGTAAAGTCAGCTTGAGTTCCACAAAACCAGAAAAAAAAACAGCAACAGCAACCACAAAAATCAAGCGCTGGGATTGTGTTACGGATTGCACTGATAATGTAGCTTAATTTGAGGAGACTTGAAATTTTAAAATATTGAGCCCCCCACGAACATAGCATATTCCTCTATTTAGGTCTTCATTAATTTGTCTTAATAATGTTTTGTAGATTTTAGGACAGAGGGCTTGTAAATCCTTTGACAGATTCACTCCTAGGAATTTGATGTTTTTTAACATTATTGCAGGTGCTATCTTATTCCCCTCTTTTTAATTTTTTTTAATTGTGGTAAGATACATATAACATAAAATGTACCCTCTTGACCATTTTTAACTGTACAGTTTACTTATGCAACCAATCTCTAGAATTCTTCTCATCCTGCAACTGAAACTCTATACCCATTAAACAACAATTCCCCACTCCACCCAACGGCAACAACCACCATGCTCCTTTCTGGTTTGTTTGTTTGCTTTTTGTTTTGGGTTTATTTTTTTTTTTTTTGGGGGGGGCGTGTTTTTTTGGGCATGGCATGTAGAATTTTAGTTCCCCGACCAGGGATCGAATCCATGCCCCCTGCAGTGGAAGTGCAGAGTCTTAACCACTGGACTGCCAGGGAAGTCCCCACCATGCTACTTTTTATTTCTATGAATTTGATTACTCTAGGTACCTCATATAAATAAGTGGAAACAGGCAGTTGCAAATGCTATCTTTTTAAAGTTCATTTATTTTTACCTGGAGTCTATTAACTAAAGCAATTTGATGAAATGTTGGCTCACTAAATTGAGTACTGGCTAAAAATCCAGTAAAAACAGACACTTAAGAAAGAAATTTGGGAGAGTTTCAAGATGGCAGAAGAGTAAGACGTGGAGATCACCTTCCTCCACACAAATACATCAGAAATACATCTACATGTGGAACAACTCCTACAGAATACATACTGAATGCTGGCAGAAGAACTCAGACCTCCCAAAAGGCAAGAAACTCCCCACGTACCTGGGTAGGGCAAAAGAAAAAAGAAAAAACAGGGACAAAAGAATAGGGACGGGACCTGCACCAGTGGGAGGGAGCTGTGAAGGAGGAAAGGTTTCCACACACTAGAAAGGCCCTTCACTGGTGGAGACGAGGGTGGTGGGGGGAGAAGCTTTGGAGCCACGGAGGAGAGCGCAGCAACAGGGGTGCAGAGGGCAAAGCAGAGAGATTCCCGCACAGAGAATCAGTGCCGACCAGCGCTCACCAGCCCGAGAGGCTTGTCTGCTCCCCCGCCGGGGTGGGCGGGGGCTGGGAGTTGAGGCTCCGGCTTCAGAGGTCGGATCCCAAGGAGAGGACGGGGGTTGGCTGTGTGATCACAGCCTGAAGGGGGCTAGTGAGCCACAGCTAGCCGGGAGGGAGTGCAGGAAAAAGTCTGGAGCTGCTGAAGAGGCAAGAGACCATTGTTTTGGGGTGCACGAGAAGAGGGGATTCAGAGCACCACCTAAACGAGCTCCAGAGACAGGCGCGAGCCGCGGCTAACAGAGCAGGCACCAGAAACGGGCATGAAATGCTAAGGCTGTTACTCCGGCCACCAAGAAGCCTGTGTGTAAGAACAGGTCACTATCCACACCTCCCCTCCCAGGAGCCAGTGCATCCCGCCACTGCCAGGGTCCCGTGATCCAGGGACAACTTCCCCGGGAGAACGCATGGCGCACCTCAGGCTGTCGCAACGTAACTCTGGCCTCTGCCGCCGCAGGCTCGCTCCGCATTCCGTACCCTCCCTCCCCCTGACCTCAGTGAGCCAGAGCCCCCTAATCAGCTGATACTTTAACCCCGCCCTGTCTGAGCGGGGGAACAGACGCCCTCAGGCGACCTACACGCAGAGGCGGAGCCAAATCCAAAGCTGAACCCCAGGAGCTGTGCGAACAAAGAAGAGAAAGGGAAATCTCTCCCAGCAGCCTCAGGAGCAGCGGATTAAATCTCCACAATCCACTTGATGTACCCTGCATCTGTGGAAGACCTGAATAGACAACGAATCATCCCAAATTGAGGCGGTGGACTTTGGGAGCAAAGATATATACACATTTTTCCTTTTTCTCTTTTTGTGCGTGTGCATGTGTACGCTTTTGTGTGTGATTTTGTCTGTATAGCTTTGCTTTTACCATTTGTCCTGGGGTTCTGTCTGTCCGTTTTTTCTTAATTTTTTTTACTATAGTTTTTAGTGCTTGTTATCATTGCTGGATTTGGTTTTTGGTTTGGTTGCTCTCTCTCTCTTTCTTTTTTTTTAATTACCTTGTAAATTTTTTTATTTTTATTATTTTTTATTTTTATAACTTTTCTTTTATTTTATTTATTTTTCATTCTTTCTTTCTTTTCTCCCTTTTATTCTGAGCCATGTGGATGACTGGGTCTTGGTGCTCTGGTCGGGCGTCAGGCCTGTACCTCTGAGGTGGGAGAGCCGAGTTCAGGAAATTGGTCCACCTGAGACCACCCAGCTCCGCGTAGTATCAAACAGCGAAAATCTCCCAGAGACTCCATCTCAATGCCAACACCCAGCTCCACTCAACGACCAGCAAGCTACAGTGCTGGACACCCCATGCCAAACAACTAGCAAGACAGGAACACAACCGCACCCACTAGCAGAAAGGCTGCCTAAAATAATAATAAGGTCACAGACACCCCAAAACAAACCACCGGCCGCGGTCCTGCCCACCAGAAAGACAAGATCCAGCCTCATCCACCAGAACACAGGCACCAGTCCCCTCCACCAGGAAGCCTACACAATCCACTGAACCAACCTTAGCCACTGGCAGCAGACACCAAAAAAAACGGGAACTACGACCTGCAGCCTGCGAAAAGGAGACCCCGAACACAGTAAGTTAAGCAAAATGAGAAGACAGAGAAACACACAGCAGGTGAAGGAGCAAGGTAAAAACCCACCAGACCAAACAAATGAAGAAGAAATAGGCAGTCTACCTGAAAAAGAATTCAGAACAATGATAGTAAAGATGATCCAAAATCTTGGAAATAGAATGGAGAAAATACAAGAAACATTTAACAAGGACCTAGAAGAACTAAAGCACAAACAATGATGAACAACACAATAAATGAAAGGAAAAATCTCTGCAAGGAATCAATAGCAGAATAACTGAGGCAGAAGAACGGATAAGTGACCTGGAAGATAAAATAGTGGAAATAACTACTGCAGAGCAGAATAAAGAAAACAGAATGAAAAGAATGGAGGACAGTATCAGAAACCTCTGGGACAACACTGAACGCACCAACATTCAAATTATAGGGGCCCCAGAAGAAGAAGAGAAAAAAAAAAGGGACTGAGAATATATTTGAAGAGATTATAGTTGAAAACTTCCCTAATATGGGGAAGGAAATAGTTGACCAAGTCCAGGAAGCGCAGAGAGTCCCATACAGGATAAATCCAAGGAGAAACATGCCAAGACACATATTAATCAAACTATCAAAAATTAAACAGAAACAAAAAATATTAAAAGCAGCAAAGGAAAAACAGCAAATAACATACAAGGGAATCCCCATAAGGTTAACAGCTGATCTTTCAGCAGAAACTCTGCAAGCCAGAAGGCAGTGGCAGGACATATTTAAAGTGATGAAAGGGAAAAACCTACAACCAAGATTACTCTACTCAGCTAGGATCTCATTCAGATTTGACGGAGAAATTAAAACCTTTACAGACAAGCAAAAGTTAAGAGAATTCAGCACCACCAAACCAGCTTTACAACAATTGCTACAGGAACTTCTCTAGGCAGGAAACACAAGAGAAGGAAAAGACCCACAATAACAAACCCAAAACAATTAAGAAAATGGTAATAGGAACAGACATATCGATAATTACCTTAAATGTAAATGGATTAAATGCTCCCACCAAAAGACACAGACTGGCTGAATGGATACAAAAACAAGACCCGTATATATGCTGTCTACAAGAGACCCACTTCAGACCTAGGGACACATACAGACTGAAAGTGAGGGGATGGAAAAAGATATTCCATGCAAATGGAAATCAAAAGAAAGCTGGAGTAGCAATTCTCATATCAGACAAAATAGACTTTAAAATAAAGACTAGTACAAGAGACAAAGAAGGACACTACATAATGATCAAGGGATCGATCCAAGAGGAAGGTATAACAATTGTAAATATTTATGCACCCAACATAGGAGCACCTCAATACATAAGGCAAATACTAACAGCCATAAAAGGGGAAATTGACAGCAACACAATCATAGTAGGGGACTTTAACACCCCACTTTCACCAATGGACAGATCATCCAAAATGAAAATAAATAAGGAAACACAAGCTTTAAAGGATACATTAAACAAGATGGACTTAATTGATATTTATAGGACATTCCACCCAAAAACAACAGAATACACATTTTTCTCAAGTGCTCATGGAACATTCTGCAGGACAGATCATATCTTGGGTCACAAATCAAGCCTTGGTAAATTTAAGAAAACTGAAATCGTATCAAGTATCTTTTCCGACCAGAGCGCTATGAGACTAGATATCAATTACAGGAAAAAATCTGTAAAAAATACAAACACATGGAGTCTAAACAATACACTACTTAATAACAAAGAGAACACTGAAGAAATCAAAGAGGAAATCAAAAAATACCTAGAAACAAATGACAATGAAAACACTATCACCCAAAACCTATGGGATGCAGCAAAAGCAGTTTTAAGAGGGAAGTTTATAGCAATACAATCCTACTTTAAGAAACAAGGAACATCTCAAATAAACAACCTAACCTCATACCTAAAGCAATTAGAGAAAGAAAAACAAAAAAACCCCAGGGTTAACAGAAGGAAAGAAATCATAAAGATTAGGTCAGAAATAAAGGAAAAAGAAATGAAGGAAACAATAGCAAAGATCAATAAAACTAAAAGCTGGTTCTTTGAGAAGATAAACAAAATTGATAAACCATTAGCCAGACACATCAAGACTAAAAGGGAGAAGACTCTAATCAATAGAATAAGAAATGAAAAAGGAGAAGTAACAACTGACACTGCAGAAATACAAAGGATCATGAGAGATTACTACAAGCAACTCTATGCCAATAAAAAGGACAACCTGGAAGAAATGGACAAATGCTTAGAGAAGCACAACCTTCCGAGACTGAACTGGGAAGAAATAGAAAGTATAAACAGACCAATCACAAGCACTGAAATTGAAACTGTGATTAAAAACCTTCCAACAAACAAAAGCCCAGGACCAGATGGCTTCACAGGTGAATTTTATCAAACATTTAGTGAAGAACTAACACCTATCCTTCTCAAACTCTTCCAAAATATAGCAGAGGGAGGATCACTCCCAAACCCATTCTACAAGGCCACCATCCCCCTGATACCAAAACCAGACAAAGATGTCACAGAAAAAGAAAACTACAGGCCAATATCACTGATGAACACTGATGCAAAAATCCTCAACGAAATGCTAGCAAACAGAATCCAACGGCACATTAAAAGGATCATACAGCATGATCAAGTGGGGTTTATCCCAGGAATGCAAGGATTCTTCAATATATGCAAATCAATCAATGTGATACATCATATTAACAAATTGAAGTAGAAAAACCATATGATCATCTCAATAGATGCAGAAAAAGCTTTCAACAAAATTCAACACCCATTTATGATAAAAACCCTCCAGAAAATAGGCCTAGAGGGAACTTACCTCAGCATAATAAAGGCCGTATATGACAAACCCACAGCCAACATCGTCCTCAATGGTGAAAAACTGAAATCATTTCCACTAAGATCAGGAAAAGACAAGGCTACCCACTCTCACCACTATTATTCAACATAGTGTTGGAACTTTTAGCCACAGCAATCACAGAAGAAAAGGAAATAAAAAGAATCCGAATCAGAAAAGAAGAAGTAAAGCTGTCACTGTTTGCCGATGATATGATACTATACATAGAGAATCCTAAAGATGCTACCAGAAAACTACTAGAGCTAATCAATGAATTTGATAAAGTAGCAGGGTACCAAATTAATGCACAGAAGTCTCTTGCATTCCTATACACTAATGATGAAAAATCTGAAAGAGAAATTAAGGAAACACTCCCATTTACCATTGCAACAAAAAGAATAAAATACCTAGGAATAAACCTACCTAAGGAGACAAAAGACCTGTATGCAGAAAACTATAAGACATGGATGAAAGAAATTAAAGATGACACCAACAGATGGAGAGATATACCATGTTCTTGGGTTGGAAGAATCAACATTGTGAAAATGAGTATACTACCCAAAGCAATCTACAGATTCAATGCAATCCCTATTAAAAAATACCAATGGCATTTTTCACAGAACTAGAACAAAAAATTGCACAATTTGTATGGAAACACAAAAGACCCTGAATAGCCAAAGCAATCTTCTGAAAGAAAAACGGAGCTGCAGGAATCAGGCTCCCTGACATCAGACTATACTACAAAGCTACAGTAATCAACACAGTATGGTACTGGCACAAAAACAGTAATATAGATCAATGGAACAGGATAGAAAGCCCAGAGATAAACCCACACACATATGGTCACCTTATTTTTAATAAAGGAGGGAAGAATATATAATGGAGAAAAGACAGCCTCTTCAATAAGTGGTGCTGGGTGCCAGCTACATGTAAAAGAATGAAATTAGAACACTCCCTAACACCATACACAAAAATAAACTCAAAATGGATTAAAGACCTAAATGTAAGGCCAGACACTATCAAACTCTTAGAGGAAAACATAGGCAGAACACTCTATGACACACATCACAGCAAGATCCTTTTTGACCCACCTCCTAGAGAAATGGGAATAAAAACAAAAATAAACAAATGGGACCTAATGAAACTTAAAAGCTTTTGCACAGCAAAGGAAACCATAAACAAGACGAAAAGACAACCCTCAGAATGGGAAAAAATATTTGCAAATGAAGCAACTCACAAAGGATTAATCTCCAAAATTTACAAGCAGCTCATGCAGCTCAATATCAAAAACACAAACAACCCAATCCAAAAATGGGCAGAAGACCTAAACAGACATGTCTCCAAAGGAGATATACAGATTTCCAAAAAACACATGAAAGAATGCTCAACATCACTAATCATTAGAGAAATGCAAATCAAAACTACAATGAGGTGTCACCTCATACCAGTCAGAATGGCCATCATCAAAAAATCTACAAACAATAAATGCTGGAGAGGGTGTGGAGAAAAGGGAACCCTCTTGCACTGTTGGTGGACATGTAAATTGATACAGCCACTATGGAGAACAGTATGGAGGTTCCTTAAAAAACTAAAAATAGAACTACCATATGACCCAGTAATCCCACTACTGGGCATGTACCGTGAGAAAAGCATAATTCAAAAAGAATCATTTTACACAATGTTCACTGCAGCTCTATTTACAATATCAGGACATGGAAGCAACCTAAGTGTCCATCAACAGATGAATAGATAAAGAAGATGTGGCACATATATACAATGGAATATCACTCAGCCATAAAAAGAAACGAAATTGAGTTTTTTGTAGTGAGGTGGATGGACCCAGAGTCTGTCATACAGAGTGAAGTAAGTCAGAAAGAGAAAAACAAATACCGTATGCTAACACATATAAATGGAATCTTAAAAAAAAAAAAGAAAAAAGGTCATGAAGAACCTAGGGGCAGGATGGGAATAAAGACACAGACCTACTAGAGAATGGACTTGAGGACACGGGGAGGGGGAAGGGTAAGCTGGGACGAAGTGAGAGAGTGGCATGGACATATATACACTACCAAATGTAAAACCGATAGCTAGTGGGAAGCAGCCGCATAGCACAGGGAGATCAGCTTGGTGCTTTGTGACCACCTAGAGGGGTGGGATAGGGAGGGTGGGAGGGAGACGCAAGAGGGAGGAGATATGGGGATATATGTATATGTATAGCTGATTCACTTTGTTATAATGCAGAAACTAACACACCATTGTAAAGCAATTATACTCCAATAAAAGAAAAAGAAATTTGGTGTGTTCAACTAGCAGCAATTTGAGAATTAGGACAATTGCTACAGAACACTGTGCCATTTGCAACCATATACTTGTATGTGAAATGGAATTTCAACCATTTTCACATACCAGGGCAGAGGCCAGAAACCCCCTAAAAGTAAGTGGTAACATTTGTGTCTCTTTTTAAGAAAAGTTCTCTCATATCTCAAATCTCATTAACCAGAACCGCTGAAAGGTTACTCACTGAGTCAGTAGGCTTCTACAAGTGTATAATTTTTCATATACACTTTAACATTTCTATTGTTGTTGTGAAAGTTGAAATAAACTCTTTTATTTATAGTTAGAATATCTTATAAGTTAAAGAATCAATCCACTTCAGCAATTGTTGATAAGGAGTGTAACAAGATACCTTGAGAGCAAAAGGGAGACAGCTCTGCACGCCTCAGTAGGAGTTTCTCACTAAATTATGCCACCTGAGCTGATGCTTGGGCTCAGACCAGAAAGGGAGCTATAATCATCTGTTGATGACATCTGAGGAAATGCCAGTAACTACTTGAAAAAGTCAGTGAACACCACTTAACTTACATTAAAAAGTAAATTTTAATATTATGACACACTATACAGAAGGCATGATTTTACTTAGCTAACAATTTCCCACCATATGCAACATTACCCTCATTTCCAGAAAAGTAGCAAAGAAAATTATGTACCACCATCAAAGAGGATCTGGAGTGTTGTTTCTATTAAAAACAAATTTCCTTTCATTCTTATCATTATACATTTCAAATACTCTTCTTCCAGAGGTCACTAGGACCCTTTACATGACAGACAGCCAGTCTGCTCCTTTAAATATGAAGGAGCTTTCACATAGTTGCTTTTTCTACACATAAATCAAGGAAACTCAGAGCTCTCCTGTGTGCGCATAATTGTTTGGCTACACTAAAGGCAAATCAAACAATGCCCACACAGGTCAGGCTGACCTTATAAAAGTAAGGAACAAAGAAATATTATAAAAAAACAGAACTATTCCCCCTTCTTAACGAACTGTTTAAAAGAGCATTCGTTGTTAAAATCAGTACCAAATAACTTTAAATTCCAAATGTAGTCTATAAATCATTCCCAGTAGAACAGCAGTCCAAATGCCCTGTCCTTGCTCTCTAGACCATTTAAAATCTGTCTCAAAGCTATTTTTCCCCAAGTCTTACTACTGCCTTAAACAAACCTTCCAACACAGCCAAATGAACCCAGTGCAGCTCACACATGGCCATCTCCTTGCCTTTGCTGGTGTTATCACTCCATCTAGATCCCATCCGTCTTTCAAGGCCCCTCTAATCCTCCCTTAGTGAACAAAGCCTTCTTTGACTGCTCTGTTCTAAATATTTTCTTCTTTTCTAAGCAGTTAGGGGATTTATTTATCTGTGCTATCAATTTGTAGTTTAAATTGCCTGGTACTGCTAATTACATTTTCATAAGTTTATCTGATCTTGGCTAAATTAAAAATTCCATGAAGGCAAGTCTTATGTTTTATACCTTTATTTCTTCCACAGTATCTAGCAGCATGCTTGGCAAATCCTGTGATTCTGGATCTCCTGCTATTACAACGCACTCAAAGTTCTTTTCTCCACTCTGCAAATTTTCACATAGAAAGCAGACACCAGAGAGATCAAGCTGATGGTCATTTGGTTGCCTCAAAAAAGAAAGACCTCCTGCATTCTGGAGATGCCAGTTCATCAGCACTACCAGATGCACCTTTCACATGGTCATGAAAAGCAGACCTATTTAAAGCATACAAATTATTTTTGAACTGGATTTTTCATCCGTTAACACCATGTGAATTCATAAAGTCAAAAGGCCTAACACCTTTAGCTTCAATGATGGCCAAAAGCCGAAGCACAAAGCCATGAGTTTGAGTAAGACTCCTCAATATCAAATGTATCACCATCTTAGCTATAAGCCCCATATACTTCTCCTATCTGGGGACCGGAAGCTCCACTAAGGAGCTTTTCTTTCTTAAGGTTTTTTCCTTCACCTTACATTAATGCTCTCCATTATCACCAGCCTAACAAACAGCAAGATTCACTTTAAAAGTAAAATGTACACAGTGATGTCAGTGTCGTTTATTCCTTAAAATCATTTATCAAGTAACATTTAAATGATTTTGCTCTTGCCCAAAATGCTTTTCAGATTTTTTTATTATTTGATATACAAAGAAGATTAAAAAGTAACTAAAATGCAAGTTATAAAGTATAATATAAGCACCTGTGAATCTGGGACTGGTTTTGTTGTTGTTGTTGTTTTTGCCGTACCTTGTGGCATGTGGGAATCTTACTTCCCCAACAAGGGATCGAACCCACGTCCCCTGCGTTGGAAGCGTGGAGTCTCAACCACTGGACTGCCAGCGAAGTCCCTGGGACTGGTTTTTTAACCTATCATTACCTTTATAAAACTCATCCACGTTGTTACTTATAGCTATAGCTCATTTATTTTCACTTCACTGTTGTATATAATATTTCATACTTGTGATATAAGATATCACAGTTTATTTATCCCTTCTCCTGTCAACATTTAGGCTGTTTACAGTTTGTCTGCCATTACAAGCACTGTTATTGTTAAACATTCTTATACACATCCACTGATGCACATGCACGAGTTTCTTAGGTGTACTTCTAAGACTGGAATTTCTAGAACACCTGTTATACACAACTTCTTGGTGTTTTCTGACATCTCTCTGATGTGGATAAACATGGATTACATTTTTTTTTAATTCTGCTTTTTAATTTCAAGTTATTTCTAGAAGTTACATTTTCTCTCCCAAATCATGAGCATCTAATAACTAACGTAAGTTGCTAGGTTATCTTTGTGATTACACCCTATATTTCTTTAAACGTTTCACACATAGCTGTTCTACATTATGAATGAGAAAACTGCAATTCATCCTTTAATCTGTTGTTTGTCGACTCTCAACCACAGTGGCTTGCCTTCTCTTCTGTTTATTGATCTTTAATTATGAGCTCACTGCTCAATTTTTAATTTGGGTTTAGGAGATGTTTTCCTCTAGGGAGACTGTTTTCTGCTGCCACAGCCAAGCAGCACCACGCATTCACAGCCAAGATCACTTCACACTCGCTTGCTTCAGTCTTAGCTCAGCGGAAAGTTCTGAAAGTGCTATTACTTCAGGTAACGCCATCCCTCACGGCTGCCTGCTGAGGCCTCGGCTCCCTGCCTCTCATTGCTGGCGCTGACCCCAGCTGCTGACTTCTCTGAGTGTCTATGCACATATGTACATGTTTAAGTCAGGTCTGAAGACTCCTTAGACACCTCTTCCACCTCTTGTGAGATTAGCAGTGTCTTAACACCATGAAAGCCTCTGCTCTCTGGTCCATGAGTCCCCCTTCTTCCTTTTATTTTAAGCCACGTCTTTAAATTTCGTAGCTCCTCCCTATTTCCTTTGCTGCTAAAGACAATGTGGGGCAAGACAAGGTTGAAACCCAGTAAGAGACACAGGGAGTCTGACCGAAGTTTAAAGGTAGCCTGAGTATGCTCCAGAGAGCCTGTGTATATCTTCAACCCAAAATAAGGATGGTTATCTAGCAATGAGGCAATGCTGGACTTTGCTCATTTTCCGTATAGTTTTGTGCCAGAGGTCTTTCAACTTTTTATTTTGAAATTTATTTTCTCCTTCAGAAAAGTTTCGAGAATAATACAAAGAATTCCCATACACCCTTCACCCAAGTGTTAACATTTTGCCACACAACCAATAGTTTGATCTGCAGGCCCAATACAGATTCTACTAAAGATGGCATTTACAGATTTAAAATAATTAAATTCTACTAATTAACTACTTTTATGTCCATTAACACAAGCAGTTACCTGAAATCATATATTAGTACCTCACTTTATTTTACTGTATACACAAGTTTCCTGCCCTGTGCACTCCTAAGGTTTACATTCATCCTAACTATCTTTCTGCTTGATGTTTCTGTTGACTCTCAATCATGAGAGGGAAAAAATTCAATAAACATTTTAATATCAACAACCTGTGTTGGATGCTAAGGGTCAAAGGGACCCCCAACTGAAGATCTATACAGTATATCCATCCACTCAATTTTAGGGTTTCTTTTGAACACAAGTTTCCAAAAATATTTGGGTAAAACTAGCTTGATTTTGCCTTGAAAAAGAAGTAAGCTTCATATTGAATGTGAACACTGAGCAATTTCCCATTGGGAATTTGTTCTTCTCCTTCTACATTCTTTCCATTTAACACTTTAGGTAGGTTGAGTATTTCTGTTGTACTTCAGAAATTGATGATAAGGACTAATCTACACGGAAACCGAAATCTACTTTGACAAACTAATCCATCTTAAATATTACAACTCTAAATAACATACATGCATTTTCCCTTTTAGTTATTCTTAGTAACTTTACTGAAGTATATGATAGATACAGTAAAATAAACCCATATTTAGTATAGTGTTTGATCTGTTTCGACAAATGTATACACCACAAACATCAAGATATACAAAATTTCTATCAGCCACAAAAATTCCCTTGTTCCTTGCACCTCTTTGCAATCAATCTGTGATCTATTTTCTGTGATTATGATTTAGTTTTGCCTATTCTAGAACTCTAATGAAATGGAATCATACAATCTGGCTTCTTTAACTCAAAATCATGTTTTTCAGATTTCATCCACATTGTTGCATGTATCAATACTTCATTTCCTTTTATTGCTGAGTATTATTTCTTTAGATGGATATACTGCAATTTAACATTTACTTGTTGATGGACATTTGCACTGTTTCCAGTTTTAAGCTATTATGGATTAAACAGTTATATTGCCTATCTTAAAAAATTAAAATTAAGAAATAAGTATGCCCTAGAAGAAAAAAAGGTATCATTTTTCTCTTCAAAAATGGTTAACAAACTATTTTAATTCCATAGTTAAGTATTTATTAAATAGCCTTAAAATTAATAGCAGAAAGAGAAAATACATACAATATAATGTGTAACTTTCAAAGGTCTTTTTCCATTTTTCATTTACAGAGACCTTGGGGCTTCAGGCAGACAGTCAGAAGGCAGGCTGCCAGTACCAATTCACACTTAAGCAGAACTTCTGCCAATGAAAACTGAAACACCTGTATGAATTAAGTAAATCGTTCCCATTTTCAACAATGAAAGGAAATTAAAGGCATTACTGAATGTCACTGACTTGGCTCATCTGAAAGGAAATAACGTAGACAACACAGCTAATTTTAAATTATCAAGCCGATACAACATAAATGGCTCTCTAGAACAATGTGGGTTATTTTTACTATGACTCATTCAGTTTTCCTGAAATGTGAGGAAAGAATATCTCAGGAAGAGCATTACATAATAACAATGTTAAAAAGGTAAAGTATTTTTCTTAGGAAAATCTTCTGCCATTGCTGAATTAAAACTTTTTCCCAACATATCTCACATATATTTCAACATGCTACACCAACCTGGAAACACTGGCAAAAATTCTTCCAAAAAAGAGATTTCACCATTATTTTAGTAAACTTTAGGATAGCACATGAAAACTGAACAAAATTCAGGACCAATAAGCCATTCATTTGTTCAGTAAGTATATATCAAATGTTCAATAATTGTGATTCCTGTCCCTCCAAGTGCTCACAATACTCTAGTAGGGGACTGAGATTTCTACGGGACTTGCTCTTCTATCAACAGAGGAAGACACCTCACAGTCTCAAGAGTTCACAACTCCAGACCCCGGCCACCACGCCACAGCCAGAGCATGGAAACGGATGCTCAGGAAGGAAGAAGATGCTGCTTCTTTCCTCTCTACTCCCTTCTCTTCCACATCCACAGCCAATTCCAAACCGGCCTTATCCACTCAGGAAGTCCTATCCCTTGAAAACAGTAGCGCGCTCCTACAAACCAGCAACCAGGTAAGCGGACTCATTCCTGAATGCTATGGGGGCAGCAGGCTCTATCTACCCGCTCTGAAGTATTTTCACATACATTCTGTAATTTGATCCTCAAAACAAGTTTTCAGTGCCCAGGGAGGGACACATCACTCCTTCCCTCATTTTACTGAAGAGGAAGATGCAACAAGTGGTTATCCTAAGCATACACTAGGTAGTACAGTGGGTGGTAGTACTACCTATATGATGGAACTAAGTGGAGCGATGCAGCACCTTTGCTGCAGGACAGAAATAAATCCTGTTTCTGCTTCTAGTGTACTTCATTCGTTCCCACGTTTTGCATACTTTTCTTGAGCAACAACTGTGAGTAAAGCATTGAAGCACTGCAGTAGGCCTTGTAGAAGACCCAGAGAAGAACAGAGACCAGTGCCTAAAACTGGAAGTTTATAGTCTTATGGGGAAGGTAAGACATACACATAAATAATTACAATACTGTAAGCCCAAATATGATCCTTGTTAAAAGAGAGTTCAGAAGCAGGGTAGCACTTAAAAGTGGTCCCTCTTGCCTCAAACACTCTTCTGGAGTTATATAGGATATAAATAAAGGATATTTATGTACAGGACATACAGTTATATAGGATATAAATTTTAGTGAAATTCTTCATTGAAACCAGGGGCCACATCTAATTCACCTTATTACCCACTTCAGAATCATGCACAAAGAAGGGATAAGAGGAAGGACTGAATGACAAAAGGAAGAGCTGATTTGGGTCTTTCTGGTGTATTTCATATGCTTCCTTTGGGATAAGAAATGGAATGGGTGGTGCACAGCCCAAAGTATGCTTGGGGCTCCTCAAAGCCCTCCTCACTATAAGTTCCTTGCCTTACTTCTTACCAATTAAACATTTACTTGGCATTAACAAACAAACTTGACATTAACAAACAAATCTCTTTAGAAGAGTTAGGCCTGGCACTATAAAGCACTGTCACTGAACAGCTTTCCTCAAAAAAGAGATCAGTCCTCAGGTCAGTGCTGACCTCCTCCAGTGCTGGAGGAGGAGAGCAGAAAAATTATGTATTATAAAGCCCTGGGGGGAAAGTATGAAACCTGAGTTTACGACCTTCATTGCAAGTTAGGAGGGATGAGTTACCTACCATCACAGGTTACCAGAGTTAATTACTTCAGAAGTACCTCACTGTATAGAGGAACAAGAACAGGAAAAGAAGAAAGAAAGAAAGAGAGAAAGAGAAAAGAATCAGAAAAGAAATAAGAAAAGGTTAAAGAAAAGAATACACCCCACCCACAAAAAGCACTAAAAAACAAATTTAACTGCTTGAATGTAAAGAGAGTGTTTTAATGTCATTTCAGGATAACTGTGGAGAATCTGTATCCCACAATAATCCGTTTATGAAGCCAATCCCAGGAAGGCGTTACTGCTGACCACTGTCCCCATGAGAGGACAGAAGGAACACTTCCTATCATATGCTGCATCCTGTTTAGCTCAGTCATCAGAAGAAACACAAGCATCCTGGTCATCATTTATCATCTAGATACTAGGTGACTGTCCCCATCCAGCTCTGTACTTCCCTACACTGACTCAAGCTCCCCATCATTCCAGACCCTCCATGTCCTTTCCTGTGCCTCACATCAGGAAGACCCATGTTCAACATCACCTTCCCATTGAGATCTTCCCCCACCTTCTTCTCTAAAACAGCCATCCCCAACCTATTCTTATCCCCTTATACTGTTTTTTATTTACACTGAGCACTTCTATTAAATATCTATTTCTTTTTTTGTCTACTGTGTTATTTCCCTCACAAGAGTGTAAACTGATGTAAACTCCAAGAGGGAAAAGACTGTTTACTGCTGTATCTCCAATAACCAGCACAATGCCTGGTAGATATTAAGTATTCAATCGATATTAGCTGAATGAATAAATGGGATGTACGTAACAATTTTTTAAATATATCTTTTAAAAAATGTTTAACACTTTACTTGTCAAATTCCCTATAGCATATGTAATGACTAATTAGGGACATTCTACATAGTTACCTAAACACACATATGCTATAAAGAAAAACAGCAGATTTCTAAGAATACTGAAGTGAGAAAATAAAACAGGCACCCAGAGGACTCAGAAGATTAACATCCAACCAGTTCCAAAACTGTATGTAGAAAATAGTAACTTGCAAAATTTATTTTACAGTACAAAGTAAGCTAGCTTTCCTTTCTACCAGATAAAAGTGCTTTATTTCTGCCTTATCTGAAAAATAACAAAGAAAACACCAGAATTCTAACTTGATCCCTAACTATGATAATAAAAATGCCTTTGAAAAAATGATGTATCTTAAGCAACTTGTGTTCATTAAAGACGTGTGTATCTTCTTCTTATCCATAAAGCTAAAAAGATACTGACTGACCTCTTGCTCTGTGACTTTCCTCTTCTAGAAAAGCCTTCTTTGATCTTGAATCCTCAAACATCTATTACTCTATCTTTCCTTTTCACTGCCTTTCTGCTGTAACTGTGGTCTTCATCTATCAACTTTATTTTCTTACACCCCATTCCCTCCTTAATTCTCTGTAGTGAGGTGACTACCCAGCTATTCCACTGAAACTGTCATAGAGATAAGCAACGCAAAACATCAAAGCCTCAGCCTTTCCTCCAGACTGCTCTCCACTGCTGAACGCTGACAAGTACCCGTGGCTCTTGACACTGCCTCCTGCCTCAGCCTCCAAAACCCATTCCCTCTGCTGGTTCTCCTCCTCGCTCTCTGAAGTCCTCTTTCTCATCACATCCGTGTCGCATCACCTTCAATCTGAGACGAAAGAGTTGCACACTATACTGGCTTTGGAGTAAAGGTTCAAACTCCTGCTCTGTCACTTCATTTATTCATCCAACAAGTATTTATTGAGCACCTATTATGTGCGAGATACTGGACTAGGCCCTGGGATCAAACAAAGAACAAGAAATATTTGGTCACCGCCCTCAAATCTAAGCAAGTGCAAAGAAAAATGCTTATGTCTAAATCAGCAGCAAGATATATGCAGCTTGGAAACTAAAATGATAAGCTTTTTTGCCCTCAATTTCCTTAGGTGGCAGTGTTTCATCATGAGCAATCTGAGGCAAGAATATACCAGAGGCAAAATAATTGACAAGGAAAAAAAGAAAAAAAAAAAAGAAATGGAAAGGAAAAAGACATTACTCACTGATGTAAATGCCAGCAGCTCCTCTTCAGTTAACTTATGCACTGGGTTATTCTTCTGGAGATTTGTGCTTTACATTGAAAACAAAAAAAAGCAAATTAATTCCAGAATGCATGTCATAATGAATGAAATATAATTTTTAAAAGGCAAGTAAACTATATTTACATATTTGAAAGCACATATTTTAATATTACTGCATTATTTAGAAATGTAGAGATAAGTGTGCCAAAGATAAGTACAAAAAGTAATAAAATGCTAAGAAATGAAATGTGGTTGGTGTACAAAATATCAACACAATTTCTTTTATAAGAAAAAAATGAAATCCAATCTGTCACTCCACAAAGAAAATGAAAAGAATAATATAGCAACAACTCCTATTTATCAAACTCATACAAAAAAAAATTTAGTATCACTGTGAGACAGGCAAAAATTAAGAAGTTGTCAAAGAGGCAGAACAATGGGAATTCTTAGATCCTGCTGATCCAAGTATGATTTGATTGGATAGTTTTGGAAAACAATTTAGCACTATCTTGTAAAGTGAACATTCATATATCCTAAACTCAGTAATTCCAGCCTAGGTATAGAGCTCAGAGAAATTCTTCAACAGGTGTACCAGGAATCATACACACGAATATCCATAGTAATATTATGTGTAATAGGAAAAATCTGTTAACAATCCAGATGTCCAAAAAAGAAACCAATAAATTGTAAAATATTCACCCAATGGAATGTTATACGGCAAAGTAAATTTCAGCTATGTATGACAACATGGATGAGTCATAGAAAGACACTAGTGAGAGAAAAAAGCAAATCACAGAAGACTATATATAGTAAGACAGCGCTTTTATAAAGTTCAAAAACAAACAAAATGAAGCAACTGACTTAGAGGTATAAAAGATGTGAATAAATATATTTTTTGAAAAGGCAAGAAAATGACAAAGACAAAATTCAGGACAGTGACTACCTTTTAAAGAAAGGCAGGAAGATGAGACGGGAAAGA
Source organism: Balaenoptera acutorostrata (assembly GCF_949987535.1). Taxonomy (NCBI): domain Eukaryota; kingdom Metazoa; phylum Chordata; class Mammalia; order Artiodactyla; family Balaenopteridae; genus Balaenoptera; species Balaenoptera acutorostrata. The sequence goes on from NC_080075.1 coordinate 67,901,939, forward strand.
AGCACACAGACTGAGCAAGTGGTATTTGCAATCTTCTAGTTCTTAAATTGGGTGGTGGGTTCAGTTTATTATTATATTATATAACATATTTATATATAACATAAGTTATTTTGTATGCAAATATTACTTGTATTAAGAATGAAAAGAAAATACCACCTCACAAAATAGTACCACTTCCTCATAATTTCCAATATTGTTGGAGGATTTTATAATGAGCATAAAATGTTTACATAATAATTGTTAAATGAACATATTGTTGGTAAAAAAATAAATGAATGTAAGGAAGGAATTATAAAATCATTTTATGTTGTACACCTGAAATTAATACAATGTTATGTCTCAAATTTACCTCATTTGAAAACACACACACACACAATACACACATACATACACAGACATTTCTAGTTTGATTGCACAAAGGAATTATGTTATCAGTTGGCAAGATGATCCAAATAACCCCTAAGGTCCTTTCGGTTCTAATACTATGACTCTGATAAGTGAACAAAAACAAAAGTCATTCTAAAATAAGAACCTCAACCAAAATGGATGAACATTCATCCTTCACATACAAAATTCCAATCCTAACTTCACTGCATAAAGTATATAGATAAAGTTGAAATGCTACAGGCTCATTACAAGTAATTATGATACAGTAACTGAATCAGGCCACCACTCTTCACCATAACTTACTAACTTAGGCTTAGAATATATTACTCTGCTATCTGAAAATCAGACTATTAATTCAAAAGCAATTACCCTCCTCACTCCAGTTGTCTGAATTACTGAAGGACTGCTGTATTTTAAGGAATTTCTCCCACAGTTACTTTACATAAAAGGTACATTGATGTATATGAGACACGTGGCCTCCAAGTAAAATCAAATTCAAGCAGGAGGCCAGTGAAGGGAAGGAGTTGAAGAAAAGGAGCATGAAGCTAGCCCCACAGTTTGGTCAATCCACCATCTATATGAATTCCCCCTATGTCTCCTTTCCAAAGAACTCAGCCCACCACAATGTCCAAGTCACCTCTTCACAGGGGTTAATGGTCACGGAGGTCACGCAGAGATCAGACAGTATAATAAAATCACGACCCCCAGATGCAAATCATCAATTCATGGATGTTCCAACCCAGGGGTTTATAAAGTGCATCAGATGCCCTAAGATTCAGAATATAATCAAGTAGTTTCTACCAAACAATGAAGATTTAAATTGCCCATGAAATTCATTCAGCACTTTTTAATTGTTCTATATATTGAGATTCTACCAAGATCATATTTGGGGGGAAAAAAGTATTTGAAGACAAGCATTTTCTTGGTTTTTCAGTCCTCTCTCAACTGTGAAGTCTAACTCAATAGAGCTAAAGCACAACTGAGAGAAGCCTGGGAATATATATATTTGGTTTGATTTAGTTTCCTGTTGAGTTGACAATTATGAGTTTGCCAAAATAATCTTTTAGGAAATAGCATAAAGGAAAACTCAGAATTTGGGTCCGTAAATCCTGGATTCAAGCCCTAAATGCTGTACTGTAATTCTGAGTGAGCCATTTTGCCATTTAAAACCTGATTTCCCACCTGAAAAATGGAGAAAAACAACAACCTCTAGGACTGTTAGAACATTAATGAGGGATAGTGTGAAAGTACATGGTATAATTCCTAGCACATAACATTGCTTGTAAATGATTGCTGTTTACATTATTTATACACTAAGTATCGTTACGAATTGAACAAATAATTCTTTGGCAGTAAGCATAATTCTGTCACTGGAATGAAATAATGTGATAAGACAACTGATTTGGATTAGAAACAGAACTCTACATGTGTGATTCTTTTTAATCAAACAAAAGGGGACTGTAGAGCTGAATTTAACTTTTGTACAAGTGAAAACCTACTGTTAGTGCAAAGGAGATAAAATGCCATGAGGTGAACACAGAAAGATAAGTTCTACTGAGCTAAAAGACAAATTTTTTAATAAATGCTCCTTTTATTAAACTGCCTATTACTAATTTAACCAGTCTCAATATTATAACTTTGTGAAATATCCTATTTTGAACATTACTAAATCTCCAGATGAGAAACGGGATATTTATGTAATCTAAAAGACCATGTTAATAACAAAAGTTAAAAAAGAATAACTTTACATTGGAGAAGTCTGGCAGACCCCACTTTAATCATGTGATCAAACTTAACATGGCCAGTAGAGGAACAAATCAAAATGGTTTTCTACCTGCTGGGATGCAATAAGAATCACAAAACCTCTATTTTCTGATACCCCTGATAATGATACAAAATGTGAAACTAATCCTTTTTTTTTTTTTTTTTTTTAAATCAGACAAATTCAAACTGAGCGTAAGCCTACAGAATAACTGGCTTATAAATTTCAGGTGTCAAGATCATGAAAGTCAAGCAAAAATGAAGAACTATTCCAGATAGATAGAAACTAAAGGGACATGACAACTAAATGTAACACATATGTTCTAGACTGGATCCTGTGCTATAAAGGAGATTATTGGGACAACTGGCAAAACTTGAATGGGGTCTGAGTAGGAAGTGATAGTAAAGTATGAATGTTAATTTCCTGATTTTGATAGCTGTATTATGGCTATGCACAAAAACTCCCTTGTTTGTTGAAAACACACACTAAAGTATTCAGGGGTGATAGAATATCATGTCGGAAAATTATTCTCAAAAAAGCTATTTCCAATGCCTTGCCCTTGCAACTTTTTTCCAAATTTGAAATTATTTCAAAATAGAAAAATAAAATAAAATGAAAAACTATTTCTACCATACATAAGGTTCTATTGTATTAAAAAAAAAATTCTAGGGCTTCCTTGGTGGCGCAGTGGTTGAGAGTCTGCCTGCCGATGCAGGGGACACAGGTTCGAGTCCTGGTCCGGGAAGATCCCACATGCCGCGGAGCAACTAGGCCCGTGAGCCACAGCTACCGAGCCTGCGTGTCTGGAGCCTGTGCTCCGCAACAAGAGAGGCCGCGACAGTGAGAGGCCCGCGCAACGCGATGAAGAGTGGCCCCCGCTTGCCACAACTAGAGAAAGCCCTCGCACAGAAACGAAGACCCAACACAGCCATAAATAAATAAATAAATTTAAAAAAAAAAAAAAATTCTAGGGACTTCCCTAGAGGTCTAGTGGTTAAGACTTCACCTTCCAATGCAGGGGGTGCGGGTTTGATCCCTGGTTGAGAAGCTAAGATCCCACATGCCTCGGGGCCAAAAAAACAAAACATAAAACAGAAGCAATACTGTAACAAATTTGATAAAGACTTTAAAAATGGTCCACATCAAAAAATCTTTAAAAAATAAAATAAAATAAAAAATAATTCCATACTCTGAACGTAAATATCCTCAAAGGTCAAAGCAGTCACCTATCCTAAATACTTCATTAAGAGTCTATTCCTAAACAAGGTTAACCAAAGAAATTTTGTTTATGAAGAAAAGAGAAGGATAAGTATACCAGCTTACAGGAGATTCCTAAGATTCCTCATCTCTAACCCTTTAATTTGTTGCCCAACTATTCTTCATCTTCATAAGCCATGACAAGATTCTCTATTCATCCACAACTCTGGGGACCTGCTTGAACAAAGATTTCCCCAACACAAGAGAACCAATACGCTAGAAGTTCAAGGTAGCCAAGTAAGTCATTAACTCACCAGATTCCAAGGATAACAGCAAGCTCTTCAGCACATAGGTCAGGCATCTGAAACTGTTCACAATCTGCTAACTTTATCTCATTTAGAACAGTATCATCATTGAGCTCAATATTCTGGTGGAATACAAAAGAAACTCCTTAGAACAAAAATTAATTCTGATTCATTCAACAGACTATACACAACAGATTGCTGGGGGGATAACATCTTTTTGTTCAAGATTTTACAATGTCTATATATGGTCAATAGGCTGCTTCTTGTGAAACACATATTTGGGGACAATTTACTGTGCAGAAATGGAGGACACACATCTATACCTCCGGATGCACTGACAACATCAATAACAGGGAATGACTGCTATTGTTGATTAAGCCTAGTATGCAAAAGCCCCTCTAACACATCAGGATTCGAAACCAGATCTTTCTACTCTGATTCTAAATTATAATCTAAAACGTCAACTGCCAGCTCTGTTTCTCAATAGGATTTAGAATAGGCAAAACAATTTGAGAAAGGAGTAAAACCTGAAGACTTAGAGAACTTGGTAGAGTACTTGATTTCAGAATTACTACAAAGCCAAAACAGTGTTGTACTAGCATGAAGACAGACATATAGATGAAAGGAATAAAGTCCAAAATTTTAGACCCACGTTATATGGTCAATTGATTTTCAAAGGTGTCTAGGTGAGTCAAACAAAGGAAAGTTTTTTCAATAAATGATGTTAGAACAACTGTATATCCATTTGGGAAAAAATGACCCTCCGTCCTGATCTCATACCATACACAAAAATTAAATCAAAATTAATCACAGACCTTACTATAGAAGCTAATACTAAAAAACTTCTAGGAAAAAAATCATAGGAGAAAAGCTTTGCCACTTTGGGGTAGGCAGACAGTCCTTAATTAGGACACAAAAAACTCGAACCATCAAAGAAAAACTTAATAAACTGGACTTCAGCAAATTAAAACTTCTGCTCTTTGAAAACATTGTTAAGAAAATGAAAAGCTAAGCTACAGACTCAGAGAACATATTCACAAAACAAATATCTGAAAAAAGGCTACTCAGAATAGGGAATTACAACTTAAGAAGAAGATAAACAACCCAACATAAAAATGGACAAAAGATTTGTACAGACACTTCACAAAAGAATGGGCAGTAAGCACATAAAAAGATCCTCAACAGTAGTCAAAAGGGAAATACTAATTAAAATCAGAATGAACTACTAGTACACACACATTACAATAGATAAAATTTAAAAGACTAACAATACTAATTGTTGACAAGGATCTGGAACAATTAGAACTTTCATACATTGCTGGTAAAAATGTAAAATGGTACAACCATAGAAAACAGTTTGCTAGTTTCTTACAATAAACATATTTACTATATGAGCTATCAATTCCACTCCTATGTAGTTACCTATGAGAAACAAAAACATATGTCCACCCAAAAACATGTGTGTGTGTGTGTGTGTATACATATATAAATTAAAAAGTGTTCATAGCAGTTTTATCTGTAATAACCCTAAACTGGAAACAACCCAAATGTCTGTCAACAGGTAAACAGATTAAAAAGAAGAATTATGCTATATGCATTTAATGAAATTCTAATCAGAAATAAAAAGGAAGTACAGACACATGCAACTACACAGATATATCTCAACTGCTGAGCAAAAGAGGCCAGATACAAAAGAGTACATACTGTAGGATTCCAGTCACATGAAATTCTAGAAAAGGCAAACTACCTGTAGCCACAGAAAGCAGATCAATGATTGTTTAGGGCCAGAGAGGGTGGGGAATTAACTGCAAAGGGGCAGGATGGTACTTTCTAGGGTAATGAAATGTATCTTGACTGTAATGGTTGTGTGTATATATTTTTCAAATCTCAGCAAACTGCACAATTAAAAATTTTCTGTGTATAAGTTATATCTCAATAAAATGGATTTTTTAAAAAATTAATCATCAAAAAATAGTAAAATCACGATGAGAAACCACTACACACAACTCACTAGAATAGCAAAAAAAATTTTACCAAGCACTGGCAAGGATGTAGAGCAACTGGTGCTCTCATATACTGATGGTGGGAATGTGAAATAGTACAACCACTTTGGAAAACATTTTGGCAGTTTCCCAAGTTGAAAATACACTTACCACACAACCTAGCCATTCCATTCCTCGGCATTTACCCCTGAGAATTAAAAACATACGTTCACACAAAGACTTGCCCATGAATGTTCCAAGCAGCTTTATTCATAATAGCCAAAAACTAAAAATTGCTCTATTGTCCACCAAGAGGTGACTGGATAAACACACTGTGGCTTATCCATACAATGAAATAACTCAGCAATAAACAGGAGCTAACTATTGGTATCAAAATATAGATGAATCTCAAAACATTATGCTAAGTGAAAGAAACCAGACACAGAAGAGTCATACTATATGATTCCATTTGTTTGAGATTCTAGGAAAAAACAGCTCTAATCTGTGACAGAAAGCAGACCAGTTGGAGGGAAAGTGATTGACTGCAAAGGAGTATGGGTGGACTTTTTGGCCTAATGGAAGTGGTTCTGTATTTTGATTACAGTGGTGCTTACATGGGTCTACCTGTTTGTCAAAACTCATCAAACTGGATACTTAAAATAGGTGCATTTTATTTTATGTAAATTATTCCTCAATAAACCTGATTTAAATTTTTTTCTAATTCAATATAAGTAGCTAAAGCTAGGAAGACTTTAAACTGTAGGCCTAGCTCTATCTATAAGGTTTCGAGAAAAGAGAAAAGAGTACAACCTCCAACCACTGCTGACAGGAGAAACACACAACTTTAGGCGGCTACTCAGGCTCCACTGAAAAAGTGCCTCTTCCTCCCTGACCTGCGCAACTTCAAAAGGCAGCGCTGGCAGGTGCACAGCGCACCCTGGTGGCCAACCATTTTCAATACAAGCCTTTCATATTCTTTTTTAAAAAGCTACTTATGTAATTCTGAAATTTCTAACAGCTACACTTTAACAAGTAAAAAAAAAAAAAAATAAGTGATTTAACCTAATACATCAAAAATATTATCCTTGTAACATGTACCAACAGAAAATTATTAATTAGATACTATACACTCTTTCATACACAGCTTATGAAATCTAGTACATCTTTTACACTTCAGCACATCTAAGTTTGGACCAACCAACTTTCAAGTGATTAATAATCATATATGGCTACCACATTGGACAGTGCAGCTCTAGATTATCCAAAACTCTCACCTTTTCACATCCAGATAGGGTTGTATCAACCTGCTTATTAATACCCAATGTTTGTGGAGTACCTTTATAGATCTAATCTGATCCCTTAAAAAAAGTGTGATGTGGGGACTTCCCTGGTGGTCCAGTGGTTAAGAATCCGCCGTCCAATGCAGGGGTCAATCTCTGTCTAGGGAACTAAGATCCCACATGCCGCAGGGCAACTAAGCCCGCGTGCCACAACGAGAGAGAAGCCCGCACACTGCAACCAAGAGCCCACGTGCCACAACTAAGACCCCACATGCTGCAACTAAGACCCGTCGCAGCTGAATAAATAAATAAATATTTTTTTAAAAAAAGTGTGATGTGGGGAAAAACAAATGAGGAGGCTAAAAATACAATAACTTTCCCAGGTTCTCACCTCGGCTAGACAATAAAGATGTGACAGGGATCCAAGTCTCCACCTCCCAGCCAGGACTCCTTCCCCTCCGGCCCCCACAGAAGACCTGAGACAGGTCAGCCTTAACAACAAGGCATTATTTATTACTCTTCAGCTACAAACAGGTGATCAAAATAGTTTCAATCTTCATTCAAGATACTCTACGTTCCTATTCAGCTCTTTTCGAAATTAAAACTGGTTGGCTGCACTACCTACTTGCCTATATGTTCTATAAGCCACAAATTTAAAATACTGTTCTGCTTTAGTCCCACTCCAACCTCATAACATTCTACTGAATCAAAAATTTAGCTACAGCCTTTCAGACCTCCTAGTCAAGTGATGCTTATGATACTGTTATTGCTCACCTATCATTAATTTGTTTCTTCCTTTAATGCTGCCCTTGCTGTGTAATAAACGTTATATCTAGATAATCAAGCTACAGCATGAAACTGCAAGAGTGTGGACTTTTGGACAGGCTTTGTTTTTGCACATAACCTTGTACAATCCTGCAACAGAGGCCAGTCACATAAGGCACAGATCTGGATTGTACTGTATTATTGCATTTTTCTTGTTCTGAATATCCTTGACATTACAGCTGACAAAAATGAAAACTGATACTGCAGATCTGTTTTCTGAAACCTTTAAAGCTAAAATCACATGCAAGAACTGACTTTGCAACTACTAATATTGACACCCTTTCGATCTGTATGAAAGCGGGTTGTGTAGAAGCAGCAAATCAATGGGTGCCGTTTTATCTTTAGTTAAACACCATCCTTGTGTATTCATTTACACCATCTTATATGTGACACACTGCTGTACAATGTGTAATTCTGTGATCTTTATTTCTCTTTGTATTCATTTTAAGCATCTTTATAAATTGCTGTATTGTGCTTAATGTAAAAAAAAGAGAAAAAGAAATTAGCACGTAATGTATCTCCAATTCATGGGACACACCATATTCAGCATTTAATGTATATTTCTTATCAGTGATGCTGATCATGTATGTGTTTGTGTTTTCTGTGAATATACAATTTTAATTTATTCTCCCTCCTCACACCGTGCCCCCATGATTGAATAATAAAGAATAGAGACTGCGCCTTTGATTTGCACATTGGGGTTGCTCATAACTGTTGGCTTATTAAAGCCTGAAGTCCAATAGCTTCAGGCTATGTAATTCCCCATTAATAACAGATTAAAAATCTAGCAAGGTCCAAAGGGAAACACTATGTTCCTCACTGGCAATAAAATTACTGTATTTCCTCAATTCTAAGATATACATCTTCACATTGTAACATTTCTAATCACGATGTATTTTATAATCACTATAATTGGTATAATAGTGTTCCTTTTTTCCTGAAGAGTTTGGTTATTAAACAGATGGTGTATTTTATAATTTAATGGTATCTGAATAAGGAAATATGATACATAACTAATTAAACAAGCAAGTCTATCTTCCATCCATGAGTAAAAAGCTGTTTCTATCTAATCCATACCTACATCACATAATTTGTACTTTCCACCTTTAAGTGGTAATTAATGAAGATCATAAAATTATCAGAATGCATTTTATTTCAAATATGAAAGAATAAATTCTGTATTAAATTGTACATCATTTTTATACATTCCTCATAAGAGTCATCACATCCTATTTATAATCATAGGAGACAATTTTCAATACGAGAACTCCACATTAATAAACAAACAAACAAACAACAATGGATTACTGAATTAAATGCTTAGATTGCGGAATTAAATCTCTTTTCATTGATGCTGTGCTATGGCCTAAAAACCAGGCTTATGATACTTACTCTAAGACTCAGGGAGGGACTTGGGTTACATCAAATCGCTGAAGGAGGAGGGTCTGGTATATACAAGGAGGAAATGGAGGATGGAAGCAGGTATCAACACAGTTCCCTGACCAGCATCAACACAGCAGTACAAATACTTGTTCAGCTGTGGCTCTACCTATGTCAGGAGATACAGGCTGTCCCCTGTGCAGTCTCATCCCTGAGTTTCTCCATCTTTCCCTTCCTTCCTTCCTTCCTTCTCCTCTTAGAATCAGTAACTGTCCCCACCCTGAAGTTACCACAAAAGCAAACAGAGAACCTGGAGCAAGCCCAGGAGGTAAGTAAGATCGAATCCAAGGCCTTCCTCAGGACTCCTTACTGCTGCCACTCTTTCCCATCTCCCTAGTCCCTACCTTTGGCATTATTTTCAGTACACAACAGAATTTTAGTGTTCAATGCACCAAGTAAATTTGTTTGCAGGCTCTGGAATGAACAGTAGCAAAACATCGGCTTCAAGGACGGTAACATCAACCAAAGAACAAGGAAAAATGTTGGTTTGGGGTCTCTGGGATAAGAAAATGTAAATGCTAATGGCCTCCATGGAAGCAGATGGAAAGGCCTATTGAGCAGGTAAACTGACTAAAAGCTATAAATTTAAGCTACAAGAGAATGTATTAGCCAAGTCAAGAAAACATACTGGGGCTTCCCTGGTGGTGCAGCCGTTGAGAATCTGCCTGCCAATTCAGGGAACACGGGTTCGAGTCCTGGTCTGGGAAGATCCCACATGCCGCGGAGCAACTAGGCCCGTGAGCCACAACTACTGAGCCTGCGCGTCCGGAGCTTGTGCTCCGCAACAAGAGAGGCCGCGACAGTGAGAGGCCCGTGCACTGCGATGAGGAGTGGCCCCCGCTTGCCGCAACTGGAGAAAGCCCTCGCACAGAAACGAAAACCCAACACGGCCAAATAAATAAATAAATAAATAAATAAATAAATAAAAGAAAACATACTAAGGCAGAAACCAGCCCAGTAATGACATAGTAACTAAGGACAGATCAGAAAACTGGTAAAAAGGAATTCTGATCATCTGTTTACATATTTAGAAGAAACCCAAGAAATTTCAAGGCTCTTAATATTTGAAAATATCAACAGAAGGCAAAAGATATGGTAGCCACTGGAAAAATTAGTCTCTACTCAGTCTGCTTTTTGGACTTTTTTCAAGGGCAGTAATACATAACTAACTGCATTACTAACTCATACTTACTGAAGTCTAGGAAAAAAACAACATTTTATCTCTATTTAAGGGTAAAAGTGGCTTAAAAAAATGGGTCCTGTTATGTCTTATTTTTTAAAAACATCCAGCCACCTTGTAAAAGCTCAAGAAGGGTCAAAAGAAGCCTCTTCCCACCCCATCCAGTGTTTCTACAAAACTCACCTATGGAAACTGTTAGACTTGGATGCTAATTTAAATAACTTACAATCCTACTTACCTTGGTTAAATATTCCTGAGGAGTGGGTGCTGGAGTGAATTCATAATTTGGAAACACAGCTCCTTCCCTTCTTACATCTAAAATAAGTTGGGCCACGTAATTTTCCTGGAACCATGTCCTTTTTCCCAAAGCACCTGAAAAAATATATATTAAATTATATGTATCAACTTGTCAATCAGACATACAGTACAATCTTAAAGAGAAGTATTTTCAGAGTGCTTTAGAGCTTCTGAGGTATTTTCTCCATTTCAAATAAGAGAAACCTGAGGCCCAAAGATGACTTTAAAATGACTTTTTATAAAATTATAAAGCCAGTAAGTTATAAGGCCAGAACTCAAACCCAGGATTTCTGCCACTAGTTTCTACATACTTACTTTTTCACTAAACTACCTCCCTCCTCAAAAAAGATAACTCATTAGGTGTCATAGGGAGAAGAAATACTATCCTCTCCATACAACAGATGAAAAAATGGAAGTTCTGAAGTGCAGTCATTTGCTCAAGATCACAGGGTTTTCAGTATCAGAGCCAGGGCTTAAAGCCAGGGTCTTCAGGTTCTAAATCCCACAGTCTTTCTATTACACTATCTGGCTCCACGTAAGACCAAATTTTTTTTTCATTTTGTATCTGAAATAACTTGCTGCAGAACAGCTTTAAGAGAAGCAAAAGCTCTGACATCTCTTCTCTGGCAAGAGTCAGATTACAAAGACCCTTGATTACAAAGACCAGTCTAAGAAGTCTGGATTTTATCCTGTGATGAGTCTGGCTCTACTTTATACAACAACCATTTAAACACGTTATACTAAAAATAGCTATTGAGATGGTCTAACACAGCTTACTTTTTTATAGTAAGGTTAGAGCTGAAAAGAAAAAAGTAATAATCTGATTCTCATTTTATATTCGTGAGCACATTTGTATTTTTAAGTTCTTCAGTCTTAACTTGGAAAAAAAATATGAAGAACTAGCTAGTAAATACACCAACAGCTAAAGCTGACTATACTGAGTACCATGATACTAATTTTTTAAATAATCCAAAAAAAAAGTCTCCTAGTACCGAAATATTTAAAAACAAAATCTCTGAAACTAACCTCACAACTTATATTATATATATCTCAAATACAAGACTCCAACTTACACTTGGCCATTGTCACAAAGTTATAAGTCGGATATTTAATAATTCTCCCCAATGTAATAAAAGGTGGTTAAGATCCCAGACTAGGCCACAAAGTCACATTTACCTCATAATATATCTGAAGGATTTTATTGACAGGACTACCTCAATAAGCACAGAGTTTGGCGACTAAGAATGGGCCTTAGAGATAATGTAGACCAAGCCTAGGCAGGACAAATAGTTTCAATCATTTCAACATTCACAGATTGTTGTTTCAACATTCACAGAGCCCAGGTTCAACAGGTATAAATGGTGTGACCCACTGATGATGCCTGACTTTCATGAATGTCTTCAATATAGAATGCCAATTACCATTGTGAGACTAGGGACAGGGCAATACATTAAGAGAAAATAATGTTTCTTATTTGGTACTCAGAAAAAAACACAGAGATCTTGGGAAAAATGCTGTAATTTATTTGTTCTTCCAACAAATGTTTATTGAGTGCCTACTGTATGCCAGACAGTGTTCTAAGGCAATGAAGAAACATCTAAACAAAACAGTCAAAAATTTCTGTTCTTAAGAAATACAAGGGGCTTCCCTGGTGGCGCAGTGGTTGAGAGTCCGCCTGCCAATGCAGGGGACACGGGTTCGAGCCCTGGTCTGGGAAGATCCCACATGCCGCGGAGCAACTGGGCCCGTGAGCCACAACTGCTGAGCCTGCGCGTCTGGAGCCTGTGCTCCGCAACAAGAGAGGCCGCGATAGTGAGAGGCCCGCGCACCGCGATGAAGAGTGGCCCCCGCTTGCCACAACTAGAGAAAGCCCTCGCACAGAAACGAAGACCCAACACAGCCAAAAAAATAAATAAATAAATAATAATTAAGAGTGCTAATAATTTAAAAAAAAAAAAAAAAAAAAAAAAAGAAATACAAGAAAGGCAGGATGGAAGCCACAGGGGGGTATTTACCAGAAAGGGCAAACTAAATTTGGGAATCAGGAGGGGCCTTGGGAAGCCCACATGCACAGCCAAATACACAAAGTTCATTTGTGCACTGCCCGGCTGCCATATATTACTGACATGTCTAAGTAGACATGGGCATCTGCAGGAATAAAGAAAGTATATGATTTCAACTTTGTTCTAAAACTATGAATTTTTTAAATAAAATCTTTAAAATCTATTTTTGTAAAGCAAACAAGAGGACACAGATAATAAAATACAACCATACAATACAGCCAAACTGCCAATTATATATTAGTTTATCATAAAAATAGATCAATTATCCACAAAACGTAAAAAAAAATCTTACCTGTCAAATCAATTTGTAATCTGCAGATGTCTTTAGCAATACTGAACTGATCTTTTGCTTTTTTATATTCATAATAATATAAAAATATATATGCACATTCCAGATGGAACTGAACAGCCAAATATCGACCTGAATCATCTACAAACAGACCCTCTAGTTTCATCACTGTAAGACAAAAGATGAAACATTTAAAAGTATGATGAGAATAAAAATATATTCATAAGTAAAACATTGAGTCCATAATATATGAAGTATATATATTACATAGTTCCTGCTCTTAAAGAATTTCAAATCTGGAAGATGAGGGACACATATAATAATAGTTTACAGTAAGCATTCTCTGAGCACTTACACGTTCCAAGCTTGAAGCTAAGGACATTATATACATTATCTCCTTTATTCCACACAATCCTAGGAGATATGATTCATAACCCTGCTCTTTCTTATTTTAGAATACTTGTCTTAATCGTACAATAAAAAAATATGACAACACAAGGTGATGATACAATATACCAAGTGAATCTGCAAACAGTTAAACAATATGAAAATCTAATGAACAGATCAGATAACAGACAGTTTTCCACACAAAGAATGTAGAATTTCTCCCTTAAAAGAAGAAACAGATATATATCCATATAGAGCTAAGACAATATGAGTATCAAATAGAAAATGAATAAGTATTGGCTTAGCAGCCATATTCTACTTTATTTCTCTAAACACCTGAGATGAAAATATAGAAGAATAAGAGGCTAATAACATGATATCTGAAATAAGATGATTTTCAAAATTAATTATATATAATAAAGGGGCTAGTTGGCAAACACCAAGGGAGTTTCCAACAGGTCACCTCATCCATCCCTCTACAATATCCCTGAAAAACTATCCTTCACAAATGTTCCCAGGAACAGGATCAGCATTTCACAAAACAGTTTACATGAATGAAAGTATAATGAATGAATAGAAAACACACTTAGAATGTCTAAACATTGAGAATCAGTCTTCTATAATTCAAGCTGAGAGGGCAGTGATATTGACCGATGCCTACTCTGCTCAGCACTAGGTATTTTACATGTTGTGTTAATTCTCACAATGATGTCTTTAGGGTTGACATTAACCCCACTGAACTCATTAGAAAACTGAGCTTAGATCGCTTACTGACTGGTCACCTCACCTGTTAAATGACAAAGCCAGAATTTGAATCCAAACTTGTTGGGAAAACGGGAGGAGGGAGTTGGCAGAGGAAGGACAAAGGTGTAGAGATGATGTTACAAAACCTAATCTACTTTCTCACCAAGTAATCTGACAGAAACCTACAGCTAAGAAACAGACATCCTTTGTCTTACCATGAACTGAAAATAAAATGAGCCTGAAAAAGAAAGTGTTTTTCTATATACTGTCAGTCCTTTAAAGAGATTCTTAACTCAAATAAAGAGACTAAATCAAGATGTATATGTCTTAGGACTTCCTTGGTGGCACAGTGGTTAAGAATCCACCTGTCAATGTAGGGGACACGGGTTCAAGCCCTGGTCTGGGAAGATCCCACATGCCGCGGAGCAATGAAGCCCGTGTGCCACAACTACTGAACCCGCATGCCACAACTACTGAAGCCTGCGTGCCTAGAGCCCATGCTCCGCAACAAGAGAAGCCACCGCAATGAGAAGACCGCGCACCGCAACGAAGAGTAGACCCCGCTCACCACAACTAGAGAAAGCCCACGTGCAGCAACGAAGACCTAATGCAGCCACAAATTAATTAATTAATTAATTAATTTTTTAAAAAAAAGATGTACATGTCTTACTTCAAAAGGCAGACAGGCATCCAAACACAAACTTCTCACTGTGAAAATCCTTCAACAGATTTCCTCCATGCAAACCAAACTCAAGAAAAGGTGGATCTGATGATACTCAATGCTGTTAGTGAGTGCTTTTTCTTTTTAAACTTTCTCTTCTTTTGTCTGCCCATTATTCCTGAGTGTCTAGCCACTACTCTCAGAAATATAACCTTCTATGATCTTAGCACAATTCACAAGTGAAACAATTTCACCTAATTGTCAATGACAGTAATCTTCTCTAAAGGTTCTGGATGCAAACTGCATTAAGGGATGTTGAGCTTGCCTAAGGTTTTTCAAAATCCTCTCTCAAATATCACAAAACGGCCATTTCTGCACTTAAGTAGGCTTGTTATGTTGTGATCACTCACAAAGGTCTAGGGAAGACCATCAAATCTAAACTGTCCTAATAACACGTAAGTCACATAAATGCCCAAAGCAAGATGTGTATATCTATCGTCCCTCCTACCTACCCGCTTACCTACTTGTAGATATGTGTGTGTGTGTGTGTGTGTGTGTGTGTATACACAAACACATATTAGTACAACTGGTTCTGATCTTGTACTTCTGTGCTTTTTCTGCATTTCTTATGTGTTCAGGGGTCAAAGACTGTTAGAAAAGTAGGATAGATACTAACTTTTTTAAGAATTAGTTTAATCTTTAATTCCAACAGCATGACCAATTACTCTCCCAATAAAAATATCTTTAAGAAACTGGATTTTAAATTTTTAATATATTTTTGTGTTAATGATTGTGTTGGGAACAAAATGACTGCTGAGAACAAAATAAGGAATCATCAAAAGACAAAAACTAAATGAAAACTGCAACCTTAGGAATTAAGCGCACAGTCTGCCATATTCTGCCCTGAAGCTACCTACCAAACCTTTAGGGACCTTAGGATTCCACTCTGATGGCTGCAAGGAGCACCAAAGACAAAAGATCAGAACTGAACCTACCCAAAGTAGGCAATCTAGCCAGAGATCTCCATTTAAAGCTGAGCCCCAAAGAACTGTGTCTTCAATGGAAGTTAAAAAGGACTAGGTCTGCCACCCAGAAGAGGTCAAAAAGGAAAATGGCAGTGGGCAAAGGGGAAATCATTTATCCCAAGAATTCATAACCATAAGCCAGCTTTCACACAGATTTGTGGACAAAATTCAGTACAAAAAAAAAAAAAAAACCCCACAAAATCAAACAAAACCCTACCCCTCAAGCCAAGAATTTGGGTCCCCAGAGAAGTAGCACAAAGAAAAATCCTCTTTTACAGGAATGCAACTTCAACCAGGATTCAATGAATTCCCACAGATAAATTTCCAAGGAACACGAGCTCATAGAAAACAACAACCACCACCAAAAAAACAGAACATTAGCAGAAACAGCAAAAGGTAGAAACACACCTTCAAAGCCTTCAGAGGCTGAAATTGCGAGATACCCATACATGAAATATTCAATAGGTTTCAAAAAATAAAAGGCTAGAAAATATGAACAAGGAAAAAGAAACTATAGAAATCTACCAGGCAAATCAGAAAAGAAACCAAAAATAGTTTAGAAAAAAGACTTTAATTAAAATTAAAAATTAAATGGACATACCAGAGAACTAGAAGATAGATCTAAATAAAATTATTCAGGAGACAACATAGGGAAACAAAGAGATAGAAAATAAAAGAATTAAGGAATGTTGAGGATGCAGATGAGAAGTTCTAATGTGTCTGAAGATCTAGAAGGAGAAAATAGATAATGAAGAAGAGACGATATTTGAAGAGATAATGGCTAAGCATTTCCAGAGATGTGGAAAGAAACTAAATCCCAGAATCAGGAAGCCCACTAAGTCCCTAACAAGATAAAGAAAAATCCACACCTAGTCCAGTAACAGTCAAACTAAAGAATGCCAAATACAAAAACAAGATCTTAAGAACAGCAAAAGGAAAAAAGCACACAAACGAAGAATAGTTGGACCAACGACTGATTTCTCAATGCCAACAGTGGAATCAAAAGACAACAGATTAATATCTTCATGGTACTGAGAGAAAATAACTATGAACCTAGAATCCTTTAGCCAACAATTCAAGGAGAGTGAAATAATGATATTTCCAAGTAAAAAGAAGCAGAGTTTATCACCAAGATATGTTTGCTAAAACTGAACTGCTAAATTACTTTAAATAACTTTTAGTATACAAAAACATAACTTTTTAAAATAAATTTATTTATTTATTTATTTTTGGCTGCGTTGGGTCTTCGTTGCTGCGCGTGGGCTTTCTCTAGTTGCAGCAAGTGGGGCTACTCTTCATTGCAGTGCACGGGCTTCTCATTGGGGTGGCTTCTCTTGTTGTGGAGCACGGGCTCTAGGTGCGCAGGCTTCAGTAGTTGTGGCATGTGGGCTCAGTAGTTGTGGCTCACGGGCTCTAGAACACAGGCTCAGTAGTTGTGGCACACAAGCTTAGTTGCTCCGCGGCATGTGGGATCTTCCTGGACCAGGGCTTGAACCCATGTCCCCTGCATTGGCAGGAGGATTCTTAACCACTGCGCCACTAGGGAAGTCCCTCAAAACATAACTTTTATTACCTCCATACCTCCCCTAGGTAGAGAAAAATGAGAAAACATTGCCCAAAGACAGACAGGAAAAAGCCAAGGACCATAACCCAACACTGCAGTTTCAGACTTCAAAAAACAGTACATCTTTGGAGTGTGGAAAGGAAGAAGGCCAAGTCTCTTTATGAACAAGTGTGAAGGAGTGTTGAGAATTTTATCTATTTTTAAAGCTTCTGATTTAGAGTAAAAGTTGAAAGCTGCTGGAAGTACTGTATCTGCTTCAGCAGAGATACTTTCCAATGTTAATTAAGCTACTGATGAAGACATAAAAGTTAGAAGAGTAAAGAGCAATGAAAAGGTAGAGAATTGGTGTTTCCCCAAAAGCAACCCCGTCATCCTAGTGACAACATTCTCATGAGAAGCTGAATCTCATGGATATTAACTAGACAAGCACGTACAGGATTATTTAATTTCTTAAATATACAGCATAACCATCAAAAAAACTGATCAAATATGCCCTAGCTAAAGCCATTTAACTGATTCCCATTGCTCTTAGGATAAAAACAAAATTCCTAAACATGCCCTATCATGTCCTATACAGTCCTGGACCTCCACCTCCCACACTGTCCTCTCTCTGCTTCAACCACAATGACCTTAGACCATCTCGCTCATGCCACAGAGCCTTTACGGTTCACGTAAGCCCTTCTTTCTGGCATCAAAGTTTGCCAAGTCAGACATTTATCGACTACCCTGTCATCCATTTATAAGATACTGCTTATCTTAGCCTATTATACATCCAAAATCCCTTATCTGCAATGATGAAATTTTTAAAAATCCCTGCAAACCTGAAGTGTTTTTGCAATTTGTTTTGGGGGAAAAGATCTGAACTGACCTCATTTGGCAGCAAAATTGGGCATGAATGGACAGGTAGAACTAGCCCTCCGGAAGATAACAAAGGGTAGGGAAAAGTAAGAGTGCAAGTTATAATAGATGAGGAATAGAAGCTTTTGCCACTTAGGGGAACGTGGAGCTCCTGTTTGCCTCAGCTAATTTGTAAAGTCTACCTTCGAGGATCCAAACACAGCAGAAGATTGGACATAGTCCAGAGGTCTCACGTCTACCAAAAGAAGACAGGTGAATAAACTATGAAACACGAACGTACTAGAATACTAGACAGCTGTAAAAAGGAATGATCTTCAAAATACATTACAGAAATAAAGTCCCAAACAGCAATGTGTGTGTGTATGTGTGTGTGTATACGTGTGTATATACATAAAATATATTTTATGTTTTATATATATATATATATATATATATATATATATATATATAATATTTTGTGTAACATGAAGGAAGGGAGAATACCAAAGAGCAAAAAGAAAACTAGAAGAATAAACCAAAAATTAATAAAACTAATAAAGGGAAAAAGAGAGAATAGGGTAGAAGGAAAATAGAGATAGACGAGAAACTTCTCCAAAGAGACCTTAACTTGACCTTGACTCTTCTCTGAAGAGTTCTGACTCTGGAATCATGTAATTATTTTATATATTCAAAAAAAAATCAATCCATAAAAATTGAAAACAAATGGAAAAATATAACTCTAACTGTATAACAAGCTGGTGACAAGGGAAAGAATTATTGCAAATGTCTTTAAAATGTTTTGCCTTAGGGCATAGTATACATCCTTAAGGTAACATATTCTAGGGACAAAGAGAGTTGCAAAGAAATCTTGAGCCTTATTCAGTGGTCTTATTGTTAGTAGGAATGTTGGCATTGTTTTGAAACTTTTTATATATACAACAAAGCAAGTAAGTAATTATGTTTATATTGTTAGGAACAAGATTTTCAGTTTAAGAGAAGAAGAATATAAATATGAAATCAAAGATATTGATACATTGCAAGGTTAAATCTTTTTAAATCATATTATTTCTTTACTACTATCGTACTGTTGAAAGTACTATAGTTTTAGGGTAACTTTTATGTCTAAGGGAAAGTCTCCATCATTATTTTTCTCTTTAAAAATCCTCTTGACTATTCTTACATACTTTTTCATCCAAAATCAATTTGCATATTCTCTCTTCAAAATGTAATCGCACTTACTGTAATTGCACAATTAGCGTCTTTGCAATATTGATCATCCTATTCAAGAAAATAGTATGTCTTTAACATTTTTAGTAAAGTTGTACAATTGACTTCATTTTGGTTTTGGACATTTTAAGAAATTCCTGGGTTAAATCTTTTTTTCTTTTTTTTCACCTTTTTATTGAAATATAATTGACATATAACATGGTATTAGTTTCAGGTGTACAACATAATGATTCAATGTATGTATATACTGCAAAATGATCACCACAGTTAAGTCTAGTTAACATCCATCACCACATACAGTTACAAATTTTTTTTCTTGTGATAAGAACTTTTAAGATCTACTCTCTCAGCAACTTTCAATACAGAATTATTAACTATAGTCACTATGCTGTACATGCAAGGTTATATTTTTCAACAACTTTATTTATATTCACATACGTACAGCCCAACAATTTGAAGTGTGCAACTCAATGGTTTTTAGTATATTCCAAGAAATCTGCAACCATCACAACAGTCAACTCTAAAACATTTTTATCATCTCAAAAATAAATCCTGAACCCTTTAGCTATCACTCTCCTCCGCCCATCCCTCCCATAGCCCTAAATACAACTAATCTACTTTCTGACTCTAAATTTGCCTATTCTGGACATTTCATATAAATGAAATCATATACTATGTAGTCTTTCATAACTGGCTTCTATAACTTAGTATGATGTTTTCAAGGTTCACTTGTGGTGTAGTATGTATCAGCACTTCATTTCTGTTTATGGCTAAATAATACTACAATGGAATCCATTGTATGGATATACAATATTTTGTTTATCCATATATCACTTGATGGACACTTCCATCTTTTAGTTATTACAAATAATGCTGCTATAAACATTCATATACAAGGTTTTGTATGGACCTATGTTTTCATTTCTCTTGGGTATATACCTAGGAGTTGAACTGCTGGATCATATGGTGATTCTGTACTTAACTGTTTAAGAAACTGCCAAACTGTCTTCCAAAATGGCTATACCATTTTACATTTCCACCAGCAGTGTTCCAATTTTTCCACGTCCTCAACAATACTTGTTATTATCTCACTTTTTTTTATTACAGCCAGTCGTGGGGGTGTGAACTGACATCTCACCGTGGTCTTGATTCTCACTGCCCTAATGACTAATCATATCGAACATTTTTTCATGTACTTATGTCTTCTCTAGATAAACATCTGTTTAGATCCTTTGCCCATTTTTTAATTGGGTCTTTTTTTTAATAATTGGGTTGTCAGAGTTCTTTATATATTCTAGATACAAGTCCCTTATGATATATATGATTTGCAAATAAATTCTCCCATTCCATGGCTTGTCTTTTCACTTTCTTGATAGTGTCCTTTGAAACCCAAAAGTTTTTAAAATTTTGATGAAGTCCAACATATCTATTTTTTCTTTTGTTGCTCATGCTTTTGGTGTCATATTTAAGAATCTGTTGCCAAATCTAAGGTCATAAAGATTTACCCTATATTTTCTCCTAAGAGTCTTATAGTTTTAGCTCTTTCATTTAGGTCTCTAATCCACTTCAATTTAACTTTTGTAGACAGTATAAGGTAAGGGTCCAATTTCATTCTTTTGCATGTGGTTACCCAGTTGTCCCAGTTGAAAAGACTACTCTTTCCCCATTGAAACATTGTATATGTAAAGTAAAGCAAGTAATTACATTAATATTGTTAGAAACAAGATTTCCAGTTTAAGAAAAAGATATAAATACCATTATAAACACTTTGTAAGGTTAAATTTTAATTGGAGCTCTTTGGTCAGGGTCGGGGACTTAACAGGCATGTTTGCTGGGGCCTGGTCTGAATGGGGATTCAACCAGCGCGTTTGCCAAGAACAAAGTCTCAACAAGGGCCTCAGCTAGGTGCTTGCCCTAAGTTTGAGACATGACTTATGCGTTCCTAAAACCAGGACTGGTGACTTGACCAAAGACTCAGCCAGCATGTTTGCAAGGTCCAGGGCTCACCCGGAGAGTCTGCTGAGGCTGGGGATCAGTCAGAGACTAGAGCAATATGTTTGCTGGGCTGGGGTCTCAACTGGTGTGCTCAACAGGGCCAGGGACTTAACCAACATTCAACAGAGCCAGGTCAAGGATTAAGCTGTGTGTTCCCCAAGGTCAGAGCCAAGGGAGCAGCCTGCACAGTAGAGGGATGGCTGGGAAGATTGTACAAGTACTCATGTTGAGGTTAATGGGAGCCTGGTTTTTCACTGTCAAAGAAAGGAGTTAGAAATTTGGAAGAGAGAAGACTAAAATAAACCCTGTGATACTGGATTGGAATTGGAGATGATGTAAATTCGTGATTTTTAATACAAAGATAAATACAGAAATAGATACAGATGTGTACATGTACTTATATATACATATACACATACTTTCCAGCTATGTCTGTTGAAAGGCTTTAAAAGGAACCAGAGCTCCTTGGAGAAATTACTGATTCCAGGGCCAGAGCAAGGAAATGCAAAATAAGGCTAAAGCATCTTCTTATGTCAGAAAATAAAGAAGTGCTCAAAGATATGTTGAAAGGGCACAGAAGCCAATTTGAACAAGCTCCAACTGGCCAAATCTGGGACAATTTGAGCATCAAAACAATTATAGTAACAATTATAATCTACTGAATGAATTAGGAATCTGTGACCACATACTAGTATCAATATATAAATGCATAAATTCAAAGTTTAGTGAGGAATAGGAGACTTACATGGTCTTTAAGTACATCACCATAAAACACCAATAATTATAAAGAGTAACAGCCAAAAACTGGAAGCAATCCAAATTTCTATCAACAGATGAAAGGATAAACAAACTGCGGTATTCCCATACAATGGAACACTACTCAAAAATTAAAACGAATGAACTACCGGATGAAATCAAAATAATTATGCTGAGTCAAAGAAGCCAGGCCACAAAAAAAAAAAAAAAAATAAGAGTACAGACTGTATGAATCAACTTCTATAAAATTCAACAAAATGCAAACTAATATATAGCTATAGAAAGCAGATCAGTGGTGGCCTGAAGAGGCTGAAAGAGAGATCAGAAAGGGTGAGAGGACAGGGCTCCCAAGAAGCACAAGGAAGCTTTTGGGAGCAAAGTATATGTTCATTATCTCAATTGTGGTGATGGTTTCATGGGTATAAACATATGTCCAAACTTTACAAATTATACATTTTAAGTATGTCAGGTGTACTGTATGTCAACTTTAGCTCAATAAAGCTGTTTCAAAAATAAAAAATATAGGGCTTCCCTGGTGGAGCAGTGGTTGAGAATCTGCCTGCCAATGCAGGGGACATGGGTTCGAGCCCTGTTCTGGGAAGATCCCACATGCCGCAGAGCAACTGGGCCTGTGAGCCACAACTACTGAGCCTGCGCGTCTGGAGCCTGTGCTCCGCAACAAGAGAGGCCGCGATAGTGAGAGGCCCGCGCACCGCGATGAAGAGTGGCCCCCGCTTGCCGCAACGAGAGAAAGCCCTCGCACAGAAACGAAGACCCAACACAGCCAAAAATAAGTAATAAATAAATAATAAATAAATTTAAAGTAAAATAAAATAAAATAAAAAATATAAAGAGAAAATGGATAATTCTGTAGTGAAGAAGACTGACAAATACCATCTCAATCGAGTGACCAAAGTTAGTATCACCAGTAATGGGACCAGCTGAAATTGTGCACCATCTGATAGGATGCAATGACAGTAACACAGCATGATTTCTGTGACAGATCTAGACTGAAAGAGACTAAAGATATATGACAACTAAATGTAACACTTGATTCTGGACTGGGTCATTTTGCTTTTTAGGACGTTTTAGGGACAACTGGCAAATCCTAAATGGCAGTAATTAAATATTTGTATTGTATCGATGTTAATTTCCTAATATTGATTGTTGTATTGTGGTTGTATAGGAAAATGCCTTCATAGAAAAAACACCCTAAACTACGGAGGAGTGATAGGGCATCAATTCAGCAACTTATTCTTAAATGGTTTCAGAGGGAAAAAAAAGTTCTTTGTACTATACTTGCAAGTTTTCTAGAGGTTTATGTTTCAAGAAAAATTTTTTAAGTCCAAAATATTAGCAACTAATAAAGAAAAATAATTAAGAACATATCTGGCCTTTCCTACATAAACCAAATTTTAGGGTTCTCACAGAGCCCTGGTTGATGAGGATGAGTTCTTTACAAAAGAATTCTAGATATGTACTTAAGATTAATATAGACAGATTGCACTTTCAGAGCCAAATGTAGCCTGGGTTGCCTCAGTAACATGCCAACCAAATGGAAACTTCATAAGATCCTCAATAGTTGGATGAGAGTATCCATCATAAGCCATGAAAACCAGGGAGGCACACAGCCATAGCAAAGTGACAGCCAACTTCAACTCATTTCTTAAAAAAACAAACAAACAAAAATCCTCTTCTCCCCAACTTCCATACTTTCCAAGCTTGTTTCCTACGTTGCCCTCTCTGATTTTTCTTCCATCCTACAATTTTAATCAATATCTACTGAATTATTACATATGCTTACAATTGTGCTATATCCTACAGCAAAGTTTAAGCCCTACTCTCCGCAAAAAGAAGATGGGGGAAGAAGGACTAGGAAGAGAAGACACATAATCATTATTCAACACACAGTTAATTTGATTTGAAATTGGGTGGTACTGACCATAAATACCAAAGGGGGGGGGGTGGAAATTCATAAAGCTGGGATAGTTGAACAAACCTTGTCAGAAGGGCTGGGCCTTGAAAGATGGGTAGAATTTGGCTATAACTCCACCTCTAGACTGTAAAGGTCACAGCAGTGTCTTGTTCACTGCTGTTTAAGTCTAGCACTTGTCATAGTTGGTGTTCAATAAATATCCTAGGAGTGAACAAATATTTAAAAACCCTTTGACGGCTGTCACCAACAAGATGGAAATCCAACTTCCTATCCATCTAGCTCCTGTCAACCTGTTTCAACCTCATAACCTGACACACAACTCCTAACATGGCTCCAACCATTCCAAACTACCAGAATTCCCAAACGCACAAAGATGTTTCAAGTCTATATGCCTCTCTTTGTACATATTATATGTCCTTTCCAACTTCACCTAATAAATTCTTACTCATTCTTCAAGAATCAGTTCAAACATTAGCCACTTTGTAAAGCCTTCTCTCGTCTCTCAAGTTTAGACTAATCATATCCTTTCATTCATTCCTTGCTCTTTTTTTTTTATTGAAATATAGTTGATGTACAATATTTTGTCATTTTCAAGTGTACTACATAGGGATTTCACATTTGTATACATTATGAAATGATAACGACCGTAAGTCTAATAACCATCTGTCCCCATACAAAGTTATTACAATATTACTGACCACATTTCTTATGCTGTATATTAAGTCTCCATGGCTTATTTATTTTATAAATAGAGGTTTGTACCTCTTAATCCCCTTTACCTATTTTGCCCCTCCCACCTTCCTTCCCTCTGGCAACCACTGTATCTATGAGTTGGTTTTCATTGCTGTGTTTCTTTGTTTTGTGTTTTGGATTCCACATATAAGTGAGATCACACAATGTTTGTCTTTCTCTGACTTACTTCACTTAGCATGATACCCTCAAGGTCCATCCATGTTGTCACAAATGGCAAAGTTTCTTTCTTTCTTTCTTTTTTTTTTTTTTAATGGCTGCCATCTCCTCCTCTTTACGCTCTTTTCTTTCTTCTACTTGTGAAACAGGAGGGGAGGGGGCAGGGCACAACCACTGAAAGAATGACATAGCCCGAGGACATGACATAAACTGATTAGAACCTAGGAGACCTTCAAGATGGCGGAAGGGTAAGACTTGGAGATCACCTTCCTCCACACAAATACATCAGAAATACATCTACATGTGGAACAACCCCTACAGAACAGCTACTGAATGCTGGCAGAAGACCTCAGACCTCCCAAAAGGCAAGAAACTCCCCACATACCCAGGTAGGGAAAAAGAAAAAAGAAAAAACAGAGACAAAAGAATAGGGACGGGACCTGTACCAGTGGGAGGGGGCTGTGAAGGAGAAAAGGTTTCCACACACTAGGAAGCCCCTTCACTGGCGGAGACAGGGCATGGCCAGGGGGAAGCTTCGGAGCCACAGAGGAGAGCGCGGCAACAGGGGTGCAGAGGGCAAAGCGGAGAGATTCCCGCACAGAGGATCGGTGCCAACCAGCATTCACCAGCCTGACAGGCTTCTCTGCTCACCCGCTGGGGCGGGTGTGGGCTGGGAGCTGAGGCTCGGGCTTTGTAGGTCAATCGCAGGGAGAGGACTGGGGTTGACTGCATGCACGCAGCCTGAGGGGGTTAGTGCGCCAAAGGTAGCCAGGAGGGAGTCTGGGAAAAAGTCTGGACCTGCCTAAGAGGCAAGAGACATTTTCCTGCCTCTTTGTTTCCTGGTGTTCCAGGAGAGGGGATTCAGAGCACCGCCTAAACGAGCTCCAGAGATGGGCGCGAGCTGTCAGCGCAGACACCAGAGACAGGCATGGGACGCTAAGCCTGCTGCTGCCACCACCAAGAAGCCTGTGTGCAAGCACAGGTCACTATCCACACGGCCCCTCCTGGGAGCCTGTGCAGCCCGCCACTGCCAGGGTCCCGTGATCCAGGGACAACTTCCCCGGGAGAACGCATGGCGCACCTCACGCTGGTGCAACGTCATGCTGGCCTCTGCCACCACAGGCTGGCCCCGCATCCGTACCCTTCCCTCCCCCTGGCCTGAGTGAGCCAGAGCCCCCAAATCAGCTGCTCCTTTAACCCCGTCCTGTCTGAGCGAAAAACAGACGCCCTCAGGCGACCTACACGCAGAGGCGGGGCCAAATCCAAAGCTGAACCCCAGGAGCTGTGCAAAGAAGAGAAACGGAAATCTATCCCAGCAGCCTCAGGAGCAGCGAATTAAATCTCCACAATCAACTTGATGTACCCTGCATCTGTGGAATACCTGAATAGACAATAAATCATCCCAAATTGAGGCGGTGGACTTTGGGAGCAACGATATATATATATTTTTCCTTTTTCTCTTTTTGTGAGTGTGTATGTGTATGCTTCTGTGTGTGACTGTCTGTATAGCTTTGCTTTTACCATTTGTGCAGGGTTCTGTTTGTCTGTTTTGTTTTTCTTTAGTATAGTTTTTAGCACTTGTTATCATTGGTGGATTTGTTTTTTGGTTTGGTTGCTCTCTTCGTTCTTTTTTTTATTACTTTTTAATATTTTAATTTTTAATAATTATTTTTTCTTCTAATAACTTTATTTTATTTTTTTCTTCCTTTCTTTCTTTTTTTCTCCCTTTTATTCTGAGCCATGTGGATGACAGGGTCTTCATGCTCTGGCCGGGTGTCAGGCCTGTGCCTCTGAGGTGGGAGACCTGAGTTCAGGACACTGGTCCACCAGAGACCTCCCAGCTCCACATAATATCAAACAGCCAAAATCTCCCAGAGATCTCCATCTCAATGCCAACACCCAGCTCCACTCAACGACCAGCAAGCTACAGTGCTGGACACCCTATGCCGAACAACTAACAACACAGGAACACAAGCCCACCCACTAGCAGAGAGGCTGCCTAAAATCATAATAAGGTCACAGACACCCCAAAACACACCACCGGACGTGGTCCTGCCACCAGAAAGACAAGATCCAGCCTCATCCACCAGAACACAGGCACCAGGCCCCTCCACCAGGAAGCCTACACAACCCACTGAACCAACCTTAGCCACTGGCGGCAGACACTTAAAACAACGGGAACTACGAACCCGCATCTTGCGAAAAGGAGACCCCAAACACAGTAAGTTAAGCAAAATGAGAAGACAGAGAAACACACAGCAGATGAAGGAGCAAGGTAAAAACCAAACAAATGAAGAGGAAATAGGCAGTCTACCTGAAAAAGAATTCAGAACAATGATAGTAAAGATGATCCAAAATCTTGGAAATAGAATGCAGAAAATACAGTAACGTTTAACAAGGACCTAGAAGAACTAAAGCGCAAACAAACAATGATGAACAACACAATCAATGAAATTAAAAATTCTCTAGAAGGAATCAATAGCAGAATAACTGAGGCAGAAGAACGGATAAGTGACCTGGAAGATAAAATAGTGGAAATAACTACTGCAGAGCAGAATAAAGAAAACAGAATGAAAAGAATGGGGGACAGTATCAGAGACCTCTGGGACAACATTAAACACACCAACATTCGAATTATAGGGGTCCCAGAAGACGAAGAGGAAAAGAAGGGACTGAGAAAATATTTGAAGAGATTATAGTTGAAAACTTTCCTAATATGGGAAAGGAAACAGTTGATCAAGTCCAGGAAGCGCAGAGAGTCCCATACAGGATAAATCCAAGGAGAAACACGCCAAGACACATACTAATCAAACTATCAAAAATTAAATACAAACAAAAAATATTAAAAAGCAACAAGGGAAAAACAGCAAATAACACAAAAGGAAATCCCCATAAGGTTAACAGCTGATCTTTCAGCAGAAACTCTGCAAGCCAGAAGGGAGAGGCAGGACATATTTAAAGTGATGAAAGGGAAGTACCTACAACCAAGATTACTCTACCCAGCAAGGATCTCATTCAGATTCAACGGACAAAATTGAAACCTTTACAGACAAGCAAAAGCTAAGAGAATTAGCACCACCAAACCAGCTTTACAACAAACGCTAAAGGAACTTCTCTAGGCAGGAAACACAAGAGAAGGAAAAGACCTACAACAACAAACCCAAAACAATTAAGAAAATAGTAATAGGAACATACATATCGATAATTACCTTAAATGTAAATGGATTAAATGCTCCCACCAAAAGACACAAACTGGCTGAATGGATACAAAAACAAGACCCGCATATATGCTGTCTACAAGAGACCCACTTCAGACCTAGGGACACATACAGACTGAAAGTGAGGGGATGGAAAAAGATATTCCATGCAAATGGAAATCAAAAGAAAGCTGGAGTAGTAATTCTCATATCAGACAAAATAGACTTTAAAATAAAGACTACTACAAGAGACAAAGAAGGACACTACATAATGATCAAGGGATCAATCCAAGAAGAAGATATAATGATTGTAAATATTTATGCACCCAACATAGGAGAAGCTCAATATATAAGGCAAATACTAAGAGCCATAAAAGGGGAAATTCACAGTAACACAATCATAGTAGGGGACTTTAACACCCCACTTTCACCAATGGACAGATCATCCAAAATGAAAATAAATAAGGAAAAACAAGCTTTAAATGATACATTAAACAAGATGGACTTAATTGACATTTATAGGACATTCCAACCAAAAAAAAACAGAATACACTTTCTTCTCAAGTGCTCATGGAACATTCTCCAGGACAGATCATATCTTGGGTCTCAAATCAAGCCTTGGTAAATTTAAGAAAATTGAAATTGTATCAAGTATCTTTTCCAACCATAATGCTATGACACTAGACATCAATTACAGGAAAAAATCTGTAGAAACTATAAACACATGGAAGCTAAAGAATACACTACTTAATAACCAAGAGATCACTGAAGAAATCAAAGAGGAAATCAAAAATACCTAGAAACAAATGACAATGAAAACACAATGACCCAAAACCTATGGGATGCAGCAAAAGCAGTTTTAAGAGGGAAGTTTATAGCAATACAGTCCTACCTCAAGAAACAAGAAACAACTCAAATAAACAATCTAAGCTTACACCTACAGCAATTAGAGAAAGAAGAACAAAAAACCCCAAAGTTAGCAGAAGGAAAGAAATCATAAAGATCAGATTAGAAATAAATGAAAAAGAAATGAAGGAAACAATAGCAAAGATCAATAAAAGTAAAAGTTGTTTCTTTGAGAAGATAAACGAAATTGACAAAGCACTGGCCAGACTCATCAAGAAGAAAAGGGAGAAGACTCAAATCAGAAGAATTAGAAATGAAATAGGAGAAGTACCATCGGGCACTGCAGAAATACAAAGGATCATGAGAGAT
Source organism: Balaenoptera acutorostrata (assembly GCF_949987535.1). Classification (NCBI taxonomy): domain Eukaryota; kingdom Metazoa; phylum Chordata; class Mammalia; order Artiodactyla; family Balaenopteridae; genus Balaenoptera; species Balaenoptera acutorostrata. The sequence goes on from NC_080075.1 coordinate 67,931,399, forward strand.
TACTACAAGCAACTATATGCTAATAAAATGGACAACCTGGAAGAAATGGACAGGGCCTTAGAAAAGCACAACTTTCTGAGACTGAACAAGGAAGAAATAGAAAATATGAACAGACCAATCACAAGCACTGAAATTGAAACTGTGATTAAAAATCTTCCAATAAACAAAAGCCCAGGACCAGATGGCTGCACAGGAGAATTCTATCAAACATTCAGAGAAGAGCTAACACCTATCCTTCTCAAACTCTTCCAAAATATAGCAGAGGGACGAACACACCCAAATTCATTCTACGAGGCCACCATCACCCTGATACCAAAACCAGACAAAGATGTCACAGAAAAAGAAGACTACAGGCCAATATCACTGATGAACATAGATGCAAAAATCCTTAACAAAATACTAGCAAACAGAATCCAAAAGCACATTAAAAGGATCATACACCATGATCAAGTGGGGTTTATCCCAGGAATGCAATGATTCTTCAATATATGCAAATCAGTCAATGTGATACACCATATTAACAAACTGAAAAATAAAACCATATGATCATCTCAATAGATGCAGAAAAAGCTTTCGACAAAATTCAACACACATTTATGATAAAAACCCTCCAGAAAGTAGGCATAGAGGGAACTTAACTCAACATAATAAAGGTCATATATGACAAACCCACAGCCAACATCGTCCTCAACTGTCAAAAACTGAAACCATTTCCACTAAGATCAGGAACATGACAAGGTTACCCAGTCTCACCACTATTATTCAACATTGTTTTGGAAGTTTTAGCCACAGCAATCAGAGAAGAAAAAGAAATAAAAGGAATCCAAATAGGAAAAGAAGAAGTAAAGCTGCCACTGTTTGCAGATGGCATGACACTATACATAGAGAATCCTAAAGATGCTACCAGAAAACTACTAGAGCTAATCAATGAATTTGGTAAGTAGAGGGATACAAAATTAATGCACAGAAATCTCTTGCATTCCTATACACTAATGATGAAAAATGAAAGAGAAGTTAAGGAAACACTCTCATTTACCATTGCAACAGGAAGAATAAAATACCTAGGAATAAACCTACCTAAGGAGACAAAAGACCTGTATGCAAAAAACTTTAAGACAATGATGAAAGAAATTAAATATGATACAATCAGATGGAGAGAGGTACCATGTTCTTGGATTGGAAGAATCAACATTGTGAAAACGAATATACTACCCAAAGCAATCTACAGATTCAATGCAATCCCTACCAAACTACCACTGTCATTTTTCACAGAACTAGAACAAAAAATTGCACAATTTGTATGGAAACACAAAAGACCCTGAATAGCCAAAGCAATCTTCTGAAAGAAAAACAGAGCTGGAGGAATCAGGCTCCCTGACTTCAGACTACACTACAAAGCTACGGTAATCAAGACAGTATGGTACTGGCACAAAAACAGAAATATAGATCAATGGAATAGGATAGAAAACCCAGAGATAAACCCACGCACATATGGTCACCTTATTTTTGATAAAGGAGGCAAGAATACACAATGGAGAAAAGACAGCCTCTTCAATAAGCGGTGCTGGGAAAACTGGACAGCTACATGTAAAAGAATGAAATTAGAACACTCCCTAACACCATACACAAAAATAAACTCAAGATGGATTAAAGACCTAAATGTAAGGCCAGACACTATCAAACTCTTGGAGGAAAACATAGGCAGAACACTCTATGACATAAATCACAGCAAGATCCTTTTTGACCTACCTCCTAGAGAAATGGAAATAAAAACAAAAATAAACAAATGGGACCTAATGAAACTTAAAAGGTTTTGCACAGCAAAGGAAACCATAAACAAGACGAAAAGACAACCCTCAGAATGGGAGAAAATATTTGCAAATGAAGCAACTCACAAAGGATTAATCTCCAAAATTTACAAGCAGCTCATGCAGCTCAGTATCAAAAAACAAACAACCCAATCAAAAAATGGGCGGAAGACCTAAAAAGACATTTCTCCAAAGAAGATATACAGATTGCCAACAAACACATGAAAGAATGCTCAACATCACTAATCATTAGAGAAATGCAAATCAAAACTACAATGAGGTATCACCTCACACCAGTCAGAATGGCCATCATCAAAAAATCTAAAAATAATAAATGCTGGAGAGGGTGTGGAGAAGAGGGAACCCTCTTGCACTGTTGGTGGGAATGTAAATTGATACAGCCACTATGGAGAATAGTATGGAGGTTCCGTAAAAAACTAAAAATAGAACTACCATATGACCCAGCAAACCCACTACTGGGCATATACCCCGAGAAAACCGTAATTCAAACAGAGTCATGTACCAAAATGTTCACTGCAGCTCTATTTACAATAGCCAGGACATGGAAGCAACCTAAGTGTCCATCGACAGATGAATGGATAAAGAAGATGTGGCACATATATACAATGGAATATTACTCAGCCATAAAAAGAAACGAAATTGAGTTATTTGTAGTGAGGTGGATGGACCTAGAGTCTGTCATACAGAGTGAAGTAAGTCAGAAAGAGAAAAACAATAACCATAGGCTAACACATAAATATGGAATCTAAAAAAAACAAAAAATGGTCATGAAGAACCTAGGGGCAGGATGAGAATAAAGACACAGACCTACTAGAGAATGGACTTGAAGACACAGGGAAGAAGGGGGAAGGGTAAGCTGAGACAAAGTGAGAGAGTGGCATGGACATATATACACTACCAAATGTAAAACCGATAGCTAGCGGGAAGCAGCCGCATAGCACAGGGAAATCAGCTCAGTGCTTTGTGACCGCCTAGAGGGGTGGGATAGGGAGGGTGGGAGGGAGGGAGGCGCAAGAGGGAAGAGATATGGGGATATATGTATATGTATAGCTGATTCACTTTGTTATAAAGCAAAAACTAACACACCATTGTAAAGCAATTATACTCCAATAAAGATGTTTTAAAAAAAAGAAAAAACTGATTAGAACCAAATGGGCCCAAGATGGCATACAAGTCAACTTCCACTAGACCTTGAGCCTCAGTATACGCTCACTATAACACATCAGCAAGCTAAATGACACACCCACAGGCACCATGACAGTTTCAAGATAGACCATAAGGATCAAAAAGTAGGCGGTGGCCCAATTCCTGGAAATCCCCACCCCTTCCCAAAATAGCTAGAATACTCCTCCCACTCATTAGCGTATGAAATTACTCACCCCTATAAAAACTGACAACCCCATATCCTGGTGCCTTTCTCACCTTCTGAAATGGCCCATACTCTGTCTGTGGAGTGTGCTTCTCTCTAAATAAATCCACTTCTTACCTATCACTTTGTCTCTCACTGAATTTTCTGCGATGAGACATCAAGAACCTGAGCTTCATTAAGTCCTGAAACCAAGTGTGTGATCTCAGTTGGAGGTATCACCTGTCCGTTTTGTCCAGGTTCGAGTGCCAGCCACGTGGGTTCGAGTTCCCAATCAGGGTTTTGGCTGGGTTCAAGTCCCGGCTGCGTGGGTTCAAGTCCCAATCTGAGGTGCACGGTTTCACTTGTATTTTATCCCCTATCCTACTGAGTTCATTGATATCCCTAGCAACTACCACAGTGACTGGAACTCAGCAGTCATTCCAAAAAAAATTTTTTTAATTAAATATCAAGTTGGGCAGGAAACAGTCAAAAATAAAACTGGGAATGATTAAAGATTTTCCTAATTTAAAAATGACATGATGAAATTGGTATTTTTTTAAAAAATCCAGTACTGCTGTACAGGCAGAAGAAAGGAAGGCCAAGAAAAAGCCTACAAGTCAGGTGCAACCCTTCAGACACAAAGTGATGGTGATAACAGCCTTAAGGAACTGCAAGGCTGGTCACACAGAAAGAAGGACAGACCTACCCTGAAATTCTGTTGCTCAACAGGAGTGCTGTCCAATAAAAGTTTCTGTAACGATGTAAATACTCACAGCTGCACTGTCCAAAATGGTACCATTTACCACAGGTGGCTTCTGAGCACTTGAAATGGGGCTAGAGAAACAGAGAAACTGAATTCTTTATTTCATTTATTTTAATTAGCCCCATGCGGCTAGTGGCTACTGCACTGGACAGCACAGCCCTAGCTAGCAGTTGCAAGTGAAAGACTAGCAGGTTTTTTTATTTACTAAAAGGAAGCACTTTGTAGCAATTACAGATCCCAACAATGGAATGACCTCCTTCTCACCGTCATCTCGGAAAGCCCAATGAAAAAGGAAATAACTTTTTTGGACACAATCTTCCAACAGATCCCAGCATTAGGATGGGTGGGAAGCTGGCCTACAAAGAATCACATTATTTTACTCCTAGTAAGGACTTAAAGACCATTTTTACGCAGAAGAAAACGCTAGGTTTGGAAGTCAGACGAGCTCCCTGAAGTCACACAGGGTGTCAGTGACAGAACAGAAACTGAAAGTCAGATCTTAAAACTCTAGGTTCTGTTAATTATCTTGATTGTGATAATTTCACAAGTATATACATATGTAAAATATCACCAACTGTACACTTTAAATATGAGTCTTACTGTAGGTTAATTATACTTCAAAAACATTGCAAAAAAAAAAAAAGCACACAAATCCACTACTACACCTTCCTATATCAAGTCTTCAGTTCTATCTCATAGAGTTGTTGCAAGGAATAAGCTAGTTAACACATTTAAAGACTTAGAACAGTATTTGGTGTGGAGTAAGAACTACTGAAATGTAAACTGCATTATTATTATTAGATGTTAGAATTCTGCCCTACTGACCAGTTTGGAGAAAAGTAATGGAAAGAAGAGTAAGCAGATTTGGAGTCAGAAACTCCAGATCATAGTTCTGGTTCTTGGACAATCTCTCTGAGTCTCAATTCTTTGTAAAATGAGTTAGCTGGGCAAGATAATCTCTAAAGGGCCTTTCCAAACTAAAGATTTCAGACATGGACTAGGGTAAGAGTTGTAGGAATGGAAGGATGGATACGGAACCCTTAGGGATGAACTGATAAGATTTAAGAACTGGCTAGATACGAAGAATGATGGAAAACAATGAGTCAACCGTGAACACAAAGTTTTAAGCTTTGGATAACTCAAGTTTAAATAGAAAGAGGAGCATGTTGACCCAACAGACATATATTTATTATTTTAATAAATCAGTAGGTTCTCCATGGAAATGAATATTCATGACCTTCTGGATCAAAATGTCAACCAGCATATATTTAATATATTTAGCATATATTTAAAATGTATGCTAAAACCAAAATCTCTTCTCATGAGATTATTGAAAGCTATGTTAAAATGAAATCCCTATGGATTCATATGGACAATTATAATTAGATAATTATACTTAGTATATTTAATGACATCCATCCCAAGTATCAAATTTATTTTTAAAAATCGATGCACTACCAAACGTAAAATAGATAGCTAGTGGGAAGCAGCCGCATAGCACAGGGAGATCAGCTCGGTGCTTTGTGATCACCTAGAGGGGTGTGATAGGGAGGGTGGGAGGGAAGGAGATGCAAGAGGGAAGAGATATGGGAACATATGTATATGTATAACTGATTCACATTGTTATAAAGCAGAAACTAACACACCATTGTAAAGCAATTATACTCCAATAAAGATGTTAAAAAAAAAAGTAAAAAATAAATAAATAATCGATGCATTCATCAGTCACCAAGAAACTAATCTCTTGATGAACTCTTTCGATGTGAAAACAATCTAAGCCTAGAGTCACAGAGCTTCCTGTAAATGTTACAGTGGAATCTCAGAGAAAGCATTTTAGCCTGTTTTCTCTTAGACATAAGCTCATCTTCATATACCTAAACCTCAACATTACATCTCATGCACTACATGGAACACGTTTTCAGTATTAGATCCCACAATAAATGATTGTGTGCCCTTGAGCAGCCTTCAGAGAATCATGGTTTCATCAGTATGACATCCAAAAGAGGACCTCAGAGTGCACTGAGGATCAGGCTTTTCAAGATTCTAACTCACTCCTTTCAGAGATGTGATCAGTCCAGCAAAGTTATGCTGACATTCTGATGGGTTGCATTCCACTACACTGTACTGATGCAACATTCCTGGACAAAAATATAAAGATTGCAGTTGCTTATGTTTCACAGACAGAAGAAGAAAAAAAATCTTGCCAACTTTTTGATGATCCTTCAAGGGCAACATTTCAAATATTATATTCTTCTCTGGACTCTGAACAATATTTCAGTTATAACTGACTGTTGGGTCAACATTTGGGTTAAATCCCAGAACATTTTTTTAAATAAAATTGTTTATGAAATGTTGCAGTTTAGACTATGTGCACACTTAGACATAGCCAAAATGGACCAATTTATGAGTAGATAAAATAAAAAATGTCGTTGATTAGCCTAGAACAGCAACATAAAAAATTCTTAGTTGCAAGGCAAAGCAAATGATATGCTAAAATATACTGCAGAAAAGAACTGAGACCACTTGGGGAATGAGTCACTTAGAGTTATATTTTCCAGATATCTTAGTTAACACTTTCTGTTTAGGAACTAAATTTTACCTCTTAGAATTCTCTCTAAGAAGAGAATGGTTCCTATCATTCATATGGTTCCTACCTTTTAAAATGGTACATAAAAAAGGTATTTTTCTTTTCTTAATTAAGGGTCATCATTAAGAACATTAATCACTGAGATGTGGTAAAGATGTAGACATAAATGCAGATTTATATATATTATATGGGATAAAGGGAAGAGATGTAGCTTTCCCCCTGGCAACTGCATCAAACTTGATTTCCTTTACAAAAAGAGAAATAAAAACTCCCAGTGACACCTTGTTTTTTTGTTCATTTACTGATTTTCCATAAAAGTATAATGAAGCATACAAAACTGTATAATATGCTACACAGTATAATGTAATAACCTTTTACAAAATTAAATAGTGGGCTGAATCCTGATGCCATCTTCTTCCAAACGCTTTCACTATCCTCAGGAAAAAATCAACTTTTTTCCCCATTAATATCAGTAAAGTTCAACTCATCTCTGACTTTCAAAACTTTACCAGTTTTGTGAGTCCCCACTCCTCTGTCTCCCTTGCACTAAGTTTGTTTATGGAACGTATCTCACTTCATTTTAAAAATATGAAATGGCATGAATGCGGGAAGACGTAGTCTATACAGTTTTCATTTTACTAAAAATAGAAAGAGGACAATGACGTCTGCTAAACTGGGCATCAGGTCTTAATTTTCTCCAAGTCCAACTTCATATTTCATTCTCAAGAGAACTCCACACTTAGGCAACACTATAATGAGAAGATTCAAAATCCCATAGGGTATCTGGATAGGATCAATTTTCTCATAACTTCTATAACATTTCACTTTTTGAAAAACTTTTGTACAGAAGTAAACTCAGATAAAAACTGCTATCAAGAAGGAGGACAAATAGAGGGAGTTCTGCAACTTCTCCCCTGAAAAGTGAATGTAGAAAAGGCTCAATAAATGTTAGCTATCACTATTCAACAAATATGCATTAAATATTTATTATTTTCTAGGCATTAAGCAGAAACAAGAAAAAAATCAGCCTTCAAGTTGCTCACAACTTAGAGAGTTGCTTACAGTCTTAACAAAAATATAGATGGGGGCTTCCCTGGTGGCGCAGTGGTTGAGAATCTGCCTGCCAATGCAGAGGATACAGGTTCGAGCCCTGGTCTGGGAAGATCCCACATGCCGCAGAGCAACTGGGCCCGTGAGCCACAATTACTGAGCCTGCGAGTCTGGAGCCTGTGCTCCGCAACAAGAGAGGCCACGATAATGAGAGGCCCGCGCACTGTGATGAAGAATGGCCCCCACTTGCCGCAACTAGAGAAAGCCCTCACACAGAAACGAAGACCCAACACAGCCATAAAAGTAAATAAATAAATAAACCCAAAGTTTAAACAAATAAAAATTTAAAAAATGTATATATATAGATGGTTCAGCAGCCTAAATTTGCTCATAAAAACCTTTTGTAATCCAAAAGCATTAAAACAAAGACTTTTACAGGAAAAAGAAATACTGTTTTTCAGTTCTGTTACTTGATTGCATCATTGTACATGCAGTGAAATGTCACTGTATAGAAAAGTAAACTGCTTACATTTAATAAAACAATCTGTTAACATGTCAGGTTTAAATCTTATGGCAGAATATTGTTTTATATATACAAAGTTTAAGCTCAGAATAATTTTTTTTTTTACATGTACAAGTCTGATCTAACATACCCTTGCTTGTTCCACAGTCTTACATAACTTAAAATCCTGAACAAATATAAACTAAGTCCAGGTACATAAATAACAATTATACTGTCTGAATAATATTTACCTGACATTCTCATTTTGAATCACATATAGATGTTCATTTTATCTAAGATTAGCATATGTGTATGTATTTCTGTCTTAGAACAAAATAAAAATTGAGAAACTAGTTTCTAGCATAGTAGTATTTGTTACTGCACAAACTAATGTCCTCTCTAGTGCATTGTGACCTAGCCTGTTACTATACAGCTGCACCTTTAAAGGAACCAGACTCCAGAAAGGTACAGCAGCGCCTTGCAATTACACATGCCCACACACACAAGAGCTGTCTTACGCCTTCACGAATGTGCCGCCTCAATCAAGTGCAGATCACTGCTTCTCCACGTGGAGTGATACTAACCACCACCCCCAACACACATACGCACCCACATACATAATGACTTCATACTCTTGTGATGTGAGAGGAATAAGGGCTCTGGAATCAGGCACACTTAACGTCAAATCCCTTCTCTGAAACTCAGAAGTTCATTTCTGAACTCAAGTTTACTTGTGTTCTGTATTCCTTCACTACAAGAGAATTTGCTTTTGTTTGGCAACTTTTGTCAGGAATAATTGTTCCAAAATCAAGGGTCACGGTACCCAAGATTTTCCTTCTTTTTCAAAATGTTTTCCTAAAAGACATATGAGGCATTTGCAACAAAGGCATTTACAGGGGTGTGTGGTTTATGATCATTTACTTAATTTTATATTTATATTCTAGGCACATTTCTATATGTACATTATATACTACAATAAAAAATAATAAAATGCAAAAATGCCTCTCTACTCATTGTCATCCTCAGTAGAATGTATTTTCTACAAAATGTTTAAAAAAAAAAAAAAACCTGAATCCTTTCTTCATGTACTCAGTAGGATATAGGATAATTTCCTGTTCTGCATGCAATTTGGCACAGTTTACTCCAGTTCAAATTAGTTAAAGATTTTTTTTTAATAAAGGGAGTTTACACTTGTTTCTAATGAGGCTTCTTACATTAAAGAACCGAGAAAACATTTAAATACCTTTAGGCAGTTTGTGATAAAATCATGGTGACCTACATAGAATAAATCACTCTTTTTAAGTAGGTAATATAAACAATAGTGATTGCCTTTTTAAAAATTCAAAGACAAAAAAGAAATCCTATAATCTGACATCCTAATAATTTGTGATATTCCACATCCAGAAAGAATGGAACACAAAGTTACCATCGGGCTTCCCTGGTGGCGCAGTGGTTGAGAACCTGCCTGCCAATGCAGGGGACACAGGTTCGAGCCCTGGTCTGGGAAGATCCCACATGCCGCGGACCAACTAGGCCCGTGAGCCACAATTACTGAGCCTGCGCGTCTGGAGCCTGTGCTCCGCAACAAGAGAGGCCGCGATGGAGAGAGGCCCGCGCACCACGATGAAGAGTGGCCCCCACTTGCCGCAACTAGAGAAAGCCCTTGCACAGAAACGAGGACCCAACACAGCCAGCAATCAATCAATCAATCAATCAATCAATGAGTTTAAATTAAAAAAAAAAAAGTTACCATCTGCTGTCAAACAACAGACGAAAAAGGAATGTCTCAGCCAAGAAAACAGAATGGAGCTACATGCTCATAGCAAACAACGTCTGCGACATACCTCGATCAATGCAGTCTTCAGCAAGAGCAAGGAGCTGAGGTGAGCGTTCCTCAAGCAACTGCTGGTGAACGTTCACACATCTCAAAGTCCACCATGGCAAGCTCTAGAAAAAGGAAACACCAACGTGTTTACATTGAATTAAAAGGACCCTTAGGAAAAAAATTTTACATTAATTCAAATCAATTTTTAGAATTTTTTTACATTTGTGAGATTAAATTTCCCCTTCAATAAGCTGCTATGTCTTCAGTAATAATACCAAATCCACTGCCATGTCTTCCACGAGAATAACATCTCTCCTCCATTCTCTCAAAGCCTGTATTTGTAGCCAGTTGGGCTTCCTGATGTCATTTCGAACTTACCATTTCCTCCTTTAAAATGCCTACTGTAATCATGCTGCTCTGCTGTGACACTCTACCAGCACCATAATCCAATACCAACAATCCTAGGAGGCCTCCCCCAAGAACCTCCTATGGGGTGATTTTCTTCCCTCATCTCAACTTCCAGCACATTGTTTGCACCTCTCTTTGCAGACACACTCCACCGTATTCATGTATGTCATCCTAGCTTTCAGTGCTGTCTGCCATCTAGCCAACAAGATGAGGAATCATGTCTTCCTCATCTCTGTATCCTCCTTGAAGCAACATATGCTATGCAAACTACAAGGTAAGATATCCCCTGGGTTCAGATATTCCCCAAACTGGGAAGATCTCTTCCACACCCTCTTCCATGAAGCCTTCTCCCACTAGCAGGGCACACACTGTCTCTCACTTCTCTAAACTTCCACACTGTGCCTAGAAGTTAGCACCACACTGCAGAGCTCTTGTTTTTCAAGTGTGTAAATACCTGGTCCATATATTTTGGAGGGTAGAAACTGCATTTTATACATTGTCTTGACTAATGCACAGGCTGAGAACACAGTAGCTTTTTCTCAGTTCTCTGATGCTTACTCTTACTTTTCAACACATCCTTATTAAACAACAAGCCAATACAGAAGCATACACAGTGAAGATGAAAGTCCCTCTTCTGCTGCCTCAGCGCCATTCTCCTCCCCCAGAAAAACCCATGACAAAGGTTTATATTCTTCTAGATCTTCTGCTATGCATGTGTGTGTGTGTGCGCGCACGTGCAAGTAGTAAGTATTAAATATTTTTGATAGGCTCATTAAATTACCAAGTATGATCATGCATTGAATGATCTAAATTAATTACAACTATGTTACTCTAAATTATATTGCACAAAGGAGTGAAAAATTAATTTTCCTTTTTTTTTTAAAGCAAGACCTACTAATAGGAGATCATGCTTAATTACCAAGAGCATTTTCTTTTTTACTTGAACTTAATTTCTTCAATTGATTAAGGGGTAAAACTGCTTGCTCCCCTTCTAAACTACACACAAGTGCTGCAACAATCATAAAATCACAAATGAATTTTGACCCCCTGACAAAATCTTTTCTAATTATTAATGCTGTTCCCTCAGTCCATCTAAGGAAAGGAAAGGTAGAATTATCTAATAGAGAGAAGTTTCACATCATTTTTAATTTAATTCCCTGAGGTGCTGTCTCATTTTCATTCTTTTCCTATCACTAGGCTGATGAAGTCAGTCTATATTTCAATTATCTGTCCCTTATCTGCTATCAGCAATAAGTGAGTCAGGTCTGGCAGCAGTCTTTCCTTTTCTAGACATGGGAATTTAGATAGATCCAGTCAAAGAGACTGCCCTTTCAAGAAAACATACGACATAAGATGCTCAACTCTTAAAAATCAGATCTATAAACTAACTCTTAACCCAAAATCTTCAGATGGGAGAAGGGGGAGTGTGAAACAAAGAAAGAAAGCATAGCCTATTTTTCTACTAGAAAATAAAAGTGCCTTTTTCTATCTGTCAGGAATCACTTAATAGACAATTTGAGGCATTAATAAAAAAGAAAACTAGAAGCCTTGCTTTAGATAGTTCCTAGATCCTGTGTCCTGATTATAGCACTTATTACAGAATATTCTGATTGACAAGTCACACTAGTCAATAACCTCCTAGAAGGCAGGGAGCATGAGTGTACTCAAAAGAAACCCAATAAATGTTTGCCGACTTAGTCCATTTTATAAATAAGAAAACTGATATTCAGAGAAATTCACTGGCCTAAGGCCACACAGCTGTTAAGTGGCTGAGCCAGACAAACTCTGGTCTGATTCCAAAGCCAAAATCCTTTTTACTCAACATTCACATATTACTAACACTAGTCTATACACTTCACAGACTAGGGGGTGGGGGAAAATCATCTTCTTTTATAGTTCCACAAAAATAAAATCATAATAAACAGCCTGATATGTTCCTTAAGATCCAGCCATTTCAAAATTAATTTAAAAGGTGAAGATTAACTCGGATAAGCATGTCATGCTTCTTTATCATTTTATCTTCATTTCTCAAAGAAATCATTTTTAACATCATCGTTTACAGAATGATATATCAAAGACCCAAAGGGAAGAAAACTGTAACATTTCAACTGAAAGGCAAGGTTTCAGCACACAATGATCTTTGCATGGAGATGTACAAGAAAATAGGGTTTTAAAACAGAAGTCAAAAGCTGTTTAGCATCTGCCAAGAAACTCAGGTAACTTATCTCTCCAATTCTACGACATCTGCAACCAGCAGTTCACATATTTCCTTGTTCTCCTAAGCTGTTGATACTACATGTTATCTTTTTACAAACGATGCTTAACGTACTTGCTGATGAAAGTTTTCCACCAAGAAAACTGTATCACTAACTCATTGACCATTAGTCTCACTAGAAAGAAAATAATGCCATTTAGGAACCTCATGCTTTGATGATACTTCCTTTAGGGCCAAGTACTAGTCAGTCTATAAGATCATTTAACTCAGATCAACTTGGGAAAACATTTTTTTATTCAAGCTAACATCACTAAACAAAAAATCAAAGATAAGGTCTTATATCTGCTAGGATATGTTGAAACCCATCTATTAAAAACCCTTCTGGTACAACTGATTCCAAATCATCTGTCCTCATGAGAGCTGCTGAAAGAGGCATGATTCCCTTCTTACCTCCTCTTTGTCACAACTTAAATGCTTAGGAAAGTAAGCCCTTATACAGTACAGACCAAGTCCACATTTTGCCCACAGAAATATTGCGTTTCTTAAACTTTTTCAGCCAACACTTGGAAATTGGGAGATCTCACATAAAATTTAGATTTACTATTTCTGGAAATACAAGGTCTGTATGCCCAAGTTGCAACAATCAAGACAGGAGTCAGGAAGCTACAGCCTATGGACCCAAACCAGCCCACCACCTGTCTTCCTATAGCCTAAAACCAAGACTGGTTCTTACATTTTTAAATCATTGCAAAAAAAAAGAAAGAAAGAAGAGAAAAATAATATTTTGTGACGTGAAAAGCATATGAAATATAAATTTCAGTGTCCATAAATAAAGCTCTATTGGTACACAGTCACACCCATTCACATACATGTCATCTACAGCTGCTTTCACACTACAAGGCAGATTGAATAGTTAGGTGCACAGAGTTGAGTAGTTGTGACGGAGCCTGCACACTGCACAGCTGACAACCTCCACTACACCTCAAGGACTTTCTTCGAATCTCTCATGTGGTTTTTGTCACCTCCTACTGCGTGTTAGCTATCTGTATCAGTACTTTTCTCACTAATTTATATGTGACCTAAAGAAACCATATAACAGACATTCAACAAATGCTCTACTAAATCCAACCCAAATATGAAACAAGGTAGAATGTGAGCCAAGAAACAGTAATCAAGAAACAGCTTCCCTGGTGGCACAATGGTTAAGAATCCACCTGCCAATGCAGGGGACACGGGTTCGAGCCCTGGTCTGGGAAGATCCCACATGCCGTGGAGCAACTAAGTTCATGCACCACAACTACTGAGCCTGTGCTCTAGAGCCGCGAGCCACAACTACTGAGCCCGCATGCCACAACTGCTGGAGGCCACACGCCTAGAGCGCATGCTCTGCAACAAGAGAAGCCACCACAATAAGAAGCCTGCTCGCCGCAACTAGAGAAAGCCCGTGTGCAGCAACGAAGACCCAATGGAGCCAAAAATAAATAAATAAAATAAATAAATTTATTAAAAAAAAAATTTCTAGGAGCTTTAATAAAAAACAGTAAAAAGTGAAATTAATTTAAAAAAAAAAGATCTACTGAAAGTGCTATACTTATGGCTACTCATCATCCTTACATGAAATTCACAAAAAACTATGAAGGGTGTTTTTAAACCTACTTTTAAGATTCAGAGAATGAACATTTATACACATGCAAATATACACACAACACATATATACAACCCCATTAAAGAGGCTCAACATCTCATTTTATACTAGACGAATCTCATGAGAGGAGACAGGTTTTGCTTATTTTCATCAGATTTTAAAATTAAACACCTAAAGAAGACTTAGAAAACAAATATACCAAGACATTTTCAGCATCACACCTAAAGTTTTATGTTAATCAGCACAAAAGTCACACCTGGGTCTGAATCTCCTGGCTCCTTTTCTTCCCTTACCTGAATAGCTGTCAGCCTATGTCTTACATTCACTAGGGAAATTCGTGCTAATAATAGCAGAATAGGATTCAAGGTCAGGCTGTAGATTGATTCACCATCTAGAATGAGCAAACTCAGAACGAGTGCATCCAGTCCTTTGACCTGAAAAAAAAATTTTTTAAATGATATAATTTAGAACATATTAATCTTTATATGTCTTACAAGAATACATATTTTCCAGGTAATCAGCTGTGAAACACAGGCACTGATCTATTACACAGCAGTTGGCACTGGACGGAGTCCTAACATTACAAATGCCCTCAGAGATCTACAGCTCCAGCCTGCCCTGACAGCCAGCCAGCCGCCTGCTTGTGCTTTAGAGAACAGGGCAATCAAGAAAATGTTACTATTTTTTTTTTTTTAATTTGCTTTTCCCAAGTTGCACACTTTTTTTTTTAAATAAATTTATTTTATTTATTTATTTATTTATCTTTGGCTGCACTGGGTCTTCATTGTTGTGCATGGGCTTTCTCTAGTTGTGGCGAGCAGGGGCTACTCTTCGTTGCGGTGCACGGGCTTCTCACTGCGGGGGCTTCTCACTGCGGTGGCTTCTCTTGTTGCGGAGCACAGGCTCTAGGCGTGCGGGCTTCAGTAGTTGTGGCACACGGGCTCTAGAGTGCAGGCTCAGTAGTTGTGGCGCACAGGCTTAGTTGCTTTGTGGCATGTGGGATCTTCCGGGACCAGGGCTAAAGCCCACGTCCCCTGCATTGGCAGGCAGATTCTTAACCACTGCACCACCAGGGAAGCCCAAGAAAATGTTACTATTGAAGAAGCATCATGACTTTACAGATTTACTTACAACAAAATAGCTTCTCAATAAAAACCATCCCTATGTGAAAGTATTCATATTAAACACCTACATTTCATATATGCTTCACCAGCTGGCTAATGTCATTACAAACCATTGCTGCTCCATAATTACTATAAAGCCAAAAAACAACAAGGTCTTACATATCGAATGCTGGGTAGGCATACAATCATGGACCAATGTGAACAGAGGCTGCCCAAAAGGGATGCCTCTAAAAAATCTACTTCCTACTGAACAGAGATTTTCTACAACAGACCAAGCACCTGTGTTTTTAAAATGTGGACTGAATCATTTTGACAGTTACCACAAAATCGATAGTAGGAATGCTCAACGTTAGGAACATGGGCTCTAAATCACAGACACAGGATCGGGTCCTTTTTCTGATTATTAATTTGTGGGCATAGGTAAATTTTTTTTTAACTGAAGCCTCTGTTTCATCAGTTATAAAATAAAATAATAGAACCTAAACCTCACAGGGTTCTTGTAAGGATTAAACAATCCAAGTGATGCCAGTGTCTGGCTCAATGCTTTGTTGAAACATTCAATAAAGGTAAGAAAGTAATAGCTGTGGGTTCATCCTCTGCCTAACCTTCATCATTACTGAAAAGTGTACTAGAGGAATAAAGACAACGTGAATGACCACCACCAAACCACAAATAAAGCTTACTGTTACCTACGCTGAGGGTAGAAGGAATTTTTTTTTTAAGTTCAATGATCAAGGAACTATTTTGAAGTACTACAACTGCCTCAACTTTAGAAGAAAACAGATACAAAAAAGTGCAGTCCAAAATCACACAGAAGTTATTAGCATCCGAACAGAGATTATAGCCCAAGTTTTCCAACTCCTAAACCAGTGTTCTTCCTACCACCTCATGCTGCCTTCCCCTCAGACCTCTCTACCTCTTCCTGCCTCTCAGCAAGCTCCAGGGCTATGCTAAGCATGAGGAAGTCCTCAAGGACAGGGCCAGGATCACTTCTAGACTTCTGACTAGGACAACTGCATGATGGTAGTGTGGGTCACTGAGACACAGACACCAGAAGAAGACCTGGTTTGGAGAAGAACCTCACCATGAGTTCAGTCTTGGACACAATGAGTCTGAGGTACCTTGTGAGACCTCCAAGTGGAGGTACCAAATATACAAGTGAATCTACTGCTTAAGAACTAGAGAGAAGGGCTTCCCTGGTGGCACAGTGGTTAAGAATCCGCCTGCCAGTGCATAGGATACGGGTTCGAGCCCTGGTCCAGGAAGATCCCACATGCCGTGGAGCAGCTAAGCCCGCACGCCTAGAGCCCCTGCTCCGCAACAAGAGAAGCCACCGCAATGAGAAGCCCGTGCACCGCAACGAAGAGTAGCTCCTGCTCACCGCAACTAGAGAAAGCACGCATGGAGCAGTGAAGACCCAACGCAGCCAAATAAATAAATAAAATTTAAAAAAAAAAAAAGAAAAAAGAAAAGCAATGGAATGTTAACACAAAATTCATGACAGTGGTTCATGAGACAAAGGGGGCCAGGGATACCACCAGGAAGCACACACAGGGGACCTTGTAACCCTGTATTTCCCAACCTATTCCAAGTCAGAGCAAATGCAGAAGATGCTATTATTTGTAGTGCACATCAGGTAACTAGAGAAGGCTACTACACCAGACGAGACCAGTTCAAAGGCTCTCCCCAGCCCCGGCCCCACACAGCTACTGCAATGGCAAAGGGGCTCAACACCTGGGGAACGGCAGTCAGGAAGCTCTGTTCTACAATGCTGGTGATGTTCTCTCTCTCAAGCCGGGTGGTGGGAACAAAGGAGTTTTATTATTTAAACTGTACACATTCTGTATGCTTTTTGGAATGTGTGAGGCACTGGTTTTTTAAGATTTTTTTTTTTGATGTGGACCATTTTTAAAGTCTTTATTGAATTTGTTACAATATTGCTTCTGTTTTATGATTTTGGTATTTTGGCCACGAGGCATGTGGGATCTTAGCTCCCAGAACAGGGATCGAACCCACACCCCCTGCATCAGAAGGCAAAGTCTTACCCATTGGACTGCCAGGGAAGTCCCATATGAGGCACTTCTAATAAAAAAATTAAAATCAAGGTCTTATTTAAAGTTTCCTGTGATTTGGTCTGAGCCCCATCAAGGCTGACCTTTTACTGCTGCTCCAACAGGCTCAAAGCATCCGTTTCCCACAAACACCGCACTCTTCTCCCCTCAATTTCTGCTCATGTGACTGCACCTAGAACATATTTCTTTCTCTTCTCTACCTGTCCGTTTCCTCATCATCTTTCAGGTTCTAACTCAAGGTCCACTCTTGATGAAAAGGTCTTCTCAGACAAAATTCACTTTCCACACATCTCTTCATTAGTTTCAGTATTTCTTAATAGGTTGAATCTCTCATGTAACCCATTTCTGTACTGTTTGAATTGTTACCTAACTTTACAGGTGCTTCTACTTTAGTATAGCATAAAGAGTACTGAATTCGGACCCAGAAAGTGTGTGTTCCAATCCCCCAGCTATAAGGCCTCTGACAAGTTTCCTTCACCACTGTGAGCATCAAGTCTTCTCATCTAGAGAATACGTCAAACTGATACAGCATACATGAATGAAGCACCACTCCAACCACACGTTAGTGCTCGGTACGTATTTACGACTTTGTCTGGTGGGTTTCTAACCTGCACTATAGGGCAATAGAGGCCAGAAACTGTTTCATACACAGTAAGAGAGGGAATGAGACACTCCTTATAAGTAATTTCCTAGATAGTTGAAGCATATCTCTTTAAGTGCCAAAATCTTGGGGATTTTATTTTAACCATTTTGGATGAAAACTTTTGTAAAGTATAGATTAAATTCCCTTCTTAGACATAAGATATGGAAGAGCTTTTAACCTTTCAATAACGATTTAGGGCCAGCATTATGAATCGCAATTACTCTATTGCAATATAACATAATGACTCAGTAAACTGATGTGTACAGAGGCTTCAGATTATGACTGCTTTTGTATTTCTTTTTCCAACCACCATCAAATTATTAACACTAATCTCTAACAACTCCATTCCCTTTTCATTTGTTACTTCTAATTCTGAGAAACCAGGTAACAGTAAATAGGTCCCTTTTGCTGTGCAAGTTTTGGATGCTAAGCAGCCTTCCAGGCTGAGTGATCGATAGTAATGCTCTAGTTCTGAGGTGGCTCGATAAATCAGTTACCACACTTCTTTTCAGAGCATGTCATATCCTCCAAGCCCTGCGTATATGTGCTCAAAACAGTACTGAGGAGTTCAAACTGCAAGCTCTACTGATGACCTACTGATGCAGGTCAATAATATTATCTCCATATATGGATAATAAGAATCATTGTCACCATGGAGCACCTCTGTGCCAGACACTCTAAGTAAATACAAGTAAGTGTATCTGTGACATAAAGGAAATCACCCCTGGGAACTGTTCGTAAGGACAGCAGCAAAAGTTTCCTGCAACAAAATTAAACAGATCTCCACATTCTCTGCTTTGCCAGAAAAGACCTTTATGTAACTGTGGTAACACATGCAGCTGCGTGACTGGTGCAGCTGCCTGCATTTTAATAAAAAGAGCAGCTAATAGAGCTCCATAAAACGGGGAGCATCTGAAGAGCAGTTTGAGTCTGATAATGGAACTTCTGGAATTGAAAATCTGATCAATGAACAAGCATTCTTAGTAGGTTCTGTAAAAGCAATAAAGTCATGTTTCTCTCCTACCTATTATTAACTCCAGTTTATAAAGAGCCGTTCCTAAAGAATAAACAACACAATAATACCTATATATGACATTTCCAAGAAGCGTACCTCACTAAACTGCTGGAACAAAACAGACGGCAAAAAATCCTGAGGGTGTAAATCAACAAGAGGCCCCGTCCAGTTACTCTGAACAAAAAGTTGCAAACTGCTCACACCAAGTAGGAATATCAGCTGTTGTCTGCATATGAGAATAAAGAAATAAACATGAGCCACTATCACTGTATAACCACAAACACACTATTTCATTTCAGTTTTATTAAGAAAAATGTAAGCTATCAACATTTACTGAGATCATCTGAGAGTATTACAAAAAAAATTTCTGAAATAATTTAGGTCTGCAATGTCCAATATTATCACCATGAGCCACACATGGCTGTTTTAAATTTAAATTAATTACAATTAAATAAAATTTAAAATTCAGTCCCTTAGTTGCACTGTCCACATTTCAAGTGCTCAATGGCCAAACGTGGCTACTGGCTACCGTACTGTACGGCACAGACACAGAACGTCTCCATCATCACTGGAAGTCCTCCTGAACAGCACTGGTTTAGGACCCTATCAGGCGCTTAGAATTTCGTCTTGTGTTCAATTTAACAGCTCTGACACTGACTGGATGGAAAACTGACTTTACACAAAAGAAAACTGACAACAAAAAGTTGTTTTCAAATATTTTACTGATCCTGTACTACCAACTATTAGAACAACAACAAAAAAAAAACCCTAGAAATTTCACTTGAACCCATTTCTTTTCAATCCTACTTTGGCTGAAGACAGGAGTGGGTAGGTAAACTTATACTGCAAAGGAGAGATTAAAAAAAAAAAAAACTTTAAGCTTTGTGGGTCACACGTGTTACTTTTTTTCCAGCCGTTTAAAAATGTAAACATCATTCTTAGGCACTTTGGACTTGCCCCACCAGCAGTAATTTGCCAACCCCTAGATTAAGACACAAATAGGTGGGGATTCAACTCTAACGAAGAGCAGCCAGAGAATCCTGTAGCTTCACACTGAAGGAAAAATAAAAGCAGTCATCCTCTTCTTCCCATATCCCCTAGGCCCTACCTCAAAAGGAAGATTCTTTAAGGAAAAAAAAAAAAAAAAAAAAATCAAGCCTACAAGCCTGTGGCAGCCAGAATGCTCTGGAGGCAGCACAACTGAGAGCAGAGCAAAGAATGAGCAGAAAACAGGTGACAAAAGAGCCTGTTTGTAATTAGAAGTTAGGAAACTTGAGGAAACAGGTGTGCAGCAAGATCTCAAAGCCTTAATATAACTGTCATAACTAAAAATCAAAATCCTTAAGGGGAATTGAGAATAAAGTTTAATTTTCAAATACCTCATAATGAGGTAACTGAAATGTCTCTTCTCAGCTCTGCGTGACAAGCCGAATTCTGGTCTACCAGTGTATGATGTGTTTGTGTCTATGTGTGTTTTCATGTGCACCACACAAAGCTAACGGCTATGATACCGCACACATATCTGACAGCAAAATAATAATCAAGAACGACATCAGAGGAATGTAAACTACTAGTAAACCAGAAAAATAAAAATGAATGACACTAATTTTTTAAATAAAATGCCTATAGTAGCACTCTTTTGTGAACTCCTTATAGATACAGATTATGTTTTATTCATCTTCACAACCTCAACACCTAGCCAGTAGTTGATTTGTTGAAGAACTATATGAAGCCATTCCCTAGAAATAATGGTAAAACAAAACTGTGTTTTAAAGACAACTAAAACTTGATGTGGTTGCCAGAGATGGTAGAGAAAAGGAAGGTATATTAACAAACTAACAACAGTAAAATATAAGCCATTGAAAAACTTAGGTTACACTGCTGTGTAACTATCCATTATATTTAATCCTATAAAGTTACATAAACGTCAATGGAAGAAGATAAACCAAGGGTTCCATAATAAAAACATTAAAGATAACCTAAAACATAATAAAAGTAGTTACAATTATCACTCAGCAATCTACAAACAGCAAGACAGAGAGTGTACACTTTCAAGTTAAAAGAAAAGAAGGTCTGAAGTCTTGTCTATGGCTAAAACCTATGAGACTTAAGCATTTAGAAACTCAGTGGGTTAGCAGCTACCATCCAGTCATAAGTCAGTGTTATATATGAAACCTGTATATCCTATACCACTTTACCTTTTCATTCTCGATGGTCCTCTGGACAGAAACTCTTACATAGATTATTTGGTACATCATAAGTCCTGAGTAAACATAAAGCCAGGTTTTTCAACAACTGCAAAAATCAGTGCCTTACACTGTCAAGGCAATATTAAATGTATTCAGAATCTGTTTCCCTACGAAAATTTCAAATAAAATTCTACCTTCTGGTTTTGTCCAAATCTGTTGAGTAATCCAGGAATGTTGCTATCTGCTTCTCTAGGTAGCTGTCAATCCTTTCTTCAGTCATCGTTGCTGAATTTAAAATACTTTGAGTCAATGAATTTAAGAATATGGCCTCATAGTTCCCTTCTAGCAGCAATTGTAGGAAAGATCCAATCTCTGTAATAGAAAAAAATTAGTCCAATAATCCAAAGAACAACTACTTTCATACTGTAAAAGGTAACACTATTACCATTTCAGCATGCCAAAAAAAAAAAATGTATATACTTAGAATGCTTCCTATACATTAACCACAAAGCACTGAGCAATTGCCCATCACCTCTCCTAGAATTAGAAGCTCATTCATACCATGAGCAGCATGGCAGAAGTTAGACCCAGAAATAATATTCCTCATTAGCAAGTAACATCAAAAGGAATTCTGCTGGGAATTCAGAAGAATTCCTACTGACAACAGAAAAGTTTCCTTACAAAGTTTCCTTTCACAATCTGGCTCCTCCTACCCCCACTGTCCTCCCTGATGAAAAGCTGGTTCACTCATTGTTCCCCTAATATCCATATGCACATTCCTGCCTCCGCACTTTTACACCTGTGACTCCTCCTGGGGAACTTTTCCACTTGTCAGTCTTACTCTTTAAACAAAAATCAGGTCAAGTTTGACTTCTTCCATAAGACTTCTAGACCCAAACTTCAGAAACTACCTCTCTCCTGAAGCACCTATCGCGTATACACACAAACACGGGCCCGCGCACACATACATACACACACAAATATATAGGACGAGATATATACTGTCCTACATTGTTATTTCTCTTTTGGGTCCAGCCTAAACCCCACAACCAGATGTGCCTATATCCCACTAGTAAATGTGCCTTTTAACTCTTTCTCTCTCCGGTAAATGTGCTTTGCTTACAAGATTACATCTTTGCTGCCTCATTTCAGCTGTTGTGCTTACCAGCTGTGTGACCTTAAATAAATTACTTAACCAATCTGTACTTAAATGCCTCCATCTGCAAAACGGGAATAAAAGTAGTGTCTACCTTACAAGTCTATTCTAAGCATTAAATGACTGAAGAAATGTTAAGGGATTAGAAAAACAATTGACATTATTATTGAACCTGGACGGTGAGAAGTTTGGGGTAAAGACATGCACGGAGCCTGAGGACCGCGCCCACTATGTCAAGGATGCAGCAACCCAAAGTATTAAGAATCAGATAGATTTGGGTAGGAA
Source organism: Balaenoptera acutorostrata (assembly GCF_949987535.1). Lineage (NCBI taxonomy): Eukaryota > Metazoa > Chordata > Mammalia > Artiodactyla > Balaenopteridae > Balaenoptera > Balaenoptera acutorostrata. The sequence continues at coordinate 67,954,055 of NC_080075.1, forward strand.
AAAAATAAAACCAGAAGGGATGAGAACCCAGCCGCCGCCACCCCTTCTCCCCGCAGTCCCCACGCTGGCCTCAGTCCCTCCTTGGCAGGTGCACCCCTCTCACCCGAACCGGCGACTCCCTCCTGCTTCCACTGCTGCAGCTCAGCCTCAGTGGGGAAGCCCCTCAGAAGGGCCAGCTCCGGGGTCCACATCACCCCAGACATCGCTGCAGCCAAAACAGAATCCTACGAAGGTCACACAGGTGTCAACAAAAGAAAGTGAAAGGAAGAGGGTCCAAAGACGTCGAAGACTAGTGGCGACAGCTCCTGTAAGCACATCCACAGCCCTAGAACCCCATGTGCAGACACCAGCACACGGAGGCGGCCATAACGTTAGCGCGGAGAACCCTGGGAAGCACTCACAAACTCTCGGGGACCCGCTTCCGCCTAGGAGGCCAACCCGAGCCCTTGGTACTGAGCATGCCCAGTAGGAATGCCCCACCCCGAGCAGGGGAATGGTCGGTGTTTGGGGGCGTGGCCGACCTCAGCCCTGCCCCCAAGGGGGTGCTGCCGAAGGAGTGGAGGGCGTGGAGTCATCTTGTACCGCCCACCGAGGAGGCAGGTTGAAATGCCGTTCAAAGTTGCGATTTTGCCCAGCTGCGGTTTACTTGGAAGGTCTAAGGCTTTGATTCCTAAACCTGTTTGGGTCAGAACCCTCCAGACTACCTGATGAAAGCCGTAGTCCTTCCCGCAAAAGCACGTGGACCCTTACCACCAACACTGGGGTACCATTTAAGGGAGTTAGAGACCCTCTGAAGTGGAGTCTGTGAACCCCAGGTTAACAACCCCGTCAGCAGGGCTTCCCTGGCGCCGCAGTGGTTAAGAATCCTCCTGCCAATGCAAGGAACACGGGTTCGAGCCCTGGTCTGGGAAGATCCTACATGCCGCGGAGCAACGAAGCCCGCGCGCCACAAGTACTGAGCCCACGTGCCAGACTACTGAAGCCTGCGCGCCTGGAGCCCGTGCTCTGCAACAAGAGAAGCAACCGCAGTGAGAAGCCCGCGCACCGCATCGAAGAGTAGCCCCCGCTCACCACAACTAGAGAAATCCTGCGTGCAGCAACGAAGACCCAACGCAGCCAAAAATAAATAAATTAAAATTAAAATTAAAAAATACTGTTAAAAAAAAAAAGAACCCCGTCAGCAGAGGTCTTTATTCTTGAATGTATTCAAGTGAAGAAAAGTATCTGATTTTGATGCTGCCACTACATAAATCATAACTAGGTGGGACATCTGGCTCAGCTACTGGTGCAGAGAAACTTTTGGAGGCTAGACTGTGAGAAACCTCCCAGCCCTGCGTGCCTGCTGCCGGCCCAGAGCTGGCGCCTTAGTCGCACGTCTTTTAATCTTCATAGCCGCACTCCTAGGCCAAAACGGAGCTCTGAGAGCCGGACTTGGTGCAACAGGACTCTGCCCCAGGCAGCTTGAAGCCTGCACCGTGAGTGCACCTGCCGTACACGATCCAGGAGAAAGCTGCAGGGTGACACTGACCATACGGGATTCATGGAAGAATCAAGTGCAGTTCTGGAAGAGCCTCGCCCGGTACCGGCTCCAAGGCGAGAAGCGAAGTAATTCTTTTTTTTTTTTTTTTTTTTTACAACTTACACATACTTTATTTACTTGACTGAAAGCCTTATGGTACATAAAATGCTTTCTATAGTTGATCTCAGCTTTGTTCACACCGAAGTGAGTTCTGTCTGGGTTTTCTGTGCTCAAGACTGCTCAATTGCTGCTGCTGCCGCTGTTGGTTTGTTTTCTTTCAGGATCAAGGTGGGTACTTTCATATAAAATCTTGTTTTTAATTCCTTCTCTGGCAAGTCTTTCCTGGATTCTTAGCTTTGCATAATTACACCTACAATGGAACCAGCGTCCTAAAGTCACCAAGATAAATCGTCCTACTCCAACGTCACATGATCTTCTAATTCTACCTTCGCCTTTCCGTGCTCCCCGGGCTCCGGCGCAGCCGCCATGGGTACAGTCGGCACCTCCTACGAATTCTTAATTCACTTTCTTCCTCAGGACCCAGAGCCCCTCTAGACTTTGGAAGGAAGAGGTGCTCGGCTTAGCTCAGCAGCTGCCAACAGATGCCAACAGAAGCCAGACCTGGGCTGTGAGAGAAGAGCAGATGCCCTAGAATGTTTTCTCATTGAGAAGTAATGAAAAGGTATTTGTGCAGGGAACCATTTTTGATCGGTGCGATCATCTGTTTTTTCAAGCACAAAATCTAGCACTGTGGAACTATTTGACAGTTGTTAAAGATCAACAGTTTCAGAAACACACTAACCACTACACCAAGTTCCTCACTTGTGTGTAGAGCCCCATTGACCCACAGGGTGAACTTGGAGCTCTTAGTATAATTCAAGTCTTGTTTTGCTTTTTCTAATTGAAGCATAGTTGATTTACAATGTTGTGTTAAGTTCTGCTGTATCAAGGTTTATATTAAATGTGATTTGCGAGACAATGATAGTCATTAAATCTGTTAATCTCCCTTGAAACAAAATGGACTCCAGTAATAAAAATGGGAGAAAAAACATCTCAATTTAAAAAAAAAAATACTGAGACTTCCCTGGAGGTCCAGTGGTTAAGATTTCGCCTTCCAATGCAGGGGGTGCAGGTTCGATCCCTGGTCAGGAACCTAAGATCCCATATGCCTTGAGGCCAAAAAACCAAAACATAAAACAGAAGCAGTATTTTAACAAATGCAATATAGACTATAAAAATGGTCCACATCAAATAATTAATTAATTAATTAATTTAATTAAAATTAAAAAGAAAATACTGAGTGGAAACTGAGTTGGTAGGTGAGCTATGTCCACTTTAGGATCAGTGTAGAGTGCCTTGGCTGGAAGGTCTGTTGGGAACCCAGATGTCGCTATTTATAAGTCCTTTTTCTTATGGTAGTCAGATTTCTCAGGGAAGACTCTTTAAATCTCCCACCTGGATGGTGTCTGGTTGCCAGAATTTCAGAGCCAAGTGGAGCAAGAAAGCCAGGAGTCTCAGCATTCAGGACCTAGTCTGTATATGGGACCCTCTACAGGGTCCATATACACCACTGCAGGGGTGGTGGAGGGAAAGCAGTGGATGCGGGTTCCAAATGATTGACTCAGCTGTGCAGGAGTCCTAACTTTAGCCCCTCCCTCGCCCACCCCATAATCTTCGGTCCCAGAGGCACCTCGTGCTCCCAGTTCCTGAGTCTTTTGGCCTTAGCTTTCCCTGTTGCATTTTTAGGATTGGGCTTTCTTTGGTCAGTGAAATCAGTTACCTAGCTTCCAACACTGTTAACTACTCTCATCTTCTCTTTCCTTGAGAGTTATGTCTTAATTTTTTTTCTCTACCGTAGTTTTTTAAATTAATTTTTATTGGAGTATAGTTGCTTTACAATGTTGTGTTAGTGTCTGCTGTACAGCAAGGTGAATCAGTTATACATATACATATATCTAATCTTTTTTAGATTCCCTTCCCATCTAGGTCACCACAGAGCAGAGTTCCCTGTGCTATACAGTAGGTTCTCATTAGTTATCTATTTTACATATAGTAGTGTATATATGTCAATCCCAATCTCCCAATTCATTCCACCCCTCCCTTCCCCCTTTGGTAACCATAAGTTTGTTTTCTACATCTGTGACTCTATTTCTGCTTTGCAAATAAGTTCATCTGTACCATTTTTCTAGATTCCACATATAACTGATACTATACGATATCTGTCTTTCTCTTTCTGACTTATTTCACTCGGTGTGACAATCTCTAGGTCCATCCATGTCGCTGCAAATGGCATTATTTCGTTCCTTTTTATGGCTGATAATATTCCATTGTATATATGTACCACATCCTCTTTATGCATTCTTCTGACGATGGACATTTAGGTTGCTTCCATGTCCTGACTATTGTAAATAGTGCTGCAATGAACATCTGGGTGCATGCATCCTTTCGAATTATGGTTTTCTCCAGATATATGCAGAGTGGGATTGCTGGATCATATGGTAGCTCTATTTTTAGTTTTTTAAGGAACCTCCATACTGTTCTCCATAGTAGCTGTACCAATTTACATTCCTACCAACAGTGTAGGAGGGTTCCCTTTTCTCCACACCCTCTCCAGCATTTATTGTTTAGAGATTTTTTGATGATGGCCATTCTGACTGGTGTGAGGTGATACCTCATTGTAGTTTTGATCTGCATTTCTCTAATAATTAGTGATGTTGAGCATCTTTTCATTTGTTTTTTGGCCACCTGTACGTCTTCTTTGGAGAAATGTCTATTTAGATCTTCTGCCCATTTTTTGATTGTGTTGTTTGTTTTTTGATATTGAGCTGCATGAGCTGTCTTTACCATAGTTTTAATGGGTTTTGAAGGAGAGAAATTAGATGCATATATTCAATACGCCATGTTTACACAGAACCTTAAATTGTGTTGTAAATGACACCTTTCTCCAAGTAGCTTCAGGTTTGATACATTTATGTGTTTTAACTAATTCTATCTCATGTCTTTTCAGGTAGTAAAGGGGAGGCAGGATCTTTCCACTAGCTCAAGACCGCCTTCACTAGCATAGAGAAGTCAGGATTGTAACCAGCATTTCATGACCCTTCAATCCCTTTTCATATTCATTAAGAACTCTCATGTTTAATAACGATAATAATTTTTTAATGTTTGCAAATGTTTTTGGGGTTTTTTTTTGGTTTTATATTTATTTATTTATTTTTGGCTGCGCTGGGTCTTCGTTGCTGCGCGCGGGCTTTCTCTAGTTACAGTTAGCAGGGGCTACTATTTGTTGCCATGCGTGGGCTTCTCATTGTGGTGGCTTCTCTTGTTGCGGAGCACGGGCTCTAGGCTCGCAGGCTCAGTAGTTGTGGTACACAGAGTTAGTTACTCCGCGGCATGTGGGATCTTCCTGGACCAAGGCTCAAACCCGTGTCCCCTGCATTGTCAGGCGGCTTCTTAACCACTGCGCCACCAGGGAAGCCGTGCAAATGTTTATAGCAGCATTTTTAGTAATAGCCAAAAACTGGAAACAACACAAATGTCCATCTACAGGTAAATGAATAATCAAATTGTGGTATATTCATACAATTGAATACTGTTCCCCTATAAAAAAGAATGAACTATAGATACACCCAATACACACAAGTATCAAAATAATTATGCTGAGTGAAATAAGTCAGAAAAAAAAAGAGAACATCTTATATGATTCCATTTATATAAATGTAAACTAAACTCTAATGACAGAAAGCAGATCAGTGGTTGTTTGGGATGGGGAGGTGGAGAGGAAAGCAGGGAAGGGTTACAAAGAGGAACAAGCACACTTTGGGGAATGATGGATGTGTTCACTATCTTGATTGTGCTGATGGTTCCATGGAAATGTACATATGGAAAAACATCACCCTGTACAGTTAAAATATGTGCACTATATTCTATGTCAATTAGACCTCTATAACACTGTCTTTTAAAAATTGTTCTCTAAGGCTTAAAATCTCATCTCCCAAGACTAATATTCTCCAAAAGCCTTCTCCTGACATACGATTCTTTCTTCTCATCCCACCACTGGTCCTCTACCTTTTCCAAACACTGTGTCCCTCAGAACACAGACACATAGGGTACTCACCCAAAACACGGCGACCATCACCAACCCATAGGGTATTAAAGCCAGCAACTGGACGGGGCTACCCTCCCCCTTACCTTGGAGCCATTACAATCACTGCCGTTTTGGTTAAGGCCACTGAGAAAATCGCTGTGGGATTCCCTTTAGCCATTTTTGTATCTCATGCTGTAGAAGCTCTCCTGAATTCTCATCACACTCAATATTTCTCAGTCAGTCGCCTCATATGAAGTGTTTTTGTTAACTGTCCTTCACATAACTCTTTTACACTATAATAACCTTAACCCAGTTACTCTTCCCTCTGTTACTGATGAGACCCTCATGACAGCTTAAAGCTGACGGACCACATCCTGACTCCCCATAATGATCTGCAGGAGATTCCAGTGGGTAACATTGACTTCACATGGTTCACTGATGGTTCTTATTTTTTAAATGGCAATGGTAAATATTGTTATGGGTATTCTATTACAACTCCTTTTGATGTTGTTGAGACAGCATCTTTACCTATGGTTACTTCAGCGCAACAAGCTGAATTATATGTTCTTACATGGGCTTGTACTTTAGCCAAGGACAAAACTGGCAATATTTATACCAATAGTAGATATGCTTTTAGAGTACCTGTGATTTTGGAATGTTGTGGAAGCAGTGTGGCTTCCTAACTTCTAGTGGAAATAAAATTTTAAATGGCCCCTATGTTCAGGAATTATTTAATGTAATACTTTTACTTGCCTCTTTAGCTACTTTTAAGATACTGGGGCATTCTAAACTTGACTCTCTGGAAGCTAGGGGAAATCATCCTGCCAATATTGCTGCAAGGAATGCTGCCCTTAAAGCAGCCAAATCTCTGTCATGGTTCGAAGAGATATTTCCCCAAATGATAATTTAGAAAAACTGGCTAGAGAGCTCAACAATTAGCCTCAAAAAAGGAAAAACAAGATTGGAAATTCAACAATTGCTGGTTTGATAAAAAGAGAAAGCTCTGGTTTGGACCAAATAACAACCCAGTCCTACAGGAGACTCTAAAATTCCCACTCCTCACCACTGTGCATGCATTAACCCATTGGTCTACTGACAAAATAACAGCCTGCATGAATCAATATTGGTGATTATTAACAAGGCCACAAAAGCACCTACCTCACTTGTCCCACTTGTCCAAAGTACAACCCAGGGAAACCTGTTGGTACTACTCCCAGACATTTTAAACTGCCCAATGGATTGCTCGAGCTCTGGCAAATGGATTTGATACAACTTCCTGTGTCTAGTGAATATAAATGTGTTTTAGTCGCGGTTTGTATGTTTTCACACTGGACTGAAGCCTTCCCTTGCAGACAGGCTATTGCCTCTTCTATGGCTAAAGTCCTTTTGGAAAAGATTACCCCTACCTGGGAAACTCCACTCAAATTTCACAGTGATTGAGGAACCCATTTTACTGGCCATGTGCTTCAACGTGTCTATGCTGCTTCGCTGGTTTTACAGCACTTTCACTGTGCTCACCAAGCTCAAACCTCTGGTTTAGTCAAACACACTTACAGCATTATTAAGACTCAATTGGCGAAATTTGTAGCGGTCCTCCAAATATGCTGGGCAGAAGCATTGCCATTGGTCCTTCTAAATCTCAGACCCACCCCTTTTGGAACTCATGAACTCTCACCTACTGGGATAGTCACAGGATGCCCAATGCAATTGGCCTCTGCTTCTTTTGATCCACAACAGATAAAAGGAAAGGTAGTCCAATATTGCAAAGGCCTAATTGCTTCTATTAAAAATAACCTTGTTTTGGTAGAGCAATCTTTTCTCAGCAAACCCTTAGGAAACAAAGACCTTAAGCATCACATCTTGCAACCTAGAGATTTCATCTATTGGAAAGGAAACCTTCAGAAGAACTTTCTTCAACCACACCGGACAGGCCTCTAACAAATATTGCTAACCAACCCTTGTGCCCCCAAATTCCAGTCAACAGACTCTTGGGTTCACATGACACAGCTAAAGAAAGTGCCAAAACCTGACTGGACCTACATATCATCTGGAGACCTGTAGTAAAGATTTCCTGGATTTGAAGCAGACAACATCTGATGAGACAGCTTTCCCAAGATATCTGGACTAGGTCTGTTAGAATTTTGTTGCCAAACCTTTGATGATGATGTAACGCTTCAGATGATTTCCAGTGTCTATGATCTTGATAACATACGGACTTCAGACAAAAAGTGCCTGAGAGTTCTCCCTCCTACCTGTCCTTGTTACTTGAATATGACCTGAATCAATTTCCAATCTGTCGACTTTCCCTCTGACATGAGACATTACGCTCAGGAAAGGTCCTTACTGACACAGAGGAACAAAAAGCCACTGAAACTAGAAAACTTGACTATTGATCAGGGATACTTTCAGAGAAAGACCTTGATCAATAGAGGGAAATGTAAAAAATTAACAAACAGACATTTCAATTAAACAGAGTTGGGAGACCAGAAGGGGGTACTTACACGTGGCTTGCCATGGTTGCAGGCCCCAAATTGCAATTCTCTGATGATCCTAAATAAACCCATCTTTGCTGAAGAAATATCTGGCAGTCTATTTGTTTTAGGCCAACAATACAGTTAAACTTTATATACTTTAAATAAAAATACATGTTTTTAAATCCTTTAGTTGATTAATGTTAAAAGAAGCTGGAAACCCTTGATTATTATAGTGAGGTGACTAGTATCCCCAAAGACATCAAGTCTTAATCCTTGTTACCTTATTTGGAAAAAGAGTCTTTGCAGTTGTGGTTAAGGATTTAAAAATGAGGTGATAATCCTGGATAATCCCAATGGGTTCAAAGTGCCATCACCAGTGTCCATATTAGAGGCAGGCAGAGGGAGATTACACACACACACACACACACAAAGAAAGATATGTGAAGATGGGGGCAGAGGTTGGAGTAGTGCCTCCACAAGCCAACAAATGCTGGCAGTCACCAGAAGCTGGAAAAGACAAGGAATGGATTCTCCCCTAGAGCCTTCAGAGGGAGAGTAGCCCTGCCAAGACCTTGATTTTGGACTTTTGGTCTTCAGAACTGTGAATGAATAAATTTTTGTTGCTTTAAGTCACTGAGTTTGTGGTAATTTGCTACAGCAGCTCTAGGAACTAATACAAGTATTAAAACATAATTAATGATTTTGTATAAGTAAAGGCAAGATAAATACACTTTATGGAATAAATATATAATGTTAATTATGTATGTCTATTTCATTACTTATCCAAACATTACTGGGCCTTCAATTGCCCAATAAATTAATTATTTTAATTAATTATTTTGATGACTAGCACTTATATAAAAAACTTAGTTTAACACATTTTTTGGCTATGAAAATATATTTGTCAAAGTAGTATTATAGGACATATTTCACATAATACTTTGTTAGCTTGATTAAGAACCTAAAAATGGCATGTGTATCTTCATTTCCATCTTGCCTCTCACCCTGTAAATGTTATAAGCAGACTTCTGTGTGATGTCCTTTTACAGTTTGGAATAAGAAAGGAGATTTCTACCTTCCAGTCTTCCTACCTGCCTCCTCAATTCCAGTTTTCGATCTGAAGACACTTCTCTTATCCACATGATCAATGTAACATGTACTTTCATGCATTAAGAGGATAATCACTTCACAGACAAAAAAAGAATAGCCACTTCACGTAAAAAACAGACATACAGATCAGCGGAACAGAAATGAGAGCCAAGAAATAAATCCATGTATATATTGACAGTTAATTTATGACAGAGGAGCCAAGAAGATACAATAGAGAGAAGACAGTCTCTTTGATAAATTGTGTTGGGAAAACTGGACAGCCACATGCAAAAGAATGAAACTAGACCACTATCTTATACCATACACAAAAATTAACTCAAAATGGCTTAAAGATTTTAAGACCTGAAACCGTAAAATTCCTGGAAGAAAGAAAAGGTGGTAAACGCATTGACATTGGTCTTAGCAATGTTTGGTGGATCTGACTCCAAAAGCAAAAGAAACAAAAGCAAAAATAAATAAATGGGATTACATCAAACTAGAAAGCTTCTGCATAGTGAAGGAAACCATCATCAAAATGAAAAGGCAACCTACTGAATGGGAAAAGATATTTACAAATCATACACTTGACAAAGGGTTACTATCCAAAATATATAAAGAACTCATACAACTGAACAACAAAAAGCACTTAATTAAAAAATGGGCAGAAGTTCTGAATATACATTTTTCCAAAGAAGACATACACACGGCCAACAGGCACATGAAAAGATGTTCAACATCACTAATCATCATACCTGTTAGAATGGCTATTATCAAAAACACAAGAAACAACAAGTGTTGGAGAGAATGTAGAGAAAAGGAAACCCTTGTGCACTACTGGTGGGAGTGTAAATTGGTGCAGCCACTGTGGAAAATGGTATGGAGATTCCTGAAAAATTTAAGAATAGAACTACCATGTGATTCAGCTATTTCACTTCTGGGTATTTATCTGAAGAACACTAAAACATTAATTTGAAAAGACATATGCACCCCTATGCTCACTGCATCATTTTTTACAATATCCTAGATATGGAAACAACTTAAGTGTCCATCAATGGGTGAATGGATAAAGATGTGGTATGTATATATAATAGAATACCACTCAGACATTAAAAAAAAAAAAAAAGGAAATCTTGCCACTTGAGACAGCATGGATGGAACTTGAAGATATTATGCTAAATCAAATAAGTCTGACAGAGAAAGACAAATACCATATGATTTCACTCATATGTATAATTTAAACAAACAAACGAAAGAAAGAAAGAAAAAAACCTCATAGATACAGAGAACAGATTGGTGTTTACCAGAGAGTAAAGAGGTTAGGGACTGAGGGAAAGGGGTGAAGGGGTCAATTGTATGGTGACAGATGGTAACTAGACTTTGGGGGGTGGTCACTTTACAGAGTATACAGACGTAAAATTAAATGTTGTACACCTGAAACTATATAATGTTATATACCAATTTTACCTCAACTGAAAAAAAGAAAGAGGATAGCCACTTTAAAGTAATATCAGAGCCATAGACGTCCTATCAAAATCTGTACACACGTGGCATGGGGAGGGCTTTTCCCTCTCAGGCATATAGGAGAAAAATTCCTGAAGTTTGGGAAAGGCATCAACTTCAGGGGGAAAACTAATAGAAATAGAAGAGAGTGGATTGAGAGAGAATTACCACTTTTGGGAGCAGTTAATAGTGGTTCTCAAATCAGGCTGTCCATCAAAACCACCTCGGGAGTTTTGTAACCACCTGCTTGGAATCAACCCTCACTAATTAACTCAGAAGCTCTGGCAGGTGGGGAGACTCCTCTTCTCAGGATTTTTTAAAGGTCTCCACGTGAGTCTAATAAGCCAGGGATGAGAACCATGAACTGGTATGTACCACGGATACTGTGCTAGGCATTCCCCTTAAGTTATGCCCTTGATACTTATAATAACACAGATAGTTATTATTGTTTCCAATTACAGATGAAGAAAATGACTCTCAGAGAAGTCATGTGGCTTGTCTGAGGCCACACAACTAGTGATCTGAAGAACCAGGATGATTCCAACCTTCTTTCCTCTGTAGACCAACAAAATATCATTGACTTGGATTCAGAGTGTAAACTTGTCAATCAGCCGGAAAGTACCACAAATTCCCTTGTCTAGAGCTAAGAGATGTTCAGCCACTTTAAGAGAAAGGTGGGACATATGAAAGTCACTTTTTATGTTGAGAATAACATTCCCCAAAATTTAGGAAAAGACTGGCTATTCTGCCAGCCATTAAACCTATTCAATCAATTAATGAAAACCTACCTCACTGAATATACTTTTGTAAGCCATCCAATCAGTGTTAGACTGTTGCTTCTGAAAGTCAGCCTGTCAGGGATGGACTCAATCAAATAAACTTACCTCTGAGTGCCAACCAACCAACAAGAGTGTCAACTAGGTAGTCATACTTCAGATGATGTCAATTCCTTATTGCTCTGAAAGTCTGCCAGACCCTGACCTGCACACTGCCCCAAACCCATGCAAGACCAACACGCTGCTCAGCTGTGAGAGACTGGGCCTGACCAGCATAACTTTCCCACTGATGACATATTTAAGATCCTTTAAAATCAAAATGGAGTAAATGTGATTCAGGCATTCAAAGTAGAGCCTGGTGGCCATTGTGAATGTGGTTTCAGACACATTCCTGCATCAACTGAGAATCTGAATTTTCTGAACTGTATCAAACTCAAGGACACCACCAGCCATTTTCAAAACAATATCTGCTAGCAGATACCAGATGCAACCTTATGGCCTCAAGTCTCCCCTTGTAAACATGCAACCATTTTGGACCCCAATCAATCCTTGCTTAACAAGCACCCTTCATGCCAGCTCTAATCCTAATTCTTAACAATTTACACAACTTTTCAAATTTTTTTTCTACTCTTTTTTTAAAAAATCTTTTATTTATTTATTTATTTATTTATTTATTTATTTATTTATTTATTTTTGGCTGTGTTGGGTCTTCGTTTCTGTGCGAGGGCTTTCTCTAGTTGCGGCAAGTGGGGGCCACTCTTCATCGCGGTGCGTGGGCCTCTCACTATTGCGGCCTCTCTTGTTGCGGAGCACAGGCTCCAGACGCGCAGGCTTAGTAATTGTGGCTCACGTGCCCAGTTGCTCCGCGGCATGTGGGATCTGCCCAGACCAGGGCTCGAACCCGTGTCCCCTGCATTAGCAGGCAGACTCTCAACCACTGCACCACCAGGGAAGCCCCAATTTTTGCCTATATAAGCCTCTCCCATTTTGTAGTCCAGCGGAACACAATTCAAGTGCGTCTTGAATTTGTGTTTCCCAAGCTATAATCCTCAGTTTGGCTCAAATAAAGCTCTTTTCTATTCCTGTTACAGATTGTTTATTGATTATTTGCATTGACACCTCGCTATATGTTATGGGCTGAATTGTGTAGGCCCCCCAAATTCCTATGTTGAATTCCTATGCTAATTCCTTAGCCCCCCAATTAGGACCCCTCAAAATGTGATTGTAAAAAAAAAGTGATTGTATTTGGAGATAGGGTCTTTAAAGAGGTAATTAAAGTAAAATAAGGTCATTAAGGTGGGCACTAATCCAAAGTGACTGGTGTCCTTCTTGTAAAGGAGAATGTGAGATACTGTTACCAAGCATATACGTTAACCAACTGTGCTGGCCTTGTTCTTGGTGTGTCACAGGTTTGCCTATGACAAATTCTAAACTTCTTCCTAGAACAATTTCTACCTCTTATACAAAGCTATACCATAATCCTAACTCTTGAATTTTCTTTGGTAAACGGAAAAATTAAACAAAAAAAATTTTTAATGTTTTAAAACTCAGAATAACAATGGCCATCATGGGAAGCTTTTGACATGTCATAAAGAAAAAATACGTTTAAGAGGCATTCTGAAAAAAATTAGGAGACAAAACACCAAATAGACAATATCAGCTTCTTTAAAATTGGCAAAGTGAGGCCTCAAAAAAAAAAAAAAAAATCAAACTCCAAGACAGTACCCAATGGGACTTCCCTGGTGGTCCACTGGTTAAGAATCAGCCTTCCAATGTAGGGGATGTGGGTTCGATCCCTGGTTGGGGAACCAAGATCCCACATGCCACGGGGCAACTAAGTCCATGCGCGTCAACTATAGAGCCCTACAGCCCACATGTTGCTACTACTGAGCCCACGCGACATGGTTAGAGAGAAGCCTGCATGCTGCAACGAAAGATCCCACGTGCCACAACTAAGACCCAACTCAGACTCTAGTCAGAAGAGCAGGATGTGAGGCCTCCGCATGTAGCCCCCTGTGAGTAAGTGAAACTCGACTAAGCACAAAGGAAAAAAAAAGCCATCTCAGAGCTGTGACTATTTTCAGGCTACTGATTTTCTCTGTGGAACACTGCCTGCAAAAAAAAGAAGAAGTAGGTAATTCTAATGTGCAACACAGAAGGACAGCCAATGCAGGCCAGCTTCTCCAAATCTGAAGGCACTCCAGCTATGCGGCTGACAGGGTATTGGTGCTCCGGCCGGGTGTCAGGCCTGAGCCTCTGAGGTGGGAGAGCCAAGTGGAGGACACTGGACCACCAGAGACCTCCTGGCCCCACGTAATATCAATTGGCAAGAGCTCTCGCAGAGATCTCCATCTCAACTCTAAGACCCAGCTCCACTCAACGAACAGCAAGCTACAGTGCTGGACACCCCATGCCAAATAACTAGCAAGACAGAAACACAACCCCACGCATCAGCAGAGAGGCTTCCTAAAATCATATTAAGTTCACAGACACCCCAAAACACACCACAGGACACAGTCCTGCCCAACAGAAAGACAAGATCCAGCTTCATCCATCAGAACACAGGCACAAGTCCCCTCCACCAGGAAGCCTACACAAGCCACTGAACCAACCTTATTCACTGGGGGCAGACACGAAAAACAACGGAAACTATGAACCTGAAGCCTGCAAAAAGGAAACCCCAAACACAGTAAGTTAAGCAAAATGAGAAGACAGAGAAATATGCAGCAGATGAAGGAGCAAGGTAAAAACCCACCAGACCAAACAAATGAAGAGGAAATAGGCAGTCTACCTGAAAAAGAATTCAGAATAATGATAGTAAAGATGATCCAAAATCTTGGAAATAGAATGGAGAAAATACAAGAAACGTTTAACAAGGACCTAGAAGAACTAAGGAGCAAACAAACAATGATGAACAACACAATCAATGAAATTAAAAATTCTCTAGAAGTAATCAATAGCAGAATAACTGAGGCAGAAGAATGGATAAGTGACCCGGAAGATAAAATAGTGGAAATAACTACTGCAGAGCAGAATAAAGAAAAAAGAATGAAAAGAATTGAGGACAGTCTCAGAGACCTCTGGGACAACATTAAACATACCAACATTCGAATTACAGGGGTCCCAAAAGAAGAAGAGAAAAAGAAAGGGACTGAGAAAATATTTGAAGAGATTATAGTTGAAAACTTCCCTAATATGGGAAAGGAAATACTCAACTAAGTCCAGGAAGCGCAGAGAGTCCCATACAGAATAAATCCAAGGAGAAACACACCAAGACAGATATTAATCAAACTATCAAAAATTAAATACAAAGAAAAAATATTAAAAGCAGGAAAGGAAAAACAACAAATTACAAAGGAATCCCCATAAGGTTAACAGCTGATCTTTCAGCAGAAATTCTGCAAGCCAGAAGCGTGTGGCAGGACATATTTAAAGTGATGAAAGGGAAGTACCTACAACCAAGATTACTCTACCCAGCAAGGATCTCATTCAGATTCAACAGAGAAATTAAAACCTTTACAGACAAGCAAAAGCTAAGAGAATTCAGCACCACCAAACCAGCTTTACAACAAATGCTAAAGGAACTTCTCTAGGCAGGAAACACAAGAGAAGGAAAAACCTACAATAACAAATCCAAAACAATTGAGAAAATGGTAATAAGAAAATACATATCGATAATTATGTTAAATGTAAATGGATTAAATGCTCCCACCAAAAGACACAAACTGGCTGAATGGATACAAAAACAAGACCCATATATATGCTATCTATAAGAGACCCACTTCAGACCTAGGGACACATACAGACTGAAAGTGAGGGGATAGAAAAAGATATCCTATGCAAATGGAAATCAAAAGAAAGCTGGAGCAGCAATTCTCATATCAGACAAAACAGACTTTAAAATAAAGACTATTACAAGAGACAAAGAAGGACACTCTGTAATGATCAAGGGATCAATCGAAGAAGAAGGTATAACAATTGTAAATATTTATGCACCCAACATAGGAGCACCTCAATACATAAGTCAAATGCTAACAGCCATAAAAGGGGAAACTGACAGTAACACAATAATAGTAGGGGACTTTAACACCCCACTTCCACCAATGGACAGATCAACCAAAATGAAAATAAATAAGGAAACACCAGGTTTATTTATTTTTTTAAATAAATTTTATTTATTTATTTATTTATTTTTGGCTGTGTTGGGTCTTCATTGCTGCCCATGCTTTCTCTAGTTGCAGCGAGCAGGGCCTACTCTTCGTTGCAGTGTGCGGGCTTCTCCTTGTGGTGGCTTCTCTTGCTGCGCAGCACAGGCTCTAGGCACGTGGGCTTCATTAGTTGTGGCTCACAGGCTCTAGAGCACAGGCTCACTAGCTGTGGCGCATGGGCTTAGCTGCTCTGTGCATGTGGGATATTCCCAGATCAGGGCTCGAACTCATGTCCCCTGCATTGGCAGGCGGACTCTCAACCACTGCACCACCAGGGAAGCCCAGGAAACACAAGCTTTGAATGCCACATTAAACAAGATGGACTTAATTGATATTTATAGGACATTCCATCCAAAAACAACAGAATACACTTTCTTCTTAAGTGCTCATGGAACATTCTCCAGGATAAATCATATCTTGTGTCACAAATTAAGCTTTGGTAAATTTAAGAAAATTGAAATCGTATCAAGTATCTTTTCCGACCACAATGCTATGAGACTAGATATCAGTTACAGGAAAAAATCCGTAAAAAACACAAACACATGGAGGCTAAACAATACACTACTAAATAACCAAGAGGTCACTGAAGAAATCAAAGAAGAAATCAAAAAATACCTAGAAACAAATGACAATGAAAACACGATGGCCCAAAACCTATGAGATGCAGCAAAAGCAGTTCTAACAGGGAAGTTTATAGCAATACAATCCTACCTCAAGAAACAAGAAACATCTCCAAAAAACAACCTAACCTTACACCGAAAGCAATTAGAGAAAGAAGAACAAAAAAACCCCTCAAAGTCAGCAGAAGGAAAGAAATCATAAAGATCAGATCAGAAATAAATGAAAAAGAAAAGAAGAGGGCTTCCCTGGTGGCGCAGTGGTTGAGAATCTGCCTGCTAATGCAGGGGACACGGGTTCGAGCCCTGGTTTGGGAAGATCCCACATGCCACGGAGTAACTAGGCCCGTGAGCCACAACTACTGAGCCTGCGTGTATGGAGCCTGTGCTCCGCAATGAGAGGCCGCGATAGTGAGAGGCCCGTGCACCGCAATGAAGAGTGGCCCCCGATTGTCACAACTAGAGAAAGCCCTCGCACAGAAACAAAGACCCAACACAGCCAAAAATAAATTAATAAATTAATAAATTAAAAACAAAAAAAGAAATGAAGAAAACAATAGCAAAGATCAATGAAACTAACAGCTGGTTCTTTGAGAAGATAAACAAAACTGATAAACCATTAACCAGACTCATCAAGAAAAAAAGGGAGAAGACTCAAATCAACAGAATTAGAAACGAAAAGGAGAAGTAACAACTGACACTGCAGAAATACAAAGGATCATGAGAGATTACTACAAGCAACTGTATGCCAATAAAATGGACAACCTGGAAGAAATGGACAAATTTGTAGAAAAGCACAACCTTTCAAGACTAAACCAGGAAGAAATAGAAAATATAAACAGACCAATCACAAGCACTGAAATTGAAACTGTGATTAAAAATCTTCCAACAAACAAAAGCCCAGGACCAGATGGCTTCACAGGCGAATTCTATCAAACATTTAGAGAAGACCTAACACCTATCCTTCTCAAACTCTTCCAAAATATAGCAGAGGGAGGAACACTCCCAATCTCATTCTATGAGGCCACCATCACCTTGATACCAAAACCAGACAAAGATGTCACAAAAAAAGAAAATTACAGGCCAATATCACTAATGAGCATAGATGCAAAAATCCTCAACCAAATACTAGCAAACAGAATCCAGCAGCACATTAAAAGGGTCACACACCATGATCAAGTGGGGTTTATTCCAGGAATGGAAGGATTCTTCAATATATGCAAATCAATCAATGTGATACACCATAGTAACAAACTGAAGGATAAAAACCATATGATCATCTCAATAGATGCAGAAAAGCTTTTCAACAAAATTCAACACCCATTTATGATAAAAACTCTCCAGAAAACAGGCATAGAGGGAACTTACCTCAACTTAATAAAGGCCATATACGACAAACCCACAGCCAACATCGTTCTCAGTGGTGAGAAACTGAAACCATTTCCACTAAGATCAGGAACAAGACAAGGGTGCCCACTCTCACCACTATTATTCAACATAGTTTTGGAAGTTTTAGCCACAGCAATCAGAAATGAAAAAGAAGTAAAACTGTCACTGTTTGTAGATCATGATAGTACACATAGAGAATCCTAAAGATGCTACCAGAACACTACTAGAACTAATCAATGAATTTGGTAAAGTAGCAGGATACAAAATTAATGCACAGAAATCTCTTGCATTCCCATACACTAATGATGAAAAATCTGAAAGCAAAATTAAGGAAGCACTCCTATTTACCATTGCAACAAAAAGAATAAAATACCTAGGAATAAACCTACCTAAGAAGACAAAAGACCTGTATGCAGAGAACGATAAGACACTGATGAAAGAAATTAAAGATGATACAAATAGATGGAGAGAGGTACCATGTTCTTGTATTGGAAGAATCAACATTGTGAAAATGAGTATACTACCCAAAGCAATCTACAGATTCAATGCAATCCCTATCAAACTACCACTGGCATTTTTCACAGAACTAGAACAAAAAATTTCACAATTTTTGTATGGAAACACAAAAGACCCTGAATAGCCAAAGCAATCTAGAGAACAAAAAATGGAGCTGGACGTGGAGCAACTGGGCCCGTGAGCCACAATTACTGAGCTTGCGCGTCTGGAGCCTGTGCTCCGCAACAAGAGAGGCCGCGATAGTGAGAGGCCCGCACACCGCGATGAAGAGTGGCCCCCGCTTGCCACAATTAGAGAAAGCCCTCGCACAGAAACGAAGACACAACACAGCCATAAATAAATAAATAAATAAATAAAATATTAAAATATATAACATTAAATCTTTAAAAAAAAAAAATGGAGCTGGAGGAATCAGGCTCCCTGACTTCAGACCATACTACAAAGCTACAGTAATCAAGACAGTACGGTACTGGCACAAAAACAGAAACATAGATCAATGGAACAGGATAGAAAGCCTAGAGATAAACCCACGCACATATGGTCATCTTATTTTTGATAAAGGAGGCAAGAGTATACAATGGAGAAAAGAGACAGCCTCTTCAATAAGTGGCGCTGGGAAAACTGGACAGTTACATGTAAAAGAATGAAATTAGAACACTCCCTAACACCATACAGAAAAATAAATTCAAAATGTATGAAAGACCTAAATGTAAGGCCAGACACTATCAAACTCTTAGAGGAAAACGTAGGCAGAGGAAAACGTAGGCAGAACACTCTATGACATAAATCACAGCAATATCCTTTTTGACCCACCTCCTAGAGAAATGGAAATAAAAAAAAATAAACAAATGGCACCTAATGAAACTTAAAAGCTTTAGCACAGCAAAGGAAACCATAAACAAGACGAAAAGACAACCCTCAGAATGGGAGAAAATATTTGCAAATGAAGCAACTGACAAAGGATTAATCTCCAAAATTTACAAGCAGCTCATGCAGCTCAATATCAAAAAAACAAACAACCCAATCGAAAAATGCGCAGAAGACCTAAGTAGACATTTCTCCAAAGAAGATACGCAGATTGCCAACAAACCCATGAAAGAATGCTCAACATCACTAATCATTAGAGAAATGCAAATCAAAACTACAATGAGATATCACCTCACTCCAGTCAGAATGGCCATCATCAAAAAATCTACAAACAATAAATGTTGGAGAGGGTGTGGAGAAAAGGGAACCCTCTTGCACTGTTGGTAGGAATGTAAACTGATACAGCCACTATGGAGAATAGTATGGAGGTTCCTCAAAAAACTAAAGATAGAACTACCATATGACCCAGCAATCCCACTGCTGGGCATATACCCTGAGAAAACCATAATTCAAAAAGAGTCATGTACCACAATGTTCACTGCAGCTCTATTTACAATATCAGGACATGGAAGCAACCTAAGTGTCCATCGACAGATGAACTGATAAAGAAGATGTGGCACATATATACAATGGAATATTACTCAGCCATAAAAAGAAACGAAATTGAGTTATTTGTAGTGAGGTGGATGGACTTAGAGTCTGTCATACAGAGTGAAGTAAGTCAGAAAGAGAAAAACAAATACCGTATGCTAACACATATATATGAACTCTAAAAAAAAAAAAAAAAATGGTTCTGAAGAACCCAGGGACAGACAGGACAGGAATAAAGACACAGACATATAGAATGGACTTGAGGACATGGGGAGGGGGAAGGGGAAGCTGAGACGAAGTGAGAGAGTGGCACTGACATATATACAGTACCAAATGTAAAATAGCTAGCTAGTGGGAAGCACCCGCATAGCACAGGAGATCAGCTCAGTGCTTTGTGACCACCTAGAGGGGTGGGACAGGGAGGGAGATGCAAGAGGGAGGGGATATGAGGATATATGTATACATATAGCTGATTCACTTTGTTATACAGCAGCAACTAACATAACAATGTAAAGCAATTATACTCCAATAAAGATGTTAAAAAAAAAAGACCTGACACAGCCAAAAATAAATAAATAAATAAATAAATAAATAAATTAAATATTTTAAAAAAGAGACAGTCTCAAAGTCTTTGTAACCTTCTGAATCCTATCCTCTTTGAGTTACTCTCTTGTTTTACTCAGGTTTACCTGATTTTCCAAATGAACTCTTTACCCACAGAATTTTCACAAAACACACACACATACTGTAGTAGACCCAATCAACTCTGTGAATGATAGGGAATTGAATGTACGGATTCTGGCAGAATAAAGGTACAGAGGCAGATAAACCACAAAGCTAATGCAGCTTAAGTTTTGTGGCCCCTCTCAAGACTCTGGGAATGGTCCTAACAATGTAGTGACCTGATCTTAAGATTGCATAAAATTTGCAATACGTAATAGAAAAGTAGGTTAATGATGGCTTAGGGCTGGTGAGGGGACAAGGGGAGAGGACAGTGATAGCTAAAAGATATGGGGTTTCTTCTTGAGATGATGAACATATTCTAAAGTTGTGGTGATGGCTGCACATATCTATGAATATACTAAAAACCACTGAATTTTACACTTCAGATGGTTAAATTGTATGGTATGTGAAATATATCTTAATACAACTTTTTAAAAAAATGATACTTTTGGGAATTTCCTGGTGGTCCAGTGGTTAGGACTCTGCACTTCCACTGCAGGGGGCATGGGTTTGATCTCTGGTTGGGTAACTGAGATCCTGCAAGCTGTGCAGCGTGGCCAAAAAAAAGATACTTTCATGTCAATCAGTTAGGTCTATTGTGCCTTTCACTGAGATACACTTCCCCTCTACTCAGGTGGCTTTGGAGTGGCAGTGGTAATCTACGGGATCCAGGAAGTTGGGGATGTGTTTAATTTTGGTTTGGTGAGATAGATTTATACAGTATGCCATCATTTCTGTGGATATTGCTAACCACTTTAGTGTAGGAACTGGCTTCCAGGAATATTCCTACAGCCTCTGTACTGACCTACCATGAAACAAAAATGAAGGCTGGAGGTCTTAGAATGAAATGAATGAATGAGTCCTGTGGTGCTCAACACGAGAGGTAGGTGGGTAATGGAAGAGAAACAAGGTTTGAAATGCCCACAAGCAGAAGCTGTCTATGTAAAATTCTTCCAGTAATCAGACTAATCTAAAATTGTGAGAAGATTCAACCCTCATCAATGCTTGGCCAAAATGGAAATCCACTCCTATCAGGAATATACTTGAATTTTACACTGAGTATGGATATCATTATAAATCCATCATATTCTTTTCTTTTTTGATGGGAATCACAGAATACAAAATTTATGTGTTGGTGGGCCACAAACCTGTTGGAATACTATAAACAGTGTATATGTCCATGGGAGAAGTTGTATGTTTTATGCATCCATACCATCAATAATAAAAAGCAAAGTTTGTTCAACCATGCTGGAAGAAATCATGAATTCTCTTTCTATGCAATCTTAGAAAATATTACAAAAACCGTGATCCTATGAAGAGGTAATCAAAAGATTACAGGCAAGAAAAAAAAACAAAACAAAAAGATTTTTTAAAAAACTGCAGCCAAAATATGTAAGGAAAAAGTATTATAAAGATGTATCTGTCAATTAATTAATTAAATTATTTTATTTTTCTGCATTTCATGTTTGTGGCATTTTAATTGATTAGGGTCTCTTTTCTCATTTTAAATAAATATCCTTTTGTGTAATACAAAAAGAAAATCTAAAAACAAAAACCAATCAAACAAAAAGACAAGTACATTGTAAAACTGCTAGGACAGAAAGACAGATTTGAAGTTAAATTAAAACTACTGTCAAGAGGCAAGTAAAGGACTATAATTAAGGATTTTCATCAACTTCAGGAAAACAGATAAAGGGACAAGATATTTGAGATAGGTTACAATCCCAGACTATAGCTCTGTATCAATTAGTTCAATTAACTGTTAGACTCTTAGATGGAAAAAAAAAGTTTCAGAATAGCAGGGTAAAAAAAAGATTTTGGGCTTTCCTGGTGGCACAGTGGTTAAGAATCCGCCTGCCAATGCAGGGGAAACGGGTTCAAGCCCTGGTCCGGGAAGATCCCACATGCCGCAGAAGAGCTAAGCCCGTGCGCCACAACTACTGAGCCTGCGCTCTAGAGCCCGCGAGCCACAACTACTGAGACCAAGTGCCACAACTACTGAAGCCCGTGCGCCTAGAGCCCGTGCTCCGCAACAAGAGAAGCTACCTCAATGAGAAGTCTGCGCACTGCAACAAAGAGTAACCCCCGCTCACCGCAACTAGAGAAAGTCTGTGTGCAGCAACAAAGACCCAATGCAGCCAAAAATAAATAAATAAAAAACAAATAACTAAATAAAAAGAAAAAAAATTTATAAAAAAAGATTTCAATAAAGCCTCTATGTAAAATTTAAAAATAAAAACACACTACATAAAGTAAGTTCAGAAGCCTTTCTGTTAAGGTTGGATTAAACTTAAAACCTAAAGTTTCAAAATTATGAAATACAGATTTAAAAAAGACTTTAAGAAAGTTTCAGCCAATATTCTAGAGTAGACTCAAGGTGAGATAAAGGGAGCCTAATACCCTCTTTTATAAATGGGCTCAAGCATGAATTATTGAATTAAATCAGAAAAAATACATGAAATTGCCAGGTTAAAAAATATCCACTGTGTAGTTAGATATTTCCAGATAGTCTTAGAAAGTAAACAAGTGAGAAATCCATATAATTTATGTCTCTCTCTATAAAACAACAAAATGAGCCTTTCTTCTTTAAGACTTGGGGGCCTACATATAAGGATAATGGTACAGATTACAAGCAGAAGGCCCATTGAAAGAAACATTGATCCACATTGCCTAAAAAACAAAGGGACAAGTGTCCAAAATCGGTCCAATGGTGCCACTCCAAGAGATATTAGCACCCAAAAATATTCTGTCCTTCCTCTAAACTCCCAAGGAGAATTATCTATAATAATGGGGGCTTCCCTGGTGGTGCAGTGGTTGAGAATCTGCCTGCCAATGCAGGGGACATGGGTTCGAGCCCTGGTCTGGGAAGCTCCCACATGCCGCGGAGCAACTGGGCCCGTGAGCCACAACTACTGAGCCTGCGCGTCTGGAGCCTGTGCTCCGCAACAAGAGAGGCTGCGACAGTGAGGCCCGCGCACCGCGATGAAGAGTGGCCCCCGCTCGCCGCAACTAGAGAAAGCCCTTGCACAGAAACTAAGACCCAACACAGCCAAAAAATAAATAAAATAATAAATAAATAAATTAAAAAAAATAATAATAATGGGACGATAATTCTTGTTGATATAGTGCCATTTTATCAACCTCATTCCCACTACTGTAGAACATAAAATCTTGCTGTGAACAATTTTAAAGCTGGCTGAAAAGCAAAAAGGAAAGCAAGTTCGCTTTTCTTAAGAAAAAAAGAGATGAACTTCTTGTGCCAGTGTGTGGGGGAAAAAAGATAATAAAAGGCAAATTTGAGGGTATACAGTAAACTGTAAAGAGGTTGAAGGGAAATGAACTTTATTTACATTGGTTTAATAGAATCATTCAAGTAGTAAGAATCTCTAATGAGCCTATATCCTAACCTATGATTGGTGTTTTGGAATCATTAGTAGAATACTTCTTTATTCCATGGGACACAACACCTACAATTTTAGGATTTGCTTCCAGACAGAAGGTGCTGCAGCACTTATGCAGGATCAGATTATAGCTGATCTAGACATTAGAATACCTAGACTATGTATAATTCAAGAAATTATTAAAAATAATACCTCTGATCAGAAAATCTCTATAGGTAATATAGGATAAACACAGGAAGATTATGAACACAGAAGAGTCCAGATTAACCATTCCTAGAAAATTATAAATCTTTCTTTTTGTACAAATATTGAAAATGTTAGTCTGTACTTTTGGAGTATTACCTCAATAACATGGTACGTATTTAAGAACCATTGCCAGATAAAGCATATCCTTTAATTCAGTAGCCAATGCTTAGCCTTGCCTCAGAGCAATTACAAGAGCCAACTGGTCAAAAAAACCTTATATAGCTAGAGCTAAGATAACAAGGATAGCCACTTATAGAAAAGGGGCACCAACAAGCTAAAGGAGCTCTAGCTGGCCCCTCTAAATAATGATAATGGCTCCAGAGAAATGGGAGGTGCTCTGGGGCTAGGTTTGCCAATTTTGCAGACAACAAGGTGAAAAGAGGAAGAGATAAATCAAAGAACAAAACCTGTAGAAAGGCTAGGGAAAAACAACAGCAAGGAGCAGAAGGGGAGGGGGTGGCGAGGATGAGGGAGATCTGTGTCTACCCTTGTGACCTAGCCCTTGGAAAAGAGAGAGGCCAGGGAGGTGGAGAAGATCAGTCACTCTCCTAGGAACCCCACTAGGCAGAGATACTTAACCAGAGGCTGTGTGCTGCCCAGTGACCCAGGGCAACCTGCAGCTGACATAGCTGGACTGGGCATTGCCTCCTTGGAGAAGCTCCAAGTGAGTAAAACTAAAACACTATCAAAATGGTGGCCTGTTGCAATCTCTTCCTGCGCTGGAAAGCATAGCTGGTGCAACCTGAGGATGGACACATATGAATAAAGCAAAGAAAACCAGTCTTTTGGTGGCGCCCATGGGATCACTACAGGATCGCATCCAGGGGCTGAGGGAAGAAGGCCAGAGGATGCCCCTTCTGCCCAGGAAATGCGTAAGTTCAGAGGGCTGTCAGCTCCTTTAGTTTGAAGAATCAGGAGACTAGAAGCTGAGAAAAACGAGGATGGCTGCTGGAAACTGGACAGATTTTGAAGAGAAAAAGAGGAAAGAGCTTCCTTTCAACCTGGTGTGCACCTTCCAACTCAAGCATGTGGCCCCTACATTCTTACCACCTTGCTGGGCTCTGGAGGGGATGGGAAGCAGAGAGCTTTTAGGCCTGTTCCAACTTAGCTCCAGACAGGCTTACACCAACACCAGAACCAATCCTAGTTAGAAAATATATATGATTCTTTCGTCTTTGTAGAGGGGAGCTCTGAAAAAGAGTAAAAAAGTAATTAAAATCACAAAGGAAAAGATCAATAGATGATTTCATGATAATTTAAAACTTCTATGAGGGACTTCCCTAGTGGTCCAGTGGTTAAGAGTCCATCTTCCAATGCAGGGGACGTAGGTTCAATCACTGGTCAGGGAACTAAGATCCCACATGCCACAGGGCAACTAAGCCCGCGCACCACAACTACTGAGCCCACGTGCCACAACTAGAGAGAAGCCCATGCACCACATGAAGATCCCCCGCATGCCACAACTAAGACCCAAAGCAGCCAAATTAAAACAAACAAACAAAAAACTTCTATGAGAAAAATTAAAAGTTAAAAGGCATCTGGAAAAAACACATACAAATATGATAAAAATTAATATTCTACCACGCAAGTAGCTCATTTATATTAAAACATCCTAAGACAATACAAAAAAATGGGGAAAAGGTATAAACTGATTATTGACAAAGTAGAAATTCAAATGGCTAATAAATATTGATATAAACAATGCTGAAAAAAAAAGCAGACTAAAGCATGTTTAATGATGATACATAAAAATTCCAGATTAAAAAGTTATAATCCCCAATGTTGGCCAGGGAATAGGAACATTAACTGAACCTGGAAGTGTGAATCAGTACAATCTCTCTGGAAAGCAATTAGTCATTAAATATCAAACGCTTTGACCTAATAATTCTAGGCTTTATCATAAGGAAATAAAAGATATAGACCATGGTTATTAGAGCATTATTCATAATTAGCAAAATAGAAATAGCTTAAATGTCCAACAGTAAGGGATTAGTTAACTACATTCATATCATGCAGTCATTAATTTTTTTTTTAATAAATGTATTTATTTATTTTTGGCTGTGTTGGGTCTTCATTGCTGCATGCAGGCTTTCTCTAGTTGTGGCGAGCGGGGGCTACTCTTCGTTGCGGTGCGTGGGCTTCTCACTGAGGTGGCTTCTCTTGTTGCAGAGCACGGGCTCTAGGCACGTGGGCTTCAGTAGTTGTGGCATGCTGGCTCAGTAGTTGTGGTTCATGGGATCTAGAGCACAGGTTCAGTAGTTGTGACACAGGGGCTTAGCTGCTTCACGGCATGTGGGATCTTCCCGGACCAGGGCTTAAACCCATGTCCTATTCATTGGCAGGCGGATTCTTAACCACTGTGCCACCAGGTAAGTCCCGCCATTAATTTTCTTTATGATAAAACGTGCATAATACATTGTTAAAAAGGTGATAAAATTGTTCATACAATATACCAATTATATAGAAAAGAGAAGTATAGAAAATAGACTATGAAGATATCAGAAAATTGTATTTTAATTTCACATGTTTTATTTTTCAGTACTTCCCCAATTTTCCTCAGTGAGCTATTCATTATAGAGTATAACTATCATAAAAGAGAAAAAAAAACAACTCAAAAATCTCAGTAATACTGAAACCAAATGAACATGAGGCCCTGTCATGTTCTGACCATCTTGTCTAAGACTGAAACACCAGTGCAGTAGCTCGGCCCAGGCTCCTCATTCCAGTCCTCTTGTACCCTGGCTGCCTGCTCCAGCTGAGTATCTAGCTCCACCAAGGTCTGCAACTGGGTCTGTTTCTGTCTCTAGGCTGATCCAGCAGGCATGTCTGTTTCTTTCTTGGAATCTTTTGGTCTAACCAATCTCATGGACATACCAGAGTATTAACTCTTAATTGTGGAAAAGTATGTAATATGGTGAAAAAAATGTAACTGTAGAAATTTGTCTACTAAATAATTAGCTTTGGTTTAAGGAATAAATGGCCAGTCAGCAATGCCTAGCTAGGGACCAACCCTCATTTGAGTTATTTAGTACAGGGCCACTCAAGCCACAGCCCACAGACTGCGACCAGTTGGCAGTAGGCTAAGTATAGAAAGTGAGTAAGCAATAGGACAATGCTGCAATGTCTTCATTGTATTTTATAAAGTACTGGTCTCTAATGGAAAGAAAGGTAACCCAAAACCTTGGCCCTTCACCACAGTTTGACACACTAGAATATTTCACCTCACCCATCTTACCCTAAGTAAGCCAAATTATAGGACATCAAAGAAAAAAAATGTTGGGAATTCCCTAGAGGTCCAGTAGTTAGGACTCCTGCACTCTCACTGCCTGCTGAGGGCCTGGGTTCGACCTCTGGTTGGGGAACTAAGATCCCACAAGCAGCGGGTGCAGCCAAAAAAAAAGAAAAAAAGAAAAAAATGTTTACAGTACTTTCTACATTTGTCTGACTTCGGGGATACTGGTCTTAACACTAAAATGTTAACTAAGCAGTTTATTTTTGTACTTCTCTTTAAGATCACAACTTCATAGTTAATAGTTTTACGAACTGACCCATTGGATTTACTGACCTCCGCACGTGCTCTTGGACCTAGGCCATCCCATGTCTGCTGGCATCTGCTCCAGCCTTCTTCAAGGCCTTCACACTCATCCTTCTCCCCTGGCTCCTCAGCCTGTAAACATCCTGAAGTTATTCTCATACCAAAAAATACATATTTCCCCAAGCTCTGTCACTTGTCCCTTCCTCTCCACCCCTTCATTGTCCTAGTTTATGACCACCACCTCAACTCTAGTGTGGGCTCTCTACTGACCTCCTTGCCACCCAACAGTTGGCAGAACGATCTTCCTGAAACACCATCTGACCAGGTTTCTCCTCTAATTAAAGCTACTGGACAGCCCTCCATCACCTACAGGATGTCAAAGCTCCTTAACAGGACAACCAAGTTCTTCCGTGACCCAACCCCTCCTATCTTCCTGACACCACAGCCCACATCCCACCCATTCGACTATCCCCACTTTGCCTCTTAAAGTCCAATAGTATCGACATGGTACCATTAACTCAAGCTCTCCTTTTTGCTCTCTTGTATCTGGAATAACTTCTTTCTGCCTGGCTAACTTATTTATCCTCACCCTTCCAGACTCAGGATATCTTCCTTTTTTTTTGTTTTTGTTTTTGTTTTGGCTGCATTGGGCCCTTGTCACTGTGCGTGGGATTTCTCTAGTTGTGGCGAGCGGGGGCTACTCTTCATTGCAGTGCATGGGCTTCTCATGGCGGTGGCTTCTCTTGTTGTGGAGCACGGGCTCTAGGCGCACGGGCTTCAGTAGTTGTGGAATGCAGGCTCAGTAGTTGTGGCTCACAGGCTCTAGAATGCAAACTCAGTAGTTGTGGCACACGGGCTTCGTTGCTCCGCGGCACGTAGGATCTTCCCAGACCTACACGGGATCAAACCCGTGTCCTCTGCATTGGCAGGCAGATTCTTAACCACTACGCCACCAGGGAAGTCCAGGATATCTTCCTTTAGGAAGCTCTTCCTGACCATATCACCTCAGTGTCCATCAACATTTTGCCTGAGGTAGATGTCCCTCCTCTGTGCTCCCAATATACCCTGTAAATAACAGTATCAGAGAACTTACCATTTTGCACTGACATTATGTTTTCATGTTGTCATTCAATCCTCAAGTGCAGGAACCTGTACCTAGTACAAAGTGAGTGCTCAAATGTTTGCTGGTATAAAGTCTAGATTCCAGGTGGAACCAAATTAGACTAAAGTCTCAAATTCAGACTTTAGGCCTTGGTTTTTAAAAAACATGAACTGGAACTTATAGTACTGATATTGTTACTTCACTTTTATAGTTTTCTGAGGACTAATGGTGTGAAATGGGGAAAATGACCCTACCTTATTTTAATGACTAAAAATAAAATCCAAAATTGGAGGTAAACAATATACTTGGATAGAAGCTTTTATCATCTATCCCTGACAGGACCCTGACAGACCAAAAAACAAAAGGCCTAGAGGATTGATGACTGTCCTTTTACTACTTATTGCTGCTAATTTTATACTGAGATACAAGATAGCAGGTCTGTGAGTAACATTTAATTGACTCTGCTTTCTTATAAACTGAGTCGATTTTGTCATGCTTGTGTAACTCATCACCCACTAGACCTAATGTTATGTGTTTTGGAACCTTTGATTTCCTGGTCACACACTTTATTCACTTTAAGGAGCTCTGTACCTTGTGGAGAGAGTATCATGATCCCTAGTTCCCCTTTTCCTTCAGAGAGTAACTCACTGTTCAGGATACAGCTTCTCCTTCAGGTCAGCTCCAGATTTAGGGTTTCCACACGCCAGTTTATTTTACATAAACACTATCAAGAACCACCTTAGCTCTTCCTTTGTGATAACTGGTCTTGAAAAAAACAGCCTTCCCTTTCCCATGAGCAGCTCTTGAAAGTGTCCAATTCTTTGTAGAAATAGCATTTCACACCATGGCAAACTGTTTTAGAAACAAGACATACTAATACACCTAAGTCTTTATTTATTTGGCTCTAGGAAGAATTTGCATGAAAATGAGCCTATATGGCAAGTACAGAATGTACTGTAACAGCACCAGAGAGGTACATCCTCTCTGCTCTACAGAGCCTCAATGTTTAATACATACATGTGACGTTAGTAGTAAAACCAGATAGTCCAGGAAGAAAGGAGCCCTTTAGGAAAAACTCAGTTTAGAGTGACTTTTCAAATTGACCATTCCTCTTCATATACTTAAATTCAAATAACAGATACATTCACAGGCCCAAATATTGGCATAGAATAAAATCATGTTCATTTATTTTTCTGCATCTTAGAATTTTAGAAAGCATAAAATTAAATACGTTGAATGTAATAAATTTATCCATACAAGTGCAAGTCTCCAGCTATAATGCATTTTATGGCAGATTTATCATTTAAAAAATGTACCAGTAAATCAAAAAAGAGGGAGTATGTCCATTTAACTTTTATTGAAGTGTATGTAGGAGGTCTTCAGAAATCAAATACGAGCATGAAGATATGGCCAAACATAAAATCTATCAAATTCAGTGAAAAGTTGCTGACTTTAAATAGTAGTTGTAAGAATGACCAATATATATTCCTTGTTAACAACCCTTCACTCTACAGTAAAAAAAAAAAAAAAAAAAAATTCAGTAAACATTCTTTCCTAAGGTAGTTTCCCTTATATAATCAGTGATTTATCCATTTCTTTGTATACACAAATTTGTTGAACATACCAATCAGTGGTTCTCACAATTGAAAAATAAAAGCACAAAAAAGTTTACACTCTTGTACAGGTAAATAAAAGATCACCTTGAATTAAACTGGATCTCCTTAAGGGTGTAGTATAGTTTCAGTTTCATTACCTATTACATAATTAGTTTCTTACATACAAATATTGACATATTTGGCTTGTGCTTCAAAGCCTCTGCGTCTATGAAGTCCATATCAATGCAGCTCACAATTTGAAGTCACTGGGGAGTTCTTTACTGCTGCTGGCTTTGACCTGATCATGCATTAGAGTCTCCTCAGCACCGGCTGTGGCACTGCACATCTCCGAGGCATCATCGGCATCAGGGTCCAAGTCTTCAGGGCAGGGAAGTTTCAGCAGCTCTTCTCGGAGCTGAGCAGTGTGACGCTACGCAGGGGGAAATGAGTGATGTTAGAACTGTAAACCCTGGGATACTAGCACAACATCATTGGAGGGAAGAATTGAGTTCAAAACAAAACCCAAAGCATTGGGTCTACAAATATTTATTAAGACCTTCCTTAAGCTAGCTGCTCTAACAGGCAGTGAACAAAGTTGGCACAAATCTCTAACCTCAAAGCAACTGATGCTGCTGGTAAGCCCTGAGTACTGAGTAGCGTGCCCACACACCCCACCAATGCCCCAACACCGGTAACAAAAACAGCATTACTAATGACTTAGAGGACGCCAGTCATTTGCCATATATAGTTTTAAATTAAAGAGAATAACATCTTGACTTGTAATACACGCTGCCTCTGACTAAAATTTTTGAGAGACAGTCCATAAATTAAAATAAAACCACTGCTATTTTAGTGAATAAAAACAGTATTTATCAGGTACTAGGCCCTATGTAAAACGTTTGAAATGTTTCATACTCATTGCCTCATGTAATGCTTGGCTTACACCTTATAAGTAATTTAATCATCGGAATTTTTAAAAATGTAAGCAAATGAAAAAGAAGATCTAGAGAGAGTACATAACTTTGCATTACCCCATACTGCCACTTACGGAAGGATATAGAGATGTTAACAGAGAGTGGTTGGTTGTTTACAGACTTTAAGTTTTAGTTTATAAATTTCTAGTGGGAGAGAAATGACCTCAAATCTCACACCAAGGGCTTTGAAAATTAGTTGTGTCAATAGCTGACTTTGAAAATTAACCAACATTTATAGAACAAGGCACTGTGCTCAACAGTAACAATGTAAAAGCAATGTGTAAAATAAGGAGGACACAGCTGGATAAAAAGACCTGACTGTACTAGGCCGTTTTATCTAAGGGACTTGAGCATCTGTGGATTTTGGTATTTGCAGGGGATCCTGGAACCAATCCCCTGTGGATATGGAGGACCAACTATATGATCTCTGATTTTACAGAGCCTAAACTTTGGTTAGAAGTAGAAGACATATAAGCAAGATAAGACAACTACACATTTGCAGCCATTTTTAAGGTTTCAAAGTATATTTACATACTGGTAACTCGAAATTTTTCTAGCCCCAATTTCCCTTCCACCATGGACAACAGAAGAAAACACTAACTAGGGAAGAAAAAAAAAAAAGGACAATTATGAAGGCCCAGTTGAGATGGGAATACTATGCTTTTATTGTGAAATTAAACTGAACAGCTGCACACTTTTCTCAAGTAGCACTCAGCAGCAAAAGTATACCTGAGATGATATAAATTTGGACTGATTCAGGATAGGGATTTCCAAATCAGGGCATTACAGAAACAACAAAGAGTAAGAATTTGAGATAAAAACAAGACACTGACTGAAATAACAAAGCAAAAGAAGCTGGACTTTAGCCACTGAGGTTTTGTGTAAGGGAAAGATATATCTAAGCACACACTTGGGGAGGATCAATCTGGTTATGCACCACAGAAGGAACTGGAAGGGGGAGAACAAGAGGCGAGGAAGACTGATTGAGCTATGGGAACTGAGGAGAATAATGGGGAGGAGAATCCCCGTAGGAAGGCAGCACTGACAGGACCTAGCACTGACCAGGTAGGTATACTAGATGAAGCCAGAGTTAAATACAATCTGAAGATTTTAAGACAGAGAAAAGTTGTTTAAAATTAAGAAAATACAGAAAGTTATAAAATTTGATTGAAGGAAAGATAAGTTCTCTGTTTTAGATCTTAAACGGAGAGTGATGACAGGGCATTCAAGTAAAAATGCCAGTAGTATGACTTTGAGAAAGCTAAGAGCAGACAACAGTTTGCAAAGTCAGTTTTAAAGAGAAAATGGCCAGTGTCAGGGGTATAGACACAATGATAGAGAAAGAGAATAAAATAGTCCTAAGGGCCAAATAGTAAGGCTTTAGGTACACAATCATTCAGGAGAAGGGGAAAGAAAAAACAAGCTGAAAGAATTAAGAGTGTGAGAAGAGGAGCCAAGATAGCCCACAGATGAAAAGTATAGAGAAAAAAACACATTAGACCAGTGTTAGGACTGTTTTTATTAAGTAGGCAACAGTGTTACAAGAGATTATACTGAAATCATCTAATTTAAAAGTCAAGGCAAGTTTCCATGAAGTGAAATTTAAGCTGAAAACTGAGTGGAAGTGAGCCAGTAGAGCAGGCGAAAGTAAGCATCTGTAAAGCCTGGAGGGGAGAGAGATGCACGGAGGGGAGAGAGGTGCGTAGAGAGCAGAGCCAGGGTCACTGGCTTTGAGAATTGGATAGTGGGTAACTTTCATAGAATGGAAATTCAACTGTAAAACGTTGATTGGTGAGAGGGTTATTTAAAAATGGAGGCAGGGCTTCCCTGGTGGCGCAGTGGTTGAGAATCTGCCTGCTAATGCAGGGGACACGGGTTCGAGCCCTGGTCTGGGAAGATCCCACATGCCGCGGAGCAACTAGGCCCGTGAGCCACAACTACTGAGCCTGCGCGTCTGGAGCTTGTGCTCCGCAACAAGAGAGGCCGCGATAGTGAGAGGCCTGCGCACCGCGATGAAGAGTGGCCCCCGCTTGCCGCAACTAGAGGAAGCCCTCGCACAGAAACGAAGACCCAACACAGCCAAAAAATAAAAATAAATAAATAAATAAAATAAATAAATAAAAATAAAAATGGAGGCAAAAGTGTTAACAGCTCTAGTTTTTGTAGTAAAAGGAGAGAAACATTTTTATAATAACAGGGGCAAAATAAAACTAGCTTAAGGGGATGCAAATGTAAGGGAAAAAAAAATTTCTTTTTAAAGGTTTTTATAATGGAAAATCTCAAACACATACAGAAGTAAGCAGAATATACTTGAATCAATGAATCTATCACCGAGCTTCAACATTTTATCAACTCAGAGCTAGTCTTCTTTCATCTATATCCCCACCACTTTTCTCATTTTGTTTTGAAGCAAACCCCAGATAGTGTATGGCTTTACATTCGTAAATATTTCTGTATGTAACCTGAAAAATAGGGACATTAAAAAAATTCACCAATTAAAAAAACTAGTAAATCCTTATCATTATCATCTAATCATTTTAAGTGAAGATACTTTTAAAGTTAGAAGGAAAGGAGCCAGTAGAGATGACCATAATCAGTGTAGGATAAAAGGAACAGAGGTGAGTAAAGACAGGTATCTCCCAAGGCAGGGAAAAAAGGGTGGCCTTTGAAGGTATGATTCCCACATTAAAAAAAAAAAAAATCTCCAAAACCATCATGTACTACATTTCCATTCTGTGAACACCCAAGTGGAAAACAACATCTCACCTCCCCAAAACAGGATTGTATCACAGACGCTTCCACACCTATCAGCTGTTGGAGGCTCTGCAGCTACCATCTCCCTCATTACTCCAAGTAATAAAATTCTGGAAGGTAAGAGGCTCAGGGAAAAGCTAATGCAAACTGTCACAGAGCACATTTTGTTGCCATCATTGTCAAACAAGTCTATGAAGCTCTGTTGGCTCAGCCCCCATACTCATTTTTAATTTTAGGAACTGTCACTTCATTGTCAAAAGGAATGTATCTTTTCTATAGATTTTGGGTAACCTCTGAACTTAATAAATTTAATGTTTCTTTCTAGCGGTCCTCACGGTTCTGTCAGTGAATATATGACTCTTCTTTTAAAGCCACTGACAAGGCTCCTGTTAGGGAGGGTTACTCACCTTGAGAGCTGCTGCATGGTGAGACATGGTCCTGCCTACCCGCTTATCACTGCTGTGCTGCTGGATGTCTGCAATCCACTCCTCACACTGGGCCATGATCTCAACTCTTTTCAAGTAAAAATGTTTATGTATAACCTTAAGAATAAACCAAGCAAGAGAACAAAATGTGATCGGGTCAGAATTTAAAAGACAAAGTATGTGGCATTACAAAAACATGAAATTTAAAAGACATGACATTTTTTTTCTCTGCACAAAACTCAATGTGGTGAACACTCTACATTATTAACAGGGAAGAATCAGGATTATGACATCAGATGACTTGTGTTGAAATACCCAGTTCTATAAGCAGAAAATAATGCCCAATCCCACTCAGACATGTCAGTAGTTAATCCTATCCAGAGAACATAAGACATCTACAAAACAATAGTCAGAAGGCAAATGTAAATAAATGAATAACCAGGAGAAAAAGTATTGACAACAGAAAAACTGTCAATTTCTATCTTTCAAAGAGAACTCAAAGAACATTTAGTAGAGTAAAGAGATTCTCAATCACAGGCATTCGCACAGAAATCAGAACATAGCCCAAAATAGGCAACATTATTACTCTCTTAATTTTGTCCTCTGGTTAACTTATAAACAAGATTTTATTTTATGATGTTTAACTCCTTGTGATAAATGTGCTTTACATTTCAGATTTTTAAAATTCTTTCTTTGAAAAACTGAGTGAAATTTCTGTGTATGTAGTAAAAGTCTATTTTTGACAAATTTAAGTTAGAAAATAGATCATTTTGGAATTATTATTCTGTACTCTGGGTGAGCTACTTACTACATTGCCCAATGAGCTTGTCTCCTCTAAAGAAAAGGCAATAATATCTACAAGGGAAAAATCATTAGGAAAAACTGGGAACGGACATAAAACACCAATAAGTTATTGAGTTTGATGCATACAGGGATACAAAAATGAGTACGAAAGAACCTGACACGAAGAACCATGATAACCGTTACAGAATAAGATGGGAGATGAGTGCACAAGAAAAAGATATGCTTTGAAAAATACAAAACAACAACAATAAAAAACAAAAACAAATCCCATGACATTAAAAAAGTAGCAGGCCACAACTGATTGGGAAAATTAGAAAAGCATTCATGGACAAGGGGTACCCCTTTAATGTGAGCTAGGTTCTAAAAGATGAGAAAGAATTATTGTTTCAAATTATACTTATTTCCTTTTTGTAAAAGTCATGTCCCCACTCTGAGTCCCCTGTGTTAGCAGTGTATTCTTCCAGAAAACAAAACAAAACTTTAAGCATGAACCAACGAATTACACTGACTGACTGTGTATACTTACAAATTTCTTTCAATACATTTAAAAACTGACGTTTAACATACACAGAAAAGTGCCCAAATCATGTGTATAACTGAATGCATTTTCCCACAGTGAACACAAGAAAACAACCTCTACTTAGATAAGAAACATAACATATACCAAGCACGCCGGAAGACCCCCTTGTGCTACTTCTCACCATTAACCCTCATCCAAAAGTATACACTATACTAACTTCTTTAAGTATGAGTTTAACTCAGTTTTGAACTTTTATAAATAGAATCATATAGAAAGTACTCTTGTGCCTGGCTTCTTATGCTCTTTATTGTGTTTATGATATTTGTCCATCTTAATGTGTGAAGGAGTTCACTCATTTACACTGCTGTATTCCACTTTATGAAAATTCCATAATTTCTCCATTCATTCTGCTGATCAGAGTGTTTCCAATTTTTGGCAATGTTATGAACATTCTCTACACCCAACATGTACACAACTGCTATTGAGCATATACCAAGGAATGGAATTGCTAGTCATAAAGCATATATTAAGCTTATTACCTGAAAGTATTGATATGTTAGAAACTATTGATATATCAGAGCTCCAGTTGTTCCACAACCTAACATTTGGTATCAAAAGCCTTTGAACTCTTAGAGATGCTGAAGGATAGGCAGACAGGAGCCAGACAATGCAGAGTTTTGAAGGCTACGGTAAGGACTCTGTGTTTTCCTCTTCATTTAATGGGAAGTCAATGGAGTGAGATGATCTGATTACGCGTGGAGAACCATTGTAGAAGGACAAAGTGGAAGCAGCGAAATCAGAAAACTACTTCAACAATTCAAGCAATAGGTAATGGTAGCTTGATTTTTTGTTTGTTTGGTTTTTTTTTTTTTTTTTTTTTTTTTTTTTTAAAGAATTTTATTTATTTATGGCTGTGTTGGGTCTTCGTTTCTGTGCGAGGGCTTTCTCTAGTTGCGGCAAGCGGGGGCCACTCTTCATCGCGGTGCGCGGGCCTCTCACTATCGCGGCCTCTCTTGTTGCGGAGCACAGGCACCAGACGCGCAGGCTCAGTAATTGTGGCTCACGGGCCTAGCTGCTCCGCGGCATGTGGGATCTTCCCAGACCGGGGCTCAAACCCGTGTCCCCTGCATTGGCAGGCAGATTCTCAACCACTGCGCCACCAGGGAAGCCCTGTTTGTTTGGTTTTTAAAAAATATTTATTTATTTATTTGGTTGTGCCAGGTCTTTTTTTTTTTTTTAATAAATAAATTTATTTATTTATTTTTGGCTGCGTTGGGTCTTCATTGTTGCACGTGGGCTTTCTCTAGTTGTGGGGAGCAGGGGCTACTCTTTGTTGTGGTGCATGGGCTTCTCATTGTGGTGGCTTCTCTTGTTGCGGAGCATGGGCTCTAGATGTGTGGGCTTCAGTAGTCGTGGCATGCGGTCTCAGTAGTCGTGGCATGCAGGCTCAGTAGTTGTGGCTCGCGGGCTCTAGAGTGGAGGCTCACTAGTTGTGGTGCAGGGGCTCAGTTGCTCCACGGCATGAGGGATCTTCCCGGACCAGGGATCGAACCCGTGTCCCCTGAGTTGGCAGGCAGATTCTTAACCCATGTGCTACCAGGGAAGTCCCTGCGCCGGGTCTTAGTTGCGGCAGGCGGGCTGCTTAGTTGTGGCTTGGTGGCTCTTTAGTTGCAGCATGCATGTGGGATCTAGTTCCCTGACCAGGGATCAAACCTGGGCCCCCGCATTGGCAGTGCGGTCTTAATCACTGCGCCACCAGGGAAGTCCCAGTAATGGGAGCTTGAAATAGGCTGGCCGTGGTGAAGATTTAATTAATTAATTAATTAGTTAGTTAATTAATTAATTAATTGAAGTATAGTTGATTTACAATGTTGTGTCCGTTTCTGGATACAGCAAAGTAATTCAGTTACACATATACATACATATTCTTTTCCATTATGATTTATTACAGAACACTGAATATAGTTCCCTGTACTATATGGTAGGACCTTGTTGTTTATCTATTTTATATACAGTAGTTTGTATTTGCTAATTCCAAACTCCTACTTTATCCCTCCCCCACCCCCTTTCCCCTTTGGTAACCATAAGTTTCTTTTCTGTGTCTGCGAGTCTGTTTCTGTTTTGTAAATAAGTTCATTTTAGATTTAAGTTCAGTTAGATTCCACATATAAGTGACATCATATGGTATTTGTCTTTCTCTGACTTACTTCACTTAGTATGATAATCTCTAGGCCCATCCTTGTTGCTGCATATGGCATTATTTCATTTTTTTTTTATGGATGAGTAGTATTCCAGTGCATATATACCACATCTTTATCCATTCATCTATCAATGGACATTTAGGTTGCTTCCATGTCTTGGCTATTGTAAATAGTGTGGCTGTGAACATTGGGGTGCATGTATCTTTTTTTTTTTTAATTTATTTTTGGCTGCGTTAGGTCTTCGTTGCTGTGCGTGGGGCTTTCTCTAGTTGTGGCAAGCGGGCGCTACTCTTCGTTGTGGTGCACGGGCTTCTCACTGCAGTGGCTTTTCTTGTTGCGGAGCATGGGCTCTAGGTCTGCAGGTTCTAGAGCACAGGCTCAGCAGTTGTGGCGCACAGGCATTGTTGCCCCACGGCATGTGGGAACTTCCCGGACCAGGGCTGGAACCCGTGTCCCTTGCATTGGCAGGCGGATTCTTAACCACTGCGCCACCAGGGAAGCCCTGCATATATCATTTTGAATTAGAGTTTTCTCTGGATATATGCCCAGGAGTGGGATTGCTGGATCATATGGCAACTCTATTTTTAGTTTTTTAAGGAACCTCCACACTGTTTTCCATAGTGGGTGCAGCAATTTACATTCCCACCAACAGTGTAGGAGGGTTCCCTTTTCTCCACATGCTCTCCAGCATTTGTTATTTGTAGATTTTTTGATGATGGCCACTCTGACCAGTGTGAGGTGGTACCCCACTGTAGTTCTGATTTGCACTTCTCTAATAATTAGCAATGCTAAGCATCTTTTCATATGCTTCTTGGCCATCTCTATGCCTTCTTTGGAGAAATGTCTCTTTAGGTCTTCTGCCCATTTTTTTGACTGGGTTGTTTTTTTGTTATTGAGCTGTATGAGCTGTTTGTATATTTTAGAAATTAAGCCCTTGTTGGTCACTGCGAAAATATATTTTATCATCAAATTTTGATTATGCTTTGAATGGTGGAGCGAAATTTGTCAACAGATTGAATGTGGTATGTGAGTAAAAGAATGAAGCCACACGTGGTTAGGGTTTTGGGTTTAGACCATGGTGCTTTTACTGAGAGAAGAAAGGAAGGAAGAATCAAGAGTGCAGTTTTGCAGTGTTAAGTTTGAGGTGGTTATTATACATTCTAGTAGACTTGTCAAGTAGTTTACATATCTGGATACATTATTTGAGTCTTAAGGGCACTAAGAAATTAATTTATGATACAAACAGAAGGAATATAAGTTTATCAAGGGCAGGAACTGACTTTCACTTTTTCTTGAGTTCAGAGTACCTTAGGGCAGTACCTAGTAACAGCTGATATTCCACACGGCTGCCAAATGAATTACTTAATGTAAGTAACCCAAACTTGAAAAGGGACAGAACATTATGCTTAAGAGTACAAAGAAATGCATGTTTGTATTTCCTGTAATATTAGGAAAAGTAATTACTCACAGCCTTGAATACAAGCCCTTGCAAAAGTAAAATACCCAACTATGTCATTCAAAGTGCAAATTCATTTAGTAATAACAAAAGGAAGAAACGTTTTTACATTCCTTCAGAGTATATTCATCGATACTATTTAATGAGGAGAGCTTCGCGTATGATGCTACATAGAGTTCACACATAATATTTGCTTAACTGTATTAAAGACCAATTTTCTATCAGGTAAATATGCCAATTCTTCCTCTAAAGTGTTGTGTTTCTAGCACAACCTAAGAAACTAATGATCAAGGGAAACAATTTAGGAAAGAAAAATGTTTCATGACAGAGTTAAAGTAAGATGTGATGAAGTAATCTGATGTGACAAGTGAAAAATACAATCATATTTTAGGCAGACTAAGGAGAGATAACTAAGTACAGGAAAAGAACCACACTTCAGGATGTGGTAAAATGAAAGCACGTGACAGTATCAAGACTGGTTTCAGAAACTAAGTTCAACTTTTCCTAAAGAAAAGAAAATGTCTTTTTCTTCAATTTCACACACAGATATTAGTATAAGGGCAAAGTTTCTATTTGCAAGACAACTAGAAAGTATCTTAATCTCTAATAAAAAAGAATATTTTTATGAAGAATATTTTAGTAACATATTCTAGCATATACTAACATAACTAGCACAGTATGC
This sequence comes from Balaenoptera acutorostrata, assembly GCF_949987535.1. NCBI lineage: Eukaryota > Metazoa > Chordata > Mammalia > Artiodactyla > Balaenopteridae > Balaenoptera > Balaenoptera acutorostrata. The sequence goes on from NC_080075.1 coordinate 67,994,103, forward strand.
TAGTAGAACGGTAGCCATGAAAAATAAAGAATTAATAAAACTGTCCAAAAATATAGTCAGATGCCTTTTAGGAAGTAACTGGTTTAAAAAATTCTTCTGTACTATATTACTACTGATTTTTCATGACTAAAAACAAGAGTAAACTTTAGTATACCACAGATATAAAGGGAAGTATAATACCTAAACTATACCCCATTATGTCTTTAATAAAGTATTTCATTAATTTTATTAAACATACCTCTTTAAAACATGGTGAAGGGTTTCTGATTTGTTCTAGCATTGCCCACTTAACCGTTGCTTGTCGAATGTTTCCATCATATTCTCGAGAACTCTGTGTGCCACTGGGAGTGCCTCTAGACCGTTCATATCCTGGTTCATTAAAATAAGGCTCAGCTACTAATATAAGGGACTGAACAGACACCAACACCTGAGAACCAAAGAAATAAAGAATAGTTATGATAGGACATTTTTACTACCAGTAAACTAATACCTTGCTTTATCAACTAGGAGTGCCTTTTAATATGTGCTTCCACATAATTTTATCACCATAAAATTGATGTTAATAATTGACACTGAAATACTTTATTATTAGAGCAAAATTAAAATAGGTACAGTAGAATCTTATATAATATTTATATATATGTTTTGAATCCTTGAAAGAGAAAAATAGGTATGAAGATCCTATTTCCTGAAACTACTAAAAAAAACACTTGCTTATCAACATCCCATACCAATTTAGACATCATTTTGCTCGAACTGTCCTTACTCTTAAAGGGCATAAAGCTAAAAATGTACTCCTAACAATATTCACCTGTAAGGAAAACTACACATGACGCAGTCTTTACTTTCATTCCAAGGAAAATTTACTTTCACGGTATCACAAAAATATTACCAGAAGCTTTCAATGGCAAGATGACATGGCTCTAAGACCACCTCTGACCCCCTACTTACATACCAGAAGGTCTGTTTCTCTAGATATAACCAATATTGAGAGTTCACTCTTAGTTAATATAGTACTGCTTGCTAATATACTTATATAACTGGCTAATATGACATCTTTGGAGGCAGGAAAATATTAGCTATAATCTGCCCACTTCATAAATGAAAAACAATTAGCAGCAGTTGCATTTTCATTAGGAAAGATGATTAAACAACATCAAGGATATGCACCTTAGAAGTCAAGGGATATATTTTCTTAAAAAATTTAAAAAATGGAAACTTGAACCTGAAATATGTGACTAATGAATACACAAAGTTAAATATGACCTGAAGTAACCATGTTACTGAGGCCAAGGTCAACTACAGAAAAAAAAATTAACCTGTATAATTCTGAGGCAAAGATCTCATAATTTTTAAACTTACTGAAACTAAATAAATCACTAAAGGAAAGTGATTTCCCTTGGCTATATACTTTCCCCCAACTCAAATCTGACACTTCTGAAATAATCTTCCAGGGCATATTTGTTAGTTCCTTTCCTCTTCCCTTTTAAATAATCTTCCTCTTATATGAGTAGGGTATATTCCCATTATCTACAAAGGCGGAGAAAGAAATTTTGTAACATAGGATTCAGTTACTTACTTAACCTCACCTCCTTTGAGACAAAATATAATTTTATAAATCTCAAGCAGCTGGAGATTCAAACAATTTACAAACTACTTCAGATTCATAACACATTTGGTTTTTTAAAAGAGCTAAACTATATACAGGAAATGAAAAATAGATGCTTTGTGTATAGAACAAAGAAAACTACATTTGAGAAATAAATTTGAGTTTAACGTTGTCTGCTAAAAAAATTGAACTATAACATCTGCATTTGATAACAAATAAATTAGCAGAGATTGGTATTTCTTGGAATTAAATTCAAAGTATAATTTATAACACGTGCTCTTTTATCACTGGGTGACATTATTATTTACTTTTTATGGGCATCTTCTATTTACTTTTTAAACATGTACCTTTTAGGAAATATATAAATGCCACTTTATTTTTCTTTGGTGAACTCAGCTATTTAGGAGTCAAAATATTCATTTTATGGAATTTCTGGAGCCTTGAATTATCTGACCTACTTACTCATTTTATTTCACAGCACACTTTATTGCAGCCCATAAAACACTCCCATGAAAAACCAGTAAATAAATCCTTGGGAAGAGGATTTCTCTTTTTTTAAAAGGATTTGATTTTCAATATTCTAAATTAATAGGATTTATCTAACTCTGAGAGACACTATGTTTTGAAGTCAGAGAGACCAAGGTAAGCAGAATAACTTTATCCCCTCAGAATCCATTTTTTGGTCATCTGTAAACAGAAATAATACCTACTTACATTATAGGATGACTGTGAGAATTAAATAAGGGGTTGAGGGGTATAAAACAGTAGGGCTCATAAGTGTAATTAATACACAATAGCTATTCTTTTGTGGAGTGAAAATGACAGCATACATCCAGAAGATAGCAAAATGCAAAACAAAATCACTTCTACTCTAAAAACAATATATTTTAACTTATGTAATAGGGATATGCAAAAAAGCAGTCAGCATGAGTTCCATTTTGATCAACAAAGCTTAATTAAAAGAGCTCCCTGGATCAAACCAAAAAACAAACCAAAAAAAACCAATATTCATCATAGCCACATCTGGCTAAAGTGTTTCCTTAGAATGAGTTGAAAATGAGTTGGTAATTAACAGAAAAATATCCATTACGTACCATAATATACTATATATATAAGTTATACTTAATAATAAACAGAATATATTTTCATCCCATAGTGTAAGTTCACCAATTCTTAGTCAGTTCTTTGACATTTTCATAAAGTCAAGAGTCAAAAAAGCTTTTATTCATAGGCTGAATTTACAGTCCCTCTCCGCTTCAGCTTTATGTTAGCATCCACAAAACTGCAAGATGTTCTCAGTATAATTTATTCAGAGGCTGACTAAATCAAGAACCATATAACAGCTTCCTTTCACTGTCCGTGTCAAACAAAAATTTTAACCCTACCAGGCCATAACCAGTCAGCAATCTTGCCTCCTATGAATGCCTTTATTTTCAAATTATAACTTGTCAGAAGATTTAATTCTTTGACCTGGTCTGGTATGTTAAAAATTTTTATTATAGATATTTCAAACACAGGAAAGTACAGAGTATACAATCCAAAATATCTGCAACAAGAAACTATGTTATACAAACTAATAACTTGTTTAGGGTAGTAGAAAGAAACAGTCTTAGTTAAAAATGTTTTTAGCCTTTCAAAATAGTAAGTATCCTCCTCTATGGAAAATTATGCTGCTATTGAGTAGAACTATAATCAGTGGCTGATTCCCAGAACTTTCCATTTTAAGAAAAATGGTAGTATTTATATATTATTATATTATAAATATATTTATAAATGGTTGATTATGTGACATTAAATATGTTTAACTCCTCTTGCACATGACAGCTTTATTAACATCCAACTGGAACAAACTATTCATAAGGCATTAATATGTATTTTAGGTAGATTATAGCAACATTAAAAACCAGTCACATATGGGAATTCCCTGGTGGCACAGTGATTAAGAATCCATCTGCCAATGCAGGGGACATGGGTTCGCGCCCTGGTCCGGGAAGATCCCACATGCCACGGAGCAACTAAGCCCGTGCGTCACAACTACTGAGCCTGCGCTCTAGAGCCCACGAGCCACAACTACTGAGCCTGTGTGCCACGACTACTGAAGCCCAAGCGCCTAGAGCCTGTGTTCCACAACAAGAGAAGCCAGCGCAATGAGAAGCCTGCGCACCGCAACAAAGAGTAGCTCCCGCTCACCACAACTAGTGAAAGCCCGTGCGCAGCAACAAAGACCCCACACAGCCAAAAATAAATAAAATTTAAAAAGTAAAGAAATTAAGTAATTTTTCCTAAGCCTCTGTAGTCTGCCTCTGAAGAACGAATCTAATAGACAACAAAGGGCAATGTGTTCCCACCTAGATGCATTTGTTTCTAGTATGATGTTTATAAAGCAGTATAACACACAAAAAAAATACAGGCCAATACTTCTTAGAAATATGGATACAAAAATCCTCAAGAAAAATACTAGCAAACTGGGACTTCCCTGGCGGTCCAGTGGTTAGGACTTGGCGCTTTCACTGCCTGGGCCCGGGTTCAATCCCTGGTTGGGGAACTAAGAACCTGCAAGCCGCTCAGCATGGCCTATATATATATATACATATATATATACACACACTAGCAAACAATCCAGTTACATACAAAAAGAATTACACACCATAACCAACTGAGCTTTATCCCAGGAAAGCAAAGTTGGTTTATATTAAAAAATTAATACATCATATTAATAGAATAAAAAATAAGAATAATACAATCATTTCAATAGATGCAGAAAAAGCATTTGACAAAATCCTACAACTGTTCATGTTAAAAATACTCATATATACACTACCAAACGTAAAATAGATAGCTAGTGAGAAGGAGCCGCATAGCACAGGGAAATCAGCTTGGTGGTTTGTGACCACCTAGAGGTGTGGGATAGGGAGGGTGGGAGGGAGGGAGACGCAAGAGGGAGGATATGGGAACATATGTATATGTATAACTGATTCACTTTGTTATAAAGCAGAAACTAACACACCATTGTAAAGCAATTATACTCCAATAAAGATGTTAAAAAAAAAAATACTCAAGAAACTAGTAGAGGGGAATGTCCTCAACATGATGAAGGGAATTTATGAAAAATCCACAGCTATTATCACACTCAATGGGGAAAGACTGAAAATTTTCCCCTAAGATCTGGAGAAAACAAGGCGATTCACTCTTGCCACAGAAAAGATATAGCCTCTCTTGTTCTTGCTCAAGTCAATTTTGTCACAGATCTGGAAATCTATATTCAGTAAACCATCTAAAATGTAAAGAAAGTCATATAATAATGGTATTATTTGTAAAACTAAAATAATAAAAGTGAAATATTTAGTCAACAGTGGTGAAATAGTTCAATTATACTATATGAACTCAAAAGATTATTACATAGCATTTACAAATTATAAAATTGTAAACTGGGAAGATGGATATGCTCTAATGTTAGGTGAACAAAGCAATATACAAATAATTATCTACTATGTTAATTATGACTATGTAAACTATGTATATGACAAAAAACCTTGAAGGGAAAATACAGAAAAGATCATACTTTATGTGTAGTAAGTTTTCAAAGTTGTAAAATTTAAACACTTCAGAATAAGTTTCTTTATTTCATAGGATTTTTGGTATATATTAGACATACAGATAATATAAAAGTTAAAAGCAAATCCAATTTTAAACTAAAAAGCTTTGAAAACTGTAAATTTATTTTTAAAACTACATAAATCCAACAAAAATTTCAAAAATTGATTCCAATTCTCAGGTAAGTCTAATTTACTTCATGAAAAACAGGATATCTCTGAGTTTCCTTTCAGAGTAAAACTCATCATAAAAATAGTTTCTGTTGACAAGAGTAACATACATGTAGAAAAATATTCTAAGGTTTTTGAACTAGAATTGACAATCATTTCTTTTTTAGTTTTTTAAATTGAAGTATAGGTGATTTACAACGTTGTGTTAGTTTCTGGTGTACAGCAAAGTGAATACATATATTCTTTTCATATTCTTTTCCATTATAGGTTATTACAAGATATTGAATATAGATCCCTGTGCTATACAGTAGGACCTTGTTGTTTATCTATTTTATATATAGTAGCCTATAGCTGCTAATCCCAAACTCCTAATTTATCCCTCCCCCTACATAATCATTTCTCAAATGAAGAAGTATTATAGTTACTTGGGGGAACATTCTAGTAACTTCCTTAGTTACTTTGCATGAATCATATAATCTCTGTTTTTCTTGAGTCTCCATATTAGCACAAAGGAAAAACTTATATTACAGTACTATTTCTTTAATTCATGGAGCTGCTTCAAGGTCTTTTCAGAGAACCTAAAAAAGTCACATCCTAAAGAATGATTTTTCATATCTCTTTTACCTAATTCAATATAAGAATATAGGAATCTGCCTGCTAATGCAGGGGACACGGGTTCAAGCCCTGGTCTGGGAAGATCCCACATGCCACGGAGCAACTGGGCCCGTGAGCCACAACTACTGAGCCTGCGCGTCTGGAGCCTGTGCCCCGCAACGGGAGGGGCCGCGATAGTGAAAGGCCCGCGCACCGCGATGAAGAGCGGTCCCCGCACCGCGATGAAGAGTGGCCCCCGCTTGCCGCAACTAGAGAAAGCCCTCGCACGAACCGAAGACCCAACACAGCCAAAAAAATAAATAAATAAATAAATAAATAAAGTAGCTATAAAAAAAAATTAAAAAAAAAAAAAAAAGAATATAGGAAAAGAGTCCTTTCAAGGTAGGTCAACTTTAACAGGCTTACCTGGGGATAATTTATGGTGGTCTTTCTTAAAATAAACACTAAACTGCAAATGTGAGTTTAAACTATTATGCAACAACAGTGATTTGTTTCCTCAATGATCAAGCAACAAAGTTAATTCCTATTATTAATATGTCTGTCTCTTTGCTGGAATTCTGAACTATTAAGATAAAGCATCAGCAAAAAAAATTTGATGGGATACTATATAACATTTTATTTTATGTACTCAAATGGCTTGTGAAAATTAACTTAAAAAATTCAAGACTGGGGCTTCCCTGGTGGCGCAGTGGTTGAGAATCTGCCTGCCAATGCAGGGGACACGGGCTCGAGCCCTGGTCTGGGAAGATCCCACATGCCGCGGAGCAACTGGGCCCGTGAGCCACAATTGCTGAGCCTGCGCCTCTGGAGCCTGTGCTCCGCAACAAGAGAGGCCGTGATAGTGAGAGGCCCGCGCACCGCGATGAAGAGTGGCCCCCACTTGCTGCAACTAGAGAAAGCCCTCACACAGAAACGAAGACCCAACACAGCCATAAATTAATTAATTAATTAATTAATTAGAAAAAAAATTAAAAAAAAATTCGGGCTTCCCTGGTGGCGCAGTGGTTGAGAATCTGCCTGCCAATGCAGGGGACACGGGTTCGAGCCCTGGTCTGGGAAGATCCCACATGCCGCGGAGCAACTACGCCCGTGAGCCACAATTACTGAGCCTGCGCGTCTGGAGCCTGTGCTCCGCAACAAGAGAGGCCGCTACAGTGAGAGGCCCGCGCACCGTGATGAAGAGTGGCCCCCACTTGCCACAACTGGAGAAAGCCCTCGCACAGAAACGAGGACCCAACACAGCCATAAATGAATGAATAAATAAATGAATAAATAAAAATTAAAAAAAAAAAATTCAAGACTATGAAACATGTGCGTTAAGTGCTCTGCAAAATAAGAATGGCAAATCCCAAGTTTTATGAATTCCAAGACAGTACTTCTAAACCTCAGATGAGACCCATTATTTTTTTAATTTTTATTTTTAAATTTATTTATTTTATTTATTTTATTTTTGGCTGTGTTGGGTCTTCGTTGTTGCATGCGGGCTTTCTCTAGTTGCAGCAAGTGGGGGCTATTCTTCATTGCAGTGGGAGGGCTTCTCATTGTGGTGGCTTCTCTTGTTGCAGAGCACGGGCTCTAGGAGCGCAGGCTCAGTAGTTGTGGCCCACGGGCTCTAGGGCACAGGCTCAGTAGTTGTGGCATACAGGCTTAGTTGCTCCGCAGCACGGGGGATCTTCCTGGACCAGGGGTCAAACCCGTGTCGCCTGCACTGGCAGGTGGATTCTTAACCACTGCGCCACCAGGGAAGCACCGAGTCCCATTATTAACTAGATTACAGAAGAACCATATCATGTGTGGAGAGATATGTAACACTAGTAGTTATTAAATTCTACTCACCTGAGTTTGAGCCTTATAGTGACTGGGAGGTGGAAGAGGCTAATCTGTCTTGCCTGATCTTGTTGCACCAGAGTGTACTTTAAGGCAAGTTAGGGACTTTTTAAAAGGGAATTTTGACAAAAAGAAAATTCTAATGTCCTAACTTAAGATTCTAAACTCAAAATGAGCTATAACTCCATTGTACTAACTGCTCACCTATAAGCTATTTAATATGTACTTCCTATCAATCTAGCTTATTTTTTATGGTTTACTATGTTTATTCTTGGTCGCTAAAAAAAATGTTCTTAAACCAAGATGGTTCCTTATTTTCTAAGTGAAACTGTAAGAGAAATTTGTTTACTTGCAAAAAGCTTGAGGTCTGAGGATTCCACTTCTCTTCTGGTCTTCCATGCCATGTATTTAAGATGCTTAAACAAACCTGAGGAAGAAGGGGGAAAAGTATAAACAGAATTGAAAGGAGTGCCTTTTAAAAGTAAACTGCCAGAACTAGAAATAAAATTGAAATGTTATTATGTCAAAGTATCTCAGTTTTATGCGCCCCCCAGAAAACCCTAAGGGTTGGTCTGTTAAAACAAACTGGTATCTTCAAATGTGATCCAAATCTGTGTGGCATTACAATTTCTTCATAATGAAAAATGAGTTAGCAGCTATTATACATTAATACAAATAACATATTTTTTAATGAAAAATAACTCTTTTCCAAACAACAACAAAAAAATTTTTGGTGAGGAAAAGTGGTATTGTTTTACATTTAAGAAAATCTCTTTCGAAGTTCTGTAAATTTTGAAAATGGGTTATAGTTTAATAGAAGAGATCTTGATTTCATACCTGCCTCTACATTCGATTTGTTGTTATATATTGCTTTGGTTGAAATGTATGAATAAAATCTGGCCTCACGCAAACATGAAGTGGGAAAGGGGAGGACCCTGCAGATTCCCTGAAGGGTCTTGAGGATCCCCAGAGTTCCTCGGAACAAATTTTAAGACGCGTTAGTTATTTGTTCACTCAAAGAGCAAGAATGAACTCAAAGCATCTGCCAAACACAGGTCAATAGTCACTCCGGGAAAAAGAGAACCAGGGACATGTTATCTGTATTTGTAAACTAATAATTTCATGTAATGGGCAACAGATTTGGAAAATCAGTGGTCCTTTAAAAAGCAGAGAAGTCCATCTCCTTGCTATTCTTTTAATGCTCTGTGAAAACAATAATGTAAAATACATCAATTTGCTTAGTAGATAAATTCATTAATAATTTTAAAAGACTTGTATCTGAACAGTTTTGTGAATTATCATTTGAAGCACTATCAGACATACCATCCCACCTGGTTTTTAGAGCATCCCTGTGACTACCAATGGCAGGGATCTTCTCCCTAACTACAGATCTAGATCCCAAGGTTAAATGTTAGTTCCAATGTATAATAGAACAGACTATTCAATTCAGGGTACTGGAATCTCAGACCCTAAACCTCTTCCCTATACCAGTAAGTCTTTTTTTTTTGTTTGTTTAATTAATTAATTTATTTATTTATTTATGGCTGTGTTGGGTCTTCGTTTCTGTGCGAGGGCTTTCCCTAGTTGTGGCAAGTGGGGGCCACTCTTCATCGCGGTGCGCGGGCCTCTCACTATTGCGGCCTCTCTTGTTGCGGAGCACAGGCTCCAGATGCGCAGGCTCAGCAATTGTGGCTCACGGGCCTAGTTGCTCCGCGGCATGTGGGATCTTCCCAGACCAGGGCTCGAACCCGTGTCCCCTGCATTGGCAGGCAGATTCTTAACCACTGCGCCAGCAGGGAAGTCCCTACCAGTAAGTCTTAAGGAAGTAATTTCTTATAAAAAAATTAATTAATTTATTTATTTATTTTAGGCTGCACTGGGTCTTCGTTGTTGCACGTGGGCTTTCTCTAGTTGCGGCGAGCGGGGGAGGGGCTACTCTTTGTTGTGGTGCGCAGGCTTCTCCTTGCGGTGGCTTCTCTTGTTGCAGAGCACGGGCTCTAGGTGTGCGGGCTTCAGTAGTTGTGGCATGTGGGCTCAGTAGTTGTGGCTTGTGGGATCTAGAGCGCAGGCTCAGTAGTTGTGGTGCACAGGCTTAGTTGCTCTGTTGCATGTGGGATCTTCCCAGACCAGGGCTTGAACCCAGGTCCCCTGCATTGGCAGGCAGATTCTTAACCACTGTGCCACCAGGGAAGTCCAAGGAAGTAATTTCTTTAATAATTCTTAACATCTACACTTAAACTCTATTCAAGTTCCAGACTCTCTCTTGAATAAAGTCAACATTGCTACTTTGTCTACTTTGCTCAGTTATAAAAGACCTATTCTTTGCTTTCCCCAACAAAGTAAAGTTTACCTCTGGTTAAGTATCCTACAATAAACCCAGAAAATGAATTTCAATTTTGTGATTTGAGCTTATGGTGAAGACAAAATGATAACTTGCAAGCACAGATCTGAGGCAGGCTGCACCTTTTAAAAATAGGAAGGCAAAACCAAGGGAAAACTTGGGCCATCTTTAATAAACCAGATCAACTTCAAGCATCTATTATTCTCACATCATCAAAGTGTTTGCTTATGAAATCGAGAAATTTCTTCTGACCTTCTAGTAATTTTTAAACATTGAATACTCTCAGCATGGAATTTACTATTGAAATTTCATCAAACTGTCCAAAATTACTTTGAAAGGTGATGATTATTCTTTTAAATCTAACTTTTAAAGGTTTATTGCCATATGAAATGATTTTTATTATACCTCTTCATCAACTTTTTTTGTGGAGACAGGAATGCATCTTCCTACTTACAAGAAAATATAAAACATTTTAACACAAATTAAACTTTAAAAATAAGTTCACAATGGTACGTATCATAGAAAACATGGATAGTATCTTCAGGCACTTGTGAAAAGATAACTGGAATTGAAGATATAGAAAGTAAAGAAAGGTGAATGGCAAAGACAGGCATCTGGCTCTATTATCTTCTGAGTGGAGATAGCTCTCAATTGGCCAAGGAATGTGTTGAATAAGTTAGTCCCTCACAATAACCCCTTAAGACTATAAGTGCTTCGTATCACTGTTGTGTTTCTGCCATTTTTGGTTCCTTCTCTCTCATTCCTCAGGCTAATCTTTGCATACAGGGAAAAGAAACACAAAGAAACTCACGTACTTTTGAAAAGATAACTAAAACAAAATTTCTGTTCAAATTACAAAGAACCTTTGGGTTACAATACTTTGGCATTAGAAACAAAAGACTGCGATTACATTACCTTGCCATCATTATAAAGGTTTGGATTGAATCGCACACTATGACCACCAGTCGTCTCTAGATTCACAAGAGGAGGTGAACTGGGATAATCTTGAGGAAAATAGACATCAAACTCAAAGCAGCCATTTGCATAAGGAGTGTCTGCTGGACCAGTTATCAGAACCTAGTATGCACATACAAACACAAAAGCCTATGTTACTATTCCTAAATGCTACTATTTAGAAAAACAATTCAACATCAAATAAGAACAATCTTCTTACATCCTATATACATCTCTACCAAAATGTGTTAAAAATGAAGTTAAAAGTTAAAAACATACACAGGACTAGGAAACGGTTTTAAATTACAATTAAAGTGATTTGGTTTCGGTGAAATTGGGCTTTTAGAAGAGAGATGCCCAATTGGCAGCAGGAAAGCTTACCTTAACAGCAAATACCTTTTAAAATATTAAAAGTTACTTTTTTTCTAAGAGCTGTCCTTCATGATCTCTACATTACTGTCAACAATTTGAGATTCTAGGTATATTCATTATCATATCTCAAAGGTATGAGAGTAACTTTCTGCTTCAAATCTTCATGTTAATGTTTTAAGAAATAGCTTATTTTTTTTAAAGAAATTAACATTTAAAAAATAAATTTATTTATTTTATTTATTTATTTTTGGCTGCGTTGGGTCTTCATTGCTGCGCACAGGCGTTCTCTAGATGAGGCGAGTGGGGGCTTCTCTTGATGCAGAGCATGGGCTCTAGGCACGCAGGCTTTAGTAGTTGTGGCATATAGGCTCAGTAGTTGTGGCTCGCAGGCTCTAGAGCATAGGCTCAGTAGTTGTGGCGCACAGGCTTAGCTGCTCCACGGCATGTGGGATCTTCCCGGACCAGGGCTCGAACCTGTGTCCCCTGCATTGGCAGGTAGATTCTCAGCCACTGCACCACCAAGGAAGTCCAAAAAATAGCTTACTTTTAAATATTTTCTTCTGGGATAATGAGACAAGTAGATAACAGGAATAAATGTTTTCATGTAACAACTTATGATAAAAAGGTTCTGAGAGAACAGTAGGTATGATGTTTCCCTTAGGGTTACTCGTAGTCCAAAAAATAGCAGAGAACCCAACAGTGAGTGTCAGAATTATTTAATGAATTATGTTTGAGTCAATCAACAGATATTTAGTGTACAAGACATGAGCAGCAAAGTCTCGGGTCCTGAACAGCTGTGCGTGGAGGCAAGTGGTACGAGAGTCCCATTCTGTGACAACTCTGATTTACATTTTGGGCCTCCAACTTGGGATCCTTTATGTGAGGTACAGCATAATGCTTAACAGTCAGAAGTTTGAACTTGTGTGGTCCATTTAGCAATAAAATACTTCCCTAGGCAATCATATAATAATCAGCTCTACTGTTTGTAACAAGGAAAAGTGTGGTCAATAGGCAAGGTCTATGAGATTTCTACTGAAAAATTATCCAAAAGAGCAAAACAAAAAAGCAAACAAGCAAAAAACCTTATTCAAATCAATGGGTCAATAGTTTTAGCTGTGTATCTAAGGAAGACACAATATTTAATCCATGAATTAAATCAAGTAAAGAAAGGTTCCTCCCACCCCAGGTATCAAAATCTTAAAAAAATTACTAGCTGCAGCATCTCTTGGAATTTAAGGCCAGATCACCACAGTGTTAAAACATAAAGCTGCTGGTTTTATTTATTATTGTACTACGATTACTTAAATCATATGAGTCTGTAAATACATAAATTTCCTAGAAAAGAAAAAAAGAGAAAAAATTTTGAAGACTGATAGTATAAAACATGAGAGAAGTATTCTGGATTACAAGGAAGAAGTCCTGTAACTTTTTTTCAACTGACCAGCATTAAATCCTTTGATACTATGTTCTAAAACTATGACAGGCTGCACACAGCCTTTGTTCAGGGAAGGTATTTTGGTATTTTCTTCTAAATCTTTATTTTGAATAGTACTCTCATCCACATACTCTGAGCTAACATGAGAAAAGGACTCCCTTCACTGATGTCCAAAATGGTCAACAGAATTTTTATTAAATTTATTTAAATTCATGTTATTTCTAGTGCTTTATATGAATATTTGAATAACTGGATTAGCCAGGGAAACAGGAAAAAAAGTGGTTTTTCCTACCTTCATGATGTCAAGTCGCTCCTCATCACAGCGCACAAAAACACTAGAGGACGACGAAAGCGGCAGGGAGGTTGACAGCGTCACAGCTTCCTGCGCGAGGCGGCGGGCTCTGGCGGCACTGTTAGCATCGTTTGCATTTTTCACCTGAGACATGTAGTGGTAGTTCACTTTAAAACCCAGTTTCCCATCTTCATCTTCAGAAACCATCTCAAACGTATCTAAAAGAAAAGAAAAAAAAAAAACACTGAAAAAAAAAAAAAGAACCAGAATGGAGGATAGCTGTTATTAATAACAAAAAATTACAAATAAACAAATCACTAACCCTTCTTCCCCCCCACAATGGAGAGGACTGCAATGTGGAAGAAGAGCAAACTATAAATGTTTATGTAATACCTACATATGTGTGTTAACGCTGCTAGAGCAATGGAATATGTCATGGAAGCAAAGGAAGAAATTAATTTTAATTTACAATTTGGACATGCAGGCAGATCATATAATATCAAGCATTTAAATCACAATGCAAAGTAGTAGATAATTTATTCTTAAAATGAATGGTATATAATGTTTTTTGCCAAAATAATTCAGAACATGAAATGCCAAAAAGTATTTCATTATATTTCATTTTTAAAAAGAGAATAAGTCTTTATATATTTGCACTGATTTGGAATCAGAAAACAGAAATGACAGTCTGAAGTTTATTTCTGTATTACTTTTGAAATTTAAGTTAATAGGATAAAAGAGGATTATTAGGGAAATCTTCGAAGTACTTTGACAGAATATAAGTAATGGGTTAATTCTTAACCGTTTATTCAGGCAGGTCTGGAAGGACTTAAAGTTATTCTTTACTTATAAGCTATATGTCCATACAAAATAGAAAGAAAGAAGTGGATTTGAACTATATCTCTAATTCAGATTAACCCTACCTCACCAATGGATTAAAACAAAGATATTTAAATATCTTATAAAACTAAATTAAAACCACCTACTGATACAAGGGCACATACAAAGAAACAATGGTAACTTTTGATCTTGTGTTCATACAATTCTAAATATACAGAAAAACATAAAACTACATTATAATTATCATTAATGCAGTAAATTTTACCAAGAACTTACTAAGTGCAAGGTCTTAGGCTAGGCTCTTTGGGTTAAATAATAAACAGGAAAATATATCTGCTTTCAAGAAGTTAATAATCTAGAAAAAAGGGGAAGACCTATAAACAGTGCCATGGGTCTGTGCACTACAAATGTACTATGTCTCAGCAAGACTACTGAGTAGTTTCTATCAGTAAACTTGTAAACCAGAGTTATTTCATCTACTCAACTCTGCTGCCTTTCACATAATACAGGGATAAATTTCCTTTGAGTTTTATAAACAGCAATCCACCAGATACACACATGAGCCTATCCCCATGCCTGGAGGAAATTTTTATATCATATATCTATAAGAAAACAGGGTCTTCTAATACCAAAATTTTATTAAAATATACAATCGAAAATAATGGCTAGTTGCTAAAAACCTACATACTGCTTGATTCAGCAATTCCTCTTCTATTAATTTGTCCTAAGGAAATAATCCTGATGTGTACAAATATTTATATGCAATAATGCCCACTGAGATGTTGCAGACGTTACTAAAAAACTGGAAATCTAAAGGTCTAGTTATTGGTTAAACAAATGACAGTACTTTATATGAGAACATTAGGCAGTCAAGGACTTCCCTGGTGGTCCAGTGGTTAAAAATCCGCCTGCCAATGCAGGGGACACGGGTTCAATCCCTGGTCTGGAGAGATCCCACATGCCGAGGGGCAACTAAGCCCGTGCACCACAACTACTGAGCCCACGCTCTAGCCTCTGCTCACCACAACTAGAGACAGACCGCACGGAGCAACAAAGACCCAGTGCAGCCAAAAAAAAATTTTTTTTAATAAATATAAAGTACTTTAAAAAAATAATTAGGGTTATAAAAAATATTAGGCAGTCAATAAATATCAAGTTGTACAAGAATCGTGATATGAGAAAATATTTGATATATAAGTTAGAAAATGCAGTTTACTAAAAAACAACACAACAGAAAACCTGTTATTTTTTTCTAAATTATTCTAAAAGTCAATGGATAGCAAAACTCAATTACATTTAAAGTCACATCCAACTGGTAGAGTTTATGATTTTAAGTGGCATGAGAGAAGCCTCCTGGCAGACTAACATTAATCAAAGGCTCTGGCCTATGATTCTGACAGTTATGACATAAATCTACATTTTTTTTGGACTCCTACTTTGGTGTTCTTTTTAATATAGTCAATGTCCTTTGGGCTGGTTCTCAAGAATGAAAAAGAGGGACATACAATAATAGCTAATAATGGTCATCAAAATTTGGAATTCTAGTGTTTATTCATAAACCAGCACCTTATGAAGGGTGCTGATATGATCTTTTCATCAGTCCTTACTTGTCAAGAGTTTTGGAATGGGAAAGGCTACATTTTCCAAAGGTATATCCCTTGGAATTCTAAAATGGTAAGAGTAACAGACTTGGTTCAAAGTCCCAGGTCTTGGCTTCCTTCAGGCAAGGATATGCAGACACGGAGAGGTAAAGAAACAAAACCACTTTCTGCCTGTTTGTTAGACATTTGGCTTTGTTTTTTTCCTGGTTTCTACTGAATCATGATTTCCAAACATAACTATAAACACAGATATAAATTCAGAGATAGAAAGATGATAAAAATTTTTGCATGTGTGTAAACATAAACATACATACACACATACACAGAGTATATGAATAATTCATGGTAAAAGCAAGTTTGAAATTCTTTAATTTTACTAGAACACATTTCAATAGCACTATTAAAAAATGTAAAATGAGAGCTGAAGAAATAAAAAGTACAATTTCAACTTACCAAACTGTAATTTCTTCATGACAGCCACATATTTTTCTTCAAGTGATTTCAATACTGATAAAGGTTTGGGTTTCATAGCCACCTTCTTTGAATATTCACCTACTTTTTTTTCTGTTATTTAATATTTCAAGATAAATAACATAAGTATACATTTTCGAAGAGTAAAACAAAAAAACTATTAACTTCTAGAGTTCAGATTTTGAATTCCGAAAAATTACCAAACTCTTCATAACTATCTTCCTATTGTACCATTTTAAAATTAAAAGATTTCTTTCTATTTCATAAATATAACTAATAGGGCTAAAAATCTTATCAACTTTAAAGCTTAAATTCTTAAAATGCTAATTAGATTTCATCCATTCAGGCAAAAACAGCAGAAATGAAGCAATAGATGATGAAGAATCATTTATTTCTTCCATTGCTAATATGTAAAAATGCCAATTTTAACTGAATTCTTACACACTATTAATGTACTGTTTTCTATCTAATACAACTCCATTTTTCAATTTCATAACTTTCAGTGGGAAGAAAAATTTATAATGCATGCTGTCAGCCTACTAACAGTCTTAGAAATCATACACAGTAGAGATAAATATTTTAAAATTAGAGACTCTACATAATTAGCTTGAAAACCTGACATAGAGCAGAATCTTTAAGTAAATAACTCGATGGAAAACCATTAACATAGAGGGAAGAGAAGGCGGTTTTCAGTAAGTAAATGAAACATCTCTGTATCAAAAGAAAAGGAGCATGAAGAGAATAGTGCTGTACCGTGATTTGCTTGCCGCAAACTGGTAGTGGCTGCATAAACAATCTCAGCAGTCCTCTGAATGTCTGGCACCAAAAGAGTAAGTCCTTCTGGCTCTTGATCAGATGCATCTGGTTTTACTCCTGTTTTAACATTTTCCCTTTTAGATCTGAAAAGGTTTTTTTAATATGGAAAGAAATGCAAGGAAAATTAAGATTTTAGTTTTGAAAAATAAATACTTCCATAAATCAGTAACAGTGGTTAAAAATCAACATGATAGTCTGCATTTCATTTGACATACACACGATATATACCAGGAGTAGTTTAGATTCATTTTGAAGCCATAGGATAATGCCTAGCATAATAACCAAAGTTTCGGGTAGGCTGTCTCTTCATATGCAAAAACAGACAAGAGTTAAACACTGTAGAAATGTCATACTGTAAAAAGACCCCAATACCTGGCATGTCCTTCGATCCACACCTTTAAAAACATACTTACAGTAACTATGTACCTAGAAGTAGAGAAATCAATTCTATATCTAAAAGTAAAAGATCCTCTGCCTTCTAAGACTTGGGAATCAAAGATCCATAGGTGGTTTTTCAGTTTAATACTATTTGTATTTCACTTAGAGTATATTAATTTCCAAGGGGGGAAAAAAAGAAAAATTCCAGAATAAAGTTCAGGTTCACTACTAGGTAACTTAATATAATGTGCTCCTATACACTGAATCTTTATTTAAACACTAAGTTTTAGGGCATAATCATTTTAAAGATATTCTTCTGTTATTCCCTATTCAGGGTCTAATACAGACTGAAATTAAATTTTCTAGGTGAATGCAGTAGCATTTTATTAACAAGGTTCGCTAAAAACAGCAACTAAATATCAATTTCCTTTTTTCTATTTCAACTCTCAGCATGTTTTATTCACATCATCATTACACTACTGCTTAGATACTAAAAATCTACGTCTTTGTTAATTCATTAAATAGATAATTTAAAACAAACTGAAATCACATATAAATATGTGTTTAAAATGTTTATGCTAAGGTATGATCTAAACTACGCATCATTCATTTTTCTAGTTTGTACAGCTACTAACAAAAGGACATGGCTAGTATATTAAAACAACATTTCACAAAGTGGGCATGGAGCCTTAGAGAACTATAAAAAGACTAACAGAAGATAGAAGAGTCCTTAACAAAATAATATCATGCAATCTATGTCCAAATAAACTGTTCTTTATCACAAAGACAAAAATCTGCTCAGAAGCAATTCAGTGCTTAACTTTAGGTAGATAATAAGAGGTAAATTAAGAAGAGCCACTCAGATGGATAACAAGGGTAAACGGATTTAGTGTTATGCATGAGTCTTGAATTGGTTCCCATACTGTGTGAAAAATCTAGTAACCACAGATATCTTTATACCACCTCATGTACCACCTCACCTGGCAAGAGGATTTAACTTAAGAACCATAACGTGTCACTGGGTTACTGCTTTTTCTCCTACCCTCTCTTCTTATCTTCCCTGATGTATATGTAGGAGTCACAGAGAACACATGGCCAACTCTCATTTGCTACTCAGGAACCACTTGGTAGATGTTATGCTGTGTATCATATTAGTCATCAACCTCTGTGTGTGAACATGTATACGAACATATATGTTTGCATATGTAAGTAAGGAGAATATAGTGAATGAATGTTTTAAGACTGAAATAGACATTTTACTGCTAGAATCAAATAACATACTGCATCTTTTATAGCTATGAAGTTAAGTTGAGACTACAGTTTAATAGTGAGTCTGACAATTTTTTAAATAAAGATATGATTCTGGTAGACAAGCTCAAACAGATTCTCAAATTCTGCATTTACCAATGGCTGTTCACAATCTTTGTGAAACACTGAGAGTCAAGAAAAAACACTTAAGTTGATTGACAGTATCCCCTCTGAATTTATAAAGACTCTCTCTCTCCCCAGTTGTAAATGATTCTCTTCCTGGGGCTTAAAAAAATTCTTAATTAGAAGGGCCACTGAACAATAGGAAAACAACAGTAAGTAGTTTGAGAAAACAGAAGAGTTATGGTTATAGCTATAATAAAATAAAGATGGTTTCCTAAATCTATCATTAGTCAGTTGATCCATTATATTCTCAATAAAGATGTCACTTAAAGAAACATATCTTGCCAAGCAGAGAAGGAAGATTACAGGAGTGAAGCCCATTTTTCCAGAATTAGGGTATTTTCTCCTTGAAGAAACAAGAACCTCTGGCATGGAGAGTAAGCTGCCTCAATGCAAGAGCAAGTTACCCTCAGAAAACTACTGATTCTAAATTTCAAGCCCTATTCATGAATACCAATTTCCTAACTCCAGTTTTTAAAAGATGATTAGTAGGAGAAATCTCTATTATTAAAATACTGCCAATAGGATAAAAATTTTTATGTATTTTTGACCACAAAATTATAAAAATGTTTAAGAATAGTGCAAAAATATCCACAGAAATTTTTAAAACAGCATTTTTACACCAAATGCATAGAAGAAATAATCATATACATCTTGAAGATAATGGCTGAATCATAAAGCAGACATAATTAGACCTTTACAGCAGGTTCTAACGAGAATTTTTTATGTGGATAGTCTTTTTGACAAAAACATACAGCAGAAAAAGGAATTATCTTCAAAAGGTGAAAGTACTTCAAATATATGAAGAACACACACTACCTGCCTAATGATGACTACAACTAGTCATTGTCTGACATTAAATTACAGACAGCCGTCTCTTTCTATAAAAGCTGCAGGTTACTGTCAACCCATATGTAGGCCCAGCTCATGAAAAAAGGCCATACCTTAGCTCACATCCTGAAGTCTGTGTGAAAAGCTATTTGAGTTCAAGGCACCTAGCTGGAAGTAGGTCTTTGAGACTGACAATGGATCCAACATGGTAAAAGCAATCAGCGACGGCCGCTACCATGGTATCCGCTGCTTTGTGCATACGTTGAATCTGGTTGTGATCACTGCCCTGAAGAAATACGAGGAATCAACTGAAGTTTCTACTATTGCACAGAATTATCTGCAAACATTTTCCACTATGCTGTGAATTCCAACTA
The DNA here is from genome assembly GCF_949987535.1 of Balaenoptera acutorostrata. Lineage (NCBI taxonomy): Eukaryota > Metazoa > Chordata > Mammalia > Artiodactyla > Balaenopteridae > Balaenoptera > Balaenoptera acutorostrata. The sequence goes on from NC_080075.1 coordinate 68,014,054, forward strand.
CACAGCTAATAAATTAAGCAAATTTTGGCTCTGTGACATAAAATCTAAACTAGGATGTGAGCAGAATGGGCAAATCTTTCTTGTGAAAACAAAAAGAAAAAAGAAACCCGTAACTCAACATTCAGTTATATTGAACTGCTTCTTCTAATTCTACCACCCACGTTAAGTTGGATATTTGTATGACTACAAGATATCAGAATTATGTTCTCTTATAATCTATAAACTAAAAACAGCTTAATACAACTATTTTCTTGGTCGGACATTAGGAAAGACCACTTCAATCCCCTGCATTCCTAATTCTAAAGTCAAAACTATCAAACTGTTGAAATAAACATTTAAAAAGCAGAGCCACACTGAAGAAGTAATCAGGACACCATGTGCTGAAATGTCCAGATTCAGAAGTATTAAGAATTAGTGTCTTTGAGGAAGATTCTAAAACTACAAGAGAATGAAACTTCCATATTTACCTATAAAACAATGCACCATATCATACTCCACAGTTCTAAAGCTCTTTGCCAGGAATTATAGTTTAAAAAAAATTAAAAGTAAAAGTAAGCAGAAAGACTGTTAAAAATATTACTGTGGAGAATTATTTGCTTCTAACGTCTATAGAAAACATGAAAATAATTTTTGAAATGCACCACTAAATGGGATAAGACCTTTGTAAGATGAATGTTTTCCATGCTTATTTTAAAGCTTAGTTTTAAACTCTAGATTCCCTTTTGTTTTTACTTAAATTCTTTCCAAATGGAAGTACTGGTTTTAGTTTTCAATATGATTTAAATGAAAGTAGAAAATAAAATCTTTGTCTTAAAAGAAGCATAACTGAGCAATAGGAGAGAAGGGAATATTCAAAACAGAGGTATGAGAAGCCTTTGAAAATAAAACCTTGATTTTTAGATTAGATAAAAATATAATAGTTTTTCGGTCAGATTAAACATCACAGGACAAATACGGTACTGTGTGCTGCTGTGGAATGGAGTTGCCACAAGTAATATGCTTCACCAGGGGACAATCCAACTGAGGCTAAGAAGAGATATTAAAATAAATGTTGGCATTGCTGTCTCCACCACCAAGTAAAAAAGGTTGACGAACCACTGAACTTGTTCAAGGTCATCACAAAAAGAAATTTAAAATATATATATATATGGTTGCAACAAATGTTTCTTGTCTAAGAAATCAGGCCTTTTTCATTTTGTAGGTTTGAGAGACAGAGGAAGAAGATAGGAAATGTTTTTCCAATGAAAACAAATGTAGGAGGACTGGAACTGAAATTCTTTCTCAACTGAAGCCCTAAAGGAACTAACTTAAAGGAGTTAAAACAAGAGAGTTTGATAGAAAATAGGCCGTTTAAGAAGTAAATCAACTAATCTTATTGCTTAGTTGGATAAAAAAGAATTGGGTATTTCTACAAGACAATTCAGTTATTTTAAAAACTGATGAACTTTGCACCGGAAGACACTTTGGGATAGCTAAGGGAAAGGGAAATCAAGGATGCTTACTTCAATAATGCTATTAAAGAGAAGTTCAATGTCGAGAACACCTTACACTCAACACAGTCATTTGTGTCACGTCCTTATTAGCAATTAAGATTATCTGATTGGTGGCAAGTGCCTTTTTCAAATTTTTGGTGAAGCTATCAAATACTAAATATACAAAATATGATTATTTGTCTACTGGAGTCTAGCAGGAAAAGTCTGCACAAAAGATCAAGGACAAAATATTTGCCTTTGCTCTGACTCCAAGGAGGCTATGAAGTGCCACACTTACTCAAAAGTGAAACCAAACTACTATGGCTATACTTTGACTTCATTTTGAGATAACACAGGTTGAAATGGCCAGCAGAAGATGAATTTCACCAAGGATGGTACTTAAAATCTAAAGGGCTCATATTTTCACACTGTGATTATTTTGTGGGCAACAAAATGAATTTTCACACTAGATAATTATATTTCAAGTGGAAACAATACATATATAAAGGTTTAAAGTATTACGTTACCGATGCCACAAATCCCTTTATTAATGGAGGTGACAGAGTTGCTTTCAAGTTCTTTCTTTTTTAAGAATCTAAAATAAAATGCTGATCAACAACTGGTCATAAATAGGCAGAAGTTGTTTTTGCTATTTGTTATTTAAATATCGAGTTTTGCTAATAAACTCTTTAATTTCTTCTTGACAAGGGAGTTAAAGATATTACAAATATAGGACATATTAAGATAGTAACAAAATTCAGGAGATGGAAAACAATAGGGTGTTTAGGGGGGTGGGAAGAGGCTTGTCCAGCAACATAGAGAAAATAATTGTATCTCCAACACACCACCCTAGTCTATGCAAATAGATACCAAATCAGCTTGAAAAGACAGTAAAGGAAAAATACATACATCAATAACTAAGAAATTTTCAGAGGAAATGTTTTTATTAATTCTTTTGAGCAAAAAAAAAAAAATCAAATGGGTAAAGCTGACTTAATCCTCATTTAAGTGATAATTACATGCAGTTGCTACCACCTCATGTTCTACAGACCACAAAACAGTTTACCTTACTTAGTGTACCTTAGTGATCTAGTAATTATTACTTAGGCACAACTCAAATGGCTATGCATATCTAACGAAATATGCTGCCTTTTAACATCTTATCATAGTGTTAACAAAAATTCTTCAGGAGAATGAAAAAAGATAAGCAAAAGAAAATACCAGAAAAATTCTGTAGAATCTGCATTCTTATATATACTTTTTTAATTATCAAAAGCAAAATTTTCAGTTAAAAATTTTTACTTCATTGTCAACATTAAAATTTTTTTTTATGTATCCTAAATTTCCAAAGCCAAATCAGAAATAAGTTCACACTTCCATTTCTAATTATTCACTGATGCATAAATCCAATTGTTCTTTGGAAGTTAAGTTCAATTTAGTAAATAAAAATACTTGATTGGGACATTAGGAAATTTGAGGTCTTATCATAGCTCTCTGCCACTAAGCATCAGAGACCTTGGAATAAATCACAGTATTTATGGACCTTGTTTTCCTCATTTATAAAAAGGAGGATATGAACTATCTGAACTCTTAAGAGCATCCCTTATAGTTCTAAAAACCTGTAGACATTATGGGACAGGTTACTTATCGTGAAGTGCCCAGAAAGATTTACAAACTAAATCTTACTTAGCAAGAGACTTCAAATTCAGCAATTAAGATTGCTTGAGATTTTGTCAGAAGATAGTGGAAACCATCTTGAAACATAAAGCTCATCTAATGCAATCTGACAAGGAATAAATAATCATTTTATATGTTATGCTACTGAGGTAGAAGTATTAAGTCAATTTATAATTTTTAATGAGTTTATGTTTGTTAATCACTTAAATAATAGAATTAAGCTGTACTTTGGTACTTGATCTAAGTGTTTTTCAGGAATCAGCTAAAGCTGAAGTCTAGCCATTACACAAGCATGACACCTAAGTGATCAATGAACAATTCTGGTAAAAGGTAGCAATGGGGTATAAAAATAGAAGTATCTGGACTACGGGTCAATCAACTTGTCCTTCTTTTTTTTTTTAATTGTTTATTTGGCTGTGCTGGGTCTTAGTTGCGGCATGCGGGATCTTTGCTGCGGCATGCAGGATCTTTAGTCGCTGCATGTGGGATTTAGCTCCCTGACCAGGGATTGAACCCAGGCTCCTGGCCTTGGGAGCATGGAGTCCTAGCCACTGGACCACCAGGGAAGTCCCTCTTTCTTCATAAATGTTGTTTTTGATAATGAACACTACAGGCATCAGGAAAGTGGGGAGCTAAATCCCAGATTTATTACCTATTAGTAAGTTTTTAAATGTTAAACTCTAAGTAATAGTTTCACTCTTTGTTGAACAAGAATATTTTCTTGTCTACCACACAGAGCAGAAAAAACTAGTAATACACAGCTAATAACTTTTGAAACTCTATATCCTACACAAAAGTTAGGTTATAATATTATTCCTTGTATTTTTTACACAGCTATATGCTACTATATATTTATTATAACTTTACCCACAATTTAAAGCAGTTTGGCTTATTCTTCAGAAACAAGAAGGGAAATCAATAAAAACATAGAGGCTGGAGCATAAATATTATACTAATCAAAATTATTTCAAACTGACAGAACAAAAGGAATTCAGGAAATACTTTTGTCTTTTATCTGCCTAAGTCATTAATCTGACAGGAAAATTCATTTTTACCAGATTTTGATCTCTCAAAACTGGCATAAAATTAAGTGGTGGTGACCTTGGACTTATGTGCAGTAAACATCTAATCACAGGCTGTCTTCGGCATGTGTCTAACAAACACTGCTTACACCTTTATACATCCTTTACCTCCTACTTTTGTATCATGCTGTCATTCTCACATGCACTCCCCCTCGCCCCCCCACCTCGGCCTCTCTCTTTTGGCCCCTAGGGAACTATTTCTTCCACTGCTTGTAGATATAAAAATTAAAAGTATTAAACACAAAAATCATCGAATTATAAAACCAAAGAAAAAAACAGAAATTAAGGCTTTTTGGAAAAAATAAATGAAAAACTGTTTTTTTTCTGCATTAGGCAAGAAAGAAAAGTATCAATATTGCTATACTGAGGGCACCTGAAAAACAGAACATTTATGGTAATAAAGTTTTCAAAAACTATGCAAGGGAGTGAATTCTACTTATCCTTTATAGACAAATGTTAAACTTTTTGTTCTTCATTTTACAGCAATAGACAGGCAAAAGAATTTTATTGTTTTGGAAGTCCTTTGATCTTTTTATTGCAGTGATTATTAAGGTGGCTTCTGAATAATTTCTCTGAAATAAAGTAAATAAGCTACTTAATATTAGTGAGGCAAACGAAGTTAAATAGAACCAATATTTAAATCAACCATTTCCTATTTTTGTTCAAATTATTATAAAAAATTTCAACTGAACAAGAAAAAAGTACAAAATTTCCATATGATAGCATCCTGAAATGTTCCAATTCTGTTTAAATTTTAAGTGACAGATGATGTTAGAAAATGGCCTAAGTAGAAAATTACATTTAACATTACAGGTACATTTAAGGTATGTTTTCAAAATGGTATAAAACCAGTGTACAAAACATGTTATTAGATACTTAGAAAAAAATTAATTTCTGAAAAAGTCCTCATAATTATCTAAATGTTGTCTGTTTCAGACAAAAGTTGGAAAGTGCTGAATGCAAAAATTCTCTATTTTGAAGCAATACACTTTTGCCTAGTCTTTAGTTAGGAATGTTATCACTGATTTATCTTAATATAAATGTTTACTAATAATCAGCCAACAGCAATATTAATCAGTTTATTTATGTTAACCATTAGACTCAAATTAACTCTAAGCAGTTATTGCAAACTGTGAATCTTGAGAGGTATTAGGAGAGGTGGTAGACAGTAAAATATAGAATCATGAGTAAAAGAATATTAAAATATCATCACCTTTAGGAAGTTCTTAATGCAATTTGTACAGTAAATATTTAACAACTTTTTAAAGACAGACTAAATCACAATAAATCACTCCTAGGTGCCACCTTGCCATGTCAACAGGTTAATCTTGCCAGGAAAGATGAACATAATAAACTAGAGGTATATACATTTATTCCTTGAATAGTGCTCTGGTTTACACTAATACCAACCCCATCAAAATACTGTAATTATCTGTCACCAGACTAATCCTCATCCATAGGAGAGTGAGGATGAGAATCAAAATACCACTCTAAATTGTAGCCACATTAAAACAAAAGCAAGGCTAGTTTGGCTTCTGCTAACTTTCGTTTCTCCCAATTAAGCACAGATAAAAGGGGGAAGGAGAGTAAGACAGTCAATGGACATGCATCTTCCCATTTCTTCTCCTTTTTAATTTTGTTAGTTTATATTTGCAAAATGCCATTACTTTTAGAGGACTTGAAGATATATCTTATTAATAAAGTTTCCCAAAGCGTGAGAAAACATTAAGTGATAATTAGACGTGGTATTAGTTAACTGAATCGAAGAGTGAGAAAACTAGTCTCTTTCCAACGAAAAGAAAGGTCTCAGTAAGCCTTTGGTAATTTCTTAGCATTAAATCTTCCTTCTTAAAACACAAAACGGGTCTGGAGTCAGACACTAACTTTTTTTTTAAAAAAAGATTTTATTTATTTATTATTTATTTATTTTATTTATTTTTGGCTGCATCAGGTCTCAGTTGCAGCACATGAGATCTTTGTTGAGGCACGCAGGATCTTTCATGGCGGCACTTGGGCTCTTCGTTGTGGTGCGTGGGCTTCTCTCTAGTTGTGGCCTGTGGGTTTTCTATTCTCTAGTTGTGGCGCACAGGCTCCAGGACGCATGGGCTCTGTAGTTGTGGCGCATGGGTTCCAGAGTGCTTGGGCTCTGTAGTTTGCAGCACGTCGGCTCTCTAGTTAGGGTGCGCGAGCTCAGTAGTTGTGGTGCACAGGCCCAGTTGCCCTGTGGCATGTGGGATGTTAGTTCTCTGACCAGGGATCAAACCTGCGTCCCCTGCCTTGTAAGGTGGATTCTTTACCACTGGACCACCAGGGAAGTCCCAGCGACTAATTTTTAAAATTTAGTTTATTCGCTTTTAGACTTATCTTCTATTTATGGCAAATGATACTGCTCCTTTTGAAATGTTAGTAATGTGAAGTTTCCTCTTTAAATAAAATGTTTGGTTAAAAAAAAAAAACACTGATCTAAAGAAAGATTCTAGCAAAAGCATGGGTGGTATAAGGTTTGAAAGTTCCTCCTCATAAATGTTGAGGCTCTTCACTCTGACAAAGAATTTCTACCAAGAAAAATTTCCTTCAGTTTTCAACCATGAAAATGGTTTGGTTTATTTTGATCCGATTAATAAAAATCCCATTATTACATGATACTCTTTTAAGATGAATTCGAAAATAAAACAGACAAAAGGCTCCAGAAAAATTAAATCTAAAGCCTACTTACTGTCATATAAGTTTTCCACATATACAACTTTAGCTGGATGACAGCTTTAAGGAAATAGAAGAATTGTATGAACATGAATGTAGTCTCGCCCTGTCGTTCCTGAACCTTAATATCAAAGATTTTAGATTCTCTGCTAATGATTCTGAGCCTCTGTCAAGCCAATAGATGATTGTTTTCTGTCTTCAGTAAAATAACCTAGTAGGATTAGTACTGGAGAACTTCTGCGTAGGATTACAGACTTCAGATTCTGGTATGTTAACAAAGGAAACCATGCTCCAAAAACCATTTATTCGATAGCAGTTACACTTTATTGAAGGAGATCCCCGGGGATAAATCTGCAGTCACTGATGCTAACACATAGGCAGAATAATGCAGTTAATAAGTAATTTAAAGCCTGAGTTATATTATTTCTTTTTTAAAGTCAAACATCTGAAACATAGACAGTATTGCTACCCAGGAACTAACTTTCTTTTAAGTCCATAATTTTAGAACAAGAATGCTAATAGACTCAAATCCTCAGTCCCCAGAAGGGCAGGATGGGAGAGGACACAAATAGCTCAACTGTCAAGATAGAAAGGATGAAAATCTCTTCCATGGCAATTTAGTCTTGTTCTAACTCCCACCCTAACCATTCAGCTACACTGCAAGACAATCTTTTTTATAATGCAGATCTGATTAGATCTCGGCTGAAATCCTTTCAATGGCTCATCACATTTAAGAGCAGGTAACTGCAGTTCTTCAAGCCCATGCTTTCCTCTCTAGCCTCATTTCCCACCCCCCTCTCCCACCCGAAGGACACCCAGGCACACCAAACTTCTTTTTTCTCTACATTTCCCTGAATACGTGATGCTTTCTTTCACTCCTAACATTCTTCACACAGCCTGGTATACCAGGCCCCTGCTCTTCTTTATTTAGCTAATTCTTATGTACTCTTTGGGTTTCCAAATCTGGGTTGATCCTCCAGTAATGTCTTAAACTTCCAATATGCCATGTACTGTGTTATTAAAACTGCCTAGTTATTGTTTCCCCCATTATCTGTCAGTCCCTAAGAAAAAGACCTGATTTTCTTGTTATGCTCTCATGAACATTCAATAAACATCTGTTAAATGAACAAATCAGTGATGCTCTTGTGACCAGGCCAGATCTCACCTATCTGAATATAAGCGCAAGTTTCTAAAACACAAATTAGATAAAAGCAAAGTAAATAATCTGCCTTTTCAGCTTCTTAATGATATTTTCCTATTTCCTCTTATAGAAGGTTTCAGGCTTGGAGGGGAGAGTCAGCTAACCTATATAATCTCTATCATTCTTTGAATTTTGAGATCAAAATTAGTTGGGTTTAAGCATTGTCCTCAAGATAGGATACTCTTAATTAGATTATTCCAACCAGTAAAAGTAAACTTCCTCTTTAGATTTGGGCAAAACGTTTTAATTTCTTCATCCAAAAAAGATAAAAATTGTAAGTATAACATATACAGAAGAAATAATATCAATGTAAATCATTATATGTAACCACAATTATCATCCAGAGACCTGCAAATTACATAGAGAATCTATCTTTTCTTTATCTAAGATGACCAAATTGTGCTATGTTAAATTTTCATTTGGAAGGAAAAAACTGCATGCCTTTTGTGTATGCCTGGCTTTAAGAAAAAAAAAAAAAAAAGAGTAACAAATGAGAAATAATGAGAAGAAAACAAGGCAATACAATAATATACATAAACATAATTAGTAAACTAGTACTTGCTTTCTTGCTTTAAAAAAAAAAGAAAAATCTATACTAAATAGATGTACTCTATCTACCCTTACCTTTTTTTCCCCCTGAGCCCCCAGGTGCAGATGTGGCCAGGACTTCCCAGGGAATCACCCACAGGCAATGCATCCCCCCCGACCCCCCGCCTTATTTCTTACTGAGAGAAAAAGAGACAAAAATAATGCAAAAATGTTCTGAGCTGGGGTACACCTACATATTATTTTTAAAGTCATAACTCCAAACCCTGATAAACCACTAAAACACATCCTAAAAGTGATATGTAAACAGAACGTAAATTTGCCTTGACCATCCTCTTCTCAGAGTATCCTGGGTTTTGTTTTTGTTTTTAAATACAGTTGGGGATCAGGTAGGCAGGTAGAGGGGAGGGGGAGGGGGAAGCTTTGCATCTTGAAACAGTGTTAAAAATAAATTTAGACCAACTTCTGTGGGTATAAACTTTACAGGAAATTGGACTACACTGTTCACTTTATTAGAGTTCTATTCTGATGAAAATATGAAAAGAAATACATTTAAGTTCTGACAGGCTGGAAAAGAGTAGATTTTCCCCTCTTTCTGTGAAGTGGAAAGTGAATTCTCAAGGTGCCAAACCTTGATAGGAAAGTAGGGACGTTATAACATGTACGTCTTTGCTGGCTTCTTTTTGTAACAGAGGCTGTATTCTACACATATATAAAAAAATAACAGATATCATGAGGAATCTTGATGAAGAGGCACATTCAAACCCTAATACAAAACTCTCTTTAGTGTTTCTTCGTCAGTAAAATAGCTTTTAAAAATAGTTAACTGCACAGGGTCACTGTAAAGATAAAATAAAAAATGAAATGATCTCTGTGAACAGTCATTAAGATCTTTATGTGCATGGGTTTTTTTTCAATTTTTTAAAAATTAATTAATTTATTTATTTTTGGCTGCGTTGGGTCTTCATTGCTGCGTGCGGGCTTTCTCTAGTTGCGGTGAGCGGGGGCTACTCTTCGTTGCAGTGCATGGGCTTCTCGTTGCGGTGGCTTCTCTTGTTGCGGAGCACGGGCTCTAGGTGTCTGGGCTTCAGCAGTTGTGGCTCACGGGCTGTAGAGCGCAGCCTCAGTAGTTGTGGCGCACGGACTTAGCTGCTCCACGGCATGTGGGATCTTCCCGGACCAGGGCACGAACCTGTGTCCCCCTGCATTAGCAGGTGGACTCCCAACCACTGTGCCACCAGGGAAGCACCCTACATGCATGTTTTGCCGGTACAGAATTTAAAAGTTTGAAGTGTCATTTTTTCTTGGTGAAAGATTTTAAAGAATATTTTTTTTCCAGGTAACCAGTAGAAAAATAAAGAGCTCCTGTTAACTGAAACTCAGTTATCCTCTATCTGCAATTAAATTTTTGTAGTGACTCATTAATACATTTCATGCAGAAGTTTAATTTTCAAGAAATTATACTGCATGTTATGTGAACAGGATATACATTAAGAAAAGCAGCAAAAAAGGTACTCTAGGTGTACAAATTCTATTCACTTAGCTCAGTTAGAAAATCAGACCTTTAGTCTGATGACACCACACTATTTTTGTATAATTATGTTAGCTGCCTAGGTTACCAGTTAGAAAGATTTTTGCCATAATGAAGGGTGGGACCAAAGATAATATTATTTTCTTCTCTACAACATAAAAAAGTCTCACACTATCAAAGAAAATATACCTTTACATTTTCCCTCCCAGGTAAAAGAGTATGAACCTACAGCTTTTTATATCGCTACCAACTGGCTCTTCTTTAATCTCTTCTCTAATTTATGATTCTTACTGCCTGGCAGTGAGCCACTAGCTTTTAAAGTGATAACGACAGTACAATAAAGCTAAAAGAGTCAGAATAATCTGAGAAGTTGATTTCTTCTGAAAAATGAAAGCTGACAAAAACTATTCCTCCAATGACCAATTCTCTGCCATCATTTCATGTATACTGAGTTTCTCAAATTTTAGGCTATTAAAAAAATAAGTGAGAACAGGTAGGACAAATATATTGCAAAGATGGTAAAGAAGATTAACTGATTCAAAAGACCACTAACAAAGAAATAAGCTTCCTCTAGCCTAATTCTGAATGCTTATGCAAACATCAGAATTTATGCCATCTTTAACTAAAACTGACAACCATTAAACAGATTCTGGTAAGAGAATGAAAAAGGTTACCAGGAAAAGGTTTTTTAAAAAGTTTTTGATAAGAGGACTCATCTGATTTCTAGCAAGGTATAAACTTAACCAAAGATTCATTTAAAAATTCAATTTTCCACGAAGATAAAATACTAACTTTACTATAACTTCAACAACTAAATACCGAATCCTCTACCTTCTAAAAAACATTATAGCATGAATTATAACTATAACATATGTATCAAAATGAAACTAGTAATTCATAAAGCCAACAGTTCTAATTCTATGAACCTACTCTGCAGAGATTTCTGCAATTCCCAAAAGATGTATGTCAGAGGTTATTACAAATTAGAAATAACCCAAATGTCCACTAATAGATGGTTAAGTAAAATACAGCATCTATAACAATACATAATCAGAAATATTAAGAACAGTATCAGCAATATGTATTTACTGAGCGTGAAGGTGTCTTTCACCTCAATATTGAGTAAAACTAGCATCTATCTGTATAATAGGTACAATGTGATAGCATTTAAGAAAAACTATCTATAGCTATAAGATCGCATAGGGCGATGTCTGATAAGCCACTGTTAATAAGCGTTTCTGAGTGTAGGATTTGGTGGATACTTTTTCTTTGTAGTTTTATTTACTGCTTGTGCATATGTGTGTTTAATTCGCACATATCATTTTTTAAAAACCAACAAAGCTATTTTAAAAAAGATTGTAAAAGCCAAGGTCAAACGAAATGAACAAAGTATAGTACCTTAAACGGTTGGTGTAGGTATCGACACAGGTCTTCATTTTGGCTAATAATGTACCGACAGAAGTTTGACACTCTGACTGTTCTTCCTCTTCAGCATTCTCTGCAGAAAGAGGCAACAATAGGGGCACCATGCACGTACAAGAAGCGATGGCCCGGAGCAATTCTAGCAGAGCTCGATAGAGTGGCACATGTCTTGCCATGTCGAGAACTGTAAGAAGGAAGAGGGGGAAAGCATAAAATGAGCACATGTGCAATATAAAAGTAAGTCCACAGCAATGTAGCTTCTACTTGGATCTTAAGATTAACTGCTTGGTTGGTAAGTGGACTAAAGTAGATGTTCATGAAGCACCAATGTGCAAAGTATAAGAGGCACTTTCAGGGAACAAAAAAAAAAAGAAAATGGCACAGAGTTGGGGAGACAGCAAGAAATGTAATTAAGTAACTATTTAGTTACATCACACATAAAAATGATTAAATAGTCCAGATAATACATTATGGCAGTAAATACATTTACTTATTTACTTTTAAAAAAAATGTATTTATTTATTATTTATTTTTGGCTGTATTGGGTCTTTGTTGCTGCATGCAGCTTTCTCTAGTTGCGGTGAGTGGGGGCTACTCTTCGTTGCGGTGCGCGGGCTTCTCATTGCGGTGGCTTCTCTTGTTGCGGAGCAAAGGCTCTAGGTGTGTGGGCTTCAGTAGTTGTGGCACGTGGGCTCAGTAGTTGTGGCTCACGGGCTCTAGAGCACAGGCTCAGTAGTTGTGGCGCACGGGCTTAGTTGCTCCGCGGCATGTGGGATCTTCCCGGACCAGGGCTCGAACCCGTGTCCCCTGCATTGGTAGGCAGATTCTTAACCACTGCGCCACCAGGGAAGCCCAATGCATTTATTAATATAACGTGGAAATAATATATTTTTTAAACAATTGAAAGGAAGCCACTGTATCTTAGGTAAAATAGAATGATACGACCAGCTTATCAAAAGTATAATTCAACAAATAAACTTGTTAGAAAAAAAAAAAGTTGACAATGCCAGCTTTTAGTTATTAGTTATAAATCAAATGAATTTTTTTCTTAAAACTACATGCATCTAACAGTGGATTCCATACTCTAAGAACATGTATTGCTTCTATAGCTTTTATAAGTTGTTTTGTTAGGTTTTGTGGCTTTCTCCCAAGTGTAATTTACTTTTGCGAATCGTGAGATAAGGACCTAACAACTTTTTTCCAATACCAGCTACTGAATAAAGTTATTCCATAAATGTTTATTATTTATTATGTTAGTTATTCCCAATTATTTACTGAAAACCCACCGGTGGACAGGCTGGGAATACAGCAGTGAAGAAAACAACCAAAAATCCTTGCCTTCATGTAGCTTACCCTCCAGGTAGAGAACAAGTGAGTAAAAAGTTTTCCAGACACTACTAAGTACTCTGAACGCTAAACAGAAGATTGAAACAGGGGAGGAGAACTGGGGAGTAACTGCTGGAGGAAGAAATTGTCTCACTGCCCACAGAGCTATACTGGGATTGGAGTATGGGGGGTGGGTGTTGAGGCATCATCTAGGAATTCTGGACTTTGTTTGGCAAGTGATTTAAAGGGATAAAGGCCTTAATAAAATTAGTTCTGATGATGTAAAGACAAAGAGTGAGCCTGTTCAGAGTTATGGATGAGTAGGCCCTTGTTTCACACCTTCGAATAATGATACAGAGGACGGGGTAAAAAAGTATGACTGCCCATTCTTTCCTCGCTTATTTGAAATTTTACTTTCCATCTTTATCATATATAAAATTTGTATACATACTTGGTTATGTTTAAAGCTTCTTTTCCAACTTATTATCTAATGTTACTACTTTTACAGTATAACATAGTACACTATAGTTTCAGGAAATCCAGGTTAAAATCCAAAGTTACTAATCAATAGGCATAAAACACAACATTAATATTTGTAAGGATATGGAAAAGCTAGACTTACATAAAGAGGTGGACATGCAAAATGATAACCAATTTGGCATTATTTTACATGCCCATATTCTATGACTTAGCAATATCACTTCTTACTATAAACCTATAAACAAGGATGATCAATATAATACTGTTTTTAATACTGAGAGCTGGAAGCACCAAGGGGCAATGAAAGGATAAATATACAATAGCATGTCCAAATGATTCTGTTCTATGTAGCATTTAAAAAGAATTAACAGTAGATCTATCTCCTACATCTATATTTGAGTGAATTAGGTTGCAAAAAATACATGAAGATGACATTTATGGAAACACAGACTCAAATATTTCTTTTTCATGGCTGAGCAACCATGTAGGAATACTCGAGAAAAAAATGAATTTCTAAATATTAATTTTATACACATAAGTAACATCTCAAACCAATTACTCTGACAAATAGTAAAACATTCTTGATAAGGCTAGAGTCTCTTTTGACCATTTCTCTCCTTCTCAACGTGTATCACTTTTGAATACATACATCTAATCTTCTTTCTGTATGATGACAGTTCTGTATGTGTATTATTCTTTGGAGAAAGCATTGTGTGTATGAGAAACTAAGGTTTAGTAAGTTGCATAAGCAGCTAAATATAGAAGGCAGCAAGACCAACACTGACACCTAGGTATATCTAACCCTAGAGCTTCATTATATCATGATGCTTCCTGAGTTGCCCAATATGGTAGCTACTGGTCACACATGACTATTTAAATTTAATTAAAATGTAAAAAAATTAAAAGTTCTGTTCAATTGTACTAGCCACATTGCAAGTGATCAATAGCTACACAAGTCCATACTGGACAGCGGAGACATAGGACATTTCCATCATAGCAAAAAGTCTCTTGTATAGTGTCATCATCAAGAGCCAAATTCCTTATATTCTGTTTATATACGCAAACCACGAGAACCATGCAGGTATGGGCTCTATCCAAAGAGATCGGTCTTTTTCTAGGGGTTATAGGTGTCACAGAGCCACCACAACTATGCTTAAAGGAAACCATCTCTAGACTATATGCAAAATAGCATGAATATGTTGTTTCAGGTTTATTTCAAAACGAGGGATACATACATGTACTGGATATACTTGCATAGATATAGAATACTGAGAATATTAACCATAAACTAGTAATGGTAGTTTCATATAGAAAAGGACTAGGCTTTGGTGGGGCAATGTTAGGGTAAATTACTTTTCATTATATACCTTTTTGAACTGTTTTGCAATGGTTTACCAGAGTATATGGCATGCAGTAAATATTTTATTGACAATATAGTTTAGTAATTACTAGATCACAGTAACTTGATAACACATAGATGATTTAAAGAACTTAAGATACAAGCACATGCACAAAAGGAATTAAGCTATGACCTTTTTTTTTTTATAAATTTATTTTATTTATTTTATTTTTGGCTGCGTTGGGTCTCCGTTGCTGCGCGCGGGCTTTTTCTAGTTGCAGCGAGCGGGGGCCACGCTTCTTTGCAGTGCGCAGGCCTCTCACTGCAGTGGCTTCTCTTGTTGCGGAGCACGGGCTCTAGGCCCGCCAGCTTCAGTAGCTGTGGCCCGCGGGCTCTAGAGCGCAGGCTCAGTAGTTGTGGCGCACGGGCTCAGTTGCTCCGCGGCATGTGGGATCTTCCCAGACCAGGACTCGAACCCATCTTCCCTGCACTGGCAGGTGGATTCTTAACCACAGTGCCACCAGGGAATCCCTAAGCTATGATCTTATCTCAGTTAGAAAAATCAACACACAATATTAATTAATCCTAAAAATTAATCTGACCTCTATAAAAAAGAAAAATACTTAGTATTTTAGATAGTGTGTTAAGAGGTAGAAGATTATTTCCCAATGTTATTAAATAATGTATAGTTATAATCCTTTCCTCAGAATTTGCTGTTTCTCCTTACATTCTTTTGAATGGAGTTCTATGAATGTAATTTATGCTCCATATTACAATATTACCTCCAAATAATCCACACTTCATTGTTCTGCAACATTCTATTGACAGAAAAATAAAGCCAACTATAAGAAAGCATGGTTTTTTATAATATAGTAAATAACATATATTCTTACATTAGAAAAGCAGTAATATAAATTACCTGCTAAATCACATCATGTTAAGTAATTCTAAACATTAAAGTGACAGAGGGTTATTATGTATACACAAAAACTGTTTTAGGGGTTTAATAACAGACACTTTGCCGGGATAATAATCAATGCGATTGAAAATGAGGCAATACTGTGTTCTTATTATAAGACAATAATCTTGGAGAATTAAACCTAAAATGTTCTGAGATATAAATAAACTATTCGATCCAAAGAATATAACAAATAATTTGACATAGGAAAGAACTTGCATGAAGAACTTGCTCAAGACTGTATCATCAGTGAAGTGGAGCGAGCAGGACGCACACACAGGTCATCCAGTTCCGAAGTCCAGACACTTAACTTCTAAAATATAACGGCACTCAATAGTCACAGTTTCAGAAAAAAACACTAACATGATTTACCAACAGAGAGGGAAAAAAAGTGTTTTAGGCATGGGAAAAAATTTAATATGGCCTGAAATTCCTCCTAACAGGTTCCTTAAAGCACACTAAAAAGTGCTAGTTGCCTTTAAGCTTTAATCTATATAATTCATAATCTTAAAATAAATATTTTCAACATACTTTACAGCACAGTCTCAAATTTCATTTGAGACTCAAATGAAACATTCAAATGGTAAAATAAAAAATTTACCTCTTAATATAATTTAATTCTCTAGAATCTTTAAGTGGCACTTGTTATTAAAAAAAAATCAAAACTCTAAGTAATCCAAGCAAAATCACAAAATCATTTCCAGATGAATTATTTATAACTTTCAAAATCAATTTATTGAGGCATAACTTACAATCAATAAAATGCACTAACTTTAAGTACACATTCAATGATATCTGACAATATACACTCCTGTGTAATCACTGCCAAAATGAAGATACAGAATACTTTTATCATCCCAAACACCTCTTATGCCCCTTTGCAGTTAATCATCCTCCTCTGGCCAGCTTCAGGCAACCGCTCCTACGCTGTCACCGTAGAAAGCAGATAAGCAACAGAGAAAACCCACAATGCCAAATCGGTTTCTTTTTTTTTTTAAACATTTTTAAAAACCCACTTACTTATTGATTGATTGATTGCCACGCGGTGCGGCTTGTGGGATTTTAGTTTCCTGACCAGGGATTGAACCCGAGCCCTCGGCAGTTAAAGCGCAGAGTCCTAACCACCGGACGGCCAGGGAATTCCCCCAAATCGGTTCTTTAAAAATAAATAGCAAATCTCAATAGCCCCCTGTCAGTTAAAAAAAAATTGAATTCTTACTTAAAATCCTTTTCATTAAAAATCTCCATATGGCTTCACAGGTAAATTTCATCAAACACTTAAGAAACACATACTTTTTTTTTTTTTTTGGCCACACCACGTGAGTTGCGGGATTTTAGCTCCACGACCAGGGATTGACACCCCCCCCACGCCCCCCCCCCCGGCCGTGAAAGCGCCTAGTCCTAACCACTGGACCGCCAGGGAGTTCCCTAAAAAACACATACTATTAATTGTATGTGATCTACTTCAGTAAACAGAGGACGTGGTAACAACTCATTTTATGAGGACTAAATTACCCAGATACCAAAATGAGACAAAGACATTACCAATAAAAAAAAAGAAAGAAAAGAAAAAAGAAACTACAGATGAGTATCCCTCATGAACACAGAAACAAGAAAGTATAATAAATCACAACCAAGTGGCTTTTATTCCAGGAATGCAAAGTTGACTTTACATTTGAAAAATCAATGTAATTCACCATATTAACAGACAAAATAAGAAAAGCCATATGATCATCTTACCAGATCTAAACAAAGCATTTAACGAAATTCAAAATTCATTGATGATAAAACTCTAATCAAACCAGAAATAGAAGAAAACTGCCTCAAGCTGATAAAGGGAATCTAAAAATACCCCTACATCAACCACCATATTTAACGGTGAAAAGACTGAACACCTTTCCCCCAAACTGACAACTTCTGCAAGATCTAGACAGTACAATAAGAAGAAAAAAAAAAAAAGTTTTAAAGAAACAAACAAAACTCATATAAATTGGAAAGAAGAAATAAAATTGTCTTTAATGTTCATGGTATGATTATCTCTCTATACAGAAATCCTAAGGAATGTAGCACAACTACTGAGTATCACAAGGTAGTAGGATATCCGGTGAATAAATAAAAATCAACTGTATTCTTATATACTAGTAACAAGAAAATAAAATTTAAAAAAACAGTATCATTTACAATAGCATAAAAAATGAAATTGGGATAAATTTGACAATTTCAAAAGTATAAAAACACTGCTGAGGCTCATTAAAGGAAATTTAAACAAATCGATATACAATGCTCATAGAAGACCCAATATTGTTAATAAGTTAATTCTCTCCAAATTCATGTACAGATTGAATGCAATTCCAATCAAATTTCCAATGGGCTTTTAGTTGGGGGGTAGAAACTGACAAGATGACTCTAATATATATGCAAAGGACCTAGAGAGTCAAAATAATTACAGCTGAATTTTATTTGCCATAAGATTACAAATTCTGCAATTAATGCATCTTAAGAGTTGAGTAAACTTTATAAGTATTAACTGGTCAAATGCTTGCCTTTTTTGAAACTATCCAGTAGGACAAAGGAACAAGAAACAAACAAATTTACAATGATACTTCGACTAATAAAATTTCTGAGAGTAGAAATCCTCTAGGTAAAAACAAAACAAAAATACTTCGCAAATCATGCAAAGCCTAATTGTTTAGCTGAATACCTACGACTGACAAAAATGCTTCCATGTAGAATTTCTATTCATTCTAGCCCACATAAAAGTTACAAGGGCTTGGGTATATAATCGCTGATATCCCAACACCAGCCTTTCACTCTTCTCTCCATCTCTGGTAGAAATAGCTAATCTGTGTAAGTTCCAAATATTTTCATACTCTCATCTTCTATTACCAATCTGTCTGTTCATACTTCTAGCTATACATGCTAGATATAATGTTACTGATAACTATTTCTGGATGATGGTCCATGAGGTAATTTATGTTAAAATTTATTTTTACTTTCTTCTTTGTGCTTTTAGGCATTGCTTAAGTTACTTACAGCCTGCATAAAATGATGTCTTAAATTTGCTTTAAAATAACCTATTATGTGTATATACATATGTGTTTGGAAAAAATGGGTTAGTGAGCACGTAAATGAAAAGCATGGCCATATGTTTATCTGATGAAGCTGGTGGCGGAGCTCAAAGGGGTTCATCATGCTACATTCACTAGTTTTACATATTTTGAACTTTTCCATAATAAAAAATTTTATTAAATTGTCATCGTCATTAAAGACAAACTGGAGGAATGTTACAAATTGAAGAAGGTGGAAAAGGTTACTAAATGATCCTAGATTAAATTTTGGACAAAAAGCAATTTTTTTCTTTGCTATACAGGACATAATTGGGACAACAGATGAAATATGAATGGTATCTGTGGATTGGATGATTAGATAGGTGTATTCTATCAATGTTTTTTTTCTGATTTTGGTTACTGTAATGTAGTTATGTAGTAGACTGCCTTTGTGTTTTAGGAAATAAACAGTGAAATACTTAGGGGTAATAGAGCTATCATATCTGCAACATATGTCTCACAATTGGTGCAGAAAAAATAATGTGTGTATGTGTAAAATTTATATATGCTTACATGTATAGATAGACAAAAGAAAGGAAGGAAGTTGGTAGCAAACTCCTAGAAAGAAAGGCATGGGGTGCGGGGGGACTTCCCTGGTAAGACTCCGTGCTCCCAATGCAAGGAGCCCGGGTTCGATCCCTGGTCGGGGAACTAGATCCCGCATGCATGCTGCAACTAAGAGCCCTCGTGCTGCAATTAAAGATCCTGCATGCCAAAATGAAGACCCCACACGCCACAACTAAGACCCGGTGCAGCCAAAATAAATAAATAAATAAAATATTTTTTTAAAAAGAAAGGTGTGGGGAAATAGCCACTCAACATTACTGGTATAATGTCTATGGAGCACAAGTTATAATCTGTCAAAACAACAAATTGAAAAAAAAAAAAAAAAAACAACAACAAATTGGCATACCCTTTGAATCATCAATTCTAGTTAATTCTGAAAATTAATCCTACAGATAAAATTATCAAGGTCACCAAAATTAGTCACTGCAACATTGTTTATAACAGCAAAAGAATCCATTTATGTTCATTAGATGGAGCTGTTTCGATTACTAAGTATCAATTATGCAGTCATAAAAATGAAGATGTGCTTTATGCTGCATTGGAACAAATTCCAAAGTACCTAAGGTGGGAACAGAAGGAACAAGGAATAGAAATGGGGTTGTATGGGGAATTCCCGGGCGGTCCAGTGGTTAGGACGTGGTGCTTTCACTCCCGGGAGCCCGGGTTCAATCTCTTGATTGGGGAACTAATATCCTACAAGCCTCATGGGTGTGGCAAAAGAAAAAAGAAAAAAAAGAAAGAAAGAAAGAAATGGGGTTGTATGGTATAGTGCCATTTGGGTAAAAATAACATAACAACAACGTGAAAGGTAAGGAAAGAGAATATGTATTCATATTTACTTGCTTTTTATATATACATATATATACACACACAGGATCTCTATTAAAAAATATAAGAAATTACGGGGGTTCCCTGATGGCTCAGTGGTTTAGAGTCCTCCTGCCAATGCAGGAGACACGGGTTCGAGCCCTGGTCTGGGAGGATCCCACATGCCGCGGAGCAACTAGGCCCATGAGCCACAATTACTGAGCCTGAGCATCTGGAGCCTGTGCTCCGCAACAAGAGAGGCCACGATAGTGAGAGGCCTGCGCACCGCGATGAAGAGTGGCCCCCGCTCGCTGAAACTAGAGAAAGCCCTCGCACAGAAACGAAGACCCAACACAGCCATAAATAAATAAATAAAAACAAAAAACACGAAAAAAAATATATATATACATATATATAAGAAATTAGTACTATTGATTATCTCTAGGGAGCTAAATTGGTTGGCTAGAGGACAGGTGCAGGAAGACAACTATTTATTAGATACCATCTTAAAGCTTTTGAATTTTAAAACAAGTGAAGAATATAATATTTGGATAAAGAAAAAAAGTGTAATTTAATATTTAATAAAGCTGATTAATGTTACAAGTAAAAGGCACATGATATAGTACATTTAGGTATGTGTTGAATTTTTACTTTCAAGGAATTAATGGATGCAAAATATCCCACTATAAGGATAAAGAATAATTAATGAGAGGTTAAAAATTTTACTAGGCTTTTGAAACCTAATTTTTTTTTCTCACCAGCATGACAGCATGAAGAGTTCAGTGAACCTGCTCTGCCATGAAACAGATACAAATTTTTTAAAAAACACCACCACTCAAGGCCCTAGAAATAGTCCAAAGAGCACACAACAAACTGAGAAAACATTCATTTAAGAAAATCTACTAAAACTCAGTAAGAAAAACAAGAACCTAAAGTATTTGAACCAAGATCCTACTCTCTTCCTGCTCTCAGCTCAGCAAGAAAGCAAATTCACTACAGACTGGTAGAACCTGAGCTCCCTCTTCCCCTAGCTTGAGTTGGAAGACTACCTCCCCAGGAGGGGAAAATCTCAGCATTTCTCACCCTACCACCAGCTACTTGCTGCTGTGGCTAAGTTTCAGATAAGTAGAGCTAAGAGGCAGATGCTTCCTTTTGCCCAGACCCCACTTATGGGACAGGGGATCTGAATAGATAATTCCCCAAAAAAGATATACAAATGACCAGCAAACACACCATCATTAGTCATCAGGGAAATGCAAATCAAAACCACAATGAGATACCTGCCATCTCACATGCACTAAGATGGCTGTAATTTAAAAGTCAAGGAATAACTTATTACCACGTGAACCAGCACTTCCAATCCTAGGTATACACCCAAAGGAATTGAAAGGAGGAACGAAAACAGATATTTGTACACTCATGTTCACTGTTATTCACAATAGCCAAAAGGTGTAAACAACTCAAATGTCTATCAAATGATGAATAAATAAGCAAAATGCAGTAGATATCCATACAGTGAAATATTATCCAGTCATAAAAAGGAAATCGAGTACTGATACATGAAACAACATCAATGGACCTTGACAACACTGTACTGAGATTAAAAAGCTAAACAAAAGACTACATATTACATGATCTGATTTATATGAAATGTTCACAGTGGGCAACTCTCTATACATAGAGAGACAGTAGATTAGTGGTTGCTTAAGGCTGGAGGGGTGCTAAGGAGAAAGAGCGATGATAGCTAAGGTGTATATAGTGTTTTTTTTTAATTAATTAATTTAATTAATTTATTTTTGCTGTGCTGGGTTTTCGTTACTGTGCGCGGGCTTTCTCTAGTTGCGGTGAGCAGGGGCTACTCTTCGTTGAGGTGCGCAGGCTTCTCACTGCAGTGGCTTCTCTTGTTGCAGAGCACAGGCTCTAGTTGCATGGGCTTCAGTAGTTGTGGCGCATGGGTTTAGTTGCTCCGCGGCACGTGGGATCTTCCCAGACCAGGGCTCGAACCCACGTTCCCTGCATTGGCAGTAACCACTGCGCCACCAGGGAAGCCCTGGTTTCATTTCGTTTCTTTTTTTCTTTACTTTCCTTTCTTCCTCCCTCCCTCCCTCTCTTCCTTCCTCTCTCTCTCTTTCTTTATGGCTGCATTGGGTCTTCGTTGCTGTGCACGGGCTTTCTCTAGTTACGGTGAGCGGGGGCTACTCTTCGTTGCGGTGTGTGGGCTTCTTACTGTGGTGGTTTCTCTTGTTGCAGAGCACGCGCTCTAGGTGCGCGGGCTTCAGTAGTCGTGGCACACAGGCTCAGCAGTTGTGGCTTGTGGGCCCTGGAGCACAGGCTCAGTAGTTGTGGCGCACGGGCTTAGTTGCTCCACGGCATGTGGGATCTTCCTGGACCAGGGCTCGAAGCCATGTCGCTTGCATTGGCAGGTGGATTCTTAACCACTGTGCCATCAGGGAAGCCACCTCTGGTTTCTTTTTAAATTGACAAAAATGTTCTAAACTTGACTGTCGTTAACAGTTGCACATAACTGTGAACGTGCCAAAAATCACTGAATGTGCCCTTTAAGTGGGCAAATTGTATGGTAAGTGAATTATCTTTCAATAAAGCTGTTATTAATTTTTTTAAGTACTTATTCATATACCATTTGCTCCTTTTTCTTCTGGGATGTTTATTTTCTTCAATCGCTTAATAATATTACTTTGTATATGAGACAAAGAACACAATAAGCTTTCCAAACATTTCCCCCTAATGTGCTGTTTTGATTTTCAAATATATGCAAACATAGACGTAAATGCATACTCATATAGCCTCTTCCAACTTGGGACCAGCAAAAGAATGAAGTCTTGGAAAAACTTTCTGTCTTTCACTCAAGTTTTGAATGGCTTCCATTTCTCTGTTTAAGTATTTGAAACATTAGAATTTCTATTACTATAAATGTAGCCAGTTATCCAAAGATTTCCATTTGTACTGCTTTATAAACTTATTTAACAAAGTATTGCACACAGTGTTTTATTTTTCCCAATCCCCTTCCATGTGGCATACAATGAAAATAAGAACAGAGTACAAAAATCATCCCAATAAACGCCCCAGCAAGTTATTTTGTGGATATTGACCAAATGATTCTAAAATTTATACGGAAAGGCAGAATACCCAGAAGAGCCAACACAATAATGAAGAAGAAGAACAAAGTCGGAGGACTTATATGACCAGACTTTGAAGCTTAGTATAAAGCTACAATAATCAAGATAATGTAGCACTGGCAAAAGAACAAATAGATCAATGGAACAAAAACAGTAACAAAAATCTGTACATGAAGGTTTATAGCAGCTTTATTCATAACTGCCCCAAACTGGAAGCAATCAAGATGTTCTTCAAAAGGTGACTGGATAAACAAACTGTTGTATATCCAAACAGTGGAATATTATTCTGCAATAAAAGGAAATGAGCTACCAAACCAAGAAAAGACATGGAGGAAACTTAAATGTATATTGCTTAGTAAAAGAAGCCAATCTGAAAAGGTTATACACTGTTACGATTCCAACTATATGACATTCTGGAAAAGGAAAAACTATGGAGCCAGGAAAAATATCAGTGGTCACCAGAGGTTTCATTGTGGGGAGAGAGAGGGTGGGATGAATAGAGCACAGGAAATTTCTCAGGGCAGTGAAACTATTCTGTACAATACTGTAATGGTGAAATGCACAACACTAGGCATTTGTCAAAACCCACAGAATGGTATAACACAAAGAGTGAACCCTAATGTAAATTACTGACTTTAGTTAAAAATAATATGTCATGTCACTATTTGTTTATCAATTGTACCATGTATCACACTAATACAAGATGTAACAGGACACTATGAGTGGAAGGGGGTGGTAATATGTACTATCTGCTCAATTTTCTGTAAACCCAAAACTGCTTTTAAACTAGTAGTCTATTGATTAACTTTTTAAAATATTAGTCTATTAATTTAAAAAAATTAACTACCTAAAATTATAGTACTTTACATAAAATTACGTAAGAATACAAGTAATCCAAGACAGGTTGATTTTTTAAAAGCAATTAAATGGTTATGAAGTTATCAAGAACAACAAGAAAAACCACAAAATGAGAAGCTACCTCTCCATTATACGAATAAAGCCGAGGATAGCCTACCATGCTGATACTCAATACTGAAGAGAGGGGGAAAAGAATCTGACAAACATGAAGGGTTGATAATTTTTAAAACACTTTAAAATCTGGAAATAAATGGGCGTAGAGAAAATAATACAGCTCTTCTAAAATAAATGAAACATGATACTTCTTTTTATGCTATTGTTGTTTATCTTATTTAATTAAGTTAGCAGTGAGAGGATTCCAACTGGGAATCTTAAATTATGGAAAGAGAAGATACTCTCTTCATATCAAGGAGGGATGCAAGCAAAAGCTGTGGAGGCAAGGTAACAGGCGGTGGACAACGAGATTGAAAATAGTAAAAACAGGCGAGACAAAATTATAGGTCTGATTTACAAAGAAATTTAAATAAATTTCAGTACTATGTCATTTCTTATGATACACATTTTAAACTTAAAATAGGAAGTTTTTGTATATTTGCATTTTCTTGACAACAGTCATTTACATAAACAAGCGTGCTCATTTTAATGCCAAATTCCACCCAGATATTAATGCATTTGGCAATCTACGCTTACACCAGGAAACTGGAAAATGATTATTCATATCTGATTTTACATTACTCATGTTTTTCTTTTAAAGACTTAGGTCTGAATATCCCTGGAGAAGGGAATCTGGAAAACTAAGGGAGAGCTAATTTTTGCTCTCTTTTTTAAGATATGCACTTTTAAACTAACATGTATGGGTGGTCAGCGAACAAAAGAAGTCAGTAAATGTAACAAACTCTTAATGAAATACAAATGAGTACAAAATACGCCAAGTGTTTCTATCCTGAATTCCTTAATCCTATGTTTGGCCATGCAGAGCTTCATCAGAAAACCTTAGGTGTTTTCTCACACAGCACACTTCATCATTACTACAGGATTAAATGTGACCAGCCTGACAAAGAAGAGCAGGGGCATAACACTGTTATGCAACTCCATGTCTGCAAGGGTGGCTTGCGGCAACTTCTTCACTCAGCAAGTGCCAAGTGCATGTTCAATGTTACTGCTTACCACCAACCAAGTAAAGACACTATCCTTCGGATCCTCAGATGAACCTGTTTGCTAAACTATGCAACGCCTGAAGAATACCTTGGATTTATCATCAACAACTACAGATACAGGTGTGTGACACTACTATATAATTATTTCAGTAAGATAAATTATCTAATTTGAAAGTAGTTACTAGTACTAGGTAAAAGAATAAAATTCTCATCTTCTGTATTTGAAACAACATTTCAACTGGGAAAAGGATATTCAAATGACTGAAAAGAAACAGAATAGTTTAAAGGTTGATAAGAAATTTATAAGAAATAATCAAAAAGATTAGTCATTTTTTCCATGAAACACACGATCCAGCATGTATAAAAGCTAAAAATAATTCTAAGAAAAAATGGAAAACATTTACTGCTTGGCTTATTACTGGCAGAAGCTCATCAATTCTTACCAGTTACAGTGAAATTTACCACAGATTACTAATGGAAAAGACCCACCCCTTCTGGAGAACTGAAAACATTTGCCATGTTCAATAAAGAAGTTTGTCCAGGTTTTTTGTTCACTTCTTTTTCTCTGAGTGCAAACAGAAGTTCTCCAAGAAGAGAAAAGGTCCATTCATCACTACTGTGGACTAAAGCAGGATAACTGGGAATACTTTATTCCTGATGCAATGCAGGGTAAGGAACACTTCTCTTTTCATTATTTTAAAACTTGGACACGCAGCTCTACCCACCACCAGAGCCTCCCATCAAGCCTCTTAGATAGCCTCAACCACCAGAGGGCAGCCAGCAGAAGCAAGAAAAACTACAATCCTGCAGCCTCTGGACCAAAAACCACATTCACAGAAAGATAGGCAAGATGAAAGGGCAGAGGGCTATATACCAGATGAAGGAACAAGAAAAAAACCCAGAAAAACAACTAAATGAAGTGGAGATAGGCAACCTTCCAGAAAGAGAATTCAGAATAATGATAGTGAAGATGATCCAGGACCTCAGAATAAGAATGGAGGCAAGGATCGAGAAGATGCAAGAAATGTTTAACAAAGACCTAGAAGAATTAAAGAACAAACAAACAGAGATGACCAATACAATAACTGAAATGAAAACTACACTAGAAGGAATCAATAGCAGAATAACTGAGGCAGAAGAATGGATAAGTGACCTGGAAGACAGAATGGTGGAATTCAATGCTGCAGAACAGAATAAAGAAAAAAGAATGAAAAGAAATGAAGACAGCCTAAGAGACCTCTGGGACAACATTAAACGCAACAACATTCGCATTATAGGGGTCCCAGAAGGAGAAAAGAGAGAGAAAGGACCTAAGAAAATATTTGAAGAGATTATAGTTGAAAACTTCCCTAACATGGGAAAGGAAATAGCCACTCAAGTCCAGGAAGTGCAGAGAGTCCCATACAGGATAAACCCAAGGAGAAACACGCCGAGACACATAGTAATCAAATTGGCAAAACTTAAAGACAAAGAAAAATTATTGAAAGCAGCAAGGGAAAAATGACAAATAACATACAAGGGAACTCCCATAAGGTTAACAGCTGATTTCTCAGCAGAAACTCTACAAGCCAGAAGGGAGTGGCATAATATACTTAAAGTGATGAAAGGGAAGAATCTACAACCAAGATTACTCTACCCAGCAAGGATCTCATTTAGATTTGATGGAGAAATCAAAAGTTTTACAGACAAGCAAAAGCTAAGAGAATTCAGCACCATCAAACCAGCTCTACAACAAATACTAAAGGAACTTCTCTACGTGGGAAACACAAGAGAAGAAAAGGACCTAAAAAAACAAACCCAAAACAATTAAGAAAATGGTCATAGGAACATACATATCGATAATTACCTTAAACGTGAATGGATTAAATGCTCCAACCAAAAGACACAGGCTTGCTGAATGGATACAAAAACAAGACCCGTATATATGCTGTCTACAAGAGACCCACTTCAGACCTAGGAACACATACAGACTGAAAGTGAGGGGATGGCGAAAGATATTCCATGCAAATGGAAATCAAAAGAAAGCTGGAGTAGCAATACTCATATCAGACAAAATAGACTTTAAAATAAAGAATGTTACAAGAGACAAGGAAGGACACTACATAATGATCCAGGGATCAATCCAAGAAGAAGATATAACAATTATAAATATATATGCACCCAACATAGGAGCACCTCAATACATAAGGCAACTGCTAACAGC
Organism: Balaenoptera acutorostrata; assembly: GCF_949987535.1. NCBI lineage: Eukaryota > Metazoa > Chordata > Mammalia > Artiodactyla > Balaenopteridae > Balaenoptera > Balaenoptera acutorostrata. The sequence continues at coordinate 68,041,624 of NC_080075.1, forward strand.
TATAAAAGAGGAAATCGACAGTAACACAGTAATAGTGGGGGACTTTAACACCTCACTTACACCAATGGACAGAACATCCAAAATGAAAATAAATAAGGAAACAGAAGCTTTAAATGACACACTAGACCAGATAGAGTTAATTGATATTTATAGAACATTCCATCCAAAAACAGCAGATTACACTTTTTTCTCAAGTGCGCACGGAACATTCTCCAGATAGATCACATCTTGGGTCACAAATCAAGCCTCAGTAAATTTAAGAAAATTGAAATCATATCAAGCATCTTTTCTGACCACAACGCTATGAGATTAGAAATGAATTACAGGGGAAAAAACGTGAAAAGCACAAACACATGGAGGCTAAACAATACGTTACTAAATAACCAAGAGATCACTGAAGAAATCAAAGAGGAAATCAAAAAATACCTAGAGACAAATGACAATGAAAACACGACGATCCAAAACCTATGGGATGCAGCAAAAGCAGTTCTAAGAGGGAAGTTTATAGCTATACAAGCCTTCCTAAAGAAACAAGAAAAATCTCAAGTAAACAATCTAACCTTACACCTAAAGGAACTAGAGAAAGAAGAACAAACAAAACCCAAAGTTAGCAGAAGGAAAGAAATCATAAAGATCAGAGCACAAATAAATGAAATAGAAACAAAGAAAACAAAAAAAAACAAAAAAAAACAAAAAAGAAACAAAGAAAACAATAGCAAATATCAATAAAACTAAAAGCTGGTTCTTTGAGAAGATAAACTAAATTGATAAGCCATTAGCCAGACTCATCAAGAAAAAGAGGGAGAGGACTCAAATCAATAAAAGTAGAAATGAAAAAGGAGAAGTTACCACAGACACCGCAGAAATACAAAGCATCTTAAGAGACTACTACAAGCAACTCTATGCCCAAAAAATGGACAACCTGGAAGAAATGGACAAATTCTTAGAAAGGTATAACCTTCCAAGACTGAACCAGGAAGAAACAGAAAATATGAACAGACCAATCACAAGGAATGAAATTGAAACTGTGATTAAAAATCTTCCAACAGGGGGCTTCCCTGGTGGCGCAGTGGTTGAGAATCTGCCTGCTAATGCAAGGGACACGGGTTCGAGCCCTGGTCTGGGAGGATCCCACATGCCGCGGAGCGGCTGGGCCCGTGAGCCACAACTACTGAGCCTGCGCGTCTGGAGCCTGTGCCCCGCAGCGGGAGGGGCCGCGATAGTGAAAGGCCCGCGCACCGCGATGAAGAGTGGCCCCCACTTGCCGCAACTGGAGAAAACCCTCGCACGAACCGAAGACCCAACACAGCCAAAAATAAATAAATAAATAAATAAAGTAGCTATAAAAAGATGTTAAAAAAAAATAGTAAAAAAAAAAAAAAAAAAAAAAAAATTAAAAAAAAAAAAATCTTCCAACAAACAAAAGTCCAGGATCAGATGGCTTCCCAGGTGAATTCTATCAAACATTTAGAGATAGCTAACACCCATCCTCCTCAAACTCTTACAAAAAATTGCAGAGGCAGGAACACTCCCACACTCATTCTATGAGGCCACCATCACCCTGATACCAAAACCAGACAAAGATACTACAAAAAAAGAAAATTACAGACCAATATCACTGATGAATATAGATGCAAAAATCCTCAACAAAATACTAGCAAACAGAATCCAACAACACATTGAAAGTATCACATACCACGATCAAGTGAGATTTATCCCAGGGATGCAAGGATTCTTCAATATACGCAAATCAATCAATGTGATACACCATATTAACAAATTGAAGAATAAAAACCATATGATCATCTCAATAGATGCAGAAAAAGCTTTTGACAAAATTCAACACCCATTTCTGATAAAAACTCTCCAGAAAGTGGGCATAGAGGGAACCTACCTCAACATAATAAAGGCCATATATGACAAACCCACAGCAAACATCATTCTCAACGGTGAAAAACTGAAAGCATTTCCTCTAAGATCAGGAACGAGACAAGGATGTCCACTCTCACCACTATTATTCAACATAGTTCTGGAAGTCCTAGCCACGGCAATCAGAGAAGAAAAAGAAATAAAAGGAATACAAATTGGAAAAGAAGAAGTAAAGCTGTCACTGTTTGCAGATGACATGATACTATACATAGAGAATCCTAAAGATGCTACAGAAAACTACTAGAGCTAATCAATGAATTTGGTAAAGTTGCAGGATACAAACTTAATGCACAGAAATCTCTTGCATTCCTATACACTAACGATGAAAAATCTGAAAGAGAAATTATGGAAACACTCCCATTTACCATTGCAACAAAAAGAATAAAATACCTAGGAATAAACCTACCTAGGGAGACAAAAGACCTGTATGCAGAAAACTATAAGACACTGATGAAAGAAATTAAAGATGATACCAATAGATGGAGAGATATACCATGTTCTTGGATTGGAAGAATCAATATTGTGAAAATGACTATATTACCCAAAGCAATCTACAGATTCAATGCAATCCCTATCAAATTACCAATGGCATTTTTTACGGAACTAGAACAAATCATCTTAAAATTTGTATGGAGACACAAAAGACCCCGAATAGCCAAAGCAGTCTTGAGGGAAAAAAACGGAGCTGGAGGAATCAGACTCCCTGACTTCAGACTATACTACAAAGCTACAGTAATTAAGACAATACGGTACTGGCACAAAAACAGAAACGTAGATCAATGGAACAGGATAGAAAGCCCAGAGATAAACCTACGCACCTATGGTCAACTAATCTATGACAAAGGAGGCAAAGATATACAATGGAGAAAAGACAGTTGCTTCAATAAGTGGTGCTGGGAAAACTGGGCAGCTACATGTAAAAGAATGAAATTAGAACACTCCCTAACAGCATACACAAAAATAAACTCAAAATGGATTCGAGACCTAATGTAAGATCGGACACTATAAATCTCTTAGAGGAAAACATAGGAAGAACACTCTTTGACATAAATCACAGCAAGATCTTTTTTGATCCACCTCCTAGAGTAATGGAAATAAAAACAAAAATAAACAAATGGGACCTCTTGAAACTTCAAAGCTTTTGCACAGCAAAGGAAACCATAAACAAGACGAAAAGACAACCCTCAGAATGGGAGAGAAAATTTGCAAACGAATCAACGGACAAAGGATTAATCTCCAAAATATATAAACAGCACATGCAGCTCAATATTAAAGAAACAAACAACCCAATCCAAACATGGGCAGAGGACCTAAATACACATTTCTCCAAAGAAGACATACAGATGGCCAAGAAGCACATGAAAAGATGCTCTACATCACTAATTATTAGAGAAATGCAAATCAAAACTACAATGAGGTATCACCTCACACCAGTTAGAATGGGCATCATCAGAAAATCTACAAACAACAAATGCTGGAAAGGGTGTGGAGAAAAGGGAACCCTCTTGCACTGTTGGTGGGAATGTAAATTGATACAGCCACTATGGAGAACAATATGGAGGTTCCTTAAAAAACTAAAAATAGAATTACCATATGACCCAGCAATCCCACTACTGGGCATATACCCAGAGAAAACCATAATTCAAAAAGACACATGCACCCCAATGTTCATTGCAGCACTGTTTACAATAGCCAGGTCATGGAAGCAACCTAAATGCCCATCGACAGACGAATGGATAAAGAAGATGTGGTACATATATACAATGGAATATTACTCAGCCATAAAAAGGAATGAAATTGAGTCATTTGCTGAGACGTTGATGGATCTAGAGACTGTTATACAGAGTGAAGTATGTCAGAAAGAGAAAAACAAATATCGTATATTAACACATGTATGTGGAACCTAGAAAAATGGTACAGATGAACCGGTTTGCAGGGCAGAAGTTGAGACAGAGATGTAGAGAACAAACGTATGGACACCAAGGGGGGAAAACCGCGGTGGGGTGGGGATGGTGGTGTGCTGAATTGGGCGATTGGGATTGACATGTCTACGTTGATGTGTATAAAATTGATGACTGATTAAACAAAAAAAAAACTTGGACACTTATAGAAAATATTTTATAATAACTATAAATGGAGTATAAGCTTTAAAAATTGTGAATCACTATTTTGTAAACCTGTAATTTATATAATATCATACATCAACTATACTTCAAAAAAATAAACTCAGACATTTAGTAACTTCATTATTTTAGGCTAAAATATATGGTGATCATACATAACATATTAGGTATAAACTGTAATTCACATTAAATATATCAGCTTAGTTAAATATACATAAAAGACTTAAAAAATGTATTTATAACTAGTAAATATACACCCAGAATATATAAACGGCAGAATCTGTGTGCCTTTTCAATATATTTTCTATTATTCTATCCAACTGTTAAAATAATAATAGATTATTTGAAGTTCTACTAAAATGCATCTATTTTCTATCATGTTCCACCACCTTCAACAGTAAAACAGAACTGCAGGCTGAAAAATTATGCAACAAAAACAAGTACAATAAATTTATTTCCTATTTCTCTGTATAGTTCAAAGATACCTTTCCTAAGGATTTGTTTCACAGTTAACTTTCTTCTTCTCTAGACCAAGAGATTTTTTGGGAAAATGGGTACTCCTGTCATCAGTACAACAGAAGATGTAAAGAAGAAGAGAAAGAAGAAAATGAAGAATCTGTCTTGACCATGTTAGGCATTATTGGGATAGTACTTAACCTCTTGGTAATAGTTATTGTGTATATCTATATCACAAGCTGATAGTCTGTTTCATGGGGTTGCATTCAGGACAAAAACCAGCTCTAACAAAAATGATTTCTAAGAATAACCTTTAAAAGAATATTTCCAGAAGATTATGACAAACATTCCAGGGCAAGTTCCTGGCTCTATGGGCAGTAACCCGGGTAAGTGCCTTACTCTAGGCACTGCAGTGAATATATGGATAATAAAGATTTATTTCTGTATGCCAGAAAACACACAAGATCCAGTAATAGAAATAAGACACAAAAGCAATAATGCAACAGATTTTTTCCTAAAAGTACATATTGAATATATATCATTTTCATTCCAATTGCTTTTAAATTTATGTTTACTTTAAGCCTCTAATAATCTACCTAATATAGGAAAGGGAAACTTTTTCAGCATGGGAAAGAAAACTAACAAAATCTACAGAAAAATAAAGTTTTATTCAGTATCAATAAATGCTGAATATTCTCAAAAGCATTGTCTTCCTTTGGATTTATACTTAATATCTCAAAGAAATGCATGCTTTAAAATAACTTTTTGGTAGTTAAGCATTTGTAACTATAAGATTGCAAAGAAAATAAATACTACATAGAAAAACCATCTTGTTTTTTTCTGATGTTCTTCAGCACGTGTTGACTTTATTTCTCTGATCAATTTCAGTAATACAAAACGAGGGGCCCACCTCTCGTTGAGTATAAAAACCTCAACTCAATCTAATAAAGTAATACTTGTTTATGGAATGTTCATTTGAGTGGACTCAAAAACTAATGTGAAAATTAAAAAATAAATTGCTCAGGGCTTCCCTGGTGGCGCAGCGGTTGGGAGTCTGCCTGCCAATGCAGGGGACACGGGTTCGAGCCCTGGTCTGGGAAGATCCCACATGCCGCGGAGCAACTAGACCCGTGAGCCACAATTACTGAGCCTGCGCGTCTGGAGCCTGTGCTCCGCAACAAGAGAGGCCGCGATAGTGAGAGGCCCGCGCACCGCGATGAAGAGTGACCCCCACTCGCTGCAACTAGAGAAAGCCCTCGCACAGAAACGAAGACCCAACACAGCCAAAAATAATAAATAAATAAATAAAATTTAAAAAAAAAAAAAATAAATTGCTCAAATATTTATTTTCAATTAAAGAATTTATTCATCCTACTTTGCCTAACTTGAAATATAAAGTCATCCTACATTTCACGGAAATATCACATGGAAATAAAGCAATGAGAGATCCTTAAATTATTTCTCTGTAAATTAAAAATCCTTTCAAGTAACTGAATACTAAAATTTAATCCAAAACTATATGCAATCAATATCCCTACAAGTAGCGTGGCTAGTGTGCATATCTTAAAAGATAATCATGGAACAAATATATTCAGTCTGGTAAACTACCTTATTCAAAACACAGCTCCATTTTTTCAAAGTACCAATCCAACAATTTGACTTTTATACTTATAATCCTTCCTAATGCTAAACTATTTTCTTCCCTAGCAGATCAATAGTTGTAGAAATTATACTTGAACAACATACAGTTTTTTTAAAAAAGGCTGAAATAAACACTGGGTACAGTAAGAGAGAATTTTTTCATCTAGGATCTTAAATTCTCACTAAAATGTAACTCAACGAATAAACCAAAAACTCTTCCTTGATACTATACATTTAAAAACAAAACATGGCTCTGCAATAAAGATCTTTGCAAATGAGATTACTGAAAGGATATCTTAAGTGAGCATATATCATCAAGAATATTTGTACATTAATAAAATGTTAGTTGGAACTCGTTTTACTGCAGAGCCATGAATTTAATATGTAATTAGTAATAATTCTGTCACATACAAGTGCTGTAAGGAAAACATCAATGAGTTTTACACAAATACTTTGATAAAAATAACTTCTGTATGTAATGATTCATACACAATATTTCATTTCCTTTTCAATTTTACCATTGTTTAATTTCTTGAATTTATACTTTTCAATCAAGCCTTAGCCAACAAATTGTTTTGGGGATTCATGTCAACCCTAGAATATGTTAAACTTTGGCTGAAGTTGGCAGTTAAGCCAGCCACTAGGGCAAAATAATGAAATAAACGGAAACCCTATCAAGAGGTCAAAGATTTTTGGCAGAATATCAAAGTATGAATGTTTTTTACACAAGTCAAGGCCAACTTGCTCTACTCAGCAAGAAGGATATTCTACTGGGGGCGTGATACACACACACACACACACACACACACACACACAATCTTTTACAGTTTCTCATGTAAGCCTAATTCAATGATTGTTTTAGCCAATTCCCTTTTTATGCTTTTAAAAAGTATTCTACTGGGAATTCCCTGCTGTTCCACTGGTTAGGGCTCGGCGCTTTCACTGCCACGGCGCAGGTTCAATCCCTGGTCAGGGAACTAAGATCCCATAAGCCACACTGCGCAGCCGCAAAAAAAAAAAAAGTATTCCACTAATGTATCATATAAGCATCTAGTATGTGTAGTATTTAACTATGTAATGGCAATATAACTGGCATAAATAAATTTGGAAACAAATATAACTCTTAATAGGCTTACAATTTAATTAATGGGAAATTATATATATATATATATATATATATATATATGGCACAAGTCAAGTTATTTATAGAAGAAATGAAGAGTTATAGTTCATTTGGCAGGTTGGTTAGGTGGAATTTTATTAAGAAGGTGTGTACTATAAACAGACTACAATGTGAGAAGTGAAAATATAAACAATAGATACACTGGCAACTAACAGGAAGAGAAGGACCACTCTACTTTGGGTAAACAAGGAAGGTACCTTTAAAAGGTTCCAGATACTTTACCCTTACAAATCTATACAAATCAAAGCAACTGGAAACCAGATAAAGTTTAATTTAAGCAACCTCTCCCCCCTTATAAAATTTATGCAATATAATCATTTAAGAGACAGAGTAATGTATTCCATACCAAAGACATTTCAAAATAGAATACCTTTGACAAATAGGAAAATTCTAGATAAAAGAAACTAATATTTGTTGATGAGCACTTACGTGTGCCAAATACTCTGAGTGGCCACTAACATGCTCAAAATTTTGGTACTCTGTACTCTTTTACCAAGAATGAAACGGCAGACAGGATCTTGTTTTTAACTCATATGCAGAAATAAAATATAATAAATGCAGGCAAGTGTTTCAGATTTTATTTGTACTACTCAGATATTTTTAAGAAAACTGGGGCCATATTATAACACAGTTTGGAATTAAAAACCAAGTGACCTGCAACTTTACTTAGCAGAAGAATCTTGTAAAATCTTCACCCATTTCTGACAGACTCGTTATTAAAACAGTGTAAAGAAATGGCAATAAAATACAATATAACTCAAAAGTTTCAAATGAACTATTACCAAGAAAACCGTAAATAAGGATATGATGTTAAGAACTATGTGTTATGACAGCTCAATAATTTCTACTTATTTGTTTCTCAGGCAATGTGTATCAACAAAACAAGCAAAATAACTATTTTTGTAAATGATAAAATAATATATTTTCTACAGATAAACCACTAATATTTTCATGTAACAGTACTAATATAATTTCTAAGCCCTCAACAAACAACAGGCCCTCCTGAATTTGCTGCCCTGAGGCCTGAAAAGATAGCAACGGTTCCAACTGTACGTTTACTCTGAAGGATCTTTTTAGTAATAACTTTCGGATTTAAAGAATGTGGTCATATCTAAGACATTTGCCATAACAACAAAATTAACTTTATTCTCTCATAAAATTAAACTTAAATAACTGAATTTTTGAGGAATATAACCTAAGATATATTCCAAAGATATATTGGATTTTAACCCAAAATCCATTTTCCTGAGGAAAATCAGGTGGTATAAGAAAGCTGGCGGGCTTCCCTGGTGGCGCAGTGGTTGAGAATCCGCCTGCCAATGCGGGGGACACGAGTACGAGCCCTGGTCTGGGAAGATTCCACATGCCGCGGAGCAACTAGGCCCGTGAGCCACAATTACTGAGCCTGCGCGTCTGGAGCCTGTGCTCCGCAACAAGAGAGGCCGCGATAGTGAGAGGCCCGCACACCGTGATGAAAAGTGGCCCCCACTTGCCGCAACTAGAGAAAGCCCTCGCACAGAAACGAAGACCCAACACAGCCATAAATAAATAAATAAATAAAAATTAAAAAAAAAAAAAAAAAGAAAGCTGGCAATAATGGCTTTTGTCCCATTATAGCTAGTTACAGAACTACCATACCAATATTATGAAAAAGAGGAAATTTTAATACTAGTATATACTATCACTTAGTTAAAACAACCAGCCAAATCAGTAGATACTTTATAATGTTCCCAATAAAAAAAAAACTTTTGGGGCTTCCCTGGTGGCACAGTGGTTGGGAGTCTGCCTGCCAATGCAGGGGACACGGGTTCGAGCCCTGGTCTGGGAGGATCCCACATGCCGCGGAGCAACTAGGCCCGTGAGCCACGACTACTGAGCCTGCGCATCTGGAGCCTGTGCTCCGCAACAAGAGAGGCCGCGACAGTGAGAGGCCCGCGCCCCGCGATGAAGAGTGGTCCCCGCTCGCCACAACTAGAGAAAGCCCTCGCACAGAAACGAAGACCCAACACAGCCAAAAATAAATAAATAAATAAATTTTAAAAAAAAGAAGCAGGGCTGTCAGGTTAGCTGTCATCTCAGCTGCTTCTCCTAACCTTTAAAAAAAGTTTTGTGCTTGTTCTTTCTTCCTTCCTCTAACATATCACATTTATTCATTTCTCTTTTCCATAGTGAAAAAATCCATTTATAGCTTTTTTAAAATTTGAAAATATGTGAGTTTAGCAATGGCCACATTACAGCTAAACAGTAAAACGTGGGCAACTGAATAAATTTCTCTGGATTTCATTTGCTCTTTCCTAATCTGACACTATGAAACACGCACTAAAAAGGTAGAGATTTTACAACACTTTGATAAAGAGTTTCTAGCATGCTCTACTATATTAATGGCAAGTAATTTAATGTGCTCAGTGGTGCTGTTTTCTGAAGACAGGAACATGTCATTTTCCAAAACGGGAATGAGAATGATAAGGGTGAGGGGCTCTAAGGTAACATTTTACCTGCTAATTCTCACATTCATACACTTTTACAAAGTATTTCTAGCAATGAAATGAGATCTCCATCTAGTGGCCAGTGGGGTAACTGAAGGCTTACTCAATAGCATGTATGTAACTGACAGCAGCCTGAGGAAAAACGATCCTTGTTCACATCGCAGCTTTCAAAATAACATGGCTGTGACAAATGGGACTCAGAATGTTGGGAGAGAGAAATTAAAATGAACACATCCTTCATATGAAGATTTTCCTATCTACCTAAGAAATCTCATGAAAATAACTTTCTTTCTTTTAAGATTTTTAATCATTCCTTTTACAAATGATACTAGAGATAAAAATAGCCTAATACAAACATATAAATCACTTATTTGATTCAGTTACCTACCTTGAAGCTGTGGCTTCAAATTCACTGTTTTATACATAGAGTTAACTTAATGAGCATTGTTTGCCTCAAGTCTCACTCATTCACTACTGGTGCTGTGTGCACCCTTTGTTTCTATGAAAATAAAAGGCTCCTAAGAAGCAATTAAGTGGTCAAAGCAACACCTCAAAGGCTAAGAGGGAACATAAAGTGCTACCTCTTGACGAGAAAATTAAAATCTTAGATCATTTAAAAAGTGGCAAGTCGCCTGCCAAAGTGGACTGGTGAGGTTGATAAGAATAAACTGAACATTCATAAAATAAAGCGGAAAGAAGTCAAAATTTGTGGAAGTGTTAGTGCTGCCCTTACAATGGCAAAAATGGTCTCTCTGGTTCGTGATAAAGTGCCTGCAAAGACTGAGAAAGCATCAAGTGTGTGACTAGAGGACATGTCACAGAAGCATATCCCCGCCGAAGGCAAAACAATGTGTGAAAAAGCACTTGGCCTCTATGAGCACTACTGTGAGGGGGTTGAGGAGAGCTGAGGAGAGGAAGTTTAAGGCTAGTAAAGGATGCTTGGCTAGCTACGTAAAGTGCTACAGTCTTAAGAACTTAAAGATCACAGGAGAATCGGCATTCCCAGAAGAGCTCAAGAAACTCACAGAAGAGAAAGGCTACCTTCCAGAGAAAGTCTTCAACTGTGATGAAACAGGCTTGTTCGGGAATAAGATGTCCAATCATGCCTACATCCATAACAGCACCAAGCAGGCCCCGGGGGCTCTAGGCCTGGAAAGATAGCTTTACTGGTGCTGTGTGGCAACACAGCAGGTCACATGATCAAGCCAGGCCTCATCTATGAAGCAAACAATCCCCAGGCCCTTAAAAACAAAAACTGCCTGCCTGTGTGTTGGCAATGCAACAAGAAGGCCTGAGTGACAGCCATCTTGTTGAGATGGTTCCACCAGTGCTTCATTCCTGAAGTGAAGAAATACCTCAAAGAGAAGGGGCTGCCAATAAGGTCCTCCTCACAATGCTCCCAGCCATCCCCAGTGTCTCTGCTTTGCCAACGAGAACATGGAAGTGATGTTCCTGCCTCTTAACACTACCTCACTACCACAGCCACTTGACCAATGGATCATCAAGTGCATTACTGAGGTGACTTACACCCACCTCACCTTCGGGAGGATCCCTGCTGCCCTTGATACTAACCCTGACTTCAGCATCATGGATTTATGGAAGAGCTTCACAACTGTAGATGAAACTGTCCTTATTGCAGAGGCTGCAGATGCCCTAAAGTCCAAGACAGTCAATGCATGTTGGAAGCCATTATGGAGTGGGGTAGTGATTACCCATTATTGATGCAGAAGTCAGGAATATCTTGAATGTTGCAAGTGAAGTTGGTGGAGAAGACTTCACTGACATGATTTGAGGACGACAACAAGGAACACAGAAAGACATAGAGAAACCTTTCCCAACAAGGAACTCAAAGATCTACTGAAATCCTTGACAGATGATGATGATGATGATGCAGCAGAAGACCTAGAAGAGGCAGGGCTATCAATCTGGACACTTGAAAAATTTGCAGCAGTTTTTCAAAGGTGGAATTGTTAAAGGATATGATCCTGAGTACATCCTCCAATGGAATGAAGCCTCCGTGTCACCCGAGGGATAACAATGTAAGTACAACCACTGCAAGATTTGTTTGATGATGCAAAGAAGAGAAGAAACAGCTTACAACAATGTTTCTAATTAAAGCACCTGTAATTGTGAAGCCTTGATCTTCAATACTTCAAGACCCTCAGTTCTCAACCTCCACACATCAAGACATCATTATTATTGGACCTCCTTCAAAGTACCAACATCTGCAATTAGAAGCTGGTTCTTCCAACACAGATGTCCTGTCAGCAGGTTCAAGTTAGCCTGATGTCTCACTGCTTACCTACATGCTACACATCTGTCACCTCACCATAGGCATCAGACAGCAATCATCATCATCATCATCATCATCATATGACAGTTAACAAAAGAGAAGAACCAGGTTTTCAGTGAGTGTTAACACAGTGTGTGTGAGAAAAAGAATAAATTTATATTTTCTCTATTTATAACTATATTTTCTACATGTACTTATATTTTAAACATTCTATGTATTTCTCTTTCATTAAATGAAAGCAGTCGGTACGTGCTGAAAGGAAGAAAATATTATGTTGTTGCTGGTGCGTACTATGTAGTTAGGTCTATGATGAGTGTCTCTGTACTGAACCTGTAGACTTTTTTCTTGTCATTATTCCTTAAACAATACAGCATAATAACTATTTATGTAACATTTACATTGTGTTAGGTATTATAAGTAATCTAGAGTTGATTTAGAGCATACGGGAGGATGTGCAGAGCTTATATGCAAACACTATGCCGTTTGATATAAGTGACTTGAGCTCCTGTGGATTTTGGTTTTGGTGGAGGGTCCTGGAACCAATCTCCCAAGGGCTAACTGTATTTTACTATAGCTCTCGAAAGAGCTTATTACATTAGGCTTGTGTTTTTGCATATCATCTGCTAGCAACGTAAGCAAACCATCTCTTGAATATAACATCTCACACGAAATTATTAGCACTGCTCTCACACTTAAAAACCAACTTGCTGGATATGCTATAAAATAGTCCATATTCTGTAAAAATGTCAATATCATGAAAGACAAAGAAAAGTTGGGAACTTTTCTGCATTAAAGGAGAACAAAGATATGACAATTACATGAAGTAATAGATTCTGTATTGGATGCTCCACCTTATCCCAACCCCCCAAATGGCCAAAAATAATATTCTACAGACCAATGACAAAATTGGAAAATGGACTTAAGACTAATGTTATAAAATAAGAATTTTACTAAATTCCAAGAAGACTGACTAGATAATTTGTTCAGATTTTAAAATGTCACTTTAAAAATTAGCATTTTAACCAAAATTGATAATTTATATAAGCAGCATATTTACTAATATATTAAGCTACATTTTCTTGAAATACATCTATAACTCATATTTAGAATATTCTAAATGGGCATACTTAAATAATATACCTTGTTCCTTAAAAACTATGGATTGAATATATCCCAAGTTCCAAAAAATTTTCTCTGATAAATGAAAACATCATTTAAGAGGTGTTCTGCCAATTATCTGACCTACTTATCTTAACTAAGTTAATTATTTTATATTAATTTACCTTAACTTAAAATCTTATTTCAAAATAATTTTTGTAACCACATTCAAATATAAATCTATCAATTAAAATTATACCACTGGACAAAGTACCAGATTCAAGCATATAAATCTCAACCTTGGGCAAAGAAATTTCTTTACTCTGGGAAAATAATCACAAAGGAAAGGCAAACATTAAATTTCTAAAATAGTTCCAAGATAGACTATCTTAAGTCCCTGCAATTCCATATATTTACCAGAATCAAAGCTTATTTATTAAAATACACACTTAACAGAAAGTGCACCTACTTGAATAGACTATTTTAAACAGTAAAAGTAAGTAATACCAGATTTCCTTTTTGATTCTGAACCATAAAGATAAAAGCTCAGTGTTACACAAGGACTGAATTTCAGAACAAGACAAAATTAAAAATTTCTGAGAGGTCATATAGTTTGAAAGTAAAAGGATTAATAATATTTTAACAATGTGGAAGGAAGTAAAGAGAAACCTTATCTTACTCTGTTCAATTTTTCTAAACGATTTAATATTAAATTGCGGCACTGATCTGAAGTGTTTACAGCTCCAAATATTTTACTTAATCAAAAAATATATTGTGCATTTGACACCTATTTTTTCAAAAAGACAAATCTGATGGATTAAACAGGTCAATCTAAAAAAAAAAATCAATTATATAACACCTCAATATTTTTATGAAAAAGTTTGAGGTAGGCTGGGAAATGGTGTGTTTGGAAGCACAATAATCTTTTGAAGGTGGAGAATATGGGCAGTAATCCCTTTTCAAATACAGGTACATTTTCCATCCATCTAATTGCATTTGAACTGCTACCACAAATCAAAATAGACTACTTCAAGATTCATTTCCATTGCTTTCCTTACCTATTCTTCCTTAATAATCTAATTAAATGTGTAAGTGTTTATCTTCTTGAGTAAGAATATGAATAAAAGCAGAGACAAGAAGCAGAGCAAATATTTTAAATTTTAAAATGAATAAATAAAATTAAAGGTCCTGGCTAAAAGGAGATGTTAACTGCTTGTTTTTCTTGGCAATACTTGTATGTCACTGAATGTCTAAATAAAACATCAACTTTCTATTCTTATTTAGGAAAAGAATACATTTCTTGGAAGATAATTTCACAACCAAGGAAATAATAAACTAGTTTCAATCAATAATCAATTGTATATTGGCAAAGTAAGTAACTATGGTACTTTTATTACTGAATTTGTAAAAACTAATACTCATTGTCAAGTATCTATGGACTTTAATAATTCATCTATCTGCCTTTCTTCAAATAACTAACTACTGTCTGAAATTCTAATGTTTGAGAAAAACATTAAAAACACATAGAAATTCAATTAATCGTATTCAGATCAGAATATTGTCATGAAACTGCTAGCCTTTGCCCTATCATTTTCAGTTACAGGTTATTAAAAGAAAAAAATGTACTTTCACAGTTGAAAACAAAGGGATAATGAAAACTTTTATTCTATGTTATAGATGACTACATAGTAACAAATTAGGGGCCCCCCAAAACAACTAAACATTTCTCAAATAATTTTAAGAAAAAAATCCATCAAACTCACACCTGTATATATTAAGGAAGAATAATTTCAAATATTCCAATTGAACATTATTTAAACTGATAATGATAAAATAAGTAAACAAAAGTATTCATCTACTAAGATATTTCAAAGGACTAGTTACAGTGTGATTTACCTGAGTCATTTCGTAGATAAGATGACATGGCTGGGATGAGGCAGGACTGACTGAGAAGCTCTAGAAGAACAGATGGAAGGGCATTACTGTTCTGTCCTCTACTCTCGTGAGATGACTGAGCTTCTCCATTTACAGCACCACTTGCAGGATTTATATAACTTGCAAGAACCTAAAAATAAAAATTGTTGGATTTAAATCGTGTTCTAGCTTCATAGTTTAAAAGCCCATATTTTATGTTAGTCAATCTGAATACCATGAGATTATATTTTCAACTCAATCAATGCCTCATACTACATGTTTTAAAAATGACGTTTTTTCTTTAGATTTTCAAAAGAGGGTATGCTTTGCATGATGATGTAGTGTATGACCAGACATACAGAAGCAATCCACCTAAGAACATGAACTTAAAAGCTTAGTAGCAACTCTGAGATTATTTATTTCATTGAATAGATTCAGTTTATAGTTTGAGGTGATGGAATCTTAGAATTTTATACAAGAATAAGCTTATCATCCGAGAACTGCAAAAATTATGTTCAAAGACTTCACCAATGCTCTAAAAAAAAAAAATGGACAACTAATTTTAGTCAATTAGTTGATGCAGGAACAAAAGCTAATCTTTAAGAACGTACTCTTCTCATTTCTGTGGTACTGAAGACTTTATAAGCTAGTTCACCTTGCCCAGTTCTAGAAAACTTATACAACAATGTGAGAAACAAAGATATAAAAAATAGATTTTTTTTAAAGAGTCCAGATATAGCACTTTAGATGAGAAGTTGACCAGAAGAAAGTAGACATGGCACATTCCAGTTATTTGATAATTTCATCTTTGTCACTTTCCTCTCAGTGAAGAAGCTAACTAAGAGGGAAGAATTTAGAGTTACAAGTAGGGAAGAGAAATCTTTGTCCAGTATCTTAAATGTACTGAGAGCAAGGAGTACAATGGGCTGTATAAAAGTAGCTTAGGATGAGATGGATAGTCAACAATAGTTAAAAATCAATACAAAAAAAAAAAATTAACTATTATCACTGACAATATCAACTTTGCAAATATACCTGCAGGAGACAGGTAACATGTTCCTCTTCCAGCCTCTGTTTAGTTAAGGCTTGTTCCACATCCCATCCAGAAGCTGTAGAGCCTGTTCCAAAGCCAGTCCCTTTGGCCCAATAGAGCTGCTGTTCTTCTGTTGATGTAGGGTTGTGAGAGCTTGATACTTGTGGCTTATAACACAAAATAAAAATGTATTACTATTTGGTTTCATTTATCGTCAAAAATTTATCAGTAGGAATTTAAATAGTTTAGCTGCTATGGAAAACAGTTTGGCACTCCTTAAAAAATTAGACAAAGAAAGACAATGTGACCCAGCAATTCCACTCCTAGGTATACATCCAAAGACATAAAAACTGATACTCAAACAAATACGTTACTCTTATGTTCATAGCAAGACCATTCACAATAGCCAAAGGGTCAGCCCAAAAAGCCCATCAATGGCTGAATGGATAAACAAACTGTGGTTTATACATACAATGGAATATTATTCAGCCATAAGGAATAACGAAGTACTGATACATGTTACCTGGATGAAACTCAAAAACATTATGCTAGGTCAAAGAAGACAGACACAAAGGTAACATACTGTATGATTCCATTTATATGAAATATCCAGAGTAGGTAAATAAACAGAGACAGAATGCAAAGTATAGCTGTCAAGGGTTAGGGGAAGGGAAAAATGGGGAACAAATGCTTATATTTAAGAATAGATAAATGGGGACTTCCCTGGTGGCGCAGTGGTTAAGAATCCACCTGCCAACGCAGGGGACATGGGTTCGAGCCCTGGTCCAGGAAGATCTCACATGCCATGGAGCAACTAAGCCCATGCACCACAACTACTGAAGCCCACGTGCCTAGAGCCCACGCTCCACAACAAGAGAAGCCGCCGCAATGAGAAGCCCGCACACCGCAATGAAGAGTAGGCCCCGCTCCTTGCAACTAGAGAAAGCCTGCGTGCAGCAACAAAGACCCAATGCAGACAAAAATAAAAATTAATTAATTAATTAATTATTTTTTAAAAAGGATAAATGAAACTTTAACAATGTTTCCCAGGAATAGATAGGTTAAAGCATTTTAGGGCCTAAAGAGTCAATAATTCAAAATTAAACAGAGAAAACAGTGAAAGGAATAGAGATATGAGCCAGATCTTTTAGGATGGATCTATAATGGTGTCATATGTTTTCAATTAAAGGAAACTTCAACTGAGTAATGTGGACTGGCTCACCACTGTTTTGCCATTGCTAAAGAAGCTAAGAAATCTAATAATCACCTGTCAGTTTACATAAAGCATGCTTATTTAATTTTAGAACGAAATTAAACTTTGAATACATTGAAGTTTTTGTCATAAAGAATCTTAAGAGTGATTACTCCTTTGTTATCTTGAAGTGTTTCTGAAGTATCAAACTAAGATTAAATCAGAAAACCATATATATTTGAAGATTTTATTCAAAGTTTGTCAGATTTCCAGTTAAAGACAGATTTGTTTGGAGACTGGCTAACATCAGAATCATTGAAATTATTTTCCTAAATTAAGGGTTGAACAACGACTATTTTTCCTAATAATTTATCTTCTTCCTTCTTATTTGGTGTCATTTCCTACAACAGTCTCTGTTAGGTGATGCTTTGATATTTTTTCCGTTGAGCTATTGTTCACTGTATTCCTTTTTTTTTTTTGCCATGGCCAAAAAAAAAAAATGTTAATGAAATGCCATATTTTCTACTCTGTGATAGGTAAACATGGACAGATGCTTCAGTTTATTAAAGTCTAATTAATAATGGTCTTTCTAAAAAGTTTTATGTATTTTATGAGATGTCTTACACATATTTTTCAAATTTATTTATAGGTATTTTCTTTTTCTTTTGGCCGTGCCGCCCAAAGGATGTGGGATATAGTTCCCCGACCAGGGATTGAACCCGCACCCCCTGCGTTGGAAGCACAGAGTCTTAACCACTGGACCCCCAAGGGAAGTCCGACATTTTCTATTTTTGATACTATTCTAAAAGACATCTTTAAAAAGCTCATTTGGGACTTTACTGGTGGTGCAGTGGTTAAGAATCCACCTGCCAATGCAGGGGACACAGGTTCAGTCCCTGGTCCGTGAAGATCCCACATGCGGCGGAGCAACTAAGCCTGTGCGCCACAACTACTGAGCCTGCGCTCTAGAGCTCGCGAGCCACAACTACTGGGCCTACATACCACAGCTACTGAAGCCCACGCACCTAGAGCCCATGCTCCGCAACAAGAGAAGCCACCGCAATGAGAAGCCCATGCACCAAAGGGAAGAGTAGCTCCCGCTCGCCTCAACTAAAGAAAGCCAGCGTGCAGCAACGAAGACCCAATGCAGCCAAAAACAGATATAAATAAAATGACACCTTCTTTTAAAAAAAAAAAAAAAGAAACAACTGAACCTACCTCTGTTTGATTGAGGCTAGAGTTTGGAACTCGTGGGGCATGGTGGCTCAGAGCAGACAGACAGACAAGTATGAGGTGTAGTGCTCCAATTTCCAATGCCATCCTCCGCAGAAGCACACCATCGTCAGTCGTCAAAGGTGTAGTGCTAAACAAGCTACGAAGGACATGGAAAGGAAGGGTTGGGAGCACATTGGCTGATGGAGATTGCAGGATATGACCTAGATTAAAAGGAGGAGAGAACTCAATATCAAAAATATTTTAAAACACAATAAGGAACAACACACAAGCTCACAAATTTATAATGGCAATGTAACATAAAATTATATCATTATACTTATTAGAAAACCACAAAATAATACCAGAAATAGTGATATCTTAATCTTTAATAATAAAGTGTCTAGAAAAGCTCAGTAAGAAGACATCATATACATAAACTCCAAAAGAAAGTTGAAATATACTCATATGATATTAGTTACAGACTGTCAAAATTATTATAATCTAGAATTTAAGGGAAAAACTAACAACTAAAAAAGAAGCATTAAAAGTTTCTTACAAGAGTATGAAAGTAACTGCTTGCCTCGGAAGTAGTTTCAACCATGAATGCAAGAGTGAAACAATTTTGTTTTGTTTGCAATAAAGTTTTCTACTATGTTCTAGCTAGAGAGGAGTGTTAAATGTAAAAAAACAAAACAGAACAAACAAAAACCCACTCCTACATGAATGGGAGATGAGACAACTACTGTAAAAGTTATGTCAGAATTATGCTTTTTAATAAACATTTATTGTATATTCACTAGAAATAGTTTGAAATGACCTAAAGACAATTCTTTTTCCTTTTCAGTTTAGTGTTACACCTATTATCTCGTAATAGAGTCCTAAAATACTGTGGTTCTTATCCCTCTAGGTACTTCAAAAATCAGATGAAGCAATTAGAAATTCCCAATCTACTAAAATAAGTATATACAATTTATATATGAAACCAAACAAGCAGGACTTATTTAGTATATAGACACTGTAATTTAATAACAATTATTACAAAAACATTTAAAATTATGTCAACATTTTTGAAGAATTCCATCAATATGAAAATACAAAAGAAAAAGTACATACAATGAATAGTCAATAGCTTCAGAGTTATAGGATTCACAAATAAATTCATATAATTTTATTGGATTATATATACTTTGTTGTACAGGGTTTAAAAGTGTATACTTTCTAAATGGCATGTGAAAGATATCACCTCTAATCAAAACCACATGAGTTTAAAGTAAGATAAAAAATACTAATTATCAAATGTAATGGTTATTGAAGAATTAGAGGTAAACCAAATGAAAATGTACTTGCTAGGCTACTCTACGATTTTTCTTTGTTTCCTTCTATTAACACAACTGCCAGCCCAATGGAAATAATCACCATAGCTTTCTATTATTATTCTCTATTATTATTATATTATGAAATAGATTATCATATAGTATATTGTTATAATATTTTCTTCATTCTGTTATCTTTAATCTAAATATTGCTACCAGATTCACTGAAGAATTCTTTAAAAAGATTCTCATCACATCACTACTTCACTTATTTTAATAAATCTTAATTAGTGTTCAGAATAAAACCTGAAGTTCTTAAGAAGCCTTTCCATGATCTGTTATCAATAACAACTTTTTAAATGAGTTCTCAGTCCTGCTTTATGCAAATTTCATCAGCCAACTTATCCCCTCTCATATAATATGAGCATATAAACACTGCTCAAATCATTCCTTCTTTCTGAAATAACCATTCTCAACCTACACTGACAATTTCCTTCAAGGCCCCACTAAAAACTACAATGCTGTTTTATTCACATTGCTGGGTAGTAAGGAAATAATCTCACACTTGTAAGCCTCCATAATACTGTACTTCTCTCAAGGCTTTTATAACTTGTTAAGTCTATATGTGTATATACATTCCTCATTGCTATTACTGGAACACATTAGCTACTTGATGGCAGGATCTAAATACCTGCTTCATCTTTAAATGCCTCCAACGATGCCCAGCAGTTCTGTAGCACTCAATATATAACTTTTGAATGAATAAAGAAGTGAAAATGAAGCTTCTTTAGGATTTATTATATCTATTATTGGAACTAAGTTGCCAATAAGAAATTATCTAGTAGCTAAACTATGAAATAAATAAATGATGAATAATTGGCAATGATCTGAGTAATTTTACACAACCTACCTACATTAAATTTCATTAATAACACTAAACACTTACTTCCTTCTCCATCATCTGTCACTCCCAAAACCAAGCGAAGAAGGCACTGGGCATGTTTTCTTTCTTTTAGTAGCACTTCAGCATAGCCCGGAAGACGAAGAAATAATCCAAAAGCAGCCAAAGAATGGGCAGGTATGGGAGACATGGTCTGTACTGCTGACTTGATAGGTGGAGGTTCAGCAGCAATGGTTTCTGGCGCTTCATAAACTAATTCCCCTGATTGTTCAATAGTCACCCATTCAAACTGATCACTATCCTTTGGTTTCTCCTGAGTGGTAGATGTTACAACTGGAGTGCTCACCTAAAGAAAAAACAATTTTGTTTGGCTATTTGTATGTTTCAACATCAGATTCAAATTAAAGACCTGAATTCAAATGATCTCCTTAAAATATAAGAATATAAAAATCAATAAAGGATGTATAACTGATCACTCTGGTGTATACCTGAAAGTAACACATTGTTAATCAACTATACCCCAATATAAAATAAAAATTTTTTTAAAAATCAATAAAAGGACATGTTTTTTAAAATGAGTTACATGATACCATGAGTATGGTGGTGTCTGCCAAGTATCTCTACTCTAAAAATTACTATTTTCTCCTTTGTAATTAGTTAAGTATCTGTAGACAGGTTCTTTGAGACTATATAAACATCTTGTCTCGCACTAAACTTTTTTTTTTTAATTATTATTTATTTATTTATTTATTTATTTTTGGCTGTGTTGGGTCTTCGTTTCTGTGCGTGGGCTTTCTCCAGTGGCAAGTGGGGGCCACTCTTCATCGCGGTGCACGGGCCTCTCACTGTCGCGGCCTCTCTTGTTAAGGAGCACAAGCTCCAGACGCGCAGGCTCAGTAGTTGTGGCTCACGGGCCTAGTTGCTCCGTGGCATATGGGATCCTCCCAGACCAGGGCTCGAACCCGTGTCCCCTGCACTGGCAGGCAGATTCTCAACCACTGCGCCACCAGGGAAGCCCTCGCACTAAACTTTGATCATTAGAGTTAGCATTTTTATGCTTGCGTGAAATAATAATTACAGTGGTTGCCAAATGGTGATTTTCTAATTCTATCATTCCTTCTGCATTAGTTGGCACTGAACTGTACACAAAAACGTTTCCTTCTTCTCCATCTATTTATTCATTCATTTATTAATTTATATCCGTATGGATTCTAATTTTACTCTATAAGTTATAATCTGTTACTATCATTTTATCTGATGCCCAAGTAGAATCAGATTTGGTCAGTGGAACCCCCTTAAAGCAGGCTTCTGTATCTAGGCTCATCTTGTACATTCTCTGCCCCAATCCTAGAATTTTTCCAAGGGGCACTGATTTTAGTGGAAACGGTATTTTAAAAAGAAGATATGGAGGAGATTAACCAAGATGGCGGAGTAGAAGGACGTGCTCTCACTCCCTCTTGCGAGAGCACCAGAATCACAAGTGGCTGCTGGACAATCATTGACAGGAAGACCCTGGACTTCACCAAGGAGGATACCCCACGTCCAAGGACAGAGGAGAAGCCACAGTGAGACGGTAGCAGGGGCGCAATCAGAGTAAAATCAAATCCCATAACTGCTGGGTGGGTGACTCACAGACTGGCGAACACTTATACCACAGAAGTCCACCCACTGGAGTGAAGGTTCTGAGCCCCACCTCAGGCTTCCCAACCTGGGGCTCCGGCAAAGGGAGGAGGAATTCCTAGAGAATCAGACTTTGAAGTCTAGTGGGAATTGATTGCAGGACTGTGACAGGACTGGGGGAAACAGAGACCCCACTCTTGGAGGGCACACACAAAGTAATGTGTGCATCGGGACCCAGGGGAAGTAGCAGTGACCCTGGGGGAGACTGAACCAGACGTACCTGCTGGTGTTGGGGGGTCTCCTGCAGAGGCGAGTGGTGGCTCTGTTTCACCGTGGGGATAAGGACACTGGCAGCAGAGGTCCTGGGAAGTTCTCCTTGGCGTGAGCCCTCCCAGAGTCTGCCATTAACCCCACCAAAGAGCACGGGTAGGCTCCAGTGTTGGGTTGCCTCAGGCAAAACAACCAACAGGGAGGGAACCCAGCCCCACCCATCAACAGTCAAGTGGATTAAGGTTTTACTGGGCTCTGATCGCCACAGCAACAGGGAGGGAACCCAGCCCCACCCATCAACAGTCAAGTGGATTAAGGTTTTACTGAGCTCTGACCGCCACAGCAACAGTCAGCTCTACCCACCACCAGAGCCTCCCATCAAGCCTCTTAGATAGCCTCAACCACCAGAGGGCAGACAACAGAAGCAAGAAAAACTACAATCCTGCAGCCTGTGGACCAAAAACCACAGTTACAGAAAGACAGAGAAGATGAAAAGGCAGAGGGCTATGTACCAGATGAAGGAACAAGAAAAAACCCCAGAAAAACAACTAAATGAAGTGGAGATAGGCAACCTTCCAGAAAAAGAATTCAGAATAATGATGGTGAAGATGATCCAGGACCTCGGAATAAGAATGGAGGCAAAGATTGAGAAGATGCAAGAAATGATTAACAAAGACCTAGAAGAATTAAAGAACAAACAAACAGAGATGACCAATACAATAACTGAAATGAAAACTACACTAGAAGGAATCAATAGCAGAATAACTGAGGCAGAAGAACGGATAAGTGACCTGGAAGACAGAATGGTGGAATTCACTGCTGCGGAACAGACTAAAGAAAAAAGAATGAAAAGAAATGAAGACAGCCTAAGAGACCTCTGGGACAACATTAAACGCAACAACATTCGCATTATAGGGGTCCCAGAAGGAGAAGAGAGAGAGAAAGGACCAGAGAAAATAATTGAAGAGATTATAATCGAAAACTTCCCTAACATGGGAAAGGAAATAGCCACCCAAGTCCAGGAAGCGCAGAGAGTCCCATACAGAATAAACCCAAGGAGAAACACGCCGAGACACATAGTAATCAAAGTGGCAAAAATTAAAGACAAAGAAAAATTATTGAAAGCAGCAAGGGAAAAACGACAAATAACATACAAGGGAACCCCCATAAGGTTAACAGCTGATTTCTCAGCAGAAACTCTGCAAGCCAGAAGGGAGTGGCATGAAATACTTAAAGTGATGAAAGGGAAGAACCTACAACCAAGATTACTCTACCCAGCAAGGATCTCATTTAGATTTGATGGAGAAATCAAAAGCTTTACAGACAAGCAAAAGCTAAGAGAATTCAGCACCACCAAACCAGCTCTACAACAAATGCTAAAGGAACTTCTCTAAGTGGGAAACACAAGAGAAGAAAAGGACCTACAAAAACAAACCCAAAACAATTAAGAAAATGGTCATAGGAACATACATATCGATAATTACCTTAAACGTGAATGGATTAAATGCCCCAACCAAAAGACATAGACTGGCTGAATGGATACAAAAACAAGACCCATATATATGCTGTCTACAAGAGACCCACTTCAGACCTAGGGACACATACAGACTGAAAGTGAGGGGATGGAAAAAGATATTCCATGCAAATGGAAATCAAAAGAAAGCTGGAGTAGCTATACTCATATCAGATAAAATAGACTTTAAAATAAAGAATGTTACAAGAGACAAGGAAGGACACTACATAATGATCCAGGGATCAATCCAAGAAGAAGATATAACAATTATAAATATATATGCACCCAACATAGGAGCACCTCAATACATAAGGCAACTGCTAACAGCTATAAAAGAGGAAATCGACAGTAACACAATAATAGTGGGGGACTTTAACACCTCACTTACACCAATGGACAGATCATCCAAAATGAAAATAAATAAGGAAACAGAAGCTTTAAATGACACAATAGACCAGATAGATTTAATTGATATATATAGGACATTCCATCCAAGAACGGCAGATTACACGTTCTTCTCAAGTGCACACGGAACATTCTCCAGGATAGATCACATCTTGGGTCACAAATCAAGCCTCAGTAAATTTAAGAAAACTGAAATCATATCAAGCATCTTTTCTGACCACAACGCTATGAGATTAGAAATGAATCACAGGGAAAAAAACGTAAAAAAGACAAACACATGGAGGCTAAACAATACGTTACTAAATAACCAAGAGATCACTGAAGGAATCAAACAGGAAATAAAAAAATACCTAGAGACAAATGACAATGAAAACACGACGACCCAAAACCTATGGGATGCAGCAAAAGCGGTTCTAAGAGGGAAGTTTATAGCTATACAAGCCTACCTAAAGAAACAAGAAAAATCTCAAGTAAACAATCTAACTTTACACCTAAAGAAACTAGAGAAAGAAGAACAAACAAAACCCAAAGTTAGCAGAAGGAAAGAAATCATAAAGATCAGAGCAGAAATAAATGAAATAGAAACAAAGAAAACAATAGCAAAGATCAATAAAACTAAAAGTTGGTTCTTTGAGAAGATAAACAAAATTGATAAGCCATTAGCCAGACTCATCAAGAAAAAGAGGGAGAGGACTCAAATCAATAAAATCAGAAATGAAAAAGGAGAAGTTACAACAGACACCGCAGAAATACAAAACATCCTAAGAGACTACTACAAGCAACTTTATGCCAATAAAATGGACAACCTGGAAGAAATGGACAAATTCTTAGAAAGGTATAACCTTCCAAGACTGAATCAGGAAGAAACAGAAAATATCAACAGACCAATCACAAGTAATGAAATTGAAACTGTGATTAAAAATCTTCCAACAAACAAAAGTCCAGGACCAGATGGCTTCACAGGTGAATTCTATCAAACATTTAGAGAAGAGCTAACACCCATCCTTCTCAAACTCTTCCAAAAAATTGCAGAGGAAGGAACTCTCCCAAACTCATTCTATGAGGCCACAATCACCCTGATACCAAAACCAGACAAAGACACTACAAAAAAAGAAAATTACAGACCAATATCACTGATGAATATAGATGCAAAAATCCTCAACAAAATACTAGCAAACAGAATCCAACAACACATTAAAAGGATCATACACCACGATCAAGTGGGATTTATCCCAGGGATGCAAGGATTCTTCAATATACGCAAATCAATCAATGTGATACACCATATTAACAAATTGAAGAATAAAAACCATATGATCATCTCAATAGATGCAGAAAAAGCTTTTGACAAAATTCAACACCCATTTATGATAAAAACTCTCCAGAAAGTGGGCATAGAGGGAACCTACCTCAACATAATAAAGGCCATATATGACAAACCCACAGCAAACATCATTCTCAATGGTGAAAAACTGAAAGCATTTCCTCTAAGATCAGGAACGAGACAAGGATGTCCACTCTCACCACTATTATTCAACATAGTTCTGGAAGTCCTAGCCACGGCAATCAGAGAAGAAAAAGAAATAAAAGGAATACAAATTGGAAAAGAAGAAGTAAAACTGTCACTGTTTGCGGATGACATGATACTATACATAGAGAATCCTAAAACTGCCACCAGAAAACTGCTAGAGCTAATTAATGAATATGGTAAAGTTGCAGGTTACAAAATTAATGCACAGAAATCTCTTGCATTCCTATACACTAATGATGAAAAATCTGAAAGAGAAATTATGGAAACACTCCCATTTACCATTGCAACAAAAAGAATAAAATACCTAGGAATAAACCTACCTAGGGAGACAAAAGACCTGTATGCAGAAAACTAGAAGACACTGATGAAAGAAATTAAAGATGATACCAACAGATGGAGAGATATACCATGTTCTTGGATTGGAAGAATCAACATTGTGAAAATGAGTATACTACCCAAAGCAATCTACAGATTCAATGCAATCCCTATCAAATTACCAATGGCATTTTTTACGGAGCTAGAACAAATCATCTTAAAATTTGTATGGAGACACAAAAGACTCCGAATAGCCAAAGCAGTCTTGAGGCAAAAAAATGGAGCTGGAGGAATCAGACTCCCTGACTTCAGACTATACTACAAAGCTACAGTAATCAAGACAATATGGTACTGGCACAAAAACAGAAACATAGATCAATGGAACAAGATAGAAAGCCCAGAGATTAACCCACGCACCTATGGTCAACTAATCTATGACAAAGGAGGCAAAGATATACAATGGAGAAAAGACAGTCTCTTCAATAAGTGGTGCTGGGAAAACTGGACAGCCACATGTAAAAGAATGAAATTAGAATACTCCCTAACACCATACACAAAAATAAACTCAAAATGGATTAGAGACCTAAATATAAGACTGGACACTATAAAACTCTTAGAGGAAAACATAGGAAGAACACTCTTTGACATAAATCACAGCAAGATCTTTTTCGATCCACCTCCTAGAGTAATGGAAATAAAAACAAAAATAAACAAGTGGGACCTAATGAAACTTCAAAGCTTTTGCACAGCAAAGGAAACCATAAACAAGACGAAAAGACAACCCTCAGAATGGGAGAAAATATTTGCAAATGAATCAACGGACAAAGGATTAATCTCCAAAATATATAAACAGCTCATTCAGCTCAATATCAAAGAAACAAACACCCCAATCCAAAAATGGGCAGAAGACCTAAATAGACATTTCTCCAAAGAAGACATACAGACGGCCACGAAGCACATGAAAAGATGCTCAACATCACTAATTATTAGAGAAATGCAAATCAAAACTACAATGAGGTATCACCTCACTCCTGTTAGAATGGGCATCATCAGAAAATCTACAAACAACAAATGCTGGAGAGGGTGTGGAGAAAAGGGAACCCTCTTGCACTGTTGGTGGGAATGTAAATTGATACAGCCACTATGGAGAACAATATGGAGGTTCCTTAAAAAACTAAAAATAGAATTACCATATGACCCAGCAATCCCACTACTGGGCATATACCCAGAGAAAACCGTAATTCAAAAAGACACGTGCACCCGAATGTTCATTGCAGCACTATTTACAATAGCCAGGTCATGGAAGCAACCTAAATGCCCATCAACAGACGAATGGATAAAGAAGTTGTGGTACATATATACGATGGAATATTATTCAGCCATAAAAAGGAACGAAATTGAGTCATTTGTTGAGAAGTGGATGGATCTAGAGACTGTCATACAGAGTGAAGTAAGTCAGAAAGAGAAAAACAAATATCGTATGTTAATGCATGTATGTGGAACGTAGAAAAATGGTACAGATGAGCCAGTTTGCAGGGCAGAAGTTGAGACACAGATGTAGAGAATGGACATATGGACACCAAGGGGGGAAAACTGCGATGAGGTGGGGATGGTGATGTGCTGAATTGGGCGATTGGGATTGACATGTATACACTGATGTGTATAAAACTGATGCCTAATAAGAACCTGCAGTATAAAAAAACAAACAAAACAACTAATACTAAACTTTCATTGGGTTATTTGTATGGAAATATGTTAATATAAATGTTTCAGACACTACATGAAATTTCTAAAAATCTTATATTTGTATTTGTATGGAAATATGTATGGAAATATGTTAATATAAATGTTTCAGACATTACATGAAATTTCTAAAAATCTTGTATTTGTATGGAAATATGTATGAAAATATGTTAATATAAATGTTTCAGACATTACATGAAATTTCTAAAAATCTTATATTTGTATTTGTATGGAAATATGTATGGAAATATGTTAATATAAATGTTTCAGACATTACATGAAATTTCTAAAAATCTTATATTTGTATTTGTATGGAAATATGTATGGAAATATGTTAATATAAATGTTTCAGACATTACATGAAATTTCTAAAAATCTTATATTTGTATTTGTATGGAAATATGTATGGAAATATGTTAATATAAATGTTTCAGACATTACAGGAAACGTCTAAAAATCTTATATGTTCTGGTATAATGTTATAAGTAATAATCCTAGTTATTACTTTAAAATGTATATCTCAGAAATAACTAATTTTCTTGTCAACTGCATTATTATGAACTTTCATCAAATCTTTAACCATGGTCATTTTTAAGTCTCTTGTCATTTACAGACAGTTCTGGGTGTACTCTGATGATTTTGCAAATATGTTCCTATAAAAGAGTTTCATCTTCAAGAAATTCATGGAAAAGACTCTGACAAGTACAGGTTTCTGGTAACTGACTGTACTGCTGAACTGAATGAATAAGCATTTTCAGAACTCTAATGAAAAACTGATGAACTCATAAAAGTGCTAACAAAAGATCAAGATGAAAAAAAAGAAATTAATTACATGGGACTGAGTGAACTGATGAGGATGAGTATAATTTTTGTGACTTTCTGTCTGAATTAAAAAAAAAAATCCCACAAGGACTCAGAGGAAAAGAATATACAAATCAATTTTCACTGCAAAGTAAAGGAGCTGTTACAGTGGAGGATTACTGGACTGAATGTCAATATTATGACATAGTATAAGTGTGTTTCATGTTTGGTAATTGCAATCATTGTTGCTTTTGTTGTGGTCATCCATGTACAATGCTTGGTGTCAGTCTATCTATCTCTTGTAAAAATAAAATACAGTGTGTGTGTGTGGAAAAAAAAAAAAAAAAAAAAAAGAAGATATGGTATATAGGTATGTACACACTGTTGGGGGTAGTCTGATTCCATGCCCTATAAGCAAACAAATCTAGGAAAAAATATACAGAAACATGTATATCTGTGACTACATATATAGACAAAACTTCTAGCCTGTACTCTTCCATATGCCATGGTCATGAAAAACAAAGGTAACAGAATTGTTACAGATTAAAGGAGACTAAAGAGACAACTGAATGCAATATATGATCCTGAACTGAATCTCTGACCATTACCTCCCTCAAATCATGCAAAAGAAATTGAATTTTTTTCCTTTTGTCTTTGAGAACATTAGTGGGACAACTGGCAAAATGTGAATAAGATCTGTTCACTGACTTATTTTACTGTTAACCGCAGGTAACATTTTCTTATTTCTTTGCATGTCTGGTAATTTTTCTATTATACACCGTACACTGTTGATGAGATGTTGTAATAACTCTTAATTCTATAATCACACTCTGCAATGTGTTCAGTTTTATTTTAGAAAATAGTTAAATTACTGATAGGTCACCTTGAGGCCTTCTGGAAATTTATTGGGAGAGTCTATTTTGGTTTTGCTCTTATTTCTCAAGTGAATCCCTGAATACCGGGATGCCATCTATACTCTTAATGTGTGACTCATCTGCAATTCCAATAGAAAAGCCAAGATTTTTACCTCTAACTTGGAAGGAACAGAACTGCAAATTGTCTCCTCCATGCTGAATAGACGCTGAAATCTCTGGACAGCTCTTTCACCCTCCTAGTTTTCCCTCAAGAATCCCATGTATCCATAATTTAGGAGCCAGCTACGGTTGTGCAGAAATTCATGTGCAGAAATTCACGTGCAGAATTTCTGGAGCTCCCCCATCTGTGGCTCCCTCCTTTCTGAATTCCTCCCCTTTTAATTTCCAGCCAGGATGGAGGAACCAAACTCCTCTGTAGCTTTTGCATGAGTTCTACCATCCTACCCCACAGAGACTGAGGAGTATTCTCAGGAGAAAAGTCACGTAGACACTAATCTCACCCAATGTGGTTTCATTCTTCTTGTGTTTAAATCCTCTTCAATATGTGCCTACTTTTAGTCGCTCTCCAGAGCCTTTAAATAATTTTTTTTTAAATAGTCTGTCCAGAGTTTATATATACAGGAGGGTTAATCCTATACCTGTTATTCTGTTTTACCAATTTACCTTTTATGGAAAGAGTAGTAATGGTTGAGGGAAATGTACAAAATTTTCTTCACTGGGTATAAAATTCTAGGATGGCAGATTTTTTTTCATTTTACATTTCAAAGATGTAATTCCCTGGCTCCCAAGGTTTCTGATGAAAGGTTAGTTGTCAGTGTTATTGTTACTGTTTTGAAAAGAAATGAGTTGACTGCTTTTTTGGCTGGTTTTAAGCTCTTCTCTTGTTTTTGTTTTAAGCAGTTTATCATAATGTTCTTAGACATGAATATCCTGCTTGGGGTTTACAGAGCTTCTTGAATTTTGGATTGAGGTTTTATATCAGTTCTGGAAATTTTCTTCCTTTCTGTACTTTTCTGTCCCTGTTTCAATCCACTCTTTTTCTGCAACCATAAATGCACGTCAGAATTTTTCACTTCTAGCTACATGTCCATATAGCTCTTATGTTCTTTTCATTCCTTATACATTCTATGCTTCAGTTTGGATGATTTCTTTTGACGCATCTTCTCTATCACTAATTTTGTAACCTTTAGTGTTTAATCTGTAGAAAAATCCATCTAACAGTTTTCTTAATATGAAGTATTAGAAATTCCCAACCCATTCTATAAGACGGTATTACCCTGATACCAAAACGAGACAAAAACATCCTAAGAAAGTACAGACCAAAATCTGTATTCATTTCCTATATGGTTTGCTGTAACACATCACCACAGACTTACTTAAAACAACACAAATTTATTATACTAAAGATCTAGAGGTCAGAAATCCAAAAAGAGTCTTATGGAGCTAGAATCAAAGCTTTTGATCCTAAATATCAAGTGTTCCTTCTGGAGACTCTCAGGGAGTGTGGGTTCTTTGTGTTTTCCAGCTTCTAGAGGCTATTCACGTTCTTTGGCTTTTGGCTGCTTCACCTGAACCTCTGCTTCCACAGTCCCATCTCCTCCTTTGACTTTGCTACCACTGTCACACAACTTTCTCTATTCTTGGCTTCTGTTTAGATGGCCGAGGGGATCCATGAATAGTATGACTGACCTCTTCAAATAGCACTCTGTGTGACTGAATGCACTAGCATCTTGATTTTTCTGAGGCACCAGCAAAGGCTGATCAGCCACATCCTTGGCTTTTTCTCCAGAGCATGCTTTTCTGACAGCAAATCTCTAATTTTAGCATCTTTTGCAATCTGGATAGACTGAGAATTTCTCAAATTGTCAAGTGATGGTTGCTTGTTGCTCAACAGTTCTTTCCTCTCACACTTTACTATTAGCACCAAGAAGAAAACAGGTAACTTCACACTCGGGTTGGAAATTCAGCTAAATATCCAAGTTCATCACTTAAAGTACTGCCTTCCACATTCAGGACATAAATATGCTAGAATTTCTACCAATAAAAGACAGGGATCCCCTTTCCTCCAGTTTCCAATCACATGTTCCTCATTTCTTTCTAAGCTGCACCATTAGTAATTTTAACATCCATATTTCTACCAACAGTCTGCTTAAGCCAATTTAGGTATTCTCTGTGACACATAGGTTCTCTCTACTGTGATCCTCACTTTCATCTGGGCCCTCACTGGCAAAGGCTTTCCATCCATAGTTCTACTAGTCATCTGTTCAAGGCAATCTAGACCTCTTTTTATCATGCTCCTCAAAATTCTTTCACACTCTGACAACTACCCAATTCTAAAGTCACTTCCACTCTTTTAGGTATTTATTACAGCAGCACCCAATTTCCACTCAATACAATAAAGCATACTGAATACTGAATTAGGGAAGTCATTTTCATTGAACAACAATCATCTTGAGAATGTTGGAGTTTTTTCCATTTCAAACTTTTGGCTGTATCATTACATTTTCTAGGAAGAAATAAAATTTTACTCATATTTT
Organism: Balaenoptera acutorostrata; assembly: GCF_949987535.1. Lineage (NCBI taxonomy): Eukaryota > Metazoa > Chordata > Mammalia > Artiodactyla > Balaenopteridae > Balaenoptera > Balaenoptera acutorostrata. The sequence goes on from NC_080075.1 coordinate 68,074,011, forward strand.
TCTGTGACAGTCATCTTATATCATGGTTATATTATCTTAAAATAAAAATATCATAAGCTCTTTGAAGAGCAGGTTAAGTAATAACCATTTACTGAATAGGTATTATTGTGGATTGAACTGTATCCTCCCAAAGATATGCTCAAGTCTTAACCCCTAATAACTGTGAATGTGACCTTATTTGGAAATAGGGTCTTTGCAGATGTAATCAATTAAGAGATGAGGTCATAATGGCTTAGAGTGGACCCTAAATCCAATGACGGTGTTGTTATAAGGAGAGGGAGATACAGAGACACACAGATACACAAAAGGAAGATGGCCATGTGAAAAGGCAGGCAGAGACTGGAGTGATGCAGCTATAGACCAATGAATGCCATTAATTGCCAGCAATAACCAGAAGCTAAGAAGAGGCAAGGAAGGATAATCCCCTAGAGCCTTCACAGTGAGCATGGCTCTGATGACACCTTGATTTCAGACTTATAGCCTCCTGAGCTGTAAGAAAATTAAATTTCTGTTGTTTTAAGCCACGCAGTTTGTGGTACTTTGTCACAGCAGCCCTAGGAAACTAACGCAGGCATACACACACACACACACACCCAAGTAGATAAAATTAGAGAGAATAATTCCCCTACCTCAATCAACAGAAATAAAGAGCCTGGTATTTACGACTCTCCATGCATCACACTCCCCCCTCATAAACAACAGAACATCGAAAGTACACACCTCAGTGACAGTAACATTAATGAACAGGGGAAGAAGTTAAATTAATGTCTTAAAAACTACTTAAATGGAAATGGCACTTAAAAAGGAATAAAAGTTAAGCCAAAAGACATAGTGTATTTGGGTAGAAGTACACACTACTATTTCACTCTCCCATTTCCAGTAATATCCGTAATTAATATCACACCTTAAGAAGCACAGAAACAAAAATGTTACAGTGTGATGACCATGAAATCAAAGTAAATGCTACAGTGTGATGCCCCTGGCAAATCTGCTTGGTCTTCAACGTTTCTTTACCAAATTAATTCTTACAAAGCTCCATATAGGCTGAGCTTTGAAAGGTTTATACGTTACTCCAAGACTTTAAGGGAAAGGGTACTTCCAAACGTTAAGTTAAACACAAACCAGAAAACAGAAGGTCTTTCCCATGTAATGATATAGTTAATTAGAAATCTTATCTTACCTGCTGAATTACTTCTGGATATAGCATGGGTAGTCTTTCTGCAATAAGAGCCAGTCCACCCATTCCTGCAAAAACTTGTAACGGTGACTGAATGGGACAGGTTTCAAGTAAAGATTCATCCAGTACCCCATCCATACATTCATCACTTGGAGTGAGAGACTCATCATCAGGACAACTACCAAGTAAATCTCCATGATCTAGAAGAATAATCGCAAATAACAGCTAAGAGAGGATCTATTTTTATAATACTTTTTCATTTACAAAGCAAATATTGTTGTCATCTCTCTACTCAACAAAAGAGCATAATAATCTTAAGTCATTCAGATACAGCTATCTAGGCTAGATGCTACAAACATGCTTAAATAACGTCTGATGTTGCTCCCTATAGTCTTACTACTTGAAGTATATGGTCCATGGACTAGTAAGCATCAGCATCAGCCTGAGAGCTTTTGAAATGTAGACTCTCAGGTCTCATTCCTAGACTGTGTAGGAATCTTCATTTTTATAATGTTCTAGGTGATTTACAAGCATACTGAAGTTTGAGAAGTATTGTCCTTTAGGGCAAATAAGTAAAACATCAGAGACTCCAGAAAATATTAATGTATGTGCATGTTATGCTCTAAAGTATCCAATCAGGAAAAACTGAATAATGACAAAGACTTTTCTTACAGAAAACTGAAAATTATACCATATTGGTTAACTTCGAATCACTCACAGAGGAAAACCAGAAGTTTATGTTCACACATAACCAGACCCTACGAACATTAAAACAGACAAATGATCCTGCTGAAAATTTGGGCAAAGGAAATGTACTAAAACTTATTAAAGAGTACAAAAGGCTAATAATTGAATCTTTCATCATGGGAAAGATTGACAATAAATAAGATGACACCATATCCACACTACGAAAATCATTGCTTAAATACCATTTATAGTAGTGAAAAATCAGAAACAGATTCCTTCAACAATTGTGAAACAGATAAATTGTTATATTCATATTAAAAATAGGCAATAAAATGCACATTTATAAATATTTAATTGAATATATAAAAATTAAAAGGTACGAAAATATATGATCCCACTTTTGTTTAAGGTAAAAAATGTTTATGAGCACAAAATATCACTCAATATAAATTATCAGTAAATTGGAAATTCTAAATTGGGGTTCTCACTTTGATTATAAAATTATGAACGATTCACATGGCTCATACAGAAATAATATTTTTAAAAATTAGGGAATTCCTTGGTGGTCCAGTGGTTAGGACTCCATGCTTTCACTGCTGAGGGCCCGGGTTCAATCCCTGGTCGGGGAACTAAGATCCTGCAAGCCACACAGCATGGCCAAAGGAAAAAAAAAAATTAAAGCAGAAATTAAAGCATATGGGCCCATAAAAATAAGTGATGCTACACAAGGAATTAACATTAATTTCCAATGGAAATAATGGCAATTTTCTATATTTACAAATAACTCAGTCATAAAGAAAGAAAAGTATCTCAAGTTGATGTAACAAAAATGTACATTAAGTCATCAGCTATAGAAATCCCTGCCTGCTCAGATTACAGACTGCAATTTTAAAGAAATATCATACACATACCTTTTTCAGGGTGCAGTCTTTTAAAAGAATCTGTTTTTGACAGACTTGGGTCTGTGATAACTCTAGAACCCAATTTAACTGTCAGATCTATTGAACGGTAACCTTGAGGAAGTTTTCGGTCATATAGCAGAGTTAAAAGTTGGGCAAGCGTCATTTCAGCTGGCAATGGCTGGCCTAAAAATGACATAACTAAGTTAAACCTGGAATCCAAGAGGGAGACATTTACTTGATTCAATTTACTCAATTACTTAATGCTTTTACTAAATTAAATTACAGGTAAGAGTTTGATTCTGACACCAATTTCAAAGCAATTTAAAAACTGCCCACAGGAAGTTTACAAAACTCAAATCTACTTCTGACATATGTGAACAAAAATATCTATACAAAGTGTTAATCAGTTGCTAACCAAACCCCACCAAGATCTTCTGAGCCATGGTGAATACAAAAAAAAAGAAACATTCCCATAAATCTGGGATTGGCAAATCTTTTCCATAAAAGGCCAGATAAAAAATATTTTAAGCTATGGAGGCCATATGGTCTCTGCTGCAACCTACTAACTCTACTATAGCATGAAAACAGCTATGGACAATGCATAAATGAATGGGCATAGCTGTATTCCTATAAAAATGTTTTTACAAAAAGAAGCATTCGATCCACCTGCGATAGTTTACTGACCTCTGCTTTAAATCAACAATGTAAAGCTAAGAAGTAAAATCCAGTCAAAGTTAGTTGGCAATTTGATTATATAATGATACAGCACAAAAATGGAGATAAAATGGTTATCACCTTGACCAACGGACAGTATACTGGTCAAAGAATATGTTTAGGTAGAGAAGAAGCTTAACTATCAGGGCTACATCTTAAGAATTCCACGGCTAGAACTAATTCTTTAAAATTCGCCTCACACGGCATCCTATATAACTTGTTACGAACACATGAAAACATTAATTTTACTGATCATTTTATGGCACATTCGTAACAAAATTTAGGAAGCAAGTAAAGTGTAAAAACGCAACATTATAGTGTTAAAAAGGGTATGAAATAGGTTACTCCCTTTTTGTTCTCACTTCTTTTGGAGGGAACTATATGGACAAAGTCTCACTAAATTATTTATCTCATCAGTAGCACCTGATTACACATCTGATTTGTACACTTGTAAGATTACTAAAATTTCCTATATGTTTTATCACTGTGAACACTACCAGCTAAGAGTTTGTGGAACAGGTGAAACACAGGAACGGTAATTATTTTGTTGGCAGCCTCTGCTCCTGAGGAAGCACTTCCTATTTTATCGGGCATTGTCCTCCCTCTCCTGGATGGTGGGCGAGGTGGTGTAGATGACACAGCACGTTTAGATTGGGATTTCAGCCCTAAAAGAAAAAAAATCACCAAGATTTTATATAGCCAACATATTCATGAAGTATAAGTGTATTTCTACAATATATTACTAAAGCGCCACATTCCTAACGCCAAAAGATAGAAATATTTCTTCTCATTAAATATCTACTCTCTTGATTCTATCTGTCATTTATTATGCTCCATGAATAACTGGCTGCATGTGTAGCTATTTTCCAAGAAAGTATAAATTAACTCCTATACTCTCTGAGATACATATAGATGACCATCCATTTACTAGAACCTAATTTTGTGCAAATATGTACAGAAAATCTTGTGTTCTTAATTTTTCTCTGAGATAGGATGGATTAAACCAATACATAGGTCTGCTATTTGAGGAGTAAGGTAATCTAGGCTGAGCTTTCTCTTCTGAACTAAGAATTTTGTTAAGGAAAATATCCTCCAAAATTATCACTTATCATGGCCATTTTTTCTTCTTCCTGCATCTAACAGTAAAAACTCATTTTTCAACCAATTTTCTTTTGATGACTTTTATTTTCTAATTTTATGTAATGAGCACAATGTCATAAGTGAAAACTAGTGAATACTTTTTCTTTTTTTTTTTTAAAAAGGAGGTTACAGGGACTTCCCTGGTGGTCCAGTGGTTGAGAATCCTCTTTCCAATGCAGGGGATGCAGGTTCAATCCCTGGTCGGGGAAGTAAGATCCCACATGCCACGGGGCAACTAAATCCGCGTGCCACAACTAGAGAGAAGCCTGCGCTCGCAACTAAGACCCGATGCAGCAATCAATCAATCAATCAATCAATAGGAGGTTACAGAAAAATTCCTTAACACTTAGTGAACTTTTAAGAGTATAATTCCCAGTACACTGTCAAGCTGAAACGAAATATCTACTTACACATGCTGAGTATCTGATTAAAATATACTAAGCTCAAAATAAGTTTAATAATTCCAGTGCTGAAAAGTAATGGATTTCTGGTGCAATAATTGTGTATTTAATATTAAGACATCATTATGCCAGCTTTTTGCATTAATACTTTTTATTACATGAAGTTCCTGTAAATATAAATTGCTACATTTTACAGAAACCCAAACAAAATCAAGATCATTAAAAAAAAAAAAAAAAAGCAAGCATACCTGAAGCAACAACAACACTGTAATTGTCCTGAAATCCATTTTCTGCCTTAACTTTTTCTTTCTCTTCATGGTTTTTCTTTTCTTTGTCATCTTTTTGTTCACTAATTAGTTTAGCAGTGATACTTGGTGTATCTGTAAGAAATTTTTATGTAAAATACATTGTTTTTCAAAATTGTTAAGAAGGGAAGCAATAAATATCTTGGGGACGTTTACACAAGATTATATTATCACTAATACAAAGGCAATGTAAATGGTCTGGAAGGAATGTTGTTAAGGAAAATCTGACATTCAATTCTCGTTGATTTTATCAATGAAAGGGACTCATCACTCTCCTTAGGCCAGGATACTTAAATTCCAATCTCTAGAAAATATTATGTATTACAATAGTACTACCTCTAGAGGCAGTTTTGAAAACCATTATCAAAAGCATTTGCTTTATTGTAGGCATAGTTCAATCTGTTTGCCACGTAACATCGATTTCAGTCCTCACAACATGCAAACCAAGGAAGAATATTATTTTCAAAATAGGGAAACAGCCTTATTAGCAAGGTTACTCATACAACCTGTAAAGGGCAATATGGAATTCAAGCTCAGGACTCCTCCTAATGCATTACATTAGACTTCTATTTTTTCTACAAATGGGAGTATAAAGGAACAAATTTAAGTAACAGAGGTTTCTGGTTTTGTTGTTTTATTTGGTTAGGAATCTTAGATAAAGTGATATATTTTACAAGTACTTTAAGAATGAATACTAAAGGGCTTCCCTGGTGGCACAGTGGTTGAGAATCTGCCTGCCAAAGCAGGGGACACGGGTTCGAGCCCTGGTCTGGGAAGATCCCACGTGCCGCGGAGCAGCTGGGCCGGTGAGCCACAATTACTGAGCCTGTGCATCTGGAGCCTGTGCTCCGCAACAAGAGATGCCACGATAGTGAGAGGCCCACGCACCGCGATGAAGAGTGGCCCCCGCTTGCCACAACTAGAGAAAGCCCTCGCACAGAAACAAAGACCCAACACAGCCATAAATAAATAAATAAACAAATACTTAAAAAAAAAAAAAAAAAGTTAGCCCTGTAACTCACTAGCTATCTGACCTTGGGCAGTCCTTTAAAAAAAAAAAAAAGAATGAATACTAACGACTTTCATAGATAGTTATTACTCTGAAATCATATTTTCTTTCATGTTTTTGAATATGGCATGCTATTATAAATCATGAAATAAATGATGACCATACAGTGATCTTATTTAACCATTAAGAAGCTCAAAAAGCTGGATGAACTGTTCTAATATTAAGAATGTTTTTCACTAAGTGGATATGACCGATACAGGCTCTCTTTTTACTTTTCTAACTTAACACAATTATGATCCAGTGCTTTATTATAATGTTAAGGTGAAATGATCAAGTGATAAAACAGCATCTTTTGTATTATTTCCTATTTTGTAGCTTTCTCTGAATATCTGAAAATATCCCTGTGATCTCAATTTCTAGAACCTCTTCCAAACTACAGATTGCCTTTAGACCATTTCTATTTTTGTGAAATTAAAAAAAAAAACAGGGCTTCCCTGGTGGCGCAGTGGTTGAGAATCTGCCTGCTAATGCAGGGGACACGGGTTCGAGCCCTGGTCTGGGAAGATCCCACATGCCGCGGAGCAGCTGGGCCCGTGAGCCACAACTACTGAGCCTGCGCGTCTGGAGCCTGTGCCCCGCAACGGGAGGGGCCGCAATAGTGAAAGGCCCGCGCACCGCGATGAAGAGCGGTCCCCACACCGCGATGAAGAGTGGCCCCCACTTGCCGCAACTAGAGAAAGCCCTCGCACGAACCGAAGACCCAACACAGCCAAAAATAAATAAATAAATAAATAAAGTAGCTATAAAATTAAAAAAAAAAAAAAACAAATTTAAACACTGTAAATACAGCTCCTCCCCCTTAATCCATGGTTTCATTTTCTGTGGTTTCAGTTACTTGCGGTCTGAGGATATTAAATGAAAAATTCCAGAAATAAACAACTTATAGCTTTGAAATTGCTTGCTGTTCTGACTATAATGATGAAATCTCACTGGATCCATCCCACTTGGAATTCCCAACCATGTCATTGTCTGCTCTGACATTCAGTCATGGATGTCAGCCGTCATGGCTGGATAACCCAGGATCACCCAAAGCAGATGATCCCTCTTCTGTTCCTCCTTTGGATGTATTGTTAGAAGGTCAAAAGTAACCTAAGCCTATGTTCCCAACGCCTATGTCATTCACCTCACTGCATCTCATCACATAGGCATTTTATCATCTCTCATCATCACAAGAAGGAGGGTGAGCCAGTACAGTAAGATTATTTTGAAAGAGAGAGACCACATTCACCTTTTATTACAGTATATTAGGTAATTGTTCTATTTTATTATTAGTTATTGTTGTTGATCTCTTACTGTGGGCACAGTAAGAGATTAACATACATTATCATATTTATCATAGATATGTATGGATAAGAAAAAACATATATACAGGGTTCGCTACTGTCTGTGGTTTCAAGCATCAGCTGGGGGTCTTGGAATGTATCCCCTGCAGATAAAGGGGGACTACTGTAATAAATACGTAATGCAACAATACATTTTACTTTCTCAGAAAAACAAGCAAGTAACCCCAAATGGCAAAAAGAGTTACACAAGTCAGAGGGAAATATTTAAGTAATAAAAAATTCACACAATCATAGTTCATTAGGTGATAAGAATTTATATTCTTTATTTTTATATTACTTTGTTACCTAAGACTCCTAACTAAATAAAAATAACAAAACAAGAATATATATAGTGTTATCTCAATAAATGCCATTCAAACACTAAAAGGTACCACTGAGAAAGATTTTGCTCAATTTACTGCTTAAAATTGTTCTGGTTTGGATTTCCACCTGTGGCCAAAATGAAATAACAAAGACCAGATTACTGTCCTACCTGAAATAACTAAAAATTAGGAAACTATATGAAATAAAGTTTTCAGGTACTGGGCATCAGGAAGGCAGGACAGTGATTCCTGGGTGAGTGGAAACAAATGAAGTAAGCGCTAGGATTGTACCAGCTTATTTCCTGCAATGTCCCAGACCACAGCTCAGCACAACCCAGGCATCACTCAAGGTGAGGATACAGAGATGGGAGTCCAGGAAGACAAAGGCAGGTTTGGCTGCAGTTCACAGGGCACAATGCCAACGAGGAGAGATCTGCACAGAGAGAGAGCCCCAGTGATCTATAGAGGGTCTCCTCTAATCTGTAGTGCATACTGACAAGCATTACATACAAGGAAACCACCTAAAGGGCAAGGAAAATACTTTTAAAAAGTAGCAAGGGGGGACTCCCCTGGTAGTCCAGTGGTAAAGAATCCACCTTGCAATGCAGGGAATGCCGGTTCGATCCCTGGTCGGGGAACTAAGATCCCACATGCCGCGGGGCAACTAAGCCCATGCGCCACAACTACTGAGCTCGCGTGCCACAGAGTCCACGCGCCCTGGAGCCCGCAAGCCACAACTAGAGAGAAAACCCGCACAGCACAACTAGAAAGGAGCCCGCACACCGCAACGAAGAGCCCGCGTGCCGCAAAGAAAGATCCTGCATGCCGCAACTAAGACCCAACACAGCCAAAAAAAATTAAAAATAAATAAATAAAATAAATAAATATTTAAAAAAAAAAGTAGCAAGGGGATGAACCCCAGGTTCTAAAATGAGGGCTGGAATACTTAGTATTCCCAATGCCTAGTGAATTTCTAACAGAGTTCTCAGAAGAGTATAACCTCAGCAGTGGGGCCAAATTAACCCCAGACCTCTGTTTTCAAATGTGGTACCATGCTTCTATTCCAATACAGTACCTCCTTAAAAGTAAGTCCATTAAAATTAAAACACTAGTTCCTTAGTCTCACCAGACACATTCTATATGCTTAAAAGCTACTGCACTAGATAGTATAGGGTTATAAAATATTTCCATCATCACGGTAAGTTCTGCTCTAAATTAACAGCTGCTCTGGTCCCACCTAACAAAGCTGAAAAGCTGGTCCTAAAAGTAATGTTCTGGTTTTAAGTAATGTAACTACATCTCAGAAAGAAATAAAAAATATTTATTAGAATACAAAAATATCCACCACCCAGAAAAGTAAAAATCACATTGTCTGGCATCCAACGAAATTTTCTAGGCAAATTAAAAAAGCAGTAACACACAATCCACAATGAAAAAAAAAAAATCAATGTAAACAGATCAATATATTCAAGACACTAGGGACTTCCCTGGCAGTCCAGTGGTTAAGGCTCCACGCTTCCACTCCACAGGACGCGGGTTCAATCCCTGGTCAGGGAACTAAGACCCCACGTGCCGAGCGGTGCGGCCAAAACAAACAAACAAACAAAAAACAAAAATTCAAGACACTAGAAGAAAGCTTGTACACTTTAAATAAAGACAAGGACATATATAAAAAAGAACCAGATATAACTTCTAGCAGATTAGACACTGAAGTCAGTTTGAAGATAGAGCAATATAAATTATCAAAAATTTTAAATACGGGGGAAAACGGAACAGAGCTTCAGTGAGCTGTGAAACAACTTCAAGAGGCCTAGTAAACGTGTAATTGGAATCACCAAAAGAGAGGAAAGTGACGGGGAGACAGAATATATTTGAGAAACTAATAGCCAAAAAATTTCCAAATGTGATGAAAATTATACACCCACACAGATTCAAGTCCAAAAACTCAAATCATAAGAAACATGAAGTAAACTACAAGGTATATTATTTGATGATAATCAAATTGCTTAAAAACAATATAGAATTTGAAAAAAAAAGACACATAACCTTTATTATTTGAAAGCAGTATAGTTGAAAGCTATAGGCAGTGGGTAAAAGGATGGCTTAAATAATTTTTGATTACTTGTTTTCATACATGTTAATAAAATACATATGCACATGTTAATATATCCTAAGATATGGCTAAGATATGGCTAAGAATCACAAATACACCTTAAAGTACCAAAGCATCGCTAAACAAAGGTTAAACTCAGCACTTAGAAGTTTCTGATATTTGCTCAGGATAACTTTGTTGGACTTTTTACTAGGATGTACTATTCTTCCACAGCAATAAGTTTTATTTGTTAATTTTTAGGTAATAAAGGGAGCTATTTTGTTAAATATCCTAAATGACAGACCATGACATTTTAGAAAATAGTATTCATTTAAAGATAAATAAAAATGTTAAATTTCCAATTATTTTGTACTATGTCTATACTTTTCCATTATCAAGTTAAATGTATGAAATCTCAAAAATTGAATTTTAGTACTCTTCCCCACTTCCTTCCTTCAATTAATTAATTTTAAATTTTTTCTTCATCATGTAGAAGGCACAATTTCAGAAAATTGAAATTTAGAAAAAAGTTTGTAAAGTCAAATTTTCACAAAAGTTTAGCTGTAACAGGTAAGGTGGACATTTTCAAATAAGAAAAAAATGTTACACGTTTATAATATATTCTAACATTTTACTGTGTAACATGTAAAAATGAAGGAAAGTATAATTTTATGCACACATTTCTGTTAGATGCAGTGTCTAAAACTGGTAAAGAATCTTTTCTACATTATTTTCTCAAAGTGATCATATCTGTTCACGTGGTTTAACTTACCATCTATGTATGTATGTATGGTAACAACTCCCAAATCTCTTCAACTCAGTCTTTTATTCTAAGTTTAGATTTTTATTTCCAGCTAACAAATAGCGCCAGTTTTTTTTCTGGATACTCCTAACTTCTTTCAGTTATCAGTGTTGCTTAAAGACTTAGGTACCCCCTCTAATGTATACAGATAGAAACATACTGACTTATATTTAAATTAAAATGCAAACATTTAAAATTTTCAGTTTATTTTTTATTCTGACAACATACAAAAGATCATAAATACTTTGAGAGGCAGAATATATGTCCTGCTCACTTTTACATCCCTAGAAGAAATTACTGTGTTTACACATAGCAGATGCTCAATGAATTCATCACTGATTAGGAATTCTGAGAGGCAATAAACCCAAACTAACCACAGTCAATTTGTATTCTCCCTCAAAAAAATGCTTTTACTTTAATAACTTATATCCTGTTTAAAGGCATCATCGGAGAGCTCTTGAAAAACCTAGGGGAAACGTTCTCTCTGCTTTCTTCACTGTTATAAACAATAAGGTCATCAGTTGATTCTACCTACTGACCACTCATTTCTCCCCTAGATTTAGTAAATGTTTATCACTTAGAATTGTCATGCAACCTAATATACTGTAATTCATCTACTATAAAACAGCCCGATGGTTTATCCTGAGAAAATTCCATCAATGGCTTCCCACAGCTTGTCTACATTTCCAACTGCCCATTCTGTCATTACTACACGTAACACACATCACAGCAAAAGAATTACAGGTGCTGGAATGTATTGTACATTTTGTCCACTGCATCATGCTTCTAAATGTGAAGCTACCTTGACCTTTTCTAGTCATTAAATGGTTGGTGAGTGAGTGAATGCAATAAAGTTATAAAAATAATAAAATTCCTATATACATCTAACATAAAGTTAAAGAAACACAAATATTTAAATGTGACTTGCCTGACACTCTGTCAAGAACTTCTGATAATGTTGTTGAGACCGGCAAATGAAGTGTACGGAACTTGTGGCCTGCTCCATACATTGGATGCTGGATGACATGGCTAGTAGCATTAATTCTACCCTTGTACAGCTGGAAATAAATTTAAAAGAAATCAAGAAGGGTGTTTTGAAATGTATATCATTATATAACAATTTCAAAAGCATAAAAAAATAAACAATTCAGTAATGCATACAAAAATGTAAAGAGTTTATTTTATATATTTCTTCAAATGTGGCATGTCTGCCATGCGATTTGTTCGTCATACTTTTTTGCATTAGGACTACTGTACCTAATAATCTGTCAATTTCCCCCCCAAATCAAATTATACTATTCATGGCAAGTTACAACTAGGTTATTCTGGACAGAGAGGGTTAGCTAAGATATTTAAGTCCTATCCTTAAGTATAAAGGTTGTGCTAGTTTCACTTTGCTAGCACAACCTCTAATTTCTAATTTCATTTCATTTCATTAGAAATTAGAACAGAGATAACTGAAAGCTCTGACATGAAAACATAAAATATTTTTACACACAGCTCATCATAAAGATTTAATTTGATTGTTAAATACTCACTGGGCAGGGAGACTGAAGAAACATTGTCACTTTCTCATCCTCTAACATCAGTTGCAAAAATAATCTACGTACAAACCCTGAAATGTTCCCTGATGTTGGAAGGTTCCCTCTTTGAGGAGATGTCTGAAATAGTTCACAGAGAACCTGGCAAAGTGAGAGATTTAAAAAGTTAAATGAGGTATTTACTTGCAGCTTTATATTTTAAAGAACAAAGAGGAAATTTAAAATGTGGATTAATGAGTGTATTTGAACTCATCAAATCAGCAATTAAAGAATATACGGAAGCAGACAAAAAGTTTATTTTTGGTTATTAGGCCAGAAGACAATGGAACACAAAGTTTCATACTACCCACAGGCACAAACCAAATTGTCAAATGTCCATATTCAAGGACTTGGTTAAAAGTGGTAATTTAAGCATTTCTTTCAAATTAGACACATTAAGTAGATACAGTTTCCCAATAATTAATTACTTTAGGCAACAAAGTATCTTCCTCTTCTTAAAGTTAAATCATTCAGAATTTTTTGAAAATTATGATAGCTCATCCTTCATTAATAGTTTAACCTGAATAAGCACTATCAAATAAGGGGGTAAAAAAAGAAGCTGGTTCCTATTTATTGGTGTCTACCATGTCTCAGACAGCCTCTATGCTAGACACTTCATATACATTATCATATTTAATCCTCAAAAAAAAAACCTTTTGAGAGGCAGGTATTACTATCTCCATTTTACAGTTTAAACAACTTGCTGAAGATCACAACAGATAGAAAGCAGCAGAAACTGGCAAAAAGCAACTAGAATTATGTTCGAGATAACTCCAGCATTCAAGATTTTTGGCCCTGTGGACTTAAATACAATAAAATCATCTTTCATACCTTTAATGTGATTTTTCAGGAGTCTCCTATCTGAAACTTATTCTAATGTCTGCTTCATTAGAAGCAAATCAACAGCTGTAACAATCCGGTTACTATAAAATGCAATGCCTCAATGCTGATGAGGCACTTGATGGCCACCTTCGAGTGGTCAATCCTGTTCCAATAGCTGAAGCGTTGTTCGCTTTTTTTTTTTTTTAATATTTTTATTTATGTATTTATTTGGCTGTGCCGGCTCTTAGCTGCAGCATGCAAACTCTTAGTTGCAGCATGTGGGATCTAGTTCCCTGACCAGGGATCGAACCCAGGCCCCCTGCATTGGGAGCACGGAGTCTTAGCCACTGGACCACCAGGGAAGTCCCTGAAGCGTTGTTCTTTTGATTAGGGGCGGTTTTTTAAAAGGAGGAATGTATGATCTTTAGCTAGAATCTCCATGAATTTGCCCATCATTCATCAGAAAGAATAACTGATTTATGTAACAGCTGAGGAGAGGAGGGAGGAGATATCAGTACTTAATTTTAATTATGGTTTAAATTCAAATCCTTAAATGCACCCAAACCCAAACTTCACCATCACCTGGCCTTAATACATGACACTTTCTGAACTAATTTCAAGAGTGCCATGTGACAGCACATTAAAATAATAAGACACTGGAACATAAGCCAGTTTTTCTACTCTTACCTGGGCCATCAGCTTTTGATTATTAGGGTGACATGAAATGCACTGCAGAAAGAATGCAACAGTTGCATTCTCTATTGCTGTCCTCTGTTGAGTAGTCAATCCTGTTGTAGCAGCTGAAGAAAGAGAAGCTGATCTTGCACTGGTCTGTTGTGCACCTAAATTATGTCCTCCAGAAGTGGACCCAGAGTGACACAATAAAAACAGAAGTGCTGTCCATAGTGGATTGACTTCAGACCCACCAAGCCAGTCTTTCATAATATGGCTATTGCCAACTTCTGTCAAAAACCTAAGAATAGGAGCAACCAGGTCTGCTGTGACAGGCATCTTATTACATTGTTGTGGAACGTGATGCCGCCTGAGTTTGTCCTGGGAAATATCTATTGATTGAGCAATGCTTTCAGAATAAGAAATGTGGCTAAAACAGAAACTAGCCAGACTCCTCACAAGAAGAGAAGGCAAACCTGAGTCCAGTAATTGTTTGATAGCTTCTGGAGATTGAGAAGAGGAAGCAAGGGTTGCCAAATGTGATTCAGTTAGTGCAAGAGGTGCTTGTGCGTTTTTAGAGTCGTCTGTTAAAGATGAACTAAGATCTTGCTTTTTGCTATCATCTGTCATGGACAGTCCATGGTGACACTGCATTGGAGGAGGGGTAATTCCCATCCAGCCCATAAGCAAAGAAAAATAACTTGGGTGTATGTGACACATCGAGCAAAGCAGACTGTCAACGGCTTTCTTCAAAACCATATTGCAGGGAAGAGACATGGACCAATTAAAAAGTAACCTAGGGAATAAAAGATACCATGTTAACAATATATACATATATTTAGAAAGACCTCTTTGTCAATTATTTCTACTAGAAATCACTTTCATGAAAATTATATAGTTTGACATTCAATATAATGACACTATGTTTCAGGAAGACTAATTGTGATAAACATCATTAAGTACTTCAGTAGATTGGAAGTTAGATTAGATTTGTAAAATGAGTACAGAAAACCAAGAGATCTATATCAAAATGGTTCTACCATTCTCTGTGTGACCTCAAAAAAATGACATAAAGAAACAATACAAAAAATTATACCTAAGAAATGTCTAGACTGAATTCGACATTATTAATGGCTTTAATTCATATCTGCAAAATGAAAACTGTTAGTGAGTTTCACTAATAAGTCATGGATTATGCCAACTGATAGGACCAAATATGAAAATGACAAACTAGAGGACAAAAAGCCAACCTTTTATGAGTCATGGAACTCTTCAGAGATAAATATTATATTTTGCTATAGACTTAGCAGTTATTAGGCAGTCAGCTCAACAAAGCCTTAACTGAGTATGGTGAAGAAATGTGGGTTAAGTGGAAACTACTTGTCAAAAGAACAATCATAACAGCCATCTAGAAAGAAGTAAAAACAACCAATTGTAAAAACTGTCTAAAGTAGTCTCTAAAAATTTCTAGTTACACTTTCCCTCCAAAGTTGCACATTAAAGATAAAAGAATCCGGCAGGTAAATTTGCAGGTGAGAATAAACATTATGACCTGCAGGAGAATACATGAAACATTCAAATTTTAGGTGGGAAAAGCAGCAATGACACTAATGTAGCTTCTTAAAACCTGAAGATAAATTAATTAAATTTGTGTAGCATCTCATTTCAAAATTACACTGATTATACTTAACTAGTACTATTTGAAGTATTATTTTTATATAAATAAAATGTAAAATGCTGTTTCATCAAGTAAAAACCTAAAGTGATCTAGTACTGGGGGAAAAGAGAATTTCACAAATCATACTTACTCAAAGAGCTCTCGGTCTAGCAGTGCTGGTAAGTCATACTCTACCAGCAGCTCATAACTGTGCCACAGAATTGCTGCTACACAGTGCAAGTGAGAAGGAGATGGCATCAAAAGACCATACTCTATTGTTGAAGAGTTAGGGCACATGTAGCTCATCCTGCCACTTCTTTTCACAGCAGCCACTCTTGCAGAATCACTGACCCATTTTAACAAGGCCTGAATTCTTAAAAGAAGAAGATGAATTCAAATAACCAATTATACTCCAGCTGACATTTAATACAGATAAATACCACCACTGCATGTAAGCAATGTATTTATCAGAATAATATACTGATTTTTCTCAATAATTTTAATATATCAATAAAATAGGAGGGAAAAGGAATTATATAATCAATAAGGTCATAGTAACTCTAATTTTCCAATAACCCTACCAATCTTAAGCAATGAAAATGTTTGAGATAACTCAAGTCTAATTCAGCAAATAAACATTGATTCCTACCTCATTTATGACAGAACATATAAATATCTAGAATTACAGGATACACAGCTTAAAAAAACTCACTCTCTCCTTTAAATTTTCACTCACCTTGTAACAAATCCACATACCACAGAGCAGTGATCTAGGGCCAGTTCTTCATTGTGCAGAATTTCATGCAACAGAGCATGAAATGTTTCACAACTCTGGCCCCCAAGCATTAAATACTAGTAGCAGCCACCCACCCTCTTTCACTCTGACAACAGAATAGCCCCAACATATGTTCTTTTTCAAGTGCCACTCTACACTCAGTCCCCTAGAGCTGGAGACCACAAAATGAAAGCAAAAGGCTTTTTAAAGCAATAATGCTTTGGAGTTTGTATTTTGGGGGGGTGGGAGGTGAGATTTATTGTCAAGTTCTTAAAACCCTGTATTTATCTTTGTTTTTGTTTACTTTTAAATGTCTAGTTTAGAGCACAAGATTCTCTGCTTCAGGGTAAAAGAAATGGGAATTGGAAGGTATAAAATACTACTTAATCCCTCTCTCTACCCTGAAGGACTGAAGGGTAAGATGCATTAAATTTCATATGACAGGACATAAGGACAAGTCATAGAAAACGAAGGGAGATGAGGCAATTACAGAAGAGTAACATCTTCTAGAAAAATAGCAGCCAACAATCTTGTCATTAATGTTAGTTCTGAAACATTCTGAAATATTTACATTTGCATTTATGCTAAGAAAATAATTTTAAGTGCAATTTTCTTCTTATGATAAAAAAAATTTAAAAACTAATCACAAGAGATTTAAAGAAACCTAGAAAAATATTTAGCACATATTTTTAATGCATTTTTAAATCCTATTAACCATTATGGTTTGACATAAATTCGTATTTACTTTGTCAAAAATACTCCAGTATATTTTTAAATATAATACAGGTATCACATAGTTTACATAAAGCAAAAAGTTTAATGGAAAAGAAGTCAGCCTATTTAGTATTTTAAAGTTATCCTGCTGAAACTAATTATACTTTGTTAAATATGTCCTTTAAATATTTTTAATCCAGAGAACATGAAAGCAATGACCCTAAACTAAATGAAAGCTATTACATTATCAGAGATTAAGTAACAATTTTTCTGAGATGCCTTCACTGTCTGGCCCTCTAATTCATACCCTTAGGTCTGAACTACGTAAATCTTCCCTTATGAGTGACACTGCTCTGTCTTCCCAATCCTGAGGGCACAAGCTGGACTCAATAAACTTTACCTCTCCAGTATTAGCAGAATGCCAAGCATATAGCAACTACTCGGTAAATAGCTATAAAATGAGTAAGCACCCACAAAAAATAATCTGTTAATAATTTATGAAGTAAGACATTGAATAACATACCAAATGATTTCACTTTAAACACAAACTAATAACAATATAAAAGAATATTAATTGGATATAAAATATTCAATATACTTCAAAGGATATTAACTCAGGAAACAATCTCTAGCATGAAAATAATTTATATTATTTATAGAATCACACACTCTATAAATATGTTCTCCAGATACAGATGATATACATAAAACCAGAGAATGCCAAAGTATCATTCAAAAATTTATCAACAAAAACATGTTTCAAAATTACTTGGAGTCCCTATCAATTTGGAGGTAAAAGACATCAAGGAAGATCTACACTAGTAAAACTCATCTAAAATTACCTATACCGAAAGATCACTAAACATTTAGGTGAAACATTCAGATGTTATTTACTTCGTATGATAGTGTTTCACTTTGTGGTAGGAAGCAGGAGAAAGAGGGTGAGGAGTCTAATGAAAAGTTGTCCATGAATAATATAATCAATAACAATAAGTAATCAATAAAAACAAAGATTATTACTATTAACAAAATAGTCCAAGTACCTAGTATGGACACTATACTTCTATATGTTTAGTAATACCTAAGCTTAACTTTTATGAAAAGATCTAAAAAGAAAGCATTCCAGGACTTGCCTGGTGGTGCACTAGTTAAGAATCCACCTGCCAATGCAAGGGACACGGGCTCGAGCCCTAGTCTGGGAAGATCCCACATGCTGCGGAGCAGCTAAGCCCAGGCGCCACAACTACTGAGCCTGTGCTCTAGAGCCCGCGAGCCGCAACTACTGAGCCTGCGTGCCACAACTACTGAAGCCTGTGCTCTGCAACGAGAAGCAACCACAATGAGAAGCCCACGCACCACAATGAAGAGCAG
The DNA here is from genome assembly GCF_949987535.1 of Balaenoptera acutorostrata. Classification (NCBI taxonomy): domain Eukaryota; kingdom Metazoa; phylum Chordata; class Mammalia; order Artiodactyla; family Balaenopteridae; genus Balaenoptera; species Balaenoptera acutorostrata. Next base: position 68,092,536 of record NC_080075.1, read on the forward strand.
CCCCCACTCGCTGCAACTAGAGAAAGCCCACGAGCAGCAACGAAGACCCAACGCAGCCAAAAATAAATAAACTAATTAATTTAAAGAAAGAAAAAAAAAAGCATTCCAAGTAACATTCACTACATGTGATTGTGTATATGTGTGTCCTCATATGAAAACTGAGATCACCACATACCTACCTGTCTTTTGTTCCAGGATCCTGAGTTGTTCCAAGCTGGTAAAGAATATCTATCGTAGAGTCAGAAGAGAGTCCATTCAGTCTTCCAAAAAGTAAAGGGCTATTCAAATCTTGCAATAAAGAATCAAAAGGAAAAATTTGCTACATAAGCAAATGGGATGAGAAGATTTGCTCAATTTAATCTTAAATTATTCATTAAAAATAACTTCTGTAAATTTCAACAACAAAAACAAAAAAACAAAACTCCAAAAATAATGACGCCATAATGGAAGTTAATTTCAGAAACAGAATTAATCACAAATATCACATAGTTCAACTGTCATTATTTTGCAGATATGTAAAAATTAAAATATCAAAATTGTCACCTGTAGGATCACTGCCTGATGCTGCACAATTTCTCAGAAGAATGTCTATAAGCTTCAGGCCAATTCTAGTGGACTGCAGTCCTATCTTTACAAGCACAACCTCAATGTTGGGTGAATGCATTCCACAGTACGGAGACATCAGTAAGGCAGCACAAGTCTGTAGCAGATTAGCAGTAGGTGCAGCTGCACTTGCCATCATTCCTTCCAGATCACTTATGTGAGTAAGGCAATGATGTAATAACCGTAACCATCCAATACTGAAATACACAACACAAAATGGCCTATATGGGTAAATTTAAGTAGCTTAAATTACTTCAGGGGTAAAACAAAACTTCTCAAAGATCAGCATGTTGTGGATGGACCTAGAGATTGTCATACTGAGTGTAGTAAGTCAGACACAGAAAGACAAATATCATACAATATAGCTTATATGTGGAGTCTAAAAAAAAGGGGTACAAATGAACTTATTCACAAAACAGAAGTAGAGTCATGGATGTAGAAAACAAAGTTATGGTTACCAGGGGGTAAGCGGGGGGAGGGATAAATTGGGAGATTGGGACTGACATATATACACTACTATATATAAAATAGATAACTAATAAGAACCTGCTGTATAGCAAGGGAACTCTGCTCAGTACTCTGTAATGACCTACATGGGAAAAGAATCTAAATAAAAAACAAGGAGAGGATATATATTAAAAAAAAAATTCCTTGTGACTTATAAAGCAGAAAAAAAAGAAAGAAAAAAACGAAAAGATCAGCATGTTGTATTTCATAAGTAGCACCAATCTAGGTTAAAAAAGAATACTTTTAGAATACTGTAACATCAATAAAGAATTAAACACACAGTAAGTTTCCCCTATAACATAACAAAAATACTTAAGTGCTAGTAGCATTTAGGAATTATGAACTTCCTTTTTATTTAATTAGTCAGGAAATGTTTTTATACATACATATATTTATGTGCATAAATATAAACTGCAAAGGATCATAGAATTGCAAAACTGTAAAGTCTTGGCAGCTCGAGAATAAAAAAGAAATCCTAAATTTTTTTGTCAGGTAAAACTTACATTAAGACCATCTATAAAATTTTCAACCATCAAACGTTACCAGAAGAATGTAAATTAAAGGTCCTTCTTTGTCTGGTCAGTTTGTATGGTTCAAATCTAACCCTCTGCAGACTGGCAACTTAGGAATTACCATATAGGGCTAGATGCCTATCTATATGATCAATTTGTATGCTTCAGATGTTTTCTTGCGGATAGGCATTTGGAAATGCTTACATAAGACTACAATCCAAAGAACTGGAACCCACACCCACATATACCACATTGTGGATCATCCCAAGGATTAAACACACATAAATCTCAATTTTAACCAGCCTCAGGGTTTTGCTTCTATAGAATTATTCTTTATTACACTTAATAAAATTATGATATTATTTGCATACCTGTGGAACAAAGAATTTCCTAAACTCTAAAAAAAAAAAAAAAAACCCACAGAATAAACAATTTCATGAAAAGCACAGAAAGGTTTTTCTTAAGAATGAGAAACCACATACCTTGTTTTGGATACCTGATCTTCAGATGGAAGAAAAGGATTATTAACTGTTGCTGAAGAAGTGGTACCAAAAGCGGTGAGGCCCAGTAATTTAATTTGTGAAAGGCCTAATGTGCTGGCATCTCGTGGACGATGAAGTCTAAGGCAGACAGCAGAAGCTACTTCAGCTTTTACAAGCTGAATTTTTATGTAGGTGAGACCACTTGTGACAACAGGAGTTGATAATGGTAGCATATTTACCCCATCTGCACTTACTTCAACAGACACTGAGGATGGGCAGGCTACAGGAAGAGAAAATTGAACAATTACTAAAGGAAAAGTAAACTAGAGTTCATATTTTAGTGGCAATCCCAGTAAAACATCAGCTTTCAGTTATATTCATTATGAACTCATAAAAAGAAAATGTATACACCAAGTCATACTTTGTCACTGACTTTCACCGTAATTGATTTTACAGCTATTATATGAAATTCACAGTATAATAAAAATTGTATTTAAAAAATTCTAACATTAACCTAAAAAAAAGAGTAACTGAAGATATGCAATCCACATGTACTTAATTCGCTCCAAGAAAACAAAAATAGGCAATTACTCTATTATTTCTACTTTACTTAGAATTATCACCAACAATATGGTGATTAATATGCTATGGTTTACTGTTGTAAATAATTTGGGAAGAATGTAACTTAAAAAGTACTTTTTCAGGGCTTCCCTGGTGGCGCAGTGGTTGAGAATCTGCCTGCCAATGCAGGAGACACGGGTTCGAGTCCTGGTCTGGGAAGATCCCACATGCCACGGAGCGACTAAGCCCGTGAGCCACAATTGCTGAGCCTGCGCGTCTGGAGCCTGTGCTCTGCAATGGGAGGGGCCGCGATAGTGAGAGGCCCTCGCACCGCGATGAAGAGTGGCCCCCACTTGCCGCAACTGGAGAAAGCCCTCGCACAGAAATGAAGACCCAACACAGCCATAAATAAAAATAAAATAAAATAAAAAAATTAAAAAAAAAAAAAAAAAAGTACTTTTTCACAAATTCATTATTTCACTACTACCATATTGCTATGATTTTAAACAGTTGAGTTTAGAAATTGCTTTTGCCTCTAATCTGTTTTTGCCTTTCAAAATTTAAACAAACATCCAGAATATTTAAAAATAAAACCATTTCCTGCTAAAATTTAACGAGGCCCAATGAAGTAATAACTGGCAGCTGTTATGGGAAAATTTCTTTCTCACAAACATGGAAGCCCATATAATAAATTTATCTATCAACTAAAACAACCTTTGAACTTTGACTTTCATTTCAACAGTAAAATTAGGAAGTAACTTTTATTATATGCCAATTACACCCCTGATTTACACAGAGAACTAGACAAGTCACATCAATTTTAAAATTTAACCTTACCTTTTGAGATAAGTATTACCCACATTATTTAATCTCTTTGAATCTGTCAATACAAACTGACAAAGAGATTAAATAATCCAAACTCCCAAATGAACAAAGGGCACATTTTATATTCAAGCCCATGTTTGATTCTAAAGGCTATGTTATTTCCACTGCAACACACTATATCTTCAGTTTCTGCTCCAATCCAAAACCAAAATTATTAAGCACACTTGTACTGGAGAACACCTAACCTACTGATTTTTCATAATGTACAGAGTTCTCCATTGTAACATCCTTCCTGTCCTAATTCCTATGTGCAAATTCTAGCTACACTCCAAAGCCACCATTCACACGAACCACTTTCTCCTTCCAAATAAAAGGAGCTTCCTCCTCATCTTAGATTATCCCCTAAGTCTTACACTGACTTATATTTTACCATGTAATATAGTTATTTGTGACCTGCTAAAACACTGTGCATTAGTCTATTTTTCTTCTGCCATTTTATTCATTGTATCTATTTTTATCTAACGTGTGGATTCCACAACTGTATTATAGTATAATAATCTAATCTTGCAAATAAGTGGAAAAATTGATTCTTCCAAATATGCCAGGGGTCTACAAAACTCCCTACAGTTCTTCATTAAATTACTGAGTGACATATGATAGCAATGAGAATCAATCAATGAAGATAAATGATTGTGACAACTTCAACAATTCTGTACAAATTATTATATTTATATTGAAAGAATTTGGGGACCATCATAAATGTAAAATAGTACTTCATATTCCTTCATGAATACTTGAAGGAGTTCCTGCTCCTTTTAATGTACAACTTGTTTTCTAAAACTTCTTTTCAATTACTTAATGTTGCAAAGTTACAACAAAACGTATTCAATGAAAATGCATAAAATGAATGATACTCAAAATATTAAAAATCTAAAGATCATAAATATTCAAAATATCACAAAGTATTTCGATAAAAAATTCTTTGCAGATGTAATTACCTTACAATGGGAAGGGGAATCTATGCTAATTTCACATTACAGAGCTAGGACTGAGGACTAGCCTAGAAAAACTAAGACTGCTGTCTACAGTTGTATAAACTAACTCATTTTATCTTAATGCTATATAGATAGCTTCATAAATTTGAGGGAAGAAGAAAGGCAAAATAATATATAACTAGAATATATTTGTTTAAATTTCATCACATACTCTATTTGTTTCAGGGGAATAGCCATGTCCATTCATTTGATGGGAAATGATTTGGTGGTAGTGTTAAATATTATATTAAAACTGTTCAAAATTAAGCGATCTGGAAATTGTATCTAAGTTAATCACTGTTTGCTAAGTATTTTTCTCATTTTTAAAATGCTTCTAAATTATAGTTTATTTTCACGATGGATCTTTACAAAAAATATTACTCACTTGCAAGAGATGCAAGGTGAGGTTGGATATGTATCTCTTTAAGAAGCACTGCTGCAGGAAGGTGAATGGTAAGGTCGCACCAAGCCTCCTCTGGCAGAAAGATGTAGGACCAAGCAGCAGAGCGAGCTCTTCTATGGGGTGGCGTGGCCTGCAAAAGCACCTCAGCTGGTTGGGCAGTAGGACTGCTAGATGTGATTGTACCTACAGAAGTATTTTAAATAAAATAAAAACTTGCAAAGGAAACCCAATAAGGCATCAAGAACTATTCAAACCATAATAAATACACTAGAAAAATTAGCTAAAAACATGAACACTTAATACTATGAATGTACTTAATACATTTAGCATAATTTGTTACAGTATTCACAAAACCTCAGGACATCCAGTCAACTGGCAAGGCGACAAATTCATTGTTAACTGCTGCCAAATTTCTATGTACTAACATGTCAAATGAAAACAAACTAGCAACAACAAATCTAGCACAGTAATTCTCAAATGATTTAAGTAAAAAACAATGTCCAATACAGGCTTCAACTTGAAAATGATCACCTTTATTCTACATTGTCAATATTCATGAGTTAGAAATATGAAAAGAAAAATATAAAAAGAAACTATGTAGAATGGAAAAAAAGAATAACTATATAAATCTGAAACTTCTTATAAAAATAAGTACCACTCAAAATAAGATGGAACAAGTCCTTTAAAACTAACATTTACAATGAAAACTGACATAAGAATCTACTCTTTAGTTTCATAAATTGTGTTCTATTTAAACTCAGAAATAAAAACAAATTTTACTACTAAAGAACAATTAAAAACTTCCTTCTAATCAGTAGAATGTTTGGAAAACCACTACCTTTAAAATCAATGGCTCGTAATTAAAATGGTGATACTGTAACACAATCAACTTACTTTGACAACTATTTTTGCTTCATACCAGCCAATTAACTACTACTTAAATTCATACCCATAAGATGAAATAACTCTTTTCTTACCCAGGGGTGCAAAGTTATGGATCCCTTCTGCATTGTCAGGCTCAGAAGCTAGTATTCGTGTTTTCAAAGTGCTGTCAACAGCTTTATTCGGACCAGAGTCAAGAAATTTCATAATAGTTGATACCATACTTCTTGCAGTGTTTACAATAGCCCTTGTACTAGTAACCATATTGTTGCAAATGAGCTGAACACCACCTAAATTTAAAGAGAATACTAAATGAAAATTATCTTAACATAGATGATTTGACATTGAGTCAACTTTCACAGAAGGCAACAAAAATAAGAACATAACGTACTATCAAATGATTACACTAAAATGACAGTTTTGGAACTTTGTCTTACCCATATCGTGGAATGCTTTCAAGGCATCACTAGTATCCAGTACTCTCAAAATGAACCACAATAATGGTTCAGATAACTGGCAAGTAGCGAGAGAGCCCTAAAAAAAACCATACATGTTATACTGTGATTTTTAAAAGGTGATTATTAATTTCCTGTGAATTAGGACAACTAAATTTCTTATTGAATGTAATATTCTTTTACAGTTAATTATTGTAAAATGGCAACCTTAACCTAAATCACTACATACAAAACGTCTGGCAAAATATTGAGGAAGTCTTACCTGAATCAAAAAGGAAGTGAACAGTCTCCTCTCTGAACTCAGCATTTTTTGCGTGTTTACCTACTATTATCATTTTCTACCTTAAATTAATGTACATTGATTTTGTTTTCCAGTAGACAGTACTTTCATTTAAAAATGTATCCTTCTCAAATATCTTTGTATCTTCCAATGGGGAAATATATATACACATGCAATGTATATTTATGAAAATGATAATTATACGCTGACATATAGAAGATTCCTTAAGAAATTGTTTTAAAATCTGCTTTTGAAAAAAATGGTAAATGGACTAGAAATTAAAATAATCACACTGGCTCCTAAAATCTCATTTTTTAAAAAGGAAATTTAAAAAGTAGTAACATTCTAACCTACTTCTCTTTTAAAATTACCCTAACCCCTTTTAACTGAAAGGAAACTAAATATGTAACTTAAGCTTGAAAATAAATACTCATATTAAATTTTCACATGTAACATCTATGAAGAACATGTTGGTTTTCAACTATGCTATGGTTAGGGAAAAGGAAAGAGCTACTTCTTAAGACAATGGAAGGAAAATCTAAAATTTAAAAATATGTTAAACATTTTATTCTTACATCACTATAGTCATCTTTGACAGTTTCAAGGAAACTTTCCTCTCCAACTTCTATTAGTAATCTATAGTTCTCACCTGCTGACTCCGTTCATTTTCCAACATATAACTAGAATACTCTGTCTCTGTCTTACAAATAATTCCCTGCTCCCATTGCTAGTAACTACTTAAATTACTGCAATTGTTGCTGGATTGAACTTACCTGTCTGCCCATATATCCACAGGCCATGTAGGTTAAAATTGGCTGCAGCATCATGTGAACTGTAGAAGCTTTTTTACTAAGTGTTGTCAGTATGGTAAATAATCCATCCCCAACTGATATGGCATCTAACCCACCATGAAAGTTTTCGTGTTTGGTGAGATGTAATCCACTTGCCCCTAGTTTAAATAAAAAGATTACATATTTTTAAGAAGCATACCCTTAAAAACCAATAATAATTAAAACAGAGAATCTTAAAAGCCATTTTCCCCCCAAATCACTGAAGGATGGGTACATAAAAGCTGTGTGTGTGTGTATACATATACACATATCTAGAAATTAAAATATCTATCATAACATTCAGTAGAGGATGTTTTTTGGTATCTTTTATAGGAGATACCTCTGTTGTTGGTAACAATAAAGTTGCTCTATTACATGGCTGAGGAACATCATTATACATACCAAAAAGAAAAGGAGAGAAAAATTAGTGATACTATTATGTAACTAAACTTCAAAACTTTTAATCAAAAAGATATGGTTGTTTCCCTTACATGAAAAAAGAAATACTAATAAGCAAAAATATATCAGGAATGGATTTTGTCACAATTTACAGAAGTTTAATTAGTTAAAAAAATTAACATAGTATATTAGCTTTCAAATAGGTAGAAAAGTAAAGCAACAATATATAAATTTTACATTGATATATGTCATAGAAACTGTTAAACTTGAACAAAATTTTATACTTCACTTTTTAAAAAACTGTGAATAAATAAATCTTACTCATTCCCTAATATGAAATTTGATGTGAAATTCTTCATCTTTAAAAGGTTAGAGATACATGACTATAAATTATGGTACCTAACTTACAAGACGGATTTTTTTTTTCTTAATTCACTACAAGTTATTTTGTTAGTATTTTCCAATTTTTAAAAAATTCACACTTAAAACTTTTCAACTGATTGAAGCCACTCTATAAAAGTTTTCACTAATAAAAATCAGTCATGCTAAGAAGTTTACAAAAAAAGCAACTGCGTTATAAAGTAAAAAGAAAATGAATTCGTACATTGCTAAAGGAAAGAGATATAGTACTAGAAACAAGTGTAAGATTAATATTCTTAATATTAATACGTACCAATTATCATCGCCATGGCACTGCTATTACACAGGCCCAGAGCTGACAAAATCTGGCTCATTATCTGTTGGTTGGCTAACACTAAGTCAGCAACATATGCAGGTGATCCTTGAATACTACTACTGCTTCCATTACCATCTTTGCCTCCTGAAACTTTTTCTTCATCTGAAACACTGTCTGTCGTATTGGTGGTCACAGACACTCTTGCACTGTATTCCCTATTGCCCGAAAGAGGCAGCTGTACTAAAATGTTAACCAGTTTTAACAAATCAAACATGAGTTGATCTCTTGTCATTTCACCACAAACTGCTTTTGCATCACCTGGACGAATGAGGTTGGCAAAGAGTCCCCCAAAGCATGCTCGAGCACCCACTGAGCTATCTGATCCACTTCGAGACATTACTTTGTCTGAGCAAGTGATATAGTGGTGCACTAAAAAAGTGACAGACTCTATCACAGCAGAAATAGTACTAACTGAAACGACTTCAAAATTCTGCTCCAAAGTGAATTCTAAGAGCTTTACTTGGGCATCAAGAGGTCCTTGGCCTGTCTGGAAGGCACCCCTGCAGAAAAAGAGAGAGGATTAAAAATTAATCCATTTTAAATTATTTTGAAAGAAGTAACCACCAGAACACAAGAAAGCTAAACAATAATTAAACTCCTGGTATTCACTATTTCATTTTGTAGCAAAGAGTTTCCATCTCTTCCTGAGTCCTTCTTGTCCTTGCCTCCATTTTATCTTACAAAATAAAAAATGAATTCCCTTCCAAATAGAAACTGAAGGACAAGTAAATCAAAGAGTTGATTTTGAAGCTACAGACTAAAATAATTATATATCACAAGGCACTCCTCATAATGAATGAGCTCTGGTTTGTTACAACCTCAAATGTTGTTAGTTTAAACATTTCTTACTGATTTTGATTTTCAAAAATTAAGAATCAATCAAGTAATTCTTATGCATCAAAATTGAATGCTCTCAAGTTCTACTTACGCCTAAGAAATAGAAAGCTGGAAAGATCACCGGCCCCAACTTAACAATAAAAAAAGCCATATTAACTCTAAAGTCGTAACTTTTCTTGAACCCATCAGAGAGCTAAGGTCAAAAGAGTACCAAAAAGGCTGAAATCCATGAAAAGATAGGAACCTCCTCCAAGAAGACAGAATATGAGCATTGGCTTTCCTGTCACAGAATCTGGGAAGTCGAGATGCTGGCAATATACATATGGATAAGAAGAATTCAGCTAAAATATTTAACAAGTTGTTCAACCCCAGGTATGTAAGGGTGGTAACACTGAACCCTTGGAGTTCATACCCATTCACAGGCACCCTCCCTCACCATCCCCCACACATATCTTGCCCTGTGCATCTATTCCATCTGGCTGTTCCTGAGCTATACTTTATAATAAACTGGTAAAATAAGTAAAGTGTTTTTCCTGAGTTCTGTGAGTACTTCTAGCAAATTACTGAACCTGAGGGGGGGATTGTGAGAACCCCTGAATTTGTAGTCAAATGATACAAAAATGTGGGTAACCTGGGGACCTTGGACTTGCAAGTGCCCTCTGAAGTAAGGGCAGTCTTGTGGGACTGAGCAGTTAAAACTGTAAATCTGAGGCTAACTTTGGATAGTGGCAGAATAGAACTGAACTGTAGGACACAGGTTGATGTCAGATAATCAGGGAAATGGTGTTAAAAAAGACACCATGTATTTGGTGCCAGTGAAAAAAACCCTCAAATACCAACAGCTGCTTCCTACCACTGGAGAGAAGGAAATGCTCTCCTCAGAAATGGCCAAAGATATGAGCCAGAGTTTGGCTGACAAAAAGAAGGAAAAATTTATTGCGAAAGCTCCTTCCCCTGAGGTTCAGTCACAGAGGGCCTGCCAAAGACTGAGGCTGGACACAATATCGGAAAACACCTGCCATCACTAGGAGTCTAGTGAACATTAAGAAACAAGCAAAAGCCGCTGACTGCTAGAGATGGAGCCGTGCAGAGACAGTCCCTCTGTGGTACAAATGTGTAAGGAACAACAAAAGCTAAGGATGCAACGATAAAACTGGAAACAACCCCCTTTACCCTGACTCACGTCGAAACAGAAGCTAACTAGATCATTTTGAAGCTGACAAAACACAAAAGGTAACCATAGCAAAAACAAAACCAAAGCCAGGTCAAATCTTGAAAAGTGATTCAAATCCTCACACTAATCACCCAGTAGAAGAGGCCTGTCCATTTCCAGGCATAAATACTATTTTACTTCAGTGTCTAAAAGATATGTGAGTATCTAAAGCAAAAATTGTAGGGATGTATTATGTTTAGAGCGTATGTAAAAGTAAACATATGATACCTACATCACAAAAGATGAGAGAAAGAAACTGTAAATTTACTGCTGTAAAGTTCTTATATTACATGTGTGCTAAGGCATAATAATATATGAAAGCAGAATGTGATGAAATAAAGACGTATATTGCAAAGCTAGGGAAAACACTATAATCAAAATTTCTTTGTTATAAATAATAATACTAGAAACAAAATGAAATCATTATAAAAAATTACTTAGTCCAAAAGTAGCCAAGAAAAAAAATTTTTAAGCAAAGAATAGATTAAATAAACAAAACTGGCAAAGTGATAAATCTTAGTCCACTAAATCAATAACTACATTAAATGTAAAGTGGTCTAACAGATCAATTAAGAGACACATATTATCAAACACTTATACAAGAAAAACTGAAAGGAAATAATAACTATTAGAGCAAAATTTAATGAAATTGGAAATGAAAAAATAAAGAATATCAACAAAGCTTTAAGTTGGTTCTTTGAAAATATCAGTTATAAACCTCTAGCAAGAATGACCAAGATAAATTAAGATTAAAATTATCAATATCAGAAATGACAGAATGAATCAAACTACATACTATAAACATTAAAAGCATAATTTAAAAAATTACAAATAATGAATTCAACAACACAGATGAAATGAACAAATTCCTTCAAGACACAAACTGCCAAAGTTCACTCAAGAAGAAAGAAAACCTGAATAATCTTTTACCTATAAAATAAATAGAAACTTTTTTCTATTAATACAAAGAAAACTCCAGACCCTGGTTGCCTCAATGGCAATTACTATCAAATATTTAAATAAGTAATAATCCAATTTACACAACCTCTTCCAGAAAACAGAAAAGGAAACACTCATTTCAGGAGTCCAGGATTACCTTGACATAAAAACCAAAGGCATTATTTTTAAAAGTGCAAATATCTCTCATAAGCATAGATTTTAAAATCTGCAACAAAGCATTAACTACTTAAACCAGCAAGATATAAAAAGGATAATACATCATGACCGAGTGAGTATATATCCTGGGAATGCATACTGATCAACACTTAAAAAAAAAAAAAATCAATGTTATCATACCTACAGATTTTAGAAGAAACAATATATGATCATTACAGTAGGTGCAGAAAAAGCAAAAAGACATACATATTATTCACTAACCACATGACTGTTCAAAGAAAAATCCCAAATATATATATAACTCTATGTATAACTATATTTTTGTGTCTATGTCTACATGTATAACTATATCTGTATCTATAAATATATCTACAACTCCTCCCAAATTGATCTACAGATGGACGCTTATTCAGTCACAATCAAGCAGAAGTGCTTTTTTGGTTTGATTTGTTTTTGTTTTTGTGGGGGTGGTGGGGGATCAATAAGCTGATCCTAAAACTTACATGGAAAAGCAAAGAGCAGAATAGCCAAAACAACTCTAAAACAACAAGAACAAAGTTGGAAAATCCACACTACCAGACCTCGAGAAATAATATAAAAATACCAAACCAGTGTGGTATCGGAAAAGAATAGACAAAAACATCAATTCTATAGAGTCCAGAAATTGAGCAAAACAAATATGGTCAATTGATTTTTGGAAAAGGCAGAAAGAGAATTCAATTTAAAAAGGATTTTTTTTCAACAAATGGTATAGTAACAATTTGACATCATCCATAGGCGAAAAAAAAAGAACTTAGACCCAAATGCAAAATTTAACTCAATATAACCTACATGTAAGACCTGAAACAAAATTTCTAGAAGAAAGCATAGAGGATCATCTCTATGACCTTGGGTTAAGCAAGGATATTGTTATGAAACAAAAATAATAATAAATAAAAGAAAAAGCTGACAAAATTTCATCAAAATTAAAAGCTGCTTTTTCAAAGATATTGTTAAGAAAATGAAAATATAATCCACAGACCAAGAGAATATATCTGCAAAACACTTATGTGATAAAAATGACTGCCCTCTTCATATGAAGTCTGGGTACTTCTTTTCAACCTATATTATTAATTGAACTAAAAAGCTGCAGGCTAATTTATACGGATACCAGACACTTTCTTAAAAACATACAAAGCAAAGAAAACAAAAGCTAAGAATATATTTGGGCCAATGTTATGGACCCAATTAAAGAAAATGTGCTAGAAAATGTATGAGGTGTGTACAGGGTGGAAGGGTGTGGAAGAGTAGCTGGAAAAAAAAATTCTGATTAGTTTTTGAGGCACGTAAACCTATAAATACCTTTACTTATAAAAAAAGATATAAAATAGATGTTTTTTAAAGACAGCACATTATAAACTAAAACAAGATTGATATTTCTGTAGGAAATGTTAGACTAAATATACTGAATTTTCATATGAAACCTTTTACTGCTAGACCCTACATAGACAGAACCATACTAAAGTCTACATCTAATGAGTGTATTTAGAGGTCTCACATACAGTTTAAAAAAAAGCCTAGTTAAAAGAAAAATGAACTCCATGATAACTGGTTTTTGCTTCTTAGTTGGTTTTATTTATACCACACAAAAACCTCAAGTTCATGTTTTCCAAATACACAGATGCATATCATAACAGCATGTTTTTGGTTTTGTGAATCTACTCCTTCCCACACCTGTGCTTCACTGTGTATACACTATAAACAAGTTGAACTACAACCACATTAGTGTTTTAAAATAGTTATAAAGGAGGAAGGAAACAAATGAGGATAGTACTATAAAATTTTCTGTAGCTATGAAAACATATCGCCATATAAATTTTTTGTGTTAATTTTTATATTAGGTTTCAGGCATTTTGCCACTGATCTATGAAAAAGAACTATTATTATGAATAAATTATTAATTTTATGGTAACTATTATAAATCATACCTTTTTCTGCTTTCTAATATTTTCGAACTAATTTTTAAAGAGTGATATAATCTACAAGTGATTTTAATCATTTTCTAACATACATCAATTTTTTAAAAATTCACTGGCACTTCCACAATGAAATTAAATAATAAAGATAGCAAACAGCAGCTTTAATTTCTTCCTGATATTAATGGGAATTTTTAAAATAATCAAACATACTGGAGTTTGGTTTGTTCATAATGTTTTTTTTTGTAACTTTAAGATGATACTGTTCATATTTCATTAAAAGTTTTATCAGAAAGTAATGTTGGATTTTATGAAATGTCTTAAACTATGACGAAAATGATTCATTAATATGATACATGATATCGAAGCATTCACGCATTTTAAGAATCAACCCATCATGGTCACAGTTTATTCTTTTAACCTACTGCCTGACTTTGGTAATCAATATATTTAGGATTTCTGTATGAGATTAGTATTTAATTTTCTTTTTTAAGATATCTTTTTTGGGTTTTATCAAATATAGGTTTCAAATAAAATTACTGGTAGCTTTAATTCTCTACCTGTATTCTAGAATAATTTAAACAGCTTCAAGTAAATTTCACCTAGAAGGTTTATAATTCCTAATCTATGAACCCGTTATTCCTTTCACAATAGAAGGAGTTCAGGATCTGTGAGAGCCATAATGAAAAGAAATGAAAACAACCGGGAAACATACCAATAAACCTTTCCCTCTTAATTCCTAATATCGTCCTGCTTAATCTGTTCCCAGATAAACTCCCAACAAATGCTAAGGGAAAATTAATTTGGAGGATTACCTATTGCTTCTGTATCAGGAATATATGTAACACCTTGAAATTTACCTTTCTGTTGAAAGTATATGAATTAGCTTGAGCAAAAATTCACTGAATATCTGAGGACATGTTGAAGAAAGATGCACTTGTAATCGGGTAAGAAATTCTTGCATAGCTTGTGTAGCTGTTGGACCAACCTGAAGAGAAATGAAATTCTGTTGACAACTGCTTACTGATCCCATTTACAGAATTATTCATTTAAAAAGTATCATCTGTATGTCTTCTTTGGAGAAATGTCTACTTAGGTCTTCTGCCCATTTTTGGATTGGGTTGTCTGTTTTTGTGATATTGAGTTGCATGAGCTGCTTGTATATTTTGGAGATTAATCCTTTGTCAACCTAAATGTCCATCAACAGATGAATGGATAAAGAAGATGGGGCACATATATACAATGGAATATTACTCAGCCATAAAAAGGAACGAAACTGAGTTATTTGTAGTGAGGTGGATGGACCTAGAATCTCTCATACAGAGTGAAGTAAGTCAGAAAGAAAAAAACAAATACCGTATGCTAATGCACAAATAAGGAATTTTAAAAAGCGGTTCTGATGAACCTAGTGGCAGGGCAGGAATAAAGACGCAGACGTAGAGAACAGAGTTGAGGGCACGGCGGGGGAAGGGGAAGCTGGGATGAAGTGAGAGAGTAGCACTGACATATATACACTACCAAACGTAAAAAGGATGGCTAGTGGGAAGCTGCTGCATAGCACAAGGAGATCAACTCAATGCTTTGTGGTGACCTAGAGGGATGGGATAGGGAGGGAGGATAGGCTCAAGAGGGAGGGGATATGGGGATATATGTATACATATAGCTGATTCACTTTGCTGTATAGCAGAAACTAACACAACATTGTATAAAGATGTGAAAAAAAAAAAGCTCTTTCCCTGTAAAAAAGAAAAAAGCATCAAACGTTAAGTCAAGAGCCATACGGGTGAAACTTTTCATTTGAAGAACAAAAATATTAACAGTGATAGCAGGAAACCAATTAAGCTTTTAGGTCTTGATATATTTATTTTCAATCAAAAATTACAGATTCTATTGTCAATATTTTTTTTCATTATGGTTTAGAATAACTTATGTTACTTTTATTTAATTCAATACAGAAAAAGACTCACCTGAATTACACAAGAATATCTTTATAATGCTTTCAAAAGCACAAAGAACTTATGTACTGATTTTCACAATCTTCTTAATTATCCCATTTCAAAACAAAAGAACTCAGACTCAGACAGGTTAAGTGATCCACAAAAGGTCATGCTTCTAATGACTAGCAGAGCAAATACTAAAGTGAATTGGGGAAAAAACCCTACAAAAAACCCCTTAAAGCTAAAAACAAACCTGTATCAATTCGTAAAAAAATGCTTTCCCAAACTTCTATCTCTTCAGTGAAAAAAAAATGATAGTGAGAACCACACCAAGTATCCTGAAGTATGTTTTGGAATGTTATGATCATAAAACCCTAGAGGAGTTTTGGGAAAAACAAAATGCAATCTAATTCTCCAAACCATTTTAGAGTTAACAATTTCTAACACTGAGTATAAAACTCATAATATTCATAACCAAACTACAAAACCAAAATATCTGAGGAAAGCTTGACCCTCAGTAACTTTTACTTTGCCTTTAAAAAAGAAAAGGAGCGGAAAAAACACTACTTTATACAGCGGCATGTTCCCTGACACCTAGGCTCTACCACTAACTAGTTGTATAATTGTGGGCAATGCAGATAATGCATGTTTTCTCATATGTAAAATAAAGAAGCTGGAATCAGTGATTTCAGGAATCTTCACATTCCAAATTCATGCAATCTTTATGTGTAATAATCACTTGATAACATGCCTCTGCCCCCATCAAAACTCTGGTCCAATCTAATTACAAGTAGTTTGTTCCTTCTCATTTTTTTCCTTGTCTGGTTTATTTTACGATGATCTACAAAATTCAAGTCTATTCAGTATGAGAGTACTGACTAAATGTATCCAACAGAACTTAAGCTCCAAGAAAGGCAGAGACTCGGACAGGGTAACTACTTAAATCCCTAGCACCTAGAACAGCACCTAGGTCTAGCACATAGATAAGCACATAGCTAAGAAATAAAAGATGATAACTTTGCAAGATAATCTTGAAAAACGTCCATTGGAAAGATGCTATGAACACTAAATATATTTTATGTGAAAAGAAATATAATGAAGGAAAGATATTTTTTAAAGCAGTACAATATAACAAAACCTAAACTGATATAAAAGAAATCTGTGGTTAGACTAAAAATGTTAAAAGCTCTGATATATCTTTTTTTTCTGAATTAACAAAAGCAATATTTTTTTTCATTTCAGTTTTGAGATATAATTGACATACAGGACTGCATAAGTTTAAAGTGCGCAGCATAATGATTTGACTTAAGACATCATGAAACGATGACCACAGTAAGTTTAGAGAACATCCATCGTCTCATACAGATACAAAATAAAAGAAAAAAATTTTTTTCTTTATGATGAGAAGTCTCAAGATTTACTCTCTCAACAACTTTCACATATAACATACAGAAGTGTTAATTATATTTATCATGTTGTACATTACACCCCTAGTACTTACTTGTCTTATAACTGGAAGTTTTTGCCCTCTGGCTACCTTCATCCAATTCCCCCAACCCCTGCCTCTGGTAATCACGAATCTGATCTCTTTTTCTATGAGTTTGTTTGTTTTTGAAGTAAAATTCACCTACAATGCTATGTTAGTTCCTGGTGTACAACACAGTGATTTGATATTTCTATACATTTCAAAATGCTCACCACAATAAGACTAGTTACCATCTGTCATCATAAAGATATTGCATTATTATTGACTATACGCCCCACACAGTACATTTCATACTGGTGATTTATTTTGTACCTGGAAATGTGTACCTCTCAATTTCCCTCACCCTCCTTCCCCCACCCCCATCCCCCATCCCCCATTCTGGCAACCAGCTGTTTGTTCCCTGTATCTAGGACTCAATTTCAGTTTTGTTATGTTTCTTCATTTGCTTTGTTTTCTAGATTCCACATATAAGAGAACTCATATGGCATCTGTCTTTCTCTGTTTTATTTCACATATCGTAATACCCTTTAGGTCCACTGATGTCATCTTTTTGTTTTTTGTTAAATAAAATACTTAATAGTATAAAAGAATTAAGTTAGGTGACCTGTTAATCTTGATAACAGAGGTCATTTAACATAACACATTATTTTAAAAAATTTTTAAATTCCCCAATTTTTTAAATGCTTCCCTAACATTAAGGTAAATATTTGTTTAGAATGTTTCTCAAATTATATAAAATTAACACCAAAAATATATCTCTACATAAAAATCCAGTAAAATTCCAAGAGAAAACTTACTACCTGCTATAATTCAGTTTCAGCATAGCTATTATTATATGTAATTCAAAACATTTTATTACATTGATACATAAAAGGCCATCATTTAATGCTTTAGCACTTAAAATTTCCTTTACAAATAAGTTTACTGTATAATCTGGGCCTATCACTGGTTTTCAGAAGTCACATTACCTGGGGACTGTGTTGATTTGTTCCATGTGGACTGGTGCCAGAAAGAAATTTCACTAAAACATGAATCAGGTTTGGATCTGAAACCAGCAGATGGGCAGTACTCTCCTGAGTTCCAATGGCAGTACTGGAACCAGCTATAAAACATTAAAAAGAAAAGAAAAAAAAAAGTCCTCAACAAAAGGACCCCGAAACAATGGAAATGCAGTATTTAAAACATCTTTTAGTTTCAAAGAAAACTCAACATATTCCTGGGAGTTACTAAAAGGATCTGAATCTCTACTGCACTGACTGAGCCTCATTCTATATTTTCATCTGCCATAGATCTCCTGCCTCTCTCCTAATTTGGCTGTGAAAAATACCTAGTTTAATGTGCATCTTATTCAGTATACAGTCAAGTGGAAAAGAAATAACTAAATGCTTACTGCCCTTTTGGTGAGCCTATTCTTAGTAATTATTTCCCCCTTCCAGAAATAAAGATCTATTTTTCAGGTAAATTTTAACACAGCCTTCGAAGATAAACTGAAGCAAAACCTATTCATTTTTGCATGTCAGCTACATAAAGGTTGTATACTGTTAACTGATACACAGACAATGCACAAGTTTTCTGAAGTGAATAAAATATCCTTGAGTCAAATCTATCTTCAGTATCACACAGAGATGTTTTCAATCCCATATTTGGAAAATATTATATTCCAAATGAAAAAATGAAGTAGCATTTTGATTCTCAGCAATGATTTTAATTAATACCTTTATCAATGTGACGCTGCTTTCTAGTCAATGAAATTAAGCCCAAAGAGAATGGGGATGAAATCCACCCACCTGCTGTCATAACCTACAGATGGAATGAAGATTTCAACTCACAAATGGCTACTCCTTGCTCTCTAATATGAACTTTGATACCTACTTCCCAACAACCTCAAGAATGTCAGATAAAATCTAGACCTAAATGTAAAAAGTAAAACCAGTAAGCATTACAGAAGATAATGTATGAGAGTATCTTTGTGACTTTGAGATACAGAAAGCCACAGAAAGCACTAAAAGTTCCTTTCTTAAAAGGTTCAGAAATTAATTTTACTATCTTAAATGGGAAATAAAGGAGTGGGGTGAAGAAAGTAGGAAACTAATAGGACTTTAGAATCTGACAAGAAGCGATTAGGTTCAGTGAATATAGGTTTTAGATGTGAAAAGCATAAACCGAAGAACCTAGTCATATATGTTCATGAACATTATAATGAATAAATCATTTTTAACTGCTAAGTTACTTTAAAAAGAATAAATAACCAACACAAGACATAGACTAACATTTAATATTTGACTTTGTACTCTAAAAGTAATCAATTTTTAAAAACTAGTAAAAGTTTTTAGAAGGTAAAAATATAATTTGATCTTGTAACTGTAGATAGATGAGAGTATATAATCAAAGTAAAGAAGCACAAAGGGCAGGATACATTAAGAACAACAACAACAAAAAGAACAAATTCAGAAGAGACATATTCAAATAAAGAATTTAATCATTTGCACAACTATATCACTTCTTGAAAAAATCTTTTTTAAGAATCTGATAGCAAGAATAATAAAGTATATGTCAGAGATTTAAAGGAATAAATATTTGGACTTACGATTAAGCTGCATGTTTGTCATGAGTGTTAGACTATGAAGCACAAGGCACCATGTCCGGAGCAAAGTATTGGGATACCACGCTAACACTGTGAGAAAGCTAGTTATTGATGCTATGTGGAAAAGAGAAAGGGGAAATTTTAACTCAGAAAAAGCAAATGTTTACTAAGAATTAAAACAAAAAGAATAAATTTTAAAACATGACATTATTTTTTTAAATCAATTCACTACCTAGTGTCCTCTAAACATATAAATAAGAGTTCCCCATTAAACATAACTAAGCATTAGAGAGTCAATAACATTTCATGTCTAATGTTAAAGCTCTTCCCACGACAAATAAAATAACATGTCATCACTATACATTTGTTGTCCTTGCCAAACTACAGGCATTTCTACTGTAACACAATTTGTGTTTTACTAAAAATCCTCACATTCTGCAAAACGAAAAATTGAAAATAATAGGGCATACTGGAAAGACAGGGATGGGGTTGACCATTCAAACCCAATGTAACTTCACAAAAAAAGCACAAACTAAAACAATAACTAAGTCACCTGCAAGGCCTAAATAAGAAGCACATGTTGCAGGTGGAGAAGCCAAAAAAGTTATTAAAAATAAACAAACATAATACAGTGCCCAGTTTTTGCCCTTAAAACTCTGTGCATAATGGCTGATTCCAGATCTCAGGCAGGAAATATAGTTTGGAACACCTATGATATTAAAATCTAACAAAGATACAGATGAGCCAGTGTGCAGGGCAGAAGTTGAGACACAGATGTAGAGAATGGACATATGGACACCAAGGGGGGAAAACGGCGGTGGGGTGGGGATGGTGGTGTGCTGAATTGGGCGATTGGGATTGACATGTATACACTGATGTGTATAAAATTGATGCCTAATAAGAACCTGCAGTATAAAAAAACAAAAAAAACACAAAAATAAATAAATAAATAAAATCTAACAAAGATATAGTTGTGTATTTCACAAAAAAAAAAACCCAAAAGAATCTAATGAAGCATCATCTTACTGACCACAAACAGCATAATTTCAGCATCAATAAACATAATGATTGTAACAGAAATGTAAGAAATATTTTAAAATCATGAACTTATACAGATATTTACTAAGGGAACTAAGTGGTCATGATTATAGACTACTTGTGAACCAATTAATTTTTAAATTTAATTTTAAAATACAGAAAATTTCCAGCATTTTTCCTGGCTCTATATAAAAACTGTACCTCCAAAGGGTGACATGATAGCACATGAAAGGAAGTTTCTCTTTATGGAAGTATTTCAGTTAATATATTAAAAAGGAATAACAAAATTAGACTATCTTCATTTCAAAACTTCCTGTGAATTGCTAATAATTCTAGGCATTAATCATTAGTGTCTATTAACAACATAAAAAAAGACAACCTATGAAACTGCCTTAAAAAAAAAAAAAACTCGAATCAGATTAAGCTCCATGTCTGATTACCAATTTATAGAAAGTAGAGAGGACATCACAGAGATACAATCACTAAAAATCGGGACCTAGGGAATCTTGAAAGACAAACAACCAAACTTTACACAGGGATTAAAAAAAAAAGACAGATTAGAGGAATTAAGAAACATAATTAATTAAAATGTGTAGACTCTATATGGAATCTATTTCAAATATACAAAAAAAATTCTGTAATAGTTTAGACAATTGGAAATTTGAATACTGACAAAATACCTGATGATAGTAAGAAATAATTACTTTTTTTACTCTTCTATTCACTCTTGTTTATGCTTAATGTTTCTCACAATAACAAAGTTTTAAAAAGTGATGGGGGCTTCCCTGGTGGCGCAGTGGTTGAGAATCTATCTGCCTGCCAATGCAGGGGACACGGGTTCGAGCCCTGGTCTGGGAAGATCCCACATGCCACGGAGCAACTAGGCCCGTGAGCCACAACTGCTGAGCCTGCGCGTCTGGAGCCTGTGCTCCACAACAAGAGAGGCCGCGATAGTGAGAGGCCCGCGCACCGCGATGAAGAGTGGTCCCCACTTGCCGCAACTAGAGAAAGCCCTCGCACTGAAACGAAGACCCAACGCAGCCATAAATAAATAAATAATTTTAAAAAAAAAGTGATGGGAGCAAAATGTATAATAATAATCATTAATACAGTGAAACAGAAGGAAACCTAATAACTGAAGTAGGGCTGGCTCTTGCTGAGAGAACGCAGATGTTAAGTAGGACCATAGCCAGTGTGGCTGTCACTAAGGCTGACAGACAGGCCATGTGAAGGCCATGCATTATGCACATCTCTAGAGAGAAAGCATCAGGAATAAACGATTTTTACTTTTCTTCAAACAGATTCCTATAGCCCAAGCTGAAAGCTAGTTCTATTCCTGTTGAAGGATATTATTCAACTCCCACTATTCCCACATTCCTGCATTTGCCAAGAAAAAAAATGAAAGAACACAATTTCTACAAAAAATTGACATCCTTCTCCAATTTACCAATTCCCCTAGAGGTATTTCACATTTTTAAAAAAGGCCAGTTGCAAAAGAACAGCCTATGAACAAGACAATACTTTAAGGAACTACAATGTAAAGATTAACAGAACATTGTAGATTTTATGTCTGTATTATACACAGACATAATACAGACCAGAGGATAACAGTTTTCTGTTCTCTTTCCTGCAAATTATTAAGTCAGTATTTTAAATATGTTTTTTTCACTAAAACATTACAACCCTTATGACAAAGATGAGGTGTTAACCTAATCAATACCTTTTTAGATTGTTTATGCTATGTTAATAACTTTCCTTCTAATAAATCTTACCTTGATTTAATGAAATGACAGGTATTCGATTAGCATTATATAAAAAAATGTCTGCTCCATTTTCTTTGTTTCCAGACGAACTAGAATTCAGACTCAATGTGAGCCACAACTGGAGAAGCGATTCCAACTGAAAAAGAATGTAAATTGACAGAAAATGTACCTATTATGAAATACCATTTAAGCAAAAATCTCATGTATGAATCCTTATGATTATGAGTAAATACTTTTTCTATTAAATAGTTCTTCTGGGGGCTTCCCTGGTGGTCCAGTGGTAAAGAATCCACCTTACAATGCAGGGGACGCGTGTTCGATCCCTGGTCAGGGAACTAAGATCCCACATGCCATGGGGCAACTAAGCCCACACGCCACAACTACTGAGCTTGTGTGCCTCAACTAGAGAGCCTGTGTGCCGCAAACTACAGAGCCCACATGTTCTGGAACCCGCTCGCCACAACTACAGAGCCCATGTGCCCTGGAGCCCGCGTGCCATAACTAGAGAGAGAAAACCCATACGCCACAACTAGAGAGAAGCCCGTGTGCTGCAATGAAGAGCCCACACGCCACAACGAAACACCCTGCATGCCTCAACGAACATCCTGCGTGCCACAACTAAGACCCAACACAGGGCTTCCCTGGTGGCGCAGTGGTTGAGAATCTGCCTGCTAATGCAGGGGACACGGGTTCGAGCCCTGGTCTGGGAAGATCCCACATGCCACGGAGCAACTGGGCCCGTGAGCCACAATTGCTGAGCCTGCGCGTCTGGAGCCTGTGCCCCGCAACGGGAGGGGCCGTGATAGAGAAAGGCCCGCGCACCGCGATGAAGAGCGGTCCCCGCACCGCGATGAAGAGTGGCCCCCGCTTGCCGCAACTGGAGAAAGCCCTCGCACGAACCGAAGACCCAATACAGACAAAAATAATAAACAAATAAATAAATAAATAAATAAATAAAAAAGAAAATCCTTTAAAAAAAAAAAAAGACCCAACACAGCCAAAAATAAATTAAATAAATAAATAAATAATAAAAATAAATGTTAAAAAAAATACTTCTGGTTACTTCAATTCAGTTCACAAGCAAACACATCTTAAAATTCTAGATCAAATGAAATTTAACTGAATTAAAATTTATAATTTACCTAATATAAATGTTTTACTAAATTAAAAGATGTGATTCAGGGCTTCCCTGGTGGCGCAGTGGTTGAGAATCTGCCTGCTAATGCAGGGGACACGGGTTCGAGCCCTGGTCTGGGAAGATCCCACATGCCACGGAGCAGCTGGGCCCGTGAGCCACAATTGCTGAGCCTGCGCGTCTGGAGCCTGTGCCCCGCGACGGGAGGGGCCGCGATAGAGAAAGGCCCGCGCACCGCGATGAAGAGCGGTCCCCGCACCGCGATGAAGAGTGGCCCCCGCTTGCCGCAACTGGAGAAAGCCCTCGCACGAACCGAAGACCCAACACAGCCAAAAAATAAAATAAATAAATAAATAAAATCAAGTAAAACTTTAAAAAAAAAAAAAAAAAAAGTAAAAAGAAGATATGTTTTAAAAAAAAAAAAAAAAAAAAGATGTGATTCAAGTCTTTAAATACAGGTGTGTGTATAATATGTAGTTGGAACAAAAGCAGTAAAGCTTAAAATCATAAAAGTTATAAATAACCTGTCACTGAGGAGCTGGGGTCATCAAAGTATCTCCAACATTTTTTCATCTGAGTATGACAAAGAAATCATCCCTGTCTGGTTGAGACTGATCTGCCCGTTTATTTTCATCTTTTCTAGGCTGGCAGTAATGTCTAAAAATACACCATTTCTCCTGAAGTCATACCTGAACATGATGGACTTGAAGCATGGAAAAAAGTTTGTTGAAACAAACATTTAACATTGGGACAGATGATAACTGTATAATGAGCTGGCTGGATTGGTTCGCTGCTTGTAAACCCCCTAGAAGTGAATCATCTGTTCCAGTGGGAGACTGTGATACTGAAAATTAAACACAATTATGATTTTATACACAAAGTATCAGGAGAAATGTTAACTAGCTATTAATATGTACAGGTAAGTGAAGATATATTTTTTTAAAAATTAAAATTGCATTATTTAAAATGGTTCAGCATTATATTATTTGAAAACTTGTTTTTACAACGTTACTTGAAAGTTCAAAAGATAATCCCCACAAAGAGAAGCTCCCAAATTCACAGGACTTGTCCACCAAGGGAAAAGAACCTTACTCTCTAGAAATTTTTATTTTCAATTTTTTCCTAATTAATAAGAGGGAGGAGAAAAGGGAAAGAAAAAAGAACCCTGCCTATTACTTGAGAAGGTAGTTTTAGAATAACCTAGACTCTAATCCATTGATTCTCAACCTTGATAGCACATTAAAATTGCCTGGGAAGTGTTCAAAAATTCTGATGCCAGGATACACACACCAAACTAACTAACTGAGTATATATTCATGGGGAGCAGAGAAATAAAGGGATGTTAAGAGAGTTTTTCATATATTTAGAAAGTTTTACATTAAAAGGAGAAAACAGTTCTGCGCAGGAAAATAATCAAAAGAGAGAATATATCGAGAAGCAGAACTAGACGAATCTTCTCTTTTTCTCCTTTTTTCTATACTTCCTAAGGCAAGAAATATAGAATGCAAACCAAAAGAATTCAATTTAACACAGGAAGATCTAAAAATCCAAATTTCTCTATTGAAATGGGTTGTGAACTTTACTTCATAGGAGAAGGACATGATGTGCTTCCTAAGTTCTAACTAGTATCTCTACACCTTTACTCACCACCATTACCCACCATGTTTTTATTTTTTCTTGGCCTAAGAAAGATAAAAATATCACCATTGCCTCAGCACAGCTCCTATCTTAAGATAGACAGGCTGCTATCTAACTACACTCACCTGACAAAAGGGGATCTACCCAAGCCTAGAACAACATCAACAGTCAGCAAACCATGTCCTAACGGCCAAATCTGACAGGCCACCAGATTCTGTAACACGGTTTCTTTAACAGCCGTGCCTATTCATTTAGGTATATAGTGTCTACAGCTGCTTTCCTGCTACAAAGTCAGAGTAGAGCTGCAACACACCCTGTACAGCCCCAGAAAGCCTAAAATATTTACTATCCAGTCATTTATTATAAAAAGTTTTTCTTCTTTTCGCTGTAGATAACTAGGTAGTAAATCCTCTCAATTCTGTAGTTCAATCAGGCCCATTTGGCTGTCTTCATTATCTAAGTCTTCCATCTTGGTCTTCAAGGAAGATAAAGATGTTACTATTAAGAAACCCACTTTATCAGAAATTTGGATATAATGCAAGGAGCTCCCAGGCAGCTAGCTATGCAGGCTCCCCCAGGAATTTCATTAACCATACTCCATCCACCACAATAACAAAAACATGACTCAGGTTTTTGGACTGAACTTATGAACACTACATGGAGGTATTTTGTTCCCCCTCTGCTCTCCTGATTCACTAATCCTTTGTCTTATTTCTCAACTTCCTACTAACTTAGCAAGGGAGAATTTAAAAATCCATCCTTACTGAGTGCACCTGAAAATAATCAGGAGATGAACTGTTCACGGTAATACTCTAAGAATGGTGACTTTTACTCACAGGTAGGAGATGTATTTGTTAATGCCTGTAAAATGGAATCTGCTTCCAGGGTTGACATCATTTTCAACATAAGTTCTGCTTGTTGTTCAAGTCCAACTTCTAGGCGAGCATCTAGGGCTACAGAAAGCAATTAAAAGAAAAAACAAAACCTATTTGATAATTATTATTCACGTCCAACTTCCTACAATAAAATGTTGACATCTGAACCCGAAACAGGGTGAGGAGTGCATCTTCATGTCAGAACAACCTGGCATGGGGTATCAGAGTTACAGCAGGTAACAACATCTGTGCAAAGGAGCCTAGAGATGGGAGAGTAGATATATAAAGAGAGGTAGATCAAGTAAGTGAAGTAATGATAATGGAAGCAAATAAATTAAGAATAATGAGAATCAGGTACCTCACTATCAGAGAAAAGAGAAATATGGAAAAGGAAAAAACTAATATGAAGTTTATGGAGTAGATTACTGTTAGATTAACTGATATATCAATGTGGACTCATGGCATTCTAGACGGATAGACAAGACAGACAAATATAGAAATAAATATAAACACAAATGTGTGTACACACTCCCTAGATTTGTCCATCAAGAGAGAGTGTGGAATAGCCAAAAATTAACAGTTAAGTATATCTAGTACTCAAATCTTGAATTCTTAATCAACATTTCTCCACTAAAAGGTTTTGAAATACCATTTTCGTTCATGAAGTGGCTAATTCCCAGTCTGGGGAAGGGAAAGTAAATGATGAGCCTGGGGCATTTTGTTATGTCAGAAAACAGGGAAGTGTTCAAAGAAAGATGAAGACATTTCAAAAAGACAGAGACCAGATTAAAGGAGATACCATGGTCAAATCAGGGACATTTTGAACATCAAAATAAATAATGACAACACTGCGAATGTACTTAATGCCACAGAATTGTACACCTAAAAATGGCTAAAATGGAAAATTTTCTGATCTCTTGAATTTACCTCAATAAAAACAAAAAAATAATGATAACAAATTATAACCCACTGAATAAAATAGGAAACCACTGGTCTACTCAAAACTAAGTGAATAAACTTTTTTAAAAAAGAATAGATTCCAAGTATTATTCTGCCACTCCAACCCATCAAAATTTTTTTACAAAAGGGAAAAGAATAACTTTCCACTGGAAAATATTGGCAGACATCTCCTTTATCAAGTAATTAAACTTAAAACCACCAGCAGTGGTCCAAATTAAAATCATGAGACACCTAATAGGATGCAGTAAGAAAATCTGAGCAGTACACTTTCTTGATATTTCTGCCAAAAACCCACGACCACAATCTAATTGTGAGGAAATAGCATACAAACCCAAATTGAGGGACATTCTACTGAACAACTGGCCTATAATCATCAAAAGCACCAAGGTCATGAAAGCTACCTCTGACAAACAAAGTGTGGCAGACTGAATAAGACTGAAGAGATATGATAATTACGGTTGATGCTTGAACAGCACAGTTTGAGCCGCATGAGTCCACTTATACATGGACCTCTTTCAATAAATATGTACTGCACCATCCATAGTTGGCTGAAGGCATGGATGCAAAACCTTGGAGACGGAGGGCCAACTGTAAAGTTATACACAGACTTTCAACTGTGTGGGAGTGGTCCCCCCACCCCCACCTTATTCAAGGGTCAACTATAAAAGCAACGCACAATTTTGTACTGGATCATTTTGCATAAAGGGCATTATTTAGACACAACTGCTGAAACCTGAATGGGGTCTTAAAGTTACTATTGTTAATTTCCTGATTTTGATGGAATGTGCTTCCTGATGTGTTTTACGTAGAAGAAATGTTCTGCTTTGTAAAACAAACAAAATAAAACAAAAAAACATCAGATTACCAACTTACTCCCAAATGGGTCAGGATAACAAATGTTCTCTGTACTACACTTGCAACTTTTCAGTAAATGTATGATTGTTTCAAAATTTAAGAAAAGATTTTAGTTTTTAAAAAAGTTATATACTCTATGTGACTAGAAGAGTGCAAAAATAATACTCAACGTGATTTCATTCTGTTTACAAATAAAGTATAAATTTATTATTAACAATAACAATAAAAGGAAGCACAATTAATTAAAACCACCAGCAAACCCACACAACTCACAAATATATTTTGCAAAGTGTTATTCTGAGAAACAAAAAATGGACCATAAATAGAAGCTCTTCTAAACTGACTGACACACAGCTCTGAGTGACACTCACTCTCACGGCACCCCTGCAATAATAAACCCTCTCAGAAAACACTCAGGATCAAATTCTCAGGAGACAAAGAATACATAAGTTGAGGACTTGTTTTAAGAATAGCTTATGCCTTAAAATATGAACACACACTTACCCTGAGACACTGAAACACTAACTGTCTGTGATCCATTCTTCTCTGTATTTGCTGGTGGCTTTGCTACAGGAATTCCAAGACCTCCTATGTATGGGTTGTAATTGTAGGTGCCATAATCAGCACCCCAATAGTCATACCATGTACTGCTTATTGGCTTAAAAGAATAGGAAAAAACTGTGGTTTATTTTTGCCTCTTCACGAAGAGTGACATATTATTTACATTACCTAAAGTCAAACAGGGCTACAAAATAAACATTCTCCTTACCCTTTAAATTTCTAAAACATAATCTCAATGATTAAAGGAATGGTTCATAATATTCTCTCCATTTTTATCCCAAAATCTAAAAAGACCTTATTTGTTAGACTCTGAGAGGTAATTAGCATCTTTAATAAAATCTCTTACACACAAAATGAACCAAAATAAAGTATTAGGGAGGTATCTCCTTTAGAAAAAGTAGCAGCTAACAAAGAAGTAGATTCTGTGATGAACTCAACTTGGATAAGCTTAAATGCTGCTTGAAATGTCAATAGTCCATAACCACACCTCCCATGCTTATTAGTGGTTCTTATTATCATATAAGATAATGTTAGTGGCTATATTAATAAAATGATGTAAGTTCTCCGTATACTATTCCACTAGTTCTATAAAAAATCTACTGTAGTACCTAGAGGAATTTAATTTTGAGTAAGCTAAATAATGGGTTACATTAGGTGTATACTTTCCTCTTTTAAGTAATTAATAAACCAGAAGTATAAGATGAAAGATTTTAATTGCAAAGAATACTCTACTATATCGTACCTTAAAAACTTTGGCTGCAAGAGGATCCTTTTCCAAATCAATATCTAAAGGATCAATGTCAACTTCCATTAGATCCTGAAGTAGCTCAAGATCAATTTCTTTATCTTTTTCCAAAGAGGAAAGAGGAGGTGCACCTTCAAATAATTGAAAGTGATTTTTTTTGGTGGAGTATATAACATAAAATTTAACCAATATATTGCTTTTAATTACAGAAAAAGTTAATTTACTTATACATAATATATATGTTTCTACTGATACAAAAATCTCTAAATTTTTATACCTGACAATTAAGCGTAAGTATGCAAATATATCACCCTATAACACACAATTAAAAACACCAGTGCAATAATATGTGACTTCCTAGGGGAAAAGACCGTATGATTAGTCCTTGTTGAATCAAGTTACATAAACTTTGTTGTTAAAAATAATCATTAACCATGTCTAGAATGAACAATGTTATTCATTTTATTGCCTCCAATATGTAATTCATTATATTACATCCAGTAGTTAAGGAAATAATACTAGGTATTAAAGTGAAAAGCAAAGATTTCAGTTTTAAGACTGCTATTCACCTTATTTTTCTATCATGAATTGGAAATGATTTTGCTCTCAGATGACTCCAAATTTTTAACTAGCCTTTTATGCCTTACAACTCTTATCTTCCTTCCCTTCCCACCCTCTATTATTCAACATATATTTATAGAATGCCAAGAAAATACTAGCCTGTATTAGGGTCTGAGTATATAAAGATTAATAAAACAAATGTCCACCCTCCAACAAATTAACAGAGGTTCAGAGGTGAGGGTACACTACAGAAATTAAACCTACTACCACATGGTAGGTGCTATCAGAGACAATCTAGAATGTAGGCAGCGCTGTAGGCAGCACCGACGGCAGTCTCCAGCAATGCTGGTGGTAATGGAAAAAGCTTCTTGGAGGAGGGCATGCTTTATGGGAATCTTAGATAAGAAGTTCATCACGCAAACTAGAGAAGAAAGTCTACTCCAGATTAAGGGACTATCAGACAGAAAGGATAAAATCATGAGAGAATCTAAGATTAAGCAATGAAACAGATGAAATGACCACAGCATTGCAAAACAGTCTTCAAAACTAGTGAGTACACCACAAAGGATTGGACATGCTAAGATACACATTATAGTTTTTGAAAAGGCAGAAAACAAAGAAAGAAAAAAGAAAAAGAGAACAAGAGCCTTGCTATCTTTACCACTGTGTATCTTTAACTGTTTTCTAGGTTGTAATTCTTTCAACATAGCCAAATAAGACCGTATCAAGATAACATGGACCCTGTGAAAGGATACCATTTTATTTTAATATGCATTCAGAGAATCAAAGCAAAACATACTCATCAGGAAAATAACTGATATGGTTACTAAGGCCAAACACCTAATATAAAACTTAATTTTATACTTCATTAATATTCTTAACTTTGAAAGATGTTTCATTTTTTTAAAAAAGAGCTACGGATATTTTAAGTAAAAACTTTAAAGAATGTACCTGTTATATCATGTGTCAAAGGTTCATCTATAGTTTCCAGCAACTGAGCTGAAGACTGCTGCAGGGAGTCATCAGAGTCACCAGCTGTTGCACCTACATCATCACTCACTGTTCCTTCCTCCATGGCTTCTGCAGCTACTGGAGCCAGCAATTCTCCTGTAGGTAAGAAGAGCATCCTAACTGCTTTAGTAATTAGTAAACAGACATCCAAAACATAGTTTTTTGTCCAGTATTGAGAATAGCATGTGTACTCTACCAACCACAAAAGATTCTGAGGCAAATGAGTCCACACCTACCCAAGGAAATGCTAAGGCTCACTGCATTACCTTCAAATGCTAACTAATAGCAAACACAAAATGTGCAATATGAACAAGGAGTTATTATAATCACTCTACACACATTAACTCACTTATTCATCAAAATAACTTCATAAGAAAGATACTTTTATTATCCTTATTTTACAGATGAAAAAACTGAGGAGCAGGGAGTACCTTCCTCAAGTGCACATAAAGAATTAGGAAGCAGCCCACTGCTGGTATTAATAAGGAAGCGGACTAGCTCCAATATCCCTGTACTCTGTAAACTAACTCCGCCATAAAAACTTGCATTTATCACAAGTGTCAACATAATTAAACGCAAAAGTAATTCTAAATGGTTGCTACTGCTATAACATGAAAGAGACACTTTATACTTTTCAGGAGCTCACAGTTTCCTTTAAAGATTAGTCAAGCAGCGACAAGATAATTTTGACATACCTTATTAAAAATAAATCCTAACAAACCTGCTAAAATATCCTGCAGCATACAAGTTAAGGAATATTGAGCCCAAGCACCACCCCAAGATATATCTCCTCTATTGAAGTCAGTTCCAACCAAAAGTAATAGCAGTCTTTCCAGTTGGGGCTCGTTCACAATCTCACACAGATGTATAGTTGGCCTCGTGGCATTCGCAATGCGTGCAAGAACCTGTAATACATTTTATAACATCATACACTTAAATAGAATGAAATATGTTTTCTCCAAAAACAAAGCGTTGAAGTAACTGCTTTCAATGAGATATGCTTTTGATGTCAAAATAATTATTTGACGTAAATGCAAAAGAAATGTAATTTCATGGATCAAATATTAAAATCCAGGTAAAAACCTGAGTTGAATAGTTTAAAATAATTTCTATAAGCAATGAGTATGCTACAGAAAAGCTTTCAGGGCATTAATACACCCTTCATTGCTATAATCTGACACTCGTTTGTAGATTTCCTATTCTAATAAATAGACAAAAGGTAGGCTGTAGATAGACATACCCAAATTACTTACATTTCAAATCTACAATAATCTAGTTTTAACTAGATTAAAAATATACATTAGGTCTCCTAAGAAATAAGTGCCAAAATATTTTTAAAACCTTTCAAGGCACATTAAAAAAAAAACTAAACTGCATAAAAGGAAAACCAGTGAAAGCACTTTTATTTCTCTTAAAAATCAATTAAAAACTGCATTTTTTTCTTATTTCTTTTTCTTACTAAGTCTGTAATTATAAATTATGCCTATTCATTTACTTACCTTACAAACAAATAATAAGAGATCTGCATGGCATGTAAAATCCATGGAGAGGAGAAAAAGGACAAGTTTCTGGACTACTGAAATACAACGTTCATGGGCCAGGGTAAATGGAAGTGGTTCTATCTCTGGGCTTTCCTTTGTTGTTGTAACTTCTGTGTCTAAATTAGAACGAGACCACTCTGCTGTCCGACGTAATCGAATTAAATCCTTGAAGTGCTGTACACAGAAATTTATAATATTTAAACCACTGTTTATTGAATGAAAATTCTTTGAACGAAAATTCTTTCAGTACAAGTTTATTTGTGAAATGAAAATATTCACTCAGAAAACTTACAACTTCTAAAGAACAAAATTTTTAGGCAAACAATAAGCTTCAAAAAGTAAGATTATTAAAAAATATACTGACCAATATACCTTGTGTCCTATTTTATAGTAAGGTATCAGATACATAACAGAATTTCAGAAAGGTGAAATTCTATAGAAAGGCTACATCAGGTCAAATCTAACATCTTAAATAAATATTACCAAAACATCCTAAATATAATCATAAAAGGTGAATGGTAAAGAAACCTATATATACTAAGTACACAGTATTAATTCATTTCAAACTCTGATGGAGTAACTGTAATTTCATATTTATAGAAACACAGTATGTAAACTTGGTTGCTACATATAAATGTTACCACCCAAATTTTAAAAAATGTCATTATTTTAAAAAATTTTATTTATAAATCGTTGAACTTAATTTTCACTTAGAAAGGACACACTAGGAAAATCATACATTTCCTAAGTCCTTTTATCTTCAATTTACTGGAACACAATCCACTTTAAAGGAAATACACTAGAAAAATACTTTAAGCCCACATTAATCATATATTTACTTGAGTTAAAAGCTACCTTTCCCAA
Source organism: Balaenoptera acutorostrata (assembly GCF_949987535.1). NCBI lineage: Eukaryota > Metazoa > Chordata > Mammalia > Artiodactyla > Balaenopteridae > Balaenoptera > Balaenoptera acutorostrata. Next base: position 68,125,720 of record NC_080075.1, read on the forward strand.
AAAAGGTACATAGAATAGATTTTTCTGTTGATAAGCAGAATAACATAAAGTTTCCCGATCATTACTAAAAATACTTAACTATTCAAATAACTTAAAATACTAAAAGGGAGAGTGACTTTTCTAAGATAATTACATTAAAAAGTAAAGATCATACCTTTGAGGTAGCCTGCTTTAATTTTGCTTGCTCTACCAGAAGTTTATATGATGATCCTTTGTTACTTTGTATTTTTTCTTTTTCCATCTGTTCCACCAAAGCCTTCTGTTTTGCTTTCAGTAAGTTAAGTTGCTTTAAAAAAAAAAAAAAGTTAATCTTATAGCTAACAATGTTAAAAACAACAAAGTAAATTATTGTACTCCTCAGAATCCATACATCAAACTAATGGAATAAGTAATTCTCTGAAAAATCTAGTTTAAACTATGTTGCTGATTTTTTAAAAATCACTTCCAAATAAAAGATCTCCCCATGTTGTAATTAAGAAGTAATCAATTTCTTACCCATGGGAGAAGGGAAATAACTGGAATACTTTTTTATGTAAGCCACTAATGAGACTAACTGATGAAGTATTTTTTAAACAGAGGAAAGGAATTATTTTTAAATACATGGGGAAAATACTTTTATTGTACAATATTCTTAGCTTGGCTTTTATGGGAATCTCCTTCAAAAGTAGAACATCTTGGGCTTCCCTGGTGGCACAGTGGTTAAGAATCCGCCTGCCAATGCAGGGCACACGGATTCGAGCCCTGGTCCAGGAAGATCCCACATGCCGTGGAGCAACTAAGCCCGTGCGCCACAACTACTGAGCCTGTGCTCTAGAGCCCGCGAGCCACAACTACTGAGCCCGCGTGCCACAACTACTGAGCCCGCGTGCCACAACTACTGAAGTCCACGTGCCTAGAGCCCGAGCTCTGCAACAAGAGAAGCCACCACAATGAGAAGTCCGCGCACCGCAACGAAGAGTAGCCCCCGCTCGCCTCAACTAGAGAAAGCTGCACGCAGCAACGAAGACCCAGTGCTACCAAAAATAAATAAATAAATTTATTTTTAAAAAAAAAAGTAGAACATTTTTTTGGTATGTCTATGTTTTTTATTAGTTAAAAAGTTTATTGCAGTAACTGTAAATTCACGTGCAGTTGTAAAAAAATAATGCAGAGATCTCTTGTACACTTTACCCAATTTGTTGGTTCAGGTATCCACCACTACAGTTAATACTGTACACCATCACCATCACCACAACATTTCCTCATGTTGTCCTTTTATGCTGCCCACCCTCCTCCCTCCTATCCTATCTGCCCCATCCCTACCCCTGACAACCACTAGTAGGTTGAAATGAACAAACAGACCAACAAGGAGAAAAAATTTCTGCCTAGAAAGACCCTGAAAATCTGCTGAATGACAAAACCACGTTGCAATATATCCATTATGCAGAACATTACTCTAAACAGAAAGTCACTAGAACATTATAGCCATAATAATAAATGCACAATTTAGTTAAGAACTTAATCTACCTTTTCAAGGAATATTTCCTAAATTTCTACTGTTGCTACATATTTTTATTATCAGCAAGAAAAAGAACATTATATTATAAAGAAATATCCATTTGGCTGTCATCTCCATATATGAAGAAAAATGTATCATAAATTAAAAGCAGCATGCACATGTATTAAATAATCAATACATGGTATGTGAATGTGAGAAGAACAAATCAGTATTTTCAGAAAATTGTTCCAAAAGTTCTACAATTAACATATACAACTGAAATCAAGAAAAAATATAATCTTTATTTTGAAACAACCATAATCTTAATCAATAATTTATATTGCTGTACAAAGATATTTTTTCCCTAACTATCTGAGAATAATTTGGCAACCTGATGACCAGTCACCCCTGAATACTTTAATGTGTATTTCCTAGGAACAAGACCCTTCTCCCACAACCATAATACAACCACTAAAATCAAAGAAGTAACATCCATGCACTACTAACAACCAACTATTCCTCAGAACCCACTTTTAAGTTTTGCTAACTGTCCCCAAAATGTCCTTTATAATAAAGCATAAAATAGTAAAATACTGCTAAGAAAAATCCACTGGATCATTCTCTAGGTTTGTTTTCCATCTTCATATCCTAAAATACAGCAAACATAATCATTAAGTGCTCGATAAATTTTAGCTGAATTTGAAATTTTAGCTGATTATTAGTACCACCTAAAATTAGTTAGGAGTCTCAAATGGAAAAAGGAGTTGAGGGAAAAGCTTCACATCATTTTTCTTGCAAAAGGCCAATAGTTGCTCATAGTTGAAAAACTCAGTAGTAAAAATAAAGAATTTATTGCTGAGTTCATGTTTTTTTTCTTTTTTTTTTTTTACTTATTTTATTTTCGGCTGCGTTGGGTCTTCGTTGCTGCATGCAGGCTTTCTCTAGTTGTGGCGAGCGGCGGCTACTCTTCATTGCGGTGCACGGGCTTCTCATTGTGGTAGCTTCTCTTGTTGCGGAGCACCAGCTCTAGGTGCACGAGCTTCAGTAGTTGTGGCGCGTGGGCTCAGTAGTTGTGGCTTGCGTGCTCTAGAGCACAGGCTCAGTAGTTGTGGCGCACGGGCTTAGTTGCTCCGTGGCATGTGGGATCTTCCCGGACCAGGGCTCGAACCCGTGTCCCCTGCATTGGCAGGCGGATTCTTAACCACTGCACCACCAGGGAAGTCCTGAGTTCATGTTTTTTAAAAAGCCCAAAAGCTTTCACACACTTTCAGATCTTAAAGGCTTTCTTATAAAATCTCATTTCATCTTAAATCAATTATACAAATATTTTTAGATGACACACTAGGCTCTACACTGGGTATCAAAGATATAGTACATATTCCTGTATATACTGTAAGACAAGGAGGAAGACACGTTTTAAAATATAATTAAAATAAAGAACTGGCTCATAAGAATCTGACATCAGCTATAAACTCAGGTTAATAAAATAAAAGAATCCCAACAAAAAAGTACGATAAATATAATGAAAGGAAAAATATAGGGTACATGGGAAACATATTTTATGGGATACTAACTGAAAAACCAGGGAAAACGTCTTTGAGGAAGTGAATGTGAACTAACGTCTGAAAAATAAGTTAGATTATCCAAGCAAAACAGTAAATTCAGTAGTTGGTGAGAAGGAGGGGAGGGATGGGGGATAAGCACATACTAAAATCCTGGATGAAAAAACTGGTGTAGGTGGTCCAGGAACCCACATTCAATATGGCTAGACCAAAATTCAAACCTCAAAGTTAGATGGGCAGATGATAGATATACTAAAGCCATGTTAAGGAGTTTGACCGTCATCGAAAGGTCAAATGGAAGCCACTAATAATTTAGAGAAGGAGTGATATGATTAGGTTTGTATCTAAAAGAACTCTGCAGGGGCAGCATGAAAAACGGATTGGATTTTAAAAGAACAAAGGCAGATAGGCCTTCCGACTAGGCAAATGATGGCTGCACTTAGAATGGTAGTAACAGATATGAGAAAAGGTAGACAGTTTTTTTTGTTTTTTGATGTGTGCCATTGTTAAAGCCTTTATTGAATTTGTTACAATATTGCTTCTATTTTTTTATGTTTTGGTTTTTTGGCCGTGAGGCATGTGGGATCTTAGCTCCCAGGGATTAAACCCACACCCCCTGCATTGGAAGGCGAAGTCTTAACCACTGGACCGCCAGAGAAGTCCCTACAGTTTAAAGGACATTACCAAAAATCTGTAAACTACCTATTGTTGCCATCTTACAAATAAGGAAACTCAGACTCAAAAGTGTCAAATAATTTCCCTAAATTAAGTAGTTCATTAAATATCATACCTAAGGTCTGATGGCAAGTCTATCTCATGCAATGTCTCAAACATTAAAACAAACCAAACAAACAAACAAACAAAATACTGAAAATTACCTGTTTATGATGAACTAGCTGCTTTCTTATTTTTCTGGAATATAATCTATCAAGGCTACTGCTGCCTTTGGAAGACCTATTTATGTGCTGGGTGTGCAGATTATTATTAATAAAACTCCACTGGTTACCTACAGGGCAAGGAAAAGTTGTATTAATAATTCTGTTAAATGTGATTTTAAAGTACTATTCACACCCAGAAAACATAAAATGATAAATGTGTCAAAACAACAAAGCAATTTTTTTAAAAATTAAGGAAACCATCGTAAAGAAATTGCTAAGAACATTTGACCTTAGAAAAGTTAACCTAGATCCTAAATGACTTTAAGACCACAGTTCTCTCTGCCTCCAATTCTTTTATTAACAGCCAACTTTCTCCACAACTGTTTAAAATTGATCTCTGTACAACACAACTTTGATAATGTTGCTCAACTGTAACAACAACAAAATGCTCACTGTTGCCTATTTCGAACTCATATGCTTTTTGTGCAGGGACCCAAAAAAAGGGATACTCAATAATCTGATTTAATGACTGCAAAAATAAAGTTGGATATTTCAAACACTGTGCTGTGTAGCTCTACTTATTCTCATGTTGGAATGTGTCCAGATGACTCCTTGTCACTCTGCTCAGTTCAGGCTTAATCCCACACGTTAACCATCCTCAATGATTTTTTTCATGTCTGCTTAACCTAATGACATCTTTTTCTGTTCTCTATTATCCTTTTGTCAAGTCAATTCAAATTCTTCAAGCCCTAAAAAAATGTCTTCTAATGTATTTCCATAATACATGAATACTGTAAATAAAAACTAAGTCCTCCCATACCATCTGTTACCTTCCAACTTTACAGGTAGTTGTATTTAATTGTCTCTTAATTCTACATCCTATAACTGAGACATATAGCATTTGTTAAAAAAATTCCCTGTACATGAAAAGAATTCCCCACCCTATTTTCAAACATAATGTGTACCATAAACAACTGATTTATTGGGCTGGCCAAAAAGTTCATTCAGGTTTTTCTGTAACATCTTATACCTATAAAACATCTCAAGTGATCTTTTTTTAATATTATAATCCTAATAATGTATAAAATTCTAAGTTTTACAGCACTTACTATCTGTATTTACATATTAGATGTGGCTATTTCATAAAGTCTTGTTAGCTTGGAAGAGGAGAAGAAAATTTGTCTTGCAGTTTGATTGTCTTTCATTTGAAAAATTTTCTGTGCTTTAAGCTTATGGAGAAAGATTACAACTCGCAAAAATCTGAGAATTTCTATATCTAAGCATAAAAGTCATTTGTAGTTAATTAGTAGAAACATTTTATAATAGTAAATGGAATGATATACTAAACTAAATACAATAACTCTTCACAGATTTTCTTTTTATAAACTTCACCTATATGTATGTTATTCCTGGTAAAGTTAATTAATATTTTACATAAATTACATACAGCTGGAATCTCCAGGCCAATGCCAGTTCTGGAAAAACTGGGTAGTCACTCAAAATCCCCACCAACAGATTATTATAAACTTCTGATACCTGTCATAAACCTCTCCCTGTCTTTACCATTCAAAGGTTTCTTTGCAGCTGCTGCTTCGTCTTCTACAGTTGCCACATAATCCAACAACCTGGACACTAGCATAACAACCCAACTGATCATGGGAATATCTAGTACTCCTGTATAGAAATGTGAGGAGAAAAAATAATCAGGTGACTCTAAGAATCCTAATGAAGTCTGATAAAATAATTATAAAATTAACACATTTTATAAATCCAAAACACACCATATAATTATGAACACTAATATTTATTTATAGTAAGCCTCAAAACTGAAACTTATGGCCAAAAATGAATTAACACATCAAATCAAACGGAAGACTTGACAAATGCTTCTTGGTACAAAAACAGATTCATAAGTGTAGCTTGAATCTTAACAGATAATAACTTACAAACTAGAAAACAAGGTATAAGAAGCTATTCTTAGACTTACAGGTGACTGAAATTTAAAAAGTCTCTCAAGTTATTATTCATGAAGTTTTAAACTATGTTCTAAAGTTTTTATTCCAATAACAATTTTCTTGCTCAAATGAAGCTCATTATCCATGATCAGAACAGCAATGCTGCCTTAAAGCTTAAACTTAAACACAAGAGTTTGATTTTAACTATGATAGTATAAAAACAACATACCCACAACAATTCCCAAGTTCAAAATTCACATAAAGAAAAGGTAACATATTTTTAAAAAGCAGTAACCATATGGCAGTCAATCACACGAAGGCTGGTCATTCTAAAAAGTCTACAGCATAAAAATATTAAAGTGTGCAGCAAAATGAATAGTAAAATAAATATTTCAGACTAGTCATTTTATAAAAGCAGTATTTACAGGAATCTTACGTTTTTACTAAAGATCACTAATTTAAATAATACCTTCTGTCCTCCTATGCATGGGTAACTGCGGCTGAAGAGGTGACAGTAAATTATCCAACAGATTAAGTAAGCTTTCTAATACTCCACTATTACTAAGTGATCTCTGACCAATGCAGGAAAGTAACATGAAGACCCTAAAAAAAAAAAAAAAAGATACAAATAAAATAGCTAATATGAATCAATTTAAGTGTTCATCTTAAAAATAATTCACTTTGTAATCTAAGAGAGTAATGACAGAATATCTGGTTATTAGTAAGATTTATATCTGGAAGTATAATGTTAAAAATAGCTCTTTTTCAGCTACTGCTTATATTTTCTAATTTTATCTTCAAGGAATCAAGTAGAGAGAACTGTATCACAGACTCAAAAATATACATTTGACACATAAAGTAACATGATCTGATAGGAAATATTTGTAAACAGAGATCTATAAACTCCACAGATTCAGTTAGCAAACTAAAGAATATAGTCCAGTTACATCATGTAGAATCTTCTTCAATATGCCCTTCACTGGGCATTCCTCAAACTGTGAAAAGACATGATTCATTTCATTTCTCCACACTCAGTATCCACATACACAAGATTTCCAAATCTGAACATTGCGGGAAGCATTAATCACTAATAACAAATTACTCCAATATTTTCTGACCTACCTATCCTGTGGAAAGATGAGAAGCTGCTCTGAATTGTACAGTTCCTGAAGAACATTAGAAAGAAACTGGCCCCACCATCTTTCACCACCACAGAGTTGAACGAGTAGAAGACCAGTATGTAACCGTATCTTTGGGGTTCCACTGATGCACAGGTGTTTAAAAAGCTCTTCACAGGCCTGGGCATGGAATGTACTCTGCAAAACTGCAGGAACAGAGTGTCCTATTACAAGAAAGAAAACAGTAAAATTTCCTATTTAAGAGTACGCTGTAGTATCAAAATCAGCATCCCTAGATAGGCTTTCTTCATTACCAGCAAATTTTTGGTCTATTTATTTTCCTATTCATTTATTTACTCCTTATATGTAGAATTTTAACTCAAATACTTGGAGAAAAGAAGAATTAGCAATTAAATCAATTATATTTCTTTTTTGTGGAGTTGGGTGTATCAGATGGCTGTGTGTGTGCGCACGCACATTACATCATATATAATGATCAAAAACAGCTCCTGGTTAGAAAATGACACTTCTGTATTAAACTAGCAATTTATTAACAGTTTTCACTGTTGCGCTTTCAAACATTATTTATTATTTTGCCAGTAACACAATGATGTGACACATCAATAGCAGAAACTCAAGAAAAAAATAATCAAAAATCTATTCAAGAGACGGCCTCATCCACCAGAGGGCAGACAGCAGAAGCAAGAAGAACTACAATCTTGCAGCATGTGGAACAAAAACCACATTCACAGAAACAGAGACATCATGAAAAGGCAGAGGGCTACGTCCCAGATGAAGGAACAAGATAACACCCCAGAAAAACAACTAAATGAAGTGGAGATAGGCAACCTTCCAGAAAAAGAATTCAGAATAATGATAGTGAAGATGATCCAGGACCTCGGAAAAAGAACGGAGGCAAAGATCAAGAAGATGCAAGAAATGTTTAACAAAGACCTAGAAGAATTAAAGAACAAACAAACAGACATGAACAATACAATAAGTGAAATGAAAACTACACTAGAAGGAATCAACAGCAGAATAACTGAGGCAGAAGAACAGATAAGTGACCTGGAAGACAGAATGGTGGAATTCACTGCTGCAGAACAGAATAAAGAAAAAAGAATGAAAAGAAGTGAAGACAGCCTAAGAGACCTCTGGGACAACATTAAACGCAACAACATTCGCATTATAGGGGTCCCAGAAGAAGAGAGAGAGAAAGGACCTAAGAAAATATTTGAAGAGATTATAGTTGAAAACTTGCCTAACATGGGAACGGAAATAGCCACCCAAGTCCAGAAAGCGCAGCGAGTCCCATACAGGATAAACCCAAGGAGAAACACACCAAGACACACAGTAACCAAATTGGCAAAAATTAAAAACAAAGAAAAATTATTAAAAGCAGCAAGGGAAAAACGACAAATAACACACAATGGAATTCCCATAAGGTTAACAGCTGATTTCTCAGCAGAAACTCTACAGGCCAAAGGGAGTGACATGATATACGTAAAGTGATGAAAGGGAAGAACCTACAACCAAGATTACTTTACCCAGCAAGGATCTCATTCAGATTCCATGGAGAAATCTAAAGCTTTACAGACAAGCAAAAGCTAAGAGAATTCAGCACCATCAAACCAGCTCTACAACAAATACTAAAGGAACTTCTCTACGTGGGAAACACAAGAGTAGAAAAGGACCTACAAAAACAAACACAAAACAATTAAGAAAATGGTCACAGGAACATACATATCGATAATTACCTTAAACGTGAATGGATTAAATGTTCCAACCAAAAGACACAGGCTTGCTGAATGGATACTAAAACAAGACCCATATATATGCTGTCTACAAGAGACACACTTCAGACCTATGGACACATTCAGACTGAAAGTGAGGGGATGGAAAAAGATATTCCACGCAAATGGAAATCAAAAGAAAGCTGGAGTAGCAATACTCATTATCAGAGAAAATAGACTTTAAAATAAAGAATGTAACAAGAGACAAGGAAGGACACTACATAATGATCAAGGGATCACTCCAAGAAGAAGATATAACAATTATAAATATACATGCACTCAACATAGGAGCACCTCAATACATAAGGCAACTGCTAACAGCTATAAAAGAGGAAATCAACAGTAACACAGTAATAGTGGGGGACTTTAACACCTCACTTACACCAATGGACAGATCATCCAAAATGAAAATAAATAAGGAAACAGAAGCTTTAAATGACACAACAGACCAGATAGATTTAATTGATATTTACAGGACATTCCATCCAAAAACAGCAGATTACACTTTCTTCTCAAGTGCGCACAGAACATTCTCCAGGATAGATCACATCTTGGGTCACAAATCAAGCCTCGGTAAATTTAAGAAAATTGAAATCAGGGGCTTCCCTGGTGGCGCAGTGGTTGAGAATCTGCCTGCTAGTGCAGGGGACACGGGTTCGAGCCCTGGTCTGGGAAGATCCCACATGCCGCGGAGCAGCTGGGCCCGTGAGCCACAGCTGCTGAGCCTGCGCGTCTGGAGCCTGTGCCCCGCAGCGGGAGGGGCCGCGATAGTGAGAGGCCCGCGCACCGCGATGAAGAGCGGTCCCCGCACCGCGATGAAGAGTGGCCCCCACTTGCCGCAACTAGAGAAAGCCCTCGCACGAACCGAAGACCCAGCACAGCCAAAAATAAATAAATAAATAAATAAATAAAATTTAAAAAAAAAAAATTGAAATCATATCAAGCATCTTTTCTGACCACAACACTATGAGATTACAAATGAATTACAAGGAGAAAAACTCAAAAACACAAACACATGGACGCTAAACAATACATTACTAAATAACCAAGAGCTCACTGAAGAAATCAAAGAGGAAATCAAAAAATACCTAGAGACAAATGACAATGAAAACACGATGATCCAAAACCTATGGGATGCAGCAAAAGCAGTTCTAAGAGGGAAGCTTACAGCTGTACAAGCCTACCTGAAGAAACAAGAAACATCTCAAATAAAAAATCTAACCTTACACCTAAATGAACCAGAGAAAGAAGAACAAAGAAAGCCCAAAGTTAGCAGAAAGAAAGAAATCATAAAGATCAGAGCACAAATAAATGAAACAGAAACAAAGAAAGTAATAGTAAAGATCAATAAAACTAAAAGCTGGTTCTTTGAGGAGATAAACAAAATTGATAAACCATTATCCAGACTCATCAAGAAAAAGAGGGAGAGGACTCAAATCAATAAAATTAGAAATGAAAAAGGAGAAGTTACAACAGACACCGCAGAAATACAAAGCATCCTAAGAGACTACTACAAGCAACTCTATGCCAATAAAATGGACAACCTGGAAGAAATGGACAAATTCTTAGAAAGGTATAACCTTCCAAGACTGAACCAGGAAGAAACAGAAAATATGAACAGACCAATCACAAGGAATGAAATTGAAACTGTGATTAAAAATCTTCCAACAGGGCTCCCCTGGTGGTGCAGTGGTTGAGAATCTGCCTGCCAATGGAGGGGATGTGGGTTCGAGCCCTGGTCTGGGAAGATCCCACATGCCGCGGAGCAACTAGGCCCGTGAGCCACAATTACTGAGCCTGCGCGTCTGGAGCCTGTGCTCCGCAACAAGAGAGGCCACGACAGTGAGAGGCCCGCGCACAGCGATGAAGAGTGGCCCCCGCTTGCCGCAACTAGAGGAAGCCCTCGCACGGAAACGAAGACCCAACACAGCCAAAAATAAATATATAAATAAATTAATTAATTAAAAAAAAAAATTTTTCCAACAAACAAAAGTCCAGGACCAGATGGCTTCACAGGTGAATTCTATCAAACATTTAGAAAAGAGCTAACACCCATCCTTCTCAAACTTTTCCAAAAAATTGTGGAGGAAGGAATACTCCCAAACTCATTCTATGAGGCCACCATCACCCTGATACCAAAACCAGACAAAGATACTACAAAAAAAGAAAATTACAGACCAATATCACTGATGAATATAGATGCAAAAATCCTCAACAAAATACTAGCAAACAGAATCCAACAACACATTAAAAGGATCATACACCATGATCAAGAGGGATTTATCCCAGGGATCCAAGGATTCTTCAATATATGCAAACCAATCAATGTTACACACCATATTAGCAAATTGAAGAATAAAAACCATATGATCATCTCAATAGATGCAGAAAAAGCTGTTGACAAAATTTGACACCCACTTATGATAAAAACTCTCCAGAAAGTGGGCATAGAGGGAACCTACCTCAACATAATAAAGGCCATATACGACAAACCCACAGCCAACATCATTCTCAATGGTGAAAAACTGAAAGCATTTCCTCTAAGATCAGGAACAAGACAAGGATGTCCAGTCTCACCACTATTATTCGACATAGTTTTGGAAGTCCTAGCCACGGCAGTCAGAGAAGAAAAAGAAATAAAAGGAATACAAATTGGAAAAGAAGAAGTTAAACTGTCACTGTTTGCGGATGACATGATACTATACATAGAGAATCCTAAAGATGCCACCAGAAAACTACTAGAGCTAATCAATGAATTTGGTAAAGTTGCAGGATACAAAATTAATGCACAGAAATCTCTTGCATTCCCATACACTAATGATGAAAAATCTGAAAGAGAAATTAAGGAAACACTCCCATTTACCACTGCAACAAAGAGAATAAAATACCTAGGAATGAACCTACCTAGGGAGACAAAAGACCTGTATGCAGAAAACTATAAGACACTGATGAAAGAAATTAAAGATGATACAAACAGATGGAGAGATAGACCATGTTCTTGGATTGGAAGAATCAACATTGTGAAAATGACTATACTACCCAAAGCAATCTACAGATTCAATGCACTCCCTATCAAATTACCAATGGCATTTTTTACGGAACTAGAACAAAAAAATCTTAAAATTTGTATGGAGACACAAAACACCCCGAATAGCCAAAGCAGTCTTGAGGGAAAAAACCGGAGCTGGACGAATCAGACTCCCTGACTTCAGACTATACTATAAAGCTACAGTAATCAAGACAATATAGTATTGGCACAAAAAGAGAAACATAGATCAATGGAACAAGATAGAAAGCCCAGAGATAAACCCATACGCCTATGGTCAACTAATCTATGACAAAGGAGGCAAGGATATACAATGAGAAAAGACAATCTCTTCAATAAGTGGTGCTGGGAAAACTGGACAGCTACATGTAAAAGAATGAAATGAGAACACTCCCTAACACCATACACAAAAATAAACTCAAAACGGATTCGAGACCTAAATATAAGACTGGACACTATAAAACTCTTAGAGGAAAACATAGGAAGAACACTCTTTGACATAAATCACAGCAAGATCTTTTTTGATCCACCTCCTAGAGTAATAGAAATAAAAACAAAAATAAACAAGTGGGACCTAATGAAACTTCAAAGCATTTGCACAGCACAGGAAACCATAAACAAGACGAAAAGACAACCCTCAGAATGGGAGAAAATATTTGCAAACAAATCAACAGACAAAGGATTAATCTCCAAAATATATAAACAGCTCATTCAGCTCAATATTAAAAAAACAAACAACGCAATCCAAAAATGGGCAGAAGACCTAAACAGACATTTCTCCAAAGAAGACATACAGATGGCCAAGAAGCACATGAAAAGCTGCTCAACATCACTAATTATTAGAGAAATGCAAATCAACACTACAATGAGGTATCATCTCACACCAGTTAGAATGGGCATCATCAGAAAATCTACAAACAACAAATGCTGGAGAGGGTGTGGAGAAAAGGGAACCCTCTTACACTGTTGGTGGGAATGTAAATTGATACAGCCACTATGGAGAACAATATGGAGGTTCCTTAAAAAACTAAAAATAGAATTACCATATGATCCAGCAATCCCACTACTGGGCATATACCCAGAGAAAACTATAATTCAAAAAGACACATGCACCCCAATGTTCACTGCAGCACTATTTACAATAGCCAGGTCATGGAAGCAACCTAAATGCCCATCAACAGAAGAATGGGTAAAGAAGATGTGGTATATATATACAATGGAATATTTCTCAGTCATAAAAAGGAACAAAATTCGGTCATTTGTAGAGACGTGGATGGATCTAGAGACTGTCATACAGAGTGAAGTAAGTCAGAAAGAGAAAAACAAATATCGTATATTATCGCATATATGTGGAACCTAGAGAAATCGTACAGATGAACCAGTTTGCAGGGGAGAAATAGAGACACAGATGTAGAGAACAAACGTACGGACACCAAGGGGGGAAAGCGGCGGGGGGATGGGGGGGTGGGATGAATTGGGAGATTGGGATTGACATGTATACACTGATGTGTATATAATGGATGACTAATAAGAACCTGCTGTATAAAAAAATAAAGTAAAATTCAAAAATTAAAAAAAAAATCTATTTAAGAAAAACAAAGATCAGGGGAAAAAATGAATTAACCTAAAAACACATTACATAAATACATCAGAAAGGATACAAAAATAAACAGAACCCAGGAAATATTAATACAACAAAACATGCAAGAAAATCACATCAAATATATTTCCGGCCTTTTTAAGTACGTAAGTCAAATACAAACCATTGGAAGAGTGAAGAAGGCTGAGCAAAGTGTCCAATAAATATCTGATGATAGTACGTAACTGCTCTGTGGAAGACGTCTGAATTAAATCTTTTGGGTCTGAAGTTTCATTCAACATCTTCCTACTTGCTCCAAGAGCTACTCTGAGCCTCTGCACTGCATTATGAGCCAAATTTAGTTGAAGCTGTAGCTGAATACAGTCCTGATAGGCAGAAAAGACTCTGCTGTCCTCCTCGACGGCCTTGTCTGGCTTTCGCAAAAAGTACTGTGCATTGTTAGCACTGTTGAGAGGAGGAAGATCAATACTTTGCAAAAGAGTTTCTAATCGATGACAAGCCAAGTTATACCTGTAAGTAAAAAATAAACGAACAAAATAATTCCTGCAATGTTCTCTTTGATATACATGCACGAATATACACTAAAATTAAATCTCTAAAACAAGTTAACACACAACCATTAAAAAGAATTAATCAATTGGTCAATTAATCAATTGGTAAGTACTAAAAAAAATAGAATGAATTATTTAATCACAATATATTAATGCATTAAACATTATTATAACATGCTAGTGTCCTACCGCCTTTTGCTCTTTTCTATACACTTATGAAAAGTCATTTCTTGACACGTATGTGGGAGACATTATAGAAAATATAGGGTTTCAGTAAGACTAAAATATATTGCAATTTTCTACTAACCTGCACTGTATATCCTCCTGTAGAGCAACCATCATTGTTAAATGCTGGTCAATTTCTGGTTGGTTTGCAGATTCTCCCTCTCCCCTCAGAGGATCATGCATTAATTTCAGTTCACTCTCCCAAGGCAAGATATAGGTATGACCATAGTAAAATCCTAATGGGATTTTAGCTCTGGCATTTGTACTTCCATAACGTCCAATGACAGTGATCTGAAATGAAAACTTATAAATATACATAACCACCCATCTACCACAAGAAAAATCTGAGTCATGTATTTTAAAAGATAATTATATTATAAATTATAAAAAGATACTTTTGTTTTTATTTTTTAATCGAAGTATAGTTGAATTACAATGTTGTGTTAATTTCTGCTGTACAGCAAAGTGATTCAGTTATACATAATTTTTCCATTATGGTTTACCACAGGATATTGAATATGGTTCCCCGTGCTATAAGGATACTTTTAAATTATGTGTCTGAATATTTTTCGTAACTTATCAGAAACATGGAAAGCATATCAATTCATTTTCTTGAAGTTCTTTACCTTCATGAATCTACACACTGGAGGTGGTATCAAATCATGAAGAATTAGTGAATGGGTGCTTATATCTGTTGCCACTACCAATCGCCTCCCATCAACCTCTTCTCCTAATGTCCAAATGTCAATTGACAAGGAGGCCAAGTCTCCACAAGTGGGAATCAATACGTCTGTCAACAGTATTGGTCTACCAAAATCCAAGGTCACAAATCTCCTTGCTCCTATGAGAGATAGAGAGCAACAGCTGACACAAAATACCATGTATCAATTAACCAAAAGACACACTCTGAAACAATCTGGAACATTCATCTTAAAATATGAAATCAACTTACTAAACTACAAACAAGTAAGAAGAAACGTTAATAATTCTCATTCAAAAACTGTCTAAAACCTCAATTTATATTAGTTTGAACCCCAAGATTTAAGTAAAAAATATACAAGAATAAGTTTGTTACTATGAAGGCAATCAACTGTACATGTAAGCTTATTTTAAAACTTTAGAGCAAAAAAAGGTAAATCAGCAAAAATACAGATTATTTCAATGAAGTACCTATCGGTTCTTCTTTCAGTCATTTGGTCTTGTTTCCTTTTAATTTTACAACTAAATGTATTTATTACTGATACCAAATTTTATTATTTGATTTTGGTTTTCTTAAGCTTTACTTAACATCTTTTGGAGTTGCATCTTACACTGGGGTTACGATGTAAAGGACAAGCGTAAGGCTGAAATCACATGCAGTCATTATTACCACACTAAAAAATCTCTGAGGAAGGTCCTCCAATGGAGACAGATAAAACTTATCTCAAACAATGCTTCCCTCCCATATTGACACATCACTGTCTCCTCAGCTAGTACCAAATGAAGTAGAAGGCTTACTCTTAAGGGCCACACTAAAGAGACAGTATGTCTTTTATGTGTAAGCTCATATATTAAAAAAAGAATGATCTGAGAGAAACAGAGGAGCAGATTTGCATCTCTCAACTCACACACATTTCAGGAATAAGCTCAATTAGTGAAACAGTAGGCATGAATAAAATCCTAATTTCTTCTTTATTGCGTTAGGGGCAGATAGTAACCCTACCAGTTACATTTTACAGTGAAGGAACCCAACTAAATTTAACTTGTAGGACTAGAGCCATCTCCATAGAGCCATTTTAAGGAAAACAAGGCAGTTACCAGTATTTTCCTAAACAGAAAGACTACTGAACAAAAAACATAATTCTCCCCTTTAGGGGGCTTACGTGCCACAGTCGAGTCCACAGATAGAAAACCAAATCATAGTGTAAACAATTGCTCACATTTCATAAAGACTGGACAACAACGAATTTCACTCTATATGCCATGAACACTAATTATTGTTACCAATGAATGATTAGTTGGGCAGGAAACAGCATGTAACACTTTATTTTTTTAAAACTCTCTCTTCCAAAGAGCAAACAACCCACTGCAATAAAGCAAATACGGTTCAACTCTTCATATGATGAAAAGTGATACAGTATGCACTATATTCATGTTAATTCCTCCTATAAAACACACCTAAGGACTGTTAAATTCTGCTGCTGCTCAAGCCCAGAAATAACATTTGGTAGGATAATAAGGCAAATATTGCCTACAGTGTATTAGTAAACATGCTCTAATTAAAAGCACCTATCCTGATCATAGGTCTCTAGCATATAAGCATGGTACAAGCCTAAGTAAAATTTGAACTATCCAGAGACCATGAAATGCTAGTAATCCTACTCAGTTATTTTAATTAGCAGTAATTCTGTCAGCTATTCTCAAAAAATGGTTCCAACATTAGAATGCTAGTCTTAATACTTCTTTAAGCATAATTTTTAGTGTAATGGTAATTGAGCAGCTACAATAAAGACAGATATTTATGCCAACCATATCTCAACAGATGAGTTTTTTTTTTTAATTAATTAATTTATTTTTGACTGCGTTAGGTCTTCGTTGCTGCGTGTGGGCTTTTCTCTAGCTGCGGTGAGTGGGGGCTACTCTTCGTTGCAGTGCGCGGGCTTCTCATTGCAGTGGCTTCTCTTGTTGCGGAGCACGGGCTCTAGGCACGCGGGCTTCAACAGTTGTGGCTCGCGGGCTCTAGAGCGCAGGCTCAGTAGTTGTGGTGCACGGGCTTAGCTGCTCCACAGCATGTGGGATCTTCCCAGACCAGGGCTTGAACCTGTGTCCCCTGCATTGGCAGGCGGATTCTCAACCACTGCACCAGCAGGGAAGCCCCAGGTGAGATTCTTATACAGATGAAATCCACTGTTTGGACAGATTTAATGAAACCACTCAGCAGCACTCTTCCATTCAACTTGGTAAGCACACAGCTTGAGCCTTATGTAATGCTTATTCTTGGTAAAAAGCACTTTCCCAAGAGCAGATGTGATTTATTCGCACAGGAAAATCAAACTACAAAAATATTAAATCTTCAAAGGGCCAGCAGACAAGGCCAAAAAAATATTTTTAGAAAATCAAAGATTACCTGAATGCATTCGTTCTATAATAATGGACTGGTGAGGTGGAGGCTGAAGAAAATGTGAAGCATGAGAAATTGCAAGGGCTAGACCAGAGCCAAGTGGATTCTAGAAAAGAAAAAAGTATAACTCTATATTGATATCACTCTTGCTCTATAAAAACTAATAACCATAATATAAAGTTAACAAGTCCCATTTCCTGACGTATATTCTGTAACATTAAATAAAATAATCTAATTTGATATAACAAGTTAACATAATAAAACTTTGCTTTCTAAAGTTAGCGTATACATCAAAATATTTTTAAATGTCTAAGCGAACACCTGTTTAAAATATAGTAATTTACCATTCTGGACTTGTTGGAATTTTTGTTATGTGCAGCAAGATTGACTGTTGGGGGATCAATAACTGAGCCTGGGAAAAGCTGTGCAAGTTCGGCATTAATCACAACGGAAACTGCTTCATTGGGTGGGGTGAGTGGTGGAGTCATAAAAAGTGGTGTTGTTTTTGGAGTGGGTGGAATAACATCAGATGGATGAATGAAGAATCCAGGGGCTGCCACTGGGTTGGAAGGCACAGAGTTGTGAACAGGACCTACTGCTGATGCTGCTGATGCTGCTGCAGCTGCTGCAGCTGTTGTCTGATGTAACTTGGCTTCCAGCTTTGCTTTCTGTAAAAGAAGTAAAAGCAACAAATATAGACTAATCCTGCCTACCTAAATTGTGGGGAATACTACGTGGGTATATATTGTGAAAATACACATGATTAACTGGATCCTAGTTCAATAAAAATGAAATTAAGTAAAAAATGGACTCAACATGAATGGAGTACTTCTATGCTATATATATGTGTGTGTGTATGTGTGTGTGTATAATACACACACACACATACACACACACTTCCTTAAATATCTGATATAAACTTTCCTGAGTATTTGGGAAATAGGAATTTGTCAAAGCAAAGGCGGAAAGGAACCAGAACAATTAAATGTAAATAAGGAAACAAAGTTCTCCTCAAAACAAAATATTAACAGGAAATGGATTCTCATGTTGCCTAACCTGATACAATTTGTCACCTGGAATTGTATAGGTTGCATTTAGACCACAATGAAGTTTCCAAAACGTCTGCTATTATTACTAAATTTTAATTCACATTAATTTAATTGGTCTTGAAAATGTCATTTTAGGTTTTTCAATTCATTAAAATAGTAACTTTTTAACTCTTACGTTTGACCAAGAGTGTTTATAAACAGAGTAAAGAATGGAATTTACTTAAAGACTGCAAAGAAAATATCAATTATGTATCAAAGAAAATGCATATATAAGTTTTAAAAATTTAAGTATATCACAAAGATGTTACCTCAATTTTTGTAGAAAATGATTAGCTCAGATCGGTCAACCTAATTTCCTTTACAAAAATAATGGTCATTTTTACAGTATTTTTTCAGCTTTTGAAGTTTAGAGACAGCATGAACAAAGAGCCAAATAGTCTCCAACCTGTTGCTGAAGCTTCAAAAGCTGCTGCTGTTTCTCTTGCAGCACCTGTAGCTGTTGCTCGGCTGAAGCCATTGCATGAGAGAGAGACTGCAAAGCTACCTGGGCTGCTGAACTCAGGGCTGTCGAAGCTTCCCCAACTGTCCCAGATGATAGTCCACCTACTGCAGGAGTAACCCCGAAGGAACTCACTGGCATAAGACAAGGGTGGAAAAAAAACAGGATGAAGAAAAGGTTCACAGAGAAACATATACAAAGTATATACTACTTTCACACTAAAACTACAGTTAATTTTCCTTTAAAAACTAAGACTCTTTAGAGGAAATCTTAATGGTAAAAGTATATCGATAATAATAGTATTCAAGTATAAGGGATCCAGAAATGACTTTTGATCAAAGAAAAATTAGTATGCTTTTCAGTTTAAAAATACTGTCAGCATGGAAGAAATTTCATTTAATATGGCTAAACTCTTACACAATTTGAGCGTAGGAAATAGGCTGAGTTTCCTTTACTAAGTTTCTTACAGCAACACCACCTTCTTCTCCCTCCCATAAAAAGCTCAAACAACTTTCAACTACAAGAACATCATTTAACAAGACTGACGACACCTATTTCCTCATTTAAGCCATAGCCTGGAAAGAGAATCTTGCCCACAAAGAACATGCAAAGCAATGTTTCCTACCATATGCTCCTCAGAACACTAAGAAGAAGAGAAGCATGTCAGATGCACAGTCAAATAAGTCTGGCACATACTGCTTACCCATGAACATTACCATCATTACAGGTCTATGAAATCGCACGAAGTTAAAATTTTTTTACTCCCCTTTTCAATGTTATTCAAATATACAGTATAAAAGAACTTTTTTCCCATTATATATTTACCAGTATCTGTGTAAAACATTTTGGAAAAAGCTGAAATAAAAACTTAATTTCATAAACTCACATGATTAATCTTCGACAAAGGAGGCAAGAACATACAATGGAGAAAAGACAGTCTCTTTAGCAAGTGGTGTTGGGAAAGCTGGACAGCCCCATGTAAATCAATGAAGTTAGAACACACCCTCACACCATACACAAAAATAAACTCAAAATGGCTGAAAGACTTAAATATAAGACATGACACCATAAAACTCCCAGAAGAGATCACAGGCAAAACATTCTCTGACATAAATCGTACCAATGTCTCCCATGGCAATAGAAATAAAAGCAAAAATAAACAAATGGGACCTAAACAAACTTATAGGCTTTTGCACAGCAAAGGAAACCATAAACAAAACAAAAAGACAACCTATGAGAAAATATTTGCAAACGATGTGATAAACAAGGGCTTAATTTCCAAAATATACAAACAGCTCATACAATTCAATAACAAAAAAACAAACAACCCAATCAAAAAATGGGCAGAAGACCTAAATAGACATTTCTCCAAAGAAGACATACAGATGGCCAATAGGCACAAGAAAAGATGTTCAACATCACTAATAATTAGAGAAATGCAAAACAAAACTACAATGAGGTACCACCTCACACTGGTCAGAATGGCCATCATTAAAAAGTCTACAAATAACAAATGCTGGAGAGGGTGTGGAGAAAAGGGAACCCTCCTACTCCTACACTGTTGGTGGGAATATAAATTGGTGCAGCCACTATGGAAAACAGTAATGTACGTTCCTTAAAAAACTAAAAATAGAATTGCCATATGATTCGGCAATCCCACTCCTGGACATATACCCAGAGAAGACTCTAATTTGAAAAGATACGTGCACCCCAATGTTCATGGCTGCGCTATTTACAATAGCCAAGACATGGAAGCAAACTAAATGTCCATCAACAGATGAATGGATAAAGAAGATGTGGTACATATATACAATGGAATACTACTCATCCATGAAAAAGAATGAAATAATGCCATTTGCAGCAACATGAATGGACCTGGAGATTATTATACTAAGTGAAGTAAGAGAAAGACTTACTTATATTAAGGAAAGATAACTGCTACAATAATAACAAATGTTTAGTGTGTATCACCTACTACCTTACACTGTTTTAGTTAATTACTACATTCAACAAATGAACCCTGAAGGGCAGGTACTATGATTCTGGTCTTTAGTTGATTAAGTAAAGAATGGCTCAGAGAAGTTACCCTGTAGAGCTACCTAATGGTAGAACTAGGGTTAGAACCAAGGGCTGTGTGAAATCAAACCTAACATGAGGCATAGTGCTAAGCATGGAACTTACATCAACTCACTTAATCTTTGCAATGGCACACGAGTAAGTAATACGTTACCCCATTTTACAGATAATGTATCTAAAATTGAGGGAAGGGCTTCCCTGGTGGCGCAGTGGTTGAGAATCTGCCTGCCAATGCAGGGGACACGGGTTCGAGCCCTGGTCTGGGAGGATCCCACATGCCGCGGAGCAACTAGGCCCGTGAGCCACAACTACTGAGCCTGCGCGACTGGAGCCGGTGCTCTGCAACAAGAGAGGCCGCGATAGTGAGAGGCCCACGCACTGTGATGAAGAGTGGCCCCCGCTTGCCACAACTAGAGATAGCCCTCGCACAGAAACGAAGACCCAACACAGCCAAAAATAAATAAATAAATAAATAAATAAATTTAAAATTGGGGGAAGTATATGGCAGAAACTAACACAACATTTTAAATCAACTATACTCCAATAAAAATAAAAATAAATAAAATAAAATTGAGGGAAGTAATTTGCTCATAAATACCTGAAAAGGGGAGAAAAAAGGTAATCTGACAGCCTATCTTAACATCTAACAATGACTGTATTATGCCAGAATTCAAATAAACTATTTTTAAAAACTAAGCTATAATCACAAGATTGAAATAACAACAAAACTGTGCATAGCCTCTTACAATTAAAAATTTCCTCAACTTAAAAAAAAAAAACATGATCATTACAGTGTAGCCATCATACACCTCATTTAACCTGCACAAATTCAACTATATAAGCTTGGTCAAAGAAAGAGCAATCATAACTCATATAAGTTGTGTGCTGCAAAATGAAATCCATTTGCTCCATCAAGTGGTCCACCAAAGCAACAGCAGTTCATTCCAACTCTAGAGGGTAAATTATTAGACTTACTAAGGCATTTATGTTGTACTTGTACTTTGGGGTAATTTAAGCGATTTTTCAATATTAACCATGTGTATTTTAAAAATCTAATGCCCAAATAATATTTAAAGGAAAATGAGCTAAGTCACAAGAAACACATAAGAGACATAAACAACCCAAGAAAAATAAGTCATCCTGCTACTACAAAACTAATTTTTAAATCTTTTGCAGAGTCTGAGTTTTCAATATCATTTTCTGTTTTTATACTAAGAGCCTTAAAACTAAATATAAAAAAAAAAGAGGTGAGAACAAGACAAAGATGACTACTATCACCATTTCTATTCAGTATAAATGCAGAGAGTCCTAGGAAGCATGATAGAGCAAGAAAAAGAAATAAAAGATATAACAACTAGAAAAACAACAAAGTAAAAATCTCTTTATTAACAGATGATGTAATTGTGTATATTTAAAATCCCTAAGAATGTACAATCTACAAGAATTAATAAGTTAATATAGCAGTGTCACCAGGTATGAGATTAATATACACAGATCAATTATACTTCTATAGACCAGCAAGAAAAACCTGGAAATAAAATTAAGAAAAAGAGCACTTATAACAGCATAAAAAATCAAATAGCTAGGTACAAATCTAAAAAGGATGTGCAAAACTTCTAGTGCACCAAGAACTATAAGACATCACCAAGATAAATGGAATACCTAACTTAGCATAAATATATACTAAAGAACATTACCATGTTAATGGACTGAAAGTCTTTTTTTTTAATTTATTTATTTATTAAATTTATTTATTTTATTTATTTATTTATTTATATATTTTTGGCTGTGCTGGGTCTTCGGTTCGTGCGAGGGCTTTCTCTAGTTGCGGCAAGTGGGGGCCACTCTTCATCGCGGTGCGGGGACCGCTCTTCATCGCGGTGCGCGGGCCTTTCACTATCGCGGCCCCTCCCGTTGCGGGGCACAGGCTCCAGACGCGCAGGCTCAGCAGCTGTGGCTCACGGGCCCAACTGCTCCGTGGCATGTGGGATCTTCCCAGACCAGGGCTCGAACCCGTGTCCCCTGCATTAGCAGGCAGATTCTCAACCACTGCGCCACCAGGGAAGCCCCTGGACTGAAAGTCTTAATGTTAAGATGTCAATCCTCCCAAACTGACTTATATTCAAACCTCATATTAAAATACAATAAGTTTTTTGAGTATAAATTATCAATCCAATTCTAAAATTTAAATGGAATTACTGAGATCTAACGTACAGCACATTGATTATAGATCATAATATTGCATTATATACTGGAAAGTTACAAAGAGAGTAAATCTTAAATGTTCTCACCACAAAAAAGAAATAGTAATTCTGGGACGCAATGAAGGTATTAGCTAATGCTATAGAGGTAATCATTTTACAATATATAAATTTTTCAAAACAACACACTGTACACCTTAAACTTGCTCATTGTTACATGTCATTTATATTTCAATAAAGCTGGAAAAAATGGAAATACAAAAGACCCAGAATCTTTATGAAAGAGCATCTTTAAGAAAAAGAATGTTGGTGGATTACACTCCTAGGTATACACTCAAGAGAAGTGAAAACATACATCACAGTGAACACTTAACACAAAAATGTTCACAGCAGTATTTTTCTTAATAGCCAAAAAGAGGAAACAACCCCAATGTCCATTAACTTCTGAGTAGATAAACGAAATGTGGTATATCCAAAAAAAATTTTAAGTGGTAAATCATAAAATGGAATATTATTCAGCTACAAAAATGATGTACTTAGACATGCTAAATGGACAAACCTTGAAAATATTAAACCAAGTGAAAGAACCCAGACAAAAAGGTCATATACTATATGATTCCACATTTATGTGAAATGTCCAGGGTAGGCAAATCCATAGAGACTCAAAACAGATTAGTGATTGCTAGGAGATGGGGGAGAGGGGAATTGGGAGTGACTGTTAATGGCTACAGGGTTTCTTTCTGGAGTGATTAAAACACTCTGGAATTAGTGGTAATGACTGCACAACACTGTGAAAACTTCATATATAAATTTTCTAAATCTACCAAAAAAAGAAAAAAAGTTGGTAGATTTGTACTAGCAGATTTTAAGACTTAACATAAAGTTACAGTAATTAAGACAATGAGGTATTGGCATAAGGCTAGATAAACTGACCAAAGGATCAGAAATGACCCACACAGATAGCAAACACATAATTCTGAAGAGAGGTGACACTGCAGTAGAGTGAAGGAAAGATAGCTTCTCCCCCACAAATGATTACACATCAGAAGAGAGAAACAGTAAACGTAAGATGAATTAGAAGAAAATACCCATAGTAAAAGAAGAGATTTAAAAATTAAAAGTTGAAATTATGTCAGTTATAGTGATGAAGTGTAACATACATGAAATTGGAGACACAAAAAGAGAGAAGATAAAAAACAGGGCAGAAGCAGTGTTTCAACAGTTAATGGCTGAGATCTTTCTAAAGCTGATGGAAGATACGAAGTAAGCATTCAAGAAACCCTGTGAATCCCAACCAGGATAAATACAACTGAAACCACATGTAGGAAATCATAGAAAAATGCTGAAAACAGAGAGAAAGGGGGTGAAGGGGAGAAATGAAGGAGGGAGGGGGGAAGGGAGAGAGTATGAATCTCAAAAACACCTTGAAAACTGACAATGACATTAAAAAAGGAATAATAAGACTGACAAGTGATGTCTAACAAAAACAGAGTAAAGTAAAATGAAAGATTACCTTTAAATAACTAGAAGAAATAATAGCTGGCTTACAATTCTATAACATGTGAAATACTCTTCAAGAATGAAGATGGGGGCTTCCCTGGTGGCACAGTGGTTAAGAATCCACCTGCCAATGCAGGGGACATGGGTTCAAGCCCTGATCCAGAAAGATCCCACATGCCGCGGAGCAACTAAGCCCATGCACCACAACTACTGAGCCTGTGCTCTAAAGCCCACAAGCCACAACTACTGAGCCCGCATGCCACAACTACTGAAGCCCGCGTGCCTAGAGCCCATGCTCCACAACAAGAGAAGCCACTGCAATAAGAAACCTGCACACCACAACAAAGAGTAGCCCCCACTCGCCGCAACTAGAAAAGGCCCACGCACAGCAACGAAGACCCAACACAGCCAAAAATAAAATAAATAAAATAAATAAATTTATATTAAAAAAAAGAATGAAGATGACATATCTTGATCCAAACAAGCCAAATGTAGAAAGTTATTATTATGATATTCAGAAAAATTTAATTAAGTATGGAAAATTAGATGATACTATGAAATGATTATGCTAATTTATTAGATTATGATAAAGTGCATCATAATAAGCCATAGTTAATTTAGATAATTATAATAAAAATGGAATCAGTTATTAAAGAGGACATCTACATTGTTTAAGATACTATGTATGGATAATGACTGTGGTTTATCTAATTTTTCAAAAAATATTTGAAATTTTCCCACAAAAAACTAAGTTAATTCATCATCAGTAGACAAGAACAGAAAAAGTGATCTTACAGAGTTTTCAGACATAAAGAAAAATCAAACCACAGAAAAGCTCAAAAGCAAAGAAAGAAATAGAGAAATGAAAATGGAATTATGAAATAAATCCAAATGAATACTGAATATAAAAACTAATAATAACCATGGAATTAAAATACA
The DNA here is from genome assembly GCF_949987535.1 of Balaenoptera acutorostrata. Lineage (NCBI taxonomy): Eukaryota > Metazoa > Chordata > Mammalia > Artiodactyla > Balaenopteridae > Balaenoptera > Balaenoptera acutorostrata. The sequence continues at coordinate 68,151,289 of NC_080075.1, forward strand.
TATAAAATTAAGGTATAAAGCCACATTGCCATATAAATTAGAAAGGTGATAAATAATGTTCAATATATTTGCACTGTATGGTAAAAAAAAAAAAGCAACTGGATTTCTGGATGTCAAGGATATGTATATATTATGCTCTCTGGGATAATTGCTAAAAATATTATAATAAAAAGTAGAAAAATAGCTCAATAAAAATACAATCACCAATAAAATGGAAACAAAGGAGAAAAAGAAACATCTAACAGGCAAGATGAGAAATCTAATAGAATATATGAAAAACATGGTAGATTTGAATCCAAATATATTACTAAGTACATTAAATGCAAATAAACTAAATACTCCAACTGAAAGAAAGGGGGGAAAAAAGCAACTACATTCTGCTTATAAAAGACATGACTAAAGTAAAAGGAGACACTGAAAAGTTGAAAGTAAAAAGAAGGAAAAATATATACCATACAAATAGTAACCAAAAGAAAGCTGATAACTGGTAGAGAAATATCAAAGTAATTTTAGGAAAATCAATCTTAGAGAGAGAGAGAGAGAGATAACACCTAATGATAAAAGATTCAACTCACAAGAAAGATACAACCATTCTAAATTTATATGGTAGCTTCAGAATGTATAAAATAAAAATTGTTGAAACTAAAATAGACAAATCCACAGGTATAATGACAAGAATTTAACATGCTGATCTTATTAACTAAAAACAAAAACAAACAAAAAAAACAGATAAAACAATCAAAGACAGAGAATTTGAAGACCACAATTAGCAAACTGTATATCCAAGTGGATATACAGAGCACACTTCACCAAGTGCAGAGTAAACATTATTGTCAAGCATTATTGCTGATCCTCTGCAATTCCCAATAAATTTTGCAAACTGACAATCAAAGTATTTCTTTTGACCCCACAGCATTTTAAATAGAAATGAGTAATAAGATGATAACTAGAAAATCTTAATATACTTGTAAATCAATAAGTGCATTTCTTTAACGTTACTAACTAAAGTTGAATATATGAAAACCCTATAAAGCAGCAAATCAACTTCTACATTCATACCTAAGAGAATAGTGTATCCACTAGTACTAATAGCACTACAATATAACAACCCAAATGTCGCTCAATAGTACACAAATCAATAGTGGGTACATAAACTTTGTTTTATTCAGAGAGTAGAATCTTAAACAGCAATGAAAATGAACCAACTATCTATATATGCAATGATATAGGTGAATTTAACAACCATAACATGGAACAGAAGGCTGACCAAAAAATACAGAAATGCAATTCTATAATATACAGACCCTACTCAGTCAGTGTTTAGGAACATGTAGCTAAGAGGTTATACAAAGAAACAAATAAAAACCAAGAAATGATTACTCTAAAAGTTAGGACAATATTTACACCTTTTGGAGAGAGTGAGGAAAAAATAAATGGAAGGGGAGCATGAAGAAATCTTTTTTTTAAGAGTACTGGAAATGTTATTTCTTGACTTGGTGGTCACATGGGCAGTTTGTGTTGTGATAAATTGCTTCACTATACAATTGTTTTCTGCACCTCTCTGTATGCACATTATATTTCACAATTAACATGTTTCAAAAGAAAAGGGGACAGGAAGCTGAGAGACTACAGTCATCTTCTAGCACCTTATGATCACTAGTCAGGACTTTGCCCTACCATTTAACAAGTATCTCTCTGCTGGTGGTGGTTTCAATCTGGGTGGAATGCAGAGGTGAATGCTTATAAAAGCATAGACTACATTTGGAAAGACAAGAAACTGGTCCTATTGTATGTTTTACAGGAGTAGAAATGGGTAGGGAATGTGAGGGAATACTTTTCTTTTTCAAACCAGATCTTTTATGTTTTAAATTTTATAACTTCTGAACGTATTACTTATTCAAACACATTAATTTTCTTAAAATAGAAAATTAATTTCATGACAGTTCCAAAAAAAAAGTCTGATTTAGAACCAAAGAGTTTTCTGGAAGTTTAATTTCTTGTTATCGCATGTTTCCATACCACTGTAAATATATAAGTTTCTACAAAATGACTGCAATAGTCCAAGAAAACAAACACAAATGAATTTTGACCCTTTTGGCATCTCCATATGAAAGAAATATAAATTTTTATTTTTAAATTAAAACTCTCAGCTACATAAGCCATGAATTTCACTTAGTGGTTACTTCTACAATTGGAAGATATAAGATGATTCTGAATAAAAAGGCACTCAAAGGACTTTTAAGTTCCCTTCAAAACACTTTGCCATTCTGGACCCAAGTGTAAGTGTAAGATTAAATTTTTCATGACTTCTCAAGCAAACTATTTCTACTGTCTGTTAAACAGTTGAAGAAACAAAAAGACACCTACTTACAAAAAAACCATCAACAGCAGAATTCATTCAAGACAATATTCAAAAACATTTCTGGGACTGTAATATAAATGTAAAACCATATACCAATATTTTTAATTATAAAAACTTCAATTATTTGTGCCCAGATAGAACTAACGGTAAATAAACACTGATCCTACAATGTGAAGAAAAAACACAGAAAGTAAGATATACAAAATAAACACAAGTTCTCACTGATCATTCATTTAAAACATCAACAACACCATATATTCAACACACACAAATACTGGTTCATATATCCAAAGTTGTTTTAAACTAGCTGAAAAAAACAGTATTCCCTCTTCACTCATCTCAACCTTCACAAAGACATTACCAAATATACCTTTAACTTTAAATGCAAGAAATAACATCATGATGCCAAATTGACCATCAAGACTGATTGCTGAAGGTGGGTAATGAAAGTATAGTCTATTGTACTCGTCCCTCTACTTTCGTTATGTTTGATATTTTCCAAATTAAAATGTTTCTAAAAATGCACATACATAAAACAAAAAGATTTAACATAGGGTTCTAGAGGGTAGGAAAAAACCCATGAATAGACTTAGAAAAGAATATGAAACCACTTATGATTTCTCCCCAAAATGTGCCTCCTATCAATAAGTTTGTACTAAACATGACAGCAAAGGAATTTACATATACTATAAACTGATATGTAAATACTGATATATCACTTTATTACAACATAAAATATGTAATAAAAGAATGTATATAATAAGAGAAGGTATATACCAGTAAACGTACTTGCATCATCCCTTTCTATTCTGGTTCCATCACTAGTTGACACACAAGTAAAGTGCAGAGGTTCAACTTCTAGAAGTCCAGTGAGAGATGTGAAACTACCTTCAGCAGCTGTGCAACTACTGACCTTTCCATTTCCTAATACAAAAGAGAGACAAGTTTTATAAAACGTGAATTAATCTTAAAAAGGCAATAGTCATATTGAGAATTATAGCTACTACTTCGATTTTAATTAGAAAGATGTATAAATGCATAAACACAGGGTTTACACAGGGCTTCAACAATGGACACGGTATTAAGAAAACTCACAAATAGATACTAGTCTCCTTGCTACAAAAGCAGAGTTGCAGAGAAGCAACTTAGTGGCCATTCACATTAACAAGAAACTATAACAAGTGATTTAGATTTTAAATGAGGAATAGAAGACAAAAGAAAAACAATAAATAAATAAATAAAATAGATTTTAAATGAGGGGAAAAAATAACCAGCTACTTAGATTAGCTATTACTCAACCTGTTTAAGTAGGCAAAATATCAGAATATATTCTATGATGTCAACGGTACAAATGACACTTATTAAAAACTAAAGAAATATTCTAAAATATTAGCAAGGTTTATCTATAAATTTTATATTTTGAATATAATATCAATATTCTAGAATGAGATATGCTACCTTATTATCATAAAAAGTTTAAGTTAGCACATGTAGTAGTAAGAAAGAAAAATCAAATGGTCACAACTATGCAAATCATAAAACCACAGTAAGAAGACTGGACAGAAGAACACAAAAGAATTAAGAGTGTATATCGTACGAGGGGAGGAAGAGGGAAGGGTTATTTTCAATACTTTTCAAATGTTCTAATCAGAGCACTACTTTTAAACAGAATTCTTTAACAGACAAAGTAAACCAGAAAGAGAAGATGGAAAGAATGGAGAGATATAAAAAAATGTCATCAAACATCTGAAGGAATAAATTAAACACAAGACTAAACTGTCAAAACCTTGTTCTCCAACGTCCCATCGGCACCCAGCATAGGACCTGATAAGTGTGTTAAAAAAATATTTATTGAGCACTTATTTAATAGAAGACGTGGGAGATACAAGAATAAAAGGACAGGCCCTAGTTGTCATGAAACGCATATTCTGTTCAAGGTTACCAGGTATTAAACAAATAATTATACAACCGAACCTAAAAAAAAAGTGCTATGCTTTACTTAAGAGAAGTTCAAAGGATAAATAAGTCAAGGGGAAATCAGTCTACGCCAAGGGTAATAAAATACTTCCATGATGAGGTGATGAGATATATGGGAAGAATAAAAGATTTTAATGTATTTATTCCACTGGGACGGGAATCCAGGCAGAAGAAATGACATGAGTGAAATCCCTTCAGTAGGAAGGAACATGACACATTAGATAAACTGAAAGAAAAATGTGCCTAGAGGAACATTTTTCAACCTAAAACCCCTCTACACATCTTTAAAATAATTAAAAGAACTCGAAAATTGAGTTTTCATTTATGTTGGCTCTGTGTGTGTGTGTGTGTGTGTGTCTATACAGAAATATTTATCAAGGTAGAAATTTTAAGATGAGAATATTTTAAACATTAATTCATATAACAGTAATAAACTCATTAGGTATAAAAATAAATAGCATATTTTGATGAAAAATGACTGTTATGACCAAGAAAACAAGGAATAATGGTCGTGCCAAGAAGGGCCGCAGCCACATGCAGCCTATCCGCCACACCAACTGTGCCCGACGCGTGCCCGAGGATAAGGCCATTAAGAAGCTCGTCATTCAGAACATCGTAGAGGCCGCAGCCATCTGGGACATTTCCAAAGCGAGTGTTTTCGATGCCTATGTGCTTCCCAAGCTGTATGTGAAACTGCATTACTGCGTGAGTTGTGCCATTCACAGCAAGGCAGTCAGGAATCGTTCTCGGGAAGCCGGAAAGGACCGAACAACTCCACCCGGATTTAGACCTGCTGGTGCTGCCCCAGGACCTCCACCAAAGCCCATGTAAGAAGTTAAGTCCTTAAAGACTAAAGAAATACTGTCCCCTGGAAAGACAATAAAATGGAAATTATACTTTAAAAAAAACAAAAACGAAAATAATGAGAAGAGTGGTGATGTTTTACATTCTTGCAAATCTCTTTAAAATCTGGCTTATCAGAAGGTAGCTGGATTTGCCTATCTGCCTCCGCATTCAATGTATTACAATAGGATGCTCTGGCAGAAATACATGAAAAAACGCCGACCCAATACAAATATGTGATTGGAAAAGAACGGAATATTTTAATAAAGTATTAAATATTCAAAAACTTGAAAAGTGGTAGTTTAGGATTAGTTGCAATACGGTATCTGAAATCTTAAAAAAATAATTTCTCAAACTCTATTACATTAAGATTAATTGGCCTATCTTATGCTTTTAGGGAATCTTCTGCCCATGCTTGATGTTGAATCACCATGCATCAATCATCGGGAAAATACTGGCCCACTGCTATATACAGATCTTCCAAATGTTAACACATTTCATCATATAATATCAGAAAATGACACTCACTAATATCATCGCAGTCCATCAGAAAAGTCATTATTTATTGAGAAGCTGTCAAAGCTCACTTCGGAGAAAACAAGTTTTCCAAAATTCTAATTTCTGCTTAAAAGTCTACTTCTAAAATTGGCAACAAATACTATCAATTGGATGGATACTGACAGGCATTTTTTATTCATTTTTGAGAAAATACCTGCCAAATAATCAAATCTGAATAAACATATTTTATCAGTCATTCTTGCAAATAAAAATGGTATACCATGAAATAAGCAACTAGTTCAGCTTATAACTCTAACAACTACACAAGTGCACTTCCTTGAAACAACCATGGTTCTTAAGCATGCAGCAGAAGTGTTTCACGCACACTTCCCATTTCATCACAGAATAGTTAAAAGATGCATACTCGTGGGTTCAAAATTTAATAAAATTAACAATTTTTACTGTTTCATCAAAGGTATTTCTAAGTGAAACTGCCATGCTTTTTACTCTAAGTGCATGGGGAAGAACATCATGCTTTTGCACAATCAGTACGAATGTCAATGCAATGAAAAAAGGCAAGTAACATTGTTTTATCATGAAAACATTTAACCTGCGGACTCCCGGAAAGGATCTCAGGAACCCTGAGGGGACCTATGGACCACACTTTTGAGAATCACTGGGCCACAGAAAGAAAACTAACAGGGCAGATCACACAAGATGTTCTATGCTACATTAGAGACTCTGGACTGCACAATTATGGAAAGACATGAAAAGTATTTTAAGAAGAGAGATAGAATGATCAGATCAGGTTTGCATTCAAAAATGATTGCATTCATCGCATTGTGGAAAATGTACAGAAGTGAGCCAAGAACAGATGCAGAATGACCAGTTAGAAAGCTATTACTGTAGCCCAGGTTCAAAACGACTGTGGCTTAGACCGTAATCTTGTGATCGTGGGAAGTAAGAGAATGGGCAGATTTGAAATATATGTTGGTGGAAAAATAGACAGAATCTGATGACAGCCTCATTGTGGAGGATGAGAAAGAGAGGATAACATTCAGATTTCTGTTGTGTGCCATGGATGCCATTAACTGAAAAAAGGAATGCTGGATGGTGAGAAATAAAATGAAGAGACGTTCATATGGAGACGTATATCACGACTTCTAAGTCCCTTCTTCTGGGACGATAATACTCTATAATGAGTATGGCTGCTCTTGCATATTTAACCCCCAGGCTTGGCCTGAGCTTTATGGTCCTCTCCTTACATTCTCTCTATAAGGAATTTCATTCTATCCTAAGGAGTTCAGAAGGCATCTATAGGTCTAGTTCTAACCCCTCCCCTGAGTTCTACTCATAATTTGACAAGTCACTTAGATAGAGACACACTGGCAATAAGGTAGTCAGGAGCCTAAGTCATCAAACAGAGGAGATAACACCAATACCTAAGGCAGAATAAGTCATTGAAAAGCAAGTAACAGACCAGAAGTATAGTGTGACCTCTTTCATTAAAAATGCTCATAAACACGTGTAGCAAATAAGTCTAAATAGCTAAGCATCCTGTTAACAACGGTAATCTAAAAGGATGAAGAGGTTAGAGTTGAGACATTTTATATTTTATTTATATTTCTATATTTGATTTTTCTCTTTTGCTTTTTTCACAACTCATAATTTACAAACCTGAGACTAACTCCCAAAATTTACTTATAATTAATGTGGTAATTATCATAATGTTTACAAATAAATTTTTTAACAATTTGGTTTACTAGCAACACTTGCAGTAAGTTCGGTAATATGGAAGAAAACAAAAAATAAAGCGGTCATTGCGCTATCTGACAAAACTAGAAAAACGCCAAATTCTAGCACCTGAAAAGATTATACAAATAGTGTTATACATTCAATCCTAAAAACATATTCTTTAGAAATGCATACAAGACTACATGTAACACGGTGTACCAAGTTCACCTCAGGAGAGTGTGATAGAAGATGCAGAAAATAATTTTTTCTTTCTGCATCTTTGCTTATTAAAATAAGTATAAATTAATTTTATTTTCATATTTTGTAATATGAAATAACATGTTCTTTGATTTTATGAACAACAAAGACACACCACATAAAACTGAAAGGACTACAACAAATAACCAAATTTTAATCTCTTAATAGCATTAAAGTCATACTGACATGCAATGAAACACATACACACACAAAAAAACAAATTTGCAACCCTTTCAAAAATAACTTCAATATTTTTGAGGGGGGAGTTAAGAAACAAAGGCAAATAGTTTAATGACTCACAGATACTATAATTAAGGTCTAAAAACTTTTAGTTCTCAAAGATAGAATGTAGTAACTACAATCTATTAAAAAATCAACGGTAACTTAAACCCAAGATATAAAATTCAGAAATTCCTTTAATAAAAGACTTTACTACCTGAAAGGACATCTGATAAATCAATTTCATCTGACTGGACACCAATGCTGCTGTTGTATACATTTTTACAAGAAGAGCCACTCATCTCCAAATCAAAGAGGACTGGATCGAATGGTGAACTATATAATCCATATCTGAAAAATAAAATAATGTCCTAACAATTTTCCTGTCAGCCATCTAATTAACAAATTATCTATTTACTTAGTTTTCAAAGCAGTTTTTACACAGGGCAGAAGGAGACACTATTAACTCCTTAAATTCACTGAATCTCAACTGTGTTCCCTGCAAACCTATACTCCAAAAGATATAGTCCAGAGACTCAATAAATGTGATTTCAATTAAGCTGATAACTAATGAACCAAGACAACCTTCATCTGCAGTCTGAATCAAGAAAGAGCTATCAAGCACCCCTCCCTTGCCTCAGTCATTACATTGACTCAGCAGAAGGTACAAAGGCTTTGAGTAACATCTCATCGAAATCAAGATTTCTAATCTATAAAGATTACAAAAATGCTTGCTTTAAATAAAATATTTCAAATAATGAAGATTGGGCAAGAACTCAAATCTAACCTTTAGCTATTTCTTATTTCATTATGTTTAAGTTTTAGAAAATCAAACAGCAGATAAAGAATACTAGTTAAGGGCAGTAAGTGATTTACATAATTTTGCTTACAAAGTTTTAACAACAAAGAAACAAATTACTTTAAGTGCTTCTACCATTAGCAAGATACACCACTTTTAAGTATTTTAATATAATTAGCCCTCTGAATAACCATCTCCAGGACTTCCAAAGTTGTTAAAGGGAATTATTTTCAGAGAAAATAAAGGGAAGAAAAACTTAAGCAAATATATATAATAACAGTTATGTGCAAAGGTGGTATCATATCCAGAAAGGCCCATGATTAGTCATTTCATAGATTAAAATACCTTGTCTGAAGCAAAGCCTCCATTGGTGTGAGCCTGTCCTGTAACTGTCTGGACACAGCAGTAAGCAGAGATGCACACGCGGTACTGCACCCAGCCAAATCTTCATCTTTAACATAATTCAGTAAGACAAAATACCAGTAGACAGAACCTGAAAACAACAACAACAAATCAGTTGTTTAAATCACTGTTTCTTTTCCTCATTTCTTCTCTAACAAAGAGAACTTCAGATTTCATATTTATCAGTATGTCCCCTTTTCCTAGAAGGATTTTCTGGAAATAAAATCTGTAAGGGCCAATTACAAAGAAGGACTAACTCCTTGGAGGACTCTTAAGAGGACACTGACAAAGAATTGCAATCATATTTTTGAGAAGTGTACAGGATCAACCTAGTCATTTAGGTTTTCAGTAACGTGAGATGACTCTGAGGGACATTTTATAATAGCTAGAAAAGCGGAGATGTCAGGTCCTTCAAGCCATCTTTCCTAAAATACTATTTCTCTGTACTAAAAATTTCAAAACCAATTGATGGCAGTGAGCTACAAATAATATACTTTAGCAAGTGAATGAAGTATAGTTATTCCATACTGCCAGTTAGATACAGACCAAAGGTGATATTAAAAGGTGACCATGATGATGTATTTTAAGACTCTAACTTGAGATATCTAACTAAATACACCCCATAATTTAAGCACCCTACCTCTAACACTATCCTCAAGAAACTGTTTTAAACACCAGAGACTATTAAAGTGAGCAACCAAGTCCAAAACATTCTACTCTATATAACAAACAGTTCACAGTTTTAGTCAATGTATGTTCAAGGTAAATATAAACAGACTCTTTGTCTAAATTAAGGTATTGATAAAATAACCATTTATCAACTAACTTTGAGCAAGCTTTTTTTCTGGTATACCACCAAGATCAAATCCTTGTGGAATATGTTTATCTCACTGAGATAACTTGTTGAATGGTTATTTATAAAATAAAAGACTGTGAGAAATGTCTACAAAAAACTAACACTAGGTAGAGGACAAATCAGTAGCCCTTCATAGTAAATTCCTACCTGATAACTACATTCATTCTTGAATGGCATTTCCACAGTCTTTAGGTGCTGTAAAAAAAAAACACAACCCACTGGCTCCTTTTAGGGAATCAGAGTTTGCCACAGACCCTACCATTCTCACACAATATGTGTATGAACCATTCTTCTTATTTATGTCATCTCTCTGGCACTTACTGACATTTTAGTTTGTGAACAACCAAGCAACTCAATTATTTTAATGAAGTACAGAAAATGTATGAATTGAGATGACCTGGTTATTTACTTAAATCTCCCATTAACTTTTTCCTAAAAATATTATCGAACAGAGAGTATCTGCCTACCCAATCACAATTTAAAACTGCTTAAAAAACAGATAAGCTACAGAAAAAAAGAAAACTAATTGAGAAGAAAAAGAAAGTTACTACACAACCCCAAGCATACTGTGAGATACTTCCTAAGGCTACAGCTATTTGTGATTGAACTAATTTCACATACCACCAGTTGCTGCTGCGGGTAAGACCGACATATTATCAAGTAAGGCCTTCAACAGAACAGATCCAAATCCTGGTTGACATGGGTCACATTTGCCATTACTGAAAAAAATTTTAAAAGAAAAAATTTAAATACATTACTCAAGGTCTAAATCCAACTCTAAACATGGTGTAGTACTTTTAAAATCTTTAAAATGTGTTCATACATATTGAAAGAAAATCTGCCTTAAAGCCCTATAGACGTGCAGAAAGATAGTAGGGATTGATTATACTAAGGGTCTTTGTAACTGTTTTCTTACGCATTAAACCACTCTTTTTTTTTTTTACCAAAAAGGGCTAACAAGCAGGTATAGTCAATATAGACTATTAGCTTTTAAACACTTCCTAGATAGTTTCAGGGTTTAGAGAAAATGATCTGCATAACACTACAAATAAGTCTGGTAAAATTATTATATAACTGGGAACAAGGCCTCAGATGAACAATCCAAAGACAATCAGGGACAGCAGGAGTGAAAGTGCGGGAACGGATCCCCTTACCAAACTCCCCAACGTCTTCCTAATAGGCAGAGAAGCCTAGTAGAATTCTTTTATTACTAGATTTATTTAACATGACATTTTGCCCAAAAAACCCCAAATTTTTTCTTAGAATCTCAATAATCCTCACCAACTTTTGAAAATCCTCTTAAATTATACATATATTCAACAGGGACCAAATAACACTATAGACAAGGTATCACCTGCCAAACTGCAGGTGCACCTACAAAGTACATTTTCAACTTAAAAAAAGACCAACCTGATACACAAGGCTAGAAATCGTGCACACTTATGGGCTATGCTGCGTCCTGCCTCAAAGAAGCAAACACGTACAATGTCTAGAAGACATTTTCGTGTTTTTGAAAGCAGGCTCTCATTTCCTTCCTTTGAGCTGCAAAACAATAGCAGATGTTGAGGCTCATCTTGAACTTCCAATCATAACATCCAAAGGGCAATCTGTGGTAAATAAAACCTTACTAACCTTCCAGGTCCATTTGAATGTACTCCAGCTAACCAACAAAGAATATCTAACACAAGGCTCTGGGCATGTTCTGTGATCTGGCCATCATCTGCTTTTCTGCACAAAGTGTGAAGAAGTTTCTCCTGAAATTCTGAAAACTGTAACATGGCACATCGTTGCACTCTACAAAAAAGCAAATAGAAACACATGAACAACCAAAGTGGAAAAGTTAACACTAAAGCTACTTCAAACTGGTTGGACATATAATGTTTCATTTGAAATCATTACTATCACAATTTAAAAAAAGAACTTTTGAAAATTCCCAAGCACTATAAGGACACCAGGGATGAACCAGTGAAGGGGAAAGACAGTATATACCATCACTGAGATAAGTCCTTAAGAGAAATGAAAAGCAAATAAAAATTTTCAAGTTAGGATTTAAAACTTTTCTGTATTTTCGTATATTTATTGGAATTCTTCCTTTGTACTCCTATTACTTTAAGAATAGTAGAAGAAAATGAGATTACCTTTCCTTAGAAATTGAAGTTTTCTTAAATCTTCGGATGGTGACTGAGACTTCTTGAAGTAAGTCACAGCCCCGGAGGTTTTCGGATTTACGGGTGCCACTTGCATTTTCATTCTTAACATTAGAGGATTTTTCCTAAACATACAAAAATAAGTAACTGCATGAACAAACAAATGAAACAAAAAAATTATTTACTATTAAAGTCTGTAAATAAAAGAATATAACTGAATTATGGCTATCAAAACATAAATCTCCAATTAAAATGACAGCTTTCACCCTCATATTCAGTAAATGACTAATTTAGCCCAGAATTGTAACAGGGAAAGAAAGAAAGACATAGTCACTGTTTAAAGGTAATAACCCAATGAGTTAAGATTATAAAGCCAAAGTCTTGAGTCTAAGTCCCAGCTACAGCTCTACAAGATATGCCAGCTCCCCAATCTCTAAGGTTCACTCACTTTCAACATGAAAAAATGGAGGTAATAACACCTGCTCTGCCTATCTCAGAGTTATTTTGAGGATTAAATCAGATAAAGTACACAGAAGTCCTTGAAAAACTGGAAGACCTATACAAATATAAGATGATTGGTGTTACTGATACTGCTATTGTTGCTTATGAATAATGATGATAGAGAAACAAAATCTCCAGAGTTCAGGAAAGTCCAAGATCAAACAAGTATGAAGAAACTGCATGATATATAGCTAGTTGTAGAAAATGAACCATGAAAATTAAGATACATCTCTAAAATCACTTCTCAACTTCTGTTCCTGCAGTCTCCCAAATGTTTACAAAAAAAAAAAAAAAAAAAGTGGTGCATTGTCAGTAGAGGGCAGAGAAACAAACTCTCACACCCAAGGCACTAAGAATAATTATAAAGGGAAGTACGTGCTAACAATTATTCCCTACTGAATGTACTTTATATAAGCTAGGTAGCTGGCTTAAAGTTAATTCAAATATTTTCTCCTTGATTATATTTTTTTAATTTGCTGCAGAAAAAATACAAAGTGTCTACTGATAAATCAATTATGGGCCATACTACTTCTAACAGTGTGTCAAATCTCAACCACCATGTTTAAAACAGCATGTTACAGTTCAAAATGATACTGTTTCATACCTTGCCTGCTGCAACTTTTGCCAAGAGTGAAGCAAGTGAATAGCCCTTGTTACTCTGGTGTTTTAGGGATGGAAGTCTTACTACAGGACGTATACCACCATTACAGATCTCATCTGTTCCTCTTTCATTCACTGCCTTGACATGGATTAAAAATGAACGATATTTTCCTCCTGCCATACCTAGAGGAGTGGTACAGAAGGGGATAAATTATTCAATCACCAAAAAATCAAATTGTTTTTTGTCTTCCCAGAGCAAGTTAAATTAACTCCACAGAAAGAAAAATACACTTGGCCAGAATTTTCGAATTACACTGTTTGCATACAATATGGCTAAATAACCTTTGGTAGCAAAAGAACAAAAAGCACAGGAGTTATATGAACAGCGTAAGAAAGTTTTGACACCTGGCATGTTTTATCCCAATCAAAGAAGTTATTCATTTATATTGGTTGTTGTTATCACTAGCTTCAATTTTATATGGTTTTAACTAAGTTGAGATCATACTATACAATCTATATGTAAAATTTATTGCAAAAATACCCTCAAACTAATATACCCATGAGCAAACCATAAGCTGATTGTTGCCTAAGCAGGTATGAAATCCTTCTGTAATTACAAAAGCTACTTTTGTTGTTTTCCACTGATCTGTCTGCCTACTGTGCTAGTGCCACACTGTTACATTCTTCTTATTGCTGCATTATTCTAGGTTCTAGAATCTAATAAGACCCTCCTTCTCAATCTTCTCTTTCTAAATGTCTCTGGCCAATATCATCCTTTTATTCATCTGCAAAAATTTAGCAATCATTTTCTCTAGTTCAAAGTTTTAGGAATTTGATGGGAAGAATAGTCATTTCTACTAAATTCTGGGAAAATTAACACTTTTACATTATTGAGTCTTTTGAAATACATGTTATATAATTTTATCCCCAATTTTGTCAAAGCCAACATTTTAATTTTCATATACAATTTTCAGTTTCACACTCTCATTCAACAAAATTAACTTATACTCTCAGCAATATGAGAGAAGAGATGTTATTAGTTTTGCTCACCACTGTAACCCAGTACGTGGCCTAACACATCATAGGGTCTCATAAAGTTAATGAATGAATGAATAAGATGTAGTCAAGGGAGTATATTCAAACTTGTGTATATACTATGTCTGCAACTAAAGGTAGGTGTGTGAATGGGGACAAACATTATGAAGGGAATGTACACAAATTAAAATAGTTGTTACTTAGGTGGTCAGATATTTTCTTGGTTTAGGGAAGGATCTCCACACCTTATCCACCTCCAATTTTACTTTAACAATCAAGGTAAGTGTCTCATTTGTTGGCTTTTTTTATTCACCCCTGAGATACAAAGATGAAATAAATGTCCTACTACTGCAATATCTAATATCTTACAGATATAAGATATAAAATATACATTAATTAAAATTTGTGCTTAAGACACTCAGATCATTACATCTGATACTTTCAAAACTCCTCTATAAAAATCCCATAAGAGAAGATATTATAACAATATACAACACTCTGAAGACACAGGACTTTAAATTGATGGAAAAGGCAAACATGCCAGACCATGATGTCTGGTTATTTGAAGAATTCTGTATGTCATGTTAAGTCATCCTACCTTCATCTTCTTTATGCTTTTTTAAAAAGCAGTGAGATCTTCAAGACACAGAAAGTAGGATCTGAAGTTTCACATAACAATAATCACTTATGAGAGGAAATTACCTCAGCTACCAGGAAACCGATGGAATCACTAATGAAAAGTCCCCCAAAAAACAATACCTTACTTTTCTGAAATCAGTTTTTTCTAATCAACTTTTACAATTGTGAGATTATTTATTCTGCTTTTGTAAAATATGTTACTTCACCTTTAACAAGTTTGGGGCTTGTTAACGTCAACATCCCAGCATGCCCTGATAGATCAAGGCCACTAGCAAGCCATACTGGCCCACACAGAATGTCTTCTTTGTGATCTTCTAAAAACGGACATAATCTAAGACCTAAAAAGAAAAATACACATTTTTCTTTTAAATTAGCTTATAATTTAAAATGTAATATTTAATAAGCAAATATCCATCCCATTTACATGTAACAGCACCACACAAAATTCCATATTTGAATGTGTTCAAAAAAGAATTCACTATCATGCTAAGGAACTATAATCAATTATCTGATATATTATGTTGCTTTTCCACTCCCATATTATTTACATTCACCTTGATTAAAAAAAAAATTATAGAACCATGACATGATTTCAAATCTCAAGATATTAAAAAACAAGAATGCAAGTATTAGTGCAGCTGTGTTCACAAAGATGAGCTGAAAGTTAAAGCATACTGCCAAAGCAGAATTATAGGTTATTTTTAACTGTGTTCTTAAAACCATGTTTTTGCAAGCCATAAGGAAATCTTTGCCGAACATGATGCATTTGGATCACTACTCCTTTTACTGTCATGGACAACAGCTCTATAATTTAACTCACACTGTGATTCCTCTACATCCATGTGCTGCATTTCTTCATTCAAATCAACCAGGGACGGTTTCCCATTTTGTTCCACTTCAATGTTAAGAGCTGGAGACAAAGGAAAGGTGATCTGCCTATCTACTGCTGTTTCTAGAGGATAAAAATATTAGTAAACTTAATTTTGCTTAATATCAATGATTTATGTGCCTAAAATTCTAAAATTCTCTGTTAAACTGGGAACTGCAGTGATTTTTATCACAGATGCTAAAATGGTTGTTAGGAGAAGAAGAAAATTAGATTCAATTGTTTCATACACTCTTCTCTCTTTTAATGGTGGATATTCACCTGAAGAAATAATCTGCTGGCAACTAAACTAAGAATTCTTACCCTAGGCTACACAATACCGCACATGTAGACTTTTGAAAACACCAACACCTAAGTCCTATCCCAATAACATCAGAGTCTGTCATGATTCAAAATAATACACACACACACAAGTACACACATATGTATACAAACACACATATATACACAAACACATACATACATATTTGTAAAATAGGAAAATTTTCAGGTTTCAATATTTTTACCCCTGGTGTGAAGTAGTCATTTTACTCTTAAATTATCCCCAGTTTTTTAAATTATCCTATTAAGAAGAAAACACTGAGAAATAACATCTAGTTTCCAATATGCCAAGTATGTACAATCTATTTTAATAACTCAATATATCAAATTCGGAACTTGTAAGAAAGATAAAGATGAATATGTATCTGGCATTACATTCTGGGTTTTACTAATAACCTTAAAAGAATATGTGAGTCCATAACAAAGCTCTTTTCCCAATCAAGTCTCCTCTTAGGAAGAGAAATGCGTAAGGCTGGTAATGCTAAAAGTGAAACTAACTCACAAAGGAACTAACTGCATTTCCCAAGAACCATAATTAAACTACTCAAGTTTATGCAAGTCTGAACAACAATGAGTTACTGAAAAGCTCTTAAATGTTCTCTGGATTAACTTTTCTAAATAGAACCACAGAAAGTAAAGAAGGAAAATAGCACAGGGGTCGGGGTGGGGGGGGCAAGGAGGGACGTCAAACCTAGATAGCCAAGTTGAAAATTCGTTTTTTTAAGAAACCAACTACAAGATAAAATCTTCAAATGTAAAATTTAATCCATTCTTACCATTGACTTTCCCTAAGCCTGGAGCTTTATTTTTCAGTAGTGTCACTTGTATCTGTGGAATATTGGTGATATTTGAGTTCAAAACAAATTTGAAGTCCACATGTCCAACCATACAAGCTTTAGGCAGAACCAATTCAAAAACGTGTTCATCCCAGCTGTTGCTGTCAAGTAAGGGAGAAAATAATAAATAATGTGAAAATCTTTCTTCAGCCATAACCATCTTACCACTAATATCACCTTTCGTACTCTGATTTGCTGCCTCCAACAAAACTTAGTGCTTCTCAATCGGATCAGGAGAGAAGATAAGCAGTTCTATTGAGAAAGATTAAACTTAGGGCAATGAATAATCTTACCTTAGGAGTCTCTACCTGCCTTGGGAACTGTACATTCCAAAAAGCCCTTGTTCCTCTAAGTGTGAGCTACTGTGTATCAGAATTATGTGCAGATTCATGGGCCCCACCCTGAATCTAAGAGTGGGGTCACAGGAATTTGTATTTTAAAATAAGAACTTTTTGTGTATCTTATACATGTCCATTCTCTGATTTTAAATTCTACATATATGCTGAAAAATAAAACTCCACTAAATTCCAGATTCATATCCAAATGCCTACCAGGTATCTCAAACTTATCATAAATAAACCCAAATTACTTGATAACCAACTTCAATATCAGTAAAAAGAAATTCCATTTTTCAGTTAGATCAGTCCAAAACATTAGAGTCATCCTTAACTATTCTCACTCACACCAGATGCTCAGTACATTAGCATACACTATTCCTTCTACCTCCAAACTACATGTGACCACTCTTCTCACTTCCTCCATCAACTATCATCATGGTCCAAGTTACCATCAACACCACCATAATTACCTGAATTACCACAATAGCAATCAAGTTAGAATCCTTGCTTCTATCACTTCCCCCCAATACACACACCACAACCACTCATAATCTACTATCAACACAGTAGTCTTAATGTATCCTTCTAATATATAAATTATATCGCATCATTTCTATATTCAAAACCATCTAACAACTTCCCATCTCACTCAACATAAAAGTCTCACTATGGACTATAAAGATGGTCATGATCTGGCTACCAACTATTTCCTTTGATCTCACCTCCTGCCACTCTCCTCCATGTTCACTGCACTCCAATAGTAGTGTCCTTGCTCTTCCTAAAATTCATAAAACATACTTCTCAGGGTCTCTGTACTTGCTATTGTCTCCAAATTAATGTCTTCATGGAGGCCTTTCTGAGGGCCCTTATATAAAAAATATTACACATATTTTCTCTCCTTCTCTCACTCTCACACACATGTACACACCTAACAACTATTCTATCACCATACTGTTTTAACATGTTTCAGAGCTTTTATGACTATATGACATAGTAGATATCTGCTACTGTCTGTCTATCCCCACCAGAATGTAAATTCCATGAAAGCCATATTATTAGTGCCTTCAAAAGTACCCGCACAATTGGGAGATTGGGATTGACAAATACACACTACTATATATAAAATAGATAACTAATAAGAACCCACTGCATAGCACAGGGAACTCTACTCAGTACTCTGTAATGGTCTGAATGGAAAAGAATCTAAAAAAAGAGTGGATATATGTATATGTATAACTGATTTACTTTGCTGTATACCTGAAACTAACACAACATTGTAAATCAACTATACGCCAATAAAAATTTTTAAAAAACCAGAAAAAAGGAAAACTCATATTAAAAAAAAAAAGTACCTACACAAAACAAACATTTAAATATTTAGTCACACAATTCACAAATTTATTTAACAAACTAACCGCAATGATGGATTACTCTTAGCGTTTTATCCTACAACTAAGAATATAGGAATTTCTAAAATTAAGGTGACAAATGAAAGAAACAAAGCTGTTAATATGCAAAAGTTAAGAGAAAGAGTAACATATATAATAATTCTATGTTGTCTCTAACAAATATAGAAGATGAACTTGGAAGAACGTTTTACCTGTCAGTCTGTAGTTTCCAAGTTCTAGTATGCTGAGCAGCATCTCCATGATGTTGCTGATGCAAATGCTGAGGATGCCTCCTTTGTTGCTGTTCTTGCTGAACTTCTACCCAGCATGGAGGAACAGTAGCTGAAAACCGTGGAGTCAAAGTCTCAAAGCGAGTTAGCTCCACTAGAGACGTCAAGATGTCAAGGGTAAATGGCTGGTCCACCAATAAATCAACTCCTTAACAATAGTGAATGTAGAATTTGAAATAGATTTTTAAAAAAGAAGTTTTAATCCATGTTTTTTGTCTAGTCAATTACAACATTCACCAAATAGCCTCAAAGTTAATAACGTAGGCTCAGATACCTATATACAACTAAAGTAACTAGCCCTGACTACATAACTAGCATTAAGAAAAATCCATCTTGAATATTTTAAATTATAGAAAGGGTACTTATTGGAGAAACCTAAACTCAACCTGTTAGAAGAGCCCTGACTGAGCTTTAATGAGCACCAGGTTAACAAGGGCAACAGAAGTAGTGGTGCTGAAATGCAAGCCTGATTTACATCAGATCAATAATTAACTTTTACACTTTGTTATTTACAAAACAAAATGCTAAACATCTGCAAGCACATAACATCTGCCCCTTTTTACTCTATTAAAAAGTAATTTTTAAGAAGTCAAAGCTTTACTGACGGCAAACAAATACTTACAAACCAAAAGCTTAAACAGCATTTTTTCCACTTCTGGGGTAGTTAAGAATACCTTGTATACATACCAGTATTATAAGAGTAACAACCTGCTTCAGAGAGATTAGTTTGCTTTTACAAATATATGTATTCACATCTGTGAAATGCCTAACATAGGACAAAGCTGAAAAACTGTTGTTCTTATTCCAATTAACAAAAATAACTTTTAAAAAAGACTAAAATATGAAATCTGGTAAGTTCAGAATAGTTTCACAAAGAAAGTCTACACTGCATTCTATAAAATTATTACAAGTGTACTTCAAATTACATTTTTCCTCAAAGCTTAGAGCTTTTAAAAATCTGACTGAAACTGCATTAAATGTTGTTTGTAAACATTAACAGCATATCAATGCTCCTTCTTTATTTATTTCTTTATAATCTAATTCATCTTCACTAAATAGTATTTTTATGGAATTTATATGAAAACTCTTATTACACCAATACCCTATAAAATATGAAAACATTCAATATGTTAGCTTTTTAAACCAACTTGTGTAGTTAATCAAGACAATCAAGTCTAATCACACATAGCAAGAGACATGAGTCACTTTATCTCAACCAGAGGATAATCTTGCCTCCCCAAGGCCATTTGGTTGAGAATAATTGTGTGTGCTACAGGAATCAAGTAGGTAGAAGCCAGAGATACTGCTAATACAGCACAGGACAGTCCTCCCACAACGAAGAATTAGTCCGAAACGTCAATAGTGCTGAGAATGAGAAACCCTGCCTTACGGTAGTAAAGACTGCTATATATTATACAAGTAATCACTAAAATTAAGATATACTAGTAATCACTAGAAGTTTCCCTTTGGTGCAAAGAAGAATGATCAAATGCACAAATGTAAGTATTCATGAAGAACAAATACCAGCTCCATGTATTATTTGTTTGGAATACATTTGAGTTTAAACATATTTTTTCTTTAAAGATTCATTAAATTTCTTTTAAATGCTAGGTTTGGGGAATAAAATGTGGTAAGTGCTAAGAATAAAACATAACAGCACAATGGAAGTACAAAAGGACTGTGGTATAGGGAAAGGATAAGGAAAGAGAGCTTAGTTTAACATATGAAGAGCATGAAACTGAATACACTTAAGAAATCATGAAAAGTTTCCTATAACTGGAGGTTGAGAAAAAGACTAGAGTTATTAGCCCACAGAGCAAGTAAAGATTTTTAAGCAGGAGTAACAATGCTAACATTACTTCTTTTGAAAAACAAGTGCTGGAGGGCAGTAGAGAAGATGGATAGGAGAAAAGGCAAAAACAACAAACAAAACCAAACCTATCTAAAGGTTCACAATGGGGCAATGAGAGTCTGAATATATCTCCCCTGGGAAAGAATATTTTTTCAGCATTTTTATTCCAGTAGTAATATTAGTAATATTAGCCATTTCAGTCACTTTACACTTACTTAATGAACTCTTCTCTTTTTCATATGCTTTGTTGCTCCCTAACTGGACAGAAAGCTCCTTAACGACCAAAATAATGTTTTTACCTCTTAGGTGACTTCACCAAAACTGGTCAACCTACCACAGGTTGAGAACCATTTCTTATTTTAATGTTTACAACATTTTCCAACTACTGAAAAAATAGAGATAAACAATATACAAAAACAAGCCTGGCAAGAGAATGTCAACAAGGAAATGAACTCTCTCTCAAAGAAACCAAAAACTGACTATAAAAAATGAAATAATGTTTAAGATTATATAAGAAAGATTCAGAAAACTTTGAACATCACAAGAATTTGCATTTTTAAGAATCATTTTAAAAAGTTAATACCATACCTGAAATGCCAGGACTTGAAGGATTTGATAAAGGTTTGGAACCTTCTGAAGACGGTTCTATTCCTTTAGAAAGAGATCCATCCACTAGTATGTCAGCTTCATCAATATCATCACAGGTTCCTCCAATTTGGAGAAAATGAAGCTCACCACCTACAGTGTAGTAAAATTCCATCAACGTAGGTACATGAAAAATAGGTAAACAGACAAGTGCATACTACTTAGTTAAGAAACTTAATTTATTTTAATACCACTCAAAAGGCAAAAAAGAGGGCTACCAAAGTGACATATCTCTAAGAATTCAGAAATCAAACTGTCAAGGAAAATTAAATTTAATGATGAAAATGGCAAATACATAAACATATGTAAAAACAGTTATTTATCTAGTACTTACATGTGTAAGACACTATTTTAAATGCTTAATTCATTTAGTCTTCACAAATAACCTTAAAGTAGGGAGTATAATTGTGGCCACTTTACAGATGAGGAAACTGATGCACTAGCTATATTGGAATCCACAGCCCAATCTCTTAATCACAGCAGTAACAAAACTGAAGATTAATTTTTTGAAGCATTCACAATAAAATGAAATCAAATCAAATTTCTATTTTTCATATTTCTATCACAGAAAAGAAAATGGAAAACGAGCTTAGCAAATACTTAAGACCAAAAAAAAAAAAAAAACAAGAATATTTGGAGATTTGCTTCCAGCGTGACAGAATAATAAGGAAGACAAAAATCTTATTCCTGAAAAGCATCTATAAAGTTGGACAAAACTGTAATTTAAACAGAGTGGGTCAAACGTTGAAAACCAGCAGATATGCTACTACTGCCACAGGGGATTCACTGATTTGGAAAGCTTGTCTGCTTAAAGTGGCTCAGTGGCGAAAAGAAGGCCCATCTACTCTACTGTCTGAAGTCAGAATCCTGTGTAGGGCAAGCAAAACACTAGAAATAACGGGAGATTAACAAAGAATTACAAAAAGTGAGAGAAACATAGGGGGCTTGGTAAACATTCCACATATCCCACATTGATCAGAGGTTGCAAATATGTGCAGCAAAGACCAGATGGGGTCCAAGCCATCAACACATTCTCAGTCAACCAAGTCCCCATGCCTATGCAGAAAAGACCTGAAAGGGCACAAGAGAAAATAAAAATAAAGAAAATAACAGCCAGGGCACACATGAACACAACCTTACCAGTAAAGGTGTTTCGTCACAACCAATTATCAAAATCATTGGCTGAATACTAAACTATGTGGACAGAGAGGCAACAAATAAGAAACAAGCCTTAAAAATAAAAACCAGAGGGTTTCCCTGGTGGCGCAGTGGTGAAGAATCCGCCTGCCAATGCAGGGGACACGGATTCGAGCCCTGGTGCGGGAAGATCCCACATGCCACGGAGCAACTAA
This sequence comes from Balaenoptera acutorostrata, assembly GCF_949987535.1. NCBI lineage: Eukaryota > Metazoa > Chordata > Mammalia > Artiodactyla > Balaenopteridae > Balaenoptera > Balaenoptera acutorostrata. The sequence goes on from NC_080075.1 coordinate 68,174,067, forward strand.
GCCCATGCACCACAACTACTGAGCCTGCGCTCTAGAGCCTGCGAGCCACAACTACTGAGCCCGCATGCTACAACTACTGAAGCCCGCACACCTAGAGCCCGTGCTCCGCAACAAGAGAAGCCACCGCAATGAGAAGCCCACGCACAGCAACGAAGAGTAGCCCCCGTTCACCGCAACTAGAGAAAGCCCGCGCGCAGCAACAAAGACCCAACACAGCCAAAAATAAATACGTAAAATAAATAAATTTTTAAAAATAAATAAATAAATAAAAACCAGAGGGGGAAAAAATGAAAGAAACATCAGTGGCTGCTCACTGCAAAAGAAACAGATTTCACAGATTTAGTCCAGGTGGGTTACCAAATAACCAATGCAACAACCACCTCCAGAGGGAGGTAAATCATAGTCCAGAGTTTCTACAACATTATTTAAAATGTCTAGTATTAAATTAAAAATTATAAAACACGTGAAGAGTTGACACATGCTCAAGAAAAACAAAATGAGAAATATCTCTGAGCGCCCATATTTAGATTTAGCAGACAAATACTTCAAAGAAGCTATTGTAAATATTTTATAGAATAAAAGGAAACCAGGTATAGAGAATTAGAGGAACCAACGGTGAAAATGACTCAACAAATAAAGAATCTCAACAAAGAAACAAATTATTTTAAAAGAACAAAAGGGAAATCCTAGAGTTGAAAAGTATCTAAAATGAAAAAGTTCACTAGAGACTCAATGCAGATTTGAGATGACAGTAGAAGGAATCAGTGAAATAAAAACAGATCAATAGTTGTATGTTATATATGAAAGTTGTTAAGAGTAAATCCTAAGAGTTCTCATCAAAAAATAATAATAATAGGAAATTCCCTGGTGGTCCAGTGGTTAGGGCTCCGGGCTTCCACTGCATGGGGCACAGGTTCGATCCCTGGTCGGGGAAGTAAAATCCCACATGCCGTGTGGTGCGGCAAAAAAAATAAATAAATTTAACTTATAACATTAATTGTAGATTTTTATCAAAAGACTCAATGTTTCTCCATGAGAAAGACTCTTATGCTATTTGAATATACTCCTAAGACAGAGTCAAATCCATTTGATTTACAGTCTACAGTGCTTTTCAAAAATCTACTTTATGGACTGTCATACACACATTTTAAAACATCAGCTTTTCTGTCCTCTTTATTGTTATTAATCTCATCTTTTCAAATGCATCTTGATCAGTCAACTCTTAAAGAACTGGGGGATAATTTTTAAAGTGGTTAACTTCTCAGGCTTTCTCTTGTCCTTCAATTCATCTAAATAAATTCTATCACATGAGATCACTTCCTAGAAATTTTCATTGTCCAAACTCCATGAAAACATTAATCTATTTCATAGCTTAAATACTATTTCTCCTCTGAATTGCCAAAAGCTATCTCATCAAATAAATCAAATAATTAAACTCTGATTGCATTTGTGGAAACTACTAGTATCTTATGAATATGTGCCCTGGGACCAGGTAACTCAGGTTCCAAACCCAGCTCCACTTCTGGATGGCCTACAGCAAATTATATTGTTTTCATTTTTTAAATCTTTCAGATTAAAATATTCCAAAAAATTCAATGTATGGGTGTTCTGCTTTTATTACATTCTGGCAGTTTAATGTAGTTTAAGCACTCTGATGACAGACTGCCCAGGTCTGAACGCTGACTCTGTCATTTATTAGCTCTGTGACTTAGGCAAGTTACTTAACCTCTTTCCCTCGGTTTCCTTATCTGTAAAATGGAGACAGTAACAGTACGTAACTCATAAAGTTGGTGTGATGACTAAACAAATTAACAGAGTTGTAAAACTCTCACAGAAATGAACTGGCATATACATGATTAATAAGCTCAAATTATCCTTGACACCCCATAGTATTTTAATGGTTTTTCTGAAAGTTCTATTATTCTAAAGTTATCCTACACTGCTCATTTTTTAAAATAATCTAGTTGGATTTTGATGTTATTTGAAGATTTTTTTTCCCCCTTGTTATTTCACTAGATGTGTTTCAAAGAAGGCAATCCACACCACTACGTCCACCATTATCCTTCTTAGCCAAACTCTTAAAATCTTTTTAAAGAGAGGAAAAATTCAGGTTAATTCCTACCAGAACCACAAATGAGATGCATAACTCTTCCCAAACCCAATTCCTCTGCCAAGCGTTGGTAATAGTTACTTAGGCTTCAAATATTTCCTGGCCCTAAATTCCTACTAAACAATCAATAGGACTATTCATTTTGCCTGATAGTGTCAGTAACTCCTTAGTAACACTATCTGTTACTCTGTATGCAGCCTCAAATGTGGCAAAACTGATGCACTATCAGCAAAAGGTTAGCAGTAAATAAGACAAGAAAAACTTATTTGGCAAAACTAATAATTATTTACTAAATACTTTTATTTCAGAAGGAAATAAGGACATGTATTTGTGCCAGAAACTTTACATACATTATTTCATTTAATTCTATCAAGCCTGCAAATAGGCTGCCTTGTCCTAGTTTATATATAAAGAAACAAAGGTTTACTGAGTTTAAAGTAACTTGTCCAAAGCCACAAATTTGAGCAGATGCAGAGTCAGGACTCACAGAAACAACAGCAGGTTATTTTCTTGAGGTTAAAGCAGAGAAGATACTTTCTGAGAGACTTATTAACTTATTTAAATTAGAATCCTTACCTAGGGCAGTAGAAAAAAGTTTTAAAAACAGTTAAAACAGTAGAAAGATTTACCACTTCATTACAAAAGAAATAAATTTCTCTCCATCTATATGGATCTAAAATTCATGCTAAGTATGCACATAAATGAATGCCATATACATTGATTTTATAAGATTTGTAGAAGAACCAAACCAATCAATAGCTTACCTTTGGTGCATGCACACAGCCTGTCTGTGCCCGAGCAGTAAATGACAGAAACAAATGTGTCTTGTTCCTCAGTGCCCTCCTTTTTAGGAGGTTCCACTTTGGCCAAAATTTCAAAGTTTGAAAGATCTAATATTTTTACATATCCTCCCTGAGTGGTTATTACCAGGTGTCCAAGAGTAGAAATATCAGACTTTTTCTCTCTCTCAATGCCATTCTTTGAGGTTAACTGCATTTCCTCAGCAGGTTCCTCATAGTCATCCTCTCGATTATCCAATATATCTGGTGGAAGCAAAATGAGCGAGGTAATTGTGTCCTGGGGATCTTTGATATGCTGGATTTTTATTGGCTCCTCTTCTAAAGTCACTATCCGAGTGGCATAATTCATTTTATAAAGTATTAAATATCCACCACTAACATTCCTCTGCTCAGGTTGAATTATCAAAGGAGTCTGTACATCTGCTGGTGATTCGTGTTGGATTATACTAATATTTGCACCATTCACTACAGCAAGATTTGATTCCAGCTCACCTTTCCGTCTATTACATAGTGCAGAGTTTAACTTATTTAAATTATTCAAGGCCTCTACTTGATTTATTGCACTCAAGGATTCAACAGGGCATGTCCGCAGTCCTACTAATAAATGAATTCCATCAGCACAAGGAGTTATTGAGTCTATACAAAGATTCTCCTCCTCCGCAAACTTCGGCAGCCTCAAACACTGAACCAAAGTCCCAGGCTTGGGAAACACAGAGTTCCACTTCTCAGAATCTGGAGAGGTAAGGCTGGCTGCTGCATCTGCGAACTGCTGAATGTAAGTCACAGGGGGATCCTGCAACAACAACTGCTCCTGACTATCCAGCTCCATTTCAATAATCTGGGGAACCGTAAAACCATCATCATGCAAACTTTTACTCATTATATTGTTCATCTGTGAAAAGATTTTTCCTGCTTTCTCATCAGATTCCTTGATGCTATAAAGAAGCAAAATGGGTAAAGTCCTTCTTACCAGAGGAAAATTTAATTCTGAATTAGTGCAGGATTCATTGTCAGTTGACCCTTGTTCTGATATACTTTCACCCTGAGTTCTGCTTAAACCATCCAGTGACCTGTGAGAATTACTACTAATGGGTGAGGTAGCAGGAGATTTATATGTTAATAAACCTCCAGCTAATAAACATGGAAAGGGAATGTTGTGTTGTTCCTGGTGCTTTTCCTTTGTCTTTTCACTCTTAGAGTTGGTTAAGCAAGGATTTGCCCCAAGTTCTTCAAGATCCTTAACAGTATCTTCAAGCACATTTGCAACAATCTCCCACTGAAGTTTTTCTGGCTGCTGGAGGATGCTGAGTGCTGTTATATCAAGGCTCACGTCCATGGCTTCCTTCTGTGATGCATGCCCTTTGAAAAGGAACAATATTCATTACAAATGGCCTTGTGAATACAAATCAAAATCTGTAGTATACCATTTTCATTAATTTTCTTTTTTTTTAAATTCATCCAGTTGGTGCATTTTAATTACACTAGTGGAAGAATTTAAGACCTTTTAAAGGAAATTTAATCAAACCTGAGATGAATCTACTCAGAAAAACCACAGAGGTATTAAAGAGTTCCAAAAATCATTTTAAATTCAGAATACATTCTCCTGGCAATCTGTGAGCAAAATCCTTTTTTTTTTAAAAAAAAAAAAAAAAGGAGAAAAAAAGCGTTAAAGAATGAAGACATTATTAGTATCAAAATAAAAGATTTCTGTCCTTCAACTCTAAACCGAAAATACACTCAATACTATGCACCTGTCATTTATGCACTTTGAAGAATATCCATGAAACATTACTGTAATCTCAGTTCATCACCTCTCTCCCACCCCACCATGCTAATTATCAGTTGACTGTCATAGTATGCAATTTAATTCTAACCTCAGCTCAGAAAAAAATAACTAGAAAAAAAAGTTCCCAAAATTTGTCATTTTAAGTGAAATAAGTGTCTTCTATATTATCCTCTCATTTTTAGTTCATTTCAAGTCAACTACATTACATTACCCTTACTGACCTTTTGTCTACCGTGTGATCTTCAAGCTGTCCCCTAACAAATAGTATAAAGGTCACTCCTCAGTCTCAATGCTCCAAAAATACCATCTGTCTCAACACAAAACCCTGAAGTAGATGTCAGTCAACCTCTAAACCAGGTATAATCTCTTGATACTGAATGCAAAGTTTCAACCAATCTGGTTTTTTCCTCAATAGCACAAACTATCAGGCAACAACATTATTAGCAATAATAATGTAAAGGTCACTCTATGTAACTTGTGGAAATACCAAAAAAACTGGAATTGGTTTTACAATTTTAGATTAAGAAGAACATAGAAGAGTAAGGAAATAAATATAAAATAACTCAAGGTGATTGCATGGAGGTTTGAAAGTTACCCAAGTACAGGAATGAGCAACAGAGATTCATGGAACATCCAACACTTGAGATACACTGAAAGCTCTGTTTACACCATTTTTGTTAACAATTTCATAAGCAATATCTTCAAAATGCTCACGGACAGCTTTATCTAGACTTCCCATTTTCTGAGCATAAACTTCTCATTTCACACAATGTCACTATTATCATCTAAAACTAAATCCATTTCTAGCAAAGCAGAAAAAACTTTAGTTATAAACTTAATTTAATTGTACTAATGAAGCTGTTTAACCACTCATTTGACTATATTCACGTGCAGCCTTTATATTGCCATGCAATATTTATATATATTTACTTTACGAATTTACTCATTTAGATATGAGGTTGAAATTTGAAACATCATTTTGAGTGAGATTTTTGTAACATGCAATACACTGTAGTAAATCTTGAGGATGCTATCTATTGGACTAAACTGAAACTTACTTAACTGATTTTTTTTTCAGTTATGGCAGGAAATTGCCAAGAAAAAGCTATTTTAGTCTATGTACATATTAAAACAAAGTAAATTAACCATAAGTTACATATATTAACACATATTTAAGACAATATTCAAAAGACATGTGAGATGAGATTATCCGTTAAAAAAGAAAATATCACAAGTGGCATTACTACTCTGTTTCTTCCCAACTATTTAATCGATGTCTAGGAAACAGCGTATGCAGTACATTCTCTTCAGAAGACTGACAAAGCACGACCACTGTCAAATAAATACTGCAGTAAGGAAAACTGTTATCTTTACTTGTCTCAGAACTTCTCAAAACTGTTGGACCACAAAATAAATTTTTACAGAACATACCTACAAATATCCTGCAGTATAATATTCTTCAGATAATCATATTGGGAAACCCTTCTCTATTCTGCTTACTTAGGTAGTGTCAACCCACAGTTCTGCCAGCCAAACTTCCAGAGGTTTACATTAGGCATTTTCCTAAAACCATCAAATTTCAATTTGAACTGTTCTTCAGTCTCTTGCCAAACATTCTTCTCCTTCTACACAAGAAGGTATGTACCCTTAATTCTGATATATGAACCAAAGAGCAAACTTTTCTCTCTGACATCATCTACTTACAGAAGTCATAACCTTCAACTAAAAAACAGATAAAAGTCTCTTAGTCTCCACTCACATTTTTGAAATTAAGAAATATATTCTACAATTTTTCAGACCATATCATTCAATTTGACGGGAAGAACCTGGAGTTAGTAAATTTAAGTTTTGAAATAGCATCTATGACTTATTTTAGATACTTCAGGAAGAAAATACATCTCCCATTAATATCACAAGCCTCCAAAATTCACCAATAGTCTCTCAATATAAAAGAATTAGCTTAGAAGATACATATTTTACTATAAATGAATGAACTACTTACATAACCTCAAATGAGGCAATTAAAAATTCTGAAGTGGAAGGATTTTTTTTTCTTACCATGGTTACCTTTTAATACTACATAAGGACACCACTCCCAACCCTGAATGAGGTATCATAAAAAGAGTCAACAAAAATATATGGTAAGTGGGAAGTGAAGTAAACAGGACTACAGAATCTAAAGGAAGTGTGAAAGATCAAACAGGCATAGATGAAAAAGATAAAGGTAAAAAAGGGATAAGGAAATAGATCAATATATAAGTACTATAATTACAAAAATACCTACTGAGATCCTTAGACCCAGAGGAAAGAACTAGGCCACAGCATACAAAGGAAAGGATAATAGCTAGAATCAAAAAAATTAAGAGCAGAAAAAGGAAAATTTAGTTCAAATACTTCACTTGACAAAGGAAAAAATGAAGCCCAGAGAGTTTAAGTGACTTGACAAGACCAAAGACTTATTTTGCAAGAGTTCAAGCTCTAACCAGATCTCCAGATAACCAGTGACCAATGTATTATTCTTCATCAGATTTCTCAAAATGTAATAGTAGCCCTTTCTTTTGCAAAGGGATAACAAAGTGGAAAAAGAGCACTCTTCATTAGACTAAATTTTTTTAATGTAATCAATTATTTTTCCTAGAGCTAATTACACATTTGTATATTATTCGGGGCAGTTTCCTACATTTTTCTTGATTTTTTTTCATTGCTAAGAACTACCTTAAAAGACAAATGAGGGTTAACCCAAAAATCAGTGCAGTATTCTGTCTGGTGGCTTTAAAAAGATTTTACAACAAATTAGAATTGAGAGCACCTGCTACTCTATACTAACTTTAGACACAAAACTTTTAACAACTGAACTATACAAAACCAAGTCTCCCCTAAAGAGATGTAATAAGTCATATATGTCCTCATTTCATGACATTTGACATTAGAAAATAGCCAGAATTTAATAATGGTCACTTCTTTAAAATAGTGGCTACTTCCCAGGTAATCTGTTTACGTATTTTTATCTTAATCAATTCCCCAAATTTTTAAAAACACATGTTAATATCACTATTTTATATATTAGGAAGGGCAATCAGACTATAATAAGTGACAGGATTGGGCTTCCCTGGTGGCGCAGTGGTTAAGAATCCGTCTGCCGAGGCAGGGGACATAGGTTCATGCCCTGGTCCAGGAAGATCCCACATGCCACAGAGCAACTAAGCCTGTGCGCCACAACTACTGAGCCTGTGCTCTAGAGCCCACAAGCCACAACTACTGAAGCCCGTGCACCTAGAGCCCATGCTCCGCAACAAGAGAAGCCACCTCAATGAGAAGCCCACGCACCGCAACTAGAGAAAGCCCACGCACAGCAACGAAGACCCAACGCAGCCAAAAAAAAAGTGACAGGGTTAGGATTCGAATTCTGAGATGCCTTGCCTATAATATAACTACATTAAAATATGAAGCAGACTCTTTTGCCTTAATACTTCATAAGTTAATGAACAAGGCAGCATTTACTTGATGCCTTAATGTCTATGATTTTATACTTTAAAATTTATTCTCTATTCACCTATGTTTTTGGGAAAATAAGAAATCATTAATTAATAATTAGTAATTTAAATGTTACTTTATTTAACAATACAATACACTATACAAATAAGCTGAACACATTTGGAAGAGTTTAATGTCCCTGAAATATGTGACAAAGATTTAATAAGATCCATTTTAATTCCTTTGGCTCAAATAGGTACTATTTAAATTTTAAGTATGAAACTCTATGAACACACTACTAATTCAAGATCTCTGATACATAATATGTGAGATTTCTTTGTGTATTAATGAAAATTTAGAGTTTGCACTAAGAAATACAGAATTAAGTGGTATTTAGCTTTACCTAAAAACTATATAAATGCAAGGATATAAAAAATAGATTATCTAATATTTTTTACATACCTGTCACAGAATCTGATCTGGAGTGCTCTTCACTGTCTGAATCCTCCAGTAAATCATCACTTAAAAGATAAATTAAAAATTAATTCCATGTCAAAAAAAGTATACATGAGACAGCAAAGAAAAAGGACAATGTTACAACCATTGTTTTGCATCTCAAACAAGCATCACACAACTAGCTTAAATGATATATAAGTAGTTTGAGACCCTAACTGATTAACAATGCTAATAATGAATCATCTTAAATCATTAAATAAATGTTTGCCTGAAATAGAGTGTGGTAATCTCTAAAAATTTACAATAGAATCTATGGGAATTTGACAAATGAATAGGTACGACTAGGGATAGTCTGGGTAAATAAAATGAAAAAAGAGAAAAACAGCTAATAAAATCAAGCACAAGCTTCCAGTAGTAAAATTTTAGTAACTATTGTATTACTGAATTCAGAAAAGTTACCCTAAAACCAAATAGAGTAGCTGTATAAATATGTGTGTATGTAGGTGTTTTCACACAGATATGCATTTTATTTGTGTTTTGCTTTTGGTTTTTTTTGCTTGTTTGGGAGGGGCTGTTAAGACCGCCTTGATAAGCAGGAAAACTACTAAAACTCATAACTCAGGAGTCAAGACAACAAGACTCTTTTTCCTCTTCACTCAGGTGGCCAAGAAATTGCCAGCCTCTCTCTTTGCATCTAACGTTATCCTCAGTCTCCATTGTTAATAAACAGGAAAAAAGATATAATTACAGACCACTCTAGCACAACATTAGGCAGTGTATGAACTAACAATCAGCACATTTACAGCAGTTCTAAAATTTTGATAACCTAAACTACAAAAATTAAGATGCATTTCACAAGAAGGAAAAGTAATTCTCCCTTTTGGAAACAGTATATTGCACTTCCATCTGAAATACCTAGGCATTTATAATGTTATTTTATTATGAAATGTAACCTGGTAATGTCCCTTAGAAATGCTTAATGCTTAATGCATTAAAGTAATGTCTGAAATTGGGGTGGGAAGATACTTGCTTACATATTTTTGACATAATTTCTGTGTTTCAGTTTTTCAGCTGGTAATAACTAACCATAAACAAATTTTGCGCTATAATTTAAAAATAACAAAAAGAATGTGAAAAAGATGAGCTGCTAATCAGCCTCAAGCTATTCAAACACTAATTGGCTAGTTTGAGAAAAATAATAAAGATATTTGGAAAAATAAATCCTAAGAGGAAAAATTAATGATTGGGAATTATCCAGAATAAAGAAGTCCAAACCAAGAAGAAACAATAGGTTTTGAGGGCTTTTGCATTAAGAAAAATAGCCAAATATTACCCAGCTACACTGAGATAAAAGATAAAATCTAGTAGTAGTATATTTTAAAGAAGGAATTCAGCTGTCTTGAAGTTACAGAGAATGTTACAAAGGGTTGCCAGATAATTGCCTTAATTAGCCCACAAATAAAAGCTTTACTGTGAAATTCTTCAAAATAAAATAATATTTAAAAAAACATTATTTCTTGACAGAAAAATGCTCATACTACTAAGTGATAAAATCATAGGAGTAAAACCACTAAACTATACACTTAAAGGGTGAATCTTCTGATGGGTAATTATGCATCAATATTTTTTTTTTAAATCACATGGGTTTAAAAAAAACTATACACACCTAAACGTTAACATGACTAGATGGTATGATAATGGGGACTCTACTTTTCTTCATTTTACTTCCATATACTTTCTAATATTTCTACAATAAACATGCATTACAGTTGACCACTGAACAACACAGGGGTTAGGTGCACCAACCCTCCACTAAGTGGAAAATCTGTGTATAACTTATACTAATTGCCCTTCTGTATCCATGGTTCTGCATCTGCAGATTCAGCCAACCGCAGATCGTGCAGTATTCACTATTAAAAAAAATACACACATAATTGGACTCACGCAGTTAACCCATGCTGTTCAAGGGTCAAATGTACTTATATAATAGACACTAGATTTACTAAAGTCTTTTACATGATATAAAACCTTTTCCAAAGTAATAAACATGCAAAAAAATATATATGGTAAGTTTAAAATGCTTAAAGATTATATATGCTAATACTACAGGTGTACCTTAGTTTTGATATATAACTAAGATATACAATACTATAAGCAACTTCAAAGTTAAACTCAGAAAATTTTTGCAAATTCGAAAGACATAACATACAAATGAGGCATCCAGACAAAAATGTTAATTCATTAAAATTAAATGTGTCCCAAATAAATATTCTTCCTTAAATAAATTCAGAACAAAGACAAATGTTGCCTTCTAAGTAGAAATAGACAAAAAACAATTGCCAAGCAAGCTATACTGCTAATTACTTTAAACTTCTTGGTTAAGCTTTAATTTCTTCAATTAATGTATTATTCTTCAAGCTAATGAAGCACAGCATATTTTAAAACAAAATATACTATATATACTGTATCTCGTGCCACAGACACAGAGGCAGTCTGGCTCATTATATCCACTACCAATCCAACAGGAATCCTGCTACCTCTGGAGGAAAGGAAGGGGAGAGAAAGGGCTTCAAGCTCCACCTCTTCAGCTTCCTCCTACCACCCCGACACAGAGTAATCCTTGTATATGACTCATTTCACACTTTCTTGGGAGAAAAGGGTCATTCTACCCTAGAAAGATTTTAAGTCTCTTAAAAAAGCAGGCAGAGCGATTTATATCTCAACCCTAGCACACGAGCTCAGATAATACCTGTCCGCAAGAAATACTGGACAAGTGTTTACCTAAAATGTACATTTTACCAAGGTGTGTATATGTGTGTGATCTTAAAACTACATCTTGATTCAATTTTTAATCCTCAAATTACAAAACTGAGTCAAAAGTTCTAGTTAAAGTCAGTGTTCAGGACATACCAGTTTCATTATCTTCTATGAATAATTTTCCACTAATTTCTAAGAAAATCAAAGAGATCACGCATGCTTACTTTTCAGTCTTACTGGCAAATATGGTCAAACTCAAGACAACAATGGGCCAACTGCTTTCCCATCAAGCTCTCACAGGGACTTAAAATAACTGAGAACACCATGAAGCTTTAATTCAGTCTGTTCCAGAACTCAGACCACATTCATTTACCTACTAATAATTTCCACATACTATTAACAAGAGGGACTAGACAGAGGTAAACTTCCCATTTTATATGTTGTGAATTCTCCATTAATTTAAATAATGAAATCATTTCCATTAATAAAGTTTTATATTACTTCTTAATGAAAGTGCATGCCACCAAATAGATTGTGAAATAAAATGATAAATCACTGTGGTGTAACACCAATCACACATCAGCAACACAAGAAGCCCTGCAAGTGAAATGATAGATCTCAGTATACCAGGACACCTGATCAGTTACAGAGGCTCCATTTCACATGGCTACCATCAGAACCTTAAAAAGTGGTAGCTGCTATTGCTTAAGACAAGCTGAGTGGCTTATGGACCCCTTCATTCTGCCTACATTGGGAGTATCGCAAATGTTGCTCTATAATCCTACCCAGTTCAGGAGTTACAACTGCAGAGCTTCTATGGAGACAAGTAGGTAAGATGGGATTTTAATGTGACTCTCTTTCCCCCACATAGATCAAATACAGCCACAGAAATCATGAATCTCTGGAAAAGCTGAATAGAATAGAATCCAGTACAACAATTCTACCAGAATCTTTCCTTAGCAATAATTATTGTACCTCAACTCATTGCTGACTACTGATACATTTGTTTTAAATAATTAGATCACCTTGCCTAGCCATGGGTTATTTCACTATTCATTACCACTTCTATATTTTAGCTGCTAATGAAAAAAAGGGAAATGAACCAAATGATTCAACTGCTCTATGAAAAGATTTAGGAGAAGGCAAAATTACAAATCTAATCCAAGGATTTCATTTCATTATTTAGACTTTACTTTTCAATGGTGTGATTATTCCCAATTGGCATAGACTGAGATAGAAAATATATTTTATAGACTATGTTGTTTGTGAATGAAAATTTCTTTCAAGAATCATACAATTCTTTCAGATTTCTAACCAAACATTGAGTCTCTAATCTCTTGAGACTAACAACGCTTTCTGCCTCTTTAATTAGAATTAAGAGAATATACAATTTAGGAAAACACTTAACTTCTATAAATATTATCAAAACAAATTTACATACCTATCTCCTTCCAATTTTGGTATATCTGAGCAACTAGAGGAGTCTTCCAGCCATGCCAAAGTTGGTCTCCTAGATTCAACTGCTGAGCTTGGTTCTCCCGAGAGAATAAGCTGTTGTACAATTGCTGGATCATATGCATTAATTTCAAACTTTAAGTGCACCTAAACAAATAAATGAAAAGCCTAAATTTACAACGGATTTTCTTCTCAATTACTAATATGTTTCTTCAAAATTAAAACATACCTTCATAAGTTTGGAAACATCCCATATACAGATCTTTCCTCGTTTCGTTGCAGCAGCTAAAAAGTGAGGGCAGCTCCCGGACCCAAAGCAAGATATTCTGTCAGTTCCATCCGTGCAAGGGAACTGCGCGGGACTTGTTGCAAGAGTGACTGACAATGGCACATTCTGTGTGTGCTCACCTTTCACAAACGGGCAGTTTGGGGAATGTCTCTCGTGTTCAGACCTTTACACAAATTAAGGAAGGGAAAGTTTACTGAACAACTGCTGTTAAGTCTGTACACTAAAAGAGAACTCCAAGATATTTTTTCTTTAAAAAAAAAACAAAAACAATTAGTTGAACTTAAAGTATTCTTTAGTTAAAGACTTAAATAGCAAATTGTTCCATTTTACTGAGATCACTCTAACATGTTAACTACTCACTTTAACAGCAATTGTTCACTTTAACTGATTACAAATAAAGCCAGTCTGAGATGAAACAGAAATAAATGATACAGTAAAATTTATATCATATTAGTATACTGATAAAACTGTTTAATCTCCTTATATTTCTTCACACTGGTTTCCCACAGCTTTAAATAAATAACTACTTTGTTTCAGTCTAAAATTTTCTATGTATTCTACAGCATGGTGACAAAAGATAACATTACCATATTGTATATTTGAAATTTGTGAAGAGGATGTATCTTGAATTAAATATTCTTAACACACAAACACACACAAACTGGTAACTATTAGAGGTGATGGATATGTTAATTAACTTGATTATGGTGATCTTTTCACATTGTGTATATATACTAAAACATCAGATTGTACACCTTAAATGTATGTAATTTTTACATGTCAAAGGTATCTCAATAAAGCTGTTTTTAAAATAAATAAATAATAATCCACACGTAGATACAGACCCACTTATCTATATAACAGTGGCCACAGCTATAAACAGCATACAATAAAACTCTATAAATGCTATTCATACTGCAAAAAACTTTTTTAGTAAAGACCTGAAAGCAGAAAGATCTCTAGAGTATGGATAAAACGACATACATTAAAAACACAGAGATACACCTTTCACATTCACTATCAGACTCCATCAGACAAATAACTTCAAAGAAACTTGGATAATGTCTATAGCTTGTACATTATTTCCTTCACATAAATACTTACTGAGCAAAATGAAATGTTAAATTAGTTTACTAGAAAACCCTAATATGTGTAGTAAGAATAAAATACTAGGACCTCAGATCAAGACTGGTATACTGACTTAAAAAATTTTCTCAAATATTTAAAGCAGGATCAACTTAACACTTAAAAATTATCTGCCCAACTTTGTGACTACTTTATTTCTTTTTGGTTATTCTTTTTTTTTTTTTTTAAACTTTCACTAGCTGTAATTACAAGGCATTATTTGAAATGTGAGAATGCTGCCACCAAAACAAAGAGGGTTTTTTTAAAACCCATTTTTATACTTCCATGTCAAAGAAAGGAAAGCTATACTTGTAAAATATTCCATGGGGTATACATATTTCTTTTTACACTGCACCTACAACTTACCTATAACCATATATAAATCCTGGACAATTTACAGTACACAAGGCGTCTTACGTTAATGCTTTTACATGGCATCTGCAGGCACATGATATCTGAACTGGATTCCCTCACAGCCAAACCCTAGGGTATTTTTCCTCTTTCCATCTTTCTCTCTTAACCTGAGTTTTAACTTTTTAATTAAAATTTTATTTACGCAAGTGACATATGACTATCTGAAATACAGCAAAAGACCCACTTCGGTTATAATATCCACCCCCAGTAATCTCCTATCCCACCTCCAGGTAACCACTATTACAAATTTAATACACTTCTAAAATATATTTATAAATTTATACACATACATGTACATTCAGAAAATATGGGGTTTTTTTCATTTTAAATAAACAATATTATTATATGAATCATTCTACAACAGCTTTCTTGATACAATAACATATCTAAAAGGTACTGGTGATTAATAGAGAGCTAACTGTTCATTCCTTTAACTGTTGGATCATAGTCAATTACATGAATATATTTTATTTAGCTAGTCCCCTCCTGAGAGGCATGTAAGATTTTCCAGTTTTTCACTACCATGACCATTTTGTGCTTCCTTGCATACAAGAGCAATTAATTCTCTAGTGTAAATTAGAAGTGGAACTGCTAGATAATAAGGGGTCCATGTTATTTTATTTTTTTAAAGTTCTATCTCCCTCCAAAGTGGCTCTATCAACTCCCACCATCAAAATATGAGTCCCATCTTCCCCTAAAAATGAAAAATCTTCATTCTTTTCCTCCTTTCAGTTTCAGAAGGTACACAGGCTCAGTTCCCCAGCCCCCATCAATCCCATTCCCTCTATCCATTTGGAGCACTGGCCCTAGGCCCTCAGAGACTCTACCAACTGTTTAAGAGTTTGAGGAATCCTGAATCCCAGGGCAAAGAAAAGGTAGAACCCTTGATTTCCTGACCATATCAAGAAAAGACGGGTTTTAAACAGCCCAAGTTGGAAATCTGAATCAACTTTCCCACAGAAAAATATTTATGAGTAAAGATACATTCTATAATGTAATGGTATAATTTTTCAGGTGTGGGTTAAATAATTTTTGAGGATCAGCCTAAGAAACTAAAATATACATGTTAAAATGGTTGCTATATATATAAAGATGGTTTCTAGGGGAAAAGACTAAATTCCAAACAGAACCTTAACCTAAATTGGAAATTGCTCATAGTCAACTCTCAGTCAGCAGATGCAATTTCAATTTTTCATATTTTCAGTATTTCCCACTGCAACCTGGAATCCACATGCACACTCTAATAGGCTTTAGCAAGTTCACATCAGCTGATTAACATTCAGAGATCTCGAACTAACTACAGTACAAAATAAGTGGTATATCTTAAAACCAAATCCTGGCTCCATGACTTACTAGCCAAATGCTCTTCACCAAATTTTATTTTTTTTATTTTAAAATGGTATAATAATTCTTATCTCATAGAGTGACTATAAGGATTAAACTGGAGAATATTCTCAATTCCCTCCTATAAAATGGAGATGATAATAATACCTACCTCATAAAGCTAATGTGAGAATTAAATGAGTTAAAAATATATAAAATGCATAGGATGGTACCTAGTAAACCATATTATACAAATATTTGCTATTATTACTATTTTATTTATTTATTTATTTATTTATTTATGTATTTATTTATTTTTGGCTGCATTGGGTCTTCGTTGCCGCGTGCGGGCTTTCTCTAGTTGCGGCGAGCAGGGGCTACTCTTCGTTGCAGTGTGCAGGCTTTTCACTGTGGTGGCTTCTCTTGTTGCAGAGCACGGGCTCTAGGCATGCAGGCTTCAGTAGTTGTGGCATGTGGGCTTAGTAGTTGTGGCTCGCAGGCTCTAGAGCGCAGGCTCAATAGTTGTGGAGCACGGGCTTTGTTGCCCCACAGCATGTGGGATCTTCCCGGACCAGGGCTCGAACCCACGTCCCCTGCATTGGCAGGTGGATTCTTAACCACTGCGCCACCAGGGAAGTCCCACTATTTCTATTAATAGGGCCTCAGAGTAGTTATTTCTAAAAATGAGGTTCCAATACATGATCTCTATTGTTTAACCAAGTTCTAAACTTTCATGCGCTAGAATTCAAAACCACCACAGACCCCCTAGAATTACTTCAAAATTAGAAATGTAAATCATAAAGGCCCTCCTCCGTGGATTCCCTATTAATGACCTGCCCTCAAAAGAACAAGGCTAAACTGCTGAATTTAATCATGCTTTTTAAACTTATTTTATCATAGCCTTCTAGTTTGGCACTTCTCCCATGTACACATCTTGGAAAGTCACACATTAGAGATCCTGTATGCCAAGTGATGTGACAGAGCATAGACAGCATTACCTCATTCTCTTAGGACAGAGGCAAAACTAAAGATGACAAAAGGCAAGAATATTAATATACAGATATCAGAAAAATAAAATTTAGAAGCACATTTATAGAACTTAGCTTATTACATTCAGAAATATCAAGACTCACCAAGGTTCATCAGTAGGTTCCCAACAGACGAGACATACACTACAAGTAAAACACATGGCTCTATCATCTCCAGATGAGGCAGGCTGCAAATTTATAAAGAAGACAGAAAAGGTTTATCAATATTAAAATTGCTTAATAAAAACTCTTCTAAATAAGTTCATAATTTTAGGTAAAATTCCATATTGAGGAAAAGAAAATTAGCCTATACTATTAGCCCTCAACAATACACTTTTAATCCCCAAATGTTTATAAATTTGCTGCCTTACTTGATAAATCATGTTTCGTCAGCAAATGACCACTCAGTCAAACATGGAGACACACACATCCTCAGTCTCTGATCTAGCATCTTCTAATTGTATTACTAAAGTATTTTAAATATAGTTAAGTATATGAAAGGAAATAGTCTAACAGGCTTCTTATTAAAAACTGAATTCTATACTACTACATAAGAAAACGCAAGAAAAAAGGAAAAGCAAACTAGTGAACGTAATTAAGGTAACATTCTTTAAGTAAGACACATGACAAAATGACATTTATATATATATAAAATCTAAATCTGAACTAAAATATACCTCTAAAAACTAATATTAATATTTCTGAACACTTACTCTACTTAGCACTTACTATGTCTACAGGTGTAAATATACTGTATTTTTTAGAAGACTGAGAATAATCAACACCTAATACAGGTAGAAGATTCTAGAAAACCTATGATTTGATCTTTGCAAAAATGGAATACAGGGACTTCCCTGGCGGTCCAGTGGTTAAGACTCCGTGCTTCCAATGCAGGGGGCATGGGTTCAATCCCTGGTCAGGGAACTAAGATCCCACAAGCCGCATGGCGCGGCCAAAAGGAAAAAAAAAAAAGGAATACAATGAACAAGAGCTCAACAGAAAAAATATCAAGGTATCACCTAACAGACTGTTTTAGGAAATGACACCAAATAAGAAGGAAGAAGATAAATTATTAGGAAAAATAGTCCTTATTCAATCCTTAACTTAGGAAAACATACTCAGTGATTTTAATATTAGCCAGTCTCCAAATAAATCTACCTTTAACTGGAAATTTGACAAACTCTGAATAAAATCTTCAAATATATATGGTTTTCTGATTTAATCTTAGTTTAAGATACTTCAAGAACACTTCAGGATAACAAAGGAATAATCACTCTTAAGATTCTTTATGACAGTAACTTCAATGTATTCAAAGTTTAATTTAGTTCTAAAATTAAATATGCATGCTTTATGTAAACTGACATGTAATTATTAGATTTCTCAGCTTCTTTAGCAATGGCAAAGCAGTGGTAAGCCAGTCTACATTATTCAGCTGAAGTTTCCTTTAACTGGTTTATTATGCCCATCTAAACTCATTTTTCTTAACTTCCTCTACTTTAGCTCCACAAAGCTTTCTATAATGTCCCATTCCCATGTCTTTTTGTCACACTCATCCTTACCTGTACACCCTCCTCTTTTCCTACATAAAACCATGACTATTTTCCCTAATTCTTTCTCTTTCTACATAATTTCTTAATCAATTCTTCAATACATATGTGTTCAAGTCACACTGTACTACCCACAATGCTGCTTCCATAGTTATCTAATATATGGGTAATTTTTAATCCCAATAAAATTAAAATTTCAAGAGTAATTGCAATGTATTATTGCTTTTATTGCATTACCCTAACACATACTACTCTGTTATGAATGCATAAGTCAAAACTGAAAATAAACACACACACAGAGAGAACACTTCTCAAGACACAAATCTGGAGAATACTGCCTGTTTGCTGATTAATTGTATACATAAACATATTATATATCATAGTTATCATATATATAATCTGAAAGAAAATAGTTATAAAGCATTAACTCAGTTATTGGTTACTTTTTTTTAATGGTTTCCCCGTTCATACACAGTATGTGACATAGGAAACAGCCAGTCAGTATTAAGATCAAAGGTATAAGAACAAAACTCACATTACATACATACACACAAGCACAGAGCCTGGGTGCATAAAATAGTATAATGACTGAAAAAGTATTAAAATGTTGACAATTTTACTAAAGGCTACAAAGTCATATTGAAAAGAAATTTTTGACAGCCTTATTTACCTGATGATAAAATCCAGCTTGAGCCATGGGATCTGGCTGTGCCCATCTATAGCCTACATGAGGCCATGAGGTAAATGTCTCCCGTCTGTTAGCTTCGCTATACATCAATGATCTAAAAGTAAACAAACTTTATGTAACTGAAGTTAGGCATCAAATTACAGTGACACTACTATCTACCACTGAAGAAAAAAGTTTACTGGATTATCAACACAAACTGGGAATGTCTAATTACCAATTCAAATTTGTATTTTAAATTAAAAATGATCAGTTTTAGGAACTTCCCTTGAACAGAGTAGGGAAAAAAGAAACGTGATAAGATAGCTACAACTGATAAACAATTCCCGGGGAGATTAAATTAACCAATGTTGCATAATTAGCAATCAGAGAGCAGAAAATCTGCAAATGCAGAGGCAGAGAACCCTACACTTTCATCGTGTGACAAGTTTTGCAAAAATGGATAAAACCACAACCAAAGGAATGGTAGTTTTATCTCAACCATATTGAGAAAGTATATTCTAGTTTAATTTTTTTTTTTTTTTAAGTAGAAAGCAATTTATATGTTCTTTCTCCAGAGAAATCCTTTTCCAGGAAACTTGTACTCTCCAGGGAATTATCAAAAAAAAGAAATCTTCACATATGTTTTCATTAAAATACATTAGCTCACTAAGAGTAAACCTTTAACAATACTAGAGTATCTTTTTAAAGGAGACTACCAAAATTAGAAAAAGTCCAAACAGCTCCAAATAAGAAAGGACTGATAAGCAGAGCTTCCTCTTCCTAACACAGAAGGGCAACTGATTTTTAAAAAGAGAGAGAAAGTGGTAAAGGTCATCACAAAGAGACCAGAAAAATACTTTTCTTTAAATTCTTCCCTTAAATTAGTGCATGGTCTCCTATAATATTGCTAGAGAGCTTTAGGTTTAACTCATAGTTGTGTTCTGATTTGAAAAAAAAGAAAAACAGGCACTTTGCTGGTGGTGCAGTGGTTAAGAATCTACCTGCCAATGCAGGGGACACAGATTCAATCCCTGGTCCGGGAAGACCCCACATGTCGTGGAGAAACTAAGCCCATGCACCACAACTACTGAGCCTGCACTCTAGAGCCCGCAAGCCACGACTACTGAGCCTGTGCACCCCAACTACTGAAGCCCATGCACCCTAGAGCCCGTGCACAGCAACTACTGAGCCCACGCGCCGCAACTACTGAAGCCCGCGCACTCTAGGGCCTGTGTGCCACAACTACTGAGCCCGCGTGCTACAACTACTGAAGCCCACGCACCTAGAGCCTGTGCACTGCAAAAAGAGAAGCCACCACAATGAGAAGCCCGTGCAACGAAGAGCAGTCCCCGCTCACTGCAACTAGAGAAAGCCCTCACGCAGCAACAAAGATCCAACACAGCCAAAAATAAATAAATGAAATTTAAAAAAAAAATTGTTGAGTTAGAAAAGTTTTATCATCTACAGGCTATAGACGTCTTGAAAGATCTGTGTCAGTCTCAAAACAGAAAACCTGTCCATTTAGTTATATTACCAAACAAAACAGCAATAGCATCCAGTAGACCCTTACTCAAACCTCCAACAGAGCTCATCAAGGTTTTCATAAGGTTCCTAGATTCATATTTAATGAAATAAACACCACAGGCTATATCAAAATTAATACTTTGAGACATTTTAACACCTCCAGAAACACTGAAAATCCCATCTAATGAATGCATTTTCTAAAATAAACCATTTACGACAGCTTGCACTGAGTTCTTTAGATACTCTCCTACTGATTGCAAAGAAAATAGCTCTGAAATTATAATCTCAAAATAGGCATGGCTCTCAGATAAGAAACATTTATTCTAAATACATACTTTTCCTTTTTCTCCCCCTCTCCGGACATATTCCAAAGAACATTTTAATGATAGCCACAGCACATATCATCTGACAGTTATTAAGATTAAAAATGAAAGTCTCCACATTTTGCCCAAAAGTTAGACATAGCAATATTACTATGGAATACAAAAATTCTTCCCAAATGTTAACAACCAAGAGAAGTTATTTACATAATAATAAAATCACTTAACAAAAAAAGGGCAATTGATTAAGCAGTTTCAGTTTACAAAAGGATAAACTAATAAATATCGCAAACTAATATAAGAGCTATACGGGAATTCCCTGGCTGCCCAGGGGTTGAGACTCCGTGCTTTTGCTGCCGGGGGCCCGGATTCAATCCCTGGTCAGAGAACTGGGATCCCACAAGCCGCACAGTGCAGCAGGCGGGGCGGGAGGCGGGGAGCAATACTTAAGATAACAGAAGTTAAAGGTTAACTCATTCAGTAATATTTTTGCTACATCAGCATGTACTCTTTATAAATGTACTTCAGAAAACAGCATAGGCAGTTACAATTCACATTCAATGAAAAAGTGAAAATGTAAAATGCTACATGGAAAGGGAAATGTGAACTTATCAAAAATGCTAAATTTAATATCTCAGTAAAGCATTTCTAAACTTCATTACTGATAAATTTTATTTCAAATAACAAATCATTTAAGTTTTTCAATGAATGCATTACTGACTTTTTAGTTAGTTCTATACAAAGCAGAACTCCAATAAATCTCTAGTGAAGAAAATAATGACTGAGGTATGGTTTTTATAACACTCTGTTTAAATCCAGGGCAGGCAGCATAAAAATCTTAATTCAAAATTACCCTAGAAAAACAAAAACAAATAAACAAAAAAACCCACAAAATTGCCCTAATTGCTTTTTTAACTCTGTTCATTTTTTAAGTAGGAAATAATATATGGGTCTTATATTCAGATTCTGGCAGTCTTTTAATTTACCAAAATTCATGCCAAAGGTCACAAAATTTCATCAAGGCAAAATAATTCATATATATTTAATAATTATAATATTTTTAAGTTGACTCAAATATTTACTAAGCAAGTACAAAGATGGAATTTTAAAAATATAGTTTCATAATCCCTTTAAATACTTTCCAGGCACCAAAAGAAATTGTTTAACAAGT
Organism: Balaenoptera acutorostrata; assembly: GCF_949987535.1. NCBI lineage: Eukaryota > Metazoa > Chordata > Mammalia > Artiodactyla > Balaenopteridae > Balaenoptera > Balaenoptera acutorostrata. The sequence goes on from NC_080075.1 coordinate 68,196,313, forward strand.
CAAGGAGTAGTTTACTTCACTTCAGTATTTTAAGAGAAATAAAAATCTGAGTGGTTTTCAAAAATATTTTGAAATTTTTAAAATCACAATCAAATTTTACAGTTATTCTTTGTTAATCAAAAAACTTATCAATTCAATCTCACTGTCACATCTTTTTATAAGCAAGGTCATACCTGTCCACAGAACGACCTGGCCCCACCCCAAGTTCTGGACGTGCACTAGGTAAGAGGTAAGACAATCTGTCCATCACTGAGGACGCCACAGGTAAGGCAGCAATATTTTGATTTATTTTCTTAAGTTCATTCACAATGGCACTGGCAATGGACTTCAACACATGATGAGGAAGATGAAATGTAACTGTGGCCCACTGAAAGAGAACAGGAGTGTAAGCAAAGGAAAACATACTCAATAGTTTTCACCAAAACCATGACTTATACATTATAAGATAAAGAACTATTTATAGTCTCAAGTGAGTTTACTCCATTAATTTATCATTTAAAGTAAGAACCTGCAATTACATAAAAAATGAAACTAACCATCCTGAAAAAGAAAGCTTAGAACCAAATGGTAGCACATCTTCTTACATATCTCATCCACAATTAAGGATAACTAAAATCATCTGTAGTGAGAAGCTGCTGCATAGCACAAGGAGATCAGCTCAACGTTTTTTGATGACCTAGAAGGGTGGGATAGGGAGGATGGGAGGGAAGCTCAAGAGGGAGGGGATATGGGGATATGTGTATACATACAGCTGATTCACTTTGTTGTACAGCAGAAACTAAGACAACATTGTAAAGCAATTATACTCCAATAAAGATATAAAAATAAATAAATAAAAATTAAAATTTTAAATAAATAAAATCATCTGTCATTTTTCACATTCCTCCAGCACATACACAATGTTAAGCATAAACTAGGCACTTAAATATCTCCACTCATAAATATATAGTTGTACAATTCATCACTACTGGGTTATATGAAGATTTACTTCAGATGTTGTATTTTTTTGTTGTCACCATAATCCAGCAAAGTATCTAAAGCATAGACCTTATTGTCACACAGACTTGGATTCTAAGCCCAGCTTCTCCATCAACCATGAGACCCTTGTCAAATTAACTTCAATTTCCTGCTTCTGTGAAATGGGAAAAAACAAATACCTATTCACATAATGTTTTCACAAGAATTCAAGTGAGGATTGGTACAGTGTCTAACAGAGTAAGCTTTCAATAAATGTTAACTACAATTATTTAATATTAAAATAATTACTCAAGAAGTTAGACTGCAAAAAATGCTAAGTCTTAATCTCCAAGAGAAATAAGTCTATAAAGTAATTTCATCTTTATATCCTGTTCCTGCTTGCCTATGAATGGTTTCCATTCTGTCTAATACACTCTAGGCAGCCTACTAAATTACTACTCATCTATATTACTGGAAAAACTTGTGGCCAGAAACATGACTTCAATTACCTAAGAGACAGAGAGAGAGAAGCTCTTACTTTGTTTCTAGACCTAATCTGCTCATAGACCCAGAGCCTCTTGGTTGAAAGCGAGGCCAAATCCCCTTGAGAAAGGACCCTACAACAACGCCCCAACTCTACACTGCAAATCATACTCCAAGCCTTCCCCAAAGGCACCTGTGGGCATTCACTGTAGTCACTGTGCACTAGGGAAGAGAAAATATTGTGATCTTTCAGGCATCACAAGATAGTAACACTGAACTGACCTAAAACATCACTGTGGTCCACTAGTGAAAGTGGGGACATGATGGTGAAGTGATTGATGGAATTTTGGCCCGAAGCTGTCTCAATGAGCTCTGTGGATCCCCAGACCTATCTCGTAGCTATTTCTCTACTTCCCAAATGTACAACTGGAAGAGAAGTAGAATAGGCAACTAGAAAAATTCCTACACTGTTTCTCTGATCCTCTTGGAGGACTACTAAAGTAAGAAAGGCCAAGTGGAAGCCCCTAGAACTTTCATTTTTTCTACAAAGCTACTAAACAAAAGCAATGCCACATCCTGAGGAAATTTCTGAGATTAATGTCACTATACTAGACCTGAAAGATACAGGGGTAATCAAATTATCTCACCTCCATTTAACTGACCTATTTGGCCCATGCAAACGTAAATGGATCTTGAAGAATGACTGTGGACTGTAAAATCAGGTGATGACTTCAACTGTAGCTGCTGTTCCAGATGAGGTATTTTTACTGAAGCAAATCAACAAATCCCTTGATATTTTGTAGGCAGCTACAATTCTGTCAAATACTTTTTTGTCTATACTAATTTTTAGGGCCATCCAAAAGTAGACTGCTTCTATCTGGCAGAAACAATAAATCTGCACAGTCTTACCCTAGGACTCATGCTCTTTACCATAATCTAGTCTGTAGAGATCCTGATCAACCTAACATCCTGCAGGTCACCACCTTGGTCTACTACATTAGTAACATCACACTAACTGGTCCAGATGAGGGGGAAGTAGCAAGGAACTTAAGTGCCTTAGTAAGACACATGCAAGCCAGAGAGAATCAATAATCCCCAGAAAAACTCAGGGTCCTACAATCTCTTTGAAGTTTCTAAAGGTCCAGTAGTCTGGGCATGTCAGGATACTTCCTCCAAGGTGAAAGATAAGTTACTATAACTTGTAAAGGCAAACAATGAAAAGAGGCACAATGCTCGGTGGGCCTAAGTGGATTTTGGACCCCAGTGTTCAGCATATTTGAGTATGCTGCTCTAACTCAATTATCAAATAATACATAAGGCACAAGAAGCTCTGTAGCATGTCCAGACTGAATTGCAAGACGCTCTACCACTTGTACCTTGTGAGCATAGTCAATGACACTAGAAGTGTCTGTCGCAAGTAAAGATCCTATCAGGAGTCTCTGGGACAACCATGTAGCAGAACGCTAGGGCAAAGCCATGCCCGCTCCTGTAAATAACTCTTCTCCTTTTGAGAAACAGCTCTTGGCTTCTTAGTAGTCCCTGATAGAAATACCTACCCATGAGACAAATGTCTATGCAATCAGAGTTGTTCACCACAAACTAGGTGTTATCTGACACACCAAACCATAATACTGGGTATGAGGGCTAGCCTTCATTAAGTGGTTTATAAGAAATCAGTCTTGAGAAATCCAAAAGGCAATTCAATTTTGAACCAGCTGAATAATCAAGTAGCTCAGATTTCCACAATACCTACTCTTTATGACTCCTTTCTCATTCCACGTTGATGGCTTCAGAGGGAACTCCTTATGATGAGATAATTGAGGAAGAAAACCTTTAGCTGTGACATACAGATGGTTCTGCACATTATGTTGGTACCATCCCAAAGTGGATGGCTGCAGCATCACAGTCCCAATCAGGACAGTGGTGAAGGTGAAATCTTCTCAGTGGTCAGAACTTCAACCAGTTCATTTGGCTGTTCTCTTTGTCTGGACTGAGAGTTGGCCAGAAGTAAAGGGCCTCAATGATTAATGGACAGTAGCTAATGTTTTGGCTAGATGTTCAGGAATTTGGAAGGATCAGGATTGGACGATTGTTAACAAGGAAGTCAAGGGTTAAGGTCTTTGGACAGACCTCTCAAAATAAACACAGTGTGAAAATATTTGTGAAATACGTGAATGCTCATCAAAAGGCATCCATTCTAGGGCTTCCCTGGTGGCGCAGTGGTTGAGAATCTGCCTGCTAATGCAGGGGACATGGGTTCGAGTCCTGGTCTGGGAAGATCCCACATGCCGCGGAGCAACTAGGCCCGTGAGCCACTACTGAGCCTGCGCGTCTGGAGCCTGTGCTCCGCAACAAGAGAGGCCGCGATAGTGAGAGGCCCGCGCACCGTGATGAAGAGTGGCCCCCACTCGCCACAACTAGAGGAAGCCCTCGCACAGAAACGAAAACCCAACACAGCCAAAAATAAATAAATAAATAATTAAAAAAAAAAAAAAAGGCATCCATTCTAGAGGAGATGGGCAAATTATACACACTATATGAATGTCACTCACCCTCTGGCCATAGCCACTCCAGTGCTTGCTCAATGGACCTGTATGCAAAATGCCATGGCAACAGAGACAGAAGGTACATACAGGCCCAACATTAACTTCCTCTCACCAGGACTTAGCAGGCTAATGGCAGGTTAACCTGCCAATGGCAAATACCAAAGCTGAGCCACCAATATGACACCATTATCCAGAAGAAAGAGCCAACTATCTGATTGCAGGTTGATTATATTGGATTCCTTCAGTCACAGACTGGGTAGCAATTTGTCTTCACTGTAATAGACGCGTATTCTGGATGTACATTTATATGTTCTGCCCACAATGCTCTGCCATAATATTAAACCACTACTGTGGACTAACAGAATGGCTTATGTACCAACAAAGTATTCCATACAACTTTGCTTTTTGCTTCTGACCAAGAAAGCACTTCAAAGGAAAAAAAAAAAAAAAGGCAGCAATGGGCTCTTGCCCATGAAATTGACTGGTCTTACCAGGGTATCATACAGAAGGAGCTGACCTGACAAAAAGGTGTGATGCCTTACCAAAGACTCATCTTCAGTACTAATTGAGAGAGACATCTGAAAGTCTGGAGTTCTGCCTTACAGGATTATGTATATGCTTTCAATCAGCAAAAAACACATGACACAGTTTCTCCTAGCAGGGTTGCTATTATACGTAATAATCCGTTCAAAGACTTTTTTTTTAAGCTCTAGGCTCTAGAGGTCTTGTGTCAAGGAAGGAATGTTCCACCAAGGGTACAATGGTTCCATTGAATTAGGTGTTGATACTGCTACCCAGCAATTTTGGGTTCCTCTTGTCACTGAATCATCAGGCAAAGAAGGTGCTTATTCTACTGGTTGGTATGATGAAAACTGACAGACACAGGGAAATTGGATTGATGCTAAATAACAGGAGCAAGGAGAACTTAATTACAATCCAGGAGATTCTCTAGGGTGCTTCTAAGCTCTTCCACACCCAACAGTAACAGTGAAAGGACAAGTACAACTTAACACAGTACCACAGAAGATTTGGATCCTGCAAGAGTGAAGCCTTGAGTCACTTGACCATGTAAAGACACCTGACCAGTTGAGGTGCTGGCTGAGGACAAAGGGAATACGGAATAGGCAGGAGAAGAAAGAGGCTGTAAATATCAAATATATCCTCTTGATATTACAGACCATTATAGAACTGAGGGATACAACAGTTCTATATATATATTTTCTTCCCTTATTACATAAATGATAGATGAATATATATTAGATAGATACAGAGAGATAGACATTATTTTACGTAAGAATTTTTGGTTGTAATTAATTTAGTCTTTAGGTAGCACGGTTCTGTTACCTAAACACTTGAAACTATAAATTTTAGGAGTAGTTAGTATCACCTAGGGATGGATAAAATATCTGTTGGAACTTTGTGTCTGTTCTGGGGACGGGGAGAGAATATCTTCATTTGTAAAAAGGAACAGTACGTCTTGTTAAGTAAAAGCATAATATTTTTGTTGTATGAAAGTTCAAACACATATAGATGGTATGTATGGAGATGCTGAGTGGCCAAAGGAGTGGCATGTGCCAGTTATTAAACTACTGTCTCTCGGGTCCAAACCTACCCTTTTCTCTCTTCTCCATCATGTTTGGGCTGGGATTCTGTAAACTATTATTTCTTCTTTGCCAACCAGTTTCCTGGCTGTTAAGTTCTGACAAAAGGAACACAGGATGGAAACTGGAAAGCATGATGAAGGGAGAAAGACTTGCTCCTTGCTATTACTTGTCATTGCTATCAATATTGTTTTAGCAAAGGACCTGGTGGCAGCAGTTGATTCTTCTGGTCTTTAGAGGTTTTTTGTTTTGTTTTCTTAGCATTCCCAGTACCAGTTTCACAGAGCTCCCTCAGAGGCACTAACATTAGCCTAGTAGCATCTCTCTTCAGAAATATGAGGCTCAGTTCATCAAGTTCCAATCTCCAAGCTCCTGAGGTACCTACTGGATAACAGCTCCTCCTCAGAAGTCTGAGTCCCAGACCCATGGGGCCTATTCTCTAAGTTTTTAAGTATCTAGGTTCTAAAAATCCTAACCTCTTGTTCCTTCAGACTGAGGTGAGTGCTGATTCCCATAGTTACCATCTGTGTATTACTTCAGGGTTTCCTTTGCACTTTTTCAGTTCTCATACATATATTAAGTCAATTCCTTACAATAAATTCTCTGTTGAAATACACAGTATGATTTCTGTTTTACTAAATAAAAATGTCCCATCAATGGAATAAGGGTTCATAAAATCATGGTCAATCTATAAAAATAAACTTCAATGTAAATATTAGGAAGAATACAGATGATCTATGAGGACTGAGATGAAAAGATACTCAAGATACATCCTTCAATGAAAAAAAGCATGGTATATGCTATAATCTGAATGTTTGTGTCCCCCCAAAATTCATCTGTTGAAATTCTAACCCCCAAAGGGGAGGGTTATCAGTAAGTAGGGCCTTTGGGAGGTACTAGGGCATGAGGGTGGAGTCCTCTTTATAAAAGAGGTTCCAGAGAGATCCCTTGCCTTTTCCACCATGTAAGGACACAGTGAGAAGGTACCAGCTATGACCCAGGAAGAAGGACTTCAGCAGAAGAAATATCACTCAGTCGGTGGTATTCCGTTATAGCAGCCCAAACAGACTAAGACAGTACATCACAGTATTTTAGTATAATTTCAACCGTACTCGAGAAAAAAAGATATTTATAGATGCAAAAGTTATTTTTAGAAAGATAGCTTTTACCTTCTACCTTTTATACCTTCAATATAAAAATTGTATATGTACTACATTTACAACTTAGAAAAGATGTTAAAAGAAAAACAGAAAAATTAATGAAATATATCCAAGGATTTAATTCAAAGCACCATCTCCCACAGACATCCTTAGTCATCAGTGTGGGGAGGAAAGAGAAAGGCCAAAGTATAGAGGTGTTCTTTCTATTATAACCCCAAACAAGGTAATTTTTTTTTAACTTCTTACCTTAGCAACTTTGTGGTTTGCTGCAGTCTCATGAGATGTATTTTTCAAACCATCTTTGAGCTGTGTGATGAACAAATCATAACCCTCCGTACTAGAAATATCTACCTTTTCTAAACATGCAGATAAGAGCTGTTGTGCCTAAATAAAAAAGATGATCACAAAAAATTAACCACAACCAAAAATGTTAAATTCAGATTCTTATACAAATATTTTAATTCTGATAGGTACTATACTAAAGCTTCCTACTTTTACGTTTTTCAAACAAACTTAGTTAAATCAAATAATGACTTGAAGGGCTGTTACAAAATTAAATGAGATAAAGCAATGTATTCAGTGTAGTACCACATAGTAAAGTTTTAGTACATAGAAGCTTTTATAAGCCAAAGCAAGATAGAAAAAACTGGCTAAGCTGAAACCATGAACAAAAGTAAAAGAGATAAAAATGTAAAGACATAAATGTAGAGTCCTCCAATGAGCTTTAAATACTCAAACTATGCAAAATCGTAAGAGGGGTCACTCGCTAAGTCAGCAGGTAATAAAAAAAAAAGCCCTTTGCATTGTTACCCACATATTCAATATGAACTACGTTAACAGAAATATTTGGGCAATATATGGAAAAGAACACATCCACACTAATCCAACCAAACCCAGGACCCCATTCTTCAGGCAAGACAGTAACAAACTACTGTGATGCAAGAAAGGATGCCTGGGATGGTGGAAGGACTACAAACAATACTACGTGAACAAGAGAGCTGTAATTATTTATGTAGAAAGAAAGAACACCAGCAACAGATATTATGAGCTGGCAAGGTGGAGGAGGTGGCAGAAGCTAGCTAAATATCTAGCATTTAGGTCAGAGTAGTAGGAAAAATATTGACTTGACGGTCCATTTCATATAAATGTTCAACTATTTTATTGTAATTCTGTAGTTCCTTTTAAAACCCAACAGTTTAATAGCATCTTTCATTGTAGGCTACGATGTATATATCCTTTATTAAGATATCACCTGGTCTAAGTTCCTTAAAGTAGGAGAGGAAAAAATGTTCAGTACAAGTAGAACTAATTAATTCTCTGTCCGAAGATTTTAGACATGCCACCGATCCAGATATTCTGATGACAAAAAGATGGCTACTCTGTTTTCAGAACTCAAACCTTTAGCAACATGCTTTCAATATTAACATATACTAGATGACTGTGATATGACACTAAATATGAAATCTAAGTAGATATACATTGGTACTTTTTTTTTTTTTACAAAAAGCCTTCCAAAGAGGGAATAAAACATTTAAACTGCACTTAAAATTCACACATTAACACTTTTCATGTCCTAAAAATGGGAAATATGCTATATTGATTTTTATCAATTAATCATATCAATCTGCCAAATGCAAAACAATTAATGATCAACAACTTGGGATGAACACAGAAATAATATCTCACTTTATTAGGGAGTACAGCATTATAATCTTTTATATTCTGAGATGATTTAAAATCTGATAAATCTGAAAAAATGTACTTTCAAATTACATGATATGAACATCAACTCACACAAAAGGATTTAAGTCAGGATAGACTTACAAATTAAGTAATGAATATGTAACACAGAAAAATACATATAGCTGAAATTTTAAACTGGAATTGTTAAGAAACATGATACATAGCAAAGATTACTGGTTGTCCATTACTATTTATTCCTTCTTTTTTAATATTAAAGAAAAAAGAACCACCTCAGCTTAATGTGGCCATGTGACTAAATTCTGGCCAATGGAGTAAATATGAAAAGGGCATATGTGAAAGAGTTTGTAAAAGAGAACAAGAAAAATGAAGGAGGGGAAGAGAGGGAAGGAGAGGATGAGGGAGGGAGGTGAAAGGAAAAGGAGAGAAGGAGGGTGGGTAATACCAGTGTGCTCCCCTGGCCTTCTGCCCACCTTTTCCTTAAGACTGGGAAGTAATGAGACTTGAAGCAGCTGTCTTGGACTCAGGAAATGGAAGCTAAGTGTTGAGGTAAACAAAGCTGTCCCTATAACTCAGCCCAGTACTGTTACTGGAAAGAAACTATCTTGTTTAAGCCATTGTATTTTGGGGCCTCTGTTACAGTGGTATAACCTGTACAGTTCATACTTCTTTGTTATTATAGGGATACATATATAATATCCTCAAAGGACAACCTACTTTCATTTAACAGCTAGTAAGTCTGAAACTACATTAAGTAGAAAAGCATACTGATACTTATTTCAACTTACCTCTGTGACAGGTAATTCAAGCTGAACCACATCATCCTGCTTTGAAACTGGAGTTTGCAGAGCAGTGTCTAACAACAAGATTCCATTAAGGTCCTTTCTACACCCTACTGCATAATCATCCACAAAAATAACTTTATCCACAGCAGAAATATACTGACATTTCACCTGTCCACCTGGTTTAGCTGTTAAAAGAACAAAAATTCAACACTTAAGATTTTAAGACCAATAGTTCATTTTAAATTAATGTTTACATGGCAACTAAATATAATAACCTTTGACTGAAAAAAAATGCTCTAAAGGACATTAAAACTAATAAATTGGAATATGTACTGTAGCTTAAAGTAATAATATGAAATTATCAGAACTTGAAAACTATATTGCTGTTATAAGAGAATATCATTATTCTTAGAAATACACATGGAAATAGTAAAGGGTAAAGGAACATGATATATGCAACCTATTCACAAGAGAGCAAAAGTAATATGTGTGTATGTGTGAGGGAATGATAAGCAAATGTGGTAAAATATTTAAAATTAAAATTAGTGGAACTGGGGGTTTCCCTGGTGTCACAGTGGTTAAGAATCCATCTGCCAATGCAGGGGACACGGGTTCGAGCCCTGGTCGGGGAAGATCCCACATGCCGCGGAGCAACTAAGCCCGTGCACCACAACTACTGAGCCTGCGCTGTAGAGCCCGCGAGCCACAACTACTGAAGCCCGTGTGCCTATAGCCTGTTCTCCACAACAAGAGAAGCCACCGCAATGAGAAACCCGTGCACCGCAATGAAGAGTAGCCCCCACTCGCCGCAACTAGAGAAAGCTGGCACGCAGCAACAAAGACCCAACGTGGCCAAAAATAAATTTAAAAAAATAAAATATATAAATTTAAAAAATTAGTGGAACTGGGTAAAGGTTGTAGAGAAGTTCTTTGTACTACACTACTTCAAAATAAAGTGTTTGGAAAAAATTTTTAAATATTCAATACTGTACAACATTGTAAATCAACTATACTTCAATTAAAATAAATAAATACTCAATATTTTCTTCACATCTTTTTTTCTTTTTTCCAAAAGTCATTAAGCATAAAGTCAACGTGGACAGTTTCTAGGTAACTACCTCAAAAGTTCTTTAGGGCTTTTATATCTGAGATAAAATTATGGAAAATTGTTATAACCTAAGCTAAGAGAACTAGTAAAGTCTCTAGTTCAACTACCACTGAAAAAACAGTCAACTATCACTGATGATCAATGTCCCCTGAAGTTTCTGCTGAATCAATATCAGAAGAGTATTTTAACAGAAATAAAATTTCTCAGAATAAATTAGAGTAGAATTTCAAGAAGTATTACAAAAGACAGTAAAACATAGAAGCTTTAAATACCAAAAAATATTGGAAAAGAGAACATCAATTTCTACATTTTAATTTATAAGAGATTTATAAGGAGACTAATGTTAAGTATTCTGCCATGAATACAGAGTCTCTGTAAAAAGACTTGAAAGAATGATCAACTGTGAAATTTTATTGCACTAATGAAGAAACTTCTCTGGGAGCAAGCAATCCTGCCGCCAGTATACCTTATTCTAAACCCCCACCACAACGCTACAGAACATTCCTGATAGTAGTACGATTATTGCCTAGTGATACAAAAGCGGAAAAGAGGAGATAATCAGGGTCCTACTCATCAATCTATAGGACAACTATAAAACATGTTATGATCAATGAATATTAGGGTTGGCTTTCTTAATCCCAGATTATTACAGTTCTCTCAAGCTTCTGGAGACATTACATAACTGATTAGGAACTAATTCATTATCTACATAAAAGCAAGAAAAATTCACGGAATTTCTATAGTTCATTCCCAGATCTTCTGATTTGAAATATATGTTAGCATATAGGAAAATAATCTCTGTAATACAATAAAACAGGAATATTTACCTAGCACTTTTGATCTCTAGGTAAAATCACAAGAAATCATACACATTATAGGAACTGAGAGTAAAATTATGTAAGAACTTGTAAAGATAGTTTCAAAACTCATTAACTATAATTTTTTAAAATAGCCTATTCTTTTTTTACAGCAGTTTTAGGTTCACAGCAAAACTGAGCAGAAGGCAGAGATTTCCCATATGTGCCGTGCCCCCCCCCAACATAACTATAAAATTTTTAGAAACAAAACTACAAATTCTGTTTTATTGTTTTAGGGATAGGTAATTAGGTAAGGAACTGTAAAAACCATTATTTTGTTAAAACTTACCCAGAGAGGTATAAAATATGAGAATCTACACAAAGGTTTTCAACTGGGTTTCCATGCAACCCTAGAATTCCATATAACGTCACTAGAAATTCCTCAATAGATCATGACAAAAAAAAGTCAACACTTTTTTGGAACTTCTTATACTATACAATATTAGCACTCAAAGTAATGCACAGTGACCAAGTAGCCTTATTGGCAATTTCTTCAGAGGTCTTTCATGCCCACAGAGCAGCATGTAATATAGGACCGTGTTTATTCAGATGAGTCCATTCCCGATTTTTTGACCTGAGTTACAGAAGGCCATTTGTAAGCGGTGACTTGCTGTACTACACGCCGGAAAGATAGTAAACTTATTATCAGCCATACTACCCCAAAGGCTCTTTTGAGTTCATGTGACCTCATCTTAACTAATTACATTAGCAAAGACCCTATTTCTAAATAAGGTCACAATCTGAGGTCCCATGTGCACATGAATTATACAACCCACCACAAACTCTTTCTCTGAATCTTTTACTCAGCCTGAGAACTTTATTTCGAGAAAAAGAGCTTTGCTAATGTAGTCTGATAGTATGCTCAAGATTTGATTTACATCTGCCCCTAAACAAGTTCTAGATTTCTGCGAAGAAAAAATATCCTGCAATGAACAAAGAATGTTTTATGGAACTTTTCACCTTCTAACACGTTTGGGCATGTCTTTTCTTACTTAACAAGAAATAAGACCAAAGACACAAATTCTCTAACTTGGGATAAAAATGAAATCCATGTGTGCTTAAGTCTGACCCAGAACTGAGTATTTGTACAGCAAAAAAACAAGCATAGGTTTTACAATGAGAGGTAACAATCGACATTTATTTTTAGTTATAAGAATAACAATTTTAAGTGCATAAAGGTTCCTAAAAGAGATGAAACCAAGAAACCTATGTTCGAGCCAGGATGTGTCACTCAGTAAGAAAACATCTTTTCAAAGGCTTGTATGAAATTGTCTCTTAAGTTATACGTTTATTCATATTGCTTTGTTTCATGGTTTTAGTAGTATTACTATGCAACACTGTCGATAAATTTTAATGCTGCAAATAACATTAACAAAAAACTTACAGGGCTTCCCTGGTGGTGCAGTGGTTAAGAATCCACCTGCCAATGCAGGGAACATGGGTTCAAGCCCTGGTCTGGGAAGATCCCACATGCCGTGGAGGAACTAAGCCCGTGCGCCACAACTACTGAGCCCACGTGCCACAACTACTGAAGCCCACGCGCCTAGAGCCCGTGCTCCGCAACAAGAGAAGCCACTACAATGAGAAGCCCGTGCACCACAACAAAGAGTAGCCCCTACTCGCCCAACTAGAGAAACCCCGCACGCAGCAACAAAGACCAAATGCAGCCAAAAATAAATAAATACATTTATAAAAAATAAAAAACTTATAACCTGTACTTAAATTAAACCTCCCAAGTTTACCTTTAAAAAACTTAAGTCCCATTTTGGCATAAGTCAGTTATTTAATAGAAATTTATTTTGTTTGCCTTATGAGTTTAAAATGTCTGAAAATAAATTTCTCAAAGAAAGATAAGTCATGCTTAACTAATGTTTAAATTTTCAAGAAAAGTCAGCTAAAAAGTCATTTTTGGTTTTTAAATACAGGGGAAAAACTCTTACACCTACCCTCTACCACATGTTACACCTTGTCAGAATTTTCTATAGAAGATACTTGTAAAATGACTTTGAACCCTACATGGATAAAGTTTAAAAAGAAATTCAAGCAGAAAATTTTAATAGAAGAAACACTCAAATTTCCTCCAACTATACCAGAGATCAGCAAGCTTCTTATAAAAAGGTCAGACAGTAACTATTTAAGGCCTCACAAGACATATGGTCTTTCTCACAATTACTCAACTCTGTCACTGTAGTACAAAAGCAACATGTAAATAAACGGGTATGTATGTGTTCCAGTAGCATTTTATTTGTAAAATCAGGAAACAGGCTGAGAGCTACCGAGGTGGCAGGCCATAGTTTGCAGACTCCTGACTGACACTAATGACTTGCATTAGTACAGATTTTCTTTTGGGGCAGGGGAAATTTCACAAAAATAGTAGGTGAAAAATTCACAGCCAGACACAATAAGCTGCTGAAAACTAACACAGAAAAATCTTGAAAGCAACCAGAGGATATGTTACATACAAGCAAGTAATAATTACAATAAAAGCACATTTATCATTAAAAACCATGGGGTTCATTAGGAATTGAACCATTTTTAAAATACTGAAAAAAGAAATTCTATATTCAACAAAAATATCCATCAGGAATGAAGGTGAAATAAAGACATTCTCAGATGAGGGAACACTAAAGAGAAATTTTGCCAGCAAACCTGCTCAAATAGAATAACAAAAGGAAGTTCATCAAAGAGAAGGGAAATTATTCAGAAATAAACTTAGGGTATCAAGAATGAGGGAAGAGCAACAGAAATGGTAAATATCTGGGTAAATATAAGTGATGATTCTTCACCTCAGTTCTTTAAAATATATTTGACAACTGAAAGCAAAAATTACTACGATGTCTGGTGGTCTTCAATGTCACATATATGTAATAAATAAGTCAACCATAACTTAAAAGAGAGAAGGGTACAATAGGGCGGCATGGTTTCTATATTCCACTTAAAGTGGTAAAATAGGGCTTCCCTGGTGGCACAGTGGTTAAGAATCCGCCTGCCAATGCAGGGGACATAGGTTCCAGCCCTGGTCCGTGAAGATCCCACATGCCGTGGAGCAACTAAGCCTGTGCGCCACAATTACTGAGCCTGTGCTCTAGAGCCCGAGAGCCACAACTACTGAGCCCTCGTGCCACAACTACTGAAGCCCGTGTGCCTACAAGGGAATCCACCACAATGAGAAACCCATGCACTGCAATGAAGAGTAGCCCCCGCTCACTGCAACTAAAGAAAGCCCGTGCAACAACGAGGATCCAATGCAACCATAAACAAATAAATAAACAAATAAAGTTCCCTTTATAAATAAATAAATAAATAAATAAAGTGGTAAAATACTGACTCTATATAGACTAAGAAAAGTATGCATATTGCAATCCTTCAAGTAACTACAAAAGCACATACAAATAATTAGGCAAAAGCAATAGATAAGTTTTTTAAAAAATCAAGCCAAAAAAAGCAGAAAGAGAATAGAGGAAACAAATAAATAATCAACTGGAGTATCTAAATCAAAATATCAACAATTACATTAAACATAAATGGCCTAAGTATGTCAATGAAAAGATAAACTGAATTTAAACACACACACACAAAGTCAATTCTACGATGTCTACAAGAAACTTTTACCATTCTAAAAGGGTAAAAGGATGGAAAAAAGATATATCATGCAAATATTAAACAAAGAAAGATGGAATAGTTATATTTAGATCAGCCAATGATCATAACAAAGAAAATCACCAGGAATAAATGAGGACATTACATGATAAAAGGGTGAATTCATGAAGAACAAAAAGCAATCCTAAGTATATATACACGTAGGAGAACTTCAAAATACATTCAGCAAAAATTAACAGAACTGAAGGGAGAAATAGGCATCCATAATTACAGTTGAAGACTTCAAGTTTCAGCAGTTGACAGAACTAGTAGATAGAAAACAGCACCATCAACCAATGACATTTTAAAAATATTCCACCTATCAACAGTAGAATACACATTCATTTCAGGTGCACACTGAACATTAATCAAGACATATCATATCCTGGATCATAAAACAGATCTTAATATACAAGAAGTGAAGTTAAAAGTATGTTCTCTGAGAGCCCAGAAATAAACCCCCACACCTCCGGGTCAATTAATCTTCAACAAAGGATGTAAGAATATACAATGGGAAAAAGACAGTCTCTTCAGCAAGTGGTATTGGGAAAGTTGGATGGCCACATGTAAATCAATGAAGTTAGAACACACCCTCACACCATACACAAAAATAAACTCAAAATGGCTTAAAGACTTAAATATAAGACATGACACCATAAAACTCCTAGAAGAAATCACAGGGAAAACATTATCTGAAATAAATCGTGCCAATGTTTTCTTAGGTCAGTCTCCCAAGGCAACAGAAATAAAAGTGAAAGTAAACAAAAGGGACCTAATCAAACTTATAGCCTTTTGCACAGCAAAGGAAACCATAAACAAAACAAAAAGACAACCTATGAACTAGGAGAAAATATTAGCAAATGATGTGACAGACAAGGGCTTAATCTCCAAAATATACAAGTAGCTCATACAACCCAATTGAAAAATGGGCAGAAGACCTTAATAGACATTTCTCCAAAGAAGAAATACAGATGGCCAATAAGCACATAAAAAGATATTCAACATCACTAATTATTAGAGAAATGCAAATCAAAACTACAATGAGGTACCACCTCACACTGGTCAGAATGGCCATCATTAAAAAGTCTACAAATAACAAATGCTGGAGAGGGTGTGGAGAAAAGGGAACCCTCCTACACTGTTGGTGGGAATGTAAGTTGGTGCAGCCACTAGGGAAAACAGTATGGAGGTTCCTCAAAAGACTAAAAACAGAATTACCATATGATTCAGCAATCCCACTCCTGTACATATATCCAGACAAAAATTATTCAAAAAGATACATGCACCCCTATGTTCACAGCAGCACTATTCACAATAGCCAAAACATGGAAACAACCTAAATGTCCAGCAAAAGATGAATGGATAAAGAAGATGTGGTACATATATACAATCAAATACTACTCAGCAATTGAAAAGAACAAAATAATGTCATTTGCAACAACAGGGATGCAACTAGAGATTATCATACTAAGTGAAGTAAGTCAGAAAGAGAAAGACAAAATACCATATGATATCACTTATATGTGGAATCTAAAATATGACACAAATGAACCTATGTACAAAACAGAAACAGACTCACGGACACAGAAAACAGACTTGTGGTTGCCAAGGGGGAGGGGATTGGGGGAGGGATGGGGTTAGCAGATGTTAGCTATTGTATACAGAATGGATAAATAACAAGGTCTTACTGTACAGCACGGGAAACTATATTCAATATCCTATGACAAACAATAATGGAAAAGAATATTAAAAAAAAGAATGTATATATGTATAACTGAATCACTTCAGTGTACAGCAGAAATTAACACAATGTTGTAAAACAGCTATACTTCAATAAAACAAACAAATAAACAAACAAAAAGTATGTTCTCTGACCATAATGGATTTAAGCAGAAATCAGTAACAGAAATATAATGGGAAACCTCTAAATACTTGTAAATTAAACAACATACTTCTAAAGAATCTTTAGGGCAATGAAGAAGTCTAAACATTTTTAAAAGAATGAAAATGAGGGAGTTCCCCATGGTCTAGTGGTTGGGATTCGGCGCTTTCACTGCCGTGGTCTGGGTTCAATCCCTGTTGGGGAACTGATATCCCACAAGCTGCAGCTCAGCCAAAAAAAAAAAAGAATGAAAATGAAAATATATAATATCAAAACATGTCATATGAAGCTAAAACAGGGACTTCCCTGGTGGTCCAGTGGTTAAGATTCCGTCTTCCAATGCAGGGGACGCAGGTTCAATCCCTGGTCAGGGAACTAAGATCCAACATGCCACAGGGCAACTAAGCCCTCATGCCACAACTACTGAGCACACGGGCCACAACTAGAGAGAAGTCCATGCACCACAACGAGGAGCCCACATGCCGCAACTGAGACCCGATGCAGTAAAAAATTAAATAAATAAATAAATAATTTTTGAAAACAAAAAGAAGCTAAAACAGTGATTAGATTAAAATTTATAGGAATTGAATGCTTATACTGGGGTGGGGAAGAAGGCCTTAAATCAATAACCTAAGCTTCCTATTTAAGAAAACCAGAAAAAGAGCAAAACAAGCAAAAGAAAAGAAACAATAAAGATAATAGCGGAAATCAGTGGAAGTGAAAATAGAAAAACAACAGAGAAAATCAATATAAGCAAAAACGAGTTCTTTGAAAAGATCAATGAAATTTATAAAGCTGTAGCAAGACTGGCAAAGAAAAAAAAAAAGAAGACATAAATTACCAATAATATCAGGAATGAAAGAGGAGCTAGACGACAGATCCTGCAGACATCAAAAGATAAATAATACTATGAACATCTCTATGCACATAAATTTAACAACTTAGGTCGCCAAAATAAATAAATTTGACACTACAAATGTTAAAAAGATAACTGAGGAATAATACGGATAGATCTATACACATAAATTTTGAAACAGAAGTGAGATTCCTTAAAAACCACAAACTATCAAATTATCCAAAATGAAACAGATAATCTAAATTAAGGAAAGTGAATTCATAGTTTAAAACTTTTCAAAGAAATCTCCAGGCTTACCTGATTTCTCTGGAGAACTTAAAAAGTAACACCAATTCTACACAATCTCTTTCAGGAAACAGAAGAAGAGGGAACACTTCCAAACTCATTTTATGAGGCCAGATTTAACCTGATATCAAAACTAGAAAAAGACAGTACAAAAAGAGAAACTGCATACCATTATTCCTCATGCAGATTGATGCAAAAATCCTCAACAAAATAAAAGCAAATGGAGTTTAGTAATATATAAAAATAACAATACATCAGGACCAAGTAGGGTTATCCCAGGGATGCAAAACTGGTTCAATATTCAAAAATCAATGTAAGCTACCATGATAATTGCTTAAAGAAGATAAACTACATAATCAACTCAGCAGATGCATTTGGCAAAATACATCTTTTCATGATTTAAAAAAAAAAAAAAAAGCCCTCAGCAAATTAAAAGGTAATTTCCCCAATCTGATAAAGGACGGCTACAGGAAGTCTACCACTATCAAACACTTAATGGTAAAAGACTGAACACTTTCCCCCTAAGATCACGAACAGGACAAGGATATTACACTCTCATCACTCCTATCCAATATCATAATGGAAGATCTAGCCACTGCAATAAGAAATCGGGAGCCAGACAGATTAGAAAGGAAGAAATCAAACTGTCCCTATTCATAGATAACATGATTACCTATGTAGAAAATCCCAAAGAATCTAAAAAACAAAAACTCCTAGAGCTAACGAGTTGAGCAAGGTTTCACTGAACAAAGTCAATACACAAAAATCAAACAACTGTATTTCTATATACTAGCAATGATCAATCTGAAACCAAAATTTACCCCAAAAATTAAGTCTACAAGAGCTCTAAAAACATAAAATAAAATACTTAGATATGTATCTAACAAAAGGTATACAGAATATGTATGCTGAAAAGTACAAATAACCAGTGAAAGAAATCAAAGAAGAGCTAAATAAAACCATGGTCACGGAATGGAAGAATCAACATAGCAAAGATGTCCTCTATAAATTTAATGCAATTTCAATCAAAATCCCAGCAGGAGTTTTGAGATATAGATAAACTGAGTCCAAAATAATTTGAAAAGGCAAAGGAACTGGAATAGCCAAAACAATTTTGATAAAGAATAAAGCTGGACAAATCACATTATATGACTTTAAGACCTGCTATAAAACTTACATTACCACAAGAATGTGTGCTACTGGCAAATGGATAGACACATTAGATCTAAGGAAGAGAACAGAATCCAGATACAGAACTGCATAAACATGACCATCTGATTTTTTTAAATGATTTTTTTAAATTGTGATAAATTATACATTACATAAAACTTACCATTTTAACCATTTCTAAGTGTACAGTTCAGCGGCATTAAGTACATTCATGTTTTGCAACCATCACCACCATCCATCCACAGAACTCTTTCCATCTTGCAATACTGAAACTCTATAACCATTGACACTAACTCCCCACCTCCATCCCTATAGAACCTGGCAACCACTATTCTACTTTCTTCTGTCTCTATGAAATTGACTAAGTACCTCATGTAAGTGGCATCAGACAGTATTTGTTCTTTTGTGACTGGCTTATTTCACTGAGCATAACGTCTTCAAGGTTCATCCATGATGTAGCATGTGTCAGAATTTCCTCCCTTTTTAAGGTTAATATTTCATTGTATACATACACCATATTTTGTTTATCCATTTATCCACTTATAGACACTTGGGTGGCATCTACTTCTTGTCTAGCTGGGAATAATGCCACTGTGAACATGGCGTACAAATGTTTCTTCAAGATCCTGCTTTCAATTCTTTATACCCAATACTCAAACGCAGAATTTCAAGTTCATACAGTAATTTTTAATTATTTGAGAAACTGTATTACTCAAATGTGGAATTGCAGGTTCATATGGTAATTTTTAATTATTTGAGAAACCGCATACTGTTATCCACAATGGCTGCACCATTTTATATTCCCACCAGTATGGCAAAAAGGTTCCAATCTCTATATATCCTTGCCAACACTTACTCTTCTTTTTTCTTTTTTGATAATAGCCATCCTAATGGGTGTGAAGTGATACCTCATTGTGGGTTTCATTTGCATTTCCCTAATGATTAACAATGCTGAGCATCCTTTCATGTGCTTGTTGGTCATCTGTTTATCTTCTTTGGAGAAATGTCTATTTAATTCCTTTGCTCATTCTTTAACCAGGCTATTTGTTTTTTGCTGTTGTTGAGTTGTTTCTCTGTAATTGTCTAAATATATCTGGCTATATCTCTGGATATCTGATTGGCAAATATTTTCTCCCCTTCCGTGTTTGCCTTTTTACTCTCTTGATAGTGTCCTTCAATGTACAAAAGTTTTTCATTTTGATGAAGTCCAATTTGTCTATTTATTCTCTGGGTGTCTGTGCCTTTTGTATCATATCCAAGAAATCACTGTCATATCCAACATCTTGAAGCTTTTCCTTTGTTTTCTTCTAAGAGCTTAAGAGTTATAGCTCTTACATTTAAGTCTTTGATCCACTTTGAGTTAATTTTTGTATATGGTGTTTTGTATATGTTTGACTATGGTGTATATGATTGTATAAGGGTCGAACTTCATTCTTTTGCATGTGGATATCCAGTTTTCTCAGCACTATTTCTTAAAGAGATCGTCCTTTCCCCCTTTGGATGGTCTTGGCCTCCTTGTCAAAAATCATTTGACCACATATGTAAGGGGTTACTTCTGTGCTCATTAGTCCATCAGTCTTTATGTCTGTCTGTGCCAGAACCACATTATTTTGATTACTGTAGCACTGTAGTAATAAATTTTGAAATCAGCAAGTGTGAGTCCTCCAACATTTTTCTTTTTTTTTTCCAAGAATGCTTTGGCTATTTGGGGTCCCTTGAGATTCCATACAAATTTTAGGATGGATTTTTCTATTTCTACAAAAAAAAAGTCATTGGGATTTTGATAGGATTGCAATCTGTAAACAGCTTTGGGTAGTACTGACTTCTTAACAATATAGAGACAATACCAAATGCTGGCAAGGATGCAGAGCAAGTGGAACTCATAAATTTCTAATGGAAATGCATAATGGTACAGCCACACTAGTTTGACAGCTTCTTATAAAGTTAAACATACACTTACCAAATGGCCTTGCAATCCCACTTCTATGTATTTACCCTAGAGACATAAAACCTTTATTCGCACAAAAACTTGTACTCAGGTGTTTATTATAACAGCTCTATTCACAATTATCAAAAGCATGTCCTCCCAAGAGTGACTGACATAAATGGTGATACATTCATATGATGGAATACTATTTAGCAAAAAAAGGAATGAACTATGGATACATGCAACAACTTGATGACTCTCGCAGGCATTATGCTACGTGCAACAAGTCAGTATCAAAAAGTTACATACTGGGTTTCCCTGGTGGTGCAGTGGTTAAGAATCCGCCTGCCAATGCAGGGGTCACGGGTTCGAGCCCTGGTCCGGGAAGATCCCACATGCCGCGGAGCAACTAAGCCCGTGCGCCACAACTACTGAGCCTGCGCTCTAGAGCCCACGAGCCGCAACTACTGAGCCCGCGTGCCACAACTACTGAAGCCTGTGCTCCACAAGAGAAGCCACTGCAGTGAGAAGCCCGCACACCACAACAAAGAGTAGCCCCCGCTCGCTGCAACTAGAGAAAGCCCGCGCGCAGCAACAAAGACCCAACGCAGCCATGAATGGATGAATGAATGAATAAATAAATAAATAAATAAATAAAGTTGCATACTGTAGGGTTCCACTTCCATGACATTCTAGAAAAGACAAAATGAACAGATCAGTGATTACCAAAGGTTGGGGTTGAGCGGGGAGGCTAACTACAAATGGACACCAAAGTGGACACCACAGGGAACTTTTCAGGTGTTGAAACTGCCCTGTATCCTGATTGTGGTGATGGTTACACGAATCTATGCATGTATTACTAGTATACACATATAAAAGGCCATTTACTATAATCATTAATCAAAATTTATTTTTAAATTATATAAAAGAATAAAGACAGGAAAATATTTACAATACAGTTTTAACAAAGTAAAGGGGGGAAATAGTTCATAACATATCTTACCATCCAAATTCTATAAAAATATATTAAATAGTAGAAAAAGGCAAAAAGAACCTGTTACACACCAAAATGCTAAGACTGGCCATCTCTAGGTAATGAAACCATAGGTAACTGCACTTTCCCTTAGTCTATCTGATGTCCTATAATACGGTAAATCACTTTTAAAATGGAAATTTTCAAAGGAAGAAAATTGCAGGGTTTTTAAAATTAGTTATCAATTTTAATACCCACATTAAGAAATCGTCTACTCTTTAGGGCTTCCCTGGTGGCGCAGCGGTTGAGAATCTGCCTGCTAATGCAGGGCACACAGGTTCGAGCCCTGGTCTGGGAAGATCCCACATGCCACGGAGCAACTAGGCCCGTGAGCCACAACTACTGAGCCTGCGCGTCTGGAGCCTGTGCTCCGCAACAAGAGAGGCTGCGACAGTGAAAGGCCCGCGCACCGCGATGAAGAGTGGCCCCCGCTTGCCGCAACTAGAGAAAACCCTCGCACAGAAACGAATACCCAACACAGCCAAAAAATAAATATAAATAAAATAAAATAAAATAAAAATTAAAAAAAAAAGAAATCGTCAACTCTTTAAAAATACACCATCCATGTGCATCCCTATAAAACTTGGAAAAATACTATCAGAAATACATTATCTTTGCAAACTGACACAACACACTGTAAAAGTCCATGTCCACTGAGATATCATCAGACTTCAATGCTTAAAATAGTCTACCATAATATACAAACATACAAACATCATTCAAAGTCAATAAAGAGGGTGCAAAATTAATGTTAGGTTCTTATAAAGCCCTTAAAATATAATTAAAGTTACCAAAATAAAATCATTTAACAAAAGTTGTTAGTATACTGTATTATTCAAAGCCAAAATGAGTATTCCTATAAAAGAGAACTTGGTGCAAAGAAAGCAAAGAAAGTTTGGGAAAGTTCAGTGGCTAGGCCATGAAGAAAGAGTAACAAATGGATAAAATACAAAGCAGGGGTAGTATTATTCCAGGCAGGAAAACCAACATCTACCTAAACATGGAAGAGGTTCTCCGAAATATACAGAATTATTGGAATTAAGAGTTCCAAGTTCTAATTCTCTCTATTCACTTTATCCAAAACTACCACCAGACCACTTATTTTTACAATAATCTTAAATATCTGACATCAATTGAGAAAGTTTTGAGAACATAATCACCACTGAAAAATTTCCATGGATGGGACTCAATCTTTAAGGACCTACTCCCTGTAAGAAATTGTGGGGCCCTTTTCATATACATTACTCAATTTGTCACAGTTAAATCTCTTAACCAGTCTGGGATATATAGGTTACATTCTTCCTTCAGGATTTTGACCTGGCTATAATTAAGTAAAATTTGGGGACTAATTTCCCTATCTGATATTGCACAAGAGAACCCCTAACCATCTGTAAATAAATTCCTGTTGCTACACAGGAAGTTGCCCATGTGAGAAGCAACTCAGCTACAAATCAATATAATTCTACAATTTGGAACATGTGACCTTGTGAATTTCTATTTGGAGCTCATATCTGAAACTACTATTTTCTGTTTAACATAGATGGCACATATCATCATTCCTCACACAGCCTACATTTTAAGTCAGTTCAAGTAAAATTCCATCCAAATATGATGAAAATCCATCCAGCTGTTTTTGCATACTACAGTAACAGGCCAACAGAAACTTCCCCTGGATATGTGCCTTGCTGCTCTCTCACATCACTGGGATCTTTGCTCAAGTGCCATCACAGAGAGACACCCCTCCACCCCCCGCCAGACCACCACACAGCACAAATTTATCCACCATCATCTCACATCAGTTTTGATATCTTATGGCATTTATCACCACCTGATATAGTGTATGTGTGTGTGTGTGTGTGTGTGTGGTGTGTAATACACCTCTTTCCACTAAACCATGAGCTCTAGGAAAGCAAGGACTTTGTTAACTGCTATATCACCAGTGCTTGACACACAGTAAATGTTTTTGAATAAATGAATCATTTTCTATAGTTTTGAAGAACTTTTTAATGGATTAAAACTAATCTATATTGGGACTTCCCTGGTGGTTCAGTGGGTAAGACTCTGCGCTCCCAATTCAGGGGGCCCGGGTTCGATCCCTGGTGGGGGAACTAGATCCCGCATGTATGCCGCAACTAAGAGTTCACATGCCGCAACCAACAGCCCACATGCCACAACAAAGATCCCATGTGCCACAACTAAGACCTGGCACAGCCTAAATAAATAAATCATTAATTAATTAAAATATTTTTTTAAAACTAAGTTATAATGTGATAAAATGAAACATTCTAACAGTTAGCTTTTTTCTTAATACAACATGAAACAAAGACATTTGAGGCATGGAACAGCTGATCTGGTAGAAAATCCCAGCCATTTCTGCCCTCTGTAGCCACTTTTTCCCCTGCCCTCCTTCTGCCCTCAGTATGAGGTCACTATCCTTGCTATAGCGGCATTTTGGTGAAAAAGAATCAGAGCACTTAACTGGTTCCAAAAAATCAAACAAAACTGAATTACATGAGAAAAGGACAAAATAGAAAGCAACAGGAATTTGGCCCTTGGTATATTCCTGCTGCTTACAAGCAGATTTCATTATATATACACTAAATACAATTTAAGATACAGTGGGGTAGGTTTTATTAGCAGACTAACTTGGGAGGTTTTCTTACCAAAAAAAAAAAAATTATGGCTAAATACAATACTATTCAATTCAAATAAAATTTGTCTTTCATTCATCTCAGTCATATGAAATAAACTTGCTCATTTAAGATTCTAGGTGAAGTTTGAAACTCTAAACCTGGCTGCCCATTAGAATCATCAGGCATGCTCTAAAAATTTAAAAAAAAAAAAAAAAATTTTTTTTAAAGTATGCTTGGGCTCCACTCCAGGCCACTTAAGTGAGAATACTGGGACCCAAGCAGAATATTTTTTTAAAAGCTCTCCTGATGATTCTAATGAGCAAGTGGGGCTGAGAACCACTGCCCTGTGCTATCTCCCCAGTCTTACTTGTCTCTCTCCAACTTCATAAATCAAAGTAAATGCACAGAAACAAATCATAAAGATTTAAATTCCTGGTGCCCACGATAAATCTCAAAGAAGACATTTCTACCTGCCCTACTCTAACATTTCAATCGTTTCCTCTAAAAAGTAAGCATAATATTTATTTCCTCTAAAATACATCCTTGATTTAACATACTCAAGTAGAGCACAATTACTTCTTTTTAGGAGCACTGCCCTTGTCACAAACTGTTTTATATAGCAAATAACTTATTCTTTTTGTCATTTGTACCTCCATTTTCTCCTCTCTATATACCAAAGGAGTTTGGCTTAACTTTTTTGTATCCCTCACATTTGAAGTACAATTTACAAAGAATTTCTACATTCATTATCATATCACATAATGAAGTAGTCTGGGCAAGAATTACTAGCCCATTTTAGAGATGGTAACCCAGAGAAGTGTCTTGCCAAATGCACCTTTGCATGAGGCTATTATCAGTACAATGCACATATCAGAGAGGTACCTCCCACAACCCCCCCACTATTTTTACATACTCCATTACAGAAATCTATTATTGTTTATATTCTATCTATAGTCATAGAGAACATTCCTAAGGATAGATTTCCAACTGTTCAACAACTTAAGTACGGTTACAACTACAGATTTCCAGTTAAACAAGGATATAATGCACACACATTTACCTCTGCTCCCTCCCATGCTCCCACGGAAAGACAGGAAAGACAAACTAAAGAGGGCATTAAACAAGCCCACAAAGACCAAGTGAGAAGATGATAACAACAAAAGTTTTGAAGTTGGAGGGCAGGTAGAAGAGTATTAACTGACTTGTTCCCCCCCATAAAAATTTCAAGGTTAAGCCAGCAAGGAAGAAAGCTCAAATTATGTGTTGTAGTATTTTTCAAATTACACAGACAATAATAAGTCTAAAATAAAAATTACTTAAAAGTAGCAGCTTTTTGCAATATTTTCTCAATTAACTAATACTAAAAACATACCGAACATAATAGGGCCCTACATTTTTTACCTTAAATTGGGAGTTCTTCTACTGAAAAATATGGGAGCCATAGCCCAGGAGGGCCAAGTCCAAGATCCTCAGGCTATCCCATCACTCCCTTCCTCATGCTTTGCACTCTAATATGAAACTGCTTATAACAAATATTACCTGCTTCATGCCTCTGCTCTTGCTCATGCTGTTCCCTCTACCTGGCTAACTCCATTTCTTTCAAGTCTCAGCTGAGGTGTCACTTCTTTTAGAAAGCTTTCCAAATTTGGAGGGAGAGTGGACTTACAATTCATCTTATTATCCCCATGTGGCAGACGAACACTTGTTGAAATGAACTATATAATTTAAAACACCAATACAAAAAGTAACATTTACTGAGTGCTTATGGTGGGTCAAGCAATGTCTACATGCATTAGTTTACTTAATATCTTTCCAAAAACCAAATGAGTTAGGTACTAATTATGAAGTGCAGAGAGAGGTTAATCATCTTGCCTAAGACACAGCTAGTAAGTGATGAATCATAGACTGGAACTCAGTCTGGCTCCGGAGCCAATATCTTTAACAACTAGACTAGGCTTTGTCTATAAATGCCAATGCCTTCCAAGTCTGTATTCCCAAACCTTCAAGCTTCAACCCTGAATTTCCAAATGTCTTCTGGACATCTCTACATGGATGTCCTTCAAGAACCTCAAAAGTAACACAACTGAAATCACTATGTCCCTCTTGCTCCTCAGCATTCGCCAACAAAAGCTACTCACCACACCTTCTTGTACTGCTATTCAGGTTAATTCATTCATCCAGTTACCCAAAGTAGAAAGCTAAGTATGAGTAATTTTCACCTTGTCAATCCCTCTCATCCCCACGTTCACCAAATTATGTTGTTCCTACCTCTCAAACTAACTTACATGCAGCTCTCATCACTTCTCACACCTAGGCATTAGCTTGGAATCTTTCTTTCAGAAAAACAATTACCGTATGGTAACACATATATATGGAATCTAAGAAAAATAAGAAAAAAATAAGAAAAAAAAAAAAGGTCATGAAGAACCTAGGGGCAAGACGGGAATAAAGACACAGACCTACTAGAGAATGGACTTGAGGATATGGGGAGGGGGAAGAGTAAGCTAGGACGAAGTGAGAGAGTGGCATGGACATATATACACTACCAAATGTAAAACAGATAGCTAGCTAGCCGGAAGCAGCCGCATAGCACAGGGAGATCAGCTCGGTGCTTTGTGACCACCTAGAGGGGTGGGACAGGGAGAGTGGGAGGGAGGGAGACACAAGAGGGAAGAGATATGGGGACATATGTATACGTATAACTGATTCACTTTGTTATAAAGCAGAAACTAACACACCATTGTAAAGCAATTATACTCCAATAAAGATGTTAAAAATAAATAAATGAATAAATAAATAAATAAATAAATAAATGTGATTCTGTCATAACCTACAATGGCTCCCTACCATTGATATCAAGTCCAAACTTCTTAGCAAAACATATTACGATCTTGTCTTTGCCAATCTCTCAGCTTCAACTCTAACCATCCAACCCCAACTCGTCTTTCCCCCAAAACTTCCCTGAATTTACCATGCTTTTATTTATTTTTTTTATTTTTTATTTTTTTTAATTTCTTTGGCTGTGTTGGGTCTTTGTTGTTGCGCACGGGCTTTCTCTAGTTGTGGCAAGAGGGGCTACTCTTCACTGCAGTGTGTGGGCTTCTCACTGCGGTGGCTTCTCTTGTTGTGGAGCACGGGCTCTAGGCACGCAGGCTTCAGTAGTTGTGGCATGTGGGCTCACTAGTTGTGGCTCACAGCCTCTAGAGCGCAGGCTCAGTAGTTGTGGCGCATGAGCTGAGTTGCTCCACGGCATATGGGATCTTCCCAGACCAGGGCTCAAACCTGTGTCCCCTTCATTGGCAGGCTGATTCTTAACCACTGCACCACCAGGCAAGTCCCTACCATACTTTTAAAGACCAATATGTCTCTGCATAAGCAAGTACCTTGGCCTAAGATGATCATCCCTCCCACTATGTCATATTCCCAACCCGATCATAAAGGCAACATCCTTTGAGAAGCCTTCTCTATTCTGCTCAGGTTGAAGAAACTCCCTCCTCTATGCATTCAAAGGTCAAAATGTTGCCTTAATTATTTTGTGCCATGACTAGCACATGTTCAATAAATGTGTAAATGAATACCAATCAACCAGCTCTTCACATCACTGTGCTCTTTTAACAATTTCAAGTCCAAAATCAATTAACTTATATAATTTTTTTTTACTCTCCTGTAATACAAAATAACTGCTCTTATACTTATGTCTATTCGATTTCAGTGGTCACATCTCCACATATGTGGAAAACTGGAAGAAAAAAATACTGCAATTTCAACAGCGTATCTATAGTAAAAACATCTACTACACTCAGCAAACTTTCAAATAGCCACTGCTACCACAAGAACAACTTACAGAGCACATACTATATACCAAGCACTATTCTATATGTTTAACATATGTTGACTCATTTTAATTCTCACAACCACTTTATGAGGTAGATAGTATTATTATGCTCATCTTACTGATGAACTTCAAGATCAAATAGATCCAAGACTAAAGCTCAAGCTGTTTGGTTCCAGAGGCTGATCTCTTATACTGCCTCTCATTAATAAGTCTAACACTACTAAAACAAAGACTAGGATAAATTCTTTCCTAGAGCCAAGCCATCTTTGAGCATTGAATAGTTAGGAAAAGGTGGGAGGTAAATGTAAAAATTTGGGTAGATATAGAGGATCTTGAAAACATAGCAAAATATTTTTTAAGAATATTAATTCACTCTAATTAATTACAGAAAAATGTTTTGCTAATAAAACACCAAATCTTTGACATAAGATAGGTCATCCTGTAGCATTACTAAAGTCAGTCAACTGAAACAGAGCCAAAGTACGTAGTCATAGCCCACAAAGATACTTGCCGAATTAAGTTTTTATAAGGAACTCAGATGCATCCAGAAGACAACTATCTTGAAGAGCTACTGAAATCCCAACTCTATACCATGTTTATAACTGAGACTAGGAAGGCTTCATGCACCAAAATTAGTCAGGAAATAGCAAGTGATCTGTATCATTTACAATTTCCAAAACTGAGATCTACAGGAAGATGTTGCATTTTACCCAAATTAATGCATGCCCAATTCAGAAGTAGTAAGAAAAATATTTTCCACCTCTAAAGAGGTGATAAATATGAGTGTCATCCATAAAATTCATTTCGTGAGGACTATGCAAGCTAACCTAATTAGTTTTCTATATTCCAAGATTTCTTGGAACAGGTATCTCTGAGTTCTAAGTCTAAACAAGAAGCCGTCATACCAGACAAACAATCAATCAATTAAAATTCACCCAATCTGAACTTCACTGCAACTGGAGTAGAGTACAATGATCTTTTTTCTCATTTATGACCACTGTACAAACTTTTCAACTCAAATCAAAGTCAGTGTCTTAGGGACTTCCCTGGTGGTCCAGTGGTAAAGATTCCGCCTTACAATGCAGGGGATGCGGGTTCGATCCCTAGTCAGGGAACTAAGATCCCACATGCTACAGGGCAACTAAGCCCACGCGCCACAACTACGGAGTTCACGCGCCTCAACTAGAGCCTGACTGGCGCAAACTACAGAGCCCACGCGCTCTGTACCCCGCGCGCCACAACTACAGAGCCCATGTGCCCTGGAGCCTGCGCGCCACAACAAGAGAAAACCCGCATGCCACAACTAGAGAGAAGCCTGCGCACCACAACAAAGAGCCTAAGCGCCGCCATGAAAGGTCCCGCATGCCACAACTAAGACCCGACACAGCCAAGAACTAAATGTCTCAGAAAAGGAAAAGGGGAGATATTCATTAAAAATTATATAAAACTAGAATGATTGTCTAAAAACACTGAGCAACTCTGGAGTTTCCTCTTCTTCACTATGACAGAGATCTGTAACCTACTTCAGAAACTGAAAAAATGTGACTTACTCTTACACATATACTACAATACTCATTGATTAATACCCAAATATATCTTCATTTACTTATGTACATATATTGCATGAACAATCTATTGGGTTGGCCAAAAAGTTCATTTGGGTTTTTTCTGTGGAAGAAACCCAAATGAAATTTTTGGCCAAATATATGTGTGTGTGTGTGTGTATACACACACACACAGAACTAGTAATACAACAGTCTTGACTTCATTCTGACATTTAGCCACACCAACACACGGAAAGATATTTATCCAAATATAGATAATATTTGTTACCAACATTTTTATTCCATCTACATTTTAATGATATCTATCCTCTGTAATATAAACACTAAGTCAGTGAACATTTTTTAAAGTAACAGTGAGGGGCACGGCAATACTAAGCACCCTGTGGCTTAAGAGAATTAGTATTCACTGTGTATCTACTTATACATATGTATAGCAGTGTTAGGCACTTTAAAAATGTTTACCTCTTAAATCTTCACAACCATCCTATTAAATATTAATCATAACTTACAAATGAGGAGGAAGCTGGAGTTCAGGAAGATTAGGTACTGAGCTAAAATTCAAAATTCAGGACTACCTCAAACATAAAGCCCATTCTCTCTCCACATGTCCTCAAAAAAGCTTGTTTAAAAATATGTATATATACACAAAAAGAAAAAGAAAAAAAATGTATAAATTATATATATATTATACATATATAATGTACTACACATTTAGTGGAGAAGGGGCCCTATTTCAGGAAGCAAGAGAAAACACCACCACCAGTAATTAAATAAATAAGAAAATACTAAACAAATTAACAATACCTTACTCTTACACTGAAGCAAAAACTAGATGGATTCTGCAAGATGGTGAAAAGTGGTAAATCACAAAGAATTCCTAAGAAGTTCAAATGTGGTGTTAAGTTCAAAAAACTTAACAGAATAACAAAATGGTTTATGTAAAAAAAAAACCCATTTTGCAAATGGGGAAACTGGAAAAGAAATGCTAAGTAATTCAAAGTTACCCAGTTCAGGGAGGAAAAAAAAACAAAACAGAAACTAGGAT
Organism: Balaenoptera acutorostrata; assembly: GCF_949987535.1. Classification (NCBI taxonomy): domain Eukaryota; kingdom Metazoa; phylum Chordata; class Mammalia; order Artiodactyla; family Balaenopteridae; genus Balaenoptera; species Balaenoptera acutorostrata. The sequence continues at coordinate 68,227,381 of NC_080075.1, forward strand.
CTTAACTCAAAACTCTGCTCCTTCCTATTACGCTAAATGGCATTAACAAACAATAGTTAAAGAGAGGGACGTATCTAGTAATATAAACAATATGGTCAAGTGGTGTACGCAAAGCTATTTTGATTTTTAAAACCCAAAGTCCACAAATAAGCATATGAAAACATGTTCAACATCATATGTCATTAGGGAATTACAAATTAAAACAATGAGATACTACACACATATTAGAATGGCAACAATCCAAAACACTAACAACGTCAAATGCTGATGAGGGATGTAAAGCAACAGGAACTCTCATTCATTGCTGCTGGGAAACCAAAATGGTACAGCTACTTTAGAAGACAACTCGGCAGTTTCTTACAAAACTAAACATATTCCTGGGACTTCCCTGTTGGTCCAGTAGTGGTTATGACTCCGCACTTCCAATACAGAGGGCGCGGGTTCGATCCCCAGTCAGGCAACTAAGATCTCACATGCCGCACGGTACGGCCAAAAAATTAAAAAAAAAAAAAAAGAAAGAAAACAAATTAAACATACTCCTGTCATAAGATCCAGCAATCATGCTCCTTGGTATTTACCCAAATGAACTGAAAACTTAAGTCCACACAAAAACCTAGACACAGATATTTATAGCAGCTTTATTCATAACTGTTACAACCTGGAAGCAACCACGATGTCCTTCAGTAGGTGAACGGATAATAAACTGTGGCACATCCAGACAATGGAATACATTATTCAGTGCTAAAAAGAAATAAGCTATCAAGCCACAGAAAGACATGAAAGAAACTTAAATGCATATTATTAAGGGAACGAAGCCATACTGAAAAGGTTACATACTGTATGCTTCCAACTATATGACATTCTAGAAAAGGCAAAACTATGGAGACAGTGAAATGATCAGTAGTTGCCAGGGAGCAGAAGGGAGAGAGGGTGAATAGGCAGAGTAAGAGGATTTCAAGGAAACTGTATTCTACAATACGTCATATACAGTCAGAACCCACAGAATGTACAGCACCAAGGGTGAACCCTAACATAAACTATGGACTTTGGGTGATAATGATGTGTTAATGCAGGTTCATTGATTGTAACAAACATACCAACGTGTGTCAGATATTCATGGGGGGGTGGTAAATAGAGGAACTCTGTACTTTCTGCTCAATTTTACTGTGAACCTAAAACAGCTCCAAAAAAACATAGTCTATTTAAGAAAGAAAGAAAAACAAAAATCACCAAAGCCAAAGAAAGTGTGTTTACTTAGCAGTTAATATGTAAAGAAGCATCCATTTAACATACTCATTAGTATACATATACCAAATCAAAAATATTTATTAATATATTGTACTAGGCACCCTGGGGAGGGGATATAAACAAGTAGACAAGGCTCCTTGCGACAAGGAGTTTGAAATATAGCTAAACAGACATCATATATTCACAAAAAAACTAAATAAAATGGAATTTAAATAGTTCAAGACAGAAAACATGCCACAAAGAGTTAAGCTGCCAAATTACTAAAATAGGAATTAATAGAACAATATGTGCTTAGGGGTTCAGTGGATCACTTCAGGCTAAAAGAATCAGGAAGTCGGGCTTCCCTGGTGGCGCAGTGGTTGAGAGTCTGCCTGCTAATGCAGGGGACACGGGTTCGAGCCCTGGTCTGGGAGGATCCCACGTGCCGCGGAGCGGCTGGGCCCGTGGGCCACAACTGCTGAGCCTGCGCGTCTGGAGCCTGTGCCCCGCAACGGGAGGGGCCGCAGTAGTGAAGGGCCCGCGCACCGCGATGAAGAGCGGTCCCCGCACCGCGATGAAGAGTGGCCCCCACTTGCCGCAGCTGGAGAAAAGCCCTCGCACGAACCGAAGACCCAACACAGCCAAAAATAAATAAATAAATAAATAAAGTAGCTATAAAAGTAACATAAAAATCAGCTTATTTAAAAAAAAAAAAAAAAAAAAGAATCAGGAAGTCAAAGATATGCTCCAGGTCTCGAAAAATGGGTAAGATTTGTCTAATTTTCTGGAGGCAATTGGTGAATTCCAAGAAAGAGTAAAACTACTGGAGTTGGGAAAGAAAATTAAATGAACCAGTTTCACAAAACAAAATAGGGAGACAAGACTAGAAAGACTGCTAGAGGCCAGATCATGGAGGTCACTGAATGCCAGGCCAAAGAATGAGCACAGAGACTCAGAAATCTTAACTCTAAAACACTAACAGGGGGCAAATACTTGTCTAACCTAAGTATATACTGATGACTCTTAATCTAAAGAAAATGCATTTATAAACATGTTTTGTGAGATACAGATAATTTAAACATATACAGTAGTCAACAACGGTGGTTTAAAATTCACCATCTTTGCCATCCAAGTGAATACATATACATACAAGTCCTGCTCCCATTTTTCGATTTCCAATCAACACCAACAGGCTACCCATAACCCCATAAACTGAACCTCTCCATAAGACTACTCTATCACCCAATAAAACTCTCTATCCCCTTAAACCACTTACATCACCACTCTTTATCCCCTTAAACAAAGATGTCTTTCCTCTGGGGTAGAAAAGAAGGTGGCTCACTGCCCATGAACTGGAAAGAGGGGTCATGTTAGGGCCATCATCACTACCGGCTCCTTCTGCCCATTCTATTTATAGGACTGTCACCCTCTATTCATCATTAAAACCAAACCTACTAAGTACCTACATATTCCAGGCAAAACATAAAATGCAGCATTCCTTCCCCAATCATCTGAAGAAATGACACACACAGGACCCTATACGACCTCTGGTAATTATTATTAATAAACTGCACTTCTCATATATGAAAACACTTCAGAATTTGTCCATTGTTACTTTCAAACTCTTTTTGTAATCCTTTTGTTTTATTTGCCATAAACTCTTCTACATAATTTTAATCACATATTACTCAATTCTCAATGCATGGCCATCCACCATTGTATCCAATCCCATACTTTCTAATTAAATGTTCCAACATACCTCAATTAAGGTATCCCAAATCAGTGCTATAGTTTATATATCTACCTTTACACTTACATTATGTATCTAAAGCCCTCCCCTTAAGTAATCTACCATTAGAGTGACTGTTTTCTTCCCTTTCATGGGCACATTCATATTTGTCCAATTTCCCCAATCATTTATAACTAACTCTGGCACATATAATCTTTCTGAAACATGGCCTCCAGATATAAAATCACCCTGTGAGAGTCCTCTTTCTACTGAAAACATTTTAAGACTTTTGTTAATATGGCTTTTTATAGAAATTCAAGTACATATACTATGTTACCACTTATTCAAAGTTTAAAGTCATGAAAGACAGTAATACATACCGTTTAAAGATAAAGGTATATACTAAAAAACATACAGATACGTATAAGAATGATAAGACCAAATTAAGGATAATGCTCATGGGGTAGGGAGAGGTGAAGGAATGCAATCCAGGAGGGACACACAAGACTTCAACTCTATTTGTGATGTTTTATTTTTTTTAACCGAGTCAAGAATACATGGTTGTCTGCCACAATTGTTCTTTATACCTTTTCATATGTGAAATATATTTAAGTGAGTTTAAGAAGAAAGAAATCCAACTATTAATGAGAAGCACCCTCTCATACAGAGTGACAAGCTGTTATGTCCAAGTTGTAGTAAATGCTCATTGCTACATCTGGGACACCACTCCTGTGCTTTACCTAAGCCAAGAAAAGAAAAATTACAAGACTACAATACAAACTTTCCCTTAGACATATTTTAGATGTGTTCCAGGTTTATTTTCTATAGCTATACACAACCCATTTCTTTCACAACGCTCACAAAAACAAAAATTAAATCCTTTGGGCTTCCCTGGTGGTGCAGTGGTTGAGAGTCTGCCTGCCAATGCAGGGGACACGGGTTCGAGCCCTGGTCTGGGAAGATCCCACATGCCGCGGAGCGACTAGGCCCGTGAGCCACAACTACTGAGCCTGCGTGTCTGGAGCTTGTGCTCCGCAACAAGAGAGGCCGCAATAGTGAGAGGCCCGCGCACCGCGATGAAGAGTGGCCCCCGCTTGCCGCAACTAGAGAAAGCCCTCGCACAGAAACGAAGACCCAACACAGCCAAAAAAAAAAAAAAAAATTAAATCCTTTAACTTTGTATACCTAGATTCCCATTTACTCTTAAGTGCCTCAGACAGTAAATCAGAATAACGACCTTTCCTTATTTGTCTCTGTTAAAATACAAGTGAATGGGTAAGACCACGTAACTACTTCCACTTGGCTAAATATGGACAGTCATACACATTACATCTCTGTGCGTGAGTCTAACTCACTTGTATACTAACTTTTCAATATCAATTTGTAACATCTAAATTAAGCCACTCATCATTCAACCGCGAATGAAATGTCGTCTCAGCCAAACGTAACCTAGCCAGGGCAATTCCAAAACACTCCACCCCAGCCCACCGAGCGTTCACCTCATGCATACTCAAGGTCCCATCCCTGGACCAACGTTTACACCAGCCAGAACTGCTCTCCTCCACTGGTGAGCCTCACACGCGCCTCCGTATCCCAACTTCCAGCTCGCAGTGGTAAAACCAGCAGAGAGGGCCGGAAGTTTCACCTAGTTCGGAACCCAAAGGAATCTATAACTCATACACCGCAGGTGCTGAGTTTCTCGTCCCTGGTGAGTAGAAGGTGGAAGCCCCGAGCTAGGGGACAAGGGCTAGTCTTCCATGGCGTCCTCCGGAGTCCTAAAGTCGTCGACGGAACAGTTCAGGCACCTGGCCCGCCTACTTCCCTCCCCGCCCCCACTCCAGACCCACCCCACCCCCATCTCGGGCGCGAAGCCTGCTGTACATCCCAGCACCTGCGGGTCCCAGGAACAGACACGGATCCACTTCTCTCCACAAGAGGGTAGGGCTTGGATGCCGCCTCGGACGCTCGCCTCTGGCCACCGGCCTCTCACGTCGGGACCAACCCTGCGACCCTGTCGCTTTCTGATCTAACAGAAGGCAGTACCGACACCCTCTCCAGGACCTAGCAGGGGACCTGGGCTTCTCCGGTGCTGAGCTCCTAGGCCTCCTCACCTCTCCCAGAGGACCAACCCACACCGGACGCTCAAAGCCCGAAAGGCAACTCCCACCACTCCCCGCCTCGCCCGTCTTTTCTTCCCAGCTGCCGCCGCTGAAAAAGCCAAGTCCTAAGGTCCTCCTCAATCAGCTTCCGGGCCTCCCTTCACAGCCAGGCCTGAGCCCCCAGCCCTGCCCTCCGCCACCCGCTCCAGTCACGCCGCTTCCCTCCGAGGCCGAGCCCCGGGGCTGGGCGGCTTCCTTCCCCGGCATCCCGGGGCCCGGCTCCTCCCGCGGCCGGCCCGGCCCCCGCCCGGCGTGCGGCACACTCACCGCTGAGCGCCGAGGCCTGCAGGGTGGCCCCCGAGGTGCCGTCGATGACTTTGATGGTCCCGCGACTGGTGACGGCCAGGATGGCGTTGAGCGCCGGGTGATAGGAGAGGCTGTGCAGCCCTTCGGCGTCGCAGCGCATGCAGCCGTCCCGCAGCACCAGCCACTCGGAGACCCCGGCCGCTCCCGCCCCCGCCGCCGAGGAGCAGCCCGGGCCCGAGGCCGCCGCAGCCGCAGCCGCCATCTTCCGGCCTGCGCGCAGCACAATCACACTGGAAGCGGCTCAGTGACAGTCCCGGGAGATGCAGCACCACCGCCAGTCACCATCCGGGGCCAGGGGGCAAGCCGAGCGCGTTAGCCGGAAGTGAGGTCAGGCGCCGGCACGCACGCGGGACGTCGGCCGCCCGCCCGGAGGGGCCAAGCTCAGAGGGAGGCTGGCGAGGGAGTCTGGCGAAGGATGGGGAGAGGGAGAGGGAGAGGGAGAGAGAGAGGCGGGACCCGGGGGCGGGATGGGGAGGCGGGCGGGCGGGCGGAGCATGCGCGGGAGGGCTAGCGCGTGCCACGCGCCTCTGGTCCCGCCAGCTACGCGTCCGCAACGTCCCAGTTTTTTTTCGAGCCCGGGGAGTGGCCGCAGCCTGCGCCCCGCCCAGCTCCGCTGCTCCGGGCCGTGGCGGGGTGGGTGGGTGCGTGAAGAGTGGGGGGTTGGGACGTGTATTTCCGCTAGGCGAGGACGCCGGCCGGTGCGACCTGGCCTAGACGCCTTGAGGCCTGTTGCTGCGGTTCCAGCTGCGCCCGGACCGTTCCCAGCAGCGCGGTGCAGCGGTTTGGCTATGGCCCAAAGGAGACCTCAGGTCTGGGCCTCGGCTCAGCAGTTTGAAAAACGTCTAGTCTGGATTTGGAGAAACCGAGCGACTTCCCCAAGCCCACGCGTATTACGTTGCCCACCGTCCCATCCCCAAATCTTTCTGTGCCAGATACGAGGTGCTGGAAGCATATAGTTAAGCTTAGTTTCTTTATCCACATTCTAAACGCTGTTAATCGGTGTGTATGGGTGTTGTGGGACTGCAGTTAAGTAAATTTACAAATCCCCCTCTGGAGCATAACAATACTTTTTTAACTTTTTATTTCAAAATAATTATTATTCAGTTAGTTGCAAATATAGTACAGACTTCTGTGGTCTGTCACCCCAAAACCCGTAAACTCTAACTGTGAGAAAAACATTGGACAAAGCCAAACTGAAGGTCATTCTATAAAATACCTGACCAATACTCCTCAAAGATAGAGAGGTCCTACTTACCCAGAGTCCCCTAACAGTTACATAATTGTAGTACAATATCAAAAGCAGTGATTTGACATACGATGTGTGTATAATTCTATGTCATTTTATCATGTGTAGATTCATGCAGCACAATCAAGGACTATTCTGTGTATTTGGGGAACATTTATCTCGGAAAGCCTAATTTCCTCTTCCTTAAAACCTAATCAAAGTGCTACTGGGAGGCTTGAGAATTATTTGTTAAATGTGTAGAATAGGATCTGACATATAGTAGGTGCTCAATAAAAGTTATGAATGTTAATTACCTTCTCACATTCCTGCAGACGTCCTTCAGGAAATCTTCATGAATTATCCCAAGTACATCTTAAACCTGTTTATTCATATGCAAAGTTGTATTTATATAATCTATATATTCATTCCATTTTAGAATGGCGAATATGCCATTTTTAATCTGATGTTGGGAGGTAACATATAATAAACTGGGAAAAATACCCAAGTATTAAAGTCTAAATGAATATCTGATATTGAGTCACTGTGGCTTCATTTATCTGTGAACTTGGGCAAGTCGCTTATACATTCTAAAAATGTTCCATCAAGAGTCAAATGGAGATGATCAAATTATTTCCCCTACTTTGGCTTGTTATGAGTCTTTGTGAAAGTACTTGTAAACTGTAAAAAATGGAAACACTGGGAGGTTAAATGGCTTGTCCAAGGTCTCACAGCTTGTGAGGAGGGGTATAATAGCAAGCTAGAGTTTGAACTCAGGCAGTTTGACTCTAAAACCCATACTCCAAACTTAAGCCTCCTGCTCAAAACTTCAGTGTCTTGAGGTAAATAAAGGAGTGCAAATGATCAAATCTAAATGTAACTGGAGGTATCCTTCCAAAACAGTTTTTTAAGTCAGAGGACTCAAGCTGAAACTATAAAAACTGCCATTTCAAAGATTTTCTCTCTCAAGACCCATTTGGGCCAAACTTTTCCATTAATCTGAAAGGTTGCCCTGAATAGGCCTTTAATACAAATCAAGCCCCCCATCTTGTTGGTAGGGAAAACAAACTAGTAACCTGAACACTAAATTTAAACTTAGTGTACTTTAATGTGCTATATTGAAAAGAATAAAAGGCATAGTTTTTTCTGTTAGACTGTGTTACATTTCTTCATTGGAACAAAAAAATATATATAATTCTTTCTGTGAATTTAGATTTCTTTCACCTGTAAATTAGCTTTCTCCAAAGCTCATTACCCAGAAGATGTCCTGAAATACAACACTTTCATAATCAAAAAATTTTGAGAAAGAAGTCCCTCTATATAGCTCCTCTTGGGAGATTTATCATACATATTAGCATATCAATACTGTTTAACCTCCTTTTATCAACATTTCACAAACTCATATAACCATAGAACCCTGAAAAACCAGTGTTGCAAAGAGCAATCTTTAGTGTAACTTGCTGCTTGTTTTTGTGAGTGTGTATTTTTGTTTGAGCACTGGCTGAGACCTCCAGACTGCAGTGAAGTATTTCAGGACCCAGGGTAAGATTCTTGGAACTGATCATGAAAATGAAATTAGGCAAGACTGGGTGAAGTTTAGCATCAGCTGTGTTGTTAATGTCTTTCTGCTTGAGTTGAGAGCAAATACTCCTGACATTGAAAATGTACTGATTTTCATGGCTATTCTATTTGGAAGCGGTGGCCTTTTGAGGGCCTTCAGCCCAACCATTTTGGGCATAGGAGGTGATCACCTAAAGGAAGTAGAAATTCCCACAGACAAGCGTTCTGGAAAGAGAAATTTGCTGGAATCAGACATGTGGACTCAAAAAACAGGCCTTATTGATACAGAAAAAGCATTTTGATAAAAATCCAACATCCTATTTGTAGTGAGGTGGATGAACCTAGAGACTGTCATACAGAGTGAAGTAAGTCAGAAAGAGAAAAACAAATACCGTATGCTAACACATATGTAGGGAATCTAAAAAAAAAAATGGTTCTGAAGAACCTAGGGGCAGGACAGGAATAAAGAGGCAAACATAGAGAATGGACTTGAGGACACGGGGAGGGGGAAGGGTAAGCTGGCATGAAGTGAGAGAGTGGCATGGACATATATACACTACCAAATGTAAAATCGATAGCTAGTGGGAAGCAGCCGCATAGCACAGGGAGATAAGCTTGGTGCTTTGTGTCCACCTAGAGGGGTGGGATAGGGAGGGTGGGAGGAAGAAGGAAGAGGGAGGGGATATGGGGGTATATGTATATGTATAGCTGATTCACTTTGTTATACAGCAGAAACTAACACCATTGTAAAGCAATTATACTCCAATAAATATGTTAAAAAAAATCAAACATCCATTACAAGGAAAAAAAAAAGCCTTTCAGCAAACTAGAGGGAAATTTCCCCAACTTGAAAAAAAAAAGCATCCACAAAAAACCTACAGCTAACACCATACTTAACAGTAAAAGACTGACTGCTTTCCCTCTAAAATCACGGACAAGTCAAGAACATCCACTCTCATCAGTCCTTTTAACACAGTACTGGAAGTTCTGGAACTTAATGGAAGTCACTGCAACAAGGCAAAAAAAAAAAGAAATAAAAGGCATAGAAAGAGAGCAGAGTTTCTCACCCCCTCCTGCCCCTCTCTTTCCCTTGTGCAGTCACTGGTGATGGGGAACCAGCCTGTAGTAGGAGGAATAGAGGCGAGGTCTAAAAGAGACAAGCTTCCCCGGAACTGCAAGATGATGATTGGCAGAGGAGTGAGCAGGGGCTCTAGCTGAGTGGAGGCCTGTCCGGAGCCACATAGGAACAGAGAGAGAGGTAAAAGTGATGCTTGAGCTTACAGAGCAAACACTATACCTGAAGATTCCCCGGTAAGTACTAGGGGGAGTCTGAATGGTTGCCTGAGGTCATGCCATAGGAGCTACAATTGGGGCACATTTATAACATACTCCAGTAAAACCCACAATATGCACACGCACACACACACACACACACACACACACTTAAGCTATATACAAAATTGCATAAAACAAATGCTTGATATAGTAAGGGAATCTGAATTTAGGGAAGGAAAAAAAACTTTGATGACAATAAAGAAATCTTTAAACTTAAAAAAGAAAAAAAATTAGAAATCAACAGCCTAATACCCAATTAATTAACTTCTCTGCTGAAATTTACAGGGAGATTTGCTTTGTTCCAAAGCAGAATACAATGAAGTTCTAATGATTTCTAATGGAAAGGCTGATCTCCTAGAAATCCTTTCTATCTGGCCTGATATTGACAGTCAGTATATGTATCACTAAAATTCATTCTAAGGACAAAAAGCACAATGAGATACCACTTCACATTCATTAGGATGGCTACTATAAAAAACAAAACAAAACAAAAGAGAACAAAAAACAAAAAAACACAGAAAATAAGTGTTGGCAAGGATGTGTAGAAATTGAAACTCTTATGCACTATTGGTGGGAATGTAAAATGGTACAGCTGCTGTGGAAAATAGTATGGGTGTTCATCCAAAAATTACAAATAGAATTACAATATGATTCAGCAATTCAACTTTTGGGTACATACTGAAAAGAAATGAAAGCAGGATCTCAAAGACATTTGTACATCCATGTTCATAGCAGTATTATTCCCAATAGCTAAAGTGCAGCAGGAACCCAAAGTTTCCATCAATGACAGATGACTGATGACTGTATAAGAAAAATGTGAGATATATATCTATATCTATATATGGATATTATTCAGACTTAGAAAGCAAGGAAATTCTGAGTCATGCCACTACACAGATGAAACTTGAGGCCATGATGCTCAGTGAAATAAGGCAATCACATAAAGACAAATACTGTATGATTCCACTTACATGAGGTACTTAGAGTAGTTAAATTCTTAGAGACAGATAGTGGAATGGTGGTTGCAGAGGCTAAAGGGAGGAGGGAATGGGGAGCTGTTTAATGGGTACAGAGTTTTAGTCATGCTAGATGAAGAGCTCTGTGGATTAATGGTGGTGATGGTAGCACAATAATATGAATGTACTTAATGCTTCTGAACTGTGAACTTAAAAATGATTAAGATGGTACCACTACGCACCTATTAGAATGGCTAAAAAATTTTAAACTGACAATAACAAGTGCTGATAAGGATGTGGAGCAACAGGAACTCTCATTCATTGCTAGTAAGAATACAAAATGGTAAAACCACTGTGAAAGACAGTTTGGTAGTTTTCTATAAAGCTAAACATAGTTTAACCATATGAGCCAGCAATCACACTCCTAGGTATTTACCCAACTGAGTTGAAAACTTATGTCCACACAAAACCTGTACACAAATATTTATAGTAGCTTTATTCATAATCACCAAAACTTGGAAGCAACTAAGATGCCCTTCAATAGATGCATGGATAAGCAATCTGTGGTACATCTGTACAGTGGATTGTCATTCAGTGATAAAAAGGAATATACGATCAAGCTATGAAAGACATGGAGGAACCATAAGTGCATAAGGCTAAGTGAAAGAAGGCAAACTGAAAAGGCTACCTACTGTATGATTCCAACCATACAACATTATTGAAAAGGAAGAAGTGTGGAGACAGTAAAAAGATCAGTGGTTGCCAGTGGTTAATAGGAAGGGAGGAGCAATGAGTAGGTGGAGGATGGGATTTTTAGGGCAGTGAAACAATTTTGTGTGATTCTATAATGACAGATACATGACATTATGCATTTGTCAAACCCCACAAAATTGTACAACACAAAGAGGGAAGTTTAATGTAAACTATGGGCTTTGGTTAATAATTATGTAGCAGTATTTGTTTATTTACTATAACAAATATGCCATATTGATGCAAGATGTTAATAATAGGAGAACTGAGTACAGGGGAGCAGTTATATGGGAATTCTCTGTACTGTCTGCTCAGTTTTTCTGTAAATCTAAAACTGTTCTAGAAAACTAAAGTTTATTAATTTTTAAAAATGGTCAGAATGGTAAGTTTTATGTTATATGTATTGTACCACAATTTTTTTAATAAAAAATTTACTGTCAGGAGGAAACAGAAGCACAGTCCACATTTGTTTCTCATAGCTGGGAAGGGATAAGAGTCTCCCCAGTTATTCCAGATTCAGTTTCGTTTCACATCAGTGGTATCCTAGTGTCCTGGAAAGAGGCCAGAGCTAGGGCTGTTACAGGATGTGTATATTTGGGATGTGAATATCATGATTTCTAGGAGGGAAATGCAGTCATAGGGAACAATAGCACGCTAGCTCCAAATGTTGGGTTAGTGCCAAAGATCAGTCTTCATGATGTTAATACATATCTAGAGGGTACTGTTTTTTTAAAAATTACTCTCTGTAGTAATTTGCATAAGCTTACTAGATTGGTGTGAGGTTTTCTGTACTTCAAAAATTGGAGGTAATCATCTTTAAATGTGCCAGTGTTTCTTGCTGTCCTTCTTCTACATGTTTTTACTGTTTTTCTCACTTCTGCTATCTTCATAGTTTTCTTGCCCTTCCTATGAAAAATGTGATACAGTGTAAAGATGAGAAATCAAACAAATTATCTCACATACATGATGCAGTGTTTGGGAGATGTACTGATATGTGCAATTTACTTTGAAATGCATTAAAAAAGATAGATTGGGGATGGATGAATAGAGGAATGGATTGAAGTGGATAGAAGTGGGATAAAGCAAGGATAGTAAAATGTTAATGGTGGAATCTTTTTCACTATGTTTACTATGAAAATTCTATCAACTCTCCTGTATGTTTGAAACTTTTCATAATAAAATATTTTTTAAACTACTTACCAGAATGAAAAAATAAAATTAATCACTTGTAATCCCCCTCCAAAAGAATTCTTTTCCAGTGGAGTTTTGTCACTAGTGACTAAGAGCAAGCTGCTAAAGCTTCCTAACTCAGTCACCTCCTGTGTGAAATTATAAAGCTGGACAAAATCAGCAGTTCCCAAAAGTCATTTTATGTGTTGGCGGCACCAGAGTCATTCTGGAGCCCCACCCTAAACCTATAAAATTAGACTCTCACAGAATCCATATTTTTTAGACAAGTGTCTCATGGGGTACCAACCTGGTTGGTTAGTACCAACCAGGTTTAGAAACCTTTGGACTACAGAGTCTTTTCCCATTCTGAAGTGGGTACCTGTTTATACTAAACCCTTACTAGGAACACATGTTCTTAAATTTTTTAAGGTCCAGGGATCTTATTAAAATATAGATTCTGCGGGTGGGGATCTTAGATTCTGCATTTAACAAGTTCCGGCTCTGAGGCCAATGCCGGTGATGCCTCGACCATATTTTGAGAATCAAAGAGCTAGAAGATCAGAAACAAGAGACAGGGGAACCCCCTATTTTTTCATAGGTTCTTCTTTTTGGCCAAACCACACTCACAGGAAGTGAAGCATGTTGAACACCTTCCATTTTCTGAATTTGAAATAGAATAATCATATGGAAAAGCCTAGTGCCTTTTTGGTGTGAGCAGTCATTATTTCTGGAGAAAAGCTCAATGTGGCATTTAACTGAAAGTTTTGGATACCTGATCCACTTACCTTAGACACTTTCAGGCAACGATACAAAAGTTCACCAGGCTGTTCTGGATTAAGGATAGACATCTTCAGGAGCCACAGATATAATAAGGGTAAGCATAGGATTGCAGCCTGAGATTAAAGGAAAAGTCATGGACTGAAAAAACAAACCAAAAAATAGTGGGAACTCACTGGAAGTTGACTAAAGTACCTGGAAAGTTCATTTGCTTTCCTCCTTGCTTTCATACGCTACCTGACTTACCTTTCTAATAATATTTTGTGAACAATTATTGAGAATTTATTATGGTCCAGTCACTGTGTTAGGTATTTATTAAGCACTTACTACAACCTCGCCACTAGTGATAAAGATGAACGAAACAATAGAACAAAGACACAGGTGTCGGAATTCCCTGGCGGTCCAGTGGTTAGGACTCGGTGCTTTCACTGCTGGGGCCCAGGTTCAGTCTCTGGTCAGGGAGCTAAGATCCTGCAAGCCACAGAGCATGGCCAAAAAAAAAAAAAAAACAGATATCATTGCTGCTCCTTGGGGATTACAATTAAGTGAGCTAAAAGACATTAAGTCATCATCAAAAAAATATGTGATTACAAATGTGCTAAGTGTATGAAGGAAAAACTTATAGTGCTATGAAAAAGTGACTAGAGCGTGAAATCAGGCTTTTCAACAAACATGGAAGTCAAGCTGACATCTAAAACCTGAAGAGGAAATACCAGTTGAAGAGGAAAGTATTTAGGAGTATTTTGGAAAAGAGAATCTTCTGGGTTGTATGAAGGCCCTGGGGCATTTGGCTTTTTCCCACCAGTGTAGCTGGAGCTGAATAGGCCGTGGGAAGAATGGCACAGATGAAGTTCAAGAGGAAGGCAGGGGCCAGCTTATGTCAGAGCTGGTAGGTGTGGGCCACAATAAGAATTTGGGGCTTTATATTAAGTGCAAAGGAAAGCCATTTAACAGTGGAGTGACAGGATCTGATTTACCTTTAAAGAGACCACTCTGACTGCTATGTAAAGAGTAAATTTAAAGGTAACAAGCAGGGGGTATTCCCTGGTGTCCCGTGGTTAGGACTCCACACTTGCACTTTCTCTGCCAAGGGCCTGGGGTTCAATCCCTGGTCCAGGAACTAAGATCCCACAAGCCAGGCTCAACCAGGAAGCAGCACTCACCTTGGGTAAGGCACAAGGGTAAAGCACTCACCTTGGATGCGAAATTTAAAGAGCTGCCAAAACACTCAGTGATCCAGATTAGTCATACTTTAAAAGCAATATTTTAAAAAATAAAATCTACCAACTATGGCCTACAGTCCAGCTCCCTGTTTTTGTAAATAAGTTTCTCTTGGAACCAGGGCTGAGATCAGCTTAAGAAAATACAACAGGATTGTGCAAGTGCAGATCCTGTCTTTACTAAAAATTTTGATGCTTTTCCACCATTTTTTTTGCATTTATTTTGATTTTTAAAAATACTTCATTAAAATATGATTTATCACTGAGGTTTTTGACACCCCCATAAGTTTTGCACCTCAGGCGAGTGCCTCACTTGCCTCACCCTACAAGAGTAGAAATAGGAAGACCAATGAGGAGATCATTCACCTATTCATTCAGATTTCACATAAAAAGTCCAAATTGATGGTTTTGCTTAAAAGAATCAGATCTGTCTACCCTGAACCTACTCTCCCATATGGCAACGGTTCCAACTCAGTAGGTCTATTGTGGGACAAGGAAGTTCCCCTAGAGGCCTGAGGGGCTCCTGTGATTGAGAATTACTACTCAGAGGGACAGAGTGAGGGACACCTGGGAAAGCCAGAACTAGCGCAAGATCCTCTGACCCAATCTGTCCTCTCATTACACTGTTTTCTTTGAGCATTAATATCAAGTTAATAAAATTGTACCTTTCAAGATAAACAACAAGGATTTACTGCATAGCACAAGGAATTATATTCAGTATCTTGTAGTAACCTACAATGGAAAAGAATTGGAAAAAAAATATATATATATATATATCTCTGAACCCCATGATGTGACATACTACTGGGAAGGACATCACTTTGAAGTTTCTTGCTAAAAATGCATACCTTCAATCTAATCATGAGAAAAATATCAGGCATATCCAAACCAAGGGACGTTCTACAAAAGAACTGTACTCTTCACAATTTTAGTACTCTCCAAAAGTTTCCAGGTCATGAGGACAAGGAAAGACTGAGGAACTGTCACAGGCTGGAGGAGATTTAAGGAGACACGATGACAAGATGCAATGTAGGATCCTGGATTGGGTCCTGGAACAGAAAATAGATACTGATGGAAAAGCTGATGGAATCCAAATAAAGTCTGTCATTTAGTTAATAGTATTGTACTGATGTTAATTTCCTGGTTTTGATAAATGTACTATGGTTATGCAAGATGTTAACATTAGGGAAAACTGGGTGATAGGTACTCAGGAACTCTCTGTATTATTTTTGCAACTTTAGCGTGTCTAAATTACTTCAAAATAAAAAGTTAACACACACACACACACACACACACACACACCCCCCTTAAAGGCTGCTTTAGATTGATTGAGGCCCTCTGGAATGGACTGAGAGGCAAAGAGAGAGCCAAACTGCTTTGCTCAAGAAATTCACAGGACTTTGGGGAGTGACACTAGAGGACAGGGGAGAATGTCAAAAAGGAGACAAGTCCCCAACTACAAGGCTCTTTGTGGAGAGGCAGTCATGAGGAGGGAGTGGCTGAGGGACTTTTAAGAACAGCATCCAAGCTGAGGCTCTTTGTTGGGCCATAATGGGCTACCACGTCCCCCTTGAGTAAAAGTGTGCTCCGCGAAGGCTTGTGGTTGTACTTTGGGAACTGAATGAGTCAGGAGGATGCACAGCTGTAACACAGGACAACAAAGGGACAACACTGTGTGGGAGGTAAAATGGCAGAGAAAGAAAAAGTCAGCAGAAGCAAGAACCCAAAGACAGAGTCAAATAGGAAATATGTGGGTACCATAAGAATTTCCAGAGGTTTTGAAGGAATACTGGGTTTCCCAGGATATTGTGCTTCTGGACTATTTTACTTAAAGCTTATTTTATTTTACACTTTGTCTTTAAAAATTCATTCCCTCTCCCTCTCCCTCTTCCTTAACCATCCCACCTTCCCCACCTCCTTCTGTCTTCTGTTTGCCTGGCTTTTCCTCCTCTTCCACTAACAGTCAACCACCATTGTTAGTTTTGTAAGTACCATTCTAGAAATTTTAAATATTTATTTATTATTGAATATGAGTATATGTTGTCTTTCTTTTTACTGTTATACAACTAGAAGCATACTATACATAGTTATCTGCACCTTGCTTCTTTTCTTCAGGATATTTCTAGAAAATCTTTCCATATCAGTTCATAAACAGCTTCCTCATTCTTCTATACAACTAACAGTAAGCCATTGATTCTATGCATCATAATGTTTTTAACCAGACCCTCTTGCTAGATATTATGGTGATTCTAGTGAAATTGCTAGGTGAAATGTACATGTATTATTTATCTCGATAGATACTGCTAAACTGTCCCACAAAAGGGAATTTTACTTAACTAATTTTACTTAATTTTAAAGGACCAGTTGATCATAGTAAATTGGAGTCTTAAGGGACAAAGATGCAAGTAAAACCTGGTTTTCACAAGGTCCTAATGAAAGTCCTAGAGGATCTACCATAGGGTGACCCAAACCTAAGCACATTAGGGCTACCCTCCTCTGCAGAACTGTCTCAGTGCTTCCGGGTCTTCCTCATCATTTCTAGTCCATGTTCTTCATTAAATAATGAAAATACCAGCAATTCCACATCTAGGAATGTCTTATGGATATGCCTGCAGACTTGTGAAGTGGCATGTGTACAAGATTACTTCTCAAAGCATTATTTGTAATAGCAAAAGAAGCAAGCAATCAATGCATCCATCAGTAGGGGACTGGTTAAATAAATAATGGTTAAAAATCATACAATGGAACACTAGGTATCTGTAAATAAGAATGGAGAGGCTCTTTTTGTGGTGATATAGCATAATCTCCAAGATCTATTGGGAAGTGAAAAAAATACAGTGCAGACCAAGGCGTATAAAGGCCACCACTGTGGGAGGAACGAATACGATACACATATATGCTTGTATTTGCATTAAATATCTCTGGAAGCATACATACGATTGTTTACTTCTTTTTTTTTTTTTTTTTTTTTTTTTTTTTTTTTTTTTTACTTTATTTATTTATTATTTATTTTTGGCTGTGTTGGGTCTTCGGTTCGTGCGAGGGCTTTCTCCGGTTACGGCAAGTGGGGGCCACTCTTCATCGCGGTGCGGGGACCGCTCTTCATCGCGGTGCGCGGGCCTTTCTCTATAGCGGCCCCTCCCGTTGCGGGGCACAGGCTCCAGACGCGCAGGCTCAGCAGTTGTGGCTCACGGGCCCAGCCGCCCCGCGGCATGTGGGATCCTCCCAGACCCGGGCTCGAACCCGTGTCCCCTGCACTAGCAGGCAGATTCTCAACCACTGCGCCACCAGGGAAGCCCCGATTGTTTACTTCTAAGGAGAATAACTGAGTAGCTGAGGGACAGCCTTGTGAACCTTTCAAATGTTGAACCATATGGATGCAATACCTATTCACAAAATAAAATTAAACTGTCAAATAATCTTTTTAAATTTATTTTATTAAATAAATAAATATTAAATAAAATTTTATTTATTTATTTATTTATTTATTTATTTATTTATTTTTGGCTGCGTTGGGTCTTTGTTGCTGTGTGCGGGCTTTCTCTAGTTGCGGCAAGCGGGGCCTACTCTTTGTTGCAGTGCGCAGGCTTCTCATTGCGGTGGCTTCTCTTGTTGCGGAGCATGGGCTCTAGGTGCATGGGCTTCAGGAGTTGCGGCATGCGGGCTCAGTAGTTGTGGCTCGCGGGCTCTAGAGCACAGGCTCAGTACTTGTGGCACATGGGCTTAGTTGCTCTGCGACATGTGGGATCTTCCCGGACCACGGCTCGAACCTGTGTCCCCTGCATTGGCAGGCGGATTCTTAACTACTGTGCCACTAGGGAAGTCCCACAAATAATTTTTTGGAAAGGAGAAAAGATTGACCAATAAGGCCATAGTGATTGTAAACACCATAGAGAAATGTTTGAGCTTACATTCAGCACCCCTGCACAGCACCTGGCCTCTAGCTGACACCCTGAGTGGTCCTTCCTGTTTCTGCTCAGTGTACTTCCTTGCACCTTAAAGTTGATGTGTCATTTTAGTGGATAATGTGGATTGGTTCACTCAGCCTGCATTGTACCCTCCTCCAGGGTACCTCCCCGGACTGGAGAGGCTAGAACACTAAAATCTACGGTCTGGCTCCTTTGCAGGTACAGCTCTGGATGTGAATTAGCTTCTACCAATTCAACACATTCGAGTGAGATTTGGAAGGCAAAAGTGAGGTAGACGCTATTTTCCTGTTCCTCTTGTGTATTTTCTTGCTTCAGGTGAGGTCACGGGAAAGTGGGGTTTTCTTTTTTTACAGTAGCACCTTCGGTGTTCCTTCTATAGCTTCCTGGGGTTTAGGGTGCAGTTACTGTGGCAATAGGAGTCATGTTGGATTCCTGAACCCTGGAATGTATACGTGATGTTGGGGTCTTGTATTCGATAATTCAAAGTAGTGGCCTCAGAAGGCAGTTCCCTGGTGAGTCAGTTTGGTATTGTTTTAGGACTCATTACTGAAGTCCCAGCCTAGAACCTGCTCCTTCAGCCCTTTCAAAGATTTTCTAAGCACATAAATCTGCATAATAAATCCCTTCATGCTTAAAATGCTTCCAATGGTTTCTGTTTCCTGCGCTGAACCCTAGCCGGTACAATCAATAAGATTTCAGAGAATAATAATATACTGAAATGTTCTGCCCAGACCTTCACGTTCCAATCCAGGTTTTCTAATTACCCCCACTCCAGGGTCCTTCACTGTGATTCCAACCTTGACCCCATGCTGATAAGATATACAGAGCTCAAAATCAGTAGCCATCTGACTTTGCTACTTATCCTGATCCGACATTTGTTCCAAGTTTCTCACCATTTGGCATAATCTCCCCTCTGGAGCTGAGATTCTACACTTGTGACTCAGTTTCTGATTTTTGCCTAACACCCTGGAAGCTGAGTTCCTAAATAGATGGTTAGAACACTGTCTGGATCCCTGATCCCTGCAAGCACTTCAGGCTGGAGACCAACTCGAAGAGACAGGACTCAACCAGCATGGCTGTACAGGTGGTTAAAATACTGAAACAACCACTCTCCTGGATACCCCAGTGCTTCCTCACACTTCCCCTCCCACCTGGGGGCCACATGGACCCTCCCTACAATGCATCCACTAAAGATTAATGCTCTATCCAGCAGAGTCCTCAAGGCACGGGTTCCAGAGCCATGGTCAGGCTCAATTCTGATTAGTCCTTGACTGTTCCCTATTGGTGGTCAAATACTTGAGGAGCATTTCTGTATGCAGGTCTGTAGTGTCTTTGCTGATTGGGTGACCTCTTTACCTCTATTATTTATTTGCAGCTAGGAAACTTGCCTCCTATTTATTCCATGAATCTTTACTGTTCCATCTCTTGGTTTTAGATTCTAGTTTCCACTGATGTCCAAGACTTTTATATTATCCATTATATCTTCTGACAGATCTCTTAACTAGCTCATGTCTTACTGTAGAAAAGACTCCTGGGATTATGGATCCCTTTTAAAAGCCTCAATCTTTACCTGCCTTTAGTCCCAGCTTCCTGAATCCATCCTGTTCTAAACTATATTTACAAGAAAAAATTAACATTCTAAGAAACAGTATTTTAAAAACACTTTAAACATTAAAATATGCTTAAATTCTTTAGGCTAAACAAAATTTTATCTCATGACCATTATTAAAAAATAAAATCTGTGGTTATTATTTAGGTCTTCTCTTTATATAGTGACAATAATTGTGTCCACACACTTAAATTGAGTTAATCTATGTTATTGGAAAATACTGTTAAAATCAAGACAGTCTGACAAAATTAGTCAAACTCACACTCGATTTGGCAAATTTTATGTTGCAAAATACATATTAGGTTTTTCCATATTATTTAGATTATTTCACCAGAGAACCAATGATTGCACCATACAGAGAACCAATGATTGCTCCAAGTTATAGAATTCATAATACACCTACCTTTTAAAGAAGGATATTTGTGCTTCTCTTGTAAGGAATCTAAGAAAGAAGTTGGAAGGTAAGTTCAAAAGAAAGAACATTTAAAGTAGAAGAAATTCAAATGGGTGCATATCACTTATTTTTTTCAGAAAAGAGAACCAAGAAAATGTCCTAAATTAGAAAACAAGAAATCCTTGTGAAAATCTATTGACGTATGCCAGCAAAACAAGGGCAAAAATCAAGAACAATGAAGACATGGGATACAAGAAGACAGCAACCAACCAAAAGTCCAGTGAAGAACAATGCCAAGATGTGGCAGAGCTGGAAACAACCTGTCTCCATAGGACGTAAGTCAGTGGGCCCCAAGGAGCATGTATTCAAGAATGAGAACAGAATGCCTTTCATGCTGTAGCTGGATAAAGGAGGTACATAGTTCCTCTTTCAGTAGGGAAAAAGAAAGGCAATTAAAATTTGTAGGAAAAACAAAAATTCACAAGAAAGCCACAGTGCAGATATGAAGCAAACTAAAATGTGGCTTGATTTGAACAGTTGATGGGATTTAAGGAAAGGGACATTCTCTTAGGTGGCAGAGGGGTCAAAAAGTGGACTCATGAAGGAGGAAATGTCCTGGCATAGCACCTGCCGCTGCACTGAGTAATATTTACATAGTGATAATAAAGCAAATGTTGCTTACTGCCGTTCAAAGTTTAGAATCAGTTATAGACAAAACACTGCATATTTATTTATAGCTACAGAACAGAGTGTAGTTGTCATTAACCCTGATGTCATAAAATTAAAAGACAGAAAGCAAAAGTGAAGCTGACAGAGGTTGGGTGAAAGAACAGGAGGAGAAAAGGAAAGGAGGGTGTGATAATGGCTTCATCTTACAGGGGAGACAAAGCTATTATAAAAAAAAAGCTGATGAGGGACTTCCCTGGTGGTCCAGTGGCTAAGACTCCATGCTCCCAATGCATGGGGCCCAGGTTCGATCCCTGGCTGGGGAACTAGATCCCACATGCTGCAACTAAGAAGTTCGCATGCCACAACTAAAGATCCAGCATGCCACAACTAAGAAATCCTGCCTGCCGCAACTAAGACCTGACACAGCTAAATAAAAAATTAAAAAAAATATATATATATATATATATATATTTTTTTTTTTTTTAAGCTGATGGGGACTTCCCTGGTGGTGCTGTGGTTAAGAATCCACCTGCCAATGCAGGGAACACGGGTTCGAGCCCTGGTCTGGGAAGATCCCACATGCTGCAGAGCAACTAAGCCCGTGTGCCACAGCTACCAAGCCCGGGCTCTAGAGCCTATAAGCCACAACTACTGAGCCCACACGCTGCAACTACTGAAGCCTGCACGCTCTAGGGCCCACATGCTGCAACTACTGATCCCACGTGCTACAATTACTGAAGCCTGCGTGCCTACAGCCTGTGCTCTGCAACAAAAGAAGCCACCGCAATGAGAAGCCCGCGCACCGCAACGAAGAGTAGCCCCCACTCACCACAACTAGCGAAAGCCTGCGCAGCAACGAAGACCTAACGCAGACAAAAAAAAAAAAAAAAAAAAAAGCTGATGAACAGGAAATAGGAGTTTATCTTAAGTTATAAAGACTACCAATAGAATAAAGTTATATTAAAGATAATATAACTACTAAAAATGGAGAGAAGGGAGAGTAGCTTAAGTAAAGTCCCTACCTTTCAAAGGTAGGAATAAATGCCTACAATTGATACATCAAGAAGTATTAACATAGGAATATTATTCAGAGTTATACAGATGACTACCTGGAAAACAAAACGAGTTGCCCCAGAGAAGCAGAACTGGGATGAATGGAGAAGGAATGGCAGGGGGGCTGTGGCATTTCAAGTCCCCTGGACTGGCTAATTTTTCTTTACTAAATAGCGTTAGAGATTTGCACAGCGTGTGAACCCTTGCAGGGCTGAATTCTTATCCATGTTTTTAATATCATTTGAACTTTTTTTGTTTTTAATGAGATTTCCTAATCAATATCTTCATTACATTTAAAATTCTTTCATAATACTAGAAGCTACACAAATTGGTTCTCTTTCAATCTCTAACGAATATTGGCTTTTCTACAATTTCCTATAACCTAGTTTATGTATAATCGTGTATAGAAATCTCTCCTTTGCTATTTTATGAGACAAGGGTGGGATATTTATGAAGCAGGTGTAATGAAGTTCTGATCTAGTTTTAGTGCCTACAAAAATGAAGGGAAAACCATAAAAATACTCATAGAATAGATTGAGTAAACAAATATATATCAAGTACATATTACCTACCCAGGCACAAGGCTAGCTCATAATATCCTATATCAAGACAGGACTGGAAGCATTATTCCATCCCTAGTAGCACTTTATCTGAAATTTTAGAAAACGTGTTCATTTAGTGCAGGATTTCTCAACCTTGGCACAACTGACACGTTGGACCACGTAATTCTTTGTTGTTGAAGGTCTGTCCTGTGCCATATAGGATATTTAGCGGCATCCCTGGTTTCTACCACTAGATGCCAATAATATGCCCTCCCCTCTCCCCCGCTCCCAGCAGTGACAACCAAAACTGTCCCCAGACTTTGTACCTGGTTGAGAATCATTGGGTGTGATCGTATTTTCAAAGATCTAAAATTTATTTAATTTTAGAGATACTATTACTGTGCCAACATTGCTTATTTCTTTTGTGATGAATTTGTCTTGCATACCGATGAACGTTCGATTTGAGAAATATAAGCCACAGTGGCCTCCGATTCTTAGATGAGATAAATGGAATCTTTTAGCACTGCAGTTGAGCGGCATTTTCAACTAATTTATGAATAGCAGAACAAATATGATTCGCTATTTTTAGCTTAGGGAGTCTATCTTAAACCATACATGGCTGGTAAAAATGTGAAATCTAAGCTTTTAGGATTTCTCTTGAGTTAACCAGATGGCATGCTTATGATCTGCCTACAAAATCTTTCCATTCTTTTCAAATAAAAAGCTATTTTTCACTTTCCACTTTAAGATCATATGCTTTTAGATTCTTTCCAAGTGAGAAAAAAAAGTCCAGGCTACATTAGACACTAAAGTAAACCATCATAAGTCCTGAGATTCCTGGGACTTCTAAATTTAGGAAAATGTCACCTACCTTCATGTTCTTTACCCTTACCTTCTTATATCTTCATGTAACCTAAGCTTCTAATCTATCTTTACAGTAACAGCAAACACATGTACACTCCTTATTTGCCAGGCCTCATTCTAAGCTCCTTCACATTTAAATTGTTTTCCACTTTATTGAGGTATAACTGATATACAAAAAACTGCACATATTTAAAGTATACAATTTGATAAGTTTGCACATATGCATACAACTGTGAAACCATCAGCACAATCAAGGCAATAAACATATCTATCAAAATAAAATGTTTTATTTTGACTTAATTTCAGACAGAAAAATTACAAGAACAGTACAAAGAGCTCCTGAACATCTTTCACTCAGATTCACCAGTTGTTAGCCCTTTACTACATTTGCTTCTCCCTCCCCCCGCACCCCGTGTGTGTGTGTCTATAGTATATAACTTTTTTCTGAACCATTTAAGTAAGAATAAGTTACATTATGCCATTTTTACCTCTAAACACCTCTGTGTAGTGTTTTCCCTAAAATCAAAGAAATTGACATTATTATGATACTATTATCTAATCTACATTCAGATTTCACCATTTGTCCTAAAAATGTCCTTTAAATCAGAGGAAAATCCAAGATGAATTTGCGCATTCAATTGTCATGGCTCTTTATCATCCTTTAGTCTGGCACAGTTTCTCAGTCTTTCTTTGCAGTAAATGACATTGACATTTTTGACGAGTACAGGCCACTCATGTTGTAGACTGTTCCTCAGTTTGGATTTGTGTGATAGTTCATTATTAGATTCAGGCTATGCCATGTGGCAGGAACACCACAGAAGTGATGGTGAGTTCTTTTCAGTGCTTCAAAAGACATATGATATTGGTTTTTCCAAATATTAGTGATACTGTCTTTGACATTGGTTAAGGTGTTATCAGCCAGGTTTCTCCGTCAAATTATTAGTTTACCCTTTGTAGTTAATAGGTATCTTGTAGAGAGATACTTTGAGACTATGTAAATATTGTTATCCTCAAACTTTCACCCACTAGTTTTAGCACCCGTAATTTTACTATTATGGTTGCCAAATAATGATTTCTAATTTTTCATTTCTTCTACATGGCTTTCCTTTTTACTTTAAAACTGAACTTTTTTTCCTATCTGTCTACCTATGTATCTACCTGTCTGTCTGTCTAGTTCCATCATTGTGGTCCTGCTCTTTACTCAATAGGTTATATTCCTTTGCTTTCATTTTTTATCTTGATGTTCAAATTGTTACAGATTTGGTCAATAGAGCTCCTTCGAACAGGCTTCTGTAATTGACATAGCTCAAAAAGATGTTCCAGGTTCATCTTGTATTTTCTCTGTCCCAGTCCTGGAATCAAGTGTTTCTTCAAGGAGTCTTGGTTCTTTTTAATGGAGAATGGGATTTCAAAGCCAGCATCTGGATGCTGTGTACTTGCTGCTACTAGGCTCAATGAACAGACAAATGGGAAATAGATGTATTTATAGGCATTTATACCTACATAATTGTGTGTATATACATACATATACATATAAAGGAATACCTCATCTTACTGCGCTTCACAGATACTGTATTTTTTACAAATTCAAAGTCTGTGGCAACCCTGCATCAAGCAAGTCTATCACCGCAGCATTTTTCCAACAGCATTTTTTCATGTCTCTGTGTCACATTTTGGTAATTCTTGCAATATTTCAAACTTTTTCATTATTATTATATTTGTTATGGTGATCTTTGATGTTACTATTGCAAAAAGACTACGATTCGCTGAAGACTCAAATGATGGTTAGCATTTTTTAGCAATAAATTTTTTTTTTGTTTGGCCGTGTTGTGTGGCATGCGGGATCCCCGACCAGGGATTGAACCCATGCCCGCTGCAGTGGAAGCATGGAGTCTTAACCACTGGACCACCAGGGAAGTCCCAGCAATAAACTATGTATATTGTTTTTTAGACATAATGCTATTGCACACTTAATACACTACAGTACAGTGTAAACATAACTTTTATATGCACTGGAAAACCAAAAAACTAGCGTGACTCTCGTTATTGCAATACTTCCTTTATTGTGGTGGTCTGGAACCGAACACGCATATCTCCAAGGTATTTCTGTATTAACATTTACTCATCATTACTATCCTATGAAATATCTACCACTTTTACTATTATTTTCATTTTACAATTGAAGAAACTGAGGCACAGAAGACGTTAAATAACTTGCTAAAGGTCTCCCAGCCAAATGATAAGGCTGAGATAGGAACCTGGGCAGTCAGGCTGCAGGCTTACGCTCTTAGCATGACTATTTTTTTTTTTAACAACTTTATTGGAATATAATTGCTTTACAATGGTGTGTTAGTTTCTGCTTTATAACAAAGTGAATCAGCTTTATAACAAAGTGAATCAGCTATACATATACATATATCCCCATATCTCCTCCCTCTTGCTTCTCGAGACCTCCCACCCTCCCTATCCCACCCCTCTAGGTGGTCACAAAGCACTGAGCTGATCTCCCTGTGCTATGTGGCTGCTTCCCACTAGCTATCTATTTTACATTTGGTAGTGTATATATGTCCATGCCACTCTCTCACTTCATCCCAGCTTACCCTTCCCCTTCCCCATGTCCTCAAGTCCATCATCTATGTCTACGTCTTTATTCCTGTCCTTAGCATGACTATTTAAAGATAAAAGTATTTCCAGGGTTGAGAAGGAAGTTTATCCAATATGATCTAAAATTTTTTATTGAGTTCTTTGACTTTAATGTCATATCCCGTTTTCTACTTGGGGAAGAGGTAGGGAATGTACTGCTACCTGGGAATCAAATCCAAGCGAGACGACACACAATTCCTTCTTCACTCAGAAAACTAAAGGTTTGCAACTGCACCAAACTTGCTATGCCTGGTTCTCTCTTTCTTAAGGCTGAGTCTAGCCCTCTGAGGATTTTCAGGCCGTGGTGGAAACAGGCTTCTGGTGAGCCTGCCCATCTATCCAGTGTATGTGATCAGACTTCACCTCAGGCTAAGCTGAGACTCCATTTCCTGCTGCTTATTCACACTTCAAAGTACTCAGGCAAAGCAAGAAATTTAGTGTGTTTTTTTAAGTGGAGGATGAATAGGATTGTGGATTTTTTGATAAGGTCAAAGGATATTTATTACTTTAAAAGTAATCAAGAAATACCTCATGGTGGGATATTGGAAAGTTTTTAATACCTATCCAGAGAGCTCTTGCCTAGCTCATGACTCTGTTGCTCTGAAGGAAGCAAAAATTTTAACAATGACTTGTAAGACAAATTTAATTCTGACCAGGAGGGTAGACTTTGCCATGACACCAGTGTGAATTTATCCCTGGAAGATTTTGTAAGAGCAAAAAGAAGAAGGTTGGATATAAATTAGACATATACCTTATGTCTAATTTTGTGAGTGATATCATGAAAATTTTAAAAATTCATCATGTGACACCAAGGCCAGTGATTCTTGAAGGAAATACGAAGGGATAGGGAAGCTAAATGATATTCTAACAATATAAGCGCCAGTGATTCCACTGAGTAAGAAGGGGGGTGTTTAAAGCAACCAAAGTGCCATGAATGGAGCTCTCAGATGAACTCAGACAAACCCAAAAGATCACGGATGAATAAAAAACATAAGAACTCTAAGGATAGTGTGGTAGGGTAGCCACACCACAAATTATCTCTGTATAGACTTATACATACGTGGAAACTTGATACACTGCAGATTAGTGGGATATGTTGAATTATTTACTAACTGTTGCTTGGACAATTGATTATCTACAATACAATCCGTTCCTATTTCACACCATAAACAAAAATAACATAAACAATAATACAACCCGTTCCTATTTCACACCATAAATAAAAATAATTAACAGGAAGATTAAAGTCCTAAATATGAAAAACAAAAATTTTAAACAAGGGAATGCTGAGGATAGGGAGAATATCCTTATGACTGTAGCATAGAAAAGAGTTGTTTGTTGTTGTTTTTTAAACAAAATTAAAGCATACGTGCAAGAAAATGACATTTGATTATGTTAAAGTTTAAAAATTCTGTACATCCATAACTTCCATAAACAAAGTGAAAAAACAAGCTGCAGATTGGAACACTATATTTGCAAATGCAAATGAATGACAAGGAATTAGTTTCTTGAGTAAAGAACTCCTACAAATCAATACAAGAAAGACAACCCAATATTGTAAAATACTACTGCTACTAATAATAATAATGATGATGATGACATAGGGTATTAACATACACAAGAGTCCTTTACAGAAAAGGAAAGTTGAAGAGCCAACAAATATATGAAAAGATGCTCCACTTCATTGGTAATCAGTGATGAAAACCATAATGGGGTACAATTAGATTGGCAAGTTAAGAATTCTGAGAATGTTAAACACTGGGCAAGATGTGAAGCAAAAGGGAAGTTCTGGTAAAAGAGTATGTTGCTGTATCCACTTAGGAGAGCAGTTTGGAAGTTTATATTGAGGTAGAAGATGCACATGCCCTAGGACCTCCTAATTCTACTCCTAGGTAAAATTTCCTTTAGAGAAATGTTACTTGTGTGCACAAGGCACTAAGAGAAAGAATGTTCATAGCTACCTTGTATGTAATACCAAATATCTGGCAACAACCTAAATCCCCCATCCACTGGAGAGTGGGTAAATAACATGTGGTATATTCAGTCAAGTAAATTCTCTACAGCGGTGGAAATGAATAAATTTACAGCTATCTGTATCTGAAGCAGAATGCAAAAGAATACATAAAGATTCCACTGACATAAAATTTTTAAATAAATCCTATATATATTGCTTAAGGACACACATGTGTGCATGCATGAGCGTGCGCACACACACACACAAATGTAAATTATCATAAAATGCATGGAAACGAAAATCACCAAATTTAGGAGTTGGCATTTTTGTTGGGGTTGGGGGGATGCAAAGTAAGGAAAAAGTGATTATGGAGTACAAACTATTAGTAATGCTTTATTTCTTAAGCTCTTTATTTTTTTTAACACAGGTGCTGGTTACATTAATCTGCATACTTTTTATGAGTCTGAAATGTTTCATAGTATATTTAAAAGATAAATCACCTTGGTCTTATTTTCCTGACTGTAGGCTCATCATGATACGAACATAGTTCCTCATCATGATAGAGAGGCATTACCCCTTTTCCAATCAAGCCTTTCTGTTCTAGAATTTGGGCTCTTCTCCATTGGTGTGTGTGGGTAGGAAGAGGGGAGGGTCTGTTGTGGCTCCTTCGTATTTCAGTGGCTCAGGGAAAATAATTTCTTCTAGGCCTTTGTTGGAAAGGAATTAATCTGGTGCTGAGAATGGAATAGGGATGTGGGAAATACTGGTACTGGGATGGAAAAAGTAGTCTGATTAGAGAAAAAGGAGGGGTCCTGGGGACTGGGAAGGTGATTGGGTTTGGGGGATCTTCTTAAGATGTTTAGACAAGTCTCTCTTACGTGGCCATGTCCAGGGTGGTCAAGGCTGGTATAACTGCAGGGGCCTTGAGAGCAAAGCAGAAGTCTCTGTGCTGTGCCAGCCTGGTCAGTGGGGAGATGGCAGTGAGGGCATCCTGGTGATCCTCAAAGAGCAACGGTCTACTAGATAGAGGAGTGCCATCCCCAGCAACAGCATTCTCTAGAAAGAGCAATGCAATGTAAACAATGAACCACACCCCATCCTTGGCATCAGGTAAGGCCAAGGGTTCTTTTAGGAGCCAATGAAGGGGTTAGGAAATCCCATTTCCCACCCATATTGGAAGTTCTTTAGCCAGCCCTGAGGAAGCTCAGGTTAGATTTAATTTACTTTAGAAAAACAGAGAAATGTGATGTTTCTTGTACCTGAATGATTACACATTAATGTCAGAAAGCAGAATAAGCAAAGGCTAGAGACTATTAGGAATAGGTCCAAATCCAAAGAAAAGAGTACATTGTTAGCAGATAATTGGAAGCAAACAGAGCTAGGAGTCTCTTTTTCCCATCTTCTCAAGGGAAAAAAATAACCTCCAAACCAATGGGCCAGACCAAAGGTAAAACAAGGAAACTTAGGTTCCCAAATAAGTGTATAACAGAAGCATTAGCTGAACCTATAAGCTGGGTTATCAGTGTGACGCAGCTTCCAAGAAAATAAACCCCACAGCGGACTGCACTGACAGACTTAAATGGTCGGACCACCGGAGGGAGAAAAATCCCACTGGATGCCAGTTAGGCCACAGCCAGATTTGAGGAACAGCCAAAAAGTACTCAGAAGTGAGTGAAGTTGAGCTTTCAGATAACCATATTCTATGTCAAGCTGTTTACATGTATGCCAACTCACCTACAGAAAACCTTGCATTCCCTATGCTTTAAAAATGTAAGTATAACTCTATTTTATCTTATATAGGTTTCTGAAAATCAATGAGCACTAAAGTATACTTAGAAAAGATTACACAAAAGTTACTTATATAGAATGTCCATGTTTTAAGAGTATGTATAAGGAACAAAAGAAAGTGTATTAGGGTTCTCCAGAGACATAGAACCAATAGGAAGTGTGTGTGTGTGTGTGTGTGTGTGTGTGTGTGTGTGTGTGTAATATTTTGCTCTTATAAAAAAGATCCCAGAGAGGTCCCTAGTCCTGTCTGCCACGTGAGGATACAATGTGAAGTCTAAACATAAAGAAACAATACCTGCCAGAGACAAACACTTCAAAAAGCATATCTATGATCCTAAGAAGCCCGTAAGTTTAGGGATATTTACTATAACAGCAAAAAGCTGAATACATCTCAGTGACCTCGGAGAAAGGGTGAAATGATATTGTAAGTTCTACTTAACAATAGCAATAATAAAATCCCTCTACAAATATTTTGTTTCTTTTAAAATGTGAGGCCTAAACTCTCACTGACACATACATATATAGATGCAAAGAGATTATTATAAGGAAGTAGCTGACAAGTCCCAAGACATGCAGGGTAAGCAGGCAAGCTGAAGACCCAGAAGAGTCAAAGGTGCAGCTCCAGTCCAAAGGCCAGCAGGCTCAACCCAGAAAGAGTTGAGTCTGAGGCCAGGAAAAAACAGATGTCCCAGCTGGAAGGCAGTCAGCCAGGAGGAATTCTCTCTTACTGGGGGCAGGGAGAGGAGAGTAGGCCTTTTTGTCCTATTCAGGCTTTCAACTAATTGACTGAGGTCCACTCACCTTAGGAGGGCAATCTATTTTACTCTGTCTATATTTAAACATTAATCTCATCCAAAAAACATTCTCACAGAATGTTAATATCTGGGCTCCACCTGGCCCAGTCAAGTTTACATATAATATTAACCACCACAAAAGGGAATACATAAAAATGTTATCAATTTATTAGATAATAATAGTTTCACTTGAATTGGCCTTATATTTTGTTATCTCAAATGGCATATTATATTTCCATATTTTATTTTTAAAAATTTTACTGAGTTATAATTAACACACAATATCACATGTATTTCCATAGCTTCTTTTTCACGTTTTTAGTTTCAATCACTTTTAGTTCCTGTCAAATTAATTTATAAATCTTAATTAATAAAACATTCTATTCTGGAAAACCTAAATAAAGAATTGATACCTTCACTAAATACTTTTAGTAAGGACAAATTTCCAAAAATATTTTCATATTCTAAATGTTTGCTCTGATTTCAAAATCTCTAATGAAGAAAATATACAAGGCTTGATAAGATTTCCAAATTACTTTTGTAGTTCTAGCATTACAGGCTGCCACTGAAACCAAAATATAATTCCAATTATCATTATCACAATTCTAAGCTCTTCATATATTATTTAACTTTCTCAGAAAAATTTTACCTTTATTTGCTATCACAAATTTATGATAGTAAATATATAGTTTACTGGGAAAATACTTAAAAGTGATTCATTTATTTACAACTTTATTACATCATTTGGAGATATCTGAATTTAGTGTCTTTGGGCCAAGTCAAAACATCTGGAAATCTTTCTAAAACTTTGGCTAAATTTCCAGATTTTTCCCCAGCATTCCATAGTACTGGCTGTTCAAAACCCAGTAAAATTTCTATATAGTTTTTATTGGAATCATTTCCCTTGAATGCCTGTAACAAATTTTGATATCTTCTCCCAGGTGTTACTTTTAGCTCCACAGCATCTAAATTCATATTTTGCCTTTTAAGTAAATTAAGACACTTGTATGTGTAACAACTGAAGCTGTGCAATTACGACTGAAGTTTCTCTTTCCTGTTTTTGTCAGATATGTTTTACAAGACCATAAATCTAAATTGCAGTAAGTCTGCATTAATGTTGTGTTAAACGTTTCATGCCTAAAGATCTTTGATTGTACTTAACATTAACAACATAGTAGATGGTGTTAACAGTTTGAATGGTATTTAAAAATATTTTTTGTTTGATCAGTTGAAACTCTTAGGTGAAATTCTTAGAAGTCATTATTTCAAATTCTTTATTGTTGAAAATGATTTATGATTATCCTTTTCTTTTCTCACTGATGATTGCAAATCTTTGTTTGAACCATGAGCTTTAAGTGAACATGATGGCTTTTTGGATGAAATATTAGTTTAGCACTTTCAACACTACCATTTTGAACAGTGTTTGCATTCAACATTCATGTCACTTGCAATGTCATGTTTTCATTTCAGAAATGAAAATCATTTGTTTTATTTTATATTAATTCTTACAGAATATCAAAAGACATTTCAGGACGTTTTAAGCAATGTTCCAAGCTATAGTTCATTATCATGTTCTTCCAGCGTTTTAGAATATAAATATTTAAAGCATTTAAAAGGAATGTTAAGAAGCTTAACAACACTTTGCTAACACTCATTCTGGGTGTTTTTTTCTCTCTCCAATTTACAATTTTTAACTCAAACACAATACCTTTACAGAAAGGTGTACATGTTACAATTGTATAGCTTGATACATTTTCATAAACTGAACACGCCCATATGATTAGCACCCAGATAAACAAATAGAACATACCAACATCCCAGAAGCCCCAATCCCCATACCTTCTCTCTGTTATTTCCTTCCCACTCAAGAGTAACCAACAGCCTGTTTTTGTACATTACATAAATAGAATCATAAAGTACGTATTTTTTTGTGTCTGGTTTCTTTTGCTCAACATTAGGTTTTTGAGATCATCCGTAATCTTACACGTAGTTATACATCTTTCAATCTTATTGTAGTCTATTGTGTGACAACACCATAATTTGTCCATTTGGGTTGTTTCCAGGTTTGGATATTATTAATGGCACTGCTATGAACACTCACTGCTCTGACCAATACGGTAGCTACTAGCCAAATGTAGCTCTTTAAGTTTGAATAAAATTGAATTGAAAATCAGTTCCTCAGTTGCACTAACCACATTTCAAGTGCTCAATAGTTACGTGGCTAGTAGCTACCGTATGGACAGCACAGAATAGAGCATTCGCATCACTGCAGCAAGTTCCATTGCACAGTGAATTCATGTGTTGGTGAACATATGAAACTGCTGGGTCAAAAGCTATGCATATGTTCAACACTGACAGATAGCAAATAGTGCCAAATAGTTTTGGGCTGTTCATTATTGTTATAAATTCTTCTATTTTAAAATATTAAACCACTATTTACTTTTCACCTAAGAATTACAATGCACTAAAACAGTAAAACCAAATAAAAAATTAAACTATTTAGGAGCAGTAGCAACTGTTAGAACATGGAATGATTCATAGGTAATGCACAAGGCAGTGACATTATTTACTATTATTTACCATAATTTACACAGGCCAAGCTAACAGATGTTGCAAATGCTTCTCAGATGTCATTACAACAAAAGGTCCGTTATCAATGGCTGTCACAGAAGAACTAATGCACTTATATTAGAATTTAAACAATCTATTTATTTTAGTGCTATGACAGTTACAGTAATACTATTTACCACTGGTACAAACTTCAGTATTTTAACTGAGACAGCCATGCTGGTATCTATCAGCTAAATATCAGATCTGCTCATAATCCCAATTAACACTGGATATTATCAATCTTTTAAAGTTTTGGCAAACTGAGAGGCCAATGTTGTTGTTGTCTAAACTGTATTTAACCATGAATGAATTTGTGCACCTGTACATACATATGTTGGTCTTTATCATTTCTCCCCTCTTGAGTTGCTCATTTATATTCCTTGTCCATTTTAAATTATCAATTTATACTTCTACTATTATATATTATATACTATATGATTGCCCATGTATATCCTTTGCCCATTTAAAATTACTAATTTGTAAATGTTCTTTTTATATTAAGGAAATTAGCCTTTTGTCTACATGTCTTACAAATATTTCCCTCCAATTTGTAGTTTATCTTTTTCCTATAGAATTGTTTTAAATGATATGTAGTCAAGTTTCTTAATCTCTTCTTTTTTGGCTTTTGTATTTTATGTCATGCTTTGAAAGCCTTACCTTCTCAAAGAGTATATGAAAAACTAATTCCTGTTTTTTTCTTTGTTTTTAAAATACTTGATATATCTGTGAAGTACAGATCTAGCCTTGTATTTTTCTAAGTGGCCTATAATGTTTTTGTTATACACTGCTAGTTACCTACCTGGCATCCATTCTTCCTTACTAACAGAATGTGACTTTGTTTAGGGCAGTAACTGTGCCCAGCTTAAAATACTTTCCCAGACTCTCTTGCAGCAAGGGGTGGCCAAGTGATTCAGCTCTGTCCTGAGATATAAGGGGAAGTCACTGAATACGGCTTCCAGACAGATTTTTAAATAAAGGCAATTTTGACTGACATGCTCCATTTGACCTTCACCTTTCTTCCTGCTTGGAATCTAGATGTAATACCTAGAGGTGAAGCAGCTATCTTGAGACAAGGATGAAAGCCACTCACCAAAAATGGCAGAGTGAAAAGATAAAAGGAGCCTGAGTCCTTGATGACATTAAGCTGCCATATTAGTTCTGTATTATACACCCTTGGATTACTTATGAGAAAAATAAACTCCTATTTACTGAAGCCATTGATCATAGGGTTGTTTCTTGCAAACAAATACATTCCTATTGATGCAATATCTCACTTATTTAATAATCCATCTTTTTATACCAATTTGGCATGCTACCTCTATCACATACTAACTTCCTATATACAATTGAGTATGTTTCTGGAAACCCTCGTTTCATTGATGTAAATGACTTCAGTTTAATAGCTATTACTTACTGAATACTAGGATGATTCTATATGCTTTATATTAACTAGATCGCTTAAACCTCACAACAGCCCTTTGAACTTTAATTATTTAATATTAATGTGTAGCACTTGTAAGCCAAGAGCTAATAGTGGATTTTTAAAAGTGTTTCAATTATCTATATGATGGATTACAGTAGAAGGCAACTATATGTTGCTCTCTTAACTGGCAACACTGTTGTTCCACGTTGTAACGGAAAGAGCACTAGACTTAAGGTTTGAAGACATAAGCTCTTATTCCAACTTTGCTGGTCAACAGTGTTACTTTAGACAAGCCTTCCTTAGGCTTTAGTTTCCTCATCTGTATAATGACGTATGATTACACTCATTAGTGATCTCTAGAATTTTGCCTAACTTTACCAATCTATGAAAGACTATAATTAAGCTATTGGTTTTGAAATTCACTGGATCCGAATTTGATTTCGGGATTCAATGACCAGGTTCATGTATTCATTCAACAAAAGTACTGAGGATACACTGATGAACGTGTCAGAAAATGTCCCTGCCCCAAGAGAGCTTACACTATAGTGGAGGAATTAAAAAACAAAAACAACACCTAGACACCAAGAGTAGTAGTACTACAAATGAAATAAGCCATGATGTAATAGAGATTAACTGGGGCACATGGTTGGACAGTTACAAGATTAAGGGAAGATTTCTCTGAAGAAATGGTTATGAAGTTTGATTAACATGAAGATGGCTATGGCATAATAATACATGAAAAAGAGTAAAATGCAAAGTGGCAATTTACGTTAAAACAATTATAACAATGTAAGGACGCACTGTAACACACATACAGAAAAGTACATGAAACATGCAGCTTAATAAATCATTAAAAACCACCCATTAGGGCTTCCCTGGTGGCGCAGTGGTTGAGAATCTGCCTGCCAACGCAGGGGACATGGGTTCGAGCCCTGGTCTGGGAAGATCCCACATGCCGCGGAACAACTGGGCCCGTGAGCCACAACTACTGAGCCTGTGCGTCTGGAGCCTGTGCTCTGCAACAAGAGAGGCCGCGATAGTGAGAGGCCCGCGCACCACGATGAAGAGTGGCCCCCACTTGCCGCAACTAGAGAAAGCCCTCGCACAGAAACGAAGACCCAACACAGCCAAAAATAAATAAATAAATAAATTAATTAATTAAAAAAAATTCTTAAAAAACAAAAAACCCACCCATTAAAGTCCAAGAGTCTTTCCAAATACAACCCTTCTCCCTCCCCTTTAGGGGTAAGCATTAAGACTTTTTGGTGGTGACTTTCTTGCACATGACTCTATTCATTTTCATTGCATAAGATTCCACTATGTAATTGTACCATTTTATGTTGATGGATATGCTATGTCCAATTTTTCATGTTACTCTGCACATGTCTTTTGTGGCATATGTACATGCATTTCTGTTCGGGATATATCAAGAGTAGAATTGTAGACCTTGGCCTTAGTTTTAAAAGCACATGTTTCAGATACCATATTTCTAATCAAAAGCTCTGACAAAGAAAACATGGCTTAGAATGTCAGGTATGGTGTGGTACCAATATACCTGCTCGATTTCACAAACGACTAAACTTCAGCCAAACGAGTTTTCATTTCCTTCTACTCACCTATTACCTCTGTCTGTAACAGTCTTCCCTCCCTTCTCTGCTTAGTTAACTTTTACTTATCCCTAAGGATTTCAGCTTAAGCATCATTGCCTCAGGAAGGCTATTCTTGTCTAATTCCTCTGTTACACACTCTCTTGCCACCACAGGCCTTTCTATTTGTTGCAATTGTTTTACACTTTGTTAAACTAATTGTCTATCTTTCAAAAAATACTGGCTCATTAGGGTGCATGTGTGGTCTTTGTTGCACATCATTGTATTCCTGCACCTAATGTAGCACCTGGCACATAGAAAGGGGTCAATTAATAGCTGATGAATATCTACTATCTCTTCACATTCAAGTTACCCAATTCGAATGCTGTTTCTTCTGAACGTTTCATTCTTGGGGCCACCACCAGTACCATCCTTGGAAAATAAATTTGTATTAGGCTAAAGAGTTTCCTAAGTCCCATTTAGCAAAGGAGTATGAGGGACTTAGCGCCTAGGTCCATCATCATCAACAAGAATATTTTCACTGTTTTCTATGGAGACACTAAATTATCATGGAGTGTAATTCAGCAAAAGGATTACAAAACACATGGGTTGTTTCATTATCAAATGGTGCACACAATATAAGTGATATTTACATAGCAACTGATTAATTCCACAAAAGAAAAATCACTATAAAACCAAGAAAAATGTAGAATTTCAATCATTTATCTTCATCAGTAAGCACTTATTTGTGAATAGCATCAATCTACTTTTATACTAGCTTTTTCTCTTTATTACCAGATGACAAATTTCTCCCATAACCAGTCATTCTGTGTAATTTCATTTGATCCTGTATAAGTACTTTGGTAAGCTTTTTTTGCTTGTTTGATTTTTAATAAAAATGGCTCAGTGGCAACTACTATAGAAAAACTAAGGTTTCTATTCTTGATAAATCTAATTTACTTATATTCCAAGTGTTAATTTAACAAAATTATTACAGGTAGGAAAGCGTACTTTCCCCACCCCATAGGTATTAATAACCTTCATATACTCTAATTACAAGTAAATTCAAAATATTTCATTAAAATTTTTTTCATATTAATATCTAACTTAAATCTCAGTGACAGCTTTAGTATACCATTGAACTGTTCAGAAGGGCTGTTTCAGGAATTTTTTCCAAGCACTTGCAAATTGCAAATTAAATATCTTCAAAGTAAAAACTTGTGGATATCTTGCTGAAAATCAGAAAAGTTGAAACCAGGGTTACTACTAATACAAAATGTAAAACAGGAAATTATTTTACTAATGCCATCTTAATCATCCTGATATTCTTTCCTTAAATTAACCTCCAAACTGCAACCTCAGCATATCAAAAGAATTTCAAATGAGCAACCTAACCCTAAGCTTCAATAATATATGCTTTGCACAGGGAATAAATATTCTCTTAACCATTTCTCTTCAGACCACTATACCCCATAAGACACAGTAGGGTCTAAAATTGTTATAAAGAAACTATACAGGAAGAAAGTTTGTTATAAAGAAAATGTATTCACAAACAGACTTTCTTCAGAAAATACAATGATATCTAGTGCAAAGATATAAGAATGTTTAGTCTTTACTAATGTCAAAAATCATATTTTGGAATTTATTTGAAAAGTGACAACAGATTCTCAAACACACAAAGTACTGTCAGGAGATTAAACAAATGAGGAATAGAGTACTTGTAATTCAGTTTCTAAAAGGAAATCAAAATGTAGTACTAGGTACAAGGGTTCAGTTAAAGAAACCTTTTATGAAAGAGGATAATAAAACACTTATATTGTTTATGTGACTAAAATTTCAGAGAAGAGAATACCTGAGAGTGATTTTTGGCTCTATTAAGACTTATTTCAGACTGCCATGAATTGTATTAACACAAGCCTAAATCCTGTAATAGGGCCTTTTAAACACTCTGAGACACCCTATGGTTCCCCATGATGTGTGTTGTTCTCCTCTGCTGCAAAGAACAAAACAAGAAAACCAATTTGTTCAATTACCAAAAAAAAATGTATGGAAGTAAGACATTTTAACAAAACTTAACAAACGTGTCACAATTTCCTGAAGCCTAACACTAGCTAAAATATGCACTGCTGAAAATGTAAAAGATAAATAAATAACAATCATTTTAAAATACTGTTCTGTTGAATATGAAAAATATTGTTTTTATTTGTTTGTAGAAGCATTATTTTATTCAATGTTTTATTACATCAGAATTTTTTAAATGAACTAAATTTTAAACAATATTTAAACAAAAATATCTACCTCACATTTTAAGTCAATGCAAATTTTCACTAATTTAGAATATTAATATATTAATATTTGGGGAATTTTTGGAAAGAGATATATATAAAACTGTCTTATAGACCTTAGAAATTAGCAGGTTTAGTAATGATTCATAAAACTTTACAAATCTCCCTAAACTGTATTTTAATACAAAGAAAATTATATATAGACTTTGATTTATATTCAAAATTTCAGTTATTTTGTAATCAATTTAAAACAGAAGTAAATGTCTCATAATTATTTTCTTTTTTTTTTTTTGAGGATTAACATTCATCAGGATTACTACAACTGAAAACACTTAAAACATGTATACGCACACACAGACACCTAGAAGAGGCTATCTGGGTAATTCTGTTTTAAAAATACTAATGAACTAATAATTAGGTTGGAAATCATGATTTAAAATCAATATGACATAAAATATTATTATATATAAATTCAAGGAGAGGACATTGTAGTCAGCTTACCATTATTAGCTGTAGCAGTACTGTATCTTGCACACATTTACAAGTCATGTTTTCAAACTAACAATCTGTTTTAACTGCTTTGCTCATTAGCACATGAAGACATTGGCTGAGCTTGAAACATTATAAATAGTATTTGTATATATCCTAAATTGGACAGGTCCCAAGATTAAATGCTGTTACTTTTAAATACTTTTTTAGAACACAAATATCTCATTTTATCTTACATCATCAGGAATAAACGTGATTCATATAAGTGAACTTTTTATTCACATCTTAAAGAAATGATAGCTTAAAAAATTTCTAAACCATCTT
Organism: Balaenoptera acutorostrata; assembly: GCF_949987535.1. Classification (NCBI taxonomy): domain Eukaryota; kingdom Metazoa; phylum Chordata; class Mammalia; order Artiodactyla; family Balaenopteridae; genus Balaenoptera; species Balaenoptera acutorostrata. Next base: position 68,266,748 of record NC_080075.1, read on the forward strand.
TTTGATGGAGTTGGTCCTAAAATGCCTTGACTTATTGCTTAGTAAAATTCTACTGCCTGGTATGGACCCCTAAGCTTTCTGAGGAAGATTTCAGGGTCAACACTATGACCATCAAATATAATAATCTACTATAACAAAAGTAATGATCTCAGAAACTCCTGAAGTATGACAAATGTTCATTTTACAGTTGCTGCTTCTGTAGCTGTAGATCCTTCCTCACTATTCCATATTATTTTAGGTGCTAGAGGTTCTATCCTTCTGTTGCTTCTAGTCTGTTTTCCTAAACTTGTTTAAATAATCAGCATTATGTAATTTTTCCACATTATTCTGGCCCAAAGGTAGCTCCATACTTCTCCTGCAGCTTAAAATAAGTTTTTTTTCTTTTTTAGGTGGGGGAGGGGAGAGGGGAAAAGGAAGAGAGATGGGCTTGATATTTTGCTAATTTGTAGGCTTACTTCAGAGTTGCTGGATATTTCCTGACACATCAGGTTGCTAAAGGAATACATACCAAGAGGTGGCCATGTTATCATATTGAAGACAGCAGTTAACTCTTCCAGCTGAGACCAGAAAGGATAATATAATAATATGCTAATGGTTATCAGGCATTTGCTATTTTATCGATATAAATTATTTTATCTACTGTACAAACTAAGATTAATTAAACGTACATCTACAGTCTATGAAATTATTTGCCAAAAAAATTTCTTTAGTTAAAATTTCTTAATACTTCCCTTTGCAAATATTATTGTATTCTTGTTAAAGAGTACCTGATACTTGTTAAAATATCAAGTAATACAGGACAAGGTGTTATAAAAACAAAACACACAGCTGGGAAGCATTTTATTTTCTTCTACTTCATATAATATTGTTCAGGAACACAAGACTCTTAACGGTCTCTTTCCAGCAACTTTTATGACTTCGGAGTACCACTTAAAAATATTTACTGGTGCTATAAATATTACTGTTTTTCTACATATTGACAACTTTAATGAATGCCATATCCATCATACCTCTTGCTTTTTTGGTCAGAAAGATAAACAGAAACTTTAAATCAAATGTTTAGACATTCAAAAGTGGTTTTTAAAAGCACACCCAAACAAACCAAATCTACATCAGCAACTGTTATAATTAGTTTCAACTGTTATTATTAAGAATTCTTAACAAGGACATACTGACTGAAGCATGTATGAGATTTTTAAAATTATATACAATTTAAAAGGAAAATTAAATTTATAAATAAAAAGATTAATGGCCAAATTAAATAAAGTTTAAGCATCAGATTTAAAATATCTTAATTTTTAGGTTATTCAGAAATACATTTTGTGAATAATAAGAATTACTTCATAAATATATATATAAATATAAATATATATCTACAGGATCTGCAATGCAGGAGAAAACCCTTTAAAGAAAAACATTGCACTTTTGGATTATCAGGATGCTGTCATATTTACCCTCCAAGTGAAATATAATTACCATTCCAGGTGCTTTTGGCACAAGTTTTTAGGTGAATATTGACACAATCTTAAAAACACAATGCTTTTATATTTTATTCACTGGAATATGATGAATCAAACAGAATTCAGAATTCTGACCAAAAATATTCAGGTAACTGCAATTGCTTAATTAAATACAAAAAAAAATATTGTTTTAAAAAGACCTTAGACTGCCTTTACATCTGGAACATGTAAAATTTTACCAGCAATACATTTTTTTCAATCCCCTCAAGCAAGAATTCCCAGCCTACACAGAAAGGTAACATTGTCTTTTTCTACTCATACATGACTCAGATCACACCCCAGTATATAAGGACAAAAAATAAATGTATAATAAAAAGATTGGATAAATCAGGAGAGGCTTTTTGGTCTTGAATTCTTCACCCACTAACAATGAAGCAGCACTGTAGGCAGCCCAAAACACACCAAAGAGCTTTAAAAAAACAAACAAAAAAGACAAAAGGCAGCATATTAGCAAGTTAATTAACATTTTGGGTATCATAAAAATAACATTTACAGTATTTTTTTAAAACAACCCTAACAACCAATTGTAGAAGCAGTAAAACTTATTGAGAATGTTTAAAACTTGTTAGGAATATTCATCCTTGCTCTGCTCCCTGACTTCTGCAAATGAAGTCTTTTGTTATCAAACTTGTCTAATCATAAGAATCACCTTGGGTGCCTATTAAAAAACAGAATCCTGGGATTCATTCTAGTTCTACTGAATCAGAATCTCTAAGGGAAGAAGGGTCTAATTATCAGACTTTTTAACAAGTGTCCCTGGTGACTTAAGATAAGGCAACTTTCGGAAAAACTATTATAGGGATAAGCAGCTGAAAGATATTTGTTTCCTGAAAGAAAACTAATTGATCTTTACAAAGTAGAAATTTTTCCTTTTTTTTTCTCCAAGAAGTAGAAAAACATATTAAGTGAAAATTTTACACAACATTTATTAAGTATCAAATCATTTTCCCAGGACTAGGTAGAAGTATAGTGTTAAATGGAAAGGAGGAAAACCATAACATTTTGGTTGAGTTTTCTTTTTTTTTTTAATGTTTGAAAATTTTTCATAATAAAAAAATTTTTTTTGCTTTTTTTTAAAAATTGAAGTATAGTTGATGTCCTAATGTATAGCACAGGGAACTATATTCAATATCCTATGGTAAACCATAATGGAAGAGAGTTTTCTGATTATGCACGTGCTTAATTTTAAATTATTTCAACTAGAAATTTATATAATACTTACCAATATAGTCACTGAAGGCACTTTACAGAATAAAATGAAAGGAAGAACTATAACGGTAGAAATCAGGGAAACTATGACAGAAACAGACCTGGCACAGACCAGGGTTTCTCAACCATGCACTAATCAAATTTTTGAGCTGGATAATTGTTGTGGGAAGTTGTCCTGTGCACTGTAGGATGTTTAGCAGTATCCCTGGCTTCTAGTCACTATATACTAGTGCCATCCCAGCCCTCCCCATTTGTGATACCCAAAAATGTCTCCAGACATTGCCAAATGTCCTTGGGGGGCAAAATCGCCATCAGTTGAGAACCACTGGTACAGAGGTAAAAAATAAATGCTGGCAGACTGACTGAAAATGTATTTGAGATGGTCCAATTTTATATTGTGCTTTTTAAACTAAAAACATACAAAAAAACCTGCAAGATATTTTAAACCTACAAAAAAGTATAGGGAAATAAATGAAGTAAAATTATAATCAAATTGCATTTGTATGGCATGATTAAATTTTTTTGTAAATAAATGGTTAAAGATTGGTAAGAGTTACAGAGACTTAATGTTAAAAAAATTAGTGCTTGTAGATTAAACTGTATTCTAATGCTAGAGTTAAGTGATGAGAGTTTTGCAACATTATTTCTCAGCAAACTTTGGACTAAAACAAGAAACATGTAAAACAGATCGCTACACACAGAAGATTAAGTGATTAGGGAAAGAAATGTGGGGAAGAAAATCTAAAGTTTAAAAAGAATTGTATCCTAAACTTTTAATGATATAAAAAAGATTTTTCCATTTTATAATAATACATACACATGTTGCATAAAGAACATTAAGACCAATTTTCAGATGAACTCAATGACTGAAAATAACCAGAGGACAGTTTTAGCAATTTGGGAAGTAGTCTCAGAAGCATTCAAACAGGCTTTAACCCAAGTAAAACAACACACAAGCAGTGATCCTGAATGATTCAGTAAAGTGGTATGTTCACTAAGGCTAGATAATTAAATGCCAGCATGGGGCTAGCTCTTGCACTGCAAGACTTTTAAGCTAAGTGCTAATAATGACAATTAAAAAAAATTTAGGATTAGAGGAAAGAAAGCTCTTCTCCTTGGTCTCTTAAGTGTTCAAACAGTTCAAACATACAGAGATGTTCTCAAAATATTTGTTTAACATTTATAATAATAACAGCTACCACTCTGCCTACTCTGTCAAGCACTATACTAGACATTATTTGTACTTTAAAATCTTCATAACAAACCCTAAAAATTAGTTAAGACTCCCATTTTGCATAGGAGGGTACGAAAAGATCTCCCCAAGGCAAACAGCAAGTAAGTGGCAGAACCAGGATCTGAATCCAGAACTGATTGGTTCCAAAATCCAACTCTTCTCAATACCCAAGGCTTATATAATGTCAGTATTAGTCTGTAGTTACTCAATTCTAAAAGGAATAATTTCTTTTATATTGGAATTAGTAATAAACTTTAAGTAAAACCAAAACCCATAAAAGTTACTCTACTTAAAAACTTAAGTATTTAAGTCCAAGTTCTATTTTCCATAAAGAAAAAAAATTACATTCACTGTGTAATATACATACATGTGTTAGAGCAGTCATTTATTTCCAAAAGTTGTTCAAAATTAATAAATCCCAAAATTTAAGTTCAATCACTACTCATTATTAATATTTAATATTATCAGTAAATGTTTAAAGTGGGTACATATGTTAATATAAGCTTAACACAGCACAAAGAAGTCCTGATCTCTGCAACATAGAAAAGCCAATTTATTAGGACCATATATATCATATTTGATAAAGAACTTACTATTCAAATATGAGTGACAATTATTAAATAAATGTCCAGTCCCAGTGGAATTTTATTTATTTTTAGCGAGGTTTTTTTTTTATTGGAGTATAATTGCTTTACAATGTTGTGTTAGTTTCTGCTGTACAATGAAGTGAATCAGTTATATGTATACCTATATCCCCTCCCTCTTGGACCTCCCTCCCACCCCCCTATATCCCCTCCCTCTTGGACCTCCCTCCCACCCCCCTTCCCAATCCCACCCATCTAGGTCATCACAGAGCATCAAGCTGAGCTTCCTGTGCTTTATAGAATGTTCCCGCTATCTATTTTACGCATGGTAGTGTACGTATTTCAATCTTAATCTCCCAATTCGTCCAACCCTCCCCTTCCCTACCTGTGTCCACATGTCCATTTTCTACATCTACACCTCTATTCCTGCCCTGCAAATAGGTTCATCTGTACCATTTTTCTAGATTCCACATATATGCGTTAATATACGATATTTTTTTTCTCTTTCTGGCTTACTCCACTCTGTATGACAGACTCTACGTCCATCCACATCTCTGCAAATGACCCAATTTCATTCCTTTTTTATGGCTGAGTAATATTCCATTGTATATATGTACCACATCTTCTTTATCCATTCATCTGTCGTTGGACATTTAGGTTGTTTCCATGTTCTGGCTATTGTAAATAGTGCTGCAATGAACATTGGGGTACACGTGTCCTTTTGAGCCAGTAGAATTTTAAATAAATACCTCCCACAAAATCTAAGTCAGATGAACTAGAAGAAAATTTTAACATTAAATAAAAAAATTCTCGGGCTTCCCTGGTGGCGCAGTGGTTGAGAATCCGCCTGCCAATGCAGGGGACACGGGTTCGAGCCCTGGTCCCGGAAGATCCCACATGCCGCGGAGCAGCTGGGCCCGCGAGCCACAATTACTGAGCCTGCGTGTCTGGAGCCTGTGCTCCGCAACAAGAGAGGCCACGATAGTGAGAGGCCCGCACACTGTGATGAAGAATGGCCCCCACTTGCCACAACTGGAGAAAGCCCTCACACAGAAACGAAGACCCAACACAGCCATAAATAAATAAATAAATAATAAAAAAAAATTAAAAAAAAAAAAAAATTCTCTGAGTGTAATACCCCAAGGTCTGATTTGCTCTTTGTTCTTTATTCCGCCCTAGACATACATTATAATTTATGGGAATTAAAAGGGGAAAATAAAAGAAATACAACTGGTATAATTAGTGAGTAAGGTCACTGTTCCAAAATACTACCAACTGTTTGATAAACAGTTATAGATTACAAGATTCTTAGCCAGAGAACTAGTACAGTCAGCTCTTATTACCTGTGGGTTCTGCATCCACGGATTCAACCAACTGTGGATCGAAAATATTTGGGGGGAAGAAAAAATTCCAGAAAGTTCCAAAAAGCCAAACTTGAATTTGCTGCACTACAGACAACTATTTACACAGCATTTACATTGTATTAGGTATTGTAAGTAATCTAGAGATGATTTAAAGTAGATGGAAGGATGTGCACAGATAACATGTAAATACTACACCATTTTGTATAGGGAACTTGAGCATCTGCAGATTTTCATGTCTGCGGGGGGTCCTGGAACGAATCTCCCGTGGATATGGAGGGACAACTGTATACTTTTTTTTTTTACTGGGAAACAGTAAACTACTTTTTATAACACACTACTTACTTTTATAAGTGTAGACACCACTTCAAATGATCCAACCACCAAAAGTATAGGGGCTATTACAATGAGAGGAAGTAATGAATATCCTATAACTCCAAGAACTTGGCCATATGCAACCTGTGAATTTCCAAAATGTTAAATAAATATCACAGAAATCAAGATACTTATTTTAACCACTATTAAACATCATATATACTTTGTTGTACTTACATAAATGTGAGAATTAAGAAAAAAGTATCATACCCATTATATTTCAAATTATCATATAGTCTCTTATATTCGTGGACAATGTCAACAACTCACCATGATTTCAATTATCAATTCTGATGATACCCAAATCTAAATTTCCTGCCCTCTCTCTTTTGAGCTTCAGACTTATATATCCAATTACCTTGAGTATATCTCTTAGTCACTATTTCCCTTGTTGTAGGAGGATTATTTAAAGGAACCACAACCATCTTATTTGATGAAAAATTCAAGTCTAGAGAAGCTAGATGTGACAAATACAGACTAGAAGGGAAGGGAGAGAGGTAGGAGGACTGAAGAGAAAAATATTTTTTAGTGGCTACTGTGTGCCACACTCCGTGATAGAGCTTCACATATTGTGAAGATCAAAGGCACTAACAACCCTATGTGGTATTACTGTCCCCATTATGAAGAAAGTGATTCCAGAGAGACAAAGAGTTTTGTTCAGGAAAGCAAAGCTAGTTGGTAAGAGTTCAAATTAAGATCTAGGTCTTTTAACTTCTCTATCAACAGTCCTAAATTACCAAAACATTTAGTGATACCTTTTTTCACATAAAAATTATATGAGGTTTTGTCTAGAATGTAAGAAATAATATGCAAACAAATGTCCCTGTTAGAATTATTTTAAATTTTCATAAGCAGAGTGAAAAAGTTACATAGATAAATGTTACTCTCATTTATTCAAGAGTTTTAAGTTAAGATGATGGATTGAGTGCATATATCTAATATCATTCCTTCCTGCAACTCCATTAAAAGGGAAGGAAAAAAGGAAACTCCTTTTTATAAGAGGCATAAACAGGAGATTAGAAGACAGGACAAGAGCAACTTAATTTTGGAAACTGGAAAGCAGAAGAACAAGAGCTTGGTGGAGACCTTTCCACCAAGTATGAGGAAAAGGCTCAAAAGTTCTGCATTTAACATTCAGTGTTCATAGAGTAAGCCTGATATGAGTCAGCACCCACATGTTATAGTAACTCCGCCTGGCATCCCTTGTGCTTTACTCTCTCCACAGAGAGCTGAATTCCAGAGTGCTGGAATTCCTAGGTTTATAGTAATTCATAAAGTCTAATTTAATGGAGCAGTGATTCTCAAGGTGTGGCCCATGGACCTCTGGGGGTCCCAGAGACTCTTCTAAAAGACTGGAACGTCAAAACTATTTTTTGTAATAGGGGACTTCCCTGGCGGTCCAGTGGTTAAGACTCCACGCTTCCACTGCAGGGGGAACAGGTTCACTCCCTGGTCAGGGAATTAAGATCCCACATGCCGCAAGGCATGGGAAAAAAATAAAATAAATAAAACTTTTTAAAAAACCCACAAAACTATTTTTTATAATAGTAATAAAACATTATTTGCCTTTTTAATTGGGTTGATATTGGTACTAATAGAACAAAAGCAATGGGTAAAACATGCTGCTTTAGCACAAATCAAGGTGGCATGAAACATACTACTAGTTACTGTGTTCTTTACTACCCCACACTCACAGGAAAAGAAGAAAAAAAAGCCAGTTTCACTTAAGAATGTCCTTAATGAAGCAGTTAAAATGATTAATTTTATTAAGCCTCAACCTTTGAATATGTCTTTTTAATATTCTGTGTAACAAAATGAGAAGTACACAGAAAGCATTTCTTCTGTATCTTGATTCAATGGTTATCCCAAGGAAGAACATTTGTACAACTGTGTGATTGAAGAGCTGAATTAGATGCTTTATCCATAGAATACCATTTTTACTTGAAAGAACAACGGAAAGACAAACTATGATTATTCAGAGTTAGGTACTGACAGGCAACATGAATGAAAATGAATGAAGTGAGCCTATTATTTCAAGGAAAACGACTGACAGTGTTTCTTCCAAATTACAAAGTTCTCTCTCTCAAGCAAAAAGTAGAATTTTGGAAAACTTGTATCCAACACTGTTATCTTGATAGTTTTCCAATACAGATTTTTCTGATGAAATATGTGGTGATATTAATGAATGTGATTTTCTGATATTGTATAATAAAATGAGTCAACATTTGGAAGATCTGCAAAGCTCAGGGAACTAATGTTTTCTTAGTTGATTGTGCATGGGTAAAAAGATCCATCCAAAGTGAATTTCAATGATACAGCATATAAAAAGTTCACTGATATGGTTTGAGATTCCTCACTACAACAAACCTTTAAGAAAATATTACTTGTTGAGTGTTGATGCAGTATCGGAGTAGACTAATCACAATCATCCAAAAAATGTATTAAAATACTCTTCCTTTTAAAATTATATACCTGTGTGAGGCCTTATTTTTTACTTTAACCAAAATATATCATAACAATTGAATGCAGAAAGCAGATATTAGAATACAATTTCCACTAACCCAGACACTAAAGCTACTTGCAAAAATGTAAAACAATGCCTTTTTCTCACTTTGTTTTGAAAAATAGTTTTCATTAAAATGTATTTTTTATGTTAAAATGTATTTGGTTTACTTTTAGTTTTAAATGAATAAATATATATTTTAAATTTTTATTTTAATTTCTAACATGGTAAATATCGATAAATACAACCTATAGAAAGAAATCTCTTTGGGGACCTGAGATCAAAAAGTTTGAGAACTACTGTAACAGAGAATAAACTGCATGCTTCCCTAAAAAGCTATAAATTATTTATGAGTGAAATTGGATTTTTTTCTTTCCTCTTTATTTCTCATAACATTTATACTAATATTTACATCACCTTAAAAAAAGTAGCATAACTTAAAAGCAATTCTGGGACAAAAAGCAGTTACAATGAACATAGCTACTGATACTACCTGCAGTATCAAAAATAAAGCTTACCATAAAAAACAAAGGCTATTTTCAAAATTAACCACTTACTTCTCCACCAAGAACTCTGGCCAGTAAGAAAATTGTTAATGAACCAAATATCCAAATGGTTATAATCCATGAGACCACCTTAAGAGAAAAAAAATTCATGCAATTAATATCTGTGTACCAAATAAGCTGATAATTTCCCACGAACTCAATCCTCTACCATATAAGATACTTTGGTATACCCAACTTCAGGTCAGAGGGAGTTTGGGTTCCCAGGTAAAACTTAATAAGAATATAAATGTGTAATATAATTTTACATCCAAATTGAAAATTTAGCAATGATCAATTGCCTAAGGAAACCTTAGTATTTTATGATCTATAATAAAAGAATACTGCAAAGAAAGACCAAACTGTTGACTCTCAACCCCTGCTTTATAGCATTTTGGAAGGTAAATTCATCTGTGAAACAAGTTACCAGTCTTCTCAAGAGGTCTCTAAAATTTACATTAATTACACATTTATCCAAGTAATAGAATGTGGATGATACTTCAGACAATTTTAACTCCTGAGACTTGACATAGTAATGATACATGCATATATTTCCAAGTTCTGTCTGCTTGGGGGGGATCCAGAAATAATGACACCCAGTAGCAACATAAGCACACTTATTGCCCAGATCCTGGTTTCTAAATATTCCCCAATAAAAGGCACTAGGACTCCCTAGAAAAATGACTGATTCCAGGACTGGGACAGGGACAATAAAAGGTGAGCCCAGAACACTCTGTGGAGTCAGAAAGAAAGGAAGTACTCAAAAAAAGATGGGGATATGTCAAAAGGATACAGAAGCTAACCTGAAGGAGCTCCCAATGGCTAAAACTGCAACAATCTGAGCAATAAAATAAATGATAGTACTGGATTATAGCCCAGAAAACAAAATAAATATCCATGAGTCCATACTGACAAAATAAATGAATGATTAAGTAATGACAAAGAAGGACTAGCTGTTCCAAAGAGAATACCAATTAATACATGTGGAAGAAAAAAAAAAAAAAAAACATGTGGAAGGGGGCTTTCCTGGTGGTGCAGTGGTTGAGAATCTGCCTGCCAATGCAGGGGACACGGGTTCGAGCTCTGGTCTGGGAAGATCCCACATGTCGCGGAGCAACTGGACCCGTGAGCCGCAACTACTGAGGCTGCGCGTCTGGAGCCTGTGCTCCGCAACAAGAGAGGCCGCAACAGTGAGAGGTCCGCACACCGCGATGAAGAGTGGTCCCCGCTCGCCACAACTAGAGAAAGCCCTCGCACAGAAACAAAGACCCAACACAGCCAAAAGTAAATAAATAAATAAATAAATAAATTAACAACAACAACAAAACTTTGAAAAAAACCAAAAAAAAAAACAAAAAAAAACATTATAAAAAAAATACATGTGGAAGGAATGAGGAAAATCATCATTCAGTAAACAATATAGTAATAATTGTTGCATGCAAGATCCATCAGTAGATGCTAAAATTAGCGGGCTAAAGTTTGATGAGAAACAGGGTATTTGCATAGTCACAAAGTATTTCCACAAGATATTTATTAAAAGGGAAAAATAGCAACTTTACAATGGAAGATACCACCCCATCACCTAACCAAGTGATCAATGTTAATAGTACCAGTAATATGACATATTAGTACCATGTAATGCCTGATAGTATGTAGAGAAGGGCACAATGTCACTTCTGTGGTATTTTTGCCAAAAATGTATGATCCCAATCCAGTCATGAGAAAATATTAAACAAACTCAAATTAAGAAACATTCTATGAACAATAAATGCTGGAGAGGGTGTGGAGGAAAGGGAACACTCTTGCACTGCTGGTGGGAATGTAAATTGATACAGCCACTATGGAGAACAGTATGGAGGTTCCTTAAAAAACTACAAATAGAACTACCATACGACCCAGCAATCCCACTACTGGGCATATACCCTGAGAAAACCATAGGTCAAAAAGAGTCATGTACCAAAATGTTCATTGCAGCTCTATTTACAATAGCCAGGACATGGAAGCAACCTAAATGTCCATCGACAGATGAATGGATAAAGAAGATGTGGCACATATATACAATGGAATATTACTCAGCCATAAAAAGAAATGAAATGGAGGTATTTGTAATGAGGTGGATGGATCTAGAGACTGTCATACAGAGTGAAGTAAGTCAGAAAGAGAAAAACAAATACAGTATGCTAACACATATATACGGAATCTAAGGGGAAAAAAAAAAAAAAAAGGCCATGAAGAACCTAGTGGCAAGACGGGAAGAAAGACACAGACCTACTAGAGAATGGACTTGAGGATATGGGGAGGGGGTGGGGTGAGATGTGACAGGGTAAGAGAGTGTCATGGACATATATACACTACCAAATGGAAAATAGATAGCTAGTGGGAAGCAGCCGCATAGCACAGGGAGATCAACTCGGTGCTTTGTGACCACCCAGAGGGGTGGGATGGGGAGGGTGGGAGGGAGGGAGATGCAAGAGGGAAGAGAAATGGGAACATATTGTATATGTATAACTGATTCACTTTGTTAAAAAGCAGAAGCTAACACACTATTGTAAGGCAATTATACTTCAATAAAGATGTTTAAAAAAAAAAAAAGAAACATTCTATGGAGATAAGAATCTTCTGTTTTTAGCCTTAGAACACTTTGTTCAAATGAAAGATTATATAAAATAGATAAAATTCATACACAGATGTTCTACATGAAGGGTTGGTGGTGGGTAGGAGACCAGAACCCCCATTCAACTTCTTCAATGGTCCTTATACTGGCAACAGAATACTTGATATGAACTACTGATCCAAAGTAAATATTAATAAGACCAGTGTTATATAATGTTAAGGGTCTTGCTATGGAGAGAACACTCTGGATTATCCGTTGAGCACTAAATGTAATCACAACTGCCCTTTAAAAAAGGAGGCAGAGGGAAATTTGACTACAGTGGAGAAGGCAATGTGACAAGTGGAAACAGATTGCAGTGATGCAGCCAGAAGCCAAGGAATGTTGGCAGCCTCTAGACATGGGAAGAGGCAAGCAACAGACTGTCCTGGAGCCTCCGGAAGAACCAGCCCTGCTGACATTTTGATTTTAGCCCTTTAAGACTCAATTTGGGTTTCTGACGTTCAGAACTGTCAAAGAATAAATCTGCATTGTTTTAAGCCACTGAACTTGTGGAAATCTGTTATAGTACAAAAGGAAACTAATTCATTTCCAAATCACTCTGTGGTAAAGAGTTATTTTTTACTCCCCTAAAGCCTTAAACTAGGGATGAGGGAATGATATGCATATGCCGTATTTTGATGATAGAGATAAAGCCTCTGAGAATAGGACAAAGTATTATACAAAAACAAATACTGATGGAATTCTTGTCATCATTTATTAAAAAGCTTACTTTAAAAAACAGAACTAGAGCTCTACCCACCACCAGAGCCTCCCATCAAGCCTCTTAGATAGCCTCAACCACCAGAGGGCAGACAACAGAAGCAAGAAAAACTACAATCCTGCAGCCTGTGGACCAAAAACCACAGTTACAGAAAGACAGAGAAGATGAAAAGGCAGAGGGCTATGTACCAGATGAAGGAACAAGAAAAAACCCCAGAAAAACAACTAAATGAAGTGGAGATAGGCAACCTTCCAGAAAAAGAATTCAGAATAATGATAGTGAAGATGATCCAGGACCTCGGAATAAGAATGGAGGCAAAGATTGAGAAGATGCAAGAAATGATTAACAAAGACCTAGAAGAATTAAAGAACAAACAAACAGAGATGACCAATACAATAACTGAAATGAAAACTACACTAGAAGGAATCAATAGCAGAATAACTGAGGCAGAAGAACGGATAAGTGACCTGGAAGACAGAATGGTGGAATTCACTGCTGCGGAACAGACTAAAGAAAAAAGAATGAAAAGAAATGAAGACAGCCTAAGAGACCTCTGGGACAACATTAAACGCAACAACATTCGCATTATAGGGGTCCCAGAAGGAGAAGAGAGAGAGAAAGGACCAGAGAAAATATTTGAAGAGATTATAGTCGAAAACTTCCCTAACATGGGAAAGGAAATAGCCACCCAAGTTCAGGAAGCGCAGAGAGTCCCATACAGAATAAACCCAAGGAGAAACACGCCGAGACACATAGTAATCAAAGTGGCAAAAATTAAAGACAAAGAAAAATTACTGAAAGCAGCAAGGGAAAAACGACAAATAACATACAAGGGAACTCCCATAAGGTTAACAGCTGATTTCTCAGCAGAAACTCTGCAAGCCAGAAGGGAGTGGCATGATATACTTAAAGTGATGAAAGGGAAGAACCTACAACCAAGATTACTCTACCCAGCAAGGATCTCATTTAGATTTGATGGAGAAATCAAAAGCTTCACAGACAAGCAAAAGCTAAGAGAATTCAGCACCACCAAACCAGCTCTACAACAAATGCTAAAGGAACTTCTCTAAGTGGGAAACACAAGAGAAGAAAAGGACCTACAAAAACAAATCCAAAACAATTAAGAAAATGGTCATAGGAACATACATATCGATAATTACCTTAAACGTGAATGGATTAAATGCCCCAACCAAAAGACATAGACTGGCTGAATGGATACAAAAACAAGACCCATATATATGCTGTCTACAAGAGACCCACTTCAGACCTAGGGACACATACAGACTGAAAGTGAGGGGATGGAAAAAGATATTCCATGCAAATGGAAATCAAAAGAAAGCTGGAGTAGCTATACTCATATCAGATAAAATAGACTTTAAAATAAAGAATGTTACAAGAGACAAGGAAGGACACTACATAATGATCCAGGGATCAATCCAAGAGGAAGATATAACAATTATAAATATATATGCACCCAACATAGGAGCACCTCAATACATAAGGCAACTGCTAACAGCTATAAAAGAGGAAATCGACAGTAACACAATAATAGTGGGGGACTTTAACACCTCACTTACACCAATGGACAGATCATCCAAAATGAAAATAAATAAGGAAACAGAAGCTTTAAATGACACAATAGACCAGATAGATTTAATTGATATATATAGGACATTACATCCAAAAACGGCAGATTACACGTTCTTCTCAAGTGCGCACAGAACATTCTCCAGGATAGATCACATCTTGGGTCACAAATCAAGCCTCAGTAAATTTAAGAAAATTGAAATCATATCAAGCATCTTTTCTGACCACAACGCTATGAGATTAGAAATGAATTACAGGGGAAAAAACGTAAAAAACACAAACACATGGAGGCTAAACAATACGTTACTAAATAACCAAGAGATCACTGAAGAAATCAAACAGGAAATAAAAAAATACCTAGAGACAAATGACAATGAAAACACGACGACCCAAAACCTATGGGATGCAGCAAAAGCGGTTCTAAGAGGGAAGTTTATAGCTATACAAGCCTACCTAAAGAAACAAGAAAAATCTCAAGTAAACAATCTAACCTTACACCTAAAGAAACTAGAGAAAGAAGAACAAACAAAACCCAAAGTTAGCAGAAGGAAAGAAATCATAAAGATCAGAGCGGAAATAAATGAAATAGAAACAAAGAAAACAATAGCAAAGATCAATAAAACTAAAAGTTGGTTCTTTGAGAAGATAAACAAAATTGATAAGCCATTAGCCAGACTCATCAAGAAAAAGAGGGAGAGGACTCAAATCAATAAAATCAGAAATGAAAAAGGAGAAGTTACAACAGACACCGTAGAAATACAAAACATCCTAAGAGACTACTACAAGCAACTTTATGCCAATAAAATGGACAACCTGGAAGAAATGGACAAATTCTTAGAAAGGTATAACCTTCCAAGACTGAATCAGGAAGAAACAGAAAATATGAACAGACCAATCACAAGTAATGAAATTGAAACTGTGATTAAAAATCTTCTAACAAACAAAAGTCCAGGACCAGATGGCTTCACAGGTGAATTCTATCAAACATTTAGAGAAGAGCTAACACCCATCCTTCTCAAACTCTTACAAAAAATTGCAGAGGAAGGAACACTCCCAAACTCATTCTATGAGGCCACCATCACCCTGATACCAAAACCAGACAAAGACACTACAAAAAAAGAAAATTACAGACCAATATCACTGATGAATATAGATGCAAAAATCCTCAACAAAATACTAGCAAACAGAATCCAACAACACATTAAAAGGATCATACACCACGATCAAGTGGGATTTATCCCAGGGATCCAAGGATTCTTCAATATACGCAAATCAATCAATGTGATACACCATATTAACAAATTGAAGAATAAAAACCATATGATCATCTCAATAGATGCAGAAAAAGCTTTTGACAAAATTCAACACCCATTTATGATAAAAACTCTCCAGAAAGTGGGCATAGAGGGAACCTACCTCAACATAATAAAGGCCATATATGACAAACCCACAGCAAACATCATTCTCAATGGTGAAAAACTGAAAGCATTTCCTCTAAGATCAGGAACGAGACAAGGATGTCCACTCTCACCACTATTATTCAACATAGTTCTGGAAGTCCTAGCCACGGCAATCAGAGAAGAAAAAGAAATAAAAGGAATACAAATTGGAAAAGAAGAAGTAAAACTGTCACTGTTTGCGGATGACATGATACTATACATAGAGAATCCTAAAACTGCCACCAGAAAACTGCTAGAGCTAATTAATGAATATGGTAAAGTTGCAGGTTACAAAATTAATGCACAGAAATCTCTTGCATTCCTATACACTAATGATGAAAAATCTGAAAGAGAAATTATGGAAACACTCCCATTTACCATTGCAACAAAAAGAATAAAATACCTAGGAATAAACCTACCTAGGGAGACAAAAGACCTGTATGCAGAAAACTAGAAGACACTGATGAAAGAAATTAAAGATGATACCAACAGATGGAGAGATATACCATGTTCTTGGATTGGAAGAATCAACATTGTGAAAATGAGTATACTATCCAAAGCAATCTACAGATTCAATGCAATCCCTATCAAATTACCAATGGCATTTTTTACGGAGCTAGAACAAATCATCTTAAAATTTGTATGGAGACACAAAAGACCCCGAATAGCCAAAGCAGTCTTGAGGCAAAAAAATGGAGCTGGAGGAATCAGACTCCCTGACTTCAGACTATACTACAAAGCTACAGTAATCAAGACAATATGGTACTGGCACAAAAACAGAAACATAGATCAATGGAACAAGATAGAAAGCCCAGAGATTAACCCACGCACCTATGGTCAACTAATCTATGACAAAGGAGGCAAAGATATACAATGGAGAAAAGACAGTCTCTTCAATAAGTGGTGCTGGGAAAACTGGACAGCTAATGTAAAAGAATGAAATTAGAATACTCCCTAACACCATACACAAAAATAAACTCAAAATGGATTCAAGACCTAAATGTAAGACTGGACACTATAAAACTCTTAGAGGAAAACATAGGAAGAACACTCTTTGACATAAATCACAGCAAGATCTTTTTTGATCCACCTCCTAGAGTAATGGAAATAAAAACAAAAATAAACAAGTGGGACCTAATGAAACTTCAAAGCTTTTGCACAGCAAAGGAAACCATAAACAAGATGAAAAGACAACCCTCAGAATGGGAGAAAATATTTGCAAATGAATCAACGGACAAAGGATTAATCTCCAAAATATATAAACAGCTCATTCAGCTCAATATCAAAGAAACAAACACCCCAATCCAAAAATGGGCAGAAGACCTAAATAGACATTTCTCCAAAGAAGACATACAGACGGCCACGAAGCACATGAAAAGATGCTCAACATCACTAATTATTAGAGAAATGCAAATCAAAACTACAATGAGGTATCACCTCACACCAGTTAGAATGGGCATCATCAGAAAATCTACAAACAACAAATGCTGGAGAGGGTGTGGAGAAAAGGGAACCCTCTTGCACTGTTGGTGGGAATGTAAATTGATACAGCCACTATGGAGAACAATATGGAGGTTCCTTAAAAAACTAAAAATAGAATTACCATATGACCCAGCAATCCCACTACTGGGCACATACCCAGAGAAAACCGTAATTCAAAGACACATGCACCCGAATGTTCATTGCAGCTCTATTTACAATAGCCAGGACATGGAAGCAACCTAAGTGTCCATCGACAGATGAATGGATAAAGAAGATGTGGCACATATATACAATGGAATATTACTCAGCCATAAAAAGAAATGAAATGGAGGTATTTGTAATGAGGTGGATGGAGTTAGAGTCTGTCATACAGAGTGAAGTAAGTCAGAAAGAGAAAAACAAATACAGTATGCTAACACATATATATGGAATCTAAGGGAAAAAAAAAAAAAAAAAAAGGCCATGAAGAACCTAGTGGCAAGACGGGAATAAAGACACAGACCTACTAGAGAATGGACTTGAGGATATGGGGAGGGGGTGGGGTGAGATGTGACAGGGTAAGAGAGTGTCATGGACATATATACACTACCAAATGTAAAATAGATAGCTAGTGGGAAGCAGCCGCATAGCACAGGGAGATCAGCTCGGTGCTTTGTGACCACCTACAGGGGTGGGATGGGGAGGGTGGGAGGGAGGGAGATGCAAGAGGGAAGAGAAATGGGAACATATTGTATATGTATAACTGATTCACTTTGTTATAAAGCAGATGCTAACACACTATTGTAAGGCAATTATACTTCAATAAAGATGTTTGAGAAAAAAAAAAAACAGACGAATGGATAAAGAAGTTGTGGTACATATATACAATGGAATATTACTCAGCCATAAAAAGGAACAAAATTGAGTCATTTGTTGAGACGTGGATGGATCTAGAGACTGTCATACAGAGTGAAGTAAGTCAGAAAGAGAAAAACAAATATCGTATATTAATGCATGTATGTGGAACCTAGAAAAATTGGACAGATGAGCCAGTTTGCAGCACAGAAGTTGAGACACAGATGTAGAGAATGGACATATGGACACCAAGGGGGGAAAACTGCGGTGAGGTGGGGATGGTGGTGTGCTGAATTGGGCGATTGGGATTGACATGTATACACTGATGTGTATAAAACTGATGCCTAATAAGAACCTGCAGTATAAAAAAACAAACAAAACAACTAATACTAAACTTTCATTGGGTTATTTGTATGGAAATATGTTAATATAAATGTTTCAGACATTACATGAAATTTCTAGAAATCTTATATTTGTATTTGTATGGAAATATGTTAATATAAATGTTTCAGACATTACATGAAATTTCTAAAAATCTTATATTTGTATATGTATGGAAATATGTTAATATAAATGTTTCAGACATTACAGGAAACTTCTAAAAATCTTATATGTTCTGGTATAATGTTATAAGTAATAATCCTAGTTATTACTTTAAAATGTATATCTCAGAAATAACTAATTTTCTTGTCAACTGCATTATTATGAACTTTCATCAAATCTTTAACCATGGTCATTTTTAAGTCTTGTCATTTAGAGACAGTTCTGGGTGTACTCTGATGATTTTGCAAATATGTTCCTATAAAAGGGTTTCATCTTCAAGAAATTCATGGAAAAGACTCTGACAAGTACAGGTTTCTGGTAACTGACTGTACTGCTGAACTGAATGAATAAGCATTTTCAGAACTCTAATGAAAAACTGATGAACTCATAAAAGTGCTAACAAAAGATCAAGATGAAAAAAAAATTAATTACATGGGACTGAGTGAACTGATGAGGATGAGTATAATTTTTGTGACTTTCTGTCTGAATTTAAAAAAAAAATCCCACAAGGACTCAGAGGCAAAGAATATACAAATCAATTTTCACTGCAAAGTAAAGGAGCTGTTACAGTGGAGGATTACTGGACTGAATGTCAATATTATGACATAGTATGAGTGTGTTTCATGTTTGGTAATTGCAATCATTGTTGCTTTTGTTGTGGTCATCCATGTACAATGCTTGGTGTCAGTCTATTTATCTCTTGTAAAAATAAAATACAGTGTGTGTGTGTGGAAAAAAAAAAAAACAGAACTAAAAATGAATAAAAGATAAGAACATGAGTATTGTGTTTCAAACTCTTTATCCTTTGGAGAAATCAGAAAGAGTATGGGCAGGTGGAAGCAGTCCCAACCATTTTACCCACTTGCCATACAAATACTAATACCTTTTATGAGAATGATGATGTAGAAGAGTTTGGAAATCATTAACCCAAGGCACTCCCCTCTTATTTAATTAAGAACAGCTGGTCGGGATAAACAAGTGAGAAATAATGGGTAAAGCTAAAGCATTTCTCAAACATGAAGTACTACAGTTAATATTTGGCTATTTTCAATTTTAAAACTCTTAAACTATTTAGAATTTGTGAAAAGTAAGATATACTTACCCTAAACTGTCCATATAATGATATCATGGAAAAGAAAAGAACAACAGCCAGAGGACCCCAAAAGTCAGGATTGTCTCTCACCACTTGCCTATTAAAACCAAGTGATGGCATTGGCATCAAAACACATCGAATTTTGTAGTAAATATCCTTTAGGTCGATATCCAATTCTTCCCTGTAATTTTAAAATAAGAATTCTTAAAAAGCACACACTTTTGAATACTGAGACAGTTGCAGCAGAATTTAAGAAAAGTTTAAATATAACATTATAGTCACCACAGATCAACAAAACATCTGCATTTGAAGTACCACATTTCACTGGTTCCAAGATGAACATTTTCATCATTTCAACATCTCTAAAGTTGGGATGCATCTCACAATAGCTGGTGTCTTATAACTGTTGTCAGTCTGGAGTGAAGCCAAGTGCTTCCAAGATCTGCCTTTCCTTTTGCCAGTCTCCTGGAGGCACTATCAATTTGGGACTTTAAATAAAATCCTCTGCTTGAGATTTTTTGGGACCATACTGATAAATCAGACTGCAATCCTATATTCTCACAGACACTTTTTCTTCCAACAACCCACCCAGTGCCAAACAGACAAGCAAACTTCCTTGCTGTCTCTTTTTGTATCGTAGGTTATTTCTCATTTACCCTTACACTAAGGAGATAAGACAGCCCTTTGATGTCCTAGCTTTATGCTGTCTTAGGTATTTTTTCTGTTTTATCAATAAACGTGAAATAACTGCATCTTATAATCCATACCATCTTAGATTTGATGAAATTCGGTATATTAACATTAAGAAACAGGATGTTTTAGCACTTGATCTACCAATAATTACTACAGAGAATAACTTGGTAATACCTTGATTTTACAAAGCTATAGGTTCTTATTTCCAAAATTGTTAAATTCTTCACTTTTTTTCCCCAAGTGATACATAATCACTTAAAAATTTTCAAGTACTATGAAGAAAGTGAAAGTATCCCTATAGTCCTCCCAGTGGTAGCTCTAGAATTTCTCTATGGGAGAGAGTTTGGAGGGGTAATCTTTTTGGAAATCTTAAACTGAACTTCCACAGCAAGCACCCAAGCACCTTGCTTTTTTACTTACATTGTATGTTCACTTCAGATAGCTATAGACCCAGGTAAGTCCTAACAGTTTGGAGTATATTTGTGTGGGATATAGGATTATGATTCTTTTAACTTTTGCCATTCAGTTGGTTAAAAATATTCTCTCATTATTTCAGTTTTACTAGTTAGTTGACCTTGAACAACGAAGGGGTTATGGGTGCCACCCTCAGTCAAAGATCCACATATAATTTTGACTCCCCCAAAACTTAACTACTAATAGCCTACTGTTGACCAGAAGCCTTACCAATCACATAAAGAGTTAACATATATTTTATATGTTACCTGTACATCTACATATACTTTATGCATTCATGACATACCTTTTTCTTAATTTTTTCGATACTTCTAGGCTACATGGTTTGTCTGCGAGTTTTTTCACGTTGTTGCAAACTCAAAAAAATTTTCCAGTGTATGTATTAAAAATAATCTATGGATGGGGGGGGGAGGGGAAAAAAAAATAATCTATGTACAAGTAGACCTACACAGTTCAAACCTGTGTTGTTCAAGGGTCAACTATAACAGTAAAACTGAAAACAGCTAAAACTTTTGACCAAAAAGGTTAAGATTTTCTATACCTGTCTTAAATAATATGAAAAAATACATCCCACAGACTAGCTCTAAAAACCAAAAAATACATATTATTTTTACATACAAGAGTGGCTTGTTATCTTCAGGGTCATCATCTTCAACTTCCAAAAGCCAGCCATATCCTCTTTGTCTCAGAAATGTAGTAGCTGTAGACTCTTTGATAAAATCTCCACCAAGGTTTAACTTGACATCTGGGGATGCTATTGAACCACTGAGATCTTAGGAGAAAAGAGGACAAAACTATAAACCAAGGTAAAATGTGTGAATCCTAACCAACATGAGCATATATCCAACTAAATAATTATCACTTGAAGATCTCTACATATGAACATCTGCTACTGAATACAATCTTTGTATTTTATAGTTGATAGTGCTAAAAACAAGACAGCAGGCCCAAAATGGAGTCACTTATGCTAAGTCTCATGTCACCAAACCAAGACTTAATTACAGTTTTGGCCTCTCCTAGAAACAGAATCTTAAACTAGTGAATCAGGAATCACCTGGTCAGCACTAGTGAGGTAATCTGCCTGACAGACCCCTGCAATCTCCTAAAGCAAAGTGACCTTGCCATAACTAATCCACTTTTAGCTAGTATAACTTCCTTGTCCCACTTCCTTCTGCCTAAAGTCTTTCATTTTGTACAGCTCCTCAGAGCTCCTTTCTATCTGCAAAATGGGATGCTGCCCATTTCATGAATCACTGAATAAGCCAATAAAATCTTTAAAAGTTACTCAGTTGAATTTTTTTCAGTAATGATATCTAAAAACCACTTTTTATTTTTACAACAAGAAAATGAAAACGAGAGAGGTAAATTCACATGAAAGGTTTCACATCTAACTACCTAGCCTTGTACCAGAATCTAGACTTATAACTGTAACTTTAAAATTTAAATGGAAGATATATACAAAATATATTATAGGATATCACTTTGGTTTTTTTGTTTGTTTGGTTTGGTTTGGTTTTGGCCACACTGCGAGGCCTGCGGGATCTTAGTTCCCCGACCAGGGACTGAATCCAGGCCTGGCAGCAAAAGCACGGCGTCCTAACCACTGGACCCCCAGGAACTCCCAACAGGATATCATCTTGAATTCCCTTCATTATTATGTACATTATGTGCTTCAGAACAAAGTGATGTATAAATTCTTTTTAAAGGCATTACATATTTATATATACAAACCATTAGACATAATTATTTGCTAAAGGAAAACCATAGATAACTTCCCCTATTTTTTCATATATTTATTCATACATTATTTTTTTAAAACCAAATATCTATGCTAAGTGCCTCATATATTAATGCTTAGTTCTGGATAAATCTGACTAGTAAGAGTTTCCTGCTATTTCAGCTAACTTTTTTCTTTATATAATTACATCATTTATCTTTAGTTTTGGCAAAATAAATGTTGTTGGTTTTTTTTAGGTCAATTCTAAAAAGCAGTGAAGGGCTTCCCTGGTGGTGCAGTGGTTAAGAATCCGCCTGCCAATGCAGGGGACACAGGTTCGAGCCCTTGCCCAGGAAGATCCCACATGCTGCGGAGCAACTAAGCCCGTGCGCCACAACTACTGAGCCTGCGCTCTAGAGCCCGTGCACCACAACTACTGAGCCCACATGCCACAACTACTGAAGCCCGCATGCCTAGAGCCCATGCTCTGCAACAAGAGAAGGCACCGCAATAAGAAGCCTGCGCACCACAACGAAGAGTAGCCCCCGCTTGCCACAACTAGAGAAAGCCCGCGTGCAGCAATGAAGACCCAACGCAGCCAAAAATAAATAAATAAATAAATAAATTTATATAGATTAAAAAAAGCAGTGAAGAGACTCTGTTATCCACATTACAAAATAAATTCCACTCGCAGTCTGTACCAGTGCCTTAGAGGTTACAGATAATCACAGTAGTACATATGTCAAAATTTCTGGTTGAAAAAAAATTGGGAATAATAAAGGACTTGCTTGAGGTCATACAGGAATTAATTTAAAAAAACACATTTGTAGGACCAGGCAACATGCACTAGTAAACAACCATCAATGTTGTTAACTAGAAGTCACAAGACTGGAGTGATACTTTAGAAAACAATTTCGGCAACAGCAAACCAGAACACTCAACACAGACTCTCCTCTCCTGGAGATCCTATACAGTAGAAGGAAGAGCTTAATTTGCACATTACCCTAAATTCTAGGTCTTTTGAGAACTGCCATTAAAAAATTTTGGCTTAAACTTCAATCAATGAGTGGATCAATTATGAGTCACATAATGATCTGGTTCTGACAACTCCTGCAATTAATTATAATAAAGTTTGCATTCTGAAGCTAAGTCCTAGCTAAGCTACTAATTAATACAGCAAATCATTAATGTCTTCTGGTCTCCAGTTTCCTATTCAAAGTTCTTTCCAGGCTTAACATTACATGATTCTAAAAAGCTTTTATAGTTTAGTTTATTCAGCTAGAGATAAAATGCAAGTACTTTTGAATTCACTGTCCTTCCCTACTTAAAGCTTAAAAATAGTCCCTATAATAGATGCTAATTGCCATAGAATCTTGTGATTAAAATATTCTCTCAAAATTACTTTCTGCTTCTTTGTCTTACTCTAAGTTGAAAATGAAAGAGTTGAAACTTAACTAAAATTCTACTTCCAATAGGTACAAAGAGTGCCTTTCTTGATTTAACAAGAGGAAAACTTAGATCAGGAAGTCATTAGTATAGCAGTGACATTAAAGGTTTTGGAATTATAAGGCACGAAAGGCCCTTAACAACTGTTTCCTGGCCTCTAGAAAAGACTGAACTTAAAGTCCTTAATCTAAACCAAAAAAGGATATATAAATTATAGTGCTAAGGAGTGCTGTGAGAAAGAATTGTATATGTTTAGCAGTTTTCATAGCAGGGATGCAGAACCTCAAAAAGACACCCTTAGCTTATAATTCTGCAGTGTTTTCCATTCTATGCAAAGAAGGAAAATATCATGGACATATGTAGGAGAATGCTAGAAACAGCAGTCTGACAAATCACCCAGTTCCCCCAAGTCACAATTACATGTGAGTTTAAAAAAAAAGCAACAGAAAAGTAAAAAAACTCAGTAGTTTTCTAACACGTGATCAAGTTAACACGTAAAGAATAATGTCGGAAGACAATGAGAAATATTCAAAAAAAAAAAAAAAAATCACTCCAGGAGCACAGCTGTCTTACATTAAACCACAGTAAGAACCAGCTAGCTTGATCGTCAACTCTAGGACAGTTGTCCAGAATTATAAAACACTAATCTGAAATTAATCCTTTCTTACTACACTATAATATTCTTGTCATTTTCTAAGTAAAAAACAACATAAAGATAATAATAAATATAAGTGGTTTTAAGAGGAAATAATCTTTGAAAGAAATCTTAAAAATGTTTCCACTACTGTTTGGGTTCAGAGTGAGGAAAGAATATCAGTAAGTTTCAAGTTTTATTAAAAGCCACCTGGAAAAACTGCAGAACAAAACTTAAAAGTAATTTTCCCTCCCTTTCAACTCAAGTGTATTACTGGGTGAGGGATCTTTTCTCTGAATCTTCTCCTCAGCCTGAGAACTTCACTTTGAAGAATTCAGTCAGTGTAGTATGATAGTATACTCAGGGTGAAATTTACTGATCTGCCCCTACAAAAGTTCTAGATTTCTATGAAAGAAGAGTAATCTGCAATGAACATGAACATTTTGTTGGTACTTGCCAACTTCTTATATACATGAATAAGCGTTTTCTTACTTAACAAGCAACCAAGAGCAAGGACAAAAATAATTCCATTTTATTTGAATGAAAATGAAATGAAATCCATGTGTGCTTAAATCTAAACCAGAATTGACTATTTGTGCAGCAAAATAAAACAAGCACATGTTTCATACTAAAGGGACAAATTCCACTGTTCCATCTTAGTTATAAAAACATTTTAATGCGTATATAGGCCAATGAAAGAGCTCAAGAAACCAACGCAAGTATATAATGATTTTACAATTGCTAGACCTATACTGGAGTTGATTATGTTACTCCATGAGAAAAAATTTTAAAGCCTTGTATAAAATTGTGTCCTAAGTTTTATATATATATATATATATATATATATATATATATATATATATATATATATATATACTTTTGAATTTTTTATTTATTTTTGGCTGTGTTGGGTCTTCATTGCTGCACGCGGAAGCCCTTTTTCTAGTTGCGGCGCACAGGCTTCTCACTGCGGTGGCTTCTCTTGTTGCAGAGCACAGGCTCTAGGCACACAGGCTCAGTAGTTGTGGCTCACGGGCTTAGTTGCTCCGCGGCATGTGGGATCTTCCCAGATCAGGGCTCGAACCTGTGTCCCAGGCATTGGCAGGCGGATTCTTAACCACTGAGCCACCAGGGAAGCCCCTAGGTTATATTTTTATTCATATCATTTTGGTTTACGATTTCAGTAGCTTTACTATTCCAATATTGCCAGTTAATTTTCATATTGCACATAATATTAATTAAAATCAATTACATCTCCTGAGCCTACCTTTAGAAAAATCAAATCCCATTTTGGCATAAACCAGTTATCTAACAGAAATTTCTTTTATTTGCCTTATAAGTCTTTTAACTTTTATTTTGAAATAATTATAGATTCACAGGAAGTTGCAGAGAGGTTATATGCACCCTTCACCCTGTTTCCCCCAATGGTACCATACCATCATATGTACTATCAAAACCAGGACACTGACATTGATACAGTTGATAGACCTTATTCAGATTTTACCAGTTTTAAGTGCACTTATTTGTGTGTATGTGTGTATAGTTCTATGCAATTTTACCACATTTATAGATTTGTGTAATGCCTTACAAGTTTAAAATTTATGAAAAGAAATAGATTAATTTTTTAAAAGATAAATCTTGCTTAACTACTTTGTTTTCTTCCCAAGAAAGGTTGACTAAAAAGTCATTTTCAGGGCTTCCCTGGTGGCGCAGTGGTTGAGAATCTGCCTGCCAACGCAGGGGACACAGGTTCGAGCCCTGGTCTGGGAGGATCCCACATGCCGCGGAGCAACTGGGCCCATGAGCCACAATTACTGAGCCTGCGCGTCTGGAGCCTCTGCTCCACAACAAGAGAGGCCACGATAGTAAGAGGCCCGCGCACCGCAATGAGGAGTGGCCCCCGCTTGCCACAACTGGAGAAAGCCCTCCCACAGAAACGAAGACCCAAGACAGCCAAAAATAAATAAATAAATAAAATTAAAAAAAAAAAAACTGGAGCATTTGCATGGACCCTTCCTTCTGTTTCAACTATTTAAAAAAAAAAAAGTCATTTTCAATTTTCAAACAGGGAAGAAAAGCTATTCTTGCACCCATTATATATCATATATTGTACTTCTTGAGCACATTGTATAGAAGATACTTGTGATAATATCTATCTGGATATAATTTTTTAAAAATCAAGTAGGAAACTTTTAAAGAGGAAAAACTAAAGATTCCTCTATCAACACTACTAAATTATATTAGAAGTGACATCTTGCCTGGGGAGGGGGAATGTCACACAAAGTAGGCTAAATGGACACCTTAACAGAGTAACAGAAAATTATTGTTTACTCAAAAAAGCCTATTAATACAAAAATTATTGATTATGTCTACAAATTACTGATCACAATAATGTATTATGAGTTGTATCATTTTTATATAGGAGTGTCTTAGTCTGTTTAGGCTGCTATGTAACAAAATACCATAGACTGGATGGCTTATAAACAATAGAAATTTGTTTCTCACAGTTCTGGAGGTTGGAAGTCTAAAGTCAGGGTGTCAGCATGGTCAGGTAAGGGCTCTCTTCTGGCTAGCTGACTTCTCCTTGTGCCCTCACATGGCAGAAACGGGTAGGGAGATCTGTGAAATCTTTTTTATAAGAGCACTAATCCCATTTATGAGGGCCCCAACCTCATGACCTAAGTACCTCCCAAAGGCTCCACTTCCCCACTGGGCATTAGGATTTCAACATATGCATTTTGGGGGACACAAACATTCAGACCATAAAAAGAGGTAAAAACACTGAGGAAGGCTGAGCTCAAAAAGCAATATACTGAACCCAGTCCTCTTCTGTAAACTTATACAACAATCAAGTGTCAGCTTAACATTGTAGTTATTTCAAAAGCATCTAAAACTCAATATTCCAAAACTGAATTCTTGATATTTAAGGTCTTCCTCCAGTTTCTTATTTCAGTGAATAGTACCACTAATCCCATCCAGCACTGTAAACCAGAAGTTTAATTATCCTTGACAGTTTCCTTCATTCACATGCTCCCCACACCATTCAATCACCACTAAATTCTATCACTTTTATCCCTAAATATTTTTTGAACCTGCCCACTTTTCTCCATTTCTACCACCTGCACCATGCTAGTGCAAACTAACATCTCCTGTCTGTATGACTATTATGGTCTACTAACTCCTCTCCCTAGTCATTCTCTTTCCAATCCATTCTCACCTATAGCCAGAAGAATATTATTTAAATGCAAATCTTTCACTCTCCCGTTTAAAATCCTTCAGTGGCCTCCCACTACTTTTTCAGCTCAAATCTAACAATCTCTACATGCCCTATCTACTTCTCCAGAACAATTTTCTGCCTCCCTACCCACCGTGTCCCTATGCTCTAGCCATATTAAGCCTCTCAGTTCTTTGAATGAACCAGGATCCCTGGTACCTTAGGGACTTTGTACCAGGCTGTCTCCCCTAACTTCAGATAATTAAATGCCATCCATTCTTCAGTTCCTAGATATACTTTTTTTTTAATATATAAATTTATTTATTTTATTTATAATTTTTGGCTGCGCTGGGTCTTCATTGCTGCGTGCAGGCTTTCTCTAGTTGTGGCGAGCGGGGGCTACTCTTCCTTGTGGTGCAAGGGCTTCTCACTGCGGTGGCTTCTTTTGTTGCTGAGCACAGGCTCTAGGCAAGCAGGCTTCAGTAGTTGTGGCATGAGGGCTCAGTAGTTGTGGTGCACGGGCTTAGCTGCTCTGCGGCATGTGGGATCTTCCTGGACCAGGGCTCGAACCCATGCCCCATGCATTGGCAGGCGGACTCTCAACCACTGCACCACCAGGGAAGTCCCCTAGATATACCTATTTAAGGAAATTTTCCATGATCTCCCTGACTAGATTAGGTTCCTTTCGTAGTCCCCTGGACTTTTCCTTCATAACATTTATCACTGTTGATAATAATGTATTTGTATGATTATTTGGACAATGTCTGTAAGTTCGCTGATGGGAGGAACTAAGTGTGTTTGTTGTAGTTTTGTTTTGAACACGTATCTCCAGTACCTATAACAGTGCCTGGCCCATAGTAGGCAACCAACAAATGTGTGCTGGTTAGATGAATTAATTAATAGAAGGGCAAACAGCTTCACAGAGCTTATATCAAGAGAGATATTAGAGATTTTTAATAAAGTAAATATACAAAATCAGATTTGCATTGTGTAAACATAATCTTAGCTGCACTGTGGAGGACTGATTTAAGTGGGGAGAGATTTGAGGAGGGAGTATGGTCAGCAAAAAGTATAGATGAGAAATGGAAAGGACTTGAACTAAGGCAATGTCAGTAGAGAGGGAAGAACAGATTAATTATATAGCTATTCTGGAGCTATTCTGAAATAATTTGATGACCAACTGAAAATGAGAAAGTGAGAGAGAGACTAGAGACAAGCTTCTGGCCTTTGGCAAAGGGAACTATAGCACAAACAATAAGTCATTTTCACTTTAGCACCTTTCTCACTTTCAACATTGGTTAATTAATCCACCAATAAATATTTAAGGATTACTTATTTCTATAATGCCCTGAGAGTGATATAAAGAAGTGAGATACTTCAAGGAGTTCAAAATCCAATTGACAGTCTATCCAAGCAATGGAATTTTATTCAGCCAGAAAAGGAATGAGTTACTGATTCATGCTGTAACATGAATGAACCTTGAAAGCATTATGCTGAGTGAAAGAAACCAGACACAAAAGGTCACATATTGTATTACCCCATTTACATGAAATACCCAAAATAAGCAAATCAATAGAGACAGAAAGTAGATTAGTGGTTGCCAGGGACTGGAAGGCAGGGAGGGAATAGAGAGTGACTGAAAATGGGTACAGGGTTTCTCTTTGGAGTGCTGAATATGATACAAAACCCTATTAGTACTGTAAAACACACTCTTCTGTAGGTAAATGACAACGCCTATTGCTAACAGATCACAGGTGCCATAGGAGTAAAGAGACCTAAGCTATCAAAGAGGTGGTCAGGAAGACTATGTGGAAGTAGAACTGGAATCTGGACATGAGAGATAAGTGGATGAGCAGAGAAGGAATAAGAAATCATTCCAAAGATGGGAGAAAATATCTGCAAATGATGCAACTGACAAGGCTTTAATCTCCAAAATATACAAACAGCTCATGAGGCTCACTATCAAAAAAACAAACAACCCAATTGAAAAATGGGCAGAAGACCTTAACAGACACTTTTCCAAAGAAGACATACAGATGGCCAGTAGACACATGAAAAGATGCTCAACATCACTAATTATTAGAGAAATGCAAATCAAAACTACAATGAGGTACCACCTCACACCAGTCAGAATGGCCATCATTAAAAAGTCTACAAATAACACATGCTGGAGAGAGTGTGGAGAAAAGGGAACCCTCCTACACTGTTGGTGAGTATGTAAGTTGGTGCAGCCACTATGGAAAACAGTGTGGAGGTTCCTCAGAAAACTAAAAATAGAATTACCATATGATCCAGCAATCCCACTCCTGGGTATATATCTGCACAAAACTATAATTCAAAAAGATACATGCTGGGACTTCCCTGGCAGTCCAGTGGTTAAGACTTCGCCTTGCAATGCAGAGGGTGCAGGTTCGATCCCTGGTCAGGGAGCTAAGATCCCACATGCCTCGGGGCCAAAAAAACAAAACATAAGATCTAAGCAATATTGTAACAAATTCAATAAAGACTTTAAAAATAGTCCACATTAAAAAATCTTAAAAAAAAAAAGATACATGCACCCCTATGTTCATAGCAGCACTATTCACAACAGCCAAAACATGGAAGCAACCTAAATGTCCATGGGCAGATGAATGGATAAAGAAGATGAGGTACATATATACAATGGAATACTACTCAGCCATAAAAAAGAATGAAATCATGCCATTTGCAGCAACATGGATGCAACTAGAGATTATCATACTAAGTGAAGTAAGTCAGAAAGAGAAAGACAAATACCATATGATATCACTTACATGTGGAATCTAAAATATGGCACTGGGGCTTCCCTGGTGGCGCAGTGATTGAGAGTCTGCCTGCCAATGCAGGGGACGCGGGTTCAAGCCCTGGTATGGGAAGATCCCACATGCCGCAGAGCAACTGGGCCCGTGAGCCACAATTGCTGAGCCTGCGCGTCTGGAGCCTGTGCCC
This sequence comes from Balaenoptera acutorostrata, assembly GCF_949987535.1. Taxonomy (NCBI): domain Eukaryota; kingdom Metazoa; phylum Chordata; class Mammalia; order Artiodactyla; family Balaenopteridae; genus Balaenoptera; species Balaenoptera acutorostrata. The sequence goes on from NC_080075.1 coordinate 68,297,573, forward strand.
CGCAACAAGAGAGGCCGTGACAGTGAAAGGCCCGCGCACCGCGATGAAGAGTGGCCCCCGCTTGCCACAACTAGAGAAAGCCCTCACATAGAAACGAAGACCCAACACAGCCAAAAAAATAAAAAATAAAAAAATAAAATATGGCACAAATGAACCTATCTACAAAACAGAAACAGACTCACAGACACAGAGAACAGACTGTGGTTGCCAAGGGGGAGAGGGTGAGGGAGAAAAGGACTGGGAGTTTGGGATTAGCAGATGTAAACTATTGTATATAGAATGGATAAACAACAATATCCTACAAGCACAGGGAACTGTATTCAATAACCTGTAATAAACCATAATGGAAAAGAATATTAAAAAAAAGAATGTCTACATGTGTATAACTGAGTCACTTGGCTGTACAGCAGAGACTAGCACAACATTATAAATCAACTATTCTTCAATAAAAAAGAAATAAAATTTAAAAAAAAAGAAAGAAATCATTCCAAGGAAAAGAAAGGGCAGAGACAAAGGCATGGAAGCCCAAGGCTTATAAAAGGCACAGAGTTCAAAAGTTGTGGACGATAGGTTGGGGACAAAGTGTTAAGAGAATAAATATCGGGCAAAAAACCCCCAATTTTTTTAAAACTTGTCTTTATAGGCAAGTGTTTCTTTATGCATGTTCTGTGGAATCTGGATCCTATGAGATGCCCTCCACAAAAAGCTTTTGATATTCACTAAGTTTGGAAAACCCTGCATACTACAACCTCCATTTGGAGTTTCAGAACTAAGATTGGCATATTAAAGGCTCTGGGAATTCTGCATTAAGGAAACTGGTTTAACTTAGCTTAACACATTATTTACCAAATTTTTGTCATGGAACCTTTCCCCTTTGGGAAACACTGCTGAAGGTCCTTCTGTAGATGATGGGAAGCAAGTCAAGTTCCAAAAGAATGGTAGGGATTGCTGGATGCTGAGGAAATAGGAAATAACAGAGATAGTTTAGCTGTGAAAGTAAGGAAAAAGGGAAGTAGTAGATTTAATTAAAAATTCTGTCAATTAGGAGGGGACCTGTGAGTGATGATAGTGATGGAAGAAACAGAGGAGAAATAAAAAATGCTAGAGAGAAAAACAAAGAAAGGTTCCAAAAGAGGCAAGATCATCTTTCTTGGTTAGTTGTCTCTGTTCATGTCCTTTCCAACTACTTGTTGGACTTCTGTTGAATTAGTGTTGGCTTCAGTTCTAGCAGCACACCTTTATCTTAATCAAAAAGTATCATGTAGTCATCGAACATTTATTAAGTTGCTGCTATATACCAGGCTCTGTGCTAGGCAGTGGGTATGATACTACTAGACAGTAAAACACAGCTTCTAACCCCAAGGGGCTCATGGTCTAAATCAGCATTGTTTTAGGTCTGTGAAGATTGAGAAGTATAAAATACAGGGACTGCCTCGACCAATTATTGCATTTGCATAATTTTTAAGAGAATGCTCTTCCCTCTTTTCAACCTGAAGAACTCCTCCTTTTCCTTCAAAATGTACCTCATCTGTCTCTGAAGACTTCCTTGATCCCTTCCTGCAGTTAACCACTTCCACCTTTGAACCTCTTTTTTTTTTAGTTAATGAATTTATTTATTTATTTTTGGCTGCGTTGGGTCTTCGTTGCTGTATGCGGGCTTTCTCTAGTTGTGGCGAGCGGGGGCTACTCTTCGTTGTGGTGCACGGGCCTCTCACTGCGGTGGCTTCTCTTGTTGCGGAGCACGGGCTCTAGGTGCGTGGGCTTCAGTAGTTGTGGCACGTGGGCTCAGCAGTTGTGGCTCATGGGCTCTAGAGCGCAAGCTCAGTAGTTGTGGCACATGGGCTTAGTTGCTCCCCAGCATGTGGGATCTTCCTGGACCAGGGCTCAAACCCATGTCCCCTGCATTGGCAGGCAGATTCTTAACCACTGCGCCACCAGGGAAGTTCCTGAACCTCCTTTTTATAGCATTTATTATGTATGATGAATTTTTAAAAATCCCATTCTTATTAAGCCATTTCTTGGTTAGGGACTTCCTCATATACAGTCCCTTGCATATGGACATACTCCCTCCATCCTACACATACAAAACATTACCTATCTTTCAAAATTTGGCAAAATATGACCAATATTAAACTGTTCCTGATCTTTTATCTATAAAAAATTTCCTCCTCTTTTTGTTGATCTTTCATAATATTCTAAATCAGTGCCTCTCAAGCTTTAATGTGTTTATGAATCACTTAAGGATGATCTTGTCAAAATGTAAATTATGATTAAGGCAGATTCTGCATTACTAGAGCCCAGTAATGCCAATGCTGCTGGTCTGTGGAAATAAAGCAGGCAAAGAGTTACTTATTTGTGTGATACAAAATAAAGTCAAAGGACTGCCTTAAAGACTTCTATATTATACTTAACGGTATCATTACATTCTTTTTTTTTTTTTTGGCTGTGTTTGGTCTTCATCGCTATGCGCGGGCTTTCTCTAGTTGTGGCGAGTAGGGACTACTCTTCGTTGCGGTGCGCGGGCTTCTCATTGCGGTGGTACATTCTTGCATTTATACACATGCATTTCATTACTGCTTTTGGATGTAGTTTTACACCACAGAACTGAATATTAAGTCTGGATTTCATTATTCATTTATTTATTCATTTACTAGCTTATTCACACATAGTCTACGTTCTTTTAACTTGTACTTATGGACCTTGCTTTTATACACATTACCTTAAGTAATTTTCACAATATTCTTATAAGTGTGATTTTCATTTTAGGGATGAAAATGTGAGTTTATAGAAGCTATGTAATTTGGTCAATATCACATAGCTTCTGTAAGAGTTAGAACTTTAACTGAAGTCTTCTGGCTCTAAACCAGTAATTTTTTAGTTATACCATCCAAAATGTGCTAGGTTTTATAGTCCCAAGTATCAATGTCATAGGAGACAAAAGAAAGCAGAAATCATTTATTCCTTCAACAAACAACTACTTTGTTATGTTAATATTCTGGGTTCTGTGCTAAGTGCTGGGATATAGAAAAGATTAGGGACATTTCTGTTTCTGAGGAACAGTTAAGCAAAGTTTCAGCAAGAAAGGAGTATCTGAATTCAGCCTTAAGTTTCATCTTGGGGTAAGAAGGAGAAAAGCATTCTGAGCATGAGGACCTGGATACACATAGGTATGGAGACAAACACCAAGGCACATTTTAGAACAAAGGACATGCACAAATTAGTAACGGTAAGTATCACTGAGAAAGAGACTTGGACAGAATCTAGAAGCAAGGTATACATAAAACCTCTACAAGCTGAAAACATCCATGGTTAGATAAACACCGTAAGAGGGGAAAAGCAAGAATTTACATGACACGCTTAGGAACCAGAGAAGAAACTTGGTGTTGCAGAGTCAAATGTTTATGTTAGAGAACAGTAAAAAATAACCGTGGCACCAATTAATACTGAAACCCAAAGCAGTAGCAACACTGCTAACAAATACTGAGCACTTAACTCTTCCAGATGTACTAAGCGTTTTGCATTTGCAAAATGTTTGAGCACTTGGGTATTATTATTCTCATTTTATGTATACGAAAACTGAGGTTAAGAGAGATTAAGTAACTTGCCCAACATCACATAGATAGTAATTGGTAAAGACAGGATGCAAATCCAGGACTCTATACTTCAGATACACTATTCAGTTTACAAAAATATATGTAAGAGGCATCATGGTTTAGTATAAAGAAATCTTAGGAGACAGAACACTAGCTCTTAATTCCAGATCCTTCATGTGGAGGTCACTAAACTTCTCTAAACCTCAGGTTCACTATAAAACACAGGAATAATAAAGCTCAGCAGGATTCTTAGAAAGACCAAACAAGCCGTTTGCTTAAAATACTCTGTAAATTTAAACTGCATAATATTATAAACTTTAGGGTATTATTATACAAATATCTATCCTTGTCTGTATATCCCTGGATATACAGGGAGTCTATACATTCTTGGCGGCTATACGGAGAAGTTTGAATAAATCTTATGGATTTTACTTATTCCAGGTTTCTTGGTTTAGTATATGGAGTCAATGGATTAGCTTGTTATATTATTGTCAGATTTCTTAGGCATATTTAAGAAAGGTAATTCCTGGAGGAAGCGGGGATATTAGAACTATAAACATAGATATATAAGTCTGAACAAACATCAGGTTGTGATACTCAATTTTTTGTGTATACAGACAATTTTTTCTTAAAGTCTGGAAAACTACGGTTGGTTATTCTCCCCAAGCACTAGGCTAACAAATGTAGATGAAACAAATTGAAATATTTTGGGTTGCTATATTTCACCAAATTTCCATATTACATTTAAATGTATCAGCTATGTTCTCTATGATAAAAATTGTATTTTGCATTTTAATATAACCAAAACTACAGTACTATTTTTTTTAAACGCCACTCAAAAACCAAAATGAGGAAAGCAAAACAGAAAAAGGGAAAGCAAGCTATATTAACTGATGCATTACAAAACTCGATTTCTCAGGAAACACACTAGGTCCTTCTCTAGAATAAAATTTCTATAGTTAAGTACAACTTATTTTTCCATATCCAGCAGTTAAGTCTGGTCATTGGAAAATTACTGGTATACGAAGTCTAACAAAAGTAGCAGAGAAAGATTTCAGTCACAAAGAGTCTGGTAAAATACAGAGAAAAGGAGGAAAACAAATTCTCCCGTGCTGTAGAAAAATCTCTCCAGCACAAATGCTTCCTCAAAACAGTACATAAAGAAATCTGGAAAGCAACTGAAACTTCTTGTAATCCAGCTGGGTGTTCCCAAATATATCTGGGTCTACTTCTCTGAATATTGAGGTCAAACACCATAAAATAGGAGGAAAACTGGAACGTTGGCAAGATACCAGGTTCCATAAAAACCACAAACTCCTCGAGGGAAGTTAGTATTTGCAGCGCCTAATTTAATCTCAGCAAAAAGTTATGTGCTGATAAATAACAAAGCAACAAGCTCTCGTTGCTCGTTCTCATTCTTTGACACCTAGCCCGGCCAATCTAACCATCCCTTTCTGAGCAACGCCAAGTCACTTTAGAAATAAAATCTTGGGGTCCCGTGGGTGCCCTCGAGGTGGGTAAGTCCGCCAGAAAAACCTGCCACCAGACGGTGTAGCGAAACCAGAAGCTGACCGAGTCACTTGGAAAGTTCCCCACACCCCACCCTCGGCCACTCGGACCTCTCGGAAGGCCCGGCGGGAGCAGAGGGCTCGAGTCCCCCATGGGTCAGCTTCCTGCCCGTCCCCACCGGGCCACAACCGCCTCGGCCCCAGAAAGACACTGCCGCGTCCGCCCGGCGTCCCCCAGGGCGACGGACCCTCCCGGGGCTCAGTCTCACCTTCCGCGTCTGCTGAGGAGACAAAGGTGAAGTCCCCGTTAGTGGGGGAATACGCCGGGGGAGGGCCCGGCGGCTGCATCTCGCGGCCCCTCCGAGCCCGCGGCGGAGGAGAAGGCTGTGGATGGGCTCAGGCCCCGAGGCGGCCGCGGCGCCAATCCGCACGCGCGCCCGACGGCGCGACCCGCGAGCCGAGATATGTAGGCTGGGAACGAGGCTGGAGACGAGCGCAGCTGGCCGCGGGGCTGCCCCTGAGGGTCCCCCACCAAAGTCCTCTCGGTGGCGGCCGCCCAGAAACCACGACGCCGGCGCCCTGACAGGACCATAACAGTGACAGCGTCCCTGCGATTGGCTCTTTGTAATGTGCTCTCCCATTGGCTCCCGGGGAAAGGTTCTGATTGGCTCTCCCTGTTGTTGATTCCGGAAGTTTACCCAGGACAGGAAGTTCACTTGTAATTCGTGGAAAGCTCGGGCTTCCCACTATTTTTTGTTTCTGTTAAGTCTATTCTCTTCTGGCTTTTCTTTATTTCCTCTGCTTTTGTTAACTGGGCGGGTTAAAGAATATTAGAACCGGGAATGTTTTTAGAGGTCAGCATTGGCCCGCACCGGTCCAAGATCCCAAGATTCCGTTTAACTTAGTCATTAATTAATTGTATAGTATCTTGACTTAAATTATATATCGTCTCTGAGACTCAGTTTCCTCACCTGTGAAATGAAGGGGGCTGGATTGGATACTAATAAAAAAGAAGATAAACTGTAAATTGCCACCCAAAGACTAGGGCTGTAGTCTAGCCACATTCCTTTATGAGGGAGGTAATTGAGGCCAGAAAAGGTAAAGAAGGAACAGAAGTACCTAAATCTTCTGAATTCTAGTCCAATGCTCTTTTCTTTCTTTCTTTCTTTCTTTTTATAAATTTATTTATTTATTTATTTATTTTTGGCTGTGTTTGGTCTTCGTTGCTGAGTGCGGGCTTTCTCTAGTTGCGGGGAGCCGGGACTGCTCTTCGTTGTGGTGCGGGGACTTATCATTGCGGTGGCTTCTCTTGTTGCGGAGCACGGGCTCTAGGCACGCAGGCTCAGTAGTTGCGGCACATGGGCTCAGTAGTTGTGGCTCACGGGCTTCGTTTCTCCACGGCATGTAGGATCTTCCTGGACCAGGGCTCGAACCCGTGTCCCCTGCATTGGCAGGAGGATTCTTAACCACTGCGTCACCAGGGAAGTCCCCAATGCTGTTTTCACTACAAGGTCCTGTCTGCTGATAAACTTACAAATCCATCTAATTTTTAAAGTCTTTAAATAGATATACTTAATTTTAATATCCAAGCTACATTAATGTGACTTCCAATTTGGAGAGAGGGAGAGTTTGAGGGTATATTATGGGGACAGCCTTGGGGAAAGAAATGATAGATCAGCGGTAGAGCAATGGGAAGGCATGGCCATTAATGTGTAAAAGGGAATATTGAAAAAATTCTCACAGGAGGTAACAATTAACTTGGTACTTAAAAGATGAGTAAAAATTTTCAGCCAAAGAGGTGTGGGGGGCTGGCAGCCTGGGGTCATAACATTCCAAAGATCATTTAATGGACTTGGGAAGCTGGAAGTCATTTAGTTTACTTGGACCTTAGTTTACGTGGGAGAGAATGGCTACATATGAGACTGCATGAATAGGTAAAGAAGAAATCATGAACAATCTTGCATGCTATTCGAAGGATTAAAAAATATTTTTATGGAAGTGTTGGGGGAACCATTAAAGGAATTAGAGCAAAGGAGTGACATATCAGATATCCTTGTTACAATAATTACTTAAACTATCCACAGTAGTGGATGTTTTGGTTTGGGAAGCAGAGACTGGTTTTTTTTTTTTTAAACATAAATTTATTTATTTATTTATTTATTTTTGGCTGCGTTGGGTCTTCGTTGCTGCGCGCCGGCTTTCTCTAGTTGCGGCGAGTGGGGGCTACTCTTTGTTGCTGTTTGCAGTCTTCTCATTGCGGTGGCTTCTCTTGTTGCAGAGCACGGGCTCTAGGCGCGTGGGCTTCAGTAGTTGTGGCTCGCGGGCTCTAGAGTGCAGGCTCAGTAGTTGTGGCGCACGGGCTTAGTTGCTCTGCAGCATGTGGGATCTTCCTGGACCAGAGCTCGAACCCGTGTCCCCTGCATTGGCAGGCGGATTCTTAACCACTGCGCCACCAGGGAAGTCCAAAACTGGATACAATTTAAATGTCCATGAGAATGAGTAAATAAATGTTGGGATAGCCATTTAATGAAATGATACACTGAGAATCATCTTTTAGAGTTATTTCATGATATGGGGGAAAAAATCTCAAAATTCTTTATGAAGTGAAAAAAATCTGTTTTTTCACTTTCACTTTGATCCGCCCATGATCTCAATTTGCATATGCTCCCAATATTATATAGATACAGAAATATAAAAAATATAACTGAAAGGATAACATCTCAAAATGTCACAAGTGATTATTATCATGGGTGGCTTCTGTGCTTTTCTATATTAAGCTTTTCTATGTTCTCCAAATTTTCTGAAATTAATATGTATTACTTTTTTAATTAAAAAATATTTTATAAAGATAAAAGCAGTTTAATTAGTTTCAAATGGTATAGAAATATATCCCATTCAGCGCTTGCTGTATTTTCTTCATTGAGCCAAGAGGTAATTATCTCATTAATTACATACAAAAATGCTTTTGCAGAATCAGCTTTTTAAAAACTAGAAAATGGTATGTTCACTTTTCAAACATAAATAGCTTAATCCAGGACCATCCTCAATAAAATGTGGTGGATGAATTATTTTAGATACTAACCAGCAAGCCCTGATCATTTTTTCTCTCAAGACCTTTCTCAGTCAGTAGTCCTGAGTCCATTGACCCAGATATCTAGAGCATCCGTGGTTGGGAGGGGGATGACCCTACTCCCTAGCTTCCGGAGGCTTTTCTGTAGCATTCAGGAAGCCTGAAATTCCCAATCTTCTGTGAGGAGATGGGAGAAGCAGAGAGAGAGCCAGTGTGTAAGGCAGGGGTGGAAAACATGCATTCAAAGGTTGAGATGTAAACTGCTGACTTGGAGCAAGAGGAGGAAGGAGCCATATCTTAGCAGTCTCCTGGCAGCAGGCAACCAGATGGGATCCACTTTGGGAAACAGAAATTACACACCACCCGAGCGAAGTGTAACACTCAGGATGAGTATACCAGCGACAAGTTCCATCATAGGAACTGAGCTGAGGAGAGGATTCTGATCCCCCTTATTTCTGTTAGAGACAGAACTTAGACTACATCCCAGGAAGGAGAGAGGGAAAAAAAAAGTCAACAGGAGTTTTAAGTTGGAATATGACTAAACTATAGATCTGGATAGACTGAGGGCTCACTGAACTGGAGAAACTGACCTCAAAATGAGGATATTAGAATTCTCCCATCAACTTAAATGGAGGTTGTATCAGACAGCAGCTTGATTTATAGAGAAATAAAGTTTGCATCTTTTCACACCTGAGTTTATAACTGTGAAATTCATACACTAAATCAAACAAAGGCAGTAGAATCATCATAGACTCATTCCAAAATATTTCCATTGTAAAAATGGACTGATTGGTTTGTGCTTTACCTAAAGGAATTATTATATGACTAATGGTGGAATATTAGTTAAGCCTTGGCCTAACTGTCTTCTGTATACTCTTGCTTAAATTTTTAAATCACCTGTGGTGGAGAAGTAATCACAACTTTTTTATAGGACACTAATCAAATTTACTTACCCAGATTCCTACTTGCCATCCCCTTACCACTCTTTTTTTTTTTTTTTAATTACACTATACTAGGTGTGCTTTATTTATTTATTAATGGCTGTGTTGGATCTTCGTTTCTGTGCGAGGGCTTTCTCTAGTTGTGGCAAGCGGGGGCCACTCTTCATCACTGTGCGCGGGCCTCTCACTATCACGGCCTCTCTTGTTGCGGAGCACAGGCTCCAGACGCGCAGGCTCAGTAATTGTGGCTCACGGGCCCATTTGCTCTGCGGCATGTGGGATCTTCCCAGACCAGGGCTCGAACCCGTGTCTCCTGCACTGGCAGGTAGATTCCCAACCACTGCGCCACCAGGGAAGCCCCCCCTTACCACTCTTATTCAGAGAATCTTAAATTTGATAGAGATCAGAACTAATTCAACTTCCCACGTAAAGCAAATACTAACCTGCTAAAGAATTCATGCCAATTAGCTGCTAAGACAATACTCAATGTGAAAAGGTACAACAGAACCAATTTCAGTGGGTCTAAGCAGAAAAGAACTTTATCGAGGATGTCAGGTAACTCACAGAATCTTCAGGAGGGTCCAGAGAACCAGGATTGGGAGGTTCTGCAAGCAAGAGAAGGTGATTTCAGGGCTGGATGGCTCACTTGGCAACCCTACTGTCTCTGCCATTGAACACAGGCTCTGCAGGACACCAGAGCTGGAGCAACTGTGCCACTGCTTCCACAAGCTGGATATCTCTTCGCTATTTCACCAGGATGGCTTTCAGATTGGCACCACGTTGGCTCCAAGTGCAGTCTCATATTGGCTTCCAGTTGGCAGAACCCTGGGGGTAAGTACGCACTAACTTCAAGGGACGCTGTGAAAAAGGGTTTTTGGCTTCTGCTTTGGGAATGTGGGTTTCATAATTTGGGAAACTCCCTAATTATTGGAAGGGTGTTTTAAAATTCAAGGAGAGCAAAAAGCATGACCAGTTACCCTAAAGCAGTGCATTTTATCTTTGGGAGTCTTTGGCATTTTGAATGAAATACTGATTCCTCGTAAATAACATTTATTTGTCATAAGCATCTGAAACCTGCTCCTTCTTCCCTATGCCACGCCCCTGCAGACATCTGAACACAGCTATTGAAACTCCTTAAAGTTTTTTTTCTTCTTGACAAATATCTCCAGCTATTTCAAATGTTAATTTTAGGACAGGATTTCTGTCACCTTGAAAATCAACAATCTGTCCTCCCACATTTAGTTTCTCTTACTAAAGCCTCTCTTATATTAGTGTATCTGAATTATTAGACAGGCCAATTGTAAGGAGTGAGGATGGGGAATTATAGATTTTTAAAAAATATATATTATATATATATATATAAAGCTGAGAATAATAGACATGATATACCCCTACTTCCTAAAGGAGTTAGTTACTCAAGAAGGTTTGACCCTCCTTTATTAAGGCATACTAGGAAGTTGCCAAAAATGAATTGGCCCAATAGCTTCCCCTGCCATTGACTCTTTGGGCAGAAGACTAGCAAAATTCTAGAACAATTATTAGAGTTAGGAGTTACAGGCCCCCAGGGAGAAAAGTACTGTGACTTTTCCCCTCCCTCCCCATTAAATTGAGAGTGAAAAACATGAGTATCTATAAATGTTTAAAGTCACTGAATAGCACTCAGGTGGTACTTTCAGATACAGTAGCTCAGATGATGTGCAAACAATCCTGGAGCAAGCTGGGGATTGTTTTACTGCCAAGAAGCTTAAGCCACTATTTTACTGCTAAGAAGCTTAAGTGACTTGTTTTAGAAACAAGATGAAACCCACACTTGAAACCCACACTTGAACTCAGGTCTTTTGGCTCCAGAGCCCTAGGCATTTCCACTTTGCCACACTCCCAGGAGAGTAAAGGGTGGGAAGAGACTAGGAGGAAAAGCAAAAGGCAAGGGACATAGCTCTTGGAACTTCTTCAAGATGCCAAGATTTCTAGTACGTTATCCATTCTAACTGCATTGAAAACACCTGACTGCAAATCCATTTGCAAAGGAAAGTGATGGGGCCACATGGAGGATGTGCATGAATGAATGTGGATATAATTTTGCTCCTTTTACCATGATATTCTACAGCATTAGTCTCCTGCGGCTGCTGTAACAAAATACCATACACTGGATGGCTTAAAACAACAGAAATTTATTCTCTTACACTCTGGAGGCCAGATGTCCAAAATCAGCATCACTGGGCTGAAATCAAGTTGTAAGCAGGACCATGCTCCCTCTGGAGGCTCAAGAAGAGAGTCCATCCTTTGCCTCTTCTAGCTTCAGGTGGCTGCCCCCACTCCTTGACTCACAGCCACTCCAATGGTCTCTGCCTCCATGGTCACATTGTCTTCTCCTTTTCTATCTCTTTCAAATCTCCTTCTGCCTCTCTTTTATGTGGACACTTTTGACTACATTTAGTGCTTACCCAGATAATCCAGGATTATCTCCCCATCTCAAGACCCTTAGTTTAATCACATCTATAAAGATACAGCATTTACAGATTCCAGGGATTAAGACTTGATATATTTGGGTGGAGACTACAACCACATTTCTACACTTCCCCTTTCTATCCTATTTTACATCATTTGTTATTACAAAAGTAATAGGTGTTCGTTATAGAAGATCAGAATGTATGGATAAACAAAAGAAGAAAATTTGAAATTACTCCCCAAAGATAAGTAGTATTTATATTGTCGGTGCCTATCTTTACAGTTTTTTCTCTGTGAACACACATTGACATATAGGTTTCACTAAAATTTCAGAAATCCAGCTGATGGCACAGCCCTTGATCTCACTTCAGAGACGCCCACCTCACAAGTTGGGAAACACTGTTGTTACTCCCATAGAAAACCCAGAATGTAGAAATTTATTTAGGGTAAAACTTAGGTATCCCTCTATGTCAGATAAGTTAATGTCGGAATGCTCTTTTTGAAATAAGAAGTTTTGTAACATAAAAAGTTCGTGATAGATTGTGCAAAGACGGGGAAAATGTATGCAAGAATGTCATTCTCAAGAGAAGTCCTGGGAGATTTCTCCATTCCGGGAGCCGAGTGTGAGCTGGCTTCCTGGAGTTTGTGACCACAAGCTCTGAATGTGTGTGTACATGTGGGAGCCTGTGGCTCTTCATAGCCAGGAGAATGCCCTGAGCACCATCAGTCGGGTGGACTGATAATGGTGGTCCATTTGCTCTGTGCTAACCTTGCCGAGGACCCTGGTGACTAAGAGTATGCATTTGCTAGAAGTCTCCTGGGACCCGAGGTACAGATGATAAGCATGACTTTGGCTGCTTTGCAATAAACTTTAACTAACCAAACCAGCTCATTTCATTTCTTTCTCTTTCTCTCTCAGTTAATGACAAAAATTAGCGCACACTAAGCGTTCAAAACACTTTGTTTTCATTTTAAGCTATAGAATAATAAACTAACAGCAGTAGGATTCATATGTTGTGGATAAACAGGGAACAAATGAGTAATTCCTTTCTTGTTGTGAATTTCCAGCTTTTGCATCTTTAAGCTCGTTTCACTTCTTTCCCCGGCTACTTGTACTTACATTCATCTTCCCTTTTTGATCCCTTTTGGACACAGTTCAAACTGTGTCCAAACCATTCTTACTATGCTTTGAAGAAAAAAAAAAAAAAAAAAAAAGAAGAACTTGTCAGTGTTTGCCGTTTTCTTAAAATCCCCTGCCACAGAATGAGACTTCAGATCTACAGGAACACCAGGCTTTGCTGTGAAACAGAAAGCAAATGAAAAGAAACTTTACTTTAAAAGTGTCTTTTGATCTACCAAGAAGAGGGCAACTGGATTGTTCAGCCAGGTACCGTGGGGAGAGAGAATGGGGTTTTAAGTGGGTTTTGGAACCTAATGTTAAAATTTGGATTTACATTCATTTAAAGTTTGTGTCTGGTGGGTATGAAAGCCTTAACACTGAAGAATTCAGTTTTGCATGGCTGGCTGGACTTGCCTGCAGGGAGACTTTTAGGGGTGGTGAGTCTGGACTGCTGGAGTTTCATCGGGTTCTTCAGAATTGATGTTTAAATGCATGTTAAGTCAGAGGGATGCATTTGTGTTTACTGTGAGACAAAGTGAGGGAAAGGACTTTGAAAATACTTTTTGGCTTTACAGAAATGAAACCTACTGTTGTTCGTGAGACTGCTGTTAGAGTTGCAGGAGGTCAGAGCTGAAAAGCCCTAGGGGCACTGCTCAGTCCATGCACTGCCCTGAATGACAAGAAACCTGATATCTGGACAGAGCAGTGAAGGGAACCGCTGCTTACAGGACCCCTATTATTGATAGGGTCTTTACAGACTTTATCTCAGTTAATCCTTACAACCCTGGAGGAGAGAGGTGGAAAATGTAGAGAGAAGTCAAGTGACTTGCTGTAGGTCACGCAGCTAATTGTCTACAGAATTAGGATAGAACCTCGTCTCCTGTCACTGTTCTCTTAACAGTTCAGCGCCCTTCTATAATACTAACTGTGTGAGTCTGCTCGGGCTGCCATAACAAAATACCACAGACTGGGTGGCTTAAACAACAGAAAGTTATTTTCTCACAGTTCTGGAGGCCAGAAGCCCAAGGTCAGAGTGTTGGCAGGTTTGGCTTCTCCTGAGGCCGCTCTCCTTAGCTTGAAGATGGCCGCCTGCTCCCTGTGTCCTCCTATGATCTCTCCTCAGGGCGTGCATCTCTGGGGTCTCTCTCCGTGTGTCCAAATCTACTCTTCTTATAAGGACACCAAGCAGATTGGATTAGGGCCCATCCTAAAGGCCTCATTTAACTTAATTACATCTTTAAAGGCCCCCATCTTTAGGTACAGTCACATTCTGAGCTATTGGGGGTTAGGGCTTCAATATATGGATTTCGGGGGGAACACAATTCAGCCCATAACATTAACAGTAACAATAATATGTGAGATTGCTGGAGCCTATTGGAGATCTAAGAGCATTCTAGACTAGAGCCTTTTCACTAGAAAGGGAGACAGATAACACCCACTGACCATCGCTGTCCCAACTGGTCTCCTGTTTAATCTTCATAACAGTCCTAGGAGGTGGATATTATCCATGTCAGTGTTGCAGATAAAGAAATCAAGACTCAGAAAGGTAAAGGTACCCATCTCAGAAGCTGCACAGTGAGGATTTGAATTCAGGACTGCAGTGCCAAAGCTCATACACATTTTCCACTTCTGTGTGCTGCCTCTCTGCTCCCGTTATATATAACTTTCCTCTCATTTCATCCATAAGTTGTAGGAATGGCTCCATAGACATGGGTTTATGGGTCCTGAGGAAATTCAGTTCTCTAAGGAGCTCATGTAACCGTTTTGAAGAAAATATCCATTTTTAGAATTAGTTCTAAATATTATTTCCCAAAGCACAAGTATAGGAAAATGACTTCTTCCATGTAATTCAGTTATTCTCTGGACATCTTGCTTAAGGGTGGGACCTGGGAGTGTTCAGAGCAATAGCCAGGGTCCAGGGGAGCAAACTGATCAGAGCCTTATTCTTTATGCCAGTGGGTAACAGAATAGACGACCCAAGCTTCGGACTACAGGCAGATTTTCTTCTTGAGAGTAACAAATAACTAATTGACTATCTCTGAGTAGGTTTCCTGATCTAGTCACAGACTTCTCTGTGGGTAGGAAGACTATTCAGTAACCAAACTGAATATGAATTATTAGCATCTTCAGAATCAGCTGAGATTCCTTCCTGATGATCCACGTAAAGTTTTAGTTAATCATTTTAGTGGACGAAGTGACTGGATGGCTAACTCTGGGACTAGTTTATTCTCTTTACATGTGAATATAAAATGAACTTCTTGGCCCCTTCCTCTATCTTCTTCCTCTTTTTTCTGTTCTCACTTAAACTCTAACCTAGTCAGTGGAGGACTGATTTCTCCCAGACCCACCCTTTTTTCTGGGAGGTGTCAATCTCCCTTGATTGAGGATTCCCAGCCTGTCAGGGCTAGAGCTGGAATTTGAACTCAGTCCTGGCATGAAAATAGGCCCTTGCTCACACTCATGAGTTGTTTCAGTCCTTGTTTTCAGGCTCTTTCCCCCATGGCTCCTTCCCTGTGCTGCTTCCTCTGCCCGGAAATAGCCTTTCCCCTTTACTGCCTGGTGAACTTTGGTTTCCTTTAAGAACAATTCAAAAGTCACCTCCTACAGGCAGAATTAAATCCCTCCATGGGATCCCCCCTACAACACTGACCTTCAAACTTTTACTGACTTCAACTCTCAATAAGAAGTAAGACATCACTACCCAGTGCCAGGATATATAAATAACTGAAATGAAACTTTCCTGAAAAAATACAGTGCATTCTGATAGTTTTAATTCTATTTCATTTTTTAAATTATTCTAATTGTAACACACTTCAATTGATATCATGACCTGCTAATGAGTTCACTAGTTTGAAAAACTGCCCTCAAAGAAACTCTTTCTTCCTTTGACAGCTTTTCTTGCTTCTCTCATCTCTGAAAGCCTCAGATCCTCTGGCTCCTCACACAGAGACACTGGGGCCCAGTTCTTTGGTGCCCCATCCATTAGCCATCTAAGTTCCATTTTAATCTCATTTATTTGTCCAGTGATGAAAAGTTTGGCCCTAAGAGCATGACTATTTGTATCTTAGCTGGGTGTACCTAGCATATTTGACATTTAAACAAATCATTTTGTACACCTCCCTCCTTCATATAATTTAATTTTCAATAATAGTCACATAACAAGATTAATGATAGTAATGGCAAAAAAGGAAACTCAGACAGTGACAATTAATTTAATGTGGTAAAGCACATGTAACATGAAATTTACCATCTTAACCATTTTTTAAAAATTAGACATTGGATTTTATTTTACTTATTTGTTTATTTTTTTGGCTCTGCCACACGGCTTGCAGGATCTTAGTTCCCTAAACCCGTGCCCTCTGCTGTGGAAGCGTGGAGTCTTAACCACTGGACGGCCAGGAAGCTCCCCCATCTTAATCATTTTTAAGTGTACAGTTCAGTAGCGGTTATGTATATTCACACTGTTGTACAATCTCCAGAACTGTTGTGTATTGCAAAATTGAAACTGTATCTGTTAAGCAACAATTCCCCATCTTTCCCTCCCCACAGCCCCTGGCAACTACCATTCTACTTTCTGTTTCTATGAATTTGGCTACTCTAGATATTTCATATAAGTTAAAGCATACAGTTTTCATCTTTTTATGACTAGTTTATTTCACTTAGCATCATGTCCTCAAGTTTCATCCATACTGCCGCTTGCGACAGGATTGTCTTCCTTTCCTTGCAACAGGATAATCTTCAGGTCCATCCATGTTGCTGCAAATGGCATTATTTCATTCTTTTTTTATGTCTGAGTAATATTCCATTTTATATATGTACCACATCTTCTTTATCCATTCATCTGTCAATGGACGTTTAGTTCACTTCCATGTCTTGGCTATTGTAAATAGTGCTGCTATGAACACGGGTGCATGTATCTTTTCAAATTAGCATTTTCTCTGGATATATGCCCAGGAGTGGGATTGCTGGAGGATTTCCTTCCTTTTTAAGGCTCAATAATATTCCATTTTGTGTTTATACCACATTTTGTTTATCCATTCATCCATCAATTAACACATGGGTTGCTTCTATCTCTTGGCTATCATAATATAATATTGCTATGAATATGGGTGTACAACTTACAATGAGACCTTGCTTTCATTTTTTTTGGATATATACCCAGTGGAATTGCTAGATCATATAGTGATTCTATTTTTAATTTTCTGAAGAACCCCCATACTGTTTTCCATAACAGCTGCACCATTTTACGTTCCTACCAAAGTGCACAAGGGTTCCAATTTCTCCATATCCTTACCAACACTTGTTATTTTCTGTTTTTGTTTTCGTTTTTAATAGTAGCCGTTCTAATAGGTTCAAGTGGTATCTCGTTGTGGTTTTGATTTGCATTTCCCTAGTGATTAGTGATGCTGAGCATCTTTTCATATGCTTTTTGGCCACTTGTGTATCTTCTTTGGAGAAATGTCTATTCAAGTTCTTTGCCCATTTTTTAATCCTGTTGTTGTTTTAGTAGTGACAGTTTTCTTTTATTGAATTTTGTGTACGTAATCATGGCAGTAAAAACATACAAACAAACAAACTAGAGTAAATACTGAGGTACAAAAAAAGGAAAAACCTATATTGACATATCAGTCCAGGATAGTAATGAATAATAAAATCCCTTCTCAAGCCTTACCTTCTGTACCTTTGTCAATGACTTTAGCAAATTGATCATTTTGTGTATTTGTGTTCAATGGAGTCTTGCCAGAATTGTTAATATATCTTTGATCATAGTTGAATGAAGAACACTTTTTAAAAATTTTAATTTCAAAAAGTTTTTTTCACATGAAGCAACAGGAAAAAAAACTTATTGAAAGTCTTAAACATGATGGTAGGTTTAGCAGAAATTCATAAATATTTGATTTCCCATTATGTTCCAGAATTTGAAATAGTGTCCATGCTTTTGTTTCTTTGGTATTGATTGTAATGGCTCTTAAATGTCTCTGTAGTAAAATAAATAAATAAAATATTCCTCCTCCTAGAGGAGGCTGGAGCTGGGTATTTCCCTTCCCCCAGGTCAGCTAAGCTCTGTTAATATCTCAGTAGGTGAGGCTCTGGTAAAATAATTGATGTTGGGGGCAGGACTTTTTAGGTAGAACAGAATGCTCTGGGCATAATTCAAAATGGCTACTTTTCCCCTCCCTTTGCTGGAAGCAAGAGATTTTTCTCTGATCTACACTATGAGAACCTGGTAGGGCTCCTGGAGGTAAAACTCACAGAAGCATGGGGACTTTGCTAAGATTGGATCCTCTTGGAGTTTTTAACTCACAGACTTGTCCACACTGATCCTCTAGAAATTCATCAATTACAGTTTAGGGTTTCCTACCTGGTTACGAGATCCTCTGAGGTTTCTGCTCATGAGTGTCTGCTCCTCATGGGTTTCTGCTCCAGTAAGTTTGCAATTCTGTGTCTGCCTGACTGCGTCTTCAATTTTGCGGTAGCAGTTTGCCCTGTGACCTCAATTCTCTGATAGATCTAAGAAGATTTGTTCATGTTCAGTTTATTCAGCTTTTAACTTGACATTAGGATGGAGTAATGACTTCCTTACGTGCCCAGCCAGAAACCAGAAGTCTAAAAGTCTTCTTTTAAAAACAGAAATTAATAAACTAATTTTAAAATTTATATGTAAATGTCCATCGACAGAGGAATGGATAAAGAAGATGTGGTACATATATACAATGGAATATTACCCCACCATAAAAAAGAATGAAATAATGCCATTTACAGCAACATGGATGGATCTAGAGATTACCATACTAAATGAAGTCAGACAGAGAAAGACAAACATTGTATGATATCACTCATATGTGGAATCTAATTTTTTTTTATTGGAGTATAATTGCTTTACAATGTTGTGTTAGTTTCTGCTGTACAATGAAGTGAATCCGCTATATGTATACCTATATCCCCTCCCTCGTGGACCTCCCTCCCCACCCCCATCCCACCCATCTAGGAAGTCACAGAGCACCGAGTTGAGCTTCCTGTGCTTTACAGAATGTTCCCGCTAGCTATCTATTTTACACATGGTAGTGTATATATGTCAATCCTAATCTCCCAATTCGTCCCACCCTCCCCTTTCCCCACCGTGTCCACATGTCCGTTCTCTAATTTTTAAAAAAAGATACAGATGAACTTATTTACAAAACAGAAACTGACTTACAGATATCAGAAACAAACTTATGGTTACCAAAGGGGAAACGTTGTAGGGGAAGGATAAACCAGGAGCATGGGATGTACACACACACACTACTATATATAAGACAGATAACCAACAAGGACCCACTGTATAGCACAGGGAACTCTACTCAGTATTCTGTGATAAGCTATAAGAGAAAAGAATCTAAAAAAGAATGAATATATGTACATGTATAACTAAATCACTTAGCTGTACACCTGAAACTAACACAACATTGTAAATCAACTATACTCCAATAAAATTAAAATATTTTAAAAATAAATAAAATGTGATTCCAGAGGACAGGCAGCAGTCCCAGTGTTCTGTGTCTTGCACAGCCCTACTGCCCTGAGAAACAGAAATTATATAACTTGTTTTCAGTTGTGCAGACTGGGGAGGATTCACGTGTTTGGTTTGGTGAACTTCCAGGAAATAATTTTAAGTGTTTATCTAAAGTTTATTCAAACTTTCTTGATCTAGAAGTTAGACAGGAAACCTAGCAGAGAATTGAAATACACCAGGCTCTGAGGAGAGAGAACTCTAAATGTAGGCAGAAGGGTTGAACTGTGACACTCCGTGGCATTCATACCTTGGAAAGCAGGAGGTTCGATTCTAGGGCTTATGTGATTTAGAAGCTGCAACAATATTAATGTTTGCCACCATTTCCTGTTGCTCATTGTCCCGGTTGCTTTTGCTGTGTAATAAACTGCCCTAATATGTCATGCTAAAAAATAAATAAATTAATTAATTAAATTAAATAAAGGGAATTTCCTGGCGGTCCAGTGGTTAGAACTCTGTGCTTTCACTGCTGAGGGCCTGGGTTCAATCCCTGGTCAGGGAACTAAAATCCCACAAGCCATGTGGTGTGGCCAAAAATAAATAAAATTAAATTAAGTTAAATAAAAATAAAATAAAATTTATATGGGAATGCAAACAATTCTCAAAAGGAACAAAACTGAAGGATTTACACTACCCGATTTCAAGGCTTATTATAAGGATACAGTAATCAAGACAGTGTGATATTGGCATAAGGATAGGCATAAATCAGTGGAACAGAATAGAGTCCAGAAATATACTCACAAGTTCAGTGGGTAAAAGATATTCTTTTCAACCAATCATGATGGAAAAACTTTACATCCCTATGGAAAAAAAGTGAACCTCAACTCTTTATCTCACATCATAAACAAAAAATTATCTCAAAATGGATCAATGACCTAAATGTAAAAGCTAAAATTATAAAACCTCTAAAAGAAAACTTAGGTGAAAATCTTTGTGGCTCAGGGTAACAATGATTTTGTCAGTAGGGCACAAATAGCATGAATCAAAGAAGAAAAAATTAATAAGTTGAGCTTCATAAAAATAAAAATGTTTTGCTTTTCAAAAGATGCAAAGAACAAAAGGCAAACCATTGTATTAATCATGTTTTTTATTTTCTATATTTTATGATGCTTTGATATCTTGGGGGCTTTGCTGGCCAAAAGAGACAGACCATACCAGGGCTAGCTAATTCCTAGGGATAGCAAAAAACTTGCCTGTGAGTGTGCCTTTCATATGCAAACAAATGAATCCAAAGACCGTATCTTCAACCACCAACTTTATCAAACTCTCACACATCAAGCCAATATTTCCCCTGCCCTAAATCACTCCCAGGCCACCCTTATAGCCCAGAGTCTACTGAAATTATTCAAACTATCCAATCCTAAACTTGCTCAACTTGCCTACCCTGCCTCACCTGTTTCTTCCTGTGAAAACTGTTATACAGGCTCTGGGCTAAGCTTTCTCCTTTGCTCCTTCTGCCTCCTGATCAACTCTGGTACTTCCCCATGAGGCCTCGTGTGGTCCTGTGTGGCACGGCAAGCCCTCCTTCTCTTGCGAATCATAAGTAATAAAACATTTTTCATTGGCATTGACCTCTTCATTTTGTCACTCAGTTATCTCTATAAATTAAATCCTAGGCACAATCAAAACAACCACAGATGAGTAAAAAATATTTATAATACATGTATTTGACAAAAAACTTGTATTCAGAATCTATGAAGAACTCTTGAAAGTCAATAATAAAAAGACAACCCAATTTGTAAAATGGGCAAAAGATTTGTACAGATACTTTACAAAAGGTTTATGAATGAACAATAAAGTACATGAAAAGATGCTCAAGATCATTAGTCATCAAGAAATGAAAATTAATATTACAAAATGAGATAACACTACCCATTCATTAGAATGGCTAAAATTAAAAAGACGGATAATGCCAAGTGCTGCTGAGGATTTGGAACCACTGGAACTGTTGATTTTATCTGCTGGTAAGCATGTAAAATGGTATGATCACTTTGAAAAACAGTTTGGCACCGTCTATAAAATTAACATACACTCACCATATGACCTAGAAATTCCACTTCTAGATTTTCACCCAGTAGAAATGAAAACGTATGTCCACAAAGGAATGTTGATAGAAGCTTCATTCATGATAGCCAAAAACTGGACACAAACCAAATGCCCATCAACAGGAGAATTAATAGGTAAATTGATCTGTTCCTACAATGGAATACTGCTCAGCCATTAAAAACGACTGAACTACCAATTCCTGCAAACAGCAAGGAGAATCTCAACAGCATGATACTAAGTGAAAGGAGCCAGACACAAGAGTACCCCCTACATTTGTCCATTTACATGAATTTCTAGAACAGGCAAAAGTAATTTATAGTTAAAGAAATCCGATCAGTGGTTACTTTGGTGGGGACTAGGAGGAATGAATTATAAAGGGGCACAAGGGAACTTTCTGCATGGGATGGGAATATTCTAAATCTTGACTGGGGTATTACTGACTTGGGTGTGTACATTTGTCAAAGCTCCTTGTATTTTATTGCATGTAAATTTTACGTCAATGAAATTGATTTTTAAAATGAGGCAGTTTACTACTTAACTGATATAGAAAGGTCTCAAAAATAGAGTAAATGAAAAAAAACATGTCAAACATTATGTATAGTGCGTCCTTTTTGGTGTGGGGAAAAAAAGAATAAATACAAAAGTGACAATGGTTGCTGTCTGATAGTTTCTGTTTCTGTTTTGTTAGTTTTACAGAATGAGGAGCCGTTTTACAGAAAGAAGAGGACAGTATTGGAGTCATATTTGACTTCTCCATTTGGAAGTAATATTGTCTACTGAGATATAGAAAGCTGGAAAGCTTTTATTCAGAACAAGTAAGTATACTAGAAATCAAATCTGCATGATTGTAGAGTGTGTTTCCAAATACGGGTGATATTGAGCAGAAAATCAATTCATGCCTTCCTCTGATCAGTTACATTGATATATGGAATGCCCATCAAATATTTTTCTGTGGTTCTGAGAATTCAGTTATAAACGTGGTGGCCCGTGTTAAATGGCAGAACCACAGATAAGCTAGGACTTTCACAGAGAGTGATCGTTTTAAAATATTGGTCCCCTGACATCATAGGAGGCTAGATCCTGGGTTTGAAAGATGGCTTCTGGGAATTTCCTGTTTCCTGGTACATTGCCACACACTTTGAAAGGTTTTGTTATTAGTACTCAGTTCTAAATAATTTGGGACTTATGTGAGATAAAACACATACATTGTCCTAAAACCTCAGGAAAATCTGAAATAATATACAAATTTGGGGGATATTGATTTGCTTAAGGAACATTAAATAAAAGGTACCATGTTCAAGGTCTAGGTTGTGTGTTTAACTCTTGCAAGACTGTGATCCTAGATGACTGAGAATATAAGCCCAAACTATCCAATAGGTTTTTTGTTTGTTTGTTTGTTTTTGTTTTTTACTATTCCAAACACTTTATTTTTTTAAAATTTTTATTGGAGTGTAGTTGATTTGCAATGTTGTGTTTGTTTCTGCTGTACGGCAAGGTGAATCAGTTATACGTATACATATATCATGCAATGTTCATTGCAGCACTATCCAATAGTTCTAGTGGTAAATGCTTTCTCACAACTTTTTCATCCTGGTGAGGTTTTTTCATTTTAATCTTTACCAAATTCATTTATTCAACAAACGTTAATTAATTAACCACAGTTCTAGGCCCTGGGGGTATAATATCAAAACAAAGCATGCTTTTTGTTCTCACAGCGCTTACAATATGGTGTATATTTGCGAGTGTAATTCAGGAATGCAGGGTACAGGGAGAAGGTGAAGTAAGGGTAAAATAGACAATAAACAATATTTATATGAAAAATGATAACACAAATAAAATATAAATAATTGGTAGGTGCAAAATGACATCTCATTATGTTAATTGTGTTTTTATTTCTGTGGGTGTTTCCAGAACACATCTCCTATTTGTAACAGTAATTGAATAAAGACGCTATTCTTTCTGATCTCTTTGTCAGTCCTGAAGATGCACTCAGGAAGAATATTACATGATCTATCTTTTTATCAAGTCAGCAATTCAAATCTGAGTCCCTTCAGAAGAAGTAAAGTTCAGCTCTGTTCCACTAGAAATTATCTCCTCTTGGAATTTTCTTATACGCTGAGAATATTGTAATACATTAAGATTTTATTCAAGAATCAAAAGTACATTTATATTTCCTATATTACCTGAAAGCATTTTTCCCCTTAGTGCAATTTGTTGCCCCTAATTTCTTCAATGATATGTCTCATTTTTTGCCTATTGAACATGAATGTTCTTTTATACAAGCTTGCTTTTCATTAAACTCTCTGGTTTTTATGGTTGAAAAGAAAAAAATATTGGTCTCCTGCCATCACCTACTCGGGCTTACCCTCCTGGTCAGACAGCAGAGAGATCTGTCAAGATCATTGTGAAGAAACATGGAGTAGGTCTAAGTGGCGACCAAAATGTAACTCTTTCCACTTTGATGACTGGGTGTAGACTATGCTATCCAATGTAGTTACTAGTAAGTAGCTATATGTGTCTATCTAATGCGAATTTAAATAAACAAAAACTAAATAAAATTTAAAATTCAGTCACACAGTCACGCTAGCCGCATTTCAAGTGCTCAACAGCCACATGTGACTAATGGCTCCACTACTGGACAGAGCAAATATAGAATATGTTTATCATCTCAGAAAATTCTACTGTACAGCACTAGTCTAAACAGAGATATTCTGCTAAGAATGAATACTGAATGAATGAATAAGCAGCATGGTTTTCACTTAACTACTTGATAAGAGAGGAGTATCGTAGTCCACACACAGGGAGATACCATGGCTAGTAATAAGAACATCTTACAGTTACATAGCAGCGCACTGTTCAAATTTTAAAATATTTTTATGTCTGTGCCTTATGTGACTTTATTCAGTCTTTTTCTTGAGCCTTTTAAAGAGTTAAAGTATCAATATCTTAATTTTACAGCTGAAGAAATGTCACCTCCAAAAGGCTAGTCCTGTGATCTTGCAGTGGTCTCTAGGCCTTTCTAAGTGACTAGAATCAGACTTAGAGGTTGTCTCCATAGGGAGGATGTAGAAGCCAAGAAAACAGATGAGACCCCAGAGGGAGAGAGAGAGACTCGCTGACCGGCCATGTAGACAGGGATGTGGTAACATTCCAGCTGAGGTTAGCAGTAGAGATCTGCATGGGACAGAGAGAAAGGGGACCTGGGGTAGGATCCTGGGGGTCTGAGTGCCTGATGGTGTAATTCAGACCAGAGATGCCTCAGGGCCTTCAGGAGGAGATATCCACTTGGATGAGTCAAGAAAGATTTGAAAACCAGGAGCAGCCTAGCCCAAGAGGAAAAGTGGTGCAGACAGTGTCTGAGAGTACAATACCTGGGAGGCACTTCTCCGAGCTGGCATGGACTGCCTGGGAGAGTTAGATCTTGGCAAGGGAGACACAGAAACGAGACAGCTTCTTCAGGGAACCTCACTGTGAGAGATGAGAGAGCTTAAACTGAATACAGACAACTATTTTGCAGTGATACTCTTCAGAAAATACCAAATTCTATGGGAGATAAAATGTGCTACTCCTTTGAGTGTTGACAGCAGAATAATGGCTAAAAATAGTAGCTAACATTTATTGAGCTATTACTTTGTATGAAATACTATACATGAGTTCTCATTAAACTTCATAAGTAAAATACTGTTCTCAACTCCATTGTACAGACAAGGAACCAGTGGTGTACTACAGCTGGTTCTTACTGTTTTGTGAGAGCTCACTGTTGAATTTTTATGATTTTTGTTAGCCAGTTGACATACATTGTTAGCTTGAATTTGGCCTCAGTGGGAATATTTATAACATGCAGATTGGTACGTGCTATGAATTCAGGCCTTTACCCCCAGAGAGGCAGTATGTTCAACATTTAGCAGCACAGCATTGAAATAGGCTCAAAGAGGGTTAGCAACTTGCCAAGGTTACACAGATGGTAGCAAATGGCAGATTGTACGCCAGTCTCCCTACTTAAAAGCACATCGTCTTACCCCTATTACCTTAGTGGGGATGCTTTTATATCAAGGACAGGATTGCTCACTTTACTTTGTTATCAAAGAAAAAACGTCTTGCTCACCAAGGACTCTGGGGTTAGGAATGAGGGTCTTTACAGAGCTTTTCTTGAGGGCCTGGAATTCAAGCATTTGGCCTCTCCATAACTCAAGATAGGTACAAAGGAAAAAAAATGCATGAACCTAATGCCCTGGCAACATAATGCTGATATGCACATTTTGTATAAATGAATAAATATGTATATTTCTCCCCCATCCCCTCAGTGAATTTCATAAAGGAGAACAGTCAAATTCTCATTCAAAGGATGGGAGTGACTGTTATAAAGCAAATTTTGGATGAGCTATTTGTATGGAATGTTCTGAATTACGAAGAAGTAAACATCATTTGCTGTGAGAAGGTTGAGCAGGATGCTGCAAGAGGGATCATTCACATGATTCTGAAGAAGGGTTCAGAAGCCTGTAACCTCTTTCTTAAATCCCTTGAAAAGTGGAACTATCCTCTGTTTCAGGACTTGCATGGACTTAGTAAGTATTAGTTTGCTTTTAGCTGTTCTACAAATAGAATAAATCATGAAGATCCATAATCCCCATGACAGAGCCTCTGCTCTCCTCCCTCCAATGCTCTCATATCACTTGGCATTGGGCTTTGGTTATGTCGAGGAAAAGCTCAGACACTCTCAGGAAAACAAAACAAAACAAAAAACTCCCACTAGGTCACTTGATGGTGAAGCCAAATAAGTAACTCCAGGGTAAGGGAATAAATGATTTAGCATAGTCTGACTTCAGAATCAAACTGGACAATGAAGGCACTTAAGAAGTCAGTGCAGTAGTGCAGTAGTAGTTTTCAACATTCCTTAGTCTGATGAGGACCATCTGTGGACAAGTGGCCCCCAGACTGCCTACTCTGTAATCCAAGCACCATGGTAAAGAGAGCCTGACTGACTAAAGAAGCATGATTCTGCTTTTCATGAAATATTAATTTAGTTTTTCTTTCTTTAAATTAGTCAATTATCTCCTGGCAGATTTTAATCAAGGTTAAGGCTTGATTTGCTGAAAGTTACCCCTGACCATCATTCTCAACCATATCCCCACTATTCTCATGCACTTTCCTTAACCCAAACACTGGCTCCTCTCCTTTCCAATCAGCTGCTACAAAATTTGGTGGTGGAAAGGAAGAAACAGAAGGCAAAAGGGCAAGTAGGGTAAAGGGTAACAGGGGAAAGCAGGAGTAAATATTTGGAACCCTTTCTGCCAGCTCAGAACTGGGGAAGGAAATTAAAGTCATCAAGGGAAGATTCTCAGCCTCACTCCTCCTCCTCCTCCTCCTCCTGAACTCTAGGTTCTGGGGAGACACAGAATTGGATCCTCCTCAATTTCCTCTTCTCTAACAGGTCTTTTTCATCAGATGTCAGAAGAAGACTTAGATGGTTTGGCTCAGGATTTAAAGGACTTATACCATACCCCATCTTTTCTGAACTACTATCCGCTGGGTGAAGATATTGACATTATTTTTAATTTGAAAAGCACCTTCACAGAACCGGTTCTATGGAGGAAGGACCAACACCATCACCGTCTGGAGCAGCTGACCCTGAGTGGCCTGCTGGACACTCTTCAGAGCCCCTGCATCATCGAAGGGGAATCGGGCAAAGGGAAGTCCACTCTGCTGCAGCGAATCGCCATGCTCTGGGCCTCTGGAGAGTGCCAGGCTCTGACCAAGTTCAAATTAGTTTTATTTCTCCATCTGAGCAGGGCCCAGGGTGGACTCTTCGAAACCCTGTGTGACCAACTCTTGGATATACCTGACACAATCAGGAAGCAGACTTTCATGGCCATACTACTGAAGCTACGGCAGAGGGTTCTTTTTCTCCTAGATGGCTACAATGAATTCAAGGCCCAGAACTGCCCAGAAATCGAAGCCCTAATAAAGGAAAACCACCGCTTCAAGAATATGGTCATCGTCACCACCACCACGGAGTGCCTGAGGTACATCAGGCAGTTTGGTGCGCTGATTGCCGAGGTGGGGGACATGACCGAGGACAGTGCCCAGGCTCTCATCCGGGAAGTGCTGATAAAGGAGCTCGCTGAAGGCTTGTTGCTCCAAATTCAGAAATCCAGGTGCTTGAGGAATCTGATGAAGACCCCTCTCTTTGTGGTCATCACTTGTGCAATCCAGATGGGGAAAAGTGAGTTCCACTCTAACACACAAACCACACTGTTCTGTGCCTTCTACGATCTGCTAATAAATAAAAACAAGCACAAACGTAAAGGGGTGGCTCCAAGTGAGGTCACTCGGAGCCTGGACCACTGTGGGGACCTAGCTCTGGAGGGCGTGTTCTCCCACAGGTTTGATTTTGAACCGGACGACTTGTCCAGTGTGAACGAGGATGTCCTGCTGACAACGGGACTCCTCTGTAAATACACAGCTCAACGGTTCAAGCCGAAGTATAAATTCTTTCATAAATCATTCCAGGAGTACACAGCAGGACGCAGACTCAGCAGTTTATTGACGTCTGAAGAGCCAGCAGAGGTGACCAAGGGGAACGGTCACTTGCAGAAAATGGTTTCCATTTCAGACATTACATCCAAGTACAGCAACCTGCTCCTGTATACGTGTGGGTCATCTGCCGAAGCCACCCGGACTGTTCTGAAACACCTGGCATCAGTGTATCAACATGGCAGCCTCGGTGGGCTTTTCGTCACCAAGAGGCCTCTCTGGAGGCAGGAATCTATGCAAAATGTGAAAAGCACCACTGTGCAAGAAATTCTGAAAGCCATAAACATCAACTCCTTTACAGAGTGTGGCATCAATTTATTCTGTGAGAGTATATCCACATCAAACCTGAGAGAAGAATTTGAAGCTTTCTTTCATGGTAAAAGCCTACATATCAACTCAGAGAACATCCCTGATTACTTATTTGACTTCTTTGAAAACTTGCCTAATTGTGCAAGTGCTCTGGACTTTGTTAAACTAGACCTGTACGGGGGAGCTGTGGCTTCGCAGGATGAGACTGCAGAAGACGCAAGCAGGATCCACATGCAGGAGTCCTCAGGAACCTACATTCCCAGCAGGGCTGTGTCTTTGTTCTTCAACTGGAAGCAGGAATTCAAGACATTGGAGGTCACACTCCGGGATTTCTGCAAGTTGAATAAGCAAGATATCAAATACCTGGGGAAAATATTCAGCTCTGCTACAAGCCTCAGGTTGTACATTAAGAGATGTGCCGGCGTGGCTGGAAGCCTCAGTTCGGTCCTCAGCACCTGTAAGAACATTCATTCCATCATAGTGGAAGCCAGTCCCCTCGCCTTAGAAGACGAGCGGCATATCACATCTGTGACAAACCTGCACACCTTAAGTATTCACGACCTAGGGACTCAACGGCTACCAGGTATTGTAAACATCAACAGTTTAAGCTATAATCAAACCTGGCTAGTTACTGTGGAAATATTAGATATTATTTGTTTTGCTTGAAATTTTCTAATAGTTTCTACTAGTGTCAGGAAGTGGAAGGGCTTGGGAGAGACTTCCATGTGGGAGGAAGGCTGTCAGATTGGGAGGCCCTAGGAAGGATTCCCAGAGCTGAAGCTCTGTAGTCTGACTGAATAACTATGTAGTATATATATGGTAAAGTGTGTGTTTGTATGTTTGTCTGTGTATACAGTAGGTTAAGCTTGTCTTCTGTGAACCCTCCCTCTTGTCAGCATCTCTGTCTTAACTCAACGTTCACTGCTTTCCTGCCAAGTAGCACCCTTCCTTCTTTGAAGTCTGGGAGGAAATCCAACCATAAACTAATCACCTGCAGAAGCTGGTGGCTAACTGTGTCACTAGATTCTCATCTAGGAAATTGCAGCACATCCAGCCCTAGCCCCACTCCAAGTATCATTCACTTTGAAGGAAGATTTTGGGAACAGTTTTTGTTGAACATGAAGAAATTCCAGACTTCAGATGCATACATGTGGGGTCAATCTTTCTGGGTAAAGGGGAGTTTTCCCCAGATTCACAATAACACTAAAGGTGAGTGTCTCCCTTACCTGTGTAGTCCAGCCACACCTGTGTAGATCCGTCCTGTTGCCCAGAGCAGGGGCTGCTGAGTTCTGTGAAGCTATGGGCCAGCAGGAGCCTTGTTCTACATGACTGTAATCTGAGATTCATTTTCATCCACAAGTAGTTTCCCATTCAGCTCTGCCTCACTTGTCACCCTGTAGAGGACATTTTCTATCATTTTAAGAATCTAGAATCTTTTGTACAGATAAGCTTTGCAACCTCCTACTCAATGCAGGAAGGCCTTCTATAAGATTCTGGATAGTCACTCAGACTTTATTAGACTACCTTCTGTGTTAGGAGGCTTACCATCTTCTCTTGATGGCCATTCGTTTGTGCTGATATTGCAAACCGGTCACTTACGTGCTGAATTTGACCTACATATAATTAAAATTGTTCTTTTTAATGTTTGCCAATATTTTGTTCTTAATATTTTAAATTTATTTTTTGAGTAATATATTTACATGGTCCAAATTATAAAACAATCTATGATGAAAAGTCTCCTTCCGTTCTCTCTCCCCTAGCTATGACTCTTCTCCCTAAAGGAGTTGCCACCATTTTGAAATTGGGAAATATCATGTGAAAATACAGGTTTCTCATTCCTCTTGAAAATTATAGATTTGACAACTGCACTTGGTAACAACTGGCTAGAGCTTCATGATCTGCTCCTACACTCTTTGGAAAGACACATAATCTCCAGTTGGGCACAAAGCCCACCTGTTCTACTTCTTGTAATAACATCATCTCCCTGGCCCGCTTTGACATTTGAGTTTGCAATCAGCACTTATTTTTTCTTATAGCTAGAATCTAGTCACTACTGAAAGACATGTTGGTTATTTCCAGTTTGGGCAATTATAGATAGAACTACTAAAAACATTCTTATGAAAGTTTTTTTTGTGAAAATAAGTTTTCAATTCACTTGGGTAAATATGTAGGATTAGCGTTGCTGAGCCATATGACAAGTGCTTGTTTAACTTTTTAGGAAACTTCCAAGCTATTTTCCACTTTGTACATTTTACATTTTCAGTAGCAATACATGAGAATTTTAGTTGCTCTGCATTCTCACTAGCATTTAGTATTATTTCTATTTTTCTCTTTTTGTCATTTTACAATAAGAAAAAAAAAACAGACAATACCAAGTGCTGATGAGGATGTGGAGCAACTGGAACTCTGTGTATAGTGTTATATCATCAGAGTTGGCTAATAAAAGTTGAAAATTCTTCACGTGCTTGTTTGCAACTTAGTGAAATGTTTCTTCAAGTTTTTACCCATTTTTTAAAAAGTATTTATTTATATTTTTATTTTGGCTGCACCGGGTCTTAGTTGCATCACGTGGGATCTTCGTTGTGGCATGTGGGATTGTTAGTTGTGGCATGCGGGCTCTTAGTTGCAGCATGCAGACTTCTTAGTTGTGGCTTGAGGACTCTTAGTTGTGGCATGCATGCAGGATCTAGTTCCCTGACCACGGATCGAACCTGGGCCCCCTGCATTGGGAGCACGGAGTCTTACCCACTGGACCACCAGGTAAGTCCCTACCCATTTTTAATTGGGTCAATTTGTTTTCTTAATGTTGAGTTTTAAGTGTTTTTTTTTAATATATTCACAATACAAGTCCTTTGTGAGATAAGTGATTTGAAAATATTTTCTCCCAATCTGTAGCTAGTCTTTTCATTCTTTAACAGTGTCTTTCACAGAACAAAAGTTTTACATTTTGTTGCCATCCATTTTTTTTCTTTATGAATCATGCTTTTGGTGTCATGTCTAAGAACTCTTTGCATAAAGGTCATGATGATTTTTTCCTATATTTTCTTTTAAAGTTTTATGTTTTACGTTTAGATCTATGATCCATTTCGAGTTAACATTTGTGTAAGGTGTGAAGTTTAGATCAAGGTTCATTTTTCTTCCCTATGGATATCCAGTTGTTCTGTTTATTGAAATTACTATTCTTTCATGTTGGAATAGCCTTTGTATCTTTGCCCAGATTTTTTGGCTATAGTTGTATGGGTGTATTTCTGGATACTATTTTCCATTGATCTTTCATTTGCCAATACCCTTGTCTATCCCTTGCCAATACTACATTGTCTTAGTAACTTTTACTTTATAGTAAGTCATAAAATTGGGTAGTGTTATTTCTCCAACTTTCTTCTTCTTTTTCAAAATAATTTTAAAATATTCTAGTTCCTTTGTCCTTCCATATAAATTTTAGAATCACATTTTTTTTTTTTTTTGGCTGCATCGCACAGCCTGTGGGATCTTAGTTCCCCAACCAGGGATTGAACCTGAGCCCTTAGCAGTGAAATCACAGAGTCCTAACCATTGGACTGCCAGGAAATTCCCAAGAATCACATTGTTTATATCGTCAAACACTCTTCTTGGGATCTTGGTTGGAATTACATTAAATCTATAGAACAATTTAGGGAGAATTGACATTGTTATTATGTTGACTCTATGACCATGGTTTCTCTTTCCATTTGTTTAGATTTTCCTTGATTTCTTTTTTCACCATTTTGTACTTTTCATCATGTTGATTGTGTATATGTTTTTTAGATTTATACCTTTTTCATTCTTTTGGAGCTATTGTAAATGGTAACTTTAAAAAATTTGGTTACCAATTATTTATTGCTACTACAGAAATACAGTTGATTTTTGTGTGTTGATCTTGTACTCTATACCTTTGATAAACTTATTTCATGTCCCTTCCAAAAGGATTATTTTCATTTCTTCCTTTCCAATTTTGTATTCCTTTTATTTATTCATTTTTTAAAAATAAATTTATTTAGTTATCTTTGGCTGCGTTGGGTCTTCGTTGCTGCGCGCGGGCTTTCTCTAGTTGCAGCGAGCAGGGGCTACTGTTGGTTGCGGTGTGCGGGCTTCTCATTGTGATGGCTTCTCTTGTTGTGGAGCACAGGCTCTAGGTGCGCAGGTGGGCTCTAGAGCACGGGCTCAGTAGTTGCGGTGCACAGGCTTAGTTGCTCTGCAGCATGTGGGATCTTCCCAGACCAGGGATCGAACACATGTCCCCTGCATTGGCAGGCGGATTCTTAACCACTGCGCCACCACGGAAGTCCCTGTATTCCTTTTATTTCATTTTCCTGCCGTACTACACTGATTATGACTTGCAGTGTAGTGTTGAATAGGAGAGGTGAAAGTGAACATCCTCCCTTGTTCCTGATCCTAGAGAGTAAGCATTCAGACTTTCACCATGAAGTGTGATGCTAACTGTAGTTTTTTTGAAGGTGCCTTTTATCAGGTTGGGGAAGTGTCCTTCTATTCCTAGGTTGCTGAGAATTTTTATCATGAATGGTTATTGGATTGTATCAGCTATTTTTGCTGTATCAATTTATATGATCATGTAGTTTTTCTTCATTAGACTGTTAATATAGTGAAGTACATGGATTGATTTCCAAATATCAAAACAGTCCTGCATTCCCTGTATGAAGCTCACTTGGTGGTAGTATAATATTCTTTTTATATATGGCTGGACTCCTTGGTAATATTTTGTTGAGGATTTCATAAGTGATATTGGTTTGAAGTTTTCTTTTGTTTTATTCCCTTAGTCTGGGTTTCAGATTGGTTAATGGTAGTGTCATAAAATGAGTTGGGAAGTGTTGTCTGTATTTCTGTTTCCTGGAAATGATTGTGTAGAATTGGTGTTATTTCTTCTTTGAAAGTTTGGTAGAATTTGCAAGTTAAATTATCTGTGCCTGCAGCTTTCTTTTTTGGAAAATTTTAAACTACAAATTCAATTTCCTTGGTTATACTGGACTATTCAGATTACTTATGTAACGTTGGCTAAGTTTTACTAGTTTGTGCCTTTCAAGAAATTGTGCAATTTTGTCTATGTTGTCAAATTTATGCATGTAGATTTGTTCATATTATTCTCTATCCTTTTAACCTCTGTGATTTCTGTAATGATATCTTCCCTTTCATTTCTGATATTGGTAATTTGTTATTCCTCATTTTTTCTTTGTCAGTCTTGCTAGAAATTTATCAATTTTATTGATCTTTTCAAAGATATAGCTTTTAATTTCCATTGATTTTCCCCTATTGTTTCTGTTTGTGATTTGTTATTGATTTCTGCCCTTATCTTTATTATTTTATTGCTTCATCTTGCATTGGGTTTATTTTGCTCTTCTCTCTCTAGTTTCTGAACTCGTAAGCTTAGGTTGTTGATTTGAAAACTTTCCTTATTTCTAATATAAGCATTCAATGCTCTAAACCTCCCTTTAAGTAACTGTTAACTGGAGATTTTGATATATTTTATTTTTATTTCTGTATTTTTCAAAACATCGTCTAATTTTCCTTGAGACTTCCTGTTTGATCCATGCTTGTTTAGAAGTGCGTTGTTTAATTTCCAACTGTTTGGAGATTTCCCAGTTATCTTTCTGTTATTGTTTTCCATTGTAATTCCATTGTATTTTGAAAACATGCTTTTAGCTAAGGAAGATCCCCATCTCTCACCAAAAAAATATATTTTCGTGTCAATTTCATGAACATTTCTTGCCCATAGTGACAACTAAAATCTTTTGATTGGTAATAGAAATATAGTAAATGACAGCTGAACACAGTCCAATCCCTTTTCTTTGGCAGGTGGTCTGACTGACAGCTTAGGTAATTTGAAGAACCTTATGAAGCTCATACTGGATAACATTAAGATGAATGAGGAAGATGCTATAAAACTAGGTCAGATTTTTGTTTTCTCTAATATATTTACTAATACAAGTTTGATAATAAGAACAGCTAAGACTCTTTGACACTGGCTGTGTCTATACAAGGCAACGATGCCTTTATGTACTTGGTGTCTTAATGCATTTCCTTTCCTTTTTTTTTTTTTTTTTTTTGCAGCTGAAGGTCTGACAAATCTGAAAAAGATGTGTTTACTTCGTTTGACCCACTTGTCTGATATAGGGGAGGGAATGGATTACATAGTCAAGTCTCTGTCAGCTGAACCCTGTGACCTTAAAGAAATCCAATTAGTCTCCTGCTGCCTGTCAGGAAATGCTGTGAAAACCCTAGGTAACTGCTGCCTGCATTATGAAAACAGTGTAAGAAAACATGCGATATTTTCATACTAAGGCATGCTAAGTCTCTCAAATGGAAATTTAATTTTTAGGGAAACTGGAAAAGATAATAAAGACTTCTAGGTAATATCTAACTTGTTTTTAATGACCTTCTTCATGATTGGAATGAAAATTTACTATGGTTGAATAATAGGAGAGAATTTCAGGATAATTGAAGATGTCCTTTTAAGAAAAGGTAAAGAGGAAGAAAATAAGAAATAGGTGCTTGAAGCTTGGCACATATTCTGTTATATAATAACTGCTTAATAAAAATTTGGATGAATGGATAAACAAGTGATTGAGAAGCAGAGAGAGAAGGATTTCCTTAAATGTTTTCAGGCTTTCCAATGCTTACCTATTGCACTGTTAAGATGGAGTTAATGTGCATCAATATGAGTTGAGTCTTTTGAGTTCTTAAAGTGTGCATATACCAAGTATGGAGAAACCTTTGCATATTTCTGGATAAACTAGATATGTTCGATTCAGATTTTTTTTAAATTTAGATTTTGGTAAAAAAGATGGTCTAGCCCTCTTAAAAACAGAATACACAACTGCTAGGAGTCTGTAAAGTTTCCTAAGGAAACTATTTATATGCCAACATAAACCAAAAGCTAGAGAAACCCAGGATTAGAAAAGGCCAGATAAACAACGGAAAGCATGAGAATGATGAGCATACTCCTTTACTTCTCTACTTGCCCTGCAGAGAGAAAGGTTTAGAACTGAAAATAGCAGCTGTACCCTTTTTAAGAGGAGTTCTGCAGGTTTTTTATTTTAAACCAAATCCCAGAAGATATTTTATTCTAAGAAAAGGGGTCATATGATTGCTTAAAAATAATAATAGCTAATATTATAACAAGAGTATATATTCATTAAAAAATTGACTAATTTTTTAAAGGAGATTTTTCTCATTAGTCTTGATAGGAAAAACTTCAACTAGATTAAACAACCATGATAAATATCTGAAATGAAAAGAATTAAGCAGTGATCAGCTAGAGTGATGGCATTTTATGATTAATGTTTACATGTAATATAGTTTTCCAAATTTTAACCTCAGTATATTTATGTCTTTGTCATTAAAATACATGTCTTGTAGATGGAGTTGGGTCTTGCTTTAAAAAAAAAATCTAGTCTTATTAATCTCTTTAACTGGAGTGTTTAATCCATTTACATTTAATGTAATTATTTATAGGACTAGATTTCCGTTAGTCATTTTGCTATTTGTTTTCTATTTTTCTCATCTGTCTTTTTTTAATTTCTAAGTTTTTATTATTAGTATCACCACTATGACATTAACAAAATCATCTAAACTGAGTACACAAAGAACAGCTCATGTCATCTGGTTTTTGTTCCTTTGTTTCTCCTTCATGATAGGGCATTTTAGAATTGTAAGCACCCTCACAGTTTATTTAGTTCATCTTCCTTATTCCAAAGATGAAGACACTGAGGCTTAGAGAAATGGAGTGACTTTACTAAAGTGACATAAAAACTATATTCCCGGATGCTTTAGGCTTTTTGTGAACTCAATTTTTTTAGTCAGAACTTAGAACAAGGAAATATCTGTGCACCAGTCATAGTCGTGGCAATTGGGGGTTAAACCTATCCAGATACTTTTTGAAATAAATAAATTAATCAAGTCAAATAATGGTTTTATACTATCAACAAAGAAAACAAGGACTCAGAATTCTTCTAAGGATATTTTAAAATGCATTTATAGTTCCCTGAAAGTCTTGTTGTTTTGGATTAAAAAAATTTTTTTTTGCAGCTCAGAATCTTCACAACTTGGCCAAACTGAGCATTCTTGATTTATCTGAAAATCATCTGGAAAAGGATGGAAATGAAGCTCTTCATGAACTAAGTAAGAATGACAGTTTAGGGACTTCCCTGGTAGTCCAGTGGCTAAGACTCTGCACTTCCACTGCAGGGGGCGGTGCAGGTTCAATCCCTGGTCAGGGAACTAAGATCCCACATGCAGTGCCGTGTGGCCAAAAAAAAAAAAAAACGAATTGATAACTTAGCCAAAATCAAATACTCAAATAGTCATCATTATCAGATACTCAAATAGTTTATCCACATATGCCTTACTAGATGGACCTTAAGTAGGTCATTTAGCCCTTCCTTAAACTGCCCTTGAGGAATACAGGCCCATGGCTTTTGAGTTATCAGTTTTCCCATACTCACTGCACCTGAGACTCCCACCTACTTGTCTCCTTCTAGTGAGTTAGTGTCTGAGAGTAAGTGATATTCAAGACAAATCTGCTTAAGTTAGTGATAAGATTTTTAAGGTGTGATAATGCTAATGTGATTATGTTAGAATTAGAAACCTGATACTTAACTGTCTGAGATTTGCTTCAAAATAATATAGAAGGGAAGGAATTTGATGACGATGAAGCAAGGTTGTCCATGGTTCAAGGTTTGTTGAAAGTTGGCTTATTAGTACATATAATTTCATTATACTGTTCTGTATGTTTGTATATTCTTGAACACTTCCCGTAAAAATATTAACAAAAAAACCAAGTAGATCCTTATTGCACATTGAGCAGGCTGCAGAGATAAAAATCATTCCTTCTCCCACATCAATTTTGAGATGGATCCAATTCCTGAACTGCTCTCTGGTTCTTCAAGTTGACAGGCTGCACATCTTGGAACAGCTAAACGTGCTGATGCTGCCCTGGTGCAGTGATGTACGAGTCAGCTTGGCCAGGCTGCTGGAGCAACTGAAGGGGACCCCACAGCTCATCAAGCTTGGGCTGAGAAACTGGAGACTCACAGATGCAGAGATTAGAATTCTAGGTAGGTATACGCACAGAGCCAAGAGAAAAGAAGTTAGCCCTCACAAAGTTCTTCAGTTGGCTTGCTCTATTTAGTTAGTTAGTTAGCATCTTTATTTATTTATTTGCCTCCTCTTTTTTATATAGATATATTGAAAGAGGGTTCATACATGTTAAGGAGTAAAATGATTGAAAACACTGGCCTGCCTTCAGGTTTTTAAGCATTTCACCTAAAGTGTTAAAAGGGAAAACATTCACGTTACCTGACAAGCTGTATCGTGTTAGGAATTGCTCTTCTAGCCTTAACTGTCTGAAATTCAGCAATGCCCTTCCAATCTTGGGAAATATTTTTACGTCACTTGTTGGGTATTCAAAACATGTAAAGGTAAGTGCAACTTTATGTAAATGGGGTCATGGAATATCTTTAAGTAGCTGTGATATAATCCAGGAACAAACAGAGATTCATAAATGACTGAAGACAATGATAGTTTCAGGCAGTTGATGAAGGGTCTGCATGCTCTCTGTATTAGTTATCAATGTCTGTGTAAGATTACCCCAAAACTTAGTGGCTTAAAACAACTATAAACATTATCTCACGTTTCAGTGGGTCAGGAATTTGGAAGCAGCTTAGCTGGGTGGTTCTGGCTTAGGCTCTGTCATGACTGGGGCTGCTGGAGACCTGATCCCAAGGTGGCTCCTCACTTGGTTGGCAGGTTAATGCTGGCTGTTGGCTGGAGTCCTTAGTTTCTCATGCCTGGACCTCTCCATAGACTGCTTGCATGTCCTCACAACATGGCCGCTCACTTCCTCCAGAGCAAGAAATCCAAGGGAGAACCAATTAGAAGTTGCAATATCTTTTATGACCTAGCCTTGGAAGACCATTTCTGGTCATCTCTGCTGTGTCCTATGGGTTACCCAGGTCAGCCCAATCCACTGTGGGAGGGGACAACACAGAGGAGTGAATACTAGGAGATGAGAATCATTGGAGCCAACTTGAAGGCTGACTACCATATTACCTGAGGCAAAGGACTAGTGAAAACAGCCTTGACTGCCTTCATTTCCCTCATGGATTGTCTAGAATATATCCATAGTATATATATCATAAAACTTACCATTTTAACCATTTTTAAGTCTACAGTTTTGCAGCATTCACATTCTTATGCAACCACCATCACCATCCATCTCCAGAACTTTTTCATTCTCCCTGGCTGAAACTCTACCCATTAAAGACTAACTCCCCTCTTTTAAAAACCTTCTCTCTTAGAGATGCATATGTCTTTAAGTCCTTATGCTGCCCCAAGTTTTTTTTTAAACATCTTTATTGGAGTATAATTGCTTTACAATGGTGTGTTAGTTTCTGCTTTATAACAAAGTGAATCAGCTATACATATACATATATCCCCATATCTCCTCCCTCTTGTGTCTCCCTCCCACCCTCCCTATCCCACCTCTCTAGGTGGTCACAAAGCACGGAGCTAATCTCCCTGTACTATGCAGCTGCTTCCCACTTGCTATCTGTTTTACATTTGGTAGTGTATATATGTCCATGCCACTCTCTCACTTTGTCCCAGCTTACCCTTCCCCCTCCCCGGGTCCTCAAGTCCATTCTCTACGTCTGTGTCTTTATTCCTCTCCTGCCCCCAGGTTCTTTGAAACCTTTTTTTTTTTTTTTTTTTAGATTCCATATATATATATGTTAGCATACGGTATCTGTTTTTCTCTTTCTGACTTACTTCACTCTGTATGACAGTGTCTAGGTCCATCCACCTCACTACAAATAACTCAATTTTTCTTCTTTTTAATGGCTGAGTAATATTCCATTGTATATATGTGCCACATCTCCTTTATCCATTCATCTGTCCATGGACACTTAGGTTGCTTCCATGTCCTGGCTATTGTAAATAGAGCTGCAATGAATATTGTGGTACATGACTCTTTTTGAATTATGGTTTTCTCAGGGGATATGCCCAGTAGTGGGATTGCTGGGTTGTATTCTGGTTCTATTTTTAGTTTTTTAAGGAAACTCCATACTGTTCTCCATAGTGGCTGTATCAATTTACATTCCCACCAACAGTGCAAGAGGGTTTCCTTTTCTCCACACCCTCTCCAGCATTTATTGTTTCTAGATTTTTTGATGATGGCCATTCTAACCGGTGTGAGATGATACCTCATTTTAGTTTTGATTTGCATTTCTCTAATGATTAGTGATGTTGAGAATCCTTTCATGTGTTTGTTGGCAATCTGTATATCTTCTTTGGAGAAATGTCTATTTAGGTCCTCTGCCCATATTTGGATTGGGTTGTTTGTTTTTTTTAATATTGAGCTGCATGAGCTGGTTGTAAATTTTGGAGATTAATCCTTCGTCAATTGCTTCATTTGCAAATATTTTCTCCCATTCTGAGGGTTGTCTCTTCATCTTGTTTATGGTTTCCTTTGCTGTACAAAAGCTTTTAAGTTTCATTAGGTCCCATTTGTTTATTTTTGTTTTTATTTCCATTTCTCTAGGAGGTGGGTCAAAAAGGATCTTGCTGTGATTTATGTCATAGAGTGTTCTGCCTATGTTTTCCTCTAAGAGTTTTATAGTGTCTGGCCTTAAATTTAGGCCTTTAATCCATTTTGAATTTATTTTTGTGTATGGTGTTAGGGAGCGTTCTAATTTCATTCTTTTACACGTAGCTGTCCAGTTTTCCCAGCATCACTTATTGAAGAGGCTGTCTTTTCTCCATTGTATATTCTTGCCTCCTTTATCAAATATAAGGTGACCATATGTGCATGGGTTTAACTCTGGGCTTTCTATCCTGTTCCACTGATCTATATTTCTGTTTCAGTGCCAGTACCATACTGACTTGATTACTGTAGCTTTGTAGTATAGTCTGAAGTCAGGGAACCTGATTCCTCCAGCTCCATTTTTCTTTCTCAAGATTGCTTTCGCTATTTGGGGTCTTTTGTGTTTCCATACAAATTATGAATTTTTTTGTTCTAGTTCTGTGAAAAATGCCAGTGGTAGTTTGAAAGGGATTGCATTGAATCTGTAGATTGCTTTGGGTAGTAGAGTCATTTTCACAATGTTGATTCTTCCAATCCAAGAACATGGTATATCTCTCCATCTGTTGGTATCATCTTTAATTTCTTTCATCAGTGTCTTATAGTTTTCTGCATACAGGTCTTTTGTCTCCTTAGGTAGGTTTATTCCTAGCTATTTTATTCTTTTTGTTGCAATGGGAAATGGGAGTGTTTCCTTAATTTCTCTTTCAGATTTTTCATCATTAGTGTATAGGAATGCAAGAGATTTCTGTGCATTAATTTTGTATCCTGCTACTTTACCAGATTCATTGATTAGCTCTAGTAGTTTTCTGGTAGCATCTTTAGGATTCTCTATGTATAGTATCATGTCATCTGCAAACAGTGACACCTTTACTTCTTCTTTTCTGATTTGGATTCCTTTTATTTCTTCTTCTTCTCTGATTGCTGTGGCTAAAACTTCCGAAACTGTATTGGATAATAGTGGTGAGAGTGCACAACCTTGTCTTCTTCCTGATCTTAGAGGAAATGGTTTCAGTTTTTCACCATTGACAACGATGTTGGCTGTGGTTTGTCAGATATGGCCTTTATAATCTTGAGGTAAGTTCCCTCTATGCCTACTTTCTGCAGGGCTTTTATCATAAATGGGTGTTGAATTTTGTTGAAAGCTTTTTCTGCATCTATTGAGATGATCATATGGTTTTTCTCCTTCAATTTGTTAATATGGTTTATCACATTGATTGATTGGTGTGTATATAGAAGAATCCTTGCATTCCTGGGATAAACCCCACTTGATCATGGTGTATGATCCTTTTAATGTGCTGTTGGATTCTGTTTGCTAGTATTTTGTTGAGGATTTTCACATCTATGTTCATCAGTGATATTGGCCTGTAGTTTTCTTTCTTTGTGACATCTTTGTCCGGTTTTGGTATCAGGGTGATGGTGGCCTCGTAGAATGAGTTGGGGAGTGTTCCTCCCTCTGCTATACTTTGGAAGAGTTTGAGAAGGATAGGTGTTAGCTCTTCTCTAAATGTTTGATAAAATTCGCCTGTGAAGCCATCTGGTCCTGGGCTTTTGTTTGTTGGAAGATTTTTAGTCACAGTCTCAATTTTAGTGCTTGTGATTGGTCTGTTTATATTTTCTATTTCTTCCTGGTTCAGTCTCATAAGGTTGTGCTTTTCTAAGAATTTGTCCATTTCTTCCAGATTGTCCATTTTATTGGCATACAGTTTCTTGTAGTAATCTCTCATGATCCTTTGTATTTCTGCAGTGTCAGTTGTTACTTCTCCTTTTTCATTTCTAATTCTATTGATCTGAGTCTTCTCCCTTTTTTTCTTGATGAGTCTGGCTAATGGTTTATCAATTTTGTTTATCTTCTCAAAGAACCAGCTTTTAGTTTTATTGATCTTTGCTATTGTTTCCTTCATTTCTTTTTCATTTATTTCTGATCTGATCTTTATGAGTTCTTTCTTTCTGCAAACTTTGGGGTTTTTTTTGTTCTTCTTTCTCTAATTGCTTTAGCTGTAAGGTTAGGTTATTTGAGATGTTTTTTGTTTCTTGAGGTAGGATTGAATTGCTATAAACTTTCCTCTTAGAACTGCTTTTGCTGCATCCCATTGGTTTTGGGTTGTCATGTTTTCATTGCCATTTGTCTCTAGGTATTTTTTGATTTCCTCTTTGATTTCTTCAGTGATCTCTTGGTTATTTAGCAGTGTATTGTTTAGCCTCCACATCTTTGTATTTTTTACAGATTTTTTTCCAGTAGTTGATATCTACTCTCATAGCATTGTGGTCAGAAAAGATACTTGATACGATCTCAATTTTCTTAAATTTACCAAACCTTGACTTGTAACCCAAGATATGATCTATCCTGGAGAATGTTCCATGAGCACTTGAGAAGAAAGTGTATTCTGTTGTTTGTGGATGGAATGTCCTATAAATATCAATTAAGTCCATCTTATTTAATGTATCATTTAAAGCTTGTGTTTCCTTATTTATTTTTATTTTGGATGATCTGTCCTTTGGTGAAAGTGGGGTGTTAAAGTCCCCTACTATGATTGTGTTAATGTCGATTTCCCCTTTTATGGCTGTTAGCATTTGCCTTGTGTATTGAGGTGCTATGTTGGGTGCATAAATATTTACAATTGTTATATCTTCTTCTTGGATTGATCCCTTGATCATTATGTCTTTGTCTCTTGTAATAGTCTTTATTTTAAAGTCTATCTTGTCTGATATGAGAATTGCTACTCCAGCTTTCTTTTGATTTCCCTTGGCATGGAATATCTTTTTCCATCCCCTCACTTTCAGTCTGTATGTGTCCCTAGGTCTGAAGTGGGTCTCTTGTAGACAGCATATATACGGGTCTTGTTTTTGTATCCATTCAGCTAGTCTATGTCTTTTGGTGGGAGCATTTAATCCATTTACATTTAAGGTAATTATCAATATGTATACTCCCTTTACCATTTTCTTAATTGTTTTGGGTTTGTTATTGT
This sequence comes from Balaenoptera acutorostrata, assembly GCF_949987535.1. NCBI lineage: Eukaryota > Metazoa > Chordata > Mammalia > Artiodactyla > Balaenopteridae > Balaenoptera > Balaenoptera acutorostrata. Next base: position 68,340,269 of record NC_080075.1, read on the forward strand.
AGGTCTTTTCCTTCTCTTGTGTTTCCTGCCTAGAGAAGTTCCTTTAGCATTTGTTGTAAAGCTGGTTTGGTGGTGGTGAATTCTCTTAGCTTTTGCTTGTCTGTAAAGGTTTTAATTTCTCCATCAAATCTGAATGAGATGCTTGCAGGGTAATCTTGGTTGTAGGTTTTTCTCTTTCGTCACTTTAAATATGTCTTGCCACTCCCTTCTGGCTTGCTTGCAGAGTTTCTGCTGAAAGATCAGCTGTTAACCTTATGGGGATTCCCTTGTATGTTATTTGTTTTTTTTCCCCTTGCTGCTTTTAATATTTTTTCTTTGTATTTAATTTTTGATAATTTGATTAATATGTGTTTTGGTGTGTTTCTCCTTGGATTTATCCTGTATGGGACTCTCTGCGCTTCCTGGACTTGATTATTTTCTTTCCCATATTAGGAAAGTTTTCAACTATAATCTCGTCAAATATTTTCTCAGTCCCTTTCTTTTTCTCTTCTTCTTCTGCGACCCCTATAATTCGAATGTTGGTGCGTTTAATGTTGTCCCAGGAGTCTCTAAGACTGTCCTCAATTCTTTTCATTCTTTTTTCTTTATTCTGCTCTGCAGTAGTTATTTCCACTATTTTATCTTCTAGGTCACTTATCCGTTCTTCTGCCTCAGCTATTCTGCTATTGATTCCTTCTAGAGAATTTTTAATTTCATTGATTGTGTTGTTCATCATTGTTTATTGCTCTTTAGTTCTTCTAGGTCCTTGTTAAATGTTTCTTGTATTTTCTGCATTCTGTTTCCAAGATTTTGGATCATCTTTAGTATCATTACTCTGAATTCTTTTTCAGGTAGACTGCCTATTTCCTCTTCATTTGTTTGGTCTGGTGGGTTTTTACCTTGCTCTATCTGCTGTGTGTTTCTGTGTCTTCTCATTTTGCTTAACTTACTGTGTTTGGGGTCTCCTTTTCACAGGCTGCAGGTTCCTGTTGTTTTTGGTGTCTGCCCCCAGTAGCTAAGGTTGGTTCAGTGGGTTGTGTAGGCTTCCTGGTGGAGGGGACTGGTGCCTGTGTTCTGGTGGATGAGGCTGGATCTTGTCTTTCTGGTGGGCAGGACCACGTCTGCAGGTGTGTTTTGGGGTGTCTGTGACCTTATTATGATTTTAGGCAGCCTCTCTGCTAATGGGTGGGGTTGTGTTCCTGTCTTGCTAGTTGTTTGGCATGGGGCGTCCAGCACTGTAGCTTGCTGGTTGTTGAGTGGAGCTGGGTCTTAGCGTTGAGATGGAGATCTCTGGGAGAGCTTTCACCATTTGAGATTACATGGAGCTGGGAGGTCTCTGGTGGACGAATGTCCTGAACTCAGATGTCCCACCTCAGAGGCACAGGCCTGACACCTGGCTGGAGCACCAAGACCCTGTCAGCCACATGGCTGCTGGTCTTGCAGAGTCTCCTGGAGAGGCCTGCCCAAAGGTTTTGCCTTTCTTAGTGGTGCTCCAATTTATGGATCTTTCCTTCCCTTAATTTCTAACTCCACTTCCATCTCCTCTACCCACTCACTTTCCTTAACCCACCAAATCATATCATTTTGGCTGTCATTCTTTCAGGCTTCCCTGCCATTCCAGTTGACATTGGAAGCAGGTGGCTTCTGTGACAGACTAATTAGTTAGCTAATAAATAATCCCTCTCAGGTAACCTCATACCTAAAGCAAGTTGGAAAGGATATGTCTTTTCTTCCAGGAGGCTGTTGGGGAGTGTGTAGAATTAGAATTACAGGTAGGGGAGGCATTTTTAGGTAAAGACCTTTTACCATCTTTCAAATGTTTATGTAGGTAGTTGCTTAATTTGCCCACTTCTGAGGCTGGCCATCGAGACCAGAGAAGGAGATGGTGTGTTTATTAAGAACTAAGCTAGGCAGTAATTTGCCATTTTACTTTAATAGCCTAGTGCCTAATCGCCTCCATATGTAAATGAGAAATTTAAACATAACAGAAGACAGCTGACTCTTGGAAATTTGGCTGTTATGATGTACCCCAAAATGCAAGTGAAAAAAATAACTAAATGAACACTCAATAGTAGTCGCTAATTTGTTCTCAAAGTGTTTTTAAAAAGAATTTGTGCAATTATCATTATATGTCTAATAAAACATAACATTATTATCCCTGTTTTATAAAGAAACAGGGACATCAGAAGGTTGTCATACTGAAGCAGGGAGAGGGTTAGAGACAGAAGAGTTGATCAAAGGAGGGAGAGAGTGTAGGTGCTGGCATGGCTCCCCTCCAGCCATTTCCTCCACCTCCCAGAGGTATAAAAAGCAGTCTGCTTGGGCTTGAGGCATAAGCTGAAGAGTGAAAGCCAAGCGTTCTCTGCCTTTGGTCTCTAGCCAGGTAATGAGAGTGCTATCTGTCAGAGGCTCCATCATTATGAAGTGGTGCATTTGTTTTGGAGTCAGGCAGACCTGCCCATCCCTTCTGCTTGATGGATGTATGGTCTGCAGCAACATGAAGTCTCTGAGCCTCAGTTTGCTCATGTCAAATGGGGAAAATTATGATGTCTACCATATGAGAGGTTATTGTGCTAATCCGTAATTGAGCTAATGCATATTAAGTAAGAAATTCAACATTGACCCACTGTATATGCTCAATAAATGGTACTATGATCATTATCTTCTGGGGGGCTTCAAGGGGAACCAGATGCTAGGGTCATTTTCCTTTAAAAAAGATCTTCCTCGGCCTGCAAAATAAAATATAACCTGCTCGCTTTTGATGTATAAGACCCTTTATAACAGAGTCTCAATACACCTTCCTCTCCACCTTTATCTTCTGCATGCCTCCCCACCTCTGTGAGGTTCCATCCTCATGGAACTCTTGCTAGTCCCCAGAAATGCCTTTGTATATGCACTCCCTCTAGGAAGTCCTTCACCTCCTCCTATAGTCCTTTAAGACCAAGCTGACATATCTCCTTCTTGGTGAAATAGTCTCCTTATGCTCCCTCTTCTGCACCCCTACACGTAACCTAGATGGTGGTTTTAAGCCTCTTGTCCTGAGTCTTTCGAACTTTTTTTGACTAGGACCCACATTTTAAAAATACATTTTATCTCATGATCCAATACACACGTACATATACATTTTTAAAGTTTCACAGAAAGTAATTATCTTTTGCTATGTGTGATACACTCTGTTATTTTCTATTCTTTCTATCTATCCAATTTCACTTAAAACAAATGCTGATTGCAATCCATTAAATTCATCTCATGTTCCTCTAAAGGAGGGGATACCCTGAAGCTTAAAACAAAACACTTATCCAAAAAAGGAACCCTGTTTCACTGCTGGTAGGAATGTAAGTTGGTGCAGCCACTATGGAAAACGGTATGGAGGTTCCTTTAAAAACTAAAAATAGAGTTACCATATGATCCAGCAATCCTAGTCCTGGGCATATATCCTGAGAAAACTCAAATTCAAAAAGATACATGCACCCCAGTGTTCATAGCACTATTTACAAGAGCTGAGACATGGAAGCAACCTAAATGTCCATTGACAGATGAATGCATAAAGAAGATGTGGTGCATATATACAATGGAATATTACTTAGCCATAAAAAGCATGAAAAAACGCCATTTGCAGCAACATGGATGGATCTAGAGATGATCATATTAAGTGAAGTAAGTCAGAGAAAGACAAATATCATATGATATCACTTATATGTGGAATCTAAAAAAATGATGCAAATTCTTATTTACAGAACAGAAACAGACTCACAGACATAGAAAACAATCTTAGGGTTACCAAAGGGGACAGTGGGTGCAGGGGGAGAATTTGGGATTAACATATACACACTACTATACATAAAACGGATGGGCAAGCAGGACCTACTGTACAACACAAGGAACTATATTCAATATCTTGTAATAACGTATAATGGAAAAGAATCTGAAAAAGAAAAAATATACATACATATATATATAGAACAATCACTTTGGTGTACACCTGAAACTAACACAACATTGTAAATTAACTATACTTCAATTTTAAAAATGGTTATTAAAAAAAACCCCACTGCTCTAATCCATATCCTGGATCCAGGGCTTCTCTTTCCATGGTCATTTCTGGCTGTGCATTTCTGCTCTTGTGTGACTCTAGATCTGTGTAATCTTGCCTCCTGCAGTGATTCCTTTTCCTATCCTCCAAGTCAGGGGTCCCCAACCCCCGGGCCTGCAGACCAGTACTGGTCCTCGGCCTGTTAGGAACTGGGCCGCACAGCAGGAGGTGAGGGGCGGGCCAGTGAGCAAAGCTTCATCCGCCGCTCCCCATTGCTCCCATTACCGCCTGAGCCATCTCCACCCACCAACCCACCCCCGCTCCCCTGTCCGTGGAAAAATTGTCTTCCACGAAACCAGTCCTTGATGCCATAAAGGCTGGGGACCACTGCTCCAAGTGACTCAGATGGGTAGAACAGTCACTTATCCTTAATTTCTACTGGAAGGCCCCAGTATAATTATAGATGTAGCAGATTTACTGAATGCTTGTAAATAATTGGGAAGGGTGGGATTACATGATAGCTCTGAATAGCAGATTAAATTTAATATTGGCACTTCCCCATTCCCAATGAGATGCAAGAACATTTCTGCCAATTCAGGCTCTAGTTGCCTGTCAACTGCCTTGTCTTCCTCCATCACCATCTCTTACAGACCCCAGCAATTCCAAAACAAACAAACAAACAAAAAAATCCCTCCACGTTATTATGAAGAGTAATTCAATTATATCTAGCAACCTAAGCCCAAACTCGGTTCAGGACCTTCCTTCACATAGCCAAAGACATATTAATGTGCTCTGTAAACAACAGGCTTCAGTTCCAGGTCTCTCCTCTACCTCTCCACCACTGGGCTCTATAAACATCAAAGAGAAGAACAGATTTATTTCCTCCATAATATGAATCATGTTAAAAGGCAGATGAAGCCAGAATTAGGGTTCATTTTGTTTTTGTACTTTTTAATTGAAGTATAACATACCCACAGAAAAGTGTACAAATCCTAAGTAGATAGTACAAGGAATTTTCATAAGGTTCACATACCCATGTAACTAGTACCCAGATCAAGAAACAGAAGATTGTCAGCTTTATAGCTCCCTTCTCCCAAGGGTAACTGCTATCTGGACTTCTAACATCATAGATTGGTCTTGACTGTTTTTGAATTTTATATAAATGGAATCATGTAGTATGTATTCTTTTGTGTTTTCTTTGGTTGAACATCATGTGTGTGAAATTCATCCATATTATTATGTGTAGTCATGGTTCATTCATTCTCATTGTTGTAAAATCTTCTATTGTGTTAACATACCTCAACTGATTTTCCCATTCTACTGTTGATAATTTGAGTAATTTTTAGTTCTTGAATATTGTGAATAGTGCTGCTATGAACAACCTTGTATATATCTTTTGGTGAACAAATGGCCACATTTCTGCTGGGTATCTATGGTGGGTTTGGATTACAGGTAAAGATTACAGGCAAGCATATGTTCAGCTTTAGTACACATGTCAGTCTTCCAATGTTCTTATATTCAATTCAGGTTTTAAAAAACAGTGGTTTTTATTATTACACACAGCAATTTATTTTTATTAGAGCACTTACCATTTGAATTTAGAGAATGTATTCATATGTCTGTCTGCCCCACTAAACTGTGAGGTCTTTGAGAACAGGCCCAGGCCATTAGACTTGGCATTGAGTATATATCCCAAACTCAATAAATATTTGTTGTATGAATGAACAAATTAACTTACAGCACTTCCACAATTTGCCATGAAATATAGGCTAGCTTGGGTTCTTAGAAACCCAATTACAGTAAATGCTATTTTCTTATATATAAAATCAACCAAAAATTCTAAAATACACTTGTATGATTTCACAACCTCTTTACTATATCTGAACCAACCAATTGTTCAAGCCTCTAGCATAAGTTTCCTGGCTCTGGTCCATAACACCTCTCCTGGATCAGACCTGGCTTTGGGATTGCCATCCCCATTTAGTGATGGTATATGTGATGGATGAGATGCAATATGCCTTGAGATGGGATAAGAAAATGCAGACTGGTAATAAGAGATGGGGAGTCTAATGAAATAAGGGCTACATAGGAAGAAGTAGGGAGGAAATATGTCATAGGAAATATTTAATGAGATACAGGGTAGGGGAGATGCACTGGAGACATAGGGAGTATTTTCAGAAAAGTACCTTTTTACCAAAGGTTTTAGACACCTCCTGGTCCTAACTGAAACCTGGTTCTCCCCTACAGCTCTATTTAGTCACTTTTTATTTTCTTGATTTTTATGCCTCTCAGAGTTGAAAGGCAAGGTCAGGTTCTCCTTGATTCTCATTCTGCCCTTCTAGTCCACTCCTTCTCCAACCTCATTAAGGATTCCTACTCTCATGAAGCTTAGGCCATTTAACTGGACTATGGTTTGTCCTTTGTTATTGCTATGAATTCTGAACTTCTTGTCACCTTTTCTTATTCACTGAAGCCTTTGGCAACTGTCTTACAGAATTCCTCACCCTCTAACTTTGGTCATCCACCTAGAAGACTTCACTCCTTTTGTGAAACTACTCAGGCAACACTCAGGAACCTCCTCTTTGGTCCTTCTCTTCCATTCTCCTTCACCCATCTGTGAGCATGGAATTATCAGATTATGATAATTCCACTTAAAATTGTTCTGCTTCTGAGATATTAAATTCAGATAATCCATTCTCAAACAACAACCTTCTAAATTTCCATCCTGGTTACTCAATGACTCATCACCAGTTCTTTTTACTTCATTGGGACTTCCAGTCTGTTGAGTTCACTACTATCTACTTACTGAATAGCCCCTGTCTATCTTGACTTCCCTTCCTACCTAGTTTAAATTCCACCCTTCATCCTGCAAACATTCTTGTCACAATAGCTGAAACTCTCATGGCCCACAGTATTACAAGTCAATCTAGGCAATGACAGTTAGTGATGGATGTGTGTGATAGATGCAATAGTGAAATGAAGAAAGTATAATGAGAGGTGGAGTCTCTAAATAAAGAAAGACTACTTAATGAGATGCAGGGAGAAAATGAGATGTGGCGGAAAGGTATGAAATTAGATACAGTGTATTTGCTGGCAAAACTGAAAACCTGGATTGTCCTTAATTTTCCACTTTTTCTGTACCTACACTCAGGTTACTGGGGAAAATCAGACAATTTGGCAGATAGGTACACTACAAGTTTATAGTGACAAGTTTCAACAAAAATATTTAGAGCAAATGGTAAGAAAGCATTATATAATGAAACTTGTGGTATGCAGCAAAAGCAGGGCCTGAATAAAATTCTCATCATCTTAAACACTTATATTAGAAAAGAAGGCTGGAAAATTAGTAAGTTTCTAATTTAAGAAGCCAGAAAAACAGAGTAAACCCCAATACAATAAACATAAGAGTATAAATCAATGAAATAGAAAACAAAAGTACAATTAAAAAAAGATTAGTAAAGCTTAAAGTTGGTTCTTTAAAAAGAGTAACAAAATAGATAAAAATTAAGCAAGACTGATCAAGAAAAAACAGAGCAACATAAATAATTTCATTAATCAAAATGGAGACATAAGCACATGAATGTGTGTAGTGGCTTTACTCATATCACATATCTGATAAGGGACTACTATCTAGACTATATAAAGAACTCTTACAACTCATTGATAAAAAGACAACTCAATGTTTAGAAAAGGCAAAGGATCTGAATAGGCATTTCTCCAAAGAAGATACATAAATGGCTAATAAGCATCAGAAAAGAAGCTCAACATCATTAGCCATCAGGGAAATGCAAATCAAAGCCACAGTGAAATGCCTCTTGCCACCCACTAGGATGGTTATAATAAAACAGGTAATAACAAGTGTTGACAAGGACATAGAGAAATTGGACGCTCATATGCTGGTGGCTGGAATGTAATAGGAAATGTTTTCCTGCTTAGGGAAACATTCTGGCACCTCTTCAAAAGGTTAAACATAGAGTTACCAATTCCACCCTGAGGTACCCAAGAGAAAATGAAAATATATGTCCATACAAAAACTTGTACAGCAATGTTCATAATAGCATGTTTAATAGCCCCAAAGTGGAAACAACCCAAATGTCCATCACTACTGAATGGATAAACAAAATGTGGTATATCCATATAATAGAGTATTATTCAGCCATAAAAAGAATGAAGTATTAGAATACACTATAACATGGATGAACCTTGAAAATATCATACTAAGTGAAAGAAACCAGTCACAAAAGACCACATTATGGTATGACTCCATTTAAATGAAATGTCCAAAATAGGCAAATCTATAGTAACAGAAAGAAGATTAATGGTTGCCAACGTTGGGGGTAGGGTGGGAATGACTGCTAGTGACTGTGGAGTTTATTCTTGGGGATGATTAAAATGTCCTGGAATTATATAGTAGTGTATAACTTTGTGAATATACTAAAACCCACTACAGTTACTTTAAAAGGGTGAATTTTATGGTATGTGTATTATATCTCCAAAAAAAGTCCATAAAAGTATATCCTAAGCAATGTATTTTTTAGACATAGAGTACTTGTCAAAACCACATTTTTAAAAATACAAAAGAATGATAAACTCTACATCAGAACAGTAGTTTCTTTGGGTCAGAAGGTGGCAGATGTGTACAATAGGGGGATACCACATAGTAGATCCTAGTTTTTACCCATGTTCTTATTCTCAGGCTAAGTGATAGATTCATGAGTGAATAGGTGAAATTAGTGACCTATCCAATTCTGAATACATGAGGTCTATTAAAACAATAAACACAATCTCTCAACATTTCCTGGCAATCTTACTGTGCTTCTGTATACAGCACTCTCTAAATAAACAATTTCAAACTTTATTCTCCTTAATCCACCAGTCTTCCACTATTTCACAGTGGATGTGATTCTTTTTTCCCTCTCCTTCTCCTGTTACATTATAGTAGGTCTCTCCCCTCCTATCTAAGGGCAGTCTCTCTGCTCTAGCTGTGCTTCAGATCCCAGCCCTGCCCTCATTCCTGTTCAAGGACACCATTTCACCAATTATGCCCCTCTTTACTCTTTCCTATCAGTTTTTAAAGATGCTCAAATCGCTCTCATTTTAAATAAAACTCTTCCTGACTCCTATCTTCCTCCTATGGCTATCTATCATCCCGTCTTTCCCTTCGAGGCAAAAATTTATGTACCCTCAGTACATCTCCACTTCCTGATCATCCTCTGCTTCCTACTCATTCCAGCTGACTGTCTACACACCTGCATGTGTCTTAATTCAATAGAAATTTTCCAAAGTGTTTCACTTACCTGTGTAAAAGTTGACACTGAGCACTCCCCCTCCTTTTCGAAATGTTCTCTTGACTTCCATGCTACCTTGGTTACTTCTCAGTCTCCTTTGCAATGGCAATTCCTCTACATAGATATTAAATGCTCCCAATTTCTCTTAAAACTTGGTCCTAGGTGCTCTGCTCTTCTTCCCTAGAGATTACATTTAATCTTAAAGCTTTAAGTGCCATTTTAAAATTCTGACTCCCAAAATTTTGTTTCTAGCCCATCAGCAATCTGGGACTATCAGAAAGAAATCATTGCTAGCTCAGGGATCTATTTCACCTGTTCTAACTTAACCCTTTTTTAGATGACATAGTTTGATTTAAATGTTTGAGGCTGAACTCTCTTATCCAGCATGTTCTCAAAAAGACAGCCATCACATCTGAAGTCCATTATCCAGTTTGTTCTCAAAAAAAAAAAAAAAAAAAAAACAAACCACCACAGACCGTACTCATGTTCTAGCTCAGTGGTAAATCCTGGGCCAATCATTCTGCCACATGGATCCTGATAATTTTCCAAGTGCCCTTTCTTGTTTTCTAATTGTATTCTTTAAAAAAAATAGCATCTTATTTTTGTTGTGTTAGACGCAGTAACTTTTTAGGGTCTCTGAAAAAAACGAGGTTTTTGAAGTTTTTTTCCTGTTCCCTATGTTGCCTCATTTTTGTTTGGCTTTTAGTCAAAGGAACAGCCTTCCTTGTTGGTGGCTGTTCTCAATTGTCTAGTATTCCTATACTGTTCTCTTCACATTTTAGAGTGAAGCACAAGTTGATAGGAAGCTCTGTGCACCTGAGGGAGGGGGTTAGGTTCACTGTGGGTGATGAGGAAAGAAAAATAGACTCTTCCTTTGTGGGGCCTTTCCTTGGAGGCAATTCAATACTACCTGAGAAGGATCCTTACTCCTGAAGCATGTAAGCCCAGTTGCCACTGCTCTGGAAACAAAGTGGGGTTGCAAAGCCTATTGCCTTTGTGTGCTCCCAGGGCACCCTGACCTACCACAGCACCTAACACCCATCTAATTACTTTTTTTTTAAATTAATTTATTTTTATTGAAGTATAGTTGATTTACAATGTTGTGCCAGTAATTACTTTATAATGTATGTTTTCACACTATATTATAAGCCCAATGAGACAGAGACCATGTATTTCCTTTTACATATCCCCAGCACCTAGCACAATCCGGGGTACATAGTAGGCACTCAAAAATGTTTGCTGAATGAATAAATGGCAAGAGCTCTGGGTCAGGGGAACTACAGGGTGGTCTCTGGCAACACTAGAGTTTTGTTTAGGATGTAGGAACCTTCAAGGATCAGAATCCTTCTACCCAGAGGATTTGAGATTCTGCCTGAAATTTGGATCGAGCCACTTGTGTTCTCCACAGCCCACGTATAGCCTACAGCTCTAAATGTCACAGATTCCTCTTCTCTCAGTAGTCTGCTCCTCTGCAGGTTAAATGAACAAAATGCATGCCCTTGATTATGGATTATGTTGCTTGTTCTTGGTTCTTGTGCTTGCGCACATTCTAGTAATTATGCAAGAAGCTCTCTTATTGATACCATTCTTTAAGCTTGGCAGACAGCCTGTATAAAGAGCTTACCCTCTGAGGATGGAATGGGCTTGAAATTCTTCTTTGTTAAAGTTCCTTGTAGGTGGTGAAATCTGTTCTACTAGTTGGGAAGGAGAAATGAAGTTGCTCTTTGGGGAAGGAGCCTTATATACAGACATGCTAATTGGCAACCAGTATTTTGACTGACCACATGCCATGCTGGGAAGCACATGGGAAAGAGGGCAGAGGCAGAAAAGACTTGAACATGAGGGATAAGAGAGAGCAGGAAGAAAGTTACCTATAAGGAAGAGAGAAGGGCTCATTATGGGAAGGAGAAACAGAGGAGAAAGTGAGGCCCTATGTATGAGCTAGGCTGGGCACAGGCTAAGCTGGTGTAACAGAAGACCCAACCACACGTTGGAACACAGAGCTTTATTGCCCTCTCCTATAATACTCAGAAGTGGGCAGTCCAGGCAGTTGGGGTGGCTTTGCTCTGTGCAGTCTTTCAGACCCAGAAACCTACTTTTTCTTTACTCCTCCATTCCTTAGGGTGTTATCTTTGATTTCATGGTAATGGCTAGGATGTTTACTTTCCCTTTGTAGGAGGTACTTTAGAGTGCCCTATTCTGTAAGGAAAAGAGGAAGTTCCTGAAGAGTCTAGGGAGGGTTAAAAATAAGCCCAAAGCTCCAAATCTTGAGATACTGAAGGAACTTACTTACTCAGGTTCACAGTTAGGAATATTCCATACTCAAAGAAACAACAGTTAGGTAGTGTTTGCTTCTTCAGAAGAGGAAATGACCTAATATTGTTGAAGTCCGACTCCAGTTTTGAAAACAGGTACTGAATATTTTAATTGCATCTCTCATACCTCAATTTTTATGCAATTTTCCATTTCCTGGAAGAGTCAGGAAAAGATATATAATTCATTTATATTGGTTTGCTATACTAATTACTATTTATCAGATTCCCTTACATTTTAGGAAAAATATAATTTGTAAATATAAAGGACCAGGTTCACAATCACTGCTCTAACTACAGAGAATTCTGATTTCTTTCTTAAGCAAAGCACTAGTCCAAACATGGTCTCTTAAAATAAAAAAAAAAGCTGTTTTGCTTCCAGCTAACACACTTATTTCTATTTTTTTACTCAGGTGCATTTTTTGAAAAGAACCTTCTGAAAAACTTCCAGCAGCTGGATTTGGCAGGAAATTGTGTGAGCAGTGATGGATGGCTTGCCTTCATGAGTGTATTTGAGAATCTTAAGCAATTGGTGTTTTTTGACTTCAGTACTAAAAGACTTTTACCTGATGCATCATTAGTCAGAAAACTTAGCCATGTGTTATCCAAATTAACTTTTCTCCAAGAAGCTAGGCTTGTTGGGTGGCAATTTGATGACGATGACGTCAGTGTTATTAAAGGTGCTTTTAAACTAGTAACTGCTTAAATAAAGGGTACTCTAAGCCCATGAATGCTCTGGAGACCCCATTACTTTCAGCCTGGTGATTTAAAAATCTTTGCTCATCTAGTCCAAGAGTCTGAAAGTAAATGGCAATCCACTATACACCTAAAAAATATCCTTCAGTGTCTGCCTAACTCACCCCTTCTAAGCTTTTTCTTCTTTTACTGGTATCAGGATGATGTGTGGCTCCACCACCTCCTTAGCTGGCCTCGTCCATGGAAATCTACTTTCTTAGTTTCATCATTCAAGTAAAAAGGAAAAGGAAAAGAGGAGGATGCCAAGAAAATGAGCCCAAAGAAGAGGAGGAAATGGGAGGGAGTTTAACTTGACATGTATAAATAGTTCTGGTGTCCCATCACTTCTACTAGGATTATCAGTTACTTGAAGGGGACTCCTGTTTATCCTTGTATTCCCTTTGGTCTCAAGAATAGCAGGTCACCAAAATTTATATATTGTATGCACATTTACTTAGTACAGGGCCTGGCATGTACTATACTCTCGACAAGCATTTGCTGAATATGGGATAAAGTTACCAATAAAGAACAGGCCAAAATTATTTAAAAGCAGAGAGAAAACTCCATTTATGTTCTTTATTCAAACAGTTTAATTCAAACAATTTGGAATGTAAAAAGTATTTTCTTACATAAGAAGCAGATCAGACTCCCCAAAAAGATCAGCAATCTTTAGTTAAGCGAAAAATTGGCAGTTTATGAGTAGCTAAATCAGAGGCTTGAATGAGTAGCTAAACCAGTTGCTGATACATGTATGTAATCCCATCTGTGACTTCAGAGATTAAGGAAGAAAGAAAAAATGGACCCCATTATTTTGTACCCTATGGAAGCTAAGGGTACCCTGCCCTAATCTTTTCCCCACCACCTCCAAAAATAATCCTTCCCCACAAAGAAAGAAGTCTAAGAAAAATCTGTTTAATCTAAACAGATTTAAGTCAAGGCAAATCTGAAATAAACAAAAACCAAAATGGTGTCAGCCTGTAGTTTAACCCTCTGCTCTCACGGCACCTCCAATTAATGGCTCGGGTATTGGAATAGGTAACACTTGGCCTGTATGTTGAGGTAGTCACTGAAAAGAAATACTAGGTACAATATTCCGTTTTACAAGTGGGCATATATTCTGCAGATTTAATCATACAATTTTAGAGCTGATAGTTTACAGATCAACTACTTCATTTCCCACCCTAACTTTACAGATGAGAAACCTCATAGAAGTTAAATGACTTGCCCATGGTTATAAAACTACTTATATAGTGGCAGCATGAGGATCGGAATCCAAATCTCTTGTCTTCTAGTCCAGTGTTTTTTTTCCGTTATAATATAGCAATTTCTCAAACAGGATTAATCATATTCCATAAAGCTTGCTCTTAATCACAAACCATGGGTCAAGCACTTAATTCAAACTTGCTTCTTTGTCTAGCTTCAAGTAACTCTGTGGCAAGATTTACCAGTAAGGCTACTACATCTAGGCCTGTGCTGGCCAAGCTTCTTATTTTCATATCCAGAACCTGGTCAGATCTTGGCAAATAAGACTTCTTTATATAATAATGCCTGGAACAATGTCACCTGAAGCAGTTGGCATTACTGAATTTCAGCAAGTAGAGCCAATTCTTTCAGAACCCATATGCAACTTCTCAAATAGTGTAGGTGAGTATCAAAGCACCTTTGGAAGGACAATTAATTGCACAGGTGTTACCTCTAAATGGGTGTTGAGGAAATAGGCATTTAACATCTCACAGAACTGTGTTCAGTACCTGGGCACTTTAAAAATCCCCTGGAGATGGAGAAGACATGCATAGCATGGTAGCACATACCTCTTAATCATCACTCAGTACACGGCAGTTCTTCAGATTTCATGCATGACCCGAATTCACGTTTAGATGAGGTCAATGGAGGAAAAATCACCCTGTAATAGTAGACCAATAATAGGTATAGTAATAGTTGGAGAACATAAGACAAATGTCAAGGAACAGGTTGCCTTATCACATTTTACAAAGTTTCACTTTCCCCGGCAGTCAAGGTAGCGTGGGCTCTATTTCTTCAGCAGGTCAAGTGCCTGAACAGGGTTGCAGATGTCAAAGACAATGATCAACTCCTCATCAAGCAAAAGTTATTTGGTACATGGTCACTTATTATCACAGGATGACTACAATTCTGCTTGACAGAGATGGCTTCTTAGATGTTTATGATTCTACTGTAAAGAAACAGGATTTGGGAGTGTTGCTCATATTTAAAAGAGGATGAGTTTATTGAAGAAACTTGCAAATTCTAAAAAAAAAAAAATCTTCTCTAGATAGCTGCTGATGGCTGGAAATGTCATAAATCTTCAGGAGTACTGGATTCTAGAAAAGTTGAATCCACTCTCAAAATCCATTTTTAAAACCTAATTATAAAACTCATGATAAAATGAAAAAAAATCTCACAGGTAATCTGTGACTACTGTTTGTTATACTTTTTATAAGTAATGCTGGCCATGTTAGAAAGTCCTTAACATTTGCATTTGGAAAATAATTTACATGATTCTCACACTTCAATTCACTATTTTCAATAAAGCAAAACAAAATAAGTTAGAAACTGCCTAATGCAGATATAACAATACTGTATTCTATAACCTAAGGTCCACTATGTTTTGGTAAAATTATATAATGTAAACTCAAATTGTTCATGCCACTTTGAAAAAAGATCAAATCGTATTACTACGTATGGAATTCCACCTATTTTGGTAATAATATATGTGATATATTTTGTTAATAAAATGAGAAATTAAAGTCAACCAATGAAAGGTGACAAAAAAGATAAATCTATCATTATTTCAGTATTTGGTTGAATGTAAGACAGAAAACTGGGATTCCTTCACTGCATATCACCTAAGGATTTGGTATTTATTTAACCAAAATAAAACACTTTGAGAATGATGGGCCACATACAAATGTATTGAAATTTTTTAATGAGAAAAACTATTAAAAAACTGATAAGTAAAAATTTTAAATTGTGCCAGATGGTAAAATATGTTTTAAAATTTCTGATAAAAATGTTTGCTTTTACTTTGCAAGACATAATTCAGGAGGACCTCAAAGGAAAATGTAGCAATTATGTTTGGAAAATCTATAAAAGAGACTTCTACTTTTAAAATGGACTTTTTCTTTTCCTAAAACGTGTACTCAAGAAGCATGTTTATAAATTTCACTGAAGAAAGTATTATATTTTTAATAATGTGACCGATCCACTCCATCAAGTGGCTCTCTTATAAAGGTAGTGTTATATCACACTGCGGTCAACTACGAAACCAAAGATAGCAAAATTCAAATTTAGAGAAACAGCTTTCTAAAGGAAGCCTATTTAAAGCCTATAACATTTAGAAGGTTCTCACTGCCCCAAATACATTTTACAAAAATATAGTTTCATTGGTTTCATGAAATGTGAACAAACCTACTATTCTCTAATTAGAGTAAATGATTGAACAGTCAAGGCAAAGTTGGATTACTAAATAAACTGAAAGTCAAGGAGTCAATGTTCCTCATAAAAATAAATTAAATTACAGTACATCATGGTCTTGGTTGTCCAATTCTATTGTTAGTTCCATATCTACTTGGTATATTTGTAAAACCAGTCCTGAATCCTTGGGTTGCTCCAATTCCTGGAACTCCAAGTCCTTGATTAAGCATGCTGCTATAAGGTGTGTGTCCATGATTAAGACCCAAACCATAAGGTCTTGTTTGAGTATTTAGAAGAATAACTGGGCTCACGTTTTTTCCAGGGGTGTTAAATGAAAATTCTGGAGGTGGACTACTGGGTTTAGCTGGAGTTGATGTAACAGGGTTTGAATCGTCAGTACCCTTTAAAGGAGGCATTGGGATTATGTGATGATCTGAGAAGTTTAGGACATTGGCTGCAACAGGCCCAGACAGTAAGGCAGGCCTGATCCAATCATCCTTGAAAATCTGAACAGTCAGAGTAGATACTAGTGTGTACAGCCTGTTGGTCACATGAGCAAGAACCATTTGTTCGTTTGCATCTCGTCGAATTCTCACATGAACAGATCCAGCCTAAAAGGGACAAAATCATACGAAAGAGACTGCTTAGAATTATACTACTGAAAATTCCATTAGAAATGAACATTTTATTTATGATTTGGTTGTAACATTACTTGGTATTTTCTTTAAAACAAGAGAAAACTTAATGTCTTGAGATTCTTTAAAGACTACTTAGTAGTAATTATCAATGTAAAGAGTTAATAAAATAATTTATGACTCTAAATAAAATGTGACTTTTTAAAATATTAAAAAAAGAAATCCATGTAGGAGGAAGGCAGACATGTTGTAACACAAGGCAGAATACAAATGAAGTATACGGAAAATGCACTGAAAGGGCAGAGAAGGCAGGTATTAATTCAACTGAGGAAGACTTCAAAAGAAGATGGCATTTGATCTGGGTTGGTGGTCAAATGAAATTTCAAAAGGCAGAGACAGGCATTCTAAGCTGAGGGAATAGCAATTAAAACCCACGGCATGTTTGGGCAAGAATAAGCAATATTATTATATAAAAAGAAGTACAATATTTCAGGGAGCAGAAAAAGAATGAAAGAGAGAAAAGACAGGAAGAAAAGGAAGAGGAAAGGAGGAAACAAGGAAAGGAAGAACAGAAAGAAGAAAGAAAGATAGGTTAGGTAATAAAGGTAAAAAGAAAGGCTAGGAGAGGGTTCTAAAAACCATGAATAAGGAATTTTAGTTGCAGCAATCAAACAGAAGTAAAATAATTAGCATTCAGAAAAATTACAGTTATGGATAATTGCTAATTAGTTAGGAAATGACTGCAACAGTCTAGGTTAGAAATGAAGAAGACTGAGATAGGACAGATATAGTGGGACCAGAGAGGGACAGATGGATTCATGATATTCCATGGGAGATCTTAATTCTCAACTGGATATAATGAATGAGGGAGATGAAGTCATCAAAGACAATCTCAAGGTTTCTAGCCTAGGTTACTAGGACAGAGAGCACCAGGCATTACAATGATGGTTAGAAGTATGCTTATTAACTTGATAAGATGCTCATCATATATTTTGTCTTTAAAAGATAGTAAAATAACAGGTACAACAATGATCATATTTTGATTAAAACACACACAGAAAAATATCAAGAATGATATCACATGATCATCTCAATAGATGAAGAAAAAGCATTTGACAAAATTCAACATCCATTTATGATAAAAACTCTCGACAAAGTTGGTATATAGGGAACATATATCAAAATAATAAAGGCCATTTATGACAAACACAGAGCTAACATCATACTCAATGATGAAAAGCTGAAAGCTTTTCCTCTAAGATCAGGAATAAGACAAGGATGCCCACTCTTGACATTTCTATTTAACACAGTATTAGAAGTCCTAGCCACAACAATCAGAGGAGAATAAGAAATAAGATGCATCCAAATTGGAAGGGAAGAAGTAAAATTATCACTATTTGCAGAAGACATGATACTATATATAGAAAACCCTAAAGACTCCACCAAAAAACTATTAGAACTAATAAATGAATTCAGTAAAGTTTCAGGATATAAAACTAATATATAGAAATCTGTTCCATTTCTATATACTAATAATGAACTATCAAAAAGAAAAATCAAGAAAATCCCACTTACAATTGAATCAAAAAGGATAAAATATCTAGGAATAAATTTAACCAAGGAAGGTTTCCCCAGTGGTGCAGTGGTTAAGAATCCGCCTGCCAACGGAGGGGACACGGGTTCTAGACCTGGTCCAGGAAGATTCCACATGCTGAGGAGCAACTAAGCCCGTGAGCCACAACTACTGAGCCTGTGCTCTAGAGCCCGCGAGCCACAACTACTGAAGCCCGTGCACCTAGAGCCCATGCTCCACAACAAGAGGAGCCACTGCAATGAGAAGCCCGCGCATCACAACGAAGAGCAGCTCCCGCTCGCCGCAACTAGAGAAAGCCCGCGTGCAGCAACGAAGACCCAACGCAGCCAAAATAAATAAAATAAAATAAATTAATTAAGAAAAAAAAATTTAACCAAGGAGGTAAAAGACCCATACTCTATAAGGCACCGATGAAAGAAACTAAACATGATACCAATAAATGGAAATATAGTTTGTGTTCATGGATTGGACGAATTAATATTGTTAAAATGTCCATACTACACAAAGCAATCTACAGATTTAATGCAACCCTATCAAAATACCCATGGCATTTTTCACAGAACTAGAACAAGTAATCCCAAAATTTATGTGGAACCACAAAAGACCCCAAATAGCCAAAGCAATCTTGAGAAGGAAGAACAAAGGTATTATGCTCCCTGACTTCAAATTATACTATAAAAGTTATAGTAATCAAAACAGTATAGTACTGGCACAAAAACAGACACATAGATCAATGGAACAGAACAGAGAGCCCAGAAATAAACCCACACACATATGGTCAATTAATCGACAACAAAGGAGGTAGAAAACACAATGGGGAAAAGACAGACCCTTCAATAAGTGGTGCTGGGAAAACTGGACAGTTACACGCAAAAGAATGAAACTAGAACATTTTCTCATACCATATACACAAACTTAAAACAGATCAAGGACTTAAATTTAACACCTGAAACCATAAAACTCCTAGAAGAAAACACAGGCAGTAAGGTCTTTAACATCAGTCTTCTCAGTATTTTTTTGATCTGCCTCCTCAGGCAAGGGCCACAGACACAAAAATAAACACATGGGACCTAATCAAACTAGAAAGCTTTTGCACAGTGAACGAAACCATCAATAAAATGAAACGGCAACCTAGTGAATGGGAGAAGATATGTGCAAACGATATGTCTGATAAGGATATAAAGAACTCATACAATTCAACCCCAAAAATAAAAAAACCTAATTAAAAAATGGCCTTGGGGGACTTCCCTGCTGGTCCAATGGTTAAGACTCCGTGCTTCTACTGCAGGGGGCACAGGTTCGGTCCCTGGTGGGGGAACTAAGATCCTGCATGCCGCATGGTGTGGCCAGGAGAAAAAAAAAAAAAAGGGCTTGGGATTAACAAACACACACTACTATATATAAAACAGATAACCAACAAGCACCTACTGTATAGCCCAGGGAACTCTGCTCAATATTCTGTAATAACCTATATGGGTAAAGAATCTGAAAAAGAATGAACGAATGTATATGTATAACAATCACTTTGCTGTACACCTGAAACTAACACAACATTGTAAATGAACTACACTCCAATTAAAAAAAAAGTGGGGGTGCAGGCAGAGGACCTGAACAGGCATTTTTCCAAGGAAGACATACAAAAGGCCAACAGGAACATGAAAGGACGCTCAACATCACTCATCATCAGGGAAATGCAAATCAAAATCACAATGAGATTTCACCTCATACCTATCAAAATGGCCACTGTCAAAAAGATTAAAAAATAACAAGTGTTGGCAAAGATATGGAGAAAAGGGAACCACAGTACATCACTGGTGAGAATGTAAAGTGGTACAGCCACTACAGAAAACTGTACGGAGGTTCCTCAAAAAATTAAAAACGAAACTACCATACAATCCAGCAATTCCACTCCTGAGTATTTATCTGAAGAAAATGAAAACACTAATTCAAAAAGGTAAATGCACCCCAATGTTCATAGCGGTATTATTTACAATAGCCAAGATATGGAAGCAACCTAAGTGCCCACTGACAGATAAATGGATACAGACATGGTATACATGTAGAGTGGAATATTACTCAGCCATAAAAAAGAATGAAATCTTGCCATTTGCTACAACTTCGATGGACCTGAAGGATATTATGCTTAGTGAAATAAGTCAGATGGAGAAAGACAAATACTGTATGTTTCCACTTACATGTGGAATCTAAAAAACAAAACAAATGAACAAACAGAATAAAACAGAAATAGACTCACAGATACAGAGAACTAATGGTTACCAGAGGAGAGAGGGGTGAGGGAAGGGGCGAAATAGGTGAAGGGTTATTAAGAGATACAAACTAACAGTTATAAAGTAAGTAAGTCACAGGGATGTAATGTACAGCACAGGGAATACAGTCAATATTTTATAATATAGTGTGGTGTATAATCTATAAAAATATCAAATCACTATGTTGGGGGGAAAAAAGAATGACAGCACTTATCTCTAGATGGTAGAATTATTAAGGATTTTTGTTCTTTTTGACTTAATTATAAGTTCTAATTTTTCTAACAATGGGGTATATTTGTATAATAAAAACTTAAAAATACGTACTAAAAAAACAAGCAACAAACAGAACAAAAATATATAGTAAATAAAATATATAGCAGACATTGTTGAGTTTTAGATAAACTCAAATTTCAAAAAAAGAAAAAATTGTAACAGCACCTAAATTAGCAAAATAGTTGGCTTAGTTACAATGGGTCTAAATCTATGGCTTGAGCACTAATAAGAGAGTTATTGCTAATCATGAGATAAAGAAAATATCTTACTGCTTGAATTTGACTTCCATTTTACTACTTTTAGGTAAGACAAGCCATGTCCACAAATCGAGTCATCTTTGATTTCCCCCTTTCCTTTGCCACTGTGAGATGGTAATCTCACAGTTTTCACTATACACAATTATAAAAGATACTGTATCTCCTCTTTCAGTCTGATATGGAAGTCAAAGCAATTAAAATAAGTGAAAACCACTTCCAAGTATGAGCTTGAACAGTGTCCTATGATAATGGTGTTTGCATTCATCTATGGCTTTTGTGACAATTATTCCTGGCAGCTCAAAAGCTTGTTTTATTAATTTCCTTTGTCTTAATTAGGCAACACATCTGTGTAGCTGTTGGATGGCCAAGTTCTGAACAGCAGAGATGATTGTGTTTATAAGCCACCCAGCTAAATAAACACTTGTCTACTAGTTTGTTACTATCAGTACAATTAAAAGAATGATTAAAAGTGAACTGTAAGGGGGCTTTCCCTGGTAGCACAGTGGCTAGGACTCCACGCTCCCAATGCAGGGAGGGCCTGGGTTCGATCCCTGGTCAGGGAACTAGATCCCACATGCGTGCTGCAACTAAGGAGCCCACGAGCCAAACTAAGGAGCTCGCTTGCCTCAACTAAGACCTGGCACAACCAAATAAATAAAATAAATAAATAAATAAATAAATATATTAAAAAAAGGGAACTGCAAGGGACTTCCCTGGTGGTGCAGTGGTTAAGAATCCACCTGCCAATGCAGGGGACACAGGTTCGATCCCTGGTCTGGGAAGATCCCACATGCCGCAGAGCAACTAAGCCCATATGCCACAACTACTGAGCCTGCACTCTAGAGCCCGCTAGCTGCAACTACTGAGTCCACATCCTGCAACTACTGAAGCCCACGTGCTCTAGGGCCCTCGAGCTGCAACTACTGAGCCCATGTGCTGCAACTACTGAAGCCCCCGCGCCTAGAGCCCATGCTCCACAACAAGAGAAGCCCCCACTCGCCACAACTAGAGAAAGCCTGCACGCAGCAACGAAGACCCAATGCAGCCAAAAAATAAATAAATTAATTTTTAAAAATCTTTTAGGCATAGAAGCAAAAAGATCAAGTCACATATAAAGGTGAAAAAAAAATCAGACTATGTATCATCAGGCTTTATCACCATAATGCTTTATGCCAGAGGAAAATGGAGTAATATATTTAAGAAACTCAAGGA
The DNA here is from genome assembly GCF_949987535.1 of Balaenoptera acutorostrata. NCBI lineage: Eukaryota > Metazoa > Chordata > Mammalia > Artiodactyla > Balaenopteridae > Balaenoptera > Balaenoptera acutorostrata. Next base: position 68,362,286 of record NC_080075.1, read on the forward strand.
AATAAAATATGTGCTCAGGATTTTATATCCGGCTAAATGATTTTCAAGTATAATGTTCACAACTGTTTTCAACATTCAAACATTAGGGAATATTTTTCCCAAGGGCCTTTCCTGAAGAATTTACTAGAGAATGAGTTTTAGATATCCAAAATGACTAGAGAGGGGAAGAGAAGGAGAAGGAAGAGATGAAGCAGCCATTTTCTGCTGAAAGAGTATAAGCCTGAAACTAAAGACTGCAAAGTAGTGATATCATTGAGCTGTTGGACCAACCCTAATCTGCCTACCTCTGAAATCTGTGTTATGTTACAAAAGTCAAATCCAATTTTTTTTTTAAAATGATATTGTAGAAGAGTAGTATTTAATAACATGGAAAACTGTTCATTATATATTAAGTGAAAAGAGCAGATTATAAAACAGCATGACCTCATTTTCTAAAGAGAGTAAGTATACAAGTATTAATACCAAAACATCCATAGGATTATGGTTGTTTAAATTTTTTTTTTTTCTGGGTACTTTCTTGTATTTTCCTCATCATTTCTGACACAGGAATAAAATCATGCCATAACAAAATCTCTTTGGTAATGAGGTCTAAATTGGACTAGAAAACACGGAATTTTATGCTGAAGCAGCTGTTATTATAACTCTTTAACATATTCAGCAAAAATCTCCAAAATTAGAATGGTAATAAAAAAGAAAATAATTGCACATTTTACTTCTGCAACATTTTTGTATTTAGGAATGTATGACTATGGATTTTTCTTTTTTGGACAGCCTAGTATTGAGATCATTTAGTTTGAAAGGAAAAAAATGAATGAAGAAAAACATTCCTTAATCTCAATTAGGTTACTAAATCCATCTATATTTTTTACTTTATTTAACAGAAATGGGAATCAAAGGATCTACAAAAACTTTAAAGAAATACTTTTTTCAGTTTTAAAAAGTATAAACTATGTTTATAAACTTTGTTTTATAACTATGTTTTAAACTATGTTTAAACTAAAGTAATATATAGAAAGCATACCAATGAGCCAAAACCTAGGGTCCAAAAATGCTCATTTCGGACTTCCAAAACTCCATCCAAGGTAGATACCTAATCAAAAACACAGAAATACGGCTTTTGTATTTGACATATCCAACACAATTCAGTCACATTATGGATTTGCTGTAAGCCTAGAAATGACATGGCCAAACCCTGCCTGAAGACACTCATTAGCCAAGAGAGGTCCCAGACCATTCACTCCAGATACCATTTCTGCTTGTTCAATACTGAGCCAGGGCCTTCTTTTCCAGTGTCTTCTCTGCACCAATCCCTCAAGAATCGGGTCTTTACTTCCCTCATTCACACCTTGTTCAACAGTGTGTAGTTCTTTTCATCTTATTAGTATAGTATATATTTACATCCAGCACTTGTGGTATCAGAATTTTTTTGTCTTCTCAATCATTTCTTTCTCTGGATTCCCTTTTAACAAATTTCTGTACAATATAGGATGTTATTTGGATGTGGGCCAAAAGGAAATTCCAAGGCCAGATATACAGTGTGTGGCCCATTGATACAGTGGCACAGACCCCACTAGCTGAAGCAAGTGGCCAGCTATATTGATCAAAGTGGCCTCTGTGATACTGACAACGAATAGTTTAAAACACTCTCAACATCCAAATAATTTGATTATCTTATTCCTTCATTAACAGTTGGAATTTTGTAACAATACAAAATCTAAACCTACAGATCAAGATATTAGGTGCTGAAGCAATCACCATGTAAAGGTGGCCTCTGACTTAATCAAAATCCTAGGTTTGAATACAAAATCATAAAAATCACAGCATTTATATAGCAAATAGTGTGGTCTTTAGACCATTACTGTCTACATTTATTGGGTTGGCCAAAAAGGCCGTTTGGGTTTTTCATAACATCTTATGGAAAAATTCAAATGCACTTTCTGGCCAACCCAATATTTCAAGTGAATGTGGCTTCCAGACTGCACAATTCGTCAAATTGTTCTATTTTTGTCACTGTGTTATGCCTCCTACTGTATCATTGTAAAGAACAAAAACTTCCCTAAAATAAAATTCTAGAAAGAGTTGAAATTATTTGTACCCACTCTTTGCATTCTCTAATTATAAATTAAAATGATTTTACTTATTATTCCATCTTACCTCTCTGATAAGTTTGTCCAACTGACCAATAACATGGGGTGGTGTTGTCTGGGGAAAAAAATAAAATAAAATATGAATCTAGAGAGAGAAAAAACTTTTGCAACAGTAGCCCTGACACACAAAAAATTGGGTTTTACACCAGCCTTTGCTTTGTTTCACATGTGCCCTATCATGATTTAGGGAAGAAAGTCTTTAATTGACCCACTAATAAAGCAGCATCCGGAATCAGCCCACGCTTATTTCTTATCTTGCAAAAGAGCTGCTATCTCTAAAACCAAATAAGCCTTAAAGAACCAAATAATCAACAAAAAAATCTTTAAGAAAGTAAAATTTTGTATAAGGCATAGCACTATAAAACTAATATGTTACTGTTATTACTACTTCTGGAGAGGGAGATACAACCCACAGGTTTTAGAAAAGGCATGAGGAAAAGACAGAAGGAAAAGCAGTGCTTACACATTCATCTAGTCCTTGGAAACTACCTTTCTATTCAGGTGCTTGTCTATAGGTGTTCCTATTGTTTCAATAAGTAGTGATTCCTCATTTTAAATTTTAAATTTAAAAGTCTCACTAATTCAAGAATAGAAAATAAGAAAACAATCATAACCGGATTATACAATAGCCAAAGCACATTTATTAGGGGAAAATGAGTATCTAAAAAAGATTTTAAGTAATATTGTTTTCACTTGAAACATTATTAGAGGCAAAATTTTTTCATTTATGCTTTTGTCTTACAACTACATGAAGATCTGTGCCTACTTTGTGCATCAATAGAACTTCATCTGGTTCTTTTTTTTTATAAATTTATTTATTTATTTATTTATTTTTGGCTGAGCTGGGTCTTCGTTGCTGCGTGTGGGTTTTCTCTAGTTGCAGCGAGCGGGGGCTACTCTTCATTTTGGTGCGAGGGCTTCTCATTGCGGTGGCTTCCCTTGTTGCAGAGCACAGGCTCTAGAGCGCAGGCTCAACAGTTGTGGCGCACAGGCTTAGCTGCTCCGCGGCATGTGGGATCTTCCCGGACCAGGGCTCAAACCCGTGTCCCCTGCACTGGCAGGCGGATTCTTAACCACTGCGCCACCAGGGAAGTACCATCTGGTTCTTACTATTCAAATTTCAGAGATTATTGTTTGGCTTCATTTCCAACAGTGCCCTCCAGTAGCTAAAAATTTCGTCATCTGGTAGAAGAACCCATATCGTTTTATAATCTGGTAAAAGAACATAGCTAATTTTAAGCATGCATATTGAAAGAAGACCCTTACCTGGAGTAATACTTTCCCACTGTACACACTCATGGGATACATAGTGCCAAATGTCATCAGAGCAATGGCTATGGCTGATGCAGTATCTACAGCAAAATAATTACTGAAAAGAAAAAACAATTCTAAATCTTAAATGTATGCTTCACTGGGCTTCTTACAATTTAATCTACAAACTTTAATTATCTAAAGCAACAGGACTGTTTTACCACAGCTGGCCACTACTGGCAATGAGAGCATCTCAAAGGAAAATAAAAGGTTTTCAGGATCCTTTCTTGCCGAAGTTTAGGGGGAAATAACTAATAATTATGTTAATTAGTGTGACGAGAGATGATGAAGAAAAATAATGTGAGCATTTCCCCACAATGTATTTTCAATCTACTTGTCAACTATAAATATTTCATATATATTTATTATTTTCAATCTACTTGTCAACTATAAATATTTCATATATATTTATTTTATATTTTATTTATTTTATAAATAGAAACCTTTAACTAGTAATTTCTGATACAGGAAGACCAATAGAATTCATCAGTGATTCTATCAATTTTGCTGTAAACAATAACTCCAATAATTACTATTAAAAATTTTCAAATTCCCCAGGAACTTCACAGGGTGAGATTCTCCAGGAATTTGTTACAGCAACATTGTGACTGAAGTGCAACATCTCATCAGTAGTTCACTGTTCTATTAACAAGACAGACCAAAATGCCAATGGTTACAAAGCTGATCATGTACTCTTTTTCACTTTTTCCCATATGTTGGGAATAGAAAATGAGTAAAGACATAGATCCTGCCTTTGAAATGGCAGGAAACATACATGTGAAAAATATAATAAAGGACTTTGGGTACAAAGGAGAAGTCCTACAGGGTATCATGGATGCACAAAGGAGTGAGTGGCAAGCCTCCTGGGGTAGGGATAATGCAGAAAGGCTAAATATAAAAAGAGGTGACAGGGGTTTCCCTGGAGGTCCAGTGGTTAAGACTCCATGCTTCCACTGTGGGGGGGCGCAGGATCGATCCCTGGTCAGGGAAGTTCCGCATGCTGCGAGGTGCGGCAAAAAAAGAAAAAAAAAAAAAATGAGGTGACATTTGAGCGGAGCCTTCAAGATGAGCAAGATGATGGGACCAAGATACTGTAGACAGTGAAAGCAGCATGTGCAAGGGCATGAAAACCCTGATGCAGCAATGAAACTATCAACAGTTAAGTATATATAGATAGACGGATGGCTAGTAAGGTTGGTAGAAGCTTCACTGTGTTAACAACTTTTAATTTTTCTAAGTATCCAAAAGAGAATTTTGAAACAGGAAACTATGTTCCGATTTGCAACTTTTAATGATCAGTAGCAAAATAGCAGATAACTAAAGATGTGTGAGAATAAAAATTATAAGATGAGAAGACTATTCTAATTAGGCCAAGGAAATGATCATAAAGGCCTCAATTTAGGAAAAAGAATGGGAAGAAGGGAAAGATAATATTAAAAAGAAAGATTAAACAAGAGTAGGTGACAAGACTATTGTTTACAACAGCCAAGACATGGAAACAACTTACGTTCCTGTTGACAGATAAATAGATAAAGAAAATGTGGCATATACATACATAAATATATACACAATGGAATATTAGTCAGCCATAAGAATGAAATCCTGCCATTTGTGACATGGATGGACCTTGAGGGCATTATGCTAAGTGAAATAAGCCAGACACAACAGGACAAATATGTATAATTTCATTTATATGAAGTACTTAGAGTAGTCAGATGCATAGAGACAGAAAGTAGGATAGTGGTTGCCAGGGGCTGGGGGAGGTAGAATGGGTAGTAATTATTTAATGGGTACAGTTTCAGTTAGGGAAGATGAAAAAGTTCTGGAGGTGGATCGTGATGATGACTGCACAACAAAGTGAATGTACTAAATGCCTGTGAAAGTACTGAACTGTATGCTTGGAAATGGTTAAAATGGTAAATTTTATTTTATGTATGTTTTAACACAATTTAAAAGCAGAATGCAAAGGAATAGACAGTAGTAGCATTCACTGAGACACAAAATACAAGAAAATGCAGTTTTGGGGATGGGGGGAAATAGGTTCAGTTGAGGTGCACATGAAAAGAAGGTATGCTTTTTGGAATTCAGTAGATATCTGGGCTAGAAATAAAAATGTAGGATTCACATAGAGGTAGTAAATAAAAACATAATTGTATGTGATATGCTAGGAGAGTATGCAAAACGGCAGGGAGTCAACGAATCACGTCATAAAATTAAGCTTAAGTCTGCTAAAGTCTCTTTCCTAATAGACTTGCTTTTTTTAAAGTTGATTCACATCTACTTCCTCTCTTCCCTCGCTCAGGAACAGTCGCTGTGATTTATCTCTCTTTTATCCTCCTCTTCTCAGTTTCACTCATCAGGTCAGCAGTAAGGAATTTAAACAGTTTTCCAGCCTGCATTATAGACTGTGGTGAAAACTTCTTATTGAATCCAACCCCCATAATTTTTCAGATGAAGACACTTGAGGACAAGACTTGACCAAAGTTGCACAGGTCACAAGCAAACATGCTATGAGCTTAATCCCTAGCCATCCTACTGATGCCCCAGGAATCGAAACACACTTGATAGCAATAAAAAATACTTACTTAATTTCAATTAGCATATAAGTAATACAAAGAGCAAATGCTCCAGCAAGATCAATCAAAACAAATGGATTCATTCGGGGAAGGAAGATACTGCTAAGTCCTGGAATAATTCCACACAAGCTATGAAAAAACAAATAAAAAGAGTATTCATTAGTAGAACTTATGTAATACTGATGAAAGTCGTATAAAAGATGACTTGTATTTTAGTATCATACATCTTTTAAAGAAAGCAAAGAGAATTTGGGAACAAAACTCTCACTCGTAAAGGTCTCTTTTGTATCATCAATTAAAAAGTAAGAAAAAGTAAAGGGAGAATAAGAATCTGATCTGGGGGCTTCCCTGGTGGCGCAGTGGTTGAGAATCTGCCTGCCAATGCAGGGGACACGGGTTCGAGCCCTGGTCTGGGAAGATCCCACATGCCGCGGAGCAACTAGGCCCGTGAGCCACAACTACTGAGCCTGCGCGTCTGGAGCCTGTACTCCGCAACAAGAGAGGCCGCAATAGTGAGAGGCCCGTGCACCGCAATGAAGAGTGGCCCCCACTTGCCGCAACTAGAGAAAGCCCTTGCACAGAAACGAAGACCCAACACAGCCAAAAAAAAAAAAAAAAAAAGAAGCTGATCTGTGAGATTCATGTAGTAACCTCAGCAATAATAATGCTGAGACAGATGCATTTCTTGGGCATTCCTTTAACGTTATGTATATCATGAAATCCTATAACATCTTACCTTCGACTAAGATCTGCAACATGCTCTTGAAGCCAACTCGTACTAGCAGCTTTAAAAAGAAAATACTTAAATTATGTATATAGAATAAACCATTATCAGAAATACTTGATTCTTAAATTTAAAAAATAAGTTCGGTCATGACTGTGTAACATTACAAAAGATCACGTTATTCCTCAAATCTAGAACTTTTTTCTCTTTTATGCCTTTAGGATACTAAATGAAAAGCAGTTTCAACTGCAATATACAGCTGACCTGAAGGAATAAGTGAACTTAACGTATTTCATTGTTACTATTAATTTGACGTTTTAAAGGCTTATTATAGTGTAAAGCAAAGCTTCCTAACCAGTGTGCTGAGAATGGGTTGCAGGTACACTGATTACTGACTCGCTCAGCTCTCAGAAAGGCCAGGTGGGAATCCGGCTACATGCAGACGCCTGTCAGCTACTGTCCCTGGACAAGCAGCCTCCAGGCTCAAGCATCCTCTTACATTTATCCCAGGGTGCTACAGAAATTCTCATTTTTTTATGTGTACCACGATGTAAAAAAGATCGGCAAGCCATATAAAAAGTAGCCTGGTACAGCAGTTTAAGAGCAGACTCTGATGCCAGAATACCTGGCTTCAACCCCAGCTCTGCCCTTAACTAGATGTGTAGCCTGAGACAAGTGACAATCTCTCAGGGTCTCAGTGTAAAATGGGGATAATATCAATAAAATGATTTACCTATGGTTATAGGAAGAATTAAATGGGTTCTATGTAAAGCGTTTATCACGGTGCCTGGCAGATAGAAAGTGCTCAATATTATTTTCCACTTAAATTTCAACTAATGTTGTATAATAAATTTTGATGTTTCTGTGAACTTTCATTTCCAGCTAATAAAAATACAAACTAGATGATCTTTCTAGAAATAAATTTGGCAATATATATCAAAGACTTAAAAAAATAGTGTTTTTTTAACCCATTTATAATTTCTTCTTTGGGAAGAAGAAGCGGAAATGCATACAAGAAATCTGGTACAAAAAAGGGTGGTTATAGCATTATTTGTAAAAGGTTATATATTATTCTATATAACAATAGACTTTAAAAATATTCATGACAAAATATTATGCAAGCCTTCAAAAATCATTTTTTCAAAGAGTATTTAATGACAGGCAATACTCAAGACATAATGTTAACTGAAAAAAGCTAAACATAAAATTGTTAATTGATACAATTCTAAATATGTAAAAAAAATATATACATGTGCATAGAAAAAAAATTAAAGGAACAAAATAGAAATGTTAACAGATGTTATCTCTGGGTCATGAGATTATCAATACTGTTTCCTTCTTGTATCTTTCTGATCTTCACAGAGAGATACAGTTTCTAAACCTCTGTACCTTCTTAGAATTTCTAGAATGAGCATTATATTATTCTAATAAAGTTTTTTCTAAAAAATTCTGGTCATCACAAATATCATTATTTAATTTTCTAGTTCATGCAGTAATTCTTAAACTCTAACTCATACAAATACAATTCATACTTTGCAACACTCAGGAAGTTGCTTAAACCTGCATGGGTATTTCAGAAAGCTTTCTTCCCTTGGTTATCTTGGTATTCAAGTCAGTGAGACCTAAAAAGACCCTCACCTATTTTTGCTTCAAAGTACAGGTGTGTGGGTCTGTGTACACAGCCCACTTTTGTTTTTACCTCACTTCTCCATCCATCAGTGGTTAACCCTTTGTAGGTTAGTGGGATTCCAAAACACTGAAATTATTGAAAAATGCCAATAATTTAGACCACTGGAGTGAAAAGTCTATCTAAATTTTTAAAGACTTGAAAATAAAAGAATATATCAAAAGGAATAAAGTTTTGCTACTTTCAAATATATGCCTATCCACCATTGCCCAAGAGAAGTTCCTGGGAACTTACTTAATTAACAAAATACAATTATTTGCAATGAGCATAGCAACTAGTCTGTGTATACTGATGCTTCTAAAATGCTTGCAATAAACTTTTCTTAGGTAGGTTATACATGTAAAATCTCATTCATGTTATTTGGTAAATGTAATTTTTTATTGCATGTAATTTAATAGATAAGTCAGTTTTGCCTGTTTTTAAGTAATATGTTATTTTAAAGCTTGTAAAAATTAGATTCCGTTTCATAATTGTTTGCTCAGAGAAAGACTTTAGAACCTTTGGGATAGTCCTCTCTTCTCTTCAGGATATACTTTCTCATTGATCTATGAATTAATTAAACAAGCAAAAGACCTGTTTTTATGAGAGATTAATTGGTTTTTTATTAACGGTAAATAAAAACATACCTTCAGAGACATAAGCAAAAGGTTTATTCCGAATAGAAAGCATTGTGAACAGGTTGAAAGAAAGAGCCACAAAAGTACCAACTAATAATCTTCCCCTGAAAAAAACAACATTCATCATTATTTTTTTCTTGGTAATGTCAATATGTAATTTCAGCATGTAGAGAGACTAAGAGATGGGAAGGCAGTGGTCTGCTTCAATGGTCTAGTAATTGCAGAGCCAGAATCTGAACTTGGTTCTAGCCCCATGACCAATGTCCTGTCTACTGTTGCTCCATCTTACACAGGACAAAAAAAAAAAAGACTCTTAGCATTAACAGTATCTTCTTACAGGTAACTGCTGTTATAAATTTTTAGAAATGCTAATGGTATTTGGTTTACAGTCCACTGGCCGGGTCAGACTGTCCTGAATTAATCTGATCAGAATAGGTAAAGTCCACATAGTTGGCCACTATGTTGTAAATAATAGCAATTCCACCTTTTCTATAGCTGCTACTAAAAGACTTGGAGGATCCAATCTTAAATTACAGAAGACCAGATGGGGCTGGCTTAGGATATTGACCTGGGCCTAGAAATACCGAGGAACCCAAAATCAGGGTAGAAAGGCCTTCCTGTTCAGTATAAAAATTTAAGGGCTTGGGAACAGTTAAGGGTGAAAAGAGAGAGTCTTGGGATTTGGGGATTTTGCTTGTGAAATATCAATGAAATATATATTACCACACTCTGAACTCTGATATTGGCCAAAGTAACCACTATTTAATAACATACCAAGTAATAACTGGGAATCAAACTCAACAGTAAATTATATGTTATGTCAAAAGCAGAATCTCACGTGTGTATCTCAGGCTGCTCCAAAAAGCGTTCTGCACTAAAAGAAGGAAATAATGTATTAAATAAGTCCTACAAATTATAAAACTTTATTAATATATAATTAATCTAATAAATTCACAAAACTTTTTAATATGATAACCAACTGTTGATTATTAGTAGTGATGAGACAAGCAGACCCACAAATTATCCTCAAGGTGTAATTCAATCTTTCTCTACCAAACCTGTTTCAATGGGTTTGTACTAAGCATTAAAACATGTTTGTGTGAATCCTTTCCTTTCATTCACACCTATGACTAAATTTAGTAGCATCAAAGAAGGTAATAAAAGAAGGGTGAAAAGAAGGGAGAAAAGTCTGAAACATGAAGAAATTGTACTATCAAAACTCCAGCACTGCTCATTTTATTTGTATACCCTTCCAGCCAGACGTGTCTCACTGGATTCTTTCATATTCCCAAAGGTGGCGTAGGTAGAATTTGCAATGACAGTAACATTGTATACAAATGTACCTTTCTTTTAATATAAAGAGAGCTCCCAATTGTGCCAAGACTGTGGACGCAAATACAGCTAGGACTTCTAATCTTTCAAATCTGAAATTGGAAAATTAATTAAATCAGCCTAATTCTTTCAATTCACAAACTAGTATCTCTAGAACACATTCATTCACTCACTGTACATGTGCCTACTATAATCCAAACGCTGTTAAAAAAGACTACAGTTTCTAGAATGACAATAAACAATGAACATCACAGATTTTAAAAAGAGTGCCTATTTGTACAACATATACTCCTTAGGGCTTTTATTTTCTAGAAATAACCATTATTATAATAACAGCTAGCACTTAATTGACCCATCTTGTGTCAGACACTGGTCGAAGTGTTTAACATATTACCTCATCTAAATCCTTATAAGGGTTAGTTTATCCACTTTTTTTTTTTTAAAAAGAGATAAGGAACCTGAAGCCCAAAGAGGAAAAGTAACTGTTTAGAGTCATACGGCTTGCAAGTGAAGGAGTCAGGTTTTCAAACTCAGACACTCTGGCTCTAGAGTTCACGATTTTAACCACTACTACACTGCCTCTCCTATCTACACACAATTGCAGTTAATTGAATATGTCTTATAATCCCTAAGCTATCAGCTGGAGGCCACGGGCTGTTGTCTTATTTATCTTAGTTTCTCCCACTGCACATAGTTTAATGGTATTCAACACCTGTAAGTATATATGCTTAAAATTTCTCAAGGAAATAATTATCTTCAGAAATGATAATAAAATAATTAACGATGTTCATCACATTAGTTGGTTTTTTCCCTCAAATGAGTTGATTTAATTCCAGGTGGTACAGAATTCAGAATATTCAGGAGATAATAAAATAATAAAGGACGTTCATCACATTGCTGTTTGTAATAGAAAAATGTTGGAATCAACAACAGACCATTACACATTATTACAAATATAAGAGAAATGTATTTACTGACATGGAAGGATGGAAATGAAAAAAAGTGGGTTATAGGAGAGTACGAAAAAAAAGGTATGTAAATGCAGCAACATTATTTGTGGTAATTGATAAGTTGATACTAAAGTGCGTATAGAAATGCAAATGGTAAAAAAAAAAAAAATGCAAATGGTGAAGGAAAGCAAAGACAATCTGAAAAAGAACAAAGCTGGAAGATTTACACTACCAGATAACCAAGATTTCAAAACTACAGTAATTGACACAGTATGGAACTAATTCAAGGATAGACAAATATACCAAATAGAAGAGAAAAGAGAATCAGAAACAGACAAACACATACACAGTCACTTGATTAATAAAAAAGTAGTACATAAAAGCAATAAAGAATAAATTTTTTTCAATAAATAATGTTTTACCAAATTGAATAGCTATGTAGAAACAAATGTGCCTTGACCTTTACCTCAACCCATACACAAAAATCAATTCCAGGGCTTCCCTGGTGGTGCAGTGGTTAAGAATCTGCCTGCCAATGAAGGAGACACAGGTTTGAGCCCTGGTCCGGGAAGATCCCGCATACCGCGGGACAACCAAGCCCGAACACCACAACTACTGAGCCCTTGCACCACAACTACTGAAGCCTGAGTGCCTGAAGCCTGTACCCCGCAACAAGAAAAGCCACCACAATGAGAAGCCTGCGCACCACAACGAAGAGTAGCCCCCGCTTGCTGCAACTAGAGAAAGCCCGCGCGCAGCAACGAAGACCCAACGCAGCCAAAAATAAATAAAATAAATGAATAAAAAAAATCCTAAAAAAAAACAAAAATCAATTCTAGTTTGATTGTAAGCCTAAATGTGAAAGGTCAAACTGTAAAACTTCTAACTAATAACAGGGTAGAATATCTTTATTCTGGCCAAGATTTCTTGACAAGTACATAAAAAGTATTAACCATAAAGGAAAACACTGATAAATTGAATTTATTATTGAAATTAAAAACTTTTCACTCATCAGAAGATACCTTTAAGAGAATGAAAGAGAAATGGGAGTGAGAGAATATATTTATGTATAAAGGACTCCTATATAGATCAATAAGAAAAAACAGGCAACCCAATCTAAAAATGGATAAAATACTTCAGCAAGCATTTCACAAAAGGGGTAATCTGAATGGTTAATAAACATAAGAAAAAGTGCTCAAATACTCATCAGGAAAATAACTTAAGCCTCAATGAGATGCCACTGCACATCCTAGAATGGCTTTAAAAAAAAAAAAGGCAATACCAACAGTTGGTAAGGACATGAAGCAACTAGAACTCATATACCGTCAGTGGAAATGTTAAACTGGTAAAACTACTCTGGAAAACTGTTTGGTATTATCCTATCTTCTAATGATGAATATATGCAAATCCTATGACTGAGTAATTTCAAAGACATATGCCCAACATAAATGAGCACACATGTATACCAAAAGAAATGTACAGGAATGTTCATAAGTAGTTTTATTTATAATAGCTAAAAGCTAAAAATTATCTAAATTCCTTTCAATAGTTGAACATATAAACAAATTTTGATATATTCACATAATGGAATATTAGAGCAATGAACAAGAATGAACTACTGCTATATGATGATATATATTGTATTCCATTTATATGACTTCAAAAACAGGCAACAAGAATCTGCAATGACACCAATCAGAATACTGGTTACTTTTCTCAGGGTTTGACTCTGACTCAATATTAAGTCATTAAAGGAGGTTTTGGGGGAACTTGTAATGTTTTATATCATGATCTAGATAGTAGATATACAAGTATATTTATTTGCTAAAATTCACCAAACTGCACAAGGATATAAGCAGAACAAGCTACAGTCCCTGCTACCAAGAAATTTATATTTTAAAGGGGAAGACCAAAAAAACCCAATTAATTGGGCTTCCCTGGTGGCGCAGTGGTTAAGAATCCACCTGCCAATGCAGGGGACACGGGTTTGAGCCCTCGTCCGGGAAGATCCCACATGCCGTGGAGCAACTAAGCCCGTGCGCCACAACTACTGAGCTTGTGCTCTAGAGTCCGCAAGCCACAACTACTGAAGCCCGTGTGCCTAGAGCCCATGCTCCACAACAAGAGAAGCCACCACAATGAGAAGCCCACACACCGCAATGAAGAGTAGCTCCCAGTCACCGCAACTAGAGAAAACCCGCGCGCAGCAACGAAGACACAACACGGCCAAAAATAAATAAATTAAATAAATAAATTTAAAAAAATTAATTTATAAGTTCTGATAAGTTCTATACAGAGAATTATAGCAGTCTGATGTGACAAGAAGCTAACTAGGTGATCTATTTTAGAATCCATTTTAGATTGGGCCCAGTCACTTAATGACATTAGCATTTAGTGACATTAAGATTGGAATAACAAAACTGGGCTTATCTCGTAAGAATCAAGTGAAGAGCATTTCCAGGACATAGAATAGTTTGTACAAAGACCCTAAAGCAGGAATAAGTTGTGTTCAAATCACAGAAAGAAAGACAGTGTGGTATAGAGGGCATGAGAGTGGTAACTTGAAAAGAAGTAGGCTGGGTCTAAATCATACAAGGCCTTTGTAAACGAGGAAAGGAGTCAGGATTTTATTCTAAGTATGACAGGAAACAACTGGATGGTTTTAAGAAGTAGAATGACAGCATGATTTAGGCTTAAAAAAAAAAAAACATTGGTTGCTATATGGAGAATGGACTGAAGGGGGGTAAAAGCAGAAGCATGGGGACCAGTTAGGATGGTAGTAGTGGAGATAGAAACGGGGGCGAGGACAGATTCTGGATGTGTTCCTAAGTTATCCTGACATAACCTGCTCATGGATAAATGTGGGTGATGAGAGAATAATCAAGGATTTTGCTTGAGTAACTGAGTGGTGGTGTATTTGCTAAGATGTGAAAAACTGCAGAGGAACAGATTTTGGGGGAAGAAAACAAGAATCCTAGCTTGAATTTAAGACATGAATTAGACATCCATGTGAACCTGGCACGAAGGTAACATAACATGAGATAAATCTCAGTGCTGGAGAACTGAATTTTGGAATTATTAAATATAGATGATACTTCAAGCTATGTGACGGATTGCAATTATATTTGATTGCTCCCTCTTTTCCTATTCACTCTAAGCAACTAGGCCAAAATGGGAGCTGTCTTGCCCTTATGTGACCTTGTCTCCTGGCCACAATAGCTGATCTAAAGACTAACATCTATACCAAGGTGGACCAACCAATAGTTCTTTCTCACTATTTTCTGAACTAGAGCTGGGGAATCCTTTCGTCTCAAGGATGAAGGTGAGAAGGTTCAAAGTCTTGCTAGAAGTTATCATTCCAGGATAGTGGAGAAAAGTGGTCTGAGAAACTGAACCTGACATGCAGAGAAAAGCAGACCTTTTGAGGTAAGAGAAGGACAGTGTCCTGAGTGTTCCAGTCCCTATACCAGTTTACCTCAGTCTTCCCACACTTTGGTTATGTAAATTAACATTTTTCCCCCAAACTAGTTTGAGTTGGATTTCTGTCACTTACAATCAAAAGCCTTGACTCAGAGTCACAGATTTCCATATATGGATATCTATACTTTACAAATGATTATCATATCAATCCAACTCTATCAAATTTCAGTGACACTTATAAATATCTTCATTTTACACTAAAATTTCATGTTTACTTTGTCCCATTATTTAAGTAAATAAAACCTGATTTTGTTCAAAAGAATATAATCCCAATAAATGGTATGGTGGAGAAGAAAGGTAAGTTTGGTCCAAGAGTTTCTTCACCAAAGTTAAATTCTTCTTTCAAGTTGTTTCCTTGAATCTGAAAAGAACTCATTTTTTTCTAACATATTTTTAAAAATCCTCTGATATAAAAGATTATTTTCTAACTTTCAGTAATTTCTAAACTATAGAAACAGAAATCTCAAAATCTTTTTCAGTTCATTGCTGTCACAAATCCAGTCTTAAGATAAAAATACATCTCTACTGCTGCATTAATGTTAAACTATATCCCACTTACTTTAACATCTAGAAGATACATACATGAAAGTCCTTTGTACTTTCTCTAACTGAAATAAGAGATTACCAAAATATTAAAGAACTTAAAATGAACATTTTATGTAAGATTTGTTTTATAAAATAGAAAAAAATTAATGTGAACATTTTACTTTAATATGATTTAAATTTAAACATTCATGTTCCTTATCTAGAATCCTCTTGGAAGATGCTTTTTTATCTACTTTCACTATCTGATCACTAGTCCACTAAACAGGCAGCATTTATTTTCTACAAGTACTGTAGCTAGCTCTTTACTGCCTGGTATAACTACTACTTTAATAGCAATAAGTTAGCAGAAAATAAAATTTGAACTTACCCAAATGAATAGGCAGGGCTAGGTTTCCTCATCATTACCCAGTAACTTATTAAACATGTCATTAAACTAAGTAAAAAGGAAAATAAATTTAGCATTAGAACTAGAACTGGAGGACTTACAGAAAGAAATTTAGCTTTCAGAATACCTAAGTTGCTATAAGTTAATAGTGTTTGCAGACTAAACTAATAACAAGTTATTCTAATAATTTATAATCTAATGACAATAAGCACCTTAATGTGAGTTTTAACATGGGGAGAAACTGAAAGAAGTTATGATATACCATTAAGACACTTAAATAGAACCTAAACCCATAATTTCTCTACTCAGAAAGTTATCCGCCCTAAATGGTTTCCACAACTGAGCCTGCAAAAAATGACACAGTAATAGTAAGTGTAATTTACTTGATTCTAGGCATATGCAATACATTTTAACTTTGATAAACTTTATTTAATCTCTGTTAAAAGTTAGACTAGGGGCTTCCCTGGTGGCGCAGTGGTTGAGAGTCTGCCTGCTAATGCGGGGGACGCGGGTTCGGGCCCTGGTCTGGGGGGATCCCACATGCCGCGGAGCGGCTGGACCCGTGAGCCACAGCTGCTGGGCCTGCGCGTCTGGAGCCTGTGCCCTGCGGCGGGGGGGGCCGCGGTGGTGAGGGGCCCGCGCACCGCGATGAAGAGCGGTCCCCGCACCGCGATGAAGAGTGGCCCCCGCTTGCCGCAACTGGAGAAAGCCCTCGCACGAACCGGGGACCCAACACAGCCAAAAATAAATAATAAATAAAATAAAATAAAAAAAAAAAAAAAAAAAAGCAAGTCTTTTAAAAAAAAAAAAAAAAAAGTTAGACTAAATATTAATAACACCTTGACAACATTCTGGATGGGATAAAGTTATGGTTACTTTCTAAGTATAGTGGAGATTCACTCTAAAACAACTTACTACAGTGTGAAATTCAGGTAACAACTATCTGTTTTAGACCAATCAAGAAGATTTAGTTATGTGACTGATGAAAAAGACATCCCTATAACATACTTTTATGGCATGGATCTTGGAGACATATGGTCTAAGCATTCTGCAACCTTTATTTGGAAATATGAAAGGTCCCCAAAGCAGGAGCCAATAGGTCATCTCTCTAGCTCACAATTACATATATACTTTGCAGTTATTAATATCCCTCATTTCTTTTCCCATCCACATGGTTACAGTGGGAACTAGTATGTTCTTACATGTTCCTGCTCCCTGGTCACAGCTGACTCATCTACAGGTAGGCACCTGACCTAAAGTCTGGGTATTATCTTTTCTGTTGCTATATAAATGGGGTATTTTCTTCCAGCATAACTTCTAATTATTATTTGTACATATGGTCCACGTTGATAATTTTACTTATTTCACAGATAACTTTCCTTTAAGTAAAGAAAACTTCATAAATTCAGTGCAACAAACTTTTTTTTAGTTTAATTTTATCGTTTTATTCAAAATAGGACATTTACACAGAAATGTGCATAAAGCACATATGTACATTTTAACGAATAGAAGAAAAACACCCATTTAACCACCAATCAAGGTCAGGAGTAAAAACACTGGGGAAGCCTTCTGGAGGTCTCCTTTCTGTTTTTCAAATGAAGTATAGTTGATAACAAATTCCTTACTAGCTTCAAAACATTAAGAAGGGGCTTCCCTGGTGGCGCAGTGATTAACAATCCACCTGCCAATGCAGGGGACATGGGTTCGAGCCCTGGTTCAGGAAGATCCCACATGCCACGGAGCAACTATGCCCATGTGCCACAACTACTGAGCCTGAGCTCTAAAGCCCGCTAGAGCCTGCGAGCCACAACTACTGAGCCCGCATTCCACAACTACTGAAGCCCGCGCGCCTAGAGCCTGTGCTCTGCAACAAGAGAAGCCACTGCAATGAGAGCCTACGCACTACAACAAAGAGTAGCCCCCGCTCGCCGCAACTACAGAAAGACCTTGCACAGCAATGAAGACCCAATGCAGCTAAGAATAAATAAATAAATTTATTAAAAAAAAAAAACCAACAACATTAAGGAGGGAACTTTCCTGGTGGCTCAATGGTTAAGAATCTGCCTGCCAATGCAGGGGACACAGGTTCGATCCCTGGTCCGGGAGGATCCCACATGCCATGGAGCAACTAAACCCGCATGCCACAACTAATGAAGCCCTCACGCCTAGAGCCGGTGCTCTGCAACAAGAGAAGCCACCGCAGTGAGAAGCCTGCGCACCGCAATGAAGAGTAGCTCCCACCTGACGCAACTAGAGAAAGCCCGTGCACAGCAATGAAGACCCAACACAGCCATAAATAAATAAGTAAGTAAGTAAGTAAGTAGGTAAGGAAGGAAGGAAGGAAGTAAAAACATTAAGGAGCATTTTTAAAACTTACCTAAAAAGATCAAAAATGGTCAGGTAAGTATAGGCAGTTAAAGCTGCAAAACAACAAAAAGACTGATTAAAATGTTACTGAATCCATTGTTAGGAAATACAACAAATCACCAAAATTGTTCATAACAGGGACATCCATCACCAAAAAACATGAGTCACTGATTAATCTCATACGTTGGCAATTATCTAGTAAATTTGACGAATATATGTAGCCAAAGTTGGTTAATACAAAAGCTTACTTTAGAACCTGATTTCTCCATCAGGAAAAATGAAGCAGTATATGCTCAAAAGCCCTGTGATCAATTTTTTGCCTCCTTCTGTCATCGGAGTACTATTTTAAATGTATTTTTAAAATAGCAGGATGAAAATAATGGTAAATAAAAACATAAGAGTCACGACACAAGAAAAATATTAGATTTCCCTTTTCAAGGGAAAAACTCAATAAATCATAAAATTTTATTTATACACTACATAAACTGAAGAACTAATCTATCACATTAAAAGGAAATCTCACAAAAAAGATACATGCACCCCAATGTTCACAGCAGCACTATTTATAAAACAGACTCACAGGTATAGAAAACAAACTAGTGGTTACCAGTGGGAAAGGGGCAAGATAAGGGTAAGAGATTAAGATATACACACTACTATGTATAAAATAGATAAGCAACAAGGATCAATTGTACAGCACAGGGAATTATAGCCATTATTTTGCAATAATTTTTAGTGGAGTATAATCTATAAAAATACTGAATCACTATGCTGTACACCTGAAACTAATATAATAATGTAAATCAATACCTCAATTAAAAAATAAAAAGAAATCTTAGTTTTTCAAATAGATTTAAATTTTTTTTTTAAAAAAGCTCATTTTTAATGATAATGCCTAACAACTGAACCAATTTTATAGTTTACAAGGTACTTTTGGAATAGATTCTCTCATTTAAATCTTTTGAGTTATAGTTCAGAATAATATATTCTATGTAAAGGAAGACATACCTTTATTTAAAATGAGAACAATAAAAATGAAATAATTAACTCCTAAAAATAAGAATAGTGACATACCTATACTATTAGTGGAACTGCACCACATTAGCAGGAAGCCAGTACATGTTAAGTTTATTGCACCAAACAGCAGTATCTTCCAGGACTGTGAAAAAGAAAATCATTCTTATTTGTACAATGCTGATAAACTTCTCTGGGTCCATTCAAGTTGCTGTGATTCATACTCTAATATTCAAAGGAATAAGCACAACTTGTTTCAAAAAGTTGAAGTGCCACATTTTCTAAAACTACCAAAATTATCATCAACCAAGTTACTATTATAATATATAAGCCTAAAAGAATAATTCTAGAAGGGGAATTATTCAAGAGAAAATGAATTCTGACACACAAACTCTCAAATAGTTGAGAAAATATGCTGACATTTGAATATAATTTTGTCTCTATAAACATGTAGAGACGATGATAAAAACAAATGGGGCAAAATGTAAAGCAATTGATGAATGTGAATAAAGGGTATAAGGGAGTTCCTTATACTCATAACATTTCTGTAAGTTTGATGTTACATCAAAATAAAGTTACCCTGCCCACTCACTCACCAAAAAAGAGCAGTACTTGGTTATTTACCAAATAAATTGTATGAAATAGGACTGCAAAAGAGGGAAAGATTACCACAGTTTAGAAGTTCACAGAAAACGGAGGATCTGAGATACACCTTGAAATAGCTAGGATTTAGAGGAAGGAGGAAGAGCATTCTAAAAATAAAGGAAGAAGAGATCAAGTGAACTGTTTTTTATTTTTGTTCTGCTCCTCTCCCTACAAAGGGAGACCTATGCTTGTTTGAAAGTAGAGGTGAAATAAATTAGTGAAAAGGTAGTTATTTGGAGGCGTTAAAATTAAATATGTAATTGCTAAGGTCAAGTATGGTATGGGATAGGATGGTTTTACAATACAGATGAAAGGTGTAGGTCTAGAAAGGAAGAACACCACCTGTGAGAAAAGTGAGAAGGGTAAGAAGGTAACGGAAGAGAAAGAGAACTTGTAAGGCAGAAAGAAATGACAGTGATGTAACACAGAGGTAACAGTCTAGAAAGGAAGAAGCAAGGCCATTTTCTAAAATTAGGGGATATGATAAAGTAGCACTGGAAACTTAAATCTAGAAGAGGATCTGCAGAATAGATGTTATGGTGAATATACTACTGAATCATCAAAAAGAAGAACAATAATTACCAACATGAATTTATGGTAGACACCATTGTGGAACTTCCTCTACACCCACGAGCAAAACCAGAAAAGCAAGTGAGATAGGGATGTTAGAGACTTGAGAACTGATATGATAGATTAACAAGACAAGGGACTCTAATACTAGTGAGGACATTAATGAAATGATTGGATATGGGGTCTAGTCAGGACAGGGATTCAACAGCAGTCGGAAAAGGAGGATAAAGCATTTAATGCATGCAGTTCTAATGCTGAATTAAGCTATTAATCAACAAATATTTGAGTATCTATTTTGTAACAGGCACTATTCTAGGCACTGGAGATACAGCAGTGAACAAAACATGGACCTTATAATCCAGGTGAGGTGACAGACAATAAGCAAATATATAAGGTCAGGTGGTGATAAGTGCTAGAAGAAAAAATACAGTAAGAACACAGTAAATGGAAGACATGGAAGATCTGCTCTTCTAGACAGGGTGGTCAGAAAAGACTCCTTTGGTAAGGCGACATGTGACCAGAAATCAGAAAGAGGCCAAGGTGCTAAGCATGCAGATATCTGGGAGAGAAAATGGGAACCACAGTGCAAATTCTTTGAGATAGAAGAATGGCTGAGGACAGCTAGACAAGAGAGCTGAGAGGGAGTCTGCGGCTACATCAAGTAGTGTCATGTACGCCAGGAAAAGAATTGGGATGTATTCCAGATGAGATGAAAAGTGACTTAGCTTTCATTTTAAAAAGCTCATTCAGCTTCCCTATGTAGAATATACTGCACAGGGGCAAGGATGAAAGTAGGAAGACCACTTAGAATGTGATTGCAATAAACCATGTGGGAAATGATGGTGGCTTTGAACGTGATAGGAAGGTGTTAAAAGAGTCAGATTCTGAGTATTATACTGAAGATAGAGCCGGCAAGAATTA
This sequence comes from Balaenoptera acutorostrata, assembly GCF_949987535.1. Taxonomy (NCBI): domain Eukaryota; kingdom Metazoa; phylum Chordata; class Mammalia; order Artiodactyla; family Balaenopteridae; genus Balaenoptera; species Balaenoptera acutorostrata. Next base: position 68,383,558 of record NC_080075.1, read on the forward strand.
CTTATAAAGCAGATGTGAGGAGTGAGGGAAAGAGATGGGTAAAAGTGACTCCAAGGTTTCTGGCCTGAGCCATGTAGTGAAGGAGTGATAGAAAATCAAAGTTCAGGTTTGATCATATCAAATTTGAGATGCCTATTAGATATCCAGGTGAAAATGTTGAGAAGTCCATTATATATAGGAATTGGAGGTAGGGAAGAAGATAGGGACTGAGATATAAATATAGGGTCATCAGCATATGGTAATGAAAGTGTCACCTAAATGGAATGAATGTAAACAAGAGAGGCCAGAGCTCCATAAGCCCTGGGACACTCCAAAACTTAAGAGGTCAGAAAGATGAGAGGAAAGTAAGAAAGGAGACTAAAAATAATGGCCAAGTAAGTAGGAGGAAAATCAACACTGGCATTTCAGAGTCCATATGAATAAAACTGCTTTAAGGTGGAAGAGACTGTTTTTCATCAAATGCCACTGAAGGTCAAATAAGATGGGAAATGAGGATGACCATTGCTTTTGGCAACACAGAAGTTATTAGTTACCTTGTAAAAGCTGTTTCTGTGGATAAGTGAGGACTAGAATAAGACTGGTTTTGTTTAATAGAAACAGGGAGAAAAAGTGAACAAAGAGAGTAAAGACAATTCTTCTAAGTACTTTTGTATAAAAGGAAGCAGAGAAAGGAAGCAGTAGCTGAGAGTGGAATATATGGCATGTAATTATGATGCAAGAAGGAGAAGGAGAATGATTCAAGAAGGAACAACAGTGCAAGAGACAGAAGGAACCATTATAGGAATGCTGTCTTTGAGTAGGCAACAGTGGAAGAACTGGCCTTATATAGCAGATCAGACAGTCCATTCACAAAATAGGAGGGAAGGCAGAGTGTTGGTAGATATGCTAATGACAGGATGCGGAAGTTTTCTCCTGATTACTTCTTTTCCCTCAGCGAAACAGGAAGCAAGATGAACAGGTTAGAGTGGGGATGAATAAGCTTTTGGGAGTTTGAGGACAGAAGTGAAAGAAAATGGTATGAAACTGTCACTTAGGAAACTGGAAACTAAATAAACTAGGAACATATAGTATGGGTCATAGTAATGGCATACTTGATCATGAATTTAAAGGGAGACCAGTCAGCATGGTTTTGTGTTTTTTTTAAGGCTCCATTCAGTTGCTTGCATGCAGGTACAGAGTAGGAAAAAAGTGGACTTAATGAGGTTAAGGATTTGCCAAGGAAGTATGATAGACAGAAGAAGGGCACAAAGGAGTTGAAGTCATATGCAAGAAAATGAAAATGATGGACCAGAGAATCTAAATTGATAAGTAAGTAAATGAGGATAAGAGAGGTGAAAAATAGTGAAAATATAGCAGAGTCAATGGACTGGAGGTCCTAGTAATAGGAGTGAACTGGGAAGACAAGAGGTAGTGGCTGATGAGTAAAATGCTTAAATTGAGACAATGGGAGGATATAGTTATTATAAATGATAAGGTTTATGGTATGATCATAGGAGTGGATGGTTGGGAGGGATACAGGACAAGATTATTTGTGGTGAGGAACTGAGAGGTAAGGATCTTCCACATGAAATATGAAATCACCAAGAACTAAGACAGGAAAAGCAATGAAGAGATGAGCCAGGTGTACCTCTTAAGATTTAAATTATGATAGAGGTTATCTGTACAATTCAGGTGTTCCTATATTGGTTTTGTTCCTACTACCTATTCTGTGGTATACTATGCTTCAATGAAGTGTACTGTTAAAGAACTTGCTGCTTCCTCCTGCAATATAGTTGCTTTCCATCAACATCATAAAGCTATAACTATCTGTTCTCAGGAGATCATCCTAGGGACTTCCCTGGTGGTCCAGTGGTTAAGAATCCACCTTCCAATGCAGAGGACTCGGGTTCGATCCCTGGTTGGGGAACTAAGATCCCATATGCCATGGGGCAACTAAGCCCACACGCCACAATAAAAGATCCTGTGTGCCACAACTAAGACCTGATGCAGCCAAATAAATAAATAAATATTAAAAAAAAAAAAAGAGATCATCCTAAATGACTAGATACAAAAGAAGCAGATAAGTTTCCTACCCGTGGCTCTTAGAGTTTAACATTCAGAGATGATAATATTTCCAAATACCAGAATTAATGAGTTCTGACCATATCCCAAGGTTTTAGAAACAGGAGATATAGTGGTAAAAAACAAAGAAAAGAAGTCTTTAGTTTAGTATTATAATACGTGGTCAATATCATTGCTACTGCTTATTATGTTACATTGAAGCTAGGATTATTTAAAATTCATCAAATATTTGTTGGATGCTTATTTTGTACTTTTATTAAAAAAGGAGGGGATATATGTATACGTATAGCTGATTAACTTTGTTATATGGCAGAAACTAACACAACATTGTAAAGCAATTATACTCCAATAAAGATGTTTTAAAAAAAAAAAAAGTGAGCAGAAGAGACATAGTCACTGCCTTCAGGGAGCTTACAGTATAAGACAATAATAAGAACAGAATGAAAACAGAATAATAACTAGAAGGTCTACATTGGTGACCAAAAAGGGTATCGATTGTCTATTTATAGTCTCAAAGCATAACTTATTTTTTCTGCCTTACATTAAAAATGAGAAAATGTGGCTTCAGACCACATCCACTTAATTTGCTAAAAAAACTAACAACATAAGGCTATCACCAAACATTTTTTCTTCAAAATTCTTTAGAATTAGAATAAAAACTAACCAAAGCCTAGCTTCCTCCCAGGCAAAACAACTGTATACTAAAGTACTGTAATTTTACATTAAAAATTACTTATCCAACATAAAAAAATGAAAACAATGTGATGGATCAAGAGTGATTTCTATTTGCCTTAAAAATTACCTTTCTTCAATGTTATAATGTTTGTGCAATAATTAAAATTAGGGTTAAGGAATAAAAATAACTTACCCTTCGATCAGCTGCTACAAGTCTAAATTCCTGCAATAACTTGCCAAAAAAAGATCTTTGTGGTTTTCTAAAAAGATGAATTGTCCCCTTTAAAGCAAACAAAAAGTACACAAATCAGCATTTAAGTATCTAATCTTCTTCATTCCTGCGATATGGTAATAACAACTAACATTTCTTGAATGCTCATTATGTCCCAAGCAATTATTCTAGACACTTTGCATGTATTTACCTATTTAAGCCTCACAATCATCTATGTGGTGGAAACAATTTTTAGTAAATTGTCTAAGCACACAATGCTAGTAATGGCTGAGCAGGAATTCAAACCCAGGCATTTTAGCTCTAGACCAAACTCTTTTTTTTTTTTTAATGGATTAGGCAATTTTGAACCAGAAAACCAGTTTGCCAAATAGCTCTACTGGAAAGAAATTATTACAATTTACCTAATTAAAGCTTTATATATGAAAGGTTTGGCAACTATTATTACAGGAAAACCTCTGAGTTTCTCTCTCAGGCATTCAAAGTATCTGACATCCTAGCTAGCTTCCATGGTCCCTGCTAGTACACAGTATGGTACTAGCAGAGAAAGGTCATGGCAGTGGGGTTACCAATGAGAGAAGAGACTGAATGGTGATTACAGTGGGATTTACCACTCAAGTCCAGGAAACCATGTAAGAAAGCCTTAACATAAAGGAGAGCTCAAGCACACATAGGAAATTAGCCTGTGATTAAGGTAGTATCCAGTATCAGTGGGAGAAAGTATGAGTTATTCCATAAATAGTATTTGGAAAAAGGTAAAGTTGGATCCTTACTACTCACTCTAATTTTTCATTATTTTAAAATCAAAATATAGGGGCTTCCCTGGTGGCGCAGTGGTTGAGAATCTGCCTGCCAATGCAGGGCACACGGGTTCGAGCCCTGGTCTGGGAAGATCCCACATGCCGCGGAGCAAGTAGGCCCGTGAGCCACAACTACTGAGCCTGCGCGTCTGGAGCGTGTGCTCCGCAACAAGAGAGGCCGCGATAATGAGAGGCCCGCGCACCGCGATGAAGACTGGCCTCCACTTGCCACAACTAGAGAAAGCCCTCGCACAGAAACGAAGACCCAACACAGCCATAAATAAATAAATTAATTAATTAATTAAAAAAAAAAAGAGTTTGGTAACTCTTGTTAACTCCCATTTAAAAATATATATATATATAAAACAACAGAATAATTGAAGAAACTCATGGATGTATAATTTTATAATCTTGTATGTGGAGAAGACTTTTCTTAATAGGACATAAAACCAAGAAGCTGTAAAGGGGAAAAAATCGATCAATTTTACTATAATTTCATGATGGGAATACAATACTCTACAAAAAACAAAACAAAAAAACACCCTCGAAAAATAAGCTGTGAAAATCTTTGTTATTACAAAAGCAAAGTAATTGTTTCTAGGGGAAAAAAAATCCTTCACAATTTTCAACGGGTCATACATAATAATTTGATTGCTAAGTGCCATGTACTTAAATTTTTGGATTTTAATTTTAACAAAACATTTTCTTAGATGGTAAAGGCCACAATCACTATAACAACCATACTACATTTCTACCCCGTTAAAGTTGGCCAATTTGATTCAAACACTGAAGCTCCACAGATAGCAGTGGAACTAGGAGTTAACAGATTAAAAATGTGAAAAACTTTCAGATCCATTCAAGCAGAGGTATGATTTTCCTATAGTCAGCATCTAGAAACATCTCAATAGTTATAAAATGATATATCCCATTTCTTCAAGTTTTTCATGTCATTAGTTGCATTATGTTTAGACTCAGGAAAGGCAGAAAATAGGCCGAGCTTTAGAAATCTGGCATAACAAAAACAGCAAAATGTTGATAACTGTCGAGGCCAAGTTATGGCTACATGGGGGCTCATAATGTTAGATTCTCTCTACTTTTGTGTATGTATGAAAATTTCCACAATAAAAAGTTAAAGTAAAAAGTATTTTTAAAAATGTAAAAATAAAGTATCAGGAAAAAGGTGCAACTAATTTTCATATCCAAATAAAGACCAGTGTATATGTATAACCCTAAGGCTCTGCTAAATCAATTCAGTTGAAAAGGAACAGTATACTATTTTCACCTGAGATGTTAATAAATGCTAATGTCAACAAACATACTGTAGTCTTAAAGAATTATGTGTGGACATTTTGGTCCCAAAGATAAATTCTACTTAATACTGGTATCCTTGAATATCTTCTAACTTCAGCCCATTTTAAATTATTTCAGTTACTTTAAGTTTCAGGTTAAAGGACTTCCCTGGTGGTCCAGTGGCTAAGATTCCGAGCTCCCAATGCTGGGGGCCTGGGTTCGATCCCTGATCAGGGAACTAGATCCCACATGCTGCAACTAAAAGTTCGCATGCCGCAACTAAAGATCCTGCATGCCGCAACCAAGACCCAGTGCAGACAAACAAATGAATAAATAAATAAATAAAAATATTTAAAAAAATAGTTTCAGGTTAAAACAATCAATAAGGTTTCTAAAAGGCAGAGGGCCATTTCTGATGCCATTCTGATAGTGGGGGAAAACCCACAAAAATCCTAATTTTCACGTCACTCTTTCCAAAATTATATTGGCTCTCCACTGCTATCAGGATAAACTCCAAATTTTACAACTTGGAACTCAATGCTTTCAATGAGTTAGCCTCAGTTTCTTTCCATTTTTTCCTCTTGCTCCAGATAAGAATCCTCAACTCCAACTAAACTGCTGTTCTCCTTGTCTCATGATCATACCATTCTAGAGTAAAAAGGCCAGACTTGTCTAACCCAAGCACTAATAGCCCTGAAGCACTTAGCAAGTTACCTGACCTCTCCGCTTCCTCATCCAAATGAGAGTAATGAATAGTAGACTAAGAGTACTGGAGTAAGGGACAAAGTACTTAGTTTACTGCTTCACTTCCTACATGAAGCCTTATTAGATTATTCAAACTATAGTTTTTTTATGCCACTTGCTTTGTAATTAACCATAGGCTAGCCTTCATCTTGTCATCTTGCATGGTAAGTTAATTTTTTAGTAACTTCACTAATGACAAGAGCTATACTTCCTTGACATTTTCTAAGAAAGCACTACGCTTTGCACATAGCATGTTATAAATAAATAATACATAAGGGGTAACTTTAAAAATAAAACTTAAATGCTACTATTTCCCTTATTACTAATGTTTCACGCATAAAAATTTACTGCCATGGTTACTTATTCAGTGTTCTATAAAACAGATATTTATTGAAAACTTCCTCTGGGCCAGGCACTGTACAAAAGGCTCTGGGGATATCAGAGTGAATACATAGGTCCTCCTCTCAAAAAGCTTACAGCCTAGGAAGTGAGAAAGACAAGTGAATATACAACTTTAACATAGTCTGGTAAAATGCACCAGATGTTACTAGTAAAAAGCACCCTCACAGGAGCGTAAAGGAGGTACTTAATAGGATGTTGAGACACGGCAGAAAGGCTCATGAAAGAGACTAAAGGACATGTTAAGGGTTATACTGATAAGGATGGCAGACAGCAAATGGAGAGCAATTCTGGCAGAGAGAAGAGCATATATTAATTCGGTGCAAAGGTCTAATTCTTAGAGCACAATCTGCAAGCTGTTCACTGTAGCTGGAATATGGGTGTATATGTATGTATGTGTAAAAAGAGGCTGTAAAGGTAAGAAGCTAGACTACAGATGTCTTTGCTTGCCATACTAAACAGGACTTTAGCTTTCAGGCTAAAGGAAAAAAAATGGAAGAATTTTAAGCAAGGGAGTGGCATGGTCAAGTTTTAGAAACTTAACTCTGGCTACACAGTGGTGAGTGTTCTGAAGAACACAGCTATTTGGTCAGCAAAAAAGGTAAACTTTTACCCACTTTCTGTATGTAAAGGAAGGATTACAGGAAATTTAGAAAATATTTTCAAATATGTGAATAAGACATTTTTTCGACCATATCCACTCAAGGAAAAAACTTAGAGTGTCAGTGCTGGGGCACAGAAACGTGGTCCTTTTGTCATATACAGGCTATCAATAAGAGACCCATGAATTTTCTGATACAATGGTGTGTACCTCTTTTGACACTGAAATCACAATCAACTGCTTATCCTTAGATAAAATTCAGAGAGCTATATACTTGATTTCTAAAGGAATAAAATGACTAACACCTCTAACAAAATTTGAATACCACATCCCCAAAGCCATACGGTATACTGGGATCTACAAACGCACACACAAAATAAGCTGCAGTAAGAGGCACTATCAACACCTTGACTTTTGCCAGTCTTTGGCCTTCTGAAAGCTGCTGCCATACCCGGCTGTCGCACTCGATAAAGGCAAGTTGGAGACTGGGGCGTCAGCCTCAATACCCTACTAACCATCCTCTTTATTTACGCCAGTGTTATCGTCACTGCTGTAAGCATCACTAATACGGTCGTTGCTGCTGTGGACTTGTTTTCTGATCTTTTGTTGGTGTTGTAGTCGCTGACACTGGCAAAGACTTTTATTTCTATATCAAAGATGTCACTGCAGGGAGGAGTCATAAACTCGCCCAGAGCCTAAAGGTCGGCCTGGAGCGGGGCCGGGGTCCGGAACAGCAAAGGAACCGGGTGAGGGAGCGAGGGGGCATCAGAGCTCTGATGGCACGCTCTCGGACGCCAGCCGCTCCTCCCGGGGACCCCGAGCATAACTCCGACAACCCCACCTCTGGGCGGCTGAAGCATGTCAAGGCCGCTTCAGGACCAGAAAGGATAAGAGGAATCATTTACGACAGAAACCCTCCTCATAACCCCGGCCAACTCACCATGATAAGGAGGGGCACAGCTCCCGCCGGAAGACGGTCTAGAAGCTGGCTTGTCCCTAGAGCGGAAGGGGGTTGGGCATCAGAGGCCGATTGGCTGTGAGCGACGCGGGGGCGGAAGTGCGTGCACCGGCCTCATGGTCCCGCTCCCCCTTCCCGGCTGCCCCTGCGTTCTATAGAGGCGAAGGTGGCGGCTAGAGCGACTCTTCAGCTCCGGCCGAGGTCTGGGTGTAGAGGTACGCGCTGAGGTCTTTGTCAAGGAGCAATTAGGGTTTCTTTGTAATGTTAGAAAAGTTTCATTGAGTCCTGAAGCGCTTTTACCTATGTTGTGTTATTTAATTTTTGCAATACCTTACGAAATAGATTATATTCCCATTTTTCAAGTGAGGAAACAGGATTAAGAAATTTGCCCAGAGACATACATCTAGTTTGCGGTAGTAGGTGAATTTGAACTCAGGCCGACTAATGACGGACTACTGTGTTGTGCTTCCTAAAATACTACTTAAATTCCATAAGATTAATTTTATTTTACAAAGGGAAAATAAAACACATCGAAATATAATTCATTCGAGAGAAATTGAATATGGAGTACGTGTGTGTCAGGTACTGATGAAAATGATATTCTGGTAAGAAGAGACAAAACAAGTAGGAGAAGGAAATTTTTAAAATATATCGATAAGTAGTGCCATTTGGAAAATAGGGTAATGGTATAGAGAGTAACTGGGTCGCTAATTTAGAGAGGTAGTCAGAGGAAGCTTCTGTAAGAAGATTAAATTTGACTTCCAAATGGCAAGACTTTCTGTGAAGTTTTTTCTAGGCAGAATAAGTAATGCAAATACCTAAGTAAAACAAGCAAGGGTATTTTAAGATCAGAAAGAAGGTAGTATGTCTGGAGAGTTGTGCTTGAGGGGAAGAAACGAAGAGAAGGTCTAAGTGATAAACAGGGGCCAGATCAAGTCGGAATTTCTAATTAGGGGTAAAGAGCTTGGTTTTTTTTTTTTTCTAAGTGAGACCGGAAGCCAGTGGACGGTTTTAATAACGGAGTGACCTTCTACATTTTGGCTGTGGTATGGAGAATGAACTGTAGATGGAAGATAATAGCTAACATTTATTAAGCACTTATGTGGTAAGTATTGTTACTAAGAACTTAGTGTATCACCTCATTTAATCCTCATAACAGCCCTTTGATATAGGTACTATTGTTAGCCTCTGCTTGGAAAGTTGTGTGCCAAGGTCACACACCTAGTCAAAGGTGGACCTGGAATTCTGTACACCATAGTTTTAAAGCCTTACCAACTACTGAGTACTTGCTACTCCTGGACAGGATTAGAATCAAGAAGGCAAGTTAGAACATTATTGCTTCATTTACCCTGAGCAAATCATTCTCAATTCTTTTTTTTTTTTTTTTTTTTAATTTTATTTATTTATTTATTTATGGCTGTGTTGGGTCTTCGTTTCTGTGCGAGGGCTTTCTCCAGTTGTGGCAAGTGGGGGCCACTCTTCATCGCGGTGCGCGGGCCTCTCACTATCGCGGCCTCTCTTGTTGCGGAGCACAGGCTCCAGACGCGCAGGCTCAGTAATTGTGGCTCACGGGCCTAGTTGCTCCGCGGCATGTGGGATCTTCCCAGACCAGGGCTCGAACCCGTGTGCCCTACATTGGCAGGCAGATTCTCAACCACTGCGCCACCAGGGAAGCCCTCTTTTTTTTTTTTTAATATTTATTTATTTGGTTGTGCCAGGTCTTAGTTGCAGCAGGTGGGCTCCTTAGTTGTGGCATGCGAACTCTTAGTTGCGGCTTGCATGTGGGATCTAGTTCCCTGACCAGGGATCCAACCCGGGCCCCCTGCATTGGGAGTGCAGAGTCTTAACCACCATGCCACCAGGGAAGTCCCCATTCTTGATTCTTGAAGTTTCTTTCCAGTCTTTTTTATTTTAACAAAACTGGAATCAAACAGTGCATATTATTTATAGTCTGCCTACTTCATGTAAGGATGTACTGTGAGTTTTTTCCCGTGTCTTAATTTTCTAGAATATAGTTTTAGTGACCTTAGAGAATTCAATCATAGGCATGTGCCTTAATATCAGTATATTTAACTAATTCCTTATTGATGAGTATAACAGGGTTTAGAGTTAGCAAAAAGAAATCTCTCAAGCTATTTTAAGAAGAAAAAAATCTAATACAGGGAATTGAGTAATTGATATAAAATCATAGGAAACAACTAGACAGAAGATCAACAATGAAACAGAAGACTTGAACAACATTATATACCTATTAGACCTAACATATGTCTAGAATACACTGTCCAACAACAGCATAATACACATTCTTCTCTGGTGTATATGGAGCATTCCAAGGACAGAACATTTGTTAGGCCATAAAATAATTTTCAATAAATTTAAAGGGATTAAAATCATAGAAAGTATGTTCTCCAAATATACTGGAATGAAATTAGAAATCCATAACAGAAGGAAATTTGGGATGCTCCCATCTGGTGGAAATTTTAAAAACATACTCTTAGTCAATGGGTCAAAGAAGAAATCACAAGAGAACTTAGAAAATACGTTGAGATGAATGAAAATTAAAAGAACATACCAAAACTTATTGGATACAGCAAAAGCAGTCCTTAGAGGGAAATGTATAGCTGTAAATGCGTGTATTAAAAAAAGAAGGATCTGAAATCAATAACCTAACCTTCCATCTTAAGAAACTAGAAAAAGAAGAGCAAACTAAACTTAAAGCAAGCAAAAAGAAGGAAATAAAAGGACTTCCCTGGTGGTCCAGTGGTTAAGACTCTGCGCTTCCACTGCAGGAGGCACGGGTTTGATCCCTGCTCAGGGAGCTAAGGTCCTATGTGCTGCGTGGTGTGGCCAAAAAATTAAAAAGAAGGAAATAAAGCTTGGAGAGGAAATAAATGAAATAGAGAATAGAAAAACAATAGAGAGGGAATTCCCTGGCGGTCCAGTGGTTACAGTGGTTAGGACTCTGTGCTTTCACTGCAGGGGCTCAGGGAACTAAGATCCTGCAAGCTGCATGGCAAAAAAATTAATTAATTAATTAATTAATTTTTAAAAAAGAGAAAACAAAACCAAAAATTGATTCTTTGAAATTTTCAACAGAATTGACAAAGCTTTACCTAGACCAAGAAAAAAAAGATTCAAATTACTAAAATTGGGACTTCCCTGGTGGTCCAGTGGGTAAGACTGCACTCCCAATGCAGGGGGCCTGGGTTCGATCCCTGGTCAGGGAACTAGATCCCGCATGCATGCCAAAACTAAGACCCAGTGCAGCCAAAATAAATAAATTAATTAAAGTTTAAAAAATAATAATTATAAAAATTACTAAAATCAAGAAAGAAAGGGGGGACATTACTATTGATCTTACAGAAATAAGGATCATAGGGAGTATTATAAAGTTATATACCAACAAATTAGATAACCTAAATGAAATGGACTAATTTCTATAAAGACACAGACTACTGAAAACGACTCAAGAAGAAATAGAAAATCTGATTAGACATAACAAGCAATTGAACTTATAATTAAAAAAAAAGATTCCACAAAAAGCCCAGGCAAAGATGGCTTCATTGATGAAGTCTACCAAACATTTAAAGAAGGATTAGCACCAATCATTGACAAACTGTTCCCCAAAAATAGAAGAGAAAGGAACACTTCTCTACTCATTCTATGAAGCCAGAATTACCCTGATACCAAAACTAAACAAAAACATCACAAGAAAACTACAGACCAACATCCCATATGAACGTAGATGCAAAAAAACCTCAACAGAATAATAGCAAAATGAATCCACCAAAATATAAAAAGAATCATACACCATGAATGAGTGAGTGGGAATTCACAGGAATGCAAAGCAGGTTCAACATATGAGAATTAACAATGCAATACACCATATTAATAAAGGGCGAATGCCACACAATCATCTCAATAGATGCAGAAAAACATTTGACAAATCTAACACCCCTACCAGAAAAAACAACAAACTAGGAATAGAACCACAGACATAGGTTCTTGTGTTGAATAATTAGACCTTTTAGTTTGGAGGTGTATTCTATAATTAGGCCCAGATCTTTGTATGAAGTTATTAGACGTTTTATTTTGTTTTGAATATATTTTTGCCGTTAACCTGCTTACTCTTTCTTGTTGCTTTTGCTATTGTTTGTATTACGAAGTCTTGTTTCATGTGTTTTGTTTATATTTTGTTTTATCTATTTTTAATGTATAAGGGAGTGTTCCATAGGAAACAGATGGAAGTATAAATCTGGTAAGTCTTCAGTACAAGCCAGCCCTAAGCCCTAACAATTGGAAGTCCCATTGGATTGGTGATCAATTGTTGAAAAAGTGATTGATCAAACTTTGCCTTAGTTATCCTGCAGAACCTTCGTGAGAACACTGTCCTGTCAGTTTGTCAAAAAAAGATCACTTTGATTAGCCCATATTCTGGGATTAGTGATCTGTAGAGATTGTGACTGTTGATTGTACAGACTCTTCCTAGTCATCCTGCTTGGCTGGAGAATCTGTGACACTAACAAAATACACATTGTTGATCAACCACCATGGCCTCCCTTTCTTGCAAATTACCTATGTCAAAGTCTCCACCTCCTCCTAGAAGAACTTCTGCCCCTTATATAAAATTACTTACAATCCAAAGTCTTGCATTTTCATTGGTAAATTAGAAAAAAATCAACATAGAATAACAATTACGAGAACTTTTGACATAAAATCAATTTTTTAAACTTAGAAGACAGAACACCGGTGAACAGTCAGCTTTGTTAATTGGTATGCTGAGCCTTCAAAAGAAAATTCTAACTCCAAGACAGTCTCTCTGAAAGATTTTGCAACCTTCTGAAACCTACCCTCCTGGCATTTTTCTCTTTCTCTTCAGCTGTCCCTGACCTTCTAAGTGACATACCTTTTCTTCAGGGTTTTCTCAGGAAAATCAAAATCACATTATAAACTTACTAGACCAGAAGTCAGATTTATAGAAGTTAAATGAAAACTCTAATCTAGAGCCAAAACCCAGGAGTTTAGGAAAATCTTTTTCCTAAACTTCAGGGAGACAGGCAAAAAAAATTGCTACAGAACTCAGGATTTTGTTAGATACTTAATGTCCTGGACTACAGATCTGTACCAAATAATTCAATTGTTTGTTCCTCAGAAAGGGTAAAATGTTTTATGTCAGCAGAGTAGAAAAGATTTAAATAACTCAGCTGTGTAATAAAAGTTTAAAAATAAAAGTAGGAAATATACCATTTAATTTCAGCATCTTTTAAGGGAAGATTGACCAAAGATTCAAAATTGTAAACTAAATAAAAATGAAAGGGAATTCCCTGGCAGTCCAGTGGTTAGGACTCCATGCTTCCACTGCAGGGGGCCTGGGTTCATCCCTGGTCGGGAAACTAAGATCCCACAAGCCGTGCGATTTGCGGCAAAAATGATGATGATGATGATGATGATGTTTGGAAGTTTCCTGAGGTCTATTTTTTTTTTTTAGTTCCCTAAGGATTGAACCCAGGCCCTCGGCAGTGAGAGCGCAGAGTTCTAACCACTGAACCGCCAGGGAATTCCTCTCCAAACATTATTTGAAAAGATTTTGAAACAATGAGAAAGTTGCAGAAAAGTTTTAACTACAGTGCAAATAACTTTGTTTTCCTTGAAATGTTAAGTCGTTGACCTGCTGCCCCATCACCCCCAAACATGTTAGTGTGTATTCCCTGCAAACAAGGACATACTTCTATGTAACCACAGTAACAGCCATCACAATCAGAAAATTAACAATGACACGTTACTGTCATCTAACCCTTAGACTCCATTCAAGTTTTGTCAGTTGTTCCAATAAGGTATTTTATAGCAGAAGGAACCAGTTCTAAATCACAAGTTGCATTTAGTTGTCATTCTATCTCCTTCAGCCTGGAACAGTTCTTCAGTTTTTCACTTGACTTTCACGAATTTGCCAGTTATTTTGAAGATTCCAGTTATTTTGTAGAATGCTCCTGGAATAGATTCAGGTTGTGAATCTTTGACAGGAATATCACAGAAGTAGTACTGCATTTTTCTCATTGACCCTATTACATGAAATTTGGCCCAGTAATAACTTTCATCACTAGATTAAGGTGGTATCAAGTTTTTCCACTGTGAAAACTGTACTTTGAAACTATGTGAATGTATTCATACTTAATCACACTTTCAATTTATTCTTGTGTTTATGTATATGTTCACATTGGCTCATGGTTTCTTATTTTGCCTCATGGGTTATAATCCATTACTACAATCACTTTAGATGCTCAAAATTGTCCAGTGGGAGCCCCTCTAATCAATAATTCATCCTCATCCTTCTTTAAGCACTTTCTTCATTTCTGGCACAAGATATTCTGGGTTATCCTGTATTTTCTCTGCCCTAAACCTGGAGTTGGCCATTTCACCAAGGAGCCCTGGTTCCTTTAGTGGATATTATGCACCGAATGTTTGTGTCCCCTTAAAATTCGTATATTGAAACCGTACTGCCACAACGTGATGGTATTTGGACATGGGGTCCTTCGGAGATAATTAGGATTAGATGAGGTCATGAGGGTGGGACCCTCAAGATAGGATTAGTGTCCTCATAAGAAGAGACACCAGAGAGCCTGCTCTCTCTCTGTCACTGAGGACACAGCCATTTACAAGCCAGTGAGAGCTCTCACCAGAAACAAAATTGGTCGGCACCTTGATCTTGGATTTCCTACCCTCCAGAACTGTGAAAATAAATATCTGTCATTGAAGTCATGCAGTCTATGATATTTTTGTTATGGCAGCTCAAGCAGACTAAGATTTTGATAGCAAGAAGGGGGATGCTGCTTTTAAAAAACACCTAAAAATGTGGCAGCTTGAACAGACTAAGACAGTAGAGAATTTAGAAGACAGGAGTAGTATGTGTGCGCATTGCTTTTGGGGTGTAACTACTCCAAGGCCTTCTCAGTGCAAAGAACTGGGGAATATGTGTACACAAATATAAATATATTTACATCTACATTTCTTCATCTATTTTTATATATCTTAAATCATGAATTCATACTCTTAAATCCAATTCCAGCCCAACCCCACAGGTTTCATTTTTTTTGTATTCATAACTCCTTTCTCTGACAGAAATATGGCTCCACTATGGTTAATATATTGACTTGTCTGATTAGGTCTCCTGCATGTAAGCAGTTTGTCATCTTTGCTGACACCTTTTCCCAATACACACCTCTCTGTTATTGAGAACTGATTCCTCATTCCAGGTTGCCCCAGTGCATATGAATAACTTCCTTACTCTGTCCCCAGTACCCCATACTAAGTTGCCCATTATTGTAGACACCCTCCTCACCCCACTTGGTCTATGACACCCCACTTTGGGCCACCATGTGTCCCTTCTCCCCACTGCAAAACCTGCCCTGAACCACTGTGTGGAAGAGAAGCTAGCATAGCTGGGCTGAGATTGCTATCTTTTGAAAGGCCTGATTGCAAGTTTGGTTGGCATCTGGGAACTTGGATTTGGGGGAGGGTTCCCACCATTCCCTGAGAGTGGTTCACTGTGCCTAACACAGTTAGGCCTAACATCTTCACCCATGTTGTCATAACTTGATGCTGGAGGAATTAAGTGCATCCTATGTAATTCCGCTGGGAGAGGACTCTTGGAAGCTGGTGCTTGGTTTCCTCTGGACTTTGCCCCATACTCTTGTTCCCTTTGCTGGGTGAGAGATTATAATATGCATCCTCATTAGTCTACCTTACTTTAATACTATACAACTTTATGTACAATATAATAACCTTATTTCAACATAATTCCATTTACTGCCCTCTCCCACCCTTTGTGCTATCTTTGTCATCTACTTTACTTCTACATACATTATAAATACCACACTGTAAATTTTTTTAAAACAACAATTAGATATTCAGAGAAATTAAGAAAAAATTATCTTTTGTGTTTACTCACATATATATCATTTGCAAAGTTCTTAATTCCTTCCTGGAGATACAGATTCCTATGGAGGATTACTGTCAGCCTAAAGAATTTCTTAAAGCATTTCCTATAATGTCAGTCTGCTAACAACAAATTCTCTTAGGTTTTGTACACCTGGAATAGCTTTTATTTTGTCGTACTATTTTGAACATTCTAAGTAGACATAGAATTTTAGGTTAACTTTTGTTAATTTTTGCACTTTATTATTTTTTTGACATACAGTTGATTTCCAATGTTGTATTAGTTTCAGGTATACAGCAAAGTGATTCTCATATATATATATATATATATATATATATATATATATATATATAAATTTTCCAGATTCTTTTCCATTTTATTACAAGATATTGAATATAGTTCCCTGTGCTACACAGTAGGGCCTTATCTGTTTTTTATATAGTAGTGTATGATTTTTGCACTTCAAGAATGTCATTCCATCATTTCCTGGATTCCATTGTTTCTGATGAAGTTAGCCACCACTTTTACTGTTTATTCAAGTGTAATGTCATTTCCCCTCTCTGGCTGCTTTTGAGATTTTTTTGATTTGGTTTGGTTTTGTGCATGTGTGTGTGTTTTGCAATACTATGCACCCAGATGTGATCTTTGTTGCATTTATTCTGCTTGGAATTCACTGAACTTCTTGGACCTGTAAGTTGATGTTTTCCAACAATTTTGAGAAAATTTCAGGCATTACTGCTTCAAATATTTCTCTTGCCCCATTCTCTTCCTCTCCTCTCCTCTGGACCTCAAAAGCACCTGTACATTAGACTGATACTGTCCCACAGGTCTCAAATCTCTGCTGTTTCTTTTTTTCTCTGTGCTTCAGTTTGATAATTGTACTGGCTGTCTTCCACTTTTCTTCCTCTGCTTGTCCAGTTTACTGTTAAGCCCATCCAGTGAATATTTAAATTTAGACATTATATTTTTCATTTCAGATTCTAATTTTTAATCACCAGACTTTCCATTTGGTTTTCAGTTTCTATTTCTTTGCCAAGAATCCCAATCTATTGATCCACCATTTTTCCCCTGTAAATTTTTAAATGTATTTTAAAGCTGTTAAAAAATAATTTTGTTAACTCCAACATAGGGTCATCTGTGTATCTGCTTCTATATATTTTCTGTTGATTACGGATCATATAATTTTTCTTTGTATGCTTAAGGTTTATTTTGTACTGGACTTTGTGAATGACATGTTGTAAAGACTCTGGATTTTGTTTTCTCCTAAACTATGTTTTATTTTAGCTAGCTGTTAACTTACTAATGTATAACCTTGATGCTGTGAAAGCCTGATATTAAGCTTCGTTTCAGTGAGTTTCTTCCCATTTTGCCCAGAGTCCTAAAGTACAGCCCTTAGTTCTGGGATGTTGTCCTTCCTCCTAAGCCACGGCCCGTCTTGGGTTTCAATGGGAAACCAGAAGTGTTTACTAAACCCCTCTTACTCGCCCTGTATTCGCCCAGCCGTTGTTACCGCTACTCAGTTCGTTGGACTTCAACTATTGCTTTCTGCTGGGTTCCTTTGAATATCACACTGCACAGGTACAATCTGGAATCCATCAAGCATTTGAAAAGAATCTGCAAGCAGATTTGGGGGATTAGATCTCTGAAGCTCTCTCCTTTTCAAAATTTCCCTCCTAATTTCAAGCTGTTCTAGAAGCCCCAAATGACTCCTCAGGCCAGCAAGACTGTCACATTCTGCTTGAATTCTATTTCCAAGCACACTGCACAAGCTGGAAATTGCCCTCATGGTAAAAGCTAGTTAATGTGGATCTCTTCTAGTATATGATTTTGTGCTCTTCTTTTTGCCTGTTTTTGATTGCTTTCTAGAGTCTTCTAATCACAGCTTTTTATACTTTGTTCAGACTTTATATTTTTATTGGCAAGAGAATCAGTCCAATAAAAGCTGTTCCTTCAATACCAGACTGCAACCTCTGAAATCTCAAAAAGTTTCAAATAAAAAAATTAAAAGCAAAATAAAGTTTATAATTTATTTCCAATCCATTAGGATAAAAACCCACTTATGCAGCTGAACCTTTTAATTCATTTCTTCTGAAGAAAAGTACAAAAGACCAGAGTAAAACTGAGACAGGCATTTAAAGGAAAACCCTCTGACTCAGAGTCCAAAAACAAACTGTAAATGGTTCATTCTACCAAAAGAATTAGTTTTTGTACAAAATATAATGAATTTTACCCTATAAACAAAAACTGCTGTATATTTACTTAAATTAGAATTCTAGTATCTGATTTTCCTCCAATTCTTCCCAAGCACAAGGTGTATTTGCAAGTCGGAAATCTAATAACCTCAATTGGCAGACTGTCTTAGAATAAGCTTTTACCCTTAAGATATCTGGAAAGATAGTATTGATTCTTTCTCTTGGCTCAAAGTTCAGTACATCAGTAAGTTTTAATTTACTTTACGAAACTCTGCCATATTAACATGAACAGCACACTAACGTTTAATGTTTAAACATTACCTTTTACGAAATAACATGGCACAGAGCTCAGTGCAAAATCTACAAGGTCACAATCTAAGCCTAATACTAATTCGGGAAACCTCAGCAACTTCTATCTTTATTGAAAAAGACCAAACCAATCCCTTACACATCCTACTATATAATTATTCTATGTTTATGGCCCTTCCATGAGAGAAACACAGCTTAAAATAAAACTTGGTCACAGTTAAGTCAAAGAAAATAGTTCTGTAGCACTAAGCTCAATTTTAGACCTCATCAGGAAATTAAAGTAACTTCCATACACGGATGGATATTCATACAGTAATATAATTCTGACTCAGTGTTTATGACAATATTAATTTGACTTTTATATAACATTTGAAGTCTTTGTTATCTGAAACCTTTCCCAATAAAAAGTGAGCTACATTCAATTATTGCAGATAATTTTATGATAATTTTAAAGGAGTTTATATTTTAAAAGTTGAGTTTAAAGCACACAGACTTTTAATACGATTGACCAGTTATCCAAGTATCAATAATGTTAATCTTTTTCTAAATGAAAAGAAAAAATGAAATTTTATGAGCTTTATTGAAAATGTTTCAATTTGGGATGTTCCTAATTCTTGTCATCGTGTATACTTCATCATCTGTCATTATCAATATTTTATAATGGATGGTTTAGTGTTTGAGACCTTAGAAAGATACTACTCATGACCTAAAAATATGTATGGTTCTGGCTTAAAAAATTTTTTTTCTATTTATCTCAACCCTCATTTTTATTATCCAGGGAGTTCTATGATTAGAAGAAACATGATATAAGTTATGGTTACAAACAGCACATGATCTTAAGAAATCATACATCTTCTATATTTAGATAAATCTTTAAGATGAGAAAGAGTAAAGTTAAGAAGAATGTATGTCTTCATTATAAAATTCTTATCTAGTGGGGGCAAGTTTTTAACTTAAATATATTCTCTCTAAACCAAAGATATTTTTCCTAAATGAAAAATATTTGTTACTACTATAAAATTATTATTTCCACCCATGACATTTTACATAAAAGCACCAAAGAAAATTTCTATAAACAAACTTTTAACCAGTAAACTAAGGGCAAATATCTATTTGCCTTTATTACAATATTTAAAAGGCCATGATATGAGTCTCTACTTCCTACAATGACATTTTTATAATAAAAACCCAGGCATACTTATACAAACAAGAAACAGAATTACTGTACATTTTTGGGGAACAAAAGGCAGATTAACAGACTAAAACTTTTTAGTTAACAAAGTGAGCACAAGAAACCTATAAAATGTATGCAATGTATAAAAATTCAGTAATTTTTTTTAAAGTTTCATTGGAGGGATTAATAATTATTAAGAATAAAACATGGTAAATCCACTGGCTTGTAATTATCCTATAAACAGTAAGAAAGTAATAAGCAATAAATTAGAAATGTCTTAGCTCCTAGTACTTCCCTTCTCTTGCACAGAAACCACTTTTACAGCAGTTAAAATTGGCTTTCTTAAATATTAGAATTCTAACAGAAAATAAATTCCATTAGGAATAAGTTAACAGTCTACAATAGATTTCTGACAAATATATTAGAAAAAAAATACCGCAGGTCACAGGAGGATTGATCTACATGTTGTATGACAGAGTGTCTGAAAACTTCAAAATTTCTCCTTCTCCATTTCACTAGATTTGTTTTGTTGCTATCATATTGCTTTCTAAATTGTTTGGTAGAAAGGTAATAGAAAAATAAAAAGTGAAAAGGACGCATTGTTTAATGTCTGTAGATTTATGAAGAAGAAAAAAACCTTCAAAATACTTTTTTCCTACTACTGTTACATAGGAAAAAGTTTCATTTGGCACACAATTTGTAAAAAGAAAAAAAAAAGAAACAGTGTTTGGCATTCCAATCACCCATAGTGTAGTAAAGACAACAGTAGGAAAGGAAATAGGAAAAATTACTATTTTAAGAAAAGATGTCAGAAGACAACCAAAGGTTCTACAACCAAAGGCTCTTGTGTCTTCTACCATTCACTGTCTCTGGAATACTTTCATCTGCAACATAATATACAAATTATTATTTACATTATGATTATATTGGTAAAGAAGACCAGAATCAGTTTTTGTTCTGCTCTAACTTACAGTGCCCATCGGGATATCTGTGACCATCAAGGCAAGAAGGCCTTAAACAAAATATTCCATTTGCATTGTATACTTTATTTAAATTTATTTTACGGTTCATCTTCTGGGGTGCACAAATAATTGTAAGACTCTGAAAAGTCCTGTAAACTTAGGCTGAGTTTCTGTAGCAGATAACTATTCATAGAAGATGGTATGTTTCTCTCTTGGAAAGTAAAACGTTCTGCAGGCTTAAACAGTAGTATCTCCAAAATCCTTGTTCCAACGTATGTATGCTTCTAAGGTTTGAGGACTCACGCTGCGTTTTATCTTTTTTAAGGATTCGGTGAAGTCAGATAATCGAATATTTCTCATCTAGATTAAAAAAACACACATGACGATAGATGAACACATATGCAATAGTTAACCCAATGACGGATAAAAGTAATGATGCTGTTGTTTATTAATGTTAAAATATATAGAGATGTATTCTTAGAAAATCATGCCAATCATCTTATTTTATATATTATTCTGTATTAGGCAAGTTTGCTATATAAGAAATCCTACCAAAATGCTATACCAATATACTTACATTTCACATTTTAGCTCTTAGGTATTAACATTTTAAATCACAATATTTTCCCATTATAAAAACAAAACGTACTCATTACAGAAAATTTGACAAAATATAGACAATCAGAAAAAAGAATCACTCACAACTCCACCGTTCAGATATACAACCACTATTCGGCTTATCTCCTTCCAGTTTTTTTTCTGCGTATAGTTTCACGGAATTTTGCACTCTCAAGTCTCACTCACCAAACACACTCTAGCTAAATTCATGCCAGGTTTATCAGAAAGGAAAGAGGAGTTTACAAGATGTACACAGGACTTTGAAGGAAATATTGCTCTTTAACTACAACATGGAGGAGGCTTATGTCTGAAATTTTCTAATATTAGTATTGCTTATAATACATTTTTATGTCAATTTGGTCTTATTTTCTGAGATTTTTAATTGGCTTCAAGAAAGTAAAATAAAACAGTACTGAGTTAATAAATACCTAATTTTTGCCTAAGGATTTTCAAAAGGCAAAATGGAGTTTGGTACAAGATGACCGGTATTAAAAATTATCACTTATGTATTATCATATGTATATTTTGCTCCCAAATAAGAAGTTAAAGAAGAACTGGAGACAAACTTCAACAACTGATATTTATCTATATTATTCTTTTTATTACTCTTATAAAACCCAATCTAACTACTTCACATCCTCTCTAATATCAACATAGCACAGATTAAGAAAATCAACTACACTTGTAACTTGTAGCCTAATCTGAAAAATTTGTCAAAATGAAAAAGGATATATTGTTACTACAATCACTGCATGACCCCTATTTGCTCCTTATTTAACTGTAAAACACACACTGGCTCTTCCTAAAGCCCCAAATTTAGAAGAATGATGAACATAATGTGAGTATTATCTATGATACTCCTGAATATCTGTTATAAAGATTAAGGTTTCAAAAGCGTTTGATGAAAATTCTAATTTATGTTCATAGTTCAGGGTGTGTGTGTGTGTGTATTTCACTGTGAAAAACAGTATGGAGGTTTCTCAAAAAACTAAAAATAGAACTACCATATGACCCAGCAATTCCACACCTGGGTATATATCTGAAAAAAACAAAAACACTAATTTGATAAGATACATGCACCCCAATGTTCATAGCAGCATTATTTACAATTGCCAAGATATGGAAGCAACCTAGGTGTCCATCAACAGATGAATGGATAAAGATGTGGTGTGTGTGTGTGTATGTATATATATATATAAAATAGATATATATATTATATATATATATGCACACACATATATACACACAATGGAATACTACTTAGCCATAAAAAAGAACAATATTTTGCCATTTGCAGCAACATGTATGGACTTGGAGGATATTATGCTAAGAGAACTAAGTGAGACAGAGAAAGACAAATACTGTATGATATCACTTATATGTGGAATTCAAAAAATACAACAAACTAGTGAATATAACAAAAAAGAAGCAGACTCAGATATAGAGAACAAACTAGTGGTTACCAGCAGGGAGAGGGCGAGAGGGGCAATGTAGGCGTAGGGGAGTGGGAGGTACAAACTATCGGGTGTAAGATAGGCTCAAGGATGTATTGTACAACACGGGGAATATAGCCAATATTTTGTAATAACTGTAAATGGAAAGTAACCTTTAAAAGTTACATAGAAAATATGATATTTTAAAGTTAGTAAGAGACTAATGTATATAACAGGAAAAATCAACCAGTAGCTAGTTCAGTAAAGAGGGAAAAATAAATAGCAAAGAAGTCTTATCAAAACAAAATAATAAAAGAACTAATAAAGTTGAACTGGATACAAACTGGGCTTTATAAACAAAGTACGTTATACTCTGAATTTATAACCAATGATTTTCAGCACTACCTTTTAAAAACACAGAATTCCAACACAATTATTTGAGTTTCTATTCTTATAAACTATAAAAGGCAAATTAGGTATATCTCATCTAAATTTCTGCATATATACCAGTACCTGATAACACAGTTATTAAAATTGTACCAAAGAATGGCTGAAAAAAATTCTAGTACACAATTTTAAAACCAAACTACTTGTGTTTTTCTGTCATCTCATAAATAAGAAAATAGAATGGATTTCCTTGATCTCTACAATAAATTGCCATTATTTAGTATTTATGTATTTTAAAATTATTTAATGGATACCTATACAGTATTCACTATTGCCAGACTTTTTAAAGTGCTTTATAAATATTAACTCATAAGCCAGGACTAATGACTAAAAGCTATTATCAAATTATTAATACTAAAATCATTAGGTTCAAAATAAACTTAAACTGAATGAAAGTATACAGTAGAACCAAAAACTATAACACTGTAACCTGACTACACATAATTAGTGGAATGGTCACAAAAGGTACCAGTAATGTTATTTTTTGTAATTCATTCAGTAGTTTTAATTTTAGTATATGGTCTGTCCAAGGGACAAAGACAGACGCCTAAAATGTCACACAATGGGCCTTCCCTCAACTTTAATCTAGGGGGCCAGAGTACATATATGAAATATCAAGTTTACCTGTCCTGAGTCCAAGGTAGGGAGAGTGGTGTGTGGAAAATAAATAATTCATGCACAATGCTTACTTTCTGGGTAGAAAAGTACTATTAGGCTTATGCTATGAGTATAAGAACATTTAAAAAAATAATATATTGATGGGATACTGTAAATAAATTATACCTAAACTATTAAAAAAAACCCCTCAAGACAGTACTAATATATTTTTAAAAATTAGAAAAATGTGGAATCAAAATTATGAATCAGATAAAAGGGACCTGAAACTTATACTTTAAACATGATTTTTTAAGGTAATAGTAGCTAAACACCAAAGTATATGACATGTGGAATTCTCTATTCCTAAGCTTCATTCATGTCAAACACACTCCAGGTAAACTAGACTGCTGAAATGGAAAAAGGTGGTTGCAAGAAGTTTGAAGGCTTTCTTAGTAATGTAGTTGGTTAAGCACCATGCACAAGATGCCTGAAGACAACCTCAAATTTACTTGGAAGCTTGAAGAAAAAAGACTGCCAAAATGTACTCATACTCAAGTACATTTATTCTCTATGTTAAGAGTTCACTGTTAATACTTGGACAGGACTCTCTGCAATGTAATGTGCAGATCCCCTAGCCAGCCACCAGCCTCCAGCCCATACCTCTGGGGGTTTTTATTGGCGTTTTTTGTTTGTTTTGTTTTCAGTTCACATTTGGACTCCACTGGAGTTCTATTCTCTCTTCTGTTCCAAGAATGAAGTCTCTTTGGTTAGTAATGTTTCAGGTGCTATCTGAGCTCTGAGAGATAAGTTACATAATTCAAATCTGATTTAAACTGGCTGGTTACATAGTTATGATCATTTTGAATATCCAATTCTATATTTTGCTGGCAATTTTTTTCAAAAGAAATGCTTCAGCATCTCATAAGGGGACCTCCCATATTTTTTAAATGTAATAAATTACATTACAATGGAAACTGTATTGCTTTTATAAGAACGAAGACATAAACATTATTGAAAAACTAACAAAACAGAACATCAAGGGGTTAACCTGTTACAAGCTATATTCATAATGTATAAAATCCTCAAGTTGCCTATAATTTTGTTCTGTTTAGTATTTAATATGATTTGACAGAAAATGACTTAATGATTATGTATATTTATTGTGTATTACCAAAGGACACCATAAGAGACTAGTTGGACAGTCCCCCCTCCATATTTTGAAATGAAGCAAAATTAATTTTTTCTAGTTTCTAATCAGATAAACTAGAAAAATCCAGACAAAAGATATGTTTTACAATCTAGAGGACCAGAACAAAAAAAAGATAATTGTAAAATAGTATATACCTCACTGGCAGACATATTCTTCACTTGTTCTGGTTTCAGTTCTGTAAAATATAAAAGTCACTTACAAAAAAAAGATTTCCAAGTTTAAACTAATGAAGTACAATAATCTAAAAGTATATGTTCAATATAAATCATTATATTAAAAGAGACATACATTAAGAGCCCATACAATTTATAAATGCTTAGAATAATATTCCTTCTTAGGAAGGCATTCAATTTCTTTATATATTGCTCAAAAACAACAGATTCTACAAATTTCATAGTAAACTTAAAATAATGCAACTTGTTCTTTACAAAAGGCATTCGTTGTTTTAAGCCAACAACTTTGTTTCAGAATAACAGCTAAAATATTCTAAAAAATACACATGATTTATACATTAGCTACTGATTCTGAGTCCAATATCTGAACAAGATTTCATGCCTCCTGCAGAAAGCAAGCTTGACTAAAATGCTTTACCCAGAGTTTCAAACTACATTCTCAAGGTTACATTTATTATTCTCTAAAGCAGCAGCTCTTAATCAGTACGCTGTTTCACTGTTAGAGATACGTTCTGGAAGTTGCATGTTCCATGTTCAATTTTACCACCATAGCCAGTAATCTGAGTGCATACCTGAGAGCATCACCCATCCACTGCCCATGCTGCCTGTGGAAGAGTAGCTGAGAACATCTACTCTAAAGTGATTATCGCAGTGAGTTTAATCTAACATAACCTAAAAATGGTAGATGTGGTATTTCAGAGTCAACAAATTACCTTGAATCAAAACAGAGCAATGAATGATATACTTTGCTGCAATTTTTCAAAAGATAACATATAATGATAAAAGTAAAAACTTCTATTTATATGTTTCCTTACACACATTAATTTCAAGTAATACTAGAATACTGAAATGAAAAGAACCAAAAAATAGATAAGAAAATCTTCCCTTTATTATTCTTTTCCACTTGCTTTAAAAAGTTCTCATTTTCTTGAGTTTTCTGCTGCTAACCTACTATCAAGAAGCGAAACCTGCTGTCTAGAACAGGGCTCATGGTCCACCGATCCACGGACTGTCTTTGTATGGTCTGTGAGCTAAGAATGGTTTCACAGCTTTTTGTTGTTGTTGAAAAAAAAAAAAAAGAGGAGGATGAGCAAGAGGAGTCAGAAGAAGAGTGAGAAGAAGAATATGCAACAGAGAGCATATGCAGCCCGTGAGTGTAAAACTATTTTCAGAAAGGTCTGTTGACCCTAAGTCTAGAAACTTTGTATCAAGTTTTAATCAAGTTTTCCACTGATACAGTTTTACTGCTTTCTTACTAATAAAAAATACTCTCAATAGGGACTTCTTAAACTTCTGAAGTGGTCTAATAAACAGTTGTAAATGTTTCAAGCTTTTGTATTCCTACCTCGGATAGGACCCAGTGCTGCATCTTTTGCCAAAGCTGTTAGATCACTTCCTGAGTATCCATCGGTCATTCTGAGAATGGGAAAGAAGAAAGAGCAACTTATTTTCACCTTTGCAGATTTAAATCTCCACATAATAAGAGGGTAAAACCTAGCTTGCCTTTGTTATCAAGCAGACAGCTATGTGACTTGATTTTAAGGGCAGAGGAAGGCCTACTTGCTAAAAACAAACAGCCGACTGGTTCCTTATAATGCCTCAAATTTTCATGATTAGAACCATTCCTTTAGATTAAAGTATAGTATATCTCCAGGAGGCTCCATTAAATTGTAAATATGTGCCCTGGAAAGGTAACATCTATAAGCCATTGCTGGCCAACTGACACATAACCACAATTACTTCTCTATAAGTTAATGAGTCTTTATCTTGACAAAGAGAACTGCCTTGATGAAACGAGGGCCAATCAAGGAAGATTTCTTTAAGTGTAGGACAGACAGGATGAAGGAAGGGTCTGGGATAGAAGACATTGGCAAAAGGAGGCACACCTGCATGGGATGCCACAGTGGAGATCCTGGGCAGCCAAGACACTATCAAAGGGAACTAAGAACTAGGGAGGCAAAGAGGAAGAGGAAAATAAAACAGGAAAAAAAGCATTTACTTATCATGTACTATGTTAAATACCTGCGCAAACATTATTAGCAGAATATTTGATTGGAATTCAAAGAAGGATCTCAGTATTTCCAAGTACTGAATTTGTTATTTTTTCATAGGTATCTGGGAACTCAGAGTTTTTAACAACATAACTAGCTATTCACATTCTTGTTGAACATTTTAAATTACTTTATGAGATTTTTTTCAATGACTAAAATTCATGAGTGTATCTCCTATATTCAGTTTCTACTTAATACACCACTCATAAAAAAAAAGCTGAAGAAGTCAAAGTTTAAAAAAATTATGTGTAAGCAAAAGAACAAGTTTAAGTGAAAATATGTGTTGGTGTAGGAAGATATGAGATGTTTTACATTTTAAAAATTACTTCAGGGCTTCCCTGGTGGTGCAGTGGTTAAGAACCTGCCTGCCAATGCAGGCAACACAGGTTCGAGCCCTGGTCCAGGAAGATCCCACATGCTGCGGAGCAACTAACCCTGTGAGCCTCAACTACTGAGCCTGCGCTCTAGAGCACATGAGCCACAACTACTGAGCCCGTGTACCACAACTACTGAAGCCCGCGCGCCTAGAGCCCGTGCTCCACAACAAGAGAAGCCACCGCAATGAGAAGCCCACGCACCACAACGAAGAGTAGCCCCCGCTCACCAAAACTAGAGAAAGCCCACGCGCAGCAACGAAGACCCAACACAGCCAAAAATAAATAAAATAAATTTATTAAAAATTAATACCACTTGTAAGTTTTAATAAATTTATAAAAAGAATATATACTATCATCATTAGCTGTTTAGGTCATGTCTTCTAGAGGATCTAGAAACTAAAATTTAGACACCATATATATAAGAAAATGAGATGAGAGAAGGTAAAGGAAGTAGAGAATGAAACAATAAGAAGTTTTCTGATAGATAAATTACTCATTTCATACATGAGCTTACTTTAAAGAAAACAGAAAAAGAATTCTTAAAAAAAAAAAAGCTGCAAGATAGACCAAATCAAATTACTCACCTAGCAAGTTGTGCTAGTTCTTTTTGGGTCAATGGGCTTCCTTGTTTACATAATAGATTTTTTAATAAAAGTAGTCGTGTCTGAAAAGAAATATTAAAGAATTATCAGTCCTAAGAATTGGCTTAACAAAATATCCAGGAGTCAGGTTCAAATCCCAACTCTCATTTAGGAGCTGAATGATCTTATACAATGATCTTATACCACTCTACCTCTTAGAGCCTCACACATATATCTGTTAAAATAACAATTTTTTGAGAGTTCCTGAAAGAGTTAAAAACAATCCAAATAAAACACTAAGAAAGTAGCTGCTGTTAATACCAAGGATGCTAAGGGTCTGAGCTAGACAACCACAATTAAAAAAAAAAGTTTTATAGAGATATGAATTCATGTAACATGGAATCTCACCCTTTTGAAGTGTATAATTCAATGACTTTTAATAAGTTTAGAACTGTGCAACCATCACCATAATCAAATTTTAGAACATTTCTATCACCCGAAAAAGTTCACTTGTGCCTGTTTGCAGTTAATCCCGACTTCCACCCACAGCCTTACCTAATCACTATCTACTTTGTTTCTAGAAATGAGCCTTTTCTAGACATTTCATAAAAATGGAATCATATGATAGGTAATCTTTTGCATCTGGCATCTTTACTTAGTATAATGTTTTTGAGGTTCATCCATATTATGGTATGTTTAAGTAGCTCATTCCTTTTATTGCTAAACAGTATTCCATTAAATGGATATACCACATTTGTATATCCTTTCACCAACTGATGACTTTTTTTTTTAAAGGATTTTTTAAAAATTATTTATTTATTTATTTTTGGCTGTGTTGGGTCTTCGTTGCTGCGCGTGGGCCTTCTCTAGTTGCGGTGAGCAAGGGCTATTCTTCGTTGCGGTGCGTGGGCTTCTCATTGCGGTGGCTTCTCTTGTTGCGGAGCATGGGGTCTACGTAGTTGCTCTGCAGCATGTGGGATCTTCCCAGACCAGGGCTCGAACCTGTGTCCCCTTCACTGGCAGGTGGATTCAGGCCACCAGGGAAGCCTGAAGACTATTTTAGATTCTCTGTAGTTCTTGGCTATTATTTATAATGCTGTTATAAAAATTCTTGTACATGTCTGTGTAGACATATGTTTTCATTTCTCTTGGGTAGATTCTTAGGAATGAAATTTTGGGGTCTTACAGTAAGTTTTCTGTTTATCTTTTTAAGAAACCGCCAAACTTTTCCAGTGCAGCTGTACCATGCACTGGAAGACTTAATACTGTCAAGATGGTAGTTCTTGTTTCTGCCTTAAAAAAAATTCAAACACAGATACATACCTCCTCATTTGGCAAAGACACATATACCCGTTTGGTGAAACGCCTAAAAAAAGGATTCAAGCAATCTCAGAAATACAGTTTTGAATTTACAGATAATTCAGTTCAAGTAGCACATAACAAGAACAAAGCTTTAAATATAATGCTCAAGGCATTTGAATACATTTTAGTAGTTATCAGTGTAAAAGTTACTCTTTTAAAACATTCTAGTTAAATATATAAAATAGATACCTAATAAGGACCTACTGCATAGCACAGGTAACACTACCCAATACTCTGTCATGACCTATATGGGAAAATAATCTAAAAAAGAGTGGATATATGTATATGTATAACTGATTTACTTTGCTGTACACCTGAAACTAACACAAAATTGGAAATCAAATATACTCCAATAAAAAGTTTAAAAAAAGATTCTAGTTAATGTTTAAAAATCCTTAATTCAATATTGTCAGAATTAAATTAACCATTTATGTATTTGTATTTTTTTAACAGCAGTAACACTTTAAAACAAAATATCTGATATAATAAGTTGAAGAAACAGATCTCTGCTGTCTTCTTGAAACTGAAAACAACTAAAACCAACAAGGACAACAGAAACAGAAATGTAAACTCCATCATCAACAAACTACATAACATTTACAGAACTAAAATGTATGAAGAAGGGCTGCCTAGGGCAGTGAAAATTACACTGACAAAGGTGAATACAGACAGCACCTGCCACTGCAAATTTTAAACACGGCTGTCAGAGCAGAGTTTTCCAGAGGAAACAGAGAGAGCACACTCTGAGGGATAATAAAACTAACCTCCCCATATTTAAACGAACATGTGAGGACTGGCTCTGCAGATCATGTGACCCTAGTCAGTAGCAAGGGAATGGCAAGGAAGATGAGGCTGAACAAAGAAACTCAAAGATACATCATCTTTGTAAGAAGACATCAATCAGTCTGGCAAGATGACAAGCTGTTTTGCAATGACCAATCTTTTTCAGTTGAAGAAGACTAAATCAACCCAATCGCTTATTTATATACACGTATACTTCTTTATCAGGTAGGGCTTTGTTGTGAGTCAGGGAGACTGCCCACCAGTCCAGGGTATTCATAGGACAACTCAAGATACATGCTTGCTATCTTTCTTTTCTAGCTCTTCTACAATATCCTTCCAAATTAGGTTTTCCAAGAAAACTCCCCTTATTCAAATAAAATTAACAAGCAAAACAGACAAAAGCATAGGACTGATTTTAAAAAACAGTGCCAAAAAGAGTGGAAAGAATACAGTAAACATAAAATAGATAAAATGAAGAACATGCACAAGAGGATTTTGCCATAAAGCAAATTCAAATTGTGACCAAATATCTTTCCAAGAAATAAAATAATTTGATTAAAAATAAAGGCTCCTATGAAATAAGAGCTCAGTGAGATATAAAGCCTCAAGGAAATGACATACAAAGGCTCAAAGAAGTAGACAACAGAAGATGAAAAATGGGATTGCAGAGATCAGGAAAGCAATAAAAAAGAAAACAAAAACCACCACAGAAACAAAGGCTACAAAAATAGTAGTAGTAGTATTAGAAAGGAGATTAGACACTAACCCTACTGGATTAACCCATAAATGTGAATAAAAGCAGGCTGGCTTCAGACTTTCACACTGCAACATCCAATCCTAGAAACAATGGGGCAATGTTATAAATTCCTCAGGAAAAGAACGGGAGATCCAAGAATTTTATGCTGAGTCAAACTGTCCTCCCAGTAAAAAGGGAATAAATTTGATCAAACACACGAGAAGAGAGCATATGGCTCCCATGAGCTGTGCTTTATCAGCTTCTCATGAAGCCCAGTAAAAGAGGGTAAAAATCAGTTCTGGAGTTTTAAGATACTTTAATCCAACCCAGAAGAAATAAGTAATTTCCCTAAAACCATAATGTTAAAAATAGTTTTCCTGATGTCATGCTGGCCCTGTCCTCAAAATCTTCAGTCGGTAACAAGAGACCAGAAGATGGATATAGAGAGGAAAATAATGAATTTAGTCTTAAAATTGAGAGAGAAGGAAACAAGAAATATGTCAGATGAACACATAAGTAAATACATCTGTAATAAACGTGTGCATTTCTACATAAATCGCCCTACCTGAGAACAGCCTCATCAAGCTCTTGTGGCCTGTTAGTTGCACCCATTACAAGCACTCTGTCATCTCCAGCAGATTGTACCTATAAGCCAAATTTTTTTTTCAATACTTTTAGATAAATAACAAAGAAAAACATAATAAAGATATCTACTTCTAATTTGGGCCATTCAATAGGAAAACACATACTACCACATAAATGCTACCACATTAAAAATACCATAATACTTACACCATCAAATTCTATTAGAAATTCAGTTTTTAGACGTCTACTAGCATCATGTTCTCCTTCTCTTCTTTCACACAAAAGGCTATCAACTTCATCTAGAGGAAATAAAAGGATCTCTAGTTTACTACTTAGGTTATTAATATAATGGGTCCTACTCAATTTATTAGACAGTCTTTAACTTTGCGCTTCTTTAAAACTTTACTTCTGCAGCTATACTTCAATAAAAAATAAATTAAAAAAACCTTTTTACTTCTGAATAATCTTTCCCATCATATCCCTCACATTTGGAAAAGGGAATTTTACAAATGCTCAACTAAGTTGTTGGAAAACATGTTCTTACCTATAAAAATTATAGAAGGTTGAAGTTCTCGAGCCACAGCAAAAAGAGCTCTCACCAATTTCTCTCCTTCTCCCACCTAAAACAAGGCATTATACACTGTTATACCCATAAAATGCAAGATTATTCCAGCTTTTTAAATTTCACTATTAAAAGTCTAGAACCTAGGAATTTAATTTCCTTTCTTTGCAACAACCAAAGATTTGGTTTAAGGAATGGGGGTATGGGGGTGTTACTGAATTGTCCCTTATAATTTTAGAAAATAGACTACTTATTTATTATTTAAGACGGTCTGGTGAGTACTTTAAAAAATGAAAAATATCTCTGTCTTGTTTCACTCTGCATTCCTAAGACTTGAGAATGGAATAGCTATTGGGGTATAACTACTGAGAAAGGGAATACTAGAGAAGAGAGAGATGCGGCATGTATTCTTAAGCCCTAGGTTGCAGGGTATATTTATAGAAGCAGGTAAGTTGGAAAATGCTCTCCTAAATAAAACTTGCTCTACTGAGAACATCGTGAAAACCCATTCTCACAATATCACTGTCAATAAATATCAACGTATTTCTAGGTAGTCCAGGAGGTCTATGAACACTCCTTAAGACATTCCCAGGGGCTGAAATACTATACTAAAGCCATTCTATGCACCAAAGCATCTAACGCAAGAATCATGAGGTTTGTGGTAATCTACTACAAAAACTATTTTGTTCTCTAGGTGGCATCTATTCTTTTTATTGAAAATTAAATAAAAGAAAAAAGGAAAGGCCCCAGATTTAGAATCTTCAAAACAAATATTCTCAGAGCCAGAAGGAACTGCAAGAGATCACCTCTTACGACATCAACACTTTATAAGTGAAGTAAATATAGTAAGACTGATTCATAACTGCTAACAAATCTTGTACATGAATTTGAAAGAAGATCTATGTATTTAATAAATGGAACCTGGTTTATATTTAAAAAAAATAAATGAAGTAAAGCCTAAAGTGATACTTTCTTAAGGCCAGCTTGGCATGCAAAAGTTAGGCTGGAATCCCTACGTCCTAGCTTCCAAGACAGTGCTTTCTGTTATAGTATGTGCATAATATGGGTAAACCTACTTTAATAACAATTTTACTTATAAAATTTCACACAGGAAGCAAAATTTAATCAGGAAAAGTATCATTTTATAGTTATTTTTAATTACTTTACAAAATTAAGACCCCAGCCAATACTTGATCTTGGACTTCTAGCCTCCAAAATACAAGATAATAAATTTCTATTGTTCAAGCCAGCCAGTTTGTGGTACTTTAATACACAGCCCTAGCAAACAAATACAGTATTTAACAGAATAATTTCAATTTTAAAAGAGCCTAGCAAATGCACATAACTTTCTACTTTGAAGACTGATATTCAGCATATCTAAATAATAGATATAAAACTCAAAGAAAAACATTTTGGTGTAATGTTCTTACCATTTATACTTAACACAGTAACGTTTAGACAGTAATTTAAAACATGACAATACTGGAAAAAGAACACTCACGTATTTTGAAGTTAAACTTGCAGCACTTATATTAAAGAAGGTTGCATTAGATTCTGCAGCTACTGCTTTAGCCTTTAAAAATCACAAGGGTAAATACCGTATTAGTTCAATTGCTTTAAAAAGATAACCACATCTGATCAATTTAAGTTCTAGAAAAGATTTCCTAAAAATATAAGCTATGACACAATTCTCAACATATGGCAATCAACGTGTTTTCTTCTCAGCAATGAGGAAAAGGTCTAGGAAGAGCTATGCTTCTTTCCACTCTCTTTTTCTCTAAGAAGTGACAGGGAGAGGTTAAAGAAAAAAAAAAAAAAGAGGGTATTATTCTCTTCCTAGTTATAGGAGATAACTGCTTGGAGAAAGACAAACAGCTAAGGGAAAAAGTTACTCTTTCCCTATTTATGTTTTCCCTCTAGGAGAGCTATGCAGGAGAAAGATATCCAAATCCTAGCAAAAACTTTTGGCAAAAGGATACAGAAAAAAAAAAATCTGTTGTATGTCAATTATGCCTCAATTTAAAAAAAAAGAAATCTGTATCATGCTGATTATTTTATTTAAATAAACCTGTTACAATAGTAAAAAGAAAAAAATCAAAGATCAGGAAGATACTCAATATAGTAAGGTAAGCTCTTCTACAGTAAAATTTTATTATTTAACTTGGGAAAATAATGAAAATTACACTATTAAATTTAGCCAGCCCCAAACTACTACGGAAGATAACGTATGTGGGTTTCCACCTACTTCATCATTAAAAACTAGTTTAAAAATTGGGAGTTCCCTGGTGGTCCAGTGGTTAGGACTCGGCGTTTTCACTGCTGTGGCCCTGGGTTCAATTCCTGGTCAGGGAACTAAGATCCCGCAAGCCACGCAGTGCGGCCAAAAAAAAAAAAAAGTATATTATAGCAAAAGCAAGTCATAAATAATAGACTCAGGGACAATGAAAAGTTTCTTCTTTCATATTATCTCCCTAATATCTCAATAGAACATGCAAATTTAAAAAGAATTCTTGGGACTTCCCTTGTGGTCCAGTGGTTAAGACTCTGCAATCCCAATGCAGGGGGCCCGGATTCAATCCCTGGTCAGGGAACTAGATCCCACATGCATGCCACAACTAAGAGTTCGCATGCCACAATTAAGGAGCCAGTGAGCTGTAACTAAGGAGCCCGCCTGCCACAACTAAGGAGTACACATGCTGCAACTAAGACCCAGCACAACCAAATAAATAAATACATTTTTTTAAAGTTTAAAAAATAAAAATAAAAAGAATTCTTACCAGCATTGTTTTCCCATTTCCAGGTGGACCAAAGAGTAACAGTCCTCTGGCAGGAGCTCTAAGCCCTGTGAACAACTTAAAAATATACACTTTATTTCACAACCATGATTCTGGAGACACTTTTTCCAGACATTTTAAGTATTATTTGTTATCTAAAAAGCACCATCTTTCAATAGCATCCTCCCAAAGAGAGATGCCCAGAGCTCTAAAGAGAACACATAATCAATAAATTAGAATAATTATTAAAAACAGAAGAAAACAAAATGAATTAAAACCAAACCCTTATTGATCAAAATGAAAGCAGATTGGTTAAACAAGACATATTGAACATAGTATGCCTCTCTACTTCCTTTAGAAATCTCACCAAATAATAGTAAATGAATAAAAAAGATGTAACTCTTCAAAACAGAACAAAAAATTACAAAAGGAGACAACAGAGGACACAAATTTTTGTAGATGGAGAGCTGATAAAGTGTGGTAAATTATTTAACGGAGTTGAAGGAGCTAAAACCTAAGTGCCAGCTTGTGAAGGGATACCTAGATACAAGGAGCAAGCTGATGTGAACAAAAAACCCTGGAACAGCTCAGGAACTGGAGGCACCAGGTACCAGAGAAAGCAGCAGTAAGGTAGCTGGCCAAAAACAGGGGAACTGATTCAAAGTCTGTATGAGGAACAATGGAACCCATGCTCTTGCCCCCACAAAGAGCACTCCGGCAAGTACTCCTC
The DNA here is from genome assembly GCF_949987535.1 of Balaenoptera acutorostrata. Taxonomy (NCBI): domain Eukaryota; kingdom Metazoa; phylum Chordata; class Mammalia; order Artiodactyla; family Balaenopteridae; genus Balaenoptera; species Balaenoptera acutorostrata. Next base: position 68,418,904 of record NC_080075.1, read on the forward strand.
TTCCATAACCAAAGGAGGCAGACGTCTTATTCTGTAGAGAAATTTAACCAGAGTCTCCAAACTCTGGGACACCAGGCATGGCAGGAATGAAGGGTGAAGCACCCGACTGATAACACTTTACTTAATAGTGAAAGTGTATGTACTTTTAAGTTGAACCATATGAAGCGGTTGATATTCAACTTAAAGATGGAATATCTTTTTGAGTGGTTTTAGGTTTACAGAAAATTTAATGAAAAGTGTAGAGAGTTGCCACATAACTCCTCACTTCCCCCATTTCCCCTATTATTAACATCTTGCATTAGTATGGTACATTTAATACAGCTGATGAATAGTGAGATGTTACTATTAACCTAAGTCCATAGTTTACATTAGGTTCACTATTTGTGTCACATATCCACCATTACAGTTTCAACCTAAATCTTGACATCTAATCAAATTATCAACAAGGGAAGACAGTAGATTAAATATATTTTCAAATGTGTGAAATCTCAAAATATTGTCTCACATGACCCTTTCTCAGGAACTTACAGGAGGATGTATGCCATCAAAATGAGAAAATAAACCATGAAAGAGAAAATAGGGAATCCAAAAAACCGAGAGATCCATTAAAATAGAAAGACAAAGAAAAGTTCCATGATGATGGTGAAGCAAGATTATAGAACAGCTATGAAATAAGAACAACTGGTCGAATGGAACAGAAAAAGGTGGTTCCAGGCAAAGGGGTTCCAAGAAAAAAAAAAAACTGAGCTAATGAATTTTCAAATTGGTTTGACAATTGGTAAGATGAAAACTAAGCAAACAAAAAAGTAACACAACTATTTACTGTAGGGGGAAAAAAAACCTATACAAGGGAAAAAAACACACTATCCTACTCAGCTTGGTACTTAACATTTACAAGAAATAAATATTGATTTAACCTCAGCAATGATATACTACACTGGGAGGATGGGGTAGGGAATGTGTGATATAATGGAGCTAAGGGTTCATCAAGTTAAAGATTCTACATGAAAAAAAAAAAAGAATTGGCTTTATAAGATTATTACTTAAAGAGGTAAGTTCAAAAACTTTTAAAAAAGCAAATGTTCAAGCTGGTATAATGAAAGATAACATATTTAGAAATTCATGGAAATTTTAGTAGTAGGTAGAACCTTTTAAAATTGGAGAACAGTCACATTCTTCTAGAAAACTGAAAGAAAATGCTATTATTAAGCAGCAAGATAACAAAATAAACATAAGAGCTCTACAGATGAACCGGTTTGCAGGGCAGAAATTGAGACACAGATGTAGAGAACAAACGTATGGACACCAAGGGGGGAAAGTGGTGGCGGGGGTGGGGGTGGGGGTGGGATGAATTGGGCGATTGGGATTGACATGTATACACTGATGTGTATAAATGGATGACTAATAAGAACCTGCTGTATAAAAAAATAAATAAAATTAAATTCAAAAACTAAAAAAAAAACACAAGAGCTCAGAAAAATGCTGACAAATAAGGTGGACAGGATATGAAAGAGGTCTATGAAATAGGACAGAAGAATATATATTTTCGTTGTAAAATTTTTGAGAAAAGTATGTAGACAGATCATTGTGATATACTTTGAAATGTACTACTTTGGGGTCGGAAGGTATGTTTTATTTTATATTCTTCTTACAGTTTTAACTTGTTTCAAAGATTAATATTTGTGATTTTTAAAAATTACTTTTTAAATATTTAAAACATAGTCCTATTTGATGGCAGGGAGATGGACAAGAGTTTTTTCAATGTCCTTTCCAGGTCCATGACTTCATGAATGAACAAGGGTTAAAGTACTTGCTTTAGGTAATTCTGAGAAGAAATTAACTCAAGCATATATTTTTAATATTATTTATCTCCTTAAAGCCATTTTTAGCGTTCGGTGACTTAATTATGATTCTGCGTTTCTATGATGAAATAAAAATTCTAGCACACTAAAGAATGAATAAGTTCGTCATGATGCCTGTCATACCCAACTTTCCAATCTAGCCTAACAATGTCCCCACCGTGGTCCATGCAAGCTCCCCACTGTGGACAATTATGAATAAAGCTGATTTGTTGCACAATGGAGATGCTTTATGAAATAAGTCTGACCCATTCACGGCTTACCACGATCCATTTTATGGGTCTACTGTGAAAAGCTGAGCTAGGACAATCATATTCCCTTTCTGAATTAGAATCTGAACTAGAATTATAAAAATGGTCCAATTGGCAGGTGTGGAGACAGAGAGACAAATGGTCCAAACCCTGAGGTCTGGGTCTACCTCAAATTCTGTCCTTCCTCAAGCTCCAATTTAGTACATTTACTAAGGTTTCTGCCCCTCCCAAGGCTAGGTTATTCAACTTTGAAATTCCAGTTTTTTCTAATATTATAGCGCCACCATGGAAATATGCCAAAATGCAAAGTCATATGCTGTTTGACCTCACTTTCCACTTTAGATGTGTTCCCTAAAGCTATGGGTAGAGCAGAAGCTGAATGCCTTCTAGCACAGTCCAAATATTTCCTTACTACCTTTACAATTTTAGATATATTTTTGTACCCTAAGAAGCATACCACTTAATAAATACTAAAATCCATACTTAAGAATTAGCTGGCAGTTATAGCATTGAGGCGGCAGTCTAATGTTAGGAATCTTATTTATTTCATTTCCTAGAACCACCACTTAACTATAATGTTGAGCAAGAAATTTAGATTTCAGGATTAGTTTCTTTATCCACAAGTGGACTAGATGACTGCGAAGATCCTTTTCAGGTCTACAATTATATGAGTTCTTTCAACAAGCATTTTTTTGTCAATACTCACTCTGCTACATTTACTACTTTTACATAACCCCAGGCAAAAAGTAAGCCCAAATACAAGCTATAATATGTTTCCTCCAAGTGTAGCCTGAGGTGCTACAAGAGATAAATTTGGTTCATATAAGGACAAATGCCTTCTATTTTAATAATTCTCTATTTTATTGTGTATTAGGAAAATTTCAATTAGTATATTAGACCAGTGATTTCATGCACACTGCTTCTTAGAGTGGGCAAGAAGTAAAAATAAAGAAAGCAGACTCAAAAAATAGTAAGTTTCAGTATAGTTGGTACTCACAAGTTATAAACACCATGAAAGTAGTATGAGAGTGACATAGACTATAGAAAACTAGAGCCACACAAGCTTTACACATTCATTTAAAAGCGTATTCATCACAATGTGCCATATACCATCTATTTTCACGAGATTTTGTAAATGAGTCCATTAAGACTTGAAAGTTCTAGGAGAAGAGAAATAACTAATCCAGACTGGATCCTCATATTTATTTTTTGCAATATTTTCAGAACAGCATCAAACATGAAATCCGTGAATTGTGAGAATCCAAAACAATGCTAATTGGGAGATTAGGTTTGACATAAATACACTACCATGTGTAAAACAGATAGCTAGTGGGAACCTGTGGTATACAGCACAGGGAGCTCAGCTTGGTGCTCTGTGACGACCTAGATGGGCGGGATGGGAGGGGATGGGAGGGAGGCCCAAGAGGGAGAGGATATATGTACACATATGGCTGATTTACTTCGTTGTACAGCAGAAACTAACACAACATTGTAAAGCAATTATACTCCAATAAAAAAGAATGAAGCACTGAAAAAAAGAAAAACAATGCTATGTGTGGAAAATTAAATATTTATTATCAATTGCAAGATTACCTAACTTCCTTAGTGAGTTTAAAAATAAGGGATGAAAAGGTGAGGTCCCTACCCATCATTCACCAGCTCTCCACTTACTTTGATGACTTAATATCTTGAAAATAATTCTTTTATTTATTTATTTACGCATTTATTTATTTATTTATTTATGGCTGCGTTGGGTCTTCATTGCTGCGCGTGGGCTTTCTCTAGTTTCGGTGAGCAGGGGTTGCTCTTTGTTGCGGTGCGCAGGCTTCTCATTGCGGTGGCTTCTCTTGTTGCGGAGCATGGGCTCTAGGTGTGCAGGCTTCAGTACTTGTGGCACACTGGCTCAGTAGTTGTGGCTCGCGGGCTCTAGAGTGTAGGCTCAGTAGTTGTGGCACACAGGCTTAGTTGCTCCGCGGCATGTGGGAATCTTCCCAGAACAGGGATCGAACCCGTGTCCCCTGCATTGGCAGGCGGATTCTTTCTTAACTTTAAATCTCTCTTACCTTGATATAAAAATTATTTCCTGTTACCTACTTTTCCTATAAATTTAATTAAAAATGGACTGGGAATTAGGAACCATTATATTTATTCTCCTCTCCAGTATAAATAACTAGTCAACATCAACTGCTAATGTTTTTTTCCCTTAAAAGACATCTAATCTACTGTTATATGAACTAATCATTCTAGTATAGCTCAAACACTTCTTTACTGTACTATGGATTCAGTAATGGATGATGCTATAGGAAAATGATAATATAAAATCCTTACCTCAGGCCTCAGAGAAGGAAGAATAACAATTTCTTGCAATGCTTGTTTTGCCAACTCTTGACCAGCTATATCATCAAATTTAACAGCTGTTCCACTAAGAAACAGAATTTCAGTTAGCTCCGTAACAGAAATATACTTCAGTTATTATAATATTAAGTCTAAGCTCTATGTAACATAGCCATTTTTATGTTAACTGTGAAACTATAGTTAAATCAGTAAAGCAATGGTTTTCTACATTTACAGTAATTGAAAACCATCATAAAAATTACATATATAAATTAGACAAGGTATATATATTATTTATTTCACTCATGATATATTTCATAAATAAAAAAAATTTAAAACCCGATAAAACACTTTAGATGACAAAACTTACTTGTCCACAATTTCGTTCATTATAAGGTTAGCAAGGTTGCTGTCCACATTCCTAAAGTTCTTCAAGTCTTTCTTTTTACGAGCAGCAGTTGTAGGGGTAGAAGGTTTATTTGTTCTATTTGTTTTTGGTGTACTCTTGAAGGACACAAAATTTTAATGTGAAAACACAACATAATGTTTACACTTTTCACATGTGAGTCAACCTTAATGTTCACAGAATTAAAGGCTTAAAAGTAGCAAAAAATGGATATAAAAATCCGAAAATTGTATATTTACTCCAAGATAAAATGGCATTCACTATAGAACTACATTTGGCATGAAGTGGGTTTATAGAAGATTTTATCCAGAGAGATTCAGTTACTATAAAATAAAAAGGCTCTTATCACAATGCAGTCATACAATTTTGATCCTTGTTAGAATTGTAACAAAACTCTATGTATGTTTAATGTTATAAAACATTTATGTAGATTTAAATAATTAAAAGAATAACAAATTTTAAATGAACTATAGGGAATTCCCTGGTGGTCCAGTGGTTAGGACTCAGCGCTTTCACTGCCAAGGACTCGGATTCAATCCCTGGTCAGGGACCTAAGATACCACAAGCTGCACCGTGTGGCCTAATAAATAAATAAATTAATTTTTTTAAAAAAGAATTATACAGTATTATACAAAACAGATTGGATAAGCAAACTTACTATTAACCTATTTAGGACCAAAAGGAGTTAAAAAAAATTTGCTTAAAAAATAATAGAGAAAAAAAAAGATTTGCTTTTTAGTAGCAAGTTGCCTCTACTACTTAGAGTCTTAAAAATCTAAATTAAAAAAAAAGTTTCATTCAATGTTGTAGAAACTTATCAATTATCTAAGGTATTATAAAGTACTTGTAATAAACTTAAGCAAGCATATCATGTTCAAAATTTTCTATTTGCAACAGCATAGCAGTTAAAGTTACTGTCTCCAAATACCTTATGAGTGGCAGTTGCAGGACCAGGTCCCTGTCTCACTCCAGAAACCATGGATAAACCACTGCAGCTAGGTGCTCTGTGGTGGCCTGAAAGAGCTGTGGATCCAGTTTTCATAACTGTTTTTGAACGAGGCAGTGAATTACTAGTGTGCGTTAAGGGATCTTTTCTTTTCGGAACAGCTCCACTTTCTATCAAGGAAATAAATAAAATCATCATGGTTAGAAAATTGTGGCTAAACATTATAAAAAGTAATATAAAGACCAGTACAAATTTGTAAAACTAATTGTTTTTTACTTCAACAATATTTCAAAATAAGATTTCAATCAGAATATATACTAGGGTGTTCATAAGGGTTATTACTGGGTGTGGGCAAGATTATGGGTTATTTAGCTTTTTCCTTTTCCTGATGTATATTATAATTTTCTTATAAGGAATATGTATTTGCTATAAAAAGAAATAACTTTATTTGTGGGGACAGGAGGAGGATATAAAAAAGGTACCAAGCAATAAAGCTGCCAAAATTTTCTTTTTTTTCTTTGTTTAAAAGCTGCCAAAAATTAAACAAACAAAATGTAGTAAAGGCATTAGGGATAGGTTGTATGGAGAAAAAAAAAAAAATAGCACTTCGTTCCAAACTTTTAAGACTACAAAATAGTATGAAAGTCCAGTCTGTGCCACCAAAGGTTTAAAAAAATAATTTTAATTTAAAGGGTATAAAGATATGGTTAAATCGCCAAGTATTTTATCCTCTATCTATGCAAATAAACACATATAGGACACCTTCAATTAAATCTAAAAGGTTACCTGACCTAGCTACCGTGCTCTTCTACATAAATTACAGACTTTTGAATGTTCAAATCTCACTGCTTCTAAATAATATTTTCATATACTATATAACAAACATCAGAGTTTATGAATAACAATGTTCACTGTGAAGACAGATGTTAAATCAGTCAGCAAATTAGAGTAGCCTAGAGAAAAGACTAGCTTAAGGACAAAAGCCTTATTGTTGCTCTTGTCATCAAATCCCTTAATATGGCTTAAGGAAACAAAAGAAGGGAACTTAAGAGTACAGTAAATTAGGGACTTCCCTGGCGGTCCAGTGGTTAAGACTCCGAGCTCCCAATGCAGGGGGAGCAGGTTAGATCTTGGTCAGGGAATTAAGATCCAAGGGTTCTTTTCTAGTAAACAAATGCAAAGTTCTGTACCGTATGTTCAAGGAACTAATGGATAATGACCCTATAGGAAGAAGCAGGAAAGCAATCCAGAAAAGGGAATGACAATAAGGAAAAGCCAAGGTGTGAATAAAAGCAAGATCTGTCTAGGGTGATGATAAGTATCATGCATTTCAGAGGGAAAAAAGGAGACCGGAGAAGAATTTCTTCAAACAGAAAATATACAGTCCTAAGATTACAAATGGATAGAAATTTTCATAAGGAACTGTGAGAATGACAGCAGACTTCTCATAAAAATAACAAAGGTCAGTAGACAATGGAGTATGCTCAAAATGCTGAAGGAAAAAACAATGTTAACTTTCATTTATTCTATATTCAGGTGACCAGTCACATAAGAATGAGGGTATTTTCAGACACTAGAAAGGCTGAGAGAGTTTACTATCTACAAACCCTCATTAAAAGAAATACTAAAGGAGGTCTTTTAGTTAAAAAGCAAATTAAAGTAAAGCAATTATACTTCAATAAAGATGTTTAAAAAAAAAAAAGCAAATTAAACACAGAAAGGAGTAAAACACTGTAACATGAAGCTAGAGAGCAAGAAAAAAATCAGACAATGTGGGGGGAGGAAAAACCCAAAAGGGCAAATAATTAAAATATATTATTTGTCTTTGGGTAAACAATATTTACTAAGTTACTAATAATATGAAATATAATTTTTCAATATAACTAAAAACAGTGATATATATATACACATATATATGTACATATATAGACACACACACGGAATGAAGGATAATGGTGGCGTAAGAGAATTAAACCTTCTTCTACCTGAAAAAGAAGTCAATACATATCAAAAACTCATAAATCAGGAATAGCAATAAAAGCATAATATTTAAAAGTATAATGAGCATGAGAAAAAATAGCAAAGAGTTAAATATTGTATGAGGAGCCAAACTAGGGGTGCAGGTAAGAAAGGGAGATGTAACAGGTGGGAAGGGGAATATTATTTTTCTTTATAAACCTTTTCAGTATTTTTTAATCAACATTTTAGGGTATAATCTATGTATAATCTTTTGCATGCATTTAAAATGTACAATATATTGGCAAAATAGCCACTAAAATCAAGATACAAAATGTTTCCATCATAGCCAAAAGTTTCCTTGTATCCATTTGCACTCCATTCCTCTTACTGCCCCTGGCCCTAAGCAATGACTAATCTGCTTTCTGAATACTGGAGTCATCTGATTTAGCAATTTCTATTGATCTAAGTTCAAGGTCACTGAATCTTTCATTTGACATCTCCAATCTGCTGTTGAGGCTATCTAGCAATTTTTTTCACCAACTGTACTTTTCAACTTTAAAACTTCCACTATTTTTATTGTTTAGTTTATATTCTCTGCTAAGAATTGCAGGTTTGTTAACAGATGCCATATTTTCTTTTAATTCTTTGACCATATTTATAATGGCTGCTTTGAAGTCTTTATCTGCTAAATTCAACATGTGGGCCCAGCCAAGAATCAGTTTCTACAGGCTGATTTCTTTCTTGAGTAAGGGTCACACTTTCCTATTTCTTTGCACGTCTAATAATTTTGACTTGAAAATTGGACATTGTAGATAACACATAAAGTATTAAGCAGACTTTGGCATATCTGCTTCCTAAGAGAGAAGAAGTAACTCATCCAAGTGAAACATCATAGAATGTTCCATAAGTGGGTGACACTAATGAACTAGGCATGAATGAGCCAGCTGATTCACTAAGGCTCAACAGGAATGAAACACCAGTGCTGCATAAATTAGCTGTGAAGTCAGTATGTCCCCCCAACAAGAAAAAAGAACAGAACAAGTAACTAGGTATTTAAAATAAGACAGTTTGATTTTTTTAATGGATCCCAGAAAAGAAAGCTGCTTTTGTCCCCCAACATGGCAGAAAAATACAATAGGATCTCACATGTGGAATTAAGTAGAAGAAAATCAAGATGACAAGGGAAAGGCATACCAGCTCCTCAGGGCTAGAAAATTTTGCTGTTTACTCAGGCAGGATTATTAGGATCTCAAATTTGTATTTTGGAAACTTCACTATTTACACGTGGTGCATTCTTACATTTCTTTGTTTTTTCAAACAGTTCATTATGAAGACGTCAGCCCTTCACAAACATGCTAAAAGAAACAGACAAAATACTTCTCTATACTTGAAAAGGTTATTTTAAATCAGATACACGAAGGAATGGGAAAATGAATGTAGTTACTAAGGTGGGGCTCTGTAGTGGAAGACCAAACCAGAGTGAGAACTCCTTAAGGAAGAGGTGAAGCCACAAGGGAAAGAGTTGATGACCAATTGTCTCTTCCATCCCAAGAAAACCACTCACACTATTTCCTCTTTATTGAAATCTTGTTCATTGCAGCACTATTTACGATAGCCAGGACATGGAAGCAACCTAAATGTCCATCAACAGAGGAATGGATAAAGAAGATGTGGTATAGCAACTAAGACCTGGCGCAGCCAAATAGATAAATAAATAATAAAATAAATATTTTTTTAAAGAGATGTGGTAGATATATACAATGGAATATTACTCAGCCATAAGAAAGAACAAAATAATGCCAAGTGCAGCAACATGGATGGACCTAGAGATTGTCATACTGAGTAAAGTAAGTTAGACAGAGAAGGGTAAATATCATATCGTTTTTATATGTGGAATCTAAAAAATGGGTACAACTGAACTTATCTACAAAACAGAAATAGAGTTACAGAAGTAGAAAACAAACTTATGATTACCAGGGGGTAACGGGGGGGGGATAAACTGGGAGATTGGGATTGACATATACACACTACCATATATGAAATAGATAACTAATAAGAATCTACTGTATAGCACAGGGAACTCTACTCGATACTCTGTAATGGCCTATATGGGAAAAGAATCTAAAAAAAGAGTGGACATATGTGTATGTATAACTGATTCACTTTGCTGTACACCTGAAACTAACACAACATTGTAAATCAACTACACTCCAATAAAAATGAAAAAAGCAAACAAACAAAAAAATAAATCTTGAAACTTTTTAAAATCACGTATGAGTAAAGAAAGCAGTTGTTTTATAGTCTATACTAAGGGTTTTCTGCTACAATTTGAACAAAGTAATATTTACTTTAATAAAATTTAAGTACTGGACACAGAACGAATTCTGAAAAAGTTACCAATAAAACTAGAGAAGATGTCAGAGAACCCAGGAAATGAAGATCCTACCACCCAAACAACAAAACCAAAAAGCATTTAATTTTCTGTAGGAGTTGATGTGATGACCAAAGTTTATGGAAAACAAATTTAACCCATAGTAAATAATAGTATTCTAGGGGACTTCCCTGGCAGTCCAGTGGTTAAGACTCCATGCTTCCACTGCAGTGGGGTAGGGTTTGACCCCTGGTTGGGGAACTAAGATCCCTGCATGCCACGCAGCACGGACAAAAAAAAAGAAAAATAGTATTCTCTCTTTTTTTTTTAATAAAATTTATTTATTTATTTATTTTTGGCTGAGTTGGATCCTCGCTGCTGCCCGTGGGCTCCCTCCAGTTGCGGTGAGCGGGGGCCACTCTCCGCCGCGGTGCACGGGCCCCCCACTGCAGTGGCCTCCCCCGTTGTGGAGCATGGGCTCTAGGCGTGCAGGCTTCAGCAGCCGTGGCGCATGGGCTCAGTAGTTATGGCTCATGGGCTCCAGAGCGTAGGCTCATTAGTTGTGGCGCACGGGCCCAGCCGCTCCGGAGCATGTGGGATCCTCCTGAACCAGGGATTGAACCCGTGTCCCCTCATGTTCTGTGATTATCTCTAGGCTCATCTATGGTGCTGCAAGAGCAGTGTTTTATCCTTTTCCATGGCGAATATTCCATTGTGTACATGGACCACTTCTTCTTTGCACATTCATCTGGCACAAGGTGGCCATCCCTGGTTTCACATCAACATGATCTCAGGCACAAACCTCCTTGTCTTTCCATTTTGTCTTTAAGTTACTTGCTGAAACAACTGGCCCACGGTCCCCAGGACTGTCGCGGCTTTGGCCGCCGGGGCCCCTCCAGAGCCGGCAGCCTCAGTGAGGCTGCCCTCCCCTCGGGCTCTGGGGCACCTCAGTGACGGCGGAGGGAAGAGACCCCGAGCCGGGAGTTCCAGCTCTGCGGAAACGCGGGCTCTGTTCTGGGTGAGGAGGTGGGACTGCCGAAAAATAGTATTCTAATGCTTCTCCTCACTATGTGAATTCAGCTTCAAACTTTTTCTAACAAGTGCTATGATAAAACATTCATGTATTATATTAATGAAAATATATATGCATTGAAAATTGGTATATAACAAAGAAAAATTAAAATTTCTGTCTCAATAAACACTACTTCATAAAAATTTGGTACAGGTACCCACAGAAAAAAACACAAAAGCTCAAAATAAGATAGAAACAAAAGAACATTTTAATAATTTAGGAAAACGAACCTTCATATTTTATAATTTCAAAAATTGGATGTTGTAAAATATGCAAATATAACATGTTGAGAATGGCTATGCCCTATTTATTACATGTTTACACACCATGAATGACAGGGCTACTGTATTTTCCACACAGCCCTGTGCAAACAAAAACCAATCAAATCTACCACTATAAAATCAAATCAACATTATCAGGTTAAGTAAGACTCTACTTTGCATGCAAGCTTTATTATTTTACATGTTAGTTAACCTAAACCCACCTGACTGGAGATGTCCATTGCGGCATGTCAAGTTAGTATTGTCATTATAGACGTCCGTTTGTGACTTGGAAAACTGCAAAACTGGCTGCAGCTTCTCTATGCAACAGAGGGGGGTAAAAAAGAAAAAAATAAACAAAAAGAAAAACATACATGATAAAAAAATAAAATGTATATGTGAAAATGAAAAACGATTCAAGGTGTTACAAAGTTATTACATAATGAAGGGTTTGGCATTTACATAGAGTTACCTTTAACAACATAATTAGTAAAAACTCAGACATTAAAATAGCAACAGAAATGAACAAGTGAATGACTATGTTCAAAATATGCATTATTCAGGTTTGGTAACCTGAGGCAATTCTATATCACTACCATCGCCAGCAAATATTTCCTGAATATCTAATATGTCCAAATCATTGTGTAGGGAGAGCAGGATAGAGATACAAAGAGAACATTAAAAAGGCTTTACAGAGGAAGTGGGCTGTGAGTTGGCTGGGATCTGTAAAGATTAAAAAAAAAAAAAAAAGGACATTCAGGAAAGGAGAAATGACACAGAAGGAAACTGTAAGGAGTGTCTAGGAAAATGCCATATTCAGCTACATTAATGCATGTCAGGCAGAAAATAAATGTAATAAAGCAGAATGGAATAAGCATGCTGCAGAACTGTGTGTACAGTACCCTACCATTTATTTAAATACACACATGTATACTTGTATATATGAAAATTATCTCTAAAAAAGACCCAGAGAAACTGGTAATACCAGCTGCCTCTGGGGATGGGAAATGAGTGGCTGGGGCATAGCATGGGATGGATGCTTTTCAAACTTTAACTTTTGAAATTTTGTGGCATGTGCATATATTGCCTATTTTTAAATTAATCAAAGATTTTAAAGGATTATTTCAACCTTACTCCCACTTCAAATAACAACAACAAATCCTCTCAAGATCTAGGTCTCTATGTCTAGCACCTGAAGCCCAAGAGTGTATCGGTTTGAGCTTCCTTGCCACTCTACATCACTGCTACTACACTCTTTGCCCAGTCAAGTCAATCCATACTGTTAGCTGACGAACACCCTGACAAACACTCTACCACTTACTCACTAGTACGAACTTGCTTTAGCGTCAGTTTTCCGAGGGTCTCAAGGGTTAAATAAAATAATACATGAAGTACTTGCTCTGAGCGTCATTCATAATAGGGCTCAATTTTGACCATATTTATTTTGTTGAAATACTCTAAGTTATCATTACTGATTCTTTCCTCCGGTACTAAGAAGTCAATGAATATATGCAAAAATGTAGCACATATATACTAACTCTTTTAAACTTTCATTTCTAATGTCAGACAAGCAGGCGCCATGCTTGGTTTATGGTACAACCACACATGCCTTTGGGACAGGTTAAATAGCAGCTACCCTTTTTGCACAAAGCACAAAGTACTGCACAGCTTTTGTATCCTAGAACTGGCTGATACAATATACCTTGGAGCCCTTTTTCTGTTGTTAGTTAACAGGTAGGTCATCTGATTTTTCTCAAAGATAATACTCTTCAAATCACCATATTGAGAAAGAAACCATTTGTGTTGGTAAAAGACATAAATTAGAAAGAACTGATTTGTAAATGTCTGATTTATCAATTAAAACTCTTCAATGAAATGTAACAAAAAGTTCACATAAACATTCATTATATAGTAAAAAATAAACAGAAATTAAATCCTTAGTTTTTATAACTAATAACTAATAAGCCATAGAACTTTTTTGCAGGGCTTGGATTTATATGCATGAAAACACACACACAACAGCAGGACACAGCTAATGTGAACCTGCTCCAATTAAATTTTTTTTTTTTAAAGAAAGTAAGCTTAGTTTAATGCTTCTTTTTAAAATGACTAAAGGTCGTGTAGATTAAACAATGATTTAAAATAAAACAAGTCACCTTGCTTCTTGATCCCCTCATGTGCAATCCCCACACAATCATCTCAGTGATCTACTTATAAGGGAAATTTTACCACATAACCTGTGTGCCTACAACCCTTTAGCAGTTTCCCATTGCCCACAGATTAGTACTCAAGCTCCTTTATATGACCAACAAGGCCCTCCATGATCTGCCTACACTTCTTATGCCTGAGCAATCCCGAATTCATGTCTCTACCAGCACCATGCTTTTCCTTGTCCCTGAGTCTATGTTCATGCTGTTAGTTCCTCGTGGAGTATCTTTCCGCCCAACCATTAATAACTTTTATTTATCTTTTTAAATTCCCACTTTAGGTTTCTTCCAGGAAGATTTCTCAGACACCTATTTTCCCATCCCTACGAAATATTTGTGTATCTCCATCCTGCAGTGATGATGATTTATCTATTTATGTCTGCCTTCCCCACTATATCAACAAGAGCCTAAACACAGGAACATTTAATCCAATCTATCAGTAAATCTGTTTGCTCAAGCTTCAAATACAATCATAATCCAACCACTTGTTACTCCTGGTATCACCCTGGTCCAAGCCTCCATCATTTTTCTCCTAGCTTACCACAATAGTTGTCCTACTTGCTCTCCTTGGTACATAACATACCCTTGCAACATCACAACCAGAGGGATCCTTTTAAAACTGAAGTCAGATGATGTTACTCCTTTCTTAAAAAATCGTTGTAACTACTCCCCACTTCACAGGCGGCAAAAGCTCAAATCTTCAGTGGCCTGTAAGGTCCTGCATGTTGTGATGGCCGCCCCCTCTGCCCGCCCCCCCCCCGACCATTAGTTCTCTGACCTCATCTCTACTATACTCTCCTTGCTGTGGCACACTGGCCTCTTTGCTCCTCTCAAACATACCAGATGTGTTTTCTTAAGGCTTTGCATCAGCTCTTACTTCTCCCCAGACCACTCTTCTCCCAGATACCTGTAAGGCTAACTTACAGGTCATGTCAACTTCTCCAAGAGGTATACCCTGACTATCCTATTTAAAACTAAAAACCCAGACCACCTCCCATCTACTCCTAATCCCCTGTACTGTGTTTTATGTTTTCTTTTCTCCACAAATTTATCACCTTCTAACACATGGAATAACTTATTTATTCTTTATGTTTATTGCCTACTGTCAGTATTCTCCCTGCTGGAATATAAACTCTATGACACAAGGATCCTTGTCTATATCCTAAGTGCCTAGAACATGATAACCACCCAATAAATATTTCCCGAGTCAAGAAATAAATTCAGGGCTTCCCTGGTGGCACAGTGGTTAAGAATCCGCCTGCCAATGCAGGGGACACAGGTTCAAGCCCTGGTCCGGGAAGATCTCACATGCCACAGAGCAACTAAGCCCATGCGCCACAACTACTGGCCTGTGCTCTAGAGCCTGCGAGCCACAACTACTGAGCCCACGTGCCACAACTACTGAAGCCCATGCGCCTAGAGCCCATGCTCCACAACAAGAGAAGCCGCTGCAATGAGAAGCCCGTGCGCCGCAACGAAGAGTAGCCCCCGCTTGCTGCAACTAGAGAATACCTGCGCACAGCAACAAAGACCCAACACAGCCAAAAATAAATAAAAAAAAAAAAAAAAGAAAGAAAGAAATTCAGTTTATATCCCTTGGCACCGTTCCTGGTACAGAGTAAGGACTTAATAAATGGACCTTGAATGAAGCTAAATTTTTTTTAAAAAGGGTAATTGCCAAGTATACCAGACACCAATGCCAAAATTATCTTATAATCTACAGCAGGTTTTACACTTAAGCTTTGCTCTAAGGATCACTATCACTAAATTGAAGATATATAATACATATGAACTCTTCCCATCTTTATCAGAGATGCTACATCCTCTCAAACCAGTCTGTATGGGGAACTCCCAGTTATCATTCTCCATACTACTTAGATACCTATCAGGCATTCCACCTCTGAAAAGCTCCATTTTTTAACCAGCACATAATACACAAATATGCTCTACTATGCACTTGTGCACACTTCTTTTTTACTGTCTTTGGTATATAACTCCCAGATATTCTGCGTTCTCAGAAGATAGGAAAATGTTGATGATGTCTTTTATTCCACCCTCTGTTTTTTAAAGTAACATCTTTCATGAATGGACATATAGCATTTTTGAGGATAACAGACAACAACCACCACCAAATATTAATTCTATTAAAGCCTAGCTTCATGTTATATTATATATCTTTTTGTCCTCTCCTCTAACAACACAAATAAGAAATTACTAAGTTGCATTTAAAGACAAGTCTATAAATTGATGAGTTGCTTCTAATGTTTTACCATATCACAATTTCAAATACTGATTAAAGTTAAAAACCAACTATTATTCAATTTGAAACATGTTACAAAATGTTCCATAATCAAACAATCTGCATCACATACATTGATACTTTGTACATATACTGAAAAGGTGTTATAGCTAAAACACATAGAAAGGACCAATTAGAACAATTAGATAATTATTTTACTACAACAACCCTTGATGTAATATGTAATTTTATTTGACACAGTAATAACCGTCACTTAGGAAGAAGGCCAACTGTCAGCCACAGAAGCCAGGAGAACACTGCCTTGTTAGCTATCTGAAAACAGTAAGGGTTTCTTTTTCAAAAATGTGGGGCAAAAAATTTATAAACACCATGGACCATATAGGAATGAATGAATGAGTGAATTAATAAAAAACATATGTGCATATTTGTACACAAAAGCAGGGGTGGTGATTACACACAGGTCAGGAGATAAACAAAAACCAGCATTTTCGAGTACTTACTATGGGTTAGGTTGCTTCAACAATTCATAGTCACAAATACAGTGAGATAATAATTATCTATTAGCCTCATATTACAAATGAAATAAAGAAGACTCAGAAATGCTAAATAACTTATCAAAAGCACAGAGCAACAAATAAAGTCTGCCTGTTTACCAAGTTTCTACTATTTCTATCACATCAAGCTATGGTAGAACCACCCAAGAAGGGTGGGTTTTAGTTCCACCTTGTTTGAAGGGTAGATTTACCTTAAGAATATATTTTTAAAACCTATACCATCAAATAGAAGATGAGCAGTTTCTCTTTATAGACCTTTTACAGCTGATGAATGCAGAAAGAATGACAATTATAATGTCACTAGGCATAAGTCATCAACTGCTGCTAACATCACAAGAAATACTGATGGATAAACACAAAACCAACTATCAAGTAGTCTCATCATTAAAAAATAAAAATCTACTTTCAATCCAATTAAGGCTCTATATCCAACTATCAATTTATAGGGAGGACAGAAGAACATACTAAAAGATAACATGGAGATGCATGGAGCGAAAGTCAGACTGCAGGAAACACTACGTGGCAAAGATCTGGTTCATCAGCAAATAAATTGCAAGAAAAAGAAAAAACAGACTTGTATATTAAAAGAGATGTATAGTATGGATCTTCTTGAAATCCTGATTCAAACAATTAAATTATAAAAAAATAGTAGGAGTTATTAAATTTTGAGATACTGACTGTACATTATTTATATATTATATATAAATTTGGACACTGACCATTTTTTTGACCATTACTTTTATGTTTATGTTAGTATTAAAAGAATTATTAGTTATTTTTTAGGTGTGATAATGGTATTTTGGCAATTTTTTTTTTTGGCAGTCATTTCCATCATCCCATTTAATACTCACAGCTTCCCCAGAGGGAAGAATCATTACCTTCGTTTTATAATGAAATGAGTTTTCTTTTTGAAGGTTTGTTCTAGTTACAAATCAAAGTAAAAAATAAGTGATACACAGGAAATAAGGGAGGGACGGAAAGAAGGGAAACGTTAGAAGTGACAATCTCCTCACTTTGGCAATTTTATTTTTAAAGCATCTTTATCTTTTAGAGATATGAAATACTTATAAATGAAATAAAAAGATATCGAGAAATTGTTTCAAAATAGTAATATGAAGTTGGAGAAAGTGAGCAGGGATATAAACTGTGGTTGGCAAACTTTTTCTGTAAAGAGCCAGTAGTAAATATTAAACTATTTTTAAAAGCTATATATTAAAAGGCTTTGCAGGCTGTATGATCTCTGTATCAACTACTTAATTCTCTCACTGTAGCATGAAAGCAACCAGATAATACACAAAGGAATGAAAGTAGCTTCGTACCAACTTACAAAAACAGGCAGTGAACTGGGTTTAGTCCATAGGCTATAGTTTGCCAGTCTTAAATCAAGACCGACAATGAGCTGATAATTACCAAAGCTGAGTGATGGATAATTAGTTCAATAAACTCTTCTGTTTTGTATATGTTAGAAATTTTCATAAGTTAAAAGAAAGCCTAGAACACATTTTCAAGTTCATTGATTTAATTCCATCTGCATTTAAAGTTTCATTAAACTTTTAAGATTTTAAATCTTAAATTTTAAGATTTTAAATACATCTCATTCCAGTTATACAATGCATTAATTGATACCTAATAGTTGTAAACGGTCCTTGGCCATAACCAAATTAGTCATCATTTTAGCTTGAAGGCGTCTAGCTCTGTCACACTGTTCACCTGAAAGAAAAAGCAGAAAAAAAGAATTAAAATATCTACATTTACCTACTAATGCTGCTTCAAGATAAATTATCATACCAACTAATCTCATGGGGAGTCATGGTCTTTATGAAAAGACTATGAAATTAACAAAATATCATTTTCAAATAATATCTTAAAAAAATCAGTTATAGTTCCTTATCATGGTTTCAGACCTTTTGTGGTATATCATGGATTTTACGGGTTTTGAGACATATTTTTCCCCCTACATTTAAAACTCTTTGAAATTGGGAAGTGTTTTAAAACCTGTGCCAACCTACTAATGCTATCAGCCAGGCTGCAGTCATAACATAGTCTGTCACTTCCTCTGCATACAAAAATTTGGTCATAGATACTAATACTTCTGTTATAGCTATGTCTAAATAAGATTAAGATAGCATATTCAATAAGGTTAAAATTCAAATTCTATGTGATAAGAGAGGATGTGTCATAGTTTAATTGACATTGTATTTTCTCTTGGTACAGTTGAAGGCATTTTTGATTCAATGAAATACTATTTTTCTTATAACCAACTCATTTTCTTCTAACTCTTCTTCTATGCATTTGACAAAGAACAGCAAATATATTTTGTACATAATTCATAAAGTCATGCTCATAAACTCATGAAAAGTCTCCAAGACCCAACCTTCCATATTTACTTGTTCTATTCTGCTCTCTTTTATACAGGAGACCAGTAGCTAGAGAAACAGTCAAAATAAAAAGGAGAGAGAAAAAACCATGGTAAATATTGGACACATTATAGTTACTGGAGATTAGCTGATATAAGTTATAGAATCAGCCAGCCAGATAAAATATCCACTGGGTGGATTGATCCATAAGGCTAAGATTCTCAGCCCACACATTGTAATTTTTGCTTCTGAATTTATTTTAGCTATGATAAGCTGAAGTACTTTACTCATATAATAGTGGTATCCACATACCACTATTCACAGCATAGTATTTAAGAATTCAGGCTCTGAAGTCAGACTGCCTGGGTTCAAATCCTGATTCTACCACTTTCTGCCTATGAGACCTCACGCAAGTTACTTAATTTCTTTGCACTTAAGGTTTTTCATCTGAAAAATAAGGATAACGGTAGCAGCTTTAGAGTGTAGGGTTGTAGTGAAATTAAAAGAGCTAATACGTATGGAGCACATACAATGATGCTTGGGCACATAGTATGTGTGCAAGAAACGTTCTCTACATATTTAAAGGTAATATTAGACTCTAATTTTTTTTTTGGCTGCGTTGGGTCTTCGTTGCTGCACGCAGGCTTTCTCTAGTTGCAGCGAGTGGGGGCTACTCTTCATTGCAGTGCGCTGGCTTCTCATAGCGATGGCTTCTCTTGTTGCGGAGCATGGGCTTCAGTAGTTGTGGCTCACGGGCTCTAGAGCGCAGGCTCACTAGTTGTGGCACACGGGCTTAGTTGCTCCATGGCATGTGGGATCTTCCTGGACCAGGGATTGAACCTGTGTCCCCTGCATTGGCAGGCGGATTCTTAACCACTGTGCCACCAGGGAAGTCCTTAGACTCTAATTTTTAATTTGATGTGACAGGAAAGTAAAGATGAGAAATAACTGTTTTGGTTTTAAAAAGCCATGTGTGAATCAAAGTCAGACATTACAGCTCATATTTTAACATGCAGTCAAGCATTACCCACAGGGTAAAAGGGAGTCTGTGAAATAACCACTCCTTCCCTGCCTCGACAATGAGGAAAGGATGAGGCTTCAAAAACAGGTTTAAAAATAGGGTTAAAGTATCATGAACAGCGGTTCCAAGGAGGACACACGTAATTCAGTAATCAAGTTTGAGCATATCTGGTTACAACTTCATTTTTAGCATAGGTAATAAAGCATTAACTTTAACAAGAACATTTAAAAATCTGTTAAATACCTTTATTAAGATAAACGGATCTGAAATCAGGGCAATCATGTGAACACAATTTCGGATGCTGCTAAACAAACATAAATATAACCTTACCTTGTCCTGTAACTACGACAGCTATTCCTTTTTCTAGTTCTTCAATACCTTTCTTATACCATTCCACAGCTTGCTCCTTTTGTCCTACTTTAAAATAGAAATAATTATTTGTATAAATCACAAGTATACCCTAAGAATACACTAAACATTTTCCAAAGCATGCTCTTATTAGGAGATACATGAAAAAAAGAGTTGTGATCAAACAAGTCTGAAAACTGTTACTCTGTGACTTATTAGGACTTTAGCATCTTAATGCATATGTGGCTCTGCAAGAGGGAGATATGGACATCAACGTTTCTCAAAATTTTAGAGCTGTGATTCTTTATTTGTTTATCATCTCATGGTATTGATGCTTATAACCACTGAAATGTTGTATAAGAGAAATAAATATTCAAGATTTTATTTTAAATAAATGGTTTTAAAAATATATACTGTTAGGAAAAATAAATACGATTTCAATAATAGTGAGGAAAAAAGCATTGTTTAATCTAACTGTAGTCAAATATGATGTAATATGTTCATGGGTGCTCCTTTCTAGAGTTAGCTTTTATTTAATAAATGATTGCACCATGAGAACTGGTATATGAGATTACAAGTGTGGCCATTAAGTAACACATTTCTATTTTCTTTGAAACATGACAACGTTTATCCTTCATCTAAAATTCAGCTTTAAAAGGACCTAAAAATTCAGCATAATCAAAATATGTGTAGGATACTTCTTTTAAGTGGTAACAATTATATGCAAATTTCATTGTTTTTAAAAATTAATTTCTTAGTCCTTAGAATCTGCAAAGCCTCATAAGTGACTAATATAGAGATACAGTAAAGCAAAGGTGGAAATCATGCATAAGAACTGTTTTTCATTTTTCCCTACTCATGTCCCTATTTAATCAAACAAAAATTCCCATGCCATTCTTTAATTTGAAATTTCAAAATCAATAAAATATCATGACTCTCTTGATAACATAGAATAGATGAAGTCTTATTATAAACACCACACAACAACTAAGAAATACTGTCCCCTTATGAGTGTGTACCTCCTCCCTACCTTCCTCCACCCCCAAAGTAAATCACTAACTAGATTTAGCCCCTTGGACAGGGTAATTTCTTACTTATTACCCATATAAAATGCCATTAGTATTTTACACAGTGTCTGATCCAGAGTAAGTGCTCAATAAGTACTTGATAATGACACATGAATAAATTATTAAGAATCTGTTGTAAGTCAATTCAAACTATTTGGATGCTTACCTTCTAGTTTTTTATGAAGAAAATATCTGTTTACATGTATTTTTGGTTTTTTAATTTTAAAAAAGGGGTAAATTACAGAAAACAGTAAAATAGCATTTGCATTCTGTGTGGTGGGAATATTGATAACAATGTCGTATTTACTTAAAAATTTAAAAAATGAACTGCAACTTAACAGATACAACAGAAGTTCCTTTTTTGTGCCTCTTCCCATTCTGACGCTCCTTTCCTTCCCAGAAACCACCATCATGAATTGAGTGTCTACCTTACTTGTATATATTTTTCTATTGTTCCTACTTTATATCATTTTATTTTAAAAATTTACATTGCTTTTTAGATCTATGTTGCTATACAGAGATTAGTTCATTCATTTCGACTCTGTATAGTATCCTATACCATCCTACAATTTATTCAACTATCTCCTATTAAAAGATATGTAGGTTGTTTCCAGTTTTTCAATATTTCAAATAATGTTGCAATAAACATTCTTGTACCTGTCCCCCTATGTACATGTGCCAGTTTCTCTTGAGTATATGCTTAAGAAGTAGAATTGATGAGTCATAGTTCATCACATATTCTCCATTTACCAGAAATCAACAAAATGCTTTTTGAGAGTGCTTGTGCCAATTTATACTCCTAACAGCAGTGTATGACAGTTCTCACTGGCAACATCTGAACAAAATCTTTTAAGGCGTTTTACCACATTACAGGGAGGCAAGTGAAATGACTGATTACAAATAAAATCACATGCTCAATAATTACTCTACTACCTAACATTCGTTGGTAACAGGAAGCTGATTTACTGCATTATTTGAATCTCGTTAAGTCAGTGTGACAGTAGAAAATGCATAGATATTTCTTACCTAAAAGTACAAGACCACCAGAGAAAGGATAGACATATAAATCAATGGAACAGAGGGACTTTCCTGGTGGTCCAGTGGTAAAGAATCTGCCTTCCAATGCAGGAGACGTGGGTTTGATCCCTGGTTAGGGAACTAAGATCCCACATGCTGCAGGGCAACTAAGCCTGCACGCCACAACTACTGAGCTCACGTGCCTCAACAAGAGAGCCCGTGTGCCACAAACTACAGAGCCCACGCGCCCTGGAGCCCACGTGCCACAACTAGAGAGAGAAAAAAACCCACACGCCACAACTAGAGAGAAGTCTGAGTGCCACAACGAAAGATCGCACATGCCTCAACGAAGATCCTGCATGCCATAACTAAGACCCGACGTAGCCAAAAACAAAAAAGAAAGAAAGAAAATTAAAAAAAAAAATCAATGGAACAGAAGTCCAGAAATAGACCCCACATATATCATTGATTTGACTTTGACAAAGATGACAAGGTAATTCAATGGAGAAAGAATAGCTTTTTCAAAAAATGATGCTGGAATAACGGACACCCATACACAAAAAAACTTTACATGACATACAAAAATTAACTTGAAATGGATCACAGACCTAAATGTAAAACCTAAAAATATAAAATTTACAGAAGAAAACATAGACAAAATTCTTTGTGATCTTGGCTTAGGCAGATACTTCTTAGAACATAAAAATCACAAACCTTAAGAGGAAAAAAGTGGGACTTCCCTGGTGGCGCAGTGGTTAAGAATCCACCTGCTAATACAGGGGACAGGGGTTTGAGCCCTGGTCTGGGAAGATCCCACATGCTATGGAGCAACTAAGCCCGTGCACCACAACTACGGAGCCTGCACTCCAGAGCCTGTGAGCCACAACTACTGAGCCCACGTGCCACAACTACTGAAGTCCACCCGCCTAGAACCCGTGCTCCGCAACAAGAGAAGGCACGGCAATGAGAAGCCCGTGCACCGCATCAAAGAGTAGCCCCCGCTCACTGCAACTAGAGAAAGCCTGCGCACAGCAACAAAGACCCAACACAGCCAAAAATAAATAAATTAATAAATAAATTTTTAAAAAAGAGGAAAAAATTGATAAACCAGACTTCATAAAAATTAAAAGTTCCTGCTCTTCAAAAGATGGATCTGACAATGTAAAGACAGGCCACAGACTGACTGGGAGAGAATATTTGCAAAACAATATGTCTAATAAAGGTCTTGTAAGCAGAATATATAGAGAACTCTTACAATGATTTTTTTTAAAAGTCATTTAAAAATAGTGTGCAAGAGATCAAAACATACACTTTACCAAAGAAGAGACATAAATGGCAAATAAACACAAGAAAAGATGTTCAACATCATCAGCTGTTAGGGAACTACAAATTAAAACTCCAAGATTTTAATTTTGAATGGAAAAAAGTTACAAGACAAGTCACATTTGCAGGTGTGACTACAAAATGATACAGCCATTTTGGAAGAGTTTGGTAGTTCCTCATGACATTAACATATACTTACCACATGACCCAGCCCTTCTTCTATGTATTTACCCTAAGAAATAAAAACATCAAAGACCTGTACATGAATGTTTACCAGCTTTATTCATAAGAGCTAAAAACTGGAAACAACCCAGATGTCCATCATTTAGTGAACATATTAACAAATTGTGGTACAACCATACATAGACTACTACTCAGCAATAAAAAGAACAAAATACTGATATATGTAGGAATATAGATGAATCTCAAAAACATGCTAAGTGAAAAAAGCCAGACACAAGAGGCTACACACTATATAATGCCATTTACATGACATTCAGTGAAGACAAAACTATAGGGACAAATCAGATTAGTGATTGCCAGAGGCTAAGGGGGAGGCAAAGGGACTGACTACAAAGAGGCACAAGGGAGATTTTGGGGTGATAAAACATTCAATATATTGACTGTGGTGATGGTTTACACAGCTCTTTGTCATAACTCACTGAACTATAGATCCCTAAAGAGGGTAAACTTTACGTAAATTAAACCTCAATAAATCTGATTTTTTAAAAGTGCAATACTCCAACATTTATGTATAAGAACATTTGTTGTGACTTGAATTATAATACCAGAACTAAAATTTTGATTACAAGAGTAAGATTAGAAGAGAAAAACTAGAAAAATATTTTAAAAACATCTGTTTGAAGGGATCAGAGAATTTTCAAAACAGTATGAAAATTACTAAAATTTGGAAGGAGGGACCATTTCACACCCATTAGGGTGGCTGTTTTAAAAAATTACCAAAATATGGAAAAGAGAAAAGCCAACAGAGGTGAGCCTATGACTTGGGGCACTTTTCTGCTTGAAACAATTGTCAATTCTGAATGCAAATGTGACCAAGAAACTAAGCAGAGCTTTCAGCAGACTCATGGGACTAAGTTGACATAAAATGAATTCTAGGGCATGCCAAGGAGAATAAGCGGCAAAGATTCCAAGATTTTGGTTGGGACCCTGCATCACTGAAGAGTTATGAACTAGGCCAGCCTGTACAAGGGCTGACACCCACACTCAAATCACTTCAGTCCCCTAAATTAGGGGAAACTACAAGCCCATAAGCTCCGACGTGATCACCCTTCTGACTAAATTTTTTTTTTTAACTTTTGGCCATGCCATGCAGCTTGTGGGATCTTAGTTCGCCGACCAGGGATTGAACCCAGGCCCTGGCAGTGAGAGAGCCGAGCCCTGACACTGGACCGTCAGGGAATTCCCCCTTTTGACTAAATTATGGCAGAAAAATCAAACCTTACAATGGCGTCCAGCACACAAAAGGCCTTCATGATACTTGAACAGTTCTTAGTTTCCCTTACACATTTCCCTCTTTCCTATATGGGCCCCAACAACATTCAAACTCAACCAACCAGACTACATCAAATCAAGAGAAGTGTGGGATGGCAGAAACTTACAATGGTTGTAGTGGTAGTTGAAATTAATAGCCAATAATGTGAACTACAAGTGAACTACATAATCTAGGACCAACAACAGCCCAAGAGCCAAACAGAGTCAGCTGCCTGTTTTTGTATATAAAGCTTTACTGGATCACACCCCCTATATGAGAGTGTTGAATAGTTTTGAAAGAGCACTTGAAATAATTATTAAATATATACACTAATATGTATAAAATAGATAACTAATAAGAACCTGCTGCATAAAAAAATTAATTAATTAAAATTCAAAATTCCAAAAAAAAGAGAAATATTTATTAAATGGTTCAACAAAAAACCAAGCGAATGCAAAAATGGGCAAAGGACTTGAATAGACATTTTTCCAAAGAAGATATGCAAATAGCCAATAAGCACATGAAAAGATGCTTGATATCATAAGTCATTAGTGAAATGCAAATCAAAACTATGATGCAATACCACTTCACATTAATTAGGATGGCCATTATTTAAAAAAACAGAGACTTCCCTGGCGGTCCAGTGGTTAAGACTCCACGCTTCCAATGCAGGGGCCTCAGGTTCGATCCCTGGTTGGGGAACTAGGATCCCATATGCCGCATGGTGTGGCCAAAAGATGAAAAAATAAAATAAAGTAAAAATAAATAAATATAAATAAAAATAAAACAAGCAAACCTTGAAACTAACAAATGTGAAGAAATTAGAAACCCTTGTGCACTGGTGCTGGGAATGTAAAAATGCAAAGCTGGGGACTTCACTGGTGGTGCAGTGGTTAAGAATCCGCCTGTCAATGCAGGGGACACGGGTTTGAGCCCTGGTCTGGGAAGATCCCATATGCCGCAGAGCAACTAAGCCCTTGAGCCACAACTACTGAGCCTGTACTCTAGAGCCCGTGAGCCACAACCACTGAAGCCCGTGTGCCTAGAGCCCGTGCTCCGCCGCAATAAGAGAAGCCACTGCAATGAGAAGCCCACACACCACAACAAAGAGTAGCCCCCGCTCGCCGCAAGTAGAGAAAGCCCACTCGCGGTAATGAAGACCCAACGCAGCCAAAGATAAAAAAAATTAATTAATTAATTTAAAAAAATATGCTTAAAAAATGCAAAGCTGCTGTGGAAAGCAGTTTGGCAGTCCCTCAAAAAATTAAACATAACAATTACCTTATGATCCAGCAATTCTATTCCTAGGTGGATACTCAAAAGTATTGAAAAAGGAACTCAGAGACTTGTATACCAATGTTTATAGTAGCATTATTAACAACAGATGGAAACAACCCAAATATCCATCAACAGATGAAGGGATAAACAAAACGTGGTATATACATACAATGGAATATTATTCAGCCTCAAAAAGGAATGAAATCTGTTATATGCTACAACAAGGCTGATCAACATTGAAATGCTAAGTGAAATATTAGACACAAAAGGACAGATATTGTATGAGTCCACTTATATGAGGTACCCAGAATATGCAAATTCATAGAGACAGAAAGCAGAACAGAGGTTATAAGGGACTGGGAGGAGGGGAGTACAGAGAAGAGGAAATGGGGAGTTATTGTTTAATGGATACAGAGTTGCTGTTTGGGATGATGAAAAGCTCCAGAAATGGATAGTGGTGATGGTTACACAGTACTGTGAATGTATTTAATGCCAATGATTTGCATACTTTAATTGACTAAAATGACAAATTTTGTTATCTATCTTTTACTACAATTAAAAAAATTACTAAATGACCCATTATAGGCAGTTTGCTGCTCCCTGGTATACAGCAATGAAAATGAACAATTATTGCCACAAGTAACCTAAAGGATTAATCTGACAAGCATAATGTTGAGCAAAAGGAGCCATACATAAAAAGAACACACACTGTATGATTTCACTGATAAAGCTCAAGATCAGGCAAAGTTGATTTATGGTATAAGAAGTTAGGAATTGAAGATACCTTTGTGAAGGGTGGGGAAAGGTAGTGAGCAGAAGGGAGGATGAGAAAGGCAGGCTTCTGGAGTAATATTCTATTTCTTGACCTGGTGGGGTTTCAAACTGCTGTGCTCAGTTTAATAATTCATTAAGCAACACACTAACTGTACACTTTATGTATACTTTAATAAAAGTGTACTTAAAAACTGAAAAAAATAGAGGAGGAAGATTAAATATATTGAAACGGAAAGTGAGTCCCCATACATTAAGTGAAAAAGGTTACAGATCAATTTCTATGTAACATGGTTCTTTTCCTCTAATGAATATTTATGTTTATGTAACTAGACAAAATCAGGAAACTTATCAGTAATCATCTCCCTAAGGATAAGATTACAGAAGATTTTCACTTTCTATATTTGTGCATTATTTTAATTTTTGAGTTGTGTTACTGTACAAGCAAAAAAAATACTGATGTTATCCATCTTTAAATAAAGATAATAATAGTGGAGGGACTTCCCTGGTGGTCCAGTGGTTAAGAATCCGCCTTCCAGTGCAAGGGACAC
This sequence comes from Balaenoptera acutorostrata, assembly GCF_949987535.1. NCBI lineage: Eukaryota > Metazoa > Chordata > Mammalia > Artiodactyla > Balaenopteridae > Balaenoptera > Balaenoptera acutorostrata. The sequence goes on from NC_080075.1 coordinate 68,446,611, forward strand.
GGGTTCAATCCCTGGTCAGGGAACTAAAATCCCACATGCCGCGGGGCAACTAAGCCCGCGTGTGCAACTACTGAGCCCGTGCGCCACAACTAGAGAAGACTGAATGCCACAACAAAGAGCCCATGCGTGGAAACAAAAGATCCCACATGCCACAATGAAGATCCCGTGTGCTGCAGCTAAGACCCAACGCAGCCAAATTAATTAATTAATTAATTTTAAAAAAAGTAGGGCTTCCCTGGTGGCGCAGTGGTTGCGAGTCTGCCTGCCAATGCAGGGGACGCGGGTTCGAGCCCTGGTTTGGGAGGATCCCGCGTGCCGCGGAGCGGCTGGGCCCGTGAGCCACAAATACTGAGCCTTGCGCATCTGGAGCCTGTGCTCCTCAGCAGGAGAGGCCGTGATAGTGAGAGGCCCGCGCAAACTGGGCCCGTGAGCCACAAATACTGAGCCTGCGTGTCTGGAGCCTGTGCTCCGCAGCAGGAGAGGCCGTGATGGTGAGAGGCCCGCGCACCGTGATGAGGAGTGGACCCCGCTTGCCGCAACTGGAGAAAGCCCTTGCACAGAAACGAAGACCGAACACAGCCAAAAATAAATAAATTAATTAATTAGTTTAAAAAAAAAAAAAAAAGTAAATCTATATTCTGTTTAAAAAAAAAAGAATAGCGGACTAATTTGTGAATCATCAACTGCATCTTTCCACTCACATGTTAGTGGTACCCAGATTGCCACAAGAAGGGTCAAAACATGAGTAGTTTGGGCAGCGAGAGAGGATGTCAGTTTGCAAATATGTGAGTTAGAAGACAGAGATTTAAGTCCTTGCTCCATCATTTAATAGCTGTATGACTTTGGGAAAGTCTGGCAATCTCTCTGAGTTTTAGTCTCCTTAGCTAAAAACAAGATGACATTTCTTTTATCTCATGAGTTGTGGCAAAGATCAAATGAAATAGGGCATGGGATAATACTTTAATAAAGAGGTATGTAAAAAGTTACCTTTATCATACTTAGTAAATTTGTTGATAAATATAAATCCTTCTACTCCAGAACTGTATGCACTGTTGTATTTTAGCTCATAAAGCCCACTGCTTTTAACTTATCTATTTAGTCCTTCTTAAGCATCATTCTACAAACAATTCCAGGGAGTAAGTACATCCATTTTCCTACACAATTTTTTGCTAGCAACTTGCAAGTGTCACATTAGCGGAATAACGGGTATCTAAATTACAGTAGATTTTTTAAAAATTTTTATTTATTTATTTATTTATTTTTGGCTGTGTTGGGTCCTCGTTTCTGTGCGAGGGCTTTCTCTAGTTGTGGCAAGCGGGGGCCACTCTTCATCGCGGTGCGCAGGCCTCTCACTATCGCGGCCTCTCTTGTTGTGAAGCACAGGCTCCAGTTGCGCAGGCTCAGTAGTTGTGGCTCACGGGCTTAGCCGCTCCGCCGCATGTGGGATCCTCCCAGACCAGGGCTCGAACCTGTGTTCCCTGCACTGGCAGGCAGATTCTCAACCACTGCGCCACCAGGGAAGCCCTCTTACAGTAGATTTTAATGTGTGCTAATCCACAATAAACCACAGAGACCATGAAGCATCAGACTAACAGCCCCCTGATTAATTCTCTCATAGTTCACTATCACAGAAAGGATCCTTTCTACTCTGTTTTAAGTCAGCAAAAAAAGGCCATATTTGCTTTCATGTTCAACCATCAAGGTTTATTTCTGAAGTTAAGATTTATTTCTTCCCATTTAATTGGAAAGGTTTTGAATCCCATGTAAAGGAATCATTACAGTTTTGGACATTTTCTTTAAACCTTAAGAATTTCAATCAATTTATCTTCTTTAAAAGTCTTTTTTATTTACTATGGATGGTAGGTAATTTTAATTTTCTTCTGTGCATTTTTGGTATTTTCCAATTCTCTATCAAGAGCTTGCATTCATACATGAGTACATACATGAGAATAAAAAATCATTTAATCTCTTTTGTAATAAAAAACTAGGATACTAAGTGACGCTAAGGGGAGACTTCCATCTGTTTTTTCTGAACTAAGGGTCACAATTAGCAAAAATATTTGTATATCACTCTTCAGATAATTCGCCTTCTTCCCCAAATGTCACTTAGACTGCTGCTGTTTCATAAAAAGAGTAGTAAAAACTAGGTAACAAGGTTTAACAATGTTCTTCTAACATAACCTCTAGAGGCTGTAACCTTAAAAGAACCGTAAAATTAATAACAATAGTTCCGGGACTTCCCTGGTGGCGCAGTGGTTAAGAATCCGCCTGCCAATGCAGGGGACACGGGTTCGAGCCCTGGTCCGGGGAGATCCCACATGCTGCGGAGCAACTAAGCCCGTGCGCCACAACTACTGAGCCTGTGCTCTAGAGCCCGTGAGCCACAACTACTCTGCTCTCGTGCCACAACTACAACTACTGAAGCCCATGCGTCTAGAGCCCGTGCTCCACAACAAGAAGCCACCGCAATGAGAAGCCCCTGCACCGCAACGAAGAGTAGCCCCCGCCTGCCGCAACTAGAGAAAGCCCGTGCACAGCAACGAAGACCCAGCGCAGCCAAAAATAAGTAAATTAAATAAATAAAATTTTAAAAAAGTTTGTAAAATAAATAAATAAATAAATAACAATAGTTCCCATTTTCTGAGGACCTACTATGTGCAGACACTAAGTATTTTACAAACATTATCTCAGTGTAATAATAAGTAACTTGCCCAAGATCCTGTGGAGCCAGAATTCAAATGTCAATTTGGATAAGAGGCACTGCAATTTAAAAAGGATAAAATTAGATTCTCAAACCTGAGATAAAGAAAAGCAGCCCCTGACATCCAGGAGCTGGTACCGTCAACTAAGCCTTGGTGTAACAAGGATATGACCTGACATTACAACTAAGCCTTGGTGTTCTATTGAGTATAAACAATTCCACAGAACAACAACATCAGACAAGGTCACTCTGTGATCATGATGGATGAAGACAAAAATGAGACCACTCTACAATCATGTCTAAACACAGACAAAATGTGAACATTGGCCAAGCCATGAAACACCAAACATCCCCCTCTTCGGGCTAATGACTGCTTCTTAACCAACTGCAGCTTCATCCTCATTCCAGTCTTCTCTCTTTCTGGGTTAGATTAAAGATACTTAGTCACAGAATTATCCCCAATTCCTGAAAACATCCCATCCAGAGCAAAACCCTGCTTCCTTAAATCCTCCTTAAAATCACCTAATACAAGTCCAAATTCTATAAGTTCTTTTTAGCCTTTTTCTGAGATACACCATGGCTCGCCATGGTGTGTGTTCTCTTAGTTACAATAAGTAATAAATCCCACTTGTTCAGCCACAGATGGGTGTTCTAATGAAAGCTCACTGAAAGGAACTGACAAAATCCACTTAAGAACAACAACTAATTCTCTCCCTCTCTACTGCAGCATAAAATATCTGCAAAAGAACAGAAAGATATGTGAATAAGTATAACATGTCTATGCTATACCTATATAGCTGTAAAACACTTACTAGTCCCAAGAAAATTGTGGATTTTGACATTTTTCTTTCCTCACTACCAGAATGAACCACTGAGATGTGAGTGTGCTCAAAGATGTTTTATTCTATAGGATGTCTAGCATGAGCATTTGTTAATAATTCACAAAGCAAGAGAAAAAAAGGCTAGGTCACTGATTAATACCTTCACTGATCTTATACAGGTCAAGAGAGTGGAAAACGAGTAGAAAAGTAGAGAATCTACACTTTGCCATAACTGAAAAATCCAACTACTATTGGGTAGAGCACAGAGAATAAGATAGTGGAAAAGAGGCAGGAAGGGTTAGGGAAGATCCTTCTTCAATAACTTAATATCCGTTTACTGACTATCCCTTAATTGTCATCAGGATGACTAATAATAATCTTAGGAATCTAGTTACCAGGTGAGTTTTATACGGTTCAACTGTATTCTGTATTAGGAAGAATATAAACTGCAATAAAAATCAGCTAAAAACAGAACAAGGAATGAAGTTCGTAAAAGTGGCTGCCTTTTTGTCTCTTTAGTGCAAATGCCACCAAATATTCTTGAAGAGAAATATAAAGTGTTTATTGTTTATTTAATAAAAAATAATGTTATTCTCTGGGAAAAGTATATCATCAGAATGTCCATCCATCAGAATAATTCTTTTCTTGTTCTAATCATTTAAAGCAGAAATTAGGCACAAGAAAATTGTCTGAAATCAATCCTTTCAAAATGGTATCTAGTAGTTTTTAGGAATAAAAGAAAGTATACCAAATCTGATACTTCTGATTTCTAATCTCTAGTTCACCTTCTGAAAATAGATGTGGATAAGCAAGTATTTTGTGTGTTTTAAATAAAGTACTACATTGGATTATATGAAATCATAGTACATGGTAATTAATTTTTAAAAAAACCTTCCGTTTTAAATATAAACTGATTAGGAATAAATAAAAAAGGATTTTATTTAGATAACTTCTATCCTTGATGCCAGATGCTGCAGCCCTATCTTATCCTGAGAAACTGGCTCTCTCTCTTTCATACAATACATTGGGCCCTTACTGTCTGTCAAGTCCTACACACTTGAGGTAACTGAGCCACACCTGAAGAACCTGCACCACTGTATTACTCAGGAGACCCCAGGCTTGTCTACCAGCAGGAGCCACCCAAAGCACGTTAGGTCATGTTCTGGTTAATCCAAAGAACCACTATTACAACCTTCTCTTCTCCCCCAAGTATTCCACGGGGCCCTTGGAATTACAAAACAGAGAACCTGCTTCATATAAAACAAACAGGGGCTTCCCTGGTGGCGCAGTGGTTAAGAATCCGCCTGCCAATGCAGGGGACACGGGTTCGAGCCCTGGTCCGGGAAGATCCCACATGACGTGGAGCAACTAAGCCCGTACGCCACAACTACTGAGCCTGCGCTCTAGAGCCCATGCACCTAGAGCCCATGCTCTGCAACAAGAGAAGGCACCGCAACGAGAAGCCCGCGCACCACAACAAAGAGTAGCCCCGGCTCGCCGCAACTAGAGAAAGCCCACACGCAGACAAAAATAAATAAATTTATTTTTTTAAAAAATAGCTTGGTTTCAGATAAATTTAGGCCTTTATGAAAGTTCAGTGTCAAAGTTGAGTATGCCATAAAAAAGAATAAAACTCAAAACAAACAGCCACCTTATAAACCACATTTATGTATTACCTTGTTAAAATAAGATTTAATTTGGCCTTTATTATTTGAAGGCACCAAATGTGTCAATTAACTAATATCACTACAGTCTGAAATAGCCCACTTCACCTGATGAAATAAAGTGGCTTTCAGTATATTTAGAAGCTAGGTCAAGTTTTTAATGGAAAGGGATTGCACGACATTACTAGCCCCTTAAAGGTTTAGGGGCTAACTACAGAGTTAGGAAACCTTTGAACACTATCTGATTCATTTCAATTTGTTCATATATATTTTGATGCAGTAGGAAAGAGGGAGAATAAAATTCTCCTGAAATTAAGTTCTGTATTGCCAAGGATGGCTGAGAGGCAAATAGACTTCAAATGTGAACTCTGGCAACCACTTAATTAAAGGTAAAGTAAAAAAATTTTCAATATGCTAAAGGAAAAATTTGAGATAGAAGAGAACCACGACAATGTAAACTCAGTTTTACTTTACTGTTAAAGGAAAATTAATATAACTAATTTGTTTTGGTTTGAACTAATTTATTTTGTCGTATAATGCATCAGTTGTAGAACTCAAACTAGAGTTATCATTGCCTGTTCTGATGTCCACTTTATAAACTAACTGTATAAATAAAGCAAAACCTTTGAACAGAAACATTATCAGCTGAGAGTGAAATATGCGGTACAGAGATTGCTGAAAATATTTACACTTAAATATTTTAAGAGGAATTAAATATAATAGAGGTATATATGTGATACCCAAAGATAAGTCACCAGCATGAAGCCCAAGGTCTGAATTCCACTTCCATTACTTACCCTTCACATGGAACTGATTTCTCTTTAAATCTAAGAGTGCAGGATCCTTTTTTTTAATACCTAAGTTTTCCTTGACCTCTTATGCTACCTCCCAACTCCCATCACCCAGTGTTAACAAAATATCCTTGTATTTACTGGAATTGATCTACCCTTAAATATATTCCCTCTATTCTAAAACAACTTTTGACCTAGATTAGTAAACTTCAAAGGACTCTATTATAATAAAATAGTGCAATAAAACAGTGCTTCTCTAGGAAGCGATAATGGTATGCTTCTTCATCCTCCCTAGGAGATCGTGGATGCTTGCTCCTTAGAGATAAAAAATGAAGCAATAGGGAGTTCCCTGGTGGCGCAGTGGTTAAGAATCCGCCTGCCAATGCCCGGGACACGGGTTTGAGCCCTGGTCCAGGAAGATTCCCACATGCCGCGGAGCAACTAAGCCCGTGCACCACAACTACTGAGCCTGCAAGCCAAAACTACTGAAGCCCCCACGCCTGAAGGCTGTGCTCCGCAACAAGAGAAGCCACTGCAATGAGAAGCCTGTGCACCTCAACGAAGAGCAGCCCCCACTCACCACAACTAGAAAAAGCCCACACGCAGCAACGAAGACCCAACGCAGACAAAAATAAATAAATAAATATTTTAAATATATATTAAAAAAAAAGAATGAAGCGATTAAAACCTTCCCTCCCAAAACACATGGTATTCTTCTCTTAAATGTGCCTTTTTTTTTTAAATAAATTTATTTATTTATTTGTTTTTATTTTTGGCTGTATTAGGTCTTCGTTGCTGCGCATGGGCTTTCTCTAGTTGAGGCAAGTGGGGGCTACTCTTCGTTGTGGTGCGCAGGCTTCTCATTGTCGTGGCTTCTCTTGTTGCAGAGCATGGGCTCTAGAGCGCAGGCTTAGTAGTTGTGGCGCATGGGCTTAGTTGCTCCGCAGCCTGTGGGATCTTCCCAGGCCAGGGATTGAACCCACGTCCCCAGAATTGGCAGGCGGATTCTTAACCACTGCGCCACCAGGGAAGCCCCAAGCCTCCTTTCTTCAACGTTCTTAACCTCCACTCTGTCCTTACACTCCAAAACCCATGAATACCTGCCTCCTTCCTTATATCCTACTTCTCAGTCCAAGGCCTCACAAAGGAAATAAGTTTCAACAAAACTGAAATTCTAGAACAGTTTCTGGAGTTGGTAGTGGAGACACTACAAATGAACTGCAGATTGCTTTTTTTTTTTAAACTAATGGACAACGAAAATGAATAGTTAGAGGGAAAAGAAGATCTCAGCATACTGGAGTTGGGACGAAAGGAGGGATTTTCAAAATGCTATAAGACTCCTTCTAACTCCATTTATCATCTTCCATAAAAAATTTGGCATTAGCAATTAGCATAGGCTTGGAATGACCTGTTTTAATCTTTTGAGCCTCAGTTTGTTCATCTGTAAAATGCTGATACTAACAGTACCTTCACCTCACAGGGTAATTGTGAGGACTAAACAGATAACACATGCAAAGCTAAGAGCACACAGTGCCTAGCCTATAGAAAGACTAAAAAACATTAGCTTAAAAGAAATCTGAAGGATGTAGTACCCTTGCTTTCATTCAGAAATAGAAATCTTTAAATTTTATTGTAAAATGGTATTATAAATTAGTCCTATTCACTCAAGTTCTTTAAAATTTATTTATTAATTTATTTATTTTTGGCTGCATTGAGTCTTCTTCATTGCTGAGAGCGTGGCCTTCTCATTGCAGTGGCTTCTTTTGTTGTGGAGCACCGGCTCTAGGCGCGCAGGCTTCAGTAGTTGTGGCTTGCAGGCTCTAGAGCGCAGGCTCAGTAGTTGTGGGGCACGGGCTTAGTTGCTCCACGGCATGTGGGATCTTCCCGGACCAGGGATCAAATCCGTGTCCCCTGCGTTGGCAGGCGGATTCTTAACCACTGCCCCACCAGGGAAGTCCTCACTCAATATTTCAATTTAAAAATTTAGAGGTTACCTTGGAATACTTACTTAGATGAGATCAAATTAACCAGGAGCAAAAGTTTTGTACTAAAATAGAACTTTATTGAAAAATACTTAGAAGTCATTACATTGATAAAAATGACTGTTATGAAACTTTTAAAAATAGTGCAAATTCAGCTGTAATCATATGCAGCTGTTCCTTTCAAAACTGAGTCACCATTTGTTCTTTTTTTCTGACACTACAGTACTCTGCTTTCACTAAAAGCCTATAACAAGGCACAGCTTCTTCGATATCAAAACCTTTTGGAAAACCTGGCTCAGAGGAAGCCACTCACTGTTTATAGCGCTAGAAAGGATCTGTGTGGTCACTCTAGGACAACTGTCACTGTCACCAGCACGTCTGGGTGTCTCATAGGGACTTGGGTCATGCAGAAGTGTAGGTGTAGGCTAGTGTCTGAAACAAAGTCACCGGCTAGGGTGCCTGAGAGGAGAGAGGTGTTTAACTGAGAATCGTGGAGGACGAGGGTCTAACCCGAGGAAGCAGTCTCGCCGGGCAGATCAATTACGGGGGAGCACCGCCGGCTCCCGCAGGAAAGGGACGCAGGTGTTGCCCTCCCTCGGCGACCCCACCGCTTTCTTCCCGGCGCCGCCGCCCTCTCCCCCCAGGCCCCCAGTTACCTTTCTCGTCCTCATCGATGCGCAGAGCAACGGAGATGTACTCGAAGGCCTGCTTGTGGAAGGCTCGGACGCGTTCGGCCTCCCCGCCTGGCACTGGCGCCGGGGGCGAGGCCGAGGCCGGCGCCGGCGCGGTCCCGGAGCTCCTCTTGGCGGCCATGAGGGCGCGGGAGAAGCGCTGGCAGAGCCACACGAAGAGGAGCCCCAGGTGGAAGGCGACCAAACGCAGCAGCGCGAAGCCTACGAACAGCGGGTAGGAGAAGTAGTACAGGTTCCGCTTATGCGGCGATTGGGGCGGAGGGGCCGGCCTGGGGGCGGGGCGGGAGGGGGCCAGGCAGTGGGGCGGAGGCCTGGGAGGCACCGGGCTGCTGGGGCCGCCGAGGCCTTTCTTCTTTCCTCGTCCACCCGGAGAATTCATTCACAGCTCCCACTGCCGCCGCCGCCATAACCCGCCTCCCGCAGACCGACGGCAGCCAAGCGACGGCGGCGGCCACTGGGACGGCAAGGGCCACAGACCCTTACGCGCCCGCCGGTCCCAGGAGCTCGGCACCCCGGCGCGCTGCTCTCCAGCCCCGCCCCTTTCTCCTTGCTCGGCCAGGAGCACAACCCCTTCTCCTCCTCCTGCGGTCGGTAACTCCTGCCCCTCCTCTCTGTCCTCTCAGCCGCTTGGTAGCTCAGAACCGCGGCCGGGCGCGCACGCGTACGCGCACGCCCTCCCGAGTCTTTCTCAGGCGCGTGCGCGCACGCCGCCGTCTTTGTTGCCCTGAGCTCTTAGTGCGCGTGTGCGGCGCCCGCCACTCGGTTCGTTCCCCGCGGAACTACATTTCCCAGTGCAGTTTGGCTTACGTCTGCCTTAGGGACCGGTCGCTCAGTCGACTTCGCTGACCCTGGGAGCTCTTTAGCAGGGAACTTAGGCTGTCAACTCACTGGAGGGACCGCTGCAGCTTGGGGTCGCTCGGCTACTTCTCAGGGTCATCGTACGGTGTCATAGTTTTCTTATATTTCTTTCAGCATTTTCTGCCAGTCTTCCGCAAAGGATGGTTGATCTGAGTTCCATCACAGAAGTAATGGGTCCCAATCTAGTAATTATTATGAGAGGACAGCGGTTGTAGAGGCGTACAAAAACTTAAGGTCACCGAAAACGAAACTGTTAGCTCATTGTGATGAAATCATCAGTTCCAGAGATTTAATTAAATTAGTACGTGTTTACATGTCTAATCTGAAGAACTAATGTTTGAATAAGGGAATCCTTAGGTTTTGCTCAGTAATTACATACTTCCTGAGCAATTCAGACTGGGCCTTTTTTTTTTTTTTTTTAATTCTACTCGACTTCGCTTCCTGTATTCTCATGAGCTGCAAGCACAGAACCCTGCTTCCCAGATCACAGAGGTGGAAGCACTAGGTTAACCATACTCTCCTAGAAACTGGAATCTTGGATGGAAACACACTGGGGTAGACGATAGTAAGAACTGAGTGTTCTAAAGAGCTGCTCTATCAGTTTATTTCATTGAGATCCCCAGAACTACCAGGTTCCTGGACTGGTCACTTACTTGATAACCTATCCCAAAACTATTCAGTCTATTTCTCTATTTTTCTGCTTCTGTTTCTCCTTCCCTTCTTCTCTCTTTTTCTCCCTCCTACTATCTCCCTATCTTTTTCTCTCTCTTCTCTTTCTCTTTTTACTTGGAATAGCCGTAATTGTTTCTTGTTGCCCAAAACTAAGGAATACTAATTGAAGTAAAGACCCCATTGTTTACAGTGTGAGGTTTACAAGTGCTTCCAAGACTCTCCACATTCTGGCCACAACTTTATCTAGCTTTTCCCCACCACTACTCCCCTACAAATGTAGGCTACTGCAAAAATGACTTACTCCCTGTTTCCCTCTTACTGTTCCCCACCCCTTTTCCTGCCTCTGTGCCTCGGCCAGTTCCTCATTCTGAAATGCCTTCTCTCTTTCACATCTGATTCATTTCAATTCCTAACTTCCCTCTTTTGAACCCTGTGGTACTTTTTGTTGTTGTGTGAAATCTATTAGATTTATACATACATCATGTAAACAAGATGTATACAATGGGCCCTCCATATCCGTTGTTCTGCATCCAAATTCAACCAACAGCAGGTGGAAAATATTTGGAAAAAAATTCCAGAAAGTTCCAAAAAGCAAAACTTGAATTTGCCACATGGCCTGCAACTATTTACATAGCATTTACATTGTATTAGGTGTTGTAAGTAATCTAGAGATGATTTCAGGTGTATGGTAGGATGTGAGTAGGTTATATGCAAAAACTATGTCATTTTATGTAACAGGCTTGAGCATACGGCTTTTGGTATTGGGGGGGGTGGTTCCTGGAACCTACCCCACACCCCCAGGAAACTAAGGAACAACTGTATAACATATATATAATGTAAAGAAAAATAATAAAATAAACAGCATCTATTTTAAGAAAAACTAATGTAACCAGTTCCTTGAAGCACTCTGTGAGCCCCTCCCTGATCTCAAACTCTTTTCTCCCCCTCTAGAGGAAGCCACTAACCTGAATTTTGGTTTTTGTTTTCCACCGCCCCGCCACCCCACCTCCCCCCGCGGCCTGCGGGATCTTAGTTCCCCGACCAGAGATCAAACCTGTGACCCTTGCAGTGGAAGTGCATAGTCTTAACCACTGGACCTCCAGGAAATTTATCCTGAATTTTGTACTCATCATTTTTTTCTTTTCATTTTAGTTTTGTGTATACATTAACATATGTAAATATGCTGTATAGTTGCCTGGGCTGAGTTTGGCTGGGTGATCCTTCTGCTGGCCTTGCCTGGATTCATTTATGTGAATGCAGTAATCTGCTGCAGGCTTGACCAGGGCTGAGTGGCCTAGTTATCTTCACTCACATGTCCAGATGCTGGTGGTGGCTATTGGCTGGGGCATGTATCTCCAGCAGGGTATTCCAGACTTCTTTATATAGCATCTGGCTTCCAAGAGAGCATGAGTCGAAGATGCAAGGCCTCTTGAAGCCTAAACTTCAAAGTTGCACAATGTAATTTCTGCTGCATTCTTTTGTCAAAACAAGTCACATGGCCAGCTCCAACATAAGAGATGGGAAAATAAATTCTACATCCTTATGGAGGAGTAGCAAAGTCACATTGCAAAGAGGTGTATATGTAGGGATGGAAGAAATTATTGTGGCCGTCTTTGCAAGTAATCTACCACAGTGATTATATGCAGAATTTCCTTTTACCTCAATTTCAGATTAGAGCTTAAGATGGATTGCTCATCTAAAAAAGCATTTCCCAGTCACTTTGCTGAGTCATAAAAACATTCCTAGTTTCAATCATGAGGTAAATTAACATAAGCTTAAGGAGACAACAGCAACAATGATGATGATGATGACTACTACTACTACTAGCTAACATTTATTGAACCCATATTCTAGGCTAAGCAGGTTAACTTTTACTGTTGTAGTCAATCATCACTATTTGAGTTAAGCATTCTGGCCTCCATTTTTTTTTTTTTTTAATTTATTTATTTATTTATTTTTGGCTGTGTTGGGTCTTCGTTTCTGTGCGAGGCCTTTCTCTAGTTGCGGCAAGTGGGGGCCACTCTTCATCGTGGTGCGCGGGCCTCTCACTATCGCGGCCTCTCTTGTTGCGGAGCACAGGCTCCAGACGCGCAGGCTCAGCAATTGTGGCTCACGGGCCTAGTTGCTCCGCGGCATGTGGGATCTTCCCAGACCAGGGCTCGAACCCGTGTCCCTTGCGTTGGCAGGCAGATTCTCAACCACTGCGCCACCAGGGAAGCCCTGGCCTCCATTTTTTTTAAATAAGGAATTTGAGGCTCTAACAGTCTGTTACTTGCCCAACATCACATATTAGTTAATGACACACACTACTTTAGGGTTTTAAGGTTAAAATCTAGGCTTCCAAAGAAAAACATTTTTACATAGACTGTTTATATTTTATTAGTCATGAAATAAATATATCATTAGCCCCTGGAACAAGAGTGATCTTTCATTCCTGAGCATCCAGGTATTGAGTTTCTGCCCCCTGGCCTCTCACTTGCTAAGTCCCTGCTATCCAGTTGTTCTTAATATTGACTGCTTTTCTGTACCTTTGCCATTTTTTTGTTTGGTAAAAATATGGGCTTGAGAGTCAGAAAGACTGGGGTTGGTATTTTGGTTCTGCCACTTATTAGTTGTGTGTTATGGAGCAAGTTCTTTAATTAACTCATCTGTAAAATGGGTGGAATAAGAATTAAATTACAAAATGAAAGAATACACCTAAAACCTCCTGCATAATACCTGCAATGTAAGAGGGCTCAATAATTTTATTTGTTTTTATCTCTTACATGTACAATGTCATTCCAGAATTCAGACTCTACTAGGATCTCAATTTTTAATAATCTCAGTCCACATTTTCTGCCCCTTGGAATTATATCTCAGTCAAATCCATTTTCTGAATTAACATCTTTTAAAATTTGTTTCAAGAAAAATAGTGCCTGGATATTACACTGGCTTTATAATCTCCCTGGACTGAAGATCCTAATCTTCTCAGCCATTTAAGCTACAGTGTGACAGCCTCCCAGTTTTTAGATGGCAAGAACTTGCAGGACACTTAATCTTGAAGAGAATCTGGGCCAGTTTCACCAGGACAAAAAGGAGGAGCTGAGTACTGAGCTAACTAATCCAGGACATTTGGTCACTTTATCACTTTAACCCATTAATTTATTTAGAAAGTGACTACTGCTAAATAGTTTTTTTGGATATTTTAGCTCTCCTTCTCTTCTAAGGAACTCCTCAAACCTTCAGTTTGAGAGATGCTGAATTATTTGAAATAGGGACCAATGACACTTATTAAGGACTTCTTTTCAATTAAAAAAAAAAGGAAAATAAAGTTGAGCACCTAGAACCAAGAGAAGAGATGACTGATTTTGAAAAAGGCAGAAAACTTAAAAGAGAGAAACAGAAGGCATGGTTGAAGGTAGGGAATGGGAAGAGTAGAGTAACAATTAGGGGATTATTATCCTATAGCTGTGTTAATAAGCAAAAGCATCGTTGCGGACAATTAATCATTTCCCCATATTGAGTTCACATTGTGACATATATTAATCATTCATTTGTTCAACAAATAGATATTAAGCACAGACAACGTGCCAGCTGATGAGTAAGTTGCCAGGATATAGTAGGGAATAAGAGCAAGTTTACAGTCTAATACAATGGCTAAAAAACTCAAATAACAACGAGACACAGTGGTCAGACATATAACATATATGAGTTCCATGGGTGGGTGTGGAATTCAAAAATGTATATATGATGTGAATAATAAAGATTTTGAGAAATTGGAGAGTAGCCTTCCCTTATTAAATGGGACAGCTGTTACTCAGCTCCGGCTGATTTTTGCCTTTCAGAAATGTGTGGCCTCTGTTGCCAAAGTTTAAAACACATCAAGAGAAACCAGAATTCTGAATTTTTATGTGAAATTTATTGCTGAGGAGATTCTGGCTCAAAATTTTAAAACAAACAAACCAAAACAAAACTGAGGCACCAGTTTGAGATTCTCTAGTTTACAGAGGATTTGTTACTAGTGAAAGTGTGAATGAGCTCATGTTTTTGAAATAGTATTAGGTGTAACAGTATAAATTGTTACCTAATTTGCTCAGCTCAATTTTTAAAGCTGTGAGGCTATGGAAGCGTAAGCGGAGTCAGTTAATACTGGAAATTAAATGAATTCCTACATTTAATTTCTTTGTTAGTGTTTCAGTCTGTATTATGTCCTCTCCACCCCATTCCTCCCTGCTTTGCTTAAATAATTATTCTTTGTTCCAAACTGCTCCAAGCATACCTGCTTACATTTATCTCAACCTCATCTGAACTCCTTCAGAATTTGTGCTCTATATCATTCATCTTAACCTTTATTCAGTTATCTTTTTTGTCATTTAAATGTATGACATATGTATGTCTGATAGAGCTGAACTAGAATACAAATTTATGAGGGCAGGCACTGTAATTTATATTTATCTTAAGCTCTCCAAGAGTTTAGGATCCCCAAGTTAACTCCCAGATTTGGTGATTTGCTAGGACTCACAGGACTCAGCATAGAGTTATACTCACAGCTATGATTTATGACAGCAAAAGGATACAAAGCAAAATCAGCAATGGGAAAAGGCACATGGAGCAAAGTCTGAATGAAACCCGGCATCAACTTCCAAGAGTCTTCTCTCAGTGGAGTCACACAGGACACAATTCTTCCAGCACTGAGATCTGACAACATGTGTGAAATGTTGTCTACCAGGGACACTCATAAGAAATTCAGTCCTGCTGATCATGTAGGCACCCTCTGCCTAATACATACTAAAAGTCCAGACTCCTAGAAGGAAAGCACGTGCTTAACATAAACCATATTTTTTGCACAAACATTTTAGGCCCAGTGAGTCACTCTCATCATTTAGGGAAAGTTTTATATCAGTGTAGGGAACTGTTTATCATTCAAATTCCTAGATACCAGCCAATCTTGCAAGGAGGCCTTCCTAAGGCCAGCAGTCTCAGGCCTGCTATGTTAACTCTTTTCTGCATATGCCTCATAAATACGTGGGTAAAGGGAAGAGTAAACTGGAAGATTTTTCTTTTAATGCTGTCATACAACCGATTAGACTCATTACTCATATAAATATTCTTCCCCATTATTGCCTGTGTTACAAATAATAAGGTGACATATTTTCCAATTTAAAAAATTTATCTAAATATTTTTGGTCTTTTTTTGGGGGGGCCATGCCACTCGGGATCTTAGTTCCCTAACCAGCGATCAAACCTATGCCCCCAGCAGTGGAAGCACAGAGTCTTAACCACTGGACCACCGGGGAAGTCCCTGGCCTTTTAATTTTAAAATAAATTCATGCTTTTGGTAAAAAAAAAAAAAGTTCAAACAATATAAAAGTTTGCAAAAAGCAACGACTTCACTTCCCCTTTTTCCCACTCCACAGGTAACCATATTTATAGTTTGTTGTATATCTCTCCAGGCTTTTTCCTATGCATATACTAGTATATGCATGCATGCAAAAAAAAAAAAAAAAGAATCTCACTACACAGATTTTCCTATAACGTGCATTTTTCAGATGAAATTATGTTGTGAATGTTTTTACATGGCAGTACCTATAAATCTATCTCATTCTTTTTTTTTTTTTAATAAATGTATTTATTTATTTATTTTTGGTTGTGTTGGGTCTTCGTTTCTGTGCAAGGGCTTTCTCCAGTTGCGGCGAGCGGCGGCCACTCTTCATCGCGGTGCGCGGGCCTCTCACTGTCGCGGCCTCTCTTTTTGCGGAGCACAGGCTCCAGACGCGCAGGCTCAGTAGTTGTGGCTCACGGGCCTAGTTGCTCCGTGGCATGTGGGATCTTCCCAAACCAGGGCTCGAACCCGTGTCCCCTGCATTGGCAGTCAGATTCTCAACCACTGCCCCACCAGGGAAGCCCTACCTCATTCTTTTCAATGGCTACACAGCAGTCCATTGTATTGAGATATCATAATTTAATCTATTCCCAATCTCTTTCTACTAAAAACTGTGGTACAGTATCTTTGTACCCTTGTACATTTTTGTATTTTTATGGGATTAAAATCACAGAAGTAGAATTAGTGTGTCAAAGTGAACATTCCATTTTATTTTATCTCTTTTGTGGTAAGCTCATACTGAGTATGAACTCTTTACATAATACGTGATAGTGAACATTTTTTGACTCACTACTCAGAATCCATTCCCTTTCTTCCCGCTTCCTAGCCATTCTAAGGATTTCCCTTGTGAAACCCGTCCTGTCCCATTGCATAGCAGTCATGCAATTCAGGTGGTATTAACTACCACCAGGTCATATCTTCATCATTGTTCAGGGAAGGCAGTAATTTAGGTCTGTGGCAATCAGCACATGGCATCTGCCTTATCGAAATAACTGGTTCAAGTTGGATAGGTGAAAGAAAACTTCAGACTTTTTTCTCATGGGTAGACCCATGAGAAGTGATGCTTTCCCTCCTGGAATGTGGAAAAGAAATCTAAATATGGGCTCTTATGAGAAACGGCTGAAGTAATTGACAATTTGGGGATGGAAAGTGATATTAAGGTTAGCCTTTTCCTTCATTTTTATTATTCTCATTGCTGAGATATGTCTGTATCATAAGAATCAGAAGAATACACTTTATTCATGTCTTTTTTTTTTTTTTGGTCATGCCACACAGCATGTGGGATCTTAATTCCAGGACCAGGGATCGAACCCGTGTCCCCTGCAGTGGAAGAGCAGAGTCTTAACCACTGGACCATCAGGGAAGTCCCTGTATTCATGTCTTTGAAAAGCCCATTTGGTATGTTCCTTGGGGATGGTGGTAAGTGTGCCTGGGCATGGAGTTTGGTAGTGAAGACAAGGGAACTACAGGTGGAGTAGTTGTCATTCTATGTTAGGCAAAAAAAAAAACACTTCCTTGGAAAGTGATTTACCAAATCTGGAATATATATTTTTAGGTCTTCTTGAAAGGTGGTTGGTGTCCCTCCACATGAACTGCGTTCAGAGGGTCCATTTACACTCAATAAATTCTATGTATTTCTCTGCAAACACATTTGTGTGTGTGTGTGTGTGTGTGTGTGTGTGTGTGTGTGTGTGTGCTGGATCATGTTCTTTATTTCTCTGAGCACTTTCTCTCCCACAAATTATTTAAAAGAAAAAAACAGGTTAGAAACAACAACAATAATAGGTAGAACAATATCACAATAATGAAGTACTTAGGTTTCACTTAGATTTATATAACTTTTATTTACAAAGCAGTTTCATCTATCTAATCTCATTTGATTCCCTCTGTGAAGAATTGTTATGCTAATTATCTATGTGAAAAAACATGAAGCTCAGAAGTGTTAAACTATTTGCTTAATTCCACATGGCAAACAAATGAAGGAACCAGGTTTTAATACTTAACTAATCCCAAATCAAGTCTTTCTCTACTACACATATTGTATTATTCCTAAATAGGTATTGCCTGTCTAAATAGGTTAATATTTTATTAACAGAATTTGCATCATGTCTGTAAAAAGGGGGTCAAGAACAGTAGCAAAATTATTCTAGATTCTAGAATTCTAGTTCTAGAATCTATAACTACGATCTCCCTAAAACCCCAAGAAAGGAAGGCTAGAGACTAGTACTTTGGTGCAGCTGCTTGCTTTCCCTATAAATTCACTTCTTTTGAAAAAATATTTATCAAATATAAGAAACAAAAAATGAAAAGATGAATATAATAAGATCTTTGCCTTTGAAGAACTAAAAAATCTAATTGTGTTTAACTGTAAACAAAATATAAGGCAGGATGAGGTAAGTACCATAATAAATAGACATAGTGGAAGTAGATGAGAGGAGTACTGAACAAAGTTTGGTACTACAAGTCCAAATAAGAGCTAAATGTTATTCTCATTCTTTTAATTTATCCCACTCTAGACAGTACACAAGATATAAAGCAGAAACTAACAACAACAAAAAATAGTACACAATATTGCAAATTTCTGTCATAATGATGGTTTTCAGGGCCATCTTTTTATTTTAAATTTTTTTTATTGAAGTATAGTTGATTTACAATGTTGTGTTAGTTCCAGGTGTACAGCAAAGTGATTCAGATATATGTATATACCTATGTATATATATATATTTTTTCAGATTCTTTTCCCTTACAGGTTATTACAAAATATTGAGTATAGTTCCCTGTGCTATACAGTAGGTCCTTGTTGGTTATCTATTTTATATATAGTAGTGTGTATATGTTAATCTCAAACTCCTAATTTATCTCCCCCCCTTTCCATTTTGGTAACCATAAGTTTGTTTTCTATGCCATACTCTTTAGAATTTTTAATTTCATATCAAAACAACATTCTGCAGTATTTTGAATTTTTATACTTCCTATAACTTTCTTGCTACTTTGTTTCTATCATTTCTAGCTGTTATTTACTTATATTTATTTATTTATTTTTGCTCAGCTCTCTGCTGCTATGGCTTTTTCCCTGAATCTTTCAATTAATATGTTATAAATGTAAAAACTTTAGTGAAGCTTTTTTGTAAACCACACTGATAACTTTTTTTTTGATTGAGAGAAACCTGGCCTATAGTTAATTATTCTGTGCTGTTTCCTTCAGTAATCATTTTTACATTCTGTCCTTTTTCTTCAGTAGTGTCAGTGTCTTAATTAAAATCCAGTTTTAACTGTGAATCAACTCAATATATGCTGTGTACCTATGATGTACCAGGCACCATGTGAAGCATAAAGATATATAAAACAAGGTCTCTGTCCTGAAGGAGCTCACAATCTAGCTTCCTACTTTACTGTCAGTACTTAGAAAATGTAAATTAGCAGCTCTCAGTTACTTTCTGGAAGACTTTTTTGTTTTTTATTTTTATTTTTTTTAATTTGGAAGTTTTTATGGCGTGCCTACTATGTATTGGGAAATGTATGGATATATAATAACAATCCACGTAACTCTCCTCTTAAGTTTTCCCAATCATTCTCTGGTTTTACTTTCTGTTATTTTCCATTCCTGAAAAGCATTTAATCTTAATTTGAATCAATATATGTACTAGTCAGTTTCTATATCCTGTACATAAGCATCCACAACTTTGCATCAATTCTGCATGAAAAATTCTATATCTTGGGCTTCCCTGGTGGCGCAGTGGTTGAGAATCTGACTGCCAAAACAGGGGACACGGGTTCGAGCCCTGGTCTGGGAAGATCCCACATGCCGCGGAGCAACTAGGCCCGTGAGCCACAACTACTGAGCCTGCGCGTCTGGAGCCTGTGCTCCACAACAAGAGAGGCCACGATAGTGAGAGGGCCGCGCACCGCGATGAAGAGTGGCCCCCGCTTGCCGCAACTAGAGGAAGCCCTCGCACAGAAACGAAGACCCAACACAGCCAAAAATAAATAAATAATAATTAAGGTGCTATTAAAAAAAAAAAAAAAGACTTTAGCCCATATCAATTTCATTCAAAAATCTCCCACTAAATTTAAAAATAAAAAAATTCTATATCTTGTACATACGCATCCACATCTTTGCAACAGTTCTACATGAAAAAGCTGTCACCAATCACGATGCTAATCAAGTATACATTACATAAGGTGATTTTTTTTTTTTTAAGTTTTGGCTGTGTTGGGTCTTCACTGCTGCGTGCAGGCTTTCTCTAGTTGTGGCGAGTGGGGGCTACTCTTTGTTGTGGTGCGCGGGCTTCTCTTGTTTTGGAACATGGACTCTAGGTGCGCAGGCTCCAGTAGTTGCAGCATGCAGGCTCAGTAGTTGTGGCTTTCCGGCTTAGTTGTTCCGTGGCACGTGGGATCTTTCCGGACTAGGGATGGAACCCATGTCCCCTGCATTGGCAGGCGGATTCTTAACCACTGTGCCACGCCACCAGGGAAGTCCCAATCAAGTATACATTATAAAACTTTAAAAATGTATCCACAAGTCTGGCTCCTAAACAAATTTTATTTACTTTAGATTTTTAGCCATGCAGTTTTAACGGAGTAGTAAAATGACGTTGTATTCTACCTTAAAAAAAAACCTTGGGACTTTCCTGGCGGTCCAGTGGTTAAGACTCCACACTCCCAACACAGGGGGCACGGGTTTGATCCCTGGCTGAGGAACTAAGATTCCGCATGCCGCACAGCGCGGCCTTAAAAAACAAACACGTTAATGTTATGATCACAAATATTTCTGCATTTTTAGAGTTATGGCTTTATTCTAGTATATTGATATGCCATAATTTAGTCTCCAAATATTTTATATGAAGTTAAAATATTTTCATATTACAAAGTGCAACTACAAATGGGATTATTGAATCAAAGGCAGGCACTTTAATGAGTGTATCACTTATATTTACATTAAAATAAAAGGAATTTATTGGAATTACAACAACAATCCGATTTATTAGATCCTGTTTGGTATTTACAAATGTGTGTAGGAGGCAAATTGTCTTTTGTATTTTTACAAATACAATAGTATCAATAGTATCACGGTTTGGAAAGCCAGTTGCATATTGCTAATCTTGATAAAATGTAAGGTAGCACTAACGTGGCATGTTCACATATTTAAGGGCTTGAATAAACGCTTACTACGAAACCCTAAAACATTGCTTCTTCCCCACTTTGGCTTTAGAGTAAAACACTGACATTCTTTCGTAGACAGTTGAGTTTGGGTCTGTGATTTTCTAGTAAGAACTATCCAGCAAGTGGTTTCGGTTCCGCGACGAAGAGCTTCGGCAGATTTCAGGCAGCACGGAGGGCTGGCCAGGCCGAACCTCTGCCGGCTGGCCTAGTCACTGGGTCTGCAGCTGGGGTGGCGCCTGCTCTGGGTAGGCAGGTCGAGGAACGAGTCTTTGGCAGACCCCGAGGCCACAACTTGCCTAGGTCACTGCTTTCCGCAAAGTGTATCGTAGAATCAAGGCCGGTCTAGATCCCTCCCAGCCCGGCCCCCACTGGCAGTTCTGCGCAGGCGCGGCAGTCGTGCGACATCCGTCACTTACGGCGGAAGCGGTTTGTGCTGGGAGTTGGTGGCGCGGTGCAGGGCTCTTAGGAACGAACGGCTTGGGCGCGGGTAATCAGCTCCCTTTTCCCCTTTTCTCTACCTCTTCTAGGTTCTTGGGAATACGGCGGACCTTCCGGACCTGATGCGGGCGCCCGGTCGTGGACTGTCCCACCCTGTTCCTCTACTGCTCGGGGTGCTCCGCGCCCAGGTGGGGGTGAGGGGCGGGGACGGGGCTGGGCTGGACTCCATCCTGGTGTCTTCGTCTTGAAATCTCCCGGGTAACTCACGGTTTTTCTTGTTTTCCAAGACTGGTATCCGGGGACTGTGACTTGCAGGGTCCACCATGGAACCAGAGCAGATGCTGGAGGGACAGACGCAGGTACCAGAAGGCCCTGGATTCAGGGTGGCGGTGTGAAGCAAGGAAGAGTGGCTGATGTTTCTGTGACCGGTGTTTTTTTTTCTAGGTTGCAGAAAATCCCCACTCTGAGTACGGTCTCACAGACAACGTCGAGGTAACTTGCCCAGTTCCTATGCCGTATCTTTGCGTCTCTTATGAACTGGAGAAAACTTGAGTTTCATTTTTACTAGGTTGCTTTGCACAAGGGAAAACTTAATCGTCACGAACGAAATAGTATCAAATTATGGGCAGTTTGTTTTATTAGCGGTACTAATACTTCGTGGTATGCAGACGTACAAATCAGCTGAGTCGAGAGGTTGAATTTTGAAAATGATATAGAGAAACAAACATACATTACTGATGGAGACTCAGAATCCTTTTGCTTGGTGGCTACTAATGCTCTGTTGGGATACTGCATTGGAAAAACTGCACATCACAATTAAGCCCATTGTATTTGTAGCAGAATAGTGTGCTGGTGAAGTCAACATTTAGTAAATGTTGATATCTTTGCAGAGTACCGTAGTAGGTGCCATTGGAAGCTATAACAAGTAGTAGACACTGTTTTTGCCTTACATGGTTGAGTCTGAATTCAGAGAGTACATGTGAAAAATGTACAAAAGAAGGTATACTTTTATAGAGCTTTTTCATACAAGTACTAAGAAGTTGCTGTCTAAAAGAAGAAGCTACTTTGTAAATGAATGAATAAATGCTGGAACAGTTGAATTAACTAGAGCTAGGTGGGATTGATTAGGAAAACAGAGAGCTCCTGGAAGAGATGTGGGTGTTTTACGAGGCGGGGGGGTGGGGGGGGAAGACATAATCAATAATTAAGTTTGGATAAATGAGGCCAGGAGCATTTCCAAGTAGAGTAATAATAGTAATAGCTGCTAATATTAGTCCTTTTACTATGTGCCAGGCACACTCCTAAGTAACTTCCATGTAGTTTCAGTCTTGCAAGGCTCAGAGAATTTGAGTAACTTGTCTAAGGTCACCAGGAAGTAAGTGGAGAGCTGTGTGTTAAACCTAAGCAGGCTGACATTTTTGAGGTGGAATTAAATTGTATTGCTGATCTTGACCAACTGCTAGAGTTCCCTGGCATGTGGAGTGACTACTCTGTGCCTATAAAATTGCTAGGAATGTTTGTTGGTTTGATATCAGGGTTAAGAAAATCTGAGTCTTTTCATAATGTAGTTTTTAATTGAACTGCTATGCTGAATCAGGTGAAGATACTCTATGCCATTTATCATTTAAGAGATGTCTTT
This sequence comes from Balaenoptera acutorostrata, assembly GCF_949987535.1. Taxonomy (NCBI): domain Eukaryota; kingdom Metazoa; phylum Chordata; class Mammalia; order Artiodactyla; family Balaenopteridae; genus Balaenoptera; species Balaenoptera acutorostrata. Next base: position 68,469,394 of record NC_080075.1, read on the forward strand.
TTAGGCATCAGCAGTCTTTTCTTGATGGTGCTTGTGTATGGAGGCAGAGCCATAATACAGTAGAGCTGTGATACCAAATGCTTTTTTTTCAAACCCTCAGACCAATTTCCATGGTAAAGTGAGAAAAAAAATAAGGAGAGTGGAGTGAGTACTGATGATACATTATTTGGTGATTGGTTTTCTTGCTTCCATAATTTTAAAATGCCCGTTCTTTTATGAGTTATGGTGATAGTAAAATAATAATAATGCTTGTTTGTTTGTAAGTTTTTACTTGGTAAAATAGAGTTAACAACCCTATGTTAGTCCCTTCATTCATTGTATTATTTTATTTTTAATTTACTTGTTTGTGATATCTCGGAGTCTGGAAACCACTACTCTACAGCTGCTGCTGCTGCTTTTTGTCTTAGAATTCCATTTTATTTCCATTATTGACTTATAGTTTTTTTAGGTGGTTACTTTAGGACTTACTGTACGGAAGTTTAACTTCCCACAATTTACCTTCAAGTGGTATCATATCTTTTCATGTATGGTATAAGGACCTTATAACAGTATCCTTCCATTTCCTCTCTCCTGGCCTTTATACTATTGTTATCATATATTATATTTCTACATATGTTATAAACCCTGCAATTGATTATTTTTATTTTTCTTTAAAAAGTCAATCATCTTTTTTATTTTATTAAAATTTTTTTATTGTTTACTCAACATTATAGTTACTTTATTGCTCTAGAAAATTTAGTTTTTAAAACCATCAGATTACATACATAGTGATAATGAGACTACCCACCCCCCCAACAATCAACTGTATATTATGAGGCTTCTCTAACTTGGTAGATAACTATTACAAAATTACAAAAATAGCTGGTTACAGTTGAGCTATCAAGTAGGTATCACATTTCTGTAGATTGAAAAGTTGAATAAAAAGAAAACTGATGTTACTGATAAGTCGCTGAGTGTATATGAGAAATCCAAGCTACATGCACACAGAAAAAAAACTGGTTACAAAAACCATTATGTTACTCTGTATTAACATTTTGCAACGTTTTAAACATTTCCAATCATGCAACAATAATAAAGATCAGAATGAATTTTATAAAGGAGTTGATGGAAGCTCAACAAACATATTTAACATATTATACAACTCAAATCACAGTTGCGTAACACATCCAGTTCTCCCAAATTTATCTATGCATTACAACATTTAAATGCACACTATTTCCCCCACAACTCCTCCTCTGGCCGCTTTCCTAATCAATAACCTTACCTATATAAACCTTTCTGTTTAATCTTTTAAATCAGATTTGATGGGTAAGTATGTATAGTCTTCATTATTTCAGAACAGATACCAAGTTTAGTCACATGCTCAGTCTTCAGTTACATTCCTTTCAGAAAGCATCTGAACTGCTGCAATTGTCTATGAAAATTCAAGCCTAAGAAACCGAGAAAACTGGCAGTCAAGAATCTGATCTAAGTAATTGTGTAAACTACAATAATACTAGAACCTATGTGTGCACATTTCTAAAAGAAGGATTTCCTATTTGAGAAATGTTACTCAGTGGGTCTCTGAAAGGAAAACTGTCTGACTGCTGCTCTTTGATGTAAAACACTTAGGTGACCACAAGTATTTAACCCAATTGGCTAACAATCTTAACAGTTGGGTCTTTTAAAAAAAAGTATTCAAAGCCACAGAAGTAATTATGAAAATAAAATTTTGGAAGATCATAGTATAAGATACATATAGAATTCCTATTATAATGGTACATCCAAAATAAATCTGTCGTAACAAAGTAGCACAAAATCAATTTAAAAACAATTTGAAATTAAATAGTGGGAAGTGTTTTTGTTAAAATCATCAACCAAAATTACTGAATGGCAAAAGAATACTGTCTCAAAAATACTGAATTTACATGTTAATATTACCATAATGAACTCATGCCAGATATAAATTCAGATTACTAATTAGATGAAAACGAATTTTAGAGCTATTTTTACAAGAGAAATAAAGGTACTTCATGATAAAGGCACAGCAGTGTCTAAAGAATTTTTGGTACATTTATCACAAGATTTAAATTTCCTTAACTATTAACAACACATTACAATAAAGTTTCTCAGAAAGTGTTTAAAAGGCTTGATTTAACATGCCAGGAAAATGATTTTCTTTTGAGATGCATTTATGTAAATTATGTAAATTGCAGTGAGGTCAGTTTTACACCTGGAATTAACCATCCCTAGCAGAAGTACCAGCAGCTAACAGTGCTTATTTATATTACACATAACTTAGCTGGATGTTAAACTATGCAACTGTTGGTGCCAGTCTTCTTATAAAGACAATGCTCTGGAGACGAAGTCTTCTCACAAACAGTGGGCAAGCAGGTTTCATTATTAGATGTTCAACAACAATCCTCCGTTCATTAAACAAGGTCCAATAATACGGATTTCTTCTAGAGGGGTATCGAACAGTAAGGAATCTATGGTATATAAAAGGCTGGAGCAAACTTCCTTGACCCCTAAAAAGCATTAAAACTGTAGCAGGCATCAAGATTATTTCATGACAAGCGATGAATTTCAGAATATTCTGTTGAATAGCGCTGAATTTATCCAAGAGAGGTCTCAGCAGAGGTAAACTATTTGAACCCTTTGCATCAAGGCACCTTTTTCTTGTATGTGGCAGTATGAAGCGAAGAAAATAACAAGACTGGGAAATACTCATTGTAACGGGGTGGGAATTGAGAAAGATGAGTGAACAGAACAGGTAGTGGCAGCTGTCCTCTAACAAAGCCTGGGGCAGGAATGCTCTGCTTGACTGGAAGTGTAGTAAGTAAGCTTTGGTGCAGCCTCAGAGCACTAGCCAGAGCATTTGCCAGCAAAGCACGTTGGTGAAAGCTTGCTACTTCATGCAACCCACAGAGAGGCAGAACAAAGAGCAGTAAACTATGAAGAAGCCAGAAAGCCACATTGCTGTGTCCAGTTTATTGGCCGTGATGAATTGCACTGCGCCCGCCTCTTGGGGGCCGTTCGGGGCCGTGTCCACCATGGGGGGCTTATTACACCCGCGTCTGGGAGGCTGTCCAGCACACCCAAGAGCACAGCTGGGTTTCTAGAAAGACCAGAGTGAAGGCGGAGCTGCGGAGCAAGGCCCAAGAGGGCCGACCTAGCGCCGCCGGCTCCAGGTTATTGCTGAACCCGGAAGTGCTCCCTTGACCTCCGTCCAATTATCTTTTTAAAAGAGGTTTAAACAGTACGAGAAAGGAGTGTTTCACGTTTATCCGTGTAATTGTCATTTCTGGGTTCTCCATTCTTTTGTGTAGATCCAGCTGGTGTCATTTCCCATCCTCCTGAAGGGCTTTCTTTAACATTTCTTGTAGTGGAGGTCGGCTGGGAAGGAATTCTTTAAGGTTCTGAATGTCTGAAAAGGTAATTATTTTGCCTTTGCTTTTGAGGTATTTTTGCTGAGTATTTGCTCCACTGTCTTCTGGCTGACATTGTTTCTGCTGAAAAGTCTGCTATCATTCCTATCTTTGCTCCTCTGTAGTTAATGTCTTCTCTTTGTGCTTTTAAGATTTTATTACTGGTTTTAAATAACTTGATTATAATGTGTCTTGGCGTAATTTTTTTTTTTAATGTTTCTTGTGCTTAGGATTCATTGAGTTTCTTGGATCTTTGGGTTTAGAGTTTTAATGAAATTTGAAAAAATTTCAGCCATTATTTCTTCAAATATTTTCAAGTATTTTGTTAGCTTAATTTACTAATTCTTTCCTCTGTCTTCTTGAACATATGGAATATATTATAATAACTGGTTTAATGGCATTGCCTATGCTATCTGTATCATTTCTGAGTCTGTTTCTGTGAATTGGTTTTTCTCTTCATTATGGGTAGTTTTTTCTGCTTCTTTGCCTGTCTGGTAATTTTTATTGGAGGCTGGGCATTATGAATGTTACCTTGTTGGGTACTGGTTATTTTTGTATTTCTTCAAATACTCTTGGGCTTTGTTCTAGGACTCGGTTAAGTTAATTGGAAACAATTTGATCTTTTGAGGTTTGCCTTTAAACTTTTTTAGGTGGGACCAGACCAACCTTTAGTTTAGACATAATTTCTTCCTCTTGTGTATTCTACCCAGTGCTTCATGTGTTATGAGGTTTTCCCATCCTGGGTCACAGGAACATGAACTACTCCTGGCCTGTGTGAGCTCCAGGGATTGTGCCTCCTGCTTCTTCCGAGTGGTTTTTTCTTCTGGCCTTGAGTAGTTCCCTCACACTCATGCTCTGATAAATGCTCACCTGAAGACTGGAAGGCAGTCTCTTAGTCTCTTTCTATGCAACTCTCTCCTCTCTGTGAAAGTTTCCTTTTCAGTACTCTGCTCTGCAAGTTCTAGTTCTCTTGGTCTCCCTGTATTTTCAACTCTGTCTTCTCAACTTAGGGAAACTGCAGGGCTCTGCTTGGGTTCCTTCTCCCAGGGTTTCGTTGTATAAGTTCTCTAGGCAGGATGCATGCAGTAAGCTGGGGCAATCATAGGATTCACCTAATTTTTTCCCATTTTTGTGATCACTGTTCTACACTCTTAAAAGCTTAATCTTTGTGTGTGTGTGTGTGTGTGTGTGTGTGTGTGTGTGTGTGTATGTGGTTGGATATACATTTGACCCTAGAACAACCCAGGTTTGAACTGTGTGGGTCCACTTAAAAGTGGATTTTTTTTCAATAGTAAATACTGTAGTACTACACGATTTCCAGTTGCTTGAATCCACGGATATGGAACTGTAGATACAGAACCACAGATATGGAGGAACAGCCTATATAAAGGGCCAACTGTAAGTTATAAGCGGATTTTTGGCTGGGCAGAGGGTCATGTTGTTCAGGCATCAACTGTATGTTTTTTAGATTAATTCAGGATTTTGACTTTACTAAAAGTAAGCATAGCAATTGGCACATAGTGGATAGTCAGTAAATGTCTGAATGAAATAAATGAGAGGATTTGGTCAAGGAGCTTATTATAGGATCTATCAGAGTTGCTTAGGCATTGCTGTTTCTTAATGAAGGTATTGGGATGTCGTGTAACTGACTAGTTTTTATCATATATGGGTATTTGTTGAAATTTACTGGTGAACTATAAGTTTCTTAATTCATGGGCAAATAAAATAACGGTTTCATACATTAAATAAGTATAGGTAATTATTTTTATTAAGTCCAAAAATTAGATTGAAAAATCACAAGCAAAACTAGATAAGTTACCTGACATAGTTCTGGCAAGTGTTTTTGGAAAGCATGGTATGTATGTTGTAGTTATATGCTTAAAGTTTTTTCTCAGTTTTTACAAAATAAAATTTTCTTAAAAAAAATTAAGTGTAGAATTTTTTTGTTTGTTTGTAATTGTTGACTCATTTATATCCAGTTCTAGTATGATTGGAACAAAGTTCATTTAAATGAAAGTGCCCTTAATAGTGTTTTGTCTTTGAGATAGCCACTTATTTCTAAATTTCTGAAATTGTAGATTTTCAGAAGAAGGCAAAGTTTTCCAGTAAAGTAGTTTTTGATGCTCTGGATGTCAGGTGAATTTATATGAAAGGCCCAGATTTTGGGAGGTTCTTAGATGGAGGAAGTATAAGTCATCATTTCCGAAACATCATTTAAATATCACATTAATGATCTTTCCCATATTAGTCATTTCTTCTATTTTTTGGCTAATTTTACTTTATATTTTTTTCTTAAATTTACTCAGTTTTAAAAAATCATAGATGCATTTGTTTAGAAAAGAAACAAATGGAAAAGCATTCTCATTGCCGTAGAGGGTAACCTTAAAAATGAAAACAGTGAATACAAAACAGTGGTAATAAATTTTAGCTAGATTCTGTTGCCAGTTGAAGTCTCTAAGCCTGAAGCCTGCTCTTTCTGTTAAGAAGGGAGTTTAGCAAGTGTTACAGAAGTGTTAAAGACATGTTAGTGCCAAACTGAGACATTGTCCTTGATATTATCTGTGATAAAAGAATTGAAACAGGACTAGTTTTCTCACTGTGATTCAGTGCTACTTAGTGTCCATGTCCAGATTTTTTGAAGCACATTGTAAGGAGGTGTATTCTCATGAAGAAAAGAAAAGGGACTTGTATTTACTCCTAAAAAGGCAGAAAGAAAGAGAGAAAGTAAGTGTAGGATCTGGAGATAACGACATTAAAAGAATGAGATATTATGGTGCCTTCAGAAAATGCTCGAATGAAATTTAGAAATGGGTCTGATTTTATTTTGGCAGAAAGATTTGCAGTTCAATCAGCTTTCTAGTCATTGATTTACCTTTTCTATTAGTTTTATATTGCCATTAATTTTGGTTTAGCACTCAAAATAATCTAGTTATTTTTTAATATTCATGCATGTTTTTTGAATTCACTAGAGGATAGTAGAAAATGAGAAAATTAATGCAGAAAAGTCATCAAAACAGAAAGTGGATCTCCAGTCTTTGCCAACTCGTGCCTATCTGGATCAGACAGTTGTGCCTATCTTATTACAAGGACTTGCTGTGCTTGCAAAGGAAAGGTAAGATAATAGTGTCTGCAAATGGAGTTACCAGAAAAAGCAAAATAAAAACTTCCCTAGTTGAAATATCATGAGTTATGTATAGTTATTTTTTACTATATAAGGAATTTATAGATACTAAAGTTTTTTTAGAAACAAGTCAGCCATAATCTCAATTCAGACACTTATTTTTCTTCTAGTCTTAGATCATATGCATATTTGTAATCATGGTATACATGTAATTTTATATCTCCTTTTTACTTAAAATTATAAGATAAAACTTCTTCCATATCTTTACAGAGCCTTCATGATTATAAATGAAATTATAATATCACAGTTAACTTAGCCATTTTCTTGTTGTTGACCATTTAGGACCAATTTCCTTTGTTATTATTGATCACCAGGTAGTTTATCTGTTTTCATACCCTTTTGCTTTTGTTTAATTACTTTATGATAAATACCCAAGAATTGGTTTGCTATTTCAAATGACATGACTATTTTTATAGTGTTTGACACGTAATATCATATTTCTGTCCAAGAGTTTATCCTTAAAATTCTTCAAGTGTCATCATAGCCTCAAGTGCATGAGTGTTATAAACTTTTTTTTTGCCAAGTTGTTTTAATTTACATTTCTTTGTTAGCACGATTACAGTTTTTCTCTTTTCTGTACATGTTTTCTGTACAAAAATTCTTTTTGTATAAGTAAATCCAACAAGAAAATTTTGTTGTTAAGTTACGTTAGTCAACATTTATTGGGTGTAAATTATGTTTTTCTCAAAGACTAATAATGAACACTGTAGTAAACTGACATAACTTGATAAGGAACTTCATGGAACATATCTGAGTTATTTAGAATAGGTGTATTACTTAGTTTTATTTTTTAATTAACTAATTAATTTTTATTACTTAGTTTTAAGTTAAAAAATTAAATGAATAAACAATAAGTATTTGTTTTGGAGTGTTGTATTTATAAAATAGGATTTATTTTTGACTGCAAGGTATGTCTTGGCTCTACTACTGACAATTAAAATATGGGCATCTTTTATGCATTTTTGTTCTTTCTCTAAAGAAGGCCAATATATCAGAAATTCTAAGTATTACTTTAAATGCTAGAAGAAAAGAATTTGAAGAAGTTTTACAGTAACATTCTATTAGTAAATACAATTTTTAAGTAAGGCATTCTAGCAAAATAATTCATCAAATTAACTATAAATATTATGTAACAAGTGTTGTCTCTGTCTAGTTAGTTCAAAAGGCTGATTAAAGTGCTAGGAGAATGTTTTGAGATCATTGTAAATCAATTCTAAATATGCCTTTTTATAGTAGGGTTTAAAATAGATGTTTCCCCCAACTTTTCATCTTTGGACCTGTTTTATCAGCAAAAACAACATATGTAAAAGTGATAAATATGAAATAACACCTCTTTATTTTATTAAAAATTTTTTTCCAGTTTTGAGAAAAAAATTACATATGTCGCTATATAAGTTTAAGGCATACAGCATGATGGTTTGATTTACGTATGTTGTGAAATGATGACCACACAGGTTTAGTTAACATCCATGATCTCATATATAGATACAATAAAAAGGAAAAAAAGAAAAAAATTTTCTTCTTGTGATGAGAACTCTTAGGATCTACTCTTTTAACAACTTTCCTGTATGTCATACAGCAGTGTCAGCTATAGTCGTCATGTTGTACATTATACCCCTAGTACTTAGAACTGGAATTTTGTACCACCTTCCTCCAACAACCCCTCTCTCCCACCTCTTAATTTTAAATTATGTTTAAGGGACTTCGCTGGCGGTCCAGTGGTTAAGACTCCGTGCTTCCACTGCAGGGGGCACAGGTTCGATCCCTGGTGGGGGAACTAAGATCCCACATGCAGCACGGCCAAAAAAAAAAAAAAAAAAGATGTTTTCATTATGGGGCAATACATTTAAATTAACATGTCTCGAATATAAATTTCTAAATTTTGGATTTCTTTTCCCTTACAGACCACCAAATCCCATTGAATTTCTAGCATCCTATCTTTTAAAAAACAAGGCACAGTTTGAAGATCGAAACTGACTTATTGGGAAGAACAGAAAAATTTGGTTTCCACTGTAGATTTACATGATTAAGAGGCAACTTTAATTGCCATGATTTCCCCCCCCCCCATTTTGGAAGTATAAGAATCATCAGGACAGCAGAACTTATTTTGGAGTTGCAGAAGAAGACATATCTCCCTTATTGATTTAATCACATACTTATTTAATGAGTGTATTCTGTGCAATTTTTTCTGATTGTCTTTAACTTTGTTTTTAAAATGACCTTCAAAATAAACTGTTAAAACATCATTATCTTACAGTAGTGTTTGTTCTATATGACAAATATTTTATGTGGTTCAGTTGTTTTCATGTATTACTTATTCCTTGTGTCTTAGAATGCTGCAGAGTTTTACAACAGTGTGAAAATACACCAGAGTCAAGTAGAATATAAAAAAATCTCAGCCAGTTTTTTTTTTTTTAATAAATTTATATATTTTATTTTATTTTTTATTTTTGGCTGCATCGGGTCTTCCTTGCTGCGTGCAGGTTTTCTCTGGGTGCGGCGAGCGGGGGCTACTCTTCGTTGTGTTGCGCAGGCTTCTCACTGCGGTGGCTTCTCTTGTTGTGGAACGTGGGCTCTAGGCGCGCGGGCTTCAGTAGTTGTGGCACATGGGCTTCAGTAGTTGCGGCACGCGGGCTCTAGAGTGCAGGCTCAGTAGTCGTGGCGCACGGGCTTAGTTGCTCCCCGGCATGTGGGATCTTCCCGGAGCAGGGCTCGAACCCGTGTCCCCTGCATTGGCAGGCAGATTCTTAACCACTGCACTACCAGGGAAGCCCCTCTCAGCCAGTTTTTCTAGCATTGTTCCTGGACCTCTTGGAGGGTAGGATTTGGGCATCTTCAGTTTTTAACAAACATTACCAGTGATTCTAATGCACAATAAATTTTTTTTTTTGCATAATAAATTTTGGAGTGCTGTTATAAGCATTGCAGAGGGTATACAATATCCTTCAATGCTATCAACCTTTATGGTATTAATATAATAATAGCTATCATTTATTGCAGTTCTACTATGTGTCAGGCACAGAACTATTTTGTTATCTCTAATGTAGCAATTCTGCAAAGTAGATGCTGTTATTCCCATTTTGCAGATGAGGAAACAGATTTGGAGAGGTTAAGCGACTTGCTCAAGACCACACTGCTGGTAAGTGCTTGAACGGGCATTCAAACCCAGTTCTACCAACGTGCTGCTGATAGCTAAGTGAGAAATACTTGTGCTAGTTAACATATTGCTTCTTTTTGCAATAAAACACACCAGCTAGTCCTTTTTTTGGGTCTGCTCACTTTGTCCTGTATGAAGAAATTGAGATAATGCACTAGCTCAGAAAAGAGAAAATTGAAGAGAGCCAGGAAGGATAAACATTCGGTGGAGCAGTGGTTTCTCAGCTGGGAGTGATTTTGTCCCCCCCCCCTTTCCCCAAGGGACTTTTGGCGATGTCCAGAAGCATTTTGGTTGTCACCACTGGAGTAAGGTGGGATCCTACTGGCATCTAGTGGGTAATGGCCAGGGATGCTGCTAAATATGTTAATGATGCACAGGACAGCCTGGGTGCCCCACCCATCTCCAAGAATCATCCAGCTCAAAATGTTAGTAGAGCTAAGGCTGAGAAACCCTGCTTTGGAAGCATATATTAAAGACATGTCTCCAAGCTAAACATGTGAAGGCAAAGTTAGAAATTTAATGCTGACGAGGTGTGTCATATAGTTCTCTTTAATATAGGAAAAACATTTCAGTAGGAGTGACACTTTTGGGGAGGTGATATGATGGTTTTGATATACATCTGCAGATCTATAGGTTTGAATAGGAAAAACCTGGAAATATTGAGCTCTCAATATTTATGCTTATGTAGTAGTTTTTGCAACTATTAATTTCATTAAATTTATTTCGGTGATTTGCCTAACTCATAAGTTAATCTGTCTTTGTCTTTTAATATTTTAATATTCGAGTAAGTACTAACTGGGTAGTCTTTTATTAAAGCATCAATAATTTTATCTTCTTAACAGTTCTTCATTAGCGATTCACATCAGAGCCACTTGTGGAACTTTTCATATATAAATATATATAAAAATATATTAAAAATATAAATATAAATTATATCTCTCTGTGTTATATATCTCTATTATACATCTATATATTGATGCATACCTGGACCCTGGAGAGACTGATTCAACTGGGATAGAGCCTGGACTTCTGAATTTGACAAAAACTCTAAGGCATTCTGATACCACCTTTGGTTAATGACCACTTAGAAGTAACTCAGTACTCTGCCTAATGCTGCATGGCTTCCAGTGTTCTAATGAATTATCTTCAAGATAGGGCTTAAATTAATCTTAAAATCAATCCTTTTTCTCTGTAAGGGCTGAGAATAGGCATGTCTTTTGCTGGCAGTGCACATCCTACTTAGCACTTACCATATGCCAGGCACCATGCTAAATACTTTACATGAATTGTCATTTAACCTCAAAACCCTGTGAGGTAGGTTTAATTTAATACCTCACTTTTAGTTAGAGGAGGAAAGTGAGATTCGGTTAACTTGCTTAAGGTTACAGGGGAAGTAAGTTTGGGGCAGGGATTCATACCCAGCTTAATGCTATATTACCTCCCTGCCCTTAATGCTATAGTACTCTCTGCTCTAATGCTCTCAGATGTGCTTAAAATTTTTCTTTGGGGGGAAAAATCAGTCTGCCCTTATGTATATACAGTAGAAGCCCTCTTATCTAGCTGGTAGATGAAAAATAAGAGTCATAGTAAGGAAACATAAATGACACTATGAACAGTTTTTTTAAAAACTTAGAAAATATTAATCTATATTAACTTGGTAATATTTTGATGTCAGCCTTTGCTCTGAGTATGGGTTCTTTGATTGGAATTCTGTATCTTCCTTCCACAAACCACTTCTATAATGTATGGTTTACAAATTTCAGTTTCAGATTTTTTGAAAGTAGAGTAAGATCTTAGACATTTAAGATCTTAATTCTTAAGGCATTAAGTGTATAATGATACACTTTTTCATGATTTTTTTTCTCCAGCCTTCAGTCATCTTATCTGCCTCTAATTTGACAGTTGTTTTTATTGAGTCCAAAGCATTCCACCTAATTTTTGTACTAACACCTTTTGCATTGTGTGTTTGTGTTTCATTGGTTTATGTAATATTTTATTAAATTATGTAATGGCAGTACTTTGTACATCTCGTATAAATAGGTTGGAGAACATGATTGACCCTTGTTAGTTATGCACACAAACCTGGGAGAAGAGTGCAACAGTGTGAGTTTCCTAAAAAATGTAGTCTACCATCTTCAAGAATGCAGCTTGTGGTGGGCATGGTTCAGTGTATTTTACTATGGGGATGGACAGCATCACTTAGTCCAGTAAGTTGGTTAAATAGAAATCAGTTAAGAAAGCTTCTACTATACTTTGATGAGGTATTTCATGTGTAGCTGACAATTATACTATAGAAACAATTCCTACCCTTTGACTGCTTAGTCAGGAAGATAATGTTTAATAAACATATACAGTAATAGAGTAAAAGGTACTGTATCCTGTAGAGTGAATTCTTGAAAAATGTGGATAAATGGGAGGACCAATAGAGTAAATCAGGAATAGATTCCTAGAGGATATAGAGACCTTGAATTGAAAAAAAAGAAAAATAGGGAATTCCCTGGAGGTCCAGTGGTTAGGACTTCACGCTTTCACTTCCGAGGGCATGGGTTCAATCCCTGGTCAGGGACCTAAGATCCCACAAGCCGTGGCCAAAAAAAAAAAAAAAAAAAGGAAAAGAAAGAACAGAAAAATAGTTTGGATAGAAGGAAACTGTGTACCTAATTCTGATGAAGCTATGGGGAGAATATTGAACCTTTGTTTAAATCTCTTTGTTTAGGAGAAGGTATAGGAGATTTTAAGATTGATAACTTCCCATTAGCAACATGATAGAATGGCTGTAGGGACAGCATAAAATATTGTAGCCAGGTATTTTCCTGGACTGGATTCCAAAAAGGCAGTAACAAATTGGAGGCCTGATACATATTGTCTAACTGTAGCAACAAGGGACAAAAGATGGAAGGTGTAAATGGCTATCACTGAGAATCCACTTGTTTAAAATCTCTGGATTTAAAGAAGGAAAGTAATATAATAGAGGAAAATAGGTCACCAGAGCTAAAGGGGGCAATCAGTAATGAATAAGAATTTTCTTTTTAAGAAAACTCTTGTCAGCCTTTAAAAAAACTTCAAATCTTTTGACTCAGTTGTTTAATTTCTGGGAATCCTAAGTAATATTAACAATAAATTTGGAAAAAGCTCTATGTACAAAATTTACTCCAAAAAATTGGAAATGAACAAGTTTTCATCTTGTAAGAATCATTAACTATGTAAAGTACTTCGCCTAGTGTCAGGTGCATAGTAAGTGTTTAATAAATGTTACTTATTAAGTTCGGTTTCTAAAGAAGAAAAGAGCAAAGTCAACTGATACTAGGTTAGAGTACCAGTGTTAATTGAAATTAAAAGAGCATCCTTATGATAAACTCCCTTCTCTCAACCTTGATTTTTTCAAAACCCTGTGGTATCATTCTAGAATATTTTTCTGACAAAGGGCTTTTAGTAATTAGCGGGCTCCTCGAGGTGTCAGTTTTGTATAAGTAAAATCTAAAAATGGGCAATTTAATATTGCCATATAGGCTCCCAAAATCAAGCCTAATAAATTATTTAATAAATAATTATTTTTGGGTATAGGTAGTATATGTATATGGCACAAAATTCAAAAAGATATACAAAGATGTACATTGACCGTTACCAGTTTGTTTCCTTCTAGAAGTATGCCATGTATATGCAAGTGTGTGAGAATATAAGTACTTGCTTTTACACAAATGGTAGCATACTTTACACATTGTTCTGCAATTTGCCTTTTGCATTTTTTTTGGGGGGGGGAGCTCTTTCCATACCAGTATATAGCACCACCTTATTCTTTTTAATGGGTGCATATGTATGGGTATACCCTAATTTAACAAGTCTCATTGACAGACACACTGTGGTTGTTTCTAGTCGTTTGCTAGTACAGACTGATGCAGTGACTATCCAACATGCTATTTCAGAAGATGTGTTATTAATGTTGGGCTCTGGGTGCCTTATTTGTTGAAGTCTGTGCTTCATAAGGACTCTCTGTTAACGAAGATTTCCTCCTTGCCCTTAACTTTGGATGATGTTTATGGAGCGTCAAACCCAAATCCCTGGTGGATATAATGGAATTTTTTTTTTTTCTTTTTGGCCACGCCACGTGGCATGTGGGATCTTAGTTCCCTCACGAGGGATTGAACCCACGCCCCCTTCAGTGGAAGCACGGAGTCTTAACCATTGGACCACCGGCGAAGTCCCTGGAAATTGTTAATAATAACATGGGAATTGTATAGTATTGCCAAACAGGCTTCTTCTAGGATATGAAGTATTTTGCATTATATGGATCTTCCTTAATTTAGGGGATGTGGGTAAGTGAGTAGTTTCAACATTTCTTTCAAGAGTACATCCTTGAATAAGGTAGCCAGAATAAAATGGACAGGAGGAGTAATGATGGGATATGTTAAGAGCATTCTAGAAATAATAGAAGATCCTCTAAACTTTCACTTTGCTTGGCATTGTGGTTTTGCTGAGTTTGATCAGTAAGAAAAATCCTTTGGGGAAAGAAGCCTCCAACTGAGCATTTTAGTAGGGAGGAAGCTTAATTTTAGGTTACATTACTAGTTTGGAATGAGACCTAGGATTGTTGCTAGGAGCAGAGGATAATGATAAAACATTTATAAAGAACAGCTTATAAGTTGTTTTCATGATACTTAATGATTCTCACAGCAAGCCTGTGAGTTACATATGACTGCTGTTTGCATTTGACAGATGAGAAAACTGAGCGTTGAAAAGGTTAAATTACTAGATATCCATAATCACACAGCTGATGAGTGACAGCAATCAACATTCTTCCACCGTATCAACCATATCAACTATTTCCTTTTCTTGAAATTTACAATGAAAAGTTTACCATTTCATCAGGTATCACTGAGTTTTGCTACTTCAGGAAGAGTACCAGGGAATCAGCTCCAGCCCTCCTTTTTCTGTTATCCCTAAATTGACTACTTGGCATGTCCTTTTTTTTTTTTTTCTGTGTAACACCTTAATATTTGGGCAGGTTAGTGGTGAAGTGAGAGGGTTAAATATTGAGTAAAGAACTATACAGAGTGGAGATTTTTTTTTTTCCAGCTTAAAAACAGTGTATAAAAAGGTGTGAAAGTCAGAAGTGTTCCAGTAATTGACCAGGACTGGTATCTCATGCAAGATCCTTGAGCCTTAAAATTGAAAAGGTGAGAGGAGGGGTAGAAACTATGTAGTACCTGAAAAAAAAATCTATTATATGACACTAGGAAAACTTGAAAATTAAGCAGTCAGTCGTTTGTTTTGGACTCTACCAGGGATCTGTTTAGTGTGAAATTCAGATATAACAATTTTTATTATTTTAACTCCAAGTCTTTCATTGAAGGTATGCAACTTTCTCTTACTCTCTTCCCAGTTTTGGAATGGTCTACTCCATAACATTTCCTTGGAGGTCCAAGATATTCTACTTTGCTGCGATTCTTGTATAATTTTAACGTAATTCTTTGTTCCTGACACGTGGGATTTAAAAGATAATGGAGGGTTGGAAATAATGTTTGTTGTATGACTACTCTATCAGGCTCTTTACATTTATTAACTCATAATCCTAGGGACACACCTTGAGTATTGTTATACCCATTTTATAGATGAGAATAACTGAGGCTAGCTATATCACACTGTAGTCTAGTTACGGAGTTAAGACATGCAATTACATAAATATAGCTTGAAACAAGATAACTGTTTACAGTGTCAGAGCCACATTAGACGGTAAGAGTGGCCCGGTGAAGCAAAAAGTAGCATTTGCAGGACCACAGGCACACTACCACATGCCTGCTTCTACAAATGAACTTCCCATCGTGGCCACAGACTTGCGTGCCTAGTAGTGAAACCTTGGGGGTGAGCATCCACTAAGGAGTCCTGTGTGTGGCGGGGAAGACAGGGAACTTTCCACGTGGAAAGCCGCACCGTCTTGCCCTGGGTGCTCTGCGTTTAAGGAAGTTGGTTGGGGGAGGGGGCTTGTCCTGCGGCTGCGTCCTACTCCCCGCGCCCTCCCCCTCCCAGCCTCTGCTGCCGCTAAACCCCGGAGAGCGGACCGCGCACGTCGAGATTCCTCGCCGGGCCTGGCAGAGGCTGCTGGGCATGCTCAGTGGGCAGGACCCGTTAGAGTGGCGAGTAAGGAAGCGTTGGCTCTTCTCCGGGTCTGCCTTCCCCGGTTCAGGCCCCGGCCCTGGGCTTTTGTGTGCGCGGAGCTGCAGCGGCCGCTGCCTCCCCGCGGGGCCGCCCGACCCCAGATGCCGTGTGGCCTGTCCGGTGTCCGCCGTTAACCTCGCCGCGCGGCCGGAGGAGGAGCGGGGCGGGGCGGGGCCGGCGGGCCGGCAGCCGGGCGGGCAGGAGGGCCCCGCCGGGGGTGGGGGTGGGTGCGGGGAGTCCCGCGGGGGGTGGGGGGAGGGGGCGGGCGCGGAGTCACGGGGGTGGGGTCACCGGCGGTGGCTCCGGGAGGCCGACCGGGAGGGGAGGGGGCCGTGGGGGTGGCTCGGCGGAACCAGCCCCGGCTGGGGAGCAGCGGCGACTCCGAGGGCCGGGGCCAGGGCTTTCCGGGCTTCGGTGAGGCCGCCGCGGGCCCCGTCTTCCGGCGGCCGCCCGAGTTTGTGGTGATTGTTGCCGCCGCCGCCGCCGCCACCGCCCCGGCTGCCATCTCCTCCTCCTCCCGGGCCGCCGCCTCCTCCTCTTCCTCCTCCTCCTGGGCCGGGCTGATCCCCTCCCCGCTGCCGCCTCCTCCTGGGCTGGGCCCGCGGTGTCTCGTCCCCTCGCGGAGCCGCTCCTGCCGCCGCCGCCGCCGCCTCCTCATTCATCCTCGTGCACCATAGGCGGCACAGGCACCAAGATGTCCAACCGAGTGGTCTGCCGGGAAGCCAGTCACGCCGGGAGCTGGTACACAGCCTCAGGTAGGGCCCCAGGCCGGCCGGCCGGCCCTTCCGCCGCCGCTGCCTGGCCCCGCGCCCGGCCGGCCGAGGTCGGCGGCCCGGCCCCGCGCGGCGGCGGGAGGGACGAGGTCGCTGACGGCCGCCGGCCGCGGACCGCGTGGGGAGGGAGCGGGCCGGAGGCTGGCCTCGCCGCCTTCCCACCCGCGCGGCATCCCGCCGGTCAGCCCGGGGTCGGCCGCCCTCACGCTCTGCCGGGAGTTGGGCGAGAGGGAGAGTTGCCGCCTCGGCAGCCTGCGCCCTCCCTCAGGACCAGGCTCGAGGAAAGAATGCGCTCCCTGACCGAGCCTACTTGTCGCCTCCTCCGGCTCCCGGGAAGCGGGCGGCCGGCCGCAGCCACCCCCCGCGGGGACGGTTCGCCCTGCGCCCGAGCCCTGCTTCCTCCGTGCGGAGCCGAGCGACCCTCCGCCCTCCCGCCGCGGGAGGGACGCGCCTTCCTCCTTTCCCCTCCCCTCCCGTCCCCTCCCCTCCCGTCTCCTCTCTTCGCCTCTCCTCCCCACGACGCTCCGAGCGGCGCCCGCGACCCGGGGAGTTCTTAGTCTCCCGGGGTGCGCACGGGCTCTGCTCGCCCGCCTCCTGCCAGGCAGTCTTCTCCCGCTCCCCTTGGCAGTTCAGAACGAGAGGCCGCATTTCCCCCTCACCTTTCAGGTGCTCAGCCGTCTTGAGAGGAGTGAAGGGTAGTACTTTTTGACATTGCCAGACCAGAGGCAGGGTCTGGGCATGTTAGGTCTGTGAGAGGAAGCCCCTTTCTGGGGTTTGCTGCTCTGTCTGTTGGGGGTAGGGTAGAAGTATTGCTAAGCAGAGGCTTGGGGTGGCCTCCTAGCTCTTTTGTCAGTGTTTTCATTGTTACTGTCATTCACGAAAGGGGCAGCTGGAGATGGCATCAGCACTTTTTCCTGAGCAGCCTCCCCAGTCTCCAGTCGCTTAACACCAAGCAGGTGCTGGAACTACCTAACGCGTTGGGTCAGATTTTGAGCGAGTTTAGTCTTCTATCGACACTGTCCAAAAATACTTTAGAGCTCTTTAGGTCAGAGAGTGTAGGGACTTTCCCTTTAATAAAGCTCTTGTTAGAACGACTGTTTTATGGGATTCTTTTCAGGAGTCACATTTCTGGTAAGTTGACAAAATTCCACTGTGATTCCTGAATTTTCAGTCATTTGGTATTGGCTTATCAATACCTAGACCCAAATCTTTAGTGTGGATCGGATCATGTTTCCCTTTGCAAATAGTTGGGTTGGATAGAGACATGGTTTGTGAGAAAACAAAGATTTGGAAGAAAATTCATTTCTCTGAGGTTGCTAAGCTCGCTCATTAAATACATGCACTTTACTGACTCACTGAAGATTTGCTGTGTTAAGAAGACACAAAGGATTTGCAAGCCTAACAGGTAGCTATAGTTTTGCATTAAGCAGATGACTTTTAATGGTTATAGTGGCTTCCCTCATGGTTCCAAAGTGCTTCATAAACATTTCATCAGTTCTCACAACCTTAGCATGTCAGTTAAGCCTTTTTTGTTTGGCTTATGGGGATATGCCCAAGATTCTGTAGAAACCAGTGGCAGAACAGGAATGGGAGTCTCTGGCTCCTGGTTTTGTCCTCTAATCAATGCATTATTACTTTTAAATTTATCAGTGAATAATCTTTTCAGGGTTGTGAGTCACTAAACTTTTTCTTCAATGTGTTTTGAAGAGTTAAAAAGTCACAGTTTTCATTTTCATGGCCATTTTTTGGTTAATTTATTTTGTTTTCTATACCTTTCAAAAATGTTTTAAACTTTTGCACTGAAAATATGGCCAGATGATTCTGTAGGAATTTTTATAGATTCTTGAACATTCTTTGCATAGTAGAATTAGGCATAGTTCACACTTCAAACTTGAAAAGACTTCTTCATTAATCTCAAATATAAGAATTCTTTAATCCAGCTGAAAACATTCTGTGATTAAAACTATTTATCAGTAGTGAACTAAAATGGACAACTTTCTTAAAATTTTAAAATATATTCTTATTTCCCTAAATTCTGAATGAAATCAGTAATGCAATTTTGGTAATGTGAATTGTCATGGAGAACCTTATTGTTAAAAAAAAAAATTCAGACCATGTGTGGCGTGTGTGTGTGTGTGTGTGTGTGTGTGTGTGAGAGAGAGAGAGAGAGAGAGAGAGAGACTTTTAAACTTGAATAATAATTAGGGTGAATTTAAAGCAATTTAGGGGAATTCTCTGGCGGTCCAGTGGTTAGGGCTCTGTGCTTTCACTGCTGAGGGCGCAGGTTCAAATCCCTGGTCAGGGAAATGAGATCCCGCAAGCCATGCATCGCTGCCAAATTTAAAAGAAAAAAAAAGGCAATTTAGTTATAAAAGCTGATTTCATATTTTAAAAATGAATAAAAATATATGTAAGTAAATTTTGACTTGATCTAGTGACTTCTAGACCCCACTGTATCTAGACTGATAACTTTGATCATTGGAAAAATTTTACTTGTATTATTATTCTTCCCTTAAACTAGGCCTAAAAACATGTAGTAGGAGAGAGACAGATGTGCTTTTGGATTGTCATTCTGTAATTCTACAGCATTCAGATTGTGTCCATAGAATTAAAGTGCTCAATTACTGATAAAATGGTGAAATAACATTTGCTTCAGTTATATAGCTAGTTCAGAAAAAAAAAAGTGTGTGTATACATATGTGTGTTATATATCTACATACACACCTTCATTTTTATTTACCCCTTGTTATATGCTAGATCCATTGATAAAAGTATCAAGTATTCCCTGCCCTCCAAGAAGGTAATCTGAAGTGTAGTAACTCAAGACAGAAAATAAATATCAGATAAATTGAGGTAGTGCTTTTAGGAGTTTGGACGAGGGTGGAATCACTTCAAAGGATTTGAATTATGCTTTGAAGGAAGGGTATTTGAGTAGATTTGAAAAGGGAGAAAGTACATTGGGGAACACCACAAAGATACAGAGGCAGGTAAATGTAAGTAGGCCAATTTAATAAGAATAGAAGGTTCTCACGGGGTGTAGTTCACGAGCCTGGTTGGAGCTAGAGTGTAGATGCCTGTGAATTCTATGCATCATAGGGATTTAACTTATGCAGTAGGTAATCAGGACCAGTGCAGAAGTTTCTGAGTAGGGGACTGATATGCAAGTAGCATTTTAGGAAAATTAATCTCATAGGAAGGTTAATCCTTGCTTCTTTATGGGTATACAGCAGGGATCAGCAAACTCACTACGTCTGCAGTCCAAATCCAGCCTGTGGCCTTTTTTTTTTTTTTTTTTTGTGGTAAAGTCCACTAACAAAGAATGGTTTTTAATTTTGTAAAAAAATTTATTTATTTTATTTATTTTATTTTTGGCTGTGTTGGGTCTTCGCTGCTGCGAGTGGGCTTTCCCTAGTTGCGGCGAGCGGGCCTCTCGTTGCGGTGGCTTCTCTTGTTGCGGAGCATGGGCTCCAGGCGCACAGGCTTCAGTAGTTGTGGCGCACGGACTTAGTTGCTCCATGGCACGTGAGATCTTCCCAGACCAGGGCTCGAACCCGTGTCCCCTGCATTGGCAGGCGGATTCTTAACCACCGCGCCACCAGGGAAGCCCGGTTTTTAATTTTTAAAGGGTTTAAAAAACAAACAAGAACCAAGAAGTGAAATAGAGTCTGTATGTGGCCTGTAAAGCCTAAAATATTTACTATTTATTTGGGCCTTTACAGAAAAAAATTGTCAACCCATAGTGTATATTTGTGGTTCTCAAAATGTGGTCTCTAGATCAGCAGCATAATGTGTCTGTACTCTGTATTTTTTCCGGATTTGCTATATCTTTCATTTCATTATTTCAGCCCTTATCATCTTCTGTCTGGACAGTTATAACTGCCTCCTAACCGTCCTTCTTTCTGCCAACTTTATTCCCTTTAAGTCCATCCTCTGCATTGCTCCCTGAATAATCTATCTGACCACATAATTTCTTTGCATAAATCTCACTGACCCATCTTTCCTGTTGGATAAGGTCTAAGTCTCTTCATGACTTGGCATCCTCCTATCTCTTTGGCCACTTCCCCCAACCCCATCCCAGTTCTCCCTTTTACTACGCTTCAGCAACCGTCTAGCAGCTGTTCATTGTTTCTTTAAATACACTATGCTGTTTCTTATCACTGTGTTTTTATTCAAGCTGTTTCCTGTGTTGGAATGCACTTTGCCAGGATAACTCCTTCTCATCTTTTAAGGACTCAGGTGTTAACACCTCCTAGAAGCCTACCCTGATGCCTTAACTCCCCCTGGCTGTTTCTGATGTTCCTTTGTGTTCCCATAATATCCTGTGTGTATCTCTATATATTTACCTTGTTATCTGTGTATGTGGTCTTCTATAAGATTATGAGCCCCTAGAAGACAGGGACTATGTCTTACTAATTTTTTTGTACCCCAAGTTCTCAGCAAGCACAGGTTTTGTACATAATAGATATTTAATAAGTATCTGAACAAGTGAACATTAAAGGGCTTAGCATTTAGTAGATATGGACAGAGATATTGACATTTAAATCCCTAAGAACATTGCTGGTGATATAGGACCATTGCTAGTTAAGTCTCTGAGCATAGTATAGGTGAAGAATCTTGGTGGTAGGAAAAGATTAGAAATCATGATTCACTAGTTGGGGACCTTATTTAATGTAAGATTTTTAAAGAAGTACGACATACATATAGAAAAGTGTACAGCTAGATGAAGTTTCACAAAATAGGCATGTCATTGTAATTAGCACCCAGCTCAATAAACATCAGTAGTGGAATTCCCAACTCACACTGTATTCCTTGTATTCTAACACCATAGAAAAGTTTTGTCTGTTTTTGAACTCTGTATAAGTGAAATCATATAGTATAACTTGTTTGAGCTTCTTTTGCTCAACATTACATTTATGAGATTAATCCATGTTATACTGTGGTTTGTTTATTCTTGTTGTTGTGTTATATTCTGTGAATAAACCACAGTTTATCCATTCTACTGTTGATGGACATTTTTGTTATTTACAGTTTTGCTGCTTTGAACATTTTTGTATTCTTTTTCCTGATGAATGTATACATGCATTTTTGTTGGGTATGTACCTTAAGTGGAATTATTAGGTCATGGTTATGGCTATGGTATGTTCATTTTTAGTAGATTTTGCTGAAGTTTTGCCAAGTGGTTTTACAAACTTATACTCCCACCAGAAGTATATGAGAGAATTCCAGTTGTTCCACATGTTTGCCAACACTTGGTATTGTCAGTCTTTTTATTTTTAGTTTTTCTTGAAGGGTGTGTAGTGGTATTGCATTGTAGTTTTGATTTTATTTTCCGATGACTAATGAAGTTGAGCACCTTTTCATATTAGGGGCCCCATGTTTATTAGTCATTTGGACTTCTGCTTTTGTGAAGTGTCTGTTAAGTCTTTAGCCCTTTTTATACTAGAGTATTTACTTTTTTCATTTTGATTTGTAGTTTTTTGTATATTCTGGATATAGTCTTTTTAGGTATATGTATTGCAGATATCGTCTACTCTGTAGCTTTTTCAGGATCTTGGTATCTTGGTGAGTCAAAGTTCTTAATTTTAAAGAAGTCCAGTTTATCAGCTGGTTAGTGTTCTTCTGTTTCCATTTATGAAATCTCTATCTACCTCAGTGTCATGAAGTTAACTTTCCTATGTTTTCTTTTAAAAGCTTTATTTTTTCACCTTTCATACTAAGATCAATAATTCATCTGGTTGATAGCTGTATCTGTGTGGTTGTGGTACATTACATAAATTTATTTTGAAATAAATGTACATATAGAAAAAGTATAAATGGGTGTACACTTTGATGAATGTCTACAGATATACTCTGTGTAACTATCCCCTAGCTCAAGAAATAGAATGTTTTCACCGTCTCAGAGGGATATATCACATTTTAATGTTTTCTGAAATTGGTATGTTTTATATCTTAAGTGTACATTTAATGTGGGAGGTTCCCCCCCCTGGAAAGTGGTTGTTACACCTTATAATTACTAGTGTCATAGAAGTGAGGAAATATATCAAAATCTAATGATTTCATAAAGCATTCTTTTTTTTTTAAATTTTTATTTATTATTTATTTATTATGTTTATTTTTAGCTGTGTTGGGTCTTCGTTTCTGTGTGAGGGCTTTCTCCAGTTGCGGCGAGTGGGGGCCACTCTTCATCGCGGTGCGCGGGCCTCTCACTGTCACGGCCTCTCTTGTTGCGGAGCAGAGGCTCCAGATGCTCAGGCTCAGTAGTTGTGGCTCACGGGCCCAGTTGCTCCGCGGCATGTGGGATCTTCCCAGACCAGGGCTCGAACCCATGTCCCCTGCATTGGCAGGCAGATTCTCAACCACTGCGCCACCAGGGAAGCCCCATAAAGCATTCTTGAACTGTTTGTATGATATATATCTTAATAGCAGTTTTATTTTTTAAGTTGTTTTAATTCTTTCTGTCATATTTCTAAATATATTTAATAAAATTATATCAGGGTTCTATAATTGGAAAACCACAACTTTTTTTTTTTGGCATGTACCTTGAGTTCTAGAGTGTCAAAGTATATCTTGGTGTGTGAGAAATTAAAAAACTGATAAAAATATTCTCCTTTGAAGAGAAAATACTATATAATATTTAGTTTTGAAATGAACTTTTTTAGGTTACTAAATATGGTTTTCTGTATGATGATCTTTGCGTCTCATCCTATTATTTAACCTTGGAGAAAGGCAAGAAGGAAAGAACAAATTTAATAGGTAAACTGTTGAGATTATTGCTTGATTACCTCTTTCTCACTTTCCTTCTTATCCTTTCACATGCAATTTCCAAGTCAAAAATCATCTTCCCTACCTCCATAGTGTAGTTTATATTATCTGCTTTTGGGTTTTTGTCCATTTTAAAGAAGGTCAAGACAACGAATAAAAATGTCATTTGTTAAGTGTATTCTGTAGTTACATTACATATATGTCTATATAACCTCTAATCTTCAAAAGGCTGCTACAAGGTTGGTATTTTCTCCATTTATGGATGTGGAAACAATGACTCAGAGAGGTTGAGTAACTTGCTTAAGGTATAGTAAGTAAGTGGAAGAGCCAGTCTGACTCCAAAACTAGAGTTAAATGTTAGGGGAAGGGAGGTATGATAAGATATGCTGCCCCAAACACTGAACTTTTCTGTTCCATTCAGGTTTTTCCCAAACTACAATATAGACATTTAACTAAAACTTATGTATCATTTATGGTTTATAAAGCATTTTCTCATACATTTTTGACTTTCACAATAATCTTATGATTAGGTGCAGGATAGGTAAGGCAGGCAGGTCTTTAATCCATCCCCACCTTGCTGTTTTATTGATGAGAAACTAAGACTTGAAGGAGGTTAAATTGTCTGAGTCATACTACTAGTAAATGGTAGAGCTAGAATTTGAACCTAGGACTTGTAGCTGAAACCTAGTGTTCCTTCTATTTATAGTGATGCCAGAGTAAGTAAGAAGTTGAACTATTTGGAATCAGTAAGCACCTCTTTAATTGTCAGGTTAAATATATTATAAAATAATAAAAGCATAACTAAAAGCACTTAAGAATACTGAATATTATTCATATGGTATAAATAGACAAAGGAATTAGTATATTTTAATTACTCTAGTCCTAGGATTTGAATTGGGCCTAACAAAACTTGACACTTCTGCAGAGGCTTTATTTAACTTTCAATCATTCAGTATTGGACAAACTCAGTTCTGTGTGAAAGGTACTGCTCTAGGGACTAGGTGCATAGCAGGAGATGAAAACAGACAAAAATCTCTAGAGTTTATATTCTAGTTGGGGGAGACAGACTATAAATACGGTAAGTAAGTAGAACACATAGTATGTTAGAGGAAAATGCTATGGAGAATTATAAAGCAAATAAAGCAGAGCTGGTGCATAAGGAATGTTAAAGAATGGGAGAAATTTATTTATTTTTATTTAAAAAAATATTTATTTGTTTAATTATTTATTTGGCTGCGCTGGGTCTTAGTTGTGGCATGTGGGACCTTTGTTGCGGCATGTGGGACCTTTGTTGCGGCATGCAGGATCTTCAGTTGCAGCATACGGGATCTTCATCTGCAGCATGCGAACTCTTAGTTGCGGCATGTGGGATCTAGTTCCCTGACCAGGGATCGAACCCGGGCCCCCTGCATTGGGAGTGCGGAGTCTTAGCCACTGGACCACCAGGGAAGTCCCCAAGAATGGGAGAAATTTTAAATGGCAAGGACAGGGTAGACGTCACTGAACTGACATTTGAGTGAAGACTTGAAGTAGGTGAAAGAACAAGCCTTGCATTCTAGATAATTTTAGGGGTTAGGGGCTAGATAGTTTTAGGTCGAGGGTACAGCAAGTTTAAAGGTCCTGTGGCTAGAGCAGGCCTGGAGTATTTGAGGAATGCAAGAAGGTTATTGCAACTGGAATGAAGTGACATGGGTCAGAGTAGTTCGACATGAGGTTAAGAGGAAAATAAATAGCTGGAGCAGAGGCACAAAGGTGTTGTGGTCAGATGACATTAGGTCTGGAAGACCATTGTAAGGACCTTTACTTGAGTGAGATAGCCATTGGAAAGTTTTGAGCAGTTGGTGACATGATCTATTATAGTTTAGACTTACTAGAACCACTTGACTGCCATGTTCAGAGTAGTTGGGGAGTGGTGAAGGCAGTGGCAAGGGCTGAACCAACAGTTAGGAGGAAAGTAGCAATCCAAGTTACAGATGATGGCTTGGATTGAGTAATAGCTGTGGAAGTGGGTAAGAAGTGGTTCATTACTGGGTATATTTTGAAGGTAGAGTCGAAAGGATTTGCTGATATACTTGGAGTGGAGTGTGAGAGAAAGAGAGGAGTCATGGATATTTCTTAAGGTTTATCCCTGAGATTGCAATAATGAAGTTGCTATTATCTGAGAAAGGGAAGACTTAAGAGAAACAGGTTTGGAGGGGGAAGGTTAGGAGCTCAATTTTGGTTTGTTAAGTTTGAGATGTTTACTATATAGTTAAGTGGATACATGAGTCTGGAGTTTAGGGGAGAGGCCTAGGGTGGAGCTTTAAAATTGGGAATTATCATTATGTAGATAACATTTAAAGCCAAGTGTCTGGATGAAATCACCATAGGAATCAGAGTAGCCAGAGAAAAGAGGTTTGTGAGTGAGCCTTGGAACATTTCCAACTTGAAGAGGTTGAAGAGGTGAGGGATATCATGTGAGGAAGATAGATTAAGCTTCTCATGAGGAAGAGGATGAGATGTCCTGGGAGCCAAGTAGGGAAAATGCTTTAAGGCATCTCAACACAATTTATGTAGATTTTTCAGGGCTTTTTTTCTTTGACAAACACATTTAATCTGGTCTAAGCCACTCTGGTCTTAACCATCTCTTATGCTGCTGCCAGAGCTTCCTAACTGGTTGCCTAGTTTCCATTCTGTTCTTTACACAGCAGCCTGAGAGCTCTTTAAAAAATGTAAATAAGATAATATTCTTTTCTCAAAATCCTATCATACTTAAAATCACACTTAAAAATCCTTGCCAAGGCTTAGAAGGTTTTATATGCTTTGACCTCTGCTTAACTTTCTGATTTCATTTTCTACCACTTGTCCTTTACCTGATGTTGTTCCAGCCATTCTGGCCCCCTTGCTGTTCCCCAAATAGGTCAAGCTTATTCCTGCCTTAGGACTTTGGTGTGCACTTCATAACACTGATTAATCCTGGATTGGTAGTCAAGGAAAAGGTATATTTATTGACTCCCTTATTTCCTTAGTCACAACCAGGAGGAGAATTAGGGAGAGATGTTGAGAATGAATGGGATAGGTTTTCCCAAAGTGTTCTGAGAAACAGTAGTCCCTGGAGATGCCTTTGCAGAAAGGGTTTATGGTCAAATAAGTTTAGGAAATGTTGCATCTGTTTTTCTCCCTTGGGCCCAGACAACTAACAAGAGACCTGTTTTATGGCTTATTACATGGTCTGTCTTGGTGAGTGTTCTGTGTCTGTTTGAAAATAATGTATGTTTTCTGTCGTTGTGGGGTAGATTGCTCTCTAAATGTTAATTAGGTTAAATTGGGTTATTTAAATCTCTACATTCCTATTGATTTTCCTTTTTTTCCTGTCAGTTCCTGAGAGCAGTGTTGAAATTTCCAACTGTAATTCTGGATTTGTCTATTTTTTCTTTCAGTTTTGTTGATTTGTTGTTTCAAGTTTTTTGAATTTCTGTTATTTGATATACCTGTTAGGGATTATATTTTGTTGATGAATTGACTATCACAGTGTATGTTCTTCTTTATATCTGGTAATATTTTTTTGCTCTGAGGTGTTCCTTGTTTTGTATTATTGAAGCCAATCCAACTTTCTCATGGTTAATATTTATATGGTATATTCTTTTCCATATGTGTCAGGGTCACCAAGACCACCTTCAGGTTTGATGATTTGTTAGAAGGATCAAAGCTGTTATACTTACAGACGGGGTTTATTACAGAGAAAGAATACAGGTTAAAATGAGGAAAAGGTGCATACAGTACAGTGGAGTGCAGGAGAGACCAAGCATGAGAGTCCAGTTGTCCTCTCAGTGACACGTGACAACAAGTGTGCAGTATTGCCAACCAGGGAAGCTCAGCTAGGCCTTGGTATCCAGGGTTTTTATTGGGGGCTGGTCATGTAGGCATGGAGCAAGCTTGTGACTGACCTTAGCTACTCAGTCTCCAGCCCTCCTCTCTCCTGCAGAGGTCACACTGATACAGTGTGGCCCAGGGTAGCAGGAGAACAAAAAGAGGAGCTCACCATAAATCACATTGTAGCATAAACTATCTGGCAAGGCCCCAGCTATACAAAGACACTTAAAAAAATTGTGGTAGAATATATATAACAAAATTTACTGTTTTACCAATTTCTAAGTGTACACTTCTCTGGCATGAGTACATTTGTATTATTTATTGGGGTGGCCAAAAAGTTCATTTGGGTTTTTTCCGTAAGATGTTACAGAATGAACTTTTTGGCCAATCCAATATGACCGTCTCCAGCATCCATCTCTAGAATGTTTTCATCCGTTCCAACTGAAACTTTGTATCCATTAAACACTTAACTCCCCACTGACTCCTTCCTCCAGCTTTGGCAACCACTCTTCTCCTTTCTTTATGATTTCGCCTATCTTTAGGTACCTCATTTAGGTGGATTCATACAATATTTGTCCTTTTATGTCTGGCTTATTTCACTTAGCATGTTTTCAGAGTTCATTTATGTTGTAGCATGTATCAGAATTCCTTTTTAAAGCTGAATAATATCCATTGTATGATATACCATAGTTTGTTTATTCATTTATCTGTTGATAGACATTTGGGTTGTTTCTACCTTTTGACTTTTGTGAATAATAGTGCTATGAATGTTGGTGTACAAATATCCGCTTGAGTCTTGCTTTCCGTTCTTCTGGATATCTATCTAAGAGTATAATTGCTGGGTCATATAGTAATTCTGTGTTTCCCTTTTTGAGAAACCACCAAACTGATTGCCACAGTAGTTGCACCATTTTACATTCCTACCACCAATGCTTGGGGGTTCCATTTTTTTCGCAGCCTTGACAACACTTGTTATTTTCCTTTTTTTGGATGATCATCCTAATGAGTGTGAATTTGTATCGTTATGGTTTTGATTTGTATTTCTCTAATGACTAATTATGTTGAACACCTTTTCATGTGTTTATTGGCCATTTGTATATCATCTTTGGAGAAGTGTGTTTTCAGGTCCTTTGCCTATTTTTGAAAGCACAGGTTCCTAACCACTGGACCACCAGGGAATTCCCACTACCATACTGTTTTGATTTCTGTAGCTTTTTTACTCCATTTTTGAAAGGTAGTTTGGTAGGTATTGAATTCAGTGGGTATGTTGACATTACTTCTTTTAGCATTTTATAAATGTTCTGTTGTATTTTGGCTCGCACAGATTCTGAGAATTCTGTGATTTTTAAATATTTGTTCCTCTGAATATAGGGTGTCTTTTTTCCTCTAGTTGCTTTAAGATTTTAAAAAATTATTAACATTTTCCTGCTAGTCTATTATCATGTGCCTTTGAATAATTTTCTTTGAATTTAATCCTGTTTGGAATTTGTCAAGTTTCTCAGATGTGTGGGTTGTAGTTTGCAGCAAATTTGGAAAAGCAGTCATCATTATCATCTCAGATATTTTTCTTTTTCACTTCCTTTGTTTTCTAGACTCCAAATAAAAAAAAGTATGTTAGATATCTTAATATTGTCCCACAGTTCACTGAGAATTATTCTTTTCCTTTTTTTCCTCTCTGCTTCCTTTTGAATAATTTCTTTTGCTTTATATTCAGGTTCACTGATTTTTTTCTTGTGCAGTATCTAATTTTGCTTTTAATTCTGTCAATGACATCTTTTAAGTATAAAAGAATTAAAATAACTGCTGATTTCATGGTTTTACCTGAATCTTTTCTTTTCTTTCTTTTGCCGCATTGTGTGGCTTGCGGGATCTCAGTTCCCCGACCAGGGACTGAAACCAGACCACGGCAGTGAAAGCTCCAAATCCTAACCACTAGACCACCAGGGAACTCCTAATATTTTCTTTATAATTA
The DNA here is from genome assembly GCF_949987535.1 of Balaenoptera acutorostrata. Classification (NCBI taxonomy): domain Eukaryota; kingdom Metazoa; phylum Chordata; class Mammalia; order Artiodactyla; family Balaenopteridae; genus Balaenoptera; species Balaenoptera acutorostrata. The sequence goes on from NC_080075.1 coordinate 68,498,651, forward strand.
TTTTATTCATTACTATTTTTTTCAGATGATGGATTTATTTATAGGTTTAAAAAAACATTTCCCTCTTGTGTTTTAGAAATGAGATACTTATTCTTCTGGCATGAGTATTTAGTTGCTAGTGATACTGTTTTGCCTTGGAGCTGAAAAATAGAGTAAAATTTTTTGTTTTTCTGAGATCAGAGCAACATAAAAATTGAAAATACATTTGAATTATGGCATAATATTGGTTTAGGATTATGTTGTTTAAATTAAATTATAAATTAAAAAATTTTGAATACATTTGTATGTTTTAAAAATTAAAGATATTCATTGAGAAGTCTCATTCCTGTACCCTTCTGTGTATTCCATATTCCCCTTCCCTTATAGGTATTTGCCTTTATCGGTTTCTTGAGTGCCTGGTGTTTCTTTATGCATATACAAGCACGTATGGACACGTCATCATTTTCTCCCTCTTTTCAGCAAATGGAAGCTGAAGTGTAATAAATGCCAATATCTCATATTTTGTCTTATCCTTTGCCTTTTTGTACTTAACAAATTTAACAATTGAAGATCTTTTCATATTACAACAGAGAGTTATTATTCTACCTATGATACCTCCTTTTTTTCTCAGTGTTTATTCTGGTTCTTCAAAGGAAGATAGTTATGATGCATTCAGTAAGGTTATCCAGAGGTGAATAGCTAAATAAAGTATCATCAGATCTCCAGCAGTTGTTTTCAAACTTTTCAGTCTCAGAGTTCCTTTATACTTTTCAAAATTACTGATAACCTCAAAGAACTTTTGTTTATGTGGATTATGTCTATTAATACCTATCAAATTAGAAACTAAAACTGAGAAACGTTAGAAGTATTTACTTTTAATTCATTTAAAGTAACAGTAATAAACCCATTCCATATTAATAACATAAGCAGCATTTACAAAATTTTTTTATTGGCGTATAGTTGATTTACAGTGTTGTGTTAGTTTCTGCTGTACAGCAAAGTGAATCAGTTATACATATACATGTATCAACTCTTTTTTTTAGATTCTTTCCCCAGATAGGTCATTACAGAGTATTGAGAAGAGTTCCCTGTGCTATACAGTAGGTCCTTATTAGTTATCTATCTTATATATAGTAGTGTGTATATGTCAATCCCAATCTCCCAATTTATCCCTCCCCCCCATAAGTAGAATTTTAATGAAAATAACTTTATTTTCCAAAACAGGGAATATATAAGAGATTAGCTTTTACAAAAATTATTTATTTATTTAGGCCACATTGTGCGGCATGCAGGATCCTAGTTCCCTGACCAGGGATCGAACCCGTGCCGCCTGCAATGGAAGCGTGGAGTCTTAACCACTGGACCGCCAGGGAAGTCCAGCTTTTTTTAAAAAATTGAATTATAGTTGATTTACAGTGTTGTGCTAGTTTCAGGTGTAAGGAGATTGGCATTTATTAACATTTTTGCAAATATATTTAATGTCTAGCTTAATAGAAAACAGCTGGATTCTCATATCTGTAGCTGTATTCACTGTCTTGTGATATGTTATTTTACTTGAAGCATATGAGGAAATTCTGGTCTCATACAGATATGTAATTAGAAAAGGGCAGAGTATTTTAATAGACCTTTCAGATAGTTGTGGATATTCTTCTTTGATGCCATACGAAAACTCAAGTGGTAGTTTCTTACTTTTTAAACTTTTACTGACATATAGTTGACATACAGTAAGTTACACATTTTTAATATACCTGTGAAGCTATGAATGAAATCAAGATGGTGTACTCCTAAAGGCAGTTTCGGAAAGATTTAATTGCAATGTGGAATTTGAAATCATAGCAATGAAATGAAGTTTTCATTAAGATCAGTTGGTCTGTCCTCCACTTTGAATGTTTCTTTTATCCATGCAGGATTTCTTAACCCCATGCATTAATCACCTGGAAAATATTTGTTCCTCGGGTTATGCAGATCTTCCGAATGTTTACACATTTCATTATTCATTGTCAAAGAATCACATTTGTTAATTTCACATTCTCATCAGAAAAGTCTTTTTGACGTAGGAAGCTTTTAAGTCCGCACTGGTAGAAATGAGTTTGCAAAATTCTAATTTTCTCAAAGCTTGAATTTTGTAGTTAGCAATAGAGATTGACAGTTGTTTTCCTAGACGTTATAGGCTCACTGTTGATTTTCTTTTTAAAAAAATATTTATTTATTTTCTTTATCTTTTTGGCTGCATCGGGTCTTACTTGCAGCACACACGATCTTCGTTGAGGCACGCGGGATCTTTTTGTTGCGCTGCACGGGTTCTTTGTTGCTGCGCGTGGGCTTCTCTAGTTGTGGCGCGCGGGCTGCAGGGTGCCTGGGCTCTGTGGTTTTGTGGCATGTGACCTCAGTAGTTGTGGCGCGCAGGCTTAGTTGCCCTGCAGCATGTGGGATCTTAGTTCCCCGACCAGGGATAGAACCTGCATCCCCTGCATTGGAAGGTGGATTCTTTACCACTGGACCTCTAGGGAAGTCCCTAGGCTCACTGTTGACTTTCAAGGAAATATTTGCTAAATACCCAAGATTAAGTAACCATCATTTGTCTATCAGTCATTCTTTCAAGAAAAATGATGTTCTATAGAAAAGTGGCTAGTTCAGCTTGCAATGCAGTCGTGTAAGTGCCTGAGACAACCATTATACTTCCCATTTCAACACACAGAATATTAAAAAGTGTGTACTCAAGGGTTGAGATTTTATAAAATGTGTTAAATTTATAGCTACAGCTACATCAAAGACATTCTTGAATGAAACTGGGTTTTTTTTTCCTTTTTTAAGTAGAGTGTGGTGAGTGTGCAGTGGCAAAGAATGTAATGACTACTAGTATAGTGTGCTGGTACTGCTAAGATACCAGCGTTTTTACCTACTGTTACTTTTGAGCCATCAGTAAATGCCAATGAGTGGAAATGCAATGAGTGCCAATACAGTGAAAGAAGCAAATAATGTTTTTAGTATTTTGAAAATGGTTTTGACCTGATGGACCTTCTGAAAGGGTCTTGGGGATCCCAGGAATCTGCATGTTACTTTGAGAACCTCTGGTTTGTAGAAATTCTTACTTCTTCCTTGGCAATTATAATTAACAATCCCCCCACCCCGCCCCCCGCCAAGAACTCTTTATTGTAGTGGTTATCAATCTTAATGTGTCTCTACATGAACACACACACACACACACACACACACACACACACGCACACACGGCCCAGTACACCCTATGCCATATTACATACTCCTTCTACTAATTACAGTGGCTCGAGGGAAATGGGGAGATGTAATTTATAAGTCATAAGTGGTTTTGATAAACTTCCTCCCTCACCTCTGTTTCTCAAAAGCGTGGTGAGGGACTATCATAAACCTTTTGAATTAGATTTGCTGATAAGTGGGACCCAAGTGTCTTCATTTTTACCACACTGTTTTGAGTCTTTAGGAAGAAAACTGGGTTGCTCAAAGTAGAAGATGACATCACCATTATCAGTTTTGTTTTTACTGTTCAGAGTGGAAGGTGACATCACCACTATCATCTTTGTATTTCTAGCACCGAGAGGTGTCTGGCACAGAGCAGGAGCTCACTAAATGCTTTATGAGTGATTGAATCACCAATCTGACTAGGTTATTATGGTATTTGTCTGACACCAACTTGCCAAATATATTATGACAAAGTTAGCCTTAAATTATGTATTTCATTACATTTTGTAGTGTGCTTACTTTACAAGTATATTTCTTTAATTTATTTCTTTAAAAAAATTTTAAATTAATTAATTTAGTTTTTGCTGCGTTGGGTCTTCATTGCTGTGCACAGGCTTTCTCTAGTTGCGGCGAGCGGGGGTTACTCTTCGTTGTGGTGCACGGGCTTCTCATTGCGGTGGCTTCTCTTGTGGTGGAGCACGGGCTCTTGGCGCACGGGCTTCAGTAGTTGTGGCATGCGGGCTCAGTAGTTGTGGCTCATGGGCTCCAGAGTGCAAGCTCAGTAGTCGTGGTGCACGGGCTTAGTTGCTCCGTGGCATATGGGATCTTCCCGGACCAGAGCTCAAACCCATGTCCCCTGCATTGGCAGGTGGATTCTTTTTTTTTTTTTTTTTTTTTTTTTTTTTTTTTTTTTTTTTTTAAGGATTTTCTTATTTATTTATTTATTTATTTATTTATTTATTTTTGGCTGTGTTGGGTCTTCGGTTCGCGCGAGGGCTTTCTCCAGTTGCGGCAAGCGGGGGCCACTCTTCATCGCGGTGCGGGGACCGCTCTTCATCGCGGTGCGGGGACCGCTCTTCATCGCGGTGCGCGGGCCTCTCTCCATCGCGGCCCCTCCCGTCGCGGGGCACAGGCTCCAGACGCGCAGGCTCAGCAACTGTGGCTCACGGGCCCAGCCGCTCCGTGGCATGTGGGATCCTCCCAGACCAGGGCCCGAACCCGCGTCCCCCGCACCAGCAGGCAGACTCTCAACCACTGCGCCACCAGGGAAGCCCTGGCAGGTGGATTCTTAACCACTGCGCCAACAGGGAATTCCCATGTCCTGTTTTCTTAAACAACCGGTGACACTCAGGGTTTAGTTAGGAGCCTGCTGATATTTGTCTCTACTCTCAATGTGTTTACTGCTGTCCCCCAGTTTCTGTGCTATTTGTGTTGGTTTGTTATTATTATTAATAACCTTTTAACTTTGGAATAATTTTAGATTTTCTGCAAAATTGTAAAGGTAATACAGAGTTTCTGTATATCTCTTGCCCAGCTTCCCCTAATAGTAACATCTTAAATTACCATGATACATTTGTTAAAACTAAGAACAGAAATTGGTCGATACTATTAACTGAACTCTAGACTTCAATTTCACCAGTTTTTACCCAAATATCCTTTTTTTAAAAAAATTTTTTTATTCTATTATCTAATCCAAGATACCACATTGCATTGATATCATGATTGCAAAGATATCATCATATCTTTGGTCTTCTCTGGTCTGTGATAGGGTCTTAGTTTGTCTTTGACAGTTTTGAGGAATACTGTCAGGATTTTGTAGAATGTTACTCAATTTGGGTTTGTCAGATTTTTTCCCCTCATGATTAGACTGGTTATGAGTTTTGGGGAAGAATACTGCAGAGGTGAAATAACTTCCTCATCATATTGGGAGTACATGGTATTAACTTTGGTGTTGTTAACCGTGATCATTTGGTTAAGGTAGTGTTTGCCATGTTTTTCCACTGTAAATTTTTTTTTCTTAACATCTTTATTGGAGTATAATTGCTTTACAATGTTGTGTTAGTTTCTGCTGTATAACAAAGTGAATCAGCTGTATGTATACATATATCCCCATGTCTCTTCCCTCTTGCATCTCCCTCCCATCCTCCCTATCCCACCCCTCTAAGTGGTCACAAAGCACCGAGCTGATCTCCCTGTGCTATGCGGCTGCTTCCCACTAGCTATCTATTTTACATTTGGTAGTGTATATATGTCCATGCCACTCTCTCACTTTGTCCCAGCTTACCCTTCCCCCTCCCTGTGTCCTCAAGTCCATTCTCTACGTCTGCATCTTTATTCCTGTCCTGCCCCTATCTAGGTTCTTCAGAACCATTTTTTTTTTTTTTTAGATTCCATATATATGTGTTAACATACGGTATTTGTTTTTCTCTTTCTGACTTACTTCACTCTGTATGACAGACTCTAGGTCCATCCACCTCACTACAAATAACTCAGTTTCGTTTCTTTTTATGGCTGAGTAATATTCCATTGTATATATGTGCCACATCTTCTTTATCCATTCATCTGTCGATGGACACTTAGGTTGCTTCCATGTCCTGGCTATTGTAAATAAAGCTGCAGTGAACACTGTGGTACTTGACTCTTTTTGAATTATGGTTTTCTCAGGGTATATGCCCAGTAATGGGATTGCTGGGTCATATAGTAGTTCTATTTTTAGTTTTTTAAGGAACCTCCATACTGTTCTCCACAGTGGCTGTACCAATTTACATTCCCACCAACAGCACAAGAGGGTTCCCTTTTCTCCACACCCTCTCCAGCTTTTATTGTTTGTAGACTTTCGATGATGGCCATTCTGACTGGTGTGAGAGGATACCTCATTGTAGTTTTGATTTGCATTTCTCTAATGATTAGTGATGTTGAGCATCCTTTCATGTGTTTGTTGGCAATCTGTATATCTTCTTTGGAGAAATGTCTATTTAGGTCTTCTGCCCATTTTTGGATTGGGTTGTTTGTTTTTTTGATATTGAACTGCATGAGCTGCTTGTAAATTTTGGAGATTAATCCTTTGTCAGTTGCTTCATTTGCAAATATTTTCTCCCATTCTGAGGGTTGTCTTTTCGTCTTGTTTATGGTTTCCTTTGCTGTGCAAAAGCTTTTAAGTTTCAGTTTAGGTCCCATTTGTTTATTTCTGTTTTTATTTCCATTTCTCTAGGAGGTGGGTCAAAAAGGATCTTGCTGTGATTTATGTCATAGAGTGTTCTGCCTATATTTTCCTTTAAGGGTTTTATAGTGTCTGGCCTTACATTGAGGTCTTTAATCCATTTTGAGTTTATTTTTGTGTATGGTGTTAGGGAGTGTTCCAATTTCATTCTTTTACATGTAGCTGTCCAGTGTTCCCAGCACCACTTATTGAAGAGGCTGTCTTTTCTCCATTGTATATTCTTGCCTCCTTTATCAAAAATAAGGTGACCATGTGTGCGTGGGCTTACCTCTGGGTTTTCTATCCTGTTCCATTGATCTATATATTTTTTTCGTGCCAGTACCATACTGTCTTGATTACTGTAGCTTTGTAGTATAGTCTGAAGTCAGGGAGCCTGATTCCTCCAGCTCCGTTTTTCTTTCTCAAGATTGCTTTGGCTATTCGGGGTCTTTTGTGTTTCCATACAAATTGTGAAATTTTTTGTTCTAGTTCTGTGAAAAATGCCAGTGGTAGTTTGATAGGGATTGCATTGAATCTGTAGATTGCTTTGGGTAGTATAGTCATTTTCACAATGTTGATTCTTCCAATCCAAGAACATGGTATATCTATCCATCTGTTTGTATCATCTTTAATTTCTTTCATCAGTGTCTTACAGTTTTCTGCATACAGGTCTTTTGTCCCCTTAGGTAGGTTTATTCCTAGGTATTTTATTCTTTTTGTTGCAGTGGTAAATGGGAGTGTTTCCTTAATTTCTCTTGCAGATTTTTCATCATTATCTCCACTGTAAATTACTACCTTCCCCTTTTCATGTTTTGTTCTTTGGATGTGAGTCACTGAAGTCTAGCCCACACTTTTGGAGGAGTATGTATCTACATATAATACTTTGGGCTCTTCTCTAAGGAAGATATGTTCCATTTTCCCATTTATTTATTCAGTCACTTGTATTAGTATGGACACATGTATATTTACTTCATACTTTGGAGGGTAATCCTGTCCCACACTAGATTTTTGGTTGCTCACATATTTCCACCTTTGGTCATTGGGAGCACATTCAAGTTGGCTCCTGCATTCCCTTGACATGCCCCATGCGTTTGCTTTTTGAGCACTTCCTTTCTTTCTACAAGATACTCCTTGCTTATGTTGTATTTTCACTGCCCTAGTCATAGAATGTGACATTTCTCCAAGGATTCTTGCTTTCTTTTATGGTAATCGTATTTAGGAGCTAAGATCTGGGCACTGGGATGTATTTACTGCTACTGGGTGTTATTGCTTCTAGGTCCTGTTTTTGGATAAAACTAGGAAATACATGTATTTTTACTCACTCGTGTACCTGTATCTCTATTTTTATATCTATCTATCTCTCTCTTTATTAAGCGAAGCATGAGTTGACACTCATTTCTCCAACTCTAATTCATCATTTTTACTCTTTTCCCCTTGCTTATCTGTAACTTCCCTCTTCAATAGTGAGAAACCTGGCTCCTATCCACCATCCACCATCCGTTTACCCATTTGCTCAACCCCAGTATATATATATATAAAGCAGGCTTAGAATTGTTAACCCATATCTCTATGTGAAACACATTTACCAAGTAAAGTGTGTATGTACAGTTCCTTTTGTCTTTAGCCTTACAATTTCTAATGAAAACATCATTTTCCAAAGTTAAGTGGTTTTTGGAAAGTTACTAAATTTTACAGCTGCTTTTCCCCTTACCCCCTTGGGTGAGGTGGTGTCATAAATTATAAATAAATACAGTTAGATTTATTTGTCACCATTTCTGTTCCATCTTGGAATATCCTGACATGCTGGTACATTTTTTTGTTTGTTTGTTTAATTTGCATACATTTAAGTTCATTCTTTATGATTTCAGTTCTCTGGGTTTGGCAAATGCATAAAATTTGTTTATTTAAAAAAATGTGTTTGTGTGTATGTCCCATTTCTTGTAGATGTTGTCAGGCCAATTTGTAGCAGTCAGTCTCTTTTTCCCTTCTAAGTGGTTGCTTCTCATCTATCGGGTGTTTGGTATTAGCATATATTTATTAGAATTGAGTGAAATAAGTCTTGAATTCTAGGGAACTTTCCTGGGGATAAAGTGCATGAATTTCATATGTAGACTTAGATACCGGTTTTGTCAATGAAATGCTTTTGCCTTTGGTTCTCGTTTGTGCTATCAGTTGGTAAAAATATTTGAAGTTTGAGTACAAGATTCATAGATATCACAGTGATTTGGAAAATTAGACCAAATGTGGTAAGGAAGAACATCTATCTATCTGATGATTATTCTTAACATCTGGATTATTTGGTCTTCACAGGACAAGTGGGATACTGTGTTGTTTAGGTTATAAGCCAGAGATATAGTTTTCGATTACCTTAAATGAAGGAGATTTATTATGGGAAAGTAAAGGACACAGAAATCTCAACTGTTGCATGACAAGGTATAAGTAAGACAGAGAGTGGCTGAGGGAATGAGCAGTCATTTAGGAAACCAGGGAGCTCTCGGTTATTTTGTTGCCCTCTTAGCAACAAGTGTCCTTGGCTCAGTCCCTGCTACAGAGGTTCTCAACCAGAGGTTATATATAAGAATTGTCCATGCAGCCCTATACCAGATCTGTTGAGTCAGTTAGACTCTTCTAGGAATGAGGATTCTGGCTTTGTTTATTATTATTATTATTATTTTAAAAAAAAGCTTTACAGGTGATTCTGATGAATACTTTTGCTCTAGTGCTTTGCTGTTCGGTAAGTCAGGGTCTGTTTCTTCTGAATTAATGCTATTTGACTTATTTGTTTTATTTATTTATATTTTTTGGCTGTACCACGCGGCTTGCAGGATCTCAGTTCCCTGACCAGGGATTGAACCTGGGCCATGGCAGTGAAAGCCTGGAATTCCACTAGGCCACCAGGGAACTCCCTCTGATTAATTTAAACCGTGAGAACATTGGGGTGCATGTATCTTTTCAAATTAGAGTTTTTGTCTTTTCCAGGTATATGTGCAGGAGTGGGATTGCTGTATTGTATGGTGGATCAATTTTTAATTTTAAGTAACTTCCATATTGTTTTCCGTAGTGGCTGCACCAATTTACACTCCCACCAACAGTGTAGGAGGGTTCCCTTTTCTCCACACCCTCTCTAGCATTTATTATTTGTAGACTTTTTGATGATAGCCATTCTGACTGGTGTGAGGTGATACGTCATTGTGGTTTTGATTTGCATTTCTCTAAATAATTAGCAGTATGAGCATCTTTTCATGTGCCTGTTGGCCATCTGTATGTCTGCTTTGGAGAAATGGTTATTTAGGTCTTCTGCCCATTTCTTCATTGGGTTGTTTGTTTTTTTGATATTGAGTTGTATGAGCTCTTTGTATGTTTTGGAAATTAAGCCCTTGTTGGGCCCTTCATTTGCAAATACTTTTTCTCATTTCATAGGTTGTCTTGATGTTTTGTTGATGGTTTCCTTTGCAGTGCAAAAGCTTTTAAGTTTGATTAGGTCCCATTTGTTTATTTTTGCTTTTATTTATTTTGCCTTGAGAGACTGATCTAATAAAATATTGCTGTGATTTATGTCCAAGAATGTTTTGCCTACGAGTTTTATGGTGTTAACTCTAATTCGAAAAGATACATGCACCCCAGTGTTTATAGCAGCACTAGTTACAGTAGCTAAGACTTGGAAACAACTCAGATGCCCGTGTGTGTGTGTGTGTGTGTGTGTGTGTGTGTGTGTAAAATGGAGTATTACTCAGCCATAAAAAGAATGAAGTATTGCAGTTTGCAGCAACATGGATGGACCTAGAGAATGTTATTCTAAGTGAAGTCAGACAGAGAAAGACAAATTTATATAATGTCATTTATATGTGGAATCTAAAAAGTAATACAAATGAATCTATATACAAAGCAGGCAGACTCACAGACATAAAAAACAAACTTATCATTACCAAAGGAGAAGGGGGGGAAGGGATAAATTAGGAATATGGGATTAACAGATACAAACTACTATACATAAAGTAGACAAGCAACAAGGATTTACTGTAAAATACAGGGAACAATATTCAATATCTTGTAGTAACCTATAATGGAAAATAATCTGAAAAAAAGTATAACTGAATCACTTTGCTGCATACCTGAAACTAACACAATATTGTAAATCATCTATACTTCAATGCTAAATAAATAAACAAACAAAACTATAAGAAGTAGAAGCCAAGGAACTGACTGTTTAGTTTTCTGGTCTCCATCTCTACTTTGTGTAGAATTCTTTGACTCCTGAGGCTACTTTCTCGGCTGTTGGCCAGCCTATAAATGGGCTCTTCTTGGGTTTAGACCCCCATTCCTGTTCTAGTCAGCTGTGATCAGATTGGCAGGGTTATTTAATATCATGCCTTATATAACTGTACTTGGTACTACTTGTCTCTGCATTTGATTATGGTGAAGAGGTAATACAGAAGTGAGTAGGGGAGAAATAACTATGGATGGGGATTAGAAGAGACCTTTCTGTAGAGGTAGAAGTAAGTTGAAGTGCAGAATGCTGTGAAGTTCTTGGGGAGAGAGATTTCTAGTTAGAGAGAATACATGGCTGAAAATACAGTAAAGAATGTTGGAGAAGGAGGCTAGGGCTACATCATATAGACTCTTGGAGGGCTGGTAAAATGATTTGGGTTTTATTCTAATTATAGTGGGAATACATGTGATATGGCAGAGAGAACTCAAAAAATTTTGACCAAAAATTAAAATGTTTGTAATAAACATTGAATGAAGAGCCATGATTTAAATTTATTTATTTATTTGTTTTTGGCTGCATTGGGTCTTTGTTGCTGCATGCGGGCTTTCTCTAGTTGTGGGGAGCGGGGTTCAGTAGTTGTGGCTTGCAGGCTTTCGAGCGCAGGCTCAGTAGTTGTGGCACACGGGCTTAGCTGCTCAGTGGCATGTGGGATCTTCCCGGACCAGGGCTCGAACCCGTGTCCCTTGCATTGGCAGGTGGATTCTTAACCACTGCGCCACCAGGGAAGTCCCTCCCAGCATTTCTCCTTCTTCAGAACTCTTTAATCCCTCATTAGGCATTGTGTATATCCTCCTTGTTTTGTTTAGCTGTTTTCCCAACTAGATAAGCCTCTAGATGTAAGTGGCTGTCACCGATACCTTTTGTAGTGTCTTATACAGACAGGGAGCTCAATAATTGCTTGCTAGTGAAAAACAGGATAAAAAGCTATATATGGCAATATCAGTATGTTTTTTTAATAAATGTTTACATTTTGTTTATCCTTTCTCATTATAAATCTTAAGTTTACAATCTGAAAATTTATATTCTTGTGGAAGATTTTGGTGTTTAATTTCATCAGGGAGTGAAAGGTTGGAACTCTGAAAGGAGAAAAAGGTGTATTTTGTGTTGGTTTGTATAAATAGCAAGAATATGATCATAGGAATTAATATTGTGAGTATTTAGAAATGGATATTTGATATATTTAATTATTTATACTTCAAAGCGGTTTCTCGAATACCTTATATTAATTTTAAACATATAGCCTTTATAGGTTTGACTTATACTTTCTAAATTTGGAATGTACACGAGGAAAGCTTTGACTTCAGCTTGTTTGCACTGTTCATTAATGTTTTTTCTACTTTGAACTCTTATGTAAAATTTTTAAAGCAAATTGAGAATTTGCTTCCTCAGTTGCCACTTTATCATTCTCCTATTTAGTGTTTAGTTGAGGGAGCACTAATCTTAGGAGAAATATTTATTAAAAGTAATTGAAATTATCTATATTAAGAGTCTAGATGGAGGGAGTTACCTGGTGGTCCAGTGGTTATTGGTTGGGGCTCGGCGCTATCACTGCTGTGGCCCCGGCGCTATCACTGCTGTGGCCCCGGGTTCAATCCCTGGTTGGGGAACTAAGATGCTGCGTGGTGTGGCAAAAAAAAAAAAAAAAAAAAAAAAAGACAAAGAGAAAGGAAAAAAAAAAGAGTCCAGATGGTAGTTAAACTTAACCTTATTACCAATTTATGGGCCACTTAAAGAGAAAGTGGTTTGCATGCACAATTCAACTTTTTGGACATTGTGGGTTCTTTTTTTAAATTGTCTCTTCATAATTTTAGTATGTGAGTATATATGTTTAGTAATTTTTAGAAATGTGACCACTAATGCTAGGTCATTATAATGTATTTGTTTGACATTATTTTCAGCATTTTAAATTTCTGTCACATTTAAATGTGTTTTGGAGTATAGACTCGTTTCTCAGCTCATCATTGCATTGTACTTGCTTCCTTTCCTTTTCTTTCAGTCTCTCTAGAGACAGTTTGTTTCTAGAGACAGTTTGTTTCTAGAGACAGTTTGTTTCTAGGCAAAACCACTTTGTTTTTTAGTACTCAGCCCACATAGAGGGTGGGGAAGAAATGGAACTAGGACACTACTGCCTTTTTCTAGATAACCAGTAAAGGATGTGTAAGCTAAGTGTTCTTTAAATCTAGGTGACATCTCCTGTATGTCTGTGTGGTAGGGCATGGGTTTAGGTGTTTCGGCTTTCCCTGAACTGGCCCAATAAGACCCTATTGTATATACATTAACTGCTGACTCCTCTCTCTGTCACACAGATCTGGACACGAGAATTTTCCTCAAACACCAGCTTTGTCTGGTTAAAGGAGCGTTGTCCCAGGGGAATGCATAATTTAGGAGTCATTATACTTGCCAAATGTGTTGGTGTTTATTTTTTTACATTAGTTTTACTTTCCTACTGCAGACTGTTTCAATGGGAGAAACCTTATTTCTTTATGGTGTTCCTATTCTGGCTTAAGAAAAATCAATGTACCCCTTGGTACTTTTATGATTTCACTACCTATTTCTATTACTCATGACCATTGTTTTATTTTTCTCTGTGGCATGTGGTTATAAACACAAGATTGAGTTGATTTAGATTTTGGTATTCTATATCTGTCCATAGATTTTTTTATAAGTTTGCTGGTGTTTTGTAGTTTGAAATGCTGGATTTCTAGAGGTGTTGAAGCCATGAGAAAACAAATGTGTATGCATGTGCATGTGTTTTAATTTTTACTTAGAAGCCAATTTGAGTCATTAGAAAAGTACGTAACACTTTTAATATCCATTACACAAATTATCTTGTTAGGTACATGTCATACTTTTTTTAACAATCATGTTTTGAATATGAACACTGAAAGTATAGTTTTCCAATCAATATTGTTAATTGAAATTAATTTTCACATATTTAAATTGTTAACTGCAAATGATGTGATACACTGACCTTGCTTCTTTGTTGAGTGTCAGGTAAAAACATAGTGAGTAGGGGCTTTCCTGGCGGTCCAGTGGTTAAGACTTCACGCTTCCACTCTCGGGGGGCATGGGTTCAATCCCTGGTCAGGGAACGAAGATCCTGCATGCTGTGTGGTACAGCAGACAAACAAAAAACAACGGAGTGAGTAAATAAATTGCCCTTATTTAGTATTACAGAGCAAGGTAGTATATTTTATGGCTCTCCATGATATTAAGCAGGTACAAAAGATTGGAGGTAGAGGGAGAGAATAATTAGCACTTTCTGATTTACTGACTTTTCATTTTTATCATACTATGAATGAAGATTTGTCTAAATTGTCTTTGTTTTATTGAGGTAAAGTTCAGATAATATAAAATTAGCCATTTTAAACTGTATGTTTCATTGGCATTTAATGCACTCACGATGTTGTGCAACTACCACCTATATCGAGTTCCAGAACATCCTCATAATCCCAAAAGCAAACGCCATACCTATTAAGCAATTACTCCCATTCCTGCCTACCTTCAGCCACTGTCAGCCACCAATCTGCTTTCTGTCTCTGTCTCTTTGGGGTATTTCATATAAATTGAACCATATAATTTGTGACCTTTTGTGTCTGGTGTTTTCATGGTTCATGCACTCTATAGCATGTATTGGTACGTGATTCTTTTTTATGGTGAAATAATATTCTGTTGTATGTATATCACACTTTGCTTATCCATTCATTCATTGATAGACATTTGAATTGTTTCCATCTTTTGGCATTTGTGAATAGTGCTGCTATGAACATTTATGCACAGCTATTTGTCTGAATACCTGTTTTCAGTGCTTTTGGGTTTTTACCTAGGAGTGGAATTGCTGGGTCATATGGTAGATCTATGTTTAATTTCTTTAGGAAATGGCAAAATGTTTTCCACAGTGGCTGCACCATTTTACAGCCCCAACAACATATGAAGATTCTAGTTTCTCCACATCTTCTTTGATCACTTGTTATTTTCTTCTTTTTATTTTATTCATTTTTTAAAATAAATTTATTTATTTTTGGCCGCCTTGGATCTTCGTTGCTGCACGTGGGCTTTCTCTAGTTGCGGCGATGGGGAGCTACTCTTCATTGTGACGTGCGGGCTTCTCATTGCAGTGGCTTCTCTTGTTGCGGAGCATGGGCTCTAGGTGCACGGGCTTCAGTAGTTGTGGCTCGCGGGCTCTAGAGCGCAGGCTCAGTAGTTGTGGCTTGTGGGCTCTAGAGCGCAGGCTCAGTAGTTGTGGCGCACGGGCTTAGTTGCTCTGCGGCATGTGGGATCTTCCCGGACTAGGGCTCCAACCCGCGCCCCCTGCATTGGCAGGCGGATTCTTAACCACTGCGCCACCAGGGAAGTCCCCTTTTAATTTTTTTAAATAGCCATTTTAATGAGTGTGAAGTGGTATCTCACCGTGGTTTGATTTGCGTTTCCAAATCACAAATGATGTTGAGCATCTTTTTATGTGCTTATTGGCCATTTGTATATTGTATTTGGAGAAATGTTTTTTCAGGTCTTGCATGTTTTCAAAATTGGGTTGTTTGTCTTTTTATTGTTGAATTGTTAAGAGTTCTTTATGTATTCTAGCTATTAATTCTTTATCAGATACACGATTTGCAAATATTTTCTCCCATTCCGTAGGTTGTATTTTCACTTTCTTGACAATATCTTTTCATGTACATAAGTTTTAAAAAATATATATATTTATTTATTTATTTGGTTGTGTTGGGTCTTAGTTGCGGCATGTGGGATCTTTAGTTGCGGCATGCGAACTCTTAGTTGCGGTACGTGGGATCTAGTTCCCTGACCAGGGATCGAACCCAGGCCCCCTGCATTGGGAGCGTGGAGTCTTAGCCACTGGACCACCAGGGAAGTCCCCCCCAAAAGTTTTTAATTTTGATAAATTCATGATAAAGAATCCACATTAAAACCATCAGGGCTAATAAAGGATACAAGAGCAAGAAACAAAAAGCAACCTGCAACTAACACAACTTGTTAATGAACTATACTGCAATATAAAATAAAAATTAAAAAAAAGAAATAACAAGCAGTTGTATTTCTATTCATTAACAATGAACAATCCAAAAAGGAAATTAAGAAAACAATTTCATTCATGATAGAATCAAAATGAATACTTAGCAGTAATTTTTTAAATTGAAGTATAGTTGATTTACAATGTTGTGTTAATTTCTAATGTACAGCAGAGTGATTCAGTTATGCATATATATATATATTCTTTTTCATATTTTTTTCCATTGTGGTTTATCACAGGATGTTGAATATAGTTCCCTGTGCTACACAGTAGGACCTTGTTGTTTATCCGTTCTATATATAATAGTTTGCATCTGCTAATGCCAAACTCCCAATCCATCCTTTTCCCACCCCGTCTGTTCTCTATGTCTGTGAGTCTGTTTCTGTTTCATAGATAAGTTTGTGTCATATTTTAGATTCCACATATAAGTGATATATGCGCTATTTGTCTTTCTCTGATTTACTTCACTTAGTATGCTAATCTTCAGGTCCATCCATGTTGCTGCAAATGGCATTATTTCATTCTTTTTTATGGCTGAGTAGTATTCCATTGTATATATGTACCACATATTCTTTATCCATTCATCTGTTGATGGACATTTACGTTGTTTCCATGTTTTGGTTATTGTGAATAGTGCTACAGTGAACACTGGGGTGCATGTAATTAAGAAGCGTTTGGTTGTGCGTCTACAGTATTTTTTTTACTTGATCCTGATGAGCATGATAGCACATTCTGAGTGTGACTGAGGATTATACTATTTGGTCAAGAAAGATGTTAACAGACAGATTCCCTAAGACTCATTAGGAAACCAGGCTATATAACAGTGTCTGGCATTGAATGGGTATTTAATAAATGTTTGGTTAAATGGATGAATCAGTAAAAACAAACTTAACTATAAAACTGCTTGAGCAGTGGTCTAAAATATGAAAGAGGCTGGGATCAGCTAAACTAATGTTAACTCTTTAAAACAAACTACATTTTCAAGTACAGTAATAGGACTAATATACTGAATGTAAAAATGTTGTGAGGGCCCAGGAAGAGAACTGTTCCTTCTGTTGAAAATTATGAAAAAGAAAAACAAACTTGTGTTATTTTTATTACAAAGGTAATTCAGGTATATTAAAGAAAATTAAGAAAATATAAATATGAAGCAGAAGTAAATAACCCGTCATCCTAAAAGAACCTTTCTTAGCTTTTTTCTATGCCTGTGTATAAAAATGGGATCATTTAAGTTTTTATATATATATAAATTTCATATATATTTCATATATATATATATGGCCTTGTAGCCTGCTGTATTCCCTTAACCATAAGTCTAACATGTACAAAACTTTCTGTTGAAATATTGGGTATTAGGAATCCTGCCAGAAAGTTTCCTGTGTAATTAATACAGTTTTAAATGGCTAACTGGATATAATAACTAGCTTTTCCTTATATAAAAGATAGATGGTATTGAATTGTTTATAACATTTATGTAAACATTATTAGTAAATATTAATAAAAGTATGTCGTGTATGTAAGAGCAAATCAAATTGTTCAGTATTTTACATTTTTTAGTAGTTTATGAACCCATATTTTTCCATTTTTTTTAGTTTAAAATTTAAAATTTTGTTATTATGAATATACTGTACTAAACTGAACCAGGACTCTAGTATATTCTAGATTATGAGAAAGGGTTAAAAACTTGGAATGGAAATGTCCTGTTTAGAGAGAAAATGTATTTACTATCTAAAATTCTATCTATTATGGACACTGAAAATAAAATTAGGATGAAAACAAAAAACAAATAGAGATTAAATTATGAAACAAAACAGTTTATATGTCAGTAATTTGGGGGGAAGCATGGAGTTTGGAATGTAAGAATATGAAGTTGAGGGTAGTTTTGTAATCAAGAAGATAAAAAGTGAAAGAGGAGGAGGCCTCCATTGTAATTAATCTGAGGCACTTGGAGGATTTATCATGCTACAATTGGTCCCTAACAGAGCACAACCAAATAACTGGAAGGTTTGCTACCAGAAGATGGAAATCTGCTGATACCGATAGGGTAGCAGGCAGTGCAAGATTCAGAGACTTCCAGGTCAGGAGATCAGCATGAGAGTTCCTGAGTAGAGTTGGTGATCCCAGGGTAGAAGCTGTATGCAGTCAGCCCTGCTTGGGTGTAGGCAGCCCTGGGCCCCTTGGTGTTAACTGAAGCCAGGCAGAGCTCAGGGCTGCAGATGCATCCTATTGCCAAGTGAGGGAGAATCAGGTACTTCACAAGATGAGATACCTGGAACTGTTTAAATGAGGTGAGCTGGTTTCATGGGTTGGCTGGTGGGGAGGATATTTAAGGATTATAGGAAGAAATAGAATAATCTTCAATGAAGTGCTTTTATTTGCCAGATTTAGGCTTGATACTTTCCTGTATACTCTGATTCAGTCTTTTTGAGTTAGGCTTTGTTGGGGGGGGGGGTCTGAATTTTTATTAAGTACATCAGCAGTTCTCTTGAATGTGGCTCTTGGACCAGAGATTGAGACACAGAGGCAGGAGTCTTGACTGTTAACTGGCACTTGTGAGTTTGATTCCTATTACCTTATCATCCTGGTCAGTCCCTCATTGTTCTGAGGCCTCAGATGGCTCTCCAAGATAAGACTTGAGAACAGAGGTCAGAACAGTAATTTCATAATAACTGTTTTCAGAACATACATAAACAGCAAGTCAAAAATTTAAAACCCTCTGCTAAACACTAACACATTAAAAACCCATTAAGTTTTATTAAGGAATTATATTTTTATTAGAAAGAGATACTATTGATTGCCAAATGATTGGGACCTGTTATATTAACATTTAAAAAAAATATTTATTTTATTTCTTTTTGACTTTGGCTGCATTGGGTCTTCATTGCTGCACGTGGGCTTTCTCTAGTTGCAGTGAGCGGGGGCTACTCTTTGTTGCGGTGCGCGGACTGCTCATTGTGGTGGCTTCTCTTGTTGCGGAGCATGGGCTCTAGGCATGAGGGCTTCAGTAGCTGTGGCATGCGGGCTCAGTAGTTGTGGCTCGCGAGCTCTGGAGTGCAGACTCAGTAGTTGTGGCTCATGGCTTAGTTGCTCTGCAGCATGTGGCATCTTCCCGGACCAGGGCTCGAACCCGTGTCTCCTGCATTGGCAGGCGGATTCTTAACCACTGCGCCACCAGGGAAACCCATATTAATATTTTTTACATAGCAGTTTCATTTAGTGAAATTGTGCTGATAACTACAAAACAATTTAGTATTCATTATTTTTCTTCTTCCTTTATAGAATGAAGTCCTGCATTATCCTATATTTATACAAAGCTTTTTTCCCCTTATAAAAATACTTAGTTACTGAAGAAAAAGGGACTTCCTTGGTGACGTAGTGGTTAGGAATCCGCCTGCCAATGCAGGGGACACGGGTTTGATCCCTGCTCTGGGAAGATCCCACATGCTGTGGAGCAACTAAGCCCATGTGCCCCAACTACTGAGCCTGTGCTCTAGAGCCCGCAAGCCACAGTTACAGAGCCCACGTGCCACAACTACTGAGCCCGCATGCCACAACTACAGAAGCCCACGCACCTAGAGCCAGTGCTCCGCAACAACAGAAGCCACCGCAGTGAGAAGCCCGCAAATTGCAACGAAGAGTAGCCCCCGCTGGCTGCAACTAGAGAAAGCCCACGCGCAGCAATGAAGACCCAACGCAGCCAAAAATAAATAACTTACTTACTTAAAAGAAAATAAAGTTAAAAAAAAACCAAACCTTTAAAAAAGAAAAAGAATGTATAGAGATGGCCAAAATAAGTAACCATAATTTGACACCCAGAAATAACTGCTGACAGAATATTGGTTTTATAGCATTTACATGTGGCCGCATTTACTAAGTTAGGTTGTTTTGCATAAATGTAATATTCTTTTCAAAGATTTTTAACTTAAATCTTTAATAAATTTTAGCTAAAACAATATAAGTGAGATTCTTGAAATGCATGTAGAGCTAGCAACAAGTGGTTTAGCTTTCTTTGGGATATGAATATTAGGCCTAGTTGTTGCTGCTGCTGCTGTTGTTGGAATTTTTAAAAGTTGAAGTGTAGTTGATTTACAATATTGTGTTAGTTTTAATGGCAAACAGTTATGAGAGAAGAAGGTTGTAAATATCATCCATTATTCAAAAGAAGGGTGTTTGTTTTGAACTCTAAAGATAATCACCAAATAACCAGTAGCAGTAACTTATCACTGTCTGGTGACCAGCAAGTTTGTATTAAAATAAGTCTGCATTTAAGCAAGAGGGTACACAGAGCATAGATACTCTGTATAAACTGGGAATGTAGGGTATAAACTGGCAATGAAGGGATGGTATTAGGAAAGAGGAGCTAACTGCATGTGGAGTTTGGAGATTTTCTTTATTTTCTCACTTTTTAAATAAGATTGGGCCAGTTGAGCTAGTGTTTGTTTAGTACTTTAGGAAAGGGTTAAAAGAGTTGGTTTTAAGGAAACATATGTTTTTATATGTGTTATTCCAATTAATGTTAAACCACCCCATGTAAGGCAAGTGTTTTATCCTCATCTTTATGGAAGAGGAAACAAGGGAATTCCCTGGCGGTACAGTGGTTAGGACTCCGTGCTTCCACTGCAGGGGGCACGGGTTCCATCCCTGGTTGGGGAACTAAGATCTCACATGTGTGCAGCGTGGCTGATTAAAAAAAAAAAAAAAAAAAAGCTGAAACAAAGTCAGAAAGTTTTTTGTTCAAGTCACACACTCAGGTATTTCTGGCTTTGTCTCCATTTCTTTCCCTCATGTTTATGGTGTTCTGATTTCTAAAGTTCTTTCCAACTCTAAAAATCTGTGACTTTAATGAAGTGGAGAGAACAGTACAATGAATTTCAATTTACCTAACATGGAACTACAAAATTATTAGCCCATTACCCGTGTGTTTTGTCTATACCATTTATGGTTGCCCCCCACATCGTATTCCCCCCACATTACTTTAATACACGTCCCAGCATAACACTTCATATGCAGACATTTCAGTATATACTTCTAAAAGAGAGAAACTATTTTTAAAAAATTTAAAACATCACCATAGTAATATTATCACTGTTAAAAAACCATTAATTCCCTCATTTCCAGTTAACGCTCACATTTTCCTGATTGTCATAATTTCTTTTAAAACTGTTTTTAAGGTGGGATTTAAGTAAGGGCTATATACATTGCAATTGGTTGATATTTCTCTTATTAAAAATTATTATTTTATTGTTATTTTAAAAATAGATTTTGTTTTGAACAGTTTTATCTTCATAGCAAAATTGAGCAGAAGGCACAGAGCTTTACGATATAACCCCTGGATGTCCACTTGTTCCACCACCATTTGTTGAAAAGATTATCTTTTCTCCACTGTATTGCCTCTGTTCTTTTGTTGAAGATCAGGTGACTGTATTTATGTGGATTATTTCCTGGGTTCTCCATTCTATTCCATTACTTGATTTGTCTGTTCTTTCACCAATACCACACTTGATTATTGCAGCTTTATATTAAGTCTTGAAGTTGGGTAGTGTCAGTTCTTAGTCCTCCAACTTTGTTCTTTTCCTTCAGTATTGTACTGGCTCTTCTGTGTCTTTTGCCTTTTCATATAATCTTCAGAATCAGTTTGTTGATATCCACAAAATAACTTGCTGGAATTTTGATTGGGATTGCATTGAATCTATAGGTCAAGTTGAGAAAAACTGACATCTTGACAATATTGAGGCTTCTTATCAGTTTTGTAGTTTTTCTCATATAGATCTTATACATATTTTGTTAGATTTATACTTAAGTATTTCCTTTTTGGGTGTGGTACTGTAAATAGTATTGTGTTTTAATTTCAAATTCCACTTGTTCATTGCTGGTATGTAGAAAAGCAATTGACTTTTTAATTTTAGCCTGTCCTGCAACCTTGCTATAATCGTTTTTTATTTTTATTTATTTTATTATTTTTTAAAATTAATTAATTAATTTATTGGCTGTGTTGGGTCTTTGTTGCTTCACACGGACTTTCTCTAGTTTTGGTGAGCGGGGTCTACTCTTCGTTGTGGTGCGCAGGCTTCTCATCACAGTGGCTTCTCTTGTTGTGGAGCACGGGCTCTAGGTGCATGGGCTTCAGTAGTTGTGACGTGTGGGCTCAGTAGTTGTGGCTCGTGGGCTCTAGAGTGCAGGCTCAGTAGTTGTGGCGCACGGGCTTAGTTGCCCTGCGGCATGTGGGATATTCCCGGACCAGGGCTTGAACCCGTGTCTCCTGTGTTGGCAGGTGGATTCTTCACTACTGCGCCACCAGGGAAGTCCCCCGCTTTTTAATTTCAGGAGTTTTTTGGTTGACTCTTGGATTTTCTCCATAGGTGATCATGTCATTTGCTTAGAAGAACAATTTTTGTTCTTTCTTCCCAATCTGTATACTTTTATTTCCTTTTCTTGTCTTAATGTATTGGGTAAAATTTCTTGTACAATGTTGAAAAACAGTGATGAGAGAGGGGCATCCTTGTCATGTTCCTGACACTGTCTTTTTAAATCTACACATTCCTCCTCTATCTTACTCATTCTTTCTCCCCCCCCCCTTGCAATTTTGTTACTGTGTTGTTGAAGAAACTGGATATTGTGATTTTTAGTGATTCCCATAGACTGGATTTTGGTAATTGCATCTCTGTGGTGGTGTTCAACATATATTTCTCTCCCAGTATTACATAAATTTTGGTAATTAGATCTAGAGCAGCACTGTCCAATATAAATACAATGAAAGCCATAAATTTTAGCCACATATTGGTTATTTGAAATTTTTATGGTATACACTTAAAAAAAAAGTAAAATAAAGAAACAGGTGAAATTGGTTTTTACATATTTTTTTAATCCATTATATCCAAAATGTTATCATTTCAACACATAGCCTATTTAATTATTGAGATATTTCACATTGTTTTGGTATTAAATCTTAGAAATCTGGTTTGTATTTTACACTTACATCACATCTCAATTAGGATTAGCTACCTTGCAAGTGCACGATAGCCACATGTGGCTAGTGACTCCTGTATTGAATAGCACAGATCTAGAGACTTCATCAGGTTTAGCCTTTTTTTTTTGTCAGGAAGTAAGGCATGCCCGGTTGTCTATTTTGGTGATGTTGGTAGTCATTCATGATCATTGTTTAGATCTATTAATTCGTTAGGGCTTATAAAGTGGTGATATTTTTATCATTCTACCTTCATTTATTATCTGTAATACTTCTTTAAAGGGATATTTTCTATCCTCAATTTTTTTGGCTACCCAAAGGAAAAATTCATATAGAAAAAGTGAGATGAGTAATGCTTGATTCTTTTTCTTTATTTACCAGTTATCAAAATAATGAGTTGGATCCCTAGCAGTAGCCAAAGGTAACCAGCAAATTTCTTTCTTCAAGTGTCATTGTAAACTCATAGATTTAAAAGATTCTCGCGACTTCCCTGATGGCTCAGTGGTTGGGAATTTGCCTGCCAATGCAGGAGACACAGGTTCAATCCCTGGTCCGGGAAGATTCCACATGCTGCGGAGCAACTGAGCCCTTGAGCCACAACTACTGATTCCAGCGTGCCACAACTGCTGAAGCCGGCGCACCTAGAGCCCGTGCTCCGCAACAAGAGAAACCACCACAATGAAAAGCCCGCGCACCGCAAGGAAGACCCAACACAGCCAAAAAAAAAAAAAGAATAAATAAAAATATAAAAGATACTCAAATTGTCTCACCTTTAGCCAGTGGGAGCCTCATTAAGCTGGCTCTTATGTCCTTTTGACATGGCCCTAATAGTCTTTGACGGCTTTCTTGCTTTCTGGTGTATTAGTCTGTATTCTCCAGAGAAACGCAACCAATAGGACGTAGGATATATATATCTATAGATGTATCTATATATATTTATATATATATATAAATGTATATAAAGAGACTTATTATAATGAATTTGTTCATGCAGTTTTGGAGGCTGACAAGTCCCAAGATCTGCAGTTGGCAAGCTGGAGGCCCAGGAAGGATGATGGTGTAGTTCCAGTCAAGAATCCAGTAAGCTTGAGACCCAGGGGGAGCAATTGTTTTAGTTTGAGTCTAAAGGGAGGGGAAAAACCAGCTTGAAGGCTTTATGCAGAATTCCCTCTTACTTGTGGGAGGGTCAGCCTTTTTGTTCTATTCAGGCCTTCAACTGATTGGGGAAGGCAATCTGCTTTACTTGTTTCTTTTTTTTTTTTAATGAATTTATTTATTTATTTTTGGCTGTGTTTGGTCTTCGTTGCTGCGTGCGGGCTTTCTCTAGTTGGGGCGAGCGGGGTCTACTCTTCGTTGCAGTGCGCGGGCTTCTCATCGCGGTGGCTTCTCTTGTTGCGGAGCACGGGCTCTAGGCGTGCGGGCTCAGTAGTTGAGGCTTGCGGGCTCCAGAGCACAGGCTCAGTAGTTGTGGTACGGGGCCTTAGTTGCTCCGCGACGTGTGGGATCTTCCTGGACCAGGGCTCGAACCTGTGTCCCCTGCATTGGCAGGCGGATTCTTAACCACTGTGCCACCAGGGAAGTCCTGCTTTACTTCTTTACAGATTCAAATGTTAATCTCATCCAGAAAAACCCTCAGGTGCACCAGAATAATGTTTGACCAAACGTCTGGCACCCCATGATTCAGTCAAGTTGACATATTAAATTAACCACTGCAACTGGTATACCATGTTCCAGGCTTAATTTTACATTTCCTTCCCCAGATGTGGAATCCACCATTTTCCTAAGGAGCCCAGATCTTTACTCTCTTAAACAAAATCAAAGTAGCAAAATCTTCTAAATAATGTTGGTAGTTAATAAGTGCCATCTGATGGTTCTTTTTTTCTTTTATTGGAGTATAATTGCTTTGCAATGTTGTGTTAGTTTCTGCTGTACAATGAAGTGAATCAGCTCTATGTATGCATAATCTCCTCCCTCTTGAACCTCCCTCCCCACCACATCCCACCCTTCTAGGTCATCACAGAGCACAGAGCTGAGCTCCCTGTGCTATACAGCAGGTTCCCACTAGCTATCTATTTTTTACACATGGTAGTATATTTATGTCAAACCTAATCTCCCCATTCATCCCACCCTCCCCTTCCCCCGCTGTGCCCACACATCCATTCTCTACGTCTATGTCTCTATTCCTGCCCTGCAGATAGGTTCATCTGTACCATTTTTCTAGATTACACATATATTTGTTTTTCTCTTTCTGACTTACTTCACTCTGTATGACAGACTCTGGGTCCATCCACATCACTACAAATGACCCAATTTTGTTCCTTTTTATGACTGAGTAATATTCTGTGATATATATGTACCACATATTCTTTCTCCATTTACCTGTTGATGGACATTTAGATTGTTTCCGTGTCCTGGCTATTGTAAATAGTGCTGCAGTGAACACTGGGGTACATGTGACTTTTTTTTTTTTTTTTTTTAATCTTTGAAAAAAAGAGTTTATCTCTTCCTTTTGTTTGTGTATTTTCTCATGACCCTTAATATAGAGTTTCGTACCTTTTTTTTGTTGTTGTTAGTTTCTGCTTTATAACAAAGTGAATCAGTTATACATATACATATGTTCCCATATCTCTTCCCTCTTGCATCTGCCTCCCTCCCACCCTCCCTATCCCACCCCTCTAAGTGGTCACAAAGCACCGAGCTGATCTCCCTGTGCTATGCGGCTGCTTCCCACTGGCTATCTATTTTATGTTTGGTAGTGTATATATGTCCATGCCACTCTCTCACTTTGTCACATCTTACCCTTCCCCCTCCGCATATCCTCAAGTCCATTCTCTAGTAGGTTTGTGTCTTTATTCCTGTCTTGCCGCTAGGTTCTTCATGACCTTTTTTTTTTTTTCCTTAGATTCCATATATATGTGTTAGCATACTGTATTTGTTTTTCTCTTTCTGAGTTACTTCACTCTGTATGACAGACTATAACTCCATCCACCTCACTACAAATAACTCAATTTCGTTTCTTTTTATGGCTGAGTAATATCCCATTGTATATATGTGCCACATCTTTTTTATCCATTCATCCGATGATGGACACTTAGGTTGCTTCCATGTCCTGGCTATTGTAAGTAGAGCTGCAATGAACATTTTGGTACATGACTCTTTTTGAATTATGGTTTTCTCAGGGTATATGCCCAGTAGTGGGATTGCTGGGTTGTATGGTAGTTCTATTTTTAGTTTTTTAAGGAACCTCTATACTGTTCTCCATAGTGGCTCTATCAATTACTTTCCCACCAACAGTGCAAAAGTGTTCCCTTTTCTCCACACCCTCTCCAGCATTTATTGTTTGTAGATTTTTTGATGATGGCCATTCTGACCGGTGTGAGATGATATCTCATTGTAGTTTTGATTTGCATTTCTCTAATGATTAATGATGTTGAGCATTCTTTCATGTGTTTGTTGGCAATCTGTGTATCTTCTTTGGAGAAATGTCTATTTAGGTCTTCTGCCCATTTTTGGATTGGGTTGTTTGTTTTTTTGTTATTGAGCTTCATGAGCTGCTTGTAAATTTTGGAGATTAATCCTTTGTCAGTTGCTTCATTTGCAAATATTTTCTCCCATTCTGAGGGTTGTCTTTTGGTCTTGTTTATGGTTTCTCTTGCTGTGCAAAAGCTTTTAAGTTTCATTAGGTCCCCTTTGTTTATTTTTGTTTTTATTTCCATTTCTCTAGGAGCTGGGTCAAAAAGGATCTTGCTGTGATTTATGTCATAGAGTGTTCTGCCTATGTTTTCCTCTAAGAGTTTGATAGTGTCTGGCCTTACATTTAGGTCTTTAATCCATTTTGAGTTTATTTTTGTGTATGGTGTTAGGGAGTGTTCTAATTTCCTACTTTTACTTGTACCTGTCCAGTTTTCCCAGCACCACTTATTGAAGAGGCTGTCTTTTCTCCACTGTATATGCTTGCCTCCTTTATCAAAGATAAGGTGACCATATGTGCGTGGGTTTATCTCTGGGCTTTCTATCCTGTTCCATTGATCTATGTTTCTGTTTTTTTGCCAGTACCATCCTGTCTTGATTACTGTAGCTTTCTATTATAGTCTGAAGTCCAGGAGCCTGATTCCTCCAGCTCCATTTATCGTTCTCAAGATTGCTTTGGCTATTCGGGGTCTTTTGTGTTTCCATGCAAATTGTGAAATTTTTTGTTCTAGTTCTGTGAAAAATGCCAGTGGTAGTTTGATAGGGATTGCATTGAATCTGTAGATTGCTTTGGGTAGTAGAGTCATTTTCACAATGTTGATTCTTCCAATCCAAGAACATGGTATATCTCTCCATCTGTTTGTATCATCTTTAATTTCTTTCATCAGTGTCTTATCATTTTCTGCGTACAGGTCTTTTGTCTCCTTAGGTAGATTTATTCCTAGATGTTTTATTCTTTTTGTTGCAGTGGTAAATGGGAGTGTTTTCTTAATTTCACTTTCAGATTTTTCATCATTAGTGTATAGGAATGCAAGAGATTTCTGTGCATTAATTTTGTATCCTGCTACTTTACCAAATTCATTGATTAGCTCTAGTAGTTTTCTGGTAGCATCTTTAGGATTCTCTATGTATAGTATCATGTCATCTGCAAACAGTGACAGCTTTACTTCTTCTTTTCCGATTTGAATTCCTTTTATTTCTTTTTCTTCTCTGATTGCTGTGGCTAAAACTTCCAAAACTATTTTGAATAATAGTGTTGAGAGTGGGCAACCTTGTCTTGTTCCTGATCTTACTGGAAATGGTTTCAGTTTTTCACCATTGAGGACGATGTTGGCTGTGGGTTTGTCATATATGACCTTTATTATTTTGAGGAAAGTTCCCTCTATGCCTACATTCTTCAGGGCTTTTATCATAAATGGGTGTTGAATTTTGTCAAAAGCTTTCTCTGCATCTATTGAGATGATCATATGGTTTTTCTCCTTCAGTTTGTTAATATGGTGTATCACGTTGATTGATTTGCATATATTGAAGAATCCTTGCCTTCCTGGAATAAACTCCACTTGATCATGGTGTATGATCCTTTTAATGTGCTGTTGGATTCTGTTTGCTAGTATTTTGTTGAGGATTTTTGCATCTATGTTCATCAATGATATTGGCCTGTAGTTTTCTTTCTTTGTGACATCTTTGTCTGGTTTTGGTATCAGGGTGATGGTGGCCTCGTAGAATGAGTTGGGGAGTGTTCCTCCCTCTGCAATATTTTGGAAGAGTTTGAGAAGGATAGGTGTTAGCTCTTCTCTAAATGTTTGATAGAATTCGCCTGTGGAACATTTTTAATCACAGTTTCAATTTCAGTGCTTGTGATTGGTCTGTTCATATTTTCTATTTCTTCCTGGTTCAGTCTCGGCTGGTTGTGCATTTCTAAGAATTTGTCCATTTCTTCCAGGTTGTCCATTTTATTGGCATAGAGTTGCTTGTAGTAATCTCTCATGATCGTTTGTATTTCTGCAGTGTCAGTTGTTACTTCTCCTTTTT
Source organism: Balaenoptera acutorostrata (assembly GCF_949987535.1). Classification (NCBI taxonomy): domain Eukaryota; kingdom Metazoa; phylum Chordata; class Mammalia; order Artiodactyla; family Balaenopteridae; genus Balaenoptera; species Balaenoptera acutorostrata. The sequence continues at coordinate 68,526,813 of NC_080075.1, forward strand.
CATTTCTAATTCTATTGATTTGAGTCTTCTCCCTTTTTCTCTTGATGAGTCTGGCTAATGGTTTATCAATTTTGTTTATCTTCTCAAAGAACCAGCTTTTAGTTTTATTGATCTTTGCTATTGTTTCCTTCATTTCTTTTTCATTTATTTCTGATCTGAGCTTTATTATTTCTTTCCTTCTGCTAACTTTGGGGTTTTTATGTTCTTCTTTCTCTAATTGCTTTAGGTGCAAGGTTAGGTTGTTTATTCGAGATGTTTCCTGTTTCTTGAGGTAGGCTTGTATTGCTATACACTTCCCTCTTAGAACTGCTTTTGCTGCATCCCATAGGTTTTGGGTCGTCGTGTCTCCATTGTCATTTGTTTCTAGGTAGTTTTTGATTTCCCCTTTGATTTCTTCAGTGATCACTTTGTTATTAAGTAGTGTATTGTTTAGCCTCCATGTGTTTGTATTTTTTACAGATCTTTTCCTGTAATTGATATCTAGTCTCATAGCATTGTGTTCGGAAAAGGTACTTGATACGATTTCAATTTTCTTAAATTTACCAAGGCTTGATTTGTGACCCAAGATGTGATCTATCCTGGAGGATGTTCCATGAGCACTTGAGAAAAATGTGTATTCTGTTGTTTTGGGGTGGAATGTCCTATAAATATCAATTAAGTCCATGTTGTTTAATGTATCATTTAAAGCTTGTGTTTCCTTATTTATTTTTATTTTAGGTGATCTGTCCATTGGTGAAAGTGGGGTGTTAAAGTCCCCTACTATGATTGTGTTACTGTCGATTTCCCCTTTTATGGCTGTTAGTATTTGCCTTATGTATTGAGGTGCTCCTATGTTGGATGCATAAATATTTACATTTGTTATATCTTCTTTGTGGATTGATCCCTTGATCATTATATAGTGTCCTTCTTTGTCTCTTGTAATAGTCTTTATTTTAAAGTCTATTTTGTCTGATATGAGAATTGCTACTCCAGCTTTCTTTTGATTTCCATTTGCATGGAATATCTTTTGCCATCCCCTCACTCTCAGTCTGTATGTGTCCCTAGGTCTGAAGTGGGTCTCCTGTAGACAGCATATATATGGGTCTTGTTTTTGTATCCATTCAGCCAGTCTGTGTCTTTTGGTGGGAGCATTTAATCCATTTACATTTAAGGTAGTTAACGATATGTATGTTCCTATGACCATTTTCTTAAATGTTTTGGGTTTGTTATTGTAGGTGTTTTCCTTCTCTTGTGTTTCTTGCCTAGAGAAGTTCCTTTAGCATTTGTTGTAAAGCTGGTTTGGTGGTGCTGAACTCTCTCAGCTTTTGCTTGTCTGTAAAGGTTTTAATTTATCCATCAAATCTGAATGAGATCCTTGCTGGTTACAGTAATCTTGGTTGTAGGTTTTTCTCCTTCATCACTTTAAATATGTCCTGCCACTCCCTTCTGGCTTGCAGAGTTTCTGCTGAAAGATCAGCTGTTAACGTTATGGGGATTCCCTTGTGTGTTATTTGTTGTTTTTCCCTTGCTGCTTTTAATATGTTTTCTTTATATTTAATTTTTGACAGTTTGATTAATATGTGTCTTGGCATGTTTCTCCTTGGATTTATCCTGTATGGGACTCTCTGTGCTTCCAGGACTTGATTAACTATTTCCTTTCCCATATTAGGGAAGTTTTCAACTATAATGTCTTCAAATATTTTCTCAGTCCCTTTCTTTTTCTCTTCTTCTTGTGGGACTCCTATAATTCGAATATTGGTGCGTTTAATGTTGTCCCAGAGGTCTCTGGGACTGTCCTCAGTTCTTTTCATTCTTTTTTCTTTATTCTGCTCTGCAGTACTTATTTCCACTATTTTATCTTCCAGGTTACTTATCCATTCTTCTGCCTCAGTTATTCTGCTATTGATCCCGTCTAGAGTATTTTTAATTTCATTTATTGTGTTGTTCATCATTGCTTGGTTCCTCTTTAGTTCTTCTACATCCTTGTTAAATGTTTTTGCATTTTGTCTATTCTATTTCCAAGATTTTGGATCTTTACTATCATTATTCTGAATTCTTTTTCAGGTAGACTGCCTATTTCCTCTTCATTTGTTTGGTCTGGTGGGTTTTTACCTTGCTCCTTCATCTGCTGTGTGTTTTTCTGTCTTCTCATTTTGCTTATCTTACTGTGATTGGGGTCTCCTTTTCGCAGGCTGCAGGTTCGTAGTTCCTGTTGTTTTTGGAATCTGTCCCCAGTGGCTAAGGTTGGTTCAGTGGGTTGTGTAGGCTTCCTGGTGGAGGGGACTAGTGCCTGTGTTCTGGTGGATGAGGCTGGATCTTGTCTTTCTGGTGGGCAGGTCCATGTCTGGTGGTGTGTTTTGGGGATGTCTGTGGCCTTATTATGATTTTAGGCAGCCTCTCTGCTAATGGATGGGGCTGTGTTCCTGTCTTGCTAGTTGTTTGGCATAGGGTGTCCAGCACTGTAGCTTGCTGGTCATTGAGTGAAGCTGGGTCTTGGTGTTGAGATGGAGATCTCTGGGAGATTTTCACCATTTGGTATTACATGGAGCTGGGAGGTCTCTTGTGGACCAGTGTCCTGAAGTTGGCTCTCCCACCTCACACAGCCCTGATGCCTGGCTGGAGCACCAAGAGCCTTTCATCCACATGGCTCAGAATAAAAGGGAGAAAAAATAGAAAGAAAGAAAGAGGATAAAATAAAATAAAATAAAATAAAGTAAGATAAAATAAAGTTATTAAAATAAAAAATAAAAATTAAGGAAAAAAATGTTTTTTAAAAAAATTTATTATTATTATTATTATTTGGCTGTGTTGGGTCTTCGTTTCTGTGCGAGGGCTTTCTCTAGATGCGGCAAGCAGGGGCCACTCTTCATCGCGGTGCGTGGGCTTCTCACTATCATGGCCTCTCTTGTTGCGGAGCACAGGCTCCAGACGCGCAGGCTCAGTAGTTGTGGCTCACGGGCCTAGTTGCTCCGCGGCATGTGGGATCTTCCCAGACCAGGGCTCGAACCCGTGTCCCCTGCATTAGCAGGCAGATTCTTTTTTTTAAGTAAAAACAAAACAAAACAAAAAACCGACAGAACCCTAGGACAAATGGTGAAAGCAAAGCTATACAGACAAAATCTCACACAGAAGCATACACATACACACTCACAAAAAGAGGAAAAGTGGAAAAAATAATATATCTTGCTCCCAAAGTCCACCCCCTCAATTTGGGATGATTCATTGTCTATTCAGGTATTCCACAGCTGCAGGTACATCAAGTTGATTGTGGAGATTCAATCAGCTGCTCCTGAGGCTGCTGGGAGAGGTTTCCCTTTCTCTTCTTTGTTCGCACAGCTCCCGGGGTTCAGCTTTGGATTTGGCCCCGCCTCTGCATGTAGGTCGCCTGAGGGCATCTGTTGTTCGCTCACACAGGACGGGGTTTAGGAGCAGCTGCTTCGGAGGCTCTGGCTCACTCAGGCCGGGGGGAGGGAGGGGTACGGATGCGGGGCGAGCCTGTGGCGGCAGAGGCCAGCGTGATGTTGCACCAGCCTGAGGCGCGCCGTGCATTCTCCTGGGGAAATTGTCCCTGGATCACGGGACCCTGGCGGTGGTGGGCTGCACAGTCTCCCAGGAGGGGCGGTGTGGATAGTGACCTGTGCTTGCACACAGGCTTCTTGGTGGCGGCAGCAGCAGCCTTAGCGTTTCATGCCCGTCTCTGGGGTCCGTGCTGATAGCCGCGGCTCGCGCCCGTCTCTGCAACTTGTTTAAGCGGTGCTCTGAATCCCCTCTCCTCACGCACCAGGAAACAAAGATGTAAGAAAAAGTCTCTTACCTCTTTGGCAGCTCCAGACCTTTTCCTGGACTCCCTCCCGGCTAGCTGTGGTGCGCTAACCCCTTCAGGCTGTGTTCACGCCGCCAGCCCCAGTCCTCTCCCTGGGATCCGACTGAAGCCCGAGCCTCAGCTCTTAGCCCCCGCCTGCCCCAGCGGTTGAGCAGACAAGCCTCTCGGGCTGGTGAGTGCTGGTCGGCACCGATCCTGTGTGCGGGAATCTCTCGGCTTTGCCCTCCGCACCCCTGTTGATGCGCTCTCCTCCGTGGCTCCGAAGCTTCCCCCCTCTGCCACCCGCAGTCTCTGCCCGCGAAGGGGCTTCCTAGTGTGTGGAAACCTTTCCTCCTTCACGGCTCCCTCCTACTGGTGCAGTTCCCATCCCTATTTTTTTGTCTCTGTTATTTCTTTTTTCTTTTGCCCTACCCAGGTACCTGGGGAGTTTCTTGCCTTTTGGGAGGTGTGACGTCTTCTGCCAGCGTTCAGTGGGTGTTCTATAGGAGCAGTTCCATGTGTAGATATATTTCTGATGTATCTGTGGGGAGGAAGGTGATCTCCGCGTCTTACTCTTCCGCCATCTTCCACATGTGACTTTTTGAATTATTGTTTTCTCAGGGTATGTGCCCAGTAGTGGGATTGCTGGGTCATATGATAGTTCTATCTTTAGTTTTTTAGGGAACCTCCATACTGTTGTCTACGGTGGCTGTATCAATTTACATTCCCATCAACAGTGCAAGAGGGTTCCCTTTTCTCCATACCCTCTCCAGCATTTATTGTTTGTAGATTTTTTGATGATGGCCATTCTGACTGGTGTGAGATGATACCTCATTGTAGTTTTGATTTGTATTTCTCTAATAATTAGTGATGTTGAGCATCTTTTCATGTGTTTGTTGGCCATCTGTATGTCGTCTTTGGAGGAATGTCTATTTAGGTCTTCTGCCCGTGTTTTGATTGGGTTGTTTGTTTTTTTGATATTGAGGTGCATGAGCTATTTGTATATTTTGGAAATTAATCCTTTGTCCATTGCTTTGCTTGCAAATATTTTCTCCCATTCTGAGGGTTGTTTTCTCATCTTTTTTATGGTTTCCTTTCCAGTGCAAAAGCTTTTAAGTTTAATTAGGTCCCATTTGCTTATTTTTCTTTTCATTACTCTAGGAGGTGGGTCAAAAAAGATCTTGCTGTGATTTATGTTGAAGAGTGCTTTTCTCTAAGAGCTTTATAGTGTCCTGTCTTACATTTAGGTCTTTAATCCATTTTGAGCTTATTTTTTTGTATGGTGTTAGTGTTTTAATTTCATTCTTTTACATGTAGCTGTCCAGTTTTCCCAGCACCACTTATTGAAGAGGCTGTCTTTTCTCCATTGTATATTCTTGCCTCCTTTGTCAGAGATTAGGTGATCATAGCTACGTGGGTTTATATCTGGGCTTTCTGTCCTGTACCATTGATTTATATTTGTTTTTGTGCCAGTACCATACTGTCTCGATTACTGTAGCTTTGTAGTGTAGTCTGAAGTTGGGGAGCCTGATTCCTCTGGCTCCATTTTTCTTTCTCAAGATTGCTTTGGCTATTCGGGGTCTTTTGTATTTCCATATAAATTGTGAAGTTTTTTGTTCTAATTCTGTGAAAAATGCCATTGGTAATTTGATAGGGATCGCATTGAATCTGTAGATTGCTTTGGGAAGTATAGTCATTTTCACAATATTGATTCTTCCAATCCAAGAACATGGTATAGCTCTCCATCTGTTTGTGTCATCCTTGATTTCTTTTATCAGTGTTTTATAGTTTTCTGAGTACAGATATTTTGCCTCCTTAGGTAGGTTTATTCCTAGGTATTTTATTCTTTTTATTGCAATGGTAAATAGGATTGTTTCCTTAATTTCTCTTTCTGATCTTCCATTGTTAGTATATAGGAAGTCCTCGCCATGACAATCAGAGAAGAAAAAGAAATAAAAGGAATACAAATTGGAAAAGAAGAAGTTAAACTGTCACTGTTTGCAGATGACATGATGCTATACAGAGAAAATTCTAAAGATGCCACCAGAAAGCTACTAGAACTAATCAATGAATTTGGTAAAGTTGATGATTCTTTTAATGATGAAAGTACATTGAGATTCATACTTCGCAAAGCTTTACTTTAAAAGGCTTTGTTGGGAATTCCCTGGTGTTCCAGTGGTTAGGACTCAGCGCTTTCACTGTGGTGGCCTGGGTTCAGTCCCTTGTCAGGGAACTAAGATCCCACAATCCGCGCAGCCCAAAAAAAAAAAAAAAAGTCTCTGTTTCAGGATTTTTATCAAGAAAGGTGTAATTTCTTAAGAGTAATTAAATTCTCTTATATGTTACTTAATTTTGTTCTCTTCTCACTTTTGGGAAAGAGGTTCTTGATGTCTGCTCAGTCATTCCTACCTTGATCTTTCTTAGTTTCTGATATAACATTTGAGGAAGGCGTAGAATGAAAGCTGATGGCATGGAGTCATACCTAGTAAAATGCATATAAAATGATTGATAATTATCTTTTTTAAGCATCAACCTAAACAATTCTACCTCTTAGTATGTTACAGTAACCTGGAATTACAGACATAATTGAGTTTACCCTCTTCATTTTACAGGAAAGGAAATTGAGGCCTGGATCTGTAGGAAAGCTAGGATTGTCACCTGGATCACTTGAATCTCAGAGTTGGCATTGTGCTGTGAAGTAGGACAACCCCACAGTTCAGAGACAGACCGATATGGCTCAGAGATCTTGACATTGCCATTTATTAGCTGTATGAACTTGAGGAAAGTTTTTTTTTTCTTTTTTTTTGGCTGCGCCATGTGATGTGCAGGTTTTTCGTTCCCCAACCAGGGATCGAACCCGTGCCCCCTGTGGTGGAAGTGTGGAGTCTTAACCACTGGACCACCAGGGAAGTCCCAAGGAAACTTTGTTTTTTAAATTTATTTGTAAGCTAGAGATAATAACCATGTCATATGATTACTATGACAGTTAATCAAGAATAACATTTTAAGGAACCCGGTACTATGCCTGTGACATCGCAGGTACACTATAAATTCGTTTTTTCCTGTCCCTCTTGTTTACAGTTCTTTTCTTGCCTCCTTTTTGAACTGAACATCAAGTATATCTAAAGTAGCTGAAAACAGCATGCTTTTGTTGCATGTATTAGCTTGTTCATGGTATTTACTTAACAAATTTTTTCTTTATTGGAATAAAAAATTTGGTCTAGTCCTTTTCTGAACTTTCTAGATGACAGTTACTGAAGTTCAAATTGAGAAGATTTACTTTTATTCTGAAGTACTTTAAAATAACTTTGGTTGTTATATCCCCATTTATTGTAATTATTGACTATTAATCAAAAATGTTTTAAGTTATATTTTATGTGTCCTCAGGGTAGACTGTAATCATGTTCATGCTTGTATTCTGCTGCAGCAAACAGGATTGTTAGAAAGCCCATTATTAATAGATGTTTAAAGGTTGCTTTTATATCCTTAGATGAAAGCTATACCTCCAACACCAAATGCTAATATTTTTAATTATCACTCTCCTTTTTAACACGAAATGTTGGCTTAACGTTTCTGTAGAACTAGCTATAGGATTGTTAACCTATAATACATGTTTATTTTTATTTATTTATTTTTAAAATAAATTTATTTATTTATTAATTTTTAAATATTTGGCTGCATTGGGTCTTCGTTTTTGCACACGGGCTTTCTCTAGTTGTGGCGAGCGGGGGGCTACTCTTCGTTGCGGTGCACAGGCTTCTCATCACGGTGGCTTCTCTTGTTGTGGAACTTGGGCTCTAGGCGCATGGGCTTCAGTAGTTGTGGCTTGCGGGCTCTAGAGCCCAGGCTCAGTTGTTGTGGTGCACGGGCTTAGTTGCTCCGCGGCATGTGGGATCTTCCCGGACCAGGGCTCGAACCCGCGTTCCCTGCATTGGCAGGCAGATTCTTAACCACTGCGCCACCAGGGAAGCCCGGCAGACTGATTCTTAACCACTGCACCACCAGGGAAGTCCCTGTAATACATGTTTAAATTTGAATGTGTAGAGAAAATCTTAGAGGGTGTTTATCTTCCAAAAAATACACTCTCAGATTCAGGTTGTTTGCTACCTATTTGGATAAAATTCCAAAAGCATACCCGAATGTTGATTTTCCCATGACATTATTAGATGGCTTTCTTTATTAAGAGGTATAAAAATATGATTGCTAATGCCTAAGGTTATATTTCATAAAGTGAGTAAATTGATGTATTTGAAGCGTTGGAGACCTCAGATTGGGAGGCCTAGAGGTGATGAAAAAGAAGGCAATGATAGTTGCTTTCAATTCTTCTTGGATTGGTTTTCATTTGATGACTCCATTTTCTTGTAACTCATCTTGTCTGTAACTACTTGTAAATGCAAGTTTTACCCCCAGCCACTGAAAACTAATTGCTCCAAGGTTACTGATTTCTCATAATCAGCAAATACTACATTGATTGGCATTTTTTCTGTTCTCATCATGCTCATTCATTAGAGACCATTGGATTCTGCTAATCTTCCTGAAGGTCTTACCTGTTTGCTTTCCTTGTACTGTATTTTCCCTCTATTTCTTGTGCTGCATCTCTTTCCCCTCCTTCACTGGCTCAACTTCTTACTCATATCTGTATCCTAAGCCTCAGATTTTTAACATTTGTGTTGTCAACATCAATCTGTACACATTTAGGCAGTTCCTATCCATTCTTGTCTTTCACCACCTTAATTAAATGACTCTGAATTCTTTGTTTCTGTCCTTAATCCTTTTTTTTTTTCTGTATTTAAGACTCTTATTCTTTACCAATTGCATATCTTTACCTGGTTGCCTTATTGTCTCCTAAAACTTTCAGTGTGTCTAAGTCAAAGTCTTCATCTTGGAACAAACTTGGTCTTAATTCCTGGTCTTAATTCTGTCACTGATAGTGGCACTATCATTTATCCAGCTCCCAAGTTTAGTCATCATTGATTCTTTCACTCACCCCTTTCCAATTTATTTAGGCACAAAATTCTATATTCTAATTTTGCTAATACAGTTTGGGAAATGTTGGCTTATAGAATTAAGATTGGTTGTGTAGTTATCTATATTTCTTTTGAAATGGCCTAAGTGTAGAGGAGTTTGGGAGGGAGTTTTTATTTCTTTAATAGAATTTTTGTGGTGGCTGTGGTTTAAAAGAAAGTGCCAGTGATATTGTCTAAGGCCTCTTAAAGGTGCTAGTGCCTGAGTATGGCTGAGCCTGTCAAAACTTTTCTGGTATGATCTTCTGGGAATGGGAGAGGTGCCACTTGGGTTTAAACCCAGGTATTCTTCAATCTGGGCAGCTTTTACATTAACACATTTGTTTCAGTGTTAAGCAGTTTGATGAAAACAGTACAAAGGATATGGAAAGGGTTTGGCAGAGTGGATGCACATGTCTACCTCAACTTCCATGTTAAACCGTATCCCTTGGTTTCCAAACTTAATTTTCTCCCTAAATCATCAATCTCAGAACTTGGAAAGCCTTTTATCTTGATGGCTGTTATGACCAACTATCTTTTTCTTTTCTGCATATCTGATACCTGGTATGCCCATCTCTCAGTCCACATTAGGCATGTTTTCTTGGCTAGTTATCAAGTAAAAACTTGCTGAGATTCTTTTTGTTTGCATCTTATGGTTGCAAAATCAGAAACACAATTCTTTAGATGGATGAGCTGGCATATGCAGAAAGAAGGAAACAGGCCTCAAACATGCCACAAGAGTACAAAAACAAAAATTGCATTAGATTATAGTTAATTACTTCAAAAAGTAATTTGACTTTTCTGGATTATCTGGTACATGATTGCTGAGAAAGTCAGAGTGGAGAATAACTCTAGTCCTTGATAGACAAATTTAAAAAAAAAACAACTGTTGAAAGCATTGCATTTTCAATGGAGAAGAATTATAAAGAAAGATATTAATAATCAACTATACTTCAATAAAAATAAATAAACTAAAAAAAATATTAATAATGTGTTTAATGTTGTCTTTTCTGGACCATTCTTTTCTAGAATGTTTCTGTATTCACTGATTCTATCTACCAGAAATTTGGTGATGAATGTCAAACCTAGGGAAGTGAAGTAAAAGGGGAAATCCCTTTTTGGTAACAGGGAAGTCTTGTCAGATTGGTCCATATGTATTCCAGTACTCTGATACATATTTTATTGGTCAAATAGCAATTCTCAACCATTTGGCTTTATTTATTTTAACCTAGATTATTAATTTAGGTATTGTCTTAGGTCTAACAATGATTTGTTGTTAGTTGGGTTTAGTTTTTTTTTAAAAAAATATTTATTTATTTATTTGGCTATGCTAGGTCTTTAGTTGCAGCATTCGGGATCGTCGTTGCTGCGTGCAGGATCTTCGTTGTGGTGTGCGGGCTTTGTAGTTGCAGTATGCGAACTCTTAGTTGCGTCATGTGGGATCTAGTTCCCTGACCAGGGATCGAACGGGGCCCCCTGCATTGGGAGCACTAAGTCTTAGCCACTGGACCACCAGGGAGGTCCCTGGGTTTAGTGTTTATAAGCTTTTTTCCATGTCAGTAAACATGTGTCTTAGCATCATTATTTAATGTTATATGACTGCACCGTCTTTTTTTATACTTAATTTTTGGGTAGGTAGTATATGTGTATAGTGCAAAATACAAGAGATAGAAAAAGGTATACAGTGAAAAGTAAAGTTTCCCTCTACTCTTAGTCCCCTTCTCAGGATTCAGTCATTGTTATCCATTTCTTTTGTGTTTGCCTAGAGGAATTCCACATGAATAAAAACCAGTACATAATCATGTATGATATATATGCACACACAAAAATGGCAGCATATTGTATCCTTCTGTACCATGTTTCTTTTTACCCTCAATTAAAAGATCTTTCATAGAGGTTCATAAAATTTGCCTCTTTGTTTTCCAGTTGCTGAATATTCTATTTTATGGATCTACCATGATTAGTTTAACCAATTTCTTTTTTGGTAGGTGCTTAGATTGTTTCAGATCTTTTGTTATAGCAGTTTACACTTGTGCAGTCTTATAAGTTAGATCTAGTCCACTGGGCCTGATACACTTTTTCAGATCAAACTCTGTAAGTGAAAACTCTTAGAGAAGAAAATCTGTATTACACAGAATAGGGTGAGATGTGATAATGTCTACAGATTTGTTTTGTGGTAGAAATATATGAAAAATGAAAATTCTAATTTTTCCTTTTACCTTAAGAAACTTTTATTTTTTAGCAATTGCCTGAGAATTGTTTCCTTGTGTGGGAAGTGTTATCCTATTCCTGATTCTTTCCGCTAAGGCGGACTTGTTTTATTTTTCCATAAATTATGTTTTTGCATTTGGTACCAAATTATCCAGATTCACTAGTATCAATTGGCTGGTTGTAACCTAAAGAAACATTAAAAAAAAAAATGTTGCAATTGGAAGAAAATAATGATTCCTGGTTAGATATGCATTAAGGAAGTGTTGTGGACCCAACTTTAAGCATTTGTACCACTTCAGCTCATTTAGCTTGTTGCTTTTTATGATCCAGGTTCGTGTTTCCTAACTAGAGTACTTGACCCTGTGTTAGAGGATAAATGTGGTGTATCTTCTTGAAGCCTCCATTTAAATTGCAGATAGGAGCATGGGAATTTTGAAATTACTATGGATATTGTCATTTAGTTTATTACATTCACATGAATTTTTAAAAAAAATTTATTTTATTTTTGGCTACATTGGGTCTTCGTTACTGTGCGTGGGCTTTCTCTAGTTGCGGAGAGCAGGGGCTACTCTGTTGCGGTGCACGGGCTTCTCATTGTGGTGGCTTCTCTTGTTGTGGAGCACAGGCTCTAGAGTGCAGGCTCAGTAGTTGTGGCACATGGGTTCAGTAGTTGTGGCTCACAGGCTCTAGAACGCAGGCTCAGTAGTTGTGGCGCATGGGCTTAGTTGCTCCGTGGCATGTGGGATCTTCCTGGACCAGGGCTCGAACCCACGTCCCCTGCATTCGCAGGCGGATTCTTAACCACTGCGCCACCAGGGAAGCCCCTCACATGAATTTTTGGACTAAAACAGAAGATTTAAAAGAATTTGTTTGCATATCACCCAGTTTCTATGAATCTGAGTTTATTTTCCTTTTTCATTTGTTATTTGAGTGGAAAAGCTGGAGAGGCATTGATTGAAGTGAGAGGCTAGAAACACTATTAAAAATAAACTTATGTAAATTTTAAGAAACAGTGGATCACTTATGGATTCAAAGTAGTTTAGAGGTAAAAATTCATGCATTTATATATTGCTAACTTATAGATTATGTGATTTATTTATGTAATGAAAACAGTTTATAACTAATATAAACTGTCCAAGAGTCTGTTAGCTGCATTCATTCATGTATTCATTCATATAGCATGTGTACATGAATGCCTTTATGGCAGGGGCCCCGCATTTTAGTGTGTATCACAGCCACCTGAGAGCTTGTTAAAAGCTTGTTAAAAACTCCAGGTAACCATCCCCAGAGATTGTGATGACATAGTGATCTCTTTTTAAAATAAACACATTATTGGATGATTCTCGTCTGTAGACCACTTTTTGACTATTATAGGAGAAAGAATTATCGTAACTAAAAGGTTAAAAAAATACCCCATTACTTAAAAAGATTTAATGGCAGGAGAATATAAAAGTCTTAAGGATTGTGAGCGATTTAAAACAGTAGCATAATGCAGCATAATAGGCTTGGTTTTGAATTTGACCTGCCTACTGTAAAGGCCAATAGATAGTAGTTGTTTGCTAAACATTAGTAATGGATAACTTGTGACTGGCAGCAACAATTATGTTGCTATTTCATGGTCCAAGTAGAAAATACATATCTTAAGAGTCAAAATGTATTTTTCCTAGGCATTTAAATTACTCTGAAGAAATAAAGTAATTTATTTTGAAATGTCAAATATAATTGAGGTCAGGCATTAAATTTTTATCAAATGAGGGATGAGTTAAATTAATCTTTTAAAATACTGTTTTGAGGAGAATGGTGAGGGTATGGTGAAACAGGTATTGTTCATGCATGGTGCATGATTTTGAATGGATGCAATTTTGGATAACATTTTGAATATATGTATTGAAATCTTAAAAAGACTCATTGATTTACATAGTAATTCCATTCTGAGAATCTCAAAAGGAGATAATTTAAAATATGGAAATAGAGATATATATTACAGAATTGTTTATAATAGCGCAAAAAATTGGAAAGAAAGAACCTAAACATCTTATATTAGAGTAATGTTTAAGGAAGCAGTGATCCATTTACAAAAAGAAATCTTATTTAGCCATAAAATGTCTATAAAGAGTTCATAATACAGGGAAATACCTATGTATAATGTTATGTAAATAAAATCAAGTTACAGAATTGTATATCATTTTAAAGACTAGAAGGAAATTTGGAAAATATTAATTTTGGTGGGTTTTTAAAATAATTATGGGATTTTTGCTTTTCCCCCTTCTTAATATGTATTCCCCACAATTTCCATACTGAATATATATATATATATATATATTTTTTTTTTATAATGAAGAAATAGCAGACAAAAATCAGTATCTTGATCTTAAAAAAGAGTTTAGGTAAGATACTATAACCAGGCACTCTCAAGGAACTTAGTGGCATCATTTGATAGGGATAGGGAATTTGTTTATAAACAGAATAAGAGTAAGAATAGGGAGTCCAAATTAATAGACTGTTAAAGGGATCAATGCTGAACCTATTTTCAGGTTATGGTTTTGTAAATCACCTCAAGGGAGAAATACACTGTGATCCTTCAAATTTGAAGCCCTTTTACGTATGAAATGCCAGTGGAATTGGTATTAACTATATGAAAATTTTGAGAGACTGTATATGAGTGGACAGAAAAGTGGTAAGTGATGTCCACTTGGCCAGATATGGGTTAGTTGGTATGCACTAAAGATTGTTCATTTGGATAGTTATTTGCCGCTATGGATTCTATTCTGAACTACAGAGTTTAGCAAAAAATATAAACAGATTCTTAAAATGTTTATAATTTTAGTGGGTAATAAGGAATCCAAGATATTTGGATTTGGTCTAACCCTTTGAGGTTTGTATCAAGGAGAACAATAGTGTTCTTCATAGCAAGGTTTTTTTAATTTTTGTTTTTGTTTTTTTGGTTTGATACAGTACTGCTCTGGATGGGTTTTGGGTCAGATTCAGTGAGACAATTCTTGTGTTCTTGTACTCCTAAGGGCATATTATTTTCTGTATGAGGAGTCCTGTCATAAGATACATAAAAACAAACAGCATCCCTTGCCATGTATCTAAAAATAGGATACTTAGTTTTGTAAATAGCATAGCAATAAATTATAAGTATATGGTCACAGTAAGACATCAGTAATGAGAGAAGGGATTTAGGGAGAACTGCTGAAATGTTATTTTTTCAATTAAATGAGGTCATTATAGTCAGTAAGCCTTCTGAGAAATACTTTTCATTGTAGTGAGAAGTGGTTCCCAAATGCTGTTTTTTGATGAATTTTTTCACTGTTTTGCATTGAAATTAAAAAATGCCAGAACATTGTGGAGAGTGTGGTTTTCATAGTGCTACTATATTTCATTGATTTTAAGATGTACGTTTTCCCACATTTTAACATTTCTGAAATTGAGATGTGTTTTACAATCAATGGCATCTTTAAATCATTGTCAGTTGCGAAATAGTTGTCACTGCCTACATATACTCGAACTCAATAATTAATCCTGTTGGTATGACTAGACAACTGCAACCCATTGGTGTTTCTGGTAACATACCATTTAAGGACCATTTATGAAAGAGATGAACATGCCTGGGTTGTCTTCTGAAACCTGTTGGTTGCACCTTTTGGTGATACCTTTTGGTAAGATCAGAAAAGATATAGCATCAAGACTTGGACAATGTGTGTCAGTTTCTTGGACTAGAGTCCCGAGGCAGTAGAGGAACATTTTTAAAAGGAATATCACATCACTAATTCCATTGGTACAGAGGATGATATTATGGAAAAACAGGGTCACTGATGACTGAGTTAAAAAGCAATTTAGATATTAGATTGTGAATGTGAAGAAAATTTTAAGAGTATCTTGAGTTCATTTTGCTTTTCTTTTTTACATAAACTTGTGTTATGAGAATTCACATCTAAATAAGTTTAAGAACTTTTCCAATAAATATAAAAATTCTAAGTGATAAGAAACCATCTGTCTTATTTTAATTGGAAGGTTTTTTATTTTCTTTCTTTCTTAGTGATACATAAAACACTGGTGCACCTTCTTGGAATCAATGAAATGTGGTTATTCAGTTTAAAGGACTGAGGTTATCTTAAAATTGTGCATTTATTATTTTTTGGTGTTACGGTATTTATTTTAAGAAATCATGGTGGTCATAGATAAATGGTTGATGTGTTTTAAATGTCCTTTCTTGAGAAAATAAAAAATTTGCACAGCCACTATGGAGAACAGCATGGAAGTTTCTTAAAAAACTAAAAATAGAGTTACAATAGCAGTCCCACTCCTGGCCATGTATCTGGAAAAGATGAAAACTCTAATTTGAAAAGACACATGCACCACAGTGTTTACAGCAGCACTATTTACAATAGCCAAGACATGGAAGCAACCTAAGTGACCATCGACAGATGAATGGATAAAGAAGATATGGTATATGTACAATATATAGTGGGATATTACTCAGCCACAAAAAACAATTAAATGATACCATTTGCAGCAACATGGATGGACCTAGAGATTATCATACTAAATAAAGTCAGACAGAGAAAGACAAATATCATATGGTATCACTTATATGTGGAATCTAAAAAAATGATACAAATGAACTTATTTAAAAAACAGAAATAGACTCACAGACATAGAAAACAAACTTATGGTTACCAAAGGGAAAAGGCAGGAGCTAAGGATAAATTAGGAATTTGAGATTAACAGATAGACACTACTATATATAAAATAGAGAAAAAACAAGGACTTACTGTATAGCATGGGGAACTATATTCACTATCTTGTAATAACCTATAATGGAAAAGAATCTGAAAAAGAATATATATATACACATATATATATATATATATCTGAATCACTTTGCTGTACACCTGAAACTAACACAACATTGTAAATCAACTATATTTCAATTAAAAAATTTTAATTGATAATGTCTCATCTCATTTTACCTGCATAATATATTGATAGTGAAGTAACATAACATTATTATTGGTATGGAAAGTAAACCATCTATAATGACAAAATCTGTTTTGAGATGAGAGCTCATGTTTTTGACATTTTGGACTTCTCAATACTTTAATCTTTTTAATATAAAATATATAATTAGAATAACACTAAATATGGAAAACCAGGATCCATCTTGCTACAAATTTCATAATCATGATAATTATCATTGTACAACCAGTACTGTGATGGAAAATGTTAACATTCATCTTTCTCATATACAAAATACCTCAAGGCAACATTACATTGTTTTGAATAAGTTTACTGTCAGTACTTCAAATAAAGTTGACATGTGCAAAAAAAAAAAAAAAATTGCAACCCTATGTTGGTTCCTTAAATTTCTTCTGAAATTTTATTGGCCTGTAACATTCAGCGATCCAGGAGCCACTGTCATAAAAAGTCTAGCATGTTAATCTTATTTATTTTTGTGTTTTGGCCACGCTACGCGGCATGCGGGATGATTCCCCAACCAGGGATTGAACCTAGGCCTCCGCAGTGAGAGCGCCAAATCCTAACCACTAGGCCACCTAGGAACTCCCTAACATATTAATCTTATTATTTGTAGACTTTCCATCACAGGTTAGAGTTTATTTCTTAGCTTGGTTTTAACAGATTTAACAGATTTAGAGTGATTAAGAAGAAAATACTAGGTGCTGACAACCTACTTTTTTGGCTTTGTATTTTTTGCTTCTGCTTTGTCTCTTGTTACTTTGGTTTTTTGGGTTTTTTTTACATTTTAAAAAAATTTTCATTTTATTTATTTATTTTTGGCTGTGTTGGTTCTTCGTTGCTGCACGTGGGCTTTCTCTAGTTGTGGCAAGCGGGTGCTGCTCTTCGTTGCAGTGCGCAGGCTTCTTATTGCAGTGGCTTCTCTTGTTGCAGAGCACGGTCTCTAGGCACATGAGCTTCAGTAGTTGTGGCTCATGGGCTCTAGAGCGCAGGCTCAGTAGTTGGGGTGCACGGGCTTAGTTGCTCCACGGCACGTGGGATCTTCCCGGACCAGGGCTTAAACCTGTGTCCCTTGCATTGGCAAGCGGATTCTTAACCACTGCGCCACCAGGGAAGCCTGGTTACTTTGTTTTAACCAGTCCTGTAGAATTATATTTACTATGCTGGTACCAATTAAAAAAGAATGTTAAAAAAGTTGTGATAGTTGATCATTCTTTACCTTATGTATGTGGAATACTTTGATTAGCACTGGAAGGCTCCTCTCCTAACCGAAACTGTCTTTCCTATTAGCTTGTCCTGGTGTCTGAATTTATCATCTTTTCACCATTCTTTGGATTTAAGACATTGACACTTATAAAGTGCCATGAAGGAAGGTATCTCTCCTGTCTTTTTTTTTTTTTAAGTTTTTTATTAAAAATTTTTATTATTTATTTTTGGCTGCATCGGGTCTTAGTTGCGGCACGCAGGATCTTTGTTGAGGCATGCGGGATCTTTTCATTGCGGTGCACGGGCTTCTCTCTAGTTGTGGCGTGTGGGTTTTCTCTTCTCTAGTTGTGGTGCACAGGCTCCAGGGCTCGTGGGCTCTGTAGCTCTGGCGTGGGTTCCAGAGTGCATGGGCTCTGTAGTTTGCGGCACGCAGCCTCTCTAGTTGAGGCGGGCAAGCTCAATAGTTGTGGTGCACGGGCTTAGTTGCTCCACAGCATGTGAGATCTTAGTTCCCTGACCAGGGATTGAACCCACATCCCCTGCATTGCAAGGAGGATTCTTTACCACTGGACCACCAGGAAAGTCCCATTTCCTCTCTTTTTTTTATTGATATAACTCCAGCATTCATCCCACTTCCTGGCACATAAATAGCTGCTCCATAAATATTTATTCAGTTAACAAATGAAAGCAAATTATAACATGATTGGTCATAGTTAACCTTATGATGTAATAGTTTATTAAATAACTAGTAGAACATAAAGCTGTGTGGTGACTGAAACACAATACAGATAAAATTCTAGGAAAGGTAAGTGATAGGACTAGAATGGTCCTCAGGCTTTATTTATTTATTTAAAAATTTTTAAATTTTATTTTGGTCCTCGGGCTTTTTGAGGTGTATTCTACTTTCCTTTGTTTTCCCTGAATTTAATTTAATTTATTTTTTTACACAGCAGGTTCTTATTAGTCATCCATTTTATACATATTAGTGTATATATGTCAATCCCAATCTCCCAGTTCATCCCACCACCAGCCCCCCCACCCCCGGCACTTTCCCTGATTGGTGTCCATACGTTTGTTCTCTACATCTGTGTCTCTGTTTCTGCCCTGCACACCAGTTCATCTGTACTATTTTTCTAGGTTCCACATATATGCGTTAATATGCGATATTTGTTTTTCTCTTTCTGATTTACTTCACTCTGTATGACAGTCTCTAGATCCATCTACATCTCTGCAAATGACCCAGTTTTTCCTTTTTATGGCTGAGTAATATACCATTGTATATATGTACCACATCTTTATCCATTCGGCTGTCGATGGCCATTTAGGTTGCTTCCATGACCTGGCTATTGTAAATAGTACTGCAGTGAACATTGGGGTGCATGTGTCTTTTTTAAGGATTAGCTGTGTGCTCTTACTCTCAGCTTACAGATTCACATTGTTTTTTTTTTTTAATTAATTAATTAATTAATTTTTATTTTTGGCTGTGTTGGGTCTTCGTTTCTGTGCAAGGGCTTCCTCTAGTTGCGGCAAGCAGGGGCCACTCTTCATCGCGGTGCGCGGGCCTCTCACTATCGTGGCCTCTCGTTGCGGAGCACAGGCTCCAGACGCATAGGCTCAGTAGTTGTGACTCACGGGCCTCGTTGCTCCGTGGCATGTGGGATCTTCCCAGACCTGGGCTCGAACCCGTGTCCCCTGTGTTAGCAGGCAGATTCTCAACCACTGCACCACCAGGGAAGCCCCCGCATGTGTCTCTTTGAATTATGGTTTTTTCTGGGTATATTCCCAGTAGTGGGATTGCTGGGTCATATGGTAATTCTATTTTTAGTTTTTTAAGGAACCTCCATACTGTTCTCCATAGTGGCTGTATCAATTTACATACCCACCAGCAGTGCAAGAGGGTTTCCTTTTCTCCACACCGTCTTCAACATTTGTTGTTTGTAGATTTTCTGATGCTGTCCATGCTAACTGGTGTGGCTGATACCTCACTGTAGTTTTGATTTGCATTTCTCTAATAATTAGTGATGTTGAGCAGTTTTTCATGTGCTTCTTGGCCATCTGTATGTCTTCTTTGGAGAAATGTCTATTTAGGTCTTCTGTCCATTTTTGGATTGGGTTGTTCGTTTTTTTAATATTGAACTGCATGAGCTGTTTATATATTTTTGAGATTAATCCTTTGTCCGTTCATTCATTTGCAGATATTTTCTCCCATTCTGAGGGTTGTCTTTTCGTCTTGTTTGTAGTTTCTTTTGCTTTACAAAAGCTTTTAGTTTCATTAGGTCCCATTTGTGTTTTTTTTTGTTTTTATTTCCATTGCTCTAGGAGGTGGATCAAAAAGATCTTGCTGTGATTTATGTCAAAGAGTGTTCTTCCTGTGTTTTCCTCTAAGAGTTTTATAGTGTCTGGTCTTATTAGAGGTCTTAGGTCTCTAATCCATTTTGAGTTTATTTTGTGTATGGTGTTAGGGAGTATTCTAATTTCATTCTTTTACATGTAGCTGTCCAGTTTTCCCAGCACCACTTATTGAAGAGACTGTCTTTTCTCCATTGTATATCTTTGCCTCCTTTGTCATAGATTAGTTGACCATAGGTGCATGGGTTTATCTCTGGGTTTTCTATCTTGTTCCATTGATCTATGTTTCTGTTTTTGTGCCAGTACCATATTGTCTTGATTACTGTAGCTTTGTAGTATAGTCTGAGGTCATGGAGTCTGATTCCTCCAGCTCTGTGTTTTTCCCTCAAGACTGCTTTGGCTATTTGGGGTCTTTGGTGTCTCCATTACAAACTTTAAGATTTTTTGTTCTAGTTCTGTAAAAAATGCCATTGGTAATTTGATAGGGATTGCGTTGAATCTGTAGATTGCTTTGGGTAGTGTAGTCATTTTCATAATATTCGTCCTTCCAATCCAAGAACATGGTATATCTCTCCTTCTGTTTGTGTCATCTTTGATTTCTTTCACCAGTGTCTTATAGTTTTCTGAGTACAGGTCTTTTACCTCCTTAGGTAGGTTTATTCCTTTGTATTTTATTATTTTTGTTGCAATTGTGAATGAGATTGTTTCTCTTTAATTTCTTTCTGATATTTCATTGTTAGTGCATAGGAATGCAAGAGATTTCTGTGCATTAATTTTGTATCCTGCAACTTTACCAAATTCATTGATTAGCTCTAGTAGTTTTCTGGTGGCATCTTTTGGATTATCTATGTATAGTATCATGTCATCTGCAAACAGTGACAGTTTTACTTCTTCTTTTCTGATTTGGATTCCTTTTATTTCTTTTTCTTCTCTGACTGCCTTGGCTAGGACTTCCAAAACTATGTTGAATAATAGTGGCAAGGGTGGACATCCTTGTCTTGTTCCTGATCTTAGAGGAAATGCTTTCAGTTTTTCACCATTGAGAATGATGTTGGCTGTGGGTTTGTCATATATGGCCTTTATTATGTTGAGGTAGGTTCCCTCTATGCCCACTCTC
This sequence comes from Balaenoptera acutorostrata, assembly GCF_949987535.1. NCBI lineage: Eukaryota > Metazoa > Chordata > Mammalia > Artiodactyla > Balaenopteridae > Balaenoptera > Balaenoptera acutorostrata. The sequence continues at coordinate 68,547,460 of NC_080075.1, forward strand.
TGGAGAGTTTTTATCATAAATGGGTGTTGAATTTTGTCAAAAGCTTTTTCTGCATCTATTGAGATGATCATGTGGTTTTTATTCTTCAATTTGTTAATATGGTGTATCACATTGATTGATTTGCATATATTGAAGAATCCTTGCATCCCTGGGATAAATCCCACTTGATCAAGGTGTATGATCCTCTTAATGTGTTGTTGGATTCTGTTTGCTAGTATTTTGTTGAGGATTTTTGCATCTATATTCATCAGTGATATTGGTCTGTAATTTTCTTTTTTTGCATCATCTTTGTCCGGTTTTGGTATCAGGGTGATGGTGGCCTCGTAGAATGAGATTGGGAGTGTTCCATCCTCTGCGATATTTTGGAAGAGTTTGAGAAGGATGGGTGTTAGCTCTTCTCTAAACGTTTGATAGAATTCACCTGTGAAGCCATCTGGTCCTGGACTTTTGTTTCTTGGAAGATTTTTAATCACAGTTTCAATTTCTTTCCTTGTGATTGGTCTGTTCATATTTTCTGTTTCTTCCTGGTTCAGCCTTGGAAGGTTATACCTTTCTAAGAATTTGTCCATTTCTTCCAAGTTGTCCAATTTATTGGCATACATTTGCTTGTAGTAGTCTCTTAGGATGCTTTGTACTTCTGCAGTGTCTGTTGTAACTTCTTGTTTTACATTTCTAATTTTATTGATTTGAGTCCTCTCCCTCTTTTTCTTGATGAGTCTGGCTAAAGGTTTATCAATTTTGTTTATCTTCTCAAAGAACCAGGCTTTAGTTTTATTATCTTTGCTACTGCTTTGTTTCTATTTCATTTATTTTTGCTCTGATCTTTATGTTTTCTTTCGTTCTACTAACTTTGGGTTTTGTTTGTTCTTCTTTCTCTAGTTCCTTTAGGTGTAAGGTTAGATTGTTTATTTGAGATTTTTCATGTTTCTTGAGGTAGGATTGTATTGCTGTAAACTTCCCTCTTCGAACTGCTTTTGCTGCGTCCCATAGGTTTTGGATTGTCATGTTTTTGTTGTCATTTGTTTCTAGGTATTTTTTGATTTTCTCTTTGATTTCTTCAGTGATCTCTTGGTTATTTAGTAACGTATTGTTTAGCCTCCATGTGTTATTGTTTTTTACGTTTTTTCCCCTGTAATTCATTTCTAATCTCATAGTGTTGTGGTCAGAAAAGATGCTTGATATGATTTCAATTTTCTTAAATTTACTGAGGCTTGATTTGTGACCCAAGATGTGGTATATCCTGGAGAATGTTCCGTGCGCACTTGAGAAGAACGTGTCATCTGCTGTTTTTGGATGGAATGTCCTATAAATATCAATTAAATCTATCTGGTCTATTGTGTCATTTAAAGCTTCTGTTTCCTTATTTATTTTCATTTTGGATGATCTGTCCATTGGTGTAAGTGAGGTGTTAAAGTCCCCCACTATTATTGTGTTACTGTCGATTTCCTCTTTTAGAGCTGTTAGCAGTTGCCTTATGTATTGAGGTGCTCCTATGTTGGGTGCATATATATTTATAATTGTTATATCTTCTTCTTGGATTGATCCCTTGATCATTATGTAGTGTCCTTCCTTGTCTCTTGTAACATTCTTTATTTTAAAGTTTATTTTATCTGATATGAGTATTTCTACTCCAGCTTTCTTTTGATTTCCATTTGCGTGGAATATCTTTTGCCATCCCCTCACTTTCAGTCTGTATGTGTCCCTAGGTCTGAAGTGGGTCTCTTGTAGACAGCATATATATGGGTCTTGTTTTTGTATCCATTCAGCCGGCCTGTGTCTTTTGGTTGGAGCATTTAATCCATTCACGTTTAAGGTAATTATCGATATGTATGTTCCTATGACCATTTTCTTAATTGTTTTGGGTTTGTTTTTGTAGGTCCTATTCTTCTCTTGTGTTTTCCACTTAGAGAACTTCCTTTAGCATTTGTTGTAGCTTCAGAGCTGGTTTGGTGGTGCTGAATTCTCTTAGCTTTTGCTTGTCTGTAAAGCTTTTGATTTCTCCATCAAATCTAAATGAGATCCTTGCTGGGTAGAGTAATCTTGGTTGTAGGTTCTTCCCTATCATCACTTTAAATGTATCATGCCACTCCCTTCTGGCTTGTAGAGTTTCTGCTGAGAAATCAGCTGTTAATGTTACAGGAGTTCCCTTGTATGTTATTTGTAATTTTTCCCTTGTTGCTTTCAATAATTTTTCTTTGTCTTTAATTTTTGTCAGTTTGATTACTATGTTTTCTTGGCGTTTCTCCTTGGGTTTATCCTGCCTGGAACTCTATGCGCTTCCTGGTCATGGGTGGCTATTTCCTTTCCCATGTTAGGGAAGTTTTCGACTATAATCTCTTCAAATATTTTCTCGGGTCCTTTCTCTCTCTTCTCCTTCTGGGACCCCTATAATGTGAATGTTGGTGTGTTTAATGTTGTCCCAGAGGTCTCTTAGGCTGTCTTTATTTCTTTTCATACTTTTTTCTTTATTCTGTTCCTTGGCAGTGATTTCCACCCTTTTGTTTTCCAGGTCACTTATCCATTCTTCTCCCTCAGTTATTCTGCTATTGATTCCTTCTAGTGTGTTTTTCATCTCAGTTATTGTATTGTTCTTCTTTGTTTGTTTGTTCTTTAATTCTTCTAGGTGTTTGTTCTTTAATTCTTCTAGGTCTTTGTTAAACATTTCGTGCATCTTCTCGATCTTTGCCTCCATTCTTTTTCAAGGTCCTGGATCATGTTCACTATCATTATTCTGAATTCTTTTTCAGTAAGGTTGCCTGTCTCCACTTCATTTAGTTGTGTTTCTGGGGTTTTATGTTGTTCCTTCGTCTGGTACATAGCTCTCTGCCTTTTCATCTTGTCTATCTTTCTGTGAATGTGGTTTTTGTTCCACAGGCTGCAGGGTTGTAGTTCTTCTTCTCTACTTTCCTCTTTTTAAGGAACCTACTTCATGTTAGAAAGTATGGAATTTCCTAGAGGACAGTAATTATTCTTTACTATGTCTTGATTGACAAAATAGATGATTTTAAAAAAGTAAAAGAGGTTTCATTACCACTGTTAAATGAATATGTATTTTTTAATCTGTAATTGATAGATCTTATATTTATCTAGAGATTTATTTTATCTTTAGGTAAAACTTGTTATGCATATAGTTTTTCGGAGTCTTTGCGGTCCAAGTCCCTTTTTTGGTTGGCCACCGTTGATCTAGACTTGCTATTGGAGTGTGGTCTATAGGCCAGGAAACGTTGCTCTTACTTGCAGAGCATATTCGAAATGAAGGATCTCAGGCCCCACTCCAGACCTATAGAATCATAATTAGTATTTTAATGAGATCCTCAGGTGGTTCCATTGCACATTTTTTGAGAACAGTATAGGACACATGATTGTTTTCAGAGTCAGGAGGCCATTGAATTTTTTTTTCTCTCCAAAGAGGAATAGGAGGAGCAGACTAAAGAGAGTTAAAAATCAATTTGGCTTACTTAATTACCATATTTTAGAATGGTTCTGTTAATTAGTTGCATAGGAATTCCTGAAAATGTGTGTGTGTGTGTGTGTGTGTGTGTGTGTGTGTAGTATCTTTGTGGTTTTGTCAGCATGCAAATAAACTTTTTTGTGAAATATTGTTTGATTTAATTGGGACTCAAACAGAAGTGTACTGACTTGCCTGCAGCACGTTATTTATTGTCTATTTCTTAAGGAAATACTTTAGCATTGATCCTTTGGGAACCTACTTTTACTCTTTATCCAAAGGAGTACATGCCCATTTATTCCTCTCAGGGCAAGGTCACACAACCATGAAGTAGTTTTGCGAGGATTTTTCCTTTTGATTCATTTTTTCCATTCATCACTGTGCCTTCAAATTCAGTGATATTTGAGAAAGAAAGCACACATTCTACATCACCTTCATGTATTTAGGATACCATATTGCCAAGTATCAGCCTCTGTGGAAGAATGGAAATTTATTTTTTATTTGACACTTTACAAATCAACAGTTAAGCAGCCATTTGTAATAAATAGATACACTCAGCTATCTTAGTTAAAAATAATTGAGAAACTTGGAGTTTGACTTTTATCTTAGGATCCTTCTGAAGAAACTGGTTCTTTTACAGAAGGACTGTTAAGAAAGCTTGGTTTAGTGCTTAAAACCAGTGAAGTTGGGGGCAGTAGGGTTGCTGAATTGGGAGATATTTTTTTTGTTTTATTTAGTTTTATATTTGTTTTGTAAACTTCCTATGACATGGAAATACTTATTTTAAGTTAACATGAAATTTATTAGGAAGCTAAAATTTTAATTTACTTTGAAATTAGGAACCATTTTTCCTTGAATTAGTAATGAAATTATTTAATATAAGTTTTATGGTAACTGTTCTTAAATTTAAGTTTTAAAAATAAAGTACATCATTTGATTGCTGAATCAGACCTTTTTTGTACTTTGGCAGTTTATAGATGGGCTAGCCATTTATAAACTTGACTTGTTTATGTATATAGTCCTAAACACAGAATTTCCAAATCCATAAATGCTTCATCTCAATGGATATTTGGCAAGTACAAATTAGAAGAAACAAAGGGGTACGATTTCATACCCATCAACTTGGCAAAAATTAAAAATTCTGACAGTATCAGATGTTGGTAAGGATGTAGGGAAATGGGAAATTTGAGCCATTGCTGATGTTGGAGAAATATAATTTAAACCAAAACCTCCTGCCATCTCAGAAAACTTCTCTTCAAAGGTAGAAGAGAAAGAAAATTTTATTTTTGACTAAGCATTAAGCTACAATATGATGCATATCACTGGCTATCTGCTAACAGATTGCAAATATGTGAAGAGTGCTCGTCCTTTTATTTAGCTAGGCAGATAAAACCCATTATATGCATATTCTCAAGATAAATTATGAGTAGTGTTCAAGTAAGAGGACTTGATAGAAACATTTGCCACACATAGTTCATCCTAAATTCACTTGGTAATTGAGGTGACCATATGTATTAGCTAATTGCTTTATCCAAAGGAAAACTAAACTTACATATTTTTATAACAGGAGGTAATTTTGCAGCTTGGGGCTAGGTGGCCCTCTGAAGTTAGGTTCCTATCCCTCAGAAACTGGCAGAAAGGGGCACTATCTCCCTTGATCACATTTCAAAGAGATGGCTTTTGGGTCCTTGAGAAAGATGGTCCTGAGTTGCTAGTTAGAGGCTTATTTAGCTTTTTTTTTTAATTTAAATTTTTAGAAAGTTTTTATTTTTAATAAATGTATTTATTTATTTATTTATTTATTTATGCGTTGGGTCTTTGTTGCATCATGTGGGCTTTCTTCAGTTGCGGTGAGTGGGGGCCACTCTTCATTGTGGTGCACGGGCTTCTCACTGTGGTGGCTTCTCTTGTTGTGGAGCACTGGCTCTAGGCACGTGGGCTTCAGCAGTTGTGACACGTGGACTCAGTAGTTGTGGCTCACGGGCTCAGTAGTTGTGACTCGCGGGCTCTAGAGCGCAGGCTCAGTAGTTGTGGCGCACGGGCTTAGTTGCTCTGTGACATGTGGGATCTTCCCAGGCCAGGGCTCAAACCTGTGTCCCCTGCATTGGCAGGCAGATTCTTAACCACTTCGCCACCAGGAATGTCCCTTTAATTTTAATTTTTTAATTTTTATTTTATTTTTAAAACAATTTTTGGGACTTCCCTGGTGGCACACTGGTTAAGAATCTGCCTGCCAATGCAGGGGACACGGGTTTGAGCCCTGGTCCGGGAAGATCCCACATGCCACGGAGCAATTAAGCCCGTGCGCCACAACTACTGAGCCTGCACTCTAGAGCCCACGAGTCACAACTACTGAGCCCACGTGCCTAGAGCCCGTGCTGCGCAACAAGAGAAGCCACCGCAATGAGAAGCCTGCGCACCTTAATGAAGAGTAGCCCCCACTCGCCGCAACTAGAGAAAGCCAGCACGCAGCAATGAAGACCCAATGCAGCTAAAAATAAATTAATAAATAAATTTATTAAAAAAAATTTTTTTGTTGGAGTGTTGTTGATTTACAATGTTGTGTTAGTTTCAGGTGTACAGCAAAGTGAATCAGTTATACATATATCCACTCTTCTTTAGATTCTTTTGCCATATAGTCCATTACAGAGTATTGACTAGAGTTCCCTGTGCTATACAGTAGGCCCTTATTAGTTACCTAGTTTATATGTAGTGGTGTGTACATGTCAATCCCAGTCTTTCAATTTATCCCCCCCTCACATCACCTGGTAACCATGAGTTTGCTTTCTACATCTGTAACTCTATTTTTGTTTTGTAGATAAGTTAATATGTACCCCCTTTTTTAGATTCCACATATTAGCAATATCATATGATATTTATTTAGCTTTTTAAAAGATTTATATACATTTCAAAGAGAAAGAATTTAGAATTACAAATTTTTAAAGAAAAGTATATGTGTGGTGTCTCCTCTCTTATTTTTTTTTTTTTAATTTTAATTTGTTTTTGGCTGTGTTGGATCTTCGTTTCTGTGCAAGGGCCTTCTCCAGTTGCGTCAAGCGGGGGCCACTCTTCATCGTGGTACGCGAGCCTCTTCACTATTGCGGCCTCTCTTGTTGCGGAGCACAGGCTCCAGACGCGCAGGCTCAGTAATTGTGGCTCACGGGCCTAGTTGCTCCACGGCATATGGGATCTTCCCAGACCAGGGCCCGAACCCGTGTCCCCTGCATTAACAGGCACATTCTCAACCACTGCGCCACCAGGGAAGCCCCTCTTCTCTTATTTTTAACAGGGAGAATTAAATCTCTTATTATTATTTGCTCTTACACTGGTGAGTAAATTGATCTGCCTGCTTCAGTGGGCAATTTAGTTGTGTTCTAGTAAATTTGGAGATGTTCATACTCAATGATCCAGTACTTTTACTTCTAGATAAATCCCAGAGAGACTCTTAACAGACGTTCATGAGAGACTTGTAGGATTGTATACTAACAGTGAAACAGTGGAAACAACCAAACTGTCTGAGTAGGAGAATGAACAGATAAATTTTGGTATATTCATATATTACAATACTATACAGCATTGAAAATGAATAAATTAGAGCTACATGTATCAACATGAATAATTTTTAAAAATAATTTGACTAAAAGTAGTTTAGAAGAACAGGTACACTACATTTATGTAACATTTAAAAACAAAAACAAAAAAACCCATGGAGAACAAAATAATACATGTATTATTTATGGATACATAAATTAGTAAATGTATAACACAATAATAAACACCAAAATCAGAAAGTGGTTACCTTGGTTACCTTAGGAGGGAGGTATATAATGGGATCAGCAGGGAATTCAGATGTCTTTAATATTTTATTTCTTTTTTTAAAATTAATAATTAAAAAAATTTTTTTAGTATTTTTTTGGCTGCGCTGGCTTGTTGCTGCGCGTGGGCTTTCTCTAGTTGCGGGGAGTGGTGGCTACTCTTCATTGCGGTGCACAGGCTTCTCATTGCGGTGGCTTCTCTTTTTGCGGAGCACGGGTTCTAGGCACACGGGCTTCAGTAGTTGCAGCATGAGGGCTCAGTAGTTGCCGCACACGGGCCCCAGAGCACGTGGGCTTCAGTAGTTGTGTTGTGTGGGCTCAGTAGTTGTGGCTCGTAGGCTCTAGAGCGCAGGCTCAGTAGTTGTGGCACACGGGCTTAGTTGCTCTGCAGCATGTGGGATCTTCCTGGACCAGGGATTGAACCCATGTCCCCTGCACTGGCAGGCGGATTCTTAACCACTGGACCACCAGGGAAGTCCAGTATTTTATTTCTTAATAAAAGAAGATCTTAAGTAAATAAGATAGAATGTTAAGGTTTAATTTATTGGGCAGTCAATCCATGAGTGTTTGTTATATTATTATCTAGATTCTTTTGTAATGTTTAAATTTTTTTTAATTAAAAGTTTAAAAAGAGAGAGCCGGAGAAAAAGGGGACAGTGGAAATCAATTTGCTAGTATTGCATATTTGCACGGTAATGATAATGATCTAGTAAAAAGGGAAAAGTTAGTGCAGGAGACAAGGACAGTTGTAAGAGCAGAGTCCTTGAATATGAAAAACAAAGTGAGATCCAGTGTAGAAGTAATTTGTTTGGCTTTTGATAGGAGCAAGGACAGTTTGTTGAAACAGGAGAGAAAGCAGAATAAATGGTGGGAAGAGGAAGTAGTTCTCTTCCGAATTTAGGGTGACTAACGTTCAGGTTTGCCTGAGACTGGGAGGTTTCCCAGGATGCAGGACTTCCAGTGCTAAAACTGGCAAAGTCCTGAGCAACCAGGATGGTTGGTTATTCTGCTTGTTTTTCCTTAACAAAGTGAAAAGTTTGATCATCTGTTGGGAATGGGAATGGGAAGGGGATGATGGTTTAAGGTAAAAAGAGAAGCTGTATGAAGTAACTCTCTATCTTAAAGATAGGTGAGCAAATTCACTAGGTTGTCGTGGTATGATTTCTGAGCTTTGTTTGCTAAGGATCTGCTGTAATTTATGAGTATAATTTCAAAGTTCATATGGTTGTGTTTCTTTACAGTCTCATTCAGCTGTTCAGATGGAGGTGCTTTGTTAAGTGGAAGGTTGGTTTTAACTATGATTTGACTACGCTGGAGGAAGAGAGGAGCAAAGGAGGGAGGCCACAGGCAAGGGAGTGATTATAGTGATGGATCATCAAATCTCAGGATGGGTATAAAAAGTGAAGAAGAGAGGATGAAGGACAGTTGGAAAAGTGACTCCAACAGATTTCTAGACGTGAACTGGAATGATAGGAAGTGAAGAGAGTGGGATGCTTGAAATTGAGATTTTTGAGGTGGTGTAGTTACACTGGTTATTTATATGGTGATGGGAATAGGGGGCTGGAGTGGATGGCAGGAAAGATCATTGAGTGTGGTAATGATCACTCCATGGATGTGATTTTAGTGATTAAGGCAGGTTTTGGTACTCTAAAAAATATTCACTTATTTTCTTTTCATATACTATAGTTTTCTCTTTCTTGTTTTATTTTGTTTGATCATTGCCTCAAATTGTAGATTGTATTGTTGTTCTTGAATGAAGATGGTTGTAAATAAATAAGTGGATGGATAAAAGCAAATTTTGTTTAATCAGTACTTGTTTTTATCATATGGCTTGCTACTAGAAACTTTGTAGTTGGTTAAGTTTCAAACGTTAACATCCAAAATGATGATCCACTGCCCATTAAGCTATTTTAGTTCCAAATAGGTTCAGTGAGGACTTTGTGTCATGTATGGTTATTAGTACTGTATTGCTTTGCTTACTCCTGTTTCTCTCCTTCTCTTTTTATAGGACCGCAACTGAATGCACAGCTAGAAGGTTGGCTTTCACAAGTACAGTCCACAAAAAGACCTGCTAGAGCCATTATTGCACCGTAAGTTTTAAGGGTCTTTACCCAGAATCTTTCATATGTTAATTATTAATAAAGAATGAGTATCTACGGATTGAATTAAAAATTAAAAATCAAATGCTGTGTTGAACTGAAGAAGCTATATTCACTAAATTTCATGATTCCTGTGGCTTTCACTTTAACTGAAGGATAAAGGAATTGGCTACTTTATTTTCTCAGATGCAGAAATATCAAATTTTACTTTTGGTAATAAAACTGACTTTTAAAACAGAGTTGTTTACATTAGATAAACTTGGTGATTTCAGTAGTATTTGGTACAAATGAATAAGTTCTGTTTTAAACATTGAAAAGATCTACTTTAATCACATAATTTTAAACTTATAATAAAAAAATGGATTAAACATAATATGGTGCAGTATGGAGTAGCAGCCTGATTTTTAGGGGAGGGGTAGATTTTTTTTTTTAATGAAGAAAATCTGTGACTATTTCGTCTATGTTAGAGGGCTTTTTGAGAACTACAGGCTAGCAAACATACAGTTAACTATGTGTCTGTGTATGATGTGAATTCAGTTAATTTTGATTTGGTAAATGTTGGAGTTTGTGCTATTTCTGTCACAGCAGCATCTTTTATGTGACTTCTGTTGAGTTCAGGTTGGTACCTTGATAAATAGTAAATAGTGAAAATAATAGCAACCACTTATTAAACAATATGAGAATTAAATGAGTAAATACACATAAAAAGCTTACATTAATGTTGGGCACATAATAAGTATTCCATAAATGTTATGTATTTTTTGTGCCAAACTTTTTGTTAAATACTCCATTTGTATGGTCTATCTTCATCTCGTTTAAAAGATTCAGGAAGCTGACTATACTACGTACCAACTGTGTGACATATAAGTTATTTAATCTCTTGTGCTTTTGTCTCCTTGGTAAAATTGGAATAATAGTATTACTTTCATATAGTTTTTCCAAAGATTAAATGAGCTAATCTTTATAAAACTTTTAGCATAATGACTTGCTATTACTTATTTTGTTATTCAGCAAATATCTACCAGGCTAAATGCCAGATACTCTTCTTTGTGCTGCTCTTTGAATAAAACAAAATCACTACTCTCATGGTGCTTGCCTTTTAGTATTTGGGGAAGACAGACAGTAAATAAATAATTATATTCTGTGTCAGGTGCTGATGGGTGCTAAGAAAAAATAAAGCAGATAAGAAGATTGAGAGTGACAGTATGGGTAGGGAGTTGGTAGTTTAGATAGGATAGTAAGAAAAGGTCTTCCTCATAAGGTAACAATTGAGTCTAAATGATGTGAGAGAGAGGTTATGCAGATGCCCAGGGAAAAAGGGTTTCAGGTTGAGGACGAAGCAAGGACAAAAGCTCTGGGGCAGGATACGCTTAATGTGTTTGAGGAAAAGCAAGGCCAGTGTAGCTGGAGTGGTGTGTGTGTATGGGGAAGAGTAGTGGATGAGGTAGGCAGTGGGCGCTAGATTGTAGGGAGGCTTTGTAGGAGAACATAAAAACTTTGGTTTTTATTCCAAGTGATAAGGCAAGTAATGAGAAGTTTTGAGCAGCAAAGTGACATGATCTGACTTAGGTTTGAGAAGGATTATTCTTGCTGCTGTATGAACCTTCTGTTTTGTGGGGGCAAGGAGTCCAATTTAGGAGGCTTATTACTATAGTACAGAAAAGAGATGACATAATGCCTTTGGCTGGGAGCTAGAGGTGGAGGTGATGAGAAGCTGTATATTCTGGGTATTTGGAAGGCAGGACCAATAAAATAGAACAAGTCAAGGATGACTCTTAAGTTTGGGCTTGTGAAATTGGAAGGATGGAATTGGGGTTTGTACTAATTAAAGGAGAAAACAAGGGTGGAGGTGGGGAGTGGAATTTGAAGTGTTTATATAAAATCTAAATTTTATTCTGCCTGTGTTAATGTTGAGATACCTATTAGATATCCAAGTGAGGCAGCTAGATATATGAATCTGGAGTACAGGGAAGAAGGGCTAGGCTGTGTTGGCATATCACACTTAACACAGCTAAGTGTGTAACTTTAATCAGACATGGTTGCCTCAGGAGTAAAATAGAGAAGAGAAGAGGTTCAAAGACCAAGCCCTTAGGCAAGCCAGCTTAATTTAGAGGTCACGATGAAGATGAGTATTTGCAAAGGAGATTTTGAAGGAGGACCAGTGGGGAAGGAGGAAAACCAAGAGTGAGTGAAGTCTCTGGGAGACAAAAGGATGAAAATGTGTCAGGGAGGAAAAGATGATCAGGTGTGTCAAATTCTGTCAAGAGGTCAAATAAGATGAGGATTGATAATTGATAATTGGATACTATGGAGATTGCTGGTTATTTTAATAAGAACAATTTCTATGGGGCGGTGGGGATGAAAGCACAGTTGGAGTGGGTTCAAGAAAGAATCAAGGAGGGAAATGAAGACAGTGAGTATAGATAGTTTTTTTGAGAAATTTTGCTATAAATCAAGGAAATCGGGCGATGGGAATATGGTGTCGGGGAGAATTTTTATTTAAGGTGGGAGATATTAAAGTGTTTATAATGTTGATGACATGATCCAGTAGAGAAAGAAAAATTGATGCAAGGATAAATTGGGAAGTTTGTGTAAGTGAGATCCTTGGTTGGGTGAGAAACAGTGGATTAGTAATCATCTCTTTATAGCATCTCATGAGATATGTTCTATTGTCATTCCCATTACTTTGCTGGTATTTGACTATTATGGTATACTACCTTCCTAGTTAAAACTTACTCTAAATGTGGGAGCTGAGCTGAATCAACATAAAATTAAAATGAAGTTAGTTATTCATGAAAAAGTAGTTAGACTTGTTTGCTTCTTGTAGTTAGTTTTAAACTGAAATGTTTGGAAATGCCCTGGGAAATGAAATGTTTGAGTCTACGTTACAAATATATTAATTTGTAAAAGATTTCCAAGTTACCTTAGGTTTTAAAATGAATATTTGAAAATAGTTTTGGCTTTGGTGTGCATGTTTCTGCTATATAGTGACTTTGTAGTTACATTTATGTATGTATAGGCAATTTCTACTTTGTTAATATATGAAAACTTTAAATATAGTCAAGTTCATCTTATTATATGGTTTCCATCTTATTATATTTTCCTTTCCAGAGTTACCTTTTTTTTTTTTAAGGTAGAAAAGCAACAACAAATATTTTCTTGTTCTATAGGCACAAAAGGGTCTTTGTAAGACCGAGCTTATATAGTAATTAGACAACTTAAAATTTTAAGATTTCTACTTTTATTTCAAATCAAAAACATACTTTTAAAATTTTATAAATTCTAGCTCTCTGGGACCACCTTTCTTAGATTTTGCCTTCATAGGAATAAATCATACAAGGGGAACCTTAAAAAAACAAACTCAGAACCTAGATAGCACACTTTTGAAAATGCTTAAACAGTTTGCTTATTTTTATATGGATGTAGATTAAATAGAATAATGTCATTTATTGTTGACATCATTAAATGATTAAATATTGACCCATAAACCAACTGTTGATCAATTTTAATGAATTCTAATCTATATAACATAACCAGGCACATTTGGGAGAGGGATTCAAAAGAATTTAATTTGACTAAAAAATATCTTTTGGTTGCATTTGGAACTATCTTACTTATATTGAGGCACAGGAGACAGTATATGGCCCTGGGATATATATTGAAATGATCTCATGAGCTAGGAGTTCCAGAAGCCTTCTTACCATGACTGCCAGATACCTTGATGCCAAAATTGTTGTTTATCTTGCAGTATTCAGGAATAACTCAGCAACCCTTAGAATGGAGCTGTACAGGTATGCATCACTTAAGAAACATCTTATTGAATATAAAAATATAAGCAGATAATTGTGGAAGGGGCTTAATTTACATGATGAAATTATTTTTTACTGTCAAGCACAGACAATGAATATTGAAGGCCATACATTTAAAGCAGAATTTGATTTCTTAGTGGTTAACCTAGTAGGAATAGTATGGAATAAAGGATACTTTTACTTTTCGTTGTGTACCTTTTTTTACAGTTTGACTTTTTTACTGTGTACATTATACCTTTAGTATAAAAACCTGTTTAAAAAATTTAAAAACTAAGAAACATTTATATAGAAGATCAGGTTGTATATACTGAAGCATACCTGTAGAGCTCTACCAGTGCATGTCATGAGACAATGAATCTTCATAAATTATCTAGTTAATTTAAGTTACTGGAGATTTGCAGTCCTTGTTAATGTTAACAAACAATCTTCTAAACAGTCTCATAGTGCGTTCTGTGTTGTGTTGTGTGCTTGTTTGGCTTTGTTTTGGTTTTGTCTTGTTTCCTTTCACATAGTGAAAGCAGATGTGCCCTGTGTGAATGATAGGCCAGAAGACAGGCTCCTCGCATTAGCATGGAGTTCGAGCTAAATCTGGTAGAAACCATCAAGACTTTCCCAGTCTTGTTAAGATTAAGAAGGACTGGTAGGTTATTCATGGCAATATCTCAAATCATATATACTCTAGCAGTAAAATAAAACCCCTAAATATGCAACATTGTGGTTAGTTTATTCTTACTTGACTTTTTAGCTCATAATATTGTTTACTTAATGTTTGTGAGATTCCATTTGTAAAAATAAAATATTCTAAATAATGACTGTTTTACCTGGATATTTTTTGGATATAATCATTTACTGATTTTTTTATTGAAGCAGGAATCTTTAGGGCCATTGAGCAGTGCCTGTGAAAGGAAAGAATAAAAGGCTAGGTGCAGCAAAATAAAATTGAGATGGAGGTTGCTGCTTCTGTAAACTGTTTGGGGCCAGTTGTCATTCAGGTTGATCCTGTACGTTTACAGGTGTTTTTAAATTTAGTTTCTAGGTTTGTAGATCATATCTTAACTTAAGGTTACAAACTTTGCTTATTGCTGGAGGAGATCTCATTTCATCTGGTCCAATCTTCTCATTTCATCTAGGGCAGTCTTTTATTTTGCATTTTTCCTGCTATTCAGTAGAATTAGGACTACGGAAATCTGACTTTGTTGAATTCAAGTAAGTGTTCTTTTATTATTCCCTATATCCACTTTGATGAAAATCCTCTCAGAATGTTTAGTAGACTCTTGGCATTCATAGTTGATATAAGTGAAAGTCCATGTGATGTAGTGATTAGTAATTTTCCTGAGGTAGGAATTTAAATTATACCACACTGCAAGGTTGCTGTATGGGAAGCTGTCACTTAACTAATGAATGATTGTGGACAGTGACCTTGCATCCTCATTTAATTGCAGCTCTCTGAGGGGCACAGAAATTCTGGTAGGTTAGGAGCTGAACTTGCTGATGCAAAGGGTCTGCTGCGTAGGTGTAAAGGAAGAAGCAAAAGTACTCTATGTTAAAAGAAAGATCAGTTTTTAGAGGTATGGTTTTAGCCTAATGACAAATTATAGATATAATAATAGTATAATTTTGTATTTGTTTACATGAGAAGTTACATTGAGAATCAGAGTTACCTGTAACAGCTAGCAGGGATGACTTTGTATTAAAGGTTTTAAGAACTTTAAAAAGACTGACTTGGACACACTTTTATGATGCATATTCAAATATCTGTAGAGCTCAAATTTTCATTGCTCTTCTGGCTATTATGCAGAACGACTAAAGAAAAAAATGTAGCCATTCCCTTAGCGAAGCCTCCTTTATTGTGAGTGATTCCTTACTGGAACCTGTTTCCACATACATGTAGAGTTATAGATTCTGTTAGCAAGAGAAGGGTGTAGGAACAGAGGATTAGTGGTGAGAGTTGATGATTATTACTATGGCTCTATTCATTACCATATATCTGGGCCAGGGTAAAGGAAAGTATTACAAATTCTCTTCTTTGACTGTGACCTTGGTCCTTTCATGAGGTAGAGTTCCTCACTGTGGGGGATAAGTGAGTATGGGGTATACTTAATGATCAAAAAATAGATACACTGCAGTGTATTCTCTATTTAAGTTAAGAATCTCCCTGTCCTTGGGAGATTGATTCAAGACGGCGGAGTAGTAGAAGGATGTGCGCTCACTCCCTCTTGTGAGAGCACAGGAATCACAACTAACTGCTGAATAATCATCGACAGGAAGACACTGGAACTCACCAAAAAAGATACCCCACATCCAGAGACAAAGGAGAAGCCGCAATGAGACGGTAGGAGGGGCGCAATCACAATAAAATCAAATGCCATAACTGCTGGGTGGGTGACTCACAAACTGGAGAACACTTATACCACAGAAGTCCACCCACTGGAGTGAAGGTTCTGACCCCCAGGTCAGGCTTCCTAACTTGGGGGTCTGGCAACGGGAGGAGGAATTCCCAGAGACTCAGACTTTGAAGGCTAGTGGGATTTGATTGCAGGACTTCGACAGGACTGGGGGAAACAGAGACTCCACTCATGGAGGGCACACACAAAGTAATGTGCGTATCAGGACCCAGGGGGAAGGAGCAGTGACCCCAGGGGAGACTGAACCAGACCTACCTGCTAGTGTTGGAGGGTCTCCTGCAGAGGCAGGGGGCAGCTGTGGCTCACCGTGGGGACAAGGACACTGACAGCAGAAGCTCTGGGAAGTACTTCTTGGTGTGAGGCCTCCCAGAGTCCACCATTAGCCCTGCCAAGAGCCTGTAGGCTCCAGTGCTGGGTCGCCTCAGGCCAAACAACCAACAGGGAGGGAACTCAGCCCCACCCATCAGCAGACAAGCAGACAAGCATTAAAGTTTTACTGAGTTCTGCCCACCAGAGCAACACCCAGCTCTACCCACCACCAGTTCCTCCCATCAGGAAGCTTGCACAAGCCTCTTAAATAGCCTTATCCAAGGGCAAACAGCAGAAGCAATAAGAACTACAATCCTGCAGCCTGTGGAACGAAAACCACATTCACAAAAAGACAAAATGAAAAAGCAGAGGACTATGTACCAGATGAAGGAACAAGATAAAACTCCAGAAGAACAACTAACTGAGGTGGAGATAGGCAACCTTACAGAAAAAGAATTCAGAATAATGATAGTGAAGATGATCCAGGACTTCGGAAAAAGAATGGAGGCAAAGATCGAGAAGATGCAAGAAACGTTTAACAAAGACCTAGAAGAATTAAAAAACAAACAGAGGTGAACAATATAATAACTGAAATGAAAAATACACTAGAAGGAATCAATAGCAGAATAACTCAGGCAGAAAAACGGATAGAAGTGACCTGGAAGACAGAATGGTGGAAATCACTGCCACGGAACAGAATAAAGAAAAAAGAATGAAAAGAAATGAAGACAGCCTAAGGGACTTCTGGGACGACATTGAACACACCAACATTCGCATTATAGGGGTCTCAGAAGGAGAAGAGAGAGAGAAAGGACCCAAGAAAATATTTGAAGAGATTATAGTTGAAAACTTTCCTAACATGGGAAAGGAAATAGCCACCCAACTCCAGGAAGTGCAGAGAGTTCCAGGCAGGATAAACCCAAGGAGAAACATGCTGAGACACATAGTAATCAAATTGACAAAAATTAAAGACAAAGAAAAATTATTGAAAGCAACAAGGGAAGAATGACAAATAACATACAAGGGAACTCCCATAAGGTTAACAGCTGATGTATCAGCAGAAACTCTATAAGCCAGAAGGGAGTAGCATGATATATTTAAAGTGATGAAAGGGAAGAACCTACAACCAAGATTACTCTACCCAGCAAGGATCTCATTTAGATTTGATGGAGAAATCAAAAGCTTTACAGACAAGCAAAAGCTAAGAGAATTCAGCACCACCAAACCAGCTCTACAACAAATGCTAAAGGAACTTCTCTAAGTGGGAAACACAGGAGAAGAAAAGGACCTACAAAAACAAACCCAAAACAATTAAGAAAATGGTCATAGGAACATACATATCGATAGTTACCTTAACTGTGAATGGATTAAATGCTCCAACCAAAAGACACAGGCCGGCTGAATGGATACAAAAACAAGACCCGTATATATGCTGTCTACAAGAGACCCACTTCAAACCTAGGGACACATACAGACTGAAAGTGAGGGGATGGCGAAAGATATTCCATGCAAATGGAAATCAAAAGAAAGCTGGAGTAGCAATACTCATATCAGATAAAATAAACTTTAAAATAAAGAATGTTACAAGAGACAAGGAAGAACACTACATAATGATCAAGGAATCAATCCAAGAAGAAGATATAACAGTTAAAAATATATATTCACCCAACATAGAGGCACCTCAATACATAAGGCAACTGCTAACAGCTATAAAAGAGGAAATAGACAGTAACACAATAATAGTGGGGGACTTTTAACACCTCACTTACACCAGTGGACAGATCATCCAGACAGAAAATTAATAAGGAAACACAAGCTTTAAATGACACAACAGACCAGATATTTATAGGACATTGATATTTATAGGACATTCCATCCAAAAACAGCAGATGACACGTTCTTCTCAAGTGCGCACGGAACATTCTCCAGGATAGATCACATCTTGGGTCACTAATCAAGCCTTGGAAAATTTAAGAAAACTGAAATCATATCAAGCATCTTTTCCGACCACAACGCTATGAGATTAGAAATAAATTACAGGGAAAAAAACATAAAAAAGACATACACATGGAGGCTAAACAATACGTTACTAAATAACCAAGAGATCACTGAAGAAATCAAAGAGAAAATCAAAAAATACCTAGAGACAAATGACAACGAAAACACGACAATCCAAAACCTATGGGACGCAGCAAAAGCAGTTCGAAGAGGGAAGTTTATAGCTATACAAGCCTACCTAAAGAAACAAGAAAAATCTCAAGTAAACAATCTAACCTTACACCTAAAGGAACTAGAGAAAGAAGAACAAACAAAACCCAAAGTTAGCAGAAGGAAAGAAATCATAAAGATCAGAGCAGAAATAAATGAAATAGAAACAAAGAAAACAATAGCAAAGATCAATAAAACTAAAAGCTGGTTCGTTGAGAAGATAAACAAAATTGATAAGCCATTAGCCAGACTCATCAAGAAAAAGAGGGAGAGGACTCAAATCAATAAAATTAGAAATGAAAAAGGAGAAGTAACAACAGACACCGCAGAAATACAAAGTATCCTAAGAGACTACTACAAGCAACTCTATGCCAATAAATGGACAACCTGGAAGAAATGGACAAATTCTTAGAAAGGTATAACCTTCCAAGGCTGAACCAGGAAGAAACAGAAAATATGAACAGACCAATCACAAGGAATGAAATTGAAACTGTGATTAAAAATCTTCCAAGAAACAAAAGTCCAGGACCAGATGGCTTCACAGGTGAATTCTATCAAACGTTTAGAGAAGAGCTAACACCCATCCTTCTCAAACTCTTCCAAAATATCGCAGAGGATGGAACACTCCCAATCTCATTCTACGAGGCCACCATCACCCTGATACCAAAACCGGACAAAGATGATGCAAAAAAAGAAAATTACAGACCAATATCACTGATGAATATAGATGCAAAAATCCTCAACAAAATACTAGCAAACAGAATCCAACAACACATTAAGAGGATCATACACCACGATCAAGTGGTATTTATCCCAGGGATGCAAGGATTCTTCAATATACTCAAATCAATCAATGTGATACACCATATTAACAAATTGAAGAATAAAAACCACATGATCATCTCAATAGATGCAGAAAAAGCTTTTGACAAAATTCAACACCCATTTATGATAAAAACTCTCCAGAGAGTGGGCATAGAGGGAACCTACCTCAACATAATAAAGGCCATATATGACAAACCCACAGCCAACATCATTCTCAACGGTGAAAAACTGAAAGCATTTCCTCTAAGATCAGGAACAAGACAAGGATGTCCACTCTCACCACTATTATTCAACATAGTTTTGGAAGTCCTAGCCACGGCAATCAGAGAAGAAAAAGAAATAAAAGGAATACAAATTGGAAAAGAAGAAGTAAAACTGTCACTGTTTGCAGATGACATGATACTATACATAGAGAATCCTAAAAATGCCACCAGAAAACTACTAGAGCTAATCAATGAATTTGGTAAAGTTGCAGGATACAAAATTCATGCACAGAAATCTCTTGCATTCCTATACGCTAATGATGAAAAATCTGAAAGAGAAATTATGGAAACACTCCCATTTACCATTGCAACAAAAAGAATAAAATATCTAGGAATAAATCTACCTAGGGAGACAAAAGACCTGTATGCAGAAAAATATAAGACACTGATGAAAGAAATTAAAGATGATACCAACAGATGGAGAGATATACTAAGTTCTTGGATTGGAAGAATCAATATTGTGAAAATGACTATACTACCCAAAGCAATCTACAGATTCAATTCAATCCCTATCAAATTACCAATGGCATTTTTTACGGAACTAGAACAAATCATCTTAAAATTTGTATGGAGACACAAAAGACCCCAAATAGCCAAAGCAGTCTTGAGGGAAAAACACGGAGCTGGAGGAATCAGACTCCATGACCTCAGACTATACTACAAAGCTACAGTAATGAAGACAATATGGTACTGGCACAAAAACAGAAACATAGATCAATGGAACAAGATAGAAAACCCAGAGATAAACCCATGCACCTATTGTCAACTAATCTATGACAAAGGAGGCAAAGATATACAATGGAGAAAAGACAGTCTCTTCAATAAGTGGTGCTGGGAAAACTGGACAGCTATATGTAAAAGAATGAAATTAGAATACTCCCTAACATCATATACAAAAATAAACTCAAAATGGATTCAAGACCTAAATGTAAGACCAGACACTATAAAACTGTTACAGGAAAACATAGGAAGAACACTCTTTGACATAAATCACAGCAAGATCTTTTTTGATCCACCTCCTAGAGCAATGGAAATAAAAACAAAAATAAACAAATGGGACCTATTGAAACTTCAAAGCTTTTGCACAGCAAAGGAAACCATAAACAAGACCAAAAGACAACCCTCAGAATGGGAGAAAATATTTGCAAACGAATGAATGGACAAAGGATTAATCTCAAAAATATATAAACAGTTCATGCAGCTCAATGTTAAAAAAACTAACAACCCAATCCAAAAATGGGCAGAAGACCTAAATAGATATTTCTCCAAAGAAGACATACAGATGACCAAGAGGCACTTGAAAAGCTGCTCAACATCACTAATTATTAGAGAAATGCAGATCAAAACTACAGTGAGGTATCACCTCACACTGGTTAGAATGGGCATCCCTCAGAAAATCTACAAACAACAAATGCTGGAGAGGCTGTGGAGAAAAGGGAACCGTCTTGCAATGTTGGTGGGTATGTAAGTTGATACAGCCACTATGGAGAACAGTATGGAGGTTCCTTAAAAAAGTAAAAATAAAATTACCATATGACCCAGCAATCCCACTACTGGGCATATACCCAGAGAAAACCATAATTCAAAAACTCCCATGCATCCCAATGTTCATTGCAGCACTGTTTATAGTAGCCAAGTCATTGGGAGCAACATAAATGCGTATCGACAGCCAAATGGATAAAGAAGATGTGGTACGTATATACAATGGAATATTACTCAGTCAGTAAAAGGAATGAAATTGGGTTGTTTGTAGAAACATGGATGGACCTAGATACTGTCATACAGAGTGAAGTCAGAAAGAGAAAAAGAAATATCGTATATTAACGCATATTTGTGGAATATAGAAAAATGGTATAGATGAACTGGTTTGCAAGGCAGAGATAGAGTCAGAGATGTAGAGAACAGATGTATGGACACCATGGGGGGAAGGCGGGGGTGGGGTGGTGGTGGTGGTGGGATGAATTGGGAGATTGCGATTGACGTATATACACTAAGATGTATAAAATAGATAGCTAATAAGAACCTGCTGTATAAAATAAATAAATAAATACAATTTTAAAAAAGGTAAAAGAATCTTCCTCTCCTTTTGCCATTATGTTGTCTTTAGGTCAAGCAGACTTTTAAACCTTCAGCTTCAAAAAGGACTGAAACCATGAAATCTAAGTTCTTGTTATGAAACAAGTTTACCTTAGTTAATCGTGTTTTCAAAACTATCATCCTTCCTTGTAGTCTTACAGGATATATGATTCTGTAAGTATTTTTCCAGTTGTTAGGCTTGTTGCTTTTCCTACTCCATGGACTCCTTCCCTTCTTCCTTGAACTATGTAAAGGTCTCTTACGGTGCTTAAGAATGGGTTCTGGAGCTCTACTGCCTGGCTTTATATCCTGGAGTGCCACTTACTATCTGTATGACCTTGAGCAAGTTTCTTAACCTTTCTGCTTTGGTTTCTTCATCTATAAAATGAAAAGAATAATAATTCCTATTTCATAGAGTTGTTAAGATTAAAAGTAATGCTTTGAGTTACGTAGAAGAGTGCCTGAGATGCAGTAAGCACTCATTTATCACCATCATGATAACTGTCCTCTTCCTCCTCCTACTTGGTCACTAAGATATGTCACTGTTTCTTTCTAGACCCTAGAGCATTGATTTCTCATTTCCCACTGGCACTGACACCATTCTAGACCTAGACCGTGATATTACTACCTCACGCCGCAGTTTCCAAGAGAGCTTCATGTAACTCCTCTTGCCTCTAACACGTCCTTTGTGCTTGTGTTTTTCAGTACATGATAACAGTTTCATATTGTCACTCCCCTGTTCCAAGAGCATACAGCAGTTTTTCAGTAACTTGTTTTATCAAGCCCAGACTCCTCTGTCTGACTCTGGCTTAACATTACTCTCTTGTTCCATTCAGGCCAATTTCATATTTTCTCATTTACATCATACACTTGGACATTTGCTCATGTTTTTCCTTCAGGCTTTATTCCCTTCATGCCCTTACCCTTCTACTTACTATTTCTTTCCTACCTGTACTTCAAGAATCTAACGTTTCTAAGAAGCCTTTCTGGCATTTAAGAACTGAGCTTGGGTAGGAACAGCGTTGGTAAAACTGGGAGAGACTCAGAGTACAAAGACAGGTTGATTTAGAGATCGGAGTATAGATCGGGGTTCAGGGCCTTTAAATTCAAGAAGAGTAAGGATTGAGAAGTGGAGGGATGTGAAGTGAGTGACAGCTGAGAGCAAAGCAGTGTTGAAAATCTGAATGTCATTCAGGTTTGTGACAGACCAGGGCGGATCCAGATGGATCAGATGGTTTTTAAGGTCTGCATGGGCAGGCAAGATAGTGCATATCTGAACTGACAGGAGCCAGTGATGTTCAGATGAGGAACAGGTATTAAGTATCTGAAGTAGTTGGTATTGGCATCTTGGGGACTGGAAGATTGGGGACATAACTGGTTAAAATAGAGCCCCTGGTTAGCCTAGAATATCAAGATCAGTACAGGATGACAGCAAAACTGAATTTGCTGAGCCACAGAACAACTTGTATTACCTTCTGGCTAAGATTAGAGTGGGTTGTGAGAATATTGCTATATTCAGGCAACTTGATAGGCTCCCTTGACAGAGGTGTAAGGATGGAGTGACTACCATTAATCTGACCAATAAAGCCTCAGTGATTTCAGTGTGCCTAGCATATGTCCCATATTACTTTACTCCTAATTAAGGACCCTACTATCTTGTATGGTTGTGATTGACTTATGTGAATCTCTTTTTCTGTGTCTATATCAGATGAGTATCATTTTTAAAACAGAGCTTTACTGGGGTGTGATTAACATTCAGCTGCATATAAAGTATGCAGTTTGATAAGTTTGAAATATGTATACACCTGTGAAATCATTACCACAATTAAGATAATGAACATATTCATCATCTTCAGAAGTTTCCTTGTGCCCTTCTTTCCCTCTCTGCCCTTCTCCCACCCTCCCACATCCACTGATTTACTTTCTGTCACTATAGATTAGTTCTTATTTTCTAATTATTTATTTAGAAATATTTATTTTTACTTTTAATTGAAGTAGACTTGATTTACAATGTTGTGCCAGTCTCTCCTGTACAGCAAGTGACTCAGTTTTATACATACATATTCTTTAAAAAATTTTTTTATTGTAGAAGTATTTAAATGGAATCATATGGTATGAACTCTTTTTGTCTGGCTTCTCGCACTCAGCATATTTATTTTTTTACCATAATTATTTTGAGTGTGTCAATAGTTCATTCCTTTCTATTGCTGAAGAGTTATTTCATTGTGTGGATATACTTTAATTTGTTTATCCATTCACCTTTTGAGGGACATTTGGCTCTTTCCGTTTTTGGCTCTTGCAAATAAAAATGGGATGAATATTTGTGTACAAATCTTTGTGTGCACATAATGCTTAAATATATATATATATATATATATATATATATATATTTTTTAGGAGTGGAATAGCTGGCAGGAGTTTTATGGCAGAAGTATGTTTAGCTTTTTTTTTTTTTTTTTTAAAGAAATTGCCAAACCATTTTCCAAAGTAGTTGTACCGTTTTACATTTCCTACAGACTGAGTTTCAGTTCTACATCCTTGCCACATTTGGTATGGTCACTCATTTTCATTTTAGCTTATTCTAGTGGGTGTTTAGTGGTAGCTCATTGTGGTTTTAATTTGCCTCTCCTTAATGACTAACTGGTGTAGAGCCTTCTTTTGTGTGCCTTTTGCCATCCCAGTGTATTTTTTGATGAAAGTATCTGTTCACATCTTTTCCTATTTAAAAATTAAAAAAAATTGTAGTAACATAAAATCTACCATCTTAACTACTTTTAACCATTTATATAGTAGTGTTAAGTGCATTCACATTGTTGTGCAACCAATCTTCAGAATTCTTTTTGTCTTGTAAAACAGTTACCTGTATTTTTTAAAGTGTTAGGTTGTTTTGAAATTTCTTTATATATTCAGATATAAATCCTTTATCAGATATATGCTTTTTCTTTATATATTTAGATATAAATCCTTTGTCAGATATATGCTTTACAAATATTTTCTCCCAGTCTGTGTTTTGTCTTTTCAGTTTACTGTGCATCTTGAGATTGTCCATGATGGGAATGATTTACTCCACATTAATAGACAGATTGCTATAAATCAGGACTTTATTTTTTGTTGATTGTCTATACTCAAGAAAAGTAATGGGGAAAGGTTAATAAGGCAGATGAAACTTAAAATTATGTTATGTCTGTAACCTTTACACTGTGACAAGCACAAAAAAATGAGGAAAGAAATATGCTTTCCAGTATTTGAAAAACTATTGTCTAATAAGCAAAGAAGTCATTCAAGTCGTTGTTGAATGAGTGAAATTCAGACATATGTCTTCATTATTTCACTCTTGTCATTTGCAGCCGTTGCTTGGCTGTGGGTTAAAGAGTTCAGCTACCATCAGTGAAAGCATTCTGGGCCAATCAATTGCCTAAGCTGAATTTGCAGTAAAGAGTATTTTGTATTTTTTCATTGTTTGTCAGTTGTGTGATACGTCTCTCTTTATTTCAGTAAAATTTATAATAAGCTTATGTACATATGTATACAGTTTTTTCCTGCAGAGCCATTTGTTAAACATTTACTGGCCGTACACTAAATAGTAAGCATTAAGGGAAATATTTCTAGACCCACATAGCTTGAGTCAAGAAAGAAAAATGAAGTTCTGAAACAAAGTCATTGTATGGGTGATCAGAGAACCAATGTAAAGCTGAGACCAGAGGAGGAAAAGGATGGGATGAGTAGTAGGGAGAGAAAATGAAAGGCATAATACACAGAAGGTCAGGTCAATTCTCTTACCACTAAAGACACAGAGGGACGTGAGTTGTTTCTTGTAGATTATTTGTTTTGCTCTGATTTGACTTGGTCTTATCATTTTTATGTATGTAATAGTCTGTTAATGGTGTTGAAGAGGAATGTTAAGAGCTCATGTATTATTAATGTTACATTAGCAACTTCAAATAAGCCTTGAATATTTCCAAATATAATTTTCCTTCAGACCAAATACTTTTTAACATTTAAAATTGGAACACAGGGGGACTTCCCTGGCGGTCCAGTGGTTAAGACTCCATGCTTCCACTGCAGGGGGCACGGGTTTGATCCCTGGTTGGTGAACTAAGATCCCACATGCTGTGCAGCATGGCCCCCCCAAAATAAATAAATAAATAAAATAAAATAACAGTGGAACACAGAACAATGATGTGTTCCCTGTTATCTTCTAGAAGTTGCATCATTATCTATCAATACATTGCTTTTTAATCTGTACACATAATGTTTACCATAATTATTAGATTTCTTTCAAAAGTTTTTTTTTTCCCCGAATAACTTGATTTTGAATCTCATGATTAAGTTAAACATTTTTTTGTTTTGTAGCCATGCAGGGTATACGTACTGTGGGTCTTGTGCTGCTCATGCTTACAAACAAGTGGATCCATCTATTACGTAAGTAATATAGTTAGATACCATTTTGATTAGGTGGCTGGGAATTATATCATAATTGCTTTGTCACTGAAGTAATTTGTTTTACATACTTATTATATTCTTGATTTCATTAAGAATTTGACTTTATAAATTTGATTATACCTTATATAGGTTATGAAAAGCTTTAATACTATTTTTCATTATCTGAACATTTAGTTTCTACCTTCCTTTTGTTTGGTAAAGTGTTTAGTTCTGGAAGTGTTAGAAGGTTAATACAGTATTGTGATTTATATGAAATATATATTTGGTCATTTAGATGACCAAAATATATTTCACATCTATATTTAGTCTTTTTCCACAGTTACTGGCTCACAGCTCCCAAAACCCTTGGAATTTCCTAAGTGGTGAGAATGGCAAAGGTGTCTCTTGTATGTTAATAAGGTGACTTTCAGACCCCACCTAAGCATGGGGCTGGTTGCCAGGATAACCAACCTTGTGTTTAGAGGGTTGGAATTTTCATTCCCACTCCCTGACCTCCCCTGGGGCGGGGAGAGAGCCTGGAGGTTGAATCAGTCGCCATCATGACTATGTAATAAAGCCCCCGTAAAAACCCAAAGGGACAGGGTTCGGAGAGCTTCCAGGTTGGTGAACACGTGGAGATTTGGGGAGAGTGGCCCGCCTGGAGAGGGCATGGAAGGTCCTGGCTCTTTCCCCTTGCCTTGCCCTATGCACCTCTTCCATCTGGCTGTTGCTAAGTTATATCTTTTTATAATAAACTGGTGACCTAGTAACTGAAATATTTCTCTGAGTTTTGTGAGCCACTCTAGCAAATTAAACCTCTGATTTGTAACCAGTCTGTCAGAAGTACAGGTAACAACCTGGACTTATGATTGGCCTCTGAATTGAAATTCAAAGAGGTGGTTGTTGGAATCGCCAATCTGTAACTGGTTGGTCAGAAGCACAAGTGACAACCTGGGCTTGCGACTGGCATCTGAGATGGGGGATGGGTGTGGGTGTGGGGACGTTTTTGTAGGACTGAACCCGTAACCTGTGGAATCTGATGCCATCTCAAGGTAGATAGTGTCAGAATTGAGTGTGCCCCCTCTTCCACTCACATGAATGCACACAGTGGAATTGGGTCCAGGAACATTAACAGTTAAATATTTTGGTTTTTAAAATTTTCTTTGAAAACCTGGAGATGAATACTTTTAAGAAAAATTCAAAGGCCTTTGTTCTATTTTAATCACTTTATAATTGAAAATTCTTTATTGTACGTGTTAGGTTGTGTTTAATGAATGAAGAATAATTTCTCATTGACAGGATAAGGTACCTGAGTTATTTTAGAATCTGACAATGAATTTAATATGGTTTTTGAAGTATATTAGCTCTTAATAATTTAATGACAGCTCTGAAATTAGCTTAAAAAAATCTTTCTGTCAAATTGAGACTGAGTTGAATACTACTTTCTAAAATGAGAAATTTGTGAACTTTAAAAGCTTAGTATACCACTCTCTAAAATAAGAAACTTGTGAAATTTCAAAAGTTTCTGCTGGAATTAGCCACCCAAATTACTTAATTTGCTGACCAACATTTTATTTAAATAGTTAATTCACTACATGTGAACCAGTCTCAGGTTCTAGTCTATATTGCCAGTTGTACATACACTGTGTGAATAGGTGAAACTGATCATTTTAATTCTGTCAAATGTTGATTCTTAGGTTAGACCCGTACTAGTAGAGATGAAGTATAATCATTCAGAAGGAACTCACAACAGCCATGAGTTTAAAAAGAAAATCTCACCCACAGCCTACTCCTTTATGCGCAATTAGTTCAAATTGTTAAAGCAAAAAAGCTGCTCTCTTTTGTTTTTATGTAGTATGCTCTGCACATTTTATCGAAAATTTTTTTTTAGTAAGTTTTTAATAATTAATAAAATGATAATATTGCCAGATTGATGAGGTTTTGGTTAGCTCCGCCTCCTTTATGATGTTTTGATGCACATCTTTAAAAAATATTTCATAATACATATTTAATGTATAATTTTAACTTGTTTCATGAATAAGAGTAAAATAGAAATTAGATTGTAAAGCTTTTCAGAAGCTTCCTTTATTTGACCCTGGGCCTTTAAACCAGCCATAATCAAGGCTAGTTTATATAACAGCCTTTTCCAAACCTTTTTCTATTTGGCAGAACTTTTATTGATGATGATATGTGCTAAAACGGTACTCCTGAATTAAATTTGGCCTAGGAATATATAGAGCCTATATTGATATAAGTGGAAATTGTGTGTTAAATAAGTTGATGGACAGTGAGAATGGAAAGGAAAAAAATAATAAGGGAAGAGAGTCAAGGACTAAGAAGGTGATGATAAAGGAGATCAGTAAAAAGAAATGCGAATGATGGATGATGATGTGATCAGTTTATTTTTATAATTAGTATATAGTAATTGAATTCTGAATAAATAAGTGTGAAGGTCTCAGTGTTAAAAATAATCATGGACAGCCTTGTTGTATTCTCTTGGAAGTGGCCCTCCCTGAGATTTGCAATATCTTCATAGTTCTTTAAGAAAATAGAGAAAACATCCTTTTGGGAATAATAAGTATAAGAAAAAATAACAGTCCAAGAGAGAAGGATAAATTTGATACCACTAGCTTCCATTCTTCTTTCCCTTTCCCATTCTCTACATGTCAACCAGGATCATCTTTTGTCCTTAAAGTTTGAATGGATCTTTTACCTTTGCATGATTTTGTAACATCTTGCATGAACATTTGGAAAATATTTGTTCATTGAGTCATGCAGATCTTTCAAATGTTGACATTTCATCATATGATGTAAAAAAAATCACATTTGTTAATATCACCATCAATTTCATGAGAAAAATTTTTAATTATTGGGAAGCTTTTTGCAAAAGTCTAATTTTCACTTAAAAGTTTCAATTTTATCATTGGCAACAAATACGTCAAATATTTTCTTTGAAGTGTCAGGCTCATTTTGTTCATTTTCTAAAAAATTTCTGCCGGATACCTAAGTTGGAATAACCACAACTTGTCTACAGTCATTTTTTGAAGTAAAAATTGTGTTCCGTGGAAAAAAGTCTACTTCAGCTCATAACTCAAAATCACACAGATGCTTTTTCCTTGAGACATACTTCTGTATGCAGTAGAAGTGCTTTATGTGTTTATCACCACAAATTGAATGCATTTTGTCATACACAATATTTTTATAAAACTGTACTCGAAGTTCAAAATTTAATGAAATTAAATGAAACTGGCTTTAAAAAAAAATACAGCATGGGTGAAGGTGAAGAATACATGACTACTAGTACATTTTGATTCCGTTACCTTGATTGTAGCCAGCAGTATACGCAGTCTTACTTTTGTACTACAAGTGCAAATGTTAACATGTTGAAAAGGCAAATAACTTCTTTGTATTATTATGAAAATAGTTTTGATTTTGTGGACTCCTTGAAAGGTTCTTGTGAATTCACAGTTCACACTTTGAGAACTGCTGTAATTCAGGGTGATTGGATTTATATTGTGGATAAGGTATTGGAGAAGGCATCTCTGGGGAAATGATTTTTAAGCCAAGCAAAAGAAACAATTACACGTGAAGAAGTTTTGAAATAGGCAAAGGTATTCTTGTCATCAAGGAACTGCAAGACCAGTGTGCATAAAGTACTGAGATCCAAGGGGGGAAGAATAACACAAGAAGGGGCCAGTTGATATGAGACTTTAGAACCCATTTTAAGGATTTTGTATTTTATCCTCTGACCAAGAAAAGCCATTGAAAGACTTTTTAAGCAGGGAAGTGATATGATCTGATTCATGTTTTAGAAAGAGTACTCAGGCTGTTTAAGGAATTTTAAAAATTATACATTTAATTAAGTTCTTTCCCATATTTAGAGTTGCAAAGTGTTTTCCTATTACTAAAACTTTAATTAAAAACCGGAACTCAGGATGTAACTTAGATAGTAACTTGATTTTGATTCATATCTTTCAGAAAACCTTGCAGGGCAGAAAAAGAATGCCAAAAGGAATCTTCTTTGGGGCCACATGACATTTTATTCTTTAGTTAAAATATCTCCACTTAACCATGAAACACTAAAAAAATTACTTGTGTTCCATTATTTAGTATAAGTGGTTGAATATTTATGAGAACAGACACTCAGGTAACTCATGTGTTAGGTGTACAGACTATACTCCTCGTAGTAAGTAACTCCACAAATGTGGATTCTCTGGAGGTATTATTATATGTGAACTACATTTATTTCTGAAAGAATGCCTACTGATTTTTTTCTATTTTTTTTATATTAAAGGTTTCTTTTACATGTATGGCAACAGTGATTATATGCCAATATTTAAAATTTACTCTTTGAAGACAAAGAACTTTGTAATTAATTAAAGGGAGCAAAAGTGGCATTACTTCCAATGCCTATATTACATTTCTCTCCAAAATATTTGTATGGTCTTGGTGTTTAGGGATCTAGCAATCTAGGGGGAAAAATGCATTATCTTTTATTTACACTATTAATTGTCTTATAGCATATAGCTAACACAGAGACTCATTCTGAGATTACTACTTGTTCAATATCCAGTTTCTTTTTTCTTCTTTTCATTGATACCTAGCCTTTTTTGGTTTGTTTTTGGGTATATCACTTTTAAGGGTTTTATATTGATGGGACCTAAATCTCTTTTTTCCTATTATCTCTCTTAACTAAATGTGGAACTTCACTATGTTGCTTTTGGATGAGTTTCAACCTTTGGGTACACAGTTGGATAATCCAGACTGATGGGACCTCTTTTCCCCACCAGACTTTATCTTTTCATCTAGGTTGGGTCTGACAAAAAGGCAAGCAAGATGAATAGTCACGTATTAGAGGAGGCAGTTAGGCTTTCGAAGCTGAGCTCGGGTCTTTATTTCTGGAGTAACGCTCATCTTTTAGCCACTGTTAGAAGAACCTTGTTACACTTACCTATGAAATATATCTATGCCTAGATTGATTTTTAAAAGTCATTTCATATTTTAATTATATATTCTGAATTTCCCAGGAGTGTTCTGATTTTAAATATTCTATCTCTCTCTCTTCATAGAAATACATTCCTCAATCATAAAAATGCTTTTTTTTCTTACTTGATTCTTGATTCATATAATACCTATCCTTAAGCAAGTTTCCTAAGCACTGAGATTTACCATTTTCTATGTCCCTCATTAAACTTTAATTTAAAAAATGTGGTGATATTTATGTGCTGTTAAGATACGAGAACATAGTGGTATCTTTTGTTCATTTAGGAATCTATAGATCTGATTTTTTTTTTCTTAAATGGTTATTGAGTTGATCATAGAGATGATGACAAGAAGTGAGTATTAGCAGGGGAGGCGAGGAAAGGGATTATGTTTCTGACTAGAAATGGCCTGTGAATGAAGTCTTACATGTGGGCTCTGAGTGACATCTTGAGGATTGCAACATCTTCAGGAGATTTTGGGACTAAACTGAGAATCACCTTGTCCTTATCCACATCTTTCTTATCCACCCCCACCCCCCAACACCCCATATAGCAAGTAAGATATAGCTGACAATAGGTTAATTTTCTTAGCTGTAATAGAATTCTGTCAGAATAAATATATTGCTAAAGCACACATTCCTTGGCCTGCAAGTTTTTGATGTGAAAGAGATATAGCTCTGTGTCTCAGTCTTTGTGTTTTTGTCCATTAGATGAGCAATGAGTAGCACTTAATTTTCTAGGTATATAGCTTACATATATTCCTTTTTTTCTTATAGTTTTGGTTCTTTTGTGTCTGTAACTTGTGTGTGTGTGTGTGTGTGGTGGGGAAAGTTTAGTACATATGAATCTGGGAGAAACAGCGAAAATGGAGAGTTTGGAATTTAGATTGTAGAGATGTTTGAGATAAAATGAGAATAAGTTAATTTTACTCTTGATGTTAAGATAAAAGGATTGTAAAGATTTAAGCTACAGTTTAGCCCAGTTCTTTTCTTTAGCCTACAGTGCAAATAACACATAATTAAGTTTCTTTGTTTTTGAGAATGACTTCTACTTGAATGGGAACTGAGAAAGCTTATTACACAGAGTTCTTCTCAACAAGATGCCTTTTTTCTCTGCCATGGAAGAAATGTGGAAATAGCTTTAACAGAATGCTTCTTTGTAATGATATTTTGGATCTTTAGAATTTATACTTTTATGTATTTTTATTAATGTTGTAGGCAAGTTTAGAATTTGTTATTTTGAGATTTTATTTAATAGCTGAAATGTTTAAAATTCAATTAATACAGCTATTGAAAACCTCATGTATCCTAGCCATGTGATACAGAGGTGATTTTAAGCATAGTCGGTTGGTTTACTGTAGATAATCAGTAACTAGTATTCCCAGGTGTTAAATATGGTTCTTTTAAAGACCTTCCAACAAAAAAGATAGAGATAAGGAATTGAACTTAATTAACTGAGGAGCAAGTCATTGGTAGGAACATTAGTTTGCTAGTGCTGCCATAACAAACTACCATAAACTAGGTGACTGAAACAACAGAAATTTATTTTCTCACAGTTCCAGATGCTGGAAAAGTCCAAGATGAAGGTTTGGCAGGGTTGGTTTCTTAGGTTTCTTCCTTGGCTTGCAGATGACTGTCTTTCTGATGCCTCTTCACATGGTTGATCACCTCTCTGTACATGTGCACCCCTGGTGTCTCTTCCTCTTCTTATAAGGACACCAGTCATATTGAATTCAGGCCTCACGCTAATGACCTCATTTTAACTTAATCACCTCTTTAAAGACCTTATCTCCAAATAGGTTCCATTTTGAGGTACAGGGGTTGAGACTTCAACGTATGATTTCAAGAGAACACAGTTTAGCACATAACATTAGGTAATGAACTCAATCAAGGAAAACAATATTACATGTAATTTTTAAAAATTACTTGTTTTTTCCTTTTTATTTAATAAAGTTTGTGTAGAAGTGCAATTGTTCTGTGTTTTTTATTGTATACCTCCTAGCCGGAGAATTTTCATCCTTGGGCCTTCTCATCATGTGCCCCTTTCTCGATGTGCACTTTCCAGTGTGGATATATATAGGACACCTCTGTATGACCTTCGTATTGACCAAAAGAGTAAGTATATAGAAATTTTATAGCTTGTAAACAGCTGAAGTTTTTACAAATAGGAATTATAAGTTAATTTACAATTAAAAGTATGAATATCATAGTAATATTTGAATTGTAAAAATAAAATTTGTTATAACTAATCTGCAAAAAACAAAAACTAAGAAAGAAAATCTTCCATATGCCTAAAAGACAACTACAGTTTTTCTGCCAGCCACAAAAATCTGTCAGATCCGCTAGTCTTTGGAGTGTAGTGGTTACATTTATAATCAGGGAAGTACCATGTACTCATTGTACCGTGAGACAAGGAATTGGTACCCACAACAACTTGTTGAAACATTTTGGGCATGTTAGTCTTCCTCTGTGTATAACAGTTCCCTCACCGTAAATGGTAATGGTGATAATGACTTTATATCCTCATATATGATTTTTATGGGAAAAAAATTGAGACCGTAGTTGTGAAACTCTGCAAGAAGGGTGCCACATAAATCTTAAGTGCATTTTATTTTTAAGACATATCTGTTATTTTGATTTTTAAACAGAATTCTAGAAATTACAGTTTTTATTTAATCATGTCTCATTTTGTACATAATTTAAAAAATACCAAACAATACAGAGACTACTATAACAAATACTCATGTACTTATCATCCACACTTGACTCAGAATTTCCCCTCATCTGAACTCAATTTGCATTCCCAAAAGTAACCACATTCATGAACTTGGTGTGTATCCTTCCAGTTCATCAAATTATATTTTAAGTACGTTGAGTGTTTTTATTGTTTCAAGAAATTTTGCAACAAATTCTTCTGTAGAATGAAGGAAGCTATTTGCAGAGGAAATGATCACCTCTTTTTCTTTAATTTTTAGGCCTAAATTTTCATAATTTGGGGTTTTAAGTTTTATAGAGTATTAGCAATTTGTTGTTAGGCTATAGCTTATTAATGAAACTGGAATATTACTAGCCTTACTCCCTGGAATGGTTTTAGGGTACACATTTTTCAAATATTTAAAATGCTTTTAAAATTTTTATTTTTTTCTTCCAGTTCTATTGAGATATAGTTGACATACAGCACTACATAAGTTTAAGTTATACAACATAGTGATTTGACTTTACGTACGTCATGAAATGATAAGTTTAGCGAATATCCATCATCTCATATAGATACAAAATTAAAGAAATAGAAAAAAATATTTTTTTCCCTTGTGATGCGAACTCTTAGGATTTACTCTCAACAACTTATATATAACATACAGCAGTGTTTATTATATTTATCATGTTGTACATTACATCCCTAGTACTTACTTATCTTATTACTGGAAGTTTGTACCTTTTTACGACCTTCATTCCAATTCCCCTTTCCTCCGGGACACGCTTTATTTTTAAAACCTTGTTGAGGCATTCTGAAAATTTTGGTTTTGGATAGACTGGCAATGAGGAATGGAGGATTTTTAATCAGGTATAATTTTATAGAAAAAAAAGTCGTACTGTTATTTGTTCATTTCTTTGATATTGATAAACCCATTTAAGGATGTAGTTATAAAAATGCTGGTTTTGTTCAATGATAAAATAAAAATATTCTTATATCTTTTTTTACATATTTCATCATTTTCTTGCTATATATTGATAATATCTAGTTTTAAGTGTAATTCATCAGAAGGATCTGAATTACTAAATCATTTAAAAATTTTAAGATTATTTAAGGCATGGTACTGTGGTAAATTTATATTCCAGTCTATACCACGAGCTTAATTTTTAATGTTGAGGAAAATAGCATTCTCAGTAGGAATTTTCTTTTCTTATCTTAGTATGACAGGAACCTGAGGTGTAAAACAATGTCTGTACATTGTATTAAAAAACAAAGCAAAATTCAAAAACTATATTATTAACCTCATGAGTAAGTAGACCAGGGGATTTTTCCATATTTCAGTAAGATTTCTAATCAACTGTTCTTGTTAGTATCTACTGATTGAATAAGGTCAAGGATAAGCTTAGACTCAGAGGTGATTTTAGATATAATGAAAGGAACTGATGAAAAATTTAAATTATTATTTTTTATGGAACTATGTAACATAAGAAAGTGCTGAATAAATCATTACGTGTCTTACTGTTTTGTCTGGTATGTAAGAAGCTAGTTGTTTTTTCCTTTTTTTTAGACTAAAAATGGAGAATATTATATGGTGCTTTTTGTCTCTTGCCAAAGCATGTAGTTTTGTGTTACTGGATAGAGTCTCACAGGGTAAGGATATACATTAATATATTTGTTTTACTATATTTTGAAATCTCTAGTTTACGGAGAACTGTGGAAGACAGGAATGTTTGAACGAATGTCTCTGCAGACAGATGAAGATGAACACAGTATTGAAATGCATTTGCCTTATACAGCTAAAGCCATGGAAAGGTATATTAATTAATATAAGAAATCCCAGAGAAATCATGGATATTAATTTCTTTGGAATTATTTTAACTAGGGTGAGACAATCATTAGGGTAAAGAGATTTTAAAATTTTTGTTGAAATGAAATAAAAATTTGGGATTAGATTTTCTGAATGTGGATTGAAGTTGGTTTTGAGTAGTTTGCCTATGAAGGCTTAATGTGTAAAGTGACATGGTTGTCTTATTAGGTAGAAATATTAAAAGAAAAAAACAACAACAACCCGTGTGTGTGTGTTTGTGTGTATTGATTTGCCTGTTATCTTATTCATTATACATTCATTTATCTCAGAGTAACAATTACATTCTTTCATGTTACAGTGCTATAAGTAAGTAATCATAAAATTTTAGATTTGGAAGTAACTTTGGAGGTAATTTATTTCAGCCTTCTCTATTATAAAAGAGATTATTGTATAATAATATATAATAATTATCTAAATATAATATAGATCTGTTATAAAAGAGATCTCTTTTATAAAAAGTGCTTGACAGATTCTTATTTGGTACCTGCTAAAAGGTCTTCTAGTGATAGGGTGTTCACTAGACTATAAGTAGAGTGAAGACAGGGACAATATCTATTTTGTTTTCCACTTAATACCCCAGTGCCTAGCACAACGCCTGTCACGTAATAGTCAATTTATTTTGGTAAAATGAAAGAATTGTTTTAAGAGCTTTCTTTCTTCTTTTAGGGCAGTATTCAAATTAGGAAGTTTTCCTTTTATAGGTCACATTTCTCTAATTTTTTCAACCATTTCCTTTATATGGACTTAATATTCCATATGTAGTTTGACCAGTTCTAAATATGGTGAGATTATTTCTTCTCTGGTCCTCATTACTGTATTCTCTTAGGAAAATAAGTAGTGCATTATAGGTTTTCAGTAAATATTTGTTAATTAAATGCATTAATGTAGTCTGAGATTATCTAAGCAGTTATTATGCTGATATGGCTTACCTTACTATTGTCTGATATACTTGTGGTCAGCTCAAACCCCAAGGCTTTTTTATACTGTTAAGCTGGATTATTTCTCCTCTTGTACTTTTGTGGTTGATTTCTTTTTAACCCTAAATGTGTTTGTCTCTTCAGTTACTTCTGTTTAATTTTTCCATGTTGCTTTTATTCCATTATTGCAGTTTTGGGGGTTATTTCCACTCTTAATTCTGTTATCAAAGTATTATTTACTTCTCTCAGTCTTATGTTATCCACATCTTTTCACAGTGATAACTATGAGGAATTACATAAACCTGAAGAAGTTAAATTATAAGCAGTATAATTTTAGGTTAATTGTTTTAATACATTCTAATTCTTTAGAAGTTATTAAACCAATATAGGCTGTTTAATTTTTGGAATCCTAGTGTAATCAGAACATCCCATTCTTCAACTACATAGGACAGTAGAAAACTTTAGTTATTTGCTGAAATGTTTGCATATTTTGTCATGAGAAAATATATTTTAGACTTAGTAAATTTCAATACAATAGGACCAATAAACTGCCAACAGTATCCTTAAGGAAGCTTTAGTAAAATAACATTTTTGTTGTTATTTCAAAAGTAAAACAGGCATAATGTGGAAATTTAGGAAAATAGAAATTTGAAACCAGTGAACAAAATTTTTGTTCATAATTTCCTATTAAATAGTGTTAAATAACCACTTTTAAGTATATCACTTCTCAAGAAAACCTTCCCTACATCTCAGATTACATTAGGATTCCTAATACTGACTCTTAGAAAGTACCCAGTACTTTTCCTTTGTAGTCTTTGCTGCACTAACTACCTGTATCAGTCATTCATTACTGAGTAACAAATTGCCTCAAAGCTTAGTGACTTAAAATCATAACTATTTTATTGCTCACAATTTTTGGATCAGGAGTTTAAGTAGGGAATACCTTGCTCTGGTCCACAAGATACTGACTGAGATGGCTGGAGTGGGCCTTGAGGATCCAAGATGGCCTTAGTGCTGGCTTTTACTTGAGACACCTCATCTGTTCTCTAGATGGCCTGTTTGTTTACCAACCAGGGCTTTTCTATTTTCTTGGTTTCTCTCTAGAAGGATAGTCTGGATTTCTTTACATGGTGATTCTGGATAACAAGAGAACAAAACCAGAAGTTTCTTGGCCCATTAAGGCCTAGGCCTGAAACTACATAGTATCATTTCAACTGCTTTTTGTTTTTCAAAGGAGAAATAGATGCCACCTCTTGATAGGAGGAGTAGCATATGTGTACAGGAGTAGGAGGAATTGTTGGCAGCCATCTTTGCAGATGGACTACCGCAATTCTTCCTCTGGTGGACAATCCCCATTTCTCCAACATGGAGGACACCCCCAGCTCTCCTAAGATGCCCAGAAATCTCATCCAGTTATGACCTCAGGTTCAAAGTCCATTATCTTATGATCTGTGTTAGGTTGGGATATGGATGAGGCTCCTTGGGTGTAGCTCTTTCTGATTTGGATACCTGTGAACTAAGAAGGCAAGTCTCCCTCTCACCCTCCCAATACACTCAATGTACAGTTTTGAGACAAGGACAGTAAAGCACAATAGTTACTTCCGTTGCAGAGTGAAAGAATGGGAAGCATGTAGTAGTCTCTGGTCCAAAGCAATTCTGAACTCTAACCAGGAAATAGAAAATATCCTTGATTATGGCTTGGTTCTGTCTTCTGATAGTGGCTTCATAATTCATTACAGATGGTTCCTGACTTACGATGGTTCCACTTAAGATTTTTTGGCTTTTTGATGGTGTGAAAGTGATACACATTAAGTAGAAACTGTACTTCGAATTTTGAATTTTGATCTTTTCCCAGGCTAGCAATGTGTATGCTTACTCTCTCATGTTTCTGGGCAGTGGCAGTGAGTCGCAGCACCCAGGCAGCCTCGTGATCACAAGGGTGAACAACCAGTACACTTAAAATCCTCTGTACCAAGACAACCATTCTGTTTTTCATTTTCAGTACAGTATTCAATAAATTACATGGGAGATTCAACACTTTATTATGAAAAGGCTTCGTGTTAGATGATTTGCCCAACAGTAGACTAATGTAAATGTTCTAAGCACATTTAATGTATGCTAGGCTAAGCTATGATGTTTAGTAGGTTAGGTGTATTAAATGTATTTTCAACTGACAATGGGTTTATTGAGACTTAACCCCATTGTAAGCTGAGGAAGACCTGTATTGTTCTTAGCTCTTGACTGGATCCTTTCGGCTCTTGGCTCTCCTCTCTGAGTCATTTTTACTTTTCCATAAGAAATGGGCCTTGTTTGCATCTAAGTAGCAGTTTTAGTCTGCTTCATGTATGTGACAGTTTAAGACCCTAAAGGCCTCTTTTCATTTGGAACAGTGTTTTGATTTGTTTTTTAGTACAAACTGATTGAACTCCATTAAACAGTTTGTGGGTTTCCTATACATCAGATTATAAGTGCATTCCATTAGACAAAAGTCGCATCCACAATTCTGTCTGAGACAGGATTCTTACTACTTTGGATCTCAAGTTAGGGGCCTGGAGTTTCTTAGAAGCCCTTTTACCTGCCTGAGAGAGTATACAAGCACTGTCTTAAGTCTTCCTGAGGTCCTAATACATTTTACAGATGCATTTTGATTTGATGCCTCTGAGCCCATGTTCTTGGTAGCACTGTGGATTTGATCTTTGTCCTTATGCTGTTTCTTTGACAGTCTTTTGCTATCTATAGAGGCTAGTGATGAGAAACAGTTATTTTCCAACCAAGCAACTCCTGTTTGTAAATATTTCTTTTAAATTCTGCTTATAATTCTTCAGCTCATGTTTTTCTTCTTGTACCTTCTCATACTTGGCTATAAAGAAGCCATTGACACTTTGAATATTTTGTCTGGAAATCTTCTTAGCTATATCTGTGGATTCACTATGTGTATTTTTAATCTTCTAAGTTAGGTCATGTGACAGTTATGCTAATTGCTCTCCCAGTAAATAATATGGATAACCCTATTTCTAGCCTCCTATAGCAGTGTCCTTACTGCTCGTCCAGTTTCTAGGCTCCTTGTTGCCCTTTCAACTTCCACCTATCTCTGTGTCCGCAAAGCCAATATTATATTTTTTAGGTTTCTCTTACAGTAATACACTTTCCAGGTACCATTTTTTGGTCTCAGTTATCTATTGCAGCATGGCATATCACCTTAAAGTACCTTTTTTTTTTTTTTTGCTTATGATTCTTTGGGCTAGAAATTTGGTCAGGGATGAGTGGCAACCAGTCATCTCTGTTTTATCTGCTGCCAGTTGAGACAGGTTGACTTAGGCTAGATGTTCCAAGGTGCTCTCACTTTCTGTTTGGGGCTGTGATTCAGGTTGTCTGCGGGGCACCTTAGTTCTCATCTGGGTGCTATCTACACTTGTTACTCTTCCTTCAGGGCCTGTCTCTACACATGGTTTCCCTTTCCTGCTGGACTATCCTGAAGTACATGGCAGTTCAGGGTAACAAGAAAGCAAGTAGAAACTTCTAGGCCTCTTAATATTTAGGCTCGGAACTGTCACAGTATCACTTATGTTGCATTCTGCTTGGCAAAGTAAGTTGGAAGGCTAGGTTCAAAGGGAAGGAGAAATTGGCTCTATACCTAATGGGAGGAGTGGCATGAGCATTCAGAAGTGGGAGGAATTTTGGTGATTATATTTGTAGACAACCTACCACAGTAGCACTGGAGTTAAATAGCTCTTTATCTCCCTTCTCTGGTACTTACCTAACCTATTCCCTACTCCAGGGCAGCTAGTCTACCCTGTATCTTCTGTACCCATCTCAGTACCTGGTACACAAAAGGATCTCAATAATTAATTGTTGAATAAATTAATAACAATCTATTTTTAATACTTTTATTAAATATTTTTCCAAAAATGAGATCAGATTTTTTTTATTAACTGCTTTTCATATCATGAACCTATTTCCATGTCATTTTTTTAACTCCTTTTTATTGGGTATACATAGGACTTTCTAGTATACATCTCTGTAATACTTCAATTGATCATTTAATTTTTTTTTTTTTTTTTTTTAATGAGGATCTTGAATCAGATGCGTATGTTTTGATTGATTGATTGATTGATTGATTTTGGCTGTGTTGGGTCTTCGTTTCTGTGCGAGGGCTTTCTCCAGTTGTGGCAAGCGGGGGCCACTCTTCATCGCGATGCGCGGGCCTCTCACCGTCGCGGCCTCTCTCGTTGCGGAGCACAGGCTCCAGACGCGCAGGCTCAGCAGTTGTGGCTCACGGGCCCAGCCGCTCCGCGGCATGTGGGATCTTCCCAGGCCAGGGCTCGAACCCGTGTCCCCTGCATTAGCAGGCAGATTCTCAACCACTGCGCCACCAGGGAAGCCCGATCATTTAATTTTAAAACTTTTCCCTCATTTTTCACTACTATAAAAAATTATTACAGGTTAAACAATTAAATATCTAAGATATTATTTATAATTCTCTGTTATTTTAAACAGATTTTAAAATGATATTCATTAGAGGTTATAGAGGAGAAAACATAAAATGACCCATAATCCCCTTGCTCAGTTAATTCTGTTGACATTTAAAAAATGGATGTACATGGTTTAAAAGTGTAAACAACATCAAGAAGTACAAAATGAGCAGTGAAAGCCTCTTTGCTTCTCCTCAACCAGTGTTTACTGACAGTAAAAATTATTATAGATATGCCAACATATATGTATGCATATATGTTTGTGTATATACAATATATGTATAAGATTTATACATACACATGGTTTTGTGAAAATTAAAACATGTAAATAGGAGATGATATCTTAAGTATTTTATTCTGATCCTTTTTCCATATATTATCTTTACGATTGAAATTCATAGTTTTTAGTATTGCATATAATTGCATTTGAGAGAGTTAAGTTCGGATATGTAGAAATCGTCTATCTTGCAAAAAACTGTTCACTCTTAAAATTAACAACATGATCCCACCTCTTCTTTTTCTTTGCATTTTACTCTGGTCAGTTATCTTTCCCCCCCTTTTATTCCTTTCTCTATATCATTCCCATTTACTCTATTTACAGTTTATAAATTTTTAATTGATTTCTGGGGTAATTTACATACTGTAAAATATGCTCTTTATGGCATAGAAGTCTATGAATATTGATAAATGCAGAGTTGTAAATATTCACCACTGTCAAGATACAGAACAATTCCTTTGCCCTAATTTCAATGCTTTTTTTGTTCAGAAAAATGTGCAACGTAAATAGAGTTCTTTAGTAACTTTCAAAGTGTTTGAGAAATATGACCCTATAAAAATGTTCATGTTCACTGTAAAAATATCATTATTATCTTTTTAGCCATATAATGCTTTTTGTTACTACTAATATTTTCGAACATGGACAACTTGAAAGCACAGTACCGTGTATTTAAATCTGTTTCATCTTATGTTTTAGGTTCTAGCCAATCTTAGAAATTCACCATGGTTAGGATTTGGTAACTTAGTACTTATACCATTATATATATTTAGAAAATCTTGATTTTGTATAGTTTATCCAGATTGTTAAACCTAATTCTTGTAATTCATGTGTTTATTTGTATTAATTATATTTTTGGGTTCCCTGAGTGAGAATACTGTCAGATGCCTTGTATGGTATTAATTACTATTAACTAAACATTTTTTCTATTTGTAACATCTTATACTAGTATAATACATTTGTGATAATTGATGAACCAATATTGATACATGATTATTAACTGAAGTTCATAGTTTAATTAGGGTTCATTCTTTGTGTTATATAGTTTATTGGTTTTGCCAAGTGCCTCATGTCATGTATCTACCATTATAGTACCAGTTAAAATAGTTTTACTGCCCTAAAAATCCCCCGTGCTTTACCTATTCGTCTTCTCCCCCCTCTCTACCTCCATCCAACCCCTGGTAACTGCTGATCTTTTTACTGTCTTCATAGTCATATAGTTTCTAGACTATCATGTAGTTGGAATCATGCAGTATGTAGCCTTTTCAGGTTGGCTTCTTTAACTTAGTAATATATTTTCAAGATTCCTTCATGTCTTTTTACGGCTTGGTAGCTTATTTTTCTTTATGTTGAATAATAGTCCGTTTTATGGGTGTATCACAGTGTATCCATTCACCTATTAAGAGATTATTGATATACTTGGATTAATATCTGTTATATTTGTTACCATTTTCTGTTCATTGCCCTTGTTCTTTATTTCTTTTTTGTCTTCCCCTCTTTTTCTTCTTGCTCAGGTTTTAATTGAGCATTTAATATGAGTTCATTTTCTTTTCTCTCTTTGTATATTGATTATACTTCTTTTTACTTTGTTTAGTGGTTGCTTTAAAGTTTGCAACATACATTTGCAACTGATGCAAGTGTACTTTCAAGTAACACTGTACTGATTCATGTAGTGCAAGTATCTTATAACAGAGTATTCCCGATTTCTCCTTCCTGTCCCTTATAACATTGTTATCATTCATAATAAGCTATAATTACCAAACACATTATTGCTATAATTATTTTGAACAATTGTTATCTGTTAGATCAATTAAGATAAGAAAAATAAAATGAAATAAATGAAAGATGTTATTTTACATTCTTTTATCCCTCTCTAATGTGCATCCTTTCTTTTATGTCGATATGAGTTTATGACCTATATCATTTTCCTTGTCTCAGAAGGACTTTTTAGCAGTTTATAGCTCTGATTTTATTTTATTTATTTTAAAATATTTATTTATTTATTTGGCTGTATTGGGTCTTAGTAGTGGCGCGCGGGTTCTTCTCTAGATGTGGTGCGTGGGCTCCAGAGCACACGGGCTCAGTAGTGCGGTGCTCAGGTTTAGTTGCCCCGCAGCATGTGGGATCTTAGTTCCCCAACCAGGGATCGAACCCACTTCCCCTGCATTGGAAGGCGGATTCTTAACCACTGGACCACCAGGGAAGTCCGTGATTTTATTATTTAAAACTTGCTATTTTGGGTTGGAAAAAGGATTTCTTTTCCTTTACCTTTGTCACCTTCTCAGGAATACACAAGAGACTCCTTTTCCAATGTTTCTGTTAATCGCAGATTAAGAATAATGTATTTTATTCATGGGGAGTAATTAAGTAGGCTAGTAAACAAAACTCATTTTGGCCCATAATCGTAACTCCCCCCTGTCTTCAGTTTTACTAGTTATTGATGTAAAGATTTGATTGTTTTTAAGATGACATTTACTCTCAAAATTTAAAAATTTTGGTTAATCTGAATTTTTCCGGTATTAGCAGAGTTGCCTAATTGTGCAAGGAATGATAGGTGATACAAAATAAGTTAATAGGGCTTCCCTGGTGGCGCAGTGGTTGAGAATCTGCCTGCTAATGCAGGGGACACGGGTTCGAGCCCTGGTCTGGGAAGATCCCACATGCCACGGAGCAGCTGGGCCCGTGAGCCACAATTGCTGAGCCTGCGCGTCTGGAGCCTGTGCCCCGCGACGGGAGGGGCCGCGATAGAGAAAGGCCCGCGCACCGCGATGAAGAGCGGTCCCCGCACCGCGATGAAGAGTGGCCCCCGCTTGCCGCAACTGGAGAAAGCCCTCGCGCGAACCGAAGACCCAACACAGCCAAAAATAAATAAATAAATAAATAAATAAATAAGAAAATCCTTTAAAAAAAAAAATAAGTTAATATTGTGTGTTTCCTCAGCATATAGTCTAGTAGGAGAGATAACTGTATATAAATAAATGTAATATAATTCAAAATGTAATAAGTACGATTGAAGAGTTTATAGGAACAGAAAAGGGGGATGTAGGTGATAGCTGAGTTAGGGGGGCACAGAAGGCTTTGTAGAGAAGGTGATATTTGAGTGGACTTTGAGGATGGCTATAATTTTCACAGAATGGGGCAGAATTTTTGAGGGAAAGGGAGTACTGTAAATACAAAGTATAGGAGTAAGAAAGCCCAGGGCTTATTTTAAGAACAGAAAATTATTCGACTTAGCTTGCAGGAGTTGCAGAAGGCCGAGCTAGTAACTGAGGTCTGTCTGTAGATGTTTTTTGTTTGGCCTGCATAGTTAGAAAAAGCTTTTTCACAGATATGAATGTTTTTAGTTGGATATTGGTCCTGCCACTTCCTGTTATCTTATACCTTATCCGACTTTTCACACATATATGATACCAACGTGGGACTGGAGACATTTGAATAGGTAACTTTGTAGAGGTGTAGAGTAAGAGGGCCAGGATTAGAAAGTTGGAAAGTAGGTTGGGACAGGATTATGAAGGGCATTGAATGTCATTTTAAGATATTTGTATTTCATTCCATGAATGGTATAGAGCTAGTAAAAGTTCCTCAGCAAAAGAGGGAGATGATTAGAACTTGACTATAAGAGTATTATTCTTTGATGGCGTGATGGTACTGTGAAGGATGGATTAGAATTGGAAGAGG
Organism: Balaenoptera acutorostrata; assembly: GCF_949987535.1. NCBI lineage: Eukaryota > Metazoa > Chordata > Mammalia > Artiodactyla > Balaenopteridae > Balaenoptera > Balaenoptera acutorostrata. Next base: position 68,592,023 of record NC_080075.1, read on the forward strand.
TTGGTAGAAATAGTTTAGAAATCGCGGGGGCTTTGAACTAAGGTAGTGGTGGATAGGGTAGCAGACTGAGCAGATTATGGGAGACATTTAAAGGTTAGAATGAGCAAAACTTGGTAAATATTTCTATGTGGGAGAGTAAGATAATTTTAAGGCCTAAGAGTGTACAATTATCAGAGATGGTAAAGCTGTTAAGTTTTAGGTGTAAACCCGGGTGTAATTTTAGGAGAGCATAGGGCATGGAAATGTTGACTTGTTTCTCTCAAAATACTAGAATGTCTCTATAATTCTGACAGCAGACTTGGGCCAATTTATCATAGGACTCTTGCTTCAAATGGTTGAGTTTCCAAAACAGAGTTTAGTACGATTCTCTGGTACCTGAAATATGCCTGCTCTTGTAAAGCCTTTCTAATCAGTATTCCTACTGGAATGGAAATTCAGAAAGATATAACCTTTGAAATTAGTTTTGATAATCTCATTAGATTCACTTACCTGATCCAACAGTAAAGATTTATAATGACTTAAATGGTAATTTTAGTTGTCATTGACAGCTAGTTTACCTTCTCCCTTTTCCCTTTTCTTCCCCTTCCCCAGTTTCACTTTTTCGTGAACATAGAAGTTTCCTTTTGAGTATTACCTGTATCCGGAAGAGAGCATTTTTTAGAATTATAGATAGAACATGGAGAATCTCTGGAATAATAAGTACAAATTCTTTGTTGGTCGTAATGGAATAATTTTAGTTTCTATGACCATGAAAAGGATGAGCAAGAGATAGCATAAGACATTTGAGAAGATTGGGATGTATTTTATTTTTATCAGAGTAAAGATTTTTTGTATTTACATATGTTTTGTCCTCTTTTTTCCCTATGAATATTTTCTGTCTAAAAGAGGAGAGGAGAGTAAATTATATAGTGATATTATTGTGGCAACAGCCTCAGCACCTTAGGGATAAGAATAATTTTTCTTCTGACTGACTTAGTTATCATTTATTTATTTATTTGGTTGCACTGGGTCTTAGTTGCAGCAGGCGGGTCCTTAGTTGTGGCTTGCCAGCTCCTTAGTTGTGGCATGCAAACTCTTAGTTGCAGCATGCGTGTGGGATCTAGTTCCCCCACCAGGGATCAAACCCGGGCCCCCTGCATTGGGAACACGGAGTCTTAACCACTGCGCCACCAGGGAAGTACCTATGATTTTTTTTAATTCTCACCTGAGAAGCTCTGGACTGCTTCTAAAATCTTTGGGAAGTTGGAACAATTTGTATAGAAAAGAAAATTCTCATGTTCATCAGTGTTGTTCAGGGGAGAAGTATTCAGATTAATGCCATAGAAAGAATAAGCAAATAACTATTTGTATACAGTATTTCATCTAGTTTAAAATGTCATCAATTTTAAGATTTCAGTTACTTATATACCACTAATTAAGTAAAAACACTGCCATTTAAATTGTTTTCTTATCACTTAGAATATTCATATTAGAGTTCACATTTTTTCCTTCTGATGAGGACTTTTAAGATCTACTCTTAGCAAGTTTCGAATATTCAATAGTGTTATTAACTATAGCATTAACTGTAGAACTATGTTAGCTACAAATTCACATTTTTATGTTAGAATTTTTACATTAGAATTTAGACTTTTTGTGCTCTGTACCATTAAGAGCATTGGTGATACGGTGATATTGCTTTTTTGAAAAAATATTTATTTATTTATTTATTTGGCTGCACTGGGTCTTAGTTGCGGCACGTGGGGTCTTTGTTCCAGCACGTGGGATCTTTTAGTTGCGGCACGTGGGACCTTTTAGTTGTGGCATGCAGGATCTTTAGTTGCGGCATGTGGGATCTAGTTCCCTGATGGGCGATCGAACCCGGGCCCCCTGCATTGGGAGCGCGGAGTCTTAGCCACTGGACCACCAGGGAAGTCCCGATATTGTTTGTTTGGTTTTTTGTTTGTTTTTTAAAGAATTTTATTTATTTATTTATTTATTTATGGCTACATTGGGTCTTTGTTGCTGCGCGCGGGCCTTCTTTAGTTGTGGCGAGCGGGGGCTACTCTTCGTTGCAGTGCGCAGGCTTCTCATTGTGGTGGATTGTCTTGTTACAGGGCACAGGCTCTAGGTGCGTAGGTTTCAGTGGTTGAGGCACGTGGGCTCAGTAGTTGTGGTGCACAGGCTCTAGAGTGCAGGCTCAGTAGTTGTGGTGCACGGGCCTAGCTGCTCCGTGGCATGTGGGATCTTCCTGGAGCAGGGCTTGAACCCATGTCCCCTGCATTGGCAGGCAGATTCTTAACCACTGCACCACCAGGGAAGCCCATATTGTTTGTTTTTAAAGAGAGTGCTTCACTATTGGTTCTGGGATTTCAATTCTTGTTTGTTACACATCTTGGATATAGTAATTTTCTGCAGCACGGGTTAAGGTATAGGACAGAAAAAGAAGGGATAAAACTTTCATCTACATTACTAAAGTGCTCACAAGAGTTTTGCAAGGTAGATTTTATTAACTCTGTTTTTACTGATGACAGTTGAGGCTTAGGATAGGGTAAGTAGCCTGGTGCAAGTAGCACAGTTTGCAATTGGCAAAGATGGATTTTCTTTCTTTCTTTCTTCTTTTTTTAACAGTTTTATTGAAGTTTGAAGTATAAGTTATATCTTGTAAAACTCATCCACATAAGATTATAGCTGACTGATTTCTGATAAATTTATAGATTGTGCAGACATCTCACAATCTAGTTTTAAAACAACATTTTTTAAAAAATTTTATTTATTTATGTATATATGTATGTATGTATTGGCTGCGTCGGGTCTTCGTTGCTGCGCGTGGGCTTTCTCTAGTTGCGGCGAGCGGGGGCTACTCTTCGTTGTGGTGCGCAGGCTTCTCATTGCAGTGGCTTCTTTTGTTGCGGAGCACGTGCTCTAGGCATGCAGGCTTCAGTAGTTGTGGCGTGCGGGCTCAGTAGTTGTGGCTCGTGGGCTCTAGAGCACAGGCTCAGTAGTTGTGGTGCCTGGGCTTAGTTGCTCCGCGGCATGTGGGATCTTCCCGGACCAGGGCTTGAACTCGTGTCTCCTGCATTGGCAGGCGGATTCTTAACCACTGAGCCATCAGGGAAGCCCTAAAACAACATTTTTATCACTCAAAAAAGAAACCTTGTGTCCATTTGAGGGCAATTCTTGCTCCCATTCTCAATCTCAGGCAACCATTTACCTTCTTTCTTTCTCTATAGATTTGTATTTTTTGGAAATTTTAAATAAATGGAATCATACAAAATATAGTCTTTTGTGTCTGTCCTTTTTCACTTAGCATACTGTTTTTGAGATTCATCCATGTTGCGGTATGTATCCATGGTTCATTCTTTTTATTGCCAAGTAGTTATTTCATTGTATGAGTATGCCACATTTTGTTTAACCATTCACCAGTTGATGGACATTTGGATCATTTTTATTTTTGGCTATTAGGAATAATGATATAAACATTCTTGTACAAGTCTTTATGTGAACATATGTTTTCATTTCTCTTGAATAGTTACTCGGAAATGGAATTGCTGAGTCATATGATAAGTCTGTGTTTAACTCTTTTAGAAACCGCCAAACTGTTTTTCAAAGTGATGGCACTGTTTTATATTCCAGAAACAATGCATGAGGGTTCTGTTTCTCCACGTTCTGGCCAGTACCTGTTATTGTCAGTCTTTTTATTACAACCATTCTGACAGATGTGTAGTGTAACCTCATTGTGGTGTTAATTTGCATCTCTCCAGTGACTTATGAAGTTGAGCAACTTTTCATATGATTATTAGTCATTCGTGTATCTTCTTTTGTCAAATGTCTATTCATATATTTTGCCCTAGTTTTAATTTGATAATTTATCTTTTTACTGAGTTACAAGATTTTATATATTCTGGACACAGGTTTTTTATTCATATATATGATATGCAAAGATTTCCTCCCGTTGTATGGCTTGTCTGTTAGTTTTCTTAATAGTGTCTGTTGAAGAGCAAACATTCTTGATGAATTTTTATCTTTTTTTTTTTCTTGTATGGATTCTGCTTTTGAATCCAGGGTCACATAGATTTTCTCTTCTTGAGTGTGTTCTGCAGACCATATCTGGCCCACAGCTTGTTATTGTAATGTTTTATCGGAACATAGTCACACCCATTCATTTACCTAATGACTATGGCTGCTTTCTCTTTACAGTGACAGTTGAGTAGTTTCTACAGATATTGTATGGCCCAGAAAACCTACAGTATGGCCCATTTCAAAAGATGTTTGCTGAACCCAGTTCTAGATGTGTTACGGTTTTAGCTTATAGTTGTGGCTATTATCCAGTTTGTGTATGGTATGAGGTAAAGGTCTGAGTTCACTTTTTTCCTATGGATACGCAATTATCCCAGTACCATTTGTTGAAAAGTCTATCCTGTAAGTAATGAGTCATTTTCTTTTTGCTGCTTTCAAGATTTTCTCTTTGTCTTTGATTTTCATCAGTTTCATTATGTTGTACCTAGGTGGGGGATCTCTTTATACTTACCTACTTTGGGTGTGGAGTTTTTTTTGATCTGTAGATTAATGTTTTTCGTGAAATTTGGAAAGTTTTCAGCCATTATTTTTTTCTAATACTTTTACTGTAACTTTTCTGGGATTCCCATTGTGTGCATCCTCGTATGTTTGATGTTGTATATATTAAGCATAGTTTCCTTTATTTCTTTGAACATATTTATAATAACTTTTAAAATCTTTTGTCTGCCAAATCTAATATCTGGTCCCATTTGGATACAGCTTCTACTTCCACCCCACCCCCACCCTACCCCCAAGAGTGGGTCACGGGTTCCTTTTTCTTTGGCTCACAATTTTTTTCTTGAAACTGGACTTTTTACGTATTGGATTGGCCAAAAAGTTTGTTTGTGTTTTTCCATAAGATCTTACAGAAAAACCGGAATGAACTTTTTAGCCAATCCAATAGTATATTATAGCAACTTTATTCTTTTTTTTTTAAACTGTTTATTTTATATTATAGTCAATTAACAATGTTGTGATAGTTTCAGGTGTACAGCAGAGTGATTCGGTTATACATATACATGTATCTATTCTTTTTCAAATACTTTTTCCATTTAGGTTGTTACATAATATTGAGCAGAGTTCCCTGTGCTATACAGTAGGTCCTTGTTGGTTATCCATTTTAAATATAGCAGTGTGTAATGTCAGTCCCAAACTCCCTAACTATCCCTCCCCTCTACCCTTTCCCCCTGGTAATCATAAGTTTGTTCTCTAAGTCTGTGAGTCTGTTTCTGTTTTGTAAATAAGTTCATTTGTACCATTTCTTTTTAGATTCCACATATAAGCGGCATCATACAATATTTCTCTTCCTCTGTCTGACTTACTTCCCTCAATATGACAATCTCTGGGTCCATCCATGTTGCTGCAAATGACATTATTTCATTCTTTTTAATGGCTGAGTAATATTCCATTGTATATATGTACCAACCCTTTATCCATTCCTCTGTTGATGGATAGTTAGGTTGCTTCCATGTCTTAGCTATTGTAAACAGTGCTGCAGTGAACATTGGGGAGCATGTATCCTTTCGGACCATGTTTTTCTCTGGGTATATGCCCAGGAGTGGGATTGCAGGATAATATGCTAGCTCTATTTTAGTTTTTTAAGGAACCTCCATATTGTTCTCCATAGTGGCTGTACCAATTTACATTCCCACAACAGTGTAGGAGGGTTCCCTTCTCTCCACACCCTCTCCAGCATTTATTGTTTGTGGATTTTTTGATGATAACCATTTTGACTGGTGTGAAATGATATCTCTTTGTAGTTTTGATTTGCATTTTTCTAATAATTAGTAATGTTGAACATCTTTTCATGTGCCTCTTGACCATCTGTATGTCTTCTTTGGAGAAATGTCTGTTTAGGTCTTCTGCCCATTTTTTATAGCAACTTTATTCTGATTTTATTAATTTTTTTCTGCAGGTGGTAGTGATGGTGGTGGTGGTTGTTTCATTCATTAATTTTTTTAAAAGTAACTTTCGTGGACTCTATATGTGGAATTTGTCTCTCTCACAGTATTTGGCTACTGATATATCTCCTTAGCTTTTAAAAAATTCTTATTTATATTTTTTACCCTGGCTTTCTAGAGTTCACCCCTGTATCTGCACTGCTTAGTGCCTAGCTACTGTTTGTTTGGAGGTTGTGCTTAAACATGTTGAGGCTGTATACCTTTCACCCTCTGCTGCTGGATTGTGTATGTTTTGGGGAGCACATATGAAATTTTCAAGTTTGCCTCCTTTTGCTTTCTGTTGGATCTTCTCTGGTCTCCCTGTGCATGTGTGGAGGTTTCCAGTCAGCCAGGGATGTGTAAGAGCTTGGTGTCTCTCAGGTTTCCACTTACCCTTGTGCTTGCTCTCACCCTCCCAATTACCTGGCATTTGGCGAGAGCTTAGGGCCTTATGGACCTCCCCTGCACACATGTGCTGCCTCCTGTTCAGCCAGGGCACCATCAGGGCATCTCCTCAGAATATATGAATTTATTCAGTCCCGATATGGGTCTCTCCTTTCCCAGATCTCCCTGTTAGATTTCTAGGTAGTCCTCAGGTTTGTGGCTTGCCTCAAATGATATGGTAATTTCAGGCTACAAAAGCTGCAGGATTTTCTGTTTCTTGCTGGGTGTGGGTATTCTGCTCTCTACTCCAAATCAAAGTCAGCTTCCTTCAGCGGTGAAGCTGCTGGTTTTCACAGGCAATCTCACCTTGCTTTCACCATAATGTTGGTGGAGCAGGGGAGGGAGATAGAGTCAGTTCCTGGTAAGATGCTAGAGTCAGTTCCTGGTAAGATGCCAGACTTCCACTGTTCTTCCCAAGAAATCAGTTTATTTTTCATGAATAAACTCTTCTCACTGTGTTTTTTGCCCTTGGTTGATGTCCAGAGCACAAAATGGTTGGTTTTTTTGACAGTTTTATAATTGTTATTTGAGGGCGAGATTTTATACTCCTTCACTAGGGAAGACCAGCTTCACAACTTGGATTCTAAAACCTAGGAATATTACATTTCAAAGCCAAATGCTCTTTTCTCTAAGTCATGCTTTGTGGGGATAGAGAACAACAAGCAATTTTTTACAAAGAGAAATAACAAAGAGGTGGATGGATGAATCTTGATTCAGAGCTTAGATTTCTAAGTAGTATTAGACTTTTACCTCTGTATAGATAGTTCAGACAGGTTAATTGAATAGTTTGGCGGCTGTTATGGAGAGGAGATGTGTTGTTTGCTCAGAGTGAAGCAACTATTGTTGACAAAGTACTTTTCTTGTAGTATTCCTTACTTCGTAACAGTTTTATGAAAAGGGTATTGTAATTATGATCATTTTACAAATAATATAAATTTTTAGGTTGGTAACTTACCTATGCTCTCAACATTTATTTGTATGTGATAGAGATAGTACTGAGCCCATTTCTTCTGACTTCTTGTTTTTTATACTCTATATAACTGCTTCCCTACTATGTCATAATTACTTGCAGACTCTTTAATGATCTTAGTGTATTTATTTATGTAGGTAGTACTTGAAGTTAGAACAATTCATAACAATCTTCTTGAATTTTTACTAGAGCTCAAATTCTTTTCTTTCATATGATAATCACTCTTAACTTACTGAAGAGCCCCTATTCGTTCATGCAGTTGTTAAGCAAAGTGGTAAGAATCAGAGAAAGAGATATCCCATGGCAGCTTCCTCTGCCAGCTTCCTCTTTTTTTCTTACTCCATAGATGCAGATTCTGCCCAAGAAGCCCCTGCATTGCAGAGGGACTGGAGATCTGTATGATCTGTTTATTTCGCAATTGACAAGGGTAAGGGGGCCTTTTTGGGGGAGGCGCTTGGGTGCCCTGAATTTAGCTTTATGAAGCTGAGCTAACATTTATTTTGGTAATACTTAAACCTAGTATTTTTACAGACCCTTTTATGAATTCTGTTTGTCCTACATCAATTAAGTGCCGGATTATCATATTAAAAAGCATTTATTACGAATGATTTTTTTTAAAGTCCTGTTTAGAACAAGTCAGACAAACATGATTCATACTTCTAAAATTCCAAATCTGGGATCCTTTAGAATATAAATAATATTGAATATATGTAAACAAAATTTCACTACAATGAAAAATTTAAAAGGTCTGTTTCTGTAGCCCGTCACAGTTATTCTTAATTAATCTGCTCTGTTCCTTTTCCATAAATCTTTCAATCTATAGAGTGAAAAAGGGACTTGTGGATATGTCATAAACATTGTGGATGGGCGTGGCGTCTTTTTCTTGCTGCTAGAAATTAATATCTATTTCCTTGAATTCTATGTCCACCCTAGATGCCAGTGAAATTTGAGTTGTATCTTCAGACTGTCCTGTATCTGTTTATTAGTATAGGAGTAAGGTGCATTTGGTGAATCTTACGGGAGCCAAGATAAGTTTTGTAGGTCTCACTTGGCAGGTTTATAGAACAAGTGCCAGAAATGGTGGTATTTATAACCGGATAGAATTAAAATAAGTGAGGAAGAATTTAATACTCTTTTAAAATTACAGAAGCATTGGGCAGAGATGATTGTAGCTTTTATGGGTAGTTGAGAAGACTTGACTTGGTGTTGGTTTGATGGGCTTATTTTTATATTAGAGGATATTATTAGTAGTAAAATAGCTTTGTTTACCTAAAGAAGTATTGTACATTTCTGTAATTTAAATAGATATTTTTAGTATTCTGTACTTCATATTTTTAAATGGTTTTCTTTAAACATTATAGATTTTAAGAATTCAGCAATATTATGTATATTATCCATTCCATTATTAATAAATGTTCCACTTTTTAGTGCCAACACATTGGAAAACTATTTTTATTCTTATATTTCTTAAATGACTTTTTTTTTTTTTTTTTTTTTTTTCTGTTTTCTTTAAGCCATAAGGATGAGTTTACCATTATTCCTGTATTGGTTGGAGCTCTGAGTGAGTCAAAAGAACAGGAATTCGGAAAACTCTTCAGTAAATATCTAGCAGATCCTAGTAATCTCTTTGTGGTTTCTTCTGATTTCTGCCATTGGGGTAAGTTCTAGATTTTAACATTTCATGGTAGATATTATGCACTTGTGGTTAAAGGTATCTTTTCATTCTAAGCTCTGATTTTCAGTTCTTTGTCACTTTCGGTGGAAAGTTTTGCTTTTAGCAACAATGTTTAAAGGTGAATAAAAAAAGTCTTTTGGTCATTTAAAAAGGATGAGATTGTAATAGGGGATTATGGATACATTTCCAAAGGCGACTGGTACAATTGGATTCACACTGTGAGGGCATCCTTGCTTAGACACTTAGGTTAGTGGGAGTTAAGATTTTTTTAACCCCATTTCCAGGTAGAGTTGTGGGGTAGATTCTCTGAAGTTAAATTTTTGGTGGATAAAACAAATGTTCTTTAGACCGTAGAAGAGCACTGTGTGCTATGCAAGTCCTTTCCCACATTTCCTTTTTTGTAATTAGTCTTTTCTTCTTTCTTTTTTTTCCTTTGGTGCTTAATTTTTGCCCATAGTTGCCATCAGTTTAGAGCTACCCTCCAAAGGTTGTAACATGTTAGCTATTAGCACTGTGGTCTAAATTGGTAATGGTTCATAAGGGTAAGGACTCCTAAGAGATTTTTGTTATTATTGTGAATTAAAAGAATAAGGAAGCTTCACAGTGAATAGATCATAAAGGAAGTGAGACATTTATGGATGCCTTGTTTAGTAAATTTTGTTTTTTGAATTCTTTGGATACAATTTGTTCTCATTTATCCATTACTGTTGTAGAATATTTCTGAATCCTATTCCTTTTAGGACATCTCTTTGACTCATTTATTTTAACGGTTTAAGGATGCCATTATCTGTTCATTCTTCAGTTATTTCTTTGATTATAATAAAAACATAAGGCACAACACCATAAATTTTCAGATACAGAATGGCCAGAAAAACATCCTTAATGAGATATAGGGAGCCCTGGCTTTTACATGTCTTATCATTGATTGCCGGAGTTGATTCAACATTTATCAGGCCTGGATAGGCTGGTTTCTTCTTCTCTTACCTCATGCTGCACTATGCATGGCCTTGAGATTTCGGTTCAAGAGAACCATCCTCCCTAATGGTATAGATAAGTATTTTTGTTTAAGGCACTGATTTCTCAGCTGGGGCTGACTGTCCCCCCAGGAGACATTTGGAAATGCCTAGAGACATTTTTGGTCATCACAGCTGGGGTGGGGAAGGAGGTGGGGATGCTATTGGCATCTAAGGAGTAGAGTCCAGGAAAGCTGTTAAATAAACATCCTACAATGCACAGGACAGCCCCCCACATCAAAGCATTATCCTGCTCCAAATGTTGATAGTGCTCAGGTTGGAAGCCCTGGATTAGGGTATGCATGTAGCTCTGCTACCTTGTCAAACTCCTTAAGAGGCTCTCAGGGTTCTTTAATAACGAATCTATTTGCTAGTTGGTTTGCTACCTTTGGCAGAAGTTATTTTTTATGGATATAAGTATATTACTTAGATCTGAGTAGGTAGATGCTTGAAAGAGTTCTTTTCTTGGGAACTTTGAAGTTTAGTAATAAAACTAGGGAGTATCATGATTAAAAAAAAGGTTATTTTACTTAGTATTATGAATTTGTGTTGATAATAAAGCATGTTTTAGAAATTAAAAGTTCCTGAAGCATGTGTCCCCTCCCTCTTCACTTTTAATTAAGGCTCTTATGAATCATTTAAAATCACTTTTATGATTTAAATAATTCGCTCCCCTGATAGTGTTCTTCAGGGCCCTCCCTCAAGGTTGGCAGCACGTACAACCACAGCATAAATCCACATAAAACATGAGTAGATGTTTTAATATTGCTCTTTTATGTGGACTCATCCTTTTTACCTCATTGATGATTATAAAGCAGATCCTAAGCCACTACTATATTTAAGTAGAATGTTGAGAGAAAAAGATGAATTTTGTCTTATATTCTATCTAGGTCCTCAGAAAATTATTTAGGCCATTTGATCTCCTGATTTCTTGAAAATTTTGGAATTTAAATTGCAAGATAGAATTTTTTGGTGATAATTACAAAAAAGAACTCAAAATTTCCAGAGGTTGATAAATGTTAGCTATGGGAATCATCTAGAGACTAAAACATATTTATATTTACATTTGGTGATTAAGTAATGGAACTTTTCCAAGTGTTTATTTTTTCAGTATCACTATCACTAACAATATTCATTAAGTGCTTACTTTGTACTTATGGAAAGCACTGTACTAATTCTTGTTAGGAAATTTGATGGAGGTTTGGGAGTAAGTGGAAAGAGTTACATGGACACTATTCCAAAATTGTTAGACTCCTTTCTACAATAGTAATAGTAACTGTCATTTTTGTAAAATAAGCTTCATTTTCTATTTTATATGCCTGTTGAAATAATATGAATCATTGGCTAGTTATGGGTTAAACTGTGGTTACTTAGAAATTGTTTCATATTTTTCAAATTCATGCTTTAGTGGCATTGATCATCTTTCCTCAATTAATGAGGGGTATATTTCCATCTCAAAAATCTAGCTTTCTCTCATGACAATAATACTTAGTAGTTTCTTCTTCTTGTTTTAAAGATGCTGTGCAGATTGATCTTACCATACTAAATAATGATGACACTGAATTCTAAATCATTTCACAGGAAGGATTCATTTTCTCAAGTACTCAGAGATCTTAGAAGTTTCATTGAGTTAGGCTCTTAACACACTCCACATTTCTGAATAGCTGGTTTTTGAAGAAAAATCACTTAATTGATTATGGAACAGTTGATCAATTACATATATACAGTGGAATTTTTTTGTTTTTGTTGAATAATAGAGTACTGGCAGTGATGACATCTTTCATCTCTAGTGGTCATTTCTCTTTATATAATATAATGTCCAGCTTCTGTGGAAAATAAAATGAGAAACTTGATGATAGAGACAGTTAGGAGACCTATATGTGTGTACCTGGAAGGATTTTGCCTTTGTCAACCTTATTTGTTAGCCAGTGTCCATTATAAGAATGACTTTTTTTTTAAGGGTATTTTGCTTTAAAGATGTTCATCTTTCAGATACCATTTAGCTCTTATTTAGACTTGAAAGAGATATTAGAGAGAGAAAAAATAGAAAGATTAAAATACTCTCAATTTTTCTTTTTGGGTGAGAGAAGCAAAGGGAGAGTTGGGAACCTAGATTCTATTGTGCCCTGTCTTTCTATCCCCTCATTTGAATCACCCCGCCAACCCCCTGTGTTTCAATTCCTGCCTTTTATTTGGTCATCAGGGAGTCCAATAGGATGATGTTTCCCTGGTAACGTTTTAATGATCCCACCTCTTTTCCCCTTTCCTGCTGCTATCAGGAAGAGTGGCATACATTTGCCGCTAGTATTTGACTTTTACCATGGTGAAGTAATGTTGTCCCCATACTTTGTGTACTTACCAAGTTCCACATCCTAGAGGATGGCTCCATGTAAGAGGATTTTGTCTGGACCTGTTTTAGTTTTTCTAATTAGTAGAATTTTTATTCTATTTTCCTGAGTTTCATTTTTGCTCTTTTCCATATATACTGTTAATATTTGTGTTTTCCTGATCACCCTGAACTTTATACTTCCAAATTTAGATTATTGACAACTTTCATTAACATAACTTTCAGTTAACTTCTAAGAAGTTTCTGAATGAAACTGGACCTAATAGAAATTGATTCTTTAAAAGTGGGTTCATGCTTCTATTTAATTTTCTTTTTAAATGGTAGTTTTAAGTTCAAATCAGTTTCAATAAATTTATTTGGTAGATGTTAATGATAAATTATATTATTTTGTTAAAATATGAATAGAGTTTACACTACAGTCACTTCAGCAGTTTTGGATTTTTATCTATAAACTTACATTTGTCTAGGCTTATGTAATTTCTTTTTTATAAATATGTGCCACTTATTAAAATTGGCATTCTCCTTCAATATTTATGAAATTTATATCTTTATTCAGATTTCTAGTTTAATATATATTAACATGTGATTATTCATGCATACTCTTCTTCCTTTCTGTTGTTAGTCTCTTGGGTCTGAGGGTATTACTATTTTCTAAATATTTAAATTGGTTTGAGTGTAAGTTAGCTAATTCCTGAAATATATCTTATTCAGGCTTTCACATTTGTCTTCTGAAATATTGGTACATACTGATTTCACATATTTAGGGTTTTGATTTTTTACAAGTTTGAGATAAAGCCAATAATTTTACATTATAACTAAGACTTCAGAATGAAAGGACTATAGTATTTTGCTTATAAAAATGATTACCTTATTTGAGCTACTTAGATAATATTTTCTTTATGAAGTACATTTTTTCTTTGGTAGTGATGTCAATTATGAGTGTCCCCAGTTTAGGTCCTTAGTGTACTGTGGTTTAATAGTCTATCTCACAGGTTGTTGTGAGGTTTAACTCAAATATTTGAAAACGTTTTAACATATAAACATAAAGTGATTAAGTAAATGTATAACAGTACAGTTTTTACTGGATATATGTCCAGTTTTATTCTATTCTTTTAATTGTTTATTAAAAGATTAGTCTGTCTTACTGACTGATCTTTTGGGGGCTTTATTGAACAACTTTCCAAGCTCATGTTTATTTCTGCAATCTAGTGTATAGCTTAATCTTGAGGTATTTAATATTTTTTTTACTTTTTGTTTTGAGGTAATTCAAAAGTAGTGTTGGTTCTTGTACCATTCATTGTTATGTTTGTCCTCATTAGTTGATTGTTGTGTGTTAAACAGACATCCCTGGAGCTTATTCTCCACACTCTGTGAATCCACTCATTAATCACCAGTCACCTTTGGAGATGGGAAAATTACTTACCTGTATTTCTTTTTCTCAGAAAGCGTGCTCTGGAATGGATTCACAAATGAGCTACCCTCCTTCCCTCAAAGAGTAAGGTTTCTGCTTTACAGGATTTTTTTCTTGGGTTATTTTTCCTCTCATCTTTTGAATTTGAAAAGAACTGAGGGAAGGCACCTGGAGAAACTACTGACATACTCACTAGGGGAGTTCCAAAGCTTGTGCTGCCCCTAGGGGCAGTGTCAATGGCTCTTAAAGCTAGAAAGCTCATACTTGGAGTTGAAACAGGGGCTCAGAGAATCCATTTTCCCAGTGTACCTTCTGAAAGGATAAGTTTCAGGTAAGTAATTTTCTCTTACTATGTGATATGCTTTATTCATACTTATATAAAAGTTCACAAGTCCAATTCTCCAGGCACATAGGCAACTGTATTTGTTCAGTTTAGATGCATAAGCTTAACTGAATGTTAGAAATATTGTAAAACAAAACTCATGAGGTACATGAAATCGTAATATATTTTAAATGAACAATAAATACTTAAAAGTGCATTTATGATCAGTCTATTGCACTAGGGTTGTCTTTTTTTTATTTCTTGTTAAATAAAATCTTGATAAACTTCATTTTTTAATAATTAGAAACAAAAAAAATCTTTTGAACTCAAATTCCAGGTGGTATTTAACTGAACTTGTATGTGTGTGTACTCATGTGCACACACACATATATTCATACATATGTATGTATATACATTTAGGCTAGGATGATGGCAACTATTTACTTCAGATTAGATGCTTTCTTTAAGTATATTGACCAGAATGTAGTAATTTTGAAAAGTAATTTTGAAATGTTTGTATAATTAAAAATTATCGTAAGACAATTTGAGCTATCGTAAGTAGGATACATTTTTCAGTGTAGTAGCTTAGTAGTGTAAATTTAGCTTCTTAACTGATAAATCCTTTAACACTTATCAAATATTTCTACTCAGTTCTTCAGCTACTAAATGCGAGGTGGCTACTAAAGAGTAGCAAAAAGTAGATAGCAAAATATTAAACAGTTGCTCATTGATTTTCTGTGTATATTGTCATTCTTATTAAATCACATGTTGATTTAGTATTTTAACTTACTTTAAACATTCTATGTACTTCTCTCTTACTTCAGAAGTAGTTTTTAAGTGAAAGTTACATTGAAAATGGTCCATATGAACATGACCGCGTTTTAAAATATAGTTACACTTTTGACTTATGATTAAGGCAGGTTTGACCAACTTCAGCCGTTTGACACAGCAGCTCTGAACTTGGAAATAAATAGAAAAGACCTTCAAATAGTAAATGTCACAAAGTACATGCATTTTTCTCTGCACCTGAGAGTAGCAGTCTTGAGATAAGACAATTATGTCCCAGTCACAGGGATTATTGACAACTAAAACTGACAGTTATCACCAGAAGCAAGAAAAAGAGAATGTGTTAGTATAAACCTGAAGCAGCTCAGGTTCAAAGAATATTCATCTTGATTTCGTCCAAGGATATTACTCCTATTACAGTGACAGTGTGTTAGAATTTTCTTGTCTAAGATTATTCTTTTAATTGTTTATTCATTTCACAGAAGATTTGGGGCAGCTTTATCAAAAGAACTTTGAAACAGAAGTAGAAATTTAGTACCAATGAATTGAATCACTAAGTTATTATGACAGACTTTATATTTGGCTTTGAACCTTCTGGCAGCCAGCTGGCAAATAGGAAAGATAGGGTGAATTATATAGTTCCTGTTGTTAGCTAGGAGGAAGTACATATATTCTTTAAAGAAAAACAAAGCTATACTTAACTCTAAATTTTGTAAGAAATGTCTGATGAATTATTTAATATAGGGGTACTCAGTGATAGAATTGTCACTGTTTAAGAATTTTTTTAGTGCAAGGACTGTAATGAATCTGATAGTTATAGCAACATGCAGTAATCTCCAGTGTTTACCAGAAAAGGTTGTTATATTCAGAATGCAGGTAATTGTCTCAGAACCCTATTGCTTGATTATAGGATATCATGAATTGTAAGATGCAATATTTATTTAATAGTGGCGCTGGGAAGGGGGTGCGGGGAAGTAAGAACTGCCACATTGAGTAGCTGTGCATGTTAATGTATGTGAAAAGTTAATATGTGAAAGTTAAGGAAATATGTATATTGTAGAAAGGTGACCATCAGAGATGATTAGCATCAACAAGTTAATGAAATGTTAAGAACTGTGATGTGTGGTTTCTCTAAAAAAGGACATCAAAAGGGTGTTATAATTTTACATGACTCATTATTTGTAAGGTGATTCTTTTAGTGAGATAAACAGAAAACTTAAAAATCATAATTATCCAGCCAAAGAAACCCGCCTCCTCAGATGGGAGGATAATAACTGGATATGTGAACTTCGCTGTAAAATTGAAGCACAAGATGCATACTATGTGTGTATATGATTAGTGTACTCTAATACCTTCAGAATTGCGTTTTGGTGAATCTTTAAAAATAAAGAATATAAAAGTAATGAGTTCTTGGAAATAAAGGCATTGCTGAAAAATAGGTTTAGATATATCTGAAATACAACATAATCAGTTGAATAATAATATGTAATTAATTATGAATATGTTTAACTTTTGGCTTTTCTTTGACTATAGTAGGAAGCAAAATTTATTTCCTGAGCCTTTTGTTTTCTACCTTCTTTTTAAGCTTCTTCCATTTTACCCTCTCTGTTCTTTGGAGAATAGCTAAACATTGAATGTCCTGTGCTTGTACCTTTGTTGAGATTTTATTGTCAGAGTAGGACTATTTGTTATATTTATACTTCTGTGTATCCTACTTAAAGGCACTTGTATTGATCCTTTTCCAAGTAGAAAGTTTTGCAAAAATGAGATAAATTTTTAAAATCTAGGTCATAAAAATTATACAAGCCACATATATCTCTGACCTACTTTTTTTCTTTCTTTTCTGTAGTAGAGATTAAATCTTTGCATTTGTACAACAAAAGCTAAGCTTTCATTGATTTGTTAAATTGAGATAGTTTCCTTAAGCCAAATTTTCTTGAATCATATTCTTGGCGTTTACTTTCCATTATAGACCGATATAATATGTTTAACAATGCTTCTAACTTTTAAACTGTTTGTTTCCATAGTCTTTTGTATTGCTCATGACTTTAAGGTTTTACAGTTTGAAATAGTTTTTAACATCATGAAACACTGGTGATATATCATTTCTTTATTACCTTCCCAAATATGCCTTTTATTTTTATGTACAAGGGCTCTTGGGAATGATTCTCTCAGAGGCTTAAGCTGTGCTTTGCCTTCCATGAGAACTGAAATTATTTGGTAAGCGCTTGCTTTCTTTTTAGCTTCTAATTTTTCCCTATTTTATTTTGTACATGATATTTGTTTCAAGGTCAAAGGTTCCGTTACAGTTACTATGATGAATCCCAGGGGGAGATTTATAGATCCATTGAACATCTAGATAAAATGGTAAGTCCTTCAGGTGTGGGGTTTTACTGCTGTAAGATTTTTTCTTTAATTTCAGATTAGTGATTCAAGACTTATTATGTTAAAATATACAGTGGGCTAATAATTCTTTCCCTATCTTTAACTAAATGTGCAATATATATTTTGTAATCATGTGATATTGATTATAAAAATAATCCCTGTTCTGTTAGCAGAAATTTCCTTCATCTTAATTTTATTTGATTAATTACACCTTGAGTAATTAGATACAGATTTTTAGATACTATTTGGGGAATGTCTTAGTTTTAGGGACAACAGGATACTAACTCCATTGCTTACTGTTAAGCAGAAACAACCATAGCAAATTCTAAGTTTATTTTATTATTTAATTATATTTTTTGGCCATTTGGGTTTTTCTTAAATGGAATTTGAATTTGTTTTAAATTAGAATTTTAAAGCATTATTGTATTCTTAACTAGTCCAGGAGTTGAATCTAGCAGATATATCACTAATTCGCTCTGACCTTCAATAGATCATTTCAATTTTCTAGTCTTCAATTTGTCATCTCTAAGATGAGAGACTTGGAGAGGCTTGGTCTCTAAATTGTCTTTAAACTCCACCAGACTTTAAGTCTGTAATCTGTTAAAGTCAACTTTACCAGTGTGTGAAAAGCTTTATGTATATGTTTTAGTATAAAAATATTTAGTCTAAAGTAGATAAAACATTTTACTAAGGAATCTGGATCTGAAACTATAAGTAGATTATATTGAGTAATATTATTTTATTAAAAGTCAAATGGAATGAATGCAGTTACTTAGGAGATTTTATCATACAAAATAGTTACTTAGGAAATTTTATCATATTTAAATTTATTTTGTTACTTTAAATCCAATTATGGCCTAATGCTTTTACCTTTGGAATTTTGTTTGGATTTTAATTCACTGACTTTTGGGGCTTTTTTTTTTTTTTTTTGGCTTTATTATGTTGCCATTTCAGTCAATTAATTCTTTTCTGGCTACTATTCTAATCTTATTTTTCTGAGGTTTAGTTCTTAGTTGCCTCAGAAAACTTTCCTGGTTCTGTATCATTTATTTTCTTCATATAGCAAATGGTTAATGAGTATCCACTGTGTGTCTGGTACTATGTGAAGTATTGAAGGTACTAAGAAGAGAAAACATGATCTCCCACTTAATGGATCTTACAGTCTAATCATCGAACAGATTTAGAAAGAAGCTGTTACAGTATAGAGATGTAAGATATTTATGAGGCAGTGTGGATACACTGGTCTCCTTACTATTTCTTGATAATGCCATATATGTGCCTAGCGTAGGGCTTTTGCCCTTTTTGCACTGGACTGTCTCACTTACTTTATGGCTTTGCTCAGTTTTCACCTTCCCAATGAGGCCTACTGACCACCTACTGATGTATTTAATTTGACATCTTACACTCCACCCTTTCAGCATTCCCAGTCCACCTTACCTTACTGTGTTCCACTTTTTCTTCTAAGAAACTGAATAGTTTACTTATTTATTACATAACGATATTTGTTTTGTTCACTAATGTATCCAAGTGCTTAGAATAGCGATTGGAACGTAAGTGGTGCTCAACAAATATTTTTCAAATGAATGAATTGGTGACTATAATCCTCCTATATACATAATTGAATTAAATGAATACCCTAAGTGTAATCTGAGAAAGAAATAAAAGGAAAGTAATTTATAATAAATTAATATATATTTAATAATGTAAATGCTCAGGCACCAACTGTACTAAGAGACAATGAAGTAGTTAGGTGCTTACACATAGTATCATTAATATTACAGCCACATACAAACAGTTGTTTATATTTGTGACTTACGTTTACCAAGTTACATTGGTGGGTGACTTGATTTTCCAAAATGGTGAACATTTCTTAGCAAAACTGTAAACTAAACAAAGTACAGTCTTCCCTCACTTTATATGATAGTTTGTTCCTGGGAAATCTATTGTATATTAAAATCATGCAAAACTTCTTTGTGTTTGTATGTAAAATGGCGTTAGAGTGTAGATAATTATAGGCAGGTTTTTCGCATACATGGACATGTGAAAGTGTTATAGGATGAGAGCAGTTCTTTCTGTGTGGGACTGTCCTGTATTGCAGGACAGTCAGCATCCCTGGATTCCACCTACTAAATCCCCTGACAGCATCTTCTAGTTATTGACACAACCCAGAAATGTGCCCACAATTTTCCATTTTGCCCCTGTGGTGAACAGTTATTCTGTGACCTTACCCTGCTTTATTTTTCTTCTTAGTACTTATTACTATATGACTTATTATTTGTTGATTTGTTGATGAAAACCTGCCCTATTAGATCATAAGCTTCGTGAGATCAGGATCTTTGTCCATTTTGTATCAGCCTGTTTGTGGTACTCAGTATATATATTTGTTAAATTAATGGATGAGTGGATGGGAGAGTAGTGAGAAATTAGTCTAGAGAATCTAGAACAGGCGTTTAAAGGATATCAAATAGGATAGTGATAAAATCAGATTGTATGTGAATAGATCATATAGTTGCAGTGCAGCAAATGGGTTGGAGGGAGGCCAGAGGAGAAATGAGTAGACTAGTTTGATAATCCAAGTGAGACATGGTAATTTAGACAGTATGGGTTGGTGATGGTGGAAGAGAGGGACAGAGTGGATGTATCCAGTATATTTTAGAGACAAATTGATGGTAGAACTTGGAGATCAATTGAACTTGGAGGGGAAGGAAGTATCAAGGATGATTCCTTCTAAAAAATACAACAAACTAGTGAATATAACAAAAAAGAAGCAGACTCACAGATTTAGAGAACAAACTAGTGGTTACCAGTGGGGAGGGGGTGAGGGGCAACATGGAGGTGAGGGAGTGGTAGGTACAAACTATTGAGTGTAAGGTAGGCTACAAGGATGTATCATACAACATGGGGAGTAAAGCCAGTATTTTGTAATAATTGTAAATGGAATGTAACCTTTAACAATTTATAAAAAATAAAAAAGTAAAAAAAGGATGTTTCCTAAATATCTGGCTTACGCTGCTGGTTAAGTCTTGGTTCTGTTCTCTTAGGTCGGAAGCACAAGAAGATAGGACTAGATTTTTTACGAGGTAGGGTGATCATAAATTGTATTAAGATATGTTGTATTTGCTATTGCTTTTAAGGCATCCAAGTGGAGATGTCAACCAAGTAGGCATTTGGATTTTCTTTTCACCAGTTATTTTTGAGTGCATTTACAGTTCTAGGCACTGATGGAGATATGGCAGTAAACAAACCAACTTGCTCTCACGGACATTTTATTCTAACCGGAGGAGATACACTTTTTTTTTTTAAAGTTAAGGATATTGTATATAAGTTAGTTTCTAATAGTGATGTGTGCTATGCAGAAAATATTAAAAGGGTTTTTAAATAGTATATAATTCTAGGCTGCTTTAGATTGAATGATTGGAGAAAGACTTCCTGAGAAGGAATATTAAATTGAGATATAAATAAGAAGGAGCAAACCAAGTGAAGATTAGAGGGAAGAGTATTCTAGACAGAACTGCCATTGCAAAAACTTTATGATGGGAAAGAGGCCAGTGTGTTAGAAGAATGGGAAAAAGGTCAGGGTTGTAGGAATATAATAGATAGGGGTTAGAGTGACACAGCTCTGGTAAGAGAGGTGGGCAGGGATCAGATAATGTAGGGCTTTATAGTCCAGGGTAAGAAATTTATGTGAATACAGTGGGAAGTGAAATGATGTAGTAATAAAATAATTATTTTAAAAGTCAGTCTGGCGGTTGTGTAGAGAATAGATTCTACAAGAGGGTCAGGAGCAGTAACAGTGGGCATTGGCAGGAGTTTAGGGGAGAGAAGATAGTAATTTGGACTGGGGTGGTAGTAGTGGAGATAGAAAGAAGTTCATAGATTTGAGTTCTTGTATTCAACAGGGCTTTGTTAATGGATTGACCATATTGGTTTGGAGCTCAGAGAAGAGGTCTGGAGTAAGTTTGGGCATTCTCAACATGTGATGGTAATCAAAGCCAGGGCAGAGATAAGGTTGTCTACTATAGTAATCCTCAACCCCATCTTTACAACTGAAATCACTTGTGGAACTTTTTCAAAATAGACTTGCCCATACCCACCCCTGGATATCCACTTTCAGTAATATGGAGAGAGTCCCAAGAACTTTATTCCAGAATAGCTTCGTAGGTGAGTTTGAGCTAGCCTATTATGGCCCCTGATCTGTTGAAGTAGAAGAAAATTTCCTATTCATCTTCTTTCCCTTTGTTTTCTACTCAGCTCTTTAAATCATTTGTAAACTTTAATCAGGCAACATTTAATTTTGCAAATGTAAGAATTTGTAAATCAGTGAATTATTGAGTATTTGCTTCATATTAATATGCTTGAATTTAGTATTTGATGTAACATTTGACTTGGACTTGATTTTTGTGGTCTGTTTATTGAAACATTTCTATTTATATATAGAATTTTTAAATAATATATAGAATTTTTAAAGGAGTCTAAAGTGGTCTGTTCTTCTATTAGCATGCTATTAATTCAAGTTACAAGTCCATTCTGGGAGTTAGAATAAATGGATTAAAATAATAAGCATGGTTAGGTCTGTACATATACTCATGTATATATGATTTTATACATGTATGAGTATATGTACACTCACTATTAGGCAGACTCTTATACAATGTGTTTTCTTAATTGGTTTATATAACCAAATGGTGAATATCCCACTGTATATTGCTTTTCACAAGTGTCATTTTATGTTGTAAATAATTTCTTTCATTTCAGAATTAATATCTTAGTTGCTATATACAATCTTTTCAGAGCAAAATATAGTAGGATGCTTCTCTGTACAAGTATTGCAAAAATGTTAGCAATTCTGAATTGTGATTATACGTTTGGAAAGTTTGATAGAGTGAAAAGATTATTTTTAAGTATAAAATTTTAGATTTAATTTTTAAAAAATTATTATGTTAATTAAGTTTTGGTCTCTTTTTTGTTATCAGAAAAGTCTTATTAAATGTAGCTATTAAAATGCTAGAAAATTAATAAAAGTTTTTAGTTTCCAAAAGCAAAAGAAAAACCGCTAATTTTTTTTTTTTTTTGGCAAAAATTTTATGTCTAGCATTTGAATATCTTGGAGATTAATTATGTGAAGAAAACACATAAGGAAGGAAGAATGTATCGGAAAACAAACAATCTTCCAAATGTTGTATTTGGGAGAAAATAACTAGTTATAAGAGATATAGATTCTGAAAGTCTTAGAATATTACTGACTACTGACCATGTTTTTTGGAAATTAGTACTTTGCAATTTCAGTAATTATGGTGACCAAAGCAGAACATATTTTAAGATGTTGATTTATGTGAACCTTTTAGATTACATACTGGAAACATTAGCCACATTTATACATATTTTATATATATTACATGATCATAGGTTATTTTTTCCATACTACTTTTGATATAGACCAGTGTTTCCTTATGGCTATTGGCATATTACTTATGATTTGGCAGAGAGAATCTGAAAATGTCGTTGTAGTCAGCTTTGTAATTTCTTTTCCTTCCAAATTTCCTAGTACTCACTTTACTTTGAACTTCAACTTCCTTTCTTCCTTTTACTCTTCTGAAAGTGAAATTGTTCATGTTTGTCCACTCATACTTCTTTCTCTTGAACTTAGGCCAGTAGTTTAGTTTCTTTAGTAGTCTTTAGTCAGTTTTACAGCATCATCTTTAAGGTATCTATTTATTAGTACACTGGTTCTTAGCACTACTATATTTAGGGTGATTTCTTTTTTCCATAAAATTTCTTTCTAATGAAGATTTTATCTTGATACCTCTTAAAGAAACTAGAATATTTCCTTTTCCTACCTCATCTTCCTAAATGTGTACCCATCTCTCCAACATAAATGTGTATCCTTATTTTAAAAAATAAGGCCACAGTCCTAATGATTTGATAATATGGTTTTAATTATCTGTTAATAATTGATAGACATGATTCTAGTTTTTATTTCTCAAAGACTTCTAAAAATGTTTTGCTACTCTTTTGTGTGTGTTACTTTAGATTACATCTAGGTGATAGTATTTAAAATTAAATAAAATTTAAATTAAATAATTTATTAGATATAGATAAACTTTTAAAAAGGGAAGACCTTTGTTGTCTTATTAGAGTCTTGAATTTACAGCTCTGTTAAATAGGCAGTTAAAACTGCCTATTCAGTTTGGGATTACCACTTAGGATTTGACAATACAAGCTTTCACTCATTACTTGGAGAGTCAGCACAATGATAGATTCCCTCCACCCTTCTTCCCCTCAAGGTAGGGAGTTAGCTTTCAGCCTGAGAATTTCTTGCTGAAACTGTTAAATTCCTCAGAAACCTGTACTGTGATGGATAGGCTCTTGGTGTTTATAATGTCTGTATCTTAGAGCTGAATGGGTAGTGACCCACTTCACTGCTTCATATTAGATTAAGTTCATGTGAACAAATTCTCAATATACCAGGCCCTAGGCAAGCTTTCTATCACCTGGACTTTAGATTTACTGATCATATCTTCCAGTATGTTAAGAAATCAAAAAGTTCTTTAGGCGTATTTGGGAAGCATTTTTATTTTTCATCTTTTTGGAATTTGTGCAGTAGTATCAAACTAGCATTTTTATCTTCTTGGAATTTTGGTAATAGTAATTTCAAAATTGTTTGCATCAAAACATAAATATATACAAAAGCTTATTTGTCAGTGTTCTGTGTTAGTTAATGGGTGTCCCATTTTGCAGTTTTACTAATCATTTTTGCTGTTGTTTGCATACTTCATGAATTTTCCAGTTGGAGAGGTTCACTCATGAGAAGTGCCTTAATTTTTCTCTCTATCCCTCCTTTACAAAAAGGCATACCTCCTTTTTTTTTATAAACTTTTTTTTAACTTTTGGCTGCATTGGGTCTTTGTTGCGGTACGCAGGCTTCTCAGTGCAGTGGTTTCTCTTGTTGAGGAGCACGGGCTCTAGGCGTGAGGGCTTCAGTAGTTGTGGCATGCGGGCTCAGTAGTTGTGGCACACGGGCTTAGTTGCTCTGCGGCATGTGGGATCTTCCCAGACCAGGGCTTGAACCCATGTCCCCTGCATTGGCAGGCGGATTCTTAACCACTGCGCCACCAGGGAAGTCCCAAAAAGGCATACCTCTTAGCTGTCATATTTGTCAGAGAATTGAGTGTAATGGAATTGATTCTTGCCCTGGTAGGTACATAGCACACTTCAGGAAATTAAAATTTTAAATGTAATCCCTTAACTTCCATCACCTCAATTTTTTACTTTCTGTGTTGTAATTTAACCATTATATCTTCATTTTGAACACTTTATTTATTTACACTTCTCTACATTTATAATTCTATATTTTCTGTGCAGAATTTCTTGGCCAGTTACTTTGAATTCTTTGTCTTCTACAAATGTGATCATTAGTTTTCTTCTCTTTGAATTACTCACGTTAATATATATAAATGTGATGTTTGTTCACAATGTGCTTTGAGATTTTAATATTAAAATACACATTTGAACTTCAGTGTTACATGATTTATTAATAAGTGGAATTCTATTTAAGGTAAGGTAAGCTGTCCTAGGCTTCACCCAGGAGCATTTAAAGTTCTTTTATAATATGTATACCAATTGTACCTATGTGAGAGTATTAAAGAATTGTTGGTATGTCTCTTGTTATTCTATATGAAGCAGAGGAAGTCAATGAGAAGCCTAGGATTAGAAATCCAATAGCCTAGGATTAGAAATTTGAGACAAGCTTTTAACCTTTTTTATGCCTTAGTTTCTTCATCTTTAGGGAGTTCTACCTTGATTATGCATATTTATGGAAGAGATTTGTGACTCTATCTCTGCATTACTACTTGGTTTAGAAATATGAGTGCTTTTCTATGTACCAGAATTATAATACTAATTGTTTATCTTAGGTTTAACTTTTAAATTAGTTCATATTTCACTCGGTTTGCACCAAATGTCAGTGGAGAATGGTGACCTGGAAGCCTCCTAGTTGACAGGGGAAACCCAACTTAGCCTTAAACACTGGTTGTGGATAAATCTGAGAGTGGCTAATTGATGTGCAAGCAATTGAAAGTTGACTATACACACATACGCTTATCTTTCAGATGTATTTGTAGAAAAATATGATAATGTTTATGAAAGACTTGGATATTCTGAAGAAAGATTCTTTATAAAATTAAATTTTGATTTACATACTGCCACTGCAATATTTGTACTGTGTTACCTATTGATTGCTATCATTTTTCAGATGAGTGTTCATCTGACTACGCCAGGTGATTCTACACTGTGCTTGTTAAAACATGTTGAAATATAATTAAGAAAACACAAAAATGTATCAGTTAATTCCTTAGTTAAACCACCATTTACATTTCTCCCAGAGGATATTAATCCAATTTATTAAACACAAATGTAAAGTATTTCACCTGAATAAGAAAACAAGGTTGGTGAATGGATGAGTTAGAATCATTGATTGATTTGCTTGATTCAGATGTGTTAAAGTTGCTCTGTATTGATGTATTTTGAGCACATTATTTTGAATGCATTTGCAGAATACAGAATTAAGTATAAACAAGTGTCCAAATGATAGTTATTGTTTCAATAGTAGTCTAAAAATTTTGATTCTCAATTAAAATCTTGAAAGCAAAGCATTCTAGTTTGAGATAAAAAACTTTTATTTTTTCAACTTATTTATAAAGACCTATCTTGCTTAAGCTTTTATCAGTCTTTTATGAGCTTTAAATTGATTAAAATACATTAACTATTTTCTCAGTTTGTGGTCTCTTTTTATCACATACCTAAATACTGATAATTCAAAATGCCTTACACACTGTTGACGTTTAAGTATATGTTATGGAAAAAGTTAAATTATAATCAGCTCTTGATTATGTATGCCAGTGGTATGAGAAATATAATGGACATTGGAAAAACAGCCATATATCAAATTTAATTTTAGATTTTGTATGAAAATTTTCACGACAGGTTTACTTGTGTAAATATTATATATGAAAGACATAAAGTCGTGAAATGTTTGAGGATTTGTGAGCTGAGTGACAACTGGGCAGTGTGGTGTAGAAACATACCAGGAGGTCAGAGAAACCTGGGGATTAAATGTTTCAGTATGTTTAATATACATACTTAATAAAGTATGTATATTATTGAGAGTTGACTATAATGAGATTACCTTGGATGAATGAATTTGATATTTCACAGAGTTTAATGTTTAATGTATTTTCTTTACTTCTCCTTAATTGAAAAATTGATTGTTAGCTCTAAGTAACAGTTTTAAAATGTAATTAGGAAATAATAAATTGTCTTATTTTCTTTTTCTTTTATTCTTTTTTTTCTCTTCTTTTTTTTTAGGGTATGAGTATTATAGAACAATTAGACCCTGTATCTTTTAGCAATTACTTGAAGAAATACCATAATACTATATGTGGAAGACATCCCATTGGGGTGTTATTAAATGTGAGTATCCTTAGGAAGCCTTGATTTTTTAACATTTGATCCTATTATGTTTCAAAATGTCTTAATTGTTATCATCTGTGACACCTTATTAGCTTTGGTTTTAGATACATAGTCAATTTTCTTTCTAGTTCCTTTAAGATAATTTAAATTTCCATTGTTTTGGTGACTTAAATAAAATTATATATCACTGTTTGACAGGTCAATACTTTCTTTTAAATACAGAAAGTTATTTAGAAGAGAAACCCATTTTTTTCTCTTGACTCTGAGCCAATTCCAATATGCTCTTTACAAATATAAACCAAAGTAACGTCTCAAGAAATATGGTCTTACTAATTTTTTGGTTTTATTTAGTGTTCTTGACTTTATAAAAAATAAATGGAAGATTCTGCTCTTGAGTTTTAGATATTCATAATTTAATAAAGCAAAGCAGATGACATGTATATGTTTTTCTCCTTATAACAAAAACAATATTTCATTTAAAGACTGGTAAAGAGGCAGAAGTTTTGGTTAGCTGGATTTTCTCAAGAGATAATAGCATTAATTTTTTTCCTAATAAAACTGACATTGAAAGAAAATGAGAGACTCAAAAAGAAGACAGTGTACACTCAGGAATGGTTAGAGGAAGTAATAATGGGCTCATTGTTTGGAGAGGCAGAGAAATACTGGAGTTGGTAATGTAGTCTAGAATAGTCTAGGGTAGGAACCTAAAGGTCTAGTATTACTTTACTGTGATTTGAAAAATAGTACATTGTGGATTTTTAGGAAAGATCTTCTCTTAAGCAGTGTTGATTGACTGGGAGAAAAGCCTGTTACGGGCTTAAATTGACTTCTGAAATTTGAACTAGAATAAGCTATACTAATTTACTAAAGTTTGAATTGGGTCAAATAAAACTTTAGTAAAATAAATGATGAGCCAATTCACAATTAAAGTAAAAACCCTGGTATACCTCTTAGATTTGGAACTTAATTTATATACATTTAAAATTTCAGACAAAGAAAAGACTCCAACATTTCAAGACGAAAGTGGCCAAGGTTTGGTTTAGAGAACAGAAAGAAAGATACTATGATTTTTTTAAAATTTTATTTATTTATTTTTTAAAGTGCCTTATTAAATACAGGGAGAGGTAGAGTGGAAGATGACTGATATTTATCAAGAAGCTAGATTAGGAGAAGTTCTTTGAGAGAATGAAATAAGGAGTTCTTTCTTTTTCCTATTTAATATGGGGCGACGAGAAATTCAAGAAACTAAGAGTGAGAGAGAGATCTAGGCTTCAAAGTTAAGCTACCAGCACATTCAATGAGTGCTCACTTTTTTGTGTGATGTCCGTCATAACCAAATTTTTCTTTTTCTAGGCTATCACAGAGCTGCAGAAGAATGGAATGAATATGAGCTTTTCCTTTTTGAATTATGCCCAGTCAAGCCAGTGTCGAAACTGGCAAGACAGTTCAGTGAGTTATGCAGCTGGAGCACTCACGGTTCACTGAAGCTCTGAATCCTCAGGGATGCCACCTGCACATACTCATACTCTGTCCAGGGTCCCAGCCTAACCCTTACCAAGATACTGGTCCTGGTTTGGGGGGATTCTGAAACCTCAAACTAATAGAACTTTCTTCTCTTCTTTTCTAGTAGGTGTAGTCCTTCCTTAATTTCAACTCATTAAAAAAATGCTTTATAGTTTAGAGCAGTGGAAGGAAGGCTGGCATCAAAATATTTTGATCAAAAAAAAAAAAAGGCAATGTAAAGGCACAGTTGTGGCAGTCAGTTTTTTGAAAGTAACTTGTAAAGCATTTACCATATCCTAAATTTGCACTCTTTGCAGACTTGTGCACATATACTCCGCTTTCAGAATAGTTTTGCAAATTGTACACAAACAAACAAAAAGGGTGGAAGCTTTTTAATAAAGAAATTGCATTTATAAATGATCTGTATTAGAATATAAAAATCTCCAGTTATAGTCAATTACTACCCGTGTTGTACAACAGATACCTTCTATTTTAGTTGCTAATAAAGGGCTACACAACTCAAAATAGTCTGATTTAAACTTATTGCTCTGTGGTACATATGAAAATTGTTTTTTATTAATTCCATTTCAGAATTTTTATGTTAAAAGTGGTAAACTTTAGCTCTTATGTAAAAATATGTTAGGATGTATTTTTATATTTTACATATTTATGTGATTTTTTTATCACAGATATTAGAATCATATTTTAAAGTTAGCTTTTAAAATTACATACAGTTTGCCTTTTTATGTGTGACATCACTTTGTGTCATTACTGTATTATAACACAATATAAATTCAAGATTGGTGAAGAACATAGGTGTAGTCCTGTAATTCAGAGATAGTGCTTGATAGGCAGTAGTCTGCAAATGAGGAAATATTGAAGAATGTTCTTAGTGTTTTTCAAATCATTGCAGACCATACACTGCTGCTATGCTTTTTTAGTGCTTCAAGCAATTTGACTCTCTTACTTGAATTTTTAGCAAGAAGTCATTAACAATAACAAAAAACCACTGGATTTTCTTACAGTTCTACAATTTTTTTTTGTCACGATTTTTGGTGCGGCTCTTCCAACTAAAATAATGGTATGGTGTTGTATTTCTTCCTTTAGCATAGACCAATCGTAGTCACTTTGGCAAAA
Source organism: Balaenoptera acutorostrata (assembly GCF_949987535.1). Lineage (NCBI taxonomy): Eukaryota > Metazoa > Chordata > Mammalia > Artiodactyla > Balaenopteridae > Balaenoptera > Balaenoptera acutorostrata. The sequence goes on from NC_080075.1 coordinate 68,621,459, forward strand.
AAAAAAAAAGTTAATTCAATTAGTTAATATTGGCCATCATGTATGTACTAGATTATACCTCTTTTAATATAACAGTGGGTATTGTTACATTGGAGAGCATTTATATCTTCAGTGTTACGCCAGAATAGCACAATTTTTAGATGCCTTGCACCAATTTTATTTAAAGATTTGCATTTCTTACTTACTAAATACCAACTTTCTATACTCAAGAACTGAGATAAAATACTGTAATCTTTTGGATTCAAAATTACCCACCTATCCATATGTGGAAATTATATTCTTACATATTAGTGATTTATTTCCCATCATTCAGATATACTTTTGAGTACTGTAAATATTTATTCCTTATTTATTATAAAGACTATAAAAATTTCAAAATTGACTACAGAGTAAATTTTTAATGTTTTCTGGGTATAAAAATAGTACATGATTATTACAGAAAATTTAGAAAATGCTGATAGCTATAAAGAAGAGAAAAAAAATTACCTGCAATCTCACTATCCAGAGATATACTGTTAATATTTTTTGTATTTCCTTTCGATCTTTGTCTATGCTATTTATATGTATGAGTGTGTATATGTGTTTGTGTGTGTGCGTAATAACAAAATTGAGATTATGCTGATCATATAGTTGTATATCCTACTTTTTATAACTTACCATCATAAGTACTTCCCCATGTCTTTGAAAATGTGATTTTTAAAAATGGCTGCCTAATACTCTATTGTATGAATACAACATAATTTAACCAGTTCTCTCTTTGGATATTAGATTGTTTCTAATGTTTGACAATTATAAATAATAGTGGGATGGACATCTTTGTATGTGAAATTTGAATTCTATATTAGACTAGTTCTTTAGGATATATTCATGGGAATGGGATAATTGGTTTAGATGGTGAGAACTTTTTAAGCTCTTTAAAATATGACCAAGTTACCCTTCAGAAAGATTGTACCAAATTAGCAGTTTACGAGTACTCATCATACTGCCGCTTTTCCACTATTATTTTTTCTAATCGTTGACAATTTGGTAAGCAAATAATTGGTTGTTCTTTTGATCATTCTATTAAGAGTGGCTTTATAATGAATTATTTTTTTCCCTTCTGTAATTTTATAGTTAATTGATTAATAAAAAACACAAGAGGGTTGGTAGGTTGAGTGGGCTATAGCCCTCTGAGTATGTTTACTGTACATTTAAATCTCCAAAGTACTTCAACATCACTTTACTTTATCCTGGAATATGAGCTATCTTTCTTAGTCATAAAGTAGAAAGAGTTCCAAACTGATAGTTAAGTGTTGGGTTCTGGATCTGCCTCTGCCACTAATTATTTGTCTCACCATAAATATTTCATGTTGTATCAAAACTTTAACTGTAAAATGTAGAGGTGATCTTTTAAGCACTTTCTGGTTTCAGAGTACTTTGATCTTGTGACTTTGCTCTTTAGAGATTCTAATGTCATTTATATTTAAAAAACTACATGGTTGAATTGGATTAGAAGTATTATCTTTTGATTTCAACTCTACATACATGAAAACGAAAGTCCTTTTTTTAATACAAAAGGGAAATTAATTTGCATTACTTAATGCAGTTAATATTACCTAAATTGTTGAACTTAAGCTTTCCTGCTTTAAGTGCCTTTAAAAGTGTTTTTATTTGAAATATAAAATGTAAAGGAAATTTTATGTAGTTCTATACAGTTTCTTTTTTTGATATACTTTTGAATTATTTGCAGCAACTTTTTTTTAAACCTTAGATTGCACAGAGCAGTATATTCATGGATTCTTCACTATTCGGGTAATGAGTCCTTGAGAAATGTATGTTAAAGATTAGCTCAGTGAGCAGGTAAGTAAATGCTCTCTGTCTTGGGTGGGCAACAAATCTTTATACAGAGTAGGGATAAAGGATTATTCAGATTCCAGTGTTTAGATAGTCCAATGGAGATAGTAGGTGTCCTGAGTTAGTTAATGGTTATTATTGCAGATCTCAAATTTTTCTTTGGTAGCAAATAATTCATTATCGTAGATTAGAGGTTGGTAAATGTTTTGTGTGAAGGGCCACATAATAAATATTTTAGGTTTTTCAGGCCATCTAGTCTCTTCACAACTATTCACTTTTGCCATTGTAACACAAACGCAGCCATAGACAATGTGTAAATGAGTCATTGTGGCTGTGCTTCACTCACACTTTATTTACACAAAAAGATGGTGAACTAGATTTGGTCCATAGGCCATAGTTTGCTGTCCTAGATGGTATAGTTCACTTGTAGTTCAAATTACTGGCTAGTAATTTAAACTGCAACAAATGGTTTTGAGTTTCTGTCATTCCAGCCCTCTCTTAATTTGATGTAGTCTAGCTGGCTGGGTTTGAATGTTATTTAGGATTATAAAGGTAAGTGGGAAGTGGGTATGGGAAACTAGAAACTATTAGGGAAAAAAGCACTTTGAAGCCCTTTTATTTGCTAGAGCCCATTAGGAGTTTTGCTGCCATAATTAATCAAAAGAGTGATGAGTGGAGGTTGTGATTGGTGGTTGCAGATTATATAAATTATTCTTAAGCACTTGGCTACCTAGATGATAGAGGGTGGAACAGATAAGAGAAATTGTGAAATGTGAGACTTTATTTTGCCATATAAAGAAAGACTGTTGGAAAAATAACTACCATCTTCCATCACCATCACTTTGTTTAAGACCCCCTCAAATTCCTCCCATATTTAGGGAGGACATAAACTTAGAATAAAAGAGAGTTATTTAAGTTGAATGACTTTAAGTTGATGGAAAAATTACTCCACTGTTCTTTTCTCATCTACTTTGTATCACTGAAAATTTCATCAAGGAGTAGTATCAGTCCACAGACTGGCAGTTGGAAAGTGCTGTGATACAGTTGCTGAAAGACCTAATATAGTTATAAAATTATTATTGATTAGGAGATGTAGTAAACCACATGCACTCTGATATTCAGACTAAAACTTTTATATTATTGTGTTAAATTGTAAGTGCCACATATCAAAAGTGACATTGTGAAGTATAGTGTTCATAGGGAGGCAGACTGTTGAAAGTCTTGAGTGGGATGCAAAGAAATTGGTGATACTTATTTTGGAGAAAATAAGTTTAAAGAGAGGAGTTTTCTTCAGATATTTGAGTGACTGCCATGTGTAAGAAGGAATAGAATTGTTCTGTCTTGTTCTAGGTGGAAAAATTAATTATAAGAAATGGAAGTTTCTGGTTCCACATTTAAGGAGAATTATGTGTATGAGAATTTCTACATGAAAGTCAGCTCTGTCCTCATAAAATCATTGGAAGTATTCACGCAAAAGCTAGATCAGTGGTTCTCAAAGTAGGAGCCTTATACTATCAGCATCAGCACCACCACTGGGGTATATTACCTGTGTAGACCTGAAATTATGGATCACCAAGCTGAAAAAAAGCTAATGGAATTAGTACAAATAAAATGGAACTTATTTCATTTGTATAAAACTGTTAAGGGAAATCATTTTTAAATAAAAACTGATTTTGATCATTTAACACTAACTTTCAACAGAGATTATAAATTGACGATTGTTACTTAATTGTTAGTGAAAGTGACTTAGCTTTCCTAAATCTAAAACAGAGCTATATCAGTAGCAGAAAAGGGTATTGAGGGAGCTTGCTCTTTTTATATTATATTATTTTAATGTCAAAATATTGGGAGGGGAACCAAGAGCAGCTGGCAGATAAGTTTTCTCTGCCCTTTTCCTCTTTTCCTATGCTGTAAATACGACCAAGTGGCATGTCACAGTATTACATTGACCATGCTATATACATTTGGTAAAAGTAATGCTGGTAACTGGAACTTCTGCCTTTGTAACGTCGTTGTTGTGTATGGAGTTTGTTTGCCTATCCTAAGTTTATTGATATGTTCTGTTTTTTGGGCCCTCTGTGAAGAACCGTAGAGTTTTAGATTTGTCATTTGTTCAAGGGTTTTCCAGTGGTCACAGAGTGGTTTGTACCCGGGGCATATCACATTTACAGTGTTTGTTTGTATTTAATTCTAATGCAAGGTTTTGGCCATCACCCTAGAAAAATAATGGAAAAAATTTAAAGCCAGTTCTCCTGATTTTGAAAGCCATATAATGCAATTGGTTTTTCATTATAAATTGTACACTATTTTTAAATGTATATTTCATACTGTATAAAGTGAGGTTTGTAACTTTACTAGATGCAGTCCTATTTTTTTCCTATCAGCCTAATAAGGAAACCAAAGAGAATGTTATTAAGTTATTCAAGGCCAAGTGTATTCAGCTATGAGTAAGACCTTAGTTCTGGTCTTTAAGTCTGCCAATGTAAACTTTGGAAAATATTTTAATTTTTCTGACCACAATATTCTCTGAATTACTTACTGAATGTGATATCATATACATTTAAGTAAAAAGTATTAAAGCAAGATGAAAACTAAGAAAATTAGAATGACATGTGAATGACATCATATAAATGACAAGACTGAGTTTTGTGAGTTTTAAAATTAAATACCTAGACTGTTGAACTAGATTTAATAAAATATTTTTACCTTAATAATTTTATAAATGGAAATTCTTTTCTAAGAAGTTTTTTTTTCCATTTAAAATTTACCCATTTGAATCTAGCACATAAGAGACTTCAATTGGTATTTGTTCAATTTTGATGAATTGAATTTTAAAGCAAGGAGAACAAAAGACAATCTTTATATGAAGTGTTTTCTAAAGGACAGGAAAACAAACCTTTTAACTGGAAGCAATTTTTAATTGGCTTTTTCCATTTTCAGTTTTTGATTGTGGAAACCAGCTTCCTTATTAATTTTAAAAGATGCTAGAATTTAATATTCCTAGGCTCTATGTAATGCCAAATGAATGATAATATAAGTGATCTGGTAAATTTGAAACCATTGGCCCATGATTCTTAGCTCATATTTTATAATATCCTATGGTGTTTACTGTTATTTAAAAGTGTTACAGAGTTTTTAAAACAGTTAATTAAAATGTGTTTTAGCTGTTTGTCCAATGACATGTCTAGCCAACTCTCAAGTAAAAAGATGTTATGGGGTGCTAGAAGCTTTGCACTGGAATCCATTTTCAGCTTTGCCAGTGAGTTGCTACTGATTTGCTGGAACAAATCACTGGTCTTTCCTAGAGCAGAGTTTATCTCTTTATTAATGTGTGTTAGAAGTGAATAGTATGACTCCTAAGGGCCTTTCCACCTTTGACTTTTTATGATGATAATAAAAATACCTTATTATTTAATATATTGTACTTTTAACATATTGTAATTTAAAAAATATGTTTCACAACTTTTTCTTTTCTCTTAATCTCAACAATAAGTAGGCCAGACGTTACTGTATTTTTACTGATAGAGACTCCGAGGCCCATACAAATAACATGACTTATATAAGTTCACATGGCAAGTTAGTATGAAGAGCTAGCAAGAATTCAGCTCTTCTAATTTTTAGTCCTGTGTGTTACAAATGCTATACCATATTATTATTCTGTGTTTTGTTTTTGGTGCTGGCTCTTTGAGATATCGTATTGAATTCAAATAGTAATGGGTTTGCGCAACTTTAGTGAAAATGGGAATAATTCATATAAACATCTACTTTGATTAATTCAGGCAAAAATAGATTTTTTTTTGGTGGATTAAAATACTCCTAATAACTGCAGACTTCTGTTCTCTTTGCTGGGAGGTTTACTTTTAGACCTCAAAATTCTGTGCTATTACTTGCATCATTAAAAAGGCACTGCTTCTTTGTAATGAGACTGTGACAAAAAATGAATTAAAGTTTTGTGATTTCTGATGGTGAGACTTTGCAGAAGACACTCTCACCATTCCAGTTCATGCATTAACGTGTCCTGCAAGCACCTGCGACTCTGCCTTGGATTTTCTCACCTGCACGCAGGGCAGACTGGAAGTGCTAGGAAGATAATCCTCTGGGAGCATCCCTCAGCCAGTGATAGATGGGAATTGGAGAATAAATATTCCAGCTTCCTTGCCCTTCTGGTAATATTTTGAGGCATGTTTCATGTTGTTTCCTAGAGTTTCCAGTGGGGCTGGACCTCATTGCCTACAACAGGAGACTGTTAAATATGCATTCTTTATTTTCTTCCTCTTCTTCTCTGTCTCACTTCTCATTCCTTTAACAATGTTTTCTGACATTACCTCCCAAATGAGATTCTTGTCTTTGAATCCTGTCTCAGAGTCTGTTTCTGGGGTAAACTAAAACATGTTTGATTTGGGAGATAAGTTATTACTAGTGTTCTTGTTAGATATGAAAGATTTTTTTTTAAGGCAATTATTTTGAACAAGATCTAAAACAAGTATTTTAATATTCTGATTCTTTAATTAGTCTCATAATCACATCCATGTTCAAATTAATTTCCTTAACTTCATTTCCTAACAAAGGAAAGATTCAAGGTAAAACTCTTAAGTAGAAATTCAGGGTAAATATCTTATGTGGAAATCTTTCTACCATATCCTTTTGTCCTTCTAAAAAAAATTATGGCCTGATTTTCCAAATGCTTTATAAGGACACAGTGGGTTATCTATTTTGGTAGAAATTGAATTAACATGGAATTTGGTTCAGCCAACATTATAGATTATTTTCTACTTGAATCCAGCCTTCTCATCTCTTATCAGGACCTGCTTATTCACAATCCATGACCAGGATTAGCCTTGCCGAACATTGATTGTAAGGATAAATTTAGTTCCTGGCTAATTTCCCCAAAGATTGTTCTGTGGTCCTTGTTAACTCAAAACTTTTTTTGATTTATTAAAGATTAAGAATATGGAGTTTTAAAGTTGAATAAGTGCTATGTTAAATTCAGTGTATTATAAGTACATCTTTTGTAGTTCTTTGATACCTTTTTTTTGAACTAGAAATAATGATTTTTATATGTTTTTAAAAAATTGATGTGGGAGATTTATATTCATTTTAGGCATATGTTAGTTATCAGTCTTCTTTTTTTTCCATGTAAAAATTGTGTTTGTGTGTCTGAAATGTATTCTCTATTGATTTGGTTTATACGATGGAACATGCATGAATTTAACCAAGTTTATAGTTCTATTTGTAGGCCCATCCTAAGATTAGCACGCACAGATATTTTTCCATAGGAGAAACAAAACATTTAAAGAATGTATTTTAATTAGTTATCCTTATTGTAAAGTAACATCTTTAAACATTTGTATTTTTTTAAAGCAAAAATACCAGGGAGTGTATACAGAGTATCTTCCCTCAGTGCAGTTGCCTTGTGGTAACTTCACATTCTGCCATGTTCTTTTGAATATATGACAGGGCGTTTATTGACCTTTGAGGTTACATTTGTCTGTTAGAAATGTTCAAAGGTCAGCTGGGTGATTAAATTGGATAATATGGTCTAGGGGGAAAATAGTTACAAAGGAGTAAGTCTGACTTTCTCCTGGGACACATCAAACTGGTCTAAAGTGGAAACTCTCTCCTCAGAATCTCTGCAGTGGCATATTGGAAAAAGCGTATAGTCTATTAAAGTAACTATTCATTTGTAATGTAAGTTCTGTTATTTCAAAAACATTAATCTTGTTATTTTTTAGACATGTTACTTCCCAACAACTAACTAATTTATTATCAAATCCAGTCAAGACTTTTGGCATTTCAAATATCTCAACATGATAGATTGAAAATTTGGAGTAAGAACCAGAGATGATTTTTAAAATGTGTCAAGAAGACTGTCCCATTTCCTGAACACTAAATATTTTCTGTAAGGAATGTTAGATCAAAAATGTGAAATATCTTTTTACAGTCTTTACTGGAAGCTGATTCTTTGTGCTAAATGTGAACAATCTCAAGATAACTTGATGTAAAACAAGCTTGAAAAATTGTCTCTTTTCAAAAGTTCACATATTTTCCATCACCAGTAGGCCACTTATGCAATACATCTGTACATATAAATATTCAAGTACAACCTGGACTTTTAAGGTTTAAAAAGTGCTCCCTGCCTACATTAATGTTAAGTACTTGTATTTAACAATGTTATATTTCTGGATGTTTGTTAATTTGATGAATCTTATAGTGTTAGTCTGTTCCTGAAAGTTCTACTTGGTACAGTTGTCAGAGAAAATTAACTTGGATGAAACAATGATGCATGTTCTAATAGTTAAAGTATTTTAAAGTTTCTATTTAAAAAGTAGATCTCCATAATTGCCACAGATAATTTTGTAATTTCTGGTTCTTATTGTTTTTGTATTAGGAAAATATTGTACCTTGCAGTGCTTGATTTACATTTTTTGCTGTTTGAAAAATCTTCACATTTATTGTCTCAACAGAAGTAATTTTTACTAAATGTTTACATTATTGAATGAGGGAAGTTGAACCAATTGTTAGTACTAAAACAGGTCTAAATTTAGGTCTAGTGTTTTGCATCAGGTTTGTGATTGAATATCTGAAGGATATCAGTTTCCACTCAGGTATTTACATTAGAATTGATATTGGATTCAAAATTGCTTGATTGTAATTTACATTTTAAGTGTAATGTAGAGGTTTTGCATTATTAGTGTTGTTTTAAATTTCTACCTTCATTTAGGCTTGTTTATAAAATGAAGATTAAACAAATTTTTAGCTAATAGAAATTTAGGTAAATGTACAGTATTTAAATATTAGTAGTTTATTACTTGAAAGGAACTTTTGTTCCTTTCGTTCAGTGTGCGATAACAGCTTTTATGTGGTACAACTACATTTCCTTTTTTTTTTCATTGAAATTTTACCTCTTTAACTGAAGTTATGTCTGTCTATAATAGCTTCAGGTTTCTGTAACCAACTCATAGATGATTGAAGTTACTCTTGATATAAAATGAATTATAAAAATTATTTTTAGCAAAGTTTTATAGTAATTTTAATACCACATGGTAGCAAAAAGCTATCTGGTTAGAATCTTTAGCTTTTCTTGTTAGTTTCTATCCTATTATTTTCCCCTCCTTAAAAAAAAAAAAATTCTACATTGCCAGTACCTTCTCTACAATTTTAGGAAAACTACATATTTGAAAGTGGAGTTATTTTCACTGAATTTTAGTCTTTCTGCCCAACATGAGCAGCACTGTGATAGGGAGCTATACTTTACTTCTCTCTCTTATAACAGAGTTTGCAGCACTTAATATTCTTAAAAAATAAACCTTTACCAAATTTTGTACTTATTTGCAGATCAGCCTAGGAACACCCTCAAGAAAACAACAACGGATTGTGTAGCAAAATAGAGATGCTGAGTTTACTGAGCATGGGGATTTGATCATGTTCACTGAAGAATAATAGTCTTTCAAATAAAGATAATGAGGTTTATATAATAAATGGAAAATAATATGAATAGTCAAAATATTGTTTAAAAAATTTAAACCCTTTTTAAGGGAAACTAAATTGGTTATTCCTAGGAGTATCTTTCATGTATTTGGGAACTAAAGCAGTAAATGCCAAGTTTTATCTGTTTCTCTCCCCCCTTTTAGTTAATTGATACAAGTAATTCAACAGTAGTATTACTGGTTTAATTCTATAATGCTTGTTATCTCCTAACGTTTAAAAAGACATTGCCTCAGTCCCTAAAGTAATCTACAGATTCAACACAATCACTATCACAATCCCAGCTGCCCTTTTTTGTAGATTTTGACAAGTTGATCCTAAAACTTATATGGAAAGGCAAGGGACCTCAAATAGCCAAAACAATCTTGAAAAAGAAGAACAAAACTAGAAGACTCACATTTCCTGATTTCAAAACTTACTACAAAGTTACAGTAATCAAGACAGGGAGGTACTGGCATGAAGATAGACATATAGATCAATGGAATAGAACTGAGGGTCTAAAAGTAAATCCTCATGTATGATCAGTTGATTTTCAAGAAGAGTGTAAAGATAATTCAATGGGGAAAGAATAGTCTTTTCAACAAATGGTGCTGGGACAACTAGATATCCACATGCAACAAATGGAAAAAAAAGACAAACGACTTCATCAAAATTTAAAACTTTTTTACATCAAAGGACATCATCAAGAAAATAACCCACAGAATGGGAGAAAATTTTGCAATCCCATATCTGGAAAGGGACTTGTATTTTATATATATAAATAACTCACAACTCAATAATAAAATGAAGCCCAATTTAAAAATGGGCAAAGGATCTGAATAGACATTTCTCCAGGGAACTTGTACAAATGGCCAATAAGCAAAGATGCTTACCATCATTAGACATCAGGGAAATAAATGCAAATCAAAACCACAATGAGATACTACTTCACACTGGGCTGGCTATAATAAAAAAGACAGATAATATGTGGGCAAAGATGTGGAGAAATTGGAGGCTTTGTGCATTGCTGGTGGGAATATAATATGGTGCAGCCCCTTTGGAAGATAGTCTGGCAGTCCCTTAGAAATCTAAACAGAGAGGTTATCTTATGGTTGACCCAGCAGTGCTACTCCTACCTACATACCCAAGAGAAATGAAAACGTGCCTGTACAAAAAGTTATACATGAATGTCCATAGCAGTATTATTCATATAAAACCCAAAAAGTAGAAATCAACTGCTGAATGGATAAAATGTAGTATATTCATACAATGGAATATTATTGGGCAATGGAAAGGAATGAAAGACTGATACTCTCTACAACATGGATGAACCTTGAAAACATCATGCTAAGTGAAAAAAGCCAATTATAAAAGACCAATTACGTGACTCCATTTATATTAAATATCCAGAATAGGCAAATCTTTAGAGACAGAGAGACGAAGGAGATGATAACTAAAGAGCACAGGTGGCACTTCCCTGGTGGCGCAGTGGTTAAGAATCTGCCTGCCAATGCAGGGGACATGGGTTCGAGCCCTGGTCTGGGAAGATCTCACATGCTGTGGAGCAACAGCCTGTGCTGTAGAGCCTATGAGCCACAGCTACTGAGCCCACGTGCCGCAACTACTGAAGCCTGTGCACCTAGAGCCTGTGCTCCACAACAAAAGAAGCCACCTCAATGAGAAGCCCGCACACCGCAATGAAGAACAGCCCCCACTAGACGAACTAGAGAAAGCCCACATGCAGCAATGAAGACCCAATGCAGCCAAAAAAAAAAAAAAAAAATGCACAGGTGTTCTTTTATGGGGTGATAAAATTGATTTTGGTGATGGTTGCATAAGTCTGTGAATATGCTAAAAACCATTGAACTGTTTGATTTAAATTGATGATCTGTATGGTATGCGAATAAAGCTGCTAATGTTAATAAAGCTATTGGAAGAAAAAAAAAGACATTACCTCTAAGATAAAAGATGACGATGTGAAGAAAGATACTGATCTGTATCCATCCTTCTTTTCTCTTTATTGTATTTTTTTTTTCCTGTATATTGAAAACAACGACGACAACAGCCTACTTTTGTAGTCCTGAAGAGGCTGCTTTTACCTGGGAGAAACTTTTTCAAGATAGCTCACAACCTGTGGCTTCTGGTAGTAGGTAATCTATTCATTCTCTTGTATCCTTAGCCATGACTTTTTTTTTCATTTTTCCCTACAATTCATTTTTTTTTTAACATCTTTATTGGAATATAATTGCTTTACAGTGGTGTGTTAGTTTCTGCTTTATAACAAAGTGAATCAGCTATACATATACATATATCCCCATATCTCTTCCCTCTTGCGTCTCCCACCCTCCCTGTCCCACCCCTCTAGGTGGTCACAAAGCACCGAGCTGTTCGCCCTGTGCTATGCGGCTGCTTCCCACTAGTTATCGGTTTTACATTTGATAGTGCATATATGTCCATACCACTATCTCACTTTGTCCCAGCTTACCCTTCCCCCTGCCTGTGTCCTCAAGTCCATTCTCTAGTAGGTCTGCATCTTTATTACTGTCCTGCTCCTAGGTTCTTCATGACCTTTTTTTTTTTTTTTTTAGATTCCGTATATATGTGTTAGCATACTGTATTTGTTTTTCTCTTTCTGACTTACTTCACTCTGTATGACAGTCTCTAGGTCTATCCACCTCACTACAGATAACTCCCTTCATTTCTTTTTATGGCTCAGTAATATTCCATTGTATATGTGTGCCACATCTTCTTTATCCATTCATCTGTCGACGGACACTTAGGTTGCTTCCATGTCCTGGTTTTTAATGGAGAGTGGAACTCAGGAGATAATACCCAGCAGCCCCATGTTTGTGTGCAGGAATGGTGTTAGGCATGTTCTCTAACTGTACTTGTGGTCTCAGATGCTTTTTTGTGGTCCCCTCCAAGGACCTTTCCATCCCTCCCACCCCCCAAAAAAGACCCCACGAGCAACGACCCCCTTCTTGCCCCTTTTCCCTCACTCCTTTTCTGTTTCTCCCTCTTCCTTCAATGAAACACATCAAGGAAAATAGGACCCTGTAAGTATGCAATTGCTGTATTTCATATTCTTAATTAGCACTCATATATTTAGCATTATCTCCTAACAGGCAGTCTTACCATTAGTCATGCTCCTTTAGTTCATTGTCCTTCTAAATATTAGTGTTAGTTTGGGTAGCCTTTAAGTGTATTTAATATAAGGAAAAGGGTGAAGGGAAGAAATAACCACTTATAAAGTTACTGGGTTTCATTGCTAATGGTAAATAATGTTTTAATCTTTTGCCAAATGAAAAACACCTTTTAAAATGAAAGGAAAAAAATCATTTTATGCAAATGTTTGTAAACATGTATGTAAATATGTTGTTTTCTTACAAAAATCATTAATAAAAATGGATTTTTAGTTTCTTCTTGAATGGGGTTCCTTTGTGTGTAATAGGGCAAATTTTGCAAGCCTAAAACAACACTTAAATCTCAGTTTCTTTCATATGACATCAGAAGGGATACAGCTTTCTCTGTCATTTTTTATCCTATGTCTCTTTTTTCCCTTTATCTAAGAATGTCATTTTTTCTTCTTTTTTTGATAGAGGCATAATTGGCATAAAGTATATTAGTATATATTGCAAAATGGTCTCCACAATAAGTCTAGTTAACATGTCACCATAGAGTTATACAATGTTTTTTCTTGTGATGAGGTCATGTGAGGTCTACTCTCTTAGCAACTTTCAAATATGTAATGCAGTACTATTAACTATGGTCACCATGCTGTACATTATATCCCTATAATTTATGTATTTTATAGCTGAAAGTTGGTACTGTTTGACCCATTTCACCCACTCATCATTGCCTGCCTCTGACAACCACCAATCTGTTTTCTGTATCAGTGAGCTCGGTTTTGTTTTTGTTGTTTTTTTTGCTTTTTGTTTTTTTAGATTCCAGATGTAAGTGAGATCTTATGGTATTTGTCTTTCTCTGACTTATTTCACTTAGAATAATCTCCTCAAGGTCCATCCATGTTGTTGCAAATGGCAGGATTTTATACTTTTTAAATGACTGAATAATAAATACTCTATTGTGTATCGGTATGTGATCACCATAGTTTCTTTATCGATCCATTGATGGACACTTAGATTGATTTCATATCTTGGCTACTGTAAATGCTGCAGTGAACATGGAGGTGCATATATCTTTTTGAGTTAGTGTTTTCATTTTCTTTAGATAAATACCCAGAAGTGAAATTGCTAGATCATATGGTAATTCTATTTTTAATTTTTTGAGGAACCTCCATGCAGTTTTCCATAGCGACTGCACCAATTTACATTCCCACCAATAGTGTACACGGGTTCCCTTTTCTCCAAGTCCTTTCCAACACTTGTTATTTATTGTCTTTTTGATAATAACCCTTCTAACAGGTTTGAGGTGATATCACATTGTGGTTTTGATTTGCATCTCCCTGATGATTAGTGATGTTCAGCAGCTTTTCACGTACCTGTTGGCCATGTGTATGTATTCTTTGGAAAAATGTCTATTCACATTCCCTGCCCATTTTTAAATTGGATTTTTTTTTTTCCTATTGAGGTGTATGAGTTCTTTATATATTTTGGATATTAACCCTTTATCAGATATGTGGTTTGCAAATATTTTCTCCCATTCAGTATGTTTTCTTTTCATTTTGTTGATTTCCTTTGCTGTGCAGAAGCTTTTTAGTTTGATATAGTCCCACTTGTTTATTTTTGCTCTTGTTGCCTTTGATTTTGGAATCAGATCCAAAAAATCATCGCTAAGACTGATGTCAGGGAACTTACCACCTATGTTTTCTTCTAGGAATTTTATGGTTTGAGGTCTTACATTCAAGTTTTTAATGCATTTTGAGTTAATTTTTGTGTATGGTGTAAGACAGTAGTCCAGTTTCATCTCTCTGCTCGTTTCTATGCATTAGATAAAAAACCACCTCTTCCAGTCTTGAAGGGGTAGCCTCGTTTAGGAGATGAACCTTATCATTCAACCCTGCCCTAGCTGTTGGTTGTATCTGAAGGCTTTATGATTATTCATGTAGCCTGTTTTATCTTTAATAACTTCCAGTAGTTGAGGGTGTGTCAAGACCTGTCATTGTCCGAAAGGGGAGTATCTCAGTCAGCACCTAGATTCAGGCTGATTGGGAGCCAAACCCTTAGGCTGCAGCTTTTGAAGCATGCAAACTTATACAGTGGGACCAGTGGGACCGCAAGCATAAGCCCTGTTGGCCACTAGAGCTGGGCGATCTGGGGGTGTTCCCTAGGCAACAGGTGCACAAATCTGTGCTCCAGATGAGTGTATAAGCTCCTTTCTGGAAAATACCCGAGAGCTGTTGTGAGGCAGATGGAGAGTGCAAAGATGGCATCCTGTTCCCTGAGAGCACCTCTGTAGTCTCCAGGTGTGTGCCAAGCCAGAAGGCTGCCCCTCAGGCTGAAGTTCCAGGACAAGCAAATAGGCCTCTTTCCCAGAAAGATGGGAGTGTGTTTCAGTCTGCTGTCCTTGCAGTGCCGTGGGGGTGGTAGTCTACTAAGAACTGCCTCTCTGTTTCAGTTTCAAGGGACCCAGGAATGCAAGCCTTCCCATTGAGTTTTCAAAAAGAGAAACAAAAAATAACTCTTCTGGAAATACAAACTTTGCTTATTGCCATCCACTTATAATATGGCATCATAGGTACGATGGGAGAAAAATGGCCATCCTAACGGTGTTTTGCAGAGTCCTTACACATCGTTGAAACATTTGTAAGAGTTCTGTGCTTGATTTTGGACTCCACACATGAAAAAAGGAGAAAAAAAGTTCAGAGTAAGCGGCACATGTGATTTGAGGAAATAGGATTTGGAGGAAGATTTAAGAAAAATGTGGAATAGTAAAGTGGAGAGGTCATGATTGATTTTATCTTTAGGAACATGTTCTGGGTGATGAAGAGCTGTTTTTATTTCAGTCAATAGCTAGTTTTAAATAGTCCTAAATCAGACCAGACCCTGGGAAACACTTGTGCAGCTTTAGGAGCACAACAGAGCACACAGTCATAGGACGGTTTGGTGAAGAAGAGGGGACGTAGCTTCATCAAGAATGGTTTAGGTAAGGTTCTGCCCGGGAGAAGTTTCAAAGATTAAGTGAAATTTCTCTTAGTTCAAGGTGAGATTGTAGAATTCATTATGAAGCATAATGCCACAGCCCTTTGGTGTGTTGTCTGTTGTGGGTGTGTGGGAGGGGAGGGAAGCAAGAAAGAATATACCTCAAAAGTTTTCAAATCATTGCTTTACCTTAAATTCACTTCTGTGAGCAGGATAGTCAAGATTTTAACTTGATGGACAGCCTTTAGACCATGTAACATAATTGAAATTACTTAAATACTTGGAGATTATGTATGTGAAACCCCTAGACATTTCAGTGAAAATTGATAACTGGTATAAAAATGCAGTTTTTGAAAATGCAAAAGTTTAAAGTTTTTTCTTTTTTGTTAACAATTAGAATTCCTTAGAACCACTATGAAATTTGGGGAAATCTGAGTTAGTGATTTTGATATAGAAAAATCTTAACTTTTACTTTGTTAAAATTTAAAAGAGATGTTTGTATTGAAGTCCTTCAGTTTTACTTTTTGGTAATGAATTAATGTTCTTTAATCTGGCACAGGAATCAAGGCATCTACAGCTGTGATTCTCAGGGAGGTAATGTCATTTTAAAACTGTTAGCTGTGCTTTTAATATAACAGTGTTCTTAAACAGTTTTTCTTTCTTGGCGAGTCTCTTAAAATTTCTTTTAAAATGTCACATTAAAAAATATATATATATATTTTTTGGTAAAAGCATTTGATGAGCATTATGATTATATTATATACCTAGTAATTGAAAATGATATGTAACTTTGTAATATTCAGCCAATTTGAGGCTATATTACAGGTTAAATCTCATTATAGAAAGTACTGTTTAGAATAAAATCTGCATAACAACACAATTTAAACAATGTACAAATAGTAGACTTTCAGGAAAAGAGGATTTGGATACTATGTGACGATCCCCTTGAATAAGATATGCCTATCAACTGAAGAGACCTTTGTCTTCTACCAACTTATCAGAATTCATGTACACAGACAGCTGCTGTCCTTGTGGCAATATCTGTGGGTAGCTGACCACTTATCGGCACTTTGGCACTTTCTATAACTATCTTCACAATTTGCAAGATACTCTTTTTGATTCTTCTCAATGATCACCTTAAGCCTTAAGAAGGACAGGAAACATGTTGGAACATTTAAGAAATCAGTTGAGGTTTTTGTCAGACTACCTGTGCCTATGAAATTTAATTTTAATTTAATTTTAAAAAATAGACTTCTTAAGTGCAGTTTTAGGTTCACAGAAAGACTGAGCAGAAAGTACAGAGTTCACATATATCCCCTTCCCTGACACGTGCACAGCCATTCCCACTATCATGGCCTGAACCAGAGTGGTATATTTGTTAAAATCCATGAACCTGCACTGATACATTATCACTCAAAGTCCACAGTTTACAACATCACATATTGTACCTTCTATGGGTTTTGACAGATGTGTAATGACATGTATCCACCGTTATAGTATCATACAGAATAGTTTCATTGCTCTAAAAATCTTACATGCTCCTGCCTGTTCATTCCACCATCCTCCATACTCCTGGCCATCACTGTTCTTTTTACTGTGTCCATAATTTTACCTTTTCCAGAATGTCATATATTTGGGATCGTAGGCTATTGTAACCTTTTTAGATTGGCATCTTTTACTTACTAATGTGCATTTAAGTTTCCTTCAAGTCATTTTATGGCTTTATAGCTCACTTCTTTTTTGCACTAACTAATATTCCATTGTCTGGATGTACCACAGTTGATTCATCCATTCACCAACTGAAGGACATCTTGGTTGTTTCCAAGTTTCAGCAGTTATGAATAAAGCTACTATAAACATCTTTGTGCAGGTTTTGTGTGGATGTAAGTTTTCAGCTCATTTGGGTAAGTACCAAGTTGTGCGATTGCTGGATTGTATGGTAAGAGTGCGTTTAGTTTTGTAAGAAATTGCCAAACCGTTTTCCAGAGTGACTGTAGTATTGCTATCACATTTTCAGCAGCAATGAATGAGAGTTCTTGTTGCTTCATATCCTCTCCAGCATTTGGTGTTGTCAGTGTTTTGGATTTTTGCTACTTAACTAGTTTCAGGATTTGTCACAAAGGGAATTTATCCATGAATTGTTGTTGAATTGGTGTGTTTGTTGGGGGAAGGCTTCCTATTTTGTCATCTCGCTGACATCACTCCTATGGTGCGCTTTTATATCAAGACCTTAACCAAAGGGGTAACTGGCCAGAAAAAAAAATTTTTTTAAAACCTTGTAAAGTTATTTTCCTTTGTTCGTCTACTTAGAACTCTGAAGAATTAAAGTCTTCTGTGTGAGGCATATGTGGAATGAAACTGTTACCTGGAATCAGACTATGTAAAAAACTAAAGAACCCAACTTCACTATAGTATTTGTTTCCATATTTTATTTTTCTTTTCTTAAGGCCTCCTAAAAAGTGAAACAAGTTCTGGTTCTTCAGACTCTGGATGCAGTGGTTTGATTTGAGAAAAGCTGAGTCTTTTAAAGGTACCTGGGGGATTTAGTGCAGTTACGTGTGGTAATGATCTGTTGGTATCCTAGCACAGTAAAGGGTTGAGTGATGACCATCTATTCACAAGTTTCCTTTCTGGCAGAGTTAACTTGCAGGTGATAAGGAAGATTTTCTTTTGATATTTAAATTTATATTAAATCTATATACAGTATTTGTTGAGTTTTCTAAGATAGTTACAGCTCTCTAGACAACCAAAGATTATAGTAGCAGTAATCAGAGTAGTAGTTAGTACTCCTATGGATAGGCATGACTACATTTGCTAACCCATACTCTCTAAACTAGTATCGGGACACGTGGCTGTACTTGATCAGTGCTGCTTCCCATATTTTTGCCAAGTCAGAATATTCAAACTTGTGATGTCATTGTTTTGTGGTGTTTTGAATTGATGTGTAGATTCTGGAAGCACAGAGCTTGACTGGGTTATGGAGAATAACCTGTTCTTTCTTTCTTTAAAATCTCTAGGGGGAAATTTTATAACTTTACCTAACCGTACATATGTATTCATTTATCCCTTATGTACTTGAAATCATTTTCAACTTCCTTACCTATCAACCCAGATTACTCTTCCCTGGCCTAATTCATTCTTGTCCTTGAATCTTTCTTCGCTGTCTACTTTCTTTTAATCATCTTCAGTGTTTTTTTCTGGGTTGTTTCTTTATCATCTTTTGATAATGGGAACATGATGTTATAATGAAGTCCTGGGCCAGGCTGTTTTCATCTTTTATCTCCTAAAATAAGGCCACTTTATCAGGTTGCCATGACAGTAACAGTTGTCTTCCCAAGAGAATGCTAGAGTATTCTGGCTTATAGTCAGTTGCTTTTTTTGGGGGAAAACATTGGCTCAATTGAATGTTCTACAGCCATTGTGTTTGTCCAAGGTAATCCTACTAGTATGTATTGGTTACCTATTGCTGCATAGCAAACTACAACAAAAGTAATAGTTTAAAGCTACACCTATTTATTATCTCACAGTTTCTGTGGGTTAGGAATCTGGGCACAGCTTAGCTGGTTGGTCATCTGCCCCATGGTTGTCTCATATGAATTCAAAGTGTCAACCAGGGCTGGAGTCTCATCTGAAGGCTTGACTGAAAAAAGGTCTGCTTCCAAGCTCACTTACGTGGTTTTTGGCAGGATTGAGTTCTTTTGGGGTTGTTGGACTAAGGTCTCAGATCTGTAGCTGGCCACAGGCCAGAAGTTCCTTGTCATCTAGGCTTCCCAAACATGACAACTTCATCAGAGCAAGGGAGAAAGTCTACTAGCAAGACAGAAGTCAGAATCTTTTGTAGTCTAATTATGGAAGTGACACCCTCTCAAAGTTGGGTGGAAGCAAGTTACTCAGGGGGAAGGGACTATACAACATCATAAGGATGCCTTGCACACAGCATTTAAGGTGCATCCTTTTATAACCTCTAAATAGACTAAGGTTTATTCACAGTGGGCTGGGAGAACTTAGACCATCCCATGTGTTTGGCCCTGAATGTCTTAAAAAATATAGGGATGATTCTTGGTAGGAATGGGGCTTGAGGTCAGTTTTACGAGTCTTAAATGTCTGGAAATGCACCTTTTACTACTTTTGAAAGAGTGAAGAATATTTATCAATTTTTGGTCTTTCATCATCTTTATTGCTGTCTAATTCTTCAGAAATAGTATGAACTCTCAGATCTTATGCACAGTTCACCTTCTGGATATAATAAGCATTTGTTTACTACTTATGTTTTCAAAACACTTTCACATATATTCTCATTTGATCATCTCACAGTACTCTAAGTGAAATAGGCAAAGCAGATATCATTGTCCACATTTTATAGATAAGACTCTTGTGGTTAGTCTTCCCACCTCAAGTCTTTTACTATACCTAATCTCTCATTTACACCAGCACCAGAGTTCTCTAATAGGAAAATATGATTGTGCTTTTTCTCTGTTTAAATTTTTTAATGCCATTTCATTATCCATGGGATAAAATCTAAATTCTTTTATAAGGCTCTTAAAGAGCTTTCTTCTTCAACCTCATCTATAACCTCTTCCATCCTCTTCTTTAACCATCCAAAATTACGCTTCAGCACTTCTATGACTTTACATATGCTATTTATGATGCCTGGAAAACCGTCTCCACACCTGTCTACATGTTCCTTGCCTTGTCCATCTCGGCTCAGAGGCATTCCAGATGAAGAATGCTGTTGCAGGGACAGGGTCTGATAGCATGTCATTTTTTTTTCTTTTCACCAAAACTACCCACAATAAAGCAGCAAGATGTTTTCTTGTAATTAAAATTTTTTTTTCAATGTCTTTTCTATTGTTATAATATTTGGTGTACCCTTTAGTTTGAACAGTATTCTTTTGAGAATAAGAGTCCTTGGCAGTTAGAAAGGATATATGTAGATAAAGAAATAGATAGATAGGTATAGATATATAGATAGGTGTGTGTGTGTGTGTGTATGCATTTACTTTCTAAATTAAATAGTACATATATAACAGTACATCTAAATGTATAAATTATAACTATATATATATATGACATTACATTATGTATACTATTGGATTGGCCAAAAAGTTCCTTCAGTTTTTAAGTAAAAATAAAAGACATATTTTCCATTTTCACCAAGAACTTTATTGAACAACGTATTCACTGTTCCACGACCTTCTGCCATTTTCCAGGCAACTTCATAATTCCATCTTCCCAAAACTTTTTATCTTTTGGAGCAAAGAACTGTTCTAGGTGCCTTTTACAGTCTTCCAGGGAGTTGAAATTTTTTCCATTAAGAGAACTTTGTAAAGACCAAAATAAATGGAAATCCGAAGGTGCAATGTCTCCTGAATATGGCAGATGAATCAGAACTTCCCAGTCAAGCTGTAACAGTTTTTGCCTGGTCATCAAAGAAACATGTGGTCTTGCATTATCCTGATGGAAGATTATGCGTTTTCTGTTGACTAATTCTGATGCTTTCGTCAAGTGCTGCTTTCAGTTGGTCTAACTGAGAGCAGTACTTGTTGGAATTAATCATTTGGTTTTCCAGAAGGGGCTCATAATAGAGGACTCCCTTCCAATCCCACCATATACACAATATCACCTTCTTTGGATGAAGGCCAGCCTTTGGTGGCCTTCATTATCATAAGGACTTACTCTGGAATCTTTTAGCCAGATTGAGTGTTGTCTTGTACTGGAGACTTCGAAATAATGCTCCATGTGGCCAAGAAGGCAGAAAAAAACAGCGTGGTAGAAGTGGGAGATATAAAAAAGACCAAACTGGGACTTCTAGAAATGAAAAATATAGTAGCTGAAGTAAAAAATACACTAAGTGGGATTATCAGATTAGACACTAAATTAAAGACAGGACTATCCATAATGAAACAAAAACAAAAGAGTCAGGGGAAGAGGAAATAAGCAATGCACTAGTGATCTATGGGATAGTATTAAGCAGTTTAATATGGGTGTAATTGGCATCCCAGTGGGGAAAAAAAGGAGGGGGGTGGTTGGGAAAGGGACAGAAAAAGTATTTGAAGAAATAATGTCCAGAATTTCCCCAAATTTCATAAAAACCAGACACACAGATTCAAGAAGCAAATTGAACAAAGAGTAAATGTTAAGAAACCACAGCAAGGCATATTATAAACAAGTTGCTGAAAATCTTTGATGCAGAGAAAATCTGAAACCAGAGGGAAAAAAGACATGGTAAGACACAGAGAAACAAAGATAAAAATGACAACTGACTTACCAGGAACTATGCAGGCTGTAACAATGGATGCCTTTAAAGCACTGAAACAAACAGCAACAACAAAAAACTAAACCTAAAACTTTGACCCAAGAAAACGCTTCCTAAAATGGAAGTTGAAATAAACACTTTTTAAGACAAAAGGCGAGATAATAAATTGACAGTAGACCAATACTAAAAGACAAGTAAGTTTTCCTAGCAAGAAAAAAACAAAAATGAAAACAACAACAACCAGATATTTGGACACATATATGTGAGTAAATAAAAAAGATTAATTTTTCTAATTGTTAAATCTTATGGAATAATCTATTAGGTAGAGCAAAAATATTTACAGTGCATTCGGGGTAGATAGCATATGTAGAAGTAAAATGTCTAAATAATATCACAGTGTGCAAATGGGGGATGGGAAGCATGCATTTGTAAGGTTCTTATAGTATGTGTGAAGTGGCGTAATGTTATTTGAAGATTGACTGTATATTGTAAACTAGCAATTACTAAGGCAAAATAACAAAACAAAGAGGTATTTAAAAATATTTGAATTATTTAAAAAACAAAAAGCAACCTCAGCAAACCCAAAAGAAGTTAGGAAAAGAGGAAAGGAACAAAGACCACATGAGACAAATAGAAAAAACTATGAAAAGGGTAGATTGAAACCCAACCATATGAATAATTATATTAAATTATATTAAATGAAAATGGTCTAAACACCAGAATTAAAAGATGATACTGTCACACTGGATGAAAAAGCAAGACCCAGTTATATGCAAACAGTAATCCAAAGTTGGAGTGGCTGTGTTAGTCACATAAAGTATACTTCAGATCGAAAAATATTACTGTGGATAATAAAGGACATTGTATTATGACAGCCTGGTTAGCTGATCAAGAGGAAATGAGAATATCTTAACTCTGATGCACCTAATAATAAAGTTTCAAAATACACAAATTGCAAGCTGATAGACTGGAAAGGGGAACTAGACAAATCCACAATCATAGCTGGCTACTTCAGAAGACCTTTCTCATAACTGATAGAATGAGTTGAGAGAAAAATCAGTAAGGATATAGAAGACTTGGACAATACTATTAACTAACTTAACCTCACTGACATCTATAGATCCACCTAACAGTAGCAGGATATATTTTCTTTGAAGCTCACGTGGAACATTCACCAAGATGTACCATATACTAGGCCATAAAACAAATCTCAATAAGTTCAAAAAAATTTTTTCCGATCGCAGTAGAATTAAACTAAAATTAATAACAAAGTTGTCTGGACAAACTTCAAATATATGAAGATTAAAAAACATACTTTTAAATAATAAGTCGAAGAGGGCTTCCCTGGTGGCTCAGTGGTTGAGAATCTGCCTGCCAATGCAGGGGACACGGGTTCAAGCCCTGGTCTGGGAAGATCCCGCATGCCGCGGAGCAGCTGGGCCCGTGAGCCACGATTACTGAGCCTGCGCGTCTGGAGCCTGTGCTCCGCAACAAGAGAGGCCGTGATAGTGAGAGGCCTGTGCACCGCGATGAAGAGTGGCCCCCGCTTGCCACAACTAGAGAAAGCCCTCACACAGAAATGAAGACCGAACACAGCCAAAAATAAGTAAATAAATAAATAAATAAAAAATAAGTCGAAGAAATATTTTGGACTGAATGAAAATTAAAATGTATGGGATTTAGCTAAAGCAGTGCTTAGAGAAAATTTTAAATGCTTTTTTTTAGAAAATAGAAAAGATATCAAGTTAATAATCTAACCTTCCACTTTCAGAAACTAGAAAAGGAAGAGCAAAGTAACTGTAAGTATAAAGATGGAAATCAAAGATAAGAGAGGAACTCAGTGATACAGAAAACAAACAAAAATAAATGGAATCAAAACTGATTTTGTGAAAGATCAATATAACTGATAAATTTTTATCCAAGTAGGTCAAAAAAGAGTGAAGACACAACTAATAACAAGAATGACAGAGGGGACATCACTACAGATCATATAGATATCAAAATAATTAAAGAAATGAGTAGTTTCATGCCAATAAATTTGACAACTTAGGTGAAATGGATAGTTCTCTGAAAGACACAACTTGACCAACCAAAGCTCACTCAAGAAACTAGATAACTGGAAAAATAGGCATACCTTTTAAAGGAATTAAAGTTAAATACTTCTCACAAATAAAATTTCTGGCTTAGATGACTTCACTGGTAAATTCTACCAAGCATTGAAGAAAGAAACAATACTAATTTTACACAAACTCATTAAAAATAGGATAGTAGGGAACATTTCCCAAGTTATGAGCCCAGCATTATCCTGATACCAAACCAAACCAAACCAAACCAAAACACAACCAAACAAAAATTCAGAAAAACTCATTAAAAGAAAAACGACAAACCAATATCCCTCATGAACACTGATGATCTTTTTTGACCCACCTTCTAGAGTAATGAAAATAAAACCAAAAATAAACAAATGGGACCTAATTAAACTTAAAATCTTTTGCACAGCAAAGGAAGCCATAAACAAGATGAAAAGACAACCCTCAGAATGGGAGAAAATATTTGCAAACAAAGCAATGGACAAAGGATTAATCTCCAAAATATGCAAAAGTCATGCAGCTCAATATCAAAAAAACAACCCAATCAAAATATGGGCAGAAGACCTAAATATTCATTTCTCCAGAGAAGATATACAGATTGCCAACAAACACATGAAAGGATGCTCAACATCACTAATCATTAGAGAAATGCAAATCAAAACTACAATGAGGTATCACCTCACACCAGTCAGAATGGCCATCATCAAAAAATCTACAAACAATAAGTGCCGGAGAGGGCGTGGAGAAAAGGGAACCCTCTTGCACTGTTGGTGGGAATGTAAATTGATACAGCCACCATGGAGAACAGTATGGAGGTTACTTAAAAAACTAAAAATAGAATGACCATATGACCCAGCAGTCCCACTACTGGGCATATACCCTGAGAAAACCATAATTCAAAAAGAGTCATGTACCACAATGTTCATTGCAGCTTTACTTACAATAGCCAGGACATGGAAGCAACCTAAGTGTCCATCGACAGATGCATGGATAAAGAAGATGTGGCACATATATACAAGGGAATATTACTCAGCCATAAAAAGAAATGAAATTGAGTTATTTGTAGTGAGTGGATGGACCTAGAGTCTGTCATACAGAGTGAAGTAAGTCAGAAGGAGAAAAACAAATACCGTATGCTAATACATATATATGGAATCTAAAAAAAAAAAAAAGGTTATGAAGAACCTAGGGGCAGGATGGGAATAAAGACACAGACTTACTAGAGAATGGACTTGAGGACATGGGGAGGGGGAAGGGTAGGCTGGGACAAAGTGAGAGAGTGGCATGGACATATATACACTACCAAATGTAAAACCGATAGCTAGTGGGAAGCAGCTGCGTAGCACAGGGAGATCAGCTCGGTGCTTTGTGACCACCTAGAGGGGTGGGTAGGGAGGGTGAGAGGGAGGGAGACGCAAGAGGGAGGAGATATGGGGATATATGTATATGTATAGCTGATTCACTTTGTTATACAGCAGAAACTAACACACCATTGTAAAGCAATTATACTCCAATAAAGATGTTAAAAAAAAAAGGCTAGGGCTTCCCTGGTGGCGCAGTGGTTGAGAATCTGCCTGCTAATGCAGGAGACACGGGTTCGAGCCCTGGTCTGGGAGGATCCCACATGCCGCGGAGCGGCTGGGCCCGTGAGCCACGGCTGCTGAGCCTGCGCTTCTGGAGCCTGTGCCCCGCGACGGGAGGGGCCGCGATAGTGAAAGGCCCGCGCACCGCGATGAAGAGCGGTCCCCGCACCGCGATGAAGAGTGGCCCCCACTTGCCGCAACTGGAGAAAGCCCTCGCACGAACCAAAGACCCAGCACAGCCAAAAATAAATAAATAAATAAATAAAAATAAAAAAAATTAAAAAAAAAAAAAAAAAAAAAAAAAGGCTAAAAAACAAGCAAAACTTAAAAAAAAAAAAAAGGGCAGAAGACCTAAATAGACATTTCTCCAGGGAAGACATACAGATGGCCAAGAGGCACATGAAAAGATGCTCAACATTGCTAATTATTAGAGAACTGCAAATGAAAACTACAATGAGATATCACCTCACACCAGTCAGAATGCCTATCATCAAAAAGTCTACAAAAAATAAATGCTGGAGAGGGTGTGGAGAAAAGGGAACCCTCCCACACTGTTGGTGGGACTGTAAATTGGTACAGCCACTATGGAGAACAGTATGGAGGTTCCTTAAGAAACTAAAAATAGAGTTACCATAGGACCCAGCAAACCCACACCTGGGCATATAGCGGAGAAAAACATGGTTCGAAAGGATACATGCACCCCAATGTTCATTGCAGCACTGTTTACAATAGCCAAGACATGGAAGCAACCTAAATGTCCATCAAACGATGAATGGATAAAGAAGATACAGTACTTATATGCGACGGAATATTACTCACCCATGAAAAAGAATGAAATAATGCCATTTGCAGCAATGTGGATGGACCTGGAGATTATCATACTAAGTGAAGTAAGTCGGAGAAAGACAAATATCGTATGATACCAATTATATGCATAATCTAAAAAAATTGATACAAATGAACTTATAAAACAGAAACAGACTCACTGACTTAGATAGCGAACTAATTGTTACCAGGGGGAAGGGTGCAGGGTAGGGATAGATTGGGGGTTTGGGATTGACATGTACACACTGCTATATTTAAAATAGATAACCAACAAGGACCTACTGTATAGCACAGGGAACTCTGCTCAATACTCTGTAATAACCTAAATGGGAAAAGAATTTGAGGAAGAATAGAAACATGTATACGTATAACTGAATCACATTGTTGTACACCTGAAACTAACCCACCATTGTTAATCAACTATACTCCAATATAAAATAAAAAAATTTTAAAAGGTGTACTATAAATGTAAAATACATACCATGTTTCAAAGACTTGGTGCAAAAAAATGCAAAATAACCCAATAGTTTTAATATTGATTACATGTTGAAATGATAACACTTTGCATATACTGACATAATAAATATGTCATGAAAATTTTTAAAAAAAGAATTACTTAGGTGTTTATTATATAGGCTCCAAGCAAGAGCCATTAATTAGAATTCTCTGAGAATAGTCTAGGAACCCCAACTCTTAGCAGTCTTCCCAACAGAATTTACACATTGAAGTTTGAGAACTACTGAAGTGATTGTAAAATGTGTATAATTGGGAGTGTGAGGAAATTAATGTTATTCTATCAGATGTTCAATATCTTTAATATCTACAGTTTTGAGACAAAGGAGAATACTTTCCTGAAACTAACTGTAAGTCAGTGATAGAAATGAATCTGATTTTATGGAAAAGGAGGTAATATTGCTGAATGTGGACTTGCCCAACTTTTGTAGAAATAATATGGTATTAAAACAACTCTAAATTTCTACTTCACCTAAAAGGCCCATACATCAAGTGAACAACAGTCATTAATCACATACATTTTAATTTTTTTTAAAAGAAATTCCTTTATTTTTATTTTTTGTTTATTTATTTATTTATTTTTGGCTGTGTTGGGTCTTCGTTTCTGTGCAAGGGCTTTCTGTAGTTGCAGCAAGCGGGGGCCGCTCACTATCGCGGCCTCTCTTGTTGCGGAGCACAAGCTCCAGACGCGCAGGCTCAGTAGTTGTGGCTCACGGGCCTAGTTGCTCCGCGGCATGTGGGATCTTCCCAGACCAGGGCTCGAACCCGTGTTCCCTGCATTGGCAGGCAGACTCTCAACCACTGCACCACCAGGGAAGCCCTACATTTTAATTTTAATGAATTTATTACAGAGTTTCCCAAAAAAGGTGTTGTGGGATGTTCTGCATCCAG
Organism: Balaenoptera acutorostrata; assembly: GCF_949987535.1. Taxonomy (NCBI): domain Eukaryota; kingdom Metazoa; phylum Chordata; class Mammalia; order Artiodactyla; family Balaenopteridae; genus Balaenoptera; species Balaenoptera acutorostrata. The sequence goes on from NC_080075.1 coordinate 68,649,015, forward strand.
AGGCTATTTTTGAATAGAGTTAAAAGGTCATCACTACTTTTATCAGACAGATGTTTGGAGAACAGTTTCGAACTGAAGTCCAGGCCTGACAGGAACGTCTTGCCTTTTTCATCCAAAAGGGGCAAAAGAAAGCTCAGTTTTGGACTTGGGATTCATAGTTGTAAAATGTTGGGTTTTGAGTCAAATATTAATCTGGAGCCTGACCTTGGATGAATTACTTAATTTCTTTTATTGTGTTTCCTAATCTGTAAAATTGAAACAATAATAATAGTTTTTTTTCTAGTATTGTGAACTGAGATAATGTGTGTGCTGTGTTAAGCAATGAACTTGCATGTGCCAAGTATTTGATCAGTGTTAGCTTTTATTATTTTCTCTATTACTAAACTCTCCTTGAGAATCCATCGAATACTAGACACTGGAAATGAAGAATAAAATCTAGTCTAGAAGAATTAGGCTAGAAGTATTTTGACAGGTTCTTTTCAGGTTTAATTACAAAGACTTAAACACAAAGATTTAGTGACAGGCTGATCCAAGGAAGTTGAAAGGGAAGTCCTGAAAGCAGCCAAGTTATGCTTGCTCAGACTAACTGGAAAGCCTGACACTGTGCGTGTTACTTAGCCTCTCTAACCACTTTATTCCCATTGCATTAGAACAGTTGATGCATCTTAGTATCAGAACTGTGAGGCGAGGAGAAGGGAAAGGGAAATAAAATTCTTGAAAGAGCCTTTGGATGGAGACGCTGTCAAGCCCTGGGGACCCTGTTTTCTCAGAGAGAAGCTAGGCCACTCACTTGGAGACTGTACTCACAGCTATAGTCTTACACCAAGCACCAAGCAACTGAACTCAAAGAACTGCATATTCTAAATAAAAGGTGCAAAGAAATAACAGATTCTCAGCCTTCCATTAATGTATTTAGCACATTACTACTGAGTACCCACTATATGCCAAGTTTTCTGCCTTCGAAAATGAGAAAGACATACGTTCTGGCTTCTTGCAGCATTCAGTCTAGAGGAAACAAGTTAACCTAAGGAAAGGTAGGCTCTCCCTACAAGAAGCTACACTATAATGTATATTGTTCACGGGATAACTGCTCTTCTTTTTGAAAAACCAGAGGTAACCAGAACCTACCTAGAAGACTCTGTGAGTCTTCTTATGCCCTCAGAGGGAGAATGAAAGGGCAAAGAGCCTGGATGAGTCTAGGGCTGACGTCCTGTCATAGAAAGAGACATTAAATCAAGAGGAGGGCTGGCTCAAAGTTGCAGACCTAAGATTTGTCATATTTTCTGCCTTAACTCTTATGAATAGTCTTATGAATAGTCTCTGTTGTAAACATGTACTCCACGTGAATAACACGTAAACTGACTTAGCCATCAAATCAAACAATTTATTTTTAAAACTCCTTTAAAAATAGTGATTGAGTGCATACATAAGCTCCAGAGTCAGACATCTGCATTTGAATCCTAACTTTTGCAGTCATAAAATTTAATTAAACTTTTTACCTCTCCCACCCCCCTTTTCTTTTAATGAAATAGGGATGATGATAAAGAATTGTTTGTAGTTGATGAAGATAAATATTTTAAAATGCTTTGCACAATGCTTGATATGCTGTTAAGTTCTCAATAAATGTTTGCTATTATTAAACTGTATCCTCGGGAATTCCCTGGCAGTCCAGCCGTTGGGACTCTTCACTTCCACTGTGGGGGACCAGCACTCCATCCCTGGTCAGGGAACTAGGATTCCGCAAGTCGTGTGGTGTGAAGAAAAAAAACAAACACAACTATATCCTAGTAGCCATTTTTGGAGGGAGGGACGGAGGAAGGAAGGGAAGGAGGGAGGGAGGGAGGAAGGAAGGAAAGGAGGGAGGAAGGAAGGAAGGAAGGGATGAAAGAAAAGGAAAGTAGAAAGAATGAAAGAAAAAAAAATCAGTCAATACACTAGGTGTCAGCATTGTGCTTCAAATAGTCATGTACACGAAATGCCTATTCTGATTTTGTTTAGAGGGTATCCAAGCTGAACTGGATTGGAATAGAAAGATACTTAAGCAGATCTGGGAGACTTCCTTGGTGGTCCAGTGGTTAAGAATCTGTCTTCCAATGCAGGGGACGCGGGTTTGAGCCCTGGTCGAGAAATTAAGATCCCACATACTGCAAGGCAAATAAGCCCATGTGACACAAATACAGAGCCTGCCCGCCACAACTAGAGAGAAGCCCACACGCCACGATGAAAGATCCCGCGTGCCACAACTAAGATCCGACAACCCGACACAGCCAAAAAATAAATAAATAAATATTAAAAAAAAAAAAGCAGATCTGGGAAATTCAGATCTGAAACCGGAAAAGGATATAATAATGTAATAGCTTAGGCTACTATGCACCAATTATCTTTCAGACTGGCAAGCTGTTGAAAGTGAGAGAGCTGCCTATCTCATTTGACTCCTCCTCCCTCCATAAACTCAGCATATCAGAAATTTAGAGCAATCTCCTCTTTGTCTAGGATGCTAACATTTTCTAATCTCTAGGCTTTAAGTGTTGGAGTCATTTTAAAGGAAGAACTGTGTTTGAATCCTGCCTTTACTACTTATTAGCTATGTAGATAATGATAATCTCTGTCTTACCTACTACACAGGGTCATCAGAATGACATGTGAAATATAAATATTTTTAAAAGAGCTTTACTGAAATGTAAGAAATTCTTAGTATTCTGTATATTTTGCAAATGTTAAGAGGCAAATGGAAGTAGACATGGTGGAAGACTTGACCTAAAATTCTTTTTTAAAAAATTGAGATATAATTGACATTGTATAAGTTTAAGGTTGAATTGAACATGTTGAATTGATACAATTATATATTGCAATTTGATTATCACCATAGTGTTAGCTTATACTTCCATCACATTACATAATTATCTTTGTGTGTGTGTGTGTGTGTGTGTGTGAGAACATTTAAGATCTAGTTTCTTAGCAACTTTGAAGTGTATAGTACAGTATTATTATTATTACTTTTTAAATATTTATTTTATTTATTTTTGGCTGCGTTGGGTCTTTGTTGCTGTGCGCAGTCTTTCTCTAGTTGCGGCGAGCGGGGGCTACTCGTCCTTGCGGTACGCAGGCTTCTCATTGCGGTGGCTTCTCTTATTGCGGAGCACGGGCTCTAGGCATGGGGGCTTCAGTAGTTGTGGCTCGCAGGCTCTAGAGCACAGGCTCAGTAGCTGTGGCGCCTGGGCTTAGTTGCTCCGTGGCATGTGGGATCTTCCCGGACCGGGGCTCGAACTCCTATCCCCTGCATTGGCAGGCGGATTCTCAACCACTGTGTCACCAGGGAAGCCCTAGTACAGTATTGACTATAATCACAGTGCTGTGCATAAGATCTCCAGAACTTTCTCATCTTCGAACTGCAAGTTTGTACCCTTTGACCAATTCCCCCACCCCCAAGCCACTGTCAACCACTAATATACTATGTTTCTATGAGTGTGGTTTTTTTACATTCCACATATAGGTGGTATCATACATTATTTGTTTTTCTCTGTCTGGCTTATTTCACTTAGCATAATGCCCTCAAGATATGCCATATCTCCTTTATCCATTCACCCATTGATGGAGACTTAATGTTGTTTCCATGTCTTGGCTATTGTGAATAATGCTGCAATAAACATGGGTGTGCAGATATCTTTTCAGTATCACTGTTTTCCTTTTGCTATATACCTAGAACTGGAATTGCTGGAATTCATACTCTTTTCCATAATGGCTAACCAATTTATATTCCCAACAGCAGTACACAAAGATTCCTTTTACCCCACATCCTCACCAGCACTTAGTTTCTCATCTTTTCTATGATAGCTATTCAAATAGGTGTGAGGTGATATCTCATTGTGGTTTTGATTGTATTTCCCTGATGATTAGTGATGTTGAGCATCTTTTCATGTATCTACCGTTTGTATGTCTTTAGAGAAATGTCTATTCAGTTCCTCTGCCCACTTTTTAATCCGATTGTTTGTTTTTTTCTATTGAGTTGTATGAGTTCTTTGTATATATATATATATATTTTTTTTTAGAAATTTCATGTAATGTCTGAAACATTTATATTAACATATTTCCATACAAATAACCCAATGAAAGTTTAGTATTAGTTGTTTTGTTTGTTTGTTTTTTTATACTGCAGGTTCTTATTAGGCATCAATTTTATACACATCAGTGTATACATGTCAATCCCAATAGCCCAATTCAGCACAACACCATCCCCACCCCACCGCAGTTTTCCCCCCTTGGTGTCCATATGTCCGTTCTCTACATCTGTGTCTCAACCTCTGCCCTGCAAACTGGCTCATCTGTACCATTTTTCTAGGTTCCACCTACATGCGTTAATATACGATATTTGTTTTTCTCTTTCTGACTTACTTCACTCTGTATGACAGTCTCTAGATCCATCCACGTCTCAACAAATGACTCAATTTCGTTCCTTTTTATGGCTGAGTAATATTCCATTGTATATATGTACCACATCTTCTTTATCCATTCGTCTGTTGATGGGCATTTAGGTTGCTTCCATGACCTGGCTATTGTAAATAGTGCTGCAATGAACATTCGGGTACATGTGTCTTTTTGAATTACAGTTTTCTCTGGGTATATGCCCAGTAGTGGGATTGCTGGGTCATATGGTAATTCTATTTTCAGTTTTTTAAGGAACCTCCATATTGTTCTCCATAGTGGCTGTATCAATTTACATTCCCACCAACAGTGCAAGAGGGTTCCCTTTTCTCCACACCCTCTCCAGCATTTGTTGTTTGTAGATTTTCTGATGATGCCCATTCTAACTGGTGTGAGGTGATACCTCATTGTAGTTTTGATTTGCATTTCTCTAATAATTAGTGATGTTGAGCATCTTTTCATGTGCTTCGTGGCCGTCTGTATGTCTTCTTTGGAGAAATGTCTATTTAGGTCTTATGCCCATTTTTGGATTGGGGTGTTTGTTTCTTTAATATTGAGCTGAATGAGCTGTTTATATATTTTGGAGATTAATCCTTTGTCTGTTGATTCATTTGCAAATATTTTCTCCCATTCTGAGGGTTGTCTTTTGGTCTTGTTTATGGTTTCCTTTGCTGTGCAAAAGCTTTGAAGTTTCATTAGGTCCCATTTGTTTATTTTTGTTTTTATTTCCAGTACTCTAGGAGGTGGATCAAAAAAGATCTTGCTGTGATTTATGTCAAAGAGTGTTCTTCCTATGTTTTCCTCTAAGAGTTTTATAGTGTCCAGTCTTACATTTAGGTCTTGAATCCATTTTGAGTTTATTTTTGTGTATGGTGTTAGGGAGTATTCTAATTTCATTCTTTTACATGTAGCTGTCCAGTTTTCCCAGCACCACTTTTTGAAGAGACTGTCTTTTCTCCATTGTATATCTTTGCCTCCTTTGTCATAGATTAGTTGACCATAGGTGCGTGGGTTAATCTCTGGGCTTTCTATCTTGTTCCATTGATCTATGTTTCTGTTTTTGTGCCAGTACCATATTGTCTTGATTACTGTAGCTTTGTAGTATAGTCTGAAATCAGGGAGTCTGAGTGCTCCAGCTCCGTTTTTTTCCCTCAAGACTGCTTTGGCTATTCAGGGTCTTTTGTGTCTCCATACAAATTTTAAGATGATTTGTTCTAGTTCCGTAAAAAATGCCATTGGTAATTTGATAGGGATTTCATTGAATCTGTAGATTGCTTTGGGTAGTATAGTCATTTTCACAATGTTGATTCTTCCAATCCAAGAACATGGTATATCTCTCCATCCGTTGGTATCATCTTTAATTTCTTTCATCAGTGTCTTATAGTTTTCTGCATACAGGTCTTTTGTCTCCCTAGGTAGGTTTATTCCTAGGTATTTTATTCTTTTTGTTGCAATGGTAAATGGGAGTGTTTCCATAATTTCTCTTTCAGATTTTTCATCATTAGTGTATAGGAATGCAAGAGATTTCTGTGCATTAATTTTGTATCCTACAACTTTACCATATTCATTAATTAGCTCTAGCAGTTTTCTGGTGGCAGTTTTAGGATTCTCTATGTATAGTATCATGTCATCCGCAAACGGTGACAGTTTTACTTCTTCTTTTCCAATTTGTATTCCTTTTATTTCTTTTTCTTCTCTGATTGCCATGGCTAAGACTTCCAGAACTATGTTGAATAATAGTGGTGAGAGTGGACATCCTTGTCTCGTTCCCGATCTTAGAGAAAATGCTTTCAGTTTTTCACCATTGAGAATGATGTTTGCTGTGGGTTTGTCATATATGGCCTTTATTATGTTGAGGTAGGTTCCCTCTATGCCCACTTTCTGGAGAGTTTTTATCATAAATGGGTGTTGAATTTTGTCAAAAGCTTTTTCTGCATCTATTGAGATGATCATATGGTTTTTCTTCTTCAATTTGTTAATATGGTGTATCACACTGATTGATTTGCGTATATTGAAGAATCCTTGCATCCCTGGGATAAATCCCACTTGATTGTGGTGTATGATCCTTTTAACGTGTTGTTGGATTCTGTTTGCTAGTATTTTGTTGAGGATTTTTGCATCTATATTCATCAGTGATATCGGTCTGTAATTTTCTTTCTTTGTAGTATCTTTGTCTGGTTTTGGTATCAGGGTGATGGTGGCCTCATAGAATGAGTTTGGGAGTGTGCCTTCCTCTGCAATTTTTTGGAAGAGTTTGAGAAGGATAGGTGTTAGCTCGTCTCTAAATGTTTGATAGAATTCACCTGTGAAGCCATCTGGTCCTGGACGTTTGTTTGTTGGAAGATTTTTAATCACAGTTTCAATTTCATTGCTTGTGATTGGTCTGTTTATATTTTCTGTTTCTTCCTGGTTCAGTCTTGGAAGGTTATACCTTTCTAAGAATTTGTCCATTTCTTCCAGGTTGTCCATTTTATTGGCATAAAGTTGCTTGTAGTAGTCTCTTAGGATGCTTTGTATTTCTGCAGTGTCTGTTGTAACTTCTCCTTTTTCATTTCTAATTTTATTGATTTGAGTCCTCTCCCTCTTTTTCTTGATGAGTCTGGCTAATGGTTTATCAATTTTGTTTTTCTTCTCAAAGAACCAGCTTTTAGTTTTATTGATCTTTGCTATTGTTTTCTTTGTTTCTATTTCATTTATTTCCGCTCTGATCTTTATGATTTCTTTCCTTCTGCTAACTTTGGGTTTTGTTTGTTCTTCTTTCTCTAGTTCCTTTAGGTGTAAGGTTAGATTGTTTACTTGAGATTTTTCTTGTTTCTTTAGGTAGGCTTGTATAGCTATAAACTTCCCTCTTCGAACTGCTTTTGCTGCGTCCCATAGGTTTTGGATTGTCGTGTTTTCGTTGTCATTTGTCTCTAGGTATTTTTTGATTTTCTCTTTGATTTCTTCAGTGATCTCTTGGTTATTTAGTAACGTATTGTTTAGCCTCCATGTGTATGTCTTTTTTATGTTTTTTTCCCTGTAGTTCATTTCTAATCTCATAGCATTGTGGTCAGAAAAGATGTTTGATATGATTTCAATTTTCTTAAATTTACTGAGGCTTGATTTGTGACCCAAGATGTGATCTATCCTGGAGAATGTTCCGTGCGCACTTGAGAAGAACGTGTCATCTGCTGTTTTTGGATGGAATGTCCTATAAATATCAATTAAATGTATCTGGTCTATTGTGTCATTTAAAGCTTCTGTTTCCTTATTTATTTTCATTTTGGATGATCTGTCCATTGGTGTAAGTGAGGTGTTAAAGTCCCCCACTATTATTGTGTTACTGTCAATTTCCTCTTTTATGGCTGTTAGCAGTTGCCTTATGTATTGAGGTGCTCCTATGTTGGGTGCATATGTATTTATAATTGTTATATCTTCTTCTTGGATTGATCCCTTGATAATTATGTAGTGTCCTTCTTTGTCTCTTGTAACATTCTTTACTTTAAAGTCTATTTTATCTGATATGAGTATAGCTACTCCAGCTTTCTTTTGATTTCCATTTGCATGGAATATCTTTTTCCATCCCCTCACTTTCAGTCTGTATGTGTCCCTAGGTCTAAAGTGGGTCTCTTGTAGACAGCATATATATGGGTCTTGTTTTTGTATCCATTCAGCAAGCCTGTGTCTTTTGGTTGGAGCATTTAATCCATTCACGTTTAAGGTAATTATCGATATGTATGTTCCTATGACCATTTTCTTAATTGTTTTGGGTTTGTTTTTGTAGGTCCTTTTCTTCTCTTGTGTTTCCCACTTAGAGAAGTTCCTTTAGCATTTGTTGTAGAGCTGGTTTGGTGGTGCTGAATTCTCTTAGCTTTTGCTTGTCTGTAAAGCTTTTGATTTCTCCATCAAATCTAAATGAGATCCTTGCTGGGTAGAGTAATCTTGGTTGTAGGTTCTTCCCTTTCATCACTTTAAGTATATCATGCCACTCCCTTCTGGCTTGTAGAGTTTCTGCTGATAAATCAGCTGTTAACCTTATGGGAGTTCCCTTGTATGATATTTGTCGTTTTTCCCTTGCTGCTTTCAATAATTTTTCTTTGCCTTTAATTTTTGCCACTTTGATTACTATGTGTCTCGGTGTGTTTCTCCTTGGGTTTATCCTGTATGGGACTCTCTGCGCTTCCTGGATTTGGGTGGCTATTTCCTTTCCCATGTTAGGGAAGTTTTCGACTATAATCTCTTCAAATATTTTCTCTGGCCCTTTCTCTCTCTCTTCTCCTTCTGGGACCCCTATAATGCGAATGTTGTTGCATTTAATGTTGTCCCAGAGGTCTCTTAGGCTGTCTTCATTTCTTTTCATTCTTTTTTCTTTAGTCTGTTCCGCAGCAGTGACTTCCACCATTCTGTCTTCCAGGTCACTTATCCGTTCTTCTGCCTCAGTTATTCTGCTATTGATTCCTTCTAGTGTAGTTTTCATTTCAGTTATTGTATTGGTCATCTCTGTTTTTTTGTTCTTTAATTCTTCTAGGTCTTTGTTAATCATTTCTTGCATCTTCTCAATCTTTGCCTCCATTCTTATTCCGAGGTCCTGGATCATCTTCACTATCATTATTCTGAATTCTTTTTCTGGAAGGTTGCCTATCTCCACTTCATTTAGTTGTTTATCTGGGGTTTTTTCTTGTTCCTTCATCTGATATATAGTCCTCTGCCTTTTCATCTTGTCTATCTTTCTGTAACTGTGGGTTTTGGTCCACAGGCTGCAGGATTGTAGTTTTTCTTGCTTCTGCTGTCTGTCCTCTGGTGGTTGAGGCTATCTAAGAGGCTTGATGGGAGGCTCTGGTGGTGAGTAGAGCTGACTGTTGCTGTGGCGGACAGAGCTCCGTAACACTTTAATCCACTTGACTGTTGATGGGTGGGGCTGGGTTCCCTCCCTGTTGGTTGTTTTGCCTGAGGCAACCCAACACTGGAGCCTACCTGGGCTCTTTGATGGGGTTAATGGCAGACTCTGGGAGGGCTCACGCCAAGCAGCACTTCCCAGAACCTCCGCTGCCAGTGTCCTTGTCCCCACGGTGAAACAGAGCCACCCCCCGCCTCTGCAGGAGACCCCCCAATACCAGCAGGTAGGTCTGGTTCAGTCTCCCCCAGGGTCACTGCTCCTTCCCCTGGGTCCCGATGCGCACACTAATTTGTGTGTGCCCTCCAAGAGTGGGGTCTCTGTTTCCCCCAGTCCTGTCAAAGTCCTGCAATCAATTCCCACTAGGCTTCAAAGTCTGATTGTCTAGGAATTCCTCCTCCCGTTGCCGGACCCCCAGGTTGGGAAGCCTGACGTGGGGCTCAGAAGCTTCACTCCAGTGGGTGGAGTTCTGTGGTATAAGTGTTCTCCAGTCTGTGAGTCACCCACCCAGCAGTTATGGGATTTGATTTTACTCTGATTGCGCCCCTCCTACCATCTCACTGTGGCTTCTCCTCTGTCCTTGGACGTGGGGTATCCTCCTTGGTGAGTTCCAGTGTCTTCCTGTCGATGATTGTCCAGCAGCCAGTTGTGATTCTGGTGCTCTCGCAAGAGGGAGTGAGAGCACGTCCTTCTACTCTGCCATCTTGGTTAATCTCCTCGCTATGATGAGGTTGGTGGGGTGCTCAGACCTCAGACCATGTGGAGACCCCAGCCAGTGACTCTGGAGCCAGAAGATTCTGCCCATACCTTGCCTTTTATCTAAACGTTGATGTGTCTATTAAAAAAAAAAAAAGTTTAACTGTGTTGACTCTTTGGTTGACTTCAAAACATGAAAGAAAGTGGTTGTGTTTTATGTGTCAAAAGTGGAAGTCTGGTTTAAGTAGACATTAAAAGAAATCACAAGAGTAGTGATTGGTCTGTATTTTGGATATTAGCCCCTTATTGGATGTGTGATTTGCAAACATTTTCTCCCATTCAATAGGTTGCCTTTCTCCCATTCAGTAGGTTCATTTTGTTGATGATTTCTTCTGCTGTGCAAAAGCTTTTAAGTTTGATATAGTCTCACTTGTTTATTTTTGCTTTTTTTGCCTTTGCTTTTGGAGTCAGATCAAAAAGTCATCACGAAGACTGATGTCAAGGACCTTACAGACTATGTTTTCTTCTGGGAGTTCATGGTTTCAGGTCTTATTTTAAGCCTTTAATGCATTTTGAGTTAATTTTTGTAAGGGGTGTAAGATATGGGTCCAGTTTCATTTTTCTACATGTGGTTTTCCAGTTTCCCAGCACCATTTATTAAAGAGACTATATTTTCCCCATTGAATACTCTTGGCTCCCTTGTTGGCTCCAAATATTAGTTGACCATATATGCAGGGGTTTATTTTGGGGTTCTCTATTCTGTTCTGTTGGTCTAATGTGTCTATTTTTTTTTTTGCCAGTACCACACTATTTTGATTAGTATAGCTTTGTAGTACAGTTTAGAAGCAGGAAATGTGATACCTCCAACTTTGTTCTTCCTTCTCAAGATTGTTTTGGTTATTCAGGGTCTTTTATGGTTCCCTATGAATTTTAGGATTTCTATTTCTGTGAAAAATGTCATTGGAATTTTGATAGAGATTGGATTTAATCTACTGATGGCTTTGGCAGTATAAACATTTAAACAATATTAATTCTTCTGATCGATGAACATGGGATATATATTTTGCCACTCCCTTCTGGCCTATAACGTTTCTGCTGAAAAATCTTCTGACAGTCTTATGGGGATTCCCTTGTATATAACAAGTTGTTTTTCTCTTGTTGCTCTAAAAATTCTCTCCTTATCTTTAACTCTTGACTTTTAAATTGTAAAGTATCTTGATATGGGTCTCTTTGGGCTCATCTTATTTGGAACTCTCTGGTCTTCCCGGATCTGGATGTCTGTTTCCTTTTCCAAGTTAGGGAAGTTTTCAGCCATTATTTCTTCATATAAGTTTTCTGCCCCTTTCTCTATCTCTCTTCTTCTGGAGCCTCTATAATGCAAATGTTTGTTACCTTGATGTTGTCTCTTTAAGTTCCTTAAGCTATCTTCACTTTATTTATTTATTATTATTATTTTTTACTTTTGTTGCTCCTCTGATTTGGTGATTTCCACTGCCTTGTCTTTGAGTTTACTGATCATTGCTTCTGCTTCATCTAGCATGCTGTTGAACCTCTCTAGTGCATGTTTCAGTTTGGTTATTGTATCTATCTATCTATCTATATCTATATCTATATATATATCTGTGACTTCTATTTGGTATTTTCTTATATTTTCTGTTTCTTTGTTAAAGTTCTCACTGCATTTATCATTCCTGAGTTTGGTTAGCATCTTTTTTTTTTTTTAACATCTTTATTGGAGTATAATTGCTTTACAATGGTGTGTTAGTTTCTGCTTTATAACAAAGTGAATCAGTTATACATATACATATGTTCCCATATCTCTTCCCTCTTGCATTGGTTAGCATCTTTATGGCTATTATTTTTTAACTTTTTATCAGGTAAATCTCTTATCTTCATTTCATTAAGGACTATATTTTTTTCCTGATGTTTTGTCTGTCCTTTATTTAGAACATAATCCCCTGCTTCTTTTTCCTTGACTCTGTTAGTTTCTATTCATTAGATAAAACAGCCACCTCTTCCAGTCTTGATGGAATGGCCTTGTGTAGATGAACCTTATTGTTCAACCCTGCCCTAACTCTTTATTGTCTCTCAAACCTTTGTGATTATCCATACAGCCCATTTTTAGTGGCTCCCAGTATCTGAGGGTGTGCCAAGGCCTGTCAGTGTCCTAAAGGGAAGGTTCTCTGTCAGCACCTAGATTCAGTCTGATTGGGAGCCAAGCCCTCAGGCTGCAGCTTTTAAAGTATGCAAATATATACAGCCCTGTGGACCACAAGTATAAGTCCCAATGGCCACCAGAGCCAGGTGATATAGAGGTGTCCCTTGGTCTGCAATCACAAAACTGAAGGTTCCAGTTCAGTTTACAAATTCCTTTCCAGGTTATACCAGCAACCTGCTCAATGTGGCTTCTTTCTTTTTTTTTTAATTTAATTTTATTTATTTATTTATTTATTTGGCTGTGTTGGGTCTTCGTTTCTGTGCGAGGGCTTTCTCTAGTTGTGGCAAGCGGGGGCCACTCTTCATCACAGTGCGCGGGCCTCTCACTATCGTGGCCTCTCTTGTTGTGGAGCACAGGCTCCAGACGCGCAGGCTAAGTAGCTGTGGCTCACGGGCCCAGTTGCTCCGTGGCATGTGGGATCTTCCCAGACCAGGGCTCGAACCTGTGTCCCCTGCATTAGCAGGCAGATTCTCAACCACTGCGCCACCAGGGAAGCCCTGTGGCTTCTTTCTTGTTTCCCTGATATGTAGGTGTTGCTCAGCTGGTTTTTAGTTCTTTTTTTCCCCCCAGTGGAAATTGTTCCATATGTATAATAGTTATAGATTCAGAGTGTCCATGGGAGGAAGTGGGTTCAAGATCTTTCCACATCACCATCTTGAACCAAAACTGCCTATAATCCTGTTTATTGCTGTAGAATTTGTAGTAATGTCCCTACTTTCATTTGTTTTTTAGTAGTTTGAGTCTTTCCTCTTTATCTTAGTCCATGCAGCTAAAGGTTTGTCAGTTTTGTTGATCTTTTTGAAGAACCAGTTTTTGTTTTTATTGATTTTCTCTGTTGTTTTACTATTCTAAATTTTCTTTATCTCTGCTCTAATCTGTTATTTCCTTCCTTCTGCTAGCTTTGGGTTTTGTTTGTTGTTCTTTTTCTTTAAGTTGTAAAGTTAGTTCGATTAGAGATCTTTCTTATTTTTTAATGTAAGTGGTTAGAGCTTTAAATTTTTCCCTTAGCTCCACTTTTGATGCATCCCATAAGTTTGGTATGTTGTGGGGTTTTTTCACTTGTCTCTAGTTATTTTTAAACAATGTTAATTTGCATGATTTCTTTTTTGGGCTGTCATAATTTCATTGAATTTATGAAAATCTCTTGAGCAAGGACAAGACCAGACCTCTGTAGACAGCTAAGACTACCTTCACTACTTATCTCCTAGTTTAAAATTTCGCACTTGGAAGACTTTACTAAAGATAGGAATGATGACTTAGAAGCTTTGTATTTCAGGGCTGAAATTGGAAGGCTGTTCCAGCTTTTCTGCAGGATAAGTATGATTCTAGATGTACCTCACTGTATTGTTATTCCTGTCTTTTCAATGTGCTCTCATTCTTCTTTCAGCTCAGCCATGAGTTATGTATATTCCAGCTTTTAAAAAAAATATTCAGTACAAAGAGGAATTTTTCTGACCTTCATTGGTACCATAGGGCTGGAAACAGAACTCAATTGATAAGTATTTAACATTTCACCATTAGTTTTATTCAGTTTATTTCTAACTTTTCCAAGTTACTCCTATTCACCTAACTTTACAGTTTGTACAAGAACACATATTTGGATATCTATCTATCTATCATTTATCTATCTGTCACAAACTCTTGATAGTCCTCTATTAATTAATAAAAATGTGTTAAAAATATTCATAGACTCATAAACTTACATGTATTGTCCTTTAGTTTTAATAATCCTAGAGACTTTGCTTTATTCAAATTAAAGGTTTACACTTCATATTCACTTAGCTAATCTTACTTTCTTTTTTTTAAATTGTTTTTTATTATTAATTAATTAATTAATTTATGGCTGTGTTGGGTCTTCATTTCTGTGCGAGGGCTTTCTCTAGTTGCGGCAAGTGGGGGCCACTCTTCATCGCGGTGCGCGGGCCTCTCATTATTGCGGCCTCTCTTGTTGCGGAGCACAGGCTCCAGAAGCACAGGCTCAGTAATTGTGGCTCACGGGCCCAGTTGCTCCGCGGCATGTGGGATCTTCCCAGACCAGGGCTCAAACCCGTGTCCCCTGCATTAGCAGGCAGATTCTCAACCAGTGTGCCACCAGGGAAGCCTTACTTTCTTTTCAACACAAATGACACAAGGATATTCTCTTGCTAGCAATTTTTCTAAGAGTAAGTTTTAAGATAAAACCAAAATCTAACAGCTGGGAAATTAGGGACATAGAATAATATTTCCATGTAGCTCACTGGAATATTTATAAGAAGATTTCACCTTATACTTCATCTGTTTTGTTCCCTTTGTTATGAAATAAATTAATTTTAAAAGCTTACACACACAAAAAAGAAAAATAAATAAAGGCTTCAGTCAGCTGTTCCTAACCTTTAATATTCAGATAACAAATTTTGTCAGCAGAAGAAATGGGAAGGACTTCTGTCTCATCATTAGTTCTCTTCCTTTCCCAGCCAATGATCTCAAAACTCCAGAGGAAATAAAAAATAGTTCTTGTTCTCAAAAAGGCAAGGTATCCTTAGATCATCCAATTACTTGGCACAAGACTGGAATCAATAAGTAGTTGAAATAAATCAAGAGGTAAGGTTTTAATCCCCCTAATAGAAAATTATGTTGTCCAGAATTTTCATGCTTCTATAAATCTTTTAAAGTGAGAACAGGAATGGTGGGGATTACACACTAAAATAAGAAGTTAAATTGGCACAAGTTCTGGCTCTTCAAATCTAGTAAGTAGTTAAACAATTTTGTTCTCAATATTTTGAGTTATAATTGACTTGAATGTTATTTTGATTTGTAGTTGCTCTGGAATAGGAAACAGATAATTTTGAAACATTTAAATTTCTAAGACTTAAAGCTAGCTAAGGAGCTTCAAGATGGCAGAAGAGTAAGACGTGGAGATCACCTTCCTCCCCACAAATACATCAGAAATACATCTACATGTGGAACAACTCCTACAGAACACCTACTGAACGCTGGCAGAAGACCTCAGACCTCCCAAAAGGCAAGAAACTCCCCACCTACCCGGTTAGGGCAAAAGAAAAAAGAAAAAACAGAGACAGAAGAATAGGGATGGGACCTGCACCAGTGGGAGGGAGCTGTGAAGGAGGAAAGGTTTCCACACACTAGGAAGCCCCTTCACGGGCGGAGACTGTGGGTGGGGGTGGCAGAGGGGGGAAGCTTCGGAGCCACGGAGGAGAGCGCAGCCACAGGGGTGCGGAGGGCAAAGCGGAGAGATTCCCGCACAGAGGATCGGTGCAGACCAGCGCTCACCAGCCCGAGAGGCTTGTCTGCTCAACCGCTGGGGCAGGCGGGTGCTGGGAGCTGAGGCTCAGACTTAGGTCGGATCCCAGGGAGAGGACTGGGGTTGGCGGCATGAATACAGCCTGAAGGGGGCTAGTGCGCCACAGCTAGCCAGGAGGGAGTCTGGGAAAAAGTCTGGAGCTGCCAAAGAGGCAAGAGACTTTTTCTTGCCTCTTTGTTTCCTGGTGCGCGAGGAGAGGGGATTAAGAGCGCTGCTTAAACGAGCTCCAGAGCCGGGCACGAGCCGTGGCTATCAACGCAAACCCCAGAGGCGGGCATGAGACGCTAAGGCTGCTGCTGCCGCCACCAAGAAGCCTGTGTGCAAGCACAGGTCACTATCTACACCTCCCCTCCCTGGAGCCTGTGCAGCCCTCCACTGCCAGGGTCCCGGGGCCAGAGACAACTTTCCCGGGAGAATGCATGGCACGCCTCAGGCTGGTGCAACGTCACACCAGCCTCTGCCACCACAGGCTTGCCCCACATCCGTACCCCTCTCTCCCCCCGGCCTGAGTGAGCCAGAGCCCCCGAATCAGCTGCTCCTTTAACCCTGTCCTGGGCGGGAACAGACGCCCTCAGGCAACCTACACGCAGAGGTGGGGCCAAATCCAAAGCTGAACCCCAGGAGCTGTGCGAACAAAGAAGAGAAAGGGAAATCTCCCAGCAGCCTCAGGAGCAGTGGATTAAATCTCCACAATCAACTTGATGTACCCTGCACCTGTGGAATAACTGAATAGATAAAGAATCATCCCAAATTGAGGAGGTGGACTTTGGGAACAATGATATATATATATATTTTTTTCCCTTTTTCTCTTTTTGGGAGTGGGTATGTGTATGCTTCTGTGGGTGATATTGTCTGTATAGCTTTGCTTTTACCATTTGTCTTAGGGTTCTGTCTGTCCGTTTTTTTTTTTTTTTTTAGTATAGTTTTTAGTGCTTGTTATCATTGGTGGATTTGTGTTTTGGTTTGGTTGCTCCCTTCTTTCTTTCTTTCCTTTTTTTTAAATTACTTTTTAAATTTTTTTAATAATTATTTTTTACTTTTTATTTTAATAACATTTTATTTTATTTTATTTTATCTTTTTTCTTTCTTTCTCCCTTTTATTCTGAGCTGTGTGGATGACAGGCTTTTGGTGCTCCAGCCAGGAGTCAGGGCTGTGCCTCTGAGGTGGGAGAGCCAAGTTCAGGACATTAGTCCACCAGAGACCTCGTAGCTCCATGTAATATCAAATGGCAAAAATCTCCCAGAGATCTCCACCTCAACGCCAAGACCCAGCTCCACTCAACGACCAGCAAGCTACAGTGCTGGACACCTTATGCCAAACAACTAGCAAGACAGGAACACAACCCCACCCATTAGCAGAGAGGTTGCCTAAAATCATAATAAGGTCACAGACAACCCAAAACATACCACCAGACATGGACCTGCCCACCAGAAAGACAATATCCAGCCTCATCCACCAGAACACAGGTACTAGTCCCCCCACCAGGAAGCCTACACAAACCACTGAACCAACTATAGCCACTGGGGACAGATACCAAAAACAACAGGAACTACAAACCTGCAGCATGCAAAAAGGAGACTGCAAACACAGTAAGTTAAGCAAAATGAGAAGACAGAGAAACACACAGCAGATGAAGGAGCAAGGTAAAAACCCACCAGAGCAAACAAATGAAGAGGAAATAGGCAGTCTACCTGAAAAACAATTCAGAGTAATGATAGTAAAGATGATCCAAAATCTTGAAAATAGAATGGAAAAAATACAAGAAACGTTTAACAAGGACCTAGAAGAACTAAAGAGCAAACAGACAATGATGAACAACACAATCAATGAAATTAAAAATTCTCTAGAAAGAATCAATAGCAGAATAACTGAGGAAGAAGAACAGATAAGTGACCTGGAAGATAAAATAGTGGAAATAACTACTGCAGAGAAGAACAAAGAAAAAAAAAAAAAAGAAAAGAATTGAGGACAGTCTCAGAGACCTCTGGGACAACATTAAATGCAACAACATTCGAATTATAGGGGTCCCAGAAGAAGAGAAAAAGAAAGGGACTGAGAAAATATTTGAAGAGATTATAGTTGAAAACTCCCCTAATATGGAAAATGAAATAGTTAATCAAGTCCAGGATATGCAGAGAGTCCCATACAGGATAAATCCAAGGAGAAACATGGCAAGACACATATTAATCAAACTATCAAAAAATTAAATACAACGAAAAAATATTAAAAGCAGCAAGGGAAAAAAAACAAATAACATACAAGGGAATCCCGATAAGGTTAACAGCTTATCTTTCAGCAGAAACTCTGCAAGCCAGAAGGGAGAGTCAGAACTTATTTAAAGTGATGAAAGGGAAAAACCTACAACCAGGATTACTCTACCCAGCAAGGATCTCATTCAGATTCGACAGAGAAATTAAAACCTTTACAGACAAGCAAAAGCTAAGAGAATTCAGCACCACCAAACCAGCTTTACAACAAATGCTAAAGGAACTTCTCTAGGCAGGAAACACAAGAGGAGGAAAAGACCTACAATAGCAAACCCAAAACAATTAAGAAAATGGTAATAGGAACATACATATCAATATTTACCTTAAATGTAAAAGGATTAAATGCTCCCACCAAAAGACATAGACTGGCTGAATGGATACAAAAACAAGACCCATATATATGCTGTCTACAAGAGACCCACTTCAGACCTAGGGACACATACAGACTGAAAGTGAGGGGATGGCAAAAGATATTCCATGCAAATGGAAATCAAAAGAAAGCTGGAGTAGCAATTCTCATATCAGACAAAATAGACTTTAAAATAAAGACTATTACAAGAGATAAAGAAGGACACTACATAATGATCAAGGGATCAACCCAGGAAGAAGATATAACGATTGTAAATATTTATGAACCCAACATAGGAGTACCTCAATACATAAGGCAACAGCCATAAAAGGGGAAATCGACAGTAACACAATCATAGTAGGGGACTTTAACACCCCACTTTCACCAATGGACAGATCATCCAAAATGAAAATAAATAAGGAAACATGAGCTTTAAATGATACATTAAACAACATGGACTTAATTGATATTTATAGGACATTCCATCCAAAAACAACAGAATACACTTTCTTCTCAAATACTCATGGAACATTCTCCAGGATAGATCATATCGTGGGTCACAAACTGAGTCTTGGTAAATTTAAGAAAACTGAAATCATATCAAGTATCTTTCCTGACCACAATGCTATGAGACTAGGTATCAATTACTGGAAAAAAATCTATAAAAAATACAAACACATGGAGGCTAGACAATACACTACTTAATAAGCAAGAGATCACTGAAGAAATCAAAGAGGAAATAAAAAAATACCTAAAAAAAATGACAATGAAAATACAACAACCCAAAACCAATGGGATGTAGCAAAAGCAGTTCTAAGAGGGAAGTTTATAGCAATACAATCCTACCTCAAGAAACAAGAAAGATCTCAAATAAACAACTTAACCATACACCTAAAGCAATTACAGAAAGGAGAACAAAAGCTCCCCAAAGTTAGCAGAAAGAAAGAAATCATAAAGATCAAAGCAAAAAAAAAATCAAAAAGAAATAAAGGAAACAATAGCAAAGATCAATAAAACTAAAAGGTGGTTCTTTGAGAAGATAAACAAAATTGATAAACCATTAGCCAGACTCATCAAGGAAAAAAGGGAGAAGACTCAAATCAATAGAATTAGAAATGAAAAAGGAGAGGTAACAACTGACACTGCAGAAATACAAATGATCATGAGAGATTACTACAAGCAACTATATGCCATAAAATGGGCAACCTGGAAGAAATGGACAAATTCTTAGAAAAGCACAACCTTCCGAGAGTGTACCAGGAAGAAGTAGAAAATATAAACAGACCAATCACAAGCACTGAAATTGAAGCTGTGATTAAAAATCTTCCAACAAACAAAAGCCGAGGACCAGATGGCTTCACAGGCGAATTCTATCAAACATTTAGAGAAGAGCTAACACCTATCCTTCTCAAACTCTTCCAAAATATAGCAGAGGGAGGAACACTCCCAAACTCATTCTATGAGGCCACCATCACCCTGATACCAAAACCAGACAAAGATGTCACAAAGAAAGAAAACTACAGGCCAATATCACTGATGAACATAGATGCAAAAATCCTCAACAATATACTAGCAAACAGAATCCAACAGCACATTAAAAGCATCATACATCATGATCAAGTGGGGTTTATCCCAGGAATGGAAGTATTCTTCAATATACGCAAATCATTCAATGTGATACACCATGTTAACAAATTGAAGGAGAAAAACCATATGATCATCTCAATAAATGCAGAGAAAGGTTTCAACAAAATTCAACACCCGTTTATGATAAAAAACCCTCCAGAAAGTAGGCATAGAGGGAAGTTACCTCAACATAATAAAGGCCATATATGACAAACCCAGAGCCAACATCATCCGCAGTGGTGAAAAACTGAAACCATTTCCAGTAAGATCAGGAACAAGACAAGGTTGTCCACTCTCACCACTATTATTCAACAGAGTTATGGAAGTTTTAGCCACAGCAATGAGAGAAGAAAAATAAATAAATTAATCCAAATCGGAAAAGAAGAAGTAAAGCTGTCACTGTTTGCAGATGACATGATATTATGCATAGAGAATCCTAAAGACTCTACCGGAAAACTACTAGAGATAATCGATGAATTTGGTAAAGCAGCAGGATACAAAATTAATGCTCAGTAATCTCTTGCATTCCTATACACTAAGGATGAAAAATCTGGAAGAGAAACTACGGAAACACTCCCATTTACCATTGCAACAAAAAGAATAAAATACCTAGGAATAAACCTACCTAAGGAGACAAAAGACCTGCATGCAGAAAACTATAAGACACTGTTGAAAGAAATTAAAGATGATACAAACAGTTGGAGAGATATCCCATGTTCTTGGATTGGAAGAATCAACATTGTGAAAATGACTCTACTACCCAAAGCAATCTACAGATTCAATGCAATCCCTATCAAACTACCAATGACATTTTTCACAGAACTAGAACAAAAAATTTCACAATTTGTGTGGAAACACAAAAGACCCCGAATAGCCAAAGCAATCTTGAGAGAGAAAAACTGAGCTGGAGGAATCAGGCTCCCAAACTTCAGACTATACTACAAAGCTACAGTAATCAAGACAGTATGGTACTGACACAAAAGCAGAAATATAGATCAATGGAACAGGATAGAAAGCCCAGAGATAAACCCATGCAATATGGTCACCTTATTTTTGATAAAGGAGGCAAGAATATACAGTGGAGAAAAGACAGCCTCTTCAATAAGTGATGCTGGGAAAACTGGATAGGTACATGTAAAAGAATGAAATTGGAACACTCCCTAACACCATACACAAAAATAAACTCAAAATGGATTAAAGACCTAAATGTAAGGCCGGACAGTATAAAACTCTTAGAGGAAAACATAGGCAGAACACTCTATGACATAAATCACAGCAAGATCCTTTTTGACCCACCTCCTACAGGAATGGAAATAAAAAAAAAAAATAAAGAAATGGGACCTAATGAAACTGAAAAGTTTTTGCACAGCAAAGGAAGCCATGAACAAAACGAAAAGACAACCCTCAGAATGGGAGAAAATATTTGCAAATGAAGCAACTGAAAAAGGATTAATCTCCAAAATTTATAAGCAGCTCATGCAGCTCAATATCAAAAGAACAAACAATCCAATCAAAAAATGGGCTGAAGACCTAAATAAACATTTCTCCAGAGAAGATATACAGATTGCCAACAAACACATGAAAGAATGCTCAACATCACTAATCATTAGAGAAATGCAAATGAAAACTAAAATGAGGTATCACATCACACCAGTCAGAATGGCCATCATTAAAATATCTACAAACAATAAACGCTGGAGAGGTTGTGGAGGAAAGGCAACCCTCTTGCACTGTTGGTGGGAATGTAAATTGATACAGCCACTATGGAGAACAGTATGGAATTTCCTTAAAAAATTAAAAATAGAACTACCATACAACCTAGCAATCCCACTACTCGGCATATACCCTGAGAAAACCGTAATTCAAAAAGAGTCATGTACCACAATGTTCATTGCAGCTCTATTTACAATAGCCAGGACATGGAAGCAACCTAAGTGTCCATCGACAGATGAAAGGATATAGAAGATGTGGCACATATATACAAGGGAATATTACTCAGCCATAAAAAGAAACGAAATACAGTTATTTGTAGTGAGTTGGATGGACCCAGAGTCTGTCATACAGAGTGAAGTAAGTCAGAAAGAGAAAAACAAATACCATATGCTAACACATATATATCAACTTAAAAAAAATGGTTCTGAAGAACCTAGGGGCAGGACAGGAATAAAGACGCAGACATAGAGAATGGACCTGAGGACATGGGGAGGGGGAAGTGTAAGCTGGGACAAAGTGAGAGAGTGGCATGGACTTATATACACTACCAAATGTAAAATAGATAGCTAGTGGGGAGCAGCCACATAGCACAGGGAGATCAGCTTGGTGCTTTGTGACCCTCTAGGGGGATGGGATAGGGAGGGTGGGAGGGAGAGGCAAGAGGGAGGAGCTATGGGGATATATGTATATGTAAAGCTGATTCAGTTTGTTATAAAGCAGACACTAACACACCATTGTAAAGCAATTATACTCCAATAAAGATGTTAAAACAAAACAAAACAAACAAAACAAAACCAAAAGAGTCATGTACCACAATGTTCATTGTAGCTCTATTTACAATAGCTAGGACATGGAAGCAACCTAAGTGTCCATCAACACATGAATGGATAAAGAAGATGTGGCACATATACACAGTGAAATATTAGTCAGCCATAAAAAGAAACGAAATTGAGTTATTTGTAGTGAGGTGGATGGACCTAGAGTCTGTCATACAGAGTGAAGTAAGTCAGAAAGAGAAAAACAAATACTGTATGCTAACACATATTTATGGAATGTAAAAAAAAATGGTTATGAAGAGCCTAGGGGCAGGACTGGAATAAAGATGCAGACATAGAGAATGGACTTGAGGACATGGGGAGGGGGAAGGGTAAGCTGGGACGAAGTGAGAGAGTGGCATGGGCTTATATATACTACTAAATGTAAAATAGATAGCAAGTGGGAAGCAGCCGCATAGCACAGGGAG
The DNA here is from genome assembly GCF_949987535.1 of Balaenoptera acutorostrata. Classification (NCBI taxonomy): domain Eukaryota; kingdom Metazoa; phylum Chordata; class Mammalia; order Artiodactyla; family Balaenopteridae; genus Balaenoptera; species Balaenoptera acutorostrata. Next base: position 68,671,724 of record NC_080075.1, read on the forward strand.
ATCAGCTCGGTGCTTTGTGACCACCTAGAGGGGAGGGATAGGGAGGTTTGGAGGGAGATGCAAGAGGGAGGAGATATGGGGATATATGTATATGTATAGCTGATTCACTTTGTTATACAGCAGGAACTAACACACCACTGTAAAGCAATTTATTCCAATAAAGATGTTAAAAAAAAATAAGGAAATGCAGTAACAAAAATGCCAAACTATAATAGCAATTAAACCAAAAGGAGTGATTGGGATCAAAGCATTCTAACATCCTGTTCAGAAAAAGGATAGAGATGTTGGCTTTATTAGGTATGCATATAAAAATTTAAATTTAACTACTAAAGAAAAGGAATAGAATACACGATTTCAAAATCAGTAGAGAGAGAAAGAAATGAGGAAAAACATCCCTTCAAACAAATGAAACACAGAGAAAGTGGAACAAATAAATGTACAAAATAAAATAATGGAATTAATTTCAAATATATTAGATTCTCCTCAAATTTAAGTAGAGGCACATTCAGTTAAAATATTTATAGGTATCCAGAAAGCTCCTCAAATAGGATGTGTCCAGTTGTAGATCTCAGGCAAGAGCTGCTTTCCAAAGTAGCTGAGATACATGAAAGGCAAAAACCAACTACACTTAGTTTGGAACAATGGAAATAGGATGTCCCAGTTGGAGAAAGGTACCTCCCAGGACCTTGTTGTCACCACAGTGTGAACGTACAAGTCATGGTGGGAAGCTTTATAATGGAAAAAAAAGGGAAGCCTTCAAGTATGCCCTAATTGAAGGCTATTGGTGGGGAAGCTGTTGGGATAGCAGACTCTGCCTGCTTATGAGTCTCTGTCAAAACACAAGTGATGGCAACTGGATCCTTTGCTACAGGAGCTCTGAATAAATATTCTTTGCCTGTTCTCATCTGATTGATCTTCATTTATTTCCATAGCAGAGTGTATGTCTGAATAACAAACCTGAATGGAAACATACTAATGTCATCACTGCTCATTATGGGGAGCTTATAGATTCTGGGTAAAGAAATAAAGGGTTAAGTGTAGATAAAGAGATAAGGGATTAAGTATATTACATACAATCATAGTTATTTTATCAGACAAGATATTTTCAGCTGCATGTTCTAGAAAACAGAGCTCAATATATTTAAAAAAAAAAAAAAGGAGTTTTTCCCCCCTCACAAGAGGGTCTGCTTCTTCCCATGTGCCTTTTTCAGATTAGTGAGACCAATGAAGAAAACCTTTCTCCTCATATCTCCTTCTCATGTCTGGGTTGACCAGAAGAGTATGGGCTGGGAAGATAAATGGGACCATCCTGCTTGGCTTAAACCAATTGTGAATTACACCTCTGGGACTGGAAGAAAAGGTCCCATTTACAGTAGCAGCAAATACAATAAAATGCCCAGAAATAAGCTTAACAAGAAATGTAGAAGCTCCTGCCAACTAAAAATTGTTGCTTGCCATCTGGTTCAGTAAGAATGAATTTACTAGCCACTGTAGTTGCTGACCTTCAACACATACTGAAAGGAGTTCAGGTTGGGGATCAGAAATGAGGCACTCTGTGCTCTGGGAAAACTGGCAGAACAGGCCTTCAGATAGATATTTTCAGGAAAAGATTTTATGAGCCCAAATTCTTGTATCTTCTCATGTCTAGAAAAGGACTAAAATCATTAATGGAGACATCTGCTCCTTGTGACTAACATTACCTTCTGCTGTAATGTGTCTTGATTTCATGTATCCCCCTTTACTAAAATCACATATATACTGACCTCCCCCCATACCTCTTCAGAGCAGTTCCTCAGCGCTATCTGAGACACTGTCTTCGGGGTTATAGCCCTCATTTTGCTCCAAATAAAACTTAACTCACAACTCTCATGTTGTGCATTTTTTTCAGTCGACACCCCATAAAAAGAAAATTTTAAATGTGACTGAGGGACACTAACAGAGACTTGAATAAATGGAAATCTGGTGGAGTTTCTTGGACGTTAAAACTCGACTTCACAAAGTTGTAATTTGTAACTTAATCTATAAATTTAATGCAATCCCAGTGAAAAATGCCAAAATTATTTTAAAAAGCCAGACAAACTAATTCTAATATTTAGAGGGAAAGGGAAACATGCAAAAAGAGCCAGAAAAAGTTGTAAAATTTTAATGTTATTTTTCAGTTATACTTTGATTTAAAAAATTCTAAAATTTGAAAACTGTCTTTTTCCATAAGGGTAGGGGAGAAGGTGCTGGGAATCAATAGGTTCTTCACTAGGCATAACTTGCATTACTATGGAAAATATCATCTACATTGCTATTAGTTATTTACAATTTACAGAGTTGTGAAATAGCTCAAAGACATGGAAAGGCTGAGGTAACCTGGTGGGCTAGGCAAAATACCCTCTAATCTTTTTCTGTTCATTTCCAAGTTTTGACAAAATTTTCTGGTAGTTCCCCCACCTTGTGATCATAATAATCTTGAAAAAAAAGAGAAAAAAGTTATCACAAAATAAATCTGACTCATTAGATTTGGCTTTATTATTTATCATAGGTGAAGCAAGAATGTTAATTTACTATACAGGCCTCCTTAAATTTGCTTTGCCAAATCGAGTCATACAGTATTGAAGAGTTAAAAAATTAATTTTTATTTGGAAATTTTCAAAAAGAATCTTAGATTGGACTTTTAAAGGCCTCTATTATTTGGGAATCTTGAAGCTAGGAAACCAAAGCGAATGAACTCCATCAGATTCCACCTGCAGTGTCTATAAGTTTGGGTGAATTCTTCCCTTCTTGAGGTAACTCAAATAGCCTGATACTCCTGGCCTTATTTGTCTCTTGTGTAATTAATCAGAACAGAGCTCCTTTATGAGATTTCATGATCTAATTTATTAATTCCCTTGGAAGTTAGGAAAACATTATCCATCCACAAAGAGAGGTAGAAGTCTTTCTGAATTATAGACATAGACATACAGATGGAGAGCTTAATGCTTCAGTTCTATAATTGCAGCCACCAGTAAAGAGTTGGCACAGAAATAGCAAAACACTCTGGTCTAGATATCAAAGAACAGTTCTCCTTCCCAGTGAGCACAAATTCTTGACTGGCTTGAGCTCAAAATAAACAAATAGATGAACCAAACAAACAAATTCTCTGTCTTCTCTAACACAACAACAACATAAAAAGATCTCTACAGTCTATTAATGCAGTTTTGGAGATTACCAAAGTGGTCATGCATTCAAACCAAATTCCTAATCTTTGCTGACAACGATGGGGAATAATTGATCAGTCATAAATGAAATATGCACATACACAATTAGTGGAAATTAAAAAAAACCAAACAAACTAGAAAAGTGGAGAGTCAGCAAAGTTCAAGATAAATTGCTGTTTGGCATTCATCTCTGGGAGCAAAGATAATATGTGTCTGGCCTCAAGCTATCCATTGGATGCACTTTCCTGGCAATGCAGTTTACTCAGTTGTGTCAGGTGAATTCATTGAGCATCTTGGTGGAGGACCTCCAGATGGATCATTAATTGAAAAAAAAAAAGGTAAAATCATGATTCCAATACAAATGTAAAATAAATGTGTCAAGATTTTATTTAACCCATTTATTAATGAGAGATCCAGTAAGATATCATTACCAGTTCCTCACCCCCAGTAATTAAGAAAAAACACCCCAAACTCAGAATGGAGTCTCATTGGTCTGGCTTAAGTCGTTTATGCCCATATGTGAACTGATCACTATGGCCAGGGGAATGGAATTCTCTGATTGTCCATGTTTAGGTCTATGCCCACAGATGGACTGAAGATGGGGGTGGGGTGGCTCCTCAACAAAAAATCGGGGTATTGTTATTGACAGTAAGAAAGGAGGGTGGTTGCTGGGCAGACAAAAACAACAGCGGTTCACTCCGTCAACCCAGTATTTGGCTGGGTAAGAGCAGGAAGACTATAGACTTGAGAGCCTAGTTTGTTTACTATATATAGGTCATATAAAAATGGAGTGTCTGATTAAGAAAGATATTGTGGATGTACACTTGACCAAACTTGGCAAAAGGATTCATATGGGAGTGAAATATGTCAGTCTTGTAGCCTGTGGATCTAGGATGATGATGGAAGTCATAATAAAAATGGAGAACCAAAGAAAGAGCAGATACGGGGATAAGATGAAGAGCACAGTCTAAACACCTTAAGGTGTATTGGGACTTTGGTATATTTCCAGGCTGAGTCAAAGAAACTAATAGTGCAGGGAAGGGTGAGATAAAAAAGAAGGGATGATGGATTGGGCAAGAGCTCAGCAGAGATGGGATTAAATGGAAGGGTTGGTGTTGTAAATAGTTGGTATGCTTTTTCTTCAGAAACAGAAGGGAACGGTCAGAGGATAGCTAAAGATATGGACACATTTTGAAAAAGAAGGGAGAGGAACTGAGGAAGTTCATGTAGGATGACTTCAAATCCCTTAAGAGACAGAGGTGGATTTACCATGAATCTAATGAAACTTAAAGCTTCAGAACCCCTTACTTTCATGGGCCCCTCCCTTTTCTAGCAATGTGTTCACATGTTTTTATAAGATTTGCAAAAGTACAATATTTAAACTGCATTTGGTTAAGATTGCTGTCTCTTTCCACTCCAGCTTCCTATTTGTCACACTTTTCCCTCATGTGGATTGGCATTGGAGTGTGGAGGATGTTCTGAGGATCTGGCTACAGGGGAGTAAGTTGGGGATATATTTAATTAGGTTTAGTGGGGTGTATTTATTTTGTTCTCAGTCACTTCCGTGTATAGTTAAGTCATTCGTAGCAATCCCGGTGTAGCAATGACATCCAGGAATACTCTACAGCCCACTGAGCTGACTTAACCTGGCATCATGACATGAAGGTGTGCGGCCAAAGGTCATAACCCAAAACGAACATTTTCTACAGTGCTTGGCATCAGGAGTGTGTGGATAGTGGAGGAGAAACAAAGTTTGAAAAATAAGGAGTCATAAACTAATCTATGGGAATTTCTTCCATATCTTATAGCTTATATATGAAAGAAACTTAATAGAGGTTTTCCTAAATTTGACAATGAACCTAAAAATTTGCTTCACATCACCAGTAACAGAATTGGGAAACTGAAAGAAACTCTCCTAAAATATCAATTTAAAAAACCCACAAATTTTGATCAACTATGCTAAGGGAAAGATAATGACCTTTCTGTTCTCTCTATAAAAAATTATATTACAAAGCCATTGTCATATGAAGAGATGATCACAGAGTTTGCAGGCAAAAAATTGTAAGAAAAATATAGAGATATGTCAGGCAGTTAATTACTAAAAACATCATGTATTTTATATATATATTACGATGATGTGGTGTTTTCCACATTTAAAAAATTTGTGCTTTGCATTATTTCTTTATTGTATTCATCATTTTGTATTCTTTTCCTTAAAGAACCCCTCTCCCCAAATTGTATAAGCTTCAGGCTTCACAAAACCTCCTAGAAGGCTAGGTCATCTGTGCATTTGGAGGTGGGGTGTGGGAGTATGGTGTGAGTTTCTATTTGAGGGATTAAAGAGAGTGGAAAAAGTCTGGAGTGATGATTGTAAAACTGGGCTTAAGAGTCAGTCAGTGAAGAGAGTGGCCCTGGGGCACCAGCTGAGGCTACATGGCATATCTTCATTTTTTGATACAGATAATACTGGACAGGAATCCCTGGTAAAACAGCATAGCACCATTATAGATTTTGAGTGAGCAGTGATCAGTGTCAGATTTAAGATTGTAAAAATGGGTTCGATAGCTGATAGAATAAATATAGCTAACTCCTCTGGTAGAATCCTATCAATCCTTTGATGATTCACTAACATATGATCCTGAGACGATCTCGCTTTTCATTGTGTTTTGCCTCTCCATTACTGATTTATCTCTTGTTGTCATACCTGCACTTATGGTGTTGGGATTCAGTTTGGGGGTCATTCACCATTGCGGTTCCTCTGACACACCTCTGTGCATAGCCTCCTCCATGGGGACAGGTCTCTTGTCTCTCTTGGTATTATCTGAAGGCAGGCATGTGGTCTGACCTCAATTAGTGAAAGTGAGTGTGTGGTTGTGAATAGGAAACAGTAGTAGATGTGAAAAAGAATAAGTGGTTATCACTGGGATGGAACAACAGGTGTCACTTCTGGTGACAGTTTGAAACTACATTGCAAGTAATCAGTGCTACTAATAATCTGTTCTTACTAATTATGGAATGTTTGTGAATGACTTACATGAAGATAAATTAGAGCTGATTTAATATCGCTCTTACCTGAATTTTGCTATGCTTCTCTTTAAGTGAGAGACAAAGTACTGGAATTACAGATGGGTGATCCTATGCTGATGAAGTGATCCCAGGTGTACATCAACTATCGTGGGAGTGAGATAAAAAGGAGGTAAGAATCACTAGACTGAAGATGCTATACATGGAATGATGCTGCAGCTCTTGTGTATGTTACTCTCAAATTTGCCGTCCTTTGTTTCCCAGGCTCTTTGAATAGAGGTGGGGGAATGTTTATACTGGGGAGCAATCTTCTGTGTAGAAGGTAGTTTGGCCCATGCACAGGGCAGGAACAAAACTAGACATGGAGGTCAGAAGTGACCAGGTCAAAGCTGATGCTCAGTAAGCCATATGGCCCTGAACAAGTCATTTAGCTTTTCCCAGCTTTAGTTCCCCATCTGGAAAGTGGGGTTGTAATGTGTGGAATACCTACTTCACGGGCTTTTTGTGAGAACCAAAGAGATTGTGACTTTAGCTGTGATTAGTATTTTGAGTGATCTGGTAGCAAGCAAGACCTTTAGTTTCTGTGGACTAAAGGTCTTGGAAATAGGCATCCTAACAACTCTTCACTCCTAAGTCTTTTCCTCCATTCCTCCCACAAACAGACACACACACTCTCGGTGAACCCGTCACCCGTCCCCTGCTCAAGTCTCTGCTTCTCAAGTGCTCCAACGCACCACGTTCTAAACAAAAACTATTAGGAAAACTTTTAGATGAGTTGAGACCCCTGACAAGGCTGGGCCCCATTTTTGGTAACATGTTGACAGGATGTTTGTGAATTAGTTCTGAAACTCATTACTTTTCCCCTAAATGGAATTTTTCCTGGAAGGCCATAAAAATAGAAGGGATTAAAATTTTTACTAGGTTGATCAGGTTGCACACATCCTCTGGCCTGATACATCACAAACGAGAAAATAATAAAAGGAATTTAAACAGAGACTTTTTGCCAGAGGTCTTCTCAACACGTCATAAAACATTAGGAGATGATATGTAAGAGACTGGAATCAGCCGTGCCTATAAACTAGCACTCACTCACAGCCTGTGCATTCAGGGTGGGAGAAAACTTGAAGGGCATGAGGGGTTGCATAAACAGGCCTTGTGAGCCAGCGAGAATGTACTCTTGGCCTGGCTTCTCCCCTCATCTTGTTTGGCTGTTCCAGTGCCTTCCTACCAAGGAAAATTGGAGCCTAGTTTGCTCGTGGCTGCTCTGACCAGCAGCTTCAGGCTCCATCTTGTCCTGATACTGAGGGCATCCAAAATGCTGGGCATGACATGTTACCCTGTGCCTAAAGCTTTTAAAATTCATTCTTTAAGAAGACAAGGCTAGAAGAATGATTTTATCAATAAAAATGGCGATTTCCTTTGGAGGAAGTTGAACAGTTCAGACAGTGACAACATCTCAGACATCCTTCAGTTTACATTTCTTGACCCTTATTCACAGTCCATCCCCTGTAACTGGTTGGGGAGCTAGAATAGAGAGTGATCCTGTCTCATACCCCAACTCAACACTCTACTTGGCCCGTGTTTATCACAGCATTTACCACTGACTTGTCTCCCCCATCTAGACTGTAAATCTATTGAGTGCCTGATATATTAGGCTTCAATAAATGTTTGCCTTTATGTTCTCCTCCTGACTAGGCTTATTAATTCATCTAGATTTAAAAATCATCTTTTCATTGATATAAGTTCATTCCAAATTATATAATCTCTCCTTGGCAACTATCTTCTTACGTAGTCATGGATTTCTCATAGAAATCTCAAAGTCAAAATGTAACAAATGTCAACAGGAGTCTGTTCCCCACCAACCTGCCCTTCCCCACACCTGTTCTCAAGTTTTCTCTGTAAGTGTTACCACACCAACTCAGTTATTCAAACTGGAAACTGAGAAGTCACTTTTTTTGTTTTTGGCTGTTAGGTATTTTTATTTTTATTATTTTTAAATTTATTTTTTATTCAGGTAACATTAGTTTATAACATTATATGTTTCATGTGTGCAACATTATATTTTTACTTCTGTATACACTATAGTGTGTTCACCACCAAAAATAGTTTCCATCCATCACCACACAGTTGACCCCCTTTACCCATTTCACCCTCCTCCCTACTCCTTTCCCTCTGTTAACCACTATTCTGTTCTCTGTATTGGTGTGTTTGTTTTTGTTTGGTTTGGTTTGTTCATTTTTTTTATTACGCATATAAGTAAAATTATGCAGTATCTCTCTTTCTTCATCTGACTTATTTCACTTAGCATGATATCCTCAAGTTTATCCATGCTGTTGCAAATGGCAAGATTTCATCTTTTTTATGCCTGAGTAGTATTCCATTGTGTGTGTGTGTGTGTGTGTGTGTGTATGTGTGTGTGTTTGCATGTGTGTGTGTGTGTGTGTATATATATATATATATATATATCTCACATCTTCTTTATCCATTCTTCCGTTGGTGGGCACTTAGGTTGTTTCCATATCTTGGCTTTTGTAAATAATGTTGTGATAAACATAGGGATAGATATATCTTTTAGAATTAGTGTTTTTGTATTCTTTGGATAAATACCCAGAAGTGGGATAGCTGGATCATTTGGTAGTTCAGTAGTTCTAGTCTTAATTTTTTTGAAGAATCTCCATGCTGTTCTCCACAGTGGCTGCACCAATTTACATTCCCACCAACAATATATGAGGGTTCCCTTAAGAAGTGACCTTTGGTTCTTCCCTTTCCCTGATCCAGACATTCAATTTACAATCAAGGCCACCTTCAAATAATAAAAAATTTCCACGTTGCTTCATTGACTTAGTCTGGGTCACCATCATCTCTCACCTGGACACAACAGTAGGCTCCCAAATGGTCTCCTTTTCTGCATTCTTGTTGTTACCAACCCATTCTCCTATTCTCCACACAGTCTTCTTTTTTTCCCCTGCTTCCACACCCCCATCCACTTCTTACCTTCCTGTGTTAGTTTTAAACAGCTCTCAGACATCTTAATACTGGTGTTACTGAACCAAACTTGGGTCCACTTGCCCATGTGCAGTAAAGCCAATCTACTGACACCGGGTTGTGGTGAAGGAAATTGCAGCATTTATTGCAGGGTGCCAAGCAAGGAGTCTGGGCAGCTAGTGCTTAAAAGGCCCTAGATCCTTGCTTGACGCGCTGCAATAAATGCTGCAATTTCCTTCACCACAACCTGGTGTCAGCAGATTGGCTTTACTGCGCATGGGCAAGTGGACTCAAGTTTGGTTCAGTAACATTTGCACTCATAACTACTATACTATATATGTGTGTATAGTATAATATACACATATTATGTATGTACGTATGTACATATACATTTGTATGTACATATGTATGTACACACACACACACACATACAAACACACTTCTTTTTGCTAAACATAATCACAATAGTATTAGCATACTTTAAAATGTAATAATATTTAAAGATATTATCAAATAATTTTGATTCAGTATTCAAATTCTCAGTTGTATCATAAATTTCATAGTTTCAATAGTTTTTAAAATATCAGAATCCAAATAAGATCTGTGCAATGTGATTCTTTCATATGTCTCATAAATCTATTTTAATCTCAAAGTCCCCCAATCCTCTTTTTTTTCCCATGCAATTTATTTGTTAAAGAAACCAAGCTATTTCTCATGAGTGTCTCACAATCTGGATTTTGCCTATTGCATCTTTATGTTACATTTTAATATTCCCCTTTGTCCTTAATATTTCTTGTAGATAGATTTGTAGATGGATTTAGAGGCTTGATTAAATTCAGATTTGATTTTTTTTTTTCGAGATGACTACTTCATAGTGGCATTGTGTTTTTCTATTAGGAGGCTTGCAATGTCTGATTGTCCCTCTTTTTGTGATCTTAGCAGCTAATAATTCAGTGCTTAGATTCATTACTTCACTAGGTTTATAAAACAATGATATTCAAAATTTGTCATTCTTTCTTTAATAATTAGTTGGGCCTCATCTATAAAGAGAAATATCCTCTTCTATTTGGAGAGCAAAGTTACTAAGATGAAAAGGAATTTTCTGGATTTGGTAATAACATTTCCTCTGAAGACAACTAAAAAAGCTGGACAGAAAAAGAAGTCTTAAAAGTAATAGTGAGGAAAAATGATAGTGAATAATTATGAGGTTGTGATCAGCTTGAGAAAAATAGTTCAGAGAGATAAGCCTCAGCTGCTTCTGCCCTGGAGGTGTTCATTGATTGGGACAAAGCTACACTTTTGGTGGGTTAGTGTAGGAAGGATTTGGAATCAGGAGGTTGAGACTCCTGCACCATTCAAAATGAAAGTTGCACCATTCAAAAATGTTTTTATCCTAGGGGCATATGCTCATTTCAGGGAAAAGAATGAAAGGTAGAACTATACTCTATCTTGGCAGAGGTAAGGACTGGAGTCCAGCACAGTCCAAAGGTGGAAAAAACGTTGAAACACTCACTGCTCAGGACTGAGACCTCAACAAGATGTGCCTTGGGAATAAGGATATGACTATACTTTGGTAAGTCATCTTGGCAACTCAGAAAACCTTGGTTCCCAACAGCAAGGGCCCGTAGGTACCTGGCAGAAGGGGAAAAATTTTTCCTCTGAAGGAAGATAACACCACTTAAGGCCTCAAATTACTTCTGCAAGTAATTAAAAATGAAAATGGCTTCAAAACAATGGGATACACTAAGAGATAAAAACGTATAAGCCAGAACTAGCAGAAAAAGTAGCTCCACAGAGACATCAGATACTGGAATTATCAGATATGGACTGTAGAACTACTATGCTTACTAACTTCATAGAGATAAATTTGGAGCTTAAAAATTTCATCAGGGAACTAGATACATAAAGAGTGACACTGGGGACTTCCCTGGTGATTCAGTGGATAAGACTCCATGCTCCCAATGCAGGGGGCCTGGGTTCGATCCCTGTTCAGGGAACTAGATCCCACATGCAAGCCACAGCTAAGAGTTCGCATGCCACAACTAAGGAGCCCGCATGCCGCAACTAAGACCTGGAACAACCAAATAAATAAATAAATATTAAAAAAAAAAAAAGGGGGTAACACTGAATGTTTTCCCCTTAACATCAGGAACAAGAAAAGGATATTTGCTCTTGTCACTTCTATTTATCATTGTACTGAAGGTTCTAGCAAGGACAACTGGGAAATATAAATAAATAAATAAATAAATAAATATATAAATGACAAACAGATTGGAGAGGAAGAAATAAAACCATCTCTAGTCACAGATGATATGATCTTGTGTAGAGAACATCCTAAAAAATCCACTAAAAAAACTATTAGGACTAATAAATTCAGCAAAGTTACAGGATATAAGATCAATACACAAAGAAAAGTTGCATTTTCACTTAACAATGAACCTTCTGAAAATGAAATTAAGAAAACAATGCAATTTACAATGGCATAAAAAAGAATAAAATACTTAGATGTAAATTTAACAAAAGAAATGCAAGACTTGTACACTGAAAACTACAAAACATTGGTGGAAGAAATGAAAGAAAATCTAAATAAATGGAAAAATATGCATGCTCCTGGATTGGAATACTTAGTGTTGTCAAGCTGGCAATATTCCCCCAATTTATCTACAAATTCAACACAGTCCCTGTCAGAATCCTGGCTGATTTTCTCCCAGAAAGGGACAGGTTGATATTAAAATTCATATGAGAATGCAAGGCAATCAGAATAGCCAGAACAATCTTGAAAAACAACAAAACTGTAGGACTCACATTTTCCTATTTCAAAATTTACTACAAAGATGTAGTAATAAAGACAGTGTTGTACCGACAGAAGGATAGACATATAGATAAATGGGATAGAGTTGAAAATACAGAAATAATACCTTATATTGTGGTAAACTGACTTTTGATAAGAATGCCAAGACAATTCGATGGTAAAAGAACAGTCTTTTCAAAAAGTATTGCTGGCCACATAGCACAGGGAGATCAACTCAGTACCTTGTGACCACCTAGAGGGGTGGGATAGGGAGGGTGGGAGGGAGACGCAAGAGGGAGGAGATATGGGGATATATGTATATGTATAGCTGATTCACTTTGTTATAAAGCAGAAACTAACACACCATTGTAAAGCAATTATACTCCAATAAAGATGTTTAAAAAAATATCGCTGGGACAATTGTATATCCACATGCAAAAGAATAAACGTGAACCCGTAACTCACAGTATACACAAAAATTAACTCAAAGTAGATCATAAACCTCACTGTGAGAGCTAAAACTATAAAACTCTTAGAAATAATAGGAGTAAATCTTAATTGCCTTGATTAAGCAATGGTTTCTTAGATGTGAAACCAAAAGCACAAGCAACAAGAGAAAAAATAGATAAATTTGACCTCATCAAAATTAAAAACTTTTATGCTAAAAACAATCCCATCACAAAAGTGAAAAGATAATCCACAAAGTGGGAGAAAACATATGCAGTTTGTATATCTGATAAGGGATTGGCATCCAGAATATATAAAGAACTCATTCAACTCAATAAAAAAAGATAAATAACCCAATTTAAAAATGGGCTAAGAATTTGAGTAGACATTTCTCTAAAGAAGATATACAGATGACCAATAAACACATGAAAAGATGCTCACCATCATTAGTCATTAGGGAAATGCAAATCAAAAGCATGATGAGATTTCACTTCACACCCACTAGGGGGGTTATAATTAAAAAGATGGATGGTAAGTCTTCGGGAGGATGTGGAGAAATTGGAACACTCATACACTGCTGATGGAAATATAAAATTCCTTCCAACAGACACACACTCACTAAAGAAAAATTTAATGGATATTGTTCACTAAGAAGGAAAATGATGCCAGATGGAAGCTCTGTGATGTAAAAAGGAAAGGAGAGCAAAGAAGGTGGTAAATATGTAGGTGAATCTAAATGACCATTAACTATATACAGCAACAATAATAATAACAATGTGGAGTTTTGAAACTATATACAATCAAAATACATAATACTACATATAATTTTTTGGAGGGGAAGAAGAGATAGTTAAGGTACTCCAAGTTTCTTGCATTTTTTCAGGGGGAGAATAAAAGTAAAGATTAGCGTCAGACTTTGATATTTCAGAGATGCACTGGGATAATCATGAAGAGAGTGGAAAAAGTACGTGCAACATCCAAACTCATAGATGGAAAAGACAGAATGATAACAAACAGTCAATCTAAAGGAAGGCATGAAAGGAGAGGAAAAGGAACATAGAACAAGTGGCTCAAATAGAAGAAAATAATAAGATGATAGATTTAAATTCAAATTTATCAGTAATTTCATTAAATATAAATGAACCAAGTACTCTAGTTAAAAGATAAAGATTTTTTTAAGGTGGAATTTAAGAAATACCCATTATAGACTGTTTACCAGAAAAAGATTTAAAACATAAGGTTTCCAAAAGGTTGAAAGTAAAGAATGAGAAAAGATACCATGGAAAAAACTAACTAAAAGAAAACTGTTATGGTTATTGTCAGACAAGTAAACTTTAAGTTAGAAAGCATTATTAGAGTGGCTCAGTTCATGATAGGTTCAAGGAACTAGAAAGGTTTAATAATTCTAAAATTTTAGTTCCTGTAAGCTTTTACAAATTTATAATTTGTGTGATATCTTTTCTCATTCTAAATAAACTTAGTTTTGTACCTAATATTGTATTCAAAATTCTGTATTATTTTTCTGAAAGAATTCTCCTCACTGTCTAGTTCCCTGGTTGTATGTCTCCCCCCTTACTCACTGTGCTTCAGTCTCTCTGGCCTCCTTTCAATTCCTTGAACGCATAAATTCTCAGGGCCTTTGCACATAGCTGGAATTCTGGCTCCTCCTCATCCTTTAGGTCTCAACTCCAGTGACACCTCCCCAGAGCACCTTCTTTGACTACTCTCATTCCCCACATAGACTGCAAAAATCCTCCATAATTTTACATCCCAGCCCTGTTTTTCTTGCTAGTACTTATCATGATTTTAAATTATTTTGTTTTAATTATTTTACTTGTTTTGAAGGGTTAGTGGGAAGGGCCTGCCTTCAATTCTAGCATGTAAGCCCTATGAGGGCACCAACCATGTCTTGCTTACTATTGTATTTTCAGGACTTATAAAACCTTGAATGAATGAATGTGAAGGAGTGACTGAAGGAGAATGGAGAAAAGGATATTGTGGAGCTAGCATGCATCTGCTCAGGGCAGGTCTAAGCAGAGGGGATGAGTCTGGGGCCAGAATAAAAGGCCTGGACTTAGGTAAGAGAATACTCCAGGCAAGGGAACAGGGAAGCTACAGAGATCCAGCTGAAGAAGATTTCATCCATGCCCAGGGCAGATCCTGGGCTGCACAGACCAGACAAGAAAGAGAAGCAGGATGAGCCCCACCCAGGGGCCAGATGCAACTCTGCCTAAGGCTGTTGCTGTTCTCCATCAGGGGATGTTTCCATTCCCAGCCTTTAAAGTAATGAGAGACACATTCTAAGAACTCTGACTAAAAGCAGTCTTCCCATTTTCTCCAGCACCAGCATTCACCTGGTCATCATCTGTAAAACACACTACTTGGAGGAGATAATCTGCAAGGAATTTTCCAGGTTTAAGAGTTTATTTTCTCTGCTTCCCCCCTCTCTTTTTTTCCTCTCAGACCCTCACCCTCCCAGTCACATGAGCTGGAAATCTTTAATTTACTCTTGATGTTTACCCCTCTCCCATCATCGTTCTCAAGTTTTAATGATGAATCAGTCTGCTTCCTCTTTTTGATTTCTTTTGTAGTCTCCCCAGCCCAGACATCATCACTTCCTACTTTCTAACTAGTCTATCTGGTTCCACTGCAGTCCCCTGACCTTCCCTGGTGTCTGGTTTATCTTTCAAAATCACCATCTTTTTCAAGTCATCCTGTTTTAATATTAAAACACTTTTAAGAGCACCCCAATGTTGCAGGATAGAGTCTGAACTCTGATATTTAAGGGCTCCCAGATTCTGACCCCAACCTACTATTCGAGCCTTATCTTCTACTACTTCCCTGAAAGAAATTTCTGCTCCCTCCAAACTGGTGTGGTTACTGTTTCCCCCAACATATCATGTTCCTTTTGATTGCCATAATTTTGCTGATTCCCTCATTCCTCCTTGGAATGCTCTATTCATACTCTTTCCTTAGAGATCTGGTTAATTCCTACCTTCTTAAATAATACTTGTTTTATTCCATACTGATGTGACACTGATTATTTATATGGTCCTTAATACAGGATACCTTCTTGCATTTCCACATCTCTAACCTTGAGTTCCTCTTCTATAAAATAAACCAGTTAGAGGAGACGATCTTTAATTTTCCTCCAAATAGTAATAGTCTGTTTGCTAATTTCTTTGTGTTTATGCCTTTTTTTTTCATGTTGATTGCAACACCTTTCAAATTACCAAATATTCTTGAGACTCTGATGTGTGTCCAAATCTGTGTTAAGCCCTATGAGAAGTGCAAAGGTGAATAACAGAGAGTCCCAGCGACTCATAGTTATGTGTGAGTGTGTATGTGGGGAGGGATGGGGAAGGAAGCAGAGGGGGAACAGAGACATATCTACTCACAAGAAACTATAATATAAGGCAAATTAAGAGAGGTGCTATTGAAGAATCATAGAATGGGATGGGAGAAGGGAGAAGGAGAGATTAATTTTGACTGGGAGCATCTGGAGAAGCCCCAGGGCAGAGACGTGCTGAAGCTGGACTTCGGCTAATGAATTGGACTTTAAGAGTAGACATGGAGTTTTGAGGAGGGAGGGTAAGAAAAGGCAATAATAAGGGCATGATCATGGAGGTGGGAAAAACCAGGGAGGGTTCCAGAAATTGTATGGACTTCAGTATGGCCAAACCATGGGGGACTGGGAGCATTCTTCTTCAAGATAAGGTTGTGGAAAGCCCTGCCATCACAGGTTAAGACATTTGGATTTTAAACTTTGTGATATTATTGAAGATTTATCAAGCAGGACCATGACATGATTATTAATTTCTGTTGGCAAAGTGAAGGAAAAAAGATTAAACAGAACTTTGGAAAGAAGACAGGGTCAAGACAGAAATTTTTTTTTTTAGTATAGAGTAATCTCCCCACCAATAATCAATAAATAACTATCGATGACAGTACAGAAGAAGACAGAGCAGCATATTTGAGAGACAAGAAGAGAATTGCTCTTAATAAATTATTTAGGCTTACTGTGTGTCCAGAGCCCAAATAATCCCTCTTCAGTAAGGATCTAGGCTAGGGCAAATTTTCACTTTATTTAACATTTTATTCATTGTTCCCAGTGGTTGCCTTTCTGGTCCTGTGAGTGAGTGGGTGGAAGGTTGGGTGGAAGAACACACTGGTGGAGAATTTCGTGGAGTGCCACTCTCTGTGTGTTGGAACAAAATGTTGAGGGGCTCAGCTCATCCATTCTTCTACCAGGGTGCTGTGGTGCAGAGGTATTTCTGGATCTCCTGCTTTAACTTTTCCAATAATCCAGGGCTCTCAGGAACCCAGCACTTTCAGAACGAATAAAAAGGAGCTGAGATTTAAAAGCAAGCCTTATATTGGGGTCTGTGTGTGTGTGTGTGTGTGTGTGTGTGTGTGTGTGATGTAGAGGAACTCAGTTACAAGACTGCAGAGAGCTGGAAAGGGCTCCTCTTTTGTCTCTTGTATGTCCCTACTATGTTCCTATCTCTCAGATGATTTTTCTCAATTCTCTGGTTCTTGTTTTTCTGCCCACATTCTAAGTGTTCTACCATCAACAGCTTCTCTTCCTCCTTCAAACTTTTTCTGGTGGCCTCCATAGCTTCAATTTCTGTTTACAGACTGATAAATCTTAGATATTTATCTTCATGTAGGCACCAGAGCTAGAGGCTTTCAAACATAAAGGATTTCTTCTGCGATTTTAACAGGTCAGTTAAGAATAGTAAAAATTTTACTCCAGCCATGGGGTTTGATAGGGTTAAGTGGGAGTTAAGTGTTGGGAGACTCTTCCAGCCTAGTCAAGGAATCCAGTTACGCTGCAACAACTTAACCTTAGAAAATGAAGTCAACTGCTCAGTCAGGTAAAGAAACATATGGCTCCATTTGCTAGTTACTAATATGAAATGCCCCAAAGAAAGAAACAGTTTAGCAAGTTATTTTTTTATGCTTTTCATATGAAAAATTGGTGATGTCATTTATACAAGCAGACATCTAGCCTCTTAAATGAGAGCATGCTGTGCTGTGGAAATGTCTGTTGGATGGGCTTGCTGGTTACCCATGCTATGTTAAAACATTGTTTCAACCCTCACACTTCTTGAAACTCCTCCTTTTCATCCTGACTTCCCTGGCTCTGTTTTGAGTTCCCATCGCCTCTCACCTGGATTAATGCAACAGCCCTCTAACTGTTCTCTGTCTCCACGCTGCTGCAGAATAATGTGTCTATGCTGCAAATTGGCCTGTCATGCTCCTGCCTAAAGTCCTCTGGTGACTCCACCATCATCCTTGGAATGAAGCTTAATCTCTTTAACAAGGCCCTAGGGTCCTCCAGGGGCTGGCTCTGCCCTCTCTCCAACCTCATCTCATACTCTCCTTCTCAG
This sequence comes from Balaenoptera acutorostrata, assembly GCF_949987535.1. Taxonomy (NCBI): domain Eukaryota; kingdom Metazoa; phylum Chordata; class Mammalia; order Artiodactyla; family Balaenopteridae; genus Balaenoptera; species Balaenoptera acutorostrata. Next base: position 68,689,549 of record NC_080075.1, read on the forward strand.
TTCTCTGGTTCTCGTTTTTCTGCCTGCATCCTAAATTTTCTGCCATTAGCTTCAAACTTTCCCTGGGGACCTCCGTGGCTTTAATTTCCAGATCTTTGTCTTCAGCCTTGACCTCTCCCCTAAACTTCACACCTTCCTTTCTAACTGTGTGCTTAGCATCTCCACCTATGCTTTGTCCCTTAGGCACATTGAAACTAAGATGTCTTGAAAACAACTCCTCATATGCCCTCCATCTGCATCTTCTCCTCATGTTTCCATGAAAGGCACCATCCACTATATGAGTCAAGCTAGAAACTTTGGGCACATCTTTAGCTCTGTGTCTTCCTCAACGCTGTAGCAGTGTGAGGAAAAGAAGCGGGGAGAAATAGAGATGAGGAGCTTGGGAGGCAAATCCTTCAGTGAGACAATGAATACACATGGAAGCAGGGAGGTGCTGAGCGGTGAAAGAAGGTAGGCAGGGACCAGATCTCAAAGGGCCACATAAGTCATCTTAAGGAATCTGCACTTATGCTGGAGGCAACAGAGATCCATCCATTGGAGGGCTTTAAGGAGGGGGCATACGTGAGGAGCTTAATCTGACTGCAGTGTGAAGAATGGATTGTAGGGGTTTGGATTTGAGTCAGGAAGAATGTCAGGACCTGGATGCAGAAGGGGAAATGATGAGATAACAAAGAGGAGAAGATAAGGTCCTGAACAAAGGCAAGGTATAGGGGTGGCAAGATAAAGTTGGATTTTCAGTTGAAGAAAAATCATTGAAGGGTGGCTCCTTGGAGTTCCACTCCTACATCAGCTAGGGAGACAGTGAAAGGGACAGAGAGGAGAAGGCTGTGTGAGTGTGAGAACCTGGGAACAAATAAACTAGCCCATGAGAATGAGGGCAGGTCTGGGCTCTGACCCACCTTTTCCCCTTATTAGGGTTGGAGTTTATTTTGTCTGCTGAGAATATGAGAGAAATAATCAGGAGATGATGAATAAAAGTAATTTTGGAATAAACCACAAAGAACAGAACTTAATATCAAGAATTGGTGCACAACAATTGAAATAGGAACTGAAAGGAAAGGCTTACTTTCTCACAAACTATAGTTGTTGAGTTTTTACAAGTTGTTAATTTCTTCAAGAAAGTGGATCAGTTTCGATTTCCAGCTGTAGTTCATGGCCCCAGTTACGCTGGTGAGCGGTTACAAGGGAGAGTAAAGAAAGCAGCAGGTTGTTTTGTGTTGCTCAAAAGTCCATCTGAATCATTCCCCAAAGATAAATGTTACCTCCAAAGAGGTAATGTTTATAAATTAACAGTGCTTGTTTCTTTATAGAAAAGTGAAAGGAGAAGCTGAAAAGTCAGGAAAGAGGAATGACTCGGATATCATGCCTCTGCTAACAGAGACTTAGAATTGTAACAACCAGGCAATGTTTGTCATTTTTTGTTGGGATTAATTAGAATAAGGGAGGAGAGAAAAGCTGATTTCTTTTTCAATGTGACCTTGGGACTGAAAAAGGGAGCTGTGATGTGGCTGATGTGTTAAGGGTCAGCTAGGTTTCCATTAGGCTCTTTTATGTTCGGAAAAATTTACCATGGGTGGAACTCAGGTGACTGGGGAAGAAACTGAAGACTCCACCCTCACACCTGTGTACTAAAGTGAAGGCTTTCCTATTATCTTGGTTAAGTAACAATAAGTCTTTCCTTAAAAAGTCAGTGTAAAACTTAGCAACTTTTCCCCTCATAAAACAGAGCTCAATGAAGATTAAACTTCATCTTAAGAATTTTCAAGTTCACATATGATCCTTGTTAGTGTATATCCAGACACACTTGTATTGTTGCATAGTTTCATGCCCTGGGCTTTAAGAATCATTCAGACACTGAGCTCTTTATGGCCGCATCTACCTTGCAGGTACAATGCAAGAAATGGATCCTTAGGTCTTAGGTGGTCACGTCATTTCAGCAGCTGGGAGTTTGCTGCTTAAATCACTCATAGATAGAAGCGTTTAAAGACAGCATGTTCATGTTCATAAGTTTGATGTAATTGTTCAGAACTAACCCTCTTGTTAAACAACCAAACTTTTTGTTTATTGACATGCCCTCCATAAATGCATCTAAGCAAACATAGAGAAATAGATCTCAAAATTGTCAAGTCAGGTGCTCTAGGGTAAGCAAAGAACACAAAGATGTCCTAATAGGCAGAAGACCTAGGCCATAACTAACTTTAAAAGAGGATGTAATATCATTTAAAATGGGATCTTGATGGCCTTATTGAAGTACATAATGATGCTCACTTTTTTTTTTAACATCTTTATTGGAGTATAATTGCTTTACAATGGTGTGTTAGTTTCTGCTTTATAACAAAGTGAATCAGTTATACATATGCATATGTTCCCATATCTCTTCCCTCTTGCGTCTCCCTCCCTCCCACCCTCCCTATCCCACCCCTCTAGGTGGTCACAAAGCACCGAGCTGATCTCCCTGTGCTATGCGGCTGCTTCCCACTAGCTATCTATTTTACGTTTGGTAGTGTATATATGTCCATGCCACTCTCTCACTTTGTCCCAGCTTACCCTTCCCCTTCCCCATATCCTCAAGTCCATTCTCTAGTAGGTCTGTGTCTTTATTCCCGTCTTGCCCCTAGGTTCTTCATGACCTTTATTTTTTTTTTCTTAGATTCCATATATATGTGTTAGCATTTGGTATTTGTTTTTCTCTTTCTGACTTACTTCACTCTGTATGACAGTTTCTAGGTCCATCTACCTCACTACAAATAACTCAGTTTTGTTCCTTTTTATGGCTGAGTAATATTCCATTGTATTATGTGCCACATCTTCTTTATCCATACATCTCTTGATGGACACTTAGGTTGCTTCCATGTCCTGGCTATTGTAAATAGAGCTGCAATGAACATTGTGGTACATGATTTTTTTTGAATTATGGTTTTCTCAGGGTATATGCCCAGTAGTGGGATTGCTGGGTCATATGGTAGTTCTATTTTTAGTTTTTTAAGGAACCTCCATACTGTTCTCCATAGTGGCTTTAGCAATTTACATTCCCACCAACAGTGCAAGAGGGTTCCCTTTTCTCCACACCCTCTCCAGCATTTATTGTTTGTAGATTTTTTGATGATGGCCATTCTGACCAGTGTGAGATGATATCTCATTGTAGTTTTGATTTGCATTTCTCTAATGATTAGTGATGTTGAGCATCCTTTCATGTGTTTGTTGGCAATCTGTATATCGTCTTTGGAGAAATGTCTATTTAGGTCTTCTGCTCATTTTTGGATTGGGTTGTTTGTTTTTTTGATATTGAGCTGCATGAGCTGCTTGTAAATTTTGGAGATTAATCCTTTGTCAGTTGCTTCATTTGCAAATATTTTCTCCCATTCTGAGGGTTGTCTTTTGGTCTTGTTTATGGTTTCCCTTGCTGTGCAAAAGCTTTTAAGTTTCATTAGGTCCCATTTGTTTATTTTTGTTTTTATTTCCATTTCTCTAGGAGGTGGGTCAAAAAGGATCTTGCTGTGATTTATGTCATAGAGTGTTCTTCCTATGTTTTCCTCTAAGAGTTTAATAGTGTCTGGCCTTACATTTAGGTCTTTAATCCATTTTGAGTTTATTTTTGTCTATGGTGTTAGGGAGTGTTCTAATTTCATACTTTTACGTGTACCTGTCCAGTTTTCCCAGCACCCCTTATTGAAGAGGCTGTCTTTTCTCCACTGTATATTCTTGCCTCCTTTATCAAAGATAAGGTGACCATATGAGTGTGGGTTTATCTCTGGGCTTTCTATCCTGTTCCATTGATCTATATTTCTGTTTTTGTGCCAGTACCATACTGTCTTGATTACTGTAGGATGCTCACTTTTAAGTGAAGATTTGTTTTATAGTATTAATATTACTAATGCAGACAAAGTGTTCCAAAGATCTAGCCATCAAGAATGGCAAGGTTCTAAATTCTAATGACTTGATCTTAAAATTCAGTTTAAAAAAATCAATGATTTTCATTAACTTTGGGAGAGCAGGCCCTCAAATGTGTCTTCTAAATTCTATTGCTAAGCAGTTGAAATTCTGTTGATGTCTCATCTTGACATCAGAATTGTCCTTCATACATTTTTGTTCCTTCCCATCCTAATATACTAAAATTAATAAAAAAAAAAAAAGGAAAACTGAAGAAATGACACTGAGTCAACAAGTCTGCTACATCATGTCACTTTCTTTTTTTTTTAATTTTTATTTATTTATTTATTTATTTATGGCTGTGTTGGGTCTTTGTTTCTGTGCGTGGGCTTTCTCTAGTTGCGGCAAGTGGGGGCCACTCTTCATTGCGGTGCGCGGGCTTCTCATTATCGTGGCCTCTGTTGTTGGGGAGTACAGGCTCCAGACGCGCAGGCTCAGTAATTGTGGCTCACGGGCCTAGTTGCTCCGCGGCTTGTGGGATCTTCCCAGACCAGGGCTCGAACCCGTGTCCCCTGCATTGGCAGGCAGATTCTCAACCACTGCGCCACCAGGGAAGCCCCATGTCACTTTCTTAATTGAGAAACCAGCAGCTGGTACTATTGCCTTTCATGGGAAGATCAGGAGGCTCAGGTACAAATTTACATTCAAATATAGTCTTCTGAAATAAAAGTGTGATCATTTTTAACTTAATAAATTGTATATTGGCTGAATAAAAGGAATATTGGTAGCTAATCAGTACTTTAAATCATGCCAGTACTATGAAAAAGCTGAAGAAATAATGTGAATTTAAGAAAACCAAATTTTAACTTATGGTTTATTCCTGTAAGGATGGAAATTACTGCTGTATTTCTGAAATAAAGGAAAAGGGAATTCTCTTCCTACTTTTGGAAGATGTAGTGGCTCCCACCAGTTGTAGGTAGTGTAGACTGTCTGGTGGGTGTCAGGCATGGCACTGACTTGTTCCAGATGCTTATCGTGTTGTTCAGACTGTGTCAGAAGGTCAGACCCATGGAATCCTTTTGATCATTGTATTATTTTTGTATTGTCACTGTAACAAAATACCACCAACTTAGTGTGTTAAAACAATACACATTTATTCTCTTACATTTCTGGAGGCCAGAAGTCTGAAATCACTTTCACTAGCCCCAAATTGAGGTGTTGGCAGGGCTGCACTCCCTCCAGAAGCTGATGGAATCTGTTTCCTTGACTTTTCCAGCTTCTAGAGTGGCATGGCTTGCATTCCTTGCCTCATGGTCCTTTCGTCTGTCTTCAAAGCCCACAGAGTAGCGTCTTTAAATCTCTCTCTCTCTCTCTCTTTGCTGAGGTTGTCACATTGCCTTCTCTCATAGTATAATCTCCCTCTGCCTGTCTCTTGTAAGGATGCATGTGATTATATTTAGGGCCCACCTGGATAACACAAGCTAATCTCCACATTTCAAGATTCTTATCTTAATTACATCTGCAAAGTTCCTGTTACCATATAAGGTGACATTCATAGGTTCAAGGGATTAGGGCCTGGATATCTTTGGGTGCCATTATTAGCCTACTATAGTCACAGATCCCCTTTTGTTCTTCCTTTCCTTGAGTGCCTATAATGTGTCCAATGCTGTGATGGTCCCTAAAGGTATGTATTGGATTGGCCAAAATTTCGTTCGGGTTTTTCTGTACCATCTTACAAAAACCCGAACAAACTTTTTGGCCAACTGAATAGATCAATGAGAATTTACCTCTACCCTCAAGAAACTCAGTTTAGACGGGGAGACATATATGCATATAATAATGACTGTAATGCATAGGCACCCCAAGAGAGGTTTACAAACAGGGTTTTCACGTTATTGAGGAGAGATGATTAATTCTTACTGAGAAACTGAGAAAACCTTAGAGATATGTTATATGAGAATATTTTAAGCTGAACATTAGCACTGCAATCAAGAGAAAAGTGATGAAGATGGTAAGGAATCTGGAAACTGCCATCTGAGGAAACATTAAGTAGCCTAGAGAGAAGAAAACTTGTTAGAGGATATTTATGGAACAAGAATTATTCTCCCTTTCAGTTGCATAGGTGAGAAGAACTAAGATTAATAGGTAGAAATAGTAGGGAAGCAGATTTGTCTCCACATAAGAAAGTGCTTCACAATACTTCTTCACAAGATAGTGCACACCCATCACTGAGCGTGGATAGACAGGACAGAATGGTTGTCTGCTGGGACTGAGGCAGAGATCATTTCTGTTTCTTAAGGGACTTTGGGATAGATATCTTCCAAGGAAGATTTCTGACTTACACAAGTCAAGAAGATTTCAACATAACTTGGAGAATTGATAGGTATACTAAATCAGTCATGATATGCTATTCAACTCTACGGTAACAAAAACACCACTAAATAGGTTTATTTCTTGCTCGTGTTACATATCCATTTCAGGTTGATAAGGGGCTCTGTCTTATATTGTCCCCACTGAGGAACCCAAGCTGACAGAGTCTCCATTTGGAAGTTGCCAGGTGCTGAAGCAGGGAAGGGGGTTGTATAGTGTCTCACACTGGCAAGTAATTAAATACTCCATCCCCCAAATCATTTCCCTATATTTCATATGCCCCCAAATTATTGTCTATAACCATCACATAGTCAGTTCTACCATATATCTTGAAGGAGGAAAACTAGATATATAGTTTCCTTTATAAAATAAAACTAATGTGCACTACAGCCCACTTTCCAGACACTACATATTTGGTTCACTCTTCTCCCGCAACATAGAATGCCTCCATCCCTTCCACAAGGGGGATGACCCCCAAACCAAGGGTTTCTAGGTGAAGATGAGAGTCTCTGCGTGTAGTCCATGTGTGGCTCTTGATTGTGAGATTTATGAACTAAAAAGACAAGTTGTCTTCCTACTGCTCCCTGCAACTCAACCCGTGTCCAATGATGGGATGGGAATAGGATACCACAGCAAACGTTTCCATTCTGAAAGTGGAACAAATGGAACAGTAGACACTGATCTGTAGCAATTCTGAAATCCACCTAGCTAGATATTTTTGAAAGCCCTTTACCTGTGATGGTCCCTAAAGATACACAGATGGGGCTTCCCTGGTGGCGCAGTGGTCAAGAGTCTGCCTGCCAATGCAGGGGACATGGGTTTGAGCCCTGGTCTGGGAAGATCCCACATGCCACGGAGCAACTGGGCCCGTAAGCCACAACTACTGAGCCTGCGCGTCTGGAGCCTGTGCTCCGCAACAAGAGAGGCCGCGACAGTGAGAGGCCCGCGCACCGCGATGAAGAGTGGCCCCCGCTCGCCGCAACTAGAGAGAGCCCTCGCACAGAAACGAAGACCCAACACAGCCATAAATAAATACATAAATAAATAAATATAAACTTCTTTATAAAAAAAAAAGATACACAGATGAATAAGAATTTGCACCTACCCTCAAGAAACTCAGTTTAGATAAGCACATCCATGCATATAGATGAGTGTAATGCAAGAGAGGTTCAAAAATAATGTTTTCACAGCATCCAGGAGGGATGGTTAATTCTCAGTGAGAAACTTGGGAAAGCTTTAGAGATCTGTCTTATGAGAGTATTTTAAGTGGAATATTTTTAGATTAGGCTCCCATTGGGCTCTCTGAGAGGGCTCTGTAGTCCAGTCACTGTAGTTCTATGCTTCACTCTCAGGGAAGGTTCTTCCCTTGATATTAGTCTCATTGGCCACAAATGAAGTGAAACATTGGGAAAAGGTATGAACAGTCTTCTTGGACTCTTTTCTATGTGTAAATATTTACAGTCTAAGGGTTTTTTTTGTTTGTTTGTTTGTTTGTTTAGTTTTGAGCAGTTGGAGACTTAGTCCAAGCCCGTGCTTCCTTTGGTAGTTCAGATATCTCAGAAACTTAGTAGCCTCTTTATCAATTTGATTAAAATCAATTTCATGTGCCAAATAGTCCTATCCAAAGTTTTTTTTAATTAAATAGTTCTCAGATTTTCTGTGTTTGCTTTCTCATCCTGATCTCTCTCTTGACTTAATTGCAATTGCATACACCTTGAGTTTATTGGATTTCAATGAAAGAACCACACTTTTAGCACCTTTTTCTGAGTTATTTTGTCTAATTGCCTTAATCCATTCATAGGTGTTAACTCTCAGTATAATGTCTGTTGGTGCACTTCAAGCCTGATTTTAAGTAAGTTTTGTTTCTCAAATTTATCTTTACTATTAGAGTTGAGAAACAGTTGCCTTTTCCAATCCTGCTAGACCCCATACCTTTTGTTCCAGTTTGCAAAAAACAAACACACAAACAAAAAACCCGCTCTCTTATGAGCTCATCTCTTTTTTGCAATTCTTTGACAAATGCAGCAATAAACACATACAACTCTTATTCTGTTTTCAAATTATATATACAAGTTCAATGATAACATGATTGCCTCCCAAGTTACTGATAGCTACAGTTTTACCAAAAGATTTGCCATTAGGTAACTTGAGTTGCCATCTTTCCAGTCTCCAGTATCAGCTTCCTCACTTCCCACTGCATAATCTTTTAGCCAAGGCAACAGATTTTAGATTATCTTTTAGTAATATCCCTTATCCCTTCTGTTATCATTAACTGCACCAGTCAGAATAGGTTAGATTGTATTACAGCAATACATAACCCACAAATCTCTGTGGCTTAAATTGATAAAGATTTATTTCTTGCTCTAGCAGAGTCCATTGTGGGTTGGGAAACTCTCTGGAATATCTGTCTTCCATATGACATTTTAGCATTTTACCTCCATATCAACATTTGCTTCTGTGATTATCCCAACAGTGGGACAATAGGATGGAGTATTGAGCCTCAGCAATTAAAGGCTTCTATGTGGAATTAAAATGTGTGACTTCTAATTTCTTTGGCTAGAGTAAGTCACATCTCACCTTAAGGAACTCAAAAGAAAGGCCTTAAGGCCTGAAAGAAAAATAATTAGACATCCGCGATATCCACCACAGATGTTAACTTTATTTTGTCAGGTAAGGATATTACACACACACACACACACGCATGCACACACACGCGCACAGACACAGACACCAACACATGCATGCACAGCATCCTACCCTCTAAAATCACCATCATGTCTTTAAAGAAATTACATTTTAACATTATGTACAGAATCATCTGTTGAAAATTCAGTATTATTTATTCTTTTCTATGTTCTTCCCTGTATCTCAGGGGCTGGAATGACATTTTTCAGAATATGTGTCAGTAGGATTCTTGGTTATATTGTTTCAGTGAATGGCATTCACATGTGATTTGGAAGGCAAACAAAAACTTTTATTGCTCTTAGGGCAGTGGTGAGCAGAGGGTAGGCTTTGGTGAACAGCAGATATGTTCTCAGAGGCCTCCTGAATATCATTCTACTTAGTGCTCTAGACATCTGAGATTGTTAGTGGTAGCTTCCTGGGATTCCTGTACTTTCAGGACCACCATTTCTACATTTTGCAAAGGCTCTAAGTCTAAGATGTATCCCTTCTTGCTTGAAATACCTAGAGCGACATTTCTGACAAAGTATATGACACTAAGAAACACACCCTCAAATATGGGGATCAAACCTGGTTAGATTTGGATTTCATCCATTGGAGACAAACAGATACTGGTAGGCCATGGCATATAGTGGCAAAAGAGCTACTGAAATTACCACTTACAGTTGCCCAGAATAAGACGACCATTGAAGGTAAGGCTTTGGGGGACAAAGTGCTGCTTTAATAGAGTATTTTAACAGATATGAGGACCATAAGGACTATTGGGTGGGATAACTGCAACTGACTGCATTGGAGAAGATTCAAAAGAAAAAAAAAAGACTCAGGACAAATTTCTTGGCTCAAAGCACAGTCAGAAAACCAGAGAGCTTTTATGACTGCCTTAAAAGAAACTTTTATGTCTTACAGTCATAGCCATAGTTGATGTATCCAAAAAATCAGACCCAAAATTTGATGCTGTTGATGGCAGAATTAGAGCAAATTTGGATTCATGGCTCACCAGAGCTTTTTGTAAAAGTTGGGACATTGACTGGAAAGAATGGGATGCTAAGAACTGGAAGAGAAACATCTAGGTGGACTTCAGTGTCTGGATTCTTGTAATAACCTCCCTTGCTTGAAGTCTCTGTAACGACCTTAACAAAGGTAATTTCAAAGGGATGCTTATTCACCCCAAGACTCATCCTAACACCTTTTATTACCTCCAGACCCATAATCTGTCCCCAGGGGACAGGTAAAAACGTCTGACGTTGGAGGAGAATTACAAGGTTTTGCCAATTTATATCAGCCTGTAGAAGGGATGCAGTCCTGATGAAACCTTTTTTTAAAAAAAAAAAATTTATTTGTTTATTTGGTTGCACTGGGTCTTAGTTATGACAGGTGGCCTCCTTAGTTGTGGCATGCAAACTCTTAGCTGCTGCATGCATGTGGGATCTAGTTCCCCGACCAGGGACCGAACCCAGGCCCCCTGCATTGGGAGCATGGAATCCCATCCACTGCACCACCAGGGAAGTCCCAGTCCTGCTGAAACCTTGATTGTAGCCCTATAAAACCCATTTTCAGGCTTCTGTCCCACAGAAATATAATAAATTTGTGTTATTTTAAGCCACTAAATTTGTGGTAATTTGTCACAGCAGCAATAGGAAACTAATACAGTGACCTACTAAGTCACTTAGTAGTAAAGTAAAGTTTTACTTACTCTGTATAATAAAAAATTCTAGGTCTGGTGAATAGGGAAATGTTTGAGTAGTCAGTATATCGCCTAAGTCTAAGACCTAAGCCAGGTCTCAGAAAGGAGCCTTTGAATGAAGTGAAGGACACATCCTCTTGAGGAAGGATCCTGTGGCCACCCACAAGTACGTACTGTAAATCTTTCTCCTAGTCTTTCCTAAAAGGTTTATGAACTGGGAAGTGGAAAATACCTAAACTTTCCTGGGGTTATTGTACAGCAACACTGACTTGACATTAATCCCTGATGACTCAAGTTGCTACCATGGTCTAACTGTCAGAGTAGGGGTTTATAGATGTCAGGTGATGCAGTTTCACCTGAGTTCAGATTACAGTGGATTTATTGATTTTCTATTGCTGCATAACAAATTACCAAAAATTTAGTAGCTTAAAACAACATCCATTGATGTTGTTTGGGCTGGCTTGGGATCTCTGCTAGGGGTCTTCCAAGGCCAAAGTCAAGTTGTCTGGTGGGCTGGACTCTTATCTAGAGGCTCTAGGGATGAATTTACTTCCAAGCTCATTCAGGTTGTTGGCAGAATGCAGTTCCTTGTGGTTGTAGGACGAGGTCCCAGTTTCCTTGCTGACTATTGGTTGGGGAGGTTCTCCTCTGTTCCTAGAGGTTGCCCGCATTCCTTTGCATATGACTGCCCCACCCACCATATTCAAAGCCAGGAATGGCATATCAAGTTCTTCTCATGCAATCAATCTATCTTTCCCTTTTTCCCTTATGCCAGCAGGTGGAGAAAGTTCTCAGCTTTTAAGGGCTCGTATGATTAGATCACACTCATACATTACTTTGCTACAAGGATTTTATGACCAGCTGGTCTAGTGATGTCCAAAGTATCTGGCAGAGATCTTGGTGCACACACACACACACACCCCAACACACACAGCAAAGGGTATACATATATACATTATAATATATAATGTTAAATATTATACTGCATTATAATATATAATGTTATATGTTATACTACATTATAATATATACATTATATACACATTATTTTATATATATATAAAATTAGGCTTGAACAAGCATTAAAAGTACAAATAAATTGTGCAAGCAAGTAGCTCAGACTCTTGGGGAGTTCCCACTGACCAATTAATGAATGATGGAGAAAAAACTGGTTTAAAGAGTGTTCCACATGATATGCTGCCACCAGCTATGGCATCATAGCCCCACTCATGGGTGGCTCTGAAAACAGTATGGAAAGAATGGTCTATTGTTTACTTAATTATGTGCCCACTGGACGACAACTCCTGGTAGATCGGGGTGCTGTCCTACAAGATGCGGTATATGCTCTGAGCCAGCAGGTTATGTAAGGTTCTTCCTTCCATTTTCTCCCATTATCCCATGCTCCACCAAGGGGAAGAGTGGCCTGGCTTCTCTCTCTGCTGTACCTAATAACCCACTCACATATGTTTTGCTTCTCATTTCTGCAACTTTGGGCTCTGTTGAATTAGAAGTATTAGTTTCCAATGGAGGCTTACTTCTACTAGTGGACACAAAATGGTTCAACTAACCTGGAAGTTGAAAGTGCCACTTGGTCACTTTGGATTTCTCATGTAACTGAAAAAACAGCCAAAGAAGGGGCTTACTGTACTGTATGGAATTGCTGACCCTGGTTTTCAAGGGGAAATAGGGCTGTTGTTACACAATGTGGGTAAGGAGGAGTATGTCAGGAACCTAAGAGATTCTCTAGAGTGTCTCCTCATGTCTCCACGACCAGTGGTAAAAGTTAATGGCATACTATAGCAACCCAATACAGCCTAGTGATTCAGACTCTTCAGGAATGAAATTTTGAATTACCCTATTAGATCAAGAGACATTTCTAGATGAGGGGATGACTGAGGGCAATGGAACATGGAATGGGTAGTGGAAGAAGGAAGTTATAGATACCTATGATGGACCAGTTGCAGAAACAAGGATGGTATAAGCTATGGATATTTTCTTCTGAAGAACCTCCAAAGTAGCTTCCATATCAGTTTCATTTTACAGATTAAAGAAACCAAGGTAAATAGAAGTTAAGTAACTTGCTTAAATCCACACAGCTGTCAAGTGGCAGGGCCAAGCTCAAACCAGTTCTGTCAGACTTCAAAGCTCATGTTTCTTCAATTATACTCCAAAGAAGACAAAGCAGGAATGTAATTTAAAATAAGGTAGATAAATGATTGGTATAAGGAAAATGGTTCATGTAGAGTTTCAGTTACCTAAAAAAAAAAAAAAATCAGTAGGATAATTTTGCCATAATTTCAAATCCTGTCTCAGTGAGCACAGAAGGACTGCATGGAAAGGAGACTTTTAGTCAAGGAGCCTTCTGGTGTGAAGGGCGAGTGCACACCCCCCACCCCTCCCAAGCAAACCATTTCTGTGTTTGTGATTGTTAGGGAGATAATACCATCATCAAGCCCAGAACTAAATGCACAGAAAAATAAAGCCATGTGTCTTTCATGCACTTTGCAATTCTCAAGTGCCATGCCATTGCTAAGTGAGTGGGAGGCTAAGTGCTTACTTAGGACATTGTGGGGCAAGACTTCAAGAGAATCTGTTAGGCTAAATTTTGAATTCTCTTCAATCTGGGATGGTGCTTGAAAGGATCCAAGACCACAAAGAGCATTTTTGGGTCTCAGCCCGCTATTGTTTGGAATCTGGGGCTACTCCTGGTGTTCTGGAGGATCCGGAGGGCACATCTGGAGGGTTGCCTAGACTGTTCAAAGTGCCCAAGAAAGCTTTTCCATTTCATCTTCTCATTGTGCTGCAGAAGGATTTCCCAAGCTTATGTGTGAATGGAGTGTTAATTCCAACCTTTATCCCTTTGGGACAGCAGAAATCTTGAAGCCCTCTTTAAAAGCACAGCATTCAGAGTGGAGGAACAGAAAAGTTTAAAAAAGGGGCAGGGGAAGTCCTCACAAAAAGTTTCTTTCGGAATGGGAGATGCTGCTTAGTAACAGTACTGAGATGACCTCGTCAAACTCCTGTTGCTCTGTGCAAGGCTGTGTTTTGATAGGTGCTCAGAGAACTGGACAGAAGGAAGACAAGTGTAAAAGGGAAAGTTCTGAGCTGGAAGAGAGTGGCACCACTGCTGTCTCCAGCTCTTCTGGGGTTTGCCTTACAAATTGCTCCTGGGTTTTCAACTGGGCAGGGGAGATGCCACCACTAAATATAGCCATCATTAGGGCAGGGTTCCTTCAGGGTTCTCTTGGATGACCTGCATCAGGGTCACTTGGAGTGACATTAAAAATGCAGATTCCTCATATCTAATCCAGACTCCCCTGACATCTGTATTTAGAGGAGATTCCCTTGGTGATTTTTACACACTGAAGTTGAGACCCACTTCTGCAGGAGCTTCTTCTTGTTACCCAGTGGTAACATCTACTGAATTCTAGTTATGTACCAGGCATTATTCTAAGAGCTTTATCTCTATTATTTCATTTAATCTTGACACTATTCCCTGAAGTAAGAACTATTATTATCTCCAGAATTTTTACAGAAGCTGGACCTGAGGCACAGGGGAAAATATATAACTTGTTCTAGGTCACAGAATAATTAGTAGAGCTAGGATTTGAGTTCAGGTAGTCTAACTACAGAAAGCATGTTCTTAGTCACTATGTTATACCCTGTGAATTTATCCTTCTTTTTCTTACTTTGGCCAACACAAAAGAATTTATCCTAAGAGATGAAGGGAAATTACGTTTTCAGAGGAGAATTGCTTTAACCCTACATCACAAGATGTCTGGGCATGGTTGGTTTGGTTGGCATAGCTTCCCCGGCACAAAGTCCTCATCCTCTTCCTGTCTCTAACTTGTGAGGAGTCACGTTGCCCTGACTCTGCTCCAACCTGCATTCCAACCCTACTTTCTGCTCCCTGTCAGGAACCTGGCTCCTTGTTGGCAGATCTATGTACTTCCTCATACCTACATCTTGGCCCAGTGTGGATGCTCTGGTCTTCCCCCCTGGTGAAGGACAAATGTAGTCTCATACAATCTTAAAGACCAGCCAGCTCAAATCCTCCTTTCTCAGAAACTACCAGGAAACCCACCAAGAACCTTCTCCTGCAAGGGCTCAGGCTTACTTTTCAGCCCTGGGTCAGCTTTCTGCGTTCTTTTCTTTCCTGTAGCAGGTGGCAGTACTGAGCTACCTCTCCTCTTGAAGCTTCTCTAACTGGGGGGGGGTCCTGTTCTGTTTATGACAAATGGAGTGTGGAACCCACTTACCTCATTGTTCTAAAGGGAGATATACAGCCTTTTTCATCTGAAGGGTTTTGATGCCGTTCATTATGCAAGCATGGCAAATTAAGCAATTTAAGGAACTTTACTTTTGTTGTTGTGCCTGGTGCACAGCTCTTTTTTCTTTAATTTAATTTCATTAAAAAATTTTTTTAAACATCTTTATTGGAGTATAATTGCTTTACAATGGTGTGTTAGTTTCTGATTTATAACAAAGTGAATCGGTTATACATATACATATATCCCCATATCTCTCCCCTCTTGTGTCTCCCGCCCTCCCACCCTCCCTATCCCACCCCTCTAGGTGGTCACAAAGCACCGAGCTGATCTCCCTGTGCTATGCGGCTGCTTCCCACTAGCTATCGGTTTTACATTTGGTAGTGTATATATGTCCATGCCACTCTCTCACTTTGTCCCAGCTTACCCTTCCCCCTCCCTGTGTCCTAAAGTCCATTCTCTACGTCTGCATCTTTATTCCTATCCTGCCCCTAGGTTCATCAGAACCATTTATTTTTTTAGATTCCATATATATGTGTTAGCATATGGTATTTGTTTTTCTCTTTCTGACTTACTTCACTCTGTATGACAGACTCTAGGTCCATCCACCTCACTACAAATAACTCAGTTTCGTTCCTTTTTATGGCTGAGTAATATTCCATTGTATATATGTGCCACATCTTCTTTATCCATTCATCTGTCGATGGACGCTTAGGTTGCTTCCATGTTCTGGCTATTGTAAATAGTGCTGCAGTGAACATTGTGGTACATCTGTTTTTGAATTATAGTTTTCTCAGGGTATATGTCCAGTAGTGGGATTGCTGGGTCATATGATAGTTCTATTTTTAGTTTTCACAGAACTAGAACAAAAATTTTTACAGTTTATATAGAAACACAAAAGACCCCAAATAGCCAAAACAATCTTGAGAAAGAAAAACGGAGCTGGAGGAATCAGGCTCCCAGACTTCAGACTATACTACAAAGCTACAGTAATCAAGATAGTATGGTACTGGCATGAAAACAGAAATATAGATCAATGGACTAGGATAGAAAGCCCAGAGATAAACCCACACACATATGGTCACCTTATCTTTGATAAAGGAGGCAAGAATATACAATGGTGAAAAGACACCCTCTTCAATAAGTGGTGCTGGGAAAACTGGACAGCTACATGTAAAAGGATGAAATTAGAAAGACAGTTTAAAACTAAAATCTAACAGCTAGATTAAGACTTTTGACTTGAAATGGAAAACTGAAAGTTATGTGTGATATCAGGGAGGTTTTCCCAGTCATCTATAACTGTTTCATTGATTGCTTGAAGAAATTTTCCATTTTACTGAGTATTTATTTAAGGGTTTACAAGCTAAATTCACAATATTATGTTTTATGGTTTCAAGTTCAGAAGACAATATGAAAACTTTAGTGATGAGAGAAAGTGGCAACAAAAAATTGGAACAAGATACCTGGAAAAATGTGAGTTCTTGAAAAGTGAGAGTTCCAGAAAGAAGAGTGCCATTAGCAAAGGAGACATTAAATGCCTGCCACGTGTATTGTGAAATTACTGAAACCTGAGCAAGCTTTAGATTTTAGCTGTGGTCTTTGAAAATCAACATTAAAATTTAAACACCAGAAAAATGACTCTAGGCATGCTTTGCAAATTTGAAAATCTTGATTAATGAGGTAGCCAATTTTATCATTCAGGGACCACAGACATGTTTTTCAGAGTGATCCTGAGAACAATAGTAAGGTGAAGTGAGGTTCTACTTCAGAGAATCTCCTCTCCAAGCTCAGTATGGAGAGTTGATCCCATGAGGAAACTCGACTTTGGATCTTCTGAGGATACTTGGTTTAAACTCAATAAAGCTTAGTCGGTGTGTAGTCTCAAACTCAAGGTTTCCAAACATCATTGTCATCTTCCACTTTTTTCCCCAATTTTTTTTATTGGGTAAAATATGTAACAAAATTTACTACCTTAACCATTTTTAAGCGTGTAGTTTGTGGTATTAAGTACATTCATATTGTTGTGCAACAATTACCACCACCCATCACCAGACCTCTTCTCATCTTGCAAAACTGAAACTCTGGACCCATTAAACAACACCTCCTCATTCCCTCTTCCTCCCAGCCCCTGGCAACCACCTTTCAACTTTCTGTCTCTGTGATTTTGACTACTCTAAGTAACTCATATAAGTGGAATCATACAGTACTTTTCTTTGTGTGTCATCTTCCACTTTTAAAGCAGAGAAATTTTCTCTTATACTTTCTCTCTCTTGGGCTTTCCCTCTTATCTCTCCCTATTTCTCTCTATATCAATATATAATATATCATGCCCTCATGTACCCTTTTTCTTACCACTCTTCTCTTTCCCCACATGCAAAACTTTTCAGAATGTTGATGCAAAAGACAGATTAAACACATTTTTGTTCTCATGAAACTGTCAGGGATTGTAAATCTTAATGCATATTTCTTAGTGGGGTGTTAATATTTTAACAGAAGCAAATTCTTAGCAAAGAAGTAAATCTCAGACATCAGTGAGTAAATAAAAGATATTTATATTGGATGGAGAGGTATGAGTAGAAGCTTTGCATGTCCTTTTCCCTCTTGTCCCATGTCCTGCCTCTCCCCTCAAAAGTGAAAATGAATCTAGATTTTGATTTATCATGTTAATTAAATCTTTTCTGGTGTGGAAAATAACACTACTACAGAAATATGCATATATATAAGTGTACAACTTAAAAACTTATTGTAAAATAAATGTCTATGTGATCACCACATGGGCCAAGAAATAGAATATTGGAAGAACCTCAGAAACCTTCCTCTGCCCCTTCTTGGTCATATTCCTCTCTCTCCCCTAATGATAGCTATTAAATTTTATGGTAATCACCCTTTTTCTTGTTGGCTTTACCACCACAGTATGCATCCTTAAATACCATAATGTAATTTGTCTGTTTATGAAACTTATGAAAAGCAATCATAAAGTATGTACCTTTTGGTCTGGCTTCTTTTTACCACAGATTGTTTATTTTCATTGCTGTATAGTATAACATTGTATATAATTGTTGATGGACATTTGGTTTGTGTCTCATTTTTGGATATTAGATAAAATGTGGCTAGGAAGCACATGGCACACATGGGCAACTACTCCTTTATTGTGTGTAATCAAGAGTAGAATTGCTCTGTCATAAGGTGGACATATCTTCAATTTGAATAAATTATGATAAACATTTCCAAAACAGTAAAACAAATTTAATCTCCCATTAGGAGTGTTCGAGAGTCCCATCTGCCCACAAACTTGCCAACATTTGATATTGTCACGTCTTTTAATTTTATCCACTTTGAAATAATAGAAAATGTATATATCAGTCTCTGCTTCTGGTTCCTGGCACAGAGATGCTAAAACCCTTGTAATTTCCTAAGTGATAATAACCCTAGAAACATCTTCTGTTCTAATATTTGGTCTTTGACCCTGGTTACTGACACAGTGCTCCTAAATCTCTTGAACTTTCCTGGGTGATAGGATTGTCTTTTGCTCTAAGGAGGTGACTCTTGGTTGGCTCCTGAATAGCTTCATGATGGGGGCTGTCCACCAGAAAGGAAGCCATGATTAGAAACTTGGAACTTTCAGCCCCATTCCTCATCTTCTGGGAAGCAGGGGAAGGGCTAGAAGTGGAGTTAATGATTCACCCTGACTATATGTTGAAGCCTTCACAGAAATCCCCAAAGTATGTGGTTTGAAGAGCTTCTGGGTTGGTCAACACATCTACATCCAGGGAGGGTGGAATAACCCAACTTCATGGGGACAAAAGCTTCTATGCATGTGACCTCTTGGGACCTCACTCTACATATGTTTTCATCTGGCTTTTCACTCATATCCTTTAATATATCCTTTATAATAAACTGGTAAATGTAAATAAGTGTTTCCTTGAGTTCTGTAAGTCATTCTAATAAATTATCAAAACCAAGGAGGGGGTCATGGGAATCTTGATTTTTAACTGGTTGGTCAGAAGTACAGGTGACAATCAAGAACTTGTGATTGATGTCTGAAGTTGGGATGGTCTTGTGGGACTGAGCCCTGAACCTGTGGGATATGACACTAACTCTGGATAGGTAGTGTCAGATCTGAACTGAATTATAGGACACTCAGCTGGTGTCAGAGAATTGCTTAATGTACGGAAAATCCACACATTTGGTGTAAGATGTATTGTGTGGTAATGGTGTGAGAATAAAGGAGAAACACAGGAGTGCTTTTCTTAGACAACCACTATGTTTTATGTGTACTGGGATCTCACAGTCTTAATTTCCCTGATTACTTAGGACATTTAGCACATTTTCATATGTTGATTGGTCATTTACATTTCCCTTTTTGTGGAGTGCCCGGTCAGGTCCCTTGCCCAATTTTGTAATGGATGAGCTGCCTTTTTGTCATTGATTGGTAAACATTTTTTACATATTCTTGTTAGAAGACCTTTGTTACTTATATGCTCCTGATGTCTAAGTTCATAAATAAGACTGGCTGGGAAATTTTTCTCATACCATCTTTGTTAAACTATGGTATCAATATGATAGCCTCATAAAATAAATTTGTGAAAATACCCTCTGTTTTGAATCTCTGGAATAGTTTTTATAAGACTGAAATGATATCTTCCTTAAAAGTATTAAAGAACTTGCCAGTGAAACCATCTGAATCTGGATTTCTTGTGTGTGTGTGTGTGTGTGTGTGTGTGTGCGTGCATGTGTGTGTGTGTGTGTATGTTTCTTTCTTTTTTTTTTAACATCTTTATTGGAGTATAATTGCTTTACAATAGTGTGTTAGTTCTGCTTTATAACAAAGTGAATCAGCTATACATATACATATATCCCCATATCTCCTCCCTCTTGCATCTCCCTCCCACCCTCCCTATCCCACCCCACTAGGGGGTCACAAATTACTGAGCTGATCTCCCTGTGCTATGTGACTGCTTCCCACTAGCTATCTATTTTACATTTGGTAGTATATATAAGTCCATGCCACTCTCTCACTTTGTCCCAGCTTACCCTTCCCCCTCCCCATGTCCTTAAGTCCATTCTCTACGTCTGCGTCTTTATTCCTGTCCTGCCCCTAGGTTCTTCAGAAACATTTTTTCTTTTTAGATTCCATATGTATGTGTTAGCATACAGTATTTGTTTTTCTCTTTCTGACTTACTTCACTCTGTATGACAGACTCTAGGTCCATCCACCTCACTACAAAAAACTCAATTTCATTTCTTTTTATGGCTGAGTAATATTCCATTGTATATATGTGCCACATCTTCTTTATCCATTCATCTGTCGATGGACACTTAGGTTGCTTCCCTGTCCTGGCTACTGTAAATAGAGCTGCAATGAACATTGTGATACATGACTCTTATTGAATTATGGTTTTCTCAGAGTATATGCCCAGTAGTGGGATTGCTGGGTCGTATGGTAGTTCTATTTTTATTATTTTAAGGAACCTCCATACTGTTCTCCATGGTGGCTGTATCAATTTACATTCCCACCACCAGTGCAAGAGGGTTCCCTTTTCTCCACACCCTCTCCAGCTTTTATTGTTTGTAGATTTTTAAAATATGACCATTCTGACCGGTGGGAGGTGATACCTCATGGTAGTTTTGACTTGCATTTCTCTAATGATTAGAGATGTTGAACGTTCTTTCATGTGTTTGTTGGCAATCTGTATATTTTCCCTGGAGAAATGTCTGTTTAGATCTTCTGCCCATTTTTGGATTGGGTTGTTTGTTTTTTTGATATTGAGCTGCATGTGTTACTTGTAAATTTTGGAGATTGATCCTTTGTCAGTTGCTTCATTTTCTCCCATTCTGAGGGTTGTCTTTTTGTCTTGTTTATGGTTTCTTTTGCTGTGCAAAAGCTTTTAAGTTTCATTAGGTCCCATTTGTTTATTTTTGTTTTTATTTCCATTTCTCTAGGAGGTGGGTCAAAAAGGATCTTGCTGTGATTTATGTCATAGAGTGTTCTGCCCATGTTTTCCTCTAAGAGTTTTATAGTGTCCAGTCTTACATTTAGGTCTTTAATGCATTTTGAGTTTATTTTTGTGTATGGTGTCAGGGAGTGTTCTAATTTCATACTTTTACATGTAGCTGTCCAGTTTTCCCAGCACCACTTATTGAAGAGGCTGTCTTTTCTCCATTGTATATTCTTGCCTCCTTTATCAAAAATAAGGTGACCATATGCGTGGGTTTATCTCTAGGCCTTCTATCCTATTCCATTGATCTATATTTCTGTTTTTGTGCCAGTACCATACTGTCTTGATTACTGTAGCTTTGTAGTATATTCTGAAGTCTGGGAGCCTGATTCCTCCAGCTCCGTTTTTCTTTCTCAAGATTGCTTTGGCTATTTGGGGTCTTTTGTGTTTCCATACAAATTGTGAAATTTTTAGTTCTATTTTTATGAAAAATGCAAGTGGTAGTTTGATAGGGATTACACTGAATCTGTAGATTGCTTTGGGTAGTATAGGCATTTTCACAATGTTGATTCTTCCAATCCAAGAACATGGTACATCTCTCCATCTGTTTGTATCATTTTTAATTGCTTTCTTCAGTGTCTTATAGTTTTCTGTATACAGATCTTTTGTCTCCTTGGGTAGGTTTATTCCTAGGTATTTTATTCTTTTTGTTGCAATGTAAATGGGAGTGTTTACTTAATTTCTCTTTCAGATTTTTCATCATTAGTGTATAGGAATGCAAGAGATTTCTGTGCATTAATTTTGTATCCTGCTACTTTACCAGATTCATTGATTAGCTCTAGCAGTTTTCTGGTAGCATCTTTAGGATTCTCTACGTATAGTATCATGTCATCTGCGAACAGTGACAGTTTTACTTCTTCTTTTCCAATTTGTATTCCTTTTATTTCTTTTTCTTCTCTGATTGCTGTGGTTAACACTTCCAAAACTATGTTGAATAATAGTGGTGAGAGTGGACAACCTTGTCTTGTTCCTGATCTCAGTGGAAATGGTTTCAGTTTTTCACCATTGAGAATGATGTTGGCTGTGACTTTGTCATATATGGCCTTTATTGTGTTGAGGTAAGTTCCCTTTATGCCTACTTTCTGGAGGGTTTTTATCATAAATGGGAGTTGAATTTTGTCAAAAGCTTTTTCTGCATCTATTGAGATGATCATATGGTTCTTATTCTTCAATTTGTTAATATGGTGTATCACATTGATTGATTTGCATATATTGAAGAATCCTTGCATTCCTGGGATAAACCCCACTTGATCATGGTGTATGATCCTTTTAATGTGCTGTTGGATTCTGTTTGCTAGTATTTTGTTGAGGATGTTTGCATCTATGTTCATCAGTGTATTGGCCTGTAATTTTTTTTCATTGTGACATCTTTGTCTGGTTTTGGTATTAGGGTGATGGTGGCCTTGTAGAATGAGTTGGGGAGTGTTCCTCCCTCTGCAATATTTTGGAAGAGTTTGAGAAGGATAGGTGTTAGCTCTTCTCTAAATGTTTGATAGAATTCGCCTGTGAAGCCATCTGGTCCTGGGCTTTAGTTTGTTGGAAGATTTTTCGTCACAGTGTCAGTTTCAGTGCTTTTGATTGGTCTGTTTATTTTTTCTGTTTCTTCCTGGTTCAGTCTCAGAAGATTGTGCTTTTCTAAGAATTTGTCCATTTCTTCCAGGTTGTCCATTTTATGGCATATAGTTGCTTGTAGTAATCTCTCATGATTCATTGTATTTCTTCAGTGTCAGTTGTTACTTCTCCTTTTTCATTTCTAATTCTATTGATTTGAGTCTTCTCCCTTTTTTTCTTGATGAGTCTGGCTAATGGTTTATCAATTTTGTTTATCTTCTCAAAGAACCAGCTTTTAGTTTTATTGATCTTTGCTATTGTTTCCTTCATTTCTTTTTCATTTATTTCTGATCTGATCTTTATGATTTCTTTCCTTCTGCTAACTTTGGGGTTTTTTTGTTCTTCTTTCTCTAATTGCTTTAGGTGTAAGGTTAGGTTGTTTATTTGAGATGTTTCTGGTTTCTTGAGGTAGGAGTGTACTGCTATAAACTTCCCACTTAGGACTGCTTTTGCTGCATCCCATAGGTTTTGGGTTGTTGTGTTTTCATTGTCATTTGTTTCTAGGTATTTTTTGATTTCCTCTTTGATTTCTTCAGTGATCTCTTTGTTATTAAGTAGTGCATTGTTTCGCTTCCATGTGTTTGTATTTTTTACAGTTTTTTTTTCTTTTACTGTAATTGATATCTAGTGTCATAGCATTGTGGTCGGAAAAGATACTTGATACGATTTCAATTTTCTTAAATTTACCAAGGCTTGATTTGTGACCCAAGATATGATCTATCCTGGAGAATGTTCCATGAGCACTTGGGAAGAAAGTGTATTCTGTTGTTTTTGGAAGGAATGTCCCATAAATATCAGTTAAGTCCATGTTGTTTAATGTATCATTTAAAGCTTGTGTTTCCTTATTTATTTTCATTTTGGATGATCTGTCCATTGGTGAAAGTGGGGTGTTAAAGTCCCCTACTATGATTGTCTTACTGTCGATTTCCCCTTTTATGGCTGTTAGCATTTGCCTTATATATTGAGGTGCTTCTATGTTGGGTGCAAAAATATTTACAATTGTTATATCTTCTTCTTGGATTGATCCCTTGATCATTATGTAGTGTCCTTCTTTGTCTCTTGTAATAGTCTTTATTTTAAAGTCTATTCTGTCTGATATGAGAATTGTTACTCTAGCTTTGTTTTGATTTCCATTTGCATGTAATATCTTTTTCCATCCCCTCACTTTCAGTCTGTATGTGTCCCTAGGTCTGAAGTGGGTCTCTCGTAGACAGGATATATATGGGATCTTATTGTTGTATCCATTCAGCCAGCCTGTGTCTTTCGGTGGGAGCATTTAATCCATTTATATTTAAGGTAATTATCGATATATATGTTCCTATTACCATTTTTTAAATTGTTTTGTGTTTTGTTATTGTAGGCCTTTTCTTTCTCTTGTGTTTCCTGCCTAGAGAAGTTCCTTTAGCATTTGTTGTAAAGCTGGTTTGGTGGTGCTGAATTCTCTTAGCTTTTGCTTGTCTGTAAAGGTTTTAATTTCTCTCTCGAATCTGAATGAGATCCTTGCTGGGTAGAGTAATCCTGGCTGTAGGTTTTTCCCTTTCATGACTTTAAGTATGTTCTGCCACTCCCTTCTGGCTTGCAGAATTTCTGCTGAAAGATCAGCTGTTAACCTTATGAGGATTCCCTTGTATGTTATTTTTTGTTTTTCCCTTGTTGTTTTTAATATTTTTCTTTCTATATAATTTTTGATAGTTTGATTAATATGTGTCCTGGCAAGTTTCTCCTTAGATTTATCCTGTATGGGACTCTCTGTGCATCCTGGACTTGATTAGCTATTTCCTTTCCCATATTAGGGAAGTTTTCAACTATAATCTCTTCAAATATTTTCCCAATCCCTTTCTTTTTCTCTTCTTCTTCTGGGACCCCAATAATTCGAATATTGGCACGTTTAATGTTGTCCCATGGGTCTCTGAGACTGTCCTCAACTTTTTTCATTTTATTTTCTTTATTCTGCTCTGCAGTAGTTATTTCCACTCTTTTCTCTTCCAGGTCACTTATCCGTTCTTCTGCCTCAGTTATTCTGCTATTGATTCCTTCTAGAGAATTTTTAATTTCATTGATTGTGTTGTTCATCCTTGTTTGTTTGCTCTTTAGTTCTTCTAGGTCCTTGCTAATCGTTTCTTGTATTTTCTCCATTCTATTTCCAAGATTTTGGATCTCTTTACTATCATTACTCTGAATTCTTTTTCGGGTAGACTGCCTATTTCCTCTTAATTTGTTTGCTCTGGTGGGTTTTTATCTTGCTCCTTCATCTGCTGTGTGTTTCTCTGTCTTCTCATTTTGCTTAACTTACTGTGTTTGGGGTTTCCTTTCTGCAGGCTGCAGGTTCATAGTTCCTGTTGTTTTTGGTGTCTGTCCCCAGTGGCTAAGATTGGTTCAGTGGGTTGTGTAGGCTTCCTGGTTGAGGGGACTAGTGCCTGTGTTCTGGTGGATGAAGCTGAATCTTGTCTTTCTGGTGGGCAGGACCACATCCGCTGGTGTGTTTTGGTGTGTCTGTCACCTTGTTATGATTTTAGGCAACCTCTCTGCTAATGAGTGGGGTTGTGTTTCTGTCTTGCTGGTTGTTTGGCGTAGGGTTTCCAGCACTGTAGCTTGCTGGTTGTTGAGTGGAGCTGGGTCTTAGCATTGAGATGGAGATCTCTGAGAGAGCTTTCCCCATTTGATATTACATGGAGCTGGGAGGTCTCTGGTGGACCAATGTCCTGAATTCCGCTCTCCCATCTCAGAGGCACAGGCCTGACACCCGGCCGGAGCACCAAGACCCTTTTGGAAAGTCTGAGGGCTTCTGCCTGCATTCAGTAGGTGTTCTATAGGGGTTGTCCACATGTAGATGTATTTCTGATGTAATTGTGGGAAGGAAGGTGATCTCCATGTCTTACTCCTCTGTCATCTTGAAGATCTCCCCCTGGACTATGTGTGTTTATGATTATCAATTTAATTTCTTGTGCAGTTATAAGAATATTCAGGTTTTCTATTTCTTCTTGGTTCATTTTATTTAAGCTGTATATTTTTAAAATATTTGTCCCTTTTATTTAAAATTTCAAACTTTTGGTGGAAAATTGTTCACAATATCTTATCTTTTAATTGTCTACACCATTTCTGACATTTTTATTTGCTCTTTCAATTTTTTTCTATCAGTCTTGTCAGAAGTTATGGCTTTTATTAGTTTTTTCTTTTTAATTAACTTTTATTTTAAATATCTATTTTCTAACTTTCTAATTTATTTGGTGTATTTTGCTGTTTCTATTTTTGTTTCTTGACATAAATTCGTAGCTCATTATTTTAAGACTTTCTTTTTTAAATATATGCATTTAAGATTATACAGTTTTTCTACTGTTTTAGCTTCACTGTGCAAATTTTAGTATATAGTATTTTTATCATTCAAATGAAAATTATTTTGATCACTTATACTTTTACCTCTTAATTGTTTTTTTCTTTGACCCATGGTTAATTAGAAGTATATTTATTAGTTTCCAAACATATGGGGATTTTAGTTTCTTTTTGTTATTGATTCAGAACCCAATTTCATGGTCATCAGATAACAGAATTCATATAGTTTCAATATTGAAACTTTTTTTAGATTTGCCTTATGGCTTAGTGTGCTTGAAATAATGTGTATTCTGAAGTATTCCATATGTATTTATTAAGAACGTATTCATATCTTCTTTACAGAATTTTGTCTGCTTATTCTAACAATTACTGAAATACTGAGAGAGGTGTTAAAGTAGGTCTTTGTGATCTGAATATATTGTTTTCTCCTTGTACTATGGTCAAATATATATATATTTGGATTTGTTATATCTTCTTGGTGAATTCAACTTTCACCATTATGAGGTGATCCTTCTAATATCTAGTAATCATTGTAATATTAGAGTCTTTTTTCTCAAACAGGAAAACAGCAACGTCAGTTTCATTTTCCTCTCTATTTGCAAGGTGTATATTTTCTAATCATTTTGCTTTCAATCATTCTATATCCTTATGTTTAAATGTGGGTCTTTTAAAATCATATAATTGAGTTTTAAAACCCAGTCTGACAAATTTTGTTTTTGGAACACTTTGTCCAATTACATATTATATGATTCCTGGTATATTTTGCTAAAATTGTCTTCTAACTTTTTATTTGTACTGATTGTTCTACACCTCTTTTTTTTTTAAATCTTCGTTTAGATTATATTTTTGTTCTTTGTATTTTTAAATAATTCTACTTTATCCTTATATTAGTTTGGAATAAGTACACTATATTCTATTCTTTTAGAAGTAACTCAATAATTCCAACATGAATTCTTGATTTATTAATGTGTAATGATAATCTTTACCTTTAAACTCTCCTCTGACAGTGTAAGGAGTTTAGAACACTCAAACCTTATTTATTTCTCTTCTGTGTTATGTGATATTTTTGTGCATTTTAATCATAAATATTTTATTTTTCCATAAGACATTATTACTTTTTTTATACAATGTTTATTTACTTTTACTCATATATTCATCACTTTCTTTGCTTTTTATTCCTTATGGCATCTCTGAACTTCCTTCTGCAATAATTTTCCCTCTGCCTGGAAGCATCTTTAGAGTTCATTTAGTGGTAGTCAACTGGATGTGAACTCTTTTGGTTTATTTATTTATTTAATTTTGTCTAAAAATATATTTATTTTATTATTTAACTTTTATTCTTCCAGAGTATTCTTGCTAGCGTATAATTCTGGGTTGGAAACTATTTCCTTTCAGCACTTCGACAAAATCATTTCACTGTTTTTGACTTCCACTGATGCTGCTGAGAAGTCAGTGTAAATGAACTGTCAATCTAACTGTAACTTTTGAAAAGAATGTCTTTTTTCTCCATATGCTTTAAAAATTTTCTCTTTGTCTTTGGTTTTCTGAAGTTTCAAAGAAATGTGTCTAGTTGTGGGTTTCTTTTAATTTATCTTGCTTGGATTTGTTGGGCTCCTTGATCTGTCGATTGATGAACACATTGATGCCTTTTATCAATCCACAGATCCAAGGAGCTCAGCAAATGATACATTGCTTCATCAAATATTGTACATTCTCCATTCTCTCTTTCCTCTCCTGAGAATTAAATATCTATTAGATCTTCTCACTGTATCTGTATGTCTCATATCTTTTATTTTTCATCATTTTTGTCTCACTCGGTTTTACTCTGTAAGAGTTGCTTCTAACCTATCTTCCTTTATGCTTGTTTTTATTTTTGTAATATTTAATCTGCTCTTAAACCCATTTAACTGAGTTTTTACTGTCAAGTTCAGAATTTCTATTTAATTATTTTCTAATCTACTGTATATCAATTTTAAAATATTTTCTGGTTTTATATTAGTTATCTGCTGTACATAAGGAATTATACTTAAACTTGAACACTTAAAATGACAATTTTTATCACATAGTTTTCGTACATCAGAAAACTGGGTGTAGCTTTGCTGAGTTCCTCTGCTCTATCTTCTCACAAGGTTGCAATCAACATGTTATATGGGGCTGCAGTCATCTCGAGGTTCTACTGAGAGAGGATCCCCCATTCTAAACTCACTCACGTGACTGTTACCAGCCCTTGGGTCTTGGGAGAATGTTGGCCGGAAACATCAGTTCCTTGCCACATGGGTTTCTTCATAAGGTAGTTCGTTACATGGCAGTTTGTTTCTCCAAACCAGGGGCTCTAATTGAAAAAGAGAGGGAGAGGGAGATGGGGGGGAGGGGGAGAGGGAGGGAGAGGCTACTCTTCGTTGCAGTGAGTGGGCTTCTCATTGTGGTGGCTTCTCTTGTTGCAGTGCATGGGCTCTAGGGCGCATGGGCTTCAGTAGTTGTGGATCACGGGCTCTAGAGTGCAGGCTCAGTAGTTGTGGCACATGGGCTTAGTTTCTCTGGGGCATGTGGGATCTTCCAGGACCAGGGCTCGAACCCATGTCCCCTGCACTGGCAGGCAGATGCTTAACCACTGTGCTACCAGGGAAGTCCCAGGAAGTGGGGAGTTTTGAGAGCCATTTTAGAGGCTATCTATCACAAGTTCCATGCCGAAATCTGAAGCTTGACTAGCTCCATGAACATAGTAAACATGGTTATTGTATGATGTATGGTGATATTCATTTAGAATTTCTGTGGGTCTCTATAAGTTGCCTATTATTTCTACTGCTTCCATCTCATGACATCTTTTCTCCTTATTGTCTAATTATCTTTGATTACGTGGATTACCCTATAATTAAAAAATATTTGTAGAAATAATTTGAGGCCCAGGAAGCTGTTGCCTTCCTCTAAATATGATTTTGAAAGATTGATTTTGTTAGATTATGGTGGTATGGAGGAGAAGTAGCAATTTGGATTCACCTTAATCCTATAGGATTCAGGGTTTGAGATTTTCTGTATTACCCAGGTAATTTAAAGCTGGTTTGCAGTCCATGTAAGGGCTTATTCATTTCTAGTTTATTCTTCC
This sequence comes from Balaenoptera acutorostrata, assembly GCF_949987535.1. Lineage (NCBI taxonomy): Eukaryota > Metazoa > Chordata > Mammalia > Artiodactyla > Balaenopteridae > Balaenoptera > Balaenoptera acutorostrata. Next base: position 68,718,466 of record NC_080075.1, read on the forward strand.
TCCTAAGATGCAGACTTTCAAGTTTTCAGTCCAAGATAGGGGGTTGTTTCCCAAAGTCCTCACTCTTTATGTTCTTGGATTCTGACATTTTTACTCCACTCTTTTTTTTTCTTGGCCATGTGTCATGTGGTATCTTAGTTCCCTGATCAGGGATCAAATCCATTCCCCTACAGTGGAAGTGCAGAGTCTTAACCACTGGACTGCCAGGGAAGTCCCTGTACTCTACTCTATAAAGGCTTCTCCAAAGCATGATTACATCTTTCACTTATCACTTCCAGATTGATAAATGTTCCCAGGACAAAAGCAGCCTGAGTTGCAGACCTCACTTTCCTGGGTTTGTTTTTTTCCTAGATCTTGGTCCAGTAATTTTTCTACCATCTTGTTAGCTCTCTGATACCTACAGAAAAATTTAAAAAAAATTTCACCACTTCTTTTTATCTGTCTTCGGTGGGAGGGATGGTCTGAATAACCCACTCCATAATTCAAAAGCTGAAGTCCCAGTTTGCTTTTCTTTATGTTTTACCACACAGGTTTGTATTTTAAATGATATATTAAGTTCCTTTTAAAGTTCCATATAAAAACTTTTCATGTGGTATGTATTGTTCTGAAACTTGCTTTTTCACTCAACATTATGTTTCTTGGTGTCATCCATGTTGATGTGTATAGCTCTAGTTTACTCATTTCCACCCAGATATAGAATTTCATTGTATGAATATATCATTCTTTATTAGTTCTCCTGTCAATGAATATTTGGGTTATTTTCAATTTTTGCTATTATGAACAGCGTTATAATTAAATTTATCATATTTAATGAAAATATTTGAAAGAAGATACAAGTAAATGAAGAGATATGCCATGTTTATGGATAAGGAGACTCCATATTGCAAACATGTCAGTTTTCCCTGAAATGATTTATAGAATCAGTTTACCTCTAAAAAAATACCCAAAAACCTCAACATATTGCATTCCAGTGAAATAATTTTTGCATTTAGTCAAAGATTATTGGTGGATATAAAACCATTATGTGAAAGTTGTTTAGTAACAGGATATTTACACAGTGCCAAGGTATCATGCCACAGCTTACTTACTAATTGCAAAGAAAAATATGTACTTTTACAATGGAGAGAACTGGCAGTCACTCTCTTAACCAGGGAGCAAACTCAGATTCATAATGATGGGATGATTTGTCATGATGTGACTTGTGATGTGACACAGTATAAAGTACCCACCATTAACTATGAAGTATTTGTGCCCTAAGTATTTAACCTGAATTTAGCCAAGTTTTCTAGCCAAATTTCCTATTTATAGGGAATACAAGAGATTGAGGATAATGTTAAGTAACGCTATCCAGAAGTAATCAGACAAATCCAGAATTTGTGGGACAGTCTATAGGACACCTAACCTGATAGCTACAAAAAGTCATGTCATGAAAAAAAATTGGTGAGGAGCCTCTTCTAGAACACAAAAGACTTAAGAGTTGTAACAATCAAATAGGATGTGTGCAGCTTGATTTGACCCTGGTACAAAAAATACTAATGTATAAACACATTCTTGGATAATTGTGGAAATTTAAGTGTGGACTGAATATGAGATGATTACAGGGAATTTTTAATTTTCTTAGATATGATAATGGCATTATAGTTATGGAGGAGGAGGCTCTTATTTTTAGAAAATTAACACAAATATTTAAGAGTAAAATGCAAAATGCCTATTATTTTTAAATGTTTAGAAATCAAGTAGCCTTTACGAATATATCCACATATATAAGTAAAGCAAATATGGCACATATTAAAAAGTACTGAACCTGGGTTGTGATTATACAGGTGATCATTATACTATTTTTCCTGTATACTTGAAAATTTCACAAAAATCACAGCAAAATATATCAAGTTAGATTATGAAAATTCCAGTGGTATTTTCATAGAATTTATCAAAATTTATACGGAAGGAATGGCCAAAAAAAAGTCTTTTTCTTGGAAAAGGGCCAAGAATAGTCAAAACTGTGTTGAGGTAGAACTAGGCGGGGGCATTTATTACGAGGTATGGTAACTAGAACAGTTTGGTGTCAGTGAGTGACAGAAAAACAAACCAAAGATAAGTTTAGAGAGCACAGAACGTGGTCCTTACATTGATGTAAACTTCAGATATGACAAAGATGGCACTGCAGATCAATGTGCAAAGGGTAAACGTCAATAAATGGGCTGGGACAATTGGATACCTATATGGAGGGAAACGAAATTAGATCTCTACATCACATTACTCATACAAATCAATTCCAGATAGATTAAAAGTTTAAATGTGAAGGTCAAGCTTATAACAGGGTACAGGAGGATATATGACTTCAGGATAGGAAAGGCTTTCTTTAAAAAGATACAAAATCATTAACAAAAACAAAAGACTGAAATATGACTGTGTTATTTAGGAATCTCTGTACATAAAAAATCATTTAAAAATGAAGAGACAAAACATAAACTGGGAGAACTTATTTCCATACATATAACAAAATTAAAGGATAACAAAAACAAAATTTAAAAAATTCTAAAAATCAGTAAGAAAAAGTTCAACAATGCAACAAAAAGCAGGTGAAAGATGTGACTATTTGATAGAGAGATTGAAAGAGGTTGAATGAACATTTATTTATTCCACAAATTTTTATTGAGTATCTCTGTTCGGAGCCAACCATGAGGTTGTAGTAGTAAACAAAACAGACGAATAGCCTTGCCCTTGAGTGACTAACATTTTAGTGGGTAGCACTGGTAAAGAGAAATAAGAATTCACGACTGCAAAAGAAACTGTGAGTCAGTATAGTCTGGTGGAATGGAGCGCAGGCTCTGTAGTCCAACTCCTGAATACGATACCAGCTTTTCCTCCAACTAACTCTGGCGCCTTGGGCACGTTCTTCAATTCTCTAAGCTTCTATTTCCTCTTCTGAAAAATGGGAATAACAATAGCATCCACCCCATATGGTTGCTGAGAAAATCTAATGAGATGATGATACATGTAAAGCACTTAGCATGATGCCTGGTGAAAAGGAAAAAAAAACCCAAAACCCTCAGTTTTTTTCTTTCTATGGAGGGAAAAACGCAGTTCTCCCCTATTGTGTTTCTCTCCTGTGTCTCCTTTATTTTTACATAGAACACTTCATTTCTGGTCACCAAATGTGTGGAAGTTTTTCTCCACATCAAGCAATTCTCTGTGACACCAGCTGGGTGTCCTGCAATTTAGCTCAATTCTGACACTATCTACCTGGAGACAGCATCAGATCCCACAGGTTAAGGGCTCATTCCCACAAGACTGCCCTCCCCCCGCCAACCCTGCTTCAGACATCATTTGCAAGCCCAGGTTATCACCTGAGCTGATTCACTGGCTATAGAACCTTTCCTCAGGTTTGATTAATTTGCTAGAGTGGCTCACAGAAGTCAGGGAAACACTTACTTACATTAACCAGTTGATTAAAGGATATGGTAAGGACACAGATGGACAGTCATATAGAGAGATACATAGGGTGAGGTCTGGGAGGGTCCTGAGTACAGGAGATTCTGTCCCCATGGAGTTGAAGTGCATCCCTCTCCTGGTGTGGACGTGTTCCCAGCGTGGAAGCTCTCTGAACCCACTACTATTGGGATTTTATAGAGGCTTCCTCACGTGGGCACGATCAATTATTGACTCCCATTCCAGCCCCTCTCCCCTCTTTTGAGGAGGTGGGGTGGAACTGAAAATTCCAAGCTTCTAATCATGGCTTGGTCTCTCTGGTGACCAGCCCCCATCCAGGAGCCATCCAAGAGCCTACCCAAGTCACCTCATTAGAGCAAAAGATGCTTCTAGTGCTCTTATCATTTTGTAATTTAGAAGGGTTTCAGGAGCCTTGTGTCAGGGATGGGGTGAAAGACAGGTATTCGAACAATAGATGCTCCTGGTGTTCTTATCACTTAGGAAATTACAAAGATTTTAAGAGCTCTGTGCCAGCAATGGGGGGGCAGGCAGGGACCAATATATATATTTTATTTCACACCTGGTATATAATAATCACTCAATACATATTAGATCTTCTTCTTAATCTTCTATTATTATTAATAATCCACATAATGAGTAAAACTCAGTTAAATTATGAAGCCACCACTTCAGAACATTGGATCACACTTTGTACCACCAGTGCTGGCTATTCTGGACTCTGGATCCTGCCTCTGCCTTGACTGTCCCTGGAAATTCAACTGGTGCGATGTCAATTTCAGTTACTTGGGAAAAAAACCAAACATCTACTGATAGAGAAGGAAATTGATGAGCTCACTAGTGAGGACATATAGAATGAGAAGAAAACGTAGAGGAAAAAATGTCTCCAAGAACGTCAAGGATGAACAGAGGCAGTGAATCCCACAGAAGACATTGAAAAACAGCAGCAAAGAGCCGGGGAGACAACTAATAGTGTAATGATTTGGAAAGTAAGGGAAGAAAGAGCTTCAAGGAGGGGGCGGTTAACAGTGCCCTGTGCTGCTGAGAGTTGAAGTAGGACACACACATGTCTTCTGGGTTTAGCAAGAAGGAGGTTGTTGGTGACGCTGCTGAAAATAGTTTGCAAGGTTGAGATGAGGGAAGAAGGGGAACAGAAGCCAAGATTACCACGGGCTGTGGAATTGGTGGGAGGCAGGATGGAGGCAATGAGTGTAGACAGCTCTCTCTACAACGATGGTCTGGAGGGGAAAGAGGGAACCAGAAGGACGTGGACTCAAGATGCCCAGGAAGTTTGTTTTCTTTTGCTTAAAGACAGGAGAGATTGGAGGATATTTAAATGCAGATGTGAAAGAACCCGAAGTAATGGAAAAGTAGAGGAATGGGTGCAAGAGAAGTTACTAAGAAAGAGGATGGAATGTTTATGGAGAATCTACTGCACTTTAGGCACCTAGAGACACACCAAAAAAGGATAGTCCCTGATGTCCACAAAATATCAAGTCAAAGCAAGTTGTTTTCTCTCTCTCTCTCTTTATCTTCCACTCTCTCCTCTTTGCCCAAAGTAGTAACTTTTTGCAATTGGAAAAAATAGAACTGAATTTAATAAATATTTTCAACTCGAAGCAGGTGTTATGCTATGAAGTATAAAGTATTAAGAATGTTCTAAACATTCTAAATCTTGAACACTTTCATCTGAGAATTACACTCCCAATGGTAGCAAACAGTCATGAACAGAATTAGGGAGGGGCACACAGGAGACCGCAAAGCTAATAAGAATGCCGTTTTTCTGACAGTGGATGATAGGCGCAGAGAAGCTAGTTGTATCATTTTTCATTACAGTTATTCTACTGTATGTGCCCAATATTTAATGAAAGCAGTTTAAAAAACTGCTTTATAATAGAGCAGAAGATGTGTCCAGCAGATTACATTGCAGTTCTTAGGTTGGGTGGTGGGCTTATGAGTGTTTGTTTTATATGCATACACATTATACTCACATCTATACTTTCGTATGTATCAAATCTTACAAAATACATAATTTAAAAAGAACAGAGAAGGGCGTATCTTCTGTAAACTTGGTAAAGATTATCAACCTGGAAATCTTAATTAGGAAATTCCTTGTCCTGTGTGGGGGTGGCTTTAGGGAGATCAGAAGGAACGAGTGGGAGGAGGTATTTGCTTCTGAGTCAGAGTTAAGCAGCCTTTTCATTGGCCTTTGTGCTTCACCCTTGGTTGCCACAGGTGAGGCCATGTAAGCCTTGGGTCAAGTGCTCGGGGCTTCTGTGTCCAGATGACAGGTGGGGTCAAAGGTTGATGTCACTTACATGGTTCTTACCAGGTCTCTCTCCTTGTTGTGCTCATTACCTCCCAGGAAACTTCAAGGCCCTTTTAGGCCCCAGGGCTGCTTTTTGGATGCCACCTACCTGCTCAGAGGCCCCTAGTCTGTCTTCCTGCAGACCTGGGAGACCAGCCTACATTCTTCTTCTCTTACACAGCTCCCACCTTTTCTACTCCTTGATGTACCCTGCCCTGAAGATGGACTATGAGATGGGATGGGTTTCTCCAACTTCTTCCAAGATAACTTCCAAGTTCCCTTTTATTTTCAGCCTTTTCTTTCCTAATCACTATAGGCAAACAGGCAGGCGAGAGCCCAAATTCCAAGAATGGGAAGCAGAGAATCTCAAAATCCTGCAGCCTTCTTTTAGAGGCAGCTCCTGGTCTGTAGTTCCTGACTTCCCTCCGAAATGCTCTGTTTTCTATCTTAAGTTGAGATATGGTAGGTGGGGTTGATCTCCCACATCTTGATTCTCCACGAAGCCCCAGGTGGCTGCCATAAAGATGGCATGCGCAGATCCCCTCCTGAAGCATAACTGACTGAAGGCCCCGGCTGCTGGCCCTTAGGCCTACCACTGCTGCCGAGCTCACGTTTCCTGCAGCCTCCTCTCTGTCGATGACTGCTTCATGGTGGGGTTACTAAGGCCAGCCCTTTTTGGGGCGACGAGGCTCCATCCACTACTCTGGTTCAAGGACTCCCCACTGACTTTGCCAGACCTTTCTGGGAACTGCTCTGTAGTCTGAAACTCTTCCTACCCAGCCCTCCTCCCTTGCCTTTGTCCTTCTATGGGTGTCAGACTTGCAGCTCGGCCTGAGGCTCTCCTCACCTCCTTGTGCTCCTTCCTCCCCTTACTCTCTTGCATTTCTAATCCCATCTTGATGTCTGATTCTTGGCAAACATGAATGAATGAATTAATGCAACCCTCTTTTGTAGCACAGAGGCCTATAGGGTCAAGATATTTCCTCTAAAATGTAGGTCTCTGAGATGCTTCAGTGTGGGGCATACCTATCCCCATGAGCTCAGGTGGTGATGCCCTACCCTGGGGACTTTATCATACCTCTCTATGTATCTAGGCCTTAAAACTATCCCTCAGAGACCTTGCGACTAGAGGCTGGTGCTGGAAGTGGCATCATGGGCAGGTGTGGGAAGAAGCCCAGGCAGGTGTAGCTCCATCTCTGGGGAAGCTGGGGCATGGAGATCTGCCCAGAGAGAGGTTGGATGTGCAGGTTGGCAGACAGAGGAATTCAGCAACTAAGCAGTATGCAGAGGTCTGGGCTGGTGGAAGATGGCTGAAGTGAGGGGTGTAACACACTGTGACCTCACCCTAGGGGATGGGGTCAAACCCAAGACTTTAATCTCTGAAGCCAGAGACAAGGTTGGTCCCTGGTCCCAGAGGAACTGGATCATAACTGGAAGAAACCGGACACAGATTGGAGCAGGATGCTGCTTGTGGTGCATCACTGGCCTTGCTGCACTAAGGCAGGGCTCCTTGCAGCCCCCATGACTTGGACAGATGAAATCAGAGCCTAGGGTAGAAGGGAACCTGAGAGTGGGGTCAGGTGGAGAAGGGAGGGCGGGCCCCAGGAGCAGAGGGTCACTGCAGGAGCAGAGACGGTGGCCGGCTGGTTAGGTACCTGGCTGTGCTGTGAGCCATGTGGGAGGCTACAGCAGGGCCATGTACCGTGTTCATGGGGGGCACAGTGGGAGCCACTGGGCAGGCTTAATCTGGGGTATGTGCTACTTCTTGACAGTCACCCACATAAGGTCTGTGTTTGACAGGTGTGATAGGCATATGAACATTTTCCAAAGTGCAATGATTGGTTCAATCAGCCCTCTAGCAGTATTGTGAGCTGGAGAAGATTGAAGGGCCCCTGACAGTTGTTGAAATTCCCTGGTAATGGTATTAATGGAAAATGAGGAGATTTGATAACTGACTGTGTAACAGAGAAGAACAAACCTGACTCCATATTGGATCTATTCCTTTCGCTCTAACCTTTGTGCTCTGTTGCCTGTGCTCTGTACCTTTGTAAAAGAATGTTGCCTATACCCTGAAATATACATCATAGCCCATTCTCAAGGCTCTGCCTCCCAGACTTGACCTTTAAAGGTATAACACTTTTCCATTCATACAGAGATAAAAAGATGCATAACAGAGAATAACATTTGTCTTGCTGGAGGTGTATAGGAGCATCATGACCAGACCTATGTGGACAGCTGCAAGAACAAAGGATTATCACATATTCTCTGGAATCTGGCCGGCACCAAGAAGTGTGCAACAACAAGCAGCCACACCCCCTCCCCTTTTAGTATAAAAGAAGCCTGAATTCTAACTTGGGTAAGATGGTTCTTTGGGACAGTAGTCCACCATCTTCTCAGTCTGCTGGCTTTCCAAATAAGGTCACTATTCCTTGCCTCAACACCTTGTCTCTTGATTTATTGGCCTGTCAAGCAACGAGCAGTGTGAGCTTGAACTTGGTACCAACTGCTTTCCTTAGCCTTTAATTCCAGTCTCCTTTCCAAATCCATCTTCAACCCAAACTGCTACAAATGGGAAACTGACGCGCTGAGCTTCTTCCTGGACTCAGGCTTCACAGAGGTACACACAGTCAGAAATCTCTAGAGGGGATGAAGGAGTAGCCACATCTTCATAATACAGATGCTGCAATGTCAATCCCCAAATATACAGAGCTGGCTGAGAAGCAGCAGAATTGATATAGGAACTGAGCAAATTCCAGGCAGCACACAGGTGCCAGGGGCAGGCAGCACAGCCAGCAGCCACCTCAGACCAGAGAATGAAGAAATAGGTGGTTGGGAGTTCAAGAGGAACTGTATCAAGTGCTGTTTCTCAGATTTGCCTCTTTGGAATAACCACTCCCCCAGGGTTTGGGGATGTATGTGCTAGTTAAATATTCAGATCCCCGTGTCTCTCTCCAGACTTGCTGCTTTATAATCTCCAGATGATGACTTAGGTGTTTGTAACAAGCATGTTTAGGAAGCATGCACAGAGGAAGGTGCATCCTAAATCAGGGAATTTGGCCTGTTAACCTAATCCTCTATTGGCCCTCTGCTGAAAATGTTTGCTTTGATTTGTGTCTGGTGATTTCCATCCATGCTATGATTGCAGACTCTTTGGTAACATGTGGAGACCTTGCTTTGGTGGAAACATAGAACATTATAACACAAAAGGACCCTTTCAAGAGTCAGGAAACAGGGCATCAAGTACCAACTATTTTCTAGATATTGTGTTGGGCATTTTTACATGCATTATCTCATTGATTTCCTCAGAGCAACCTTAGGTAGGTAATTTTTATTCCTTTTCCATAGGAGAAAAATAAGCTCGCATAGGTCAAGTAATTTGTCCCAAATTATGCATTTAAAAGGGGGCAGAGCTAAGGTTTACTTGAACACTCTTTGGTTGACACGAAAACCCTAACCTTTCCTCAAGAAAAGAAAGGTTATATTGCCTTTGAGATCAGCAAGACACTTCATTTTGAGGAGGAGGAGGCTGAAGTATAGAGGCATAAAGTGACTTGCTGAAAGTCACAAGGAGGGTTATGGATGGGCTCCCAGGCCCCCTAGGTCCTGCTCTGGGGCCCTTTCTATGAAGCCACGCAGGTGCTTGACGGTGGTCAGAAACCCCGATCCTCTGAGACCCACTAAGGTCTCCAGCACAGAGTTCAAGCTGGCAGAAGTGCCCCTTGTGGAGTTTGCACCCTGGACTGTGTTATGCACTTCTGGGCCTGCTTCACTGACCAAACTCAAGCCTGTGTCTCCAAGATCTCAGACCTTTATATTAGCTGTCTCTCATTTGCTATTTCCCATATGTGAGAATAACTAAGAAAACTACATCAAAGCAAATGTTCTTAAGAGTCAGCTCTTTTAGATGAGCTTTTAAGAAAAGTTTCCCTTGAAATAGAAGGCAGGCTTTTTGTTTTAATGGTTGCCTGGGAAAACTTACCTTATCCTCATTAATAAAGCAAAAGAGGAAGGTTGCCAGGTGGGGGCAGAGAATGTGGAGAGGTGACCACAGGTGACAAATGACTCAGTGGGCAGCAGGCTGTGTTCTTTGACCTGGTAAACAAAAGAGACTCCCTCTGGGTCATGGTTTGTGCCCAGCAGCCGCAGGACACAGGGGCAGGGGGCCGGGTAGCATGGACCTGCACAGTCCTCCCCCCTCCTCCTCACTCCCATTCCACAGCCTCTCAATGTTCTGGGAATACACTCTAAGCATTCTTCTTTCCTCATCTTCTCTCATGAAGTTCCCTCTGTCTGGGATGCTCTTCTTTTTTTTTTTTTTTAAAGATTTAATTTTATTTATTTTTGGCTGTGTTGGGTCTTCATTGCTGCACGCAGGCTTTCTCTAGTTGTGGCGAGCAGGGGCTACCCTTTGTTGCAGTGCGTGGGCTTCTCCTTGCGGTGGCTTCTCTCTCTCTCTTTTTTTTTATTTTAATTTTTGTTTATTTATTTTTGGCTGTGTTGGGTCTTCATTGCTGCGCGCGGGCTTTCTCTAGTTGCAGCGAGCAGGAGCTACTCTTCGTTGCGGTGCATGGGCTTCTCACTGCGGTGACTTCCCTTGCAGCATGTGGGATCTTCCCGGACCAGGGCTTGAACCTGTGTCCCCTGTATTGGCAGATGGATTCTTAACCACTGTGCCACCAGGGAAGTCCTGGGATGCTCTTCTTGATTTTCTCTCTGATCAATTCCTATTCCTTCTCTAGAGCCAAGTTCAAATTCTGTCTGCTTCATAAAGTTTCTCATTCCTCACATAAAGATAACTGCTCTCCCACTTCAGACCTTTCAGTGCTTACCGTCTCATACTGTTCCACTAAATGTTGCCCTGTTTTGCACTGACTTCCTTTTCTGTCTTAGCTGCAAGATCCTTAAGGGCAGGGAATCCTGTCTTTCTCATCTTGCTCTCCTTCAGCGCCTTGCACAGTGCCTTCCAGGGCAACATCAACGATTAAGGAACACCATACAGAACGCCCACAAACTGGATCTCCAAACATGGGGCCCACAGACAAACACCTGGATGGGCTTCCACCACCTAATTTCTGAGTGCCTTCTACCTGAAGAATCTTACAGTTACTTTTCTCACAGCCCTCAGCTTCTTCCCTTCTTTCTGTGGCTCTGCTTGGGGGAGAACCCTTTCAGCTAGTGGTCATTTTAGAACACATGGCTGGGTGTTGGGTTATAAAGAAATCCCATTTCTTTCTTGGTTAAGATCCATCTGGAATCCTGAAAGATATCCTCTGTTGACTTCACTGGGGACTTGGATTTCACTGGGGTTGAAAGATACTGTATATTTCTGTGTCTGAAGCTGGGGAACTGGCCAACCTGAAGAGGAAGCAAAGGTAATAGAAGGAAGCCCCAGGGAGAGGGGAAAGGGAGGGTCCCTGGGAGGAAGGCTAGGTGCTTCCCCAGCTCTCCTCCCCTGAGGACATCAGATGCCTTAATGGAGTCTTTGGGGAGATGGTTGCAAGGAGGTGTGAAGAAATGGAAAGGACTTTAAGAGAAATTTGGGGGCAGGCTAGGATAAAGGAGCTGACACCATAGTGGTTTTCAGAGAAGGGATAGTTTGGAGCAACCGAAACTGGAGGTTAGCAGTCAGAGATTTGATAATTTTTAGAGTGGAAAGTGGTGCAACCACTGAGCTTGTCTTCAAAGAGAGTCACTGAGACCCAGGCAGAAAAAGCTTGACTTTCCGAGAGACAGAGAGGACTAATGAGAACGTTTTGGCTTTGGACTGGAGGGTGACCTGGAAATGGGAAGCGCCATGTAAGGTTATAACCTTGAACTCGGAATTTACCTAATTCAAAGTAGTTTTTACACCCGGTCATTTCCTAACAAAGCTGTAAAGTATCTTGTAGATCGCACAGTTGATTGCTGGAAAGAGCATGATGAAGGTAGAACTGAGGGAGACAAACACCCTGCAACTCTCACTGATGCAGACAGAATGTCACCCACACAGGAGGTGAAGTGACTTCAGGGCTGTCTGCATCTTGTCTCTGGGTGGGCAGCGTCAGGGCCAGAGCCGGCTGTGCTGGAATGAGATGAGCTCTTGAGGATCTGAACCGGAACCGTCACCGACCTTCCCCAGTAAGGGTCCTTCTGCCCAGTGTCGTTGGAGCCAAAAGAAAGAGACGAGTTTTTCGGAAGCAAAGGAGTTTTATTCTTCCATCAAAGAATGGAGAAGGGCCAGCACACGCTCTGGAGTACAGGCTCTTTGGGGGGCGGGGCTGGGGGGGGTGGGCGCGGCTTGGGGTGGGCGCAGACGCACTGCTCACAGCTGCAGATCCCAGAGCCTGGTGTAGCGTCTCTGTACGCGGCCGGCCGCCGCCATCTTGAAAGGAGGTGTCGTTCGGGGCGCTTCTGCCCCGCGGAGCTGAGGTGTGGGTGCAGCCACTTTGCACTAGGAGGACTGGTCTGAAGTGCGGGTGCGAGGCCTCTGCACACGGTTCCCTGTGAGCAAGTGACGCTAGACTAAGCACAAAGGAAAAGGAAAAAAAAAAAGGTTAGACTTTCTTTTATTACCCAGAATCTATTTTTATTTCCCATGAATTGTTAATGGGCTTTGCCGGTGACAGAACCATCTAGTTGTGTTGCGGCCCGCACCATCCTCTTTCCCACCTTTGTCCCTGAAAATCACCTGAAATTGTCAATGGAGTTGGAAGATCAGGATTAAGGTATTTATTAGAGCTTTTCCCATGCTTTTGAGTGGATGGACCCCGCCTGTGCTTTCTTTCCCCAGCAGCGCCTGGTGGAGCCCAGCACTTGTCCGGTACCCCACGGGTGCTCTGTGTGGGACCCCTCAGCCCGGGTTACAGTCAGATTAGACCCGTGGCCTTCCGCAGCCTTCTGGAAGGAGGAAAGAGGGAAGCACAGTTATCCCTGTGAGTGAGGAGGGAAAACTAGAGGTAATGGTGGAGGTGGGGCGTAGATGAGATTGTCTTTTTCATGTGTTGGAATGCCGATAGGTGTGCTTATGAAAAGTTAGCCCTAAAGCAAACTTTTGGAATTGGAAATATTTTCCTGTTAATTTTCATAATTAAACGGAAATTTTTTTTTAACAGGAAAATTTAATCCTAAAATGGTTCAAATTGCATTTTCTAAAAGTAACCCCTTAAAAAAATCAGACGCGAGAAGGGAAAATATGTTTTCTTTTTAAAAATTAATTAACTAATTAATTTTATTTATTTATTTTTGTCTGCGTTGGGTCTTTGTTGCTGCGGGCGGATTTTCTCTATGTGGCGAGTGGGGACCACTCCTCGCTGCGGTGCGTGGGCTCCTCACTGCGGTGGCTTCTCCTGCTGTAGAGCATGGGCTCTAGGCGAGTGGGCCTCGATAGTTGTGGCTCGCGGGCTCAGTAGCTGTGGTGCACGGGCTCAGCCGCTCCGTGACATGTGGGACCTTCCTGGACCAGGGCTCAAACCCGTGTCCCCTGCACTGGCAGGCTGATTCCCAACCACTGCGCCACCAGGGAAGTCCCAGGAAAATGTTTTGATAAGCTATCAATGATAATTGGAAGTCAAAACCTATGCATCTGATGATGAATGGAACTCGTAGTTTTAGACTGGTCGCCAGACTCCCCAGTGATCTCATAGTGCCTTTCTTGGCATCCTGGAGAATGCAGTGAAAAGAAGGACTAATTGGGCCTGTATAATCTAAGGAAACTTAACTGACCCGGGTGTGCTAGTATAGCATGGCGCCCTCTGTGGAGTTTTCTCCTTTCTTCTTTTCAGTACAATTATAATATACAGGCACTTCTCACCGTGCATGGTTCCGGTGTGCACGAATTTCCATGAACGTGATTTAGTTAAATAACAGCAGCCTCCAAACACGAGTTCAAATTTCAGTTACCACGTATAGTCATTGAGAGTAATTATATAAAATACAAACTTCGGGCTAAGTATACAGTCCACAAATCATTTCATAAAAAGCAAATTCACATCAGGAGCACTGACCAATTACATCGCTTTTTTCAAAGTCTGTGGATGATTGGTCACTGAGCACCTGTCACTCAGGTTATACAAGGACAAGAGAGTATTCTGTAATTGTTCCCAATAATAAACCCATCTGCCATTATTTTATTTTAATTGAAAAATATTAACAATTGGAATGAACTTCAATGAAAATTGAAAGACAGAATTGCCCAACAAAGATGAAAGTGCCAAAAAGAATCACGAAGTGTTAAAACTGGAAGTGAAATTTGAATTGAATATAAATGGAGTTCTAGAAGAAATAGCGGACTGTTGTTGACACTTCCACTGTTCCGGAGACTCTAGATATGAGTCATGCCTTCACCAAGGCATAGAAAAGAATCTTGCGCTGTATCAAAGTCATACAACAAGAAGGCAAGCAGTGTTTGAACTACACTTGATAACGTTTTTTTAAACAAAGAAAGCACTTCTCAATGTTTCTAATGTGGTAAATTAGAGTGTACTAAATAAATATTAGCGTTACTGTGTTTCATTTCCTTATACATTTATAACCAACAGTAAGAGTATTTAATGTTTTGACAACATTTTTAAAGCTCATAGAACAATTGCAATTTTCCCATTGATTATTAGAATCATTTTGCGTGGTTTCAGCTTGCATAGTAATTTTTTTTTAAACAACTTTATTGGAGTATAATTGCCTTACAATGGTGTGTTAGTTTCTGCTTTATAACAAAGTGAATCAGTTATACATATACATATGTTCCCATATCTCTTCCCTCTTGCATCTCCCTCCCTCCCACCCTCCGTATCCCACCCCTCTAGGTGGTCACAAAGCACCGAGCTGATCTCCCTGTGTTATTGCGTAGTAATTTTTAAGGTCCTATACTACTGGGCAAAGTGAGAACTGCTCATTCACACACACACACACACACACACACACACACACAGACACACACACACACGGTTGACTTTGATTTGCTAATATTTTGGGGCGGATTTTTTTGCATTTATGTATTTACATGAGAGATTGGCTTATAGGTTTTGTTGTTGTTGTAATGACCTTATTAGGTTTTATAACTCACAAGTTGGAAAATGTCTCCCCTTTTCTATTTTTTGGAAGCGATTGTGTATAAGATTGGTATTGTTTCTGAAATATTTGTAAGAATTTACCAGTGAGGCCATCTTGTCCTAGAGATTTCTCTGTGGGGAGGTTTGGAATTAACAGTTCAATTTCCTTAAGAGATACTAGATTTTCTTTTTCTTCTTGTTTCAATTGTAGTAAGTTTTGCTTTTCTAGGAGTTTTTCATGTCATCTAAAAATGTAAATTTATTAATATAAGCTTATTTATAATATCTTCTTACTATTATTTTGATATTTGTAGGAACTCCAGAGGTATCTCCTTTTATATTCATGATATTGGTAACTGTGCCTTTTTTTTTTTCGTAAGTGTTGCTAGAGGTCTATCAATTTTATTAAATTTCTCCAAAAAATTTTTGGCTTTATTCTTTTCCTTTGTAGGATTGTATTATATTTCATTAATGGCTAATCTTATCTTTGGAAATTTCTTTTTATTCTTTTGGTTTAAATTTGCTCTGTTTTGCTAATTTATTGAGTTTGATACTTTAATAATTTATTTCAGCTTTTCTTCTTAAGTAACGTATACATTTAATGTTATAGAGTCTCATTAAGCACTGCTTTAGCTATGTTTGCACGTTTTGATGGTACTATGTAGCTCAAAATAATTTCTAATTTCATTTGTGTTTTCCGCTTTCACCCATGGGTCATTAGAAATATTACTGCTTAAATTTCAAGCATTTGGAGGTTTTCTAGCTTCATTTCACTATAGTTAGTGTGCTGAGTAATTTCTCTCCTTTCAAATTTGTTGAGACTTGCTGTTATGGGTTGAATTGTGCCTCCCAAAAGATTTTGAAGTCCTAATCCTCAGTACCTATGAATGTGACCTTATTTTGGAAATTTTAGCAGATTGCCAAGTTAAGATGAAGTCAGTGGGGGGGGGCCCTAATCCAAAATGACTGTGTCCTTATAAAAAGGGGAAATTTGGATACAGACACAGAAACATACCAGGACAACGCCATGTGAAGATGAAGCCAGAGATTGGGGTAATGCATCTTCATGCCAAGGGACACCAAAGATTGCCAGCAAACCACCAGATGCTAGGAGAGAGGAATGGAACAAATTCTCCCTTACAGACCACATAAGGAATCAATCCTGCCAACACCTTGATCTCAGACTTCTAACCTCCACAACTGTGAGGTAATAAATTTCTGTTGTTTAAGTCATCCAGTTTATGATACTTTGTTATGGCAGCCCTAGAAAACTAATATACTTGCTTCACAATTCAGCAAATGTTCAACTTTGCCAAATGTTCCGTGTATACTTGAAAAGTTGTGTTTAATGCCATTGTTGGCTGTAATATTCTATATACTAATGAGGTTAAATTTGTTAATTGTGTTCTGTGAGTCTTCTATAACCTTACTGATTTCTTGTATGCTTGTTTTGTCAGTTAGCAAGAGACGTATGTTGAAGTATCTCTTTATGATTTTAGATCTGTCTGCTTCTGTTTTTAATTCTGTAAATTTTTGCCTCATATATTTTAAGCTATATTATTGGGTACCTATATACTTAAGATTGTTATATCTTCTCAGTGAATATCTTCTCAGTGAATTGGTCTCCTTATCATCATGAAATGTTCCTTTTTTTCTCTAGTAATATTTTTTGTCTTCCAGTATATTGCATCTGATATTAGCACTGTTACACCAACATTTTGGGGGTGTTTGCATAGTATATCTTTTTCCAACCTGCCACTTTCAATCTTTCTGTGACCCTATAGATAAGAAATATCTCTAATAAGTAGTTATAGGTTTTAAAAAAATCCAGTGTGATTTTTTTTTTCTTTTTGTCTTTTAATTGGAGATTTAGTAAATTTACAGATAATGGAATTACGGGCAAATTTGGGTTTATGTCTACCATATCACTATTTGTTTTCTATTTGACCTACTTGTTTTCATGTTCTTTATTTCCTTTCTTGTCTTTTGGATTAATCACAAAAATTTATTATTTCACCCCCATCCTCTTTATTAATTTGTCAGTTATGTGTTATTTTACTATTCTTTTAGTGGTTACCATGGAGATTATAACATGCATCCTTGACTTATTACACTCTAAAATAAATGATTACTTTTACCATTTTCTCAAAAAAAAAAGTCTTGAAATACTTAATTTGATGTAACCCCTTCCTGCTTTTGCATTGTTGTTGTCATATACCTTATTTCTCTCTATATTTTAAACCTCACAAGTTCAAATCTTAGTTAGTAAGGACTTTGTTCACTTTAGCTCCAGAAATTCTACTTTGAGAATTAAAATTTAGCAAGGATATAGGTGTCATTTCCTTGATTTGGTACACCTCCATTGTCCTGAAAACTGGCATATAATTTTAAAATAAAGCGCTTATCAGAGACAGCAGTTGCTGGAACAGAAATGTAATATAAGCAGTCCAGTGCTGTGAGTGCTTCTTTATACTTCTCCTTACTGATCATCACAAAAGTTAAGGAGTTGGAGGGCCTGGGCCACTATTTTGTTCTTGGATCACTTTCCTGAGGGATGTCCTAGTTTCTGCCCATATCACAGAAGGGCCCATATCATTGAAGGGTTTTGCTATTCTGAAATATCAAGAATTTCTCTAATCCCCTAAAATTTGGGGGGATTAACCAATTTACAGAAGTAGAGATTTTTCAAGGCCTGTGCTTATCCCATATTATAATACTGTACATCTAATATATTTTATTGAGGGCTGAAGGAATTGTCTTTTGTCAAGGAATAATTTCCAGCCTGTGTTTTCCAGATGATCCCAAAATTTGAGGAGCTGCTATTTGTGCTTCTTCAGGGTCTCCCCAAATACAGCTCTGTCATCCAGATAAACTAGCACCTTTAGGTAATTTGTGAATCTGTCATTTCTTTCATTAGCTGCTTGGATGTTATGAGCTCACAACATGCCTAAGGACATCTGTTCAAATTGGTACAACCACACCAGACAGATAAAATATGTTTCCTGTTTTAGCCAAAGGAATTTGATTGTGTGCTCTCTCAAATCCAGGGTTAAAGACACCTGATATTCCACTAGGCATCCTGTGCACAGGCATGTAGTGTTGGTTTAGTTTAGTTCATCTATTTAGAATCAAGAATTCCATGAATTTCAATTTTTTAGACATTTTTTTCATTATAAAAAAGAGGAAGCATGTGGGCTATGGGATTCAGAGATCATGCCATTGACAAACAGTTCTTTGATGTCTCCTATTACATCATTAATCTTGTTCAGGGAATCTTAGACTACTTTCTAAATGACTTGGGACCTATGGATGTTTCTGATGCTGCTCCCCACACTTGGAGGGTGAAGACTTTACTCCATGATTACATTGCCTCTCGAACCTCCTCTCCCACTCTTTTGGAGAATCTCCAAAATTAAACTTTAAACTCAGATTCTCCCACAGCACTCTCAGGTTGAGGGAATGGGGCTCAGGGTTTTCCCCCTTTCCTCTCTGACTCTGTCTTCTTGAGACATTATGATACATGTAGAGATATTGTGTGATTTATCATCAAAACCAATTTTGAGAGTTAAAAGAAGTCCTCTCAGTCATTAATCCAGGACAATAAGTGTAAACTGGGGATTTATTAGCATTTGGCCTCCCCAGGCACAAGGCATATGTCAGGTGAATAGCTTGAGTAACCATCTCAAGCTTCTGTGCCAAAACCTGAAAGGGGCCAGACTTATTCCTAATAAAAACCAATATTCCTGACATGCCTGTACAGTGAGGAAAGGCCCCATGTGGTACCCACTTCCTCCTATATCCCTCAGCAACCACAGGGGCCCCAAATCTACCATAACAAACCCAAAATATGGCTAGAGTAAGCTTTGTTATCAAAACCACAGTGATCCAACCCTGTTAAATTTTTCAGGGGATATATATATCAGATTTTTAAAAATTGGAAAATTACAGTAATTTGGGGCTTCCCTGGTGGCGCGGTGGTTGAGAGTCTGCCTGCCAATGCAGGGGACACGGGTTCGAGCCCTGGTCTGGGAGGATCCCACATGCCGTGGAGCGACTGGGCCCGTGAGCCACAACTACTGAGCCTGCGCGTCTGGAGCCTGTGCTCCGCAACAAGAGAGGCCGCGACAGTGAGAGGCCCGCGCACCGCGATGAAGAGTGGCCCCTGCTTGCCGCAACTAGAGAAAGTCCTCACACGGAAACGAAGACCCAAAGCAGCCATAAATAAATAAATAAATAAAATTAAAAAAAAAAAAAATTACAGTAATTTGGTACTTACTGTTCAGAACCACAGAATATGATCATTATTTTGATTACACATTTTATTGAGGCTCTATTTATCACCAGATAAGGGATTTTAATATGGTGGTTAATTCTAATCCTCCCAGGAAATGGGTTGATGATTTTATTTTATTTTTATTTATTTATTTATTATTTATTTATTTATTTATTTATGGCTGCATTGGGTCTTCATTGATGCATGCGGGCTTTCTCCAGTCACAGTGAGCAGGGGCTACTCTTCGTTGTGGTGCTTGGGCTTCTCGTTGCGATGGCGTCTCTCATTGTGGAGCACGGGCTCTAGGCACATGGGCTTCAGCAGTTGTGGCATGTGGGCTCAGTAGTTGTGGCTTGCGGGCTCCAGAGTGCAGGCTCTGTAGTTGTGGTGCATGTGCTTAGCCGCTCCATGGCATGTGGGATCCTCCTGGACCGGGCTCGAACCCGTGTCCCCTGCATTGGCAGGTGGATTCCTAACCACTACACCACCAGGGAAATCCCGGGTTGACTATTTTATAGTCTTAGAGCTGTTGCTTTTCCCCAGGCTGACTGTAGGGCTAAACCCTGGTCACCAGAGAATGATTTCCCCAGCAGCTACACCTGGCCCCAAGTTCACAAGGTAATTTTTTGTTAGTTTGCAAAAGTAGCATTTATACCACTAGCTCCCTGACCAATTATTTCACTCTTGGAAGATTATCTTCCACCCCACAAGAGCCAAAAGGTCTAATCTCTGGAAAAATTGAATCAGAGAGTCTGTCAACTTGAAGATGTGAAGCAAAGTGGAAATTCCAAACAGAAAGAAGGATGAGGAATGAGTATCTGATTCCTAAATGGTGAGACTAACATTCCTTTTGTTTTTTTTAAGTTGGCTCACAGAACGCACCCCCTGGCAAGAGTTTTGAAGATACCTCTCTGGAAATACTAATATTTTCAGAGGCAATATCTACCAATACTGACATACTGACACATGAAAATTTTCAGTGAAAAAGTGGGCTAATTACACGATCATTTCACAGGCAGGGAAGAATTCCAACAGTCATGTCCTGCTCACGCACACAAGAACTCTTATTTACATTTTCTACTGTGCATCTCTTATGTGTAAATGGAAATAAAAGAATCACCAGACATTAAAAAAAAGAACTTAATATGAAGGAGAGCAAAACAAGAAAGTAACAACAACAAAAATAATGAACAGAAAAAGGATCTAGAGGAAAAGCGATAATGCAAGGAACAAAGTCAAAATTCAAAGAAACTATAATAAATATTATTAAAGAGATACCAGAAGATGCAATAATAAGCAAGAACAGGATGCTACATAAAAGCCTAATCAGAGATCAAGAAGAGTTGCTGGAAGATAAAAATAGGATAACTAAAATAAAACATTCAATGAAAAGGTTGGAGGATGAAATTGAGGAACTATCACATAGATAGAACAATGAGACAAAGAGAAGGAAAACATGATAGAAAAACTAAGTAAATTAGAGGATTAAATTATGAGGTCCAATATCTGATATAGGAGTTGCAGAAAATGAACCTCTAAGTTAAGTTGAGGGAGAAGAAATTATTAAAAAATGTGGGAAAGAATTTCATAATTGAAGAATATGTGTCCAGATTTAAAGGAATGAATGGCCCTATAAGCAATAAAAAATGTTGGAACACGAGAAACATCATTATGAAATTTCAGAGTATTAGTCTAGGTGATGGTTCTAAAATCTTCCAGAGAAAATAAAGTCACATGCAGGAGATAATGAATAAGAATAGCATCTTATTCTTAGCCTCTTAGTCTGTTTCTTAGCCTTAACATTTGCCAGCTAGATGACAGTGGAAAAATGCAATTCTGAATGAAAAATTTTTTAACCTAGAATGTTCTATTTGATCAAAGTGTGAAGCTAGACTGAAGTTAAAATTTTTTTTAAATTTAATTTTATATGCAAGTTCTCAAAAATTTTACCTACCATGTACATTTTATCAGTAACTTACCAGAGAATGTGCTCCACCAAAACAAAGGAACTAAACCAAGAAAAAGGGAGATATAGTATCCAGGAACAAGAGGATCCAATTTAGAACGGCACTATTGGGAACTCCCCAAAAGATAACTGTGCAGCAGTCCTAGAAAAGCAACCTCTGCAGAGAGAAAAGAGTTTGGGAGGCTCTGGAAGGGTCAGGTGACCTTGAGAGAGAGTGATATATTTATAAGAAAGGCAAAGAAGAAAAACCAAACTTGAAGCAGAACTAATAAGTAAAAATTATAATTCAAGAAAAATCTCCTGAAATAAAAGAAAACATATTTACATATTGAAAGGAACACCATGACTTTGGGAAAATTTTTCCACTATAGTTATCTCTAGACATGTCCTAATAAAACTATTGTATTTTAAAAATAAAGAAAAAAAAATCCTCTGAGCCTCCAGGTAAAAAAAACAAGTCACTTATTCAATACAAAGGGAAGAATACTGGAGCTTCATCAGACTTTCCAATAGCCACATTTAACGTAGAAAGTTGTTGAGGAACTTCTACAGGATACATAAAGAGAAAATAAGCCAATGATTTTATATCGATCCATTTTATTCTTCAAGTAGTGAGGGTACATAAAAGCTGTTTTGAATGTGCAAGTATTTGTTAGCTCATCCTTTGCAATCTACTAGAAGATAAGCTTCAGCCAACCAAGAGACGATTGGAGAAACTTAGGCCAAAGAACGAATGGCGAGCATTGGATACATTCAAATGTAGACCTAAGACTAAATCAAAGCAGAAAATAAGTGTGGAAGAATAATATCTAAATGTAATGTATATGATAAAGTATAAAAAAATCAAAACTATAGGGACTTCCCTGGTGGTCCAGTGGGTAAGGCTCCACGCTCCCAATGCAGGGGGCCCAGGTTTGATCCTTGGTCAGGGAAGTAGATCCTGAATGCATGCCGCAACTAAGAGTCTGCATGCTGCAACTAAAGATCCCACATGCCGTAGCGAAGATCCTATGTGCCACAACTAAGACCTGGCACAGCCAAAATAAATAAATCAAACAAAAACAAAACAAAAACAAAACTAACAGCCTTTGCTCCTAAAAAACAAAAAAATCAAAACTATAAAAATAAAGGGGAAAGAAGAAAGGAGGAAGAAAATACAACAAGTTAAATGATTGCCACATAGGTGGAATTAAAGGATATAATGTAAAGCTGACAAATCCAGTAGTAAAAGCCAAAAAAAAGTTAAACATGCTAAGATATGTACTAAAAATATTATTTAATGACATCCTAGTAGCAGAGTACCCTTAGTGGCCAGATTTTGGTTTATCAATACCATTTCTCACAGAGAGGAACAGGACATCTAAAACTGTGGGTTAAATCTATTTCACCTGCCTTCACTAATCAAGGTCGTTTTAAGACTTGTATGTCCTCCAAGTGTGGCATAGCCTAAACAATAAGATGTTTGCCCATGTTGTTTTCTAGAAAAACATGAGTCAGCTGTGCCTAGTTCAGCTGAGCTGGTTAAGACTGGTTGGGACCACCAACTCTTCAACTGGGCATGTGTGAGTGTCGGTCGGTGACCCTTTGAATGTTCAGAGGTTACACCTGCACAGAATGATGATTAGTGCACCTTTTCCCAGTCACCTTTCCTGACGCTCCCCATGCCTCAGACCACTCTGCTTATTTGTTATCCCATTAAATACCCCAAGCCCTCTGCCTTTGGGGAGGCGGATTTGAGATTGATTGTCCTGTGTACTCACTTGGCAGCCTTGCAAATAAATCCTTTCCTTGCTGCAAACCTTGGTGTCTCAGTGTCTTGGCTTGCTGTGTATTGGGCAAAATGAACCTGGTTAGGTAACACACTTTGGGGAAATGGCTGGTTTCAAGTCTGGGGAACAGGATGTATAAGATGAGCCTGGAATAACTTGTTTTGCAGAAGGCAAGTAAGCACTCAAAGAGGAGTGGGATCATGTCAAAAGGACACAGGAACCAGCTTGGAGGGCTCACACTGGGCAAAGTTGGGACAACCTGAGGATCAAAAAGAACAATGACTAAAGATGATTAAAACATATTAAACGTATGAAAGTTAGTTAATCTCTAATGATATTGAGAAAAATCCTAAACAGAGCCAAACCTTGTTTACTAAATATTGAGGGTGACTACTACAGCAGCTTCTTACTCTTGATATTAGTAATTAAAGGGAAAGAATCAAACACACAGTAGGGACTTATATCAAGACAACTGCATTGGGGCTTCCCTGGCAGCGCAGTGGTTGGGAATCTGCCTGCCAACACAGGGGACACGGGTTGGAGCCCTGGTCCAGGAAGATCCCACATGCCGTGGAGCAACTAAGCCCGTGCGCCACAACTACTGAGCCTGCACTCTAGAGCTCGTGAGCCACAACTACTGAGCACGCGTGCCACAACTACAAAAGCCTGCGTGCCGCAACTACTGAAGCCCATGCTCCTAGAGCCCGTGCTCCGCAACAAGAGAAGCCACCACAACGAGAAGCCCGGGCACTGCAACGAAGAGTAGCCCCCGCTCACCGCAACTAGAGAAAGCCCGTGCACAGCAACGAAGACCCAACACAGCCAAAAATAAATAAGTTAACTTAAAAAAAAAAAAAAAGACAACTGCATTGTTTTGGTTTTTAAGCAAAAGCTCTTCTTTACTGAAGAATGCCTGCTAAAAACAAAAAAGAGTTGGGAACTGTATAGTCACAAAATATCACTGCCCAGACCCCAGAGTTGGTCCCAAGGGGAAAAATAAGAATTTACAGTGGAGAGATCTGCTAATCACCACCTTACCCCAAGAATCAAATCAATATCCCAGTGGTGGGATAACCAGATGCCAAGTGCTGTCTCCAGATTGGATGCAAGGTGACACAAACAGCATCACCTACAAGGTATTCTTGCTTAAAATGTTTAACCAGAATCTAATTAAGCCTTTAGATATAACTTCAGTTTGTAAGAAATACAGAGGACACAGGAAAAAATTAAAACCACAAGGAAACAAATAGACATACCCAGAATGTGGCTGTTCTATAAGAGAGTTACTTTGGTCTCTTCAGTAAGAGGGGGAAAAAAAGGAGGGTGTGGCTGCTCTCACTGAAAAGAGACTTCAGAGGCACGTTCGCCAAATGTAGGGTATGGTGCTCAATCAGACGCTGGTTTGAATAAACCAGCTATAAAAGGTATCTTGGGGAAGGGGTTAACTAGGAAATTTGAATATAGACTAGGTAGTAGGTGATATTAGAAGACTATTATGAATTTTGTTAGGTGTGAAAAATGCTATTGTGATCATGTAGAAACAGGTCCTTACTTTTCAGAAGTGCAAACTAAAATATATAGGGGTGAGATATTGTAAAGTCTGATATTTACTCTAGAATACTTTAGCAGAAGAAAACTAAAAGAAGCAAATATGGCAAAATAGTAACAATTTTAAAACCTAGGTGATGAATATGAGTGTTCATGATACCATTTTTCCTGCTCTTCTCTAGGTTTGAAAGTTTCAGTAATAAAAAATTTTATATTTTATGTATATTTTTTTACCATTTTATTTATTTATTTATTTTTAATTAATTAATTTATTTATTTTTGGCTGTGTTGGGTCTTCGTTTCTGTGCGTGGGCTTTCTCTAGTTGCGGCAAGCGGGAGCCACTCTTCATTGAAGTGCGCGGGCCTCTCACTATCGCAGCCTCTCTTGTTGCGGAGCACAGGCTCCAGATGCGCAGGCTCAGTAGTTGTGGCTCACGGGCCTAGTTGCTCCACGGCATGTGGGATCTTCCCAGACCAGGGCTCGAACCTGTGTCCCCTGCATTAGCAGGCAGATTCTCAACCACTGCGCCACCAGGGAAGCCCTACCATTTTATTTTTTGTAAACATCTTTATTGGAGTATAATTGCTTTACAATGTTGTGTTAGTTTCTGCTGTATAACAAAGTGAATCAGCTATATGTATACATATATCCTCATATCTCCTCCCTCCTGTGCCTCCTTGAGGACACGGGGAGGGGGAAGGGTAAGCTGGGACAAAGAGAGAGAGTGGCATGGACATATATACACTACCAAATGTAAAATAGATAGCTAGTGGGAAGCAGCCACATAGCACAGGGAGATCAGCTCAGTGCTTTGTGACTACCTAGAGGGGTGGGATAGGGAGGGTGGGAGGGAGGCTCAATAATAAAAAAATTTAAAACGTTCTAAAGATGTCTGACAAATGAAACATCTGGCTGCCTGAGTGTGCTGCTGGTTAATCTTTGAGGGAGCTGGAAGTTATTGGTACAGTGATAGGATTGTTCCATCACTGGCTGTGTGCTTTGAGGCCCTTAATCACAAGGTTGGAAAGTGGCCAACAGGACAACTGGCCAGGACACAGATCACAGGGTGTGACTATGTGTCTGGGGACTTCTTCCTCAGTTCTATCCTTCCCTGAGGCTTTGAGTTCTCTCTTACTTGGGGTCAAACTGTCGTGGACAGTCCTTTAAGCAGTGGAACAGTCATTCAGATGGACTTACTATGACCTTGTGGCCACCCCTATGACCCATTAGGGAGGTTCAGCTGGGCTCAATTATTTGTCTGTTACCTCCATCTCTGAGAATCATTTATCTACACATACTTGTGCCTCTGGCCCAGTAGAAACTTGGGGCTAAGGAGAAAGCATGAAGCTCCTCTCAGACCTAAATCATTCTATCTTTTGCTGAAAACACCAGATTTCAGGGAAATAGAGACTTTGGTATTTAAATAGTTGATATTCTAGTTTTTAACCTCAGTGGATTAAATGCAGATTCACTGTAGTATATACCTAAAAATTCTAGATGATTCTAATGAGGTTCAGGCAAAGTACTGAGTTTGCCTAACACCCTACAGTTTGTTAGTGGTAGAGCTGGGACTAGAGCCCAGGTCTCATCATTCCAAGCTCATATTCTTTTCTTTTTTACTTTTGTTATTTAATTTAATTTATTTTTTAATTTGATAAATTTGACATGTTATATTTTGTACATTTAAGGTGTACAGTGTGTTACTTTGATATATTTAGATATAATATGATTGCCATTGAAGCAATATCACATCATTATAGAATAATGTTATTGTCTATATTCATTATACTGTGCTATGGTTTATTTACTATTTGTTACAAGTCTGTACCCTTAAACACCATCAATCTTATCCCCCACACCCCCATCCCCAGGTAACCACCATTTTACTCTGTTTTTTTTGATAGGTTTGATAGTGATATCAAACAGTACTTGTCTCTCTCTGTCTGACTTATCTCACTTAGCATAATGTGCTCAGGTCCATGTATGTTGTTGCAAATGGCAGAATATTCTCCTTTGCTATGGCTGAATAATATTTCATTATATATATAATCTATAATCTATTTTATCTATTCATCCATTGATGGACATTTGGGTTGTTTCTGTATCTTGGCTATTGTGAATAATGCTGCTATGAACATGGATATGTATACGTATCTCGTCGAAATCCTGTTTTCATTTCCTTTGGATGTATACCCAGAAGTGGAATTGCTGGATTGTGTGTTACATCTATTTTTAATTTTTTGAGGAATCTCTGTATTGTTTTCCATAGTGTTTGAACTAATTTATATTCCCATCAACAGTGTATAAGTGTTCCCTTTCACCACATCCTCACCAGCACTTGTTGTCCCTTATTTTCTTGCTGATAGCCATTCTAATAAGTGTGAGGTGATACCTCATTGTGGTTTTGATTTGCATTTTCATGACGATTAGTGATGTTGAGCATCTTTTCATGTGCCTGTTGGCCATTTTGATGTCCTCTTTGGAGAAATGTCTATTTAGTTCTTCTGCCCACTTTTTTTTTTTTTTTAAATTTATTTATTTATTTATTTTATTTTTGGCTGTGTTGGGTCTTCGTTTCTGTGCAAGGGCTTTCTCCAGTTGCGGCAAGCGGGGGCCACTCTTCATTGCGGTGCGTGGGCCTCTCACTCTCGCGGCCTCTCTTATTGCGGAGCACAGGCTCCAGACGTGCAGGCTCAGTAGTTGTGGCTCACGGGCCCAGTTGCTCCGTGGCATGTGGGATCTTCCCAGACCAGGGCTCGAACCCGTGTCCCCTGCATTGGCAGGCAGATTCTCAACCACTGCGCCACCAGGGAAGCCCTGCCCACTTTTTAATTGGACTGTTTGTTTTTTGTTGTTGTGTTCTTTGTATATGTTGGATATTAACCCTTTATCTAATATATGATTTGCAAAAATGTTCTTTCATTCTGTAGGCTGCCATTTCGTTTTGCTGATTGCTTCTTTTGCTATGCAGAGCTTTTGTGTTTGATGTAGTTCCATTTGTTGATTTTTGCTTTTGTTGTTTGTGCTTTTAGCACCATGTCCAAAAAATCCTTGCCAAGACCGATATCAATGAGCTTCTTCCCACTATTTCTTTCTAGGAATTTTATGGTATCTAGTCTTATGTTTAAGTCTTTGATCTATTTCATAAACTCTGTTTTAACTTATCATACTTCCTATTCAGTTGCTACAAATTCTTTGCCTCTATCCAGACCCTTCCCTGGTGCAACAATAAATTTTTTAGATGTCCCTACTCTATGCATACTCTATGCACTGTGCAACCTACTTCAATTAAAGGACCAGTTTGTGCTTTACTTGGAAAGTCAGGGTTGTCACAGCACTAAACAGTAACACAGGGCAGCATATGCAGAGAGCAAATGGTCATGACTGCTGATATGCGAGGATGCTTCTGGAAAAAGACAAGGCTGGTTGAGCCTTCAGGTGGTTTTTTGGTGTGATCCTCAAATTGTAGTCAGTATTCTGGTGCAAGAAACTAGTTTTGTCTGTGTTTCCAGAGAGCACAAGACTTTCTAGGCCCAATCCACCCAAGTGAAATTCACAAGAGATTTCTATGTAAACCAGAAAGCCAATTTTTTTAGTTTTAGAGGAGGACATGCTTGTCCAGAGGCCTAAGTATTTGTGTCTGTATTGAGGGCATGCTCTTCCCGAGGGACAGAGAATCAAAACCATCCCAGCATTTTACCTGGTGAATTTTGAATCAGAGCAAAGGATGTTGGGTATGGGAGGGAAGATTACCTTAACGTGACCAAAGCATCAACCCATCCAGTTCAGTGTCTTCACTCTATCTCCTGTGGACCAGGTGGGATTAACATTTGCCAAAGCTTGTTCTTTGATTCCTTTTGTTCACATATGTTATTACAATCAATTAGATAACAGGTTTTTTTCCCCCTTAAGTTTATTCATACCTTGATTTGATTCCTAGGTCATTCTTCCTACTTTGATCAAGCAATCATCATGCCCCTTTAGGTAAAGATATCATTCATTTCATAAGACTTTTCCTAGTTCAGCTTCTAGATGGTAACTTAGTTCAAAGTCCCAAGGGCATTCCACTGTAGTTACCAGCTGGGAGCCAAACAAATGGGAAGGGCTCTAGGCCAGTGGTTCCTAGACAGGGAACCCAACTGGAGCTATAACTATAAGAAAGTTTCCCTGGTCAGAAGTCACATAGGAAGCTCTGCTTAAGGCTATGATAGCTCTGTCAGTCATTTCTCCATAGCATTGCCAGTGCCTCTATCTCTGAAAGACCATTTTGAATAGGATTCCCATGTCACCCATCATCTTGGTGTTGTCTCCTTTCTAGGAGACTATGTGGAGTAAAACATCCATAAAAGGCACATATAATGGCATGCACACTTGGAGCAATGGCTACACCAGAAGTGGGCTTCTAGGGTTATTACTCCTATCTCCCAGACAGCAAACTTGAGGCACATGATGTGAGGTGAGGTGAGATGATGGGAGGTGATAATACCCAAATATATCACAAATCAGTGGAAGAACTTACACTAGAATTTAGAAACATATGCTAGCAGGTTTTCAGCTCCAAATCACATTCCCAGAAGCTGGAAATAGGTTAGAACTTCTTATGGTTATGTTATATTCAGGACAACCAAGTTGAGGGCCAAAGGAGACCCATGTGAACTCAACTAAATAAACACCTGGGGAAGAGGTAAAACACCTTGACTGTGGCTCTACAATGGGTCCGCCTTGCCTTTCTCATCCTGGTGCCCAGTACCATGGTCCACCTGGCCTCTCAGAGGTATGCTGAAACCTCTGTTGGGCTGACCGGCTCTCAAGCAGGTACAATAAGATGCCTAAGTGTGTTTGAAACCCAGCAACAGCTTGTGGCCTCCATAGATGCTCTCCCTGACTTGTCTCTCCCACCAGTCCACTGGCTACAGTTTGAAATCTTGTTTCCTGAGAGAAATACACTATGAAACAGTAGCTGCCTTTGTGCTTTGTACATACATTTCCCCTGGGTCTAAGCCAGGCTCTGTCTTTGGGGATAGGAGGAGAGTGTGAGTTACTTTCTAGGTAAGAACCATCTAATGTCAAGCCCTTCTCTGTCAGGTTCTGCTTGAGGTTTGAACTCACCTTGGCACCACAAGTTCTGATTAACATCAAAGGTAGGAGGGAGGTTTAAGGAAAGGTTTATTAGAGAAACAATGAGGCTCACTGTTGAGGTCCAAAATAGCCACAGGCTTTTGTTGAAGAAGTCATAAAGACCTCATCTGATGAGAAAGCTCATCCAGATTTCCTATGTCTAACATGGCCCTGGGGCAATGAGCCCAGAGTTGAACTTGGTTCTGGAACAGAGGTTCCAGCCGCTCACTCCCAGGACTGTGCTGCCAGCCCATGGCAATGTTTTCACTGGGGTTCATGCGGTGTCAGTGTCAGGTCATCAACTGTTCTTTACAGAATGGGAGAGACTCGCTTTTATTCTGTAATTATATTTTTCTACTATTTTGATATCAAAATATTTTCTTGTATGAAATTAATATAATGGCACATACTAGTTTAAAAAATTGTATTCAATCAGCAAAGTAAAAGGTTGGCAGTTCTTGGGTCCCAGTTTTTAGAAATTAAGTGTAGTCTGTGAAATTTCAAAGTGTAGGAACCACTGTTTTCGGTGTTCCAAGGAAAAATAGGTTTCCCAGAGGCATGGGACTGGGAAGGAGTATTTTTTTAGAATAGGTGTGTTTAAAGCTCCTTGCTTCTAGATTCATTCAGCTCCTACTCCCCACATGCACTGTTCCTTTTTAGACCTCATCTGCCCTTAGATTGACCCACTTTTCTCCTTATGTGGACCTGCTTCTCCAAGAACACAGTGAACTTGGCCCAGCAGAGCTGTGGTCTGTGTCCATCCTCATAGCTTATGTCCTTTGATGTTTGCACTTCCTCCAGACTAATGGCCTGTCCATTCTCCTTCAAGACACAGAAGGGATATCTCCTGTTCTTCCTAATGATATTTTTGGCTGAGTAGTAGGGAAAAGGATCACATTAATACATAAAGTGTCCCGTGGAACAGATTCTAATTTGGTGATGTGATTTGACAACACTGTGCAACACTCAGATATCTTCCAGAAGGACCTACAACTATCCTTTAAAAATCCTCAGTAAGTCATTATTAAGGGGTTTTCCAGAAAAAAATTTAGTCAAGGCTTGGTATCACCTGGGAATGGTAGCACACTGGCATAGCTTAATAGAGCTGAATAGCCCACTATCATAAAATAATTTATTTGCTCATATCTTTCTTATCTCATCAAGCATATCACAGGATCCTGAGGGAATGGGACAGGGGCAGGTAGTTTTTGATGTAGGAATGAGATGGAATGTGCATTAAAGTGTTCCTTTCTAGCAGCTTAGGTTTCCATTCTGGGTAGAGGAGGTTGCTGAAAAATACATGGGGTGTGTGTGTGTGTGTGTGTGTGTGTGTGTGTGTGTTTGTGTGTGTGTCTAAGCACAGGAAGATAATGATGATTTATGAATAAAAGGACAGGAGCTAACGTAAGATATTATGTGTGCCAAAATGTATGTATTAAAGGCATTAGCTACAAAATCTGCCTGCTTCACAGTTCTGTCCAGGGCTAGCTCTTAGGATGTGGAGCAGGTCTACCCCAAACATTTATGGGGCTGGGTAAGAGTCAAATTGAAGCCCCAATTCCATATGTCTAAATATTTAAAAGTTATAAAATCAAGCCAATGAACTATTAAATAAAATATGTTCTATCTTTCTAACTTGACTAATATACACTTGATCCTCATTATTTGTGGATTCTGTATTTTCAAATTTGCCTTTTCACTAAAATTTATTTGTAACACCCAAATCCGTACTTGTAGCACTGTCATAGTTATTCACAAATATGTACATAGTGGTGAAAAATTCAAATTGCCCAAAGTGCATGTTCCCAGCTGAGGTTGAGTAAGGTAACACTCTACCTTCTTTTTAAAAAAATTGAGATATAATTGTTATGCAACAGTTTATTTATATGAAACAATTTCAGGTGTACAACATAAGGATTCAATATATTTGTATGTATTGAGAAATGATCAGAAGTCTAGTTAATATTCATCACCACATATAGTTACAATTTTTTTCTTGAGATGAGAGATTTTGAGTTCTACTCGCTTAGCAACTTTCAAATATATAATACGGTATTAACTATAGTCACCATGCTGAACATTACATTCTCAGGATTTATTTATAACTGGAAGTTTGGGCCTTTTGACCCCTTCACCCATTTTGCCAACCCCACACCCCTAGCTTTTGGCAAGCACCAATCTATTCTCTGTATCCATGAATTCTTTTTTTTTTTTTATTCCATATATAGTGAGTTTATATGGTATTTGTCTTTCTCTGTTTGACTTATTTCACTTAGTATTGTGCTTTCAAGGTCCATCCATGTTATTGCAAGATTTCCTTCTTTTTATGGCTGAATAATATTCCATTGTATATGTATACCACATTTTCTTTACCCATTCATCCATCGGTGGGCATTTAGGTTGTTTCCATATCTTGGCTGTTTTAAATAATACTGCAATGAACATTGGGTGCACATATCTTTTCAAGTTAGTGCTTTAGTTTTCTTCAGATAAATACCCAGAAGAAGAATTGCTGGATCATATGGTAGTTCTATTTTTGATTTTTTGAGGAACCTTTGTACTGTTTTCCGTAGTGGCTGCACAGTTTACATTCCCACCAACAGTGCACAAGGGTTCCCTTTTTTCTACATCTCTCTAGCACTTGTTACTTCTTGTCTTTCTTTTTTTAAAAATAAGTGTTCTGGGGCTTCCCTGGTGGCGCAGTGGTTGAGAATCTGCCTGCTAATGCAGGGGACACGGGTTCGAGCCCTGGCCTGGGAAGATCCCACATGCCGCAGAGCGGCTGGGCCCGTGAGCCACAACTGCTGAGCCTGCGCGTCTGGAGCCTGTGCTCCGCAACGAGAGAGGCCGCGACGGTGAGAGGCCCGCGCATCGCGATGAAGAGTGGCCCCCGCTTGCCACAACTGGAGAAAGCCCTCGCACAGAAACGAAGACCCAACACAGCCAAAATCAATCAGTCAATCAATCAATCAAACATACGCATCTGATTCAAGATCCTCATTAAAAAAAAAAAAAAAAAAAGTGTTCTAACTGATGTGAGGTGATAATTTCATTGTGGTTTTAATTTGCATTTTCTGGATGATTAGTGATGTTGAGTACATTTTCACGTAACTGCTGACCATCTGTATGTCTTCTTCAGAAATATCTCTGTTCAGACCCTCTGCCCATTTTTTGTTTTGTTTTGTTTTGTTTTGTTTTGTTTTGTTTTGCCCTTAAGTTGTATGAGTTCTTTATGTATTTTGGATATTAGCCCCTTATCAGTTATATGATTTGCAAATATTTTCTCCCACTTGGTTGGTTACCTTTTCATTTTGTTGATGATTTCCTTTGCTGTGCAGAAGCTTTTTAGCTTGATGTAGTCCCACTTGTTTATTTTTGCTTTTGTTGCCTTTGCTTTTGGTGTCAAACCCCAAAAGTCATCACCAGCAAGACTGTCAAGGAGCTTACTGGCTATGTTTAATTCTAGGTGTTTTATGGTTTCAGATCTTACATTCAAGTCTTTAACTCATTTTGAGTTAGTTTTGGGTATGGTGTGAGAGAGTGGACCAGTTTCATTCTTTTGCATGTGGCTGTCCAGTTTTCCCAACACCATTTATTGAAGAAACTGTCCTCTTCTCCATTGTATATTCTTTGCTCCTTTGTCATAAATTAACTGACCATATATGCATGGGTTTACTTCTGGGCCTCCTGTTCTGTTCCACTGACCTGTGTGTCTGTTTTTATGCCAATACCATAGCTTTGTAACATAGTTTGAAATCAGGAAGTGTGATGCCTCTAGTTTGTTCCTTTATCTCAAGATTGCTTTGGCTATGTGGTGTCTTTTGTAGGTCCATACAAATTTCAGAATTTTTTTGTATTTCTGTGAAAAATGCTATTGGAATTTTAATAGAGCTTACATTGAACTGCACATTGTGTTGACCTAAAACAAATAGACTGCCAGTTATTTTTCCAGCAAAAAAAAAAAAAAAAAAAGGTTTAGTTGGGATCAGTAGAGAATTGAGATTTGGGATCTGCAACCGTGGCAAACCGTGTACAAGTTCCTGCAGAGCAAAGGAAGGAGAATTCTTTTATAGAGGGGCAAAGGAAGTTGGGGAGGGCTACCATAAATAAAGAATCCATGGAATCTATGGCTTTTCATTGGCTGAATTGTTGCCAGGAAAGAAGTGGAGTCTTTTTTCTTCTTGTTGGACTCTGCTGTCATCTTAGGGTATGAGAGCTACCACTTCTGGTCCCCTGACTCTATTTAATTGAGGATTCTGTTTATTAATTTTTACAATTGCTTTCGTAAATATAGACATTTTAACAATATTAATTCTTCCAAACTATGAGCATGGACTATCTTTCCATTTATCTGTGTCTTCTTCAGTTTCTTTCATCAGTGTCTTATAGTTTTCAGTGTGCAGGTCTTTTACCTCTTTGGTCAAATTTATTCCTAGGTATTTTATTCTTTTGTATGCAACTGTAAATGGGATTGTTTTCTTAAATTTCTCTATCTGATAATTTGTTAGTAGTGTATATGATTGCAACAGATTTCTGTATATTGATTTTGTATTTTGTAATTTTACTGAATTTGTTTATCAGCTCTAACAATTTTTGTTTTTTGGTGGAGTCTTTAAGATTTTCTATGTTACAAGATCATGTCATCTGCAAACAGAGATAATTTAATTTTTTCCTTTCCTGTTTGGATGTTTTTTATTTCTTTTTATTTCCTGATTGCTGTGGCTAGGACATCCAACACTATGTTGAATAAAAGTGGTAAGAGCGGGCATCCTTATCTTATTCCTGATCTTAGAGGAAAAGCTTTCAGCTTTTCATCATTGAGTACGATGTTAGCTGCTTGCTTGTAATATATGGCCTTTATTATGTTGTGGTACATTTCCTCTATATCCACTTTATTGGAAGTTTTTATCATAAATGGATGTTGATTTTTTGTCAAATGCTTTTTCTATTGAGATGTTTCTAATAGATGTGTCTATTGAGATGCTCATATGATTTTAATCCTTTATTTTATTAATATGGTGTATCACTTGATTTGTGAGTGTTGAATCATCCTTGCATCCCTGGAATAAATCCCCCTGGATCATGGTGTATGATCCTTTTAATGTATTGTTGAATTCGGTTTGCTAATATTTTGTTGAGGATTTTTGCATCCATGTTCATCAGGGATATTGATGTGTAATTTTCTTTTCTAGTGGCATTATTGTTGGGTTTTGGTATCAAGGTAATGCTGACCTTGTAAAATGAATTTGGGAGTGTTTCCTCCTCTTATATTTTTTGAGAATTAGAGAAGTATTGGCATTAATTCTTCTTTAAATGTTTGGTAGAATTCACCAGTGAAGCTGCCTGGTGTTGGACTTTTGTTTGTTGGGATTACTTGATTACTGATTCAATATCCTTGCTAGTAATTGGTCTGTCCAGATTTTCTATTTTTTCATGATTCAGCCTTGGTAGGTTATATGTTTCTAGGAATTTATCCATTTCTTCTAGGTTGTCAAATTTGTTGGTGTCTAATTATTCATAGTAGTCTCTTATAATTCTTTGTATTTCTGTGGTATCAGTTCTAGTCTCTTTTCTTTCAATTCTGATTTTATTTGAGTTCTCTCTTTTATTCCTGGTGAGTCCAGCTAAAGGTTTGTCAATCTATTTATCTTTTCAAAGATCCAACTCTTAGTTTCATTGATCTTTTCTACTGTCTTTTTAGTCTCTATTTGTTTCTGCTTTGATTTTTGCTATTTCCTTCCTTCTACTAACTTTGGGCTTTATTTGTTCTTCTTTTTTTCTAGTTCCTTGAAGTGTAAATACAGGTTGCTTATTCGAAATATTTCTTGGTCCTTGATGTAGGCACTTATCGCTATAAAATTCACGTTTAGAACTGCTTTTGCTGCAGCCCATAAATTTTGGTATGTTGTATTTCTGTTTTTATTTGTCTCAAGGTGTTTTTAAATTTCTACTTTGATTTATTCTTTGACCCATTGGTTGTTCAGGAACATTTTGTTTAGTCTCCATATATTTGTGAATTTTCTAGTTTTATTTTGTAATTGATTTCTAGTTTCATATCATTGTGGTCAGAAAAATTGCTTTATATGATTTCAGTCTTCTTAAATTTATTAAGACTTGTGTTGTGGCCTAAAATGTGATCTATCCTGGAGAATGTTCCATGTACTCTTGAGGAGATATGTATTCTGTTTCTCGTGGTGGAATACTCTTTATATGTTTGTTAAGTTCATCTTGTCTAATGTGTCATTTAAGGCCACTGTTTTCTTATTGATATTGTGTCTGGATGATCTATCCATTGAGGAAAGTGGGGTATTAAAGTCTCCTACTATTATTGTATTGCTGGCTATTTCTCCCTTTAGGTCTGTTAATATTTGCTTTTTAATATTTACATGGTCCTTTGCTGGGTGCAGAAATATTTACAAATGGTATATTCTCTTGTGGGTTGACCCCTTTATCATTACATAAAGACTTTCTTTGTCTCTTATTACAGTCTTGTTGTAAATCAATTTTGTCTGATATAAGTATAGTTACCTCAGCTTTATTTTGGTGCTGTTTGTGTGGATATCTTTTCCATCCTTTCACCTTCAGTCTGAGTGTGTCCTTACATCTGAAGTGAGTCTCTTGTGGGCAGCATATAGATGGGTGTTATTTTTTTTAAATCCATTTTACCACTCTATGTTTTTTGATTGAAGAATTTAGTCCATTTACATTTAAAGTAATTATTGATAGCTATGTACTTATTGCCATTTTATTAATTGTTTTCTGACTGTGTTGTAATTCCTTTGTTTTTTTCTTCTCTTGCTCTCTTCCTTTGTGATTTGATGATTTTGTGTAGTGGTATGCTTAGATAACTCTTTGTCTTTATTTTTTGTATATCTACTACAGGTTTTTGCAATATGTTTTTGAATATGTCTCCTCAGGCAAGGGAAACGAAAACAAAAATAAACAAATGGAACTACCTTAAACTAAAAAGCTTTTGCACACGTGAAGGAAACTATCAACAAAATGAAAAGGCCGCCTATTGATTGGTAGATGATATTTATAAATAACGTATCCAACAAGGAGTTGATATCAAAAATATACAAAGAACTCATCCACTCAACTTTAAAAAATACAAACAACTTGATTGAATATGGGCAGAGTATCTGGGTAGACATTTTTCCAAAAAAGACATACAGATATTCCATGGGCATATGAAAAGATGCTCAACATCACTAATCATCAGGGAAATGCAAATCAAAACCACAAAGAGATATCACCTCACACCTGTCAGAATGGCTACTATCAAAAAGACAACAAATAACAAGTTTTGACAAGGATGTGGAGAAAAGGGAACTCTCATGCACTGTTTGGGAATGTAAATTGGCACAGCAACTATGGAGAGCAGTATGGAGTTTCCTTAAGAAACTAAAAACACAACAACTGGCAGGCAAGTGAGTGGGCCGCATCTGGAGCACAGGACAGCGGGACACGATGATGGACCCGATCCTCCTGATGCACATTTCTCTGCTCAGTGACAGCTGTGGATGGGGCATGGGGACAGGGACAGGGGACCCGGGGACCTGGGGACGCAGGGACATGGGACATGGGACCTGGGACCCGGCAGCATTTTTCTCCAACATCCCTGGATGAGGTATGACTGTGGGGAAGGGATGGATTCCTCACTCCCCATGCCAGGCCAGTTCTGGATGCTGGAATGCAATTCCACCAAAGGTTGACAGCAGGCCAGCCTCAGCTGGTGCGAGTACATCAAGAACTAGAATTTCCTTTTGTTGTTGTTGTTGTTGTTTTCTCCTCTTCTTTCTCCCTGCTGCCCCTGCAATGAAGGAACATCCGTCAATGAGACGAATAAAAATATGGTAATATTAAAAAAACCCCTAAAAATAGAGCTACCATATGATCCAGCAATCCCACGCCTGGGCATATATCCAGAGAAAAACATGGTTGGAAAGGATACACACACCCCAATGTTCATTGCAGTGCTGTTAACAATAACCAAGACATGGAAGCAGCCTAAATGTCCATCGACAGAGGAATGGATAAAGAAGATGTGGTACATGTATACAATGGAATATTACTCAGCCATAAAAAAGAATGAAATAATGCCATTTGCAGCAACATGGATGCAACTAGAGATTATCATACTAAGTGAAGTAAGAAAGAGAAAGACAAATATCCTATGGTATCGCTTATATGAGGAATCTAAAAAAAATGGTACAAATGTATTTATTTAAAAATCAGAAATAGAGTCACAGATGTAGGAAACAAACTATAGTGACTAGGGGGGAAAAGGAGGAAGGGATAAATTGGGAGATGGGGATTGACATATACACACTACTATGTGTAAGATAGATAACTAATAAGGACCTACTGTATAAGCACAGGGAACTCTAGTCAGTACTCTGTAATGACCTATATGGGAAAAGAATCTAAGAAAGAGTGGATATATGTATATGTATAACTGACTCACTTTGCTGTACGGCAGAAACTAACAACATTACAAATCAACTATACTCCAATAAAAATTTTTTTTAAAAAGGGAAGGGATAGAAAAAATATTTCAAGCATATGGTAACCAAAAGAGAGCAGAGGTGGCTATAAGTATATTAGACAAAGTAGACTTCAAGTCAGTTGGTGACAAAGAAAATCATTATATAATAATAAGTGGATTAATTCATCAAGAACATATAACAATTGTAAATGTATATGCACCCAACATAGGAGCATAGAAATATATAGAGCAAATATGCAAATATATTTTATTTATAAAAATATAAATTTCCCTAGAAAAATTTAGAAAAATGAGGGAGGTAAAGTTGACATCAGAACTTGAAGTGCTAAGAGATTTTAGCATGTGTAGTGGAAGGAAACTAATGAAGTAGGTAACATTGAAATGGATGCAAGATGGAGCCCTCATGCAGGAATATATTCTATGGTAAAGAAGACCTCCTCTGTGTGTGTGTGTGTGTGTGTGTGTGTGTGTGTGTGTAGTCATATGTGTATGTGTATGTTCTGTGTGCACATGAATTTTGTATGTTATTCATATACCCATAGACACACAGATGCACACCTCCACCCCTTAATGAAGTGTGCATTTGCTCTTTCATTCAGCACCTATTTTATCTCATATACTAGATGAGTGTGGGTAATACAAAGATAAAAAACTAGTGTTTATTGAAAATTTATATTAATGAAACACTATGTTGAGAGATACTCATCTCATTAAATCCTCCCAAGAACACTTATGGGAAGATACTTGTAGGAAATATTTATAACTTTTTAAAGGAGAGCATGAAAATAAATTTTTATTTTTCTTTGTCATCCATGAATAAAAAGATAGTTATGCTTATAGTTTTATCTCTTGACATAAATTGAACTAAAAAGAGTCTAACTTAATCTATCAGAAAAATAGAAAATGGATGACCTTTTAATGTACAGGTTTGTCTTCAAAACTTGTGACATAAAGCTCAAAATATTTTTCTATGTGTTAATAGGAAAAAAAGTGTAATGACAGAGTTAGGGTGATAGCTGGCACTTAAAAGTTGTAGCTGTTTCCTGAATTTGTGATGTTTGTAGGCATGCCACTTGTTTCTTTAGAAAAGAGTAAGTTGCTAAAGACTAAATACAGTAACACTTGCAATCTTGAGAAAAATTAACAATCCTGCCTTAAATATAAATGTGAAAATAGTATCTATGGATATTATATTTTTCTTAAACCATTTTAGATAAAGATGGAGACATCACAGTCCTTTGTTTTTAATACTTTAGTATGTATTCCTAGTAACAAGCATTTTGGCTATTATAACTATAGCTTCTATGAGCCTTCTTGTACAAGTATGTTTTGTATTTAAGTTTTCATTTCTTTTGGTAAATTTCAAGGAGTGGACCTGCTGGATCATAGAATAAATTTATGTTTAACTTTATAAGAAACTGTCTACATTTTTGCCAACATTTTGTGGTGCTAATCTTTTAATTTTTAGCCATTGTGGTAGGTATGTAATGATATTTCATAATGGTTTTAATTTGAATTTTATTAATGACTAATGATGTTGAGAACTTTTTTGGTTATGTGCTATTTGTATATCTTCTTTTGTGAAGTGCCTGCTCAAGTATTTTGCCCATATTTTAATTGTTTTTTGGTCTTTTTATTATTGAGTCGTAGGAGTTCTCTATAGATTCTAGGTATAAGTACCGGTCAGATAGTACTTGGTCAGAAAGGTCAAAAAGATTATCTACTATATTCTCTTTTATAAGTTTTATAACTTTAGGTTTTACATTTAGCTCTATTTTTGAGTTATTTTTATAAATGATGTGCATTATTGGCCAAGTCCACATTTTTGGTATATGGATATCCAATTTTCTCAGCACTGCTTGTTGAACAGTTTTTCCTTTCTCAGTTGAATAGCCTTTGAACCTTTGTCTAACTCAACTGACAATATTATGAATCGGTTTCTGGACTATGTTACATTCATCTATGTTTCTGTCCTTTCACCAAAACCACATTATTTTGATTACTGTAGCTTTTTAGTATGTCTTAAAATCAACTCATATGAGGCTTCCAACTTCATTATTTTCCCAAATTATTTTGGCTACTTTAGTTCCTTTGCTTTCCATATAAGTTTAGAATAAGCTTGATATTACTAATGAATATCAGTAATATCAAAATCCTTCTGTGATTTTGATTGAGAGTACATTGAATCTATAGATTAATTGGGAGAGAACCGACATTTTAACAGTGTTGAATCTTCCAGAGAGTTTTTATTTCAGGAACGAATCTTGAATTTTGTTAAAAGCTTTTCCTCTATTCATTGAGATGATCATATAGCTTTTCTTCTTTACTCTGTTACTTTAGTCTGTGAATTACATTAGTTGGTTTTAAAGTGTAGAACCAACCTCTTATCTTGGGAAAAACACCACTTGTTCTTGATGTGTTATGGCCTTTTTTTTTTTTTAACATCTTTATTAGAGTATAATTGCTTTACAATGGTGTGTTAGTTTCTGCTTTATAACAAAGTGAATCAGCTATACATATACATATATCCCCATATCTACTCCCTGCTGTATTCAATTTGCAAATATATTATTGAAGATATTTGCATCTATGTTCACAAGGAATATTAGTCTGTGGTTTTCCTTTCTTATAATATCTTTGTCTCTGGTTTTGGTATCAGGGAAATGCTAACTTAACAAAATTAATTTAAACATGTTCTTTCCTTTTCTATTTTTAGGAAGAGTTTGCATAGAACTGTTACTGTTTCTTCCTTAAATATTTGGCCAGTGAAGCCATCAGGGCCTGGAATTTTCTTTGTGAGAATGATTTTTATTATAAATTAGATTTATTTAATAGAGAAAGGAACTATTCAGGTTATCTATTTTTTCTTTAGTGAGCTTTGGTAGTTTATGCCTTTCAAGGAACTTGTCCATTTTATCTAAGTTGTTGAATTTATGAACATAGAGTTGTTCATAATATTTGCTTATATCATTTTAATGTCTGTAGAATCTGTGTGATATCCCCATTTTCATTCCTGATATTGGGAATTCATGTTCTCTTTCTCTCTCCTCTCTCTTGATCATTCAAACAAGAGGTTTATAATATTTAAAAAATCTTTTCAAAGAATCAAGTTTTTGTTCCATTGATTTTCTCTACTGCTTTTGTGTTTTCAATTTAATTTTTTCAGTTCTTATCTTTATTATTTTTTCCCTTCTGTATTTTGGGATTGTTTAATTTGCTCTTCATTCTCTAATTTCTTAAGGGTGGGATTTTAAATCATAAAATCTTTTATTTTCCAAGTTAAGCCTTTTAATACTACAGAATTCCCTCTAAATATTGCTTTACTACATCTATCTACAAAATTTGATATGTTTATTTAGATTTTCTTTTAATTAAAAATATTTTCTATTTTAACTTGTGATTTCCTCTTTGATCTATCAGTTTTTAGAACTGTGTTTTTAAATTTTAAATAGGAATTTTTCAATACCTTTTTATTATTGATTTTAATTTAATTCTGACTTGGTCAAGAAACATACTATGTATGATTTCAGTTCTTTTGATTTTCTTGAGATTTGGTGTAAGGCTCAGAATATGTTCTATTTTATTGAATGTTCCAGGTACTTTGAAAAGAAGGAGTACTCGTCTCCTGTTAGTGGGGTGTTCTATAAATGTCAATTAGGTCAAGTTGATTGATGATATTCAGTCTTCTGTATCATTACTGACTTCCTGTCAAGTTATTCTACTGATTATTAAGAGAGAAATGTTGAATTACCCAACTATAGTTGTGGATTTGTCTATTTTTCCTTTCAGTTCTTTCAGTTTTTGCTTCATGTATTTTGAAGTGCTGTTGTTAGGTGAGTATACATTTTGGATTATTAAACTTTCTTTGTGGATTCAACTTTTTATCATTATATTATATCCCTCTATATCAATGATAATATTGCTTGTTAAGATGTCTACTTTGTCAGATATCAATATAGTCAATCCAGCTTTTCTTTTGATTTGTGTTTCCATGGTATATCTTTTTCATCTTCTAATTTTTAACCTATTTGTGTTTTTAATTCTTTTATTTTTTATTTTTATTTAAAAAAATTAATTTTATATTGGAGCATAGTTGATTAACAATGTTGTGCTAGTTTCAGGTGCACAGCAAAGCGATTCATTTATACATATATATGTATCTATTTTCTTTCAAATTCTTTTCCTATTTAGGTTACTGCAGAATATTGAGCAGCATTCCCTGTGCTATACGATAGGTTCTTGTTGGTTATCTATTTTAAATATAGCAGTGTGTACATGTCAATCCCAAACTCCTAATCTATCCCTCCCCTCCACCTTTCCCCCTGCTAACCATTAGTTCATTCTCTAAGTCAATGAGTCTGTTTCTGTTTTGTAAATATGTTCATTTGTATCAATTTTTAAAGATTCTGCATGTAAGTGATATCATATGATATATATCTTTCTCTGACTTACTTCACTTAGTATGGTAATCTCCAGGTCCATCCATGTTGCCACAAATGACATTATTTCATTCTTTTTAACGGCTGAGTAATATTCCATTGTATATATGTACCATTTCTTCTCTATGTATTCGTCTATCAATGGACATTTAGGTTGCTTCCATGTCTTGGCTATTGTTAACAGTGCTGCAGTGAACACTGGGGTGTGTGTATCCTTTCCAACCATGTTTTTCTCTGGATATATGCCCAGGAGTGAAATTGCTGGATCATATGGTAGCTCTGTTTTTAGTTTCTTAAGTAACTTCCATACTGTTCTCCATAGTGGCTGTAGCAATTTACATTCCCACCATCAGTGTAGGAGGGTTCCCTTTTCTCCACACCCTCTCCAGCATTTATTGTTTGTAGATTTTTTGGTGAGAGCCATTCTTTTTTTTTTTTAATTTATTTTTGGCTGCATTGGGTCTTCATTGCTGTGCAAGGGCTTTCTCTAGTTGTGGCGAGCGGGGACTACTCTTCATTGTGGAGCACTGTCTGTAGGGCGTGCGGGCTTCAGTAGTTGTAGCATGTGGGCTCAGTAGTTGTGGCTCATAGGCTCTAGAGTGCAGGCTCAGTAGTTGTGGCACATGGGCTTAGTTGCTCCACGGCATGTGGGATCTTCCCAGACCAGGGCTCGAACCCGTGTCCCCTGCATTGGCAGGGGGATTCTTTTTTCTTTTTCTTTTTTTTTTTTGAATTTTTGAATATTTTTTTAATTTATATTTTTATACAGCGGGTTCTTATTAGTTATCCATTTTATACATATTAGTGTATATATGTCAGTCCCAGTCTCCCAATTCATCTCACCACAACCCCCAACCCCCGCCACTTTCCCCCCTTGGTGTCCATACATTTCTTCTCTACATCTGTGTCTCAATTTCTGCCCTGCAAACTGGTTCATCTGTACCCATATTCTAGGTTCCAAATATATGCATTAATATACGATATTTGTTTTTCTCTTTCTGACATACTTCACTCTGTATGACAGTCTCTAGATTCATCCACGTCTCTACAAATGAGCCAATTTCGTTCCTTTTTATGGCTGAGTAAAATTCCATTGTATATATGTACCACATCTTCTTTATCCATTCGTCTGTCGATGGGCATTTAGGTTGCTTCCATGACCTGGCTGTTGTAAATAGTCCTGCAAAGAACATTGGGGTACATGTGTCTTTTTGAATTATGGTTTTCTCTGGGTGTATGCCCAGCAGTGGGATTTCTGGATCATATGGTAATTCTATTTTTAGTTTTTTGAGGAACCTCCATACTGTTCTCCATAGTGGCTGTATCAATGTACATTCCCACAAACAGTGCAAGAGGGTTCCCTTT
The DNA here is from genome assembly GCF_949987535.1 of Balaenoptera acutorostrata. Classification (NCBI taxonomy): domain Eukaryota; kingdom Metazoa; phylum Chordata; class Mammalia; order Artiodactyla; family Balaenopteridae; genus Balaenoptera; species Balaenoptera acutorostrata. The sequence continues at coordinate 68,762,238 of NC_080075.1, forward strand.
TCTCCACACCCTCTCCAGCATTTGTTGTTTGTAGATTTTCTGATGATGCACATTCTAACTGGTGTGAGGTGACAACTCATTGTAGTTTTGATTTGCATTTCTCTAATAATTAGTGATGTTGAACAGCTTTTCATGTGCTTCTTGGCCATCTGTGTGTCTTCTTTGGAGAAATGTCTATTTAGGTCTTCTGCCCATTTTTTGATTGGGTTGTTTGTTTTTTTAATATTGAGCTGCATGAGCTGTTAATATATTTCGGAGATTAATCCTTTGTCTGTTGATTCGTTTGCAAATATTTTCTCCCATTCTGAGGGTTGTCTTTTTGTCTTGTTTGTAGTTTCCTTTGCTTTGCAAAAGCTTTTAAGTTTCACTAGGTCCCATTTGTTTACTTTTGTTTTTGTTTCCATTTCTCTAGGAGGTGGATCAAAAAAGATCTTGCTGTGATTTATGTCAAAGAGTGTTCTTCCTTTGTTTTCCTCTAAGAATTTTATAGTGTCTGGTCTTACATTTGGGTCTAATTCGTTTTGAGTTTATTTTTGTGTATGGTGTTAGAGAGTGTTCGAATTTCATTCTTTTACATGTAGCTGTCCAGTTTTCCCAGCACCACTTATTGAAGAGACTGTCTTTTCTCCACTGAATATCCTTGCCTCCTTTGTCATAGTTTAGTTGACCATAGGTGCGTGGGTTTATCTCTGGGCTTTCTATCCTGTTCCATTGATCTATATTTCTGTTTTTGTGCCAGTACCATATTGTCTTGATTACTGTAGCTTTGAAGTATAGTCTGAAGTCAGGGAGTCTGATTCGTCCAGCTCCGTTTTATTCCCTCAAGACTGCTTTGGCTATTCGGGGTCTTTTATGTTTCCATACAAATTTTAACATTTTTTGTTCTAGTTCTGTAAAAAATGCCATTGGTAATTTGATAGGGATTGCATTGAATCTGTAGATTGCTTTGGGTAGTATAGTCATTTTCACAATGTTGATTCTTCCAATCCAAGAACATGGTCTATCTCTCCATCTGTTGGTATCATCTTTAATTTCTTTCAACAGTGTCTTATAGTTTTCTGCATACAGGTCTTTTATCTCCCTAGGTAGGTTTATTCCTAGGTATTTTATTCTTTTTGTTGCAATGGTAAATGGGAGTGTTTCCTTAATTTCTCTTCCAGATTTTTCATCATTAGTGTATAAGAATGCAAGAGATTTCTGAGCATTAATTTTCTATCCTGCAACTTTACCAAATTCATTGATTAGCTCTAGTAGTTTTCTGGTGGCATCTTTAGGATTCTCTATGTATAGTATCATGTCATCTGTGAACAGTGACAGTTTTACTTCTTCTTTTCCAATTTGTATTTCTTTTTCTTCTCTGATTGCCATGGCCAGGACTTCCAAAACTGTGTTGAATAATAGGGGCGAGAGTGGACATCCTTGTGTTGTTCCTGATCTTAGAGGTAATGCTTTCAGTTTTTCACCATTGAGAATGATGTTTGCTGTGGCTTTGTCATATATGGTCTTTATTATGTTGAGGTAGTTTTCCTCTATGTCCACTTTCTGGAGAGTTTTTATCATAAATGGGTGTTGAATTTTGTCAAAAGCTCTTTCTGCATCTATTGAGATGGTCATATGGTTTTTATTCTTCAAGTTGTTAATATGGTGTAGCACATTGATTTGCGTATATTGAAGAATCCTTGCATTCCTGGGATAAACCCCACTTGATCATGATGTATGATCCTTTTAATGTGCTGTTGGATTCTGTTTGCTAGTATTTTGTTGAGGATTTGTTCATCTATATTCATCAGTGATATTGGTCTGTAATTTTCTTTTTTTTTGTAGTATCTTTGTCTGGTTTTGGTATCAGGGTGTTGGTGGCCTCAGAGAATGTTTGGGAGTGTTCCTTCCTCTGCAAATTTTTGGAAGAGTTTGAGAAGGATAGGTGTTAGCTCTTCTCTAAATGTTTGATAGAATTCACCTGTGAAGGCATCTGGTCCTGGACTTTTGTTTGTTGGAATATTTTTAATCACAGTTTGAATTTCATTACTTGTGATTGTTCTGTTCATATTTTCTGTTTCTTCCTGGTTCAGTCTTGGAAGGTTATACCTTTGTAAGAATTTGTCCATTTCTTACACGTTGTCCTTTTTATTGGCATACGGTTGCTTGTAGTAGTCTCTTAGGATGCTTTGTAACTTCTCCTTCTTCATTTCTAATTTTATTGATTTGAGTACTCTCCTTCCTCTTCTTGATGAGTCTGGCTAATGGTTTATCAATTTTGTTTATCTTCTTAAGAACCAGCTTTTAGTTTTATTGATCTTTGCTATTGTTTTCTTTGTTTCTATTTCATTTATTTCTGCTCTGATCTTTATGATTTCTTTCCTTCTACTAACTTTGGGTTTTGTGTTTTCCTCTTTCTCTAGTTCCTTTAGATGTAAGGTTAGATTGTTTATTTGAGATTTTTCTTGTTTCTTGAGGTAGGGTTGTATAGCTGTAGACTTCCCTCTTAGAACTGCTTTTGCTGCGTCCCATAGGTTTTGGATTGTCGTGTTTTCATTGTCATTTGTCTCTAGGTATTTTTTGATTTCCTCTTTGATTTCTTCAGTGATTTCTTGGTTATTTAGTAATGTATTGTTTCACCTCCATGTGTTTGTGTTTTTTACGTTTTTTCCCCTGTAATTGGTTTTTAATCTTATTGTGGTCAGAAAAGATGCTTGATATGATTTCAGTTTTCTTCAGTTTACTGATGCTTGACTTGTGACCCAAGATATGATCTCTCCTGGAGAATGTTCCATGTGCACTGAAAAGAAAGTGTAATCTGCTGGTTTTGGATGGAATGTCCTATAAATATCAATTACATCTATCTGGTCTATTGTGTCATTTAAAGCTTGTATTTCCTTATTAATTTTCATTTTGGGTGATCTGTCCATTGGTGTAAGTGAGGTGTTAAAGTCCCCACTATTATTGTGTTACTGTCAATTTCCTCTTTTATAGCTGTTAGCAGTTGCCTTATGTATTGTGGTGCTCCTATGTTGCATACATATATATTTATAATATTTATACCTTCTTCTTGGATTGATCCCTTGATCATTTTGTAGTGTCCTTCCTTGTCTCTTGTAACATTCTTTATTTTAAAGTCTATTTTATCTGATATGAGTATTGCTACTCCAGCTTTCTTTTGATTTCCATTTGCATGGAATATCTTTTTCCATCCCCTCACTTGCAGTCTGAATGTGTTCCTAGGTCTGAAGTGGGTCTCTTGTAGACAGCATATATACGGGTCTTGTTTTTGTATCCATTCAGGGAGCCTGTTTCTTTTGGTCGGAGCATTTAATCCATTCACGTTTAAGGTAATTATCAATATGTATGTTCCTATGACCATTTTCTTAATTGTTTTGGGTTTGTTTTTGTAGGTCCTTTTCTTCTCTTGTGTTTCCCACTTAAGGAAGTTCCTTTAGCATTTGTTGTAGAGCTGGTTTGGTGATGCTGAATTCTCTTAGCTTTTACTTGTCTGTAAAGCTTTTGATTTCTCCGTTGAATCTGAATGAGATCCTTGCTGGGTAGAGTAATCTTGGTTGTGTGTTCTTCCCTTTCATCGCTTTAAGTATATCATGTCCCTCCCTTCTGGCTTGTAGAGTTTCTGCTGATACATCAGCTGTTAACCTTATGGGAGTTCCCTTGTATGTTATTTGTCATTTTTCCCTTGCTGCTTTCAATAATTTTTCTTTGCCTTTAATTTTTGCCGATTTGATTACTGTGTGTCTCGGTGTGTTTCTCCTTGGGTTTATCTTGTATGGGACTCTCTGTGCTTTCTGGATTTGGGTGGCTATTTCCTTTCCCATGTTAGGGAAGTTTTCGACTAAGCAGGCAGATTCTTAACCACTGCGCCACCAGAGAAGACCAATGATGGCCATTCTGACTGGTGTCAGGTGATATCTCATTGTAGTTTTGATTTGCATTTCTCTAATAATTAGTGATGTTAAACATCTTTTCATGTGTCTCTTGGCCATTTGTATGCCTTCTTTGTAGAAATGTCTGTTTAGGTCTTCTGCTCATTTTTTCTATTGGTTTTTTTTTTTTATTGATATTGAGCCGCATGAGCTGTTTGTAAATTTTGTAGACTAATCCCTTGTCTGTCACATCATTTCCAAATATTTTCTCCTGTTCTTTAGGTTGTCTTTTCCTTTTGTTTATGGTTTCATTTGCTGTGCAAAAGCTTTTGACTTTAATTAGGTCCCATTTGTTTACTTTTATTTTTATTTCCATTACCCTAGGAGACAGCTTTGGAAAGATATTGCTGCATTTTATGTCTAAGAGTGTTCTGTCTATGTTTTCCTCGAAGAGTTTTATCGTATCCAGTCTTATATTTAGGTCTTTAATCCATTTTGAGTTTATTGTTGTGTATGGTGTTAAAGAATGTTTTAATTTCATTATTTTACATGTAGCTGTCCAGTTTCCCCGGTAGCATTTATTATTACTGTCTTTTCTCCATTGAATAGTCTTGCCTTCTTTGTCATAGATTAATTGACCAAAGGTGCGTGGGTTTATTTCTGGCCTTACTGTCCTGTTCAATTGATGTATATTTCTGTTTTTGTGCCAGTGCCATATTCTTTTGATGGTTGTAGCTTTGTAGTATAGTCTTAAGTCAGGGAGCCTGATTCCTCCAGCTCAGTTTCCTTTCTCAAGATTGCTTAGGTTATTCAGGGTCTTTTGTGTCACCATACAGATTTTAAGATTTTTTGTTCTAGTTCTGTGAAAATGCCATTGGTAATTTGATAGGGATTTCATTGAATCTGTAGATTGCCTTGGGTAGTATAGTCATTTTGACAGTATTGATTCTTCCAGTCCAAGAACAGGGTATATCTTTCCATCTGTGCCATCTTTGATTTTTTTCATCAGCATCTTATAGTTTTTGGAGTACAGGTCTTTTGTATCCTTAGGTAGGTTTATTCCTTGGTATTTTATTTTATTTAATTTATTTATTTATTTATTTATTTATTTATTTATTTATGGCTGTGTTGGGTCTTCACTGCTGTGCGTGGGCTTTCTTTTTAGTTGTGTCAAGAGGGAGCTACTCCTTGCTTCGGTGCACAGACCTCTCATTAAGGTGGCCTCTGTTTTTGCGGAACACAGGCTCTAGGTGCATGGGCTTCAGTAGTTGTGGCACATGTGCTCAGCAGTTGTGGCTTGAGGCCTGTAGAGCACAGGCTCAATAGTTGTGGCACATGGGCCCTGTTGCTCCATGGCATGTGGGAGCCTCCTGGACCAGGGCTTGAACCCGTGTCCCCCACATTGGCAGGTTGACTCCTAACCACTGCACCACCAGGGAAGCCCAGTATTTTATTCTTTTTGATGCAATGGTTAATGGGATTGTTTCTTTAATTTCTCTTTCTGGTCTTTTGTTGTTAGTGTATAGAAATGCAAGAGATTTCTGTGTATTAATTTTGTATCCTGCAACTTTACTGAATTCATTGATGAGCTCTAGTAGTTTTCTGGTAGCATCTTTAGGATTTTCTATCTATAGTATCATGTCATCTGCAAACTGTGACAGTGTTACTTCTTCTTTTCCAATCTGGATTCCTTTAATTATTTTTCTTCTCTGATTGCCGATTGTTTTTTTAAATTTAAAATAGGTTTCTTGTAGACAACATATAGTTGGGACTTGCTTTTATTTACTCTGCAATCTCTGTTTTTAGGCCATTTACACATCAGTGGCTAATGGTTGGATTTGCTCTTTTATCTGATATTTGTTTTCTGTTTCTTTCATGTCTTTTTTTGTTTAATTTTTCCTTATTTTTATCCAATTTGGATCTATTGTTTTTTTAATTATTCCATTTAATGTACACTGCTAGCTTTATATTTATACCTCTTTAATCTTTTTTGGTGTGGTTATGCTATAGAATTTACAATACATATTCTTGAATCATCACAGCCTACCTTCAAATAATATTATACTACTTCCTTTATAGTGTAAGCAGTTTACAATAATATACTTCCAATGTCTCCATACTTTCAATTTCTACATATAAGAAATTAAATCCACTATATATAGTACCATTTTTACTTTAGACAGTTAAAATTCAGAACAAATGTTCTCATTTATATTATCATCTTTTAAACCACATCTGGAACATTTGTGTAAACCTAAGTTTCCGTCTTATATAATATTTCTTCTGCCTGAAGAGCTTTCTTTCATATTTTTTTAATGTAAGTCAGCTGGAAATGATTCATCTCATCTTTGAAGGTTGAAAAAAATGTTATTTTGCATTAACTTTCTAGAGATATTTCACTGGGTATAGTATTCTGGACTAATAGTTTTTATTTACCTACTTCAGAGATACTACTCCATCATCTTCTTGCTTGAGCAGTTTCTGACAAGTAGTCTGCTCCTTTTTAGATATGATTTTAAAAATCCTGTCTGCCTTTGAGATTTTATCTTTATTTTTGATTTTCAGTGGTTTGAATATAATTGTGTGTGTGTACACCCACATGTTTGGCATTTGTTTTGACTCTGGTTTTCTGAGCTTATTGGAAGTGAGTTTTGATATGTTTCATTATTTCTGCAAAATTTTCACCCACTATCTCTTCAGATTTTTTTTGCCTCATGCTCCCTCTCTTCCCTTTCCAAGATTCTAGTTAAATGTATAATAGATCATTTGATATTATCCCACAGCTTTTGATCTCTGTTTCTTTTTCTTTTAACCTTATTTTTTTTACATTGTGTTTCAGCTGCTGTAATTGATCTGTCTTCAGCTCAATGATACTTTTTTATTATATGAGTTTAAGGTGTATAGCATTATATTTGACATCCATATACTCTTAAAATGAATCACCACCAGACTAGTTATCATCCATCACCAAACAGTTGACCCCCTTCACCCATTTTGCCTACACCCCAACGCCTTTTCCGTCTAGTAACCACTAATCTGATCTCTGTATCTATGAGATTGTTTTTGTTTTATTTTGTTTGGTCATTTGTTTGCTTTTTAAGGTACCACATATGAGTGAAATCATATGGTGTTTGTCTTTCTCTGTTTGACCTATTTTAACCTAGCATAATGACTTCAAGGTCCATCCATGTTGTCTCAAATGGCAGAATTTCGTTCTTTTTTATGGCTGAGTAGTATTACATTGTGTATTTATATACCACATCATCTTTATGCATTCATTTATTAATGGACACTTAGGCTGTTTCCATATCTTGGCTATTGTAAATAATGCTACAGTAAACATAGCGCTATATCTATCTTTCAAATTGGTGTTTTTGTGTTCTTTGGATAAATACCCACATATGGAACAGCTTGGTCATATGGAAGTTCAATTCTTAATTTTTTGAGGAATTTTCATACTGTTTTCCATAGTGGCTGCACCAATTTCCATTCCCACCAATGGTGTACAAGGGTTCCCTTTTCTCCAACATTTGTTATTTCTTCTTTTTTTGATAATAACCATTCAAGCAGGTGTGAGATGATATCTCACTGTGGTTTTCACTTGCATTTCCCTGATGAATAGTGATGTTGAACATCTTTTCGTGTGCCTATTGGTCAGCTATATGTCTTCTTTGGAAAAGTGACCATTCAGATCCTCTGCCTAGTTTTTAAATTGGCTTATTTGTTGTTATTGTTGTTGTTTAGTTGTATAAGGTCTTTATATATTTTAGATGTTAACTGCTACTGGATATATAATTTTCAAATATCTTCTCTCATGCAGTAGGTTGCTTTTTTGTTTTTCCTTTTTAAAAAAATTTTTTATTGGAGTATAGTTGATTTACAATGTTGTGTTAGTTTCTGCTGTACAGCAAAGTGAATCAGTTATACATACACATATATCCACTCTTTTTTCGATTCTTTTCCCATATAAGCCATTACAGAGTACTGATTCGAGTTCCCTGTGCTATACAGTAGGTCCTTATTAGTTATCTATTTTATATATATAGTAGTGTGTATATGTCAATAGCAATCTCCCAATTTATCCCTCTCCACCCTTTCCCCCTGGTAACCATAAGTTTGTTTTCTACATCTGTAACTCTATTTCTGTTTTGTAAATACGTTCATTTGTATCATTTTTTTTAGATTCCACATATAAGCGATATCATGTGATATTTGTCTTTCTCTGTCTTACTGACTTCACTTAGTATGGTAATCTGTAGGTCCATCCATGTTGCTACAAATGGCATTATTTCATTCTGTTTAATGGCTGAGTAATATTCCATTGTATATAAGTACCACATCTTCTTTATCCATTCATCTGTCGATGCACATAGTTGCTTTTTCATTTTGATAATAGTTTACTTTGCTGTGTAGAAATCTTTTACTTTGATGTGGTCCTATTTGTTTATTGTTGGTTTTGTTTCCCTTGCTTTTGGAGTCAGATCCACAAAAACATTGCTAAGAATGATGAATTGAGGTTATCACCTGTGTTTTCTTCTAGGAATTTTTGGTTTCAAGTCTTTCATTCAAGTCTTTTTTTTTTTTTTTTTTTTTTAAAGGATTTTCTTATTTATTTATTTATTTTTGGCTGTGTTGGGTCTTCGGTTCGTGCGAGGGCTTTCTCCAGTTGCGGCAAGCGGGGGCCACTCTTCATCGCGGTGCGGGGACCACTCTTCATCGCGGTGCGCGGGCCTTTCTCTATCGCGGCCCCTCCCGTCGCGGGGCACAGGCTCCAGACGCGCAGGCTCAGCAATTGTGGCTCACGGGCCCAGCTGCTCCGTGGCATGTGGGATCTTCCCAGGCCAGGGCTCGAACCCGTGTCCCCTGCATTAGCAGGCAGATTCTCAACCACTGCGCCACCAGGGAAGCCCCCTCATTCAAGTCTTTAATTCATTTTGATTTAGTTTTTGTGTATGGTGTAAGTTGCTAGTCTAGTTTCTTTCTTTTGCATGTGACTGTTCAGTTTTCCAAACCCCATTTTTTTGGAGAAACTATGCTTTCTCCATTGTATATTCTTTGCTCACTTGTTGTAAATTAATTATCCATATATGTTTTGGTTCATTTCTGGATTCTCAATTCTGTTGCATTGATCTATGTGTCTTTTTTTGGTGTGCCAGTGCCATACTGCTTTATTTACTATAGCTTTGTAGTACAGTTTGAAATCAGGGAGCATGATACCTCCAGCTTTGCCCTTCTTTCTTAAGATTGTTTTGGCTATTCAGAATTGATGGTGGTTCTATACAAATTTTAGAATTATTTGTTCAACTTCTGTGAAATGTACCATTGGAAATTTGATAGAGATTGCATTGAATCTGTAGATTTCTTTGGGTAGTATGGACATTTTAATAATATTAATTCCTCTAATCCATGAACACAGCATATCTTTCCATTTATTTGTGTCTTATTAAATTTCTTTCATCAGTGTCTTATAGTTTTCAGTGTACAGGTGTTTCGTCTCCTTGGTTAATTTTATTCCTAGGTATTTTACTCTTTTGATGCAATTGTAATGGGATTGTTTACCTAATTTTTCTTTCTGATAGTTTATTATTATAGTATAGAAACAGCACAGGTTCAATATATGGATTTTGTATCCTGTAACTTTACTGAACTTCTTTATTAGTTTTATTATTTTTTTTTGATTTTTTTTTAGTCATTACTGTACTCTATGTATATGTATAATATATGTGTATGTATAGTATTATGTGACAGTTATATTTCTTCCCTTCCTTCCAATTTGGATACATTTTATTTCTTAATCTTGCGTGATTGCAGTGGGTAGGACTTCCAATATTGTGTTGAGTAAAAGTGGCAAGAGTGCACATCCTTATCTTGTTCCTGATCTAAGAGAAAATGCTTTCAGCTTTTCACCATTGAGAATATGATGTTAGCTGTGGGTTTGTCATATATAGGCTTTAATATGTTGAGGTACATTTTTTCTACATTCACTTTGCTGATAATTTTTATCATAAGTGGCTGTTGAATCTTGTTAAATGTTTTTTTCTTCATCTATTGAGATGATCTTATGATTTTTATCCTTCATTTTGTTACTGTGATGTACCACATTGATTGATCTGCAGATGTTGAACCATCTTTGCATCCCAGGGATAAATCCCACTTGACCATGGTGTATAATTCTTTTAATATGTTGTTGGATTTGTTTTGCTAATATTTAGTTGAGGATTTTTGTGACTTTCTTTTTTTGTGTTGTCCTTGTCTGGTTTTGGTATCAGGGTAACGCTGGCTTTGTAAAATGTGTTTGGAAGGTTTCCCACCTCTTCTATTTTTTGGAAGAGTTTGAGAAGGATAGGTATTAAATTTTTGAATATTTTATAGAATTTGCCAGTGTTTGTTTTTCTTCCAATCCAAGAGCATGGGATATCTTTCCATTTCTTTGAAGCAGCTTCAATCTTCTTCAATGGTGTTTTATAGTTGTCAGAATATAGATCTTTTACTTCTTTGGTTAAGTTTATCTCTGGGTATTTTATTTATTTTTTGATATGAGTTTTACACAGGATTGTTTTTTAACTTTCTTTGATATTTCATTATTAGTGTATAGAAGTGCAACAGATTTCTATATATTAATCTTGTATCCTGCAACCTTACTGAATTCATTTATTCGTTATAATAGTTTTTGGGTGAAGACTTTAGGGTTCTCAATGGAGTGTCATGTCATCTGCATATAGTGATAGTTTTACCTCTTCCCTTCCAATTTGGATACGTTTTATTCCTTTTTCTTGTCTGATGGCTATGGCTAGGACTTCCAATACAATGTTAAATAGAAGACAGAGAGGGCATCATTGTCTATTGTATGTTTTAGATTTGTGGTTACCGTGGGTTTCATGTATGTTGACCCATAATTATAACTACTTACTGTATTATATTTTTATTTTTAAAAATTAATTAATTTAATTTTATTTTTGGCTGTGTTGGGTCTTAGTTGTGGGATCTTTGTTGCAGCATGTGGGATCTTTCATTGTGGCGCGTGGGCTTCTCTCTAGTTGTGGTGCGCAGGCTCTCTAGTTGTGGTGCATGGGCTCAGTAGTTGTGGTGCGTGGGCTTAGTTGCCCCACGACATGTGGGATCTTAGTTTCCCAACCAGGGATCGAACCCATGTCCCCTGCATTGGAAGGCAGATTCTTAACCACTGGACAACCAGGGAAGTCCCTATATTTACTTACTTTAAACTGATAATTATTAAGTTCAAACACATTTTAAAAGATCTACATCTTTTTACTCCTCTCCCCACATTTTGTGGTTTTTATGTCATATTTTACATCTTTATGCTTATCCCTTTCCTGTTTATTGTAGTTATATTTGCTTTTACATTCTTGTTTTGTTTTTTTTAATCTATGTGCTGAATTATTTAACTGATTGTCAATCATTATTATATATTTGCCTTTCTTATTGGAATTATCCCTTTCCTACAGATTCTTGCTTCTTTTCCATTTAGAGAAGACCCTTCAACATTTCTTTTAGTTTGGTATTGCTGAATTCTTTTAATTTTTGCTTGTCTAAAACATTCTTTATCTTTCCTTCTATTCTAAATGATAATTTTGCTGGGTAGAGTATCCTACTTTGCAGGTTTTTCCCTTTCAGGACTTTGAATATGTCATGCCACTCCTTTCTGGCCTGCAAAGTTTCTGCAGAGAAATCAGCTGATAGCCTTTTGGGGGTTCCATTGTATACGACTCTTTGTTTTTCTCTTGCTGCCTTTAGAATTCTCTTTAACTTTTGCCATTTTAAGTATGTTTTGTAGTGGGTCTGTTTTGTTTCATCTTGTTTGGGATCCTCAGTGCTTCCTGTATCTGGATACCTGTTTCCTTCTTTAAGTTTGGGAACTTTTCAGCCATAATTTATTCAAACACATTTTTGATGTTCTCTCTCTCTTCTCCTTCTGGAACCCTTATTATGCATATGTTGGTACGTTTTATATTAGCCCATAGATCTCATATGTTGCTTTCATTGTTTTTTCATTTGTCTTTTTGACTGCTGTTCTGATTGAGTGATTTCCATTATTCTATCTTTCAGATCACTTATGCATTCTTCTGTGTCATTTAGTCGGCTATTCATTGCTTCTAGAGTGCTTTTTATCTCAGAAATTGAATTATCTATTATTGATTGGGTCTTCTTTACAGTTTCTAGTTCCTTGTTAAAATGAGCTTTGTTTCTATTGATACTCTTTCTTAATTCAGTTCGCAGTATTTTTTTAACCAACTTTTTGAATTCAGTTTCTGGTAGACAGATTATGTGTTTCATTATTTTTTTCAGGGGTTTTCTCTTGCTCTTTCAATTGGGAGTAGTTCCTCTGCCTTTTCATTTTACTTAACTTCCTCTGTCTCTATGAATTTAGTTGAAACAGTTAACAACATCTATTGTGGTCTTGAAGGGGTGTTTTTAAGTGTGAGTGTCCCTATGTAGACTGTGTGTGCTCAGTGTCTTTGCCACGAGGGCTGGGGATTTGATCTGGAGGCCAGGCACATCTTTCTTCAGGGTGTGTTGGTCACTGTCACCTTAATGGAGGTGTGGCTGGTGTTAAAGCCTTCATAGGGTGTGAGGTGGGACTTCCTCTCTGCTCAATGGCAGATGCTGACATGTCAGAGGGAAGGTCTGCCCCCAAGTTGCTAGAGTAGAAGCCCTGAGGTTTGGTCTCACTCAGGCTCTGTTCCCCTTAAGTGTGTGTCTTTCCTTCTTCCTGCATTGGGAATTTTGCCCCAAAGGAGGGGAGTGCTAAAGTAAGGGAGGCTTGTGAGCTTACAGAGCTCTGATATGCTGCCTTTGTAGGTGTCTGCAGCTCTCCTCAATCACAGCCCAAGGTAGTGTCTTTCCCCCTGTTGTGCTTAACCCAGATTTAGTGCAAGGTTGTGCTGTGCAGTGAGCAGGGTGGAGTGTTTGCTTAGCTGGGACTAGGGATTGTGACATTGTGCTTGCAGAAACTGAAGTGGCTGCACTGCCATCAGAGTTCTGGGCTGCTTCTGTGGTGCTTTTTGAGTAAGTGCCAACAGTGACTGCTGCTGCCCCACTTGGACCACATCCCAGGTCTCCAGGCTGTCTCTGTATCCCCAGATCAAGTCCCCTCCCAGGACCTGGCTATACTAGATCCAGTGCCAAGCTGTGGCATGGAGTGAGTGGGGCTGGGGTGTTCACTCACCTTGCACTGGGGAGTGAGGTGAGGTGGTATTCACTAAGGCAGACTTCTCTCCACCCTGCCTGGTGGCAAGCAAGCACCTGCTCACTTCTCCTGATAGAGTCTAGACTCTCCTGATAGAGTCTAGGCTTCTGTCTGTCCCAGCAGTTTTTCAAGCAGCCAAGGATGCTTGTCTCCTCCATGTAGGACCCCAGGACTGGGATGTGCAGTCTGTGGCTTAATCTGCTCACTCCCCAGGGTAAATGTCTTTCCATGTGATCTTTCTTTTCTCTTAGTCCCTTCCCAGGGGCACAGGTCCCAACCTGATGCTTCTCTTACTGTCTTACCTGATTATGTGGGAATCTTTCTTGCAGCCTTGGTTGTAAAAGAGTTCTTCTGCCAGTTTCCAGTTAGTTTGCCATGAGAATTGTTTCACAAGTAAATGTATTTTTGATGCATTTGTGTTTGTGTATTTAGGTGCTCCCATGTTGGGTGCATATATATTTACAATTGTTGTATCTTCTTCTTGGATTGACCCCTAGATCATTATGTAATATCTTTGTCTGTCTCTTGTTAGTCTTTGTTTTAAAGTCTATTTTGTATGATATAAGTATTGCTACTCCAGATTTCTTTTCATTTCCATTTGCACGGAATACCTTTTCCATCCTCTCACTTTCAGTCTATGGGTGTCTTTAGATCTGAAGTGAGTCTCTTGTAGGCAGCATATATATAGAACTTGTTTTTGTATTCATTCAGTCATTGTATATCTTTTGATTGGAGCATTTGGTCCATTTATAATTAAAGTAATTATTGATAGGTATGCACTTATTGCAATTAAAAATTGTTTTGGAGTTGTTTTGTAGTTCTTTTTTGTTTCTTTCTTCTTCTTTTGCTCTCTTCTCTTGTGGTTTGATGACTTAATGTCTTTAATGTTATGTTTGGATTCTTTTCTCTTTTTGTGTGTATATGTATTATAAATATTTGGTTTGTGGTTATATATATGGTTATTTTAAGTCAATGATCTCTTAAGTTCAAATGCTTTTTAACAACCCTGTATTTTCACTCCAACCCCACACGTTTATTGTTTTTGACATCATATTTTACATCTTTTTGTTTTGTGTATTCCTTAACTACTTATTGTGGATATAGATGATTTTGCTACTTTTGTCTTTTAACCTTATTACTAGCTTTATAAGTGGTTGATCTACTACAAGTAAGATTTTTTTCTTTTATAATTTTCATGTTTCTAGTTGTGGCCTTTTATTTTCCACTTAGAGGAGTCCCTTTATGATTTCATGTAAAACCAGTTTCATGGTGCTGAACTCTTTTACCTTTTGCTTGTCTGTAAAACTTTTGATCTGTCCTTCAAATCTGAATGATAGACTTGTCAGGTAGAGTATTCTCAGTTGTAGGTTTTTTCCTTTTGTCAATTTAAATAGTTTGTGCCACTCTCTTCTGGCCTTCAGAGTTTATGCTGAAAAGTCAACTGTTAGTCTTATGGGAGTTCCCTTGTAAGTAACCAGGTGCTTTTCCCTTGCTGTTTTTAATATTTTCTCTCTATCTTTAACTTTTGCCACTTTACTTACAATGCATCTTGGTGTGGACTTCTTTGGGTTCTTCTTGTTTTGAACTCTCTGTGCTTCCTGGAAATGGATGTCTGTTTTCTTTCCTAGGTTAGGGAAGTTTTCAGCTACTTTGTCTTCAAATATGTTCTCCATCCCTTTATCTCTCTTTCCTCCTTCTGGGACTTCTATAATACCAATGTTAGTATGCTTGATGTTGTCTCAGGGGTCTCTTAAACTGTCCTCATTTAAAATATTTTTTTTTTTCTGTTCAGCTTGATTGATTTTCACTACCCTGTCTTCCAGTTTGCTGATCTGTTCCTCTGCATCATCTTATCTACTCTTGATTTCTTCTAGTGTATTTTTTATATCAGTTATTGTATTCTTCAGCTCTGTTTGGTTCTTCTTTATATTTTCTAACTCTTTTTTAGACTTCTCACTGTGTTCATCCATTTTTATCCTGAGTTCATTGAGCATCTTTGTGATCATTACTTGAACTCTTTATTAGGTAGATTGTTTATCTCCATTTCACTTTGTTCTTCTGGGCTTTTGTCTTATTTCTTTATTTGGAACTGTCACCCCATTTTATGTAATTCTCTGTTTTTATTTCTATGTATTAGGAAGGTCAGTTATATTTCCTCATCTTAGCGACATGGCCTTATGTAGGAGACATCCTCTGGGCCCAGCAGCACACTCCCTTCTGGTCACCAGAGCTATATGCTCTAAGAGTGCCCTCTATGTTGTCTGCCTTTCTGTTGTGGTGAGCTGACTTCTGTTGGTGGGCTGGTAGGTGTAACAGGACCCTGGTCTGGTTGGTTGCCAGGCCCTGCCTAATGCAGAGGCTGCCAGTCACTGGTGGGCAGATCTGGGTTCTGGAGTGGCTGGCTGCATGGCTGGGAGGTCAGTATCTTGGTGCTGCTTGCTGGTGGGTAGGGCCAGGTAATAGAGGTGGCTGGCTTCAGGTGCCAGGGTCCTGGGGCTGGTGCCAACCTGCTGGTGGGCGGATTTAGTCCTGAGGTGGCTGTCTGTGGAGCTGTGAGGGTCCCATGGCTGGTTTGGCCTGCTAGTGGGAGAGGCTGGGATGGATGGGGTTTCCAGGCTGGTGCTAGTCTGCTGGTGGGTGGAACTGGGTTTTTGTGTGGCTGGCTGTGGGGCTTAGGGGTCCTGGGGCTGGTCCCCTCCCCTGGGAACAGGCCTAGGGTTCCCAGGGCTGGTGCTGGCCAGCTGATGGATGGTCCAGGTCCAGACAGGGCTAGCTGTGGTGCCATGGTAGTCCCAGGGCTGGTATTGGCCTGCTGGTGGACACAGCCACAACTGGGATGGCTGGCTGTGAAGCTGGGGGGTCCTGGAGCTGGTGCCTGCTTACTGGTGTGTGAAACCGGGTCCTGTAGCTAATGCTGGTCCACTGTTGGGTGGAGCTGAGTCCCTGAGTCTTTAGTTGCAGGCTCAGGGGTCTCCAATTTGATGTCACCTTGCTGGTGGGCTGGACTGTGTCCTTGGGCCTCTGGTGGGTGGGGCCAGGTCCCAGGGCAACTGGGGGGTTCAGGGGGGCCTATGGCAGCCAGCCTGATGGTGGGTGGGGCTGTGTCCCTGCTTGGGTAGCTCCTGAGTCCTAGGACTGGTGCCAAGCACCTGGTGAATGAGGTCATGTCCTGGCACTAATAAGCTAGAGCGAGGACTCCAAAATGGTGCTTGCCCACACCAGTGTCCTTCCTTGTGGTAGAATGAGCTCCCCAAAATGGCTGCTTCCAGCCTCTGTGTTCCAGTTGCCTTCTGCCTCTCCTGGAGGCTCTCCAAGATCAGCAAGTAGGTCCAACTCAGGCTCCTTCAAATTACTGCTTCTACCCTGGGTCTTGGACTGTGTGAGATTTTGTGTGCATCCCTTAAGAGCAGAGTCTCTGTTTCCTCAGCCCTTTTGCTCTGCTGGCCTTCAAAGCCAGATGTGCTGGTGGCTCTTATTCCTGGTGCAGGTCCCCCAGGCTGGAGAGCCTGTTGTGGGCTTGAACCCCTCACCCCTTGGGGAAGAATCTTGCAATTGTGATTATCCTCCAATTTTGGGCTTGACTGGGGGTGTGGGTCTTAACAATACTGTTTCCAACCCTCCTACCTATCTCACTGTTATTCCTTCTTTATATCTTTAGTTGTAGGTGATCTTTTCTGCTAGTCTGCAGGTCATTTTCATCGATAGCTGTTCTGTAAATAGTTCTAATTTTGGTGTGCCCATGGGAGAAGGTGAGCTCAGGGTCTTTCTTCTCTGCCATCTTGGTCACTCCTCCTGATTCTGTGTGGTTTGATTGTTGAATTTAGTCTTTTACATTTACAGTATTTATTGATAGGTATGTGCTTATTGCCATTTTGTTAATTTTTCTCTGGCTGTTTTTGTAGTTCCTCTCTGTTCCTTTCTTGTGCTCTTTCTCTCTTCCATTGCGTTATGGTGGTTTTCTTTAGTGTTATGTTTAGACTCCTTTCTCATTTTCTTTTGTGTATTTACTATAAATTTTTCCTTGTGGTTACATGAGGTTCACTTATGACATCCTATTTAAGTAGTAGTTTGTTTTAAATTGGTAGAAACTTAAATTTGAACACATTCCAAAGCTTTATGTTTTTATGCCACCTCCCTTTTGATGACACAGTTTATATCTTTATATTATGTATCCCTTAGTTAATTATTATAATTTTAGTTACTTGTACTAGTTTTCTCTTTTATCTTTATACTTGCTTTATAAGGGATTGATCCACTGCCTTTATCATATCTTTACTTTTTCCAGTGAGAGTTTTAGTTTTGTATGTTTTCTTATTATTAATTAGTGCCATTTCTTTTCAGCTTAAAGAAGTCTTTTTACTGGTTCTTGTAGGGCTGGTTTAGTGGTGGTGAACTCCTTAAGCTTTTACTTACCTGGGAAATTCTTGATCTTCCTTCACTTTTGAATGATAACCTTGCTGGTTAGAGAATTCTTGGTTGGAAGTTTATTCCTTTCAGCACTTTGACTATGTCATGCCACTCTCTTCTGTCCTATAACATTTCTTCTAAAAAAATCTACTAATAGCCTTATGGGTTTTCCCCTGTATGTAACTGGTTTGTTTTTCTCTTGCTGCTTTTAGGATTCTCTCTTTATCCTTAACTTTTACCATTTTAAATATAATGTGTCTTGGTGTGTGTCTTTTTGGGTTTATCTTTTTCTGAACTCTCTAGGCTTCCTGGACCTGGATGTTTGTTTTCTTCCCTAGATTAGGGAGATTTTTCAGCCACTATTTCTTCAATTTTTCTGGTGCCCTTTCTCTATCACCTCCTTCTGGGACCCCTATAATGTGAATGTTATTCCACTTGATGTTGTCCCCAGAGTCCCTTAAAATATCCTCACTTAAATTTTTTTTTCATTTTGTTGTGCTGTCTGGGTGAGTTCTTTTGTTTTGTTTTCCACCTCACTGATTCATTCTTCTGCATCATCTGGTCTGCTGTTAAACCCTTCTGGTGTATTTTTCAGTTCACTTATAAGCTCTGTTTAGTATTTTCTTATATTTTCTATCTCTTTATTGAAATTATCACAGTGTTCGTCAATTCTTCTTTAGAGTACAGTGAGTATTTTTATGACCATTACTTTGAACGCTTTATCAGGTAGATTTCTTATCTCCATTTCATTTACCCCTTTTTCTGAGGTTTTGTCTTATTTTTTTAAATTAATTAATTAATTAATTAATTTTTATATTTATTTTTGGCTGTGTTCGGTCTTCGTTTCTGTGCGAGGGCTTTTTCTAGTTGCGGCAAGCGGGGGCCACTCTTCATCGCGGTGCGCGGGCCTCTTCACTACCGCGGCCTCTCTTGTTGCGGCGCACAGGCTCCAGACGCGCAGGCTCAGTAGTTGTGGCTCACGGGCCTAGTTACTCCGCGGCATGTGGGATCCTCCCAGACCGGGGCCCGAACCCGTGTTCCCTGCATTAGCAGGCAGATTCTCAACCACTGCGCCACCCAGGAAGCCCTGTCTTATTCTTTTTAATGGAACATATGTCTCTGTATTCTCATTTTGTCAGATTCTCTGTGTTTGTTTCTATGTATTAGGTATATCAGCTTTTCTGTCGGTCTTAAAGCAGTAGCCTTATTTAGGAGATGTATTGTGGGGCTCAGAGGTGCAATCCCGCCTGGCCACCAGAGCCAGGTGCTCAAGGAGTGTCCCTAACATGTGCTGCATGTGCCTTTATGTTGTGTTGGGGCGTGGCTGCTGCTGTGGTGCATTGGTGGGGCTGTTCCTAGGATGGCTGTTGGGGCCCACAGTCACAGCTGCTGTGGTGTACTGGTGGGTGGAGCTCTCCCCTGGACCAGGTGCAGGACTTGGTCATGGCCGCTGCATTGTGCTGGTGGGTGGGGCTGGCCCCTGGACTAGCTGTGGGGCCTGTGCTTGACTGCTGTGTGTGCTGGTGGGCCTATCAATTGGCTTGCTGTAACATACAAACAAGGCCCAGATGTGGGCAGGGCTCTCAATGGGGTGCACCCACTCACACTGACAGGTTAGAGGGAGAATGACTGTTCTATTGTTAGCAAAATAGCCTGAGATTGCAAACATGGCTCCTGTCAGTGTCTCAGTCTCCAAGGATCATTTCAACTGATTTCTACCACCCTGGCTGATGTTTCAAGATTACTAAGTGGGTGTCCTTTACCTATGGTCCATGTGCTTTTCAATCAGCTGTTATTGCACTGGTTTTGGGGTTGAGTGAGTTTGCATATAAGCCATTTAAGAGTGGGCTTTTCCATTCCCTGCAATTTTTAAATTTTCCTGGGTGCATTCCCCATTGGTTTTCAAAGCCAAGTGTTTTGGGGGCTTGTCTCTCCTGTGCATGCTGTAGAGGTTAGGGTGCATGATGTGGAGCTTGAATCCCTCACTCCTCAGGGAAGAGATCCATACCTTTGTGATCAATTTGATTGTCAATAACCACAGCTGGGGTAAGCCTTCTCCTTGGTGAGACCATCCCTCTGCTTCTCCTACCTGTCTCAGTTCTGTCCTTTTATACTTTGTGGAGAAAGCTCTCTGTTCATCCAGTTTTCACGTCTACTTCCAAGGGAATTATTCCATATGTAGTTGTAGATTGGTTGTGTCCATGGAAGGAGGTGAGTTCAGGATCTTCCTACATTGCCATCTTGAGCCCTCCCCTTAGTGATTCTTTTCTTGGAAATAATCCAGTCTAATTATAAGCCTGTCAAAACAATTCTTCACTTCTATTATCGTGTGTTTTATTTGTAGCATTTCCATTTAACTTTCTTGTAGTTTTTATCTCTCTTCTGATATTTCCCTATTCATGCATATTGTTCACCTTTTCCACTACAGTTGTTAGTATATTAACTATAGTTGTTAAATTCCTTGCCTGTTCCTTCCAACATCCGAGTCATTTCTGGGTCTGTTTCTGTTGATTGCTCTATCTCTTGTCATGTGTTGTTTATATCTTGCTTTTTTGTGTCTCACGTTTTTGAATCAATGTTTGACATTGTATATAGAGTAGTAGAAACTGAGGTAAATAGTATTTATTTCTGGAAATGAGAATATATCTTATTCTGGTTGACTGTTCATGTGTATGGCATTGAGTCATCTAGTCAAAAATTGAGATTCCTTTAGTGCATTACTATTTTCAATTTCCTCTGTGTTATCCTGTTTTGGGTGAAGGCTAGGATGTGAGCAAGTTTATTTCAGTATTTCTGGTCCAGTATAAGCTTTTGGACTTTCCCATATGCTTGTACCACAGAGGGTATTTCTTTATACACTCTTGCCCTTTCTCCATTAGTAGACTGCTATTGCTTATTATTCAATGTTTGCTAGATTGGTGTTGGCAGCAATGTTGTTTTCTACTGTCCTGGCCCAGCATCAGTCTAGCTTAAAGTTTCACAATATGGTTTCTAATTTGATTTTAAACTGGGAGTGGAATATCACACATTTAAGAACTGTATATAATTTAAATTTTGAGACTAATATTATTTAATACTAATAAATCCCTTGTTATGTGTCAAGCCCAGTTCTAAGTGCTTTACATATGTTAATTCATTTAATTCTTAATGTGATCCTATGAGCCTAAGATCCTTCTCTCAATGCAAGTAAATTTACTGAAATTATGTACTTTAGATTTTTCAAGTATAGACTTACCTTACATAACAACTGTTCGGTTAAGGACCTTGGGACATAACTATTGAAAAAATATATCACTTTTTGGACATTTTTTGGTACAGCTTTTCACCATGAAACAAATTAAATAAATGCCACAAAGAAGTAATACTTCAACATTATGATTTTAGGCAAAGACTCATCAATTCACTTGACAGAACAGTTTTTAATCAGTAAATAGCACATGGAAGAGATTTGAACTGTACAATATGTTTGGATGAGCCTCAGATATTTTGCTTTCTGTACATATACTAAGCAAGGGTAGCAAGAAGAAGTAGCATGATTCTTTAGTCTGATGTATGTGTGCATGATTCCATATGTTTCAAAATGTTCTTATACTGAGCTTCTATTTTGTTTCAATTATTTTTTTCTTTTCACTGTTGAGTGCATTTTGAATGTAAGATAGCCACAATCCACCAAATGCTGAAATATTTATGAACATGGTACAGAAGGAAAACCGTGCCTTCCAAACTACACCAACTACCAGCTACACCAACTGCCACGTATTATCAGTTTTTCTTTCTCTTCTTTAGTGAGTACAATAAACTTTCTTTAAATTACATTGTAAGTACAAATTTTATTTATTTGTTCTTTTAAAAATTGCTTTAGGGCTTCCCTTGTGGCACAGTGGTTAAGAATCCACCTGCCAATGCAGGAGACATAGGTTTGAGCCCTGGTCTGGGAAGGTCCCACATGCCACGGAGCAACTAAGCCTATGCGCCGTAACTACTGAGCCTGTGCTCTAAGCCCATGAGCCACAACTACTGAGCCCACATGCCACAACTACTGAAGCCCGTGCACCTGGAGCCTGTGTTCTGCAACAAAGAGAAGCCACCACAATGAGAAGCATGTGCACCATAATGAAGAGTAGCCCTCACTCGCCATAACTAGAGAAAGCCTGTGCACAGCAATGAAGACCCAACGCAGCCAAAAATAAATAAATAAAATTTAAAAATTGCTATATATTATGTATATGAAATTATTTCAGTGTTAATTGACACTTTTTTGTAAAATTGTTTGGGTATTTTGAAATTCATCTTGATTTTTCTCATTGAACTTAATGGAATGTCTACCCATTTAACATTTTCTCACTTAGCAGGTTTTTGAGGAATGAATTAAAGTTGTTAGGTCCCCAGTGTTCATTGCAGCACTATTTACAATAGCCAGATCATGGAAGCAACCTAAGTGTCCATCGACAGATGAATGGATAAAGAAGATATGGTACATATATACAATGGAGTATTAATCAGCCATAAAAAGGAACGAAATTGGATCATTTGTAGAGACGTGGATGGATCTAGAGACTGTCATACAGAGTGAAGTAAGTCAGAAAGAGAAGAACAAATATCGTATATTAAGGCATATATGTGGAATCTAGAAAAATGGTACAGATGAACCGGTTTGCAAGGCAGAAATAGAGACACAGATGTAGAGAACAAACGTATGGACACCAAGGGGGGAAAGTTGGGGGTGGTGGTGGTGAGATGAATTGGGAGATTGGAATTGACATATATACACTAATGTGTATTAAATAGATAACTAACAAGAACCTGCTGTATAAAAAATATAAGTAAATAAAAATAAAAATAAAGTCGTTAGGTGACAGATAGATACTGTATAACAATAATCATGGGAACTAGGAAGCGAACTCGTCCCTCGACCTGTAAATACTTAAAGAAGTTAGAATTACACGTGGAAAAAATTGGTAGTTATGATTTATATGTCAGTTGGTCCAGTGTAAAACTGCAAAATGTGTATTAAAATAGATATTTAAAACCAGTTATCTGATTTGTTAGTTTTGGTTGCCAGTGTTCAATATTGTTTGTTGGTGGTCAACATCCAAATCCCTCCCTTCTATGATCTCCTTCCATTCCCAGAACTAGCCTGAGTAACACTCCCTTGCAGTTAGGGTTCTGGACATGATTTAGGTTCTGCCAGTGAGATGCACTCCCTTGAGGCTTAGAAAGTGAAAGGGAGATGGAGGCCAGCCTACTTGCCCTCCTGGTGGCTATGTGAGGGCTCTGCAAAAGTGAGCTTCAGCAGCTGCCAGAGCCTACTTTCCACCGTGTGTTTACCAGCTTCATGGGACATATTAAAATGCTGACAGCAGTTTCTAGACTTCTACATCTCAATTGCAGTGGTATGACTATGAAGTCAATAGTGAGGTGATTTTGAAGCCCAGCAGCAGTGTCTTGACTTTAACTACTCCAGCCCCTTTGGTAATTCCCTGCATGACAAACTTTTCTGCTCGAAATAGTTTGAGTAGTTTCTATTTTTTGCACTAAACTGTGACTAACTTCCATCCCTGTGTGTGCATACACATACACACACCCCATGTGAATTTAAAGTTTTATGGGATTATCAATGAAAACTTCCTGGCCACAGGATAGGCACATGATGTACCCCATGAAGCGTACATGGTGTACCTTTGGACAGTGTTTCTTCCAGGAATATGACTTAATCAGGGATAGAGTTCTTTTAGGAGAATGATATCTTCATAGAGGAATCTACTTCTTAGATTGCAAGAACTAAGGCCTGGCTAAACCTGGAGCTGCTGGAATACACTGCCTGAGGATGAAGCAGAAGAAATCACAGTTATTAGATGATGAGTGGGAGAGTCTAGTGATGATGTTTGAACCCGTGGATCCAGCTTTGCCTTAAAGCCACCTTTTGGGCTTCCCAACATGAATGAATATATCTATATCTATATCTATATCTATATCTCTATCTCTATCTCTATCCTTGCTTAAGCTACTTTGAGATTGGTTTCTATCCCTTATATCTTAAAAACTACTGCCCATTACAGTATTATCATACCCATTTTACCGATGTAGAAAATCAGGCTCAGAAATGTTATCAGATGTTCAAGGTCATACAACTATTAATAGTAGGGGAGAGAACCAGTGTTTAGCTGCAAGCCTATTATCTTAATAGTTATTCTATACAGCTTTTAAGGAGCTCACATTCTAACAGAAGAAATGGCTATGTGAACAGAAACTTGTGAGAACTGTGGCAAGTGATATAGTACAGGCATGCAGAAAGTACCGTGAACACATGGAACAGAGAGTAATTAATTCTTTCCGGGAAAGATTCATAGGAGAGGCCAATGTGAGCTAGGTTTTGAAGAATGCTTAGGAGTTTTCCAAGCAGATAAGATGAATTTTGGTGTTATATAAATAAGAACCCCTGAATCTAAAAATTTAGATATTTATGCCATTCATCTATTGGTATAATCTGCCTTTAAAAAATCCCTCTCTCATAAAAACCCTAATAACAATAATAACAACAAAAAATCAAAACATTAGTTTCATTGGTAAAGTTTCCTTAAAGAACACAACCTTGACCTGTTAGACTAATACTTTTGAATTGAATTGGCTTACACAAACTAAGATGGAGGAGCTAAAATACCTCAAGTCTTCCCCTCGTTCAACTACAGTGCCAGAGCCTATTTCTATAAGCAACACTTAGAAGAGAGAAGGCAGCTAGCATCACTGTGAGGGCTGCTTTGAAAACAAGAGAGGGGACCCCAGGCTGCATATGCATTTATCCTTCTCCAAATCTCCCCATCAGACATATCACCCCCCCACACACACTTTATGCACTTTTAGTCACACTTTTATGACTAAAATAGAAATTTAGGGAGAGAAAGACCATTGTTTTTCCTAGCCTGGAGTGTTCAAAAATAGAGATTAGTTAATGAGGGGTATGAGTAATGTTTCTAAAGTTTCATGAGAAATGAAGTAGCAGGGAAGACCCAGAGAGAACAAAATCGAATCTGTGCTATATATATACATGTCTCTGTCTAGGAAACTTCTATAGAGCATGTATTAATGGGCCGGAAGTTATTCTAGATTTGAGGGTTTGAAAGGTGAATAAGATGTGGTTCTGAGGGAAACTCATGAACAGTTGTTTTCAATATGATACATTGTCATTTAGGGATCTTTGGATGCAAGCAACAGAAACTGACTAAAAATTTTATTGGTGAAGCTACTAACATGAATAATTCCAGACAAATGTTTCTTTAGAAATTTATAATTAAGGCTAAAGAAAGAAGGTTGTCATTATTGTAAGGGATTTGGGCACTGAAAAAAGAAAACTGATTTCCTGCTAAATTCAGAAGAAAAAATTTAAAAACTCAAATTTTATAATGATTTTCCTTTGAGAGACCTAGAGTTGCTTAAAATATGTTTTGTTTCTTTAACTGATTAATATTCTTTATGGATACTGCCTCTCTATTTCTACTTTAGACACTGCTGCTTTATCACAACTTGCTCTTCTGGTTTGCACAAGAGTTGATAAAATCTATCTATCGATCTACCTACATATCAGTCAATCATCTATCCATCCATCCATCCATCAGCAAATAAATTGGTATAACTTATCTTTCACCAAAGGGGATGAAATATTCAGATTATAATATCTCCTTAATTAAATGGAGCAAGCTTATAGAGACAATATTAAGTGTTTATATATATGTTAAGTACAAAAAACTCAAATATGTCTAAACTACTGATTCTCAACTGGGAGCAATTTTGTCTCCCCAGGGGACATCTGGTAATATCTGGACATACTTTTGGTTGTCACAACTGGATGTGTGTATGCTACTGATATGTGTTACCTAATATTTTGTGCTTGACTTCTTATCATAATGTTTTTGAGATTCACCCATATTATTGTATGTATTTTGTTTGTTTGTATTGATGAGTAGTGGTCCATGGTATAGTTATACCACAATTTTTTTACCCATTCACCTCTTGGTGAACATTTGGGTTGCTTCCAGTTTTGGGCTGTTATGAATAATGTTGCTTTGAACATTCAATTACCTGTTTTGTGTGGACATACGTTTCCTTTCTTCTTGGGCAAATACTCAGATGAGAATTACTGGATCACATGGTAAATGTGTGTTTAACTTTATAAGGTACTGCATACTGTTTTCCAAATTGGTTGTACTATTTTACATCTCAAGGTACAAAATTTCAAGTTGTTACACATCCTTGTCAACACCTAGGATTTTCACTCTTTTAAATTTTAACCACGCTTTTGGGTATGTAGTAGTATCACATTGTGTTTTAGCTTACATTTTTCTGATGACTAATAATGTGGAGCATATTTTTATGTGCTTATTGGCTATTTGTAGATCTTCTTTATGAAATGTCTATTAAAATATTTTGCCCATTTTGATTTGATTGTAGGTCATCTAATTATTGAATTGTAAAAGTTATTTACATATTCTGGATACAATTCCTTTGTTGAATATATGTGTGGCAAAAATGTTTTCCAAATATATGGATTGCCATTTAGTCTTTTAAAATTTTTTTAATTTATTTAATTTATTTATTTGTGGCTGTGTTGGGTCTTTGTTGCTCTGCATGAGCTTTCTCTAGTTGTGGTGAGCAGGGGCTACTTGTCATTGTGGTGCGCGGGCTTCTCATTGTGATGTCTACTCTTGTTGCAGTTGCAGAACACAGGCTATAGTCGCATGGGCTTCAGTAGTTGTGGTGCATGGGCTCAGTGACTCTAGATTGCAGGCTCAGTAGTTGTGGCACACAGGCTTAGTTGCTCCATGCATGTGGGATCTTCCCAGACCAGGGCTCGAACCCATGTCCCCTGCATTGGCAGGCGGATTCTTAACCACTGCACCACCAGGGAAGCCCGCCATTTAGTCTTCTTAAGTGTGTCTTTGGAAAAAGAAAAAAGTTTTTAATCTTGATGAAGTTGATATTTATCATTTTTTCTTTTATACTTTGTTCTTTAGAATGTCTTGTTTAAGAAATCTTTATCTAACTCAGTGTCACAAAGATTTTATGCTATGTTCTCTTCTATAATTTTAGTAGTTTTAACTCATACATTTAGATCTATGATCTCTTTTTAAAGTTGATTTTGTATGTAATGGAAGAGTTGGGGTTTATTTTTTCCATAGAGAGATCTAATTTTTCCAGCACCATTTTTTTTCCTCCATTGGATAGCTTTGGCAACTTCTGTTGAAAATCAAACTATACTACAAATTTACAGTAATTCAAAAAGTATGGTACTGGCATTAGAATAGACAAATAGACCAATCAAATGGAACAGAGAGCCCAGAAATAATCCTCTGCATATACAGTCAATTAATATTTGACAAGGGTGCCAGAACACTCAATTGGGAAAGGACAGTCTCTTTAATAAACCTTGCTGGTAAAGCTGGATATGCAGAAAAATAAAATTGGACCTCTACCTTATACTGCTCTCAAAAATTAACTTGCAGTGGATTAAAGACTTTAACATAAGACCTGATACCATAATTCCTAAATGAAAACAAGGAGGAAACTTCTTGATATCAGTCTTGGCAGTTATCTTTTTGATATGACATCCAAAGCACAAGCAACAAAGGAAAAAATTAACAAGTGAGACTACATCAAACTAAAAAGCTTCTGCACAGCAAAAGGAACAATCAACAAAATGAAGGCAATATATGGAATGGAGAAAATATTTGCAAATCATATATTGGATAAGAGGTTAATATCCAAAATATGTAAAGAACTCATACAACTTAACAACAACAACACCAACGAACAACCCCAATAAAGAATGGGCAGAGGAACTGGATAGATATTTTTCCAAAGAAGAAATACAAATGGCTAATAGGTACATGAGAAAATGCTCAACATCACTAATCATCAGGGAAATGCAAATCAAAACCATGATGAGATATAACCTCACATCTGCTAGAATGGCTATCATCAAGAAAAGAAGAACCCTGAGAAAACCATAATTCAAAAAGAGTCATGTACCAAAATGTTCATTGCAGCTCTATTTACAATAGCCAGAACATGGAAGCAACCTAAGTGTCCATCAGCAGATGAATGGATAAAGAAGATGTGGCACATGTATACAATGGAATATTACTCAGCCATAAAAAGGAACGAAACTGAGTTATTTGTAGTGAGGTGGATGGACCTAGAGACTGTCATACAGAGTGAAGTAAGTCAGAAAGAGAAAAACAAATACTGTATATGGAATCTAAAAAAAAAAAAAAAAAGGTCAGAAGAACCTAGGCACAAGACAGGAATAAAGATGCAGACCTACTAGGGAATGGACTTGAGGATACGGGGAGGGGGAAGGGTAATCTGGGACAAAGTGAGAGAGTGGCATGGACATATATACGCTACCAAATGTAAAATAGATAGCTAGCGGGAAGCAGCTGCATAGCAGAGGGAGATCAGCTCGGTGCTTTGTGACCACCTAGAGAGGTGGGATAGGGAGGGTGGGAGGGAGGGAGAAGCAAGAGGGAAGAAATATGGGGACATATGTATGTGTATAACTGATTCACTTTGTTATAAAGCAGAAAATGACACACCATTGTAAAGCAATTATACTCTAATAAAGATGTTAAAAAAAAAGAAAGAAAAGAAGAGATAATAAGTGTTGGCAAAGATGTGGAGGAAAGGGAACACTTGTACACTGTTGGTGGGAATGTAAATTAGTTTAGCCACTATGGAAAACTGTATAGAAGTTCCTCAAAAAATTAAAAATAGAACTACCATAAGATCCAGCTTTTGGGTATATATCCAAAGAGTATGGAAACAGGATATCAAAAAGATATCTGCACTCCTGTGTTTATTGCAGCATTATTTTACAGTAGCCAAGATATGAAAACATCCTAAGTGTCTATCAGTGGATGAATGGATTAGGAAGATGTAGTATACATATACAATAGAATATTATTCTGCCACTTGCGACAACATGGATGGACCTTGAGGGTATTATGCTGAGTAAGATAACTGAGACAGAGAAAGCCAAATGTTGCATGATATCACTTATATGTGAAATGTAAAAAGCTGAACTCATAGGAATGGAGAGTAGAATGGTGGTTACCAGGGTCTGGGGTGTGGGGGAATTGGGGAGAAGGTGTTAAAGGGTACAAATGTACAACTAGTAAATAAATAAGTTCTGGAGATCTAATGCACAACATAGTGACTTATCTTTTCCCTTTCTTGATGGTATTACTTACAGAAAAGGTTTTAGTCTCAATGAAGCCAATTTATCTATTTTTCTTTTGTCACTTGTACTTTGTGTCATAGCTAAGAAATCATTGTCTAATATAAGGTCATGAAGATTGACACCTCTGTTTTCTTCTAAGAGTTTTATAGTTTTAACTCTCATTTTATGTGTTTGATCAATTTTGAGTTAATTTTTGTATATGGTGTAAAGTAGGGGTCCAATTTCATTCTTTTGCATGTAGATATCCATTTGTACCAAGACCAGTTGAAAAGGCTACTCCTTTCCCATTGAATGATCTTGGCAGTCTTGTTGAAAATCATTGACCATAGAGGGTACGAACTGATATTTGGACTCTCAGTTCTATTCCATTGGTCTATATGTTATTATGCTGGTACCACACTGTCTTGATAATTGTTTCTTGGTAGTAAGTTTTGAAGTTGGGAAATACTAGTCCTTCCATTTTTTTTCTTCTTTTTAAAGATTGTTTTGTCTATTCTGGGTCCCTTGCATTTCCACGTGGATTTTAGGCTTAACGTTACCATTTCTGAAAAAATCAGTTAAGATTTTGATAGGAATTGAGCCAAATATGTAGATCAGTTTAGAGAGTGTATTAATCTGCTCAGGTTGCCATAACAAAATATCGTTGACTGGGTGTCTTAAACAGGAATTTGTTTTCACAATTATGAAGATTAGACAGCAAAGATGAAGTTACTAGCAGGGTCGGTGTCTGGCAAGACATCTCTCCCTGGGTTGCAGATGACTGCCTTCTCAATGTGTTCTCACATAGGGTTGTAGGGGGGAGAGAGAGAGAGTGAGAGTGAGAGAGAGAGAGAGAGAGAGAGAGAGAGACTGAGAGATCTTCTTCTTCTCAAAAGGTCACAGTCCTGTATCTGATTAGAGCTCCATACTTATGACCTCATTTAACCTTATCACCTCCTAAAGACCCTATCTTCAGATACAATCACACTGGGGGTTAGGGTTTCAACATATGAATTTTGTGAAAGCACAATTTACTCTATAGCAGAGAGCATGACATCTAAATAATGTTAAGTCTTTAAATCCATGAACTTGGGATATCTTTCCATTTGTTTAAATGTTCTTTAATATCTTTCAACAATGTTTGTAGTTTTCAGTGTACAAGTCCTATTCTTCATTTGTTAAAATTTTACCTTAGTATTTTTTTTTTGGTGCTATTGTAAAAGAATTGTTTTAGTAATTTCATTTCAGGTTTTCATTGCTAGTTTATAGAAATACAATTGATTTTTGTATACTGATCCTGTATCCTGCAACCTTGCTGAACTCACTTATTTGTTCTAATAGTTTTTAGTAGATTGCTTATCATTTTTATATATAAGATCATGTCATTTGTGAATATAGTTTTACTTCTTTCTTTCCAAACTGTTCCCACCATCTACCTCTTCTGTGTTTTGTTCTTGTCATTCCTTTCCTGTTCCCTTCCTTTAGAATTATTTGATTTTTTAAAGATTTTATTTTAATTTTCCTGTTGAATTTATAGCTTTTTAAAATTGAGGTATAGTTGACATATAACATTATATTAGTCTCAGGTATACAACATAGTGATTTGATATTTGTATATATTGTGAAATGATCACCACAATAAGTCTAGTTAACATCCATGCCCATATATAGTAGTTATTCTTTATTGCATTTTTATAGGGTTGCCCTGTGGACTTCAATTACATTCATAATTTTCACAGTATAGTTATAGTTCTAGAACTATATATGGTTATATAGAACTATAGTGCAGTTATAGTTTTATGCTTCACTTAAAAGATGGAAATATTATAGATAAACAACTTATTGAATATAATTCCCTGTGCTGCAGAACTAAAACCTCCCTGTAATAAACCATAATGGAGAAGAATATGAAAAAGAATATATATATATATATAACTGAATCACTTTGCTATACACCAGAAACTAACACAACATTGTAAATCAACTATATACTTCAATAAAAAAATTAAAGAAATCTTGCAAACTTATAAACTCATATCTCTTCACCCTTTATGTTATGATTGTTATATGTGGTATAACAACATACATTAAAACTTCATAAAATAGTGTAATACTTTTAGCTTTTAAACCGTTATATGAATTAAAGAATACTAAGAAGAAAAAGGCAAAAATAGGTTTTTTTTGTTACATTTATCCAGATGTCCATGTCTTTCTTTCTTTCTTTTTCATCAGTGATGTGTTTATTGCTGTGGAAAAATAAAGCTCGGGTTGGGCAAAGAGAACAGGAATTTATCACCAGGGCAAGTATCAGTTCACATAAGAAAGACACTTTTATTTGTCCAGAATGAATTTCTCTGGAATCCACAGCTAGAAATCAGGTTGTGTTAGTGAAGGAAACAGTGATAAATTGTTCACTGTTTTCAGTAAAGCTGCTTGGTTCAAACATTGGAGGAAATATGGTTTCCCAAACATGCATTTCAGAAAATTACATTTACCCTCCTGATTAACACACAATCATGTATTCATCACAGATGTCTTTGTTTTCATTCAGTTTCTGTTTTAAAATTAATTTTTATTGGAATATAGTTGATTTACAATGTTGTATAGATGTCCATTTCTGATGCTCTACATTTTTTTCTGAAGATCCATATTTTAATCAAGTATGTTTTCCCTTCAGCCAAAAGAACTTTCTTTACCATTTATTGTAGTGAAGTTATGAATCTTCATAATTTTTGTTTATCTGAAAATATTTTACCCTCATTATTGAATAATATTTTTGCTGGATATAGTATTCTGGGCAGATATTATTTTCTTTCAGCATTTTAAAGATCTCTTCTGATTTACATGTTTTCTGATGAGAAGTTAGCTGTTAATCAGATTGTTGCTCCCCTCTCTATAATGTTATTTTTATATTTCTTTTATTATTTGTTCTTTATTTTTGACCTTAATAAGTTAAATATGATTTGCTTCAGCATAGGCTTCTTTGTGTTTTTCTGCTTGTTGCTCATTGAATACCTTGAATCTGTCAATTTCTGTCTTTTATCAATTTTGGGAATATTTCAGCCATTATTTCTTTGCATACTTTTAATGCCCCAATCTGTGTCTCTTGTCCTTGTCTGTTAAGTTGTATAGATTATGGGTTGTATTATTTTTCTCTCATGAATATTATTTCCTTTGTTTTAGATGGTAATTTCCCTGGCTGGTCTTGAACTTCAAACTTTCTTTTGTTTTGTTCAGAACTTTTGTCTTAAGCTGAATTGCTTTGAGTCTTTTCTGCATGTGTGCAGATGAGGGTAGACAGAATTTGGGGATTCCCTCTCTGGCTCTTTCCTTTCCAGGAATATGGTAGGTTTTTCCCCATGTGTCTATGTTACTGCTGTGTAGACGATTCAGACTGCACTTAGGCCAGACTAAGAGTCTCAGAAAAGAGGAATTTATGCCTATAGCTGTCCACATCTCCCTTCCATGTGAACATAAACTCCCCATCAGTATCTGTCTGCTGCTGTTTATTCTCCAGTACCTTCAGGTAGGTTTTCTTCCTCTTAGGTTTTTTTTTCTTTTATTTACTTATTTATTTATTTTATTTATTTTTTGGCTGTGTTGGGTCTTTGTTGCTGCGCGTGGGCTTTCTCTAGTTGTGGCGAGTGGGGGCTACTCTCTGTTGCCGTGTGCAGGCTTCTCATTGCGGTGGCTTCTCTTGTTGAGGAGCACAGGCTCTAGGTGTGTGGGTTTCAGTTGTTGTGGCTCGCAGGCTATAGAACGCAGGCTCAGTAATTGTGGCACACAGGCTTAGTTGCTCCATGGCATGTGGGATCTTCCCAGACCAGGGCTCAAACCCGTGTCCCCTGCATTGGCAGGCAGATTCCCAACCACTGCGCCACCAGGGAAGTCCTGCTTTTAGGTTTTATCATTGCTTTCTGGCGTGTGTGTGTGTGTTTGTGTGTCTGGCAGAATATTAGTCCATCATGATACCTGGTAGCAAATCTCCTTACCTTCATAAAAATGAAGGATATTTTCAATGGATATGAAATTCTTGGTTGAAAAAACTTTTTCTTTCAGCATTTTAAATATTTCATTGTCCTCTGGCTTACATATTTTCTGAGAAATCTGTTGTACTTATTGCCTTTGTTCCTCTACATCTTTTTTTTCTGGCTACTTAAGATTTTCCCTTTTTTCACTGGTTCTCAGCAATTTGGTTATGAAATACCTTGGTGTGATTTGAGTGTGTGTGTTTATCTTGCTTGAGGTTTATCAAGGTTCTTGAATTTGTAAGATGGAGTTCCCATCAAATCTGGAAAGTCTTCAAATATTATTTCTTCATTTTTTTTCTGGCACTCTTCCTTCTTTTTATGGGATTCTATCTATTGTTAGACTTTTTGATATTGTCCAGCAGGTCACTGAGTCTCCATTTATTTCCTCCTCCCTCTACAACCCCAATCTCATTTTTCTCTGTGAGAAATCTCATAATTCTTTTAGATTATTTTTATTATGATGTCTTCAAATTTACTAATCTTTTCTTGTGAAATGTCTAGCCTATTATTAATCACATCCAGGGAATTTTTCACTTCCAACTTTTTCATTGTTGTAAGTTCCATTCTTATATTTTCCATTTATCTCACTATGTTAATTTTAAAAAATCCTTAAGCATATTGAGTATACTTAAAATAGATATTTTAGAGTATTTGTCTGTTAATCCAGCATCTCTGTCATTTCTAGGTCTGTTTCTATTGACCGATTTTCCTCTTGGTTATGTGACACATTTTTTTGCTTCTTGACGTGTGTAGTGAAGAATTAAATTTATCCAAAGAGAGGTCTGGTCTTTGTGCCAGTTCCTTGGGGATAGCCTCTAAACCCTTGGGATAAAGAATTTGGTTGGCCCTTTCCCCAGTTCTGGGAAGTGGCCCCTAAATCCTTGGAATTTCCTTAGTGATAGGAATATCTTTGCTGTTCATGGGGGCCCTGATAGTTTATACTAAGTAGATGACTCAGAATGGGGGCTGGCCATGCCAGAATGACCAACTATGTGATTAGAGGGTTGGGATTTGGGCCATGTGATATCAGCCTGACCTCTGAGGAGCAGAGCAGGGCTGGAGATTGAGTTCAACCACATAGCCGGTGATCAATCAATTGTGAATGAAACCTTAATAAAAAATATGGGCACTGAAGCTTGGATGAGCTTTCCTGGTAGGCAAGCCACTGCAGTTGTCACACACTGATGTGCTGAGAAGGTAGTGGATCCTGACTCCATGGGGAGAGGACAAGAAAACTTCATGTTTGGGACACCCCCTCAACCTAATCTCTTCTTTTGGCTAGTTCTGATTTATGTCTTTTTGCTATAGTAAAGCTGTAATCATCAATATATTACTTTCCTGAGTTCTGTGAGTTGCTCTAGAGAATTATTGAACCTGAAGGTTTAGTGGGAGCCCTCATATTTGTAGTGAGCTGTTCAGAAGTATGTGTGGCCTGGAGACCCCTGAAGTTACTTGCATCTGAAGTGAGGGCAGTCTTGTGGAGGACTGTGTCCTAAACCTGTGAAGTTTGGCTCAACTTGAGTAATTGGTGTCAGAAGTCAACACAACATGTCTAGTAACTTGGGGGATGTTGGATATTGTGAAGGCTACATTGTTACTTGTCTGTATGTAATTGTCTTCCTTTAAAGAGGGTTGGACATTGTTAAATTACTTGTGAATCATCTTGATCTTTTGGGGGGATTGATTGAACATTTTGTTAGGAAGGTAGTCTTCACTCTAAAAATAAATTATTCCTACCACTAAAGCATGACCTTCTGGGATCACTACTGAATTTCCCAGGTGATCTCTTTCTCTCTCTGACACACACACACACATGCACACACCAGCCATACCCTGATCATCTCTTACATCAAGCTCTTATACTCTGGACCACTATTCGCCTGCCTTAATCACCCCAGTGCCAGGTACCAGACAACTAGAAATAGCCCCTACAACCAACAGCCCAGTGAAAATATTCAAACTAGCCAATCCTAAGTCTGCTTACCTTACCTTGTCCATTCCTTCCTGCAGAAACCACAATAAAGCTCTTGTCCATGATTTCCTGTCACTCCCTCTGCCTACTGACTGATCCTGATTCTTCCCTGTGTGGTCTTGTGTGGCTTGCTGTGTCTCCCGTTTCTGGGGATCTGTGAGTATAAACTTCCTTCATGATGGTCATTTCCATGTCTGCATGCCTCACCATACTGATTAAAATAAATTTCCAGTACCATTAAAACACACACAAAAAGTAAATACTGTATGATTATATTATGTAAAGTTCAAAAGCTGGCATAACTAACTATGATGTCAGAAGTCAGGGTGGTGGTTATTCTGGGAGGGGATGTAAGGAGGCCTGAGGGGAGCTTCTGGTATGCTAGCAAGCAGTTTCTGGACTTAGGTGCTGGTTGCAAGAATGTATTCAGGTTGTGCAAATCAATCAAGTTGTATATTTCCAATCTGAGCACTTTCTTTATGCATGTAATTCAGAGCAGTTGCATTACTGGTTCCAATTCTCTACCTCTCCCTGTATCCCTGTCCTTTGCCATGTAACTTTGCAATACTTTCCTATTCTGACTCTGGAATCCACGATGTGACTTGATTTGGACAACGGAAAAAGTACAAAGTAAGAGTGTACTAGTTCTTGGCCTGAGCCTCAAGAGGTCTTTTGTGTTTCTTGTCCTCTTGTGCTTCTGTTATTGAGACTGTATAGATATGGTGGGGCTAGCTCACTTATGCTAGGACCAGAGCCATGTGGAACAGAGCTGTCTCAGCTAAGGTTCTCCATCCAAACCCAGCCTGGAGCAGGCCTCTCAGTTGCTCAACAGATGAATGAGTGAGCATAGTCAAGATCAGCCAAGCCTAGCCTAGGACAGCTGACCTCCATCTGACTCACAGATGCATAATCTGAAGAGAACTGACTTTTAGTGTAGTTTGTTATGCAGCAAAAGCTAACTGATACAGTAGTGGAAAAAAGATGATGAGGACCAAAATTGGGCACAGTTGTAAGAAAAGAGAGGAGAGAATTGAGAAAGGAGAAATTTCATTAAAAAAAAAAAGTATTCCATCAAGTTGGGTTTGAAATGTCACACTGCCTATTATCCTGATACTGTATGTTATCAAGAAATATAGGGACTTCCCTGGCAGTCCAGTGGTTAAGACTTCACCTTCCAATGCAGGGGGTGCGGGTTCGATCCCTGGTCTGGTAGCTAAGATCCCACATGTCTCATGGCCAAAAACCAAAACATAAAGAAGCAATATTGTAACAAATTCAGTAAAAACTTTAGAAATGGTCCACATCAAAAAAATCTTAAAAAAAAAAGAAATCTAGAATTTCCTGAGTCTGCAAGCCAGCCTCCCAGGGAGGCTATGGCTATTTCGGACAGAGAAGAGGTAACCAAGAACACACAGGGAGGATCTGGGTGTGGGTGGAGGAGAGTGGAGGGGAAGATAAACGGGTTTAGTTTTGGGTAGGGTTGAATTTGAGGTCTCTGAAGGACATCCAAGTAGAGGTGCCCAGCAGGGAGGAAATGCAGATGAGAAGCTCCAGTCTTTGCTGGAGATCTAGATTTGGGTGTTCTCAACTAGCAAATAGTAAATAAGGAATCTGGGACTGGATCTGGAAAGCCAGTGCAAATACAGCTCTAGGTAGCTGTGAGAGCTGAGCCTGGCCACTCCATGGAGGGTGCTTCAGCCAATATGGGTGGTTCCTACAGGGTGGTCAACTGAAAACTGAAGCCTATTTACAATTTAATTTTTAACCCAACAGGAAAGTGGTGAATACCTCTTCAGCAAGCAGAGGGCATCACCATACACCACCGTGTCCCAGGAATCAGGAAACAACCTCAAACTGGGCAGATGAAACACTATGTACCTTTCATTGGAATAGCCGGTAGGACAGGGCAGGAGTGGATGGAGTAATGCTGAGTGGGGCTCCTGAGCGGCAGTTAGTGGGAGCAAAGGGCGAAGGATGAAGAAAGCGCCCAAGAAAGGGGAGGGAGAGCAAGGGAAAGATGGGTGGAGCCTGAAGTAGGGACAAGAGAAGAAAATTAACAGGGATGAAGCAATCAAGGGAGGTGGGACAAGAAGACGGACGAGGAGGCTAAACAGCAGGTGGGAAGAGGAGGCCAACCTGAGAGGAGGAAACTGGATTTAAGAAAGAAGAGGAAAAAAGGGGTACAAAATATATGAAGAAGGCAGTTAAGGAAGTCTGGATACTGAATCAGAGAAGGGAAGAGGAAACAGATAATGAACGAGGGGGTGAAGAATGACAGGAGGGCAGCAGACAGAAGGGAGAGAGAAAGAACCGCGTCTTAGGTGTTCTAGAGCCCAGCTGCACTTCGAAGGGCAACATCATATGGAACTCGATTCATCCGCTCCAGGAGATGGGAGAGGGCGTCCCGCGGCTGAAGCCCTAGACATGAGCCTGAATCTGGGCCAGCTCGGGAAGTCCCGCGAAAGAGGAGAGGCTAGGGCAGACAGACAGGATCACTACTCAGGGTCGAAATCCGTGCTTCCACGCCCACGCTCAGTCGACTCGTCTCTTCAAAGCAGAGAGAAAGCGGAGGAAATAAGGATGGGGAGAGGCTGGTACCTGCCTGGGGGCGAGGTGGTGCGGAGGGGCCACTAATGCCGAAAGTGGCCAAGGAGAGCGGCGCCCCAGCGCAGAAGGCCTGGGGGGACGCGGGAAGTGGCTGGAGGCTGGGCCCAGGGTCCAGTGGAAGCTGGCGGAGAGTGAAGGAGCACAGGGAACCGGAGGGGTTGGGGAGATTCTGGCTGCGGATGGTCAGAGGGTGGGGACTGCGTGGCGACCACACAGAGGGTGTGTGTTAGGGCGGGAGAACTACCCTGGCTAAGTCGTACCTGTAGTTTTCTATTTCCTAGTCCCAGAAGTTGCAGCATCAGAGGTTGATGGGTGAAGAGCAAATCTTCGAAGGGCAGTTAGAAGGAGAGAACAGTGGCAGGCTGTGGAGAGGGGCGGACGCGCGGGCGAAGGCGCGAATATGGGCTAAAGGAAAGGCGCAGGACACGAAGTTGGCTCCGCGAAAGCCTTCATCCACTCTCCTCCTGGCTGCTTTCCGAAGTGCCAGCCCTGCGAAAGGGGCATCGCTGCTGAGCCTAGCCAGGGCTGGCCGCACTGAGATGGGACGTAGGATGGAGGGGCGGGAGCCAAGGCCGAAGGGGCGGACACGGGGTGGTGTCTAGCTCTCCATAAAGGGGCGGCGGGGCCCGCGCTCTCTTCTGCGCTGGCAGCGGCCACCAGCGGGGAACAGGGCGCAATGTCCGTTCGCTGCCAGGAGAGTCCGGTGCTGGCAGGCAGCGCCACTTTGGCCGCCCTGGGGGCACTGGTTCTGTGCCTCGCGGAGCCCGCCGGCTACGGGAAGTACACGGAGAGCCGGATGCCCGTGGCTACCCGCCTGTCCGCCCGCGCCGCCTGGTTCCTGCAGGAGCTGCCCTCCTTCGCGGTGCCCGCGGGGATCCTCGCCGGGCAGCCCCGCTCTCTCTTCGGCCAGCCTGCGACTGTGCTTCTGGGCCTCTTCTGCGCACATTACTTCCACAGGTAGCGTTTTCCCTTGAGGGTGCGGAGCGCAGCGCACTGCCAGGCTCCCGGCGTCCAGGAGCGCAGCGCGCGGCGCGCACTGAGGATCGCGGAGGGGCGGCGCGAGCCGCTGCAAGGAGCGCGGCGCGAGGGGAGCACCTGGCTGGGCCGGGGCTGCGAGCCAGACGCGGGCTAGTGGAGGAGCGATCGCGGGCAGACGCCGCCTTCACTCTCCACGGCCCCGCGCGCGTCTCGGGTCCGCTTCGAATCCTTGGACTGCTCTGGGGAAAGCGGTGGAGCGGGGCGGGAGGCAAGCTGGAAAGCTCAAGCTGGGCAGAGCTCTTGTTTCAGACAGTTACCTCTCCAGCTCCGCGCC
Organism: Balaenoptera acutorostrata; assembly: GCF_949987535.1. Taxonomy (NCBI): domain Eukaryota; kingdom Metazoa; phylum Chordata; class Mammalia; order Artiodactyla; family Balaenopteridae; genus Balaenoptera; species Balaenoptera acutorostrata. Next base: position 68,800,856 of record NC_080075.1, read on the forward strand.
GTCCCGCGTCACCTGTGGCGTCTTGCCCACCACCCCTTCTCGTTCTTCCTTCACCTTTCCTTTGCAGGGTGGGGGCGGGCTGGTTCTGAGATCTTGAGGGAGTCTAAGTATTGGCATCTCCCGAAGGAAATTCGGCTCAGAGGGACTGGATCAACGTATCTCCGCAGGGAGATGGGCAGACCCAGACCCTGGACTTCAACGGTGAGAAAGAGAACGTGATGGGAACCCACTGACCTGAGCAAGAGTCCCACTTCTCAGGACCCACCGAAAAGGGACCGCGCTCACCACCAACTCGTTTCAAGTTCCCCTGGCACTTAAGTGTGGATGGGTTGAAGTTAACTTAGAGCTGAAATGTTCTTCTGAATTAAAAATCCCAAATTCAGGAGAACTTTACCTTCTGCTCTGAGAAGGAAAGACAGGAAAAAAAACCAAGGGCTTTCAGGATTCGGAGAATAGATGCTCAAAAGAGACTCACAGTGGAAGAGAAGAGCGCAAGATTCAGTTGCCTACCATGCCTAGTCATTTACCTTCTGTCGTCCCATGTAGCCCCATTGTAACCTTGTGAGATATGTATTTACTGTGCCCACTTTATAGACAAAGGAACTGAGGCTGTGTAAGGTTAAGTGACTGAATGAAGATGATACAGCTAGTGCCCGGCCAAATTCAAATCTAAGCCTGTGAAACTCCATCGTTTAAGACCTTTCCACCATGTTAAGCAGGCGGATACTCTGCAAGGAGAAAACAGAATCCACGGACAGAGAAAAGTTGCCAAGCCAAATCAAGAACTGGAACAGAGGCACAGCCTTATTTTGCATAGAGAATTTATGGGGTAAAAAAAGCAAGGAAATCTAGATTAGAAATTAGGGTAAAGAATTCCTCTGGAAGCTGAAAGGCATGATCCTCTCTCATTAGGATCATAAGGGAAAAGTGATACCTCATTTTGGGAAAAGAAGTGTAGAGAAACAAGTTTTAACTTCTCTTTCCATATAATCCCTTCTTATCCTCTGGATCTTTTTTATTGGTCAAGATTTAATATTTATGCAATTTTAACTGGATTCTCACTCTTTTAATAATTATTGCCAAGCAACCATTTCATAAATGGGTGTCCTTTCTGGAGCTATTTACTAACCATTTTATTTTATCCAGATTTAGGTGGTTTAATTTGCACAGAAAGAAGGATGTTGGGTGTAGGAGATAAGAGAACAGCTTTTGATTTCACTGTTATTGGAGAAGACATTTGACAGAAAAATGTGATTTTATCAGGCAATTACTTTTAACTTCTAATTAACTACTGTCTGTTAGCACCATAAACAATATTTTTATGAGTTCATTTCATCTTACAGTATTGATTAGTGCTTTCTGACAATCCTATTAACATAAGTTTTAGACTTTTTTTAAAGCCAAAAGGTACTTTGCCTTAATAAATTATGACAAGTACATTTAAAAAACCAAGGAAATAATTACTCATAAAATGAATATCAACATACTGTTCACCTTCTTCAGGGGAATAGTTAAAATGTAAAATTTAGAGGATTTGGGGATTGATTCTGCCTGAGGGAAAATTCCCCACAGAAAACACAACTCAGGGTGAGTGAGTTGTCCCTAAGGAATGAAGATGTGATGTTTGTCCACCATTCCCTTTGTGTGAACTCTTTCTTTGTGGCCACTGGACTGTTGAATCTATTATCATTTTGAGTGCTTACAAGGGGTTACGCTCTGTGCTAAACACTATGTGAGTTCTCTACTAATCCTCATACCAGCCCATTAAGGAAGCACTATTATCACCCCCATTTTGCAGGTGGGAAATTGGGGCGAGAAAAGCTTAAATAACTTGCCCAAGGTCACAGAGTAACCAGGGAGCCAGGATTCAGACCCAGGGAATTTGAATCCAGATCTCAGGCTCTTAGCTACCATGATAAACTGTTTTATATTTGTTCTTGCTGCCTTGTTCTTGCCTTTTAAAAACTATATTTAAGCTTAAAATTATTTTTTAATTATAAAAATAATGAATGTTTACTAAAGAAAAAATGAAAAGTACAAAAGTAGAAAAATTCCCATAATTTCAACACTTAAGTACATTAATTGTTAATGTTTTGGAACATTTCCATCAAGGTTCTAATTTTTCTTGGTCAATTTTTATACATGCTTGCTACGTTGAATATATATAGGTTTTAGTTCTGCTTGATTACTGTCTATAATAAGTATTTTTCCACATTATCATAGAACCTTTGTAAATATCATCTTAGTGGCTGCTTGTTATTTCATCTAAATACCATAATTTATCCATTAATCTATAGTTTTTTGATAATTTTAATATTTTAAAAATATAATTTATATTAAATTGGACATTTAATTTGTCTTTTTATTTTGGCTAAATAAGGTTAAATAAGGTTGTGATGTACATTTTTGCACCTAAATTTTTTTTCAGAAGTCACCACTATTCTCTTAGCCAGGATTCCCAGAAGTGGTTCAAAGTTACGAGCATTTTTTTTTTTTTTTTTTTTAGTTATGAGCATTTTTGCCTTGAGGTTTTAGGAGTCATTAGGCTTGATAGTGAGGGCACATTAAGGAAAAAGCTCCAGGATGCCTTGGCTTTACCCTGTGCTGTGCATAGCTATGACACAGAGAATACGATGGAGGAACAGGGGTTCAGGAGAAAGCTGGCTCAGCTGTGGCTTAGACTCTGTTGCAAAATGTCCCTTGGGGGCTATTCAGAAAAGCAATATGTCCCATTGGATAGAAGGTGAAACTCTTTGCACTTTTCTCCATACAAGGGTGACATGCTAGAATGTGAGTCCCACAAGGGCAAGGATTTTTATCTCATTTGTTCATGGCTGTGTCCTCAGTGTATAGAAAAGTGCCAGTACATATTTGGTACTCACTAAAATTTGTTGAATGCATGAATGAACTCTGCTTCTGACATCAGTACAGGCAGTCAGAATTGTGGGAGAGCTAGCAATTACTTAGGAATCATTGCTGAGATTGCATGGCTAGGTCAACTCAGATCATTCTCTTCCCTTCAGAATCTATTGTTGTAGATATTTGGTTGGTTTAGCTACATGAAAATGACTGCTGTGTAAGCATGTTGCCTAATCCCACATCTAGAGTTGTTTGAAGTCAGAGTTATCTCACCTCTTGTTGACCTTGACTATGACCTGGAATGATCCTTTGCCCCCACTCTCTGATTGATCATTTTCTCAAGATGCCTTGGTGTCTCACGCAATGGTCATCGCAACACCTATGCCTGTGGAAGCTTATGTTTTTTCAAGACTTGGGTGTGACCTTGGTATTTAGATGAAAAAGAAAACTCTCTTTTCAAATAAAGGTGACTATTCTGTAAAAAGTTGCTGGCAGTGTGACCTTCCTTGATGCACATGCAGAAGCAGAGGGCAATGCACACATTAGAGTCTGTTTGAATTTGGAAAGAACTTTCCTGGGATTTAGATGCTGAAAATAATGACATTTTCTATTCAGCCAAATAAAATGATGGCTTAAATGGGAGGCCTTTTTTTTCTTTCTTTGAATTTTGAATTTTTTTTTATTTATTTTTTTATACAGCAGGTTATTATTAGTTATCCATTTTATACATATCAGTGTATATATGTCAATCCCAATCTCCCAATTCATCACACCACCCTCCCCCCACTTTCCCCCCTTGTTGTCCATACGTTTGTTCTCTACATCTGTGTCTCTATTTCTGCCCTGCAAACAGGTTCATCTGTACCATTTTTCTAGGTTCCACATATATGCGTTAATATACGATATTTGTTTTTCTCTTTCTGACATACTTCACTCTGTATGACAGTCTCTAGATCCATCCACGTCTCTACAAATGACCCAATTTCGTTCTTTTTTTTTTGGCTGAGTAATATTCCATTGTATATATGTACCACATTTTCTTTATCCATTTGTCCGTGGATGGGGATTTAGGTTGCTTCCATGACCTGGCTATTGTACATGGTGCTGCAATGAATATTGGTGTGCATGTGTCTTTTTGAATTATGGTTTTCTCTGAGTATATGCCCAGTAGTGGGTTTGCTGGGTGATATGGTACTTCTATTTTTAGTTATTTAAGGAACATCAATACTGTTCTCCATAGTGGCTGTATCAGTTTACATTCCCACCAACAGTGCAAGAGAGTTCCCTTTTCTCCACACCCTCTCCAGCATTTGTTGTTTGTAGATTTTCTGATGACGCCCATTCTAACTGGTATGAGGTGACAACTTGTAGTTTTGATGTGCATTTCTCTAATAATTAGTGATGTTGAGCAGCTTTTCATGTGCTTCTTGGCCATCTGTATGTCTTCTTTGGAGAAATGTCTATTTAGGTCTTCTGCCCAATTTTTGATTGGGTTGTTTTCTTAATATTGAGCTGCATGAGCTGTTTATATATTTTTGTGATTAATCCTTTGTCTGATGATTCATTTGCAAATACTTTCTCCCAATCTGAGGATTGTCTTTTCGTCTTGTTTGTAGTTTCCTTTGCTGTGCAAAAGCTTTGAAGTTTCATTAGGTCCCATTTGTTTATTTTTGTTTTTATTTCCATTACTCTAGGAGGTGGATCAAAAAAGATCTTGCTGTGATTTATGTCAAAGAGTGTTCTTCCTATGTTTTCCTGTAAGAGTTTTATAGTGTCTGGTCTTACATTTAGGTCTCTAATCCATTTTGAGTTTATTTTTGTGTATGGTGTTAGGGAGTGTTCTAATTTCATTCTTTTACATGTAACTGTCCAGTTTTCCCAGCACCACTTATTGAAGAGACTGTCTTTTCTCCATTGTATATCCTTGCCTTCTTTGTCATAGATTAGTTGACCATAGGTGCGTGGGTTTACCTCTGGGCTTTCTATCCTGTTCCATTGATCTATATTTCTGTTTTTTGTGTTGTGTACCATATTGTCTTGATTACTGTAGCTTTGTAGTATAGTCTGAAGTCAGGGAGTCTGATTCGTTCAGCTCCGTTTTTTTCCCTCAAGACTGCTTTGGCTATTTGGGGTCTTTTGTGTCTACATACAAATTTAAGATTTTTTTGTTCTAGTTCTGTAAAAAATGCCATTGGTAATTTGATAGGGATTGCATTGAATCTGTAGATTGCTTTGGGTAGTATAGTCATTTTCACAATATTGATTCTTCCAATCCAAGAACATGGTATATCTCTCCATCTGTTGGTATCATCTTTAATTTCTTTCAAAGGTGTCTTATAGTTTTCTGCATACAGGTATTTTGTCTCCCTAGGTAGGTTTATTCCTAGGTATTTCATTCTTTTTGTTGCAATCGTAAATGGGAGTGTTTCTTTAATATCTCTTTCAGATTTTTCATTATTAGTGTGTAGGAATGCAAGGGATTTCTGTGCATTCATTTTGTATCCTGCAAGTTTACCAAATTCATTGATTAGCTCTAGTAGTTTTCTGGTAGCATCTTTAGGATTCTCTATGTATAGTATCATGTCATCTGCAAACAGTGACAGTTTTACTTCTTCTTTTCCAATTTGTATTCCTTTTATTTCTTTTTCTTCTCTGATTGCCGTGGCTAGGACTTCCAAAACTATGTTGAAAATAGTGGCAAGAGTGGACATCCTTGTGTTGTTCCTGATCTTAGAGGAAATGCTTTCAGTTTTTCACCATTGAGAATGATGTTTGTTGTGGGTTTGTTGTATATGGCCTTTATTATGTTGAGGTAGGTTCCTCTATGCCCACTCTCTGGAGAGTTTTTATCATAAATGGGTGTTGAATTTTGTCAGAAGCTTTTTCTGCATCTATTGAGATGATCATATGGTTTTTATTCTTCAATTTGTTAATATGATGTATCACATTGATTGATTTGAGTATATTGAAAAATCCTTGCATCCCTGGGATAAATCCCACTTAATCATGGTGTATGATCCTTTTAATGTGTTGTTGGATTCTGTTTGCTAGTATTTTGTTGAGGATTTTTGCATCTATATTCATCATTGATATTGGTCTGTAATTTTCTTTTTTTCTAGTATCTTTGTCTGGTTTTGGTATCAGGGTGATGGTGGCCTCATACAATGCGTTTAGGAGCGTTCCTTCCTCTGCAATTTTTTGGAAGAGTTTGAGAAGGATGGGTGTTAGCTCTTCTCTAAATGTTTGATAGAATTCACCTGTGAAGCCATCTGGTCCTGGACTTTTGTTTGTTGGAAGATTTTTAATCACAGTTTGAAGTTCATTCCTTGTGATTGGTCTGTTCATAATTTGTATTTCTTCCTGGTTCAGTCTTAGAAGGTTATACCATTCTAAGAATTTGTCCATTTCTTCCAGGTTGTCCATTTTATTGGCATAGAGTTGCTTGTAGTAGTCTCTTAGGATGCTTTGTATTTCTAGGGTGTCTGTTGTAACTTCTCCTTTTTCATTTCTAATTTTATAGATTTGCTTCCTCTCCCTCTTTGTCTTGATGAGTCTGGCTAATTGTTTATCAATTTTGTTTATCTTCTCAAAGAACCAGCTTTTAGTTTTATTGATCTTTGCTGTTGTTTTCTTTGTTTCTATTTCATTTATTTCTGCTCTGATTTTTATGATTTCTTTCCTTCTGCTAACTTTGGGTTTTGTTTGTTCTTCTTTCTCTAGTTCCTTTAGGTGTAAGGTTAGATTGTTTATTTGAGATTTTTCTTGTTTCTTGAGGTAGGCTTGTAGAACTGTAAACTTCCCTTTAGAACTGCTTTTGTGCATCCCATAGGTTTTGGATTGTCGTGTTTTCATTGTCATTTGTCTCTAGGTATTTTTTGATTTCCTCTTTGCTTTCTTCAGTGATCTCTTGGTTATTCAGTAACGTAGTGTTTAGCCTCCATGTGTTTGTGTTTTTTACGTTTTTTCCCCTGTAATTCATTTCTAATCTCATAGCGTTGTGGTCAGAAAAGATGCTTGATATGATTTCAATTTTCTTCAATTTACTGATGCTTGATTTGTGACCCAAGATGTGATCTATCCTGGAGAATGTTCCATGTGCACTTGAGAAGAAAGTGTAATCTGCTGTTTTGGGATGGAATGTCCTATAAATATCAATTAAATGTATCTGGTCTGTTGTGTCATTTATAGCTTCTGTTTCCTTATTTATTTTCATTTTGGATGATCTGTCCGTCGGTGTAAGTGAGGTGATAAAGTCTCCCACTATTATTGTGTTACTGTCAATTTCCTCTTTTACAGCTGTTAGCAGTTGCCTTATGTATTGAGGAGCTCCTATGTTGGGTGCATATATATTTATAATTGTTATACCTTCTTCTTGGATTGATCCCATGATCATTGTGTAGTGTCCTTCCTTGTCTCTTGTAAAATTCTTTATTTTAAAGTCTATTTTATCTGATATGAGTATTGCTACTCCAGCTTTCTTTTGATTTCCATTAGCATGGAATATCTTTTTCCATCCCCTCACTTTCAGTCTGTATGTGTCCCTAGGTCTGAAGTGGGTCTCTTGTAGAAAGCGTATATATAGGTCTTGTTTTTTTATCCATTCAGCAAGCCTGTGTCGTTTGGTTGGAGCATTATTCTATTCACATTTAAGGTAATTATCAATATGTATGTTCCTATGACCATTTTCTTAATTGTTTTGGGTTTGTTTTTGTAGGTCCTTTTCTTCTCTTGTATTTCCCACTTAGAGAAGTTCCTTTAGTATTTGTTGTAGAGCTGGTTTGGTGGTGCTGATTTCTCTTAGCTTTTGCTTGTCTGTAAAGCTTTTGATTTCTCTATCAAATCTGAATGAGATCCTTGCCAGGTAGAGTAATCTTGGTTGTAGGTTCTTCCCTTTCATCACTTTAAGTGTATCATGCCAGTCCCTTCTGGCTTGTAGAGTTTCTGCTGAGAAATCAGCTGTTAACCTTGTGGGAGTTCCCTTGTATGTTATTTGTCATTTTTCCCTTGCTGCTTTCAATAATTTTTCTTTGTCTTTAATTTTTGCCAATTTGATTACTATGTGTCTCAGTGTGTTTCTCCTTGGGTTTATCCTATATGGGACTCATTGCACTACCTGGACTTGGGTGGCTATTTCCTTTCCCATGTTAGGGAAGTTTTTGACTATAATCTCTTCAAATATTTTCTCTGGTCCTTTCTCTCTCTCTTCTCCTTCTGGGACCCCTATAATGCGAATGTTGTTGCATTTAATGTTGTCCCAGAGGTCTCTTAGGCTGTCTTCATTTCTTTTCATTCTATTTTCATTATTCTGTTCTGCAGCAGTGAATTCCACCATTCTGTCTTCCAGGTCACTTATCCGTTCTTCTGCCTCAGTTATTCTGCTATTGATTCCTTCTAGTGTATTTTTCATATCAGTTATTGTATTGTTCATCTCTGTTTGTTTGTTCTTTAATTCTTCTAGGTCTTTGTTAAACATTTCTTGCATCTTCTCGATCTTTGCCTCCATTCTTTTTCTGAGGTCCTGGATCATCTTCACTATCATTATTCTGAATTCTTTTTCTGGAAGATTGCCTATCTCTACTTCATTTAGTTGTTGTTCTGGGGTTTTATCTTGTTCCTTCATGTGGTACATAGCCCTCTGCCTTTTCATCTTGTCTATCTTTCTGTGAATGTGGTTTTTGTTCCACAGGCTGCAGGATTGTAGTTCTTATTGCTTCTGCTGTCTGTCCTCTGGTGGATGAGGCTATCTAAGAGGCTTGTGCAGGTTTCCTGATGGGAGGGACTGGTGGTGGGTAGAGCTGGGTGTTGCTCTGGTGGGCAGAGCTCAGTAGAACTTTAAAATCAGCTTGACTGCTGATGGGTGGGGCTGGGTTCCCTCCCTGTTGGTTGTTTGGCCTGAGGCAACCCAACACTGGAGCCTACGTGGGCTCTTTGGTGGGGCTAATGGCAGACTCTGGGAGGGCTCACACCAAGGAGTACTTCCCAGAACTTCTGCTGCCAGTGTCCTTGTCCCCACGGTGAGCCACAGCCACCCCCCGCCTCTGCAGGAGACCCTCTAACACTAGCAGGTAGGTCTGGTTCAGTCTCCTATGGGGTCACTGCTCCTTCCCCTGGGTCCTGATGTGAACACTATTTTGTGTGTGCCCTCCAAGAGTGGAGTCTCTGTTTCCCCCAGTCCTGTCAAAGTCCTGCAATCAAATCCCACTAGCCTTCAAAGTCTGATTCTCTAGGAATTCCTCCTCCCATTGCCGGACCCCCAGGTTGGGACGCCTGACGTGGGGCTCAGAACCTTTATTCCAGTGGGTGGACTTCTGTGGTATAAGTGTTCTCCAGTTTGTGAGTCACCCACGCAGCCATTATGAGATTTGATTTTATTGTGATTGCACCCCTCCTACCGTCTCTTTGTGGCTTCTCCTTTGGCTTTGGATGTGGGGTATCTTTTTTGGTGAGTTCCAGTGCCTTCCTGTCAATGATTGTTCAGAAGTTAGTTGTGATTCCAGTGCTCTCCCAAGAGGGAGTGCACGTACATCCTTCTACTCCGTCATGTTGAACCAATGTCTCAATAAGAGGCCTTTTTGCTCGATTGCTCAGTTCATTCTCCAGAAGCATGAATTCTTCCCCATCCTTCAAGACTCAGATCGGGCATCACTTCCTCCAAGAAGGCTTCTCTGTGTCCTTTCTCCTTTTGTAAGTCAAGGTGTGGTTTTCATAGCAGCCAGTGTGGCCTTCCATGAGACATTTCACACACTGGATCATAATTCTCTATTTTAAGGAAACGTCATATCTGTCCAGCCTCCTCATTTTATAGAAGCAGAGCACCACAAAGTTAAGACAATTAGGGGCAAAGAGGGCACTGGAACTTGAGTCTCATCATGTGCCCTGTCAATGCTTCTCCAATGTCATAAGACCTGCAGATGTGTCAAATATTCAGAAGTAATCAAACCTCATGAAGGAAATTACTCATTGGCTGAGAATCAGAATAATGATTAATGTGGACTTTGGAAACCACCTAGAAAAATCTCTCCTTTTACACACTGAGAAGAAAGTCCCAGGCAGAATAAACTGAATTCTTGTGGTCACTTAATCATGTGTTAAGGACATTCATGAGGCATAATTTGGATCAATTAAAATGGGGGTCAGCAAACTTTTTCTGTAGAAAAGCCAGATAGTAGCTGTTTTAGGCTTTGACAGTCTCTGTCACAACTACTCAACTCTGCTCTTGTAGCATGAAAACAGCACAGACAATATGTAGACAAGTGAGTGAGGTAATGTTCCGATAAAACTTTATTTACAAAAATAGATAGTGGGCTGTATTTGGCCTGTGAGTCATAGTTTGCTAGCCTCTCCTTAAGAAAACCATGTGTGGCATAGCTTTACATTCAGTGCCCTGGTAATTCTATTATAAAATTTTGTTAAATCCTATAGCAAAGAACTGGGCATAGTCTAGAAAATTTCTGCTACATTTAAATAGGAATTTGGTAGTAAATCTCATTTTCTGTGAATTCCTGGGTTACAAGTCCTTTATTTGAACCTTTGTGGGAAATAGTAGGAGTCTTGGAGTTTGCATTCTAAATGGGATGACATCATAAGCACTTCTGAAACATATACAGCTATGTTTGCCAAAAATGTAAACAAGATTTAGAGATCTTGACCACTTTTACCACATTGAAGAAAGGTCCAACTTCTTGCTCATTTTAAATCTAATTTAATGTCACTTAACAAACAAGATAAGGAAACAGTGATCCAAGCTGGTTAAGTGATGTGTATGAAGTTACATGGTGAGGAGGGGGCAGAGTGGGGCTTGAACTTAGGTGTCCTAATTCTTTATCAGAGTTCCACATGCTCAGAACTGTGCTGGGTCCTAGGGGAGGACACAAAAGAAAGACAAAGCTGGTGCTTGCCCTCCAGGAGAAAGGCAGGAAAACGCATCATAGTGTGTCTGACACTCTTTCTGGTGTGAAAGTTTGGTGGTGGCAATGTCAGTGTGAGAGGCCCAGGACAGGTGGGAAAATGCAAATTGAGGAACATGTGGACCATGGTCCACAAGGGGCACCATGGTCATGCCACTGAACATGCTGTGGTCTCTGGTGCCTGTCTGTGTTTGAGTGTGCATGGAATAGTGGGCAGATGGGTGGGTGGGTTTTGAGGGAACCCAGTAAATGGCACCCTTCTTCCCCACCCAAGTTCATAATCAACTGAGAGACAGATCCAGGAATTAGGCAACTAGAGACAAATTACTGCCCTTATTAGTGGTAAAGCTGGTTTGGGGCAACATGGCTTCCATTTTGGATCCTAACACTGTCCCTCAGAAAAACTCAGTGACAACGATGGCTGAATACCATGGGCCTTACCCAGTGGTGCCTGTTCTGGAAAGACAGCAGAACGGAAGAAGGGCTGAGCTGCACACACCCCTTGAGAGGTCCTGCTTTCAAATTTACCAATTGGGTAATTTACCTCTCCTTTCCTGAGGAGCAATGAGTGAGGGAGAGTGGAAAGGCAAGGAGGTATACTCAAATGAAGGGTCCTCGGCCAGCAGAAGGGAGAACATTAATGTTTTCTGTTACAAGATAGAATATGAAAGTTGTCTACCTGTTGATTTTTGCCAGAGCCTGGCAGCTTGGTTCTCAACCTGGGGCACTTCCCTTTCTGCTTTTTGACTCCTTGCCACATATGGCAATGGAGACATTAAAGGCTGGACTCAAGATGTTTAAAAAGTTGCTGTGCTCAACCCAGCAGCCTTTAAGGAGACTCATCATAGGAGCTCTAAATTTTAAAACCCTCTGAACCAGGGCCAACAGTGCAATTTGCCTTCCATTTGGTTATGGAAGGGGGATATGGGAAGGAGAAACCAATATTTATTGAGCTCTGGGTGTTCCAGGAATTATGTTATGTGTTTTACATCAGTTATCTCATTTTATCCTTGAGACAATCGCTGTTATTAATGCAATTTCACAAATAATTGCACTCTGTCTGATTGCAGTGATTGGTGGGAGTGAGGGGGAGTGATGAGTAAGCACTTAGCTGGTCCTCGAAAGATGGTTTATGTGGGTGGGAATGAGATGTTCAGTCAGGAAAAGGGGTCTGTTTGGTGACCTATGACTTAAAATTGCCCTGTGCGCCATATGTACTCCGTCTTAGAATACCTTTTTAATACCAAATATCTTTTGTTTCTTTTAACATCTTTATTGGAGTATAATTACTTTACAATGGTGTGTTAGTTTCTGCTTTATAACAAAGTGAATCAGCTATACGTATACATATATCCCCATATCTCCTCCCTCTTGCATCTCCCTCCCACCCTCCCTATCCCACGCTTCTAGATGGTCACAAAGCACGGAGCTGATCTCCCTGTGCTATGCGGCTGCTTCCCACAATACCAAATATCTTTTGTATCTATGCCATAGTATCTGATCCTACTATCCAAGCCTTAAATCAGGTCTGGGCCATTTTCAAAATTCTTCCATTTACTTGCTTCATGTTGTCAAGGCTGATCCTAAAAGTTACTGTGAAGAAAATAAGGCAATTTGCTTTTGACATGTTTCCTATTTGACCATGAAAAATCCCCAACTCCCTTTCTGTGTACAGTCTCTGTTTCTCTCTCCTGCCTCTATCTGTCCTCTTTCAACAACAGTACTTGGTCTCACTTCAGTCTCCCGGTGAATGTTCTTTACTTACCCAAAGTTACCTATCTGATAAACAAATCTAAATACTAGTGTTTTGGGTCCTTTGTTTTCTTATTATTGAGTTTTGAAAGTTCTTTATGTATTCTAGATACAAATTCTTTACCAGATATATACTTTGCAAATAATTTCTCCTACTCTGTGTGGCTTGTCTTTTTCATTCTTTTAACCATATCTTTTGAAAAGCAGAGGTTTTTAATTTTGGTGAAGTCCAATTTTTCTATTTGTTTTCATGCAATTAAATCTAAGAAATCTTTGCCTAGTCTAAAGTCACACGGGTTTTTTTCTTATGTTTTCTTATAAAAGGTTTCTTATTTCAGGTTTTACATTTATGTCTATGATCTATTTTGAGTTAAGTCTTATATAGGGTTAGAAATATGAATCAAAGTTCTTTCTTTTGCCTATAGATAGCCAATCGTTCCAGTACCATTTGTTGAAAATACTTTTCTTTCTCTAATGAAATTGCTCCTGCACCTCATGATATGAACAGATGCTTTGCCAAAGAAAACATATGAATGGCAAATAAAAATGGGGAAAGATGCTCAACATCATTAGTCATTAGGGAAATGCTAATAAAACCACAGTGGGATACTACTATGCCTCCATTAGAATGGCTAGAATAAAAAGACTGAACATACCAAGTGCTACTGAGGATGTGGAAGACTAGAATTCTTATACATTGTTGATAGGAATGTAAAATGACGACCACTTTGGAAAACATTTTGAAGTCTCTTAAAAAGTTAAACATAAACATACCATGTGACCTACCCATTCCATTGCTAGCTCTTTTCCAAGCAAAATAAAAGCACATGTCGACACAAAGACTCCTATACAGATGTTTTTAGCAGGTTTATTTGTAGCAGCCAAAAACCAGAAACAACCCAAATGTCCATCAAAAAGTGAATGAGTAAACAAATTGTGGTATAACCATATAATAGAATACTACTCAGCAATAAAAATGAGTGAACTATTGATGTGAACTACACTAAGATGAAAGTCTAAATAATTATTCTGGGTAAAGAAGCCAAACAAAAAAAATAGTGCATGCTTTATTTTTTTTTTAATAAATTTATTTATTTTTTATTTATTTATTTTTGGCTGCATTGTGTCTTCATTGCTGCGCATGGGCTTTCTCTAGTTGTGGCAAGCAGGGGCTACTCTTCGTTGCAGTGTGTGGGCTTCTCATTGTGGTGGCTTCTCTTGTTGCAGAGCACGGGCTCTAGGCGCGTGGGCTTCAGTAGTTGTGGCACGCAGCCTCAGTTGTTGTGGCTTGTGGGCTCTAGAGCACAGGCTCAGTAGTTGTGGCACATGGGCTTAGTTGCTCTGCGGCATTTGGGATCTTCCTGGACCAGGGCTCGAACCGGCATCCCCTGCATTGGCAGGCGGATTCTTAACCACTGCGCTACCAGGGAAGCCCAGTACATGCTTTATGACTCCATTTGTATAAAATTCTATGAAATTCAAACTAACGTATGGTACATGAAGTACATCAGTGGTTTCCTGGGGACAAAGGGAGAGACAAGGATGAGATCATGAAGAGTATGAGCAAAATTTTGGTGGAGATGGATATGTTCATTATTTTGATATCATGATGGTTTTAAAATTTATCAAATTGCATACTTTAAATACATGCAGTTGATTGTTAATTATACCTCAGTAAAGATTAAAAAAAAAAACCTATAGGTAGGCCTTTGAAAAAATTGTTGTATGTGTGGCCCTGTGTCACTGAGAATTGTTCAAACTTTCTGTGAAGCTAATCTGGCAATGTTTAACAATAGCTGAAAAGCAGTTCACTTTTTTCCCCTAGGAATTTCACTTAGAGAGAATACTCAAGGGAAATAGTCCAAAAGAAAGAAATCAATTTACACAAAGTTATACTGTTACTATTCACAACTGTAGAACACTGGAAGTTACTTAAATGTTCTACTATTAAGGGCTGATTGTAATCAGTATGATTGAATATTATGTATAATTTAAAAATATTACCTTCTTGGATCTATATCTGTGATGGAAATAAGAATATAAAGTCATTTAGTGAAAAAATAGCACACAATGAGTATGCTCTAAATAAGTCCACATCAACACATATGCATTAATATAGATAATGATTAGAATATAAAGTGATGTGAATAGCTGATACTTTCGGTTTATAGATTTTTTAAAATAAATTTTTAAATGTATTTTTCTTTGCATTGGGTCTTCGTTGCTGCGAGCGAGCTTTCTCTTATTGCAGCAGGCGGGGGCTACTCTTCGCTGTGGTGTGCGTGCTTCTCATTGCAGTGGCTTCTCTTGTTGCAGAGCACGGGCTCTAGGCACGTGGGCTTCAGTTGTTGTGGCTTGTGGGCTCAGTAGTTGTGGCTCATGGGCTCTAGAGCGCAGGCTCAGTAGTTGTGGTGCACAGGCTTAGTTGCTCTGCAGCATGTGGGATCTTCCTGGACCAGGGCTCAAACCCGTGTCCCCTGCATTGGCAGGCAGATTCTTAACCACTATGCCACCAGGGAACTCCCTGGTTTATAGATTTTTATGTAATATTTTCAAAGTGTTTAATGGCATAACTCCCACTATACCTAATAGAAGAAATAATACTGACATTACAAGATTTTAAGAATTACCTCGCAAACTGAGCATGCAATTAAATACCAATAGAGATCAAGACATTTCTACAAATAAGCATTGCCTTGAGGGAAAAGTCACCATTAATGTGTAAGATCTCTCCCACTAAGCCACTATGACATCACTAACTTCTGAAATTGTCATCTTTCATATTGATCCTTTGAGTTAGGATGTTGAAGATCCCTTAAAAGGCAGTCATGTTACCTGGTAAAGTATCAATACACAAATATCCTTTTAATATGTATAGAATACATGGGGATGTCACCTGTCTCATTCTTGATAATGGTAATGTATGTCTTCTCACTTGTTCCCCTACTCTGTCTAGCTAGAGTTTTATCAACTTTATTGATATTTTCAAGGAACCAGATTTTGGTTTCATTGAGTTTCTCTATTGATTTTTATGTTTCCTATTTGTTTTCTGATTTGATCTTTATTATTTCCTTCCTTCTTCTTACTTTGGGTTTAATTTGCTCTCCTTTTTCTAGTTTTTCAAGGCAGAAGCTGAGGTTATACATTGAGACCTCCCTTTTCTACTTGGGCATATATTGCTATGAAACTCACAAAATACTGCTTATGGCACCTCACAAATTCTAATATGTTGTTTTTGTTTTAATTCATTTCAAAAGACTGATATTTCTCTTTTGATTTCTTCTCTGATCCATGGGTTATTTGGAACGGTACTATTTAGTTTCCAAACGTTTAGGGATTTTCCAGATATATTCTGTTATCAATTTCTAATATAATTTCATCATGGACAGAGAACATACTTTATACGACTTAAAGCCTTTTACTTGTTGAATTAAAACTTGTTTTATGGCCCAGAATTTGGTCTGTCTTGGTAAATGTGCTCTTTAAACTTGAAAAGAATAGGTATTCTGCTGTAAGAAGGAGTGTTCTAAAAATGTCCCTAGGTTAATTTGATTGAAAGTGCTTTTCAAATCTTCTATATCCTGCTGATTTTCTGTCTACTTTTTCTGTAAGTACTGAGAGAGGAGTATTGATTTATGTTTGATTAAAGTAGGACTTCCCTATTTCTCCTCAAAGTTCTATCAGTTTTTCTTCATGTATTTTGAAGCTCTGTTATTAGATGCATGAGCATTTAGCATTGCTAAGTCCTTGATGAATTGATCCTTTTTATCATTATTCCTTTATTATCACTACTTCATTATCATTACCCTTATTCCGGATAATATTCTTTGCTCTGAAATCTACTTTTATCTAAAATTAATGTAGTCACTATGGCTTTCTTTTTATGAGGGTTGGCATGGCATATTTTTTCAACATTGTACTTTCAATCTGTTTCTGTGTTTAAATTCACTGTATGTTTCTTGAAGGCAGCATATGGTCAAGTCTTGCTTTTTGCTCAATACTGACAATCTCTGCTTTTTAATTGGGACTTTTAGAATGTTTATAGCTAATGGGATTATTTATGTAGTTTGGTTTAAATCTATCACATTGCTATTTGTGTCTTTTTGTCTCTCTGTTATTTGTTTTCATTTTCCCTTTATCTTCCATCTTTTGAATTGTGTTATTTTATTCCATTTTATAGCTTTTGTTGGATTATTAGCTATAACGCTGTCTTTTGTTAGTTTGATTAAAGCTTTAAAGCATGTATCTTAAATTTATCACTATTTATTTTCAAGTGATATCATACCATTTCATGTATAGTGTAGGAATGTGAAATAATATACTTCCATTTCTTCCCTCTTGACCTTTATACTGTTGTTATTTGTTTTACTTATACACATGCCATAAGAAGCTTCAACATATTGCTGTTATTTTTGTTTAAACAATTATCTTTTAAAGAGATTCAAATAATAAAAAACATGTATTTGCCCATGTATTTGCCATTTCTGATGCTCTTTACTTTTGAAATTTACTACAGAAATTTATCTTTACTACAGAAATTTTTTCTCTCATCATGCTGGAAACCAGAAGTCTGAAAATTTTTCTCTCATCATTCTGGAGGCCAGAAGGTGCCAGCAGGGCTCCCTGTGGAAGCTCTAAAGGAAGATCTGTTCCTTGCCTCATCCAGCTTCTGGTAGCTGTCTGCATTCCTTGGCTTGTGGTTACATCTCTATGCTCTGTCTTCACATTGCCTTTTTCTCTGTGTATCTTTCTTTTCTTCTGCTCCTTTCTTGTATAAGGATACATGTGATTGCATTTAGGGTCTATCCAGATTATCCAGGATAACTCCATCTTCTCAAGATCCTTAATTTAAACTCATCTTTTGCCATGTAAGAATATTCGCTCTTTTGCTATAATGAAGTAGTATTCACAAGTTCTGGGGATTAGGGCATAAACATATTTTGGGGGCCACCATTCAAACCACAACACAAGGTCCATAGTAAAACATAAACTTGGATGGGATGCACCACTGACTCATTCTGTATTTAGTCACCTTTGCATTTGGCCTGCCCTTCCCACTTTCTAATATGTCCAAAACCATTACTTACAATGACAGGTATCATCTGAGTATATAGACAAATGACTGTTCATTTTCACTGTTTGTTATATCTTGGGAAGGACTTGGGGAAGTGGGCCAAGGGCTCAGAGGACGGGTTGGCCTAATGCCCTTTGGCATACATAGAGGCTCCAACAAGGAAAGACCTCTTGGTGAGTTCTGCTCCAAGAAAATAATTTTGGGGAAACTCTGTTTTATGATTAAATGCAACTCAAAACCTTCACCAAGTCTGGTTTCAAACTTGGAAAAGTTTGATGCTTAATTCAAAAGAGAACAGTGTGGTGGTGCATTAATCAGGACTCTTTCAGTTCCAAGTGACAGAAAACTCAAGTAGGTTTAAGTAAAACCTGAATTTATTGACTCTCATGACTGGAAAATTCTAACTTAAGGTCCAGATTGATGTAGTGGTTCCAAAGATACCATCAAGACCTGGTTTCTCTCTCCAGCTCTTGGCTCTACTTCTTTTACTGGCTCTGTTTTCAGAAAGGCTGTCCTTTGGTGGTGGCAAGACAACTGTAACATCTAAGAGTATATGTACTCTCAGATCCAAGGCATGTGGCAAAAAACAGTTCTAGAAAAAAACATAAGAAAAACCTTATTGGGGTTTGTTGGGTCATATGCCCATCTCTGAAACAACCAGTGTAATAGGGCTGTCACTGTTCTGATTGACTGAGGATGAACCCTCTCATGGGCTAAGATGGAAAGAGAGTGGAGAACCAGGGTAATTACCATAAAAAGGAAGAATGAATGCTGGGTAGCAAATACAACAAATGACTACCAGAGATGCAACAAGATCCTTGGACTAAAATGACTGAAAACCAAACATGGATTCTTTTGAAGGGCATGTGAGATTTCTTTTTCCAATTGTATGTTTTGATCTGAATTTTCCTTTCCAACTGGAAATGAGTGAGTTGTTTTGAAGCAGGAGACCCTCATTTAAATCTCATCTCTGCTGCCCCTTTGTAGCTGTGTGGCCCTAGGAAAATTACCACACCTCTGTGAGTTTCATATTCTTCACTGGCCCAGTAGTAGTAACACACACACACACACACACACACACACACATACACACACACACACACACACACTCAGGATAGATGCCTTCTTATCAGGACAGCAGGGTGCATAAACAGAATAAGCCTACCTGAACACAATCTGATCGGTACCAAAAAACCATCTGCCCCTACAACTCTTTTCTGTGGCCCTGAAACATGTCTGAAATTCCTACCATTCAAGTGTTTTCTTTGGTTTAAAGCAATGTGTCTCCAGGGAGCCAGGTAAAAAATGCAAAAAAAACCCCAAGGAGAGGCAACACGAAATCTTGCATCACTCACTACTCTTTATCTGCCATCTTGGAGGGGATGAACCAGAGAAAGTCACCTTGTGAGATGATTTTTATTGCCACATGCAAGGCAACCATTAAGACCTGGAGAAAAATGCTTTCTCTTCCTTCCTCATCTATTTTAGGATTCTTCTCTCACTATTTCTCCTTTCACTCAGGCAGGGCCTTCATGTTCCCTAGCGATACCCAAAGCCATAGGAAACCTCCACAAGGAAAAACTCTGTCTAGTGTTCTCCTTTCCCCAAGTGTCTCTAGTTGTGAAATGACTCTCTTCTCCATAATCACAATTCTCATTTTCACACTGGAACTGATGTTAGGTAGGGTGAGTGCCATCTGATTACTATTTGATTAAAGTATTTATGCAAAGCATGAATGAGGGACAGGCTCAACTTTCTTTCAGGGGATAAACAATATTTATCTTCAATCTTCTATTTTGGCTTAAGAGTTTTTTTTTAAGTTAATTTATTTTATTTATTTATTTTTGGCTGTGTTGGGTCTCCGTTGTTGTGCGTGGGCTTTTTCTAGTTGCGGTGAGCGGGGGCTAATCTTTGTTGTGGCGAGCGAGCTTCTCATTGTGCTGGCTTCTCTTGTTGCAGAGCATGGGCTCCAGGTGCGCGGGCTTTAGTAGTTGTGGCTCACAGGCTCTAGAGTGCAGGCTCAGTAGTTGTGGTGCACGGGCTTAGTTGCTCCGCGGCATGTGGGATCTTCCCGGACCAGGGCTTGAACCCGTGTCCCCTGCATTGGCAGGCAGATTCTTAACCACTGTGCCACCAGGGAAGCCCTGGTGTAAGAGTTTTTGAGAAGGATACTTAGGTCTCTTTCCTAGTCACCAAAGATCAGTTACAAATGTGCTTATAGCAGGTGCTAACTCCACTTCTGAGAGATTATTGCCCATAGGTTTTAGGTGTTGCTTAGAAGATAATAGGAAGTAGAGCATCCTGAGGGATTAGGACAAAGGAATGGTAGGTTTCAATAAAAGAACTGGAAAGAAAAGATTTGAAGACTGGGAAATTTCCAGGAAAAATAAACATTTTGGGGAACGGTCATGCATGTCTGTGTCAGGCGTGTCTGGGATCCTGGAACCTAGGAAAAAGAGGGAAGCAGTGGGAGAGAGCCCCACAGGGGATATGATCTGAGTAGACCCAAAGACTAGGGCACAGAGACCATTTTCACCATTGGTCTTAGGCTGACCCTCGGCTTTATACCGAGAAACTCTAACGATATATTTCCTTGGTTGGGGAAAGAAACACTTAGTCATTAAGTTTTAATATGTGCCAGTTACATTAATAATGCCATTTAATTCTTTCAACAACCTTCTGAGGTTGGTTATTATTCTCCTCCTTTTACCAATGGGAAACTGAGGTTCAGAGGAGTTAAGTTGCCAAGGTCATTGTGATAGTTAAAAAATATATATTTTTTGATATGATTTCCTTGAAAAATATGGTACCTAAGAGAGAGTTAAGAGAGCTCTTTATGCATTCTAAACTTCTAGTTCTTTGTAAGATATGTGGTTTCCAGATATTTTCCCCAATGTGTAGCTTGCCTTTTCATTCTCTTAACAGGGTCTTACAAAAAGCAAAAGTTTAAAAAATTTTGGTTAAGTCCAATTTATGAATTTTTCCTTTTATGGATGGTTCTTTGGGATTTTCTATAGAGACAATCATGTCATTTTCAAACAGGAACAGTTTTATTTCTTATTTCTTATCTGTATGCTTTTAATTTTTTTCTTGCCTTGTTGCACTGACTAGAATTTCCAGCACTTTGTTAAATGAGAGTGGTGAGAAAAGACATCTTGTCTTGCTCATGATCTTAGAGGGCAAACATTGTCATTGACCATTAAGTATAATGTTAGCTGTAGGTGTGCTTTATCAAGTTCAGAAAGTTTTCCTTTATTCCTGTTTTCTCAGAGCTTTTATCATTAATAGGGGTTGAGTTTCATCATTTTTTTTACAATGATTGATATGATCATAATATTTCTTTTTTTATTCTGTTAAAATGTTGGGTTGCATTGATTGATTTTTGAATATTGAACCAGTCTTGCAGCCCTGGAATAAACCTCACTTGGTCATGCTGTATAATTCTTTTTATATATTGCTGAATTCTATTTGTTAACAGTTTGTTAAAAATTTTTGTATCTATAATCATTGGCATTAGTGGCTTGTAGTTTTTTTCTTTGTACTGTGTTTGTCTGGTTTTTGTATCAGAGTAATATTAGCTTTATAAAGTGAAGAGATTGTGTAGAATTAGTGTTATTTCTTCTTTAAATGTTAGGTAGAATTCTCCAGTGAAACCATCTGGACCTGGAGATTTCATTTTTGAGGAGTTTTTAAATTATGAATTAAACTTCCTTAATAGTTATAAGGCTAGTCAAATGGTCTGTTTCATTAGGATGAGTTATGATTGCTTGTGTTTTTCAAGGAATTAGTCCATTTCATCTAAACTGTCAAATTTATGCATGTATAGTTGTTCATAGTATTTCATTAATATCCTTTTGTTACTTGCAGGTTCTGTAATGTTATGCCCTGTTTCTTTCCTGATTATGTTTTCTCTTTTTTCTTTATTATTCTAATTAAAGGTAAATTTTATTAATCTTTTCAAAGAATTAGTTTTATTATTGTTTTACTATTTTGAAGTTTATTGATTTTTTAAAAATCAATCATCAATTTTATTTTATTGATTTTTTGCTCTTATCTTTTTTATTGCCTCCTTTGGATTTATTATTCTCTCTCTCTTTTTTTTTTTTTCTAGGTTCTTAAGGTAGAGGTTTTGAGACCCTTCCTATTTTCTATTGTATGTATTTAGTGCTACAAAATTTTCTATGAGCACTGATTTAGCTGTGTCCCACGAATTCTGATATATTGTATTTTTCATTTTCATTGAGTTCAATATAGTTTTTAAATTTCCCTTGAGGCTTCCTCTTTGAAATGTAAATTATTTGGAAGTGTGATGTTAAGTTTCCAAGTTTTGGAGATTTTCTTTTCATCTTTCTGTTTGATTGATATGGTGAGAGGTGGCCAGATTCTGAAAATATTTTGAAGGTAGAGCTGACAGGATTTGCTAACAGATTCTATGTGGATTATGAGAGAGAGAGAGAGACAGAGAGAGAGAGAGAGAGGAGAAGAAGAAGAAGAAGAAGAAAGAGAGAGAGAAGAGGGAGAAGTCAGTGAGGGTTCAAGTCCTCAGTCTGAGCAAGCAGAAGAATGAACTGAGATGGGGCAGACTCAGGGAGGTGCAGGTTTTGGGAAGAGTAGGGAATCAGGGGTTTGGGTTTGGATGTATTAAGTCTGAGATGTCCTTTAATTAGATGTCTAGTAGGAAGTTGGCTACATGAGTCTGAGTTCAAGGACAGCAGACATCCTGCCTGGAGGCATAAATTTGGGAGTTGTCATTCTACAGATGATATTAGAAGGTATGAGACTAGATGTGATCACATCTACAATGGCTGTAAATAAAGAAAGAAAGAGTCCTGAGCCCTGGGGTACTCCCATATTTAGAGGTCAAGGAGATGAAGAGAAACCAGCAATCGAAAATGAAGAGAAATCAGTGAGGTAGGAGAAGAATCAAGAGAAAGTGGTGTGCTGGAAGCTGAGTAAAGACAGTGTTTCCAGAAGGATGGAGTGATTAACTTGTCAAATAAGAAGAGAGCTGAAAATTGGCTCTTGGATTTGGAAATGTGGAGGTCTGTGGTGGTCTCGCCAAGATCAGTTTTTATTGGGGGAGAGGGAGGAAATAAGGAGGAAAAGACACAGATGGAAAGTATAGACAACTCTTTGGAGGAGTTCTGCTGTAAAGGAAAGCAGAAAAATGAGGTAGTGGATGAAGAGGGAGATGGGGTTGAGGAAGGAGTTATTACTATACATAACAAGTAAATGTATACATGGAAGCCTTGTATTTATATATAGAACTTGAATTTATTTTGATTGACAATGAAGTCTAAAATTTAATATAGTGAGAAGTCTTCAATAGGCTTGATAATCTCAGCAATAGCATTTATATTTGAAGAAGACTTAGTTAAATATGAGATAGTCTATGCAAGATGTGTAATTTTAAAGGTTTTTCCTTTAGTTTAATTTGGATTTGCAATTTCAGTTAACCCTTTCCAATAAGCATCCCCCCAAATGAATATTTACTTAGCTGTGATAGAAAACTTTATATTTACATAGTGCTTATCAGGCTCTGTATCAGAACAAACACAAAAGAATGAAAATGTACATTAGACGTGTAGGAGGGAATTAAAGGGAAGTGGTTCCAAACCCCAGGGAAACTGAGTCTCAGGCCATATTGGGATCTGAAGGTGAAACTCACCTGCAACCCCCCACAGCACTAATGGTTATTAGCCTCTTGGGTGGACTCTCCTCCCCTTCCTCTCCATTGTTTTTATCACTTTCTACACGGAAACACTTATTTTAAACGGCTCCCAGCTTTCCAATAGCAAAGTTTTTCCGATCAGAAGAATCTTATTTGTTCTCCAGGACTCCTGGCTTTCCAGAGTCTTTTGCCTGTGCAGCTAGGCTGCATTTCCCAGTCGCTGTTGCAGTTGGGTGGCGCCAAAGGAATGAAAGTGGGAGTTATATGTGCTACTTGTAGTCCGCGGCCTGGCCCTTAAGAAAACCTTTACACAATCCTCCACGCTGTCTTTGTCTGTTGGCCAGAGGAGGAAGATGCACTGAAAGCCTGGATCCTCAATGATTATAGAGCAGAGCATCACCCCTGAACAGCATTGTGCTGTTCTTGACACAAGCAAGAAATGAGCTTTTATTACATGGAAACTCTCTGGAGTTGTTTATTATAGTAGCGAGCCTGTCCTGATGAACATACTCTTTGGATGAGAAGTGATTGAGTACTGACTTTGCATTCAGACTTAGACAGTCTGGGGACTTTCCTCGTGATCCAGTGGCTAAGGCTCTGTGCTCCAAATGCAGGGGGCCAGGGTTCGATCCCTGGTCAGGGAACTAGATCCCACATGCAGCAACTAAAGTTCTATTTAAAAAATTAATTAATTAATTTACAAAAAAGAATTACAAAAAAAAAAAAAAAAAAAAAAACCAAACAACTTATAACGTCCAGAAGGTAGAGGTTGGATGGATACATGATTTAATTTGGAAAATGGCTACATGCACTATGTCCTGGGTTTTCAAAAGGCAAGGACTTTGCCTTTGGGCTTGTTTTGAGGGCATTGTTGGCACTGACAGGGCCACATTGGGAGGCCAACAGCTATCTTTTAATAGGCTTTCTTTAGCCTTCTAAAACCCTTTCCCTCTAAGAACTTAAGCCACCTTCACACCCTCAAAGCTTCGTAACCTATATAAATAGGAGGAGAAACAAATTGTTTAGCAATTATCCTGTGTCAGGCAATTTTTCTTACACCATCTTATTTAATTTTTATAAGAATCCAGTGAGGTAGTAATGATTAACCTCCATTTACATATGTTTATAATCAACTATGGTCATTATTCTCTTTGATACCCAGTTGGTCACAAATTTGGCCAGTGGAATTCCTTTCCAGTTGGCATCTATGTAATTTTGACAACTCCTGTCTCCCATTTAATCTTCAATTGTTTCCTTATTTTCCAACACAAAAAACCATTTCTGACTCAACCTTGTACTTTTCCTGACTTTGATCTAGAATGAGCTACTTCTCCGTGGTGCCCTGCTTCCTTTAGGTAATGGTATTTACAAATGAAGACCCAGTTGCTTAGTGTGTTTTTGTTGCTGGTGTGCCATTTCTCCTAGATCTTCGAGTGGGCCAGTTTTAAAAGTCATGGATCCATACTGATATTTTCAATTCAAATTTAACATTACAACTTTTCATTTAGTTTTATATTTGTGTCTTCTACACTGAAAATCTTAGTTCTTAGTCAGATAACATATTTCCTTGTTTTCTCTATCTGACAATATTCATAAAATAATTTATAAGCTACAATACCATTATTATTGGTAAAAATAGAATAAATTAAAATTTATTATATATTTGCCATTCTTTCTGTGCTTAGAATGAATATAGCCCACTAAGGCTATATGGTCAGAGCACTATGTTCAAATGTCGCTTGAAATTATTCTTTGTGTGTGTGTGTTACTGGTTTTATATACAGTTGGGTTCATATCGATATTTTGGTTTGTTTTCAGTTTTACAATTTGCTTTCTTCACTTTTTGATATTTGATATTTGATATCTTTTTTTGTATTTAAAGGCATTTACATGGTCAAAAGTTCAAAACTATATGAAGAAGGTAAATTCAGCAATGTTTCACTTCATGTCAATCCCTTCCACTCTTTATCCCCTCCCATCCTTCTGCCCTTTATAGGTAAGTATCTTTTAAAATTACTTTCTCATTTATCCTTTCAGGGTTTTTTTTGGGGGGGGGCGGGGAAGTAAGCTAATATGGTCACTTTGGTAAACATTTTGTCAATTCCTCAAAATGTTAACCATAAGACCCCAAAATTCCACTCCTAGGTATCTATCTGAGAAAAATGAAAACATACATACACATAAACCTTAGATGTGAATATTCATAGCAGCATTATTCATAGTAGTTAAAAAGTGGAAACAGAGAGGGACCTTCAAGATAGTGGAGGAGTAAGACGTGGAGATCACCTTCCTCCCCACAAATACATCAAAAATACATTTACATGTGGAACAACTCCTACAGAACACCTACTGAACACTGGCAGAAGACCTCAGACTTCCCAAAAAGCAAGAAACTCCCCACATACCTGGGAAGGGCAAAAGAAAAAAGAGAAAACAGAGACAAAAGAATAGGGAAGGGACCTGCACCTCGGGGAGGGAGCTGTGAAGGAGGAAAGGTTTCCACACACTAGGAAGCCCCTTCACTGGCAGAGATGGGGGTGGGGTGGGGTGGGGGAAGCTTTGGAGCCACAGAGGGGAGCGCAGCAACAGGGGTGCGGAGGGCAAAGCGGAGAGATTCCCACACAGAGGATCAGTGCCAACCAGCACTCACCAGCCCGAGAGGCTTGTCTGCTCACCCTTCGGGGTGGGTGCAGGGTGGGAGCTGAGGTTTGGGCTTCAGAGATCAGACTCCAGGGAGAGGACTGGAGTTGGCTGTGTGAAGACAGCCTGAGGGGGCTAGTGCACCACAGCTAGCAGGGAGGGAGTCTGGGGAAAAGTCTGGACCTGCCAAAGAGGCAAGAGACCATGGTTTTGAGGTGCACGAGGAGAGA
This sequence comes from Balaenoptera acutorostrata, assembly GCF_949987535.1. Classification (NCBI taxonomy): domain Eukaryota; kingdom Metazoa; phylum Chordata; class Mammalia; order Artiodactyla; family Balaenopteridae; genus Balaenoptera; species Balaenoptera acutorostrata. The sequence goes on from NC_080075.1 coordinate 68,826,989, forward strand.
GGATTCCTTCTCCATGTGCCCACAGAAGGCAGAGCACTGCCTAAGCGAGCTCCAGAGATGGGCGTGAGCCGTGGCTATCAGCTTGGACCCCAGAGACGGGCATGAGACGCTAACGCTGCTGCTGCTGCCACCAAGAATCCTGTGTGCAAGCACAGGTCACTATCCACACCTCCCTGGAGCCTGTGCAGCCCACCACTGCCAGGGTCCCGTGATCTAGAGACAACAACCCCGGGAGAACACACAGCATGCCTCAGGCGGTTGCAACGTCAAGCCAGCCTCTGATGCTGCAGGCTTGCCCCACATTCCAATTAAGACTACCATACCCCTCCCTCTCCCTGGCCTGAGTGAGCAAGAGCACCATAATCAGCAGCTGCTTTAACCCCGTCCTGTCTGGGTGGGGAACAGATGCCTGAGGGCAACCTACACGCAGAGTTGGGGCCAAAACCAAAACTGAACACCAGGAGCTGTGCCAACAAAGAAGAGAAAGGGAAATTTCTCTGTGCAGCCTCAGGAGCAGGGATTAAATCCCCACAATCAACTTGATGAACCCTGCATCTGTGGAATACCTGAATAGACAAAGAATTGTCCCAAAATTGAGGTGGTGGACTTTGGGAGCAACTGTAGACTTGGGGTTTGCTGTCTGCTACTGATTTGTTTATGATTTTTATGCTAATCTTAGTTTACTTTTTTAGCACTTGTTATCATTGGTGGATTTGTTTATTGGTTTGGCTGCTCTTTTTTTAATTTAATTTTTTTATTTTAATAATTTAAAAATTTTTATTTTATTTTTTATATTTTTATTTTATTTTTTTCCTTTTTTTTTTTTTTTTCTGCCTTTCCTCTGAGCCATGTGGCTGACAGAGTCTTGGTGCTCTGGCCTGGTGTCAGGCCTGAGCCTCCGAGGTGGGAGAGCTGAGTTCAGGACATTGGACGACCAGAGACCTCCCAGCCCCATGTAATATCAATCGGCAAGAGCTCTCCCAGAGATCTCCACCTAAACGCTAAGACCTGGCTTCACCCAACAGCCAGCAAGCTCCAGTGCTGGACACCCCATGCCAAACAGCTAACAAGACAGAAACACAACCTCACCCATTAGCAGAGAGACTTCCTAAAATCATACTAAGTTCACAGACATCCCAAAACACACCACTGGATGTGGCCCTGCACAACAGAAAGACAAGATCCAGCCCCACCCACCAGACCACAGGCACCAATCCCTTCCATCAGGAAGCCTACACAAGCCACTGAACCAACCTTACCCACTGGGGGCAGGCACAAAAAACAACAGGAACTATGAAGCTGCAGCCTGTGAAAAGGAGACCCCAAACACAGTAAGTTAAAGAAAATGAGAAGACAGAGAAATATGCAGCAGATGAAGGAGCAAAATAAAAACCCACCAGACCAAACAAATGAAGAGGAAATAATCAGTCTACCTGAAAAACAACTCAGAGTAATGATAGTAGAGATGATCCAAAATCTCAGAAACAGAATGGAGAAAATACAAGAAACATTTAACAAGGACCTAGAAGGACTAAAGAGCAAACAAACAATAATGAACAATACAATAAATGAAATTAAAAATTCTCTAGAAGGAATCAATAACAGAATAACTGAGGCAGAAGAATGGATAAGTGACCTGGAAGATAAAAGAGTGGAAATAACTACCATAGAGCAGAATAAAGAAAAAAGGATGAAAAGAATTTAGGATGGTCTCAGAGACCTCTGGGACAACATTAAATGCAGCAACATTCGAATTATAGGGGTCCCAGAAGAAGAAGAGGAAAAGAAAGGGTCTGAGAAAATATTTGAAGAGATTATACTTGAAAACTTCCCTAACATGGGAAAGGAAATAGTCAATCAAGTCCAGGAAGTGCAGGGACTCCCATACAGGATAATAAATTCAAGGAGAAACATGCCAAGACACATATTAATCAAATTATCAAAAATTAAATACAAAGAAAAAATATTAATAGCAGCAAGGGAAAAGCAACAAATAACATACAAAAGAATCCCCATAAAGTTAACAGCTGATCTTTCAGCAGAAACTCTGCAAGCCAGAAGGGAGTGGCAGGACATATTTAAAGTGAGGAAAGGGGGGCTTCCCTGGTGGTGCAGTGGTTGAGAGTCCACCTGCCAATGTGGGGGACATGGGTTCGAGCCCTGGTCTGGGAAGATCCCACATGCCGCGGAGCAACTGGGCCCGTGAGCCACAACTACTGAGCCTGCGCATCTGGAGCCTGTGCTCTGCAACAAGAGAGACCGCGATAGTGAGAGGCCCATGCACCATGATGAAGAGTGGCCCCCACTCGCCACAACTAGAGAAAGCCCTCTCACAGAAACGAAGACCCAACACAGCCAAAAATAAATAAATAAATAAATAAATTTATTAAAAAAAAAAAAAAGTGAGGAAAGGGAAAAAACTTCAACCAAGATTACTCTACCCAGCATGGATCTCATTCAGACTCAATGCAGAAATTAAAAACTTTACAGACAAGCAAAAGTTAAGAGAAATCAGCACCACCAAACCTGTTTTACAACAAATGCTAAAGGAATTTCTCTAGGCAGGAAACACAAGAGAAGGAAAAGACATACAGAAACGAACCCAAAACAATTAAGAAAATGATAATAGGAACATAGATATCAATAGTTACCTTAAATGTAAATGGATTAAATGCTCCTGCCAAGAGATATAGACTGGCTGAATGGATACAAAAACAAGACCGTATGTATGCTGCTGTCTCTGTCTACAAGAGACCCACTTCACACCTAGGGACACATACAGACTGAAAGTGAAGGGATGGAAAAAAGATATTCCATGCGAATGGAAATCAAAAGAAAGCTGGAGTAGTAATTCTCATATCAGATAAAATAGACTTTAAAATAAAGAATGTTACAAGAGACAAAGAAGGACACTACATAATGATAAAGGGATCAATCCAAGAAGAAGATATAACAATTGTAAATATTTATGCACCCAACATAGGAGTACCTCAATACATAAGGCAAATGCTAACAGCCATAAAAGGGAAATCAACAGTAACAAAATAATAGTAGGGGGCTTTAATACCCCACTTTTACCAATGAACAGATCATCCACAATGAAAATACATAAGGAAACACAAGCTTTAAATGACACATTAAACAAGACGGACTTAATTGATATTTATAGGACATTCCATCCAAAAACAACAGAATACACTTTCTTCTCAAGTGCTCATGGAACATTCTCCAGGATAGGTCATGTCTAGGGTCACAAATCAAGCCTTGGTAAATTTAAGAAAATTGAAATCATATCAAGTATCTTTTCCGACCACAACACTTTGACACTAGATATCAATTACAGGAAAAAAACTGTAAAAAAAAACAACAACACATGAAGGCTAAACAATACGCTCCTAAATAACTAAGAAATCACTGAAAAAATCAAAGAGGAAATCAAAAAATACCTAGAAACAAATGACAATGAAAGCACAATGGCCCAAAACCAATGGGATGTAGCAAAAGGAGTTCTAAGTGGGAACTTTATAGCAATACAATCCTACCTCAAGGAACAAGAAACATCTCAAATAAACAACCTAACCTTACACCTAAAGCAATTAGAGAAGAAGAACAAAAAAACCCCAAAATAAGCAGAAGGAAAGAAATCATAAACATCAGATCAGAAATAAATGAAAAAGAAATGAAGGAAACAATAACAAAGATCAATAAAACTAAAAGCTGGTTCTTTGAGAAGATAAACAAAATTGATAAACCTTTGGCCAGACTCATCAGAAAAAAAAGGGGAAGACTCAAATCAATAGAATTAGAAATGAAAAAGGAGAAGTAACAACTGACACTGAAGAAGTAAAAGGATCATGAGAGATTACTACAAGCAACTATATGCCAATAAAATGGACAACCTGGAAGAAATGGACAAATTCTTAGAAAAGCACAACCTTCCAAGACTGAACCAGGAAGAAATACAAAATATAAACAGACCAATCACAAGCACTGAAATTGAAACTGTAATTAAAAATCTTTCAAAAAACAAAAGCCCAGGACGAGATGACTTCATGGGTGAATTCTATCAAACATTTAGAGAGGAGCTAACACCTATCCTTCTCAAACTCTTCCAAAATTAGCAGAGGGAGGAACACTCCCAAACTCATTCTACGAGGCCACCATCACCCTGATACCAAAACCAGACAAAGATGTCCCAAAAAAGAAAAGTACAGGCTAATATCACTGATGAACATAGATACAACAATCCTCAATAAAATACTAGCAAACAGAATCCAACAGCACATTAAAAGGATCATACACCATGATCAAGTGGGGTTTATCCCAGGAATGCAAGGATTCTTCAGTATACACAAATCAATTAATGTGATACACCATATTGACATATTGAAGGATAAGAACTGTATGATAATCTCAATAGATGCAGAAAAAGTTTTTGACAAAATTCAACACCCATTTATGATAAAAACTCTCTAGAAAGTAGACATAGGGGGAACATACCTCAACATCATAAAGGCCATATATGACAAACCCACAGCCAACATCGTTCTCAATGGTGAAAAACTGAAACCATTTCCTCTAAGATCAGGAACAAGACAAGTTTGTGCACTCCCACTACTATTATTCAACATAGTTTTGGAAGTTTTAGCCACAGCAATCAGAGAAGAAAAAGAAATAAAAGGAATCCAAATCAGAAAAGAAGTAAAACTGTCCTTGTTTGCAGATGACATGATACTATACATAGAGAATCCTAAAAATGCTACCAGATAACTACTTGAGCTAAGCAATGAATTTGGTAAAGTAGCAGGATACAAAATTAATGCACAGAAATCTCTTGCATTCCTATACACTGATGATGAAAAATCTGAAAGAGAAATTAAGGAATGATTCCCATTTACCATTGCAACAAAAAGAATAAAATACCTAGGAATATACCTACCTAAGGAGACGAAAGACCTGTATGCAGAAAACTATAAGACACTGATGAAAGAAATTAAAGATGATACAAACTGATGGAGATATATACCATGTTCTTGAATTGGAAGAATCAATATTGTGAAAATGACTATACTACCCAAAGCAATCTACAGATTCAATGCAATCCCTATCAAACTACCACTTGCATTTTTCACAGAACTAGAACAAAAAATTTCACAATTCGTATGGAAACACAAAAGTCCCCGAATAGCCAAAGCAGTCTTGAGGGAAAAAAATGGAGCTGGAAGAATCAGACTCCCTGACTTCAGACTATATTACAAAGCTACAGTATTCAAGACAGTATGGTACTGACACAACAACAGAAATATAGATCAATGGAACAGGATAGAAAGCCCAGAGATAATCCCATGCACATATGGTCACCTTATCTTTGATAAAGGAGGCAAGAATATACAATGGAGAAAAGACAGCGTCTTCAATAAGGGGTGCTGGGAAAACTGGACAGCTACATGTAAAAGAATGAAATTAGAACACTTCCTAACACCATAGACAAAAATAAACTCAAAATGGATTAAAGACCTCAATGTAAGGCCAGACACTATAAGACCCTTAGAGGTAAACAAAGGCAGAACACTCTATGACATAAATCACAGCAAGATCCTTTTTGACCCAGCTCCTAGAGAAATGGAAATAAAAACAAAAATAAACAAATGGGACCTAATGAAACGTAAAAGCTTTTGCACAGCAAAGGAAACCATAAACAAGACCAAAAGACAACCCTCAGAATGGGAGAAGATATTTGCAAATGAAGCAACTGACAGAGGATTAATCTCCAAAATTTACAAGCAGCTCATGCAGCTCAATAATAAAAAAGCAATCAACCCAATCCAAAAATGGGCAGAAGACCTAAATAGACATTTCTCCAAAGAAGATATACAGATTGCCAACAAACACATGAAAGAAAACCATAAACAAGATGAAAAGACCACCCTCAGAATGGGAGAAAATATTTCCAAACAGAGCAACTGACAGAGGATTAATCTCCAAAATATACAAGCAGCTCATGCAGCTCAATATCAAAAAAACAAACAACCCAATCCGAAAATGGGCAGAAGACCTAAAAAGTCATTTCTCCAAAGAAGATATACAGATTGCCAAGAAACACATGAAAGGATGCTCAACATCAGTAATCATTAGAGAAACGCAAATCAAAACTACAATGAGGTATCACCTCACACCAGTCAGAATGGCCATCATCAAAAAATCTACAAACAATAAGTGCCAGAGAGGGCGTGGAGAAAAGGGAACCCTCTTGCACTGTTGGTGGGAATGTAAATTGATACAGCCACTATGGAGAACAGTATGGAGGTTCTTTAAAAAACTAAAAATAGAATTACCATATGACCCAGCAATTCCACTACTGGGCATATACCCTGAGAAAACCATAATTCAAAAAGAGACATGTACCACAATGTTCATTACAGCACTATTTACAATAGCCAGGACATGGAATCAACCTAAGTTCCATTGACAGTGAATGGATAAAGAAGATGTGACACATATATACAATGGAATATTACTCAACCATAAAATGAAACGAAATTGAGTTATTTGTAGTGAGGTGGATGGACCTAGAGTCTGTCATACAGAGTGAAGTAAGTCAGAAAGAGAAAACAAATACCGTATGCTAACACATATATATATGGAATCTAAAAAAAAAAGAAAAAGTTCTGATGAACCTAGGGGCAGGATAGGAATAAAGACACAGATGTAGAGAATGCACTTGAGGACATGGGGAGGGGGAAGGGTAAGCTGGGACAAAGTGAGAGAGTAGCATAGAGATATATACACTACCAAATGTAAAATAGATAGCTAGTGGGAAGCAGCTGCACAGCACAGGGAGATCAGCTCGGTGCTTTGTGACCACCTAGAGGGGTGGGATAGGGAGGGTAGGCGCGAGATGCAAGAGGGTGGGGATATGGGGATATATGTATACATATAGCTGATTCACTTTGTTATACAGCAGAAAGTAACACAACATTGTAAAGCAATTATACTCCAATAAAGATGTTAAAATAAATAAGTGGAAACAACCCAAATTTCTAAGAGCTGACAAATGGGTAAACAAAATGTCATATATCCATACAATTAACTATTATTTGGCTATAAAAATGAAATTAAGTAGTGATACAACATGGATGACCCTTGAAAACATTATGCTAAATGAAAGAAGTCAGTCACAAAAGACCACATATTATATGATTCCATTTATATGAAATATTCAGAACAGGCAAATCCTTTCAGACAGATATTAGCAATAGATCGCTGGTTTCCAGGGGCTAGGGAGTGGGAGAAATTGGGATTGACTGCCACTAGGTATGGAGTCCCTTTTTGTGGTAATGAAGATGTTCTGGAATTAGATAGTGGTGATGGCTGCACACTTTTGTGAATATACTAAAAAACACTGAATTGTGCACTTTAAAAGGGTGAATTTTAGGTATGTTAATTTTATCTTAATAAAGCTTTTATAAAAATAAGCAAATATGCATATACTTATTTCCCTTTCTTGATTATGAAAAGGTGGCAAATTTTAGATACTATTTTACAGCTTTCTTTTTTCACTAACAAATATGTCTTAGGGCTTGGATGAATCTTGAGGGAGATATGCTGAGTGAAGAAAGCTGATATCAAAGGTTACATATGTATGAGTCCATTTACGTAATATTCTTGAAATGATAAAACTATGGAAAGGGAGAACAGATTAGTGGTTACCAGGGGTCGGAAGAGGGTAGGCATACATCTGTGGCTATGAAAAGACAGCATATAGAATCCTTGTGATGATGGAGTAATAAGCAAATATACTGAAGTTTAAAAGTGTCATAAAATACTATCTTAGTTTTTTACAGATGCATTCAAAAGCTTGAATAATATGCATGATTTTCTATGAAAATATAAAATTTCCAGAATTTATTAGGATGCCCCAGAAGGTGTAGATAATCTAAACAAACCAATTACCATGAGAGAAATAGAAATATGATCAATAATATTAACAACTCCTCCTCCCAATAATACAGTCCAAGGTAGATTTCACAAAGGGCTTCTACCAAATATTTAAATATGGGTAATTCTGGTGCTATTTATGTCATTCCAGAGCATGGTCAAAGAACAAATGCTTCCAGATTCTTTTTAAAGAGAGGAGTGTAACATTATTTGCAGATGCTGATAGACCTGGAAAATATACTGAAAAACTATTATAAATAATAAGGGAGTTCAGGATGTGGCTGGGAACAAAATTAACAAAATGTTAAAAAATCAAAGGCCTTCTTGTATATGTAAAACATTTACAGATGTAAATGGAAAATCCTATTTACAGTAACACAATTTAAAAAAGAAAAAAAACTTTTTAAAACCCTTTGTAAAAACCCTTGGGTTTAAACATTAAAAATGTGCAAAATATATATGAAAAAACTTTAAAACCTACTGAGGGACGCACAAAAAAAGACCCAAATATGTGGAAAGGAACATCCTGTACCTGAATAGAAGAGTAATGTCAACAACAACCTAATAAAGATAATGTTTACAAAAATAACATATTTACTCAGCTTTTATTACTTGTCCTGTTCTAAGCACTTTGAGTATATTAATTCACTTAATCCTTACAACGCTATGAAATGAGCAGAGGAAGAAACAGACGTAGTGAAGTTAAGTGACAGGGTCATCCATCTGGTAAGTGGAAGAGGCCCTACAATTTAACCTCTGTGCTCCACTGCCAGGATTTTCTCTTACTTAACCTAAAAAATGGAGATGTAACTCACATATCATAAAATGCACCATGTTAAATGTACAATTCACTGGTTTTTAGTATATCCAAAAAATTGTGCAATCATTACCACTATCTAATTCCGGAATATTTTCATCACCCCAAAAAGAAGTCCTGTACCTGGTAACAGTCACTCCCCATTCCTTAATTCCCCATCCCCTGCCAACCTTCAATCTACTTTCTGTCTCTAAGGACTTGCCTATTCTGGATATTTCATATAAATGGAATCATAAAATATGTTGCTTTTGTGCTAGCTTCTTTCACCTAAGATACTGTTTTCAAGGTTCATCCATGTGGTTTATAGTTTAATAATATGCCATCAGTATGGATTTATAACATTTTTGTTTATTCATCAGTTGATGGACATTGTTTCTATTTTTTGGCTACTATGAATAATGCTGCTATGAACATTTGTGTACAAGTTTTGTATTAACATACATTTTCATTTATCTAGGGTAGATACCTAGGAGTGGAATTTCTCGGTCATATGGTAACTCTGTTTAACTTTCTGAGGAACTGTCAGGCTGTTTTTTTTTGAAGTGGCGACACCATTTTACATTCCCGCCAACAATGTATAATAGTTCTAATTTCTCCTCACCAACACTTGTTCTTTTCTTTTTTGTTTAAATTATAGCCCTCCTAGTTGCCTTAAAGTGGTATATCATTATGGTTTTGGTTGACATTTTCCTAATCTCTAAAGATGTTGAGCATCCTTTCATGTGCTTATTGAACATTTGTTTATCTTTTTCGAGTAATGTCTATTCAAATCCGTTGCCCTTTTAATTGAGTTGTTTCTCTTTGTTGCTGTGTTGTAGTTCTTTATATATCTGGATATAAAACCATAATCAGATATTGCTTTGGAAACATTTTCTCCCATTCTGTAGATTGTCAATTTACTTTCTTAATAAAGTTCTTTGCTGTACAAAAGTTCTTAATTTTGATGAAGTGCAATATATCTATTTTTTTCTCCTTAGCTTTTTTTTTTGAATTTTATTTTATTTATTTTTTTTACACAGCAGATTCTTATTAGTTATCTATTTTATCCATATTAGTATATATATGTCAATCCCAAACTTCCAATTCATCCCACACACACCCCCACACACCCCCGCTTTCCCCATTAGTGTCCATACATTTGTTCTCTACATCTGTGTCTTTATTTCTGCCTTGCAAAAGTGTTCAACTGTTCCACTTTTCTGGATTCCGCATATGTGAGTTAGCATACAGTATTTGTTTTTCTCTTTCTGACTTACTTCACTCTGTATGACAGTCTCAGATCCATCCATGTCTCTACAAATGACCCAATTTCGTGCCTTTTTATGGCTGAGTAATACTCCATTGTATATATTTACCACATCTTCTTTATCTATTTGTCGGTCGATGGGCATTTAGGTTGTTTCCATGACCGGGCTATTGTAAAGAGTGCTGCAATGAACATTGGGGTACATGTGTCTTTTTGAATTATGGTTTTCTCTGGGTATATGCTGAGTAGTGGGATTGCTGGATCGTATGTTAGTTCTATTTTTCGTTTTTTAAGGAACCTCCGTACTGTTCTCCATAGTGGCTGTATCAATTTACATTCCCACCAACAGTGCAAGAGTGTTCCCTTTTCTCCACACCCTCTCTAGCATTTGCTGTTTGTAGATTTTCTGATGAAGCACATTCTAACTGGTGTGAGGTGATACCTCATAGTCGTTTTGATTTGCATTTCTCTAATAATTAGTGATGTTGAGAAGCTTTTCATATGCCTCTTGGCCATCTGTATGTCTTCTTTGGAGAAATGTCTATTTAGGTCTTCTGACCATTTTTGAATTGGGTTGTTTGTTTTTGTAATACTGAGCTGCATGAGCTGTTTATATTCTTCCTTAGCTTTTTTTAAAAAACATCTTTATTGGAGTATAATTGCTTTACAATGGTGTGTTAGATCCCACTTTATAACAAAGTGAAGCAGTTATGCATATACATATGTCCCCGTATCTCTTCCCTCATGTGTCTCCCCCCCTCCCCCCCTCCCTATGCCACCCCTCTAGGTGGTCACAAAGCACTGAGCTGATCTCCCTGTGCTATGTGGCTGCTTCCCACTAGGTATCTATTTTACGTTTGGTAGTATATATATGTCCATGCCACTCTCTCACTTTGTCCCAGCTTACCCTTCCCCCTCCCCATATCCTCAAGTCCATTCTCTAGTACGTCTGTGTCTTTATTCCCATCTTGCCCCTAGGTTCTCCATGACCGTTTTTTTTTTAATATTCCATATATGTGTGTTAGCATATGGTATTTATTTTTCTCTTTCTGACTTACTTCACTCTGTATGACAGACTCTAGGTCCATCCACCTCACTACAAATAACTCAATTTCGTTTCTTTTTATGGCTGAGTAATATTCCATTGTATATATGTGCCACATCTTCTTTATCCATTCATCTCCTGATGGACACTTAGGTTGCTTCCATGTCCTGGCTATTGTAAATAGAGCTGCAATGAACATTTTGGTATATGACTCTTTTTGAATTATGGTTTTCTCAGGGTATATGCCCAGTAGTGGGATTGCTGGGTCGTATGGTAGTTCTGTTTTTCGCTCTTTAAGGAACCTCCATACTGCTCTCTGTACTGGCTGTATCAATTTACAGTGCAATAATGCAGCACCCACCAACAGTGCATTTTTGGATTGGGTTGTTTGTTTTTTTGATATTGAGCTGCATGAGCTGCTTGTAAATTTTGGAGATTAATCCTTTGTCAGTTGCTTCATTTGCAAATATCTTCTCCCATTCTGAGGGTTGTCTTTTTGTCTTGTTTATGGTTTCCTTTGCTGTGCAAAAGCTTTTACGTTTCATTAGGTCCCATTTGTTTATTTTTGTTTTTATTTCCATGTCTCTAGGAGCTGGGTCAAAAAGGATCTTGCTGTGATTTATGTCATAGAGTGTTCTGCCTATGTTTTCCTCTAAGAGTTTGATAGTGTCTGGCCTCACATTAAGGTCTTTAATCCATTTTGAGTTTATTTTTGTGTATGCTGTTAGGGAGTGTGCTAATTGCATTCTTTTACATGTAGCTGTCCACTTTCCCCAGCACCACTTATTGAAGAGGCTGTCTTTTCTCCATTGTATATTCTTGCCTCCTTTATCAAAGATAAGGTGACCATATGTTCGTGGGTTTATCTCTGGGCTTTCTATCCTGTTCCATTGATCTCTATTTCTGTTGTTGTGCCAGTACCATACTGTCTTGATTACTGTAGCTTTGTAGTATAGTCTGAAGTCAGGGAGCCTGATTCCTCCAGCTCCGTTTTTCTTTCTCAAGATTGCTTTGGCTATTCGGGGTCTTTTGTGTTTCCATACGAATTGTGAAATTTTTTGTTCTAGTTCTGTGAAAAATGCCAGTGGTAGTTTGATAGGGAGTACCTTGAATCTGTAGATTGCTTTGGGTAGTATAGTCATTCTCACAATGTTGATTCTTCCAGTCCAAGAACATGGTTTACCATTTTATTGGCATATAGTTGCTTGTAGTAATCTCTCATGATCATTTGTATTTCTGCAGTGTCAGTTGTTACTTCTCCTTTTTCATTTCTAATTCTATTGATTTCAGTCTTCTCCCTTTTTTTCTTGATGAGTCTGGCTAACGGTTTATCAATTTTGTTTATCTTCTCAAAGAACCAGCTTTTAGTTTTGTTGATCTTTGCCATCGTTTCCTTCATTTCTTTTTCATTTATTTCTGATCTGATGTTTATGATTTCTTGCCGTTTGCTAACTTTGGGGTTTTTTTTTTTTCTTTCTGTAATTGCTTTAGGTGTAAGGTTAGGTTGTTTATTTGAGATGTTTCTTGTTTCTTAAGGTAGGATTGTATTGCTATAAACTTCCCTCTTAGAACTGCTTTTGCTGCATCCCATAGGTTTTGTGTCACTGTGTTTTCATTGTCATTTGTTTCTAGGTATTTTTTGATTTTCTCTTTGATTTCTAAAGTGATCTCTTGGTTATTAAGTAGTGTATTGTTTAGCCTCCATGTGTTTGTATTTTTTACAGATTTTTTTCCCGTAATTGATATGTAGGCTCATAGCATTGTGGTCGGAAAAGATACTTGATACGATTTCAATTTTCTTAAATTTACCAAGGCTTGATTTGTGACCCAAGATATGATCTATCCTGGAGAATCTTCCATGAGCACTTGAGAAAAATGTGTATTCTGTTGTTTTTGGGTGGAATGTCCTATAAATATCAATGAAGTCCATCTTGTTTAATGTATTATTTAAAGCTTGTGTTTCCTTATTTATTTTCATTTTGGATGATCTGTCCATTGGTGAAAGTGGGGTGTTAAAGTCCCCTACTATGATTGTGTTACTGTCTATTTCCCCTTTTATGGCTGTTAGTATTTGCCTTATGTATTGGGGTGCTCCTATGTTGGGTGCATAAATATTTACAATCTTTATATCTTCTTCTTGGATCGATCCCTTGATCATTATATAGTGTCCTTCTTTGTCTCTTGTAATAGTCTTTATTTTAAAGTCTATTCTGTCTGATATGAGAATTGCTACTCCAGCTTTCTTTTGATTTCCATTTGCGTGGAATATCTTCTTCCATCCCCTCACTTTCAGTGTGTATGTGTCCTTAGGTCTGAAGTGGGTCTCTTGTAGACAGCATATATACGGATCTTGTTTTTGTATCCATTCAGCCAGTCTGTGTCTTTTGGTGGGAGCATTTAATCCATTTACATTTAAGGTAATTATTGATATGTATGTTCCTATTCCCATTTTCTTAAATGTTTTGGGTTTTTTATTGTAGGTGTTTTCCTTCTCTTGTGTTTCTTACCTAGAGAAGTTCCTTTAGCATTTGTTGTAAAGCTGGTTTGGTGGTGCTGAAGTCTCTCAGCTTTTGCTTGTCTGTAAAAGTTTTAATTTCTCCATCAAATCTGAATGAGATCCTTGCTGGGTAGAGTAATCTTGGTTGTAGGTTTTTCTCCTTCATCACTTTAAATATGTCCTGCCACTCCCTTCTGGCTTGCAGAGTTTCTCCTGAAAGATCAGCTGTTAACGTTATGGGGATTCCCTTGTGTGTTATTTGTTGTTTTTCCCTTGCTGCTTTTAATATGTTTTCTTTATATTTAATTTTTGATAGTTTGATTAATATGTGTCTTGGTGTGTTTCTCCTTGGATTTATCCTGTATGGGACTCTCTGTGCTTCCAGGACTTGATTAACTATTTCCTTTCCCATATTAGGGAAGTTTTCAACTATAATGTCTTCAAATATTTTCTCAGTCCCTTTCTTTTTCTCTTCTTCTTCTGGGACCCCTATAATTTGAATGTTGGTGCGTTTATTGTTGTCCCAGATGTCTCTGAGACTGTCCTCAGTTCTTTTCATTCTTTTTTCTTTATTCTGCTCTGCAGTAGTTATTTCCACTATTTTATCTTCCAGGTCACTTATCCATTCTTCTGCCTCAGTTATTCTGCTATTGATCCCTTCTAGAGTATTTTTAATTTCATTTATTGTGTTGTTCATAGTTGCTTGGTTCCTCTTTAGTTCTTGTAGGTCCTTGTTAATTGTTTCTTGCATTTTGTCTATTCTTTTTCCAAGATTTTAGATCATCTTTACTATCATTATTCTGAATTCTTTTTCAGATAAACTGCCTATTAAAAAATATGGAATGCTTCACGAATTTGCATGTCATCCTTGCGCAGGGGCCATGCTAATCTTCTCTGTATCATTCCAATTTTAGTATATGTGCTGCCGAAGCAAGCACTGGACATTATTTCTGCACATATTCTTTCTGTCTCTTTGTCATTATCTCTGTGTCCTAAAGACTTCTGAACCTCTGTTTATTTTTCTCTATTCTTTTTTCTCTCTATTCCTCAGACTAGAATAATTCAATTAACCTATCTTCAATTTCATTGATTGTTTCTTCTGCCTGCTCAGGTCTACTGCTAAGTCCCTCTGGTGAAATTTTCATTTCAGTTGTTATACTTTTCAACTCCACATTTTTATTTGGTTCCTTTTTATAATTTTGATCTCTATTGATCTTCTCTATTTGATAGTCTCTCATTCTTATAAATTCATTTAGTTCTTTAGACATGGTTTCCTTAGCCCTTTGAACTTATTTAAAATAGTCAATTTAAAGTTTTTGCCCAGTAAGTCCAATGTCTGGGTTTCTCAGAGACAGTGTCAATTGGTTGCATTTTTCCCTATGTATGGGTCATAGTTTCTTGTTTCTTTGCATGTTCCATACTTTATTGTTGAAAACTAAGCATTTCAAATAATACTGTGTAGCAACTCTGGAAATCAGATTCTCTCTGCCTCCCAGGGTTTGTTGTTGCTGTTTGCCTAGTAGCTTTTCTGAACTCATTCTATGAAGCCTTTTTCTTGGTTGGTGTGGCCACTGAAGTCACTACGTGGTTTTCTTAATGACCAATTAATGATCAGACAGAGATTTCCTTAAACACCTGGGACCAATAAGTCTCCCAGTCTTTGCCGAGGGCCTCTGTGTGCATCTTAGAGAAGTCCTTCAACAACCACTCATATAGATTACAACTCTGCTTTGGCCTCACTTGCTACTTGCACAGACCTCAAGGTCAATCAGAGGTGAGAGCTTAGGACATTTTCAGGTCTTCTTTTGAGTGTGTGCATGGCCCTATGCATGTGCATGACTGTCTAGATTCCCAGAAATATGTATGAGATTTTCAAAGCCCCTATGGGCATCTCATTCCTCAGTCTTTCCTTTTAAGCTTTTTGATTAGTCTAATATTTGCCCCACCTGTTATCCATTACCTCAGGCCACTGTGCTGCTAAAACATTCAAAAACATCCCCCCATCCCCAGAAAGTTTTAGCACTAGGTAGCTTTGAGTGAGGTGGACTAAAGACAAGCCTTTTGAGTGGAGTCTTTCAGGGAACTACCAGACAGGTAAAATAATGACTTCTCTTTGGAAATGGGGCTTTGAAAGAGCTCAAGCCCTGTTTTGCTCCCTCCAATCCTGGGAATGGAAGCTGTTACTTTTCAACGCTGTGCAGAACTGGAAAGTGGGAGATGGGATTAAGGTTAGTTGAAAATGCCACAAAGCTTGCCATCCTTCCTGAGATTTAGCCTTTTTCTTGCCTAAATGCTCCCTGGGTTGCTGCAAGCCTTGGTTGGTTCCCAGAGGTCTGACATTTTTTTGTCATTTTTTTTGTTTTTCTTTTATGGAGGAGTGCTCTTGGAGGTTCTCCTTCTACAGTTTCACTCTTTTAATTAATTTTTAAATTTAAGAGTATAGTTGACCCTTGAACAGTATGGGTGTTAGGGAAACTGACCCTCCAAGCAATTGAAAAATCCATGTGTACCTCATAGTCAGTCCTCCATATCTGTGGTTCCTCAGTAAACGCCATTCCTCCTTATCTGAGGTTCTGCATCCCTGCATTCAACCAACCCTGTATAGTGTAGTACTGTAGTATTTACTATTGAAAAAAATTCATGGATAAATTGACCTGGGCAGCTCAAACCCCCATTGTTCAAAGGTCAATGGTATTTCTAACATTTGTGAGATTTGGGAGTGGGTGTTTCACAAGTTAGTTTTAAAGTTCACATGAAAAATAAACAGTGAAGCGTAACTTGAAAATCCTTAAAAAAAGTAATGATATAAGAACAGCCCCACCTAGTATTAAGACATATTTTAAAAGTACAATTATTAAAATAACATAGTACTGACAATAAATAGATCAATGGAACAGAAACAAGAGTCTAGAAGAGAAACCAATATGTATGATAATTTAGTGTATAATATCAATGGCAATGCGTGTCAGTGAGGAAGAGATATTTAGTGAATTTACTAACATTAGGAAAAAATTATGTTGGATTCTTATCTAATTTCTTGCAACAAAATAAATTCCAAATGTATCAAAGGTTTAAACATAAAATGAAAAATCATTAAAATAATGGGGAAATAATCTTTTCTATTTTAACATCTTTATTGGAGTATAATTGCTTTACAATGGTATGTTAGCTTCTGCTTTATATCAAAGTGAGTCAGCTATGCATATACATATATCCCCATATCTCCTCCCTCTTGTGTCTGCCTCCCAGCCTCCCTATCCCACCCCTCTAGGTGGTCACAAAGCACCGAGTTCATCTCCCTGTGCTATGCGGCTGCTTCCCACTAGCTATCTATTTTACATTTGGTAGTGTGTATATGTCCATGCCACTCTCTCACTTCGTCCCAGCTTACCCTTCCCCTTCCCCTTCCCCTTCCCCATGTCCTCAAGCCCATTCTCTACATCTGCATCTTTATTCCTGTCCTGCCCCTAGGTTCATCAAAACCATATTTTTTTTTTTTAGATTCCGTATATATGTGTTAGCATATGGTATTTGTTTTTCTCTTTCTGACTTATTTCACTCTGTATGACAGACTCTATGTACATCCACCTCACTACAAATAACTCAATTTCGTTTCTTTTTATGGCTGAGTAATATTCCATTGTATATATGTACAACATCTTCTTTATCCACTCATCTGTCGGTGGACACTTAGGTTGCTTGCATGTCCTGGCTATTGTAAATAGTGCTGCAATGAACATTGTGGTACATGACTCTTTTTGAATTATGGTTTTCTCAGGGTATATGCCGAGTAGTGGGATTGCTGGGTCGTATGGTAGTTCTAATTTTAGTTTTTTAAGGAACCTCCATACTGTTCTCCATAGTGGCTGTATCAATTTACATTCCCACCAACAGTGCAAGAGGGTTCCCTTTTCTCCACACCCTCTCCAGCATTTGTTGTTTATAGATTTTCTGATGATGCCCATTCTAACTGGTGTGAGGTGATACCTCATTGTAGTTTTGATTTGCATTTCTCTAATGATTAGTGATGTTGAGCATTCTTTCATGTGTTTGTTGGCAATCTGTATATCTTCTTTGGAGAAATGTCTATTTAGGTCTTCTGCCCATTTTTGGATTGGGTTGTTTGTTTTTTTGATATTGAGCTGCATGAGCTGCTTGTAAATTTTGGAGATTAATCCTTTGTCCGTTGCTTCATTTGCAAATATTTTCTCCCATTCTGAGGGTTGTCTTTTTGTCTTGTTTATGGTTTCCTTTACTGTGCAAAAGCTTTTAAGTTTCATTAGGTCTCATTTGTTTATTTTTGTTTTTATTTCCATTTCTCTAGGAGCTGGGTCAAAAAGGATCTTGCTCTGATTTATGTCATAGAGTGTTCTGCCTATGTTTTCCTCTAAGAATTTGATAGTGTCTGGCCTTACATTGAGGTCTTTAATCCATTTTGAGTTTATTTTTGTGCATGGTGTTAGAGAGTGTTCTAATTTCATTCTTTTACATGTAGCTGTCCAGTTTTCCCAGCACCCCTTATTGAAGAGGCTGTCTTTTCTCCATTGTATATTCTTGCCTCCTTTATCAAATATAAGGTGACCATATGTGTGTGGGTTGGGAAAATTATCTTTGAGTAAGTAAAACACTATGGAAGGAACTCAAATATTCATCAAAGTAAAATAGATAAGCACATGTGGTATATTCATACATGACAATAATATACAACAATGAAAATAAATGAACTATAGCCATCCACAACAACATGCTTGAGTCTTAGAAACATAATGATGAGTTTCCTTTCATATGGAATTAAATATGAGCAAAATAAACTATATTTTTAGGGATGCATACAAATGAGGTAAAATTGTAAAGAAGCAAAAGGAAATGATTATTACAGGAATCAGGATGGTGGTTACCTCTGGGGTAATGGTGATACTGTGAACAGGAGGGACCCATAGGAGGCTTCTGGGTGATGGCAATATTCCGTTTCTTGACTTGGGTTAGTGACTTTATGGGTGTTTATTTGATAGTAATTCATTAAACTGTTCACATAGGTTTATGAACTTTCCTGTATGATGGTTATATTGCACCATAAAAGAAGAAAAATCAAAAACAGGACATAGTTTGCTGTCTAGTATTTAGCATTATATCTTGGGCAAATTTTAATTTTGACATTATTTATATTTTTTAACGTCTTCCTAGATTCCTCTAGATTCATAGTTCCTAGCATTTAAAGGAATCTCTCACTTTTCTCAAGGGGTTCTGCAGCCCACTTTCTACAGAATGCTACAATATCAGTAATTAAATCATATTAGAGAGACATATGGAAAGCCACATATATGTGAATGACTCCTATCACAATTCCATTCCACTGCTACGTGGGATAAGCCTGGCTTTATCTTTCTTCCAGTATAATCTGGATTTCGCTTCTAGATCCATATAAAGCTGACCTCCAGTCCTGTGTTTATAGGATTGAATTTATTCACTTAATTTATAAGGATGAAATTTACCTTTCAAGGCTGTTGTGGCTTGAAATGCATGGTGACTACTATGTATTTTAATGAAACAAGACAAATAATAGCCTAAATGATTGCTCTAGAACCAGATAATAATGTTCTTTCATTGCATACATTTAAGGGAAATGGTTTTTAAAAATGGGTTTGATGTGATTGCCTGTTGCTTCATCTCATTGGTTGATTTTTTTTAACAATGGATCCTGACCTTTCTCCCCCATATACCCTAGGACATTTGTTTACTCACTGCTCACTAGAGGGAGGCCGTTTCCAGTTGTATTCCTTTTCAGAGGCTTTGTCTTCTGCATGGGAAATGGACTCCTCCAAGGCTACTATCTGGTTTACTGTGCTGAATACCCTGCTGAGTGGTACACAGACATACGGTTTAGCGTGGGTAAGTGAATCTGACTGCTTCTCACCCATAGCCCAGTTAACACCCCTTCCCACAGGCTAAATCACCATTACCTCTCCCTATCCTATTGCAATAACCTTCCAAGGATTCCATTCCCTCCATACCCACCCCACGACCACCTCCACCCTGGTCTTTTCTCTGTATAGCAGCCTGAGAGATCTTTGAAAAACATCGTGTCATTACCCATCTCAAAACCCTCCAATGCATTTCTGTTACTCTCAGGATAAAATCAAATTTCTTACCACTGCCTATGAAACCCAAATGTTCTTGGTCCTGCCCATTTCCTGACTTCATTTCCTATCTCCATCCATCTCACTGTGCTGTAGCCTCAGTGGCTTTCCTGCTGGACCTGGAATACTCAAGTTTGTCCTGCTCCAGAGCTGTTGTACAGACTACACCCTCTGTGTAGAATGCTCAGTCCCTGTATACTCGGGGAGCTTGCTCCCTCCCTTTATTTAGGTCTCTATTAATTCACACCTCCTCAGAGAGACTTTTCCTGACCACCTATCCAAAATAGTAGAAAACACTGATCATTGAATTTTTTTCATTATCTGCAAGAGGAACTAAAGTTCTTTACTAAAGTAAAGGTTCAACTGTTTGTACATTATTTTGGCTCAAAGGAAAAAGGCAGAGATTATCCTTAATCCCGCTCTTGACATCACATATCGCGTTCTCTCCATCAGCTTAGTACAGCTGCCTCTAGTTCTAAAACATGTGCCGACTGAGCTCAGCTCTCCATGACCGCACTAACTTCATCCTGGTCTGAGCCAGGATGACCTCTTGCCTGGACTGCCATGGTGACCTTTAGGCTAAACTTCCTACTTCCAGTCCTGACCTTCAGTAGCTCCTTCTCCACACAGCAGTCAGAGGGAACATTTGAACACACGAATGGCCAGAGGATTAGTTGTACGAATGCTGGTACGTGCACCCAATGGAGTATTCTGGAGCCACAAAAACAATCAAACAAAGCAAAACAAAAGCAAGGAATGTCTCTGTGCTCATTTGGAGACATCTCTAGAACATGTGGTTAAATAAAAATAAAGTGTGCACAGTGTGTATAGTATGCTGCTTTTTGTGTAGAAAATTGGAGGAGAAACTATTGGATTGATAAAAAAGAAACTTTTTAAAAGGGTATCTGTAGGGTTTGGGGTAAAGAGAATGGGATGGTGGGCAGAAATTTTCTTTTAATATAGTTTTGTCCTTTGAATCATGAAACTTCATACTTAATTAAAAATCCAAATGAAAGTCGCTCAACACTGAGAACAGATAAATAAATGTACCTAACTGTATAGTTATTCAACTGATCCCATAACCACACAAGAAAATGATTTATGCCAGTTTACAGGAAACACAAAGAATAAAATAAGTTAGATGCCACCATGAGGAAGTAAGCCAGTCTTATCTAGAAAGGGGGGCTTTCTGAGGGACCACTGTCTGATCTTTTTAAGAAGTCAGTGTCCTAAAAAAAAAAAAAAAAAGACAGGGGTCTGGGCTAGATGAAAATGACCTTAAAGGATGTAATGAGCAGATGTCAGGTGTGGCCCTATATTGGACTTCAGTTTACACGAACCAGCTAGAAGTGGTATTCTGGGGACATTTGAGGAAATTGGAATATGCCTAGATGTTACATAAGATGAAGATCTGGAAGGACATGCACCAAAGTGTTTAATGGTGGTAGTTTCTGGGTGGTAGGAACAAAGTGTCTTGGTTTTCTTATTTCTGCTAATTAGCATTTCATCTTCCACAAAACATATATACTTCTTTTGTAATGATAATAAACTGACATCAGATCCTATTCTCCCCTGCTTAAAACCTGCCATCGGCTTCCTTGTTGCAGTTAAAAATCCACACTCTTCACCATATCCTGTAGAGCTTGATGGGATTTTGAAAGTTACCATCCTCTTCTCATCTCCTCATTACCACCCCACCCACTCCCCTCCCCCATCTATCTTAAAGCATTAACTGTAGCACCTTCCTTCTGTTTCTTAGACATGCTAAACCTATACTAGCCTCAGGACCTTTGCATCTATTAGTCCCTCTACCAGAATGCTCTTCCTCAGATCTTTGTATTCTCATTATTCAAATCATAGGACAGATGCCAGATCTTCAGAAAAGCTTTCCCTATTGACCTCATCTAAAATAGAGACACTTCCTCCCCACCCCAATTCACTCCTTATCCTACTTTGATTTTCTGCTTTGTAGTGATATTATGTGATTTAAAATTTTTCATTATTTTAATTCATTTCTGTGTTTCTCCACTGAAATGTAAGCTCTATGAGAACAGACACCTTGACTGTTTTTCTCACTATTATATCCCTGGTGTTTAGGACAGTGCTTGGTACATAGTAAGACCTCAACACATGTTATCTGAATAAATGAATGAAAGAATCAACACATGAGTGAGTCTCATACCATCCTTGTAAGATAGGTACTGTTAGAATCTACATTTTACAGATAAGAAAACTGAGGCTGAGAGAGGTTAAGTGACTTATCCAAGGACACACAGACATCGAATCTAAGGTGCCTGCTTTTCCACTGCTGTGCATGCTATCTCCCCTCCTTCTCCCACCCCCTTGTCCTCCCTCCATCGGTGTCCCTTCCCAGGTTTCCTTTCTTCCAGGCTAATAATCTTTTGACAAGACAACATTATCAATCATTGTTTCATATCATAGCAAATGAGGTGAGAGTAGATGTGACTGTTTTTAATTCAACTGTTCTTGCTTTTTGCCTGATGTATTTTGTATTTTTAAATTTATTTTATTATATTTTTATTTTTGGCTGCGTTGGGTCTTCGTTGCTGCGTGTGTGCTTTCTCTAGTTGCGGCAAACGGGGGCTACTCTTTGTTGCGGTGCACGGGCTTCTCATTGTGGTGGCTTCTCTTGTTGCAGAGTATGGGCTCTAGGTGCACAGGCTTCAGTAGTTGCAGCATGTGGGCTCAGTAGTTGCGGCACACAGGCTTCAGTAGTTGTGGTGAGCGGGCTCAGTAGTTGTGGCTTGCGGGCTTAGTTGCTCCGTGGCATGTTGGATCTTCCCGGACCAGGGATCGAACCCATGTCCCCTGCACTAGCAGGCAGATTCTTAACAACTGTGCCACCAGGGAAGTCCCCTGCCTGATGTATTTTGATCAGCACAAATACACTTGGCTGAGAGCTGGGGTTGGGCGTCTATGTGGAACAGTGAGTGATTCTGGGCCCATTGGGATGTAATACATAGCATCCCTGACCCCAGCTCTCCTCATCTCAGACCAGGGCCCTTTCTGTACCTGTGAATGGGGAAGGGGAGTGTGTGTGTGAACTGGCCGTGGTGGAAACCAGTTTGCTAGGTGCCAAGCTCTCCAATTACTTCCACGAGCGTGGGTATATCAATCAGTAGTGCTCTCAGCAATAAGTCACAGAAACCCAACTCTTAGTGACTTAAATAATTAAGAATGTGTATTTCTTACGTAACAAGATTGTCCGAAGGTAGGTGGCTTCGGCATTCCTTCAGCTGCTTGCTGGTGTCCTTAAGGTCCCAGGCACTTTCTGCTCCACTGTTGTGAGCATATTTACTTCTAGTCCTCATCACAGCCGCTTCATGGCTGCAAGACGTTTCCTGTAGCTCAAGGCATCGCATCTGGCAATGAAGGAAGAGGGAAGCCATAGAGGCACTGGTCCCATTTGGCCCCCTTTATCAGAAAAGCAGAAGATTTCCAAGGAAACCTCCAGAAGACGTCCCTTTACATCCTCTTGGCAGAACTAGGTCACAAGACCGTCTCTCAGCCTCTGTAGTGGGGGTGGCAAAGGAGAAGGGATTAGAGTTGGCTGTTGAGTTTACCGACCGTGGTTTGATTATCTGTGAATGGGCTGAAAACTTGCTATTTATTCATTCATTTATTTGTTTATTTACTTATTTAAGTATTGCATGATGGTAGGGCCTCCCTCTCTCCTTTCCCACTTGCCTCTATCACGTGACACTGTGCATTTTCAGCCCTTTGGTTTATGAAACAGCACAGCCCCTTCATTCAAGTTTAGGACCAGGGTTAGTTGCCCCCTCCCCCCCTTTTTGCCTTAGTTTCATTCTTAAAATTCGAAGTCAAATGCCCTTCCCTTCATTTTTAGAAAAACAACAACAACAACAAAACTTTGGATTGTGAGAAAAACACCAAAAACAGGATACATTTTTAACTTCTCCCTCTCTTCTTTGCCAAGGTGTCTTCTTATTTATTTTGGGAATGGGAATCAACATTCATAGTGACTATATATTGCGCCAGCTCAGGAAGCCTGGAGAAATCATCTATAGGATTCCACAAGGTAATGTCTCCCCTGCACTCCAGATTCCCACTCCTCCTTGAGAGCCTGTCTCAGGAATTACACTATGAGTAACAAAGGGACAGGGGGCAGAGAGGGCACAGATGACACAATATATCCCAATATGTTCCTGACTGCTCCTCCACATCCCATCCTACCCCACAGCACATTTGCAGTCCTCATCTGAACCTGGAAGTTCAAGAGAAGAGCCCCCAGGAAGGTTCATGATCACAATACCCTGAAGGTAGGGGGAGGGAGGGCTTTGGGGTAGGGTGAAAGTAGGCTGCCTCTTAGTTGCAGTAGGTAAGATTATTATGTGCTGTACTGGGGTTCTCCAGAGAAATAGAACCAATAGAATATAGATATAGATATTGACAAATAAAGAGATTCATTATGAGGAATTGGCTCACATGACTATGGAGGCTGAGAAATCCCATGATCTTCCATCTACAAGGTGGAGCCCGCAGAGAGTAGGCAGTGTAATTTCCAGTCTGAGTCCCAAGGCCTGAGAACTGGGAGAGCTTCCATGTAAGTTCCAGTCTGAATGCAGGAGAAGACCAATGGCCCAGCTCAAAAACAGAGAGTGAATTCTCCCTTACCCTGTTTTTTGTTCTATTCAGGCCTCCAGTGGATTGGATGCCCATCAACCCTGGGGAGGACAATCTGCTTTACTCAGTCTGTTGATTCAAATGTTAATCTTACCCAGAAACACCCTCACGGGCACACCCAGAAATAATGGTCAACCAAATATCTGGGCACCCCATGGCCAGTCAACTTGACAGAAAAAATTATCAATCGTATGTACGGAGTGTCGATCCTTCCTAGATTAGCAAATGAAGCCTAATCATGTATGACCAACAGATTTGTCCTCTTCAATAAGTCTCACTAGACTTACCTAGTGAGTAGTCAGGGGGTAGTATTTGTTTATTTCCTGCCACTCGTATGTTCTAAAAGGTGTAGAGAACCATATTTACGTAATCAAAAATTAGGATGGGAAGTCTAACAAGTACAAGTGCATTTTCAGAGATTAAGGTGCAGAATATTTGAAGTTCTAACTGTTCCCAAGTAACCAAGGTGTGAGGCTGACAAGTATAAGCAGGTGGGAGTGAATTCGTCCAAGTCATCCTTCAACATTTTTAGGTGGGTATTTGTGTAGGTCAATGGCTCTCACCCTTTTTGATGTAAATGCAACTCTTTATTTACATTTAAAAATTACTGAATTACGACATGATGTTGGCACAGACTAATATCCACTGATTAAAAAAATAATGACAAAGCTACTTTGAATTCGGTAACACTTAAATGAATTTGAATGTTGCTAACATCCTTTCAGTACCTACATCAAACAAAAATAATACTGTATGTTGAGATACACCATTTGCTATATTCACAGACTACTTATAGACCCTTTGCAGTAGGCCAGTGTTTCCTCCTGGGGAATTACAAGTCAGGAACTGCTGATGCAATATCATCTTTAAGGAAGATAACTTTAAGGGGCTTTGATTTATTAAGTCTTCATTCAGTAACTAGAAAGATAGAGAAGAGCAGAGAAAGCTCTTAAAAGTTAAATTGCCAAAGTTAGTCCCCAACTATTAAGTTATGTTAGATAATGACTTAAAAACAAAATTTTCTTTGTATAAGTATGGAAAGAAAAAATTGTTTGGGGTGAAACTTTCCCAGTTTAGCGTGGGGCAGAAATATTGAGTGTAGATATATTTCCTAACATTATAAATGTGTTGATTTCTAGATACAGTTTTGAGGTCAGAAATAGAGGTTGGATAGAAAAGGAAATCTTTAAAATCAATAGAAACAGACTTCACCAGCCTCCAGTAGGGCAAAACCCCTGCAGCTCCCACTCTGTACTTTAAACTTGAACAGAGTGTACTGCTTTGCAGAAGTGGGAGGGCAAATGCCAAAGGAGAATCTGACTAATTCTCACATCAGTTCAGGTTTTTATTATTTTCACGTGCTGTGTTCTTTTAATTTGTGTGCGGTGGACGTGCTGTGTTGGTGTCCAGGGAAGGAGTGAGAAGGTGAGTGGTAGCTGGAAATGTTACTTAATAGAACGAAACAATCCCCAACCTCCTGCACCTCATCCTTGTCCTGTCCGGAACCAGTAGTCCAGCAGCTGTGGGAGATTTGGATGGAGCCCATCCAGCAGTTGGGGCCACTCCTCACGGTTCCAGGATGTTCTGAGGGCTACAGGATGCTGATGCTGTTTTCCCTTCTCCCCAGGAGGATTCCACCAAACTCCCATTACTCTGAAGGCAGTCCAACCCCACATTCATCCTAGGTTCCCTTATGTATTTTGGAACAAAGCACAGGGGTTTTAATGCAACAATGATCTAGCACTGATGATTGACTTGTTGATTCTTCTGCACGCAGGTGGCTTGTTCACATACGTTTCTGGAGCCAATTTCCTTGGCGAGATCATTGAATGGATCGGCTATGCCCTGGCCACTTGGTCCCTCCCAGCACTTGCATTTGCATTTTTCTCACTTTGTTTCCTTGGGCTGAGAGCTTTTCACCACCATAGGTAAACTTTTCAATCAAGGTGGCAGTGTCCACGTAGCTTTCTTCTCCAAATAGGCTTTTATTAACACACGGAGTCAGATACAGACACCGAAGAGATTTTATTTTATTTTTTTAAAAGGTAAGGTTGATACAATTATCCAGACGGATAAATTCTGACTTTTTGGATTTTCACTGAAGTTGGAATTTAGCTGGATGACAGTAACAGTAACAATTTTTTTTCTTCCTATGAGCAAAAACAAACCCAGGTAGACAGGAGCACCAAAGTGACTTGGGAAGCCACATGCCTCCTTGTTGAAGAAGGCTTCCCAGAGAGAAGCACTCAGTGTCCACATGAGTTAGTTGACCCAGGCTCTGTGCCCTCCTATCAGGCTTATCTGGCAATGGCTGCTGTTTGGCAGTGGGCTACAGGTAAGAGGAGGTACAAGATGTAGATTCCATTTCCGTGCTTCAATTCACTTCCGCCACATCTCTCCAAGTGTGTTCCATAGGTGGGAGCCCAGGTTGCACTTTCCTAAGCTTCACAGGTAATTCTGAGGTACAGCCAGGATGGATAACCACTGGGGAAAAGTACTAGCCCTGTACCTAGTGTGCCTACTATTTTTAATTCTAGGTTTGGTGCTAACTGTTCAGGTAATCACAGAGCCCTGGAAACTGTAGGATTATTTTCTTGGAATCTGTGTAATACCAGGGCTTATTTTGGTACTCTCCTCCTTCCTCTACCTCCACCCTCCATAAATCATTACCAAGGTCATTGCTGGCTTCCTGGGAAGATAGGGTCAACAATTATGTACTTGTGTGGAGCAGTTTCAGGACTGTGCCATCTGTTGGGGAATGCTGGGAATTGCAGGGGTTTAGACCCATTCCCCTGTGGGTCTAGCCTAAAGCTTTACCAACTCCTACCTCCCTCCCAATCCCTGAACCTGGGATGGGGTGAGGACAAAAGAGTTAAGGAAAAGTATCACCGGAAGGGAAAGGGTTACAGACTAAGTTGCTATCAGGCTGTAAAGGCAAATGTCAGATCCCTTCGCTGAAATGGGGCTGGAGGAAAGAGAAAGCCTGTGGTTACCGGTGACAGAGGGGATGGATGCCCAAAGAGAGAACGGACTTGGAACCAGGACCCTGAAGGAACCCCTTATACTCCTGCATAGGTGTTTTAGTCCTGCTAATGATTAATTTCAAAGTTTTGAAGGTTTAAATAAGAATGTGTTCTTTTCCTTGGAGTGGAATTTATGCAGAGACCTGTGAGAAATGAATGAAACAGCAACTCTCCTCATGACGTATTCTTACCCCCTCCTTTGCTTGGTGGGGAAGGGCGCCAGAGGGTCCCCAGCCTGGAAGGGGGTCAGTGTAATCGTTCTCCCCCATTCAGGCAGGCCTGTTGCCCACCAGGGTCAGAGGGGCGGGGGTGAGGACAGGGCATCAGCCAGCAGTTGGAGGGGCCCTGAGAAGGGTGGCCTGTGCTGGGCTTGGTCAGGGGAGGGATAGCAATCCCACCAGAGGGTTCTAGCTAGTACAACAGCAAAATCCAAACTGAGGCCCTGTCCTGTTATGTCAGCCTGCTTCAGAGGGAAGGGCGGAGGGCATCTTTTTACAGGGCTTACTGGGGTTTGTGAGAGGCAGCTCAGCAGACCTCAAATCACAGCACGGAAAACCAGCCACCTCCGGTGACATATTAATACTATTTGTCCCCCAGTTCAAACTATGGTACTTGAACAGAGTGTACCATCTTAATTATAACTTGAGAGCTGCCAGCTTCAACTAGGTAAGAGAACAGCCTGGTCACTTAAAGGGAAAGCCTTTTTACAAGATGTATTAGTCTCCCTGGGCTGCCGACACAGATGACCACAAACCGAGTGGCTTAAAGAACAGAAATTTATTCTCTCACTGTTCTGAAGGCAGAAGTCTGAAATCAAGGTGTGGGCAGGGCCACGCTCTCTCTGAAGGCTCGAGGGAAGAATCCTTCCTTGTCTCTTCCTAGCTTCTGGAAGTGGCCGGCAATCTTTGGTGTTCATGGCTTATAGCTGCATCACTCTAATCCCTGCCTCTGTCTTCACGTGGCCTTCTCCCATGTGTGTCTGTTTCTGTGTCTCTTCTTCCCCTTCTCATGAGGACACCAGTCATATTGGATTAAGGGCCCACCCTGCTCCAGTATGACCTCATCTTAATAAATTATATTTGCAGCGACCCTATTTCCAAAATAAGGTCACATTCTCAGGAACTGGGGGTTAGAACGTCAGCATATATTTGGGGGGAACACAATTCAACCCATAACACAAGGTAACATTTTCTTGGCGTTCCCAGCCCTCATGAAGGGATATTTTTCCTGGGAACATGACCAGTTCTCTAGGGTTAGCGTTGCCCATGCTCTTTGGGGTCTCTGGTTCCCTGTATTTCTCAGTTGAATCCACTGAGTACTTCTTTCTGGCTATGATGTATTTTTCATTGGGTAAAATACACATCACATAAAATTTACCATTGTAACAATTTTAAGTGTATAATCCAGTGGCATCAGGTGCGCTCATCATATTGTGCGGCCACCACTGCTGTCCTCTGGCTATTACTTTTATTTCTCAGCATGAGAAGCTTCAGCATCTACAAGAGATAGGAAGCAGGAGGGAGGAAGAAGATAGATAGATGGCCATCTGGAAGCGTCAGACCCTGAACAACTGCAGGCTGATTTGTAACAGGGATTCCAAACAGATCAAACCTCAGTCGTTGACCACTGCTTGGTTGTATTTATAATTATTCCTCTCTTGTCTTTTAGATTCTACCTCAAGATGTTTGAGGACTACCCCAAGTCTCGGAAAGCCCTCATTCCAGTCATCTTTTAAAGAAACCAAATAAAAAGGGAACAAAGCTCCCACAATCCTGTTGAAAACCATCAAGCTGCTGAACCTGTAACTTTTTAAAGTCCCATTGTGTATATGTAATAGTAGGCCTCTGGCGTTCCGGCAGCTGGCCTGAGGATTCTGCATGGGCCCCCTTAGTGTTTCCTCCCATCCTCCCTGTCCTGATCTCCTACTGAAGCTTCAACAAGGCCCTTTGTTTTACGCAAAGACATCTACTTCTTAGCTATTCCTCCTAGAAAGTGCAAAGTTCCCTATGTATTTTTTTCTTTGAAAGACCCAAGTACAGGTGGCTTTATACCTGCTCTGTATCAGTGTAAGACAGCTCTGTAGTCGAGAAAGTTTTGAGTTGAGGGCAGTGCTTATAGAATTTATTAAATGTGCACATTTGACACGTATACAAATCCGCAGCAATTTAAATTCTGAAGCTGCACGGACCCAGAGCAATTTTTCTTCCAAATGAAAACCCACTTGCGTGGGTTTTCCTTAGTTAACTGTGAAAAATGTGAAATGATTAAGTAGACTTTTAATAGGGGAGCTCTGTCTTCATATTGCTGAAAATGCAACGACGCATTGACCCCATTTCAAATGTGTGCATTGTCTTAGTGCCTCTGTCTCCCTGCAGAGTCCACAATCCCTGTTAGAGATATCATAGGCTAATCCAGAAAGCTGGTGTGGGTTTTACTGAAGGTCAGATTTTAATGACCACAAAGAAGAAGAGATGACTCTGGTTGACTACCAAGAGCAAAAAAGTGTTTTACAATAGACGGCAAATTCTTACATTCTTAGAAACTGGTGGGAATATCCAAATAATGAGTGTCAGATAAGGAAATCACCGAGTAAGAGCATATGTTGTTTGCCTGCACAAGACATGTACAATGATGGTAAAGCATCTCAGAAGCACCCAACAACTCTTCCCTTCTGGAGTTTCTGCGTCACAGTCCTCAGGATCTGATCAAGAAGGCGTTCCCTAGGGGTGCCTTGAACATCAGTTCTCAAAAGTCCTGGGAGCAGAGGCTGAAAATTGCAACCGGAGGGACGCCTCTAGGCAGAAAACCTGCTTTGTTTGGCTCCGACAGTGTTTCTCACAGAGTCTGGTTTTCTTTTTTTTGTTTACATTCAAAGTTTCCAAAATTTAAAAAGTAGGAGGTTTCTGCATTCTCTAGTGTCCTTTAAAAAGTTGGAGGATCTGGACCCATGGAGCCAGCTAAGAGCTGGGACTGATCAGCTGGTAGACATCAGAATTTGCAGCCTCGGTGGAGGGGTCACCTTTGCATGGGTGCTGAGACTTTGGGCTCTTTAAGGAAGGGGCTGAACATTCATAATTAGAATGTACGACGATATTTGTCTCTGTAGGTCTAGGTTTGTAGTCAGCATTGGTAATATTTAGCAAACCCCTTTGAGAATGAGCACCAGTTTTATCAGATGTAGTGCTAAGTGCAGAAATTCACTAGGATAAAACACACAGGACACTCAGAAGACCTGAAGATGATGTAGATTACTGAAAAATATAAATTGTAATCATATATATACATGTTTTGCTGTTTAAGTGCCTCTCGAATCATGGATGTTAAGTAATTTTTTTGAATTAAAAGATCCCCAGACTCATGAAGATTTTCATAAAGTGTTGCGCTGTGTTTGTTCCCCTTTATTCTTTTTTTTTTCCTCCAAGTGTTGCTTCCTTTTTTTCTCTTCTCTCTTCATTTTGCTAACTTGAAACTCAGGGCTCTGAGCTGAAAATAAAAGAGAAATATGACTTATAGAGCTTGTCACACAGCTAAGAAGTCCAAGTAGGTGCAATAAAGGCGCAGGAGAATGTGCTAAGGCTGGAGGCCCTTCCTAGTGTTCAGGGATACACGGGGGAGTGGGAGAAACACAGTGAAATAAATCTTAAAGTGTGGCTTGGCCTCTGTGAAATAAAAGCCTCCCTGTTCTCTCTGTGACATTGAAAACTGCCTTTATTAAATCCTTTATCTTATTACCATGTAAAACATCCAGACCAGTCCTTGAAATGTAATAAGTGCTCAACAAATGATAGCTAGTATTTGCCCAGTGTGTGCAATCTCAGGAGAAACTGCTATTCAGCAATTGCATGTTTTTGCCACTAGAGGGTGCTCTCTAGAATTTTATTTAGGCCAACCCTGATTTACTTAGGAAACGCATGTCTGGAAATTTAAGAAATTCTACTGTCATTTCAAGTTAACATGATCGTGGACCTTCTTAATTTAAAAATAGGGTAGGATAACCTTTATGTAATTTAAAATATTTTCTTGATAACTGAGGTATTCTCTGCTGTAGGGCTATTCAACTCGATTTCTCTGTTTAGGTCTAGAATATGTATGCAGAAGGAATACAATAAAGTTCTGAAGCCTTGCTCATCCCTAAACATATTTCCCTTTTCTCCTAGAACTGGAGTGAAACAAAAATATGGTTAATTTAGGCTTCTGTGGAGTGGTTTTTGAAATTAGGGGCTAAAATATGACAGTGGCTTTTCCTGGTGGGAATGTTTTCCTACTGGCCTGTAGGAGGTGCTGTAATGTTTTGTTTTCAGAATTAAAGAGCCAAAGCACATTTAAGACATCAGCTAAGATTGGGATTGACATATACACACTACTACATATAAAATAGATAACTAATAAGGACCTACTGTATAGCACAGGGAACTCTACTCAATACTCTGTAATGGCCTATATGGGAAAATAATCTAAAAAAGAGTGGATATATGTACATGTATAACTGACTCACTTTGCTGTACACCTGAAACTAACACAACATTGTAATCATACTCCAATAAAAATTTTTAAAAAATAAAGTAATAAAATTATAAAAAATAAAAAATAAAAACAAGCAAATAAATGTAAAATAAAACAATCTAAACAAAATAAAATAGTTTAAAAAAAAAGACATCAGCTAGGTCCACCCCTTTGTATCACAGATGCAGACACGAAGACCCAGTGTTAAATGCCTTCCAAGGTGTTGCATAGCTGGTCTTAACTTGTCCCTTTAAGGATCAGAAGTCTTTTTTTCTTCGTAAAGCACAGCAGACTTTTACAAGAGAGACCCAGCAGAGCCTACCCAGACAGGTGTGAATTTGAGGCCTGAACACACTCATTCACTCAGCAATCATTTTTGAGTATTTATGATATGAAAAATGGTAAGGGGTGGGAGGATATTGTTGAATTAGACATGACTCTTGCCATTTAGGGCCTGCCATTTGGATTTCTGAAGAACTCATGCAGGAGAAAAATAGCCAGAGCTTAAGTGCTGTGTCACAATTCAGATACACACTGATTGTCCTGGGCATTGGGTGGAAACTGTTTTTTTCACTCTGTGGGGGAGGATCTGGCTGATGCCCTTATCTTGAACCTATTTGATAAAATGAAGGTGTAGTAGAGATGACATTTGTGTTCAGCATGGAAAAGATGTTAAGTCACAACTTCCCCTCATCCCAAACGCTTATCTTCATACAGAGCAACATTGGTTCTGCCACGTTCAGAAGGAGGAAAGACTGCTAATGAGAAATTTGCAATTAAATAGTGACTTAGGTGGTTTAAACTCTTTCAAAAGCCAATAAATAAATCTATGATTTTACTGTCCTGTAGTTTTGCAATAGCCATCTTGACGTCTTGTGGTAACCTCATGGCAATCTCACCAAGAGAAAGCTCTTGGCATGTGAAGGAATGGACTCGTGAAGAGTCGTTTCCGTTCTTGCCTGGCTTTTTGATTCTCTAATAGGCTGTGGGCTGAGGTCCGGGCATGGCAAATAAGCAGGGTAACAATAAATGTAAGGCAAAACCTTCTAGAGAAGGCTTCTGATAGTTTTATAGCATCTATACTATCTCATGATAAAAGAAAGAGGCATGGTACCACATGGTAATGTGGGTGCTTGGATGATTTAATAGCCATTGAATGGATTTAATTTCTAAATAAGAGATTTGCTTTTTCTCTCTATAAGTCCACTGAGCCTTGATCTTAAAAGGTTCTGTGTTACTTGTGTCTTATTTCTTCCCACTAACCATAACTTGGGATTTGGATGAGTGAAATATGTCTTTGGGAAAAAAAAAAAAAATGTCTTTGGGGAAGGTTAAAGTATGTACTAAGCTGTGTTAGTTCCTTTTGTCCTAACCTTTGTGGGCGCAGGGCTTGGCTTTTCTCACTGTAGTCAGAGTCTAAGTGAAGGATATCCGGTATCCTCTCCCACGTGGCAGACTGGCTGGGAGGAGGAGGGGAACAGAGAGAGAAAGTGGAGGAAGGTGGGGACTTATGTGGGAGGAATGGGATGGGGTGGTGGAAGGTCTGCAGTGAAGTGAGGCAAAGGGCCTTGGGAGAGGGTGGCCTCTCGTGACAGAGTGGTTTCTTCTCTTCCCCTTGTGTCCAGGTCTGTATAAGCCAGATCCTTTCCTTTTCCTCGCAGGGAAAACAAATCCCTCTGAGAGAGAAAATAAGCTCTTCTTGGAGCTCCTTTTTTATAAGGGAAGAAGCTGAGTTCCTTTAAACACAAGCCATATGGCTGTGCCTCACGATAAATAATTTAATTGTATTTCTGTCCGCTCACCTCATAAAGATGGTTTTCAGTCTGTGCAGAAGTGACACTTGTGAAAAAGAGGTGAAGGAATTGTTCTGAGAAGCGTATGGCAGCATCCAAGTTCCGTGAGGCCAATGGGGAGGGAGGGCAGCCCGAGGAGTCAGCATCCATCAGGGTTTTCCCTTGTTGTGGTCTTTGTTTTCCGTTACTTCAGAGGCCCCAGAGAAGAGGATCCTTTTGGGGTGCATTTTTCAGCACTGGCTAGAAAACAAATACCATAAAAATCCATTAAATTTTGTTAATTAATTCATTTTCAATAATGTAAGATTCTTACACTATACAGAGAGAGGTATAAATATAAATGTAAACTGTGTTAAGTTAAAGATATATATTGTACAAACTCTAGGGCAACAACTTAAAAAAGAGATATAAATAATAAACTAATAGTGGAAAAGAAAAACAATCACAAAAAACCACTCAATCCCAAAATAGTGCAGTAAAAGCAGAAGAAATTAAAAAAAAAACAAAACAACAACTCAGAAGGGGAGAATAGAAAATAGTGAGATGGTATTTGTGAGGAGTCTGGGAAGGGTTCATAGGGACAGTCACATAAACTGGGCCCTCATTATGTCTATTATGAAACTAGAGATGAATTTTAAATATGGACAAAACTCTCAATATATTTTATTGAAAATTTAAGATAGAAAAATGTAAGGGATGAAAATGAGCCCTGTAGCCTTCTATACAGTAGTCATTTGGACTCTGGGGGCTCTATCTAATCCTTACCTGGTCTTCTCAATGCAACTGAAGTCTACTCTTCCCCGACATATGAGGCATTACTCTTCCCAAATTTACAGGTGCCAGGAATGCTCTAACCCTCTCCATCCCCCACTTGGCAACTAGCAGAATTATTAGCAGAGCTTCATGTAGCTGAAACACCACCACACTTTATCAACAGTTCTAATGCACTCTCCTCCACCCTAAAAGCCATAGAAATATGTTAGGTAAAAGCAGATTTCTTCTGCCCTGTACTAGTTTGATAGATTCATCATTTTCCTTTAGCCTATAAGAACTGTAAGAAAAACCCAGACACCTGGCGATCACTGAAGACACGTCATATCAAATTTTTCATTCATTAAGCTAATTTATATTGAGATAATTGGATATCCACATG
This sequence comes from Balaenoptera acutorostrata, assembly GCF_949987535.1. Taxonomy (NCBI): domain Eukaryota; kingdom Metazoa; phylum Chordata; class Mammalia; order Artiodactyla; family Balaenopteridae; genus Balaenoptera; species Balaenoptera acutorostrata. The sequence goes on from NC_080075.1 coordinate 68,861,806, forward strand.
CAGGAGAATGGATTTGAGTCCCTATCTTACACAATGAACAAAAATTAACTCACAGTGAGTCATAAAGCTAAATGTAAGAGCTTAAATTATAAAACCCAATGAAGCGAACATAGGAATAAATCTTTATGATGTTGGATTAGGCAATGATTTCTTAGACATGATGCCAAAAGCACAAGCAATAAAAGAGAAGATTGGCAAGTTGAACTTTATCAAAATTAAAATCTTTTGTACCTCAGAGGGCACCACCAAGGAAGTAAAAAGGCAACCCACAGACTGGGATAAAATATTTGCCAATCATATACCTGATAAGGGACTTATATCCAGAATATATAAAGAACTCTTACAACTCAATAATAAAAAGACAGATAACCCAATTAAAAATGGACAAAGGATTTGAATAAACATTTCTTTAAAAAAGATATACAAATGTCCAATAAGGACATAAAAAGATGCTCAACATTATTAGTCATTAGGGAAATGCAGATCAAAACCACAATTAGATGCCATTTCGCACACACTAGAATGGCTATAATCAAAAAGACAGATAATAATGAGGGTTGATGAGGATGTGAAGAAATCAGAACCCTTATACATTGCTGGTAGGGATACAAAATGATGCAGCATCTTTAGAAAACAGTTTGGCAGTTCCTGAAATGTTCCTGAAAATGTTAAACTTAGGTTACCCTATAACCCAGCAATTCTAGGTATTTACCTTCTTCTACTTGGGTTAAAGCACCAAGTGACCTGAAATGACACTCGGTTAAATATCTCTTGGCAGGGGTTACTTTGGTTGACCCTTTGTCACAGGGTCGGCCTGCAGCAGGCAAAGAAATGGAAGCAGAGGAGGAGCCGGCAGAAGGGAGAGACTGGGCAGTGCTTGGAGTGCCCTCCAGTGGGGATTGTTTAGACGTGCAGCAGGGGCTGTGGGCAACTGGGGGTTGGGATGAGAATTATGGGCACCCCATGGACTGGGGGAGAGAGGCCAGAAATGAAACAAGGGGTAAACCTCAAGGGAGAGAGATTTGATTAACTATAAGGAAGACAAAGAACCTGGCTGTGAATTCCCCATCACTGGAGCATTCAAGAAGAGGCTGGGCTATGGAGAACAGTATGGAGGTTCCTTAGAAAACTAAAAATAGAACTACCATACGACCCAGCAATCCCACTACTGGGCATATACCCTGAGAAAACCATAATTCAAAAAGAGTCATGTACCACAATGTTCATTGCAGCACTATTTACAATAGCCAGGACATGCAATCAACCTAAGTGTCCATCGACAGATGAATGGATAAAGAAGATGTGGCACATATATACAATAGAATATTACTCAGCCATAAAAAGAAACGAAATTGAGTTATTTGTAGTGAGGTGGATGGACCTAGAGACTGTCATACAGAGTGAAGTAAGTCAGAAAGAGAAAAATAAATACCGTATGCTAACACATATACATGGAATCTAAAAAAAAATGGTTCTGAAGAACCTAAGGGCAGGACAGGAATAAAGATGCTGACATAGAGAATGGACTTGAGGCCACGGGGAGGGGGAAGGGTAAGCTGGGACGAAGTGAGAGAGTGGCATGGACATATATACACTACCAAATGTAAAATAGATAGCTATTGGGAAGCAGCCGCATAGAACAGGGAGATCAGCTCGGTGCTTTGTGACCACCTAGAGGGGTAGGATAGGGAAGGTGGGAGGGAGACGCAAGAGGGAGGAGATGTGGGGATATATGTATATGTATAGCTGATTCACTTTGTTATAAAGCAGAAACTAACACACCATTGTAAAGCAATTATACTCTAATAAAGATGTTAAATAAATAAATAAATAAATAAATAAATAAATAAATAAATAAAAATTAAAAAAAAAAAGAAGAGGCTGGAAGATGACTTGGGGAAGGTCAGGTTGAATGGAAGCCAGGGTTTAGACTAGTGTTCTCTAAGCCCTTCAAAGTTTGTGACTCTAAGCTCTAGGCATTGACCAAATTCCTGGTTGACAAGTTTTCCTGGGCCAACCTGGCCTACAGTTCCAATTGGTTTATGGAAATCAATCCAGCCCTGCCTAGGATCTCTCAAGACATCAGTAATTCAGTTGCATCGGGTTCTGGGTCTGAGCCAGTAACACCTGGATGTGTGTGGATGGAAAAATGCAGGACTCAAGAAGTTTAGCTCAGTTCCAGGGAAAGCTGTACCTCCTGGAGCACCAGATTCTGGGCAACAACTACGGAACTTCTGTCTACAGAAGTGGGTTAGTGCTCCAAAACACTTGTACTACTTGCATTCAAGGGAACTAGTGAAGGAAAAAAGATGGAGAAACTGTGATAGAGGAGAAGAGGCTCTAGAAAGATGATATATCAGTGACTTGATTATGTAAATCACTTTATTAGACAAACTTTTTTCTTTTTCATTCATTTTTAGGAGAAAGAAGAACATAAGAAAGCAAAATGATAGTAGAGATGTCTTTTCCTTATCAACTTGATAAGAAAAATTTATTGACAACAAATTGCATCTGTTTCAAGTGTATATATGATGAGTTTGACAGTCATATACATCAGTGAAACTACAACTGTAATCAAGATACAGAATATTTCCTCATCCTCATAAAAGATTCCTTATGCTTCTTTGCAGTCCATTCTTCCCTTCACCGCTAGTCACAGACAACCACTGATGTGATTTTCCTCACTACAGGTTAGTTTGTATTTTACCTAAATGGAATCATGCAGTGTATACGCTAGTATGTGTTGGTTCCTTCACTGGGCGTAACACAGCAGTCATGAGACTCGTCTGTGTTACTGTGTGGATCAGTAGTTCATTCCCATAGTAGTTCATATTATTGCGAAGTAATATTGCATTAAGTTTGCCAAAATCTATACATTTTATTTATCCTTTCACATGTTGATGGATATTTGAACGGTTGCTAGTTTTTGGCGATTATAAATAAAGCTGTTATAAACATTTATGTATAGGTTTTTGTACAAACAAAAATTTAATTTCTCTTGGGTAACTGCATAGGAGAGGGATTGTTGGATTATGATATGCCTATGTTTACAGGAAACTGCCAAACTGTTTCTGAAACTGAAATGGGTGAACGGTTTTGTTTTTGTTTTTTTAGTTTAAATGGTTTCATTTTTTAGAAAAAGAAGAAACTGCCAAACTGTTTTTCCAAAGTGGCTGCATCATTACTTTTTTTCTAGACGTTGTGTAGTTTTACGTTTTTCATGTAGGTCTATAATCCGTTTTGAGTTAATTTTTTGTAAGATGTGATGAGATATGAGTTGAGAGTTCATCTTGGTTTCCGATGAGAAGTTGTGATCATTCAAATAACTGTTGAACGTTGTGTGTCATTTTTTTCGGAAATCATACTTCATGATTTTCTCTTTATCTTTGTTTTTCAACTGTTTGAACCTCATGTGCCTCTTTAAATTTATCCTGTTTGGGGTTCATGAAACTACAGAATTTGTAAATTTAAATCCTTTACCAAATTTTGGAAGTTTTTGGCCATTACTTCTTCAAATATTTTTTCTGCTCCCTTTTCTCTCTCTTCTTTGTCTAAATTACATTTACACATATGTTAGACTTTTTGAAATTGTTCCATATATCCAAGAGGTTGTGTTGACTTTTTTTCCTGTTGTTTAGACTGCATACTTTCTATTGATCCATCTTCAAGTTACTGCTTTCAGAAGAAAGCCACAAGAAGGGGATGTTATTGTTTTCCATGCAGCAGATTTCAACTCTCCTCCAAAAACTGCCTGCTTTTGTTCCATCTCTAGAGTCTCAGGTAGTTGTTTTTATATTTTGTCCAGATTTTATAACTCTTACTTGCAGCAAGATCAGGTTTTTAGGTGTTCATTTCCCAATACAGTAAGCAGAAACTAAAGGTAATATTTTACCTTGAAGTCAGCATGTGTTTAACCCAACCACTCATGATTTATACAGCCATATTTCACAGATGCTTCTGAATGAATCAATAGGTATAATGACTTAAAGAATGTAAAAAATAATTAAAGAAAAATTAAAAACTGTTCATTATACCACACTTATTCATGAAGAAAAGAACTCATACATCTATAACATTTTTCATTGATTTACTCCTAGTTAACTAGAAAGATCTTGCCGACTCTCAATGCCTCGGTTTCATTATCAGTTTTTAAAAAAGTTAGACTATACTGGCCTTCCCTGAAAAATATTCTACAGTGATAAGAGATGTTGCTTGCAAAAATGTTGTGTGGTTAAATATATTCGGAATCTGTAGGATTAAGCAAAGCTGAATAGGGTTCTTTTCTGCAGTATTTTCCAAAACCTTTAATATGCTAATACATGTTCTGGGTTTCCAAAAAGAGGACAAGATATTACTTATTTTTGCTTTTGTCTCAGGCTTTAATATAGCTCAGTGTGCCACTGTTACTGATTCTGCCTTTATTTAAAACCTTGATATTTTGCTCATCATGGACTTTTTGTACATTGATTTGTCTTTTAAATGCTGCATTAGAATATTATTTATCTTGATTACTGAGTTTTTTGTGCCTTCTTAAATTTTGCAATAGAGGCAAGTTCTTCTTTCACCTCACTTGCCTCGTTCTAGTCCTGGCCCTGATAGCAGCTAAATTGATAGATTTACTAATAAAGCTTTGTATTTCCCCAAACATGAAATCAAACAAACCTATCAGCTTACAAGTTCTTCTATGGCTTGACTCTTATGAAACCCTTATCCACTCTTTCTATACTTTACTTCCTTCTTGTCACATGAACATTCTGCACTCAATTACCCCTTCAAGTTTTTGTTCCTTTTCTACCCAAACTAGGAATGTCTCCCCCACTGCATTTCTTCTCCTCAGCTAATTCAAATTCTTCTTCAAAATCCTGCTCAAGTGTCATTCCCTTCTTTCAAGTTCCCCAGACTCCTTCCCTCTGCTGATTTGTAGTTCATGAATTTCCCAGTGGTCCCACACAACTTGGTCATGATTTGCATCCTGCCTAGGCTGGTTTCTTGATCATTTTATGGATCCATGTCTAGTCCCCTCTGAGTTCTAGAGCACATGTCTCACACTACAATATACTTTTAGCACAAAGCATTGTGTGAAGGCATACAGGGCTCAGTAACTGCTGTTGATTTGATAGTTTGCTTCAGAATTCCCTCAACTCACTCTTCTTCCCTTGACTCTCTGCTCTTCTCTTTTCCTTTTTCTAAGTTTCAGGTGTACAGCATTATAATTTGACATCTGTGTATGCTACAAAGTGGTCACCACCACAAGTCTAGCTGCTATCTATCACCATACAGTTGACCCCCTTCACTCATTTTGCCCACCCTCTAATCCCCTAGCCCCCTGGTAACCACTAACCTGTTCTCTGTATCTTTGTTCTTATTTTATTTTGTTTGTTCACTTGTTTGTTTTAGATTCCACATATGAGCGAAGTCATACAGTATTGTCTTTCTCTGTCTGATTTATTTTGCTTAGCATTGTACTTTCAAGGTCCATTCATGTTGCAAATGGCAGAATTTTATTCTTTTTTATGGCTGAGTGGTAGTCCATTGTATATGTATACCACATTTTCTTTATCCATTCATTCATTGGTGGACACTTAGGTTGTTTCCATATCTTGGCTACTATAAATAATGCTGCAATGAACATAGAGGTTCATATATCTCTTCAAATTACTGGTTTCGTGTTCTTCAGACAAATACCTGGAAGTGGAATAGCTGGTAACTCTATTCTTAATTTTTTGAGGAACCTCCATACTGTTTTCCGTAGTGGCTACACCAATTTACAGTACAACCATCAGTTTATGAGGGTTCTCTTTTCTCCATATCCTATCCAACATTTGTTATTTCTTGTGTTTTTGATAATAGCTACTCTGACAAGTGAGAGGTCACATATCATTGTGGTTTTGATTTGTATTTCCCTAATAATTAGTGATGTTGAACATAGTTTCATGTGCCTGTTGGCCATCTGTATGTCTTCTTTGCAAAAGTGTCTATTCAGATCCTCTGCTCATTTTTTAATCTGGTTGTTTGTTTTTATCTTGTTGAGTTGTATGAGTTCTTTATATATTTTGAATATTAACCCCTATTGGATATATGATTTGCAAATATCTTCTCCCATTCAGTAAGTTACCTTTCCTTTTTTTGACAATGGTTTCCTTCTCTGTGCAGAAATTTTTAGTTGGATATAGTCCCATTTGTTTATTTGTGCTTTTGTTTTCCTTGCCTTTAAAGTCAGATCCACAAAAGCATCACTGGGACCAATGTCAATGCTTATGTTTTCTTTTGAGAATTTGTAGTTTCAGGTCTTAGATTCATTATCCATTTTGAATTAATTTTTGTGTATAGTGTAATATAGTTGTCTTCTTTCATTCTCTTACATGTTGCTGTCCAGTTTTCTCAACACCATTTATTGAAGAGATTATCCTTTCCCCATTGTATGTTCTTTGCTCCTTTGTCATACATGAATTGTATATATGTATGGGTTTATTTATGGGCTCTCAATTCTGTTCCACTGATCTGTGTATCTGTTTTTGTGCCAGTACAATATTGTTTTGATTACTATAGGTTTGTAAGATAGTTTAAAATCAGGGAATGATACCTCCAGATTTTTTCTTCTTTCTCAAGGTTGTTTTGGCTATTTGTGATCTTTTGTGATTCCATAAAATTTTAGAATTATTTGTTCTAGTTCTGTGAAATATGCCATTGGAATTTTGATAGGGATCCCACTGAATCTGTAGGTTTCTTTGTGTAATATGGATATTTTAATAATATTAATTATTCCAATTGATGATCACAGAATATCTTTCCATTTATTTGTGTCTTCTATTTCTTTCATCAGTGTCTTATAGTTTTCAGTACACAGGTCTTTCACCACCTTGGTTAACTTTATCCATAGGTATTTTATTCTTTTTGATGTGATTTTAAATGAGATTGTTTTCTCTTTCTTTTTTCTTTTTTTGTTTTGTTTTCTCTCTCTGATAGTTCATTATTAGTGTATAAAAACACGATAGATTTCTGTATATTGATTTTTTATCCTGGAATTTAATGAAGCCATTTATTAGTTCTAAGAGTTTTTTGGTGGAATCTTTAGGGTTTTCTATATATAGTTTCATCTCATCTGCAAATAGTGACAGTTTTACCTCTTCATTTCCAGTTTGGATTCCTTTTATTATTTTTCCTGCCTAATTGCTCTAGCTAGGACTTCCAATACTATGCTGCATGAAAGTGGTGAGAGAGGGCTTCCTTGCCTTGTTCCTGATCTTAAGGAAAAACTTTCAGCTTTTCACCTTTGAGTATAATGTTAGCTGTGGATTTGTCATATATAGCCTTTATTATGTTGAGGTACCTCTAGACACACTTTTTTGAGAAGTTTTATCATACATGGATGTTGAATTTTGTCAAAAACCTTTTCTGCATCTATTGAGATGATCATATAATTTTTATCCTTCGTTTTGTTAATGTGATGTATCATGTTGATTTATTTGTGGGGGTTGAACAATCCTTACACCCCTGAAATAAATCCAATGTGATTGTGATGTATAATCCTTCTAATGCATTGTTTTATTTGTTTCCTAATATTTTGTTGAGGATTTTGTACCTATGTTCATCAAGGATATTGGCCTCTAACTTTCTTTTTTTGTGGTGTCCTTGTCTGGTTTTGGTACCAGGGTAATGTTGGCTTTGTAAAATGTGTTTGGAAGGATTCCCTCCTTTCAATTTTTTTGGAAAGTTTGAGAAGGATAAGTATTAAATCTTCTTTGAATGTTTTGTGGAATTTGCCAGTGAAGGCATTTGGTCCTGGGCTTTTGTTTATTGGGAGATTTTGGTAACTGTTTCAATGTCTTTACTAGTAATTGGTCTGTTCAGATTTTCAATTTCTTCATGATTCAGTCTTGGAAGAGTGTGTTTCTAGGAATTTATGCATTTCTTCCAGGTTGTCCATTTTTTTGACATATAATTGTTCATAATAATCTCTTATGATCCTTTGTATTTCTGTGTTATCAGTTGCTGCTTCTCCTCTTTCATCCCTGATTTTATTTATTTGAGTCCTTTCTTTTTTTTCTTGGTTAATCAAAGGTTTGTTGATTATGTTTATCTTTTCAAAGAACCAGCTCTTAGTTTCATTGATTTAAAAAGGTTTTTCAGTCTCTCATTTATTCTTGCTCTGATCTTTATTATTTCCTTCCTTCTACTAATTTAAGCTTCATTTGTTCTTCTTTTTCTAGTTCCTTTAGATGTAAAGTTAGATCATTTATTGGGGATTTTTCTTGTTTCTTGAGTTAGGCCTGTATTGCTATAAACTGCCCTCTTAGAACCACTGTTGCTGCATCCTGTAGATTTTGATATGTCATATTTCATATGGTTTTTTATGTAGTTACTCTCTGTTCCTTTCTTCTTCTCTTTCTCTCATTCCTTGTGTTATGGTGGTTTTCTTCATTGTTATGTTTAGATTCCTTTCTGCTTTTCTTTTGTGTATTTACTATATTTTTTCCCTTGTGATTACCATGAGGTTCACCTATGACATCCTATGTATGTAGCAGTCTGTTTTAAGTTGGTAGGCACTTAAATTTGAATGCATTCCAATGCTTTATCATTTTATGCCACCCCCCACCTTTTATTCTTTTGATGACACATTTATATCTTTTTACTTTATGCATCCCTTAACTAATTATTGTAATTTTAGTTATTTTTTACTACTTTTGTCTTTTAACCTTCATGCTTGTTTTATAAGTGATTGGATCTACTACCTTTATTACATATTTACCTTTTCCCTCTGTGTTTGTTCCTATGTATTAGGTAAATCAGCTCTCTCTCCCAGCCTTGAAGGAGTGGCCTTATTTAGGAGATGTCCTCTGGGGCTCAGAAGTGCAATCATCCCTCGTCACCAAAGCCAAGTGTTTAAGGCATGTCCCCTATGTGGGCTGTGTGTGCCCTTCTGTTGTGGTGGGTCCATGGCTGCCACTGGCATATTGGTGGGTGGGGCTGGCTCCTGGAATGGCTGCAGGGCCCAGTGGCAGCTGCCATGGGGCGTTGGTGGGTGAGGCTATTGCTCAGTTGGCTGTGAGGCCTGGCCAATGTGCAGGAGTGGATGGGGCTCTTGATGGGGCAAACCCACTGGTCTAACAGGTTAGATAGAGAATTCCAAAATGGTGTCCACCAGTGCTGGTATTATCAAGGTAACCTAAGATCATATAAATGGCTCCCATGAGAGACTCAGTCCCCAGGAAATGTCCTAACTGGTTCTTGCCTTTTTGGCAGATGCTTCAAGATTACTAAGTGGGTTCCCTTCACTTATAGTTCATGTGCTTTTCAATCTGGTATTTTTGCACTGGTTTTTGTTGAGTGAGCCTACGTGCAAGCCCTTTAGGGGTAATTTATTTGTTCCCTGGAATTCTTTAGATGTGTTGTGTTCCTGGAGTTTGAAGGAGTTTCCTGAAGGGATTTGCAAGTTTATGAACATTTTCCTACAAACAATTCTCAGCTCACCAAGTGTAGATCTAATGCGTGTGGTAGAGCAAGTCTCAATCTGCCTCCCACCAGCATGAATAGTAGAACTTTTCCTTCCTTGGAAATGTAGGTACCTGACCAAAGATATACCTGATGGAGTAGTGGGGAAGGTGGTGTGTGTTCTCTTAACACGTTGTCTCTATTTTAAACTATCAGTTGTTTTATCTCTCCTTCAAGGAGAACCTAAAATCTTGTTGGGTCTCCTGCCCCTCAAGCTTATCTCTGTACCAAGTAACTTGCCTGCTTCATCTGCTTAGAACATTGCAACCAAGAGGGAATTGATATTTAAAGGACTCTTCATGGCTCACTGAAGCTTTTCTCCAGTAAACAAACATCTGAAGCTTAGATGCAGAGCAAAGTGCTCTGGAACCAAGAGATCTGGTAAAAGGAAATCTGATGTAATCCTTCTCAGCCTTCTTTCTATTAAGTTAGTCTTCATTATCAGAAACAGAGCCCACAGTTTGTGCAAAAAAATTATAATCAATACGACAGTTAATTTATTCTCTGGGTCTTTCCTTTTACTCTATCCATTTTATTAATGGATATTAAATGTGACCCTATTTTATTAACGAGTGCCTTATACTGCTGCAGCCTGGAATAAAGGAGAATAGTCTAATGCTGGTTTGCTAATTGATCTCTTCTAAAAGGGCCAATTCAGGGCCTTTTGAATGGCAAAAGGCTGCCTAAGCTGAGGTGTCCTGGGATGGGCAAAAGAAAGAAAGTGTTTTGGAAAAGAAGATTCAATTGCAGAAAGATGCTTGCCATGCTGTTTTTGTCCACATGGTGACTTTGTTGTAAAAGTGAACATGAGTTTGGGGAATGAGAATTAATTCTTATGTAGCTGTTTGTTCAACTGAGCTGACCGTTTGCCAGCTCCCAGGATCCCCCAAGTTTAGCCACAGTGGCCAGCACAGGCTCTCCAGGGAGCTATACAGAGGAAGAGCTCCAGGCAATAACACTATATTATTGCAGTTTTTCCCTCAAATACGTGGTGAGCTGGCTGACTACTCAGCTTCAGAATGGGTTAACACTGACATCAAAAGCAGGTAAGGGGGTCTTTTGATCCCTTGTCCTGGGCCATTCCCTATTCTCAGCCTCCCCAGTGAGGAAAGTTTAAGAGATGCAAAGTCAAGGAAAAGCCCATTAAAGGCTAAAGGGGGAAGGGGTTTTCCTGCTAAGGTCTGGTTCAGAGGTCACCTAAGTCAATTTATTTGCACCTTCTTACTTAGTGTCCAAATTTCCCAGCAGGTCAGAAGACAGAGTAAGGGGTTTCCAAACAAGAGGAAACACCAGAGTGATTTCACAAACCAGGCAAAACCACTCACAAGACAATGAATACTAAAACCCAAGAGAGATGGGTAGAAATAGAGGGATGGTATCCAAGGCTGGTGAACATGTGACCGACCGTTTACACCCTGCTGACACAGATTCGCATAGGATACAGCTATATATGCAGATTCACCTATAGTTTTGTGTGTATCATTAATTTATTATTTTTTAATGACTATTATTTTATGGTATGAATATACTGCAATTTATTTTTCTTATTTCACTTATTGATGGACATGGGGGTTGTTTCCATTTTTGGCTATTGTGAAAAAAGCTGCTATTAGGAAAAGACCTTTTGTGGACGTATATTTGCATTTCTCCTAGCTATATACATAGAAGTGGAATGTTTGGATAAGGTGGGTGTATGTTTATATTTATTAGAAACTACCAAAGAGTTTGGACCATTTTACACTCACACAATGAGTTTTAATTGTTTAAATTTAATTTAATGGGAGTTTTAATTGCTCACATCATCATAACACTACTTTCTCAAATTTTCATGTTTGTAAAGCAAGGATCACAATATTTGCCCTTCAGGGTTGTTATGAGGGTCAAAGTGACATACACATCAAGTGTCTGGCACGGTAGACATTCTATAAACTGTAGGCTCCCGTACATTAGTGCAGATTTTCATTCCCTTCCTTTTTGTCTGAGACCTTCCATGTACCTCGTGCTTTTCCCCCATCTTTAAAGCAGGAAGAAGCAGAACTCTGCTCAAATAAGAATAACACCATAAGCACATGTGACTGTGTCCCTGAAAAAAGTGAAAGGCTACTAACATAATGAATATACCTACAGTAAGTCCCATGCATACGGACGAGTTCCATTTGGAGAGCACGTTCGTAAGTCCAATTTGTTCTTAAGTCCAACAAAGTTAGCCTAGGTACCCAACTAACACAATCGGCTATATAGTACTGTACTGTAATATATTTATAATACTTTTCACACAAATAATACATAAAAAACAAACAAACACAAAAAATAAAATATTTTTAATCTTACAGTACAGTACCTTGAAAAGTACAGTGGTACAGTACAACAGCTGGCATACAGGGGCATGTTTGCATCTTTGAAAGCTGGCAACTTGAAAGTTCATATGCAGAGGGCTTACTGTATTTTTGACAGAATGGAATTTAGTCAAAGCTTTGTTGTGTAATGGGATTAACACTTGCCTAACTGATCTCACACAGTAGCTATGAAAACGAATTGTGATGACTAGGAAAGCCTTCTCTGAATGCTGACAGATTCTTGCCTCTTCTGCAGCAGTCGATTTGTGGGACTTGTTCTCATTTTGGCAGGTTTGAAGTGGAAAACACACAGCCATGGGGGCCTCTGAAACCAAGAACTGGAACTGCAGAGATATTAGATGCTTATTATCAGGATGACCTTCAACTAATTCCCAATGAGTGACAGCTAGCTGTCAGAACTGAAAATAATCTTTAATGCCATTGTCTCATGTGTTCCCCACAGATACCCAAAAATGAAGTAAGATAATCCTAAGGGATACATTCTACTTATGGGGGTGCTCCAAGGATAGACAAAATTGCCAGAGTTCCTTTCTGTCAGTCAGTCCACACATACATTTATCCACTCAGACATTCATCCTTCCATCTGACGCACAGACCAACCTGGCACAATGTGAGAGGGACCACACAGGGTGTGAATACCAGCAGGTGGGATCAGTGGGTCCATCTTTCAGTCTGTTCACCACACTCACTAAAGTCACCACTAAGGACCTCTTACTGGCCCAAAACAGCAGACATTTAACTGTCCTTTTCAAGTACTATGGACTGCATGTTTGCGTCCTTCCAAAATTCATATGTTGAAGCCCTAATCCCCATTGTGATAATATTAGGAGGTGGGACCTTTGGGAAGTAAATATATCGTGAGGATGGAGCCCTCATGATGGAATTAGTGCCCTTATAAGAAGAGACGTAAGAGAGCTTGCTTCCTCCCTCTCTCTGCCATATGAGGACATAACCAGGAAGAGTGTTCTCACCAGGAACTGAATTGGTTGGCACTTTAATCTTGGACTTCCTAGTCTCCAGAACTGTGAGAAATACATTTCTGTTGTTTAAGCCACCAAGACTATGACATTTTTGTTACAGAAGCTCAAACTGAGTAAGATACCAAATAAGGGATTCAACCCCATGTATGATTTCTCTCACCTGACCATTCCCTCCTTAACCCCCTCTTCTCTCTTGATGTTTGTCCCCTGCCTTGGTTTTCTTTCCACTTCTTGGGTGGTTAATTCTCAGTCTCCATTCCTCCTCCTCCTGCTTCCTAAGTCTTGGTGGGCTCCCAGGAAAATGCCCTCAGGTCCCTGATTTCCTCTCCCAAACTCGGTGGCCTCAAGCTGAACTCATAATCTTCCTTTCATACCTTGTCTTCCTGTGGTCATCATCAGTGACTGGTCTGGGACCTCAACTGCTCCCCAACATCAGGGGTCTCTGCAAAGTCAGAGTGATTGGCTGAATCAGAGGTTGCAAATTATGGAGCCTCAGGAATATTTTGTTTGTTTAAACTAAATAGTGTTTAAAATAAATGAAAAATAACAAAAATCCAGATTTTCGTTTACCCTTTAAACCTGAATTTCCACATGACAACAATAAGTGGGAGCCGATTGGCAGCTACCCCCTTTATTCTAAGTACACACCATCCAATATGCTGTGCTGTTTGTCATGGTCCCCACTACTGCCTATTGATCTCCAGCAAGATACCTGACATGTTTTGCTTTTTTAAAATTATTATTACTTGCACAGACCTTGTAGTTAAGTTGTGTCATAGATTTGTGTGGAAACATGATGGTGCTTTTGCAGAATTATTCACTGTATGTGCAAAGAATATAGATACTATTGCACTAGCATAGGAAATGTGGGATTTACCATTGCTCCAGCTCAACCTCCAAATGAAGGAAAGTGAAGCCAAGTTACCTATGAATGAAGACGTGTTCCTTTTAGTATCTGTGGTAGTTGCTCTCTGCCCCTGCTGTTTTTAATTATGTTGTTCATTAAACATGGCAAATAAGCTGCGTGATAGAGCATACTTAGTCCAAAGACTGTAGTTAAGATCCCACCTGAGCTCAATGAATGAGCCACTCAAGTTTGCTCAGTGATTTCTGCTCTCTTAGTTGGACCCACTTATTTGAGTTGCTTGGGTTGTTGTTGAATACAGCTCTCCAGGTCATCCGTTTTGATAGGAGCTGTATCACTTTTTTACGCCACAGATTTATTCCAGTGGGTGTGGAGTCAAGTGCCCAGGAAGTGGGGCAGTCGCTCACACTTTTTGGAGACTTAGCTCCTTCCTGAGATGTGCTTCCAGGTAAGAGATTGTGCCAGGCTTTGGAAACACTGGGTTATGGGTTAGTAGCCTCAGCTCCATGTAACAGGGTTTTCCAGGGCCCACACCTGAGCCCGAACAACTGCTTCTTTATAAATGAAACAGAAAATGATGCTTTTGAAAACTCCAAACAATAATTTATTATATTATTAAATCAGGGATAAATAACATGTAGGAATAGATTATAAACAAAGAAAACTGCTACTAAGTGATAGATGGTCTGTTTAATCTGTTTCAGTACCCTGATAACATTTTGTAGGTGTAATCAGGGTTCTGCTCTGCTAAACAGCCACAAATCACCTTGTCTGGCTGCAGTTTGCTGGTTGTATTTACAATCATATTTTTTCCACATATAAAGATCTTCAGGAACCTAATTTTTTCAGGGCCCTCCAGAAGTATATATACTGTATATATTTCCTGTCATAAAATGGGGGAAACATTTTAAGAATAGGTTTCTTTGAGAGGGTGTGCATAGAATAGCTTTTTCTCTTTTTCACTATACTAAGCTCTATTATATAAATAAAAATATGGTGTGAGCCAAATACACTCATATTTCAACAAAATAGAGTTTCTCTGCAGGCACTGAGATTTAAGTATCCTATCAAATGAAATCAACTCCACAATGACTTCCCCTCTCTGAGCCACCATATTTCTGAGATCTTACTACTTTTGGCAACAGAAGAAACTGGTCATTTTTACAGTAATTCAGGTTGAACAGGTTGGGGAGTAAAACCTGGTCTCCTCAAATCAAGTGAAGCCAGAGAATTAAGTTAGTCTCAAATGGCACCATTTGCTGCTTTAACCTGGGAGTCTTACTTCCCATCATTAAAAGTAGGGTTTGAGAATGTCAAAGCAACTTGGCCATCTGCTTCAATTTCCTTTTTATCTTGGCAGATCTCCTGTGGCTGAGTGTATACAAAGTTGACTCGATTCAAGAAGAAAGCAGGATTAAAAAAAGAAGAAAGGGAGAGTAAGTAGATATTGGGGGAAGGGAATGGGAAAGGAAACCTTTATTGAGAACTGACTATAGCCAGGCATTTTGTATATTTTATCCCATTTAATGTCATAAAACCCTGATAAGTAGGTATTATGTCCATAATATTGATGAAAGATATGAGATTTGAAAGACTGGCTCTACCAAACCTGTATTCTTTCTGTTACTACCTGGAGAATAATAAAAGGTGAGAAGGATTATGACCCATTCACTTAAGGGATTTGTGGAGAAGATGGTGCAAGAGAGGTGTGGAGCTCAAAAGGCTAATGTGAGGATGAAAGACTAAGAAGTATCATTTTATTTAAAAGGCTGAGAATCAAATACAGAGAGATTTGGCAAACCTCCTAATGCCTAGGCTTATGTTTTGATGGTTTGGGAGTGTTCGGAAGAATTTTGTGATTCCTTGACTTAGCCTCAGGTGAATGGTGAGCAATGGAGAATGCAGTATGTTCTATCCATTAAGGCGCTCAAGTGGACAGGTGCCAGACATGAGCAAACTTAAGTGCTAAAAGAATGACTCTGCTTGCTTTTTGGAGAATAGACAATAAGGCCTCAAATATAAAACAAAGCAAACCAGCCAGGGGTTAGGGCAGTTGTCTAGGTGAGATAGGGTGGTGGCAAGAACCAGAGTGGTAGTGATGGAGAGAGTGAGGAGTGCTTGGATTTACATTATATCTTAAAGGTAGAGCCAATATCATGGCTGATGGATTGGATGTAATGTGTGAGACAAATAGAGAAGTCAAGGATAATGCTAAGAGTTTTGGGGTTTTTGACCTGAGCAATTGATTGAAACTGATGGGGGACTATCTGAGGAGAAACATTTTTAAAAAGGTAGAAGAGGAACTGAGTCCAGTTTGGGGTAGAATAACTTTGATATATCTAGTAGTTATTCAAGTGAAATTATTGGGAAGACAGTTGGATGCACACGTCTGAAGATACTGTATATGAGTTGGATATCAGGGCTGGAGGTATATACAGAAATATATGGCATTTAAATCCATGAGATTGGGTGTGATCACTATGGGTGTGAGTGTAGAGGGGTCAGAGAAGAGGTCTGTGGATCAAGGGCACTCTGGCTTTTGTTGTAAAAATTGCCATTGAGCCATCTTGGAGCTATCCAGAACTTTTCTCTCTTATACACTCCACATCCAATTCATCAACAAATGCATGTTCTAACCACTGCCACAGCTATCACCCCAATCACAGCTGCCATGATCACTCCCCTTGATGATTACAGTAGCTTTCTAACTTTATTATGGCAGCTGGAGCAGACTAATACAGATGGTAGTGACTTTTGTAGTGCCTGATCTCTGGGTGACAGTACCTCTCCCCACCTCTCCCCACTTTGGTTCTCTAGTCCTTTTAACACTTTTAAGCAATATCTCCTGCATTAAATCCCTTTGAGCTGAAAATACCTAAGGTGATTTCCATTTCTTTCTGAATAAATCCTGATGGACACAGTATTTGCTACCAAGGATGATGGCATTCATATTGGATCAAACTGCATCTATTGATATAGGTACAATTGCCAGAGATTTTGAAAACTCTGTGTTATCAAGAGCAGCTGGAGTGATTGCTATCAGCTTGCTTGTTTAGTTGACTGAAATCTGGACTCAACAGTGGCCTAATTCAATGAATCTGAGGTGCTATAACTTCTTTGGTGAAACAGAAAGGAAGAAATCCAAAAGCTTAGGGAGAAGAAAGTGACCCTCCTATATTCCACTGTGTCTCCAGGAAGACCCAAAGCATTGAGAAACGCACTGATGAGAAACACCATAATTTTGTAAAGCTCTGTACTGTCTGTCTCTTGCTACCTGGGCATGAAAGTGATAGATGCCACTTTACAATACACCCCCAGAGTGGCTGAGACTAAGTGCCAGCACTTAACTGCCTGAGACAACATGGCCCAGGTCCTGAAATGGTCAGTAGGGATGGGACAACAATGTGAATATTGTGACCCATTGTGACAATTTGATCTGTGTCCTTAGGACTGATAGATGCGCATTCAACAAAAGTAATAAATATAATCAGAAACATTTGAGACCTGGACACAGATCTTGTAGAACTTTGTGCTCGCACCCTGATCCCAGACTCAGGCCAGTTCAGTGACTTGTAGCCTCTTGAATGAAGAAGGGACTGGGTCTCCTTGAAGAAGGAGCCCATGACACGACCAGAGTTATAGAGTGTAAATATTCCTCCAAGATTTCCCCCAAAGGACCTGCATCCATATAGCATGATGATAGTGAATTAAGGAAAGAAAAATAACAATATCTTTAGGAATTGTAGACAATAAGTTGGAATGAATGTTACTCCCTGGGGACCTGAAATGCACCTGTAGTCTGCCAGAGTGGGGGCCTGTGAAGGTTGGGCGATAAGCAGAGTTTTAGTCTAAATTGACCTCACAGTGGGCCTAGAAAGTCTGAATTTACCTCAGGTTATTTCCTAAGTTCCCAAATGCATGATTGGAATAGACACACTGGCAACTGGCAGAATTACCAAGTTCGTTCCTTCACTTATGGGCTGAAGGTTATTAAAGTAGGGAGATCCAAGCAGAAGATGCTGGGGCTTCCTCTCCCTACTAATCCCTGGGTGAACTGCAATTGTTGGTACTACCATTAAAGACTTGAAAGATGCAGAAATGGTGATTCCTTCCATATCCTTACTTAATTTGCCTGTTGGTCTGGCCATAAGGCAGATGCATCTTGGAGAATGACTGTACATTTTTGGAGAGTTAATCAGATGTAATTCCAGTTGTAGCTGCGATACAGCTGGAGTAGGTGCCATGGAAGACTGAGCCACCTATTCATCAAACTTGCTTATGTTTTAGAACCATTTCTACTCAGTTACAGCATGGTGTCATGCATGCCCAAAGCTATAAACTGGGATTCAGATAATACCCAGCTCACATGTAAAAGAATGAAATTAGAACACTCCCTAACACCATACACAAAAATAAACTCAAAATGGATTAAAGACCTAAAGGTAAGGCCAGAAACTATAAAACTCTTAGAGGAAAACAAAGGCAGAACACTCTTTGACATAAATCACAGCAAGATCCTTTTTGACCCACCTCCTAGAGAAATGGAAATAAGAGCAAAAAATAAACAAATGGGACCTAATGAGACTTAAAAGCTTTTGCACATCAAAGGAAATTATAAACAAGACAAAAAGGCAATTCCTCTTGAGAGGCTGAACCAAGATGGTGGAGTAGAAGGACGTGCTTTCACTCCCTCTTGTGAGAACACCAGAATCACAACTAGCTGCTGGAAAATCGTCGACAGGAAGACACTGGAAATCACCAAAAAAGATACTCCACATCCAAAGACAAAGGAGAAGCCACAATGAGACGGTAGGAGGGGTGCAATCACAGCAAAATCAAATCCCATAACTGCTGGGTGGGTGACTCACAGACTGGAGAACACTTATACCACAGAAGTCCACCCACTGGAGTGAAGGTTCTGAGCCCCACGTCAGGCTTCCCAACTTGGGGGTCTGGCAACAGGAGAAGGAAATCCTAGAGAATCAGACTTTGAAGGCTAGTGGGATTTGATTGCAGGACTTTGACAGGACTGGGGGAAACAGAGACTCCACTCTTGGAGGGCACACACAAAATAGTGTTCACATCAGGACCCAGGGGAAGGAGCAGTGACCCCATAGGAGACTGAACCAGACCTACCTGCGAGTGTTGGAGGGTCTCCTGCAGAGGCGGGAGGTGGCTGTGGCTCACCGTAGGGACAAGGACACTGGCAGCAGAAGTTCTGGGAAGTGCTCCTTGGTGTAAGCCTTCCCAGAGTCTGCCATTAGCCCCAACAAAGAGCTCCAGTGTTGGGTTGCCTCAGGCCTAACAACCAACAGGGAGGGAACCCAGCCCCACCCATCAGCAGTGAAGTGGATTAAAATTTTCCTGGGCTCTGCCCACCAGAGCAACACCCAGCTCTACCCACCACCAGTTCCACCAATCAGGAAACCTGCACAAGCCTCTTAGATAGCCTCATCCACCAGAGGACAGACAGAAGGAGCAAGAAAAACTACAGTCCTGCAGCCTGTGGAACAAAAACCACATTCACAGAAAGATAGACAAGATGAAAAGGCAGAGGGCTATATACCAGTTGAAGGAACAAGATAAAACCCCAGAAAAACAACTAAATGAAGTAGAGATAGGCAACCTTCCAGAAAAAGAATTCAGAATAATGATAGTGAAGATGATCCAGGACCTCGGAAAAACAACAGAGGCAAAGATGGAGAAGATGCAAGAAATGTTTAACAAAGACCTAGAAGAATTAAAGAACAAACAAACAGAGATGAACAATACAATAACTGAAATGAAAACTACACTAGAAGGAATCAATAGCAGAATAACTGAGGTAGAAGAACGGATAAGTGTCCTGGAAGACAGAATGGTAGCACTCACTGCTGCAGAACAGAATAATGAAAAAAGAATGAAAAGAAATGAAGACAACCTAAGAGACCTCTGGGACAACATTAAATGCAAAAACATTCGCATTATAGGGGTCCCAGAAGGAGAAGAGAGAGAGAAAGGACCAGAGAAAATATTTGAAGAGATTATAGATGAAAACTTCCCTAACATGGGAAAGGAAATAGCAACCCAAGTCCAGGAAGAACAGAGAGTCCCATACAGGATAAACCCAAGGAGAAACACACTGAGACACATAGTAATCAAATTGGCAAAAATTAAAGACAAAGAAAAATTATTGAAAGCAGCAAGGGAAAAATGACAAATAACATACCAGGGAACTCCCATAAGGTTAACAGCTGATACCTCAGCAGAACCTCTACAAGCCAGAAGGCAGTGGCATGATACACTTAAAGTGATGAAAGGGAAGAACCTACAACCAAGATTACTCTACCCAGCAAGGATCTCATTCAGATTTGATGGAGAAATCAAAAGCTTTACAGACAAGCAAAAGCTAAGAGAATTCACCACCACCAAGCCAGCTCTACAACAAATGCTAAAGGAACTTCTCTAAGTGGGAAATACAAGAGAAGAAAAGGACCTACCAAAACAAACCCAAAACAATTAAGAAAATGGTCATAGGAACATACATATCGATAATTACCTTAAACGTGAATGGATTAAATGCTCCAACCAAAAGACACAGGCTTGCTGAATGGATACAAAAACAAGACCCATATATATGCTTTCTACAAGAGACCCACTTCAGACCTAGGAACACATACAGACTGAAAGTGTGGGGATGGAAAACGATATTCCATGCAAATGGAAATCAAAAGAGAGCTGGAGTAGCAATACTCATATCAGATAAAATAGACTTTAAAATAAAGAATGTTACAAGAGACAAGGAAGGACACTACATAATGATCAAGGGGTCAATCCAAGAAGAAGATATAACAATTATAAATATATATGCACCCAACATAGGAGCACCTCAATACATAAGGCAACTGCTAACAGCTATAAAAGAGGAAATCGACAGTAACACAATAATAGTTGGGGACTTTAACACCTCACTTACCCCAATGGACAGATCATCCAAAATGAAAATAAATAAGGAAACAGAAGCTTTAAATGACACAATAGACCAGATAGATTTAATTGATATTTATAGGACATTCCATCCCAAAATAGCAGATTACACTTTCTTCTCAAGTGCACATGGAACATTCTCCAGGATTGATCACATCCTGGGTCACAAATCGAGCCTCAGTAAATTGAAGAAAATTGAAATCATATCAAGCATCTTTTCTGACCACAATGCTATGAGATTAGAAATGAATTACAGGGGAAA
This sequence comes from Balaenoptera acutorostrata, assembly GCF_949987535.1. NCBI lineage: Eukaryota > Metazoa > Chordata > Mammalia > Artiodactyla > Balaenopteridae > Balaenoptera > Balaenoptera acutorostrata. Next base: position 68,882,728 of record NC_080075.1, read on the forward strand.
AAATGTAAAAAACACAAACACATGGAGGGTAAACAATACGTTACTAAATAGCCAAGAGGTCACTACAGAAATCAAAGAGGAAATCAAAAAATACCTAGAGACAAATGACAATGAAAACACGACAATCCAAAACCTGTGGGATGCAGCAAAAGCAGTTCTAAAGGGAAGTGCATAGCTATACAAGCCTACTTCAAGAAACAAGAAAAATCTCATATAACTAATCTAACCTTACACCTAAAGGTACTAGAGAAAGAAGAACAAACAAAACCAAAGTTAGCAGAAGGAAAGAAATCATGAAGATCAGAGCAGAAAAAATTAAATAGAAACTAAGAAAACAATAGCAAAGATCAATAAAACTAAAAGCTGGTTCTTTGAGAAGAAAAACAAAATTGATAAACCATTAGCCAGACTCATCAAGAAAAAGAGGGAGAGGACTCAAATCAATAAAATTAGAAATGAAAAAGGAGAAGTTACAACAGACATTGCAGAAATACAAAGCATCCTAAGAGATTACTACAAGCAACTCTATGCCAATAAAATGGACAACCTGGAAGAAATGGACAAATTCTTAGAAAGGTATAACCTTCCAAGACTGAACCAGGAAGAAATAGAAAATATGAACAGACCAATCACATGAATGAAATTGAAACTGTGATTAAAAATCTTCCAACAAACAAAAGTCCAGGATCAGATGGCTTCACAGGTGAATTCTATCAAACATTTAGAGAAGAGCTAACACCAATCCTTCTCAAACTCTTCCAAAAAATTGCAGAGGAAGGAACACTCCCAAACTCATTTTACGAGGCCACCATCACCCTGATACTAAAACCAGACAAAGATACTACAAAAAAAAGAAAATTACAGACCAATATCACTGATGAATATAGATGCAAAAATCCTCAAAAAAATACTAGCAAACAGAATCCAACAGCACACTAAAAGGATCATACACCATGATCAAGTGGGATTTATCCCAGGGATGCAAGGACTCTTCAATATACGCAAATCAATCAATGTGATGCACCATATTAACAAATTGAAGAATAAAATCCATATGATCATCTCAATAGATGCAGAAAAAGCTTTTGACAAAATTCAACACCCATTTATGATAAAAACTCTCCAGAAAGTGGGCATAGAGGGAACCTAGCTCAACATAATAAAGACCATATACGACAAACCCACAGCCAACATCATTCTCAGTGGTGAAAAACTGAAAGCATTTCCTTTAAGATCAGGAACAAGACAAGGATGTCCACTCTCACCGCTATTATTCAACTTAGTTTTGGAAGTCCTAGCCACAGCAATCAGAGAAGAAAAAGAAATAAAAGGAATACAAATTGGAAAAGAAGAAGTAAAACTGTCACTGTTTGCAGATGACATGATACTATACATAGAGAATCCTAAAGATTCTACCAGAAAACTACTAGAGCTAATCGATGAATTTGGGAAAGTTGCAGGATACAAAATTAATGCACAGAAATCTCTTGCATTCCTATACACTAATGATGAAATATCTGAAAGAGAAATTAAGGAAACACTCCCATTTACCATTGTAACAAAAAGAATAAAATGCCTAGGAATAAACCTACCGAGGGAGACAAAAGACCTGTATGCAGAAAAGTTTAAGACAGTGATGAAAGTAATTAAAGATGATACCAACAGATGGAGAGATATACCATGTTCTTGGATTGGAAGAATCAGTATTGTGAAAATGACTATACTACCCAAAGCAATCTGCAGATTCAATGCAATCCCTATCAAAATACCAATGGCATTTTTTATGGAACTAGAACAAAAAAATCTTAAAATTTGTATGGAGACACAAAAGATCCCGAATAGCCAAAGCAGTCTTGAGGGAAAAAAACGGAGCTGGAGGAATCAGACTCCCTGACTTCAGACTGTACTACAAAGCTACAGTAATCAAGACAATATGGTACTGGCACAAAAACAGAAACATAGATCAATGGAAGAAGATAGAAAGCCCAGAGATAAACCCATGCACCTATGGTCAACTAATGTATGAAAAAGGAGGCATGGATATACAATGGAGAAAAGACCGTCTCTTCAATAAGTGGTGCTGGGAAAACTGGACAGCTACATGTAAAAGAATGAAATTAGAACACTCCCTAACACCATACACAAAAATAAACTCAAAATGGGTTAGAGACCTAAATGTAAGACCGGACACTATAAAACTCTTAGAGGAAAACATAGGAAGAACACCCTTTGACATAAATCACAGCAAGATCTTTTTTGATCCACCTCCTAGAGTAATGGAAATAAAAACAAAAATAAACAAATGTGACCTAATGAAACTTCAAAGCTTTTGCACAGCAAAGGAAACCATAAACAAGATGAAAAGACAACCCTCAGAATGGGAGAAAATATTTGCAAACGAATCAACACACAAAGGATTAATCTCCAAAATATATAAACAGCTCATGCAGCTCAATATTAAAAAAACAAACATCCCAATCCAAAAATGGGCAGAAGACCTAAATAGACATTTCTCCAAAGAAGACATACAGATGGTCAAGAAGCAAGTGAAAAGCTGCTCAACATCACTAATCATTAGAGAAATGCAAATCAAAACTACAATGAGATATCACCTCACACCAGTCAGAATGGGCTTCATCAGAAAATCTACAAACAACAAATTCTGGACAGAGTGTGGAGAAAAGGGAACCCTCTTGCACTGTTGGTGGGAATGTAAACTGATACAGCCACTATGGAGAACAGTATGGAGGTTCCTTAAAAAACTAAAAATAGAATTACCATACGATCCAGCAATCCCACTACTGGGCATATACCCAGAGGACACCACAATTCTAAAAGACACATGTACCCCAATGTTCATTGCAGCACTATTTACTATAGCCAGGTCATGGAAGCAACCTAAATGCCCATCAACAGATGAATGGATAAAGACAATGTAGTACATATATACAATGGAATATTACTCAGCCATAAAAAGGAATGAAATTGGGTCATTTGTTGAGACGTGGATGGATCCAGAGACTGTCATACAGAGTGAAGTAAGTCAGAAAGAGAAAAACAAATATCGTATATTAATGCATATATGTGGAACCTAGAAAAATGGTACAGATGATCCGGTTTTCAGGGCAGAAATTGAGACACAGATGTAGAGAACAAATGTGTGGACACCAGGTGGGGGGAAAGCCACGGGGTGGTGGTGGTGGTGGTGTGATGAATTGGGAGATTGGGATTGACATGTATACACTAATGTCTATAAAATTGATGACTAATAAGAACCTGCTGTATAAAAAAAAAAGATGTAAAGACAACCTTCAGAATGGGAGGAAATATTTGCAAATGAAGCAACTGACAAAGGATTAATCGCCAAAATATACAAGCAGCTTATGCAGCTCAATAGCAAATAAACAAACAACCCAATCCAAAAATGGGCAGAAAACCTAAATAGGCATTTCTCCAAAGAAAATATACAGATTGCCAACAAACACATGAAAGGATGCTCAACGTCACTAATCATTAGAGAAATGCAAATCAAAACTACAATGAGGTATCACCTCACACCAGTCAGAATGGCCATCATCAAAAAATCTACAAACAATAAATGCTGGAGAGGGTGTGGAGAAAAGGGAGCCCTCTTGCACTGGTGGTGGGAATGTAAACTGATACAGCCACTATGGAGAACAATATGGAGGTTCCTCAAAAAAGTAAAAATGGAACTACCATACGACCCAGCAATCCCACTTCTGGGCATATACCCTGAGAAAACCATAATTCAAAAAGAATCATGCACCATAATGTTCACTGCAGCTCTATTTACAATAGCCAAGACATGGAAGCAACCTAAATGTCCATCCACAGATGAATGGATAAAGAAGATGTGGCACATATATACAATGGAATATTACTCAGCCATGAAAAGAAATGAAATTGAGTTATTTGTAGTGAGGTGGGTGGACATAGAGACCATCATACAGAGTGAAGTAAGTCAGAAAGAGAAAAACAAATACTGTATGCTAACACACACACACATATATATGTATATATATGGAATCTAAAAAAAAAAAAGTTTGAAGAATCTTTTTTTTTTTTTTTTTTTTTTTTTTTTTTTAATGAGGATCTTGAATCAGATGCGTATGTTTGATTGATTGATTGATTGATTGATTTTGGCTGTGTTGGGTCTTCGTTTCTGTGCGAGGGCTTTCTCCAGTTGTGGCAAGCGGGGGCCACTCTTCATCGCGATGCGCGGGCCTCTCTCGTTGCGGAGCACAGGCTCCAGACGCGCAGGCTCAGCAGTTGTGGCTCACGGGCCCAGCCGCTCTGCGGCATGTGGGATCTTCCCAGGCCAGGGCTCGAACCCGTGTCCCCTGCATTAGCAGGCAGATTCTCAACCACTGCGCCACCAGGGAAGCCCCTGAAGAATCTTTTTTGTGCCAGTACCAGGACAGGAATAAAGATGCAGACATAGAGAATGGACTTGAGGACACAGGGAGGGGGAAGGGTAAGCTTGGACAAAGTGAGAGAGTGGCATGAAGATATATACACTACCAAATGTAAAATAGCTAGTGGGAAGCAGCCGCATAGCATGGGGAGATCAGCTTGTTGCTTTGTGTTCACCTAGAGGGGTGGGATAGGGAGGGTGGGAGGGAGACAAAAGAGGGAGGAGCTATGGAGATGTATGTATATGTATAGCTGATTCACTTTGTTATACAGCAGAAACAAAACACCATTGTAAAGCAACTATACTCCAATAAAGATGTTAAAAAAAAAAAAAAGATAATACCCAGCTCATAATGAATAGCCATGATGGAATTGTACCTTGAGCTCCATGGTCAGGCATTCAGTCTCAACTAGGGCTCAGCAGTAAGCCAGAAGCTGTTTCTCAAAGGAGAATAGACATTTGAAACGGAGGACATGGCTTTGCTTCAAAACCTTAGGGTTCTGTGCCTCTACTGGGGCTGGACAGAAATTCCATTCAGTATTCTTATCTGCTGCAGACACTGTGACCATCGCAGGATCTTCTGGGTTACCAGACCCAAGCAGCCAAGCAGCTTTCATTAATCAGACTAATTGCAGAGGCTTCTCTTGCTCTTGGCTGAATTTGAATCAGGCAACCTTGTGGGTTTCTCAATGAGTCAGAGTAACTAATGCAATTAAATGTGGTATATGTGTAGAATGACCTTCCGTTTCAATCTGCCCAGGCCAGTCCCAGTTGATTCTAAAAGATAAAATCTCAACCACCACAGCGTCTTTAATGTTTTATTCTCTTGGATGCTTTTACTTTTATATAGATCTTCACCATTTTACTCTCCTGGAAAAATACTTTGACTCTTTTATAGAGCTTCAGTACTTTACTCCCTTGGACAAATGCCATGGACCTTTATAGATGTTTATTATTTACTGGGCAAATACATGTCTTCTTTTGAATGTTTGCTATCAGCACCTATTTCAAATAGCTTATTTGGAAATTATCTAATTTATGATGGCAAAATCTAATCCCACCCTCCTGCTGAGGTCTTATCTCCCCTATCTGGGGCATCCTCCCCTGTTGACTTCAAGGAAATTCTCAGAGGATTCTTGGATTATATTTATGTAGGAAGGAAACATGAATGTGTTAAGGGTGTGGTAGTTAACACCCCAAGCTGGTAAAAACTCACCACCTTTTTTCCTGCAGGCAGTTTTTACAAATACGAGTCTTATTTTTAAATTTGAAGTCTGAAGACTATCTGTAATAGTTGCTAACTGCCATTCCCATGCAAATGCTTTTCTAAGCCTAGAGCATGGAAAGTCTTGGTTAGGAAATAAAATTTTTTTTTTTTTTTTGCACCTTGCCAAACGACTGTACTTTAGGCCTTGGAAAAAAATGCTTTGCATTTCAGGTTAAATATAAAAGCCTGTAACCATCAATGACTCAGAGCAGTAGAGTAGATCTGCAAATAACAGCCTTTCTGTTTAGGAAAAATAGTGCTTTCTCTCTGCTGGTGTAGAAAAGTCCCATGTCAGATGTGTAAGGCATCATTTTATACATGCATTAAGAATACTGATTTATAGTACTTTTAATAAGAAAATGAAAAAAGTGTTCATAATGTAAAGGTTTATTTAAAGTGCAGCTGAGTTCCTTCATTACAAACAGTACTCCTAAAAGCATGCTTACCATATCCTTCAAATTTTACTACATATATATATTTATCCACAAACTTTCAAGAGAATCTTTAAATATTACATTTCCCATTTTTAAGACAGATATTTTGTGGATCGAAAAATAGTTATCTTTTTCTTAGCTCTGTTCAGAAAGCATTTCCTTTAGTTTTTCCCTCAATTTCTCAGTAAGTCATATTGTCACAGTATCACTGACACTGACATAGACCACTGAGTACTTTCTTTTTTTTAAAAAATAGTGTCATTCTTTTATTTATATATTTATTTTTTTTAACATCTTTATTGGAGTATAATTGCTTCACAATGTTGTGCTAGTTTCCGCTGAACAACAAAGTGAATCAGCCATATGCAAACATATATCCCCATATCCCTTCCCTCTTGAGTCTCCCTCTCATCCTCCCTAGCCCACCCTTCTAGGTGGTCACAAAGCACTGAGCTGATCTCCCTGTGCTATGTGGCTGCTTCCCACTAGCTATCTATTTCATATTTGGTAGTGTGTATGTCACTGCTACTCTCTCACTTCATCACAGCTTACCCTTCCCTCTCTCCATGTCCTCAAGTCCATTCTCTACATCTGCATCTATATTCCTATCCTGCCCCTAGGTTCATCAGAACCATTTTGTTTTTACATTCCATATATATGTGTTAGCATACGGTATTTGTTTTCCTCTTTCTGACTTACTTCACTCTGTATGACAGACTCTAGGTCCACCCACCTCACTACAAATAACTCAATTTCATTTCTTTTCATGGCTGAGTAATATTCCATTGTATATATGTGCCACACCTTCTTTATCCATTCATCTGTCGATGGATACTTAGGTTGTTTCAATGTCTTGGCTATTGTAAATAGTGCTGCAATGAACATTGTGGTACATGACTCTTTTTGATTTATGGTTTTCCCAGGGTATATGCCCAGCAGTGGGATTGCTGGGTCATATGGTAGTTCTATTTTTAGTGTTTTAAGGAACCTCCATACTGTTCTCCATAGTGGCTGTATCAGTTTACATTCCCACCAACAGTGCAAGAGGGTTCCCTTTTCTCCACACCTTCTCCAGCATTTGTTGTTTGTAAATTTTCTGATGAAGCCCATTCTAACTGGTGTGAAGTGATACCTCATTGTAGTTTTGATTTGCATTTCTCTAATAATTAGTGATGTTGAGCAGCTTTTCATGTGCTTCTTGGCCATCTGTATGTCTTCTTTGGAGAAATGTCTATTTAGGTCTTCTGCCCATTTTTGGATTGGGTTGTTTGTTTTTTTGATATTGAGCTGCATAAGCTGCTTGTATATTTTGGCTATTAATCCTTTGTCAGTTGTGTCATTTGCAAATATTTTCTCCCATTCTGAGGGTTGTCTTTTTGCATTGTTTATGGTTTCCTTTGCTGTGCAAAAGCTTTTGTTTCATTAGGTCCCATTTGTTTATTTTTCTTTTTATTTCCATTTCTTTAGGAGGTGGGTCAAAATGGATCTTGCTTTGATTTATGTCGTAGAGTGTTCTGCCTATGTTTTCCTCTAAGGGTTTTAGAGTGTCTAGCCTTACATTTAGGTCTTTAATCCATTTTGAGTTAATTTTTGTGTATGGTGTTAGGGAGTGTTCTAATTTCATTTGTTTACATGTAGCTATCCAGTTTACACAGTCCCACTTATTGAAGAGGCTGTCTTTTCTCCATTGTATATTCTTGCCTCCTTTACCAAAGATAAGGTGACCATATGTGCATGGATTTATCTCTGGGCTTTCTATCCTGTTCCATTGATCTATATTTCTGTTTTTGTGCCAGTACCATACTGTCTTGATTACTGTAGCTTTGTAGTATAGTCTGAAGTCAGGGAGTCTGATTCCTCCTGCTCCGTTTTTCTTTCTCAATATTGCTTTGTCTGTTTGGGGTCTTTTATGTTTCCATACAAATTGTGAAATTTTTTTCTAGTTGTGTGAAAAATGCCGTTGGTGTTTGACAGGGATTGCACTGAATCTGTAGATTGCTTTGGGTAGTATAGTCATTTTCACAATGTTGATTCTTCCAATCTAAGAACTTGGTATATCTCTCCATCTGTATCATCTTTAATTTCTTTCATCAGTGTCTTATAGTTTTCTGCATGCAGGTCTTTTGTCTCCTTAGGTATTTATTCCTAGTCATTTTATTCTTTTTGTTGCAGTGGTAAATGGGAGTGTTTCCTTAATTTCTCTTTCATATTTTTCATCATTAGTGTATAGGAATGCAAGAGATTTCTGTGCATTAATTTTGTATCCTGCTACTCTACCAAATTCATTGATTAGCTCCAGTAGTTTTCTGGTAGCATCTTTAGGATTCTGTATGTATAGGATCATGTCATCTCTAAACAGTGACAGTTTTATTTCCTCTTTTCTGATTTTGATTCCTTTTATTTCTTTTTCTTCTCTGATTGCCGTGGCTAAAACTTCCAAAAGTATGTTGAATAATAATGGTGAGAGTGGGCAACCTTGTCTTGTTCTTGATCTTAGAGGAAATGCTTTCAATTTTTCACCATTGAGAACAATGTTTGCTGTGGGGTTGTCATATATGGCCTTTATTATGTTGAAGTAGGTTCCCTCTATGCCTACTTTCTGGAGGGTTTTTATCATAAATGGGTGTTGAATTTTGTCAGAAGCTTTTTCTACATCTATTGAGATGATCATATGGTTTTTCTCCTTCAGTTTGTTAATATGGTGTATCACATTGATTGATTTGCATATAATGAAGAATCCTTGCATTCCTGAGATAAACCCCACTTGATGATGGTGTATGATCCTTTTAATGTGCTGTTGGATTCTGTTTGCTAGTATTTTGTTGAGGATTTTTGCATCTATGTTCATCAGTGATATTGGCCTGTAGTTTTCTTTTTTTGTGACATCTTTGTCTGGTTTTGGTATCAGGATGATGGTGGCCTCATAGAATGAGTTTGGGAGTGTTCCTCCCTCTGCTATATTTTGGAAGAGTTTGAGAAGGATGGGTGTTAGCTCTTCTCTAAACGTTTGATTGAATTCACCTGTGAAGCCATCTGGTCCTGGACTTTTGTTTGTTGGAAGATTTTTAATCACAGTTTCAATTTCAGTGCTTGTGATTGGTCTGTTTATATTTTCTATTTCTTCCTAGTTCAGTCTCGGAAGGTTGCACTTTTCTAAGAATTTGTCCATTTCTTCCAGGTTGTCCATTTTATTGGCATATAGCTGCTTGTAATAATCTCTCATGATCCTTTGTATTTCCAGACCCAGTTGTTACTTCTCCTTTTTCATTTCTAATTCTGTTGGTTTGAGTCTTCTATTTTCTTTTCTTGTTGAGTCTGGCTAATGGTTTATTAATTTTGTTTATCTTCTCAAAGACCCAGCTTTTAGTTTTATTGATCTTTGTTACTGTTTCCTTCATTTCTTTTTCATTTATTTCTGATCTGATCTTTATGATTTCTTTCCTTCTGCTAACTTTGGGGTTTTTTTGTTCTTCTTTCTCTAATTGCTTTAGGTGTAAGGTTAGGTTGTTTATTTGAGATTTTTCTTGTTTCTTGAGGTAGGCTTGTATTGCTATAAACTTCCCTCTTAGGACTGCTTTTGCTGCATCCTATAGGTTTTGGGTCATTGTGTTTTCATTGCCATTTGTTTGATTTCCTCTTTGATTTCTTCAGTGATCTCTTGGTTATTTAGTAGTGTATTATTTAGCTTCCATGTGTTTGTATTTTTTCAGTTTTTTTCCTGTAATTGATATCTAGTGTCACAGCATTGTGGTCGAAAAGATACTTGATACAATTTCAATTTTGTTAAATTTACCAAGGCACGGTTTGTGACCCAAGATATGGTCTATCCTGCAGAATGTTCCATGAGTACTTGAGAAGAAAGTGTATTCTGGTGCTTTTGGATGGAATATCACATAAATATCAATTAATTCCATCTTGTTTAATATGTCATTTAAAGCTTGTGTTTCTTTATTTGTTTTCATTTTGGATGATCTGTCCATTGGTGAAAGTGCGGTGTTAAAGCCTCCTACCATGATTGTGTTACTGTCGATTTCCCCTTTTATGGCTGTTAGCATTTGCCTTATGTGTTGAGGTGCTCCTATGTCGGGTGCATAAATATTTACAATTGTTATATCTTCTTCTTGGATTGATCCCTTGATGATTATGTCATGTCCTTTTTTGTCCCTTGTCATAGTCTTTATTTTAAAGTCTATTTTTTCTGATATGAGAATTGCTATTACAGCTTTCTTTTGATTTTCATTTGCATGGAATATCTTTTTCCATCCCCTCACTTTCAGTTTGTATGTGTCCCTAGGTCTGAAATGGGTCTCTTCTAGACAGCATATATATGGGTCTTGTTTTTGTATCCATTCAGCTGGTCTATGTCTTTTGGTTGTAGCATTTATTCCATTTACATTTAAGTAATTATCGATATGTATTTTCCTATTACCCTTTTCTTAATTGTTTTGGGTTTGTTATTGTAGGTCTTTTCCTTCTCTTGTATTTCCTGCCTAGAGAAGTTACTTTAGCATTTGTTGTAAAACTGGTTTTGTGGTGCTGTATTCTCTTAACTTTTGCTTGTCTGTAAAGGTTTTAATTTTTCCATCGAATCTGAATGAGATCCTTGCTGGGTAGAGTAATCTTGGTTGTATGTTTTTCCCTTTCATCACTTTAAATATGTCCTGCCACTCCCTTCTGGCTTACAGAGTTTCTGCTGAAAGATCAGCTGTTAACCTTATGGGAATTTCCTTGTATATTAGTTGTTGCTTTTCCCTTGCTGCTTTTAATACTTTTTCTTTGTATTTAATTTTTGATAGTTTGATTAATATGTGTCTTGGCATGTTTTTCTTTGGGTCTATCCTGTATGGGAGTCTCTGCACTTCCTGGACTTGATTGACTATTTCCTTTCCCATGTTAGGTAAGTTTTCAACTATAATCTCTTCAAATATTTTCTCATACCCTTTCTTTTTCTCTTCTTTTTCTGGAACCCCTAAAATTTGAATGTTGGCGCATTTAATGTTGTCCCAGATGTCTCTGAGACTGTCCTCAATTCTTTTCATTTTTTTTTCTTTATTCTGCTCCCTGGTAGTTATTTCCACCATTTTATCTCCCAGCTCACTTATCCATTCTTCTGCCACAGTTATTGTGCTATTGATTCCTTCTAGAGTATTTTTAATTTCAGTTATTGTGTTGTTCATCACTGTTTGTTTGCTCTTTAGTTCTTCTAGATCCTTATTAAATGTTTCTTGTATTTTCTCCTTTCTGTTTCCAAGATTTTGGATCATCTTTCCTATCATTACTCTGAATTTTTTTTGAGGTAGGTTGCCTATTTCATCTTCATTTATTTGGTCTTGTAGGTTTTTACCTTGCTCCTTCATCTGTAACATTTTTTGTTGTTGTTTCATTGTTTTGTGTGTGTGCTGGGTGGGGCTGTATTCCTGTCTTCCTGGTTGTTTGGCCTGAGGCATGCAGCACTGTAGTTTGCAGGCAGTTGGATAGAACCTGGTCTTGGTGCTGAGGTTAGGACCTCCAGGAGGCCTCACTCCGATTAATATTCCCTGGGGTCTGAGGTTCTCTGGTATTCCAGCGGTTTGGGCTCAGAGGTCCCACCACAGGAACTCAGGCCCGACTTCCAGCCTGGGAACCAAGATCCCACAAGTCGGTGGCTTGGGGTTCCTCCTTTTAGGTGTCCATGGTCCCTGGTCCCCCACCGGTGCCTGGTAGGTGCCCTAGTTGTGCAGAGACATGAATTCTGCATCCTCCTAGTCAGCCATCTTGTCTCCGACCTCTGCCGAGTACTTTCTTGCTTCAGTTTCTGACATATCAGTTGCCCTGTCCGCATAGAGGCTGCTCTTTTGCCATACTGTCTCCTTGAATGTGCGTCCACTGTGTGCAAGCAACTACGCTAAGTCCTGTAAGAGCTACCAAATAATGAGATCCTACTGGGTGCTAGGCTTTGAGCCATCATGCAGGCTGGCTCCTGACTGGCAAGCACACTCTGTGCTGGTAGTTGCCAAGTCCGGAATTCCGCACCTGGAGAAACTTTTTGGCTGGCGGGGCAGCCGCAGGGAGGTGGACGGGGGAGGAAATTAAATTTAAGGATCCAGTTTGAGGGCATTTTTATTAAGGTTAAGTAATGGGAGCATACACTGGCCCCCACGCTATTGCCATTTTCCCCATGGATAGAATAAAAGATGTAGATGTGGACGCTGGAGAAGAGTTATGATGAAAGAAGAGAAGGAATCTGGGAGTGGTGGAAATTTGTAGGCAGAAAAAGTGACAAAGAAAGAGTTGGGAGAAAAAGCTGCTGAGGGTAAATCATCCTGTTCCTTTTCCACCTGCAGAACAGGACATTTGAGAGGAAGATGATCTATTTTGAAGGTAACACACCACCTACACTTGGCAGGAAACCAGACCCTGGCTAGGTGGTTGTGGGCCTGTCCTACTTGCTGTCCTATATGGAAAATTGATTCTCCCATCGCTGTGAAACCTGGTGTTGCTGGCTCTTGCTCTCATTTCCAACACTGGACTATCAGCTTCCTGAAAAACACCCTCTCCACCTCTGGTGTCCAGTCTATTCAGTTACTCTGTAATTTTCATCTCTTTCTCCCTCTCCTCCTCTCTTCTACTCAGTGCTGTATGAAGAGGTAACTGTGACTTTGGGGACCTCTTGAGTGTCTCCCTCTGTCTCTGCTCCAGGGGTCCTGGGGACCAAAGTTGAGTCACATTCTTCTTCCTTAACCAAAGCCAGCACCATGTTGAGCCACATTGGTGCCCGGGGCCAAAGGAAAAATGTGCACCCCTATAAATAGGTTTTTACCACTCTTTTAATTTTTTTTTTCCTGGAACATTCAAGAAGTTGAACCAATATTGAAAAATTAACCTCTCTGTGCCTCAGTTCACTCATCTGTAAAATGGGAGTTAATTACAGTCCCTGTCTCATAGTGTTGCTGTGAGGGTAAAGGCCTCTGGCTGACTGAGGCTGCTGCCTTTCTGCAATTCACTCGTAAGGTGCTGGAGAGGCAGTGATGAGCTGACCAGGTGCAGTCCTACTCTCCTGGAGTTGAGAGTCTGGGAGGGAAGAGATAATTAAGCAATAACAGAGTAACTGATGGGGTAAACAGCTTCATTTTTCTGACAGAGAACAAGCCTCCACAAGCCCTCTGGGGTCAGAAAACTTAAAAGATCTACCTTACTATCTTTCTCACCTATCTTTCTTCAGTAGATCCTGATACTGCAGTGAGCAGATCTTTGTAGAAAAGCTTAGGGCTGTGCTGTAAAGTTTTACAGGGTGGGGCTGCTGGCGGTGGTGGCAGGAAACCAGGCACTGTGTCATGGGTTCTGCTCTCATGCTTCCCTGTTTTATCCTGAGCAAGAGGTTAGTTTCCTTGCCAGGTCTATGAAATATTGGGTTGTGGAGTTCCATGTGAGAGGGGTTCTTAACTCTCCTCTTCCCATTTCTTGTTGCCCTTTCCCTTTTAAACGACACATGCACACACCCTGCATATACACATACCTTTGCCATAAGACATGCCACATTTCCCTAGAGAAGTAGTCAAGCCTAGGTTCTCATCAGCCCCCTCTGGGTCTTGAAAAGTCCTAGTCTCAGGCGGTCCCTGTGTGTTTGTAGCTTTTCCCTTTCCTTCAGTCATGGCTGTTTCAAGGAGGGGGCTTGTAGCTACATCACTCCAACCTCTGCCTGCATCTTCACATGACAGTCTTCTCTGTCTGTATGTCTTTTCTTTGGTCTCTTATAAGAACATTTGCCATTAGATTTAGGGCCTATATGAATAATCCAGGATGATCTCATCTCGAGGTTCTTCACTTAATTATGTGTGCAAAGATCTTTTTTTTTTTCCAAATAAGTTCACATGCTTGGCCACTGGGCTCATGTTTGCTCACTTCCCTGGGTGTGATGGGGTTATTGCTCAGGGCTGATTCTTTCCATGGGAGCACAGATTGGAAGGACCAGATTTGGCTGCTGGTAACATGGGTCAGCAAACATTTTCTGTAAATGGCCAGACAGAAGTCATTTGGGGCTTTGCTAGCCATGCAGTCTTTGTTGTAAATGCTCCACTCTGTGGTTGTAGCATTAAAGCATCCTGGACAATGTACAAATGAATGAGCATGGCTGTGTTCCAATAAAACTTTATTTGCAAAAGCAGGTGGTGGACCAGATTTGGTCTACAGGCCATGGTTTGCTGACCATTGTTCTAGAGTATCTTAAGTCAAACATATTCAGTCATCACAAGACTTCATTTTCTTCCAAAATCTTACTTCTTACCTACCTCAGAAATCCCACCAGAACAATTCTTTAACCATATCAAGATCCATGGACTCCACCACCTTTTCACTTTCTCTCATCCCTGTTCATGGCCTCACTTCCCTCCTTATCCTACCTGGTTCCAATGACTGTCATTAACACTATAATTAGTTCCTTGCTTACACTGGCGATTCCCTTGCTATGCCCTCTCCCCAGCCCATTACATATCTGGCAAACCCCAGCCCTGGGGAAATCTGACTCTTGGCTTTATCTGGGCCTCTACACCAGCCTGCAGGCTGGTCTCGCTCTAAATTGATGTCCACACAGTACAAACGGACCCTCAGTACAAATGGAAACTGCATTTCCCTTATCAATTGCTCTTTTACTTGAGTCAACTCATCCACATTTCCTCCCTTCTGTGAACCTCCAATCCCCAAGCCACTGCTTATCCGCCAATGATGACATTACTTCTTATTTCAGTGAGAAAATAGAAGCAATACAAAGAGAACTGCCTCACCTTCCCACCCACCAACCAGCAATAGTGTCCCTCCTATGACAGTGTGTTAACAACTCCTGCTTCTATCGAAGGCTCCTTCTTTTAAAATACCCTCCGTGGTCCCACACCAACTCCAGCTACTGTCCCCTTATAGCAGCACTCCTTGAAAGGCTTTTCTCTATTTTTCTTCTCCACATCCTTACTTCCCATTCTCTCCTCAGCCACCTCCATTCCATCCCTCCACTGAAACCATTCTTCTGAAGGTTAACAGAGATTTCCAGCTTGTTATGTCAATAGTCAAATCTCTTTCCTTATCTGACTCAGATTCTCAACAATATTTGAAATAGGTTTTCACTTCTTCCTTCTCAAAACCATGTCTTCACTTTGGTTCTGGGATACCACACTCTACCGGTTTTTCTTCTACCTCTCCAGCCACTCCTTCTTCATCTCCTTTCTGGCTCCCGCTCATCTTAACCTCTAATCTTGGAATTCCCCAGAGCACAACCTTAAGATTGCTTTTCTGCTCATTTCCCAGGTGATCTCAAATAATGGCATGATTTTAAATATCATTTATATTCTGCCTTAGTGCATTCAGGCTGCTATAACAAAATACCATAGACTGGGTGGCTTAAACAGCAAACAATTACTTTTCACAGTTCGGGAGGCTAGGAAGTCCAAGATCAAAGTGCTGGCAGATTTGGTGTCTGGTGAGAGCCCACTTCCTGGTTCATAGATGCCATCTTGTCATTGTGTTCTTACATCATGGAAGGGGCAGGAAAGCTCTCTGGGGTCTATAAGGGCATTTATAAGGCCACTAATCCCATTCATGAGGGCTTTGCTCTGATGACCTAATCACCTACCAAAGGCCCCGCCTCCCAATGCCATCACATTGGGGGTTAAGATTTCAACATAAATGTTGTGGGGGACACAAACATTCAGTCTATAGCATTCCACACTGACCCTCCAAAACTTGTGTCCTTCTCACATTACACTAATAACTCCTAAATTTATATCTCAATTCTTGATGTCTCCCCTTGCTTCTAATCTTATAAATCTATTTGTTTACTCAATAAAGAAACTTAAATATTTAATAGACATTATGAGTGTAACAGATCCAGAACAGAATTCTTGATCATCCTCCAAACCTATTCATCTCTCATTAAGCTGTGTCACCATTCATCTAGTTGCTCAGGTCAGAACTTTGGAGTCATTTTCATAGCTCACATACAATCCATTTGATAATCCTTCAACTGTATCTTCAAAATATATTGTAAGTCTTTTCATTTACTTTTTATTTCCATTCTTACTATTCTGGTTTGTGCTCTTGTGGTTGTTTTTAAATATTTTTATGAATTGTTTAATTATCTCCTTTCGAAAGTTGGAGCTTAACTCCCCTCCTCTTGATTGTGTGTTATACTTAGTGACGTCTCATGAATACAAGTGGTGGAAATGACAATGTGAAATCACATTTTGCTCTGGGGAAAGCCAGCTGCCATGTCATGAGGACACTCAGCATCCCTTTGGAGAAATCCATATGGGTTGGGGGGTGAGGCTGAGTGACGCATCTTGGAAGTGGATCCATCAGCCTCATTCAAGTCTTCAGTTAATGTCACCCCAGTTGACATTCTTGACTGTAACTTCATGAGAAACCCCGAGCCAGAATTACCCAGCTAAGTCACACCTGGAAAATAAATGTGTGCGACAATAAATGTTTATTATTTTAAGCTGCTATGTTTGAGGATAATTTCTTATTCAACGATATAAATAATATACTTTATTAGTTTTCTAGAGTTGCCATGACAAATTACCACAAACTAGGTGGCTTAAAACAACAGACATTCATTTCCTCACAGTTCTGGACATCGGAAGTCTGAAGTCAAGGTGCTGGCAAGACTACGTTCCTTCTGAAGGCTCTAGGAAGGAATCCTTCCTTGCCTCTTCCAGCTTCTGGCAGTCCCATGCACTCCTTAGCTTGTAGCTACATCACTCCAACCTCTGCCTCCATCTTCACATGACATTCTTCTCTGTCTCTATGTCTTTTCTTTGGTCTCTTATAAGAATATTTGTCATTTGATTTAGGGCCCGTTTGAATAATCCAGAATGATCTCATCTTGAGATTCTTCACTTAATTATGTGTGCAAATATCTTTTTTTTCCAAATAAGTTCACATTCACAGGTTCCAAGGGTTAGAATGTAGACATATCTTTTGCGGGGGTGGGAGGATGCCATTCAACCCACTATATACACAATTATTTCTTACCAGGATCAGTGCAATAGCTTTTTTACTGGTCTCCATGTTTTAATTTTTGTATTCCCCTAAACACACACACACAATTTATTTTAGAATAAAATGTAACTTCTTACCATGGCCCACAGAGTAGGTAAATTTAATCTCTGACCTCATTTATCAGATACTACTGATATTATCCAGGTTAGTAGGTGACCCTCAGGCGGGAAAAAACAGGGGCCAATCAGATTCTCATGAGCATGGGAGGTCAGCCATTCTAAGGAGAGTTATGTAAATAACACACACCCAAAGCCTTAAGCTGAAATCAGTATGTAAATTTCACGGAGACGAGAGGGAACAGGCAGGGAGTGAGATGGCTGGGAACACTTCCAGGGGCTGGGACTCAGAAGGAGGTGGGCAGAGTAGACATCAGAGGGCGAAGTCCGAGACACACGTACGGGGTTTAGCATTAGGTGGGTGAGTCCACGAAGAGGCACAGCGTTGTTACAGCCACTGAGGTCAGTCTCTTAATTCCTCCTCTGCATCCCTGGGTCCTGCACAAGTGTAGTACCACCAAGAGGCAAGACTCCATTAGAGGATGGTAGCTGAACTGCAGCAGTCACCTCGTGTTCAGGGAATAGAGCCTTTGCAAAAGTGAATTATCCAGATATGTGACTATCACAGTGGTGGAGTAAAAAGAATATGAATTAGACATCTGTTTTTAAGTTCCAGTTCTTCCACTTACTAGATAGACTTGTTTAAGTTACTTTCCCTCTTTGGAAAATTCATCTGTAAAATGAGCATAAAAGCATCTGTGCTGGATGCTCTGGCTTGGGTCACCCAGTCTCCATTTTAGCATTCTTCTCACTGGGGAGGCTGGAAGACTAAAAACTACATTTCTCAGATTTCTCAGTTCAAAATATGAATTTGATTTTACCAATTTGATACACTTATATGATTTTTAGAAAGTTAGAGGTAAAAGGAGGCCATTTTCTGGGAAAAAAAGTTTGTGGAAACACATGACATCTCTACAGATGGTTCCAGGGTCAAGTCTCCAGTTTCCTGGGGATAGAGAAAGAGGGGTAGTGTCCACGGCTTCTTGGTATGACTTCTAATCCTGATCACAGATTGGGCTGTCCATTCTCCAATTTTCTGAGCATGAGAAGTAGTTGGCAGGGCAGTGGCTTTTTGCTTCTATAGCTACAGTGACAGTCTCAGAGGAATAGCTCCCATGGTGGATCAGTTCTCTATTTCTGGGGATTATTCCAAGAGGACCAGTCTGGAACCTGATCCTTAAGCCCTTCTGATGATTTTGAAAAAAACCTAATCTTAGGAACCAAATCCTTTCTTGCTTAAAATTCTCAAAGTAGTTTCTACTTCCTGAATTGGAGAAAGAGACCCTTAGAAAGGGATGAGGGGTGTTGCCTGGGAAAGACCAGTTCAGCATGAAGAAGACTCACAATATACTATAGCATTTACCTTGGAGAGTACACTGAGGTGCAGGTCTGGCCTTTGGCTTACCGTCTTAGGACCTGATATATTAGGATTGATGGGGCTTGAACACTGACTCATGCTAACAAAGCTCTCAAGATGAGAATTTATGAAATCAGAATGGTGATTTAATCATTTATAATGAGAAAGGCACTGCCGAGAAGACCAGATGCAAGTTTTAGCCTGACTAGAAACTCTGTCAATTGTGGTCAAGCCACATGAGAATTTAAATTATCAAAGGCTGCTCAGTGAACAGGCTATAGAAACAAAGAAAGAGCCGTACAGAGATGGAGTTGCCTCCTGTGCCAGACTAACCATGGGTCTCGGGCAGTCTCTCTGTTGGACAGTGCTTGGAGGGGACTCTCCAAAATGGTGTCCCTGAGGTCCTCCTTTCCATGTTTTTAAGGCAGACCAGAATTCCTTCTGATTCTGAACATCTCCCATCAGACCAGAATTCCTTCTGATTCTAAACATCACAAATCCTAAGACCTCGGAGGAATTCTGCTCCTTAGGTAATACCAAAGAATATCTCTATTCTATTTCATAATTAGTGGATTCTCAGTTTTACATCTCATAAGATAAACATACTTCTCCAATTTCCAAGGTCTTAGAGAAAAACTATCCAAAGCACATACTTGTCAGGGTTGTTGTGAGGATTAAATTAAGTAAAATCAGTGTATGTATTCAAAATACCTACCGTAATATCTGGCTTGTAGCTGCATATTTAATAACATTAATTTTCTTTTTATGATCTTTTTTCCTCTCCCAGATTTGAGCATAACTTTAATAATATAAAATATCTTAATATAAATCTTTGGAAAGTGCATTGTTTACTTATCTGCCTTCCTAAAGAAAGAATACCAAACTTAACTTGGCTTTTTCTTATGGACTTTTGGTTATCAATATAAACAGCCGTTACTTTTAATGTAATGATACTCTCTGGGGTTCATTTGGATATAGATTAACTTGTTTCGAAGCCAGATGGCTCTCCATTCCTTTGTTTTTCTTGTTCCATGTCTCCTACTTAGGATTTATAGTCTCCTCCTTTAGAGATAATTGGTACTTTGTTACTTCTAGGTACTGCCAATTTGCCCGTCCTTATCAACCATGACCTACCCGTAGGTTACAAATCAGGTACTAAGCCTTGTCAGAATTGCATATCAAATAAGAACTGTCAAAGCTCTGAGTGAGCATCTAAGCATTGACTATGGGTTCTAGGCAGATGAGAGAAATTCTAGGTGGAGAAGAAGCAGTAAGTTTGAGAGCTCTAGACAGGATGAATACAGGGAGGTCAACCAAAAAGTACACGCAGGTGTCATAAGTCAGTCCAAAAGCAACCTGAAATCAAGAGGTCAGTGCTAACAAGTATAGCCAAAGTCCTATTGGAGCAGAGGCTATTTTCTCTCTGCTGACACATACTGCCTGCCAATCAGGTGGAATTTACCATAAATATGAAAGAACTGCAGAAAGCAGGGAGAGGAGCCCAGATGAGTCAGTAAGAAAATTCTTTTGGAAATTACCCTGTGGGAATTTAATCCTACAGCCTCCACCAAAAGAATAGAATTTCTCTTTGTAATTTCCAGACTTGGTTTTTGGCACTGCACCTCTTCTTCAAGTCACCCTTATGTATTTTGAAGATATGAATATTAGCACTTCTTCTGGCATCTTAACTTTGCCTTGGGTACAGAGGTGAAGGCCCTCAATCAGCAGCCCCTAAAAGTCCATGCTCAATGAGAAAATGTAACTGGGCTTCCAAGAGGGGGCTGGGAAGTGTTGACACAGAGACAGTGTTAGCGCAAGTCCGCGTGCCCAAAGCACAGTGAAGCCAAACAAACCGAAACGTCGGAGTATGGAGCAGAGAAAGTTTTATTGCAGGGCCACGCAAGGAGACAGGCGGCTCATGCCCTAAAAAGCCTTGATCTCCCCGAACGGTTTTGGCAAAGCATTTTTAAAAGCCAGGTGAGGCTGCAATGAGAAACCTGCACAACGCAACGAAGAGTAGACCCCACTCGCCGCAAGTAGAGAAAAGCTGTGAGCAGCAACGAAGACCCAATGCAGCCAAAAAAAAAAAAAAAAGCCAGGTGAAGGGGGGTGGTCACAGGGTACGTGATCAGCTCGTGCACAAGTCTCTGATTGGCTGATGGTGACGGAACAGGGTAGTGTCACAGGGGTTAACATTATTAGTCCTTAGGCTCCAGGACGTGTGGGAGCTCTGTGCTCAGGGTCGTCAAGTAGTTAACATCTTCCATTTGGGGGGAGGGTTCACATCTGTAAAACAACTCAGGAAATGTGCATCAAATACTGTTATCTAGGTACTTCAGAGAGGAGCTAAGGCAGAGGATATGGGGGAAGAGCCTGTCCTGGGAAGGCCCCATAGGGTCCTGCTCCCTTACAATTGGACTTGGAGGTGCAGGCAGGCAAGGAGGAGATTGCAATGTAAACATAGATTGCACCTCTCTAGGCAATCTGCCAGCAAAAGACTCAACCAAGACTTTGCCCTAATTTCTGTCTAACTCCCAGTATCTTTAGAAAAATATGTAAGATCTGAGCAAAGGTCAGTTATCATCAGGAAGAGTAGGCTTAATATTGATTAATGAAGAGTAAACTCGACTCTCAGAGAAAGGATTATATTTAGAAAAACATCTTGATAAGCTATGTTTTGACATGAAAGAGTAGCCCTCAAAAAATTTTCTGGACTGGCTGGCATCAAAGAAGACAAAACCATTTCTGCAAAAATCACGAAAGCAGAATTTTGAGTGTCCAGGGGCAAGCTAAGAAGGGAAAAGGTGAGGACAGCCCCGTCCACTTTATTTCCCTCCTTCCACCAAAGGCACAAGGAATAATCAAAGGAAAAGGGAGAGGGGGTATAGGGGAGAGGACTTAGCAAGGTGCTCACAGCTGAGGATAGGCAGGTAGAGGTTCTGTATCCAAACTTGGGGAATTTGTAGGGCCTGTGACTCCCTGTCTGTGTCCCAAGATCCTTATTAAAACCTTTCTCTTCATAACTGCTTATGTGGTGTTGCTTTGGAAAAACAAGGGAAAGGGACTGAGCTCCAGGTTTGGGTTGCTGCAAGATGGAGGAGAAAAAGCACTCCAGGAGGGAAGATGGCAGAGAGTATGAGAATTCTATGAAAGGAGGAGGTGGATTAAGCAGTTGAAGCCAAATCTGGCCTCTGTACCCCAACACCGAATTAAATCTCGGAGACAGAGTTTTGGGTAAAGTAGAAAAGAATAGCTTTGTTGCTTTGCCAGGCCAAGGGGAACACAGTCGGCAAATGCTCTCAAAACTGTGTGTCCCAACCTGGAGGTATTAGTGAGGAGTTTTATAGTAATGGTTCAAAGAGGGCGTGATCAGCTCATGGACATCCTTCTGATTGGTTGGTGGTGAGGTAAGTGGGAGTCAGCATCATTAACCTTCAGGTTCCAACCCGTCTGGCGTCTATGTGTTTGCGGGCAGCATATCATTAATTTCTCCCACCTGGTGGGGGTTTCAGTATCTGCAAAACAACTCAAAGATATTGTTATGTGTCCCTTGAGGGAGAAACAGGACCCTGCCCCAAGGCTGCACTATTGTTTCTTTTGACTGTTCCTCCCTCATCTCCACATCCCCTCCCTTCCTTAATTAGCAACTGTTTGAAACTGCCCCTTGGAACTCAGGGAAGGTCATGGAAGCTAAATGAAGCCTATTTCCTGTAATTAAGAAATGGGAGACACAGAAAGGTTTTTGTGCCCAGGAACCCCACAGGGTCCTGCTCAGTATCACAACGACTGGAATATATAACTCACTAAGAATTCCCAGTGATCATGGTGGAAGGAGAGCGCTGTGTGCTCATACTATGCAGGATCAAGTTCAACTCATTTTTATTTAAATCTCAAAGGACTGGCAATCTGGGTGGGCTCGAGAGCACAGGGCACCCAGAGTCAGTGCAGTCAGGAGCTACAAGGTTTGGCTTAAAGAAGAGGAGAGTGTTAAGTACAAGACAGCATAAGTAGACCCTTGTGTCCTGCCTTTGGAACAGATATTTCAACTTCTTACAGTTCCCCTTGACCTCTTGGAAGATGTTAATAACTTAACTTTCCAGAAGCCAGAGAGAGAAGCTTTTCTTCTAGTATTTCCTAGACTTGTTTCCTCCCACACTATGTTGTCTGACTGGCCAACACGGTTTTCTGCTAATTCCTAAAATAATCCCTGTACTTTCTTCCCATTGTGTCAATACACAACAGGAGATCATACTGACTCATGCTTCTCAGGCTTTAAAAAGCCCATAGCACCAAACAGTACTTCCTCTTTCTTCTCTAAGTCTTAAAAGACCTTTGATGGAGATCAGTAAAATTCTGTCCCACTAAATATGTTAACTGCAGAGTTTTAACTACTTGATGAAAGGCCCTTTCCCTTGAGAGGAAAATATATTCCTCCAATTAGAAACAACTGATCCTCAAGGATAAGTCACACAGCTCACTGCCTGGTGCCCACGTGAGGCTTCTAAGGACTCGCATTTGGGTTTGAAGTCACTTTGTATAAGGGACTTCTCGTTATGGAAGGGGACAAAGCTGAGTGGAGGAGTAGGAACATGAGCTCTCTGGAAGGTTCTATGCTGCTGTCAAATGCTTCCCATGAAAGAGTGGAACAGAGTGTCTATGAGACATTTTGACACCAGATTACCCAAAGCTTTTAAGAGCCTTAGTCAGGGCCAGAAACCCTTACTCATGTGTAAGGATTTTGTGGGTGAAAGGAATGTTTTGGCCTAAGTTTTTTCAACTTCATAAATAGAACCAGAGTGAAATCTGAGGTAAATAAAACTTAAAGAGTTATAGCAGCATTATTCACAATAGCCAAAAGGCAGAAGTAGCCTAAGTGTCCATCGACAGATGCATGGATAAACAAATGTAGTATTGTTTGGCCTTAAAAAGGAAGGAGACTCTGATACAGGCTACAACATGGATGAAACTTGAAGACATTATGCTAAGTGAAATAGCCAGTCACAAACATGCTGCATGATTCCACATGTATGAGGCACCTAGAGTAGTCAAATTCACAGATACAGAAAGTAGAGTGGTGGTTGCCAGCGTCTCGGGGGAGGGGAGAATGAGAAGCTATTATTTAATGGGTGCAGAGTTTCAGTATGAAAAGATGAAAATAGATCTGGAGATGGAGGTTGGTGATGGTTGCACAACTATGTGAGTGTTGTACTTAATGCCACTGAACTGTGTATTTAAAAATGGTTACAATGGTAAAAATGATAAAATTTATGTTACATATATTCTACCACAATAAAAAAAAAAGTTTAGTGAGAAAGATATTGTGCTGTTTGCAAAATTTTGCATTTCTTTTTTTTAAAAATAAATAAATTTATTTATTTATTTATTTTTGGCTGTGTTGGGTCTTCGTTTCTGTGCGAGGGCTTTCTCCAGTTGCGGCAAGCGGGGGCCACTCTTCATCGTGGTATGCGGGCCTCTCACTGTCATGGTCTCTCCCGTTGCGGAGCACAGGCTCCAGACGTGCAGGCTCAGTAGTTGTGGCTCACGGGCCTAGTTGCTCTATGGCATGTGGGATCTTCCCAGACCAGGGCTCGAACCCGTGTCCCCTGCATTGGCAGGCAGATTCTTAACCACTATGCCACCAGGGAAGCCCTCTGCATTTCTTTCAATCATATTTTTCCACGTGTGTTCCATGAAAGCACTCATGAGAAGAAGATTCTGTTGTTTGAATCAGCTAGGGAACTCTCCATACACAAAGCACATTAAGT
The DNA here is from genome assembly GCF_949987535.1 of Balaenoptera acutorostrata. Lineage (NCBI taxonomy): Eukaryota > Metazoa > Chordata > Mammalia > Artiodactyla > Balaenopteridae > Balaenoptera > Balaenoptera acutorostrata. The sequence continues at coordinate 68,907,067 of NC_080075.1, forward strand.
ACAGAAAAGTCGCTGACAAGACCTGCAATGAAATTTTTAAAGCTTTGTTTAAGCCAGCTTTTCACATATGTATTTGACCTTAGAACACCTTTTTCCAAGAGATCCCTTAAATACCTGTTAGAACTGGTATTCCATAAAATATCAGCTTGGAAACCACAATTTATTTATTTTTTATTTTTTAAATATTATTTTTTTTATACAGCAGGTTATTATTAGTTATCCATTTTATATATATTAGTGTACACATGTCAAACACAATCTCCCAATTGATCACACCACCCCCCACCTCCCCACTGCTTTCCTCCCTTGGTGTCCATACGTTTGTCCTCTACATCTGTGTCTCAATTTCTGCCCTGCAAACCAGTTCATCTGTACCATTTTTCGAGGTTGAACATATATGCGTTAATATACGATATTTGTTTTTCTCTTTCTGACTTACTTCACTCTGTATGACACTCTCGAGATTCATCCACGTCTCTACAAATGAGCCAATTTCATTCCTTTTTATGGCTGAGTAATATTCCATTGTATATATGTACTACATTGTCTTTATCCATTCATCTGTCGATGGGCATTTAGGTTGCTTCCATGACCTGGCTATTGTAAATAGTGCTGAAGTGAATATTGGTGTGCAGGTGTCTTTTTGAATTATGGTTTTCTCTGGGTATATGCCCAGTAGTGGGATTGCTGGGTCATATGGTAATGCTATTTTTAGTGTTTTAAGGAACCTCCATACTGTTCTCCATAGTGGCTATATCAATTTACATTCCCATCGACAGTGCAAGAGAGTTCCCTTTTCTCCACACCCTCTCCAGCATTTGTTGTTTGTAAATTTTCTGATGATGCCAGTTCTAACTGGTGAGAGGTGATACCTCATTGTAGTTTTGATGTGCATTTCTCTAATAATTAGTGATGTTGAGCAGCTTTTCATGTGCTACTTGACCTTCTGTATGTCTTCTTTGGAGAAATGTCTATTTAGGTCTTCTGCCCATTCTTGGATTGGGTTGTTTGTTTTTTTAATATTGAGCTGCATGAGCTGTTTATGTATTTTGGAGATTAATCCTTTGTCCATTGATTCATTTGCAAATATTTTCTCCCATTCTGAGGGTTGTCTTTTCATCTTGTTTGTAGTTTCCTTTGCTTTGCAAAAGATTTTAAGTTTCCTCAGGTCCCATTTTTTTATTTTTGTTTTTTTTCCATTACTCTAGGAGGTGGAACAAAAAGGATCTTGCTGTGATTTATGTTCTTCCTATGTTTTCCTCTAAGAGTTTTATAGTGTCCAGTCTTACATTTACGTCTCTAATCCATTTTGAGTTTATTTTTGTGTATGATGTTAGGGAGTGTTTTAATTTCATTCTTTTAGATGTAGCTCTCTGGTTTCCCCAGCACCACTTATTGAAGAGACTGTCTTTTCTCCATTGTATATCCTTGCCTCCTTTGTCATAGATTAGTTGACCATAGGTGCATGGGTTTATCTCTGGGTTTTCTATCCTGTTCCATTGATCTTTATTTCTGTTTTTGTGCCAGTACCATATTGTCTTGATTAGTGTAGCTTTGTAGTATAGTCTGAAGTCAGGGAGACTGATTCCTCCGGCTCTGTTTTTTTCCCTCAATACTGCGTTGGAAATTCAGAGTCTTTTGTGTCTCCATACAAATTTTAAGATTTTTTGTTCTAGTTCTGTAAAAAATGCCATTGGCAATTTGATAGGGATTGCATTGAATCTGTAGATTGCTTTGGGTAGTTCAGTTATTTTCAAAATATTGATTCTTCCAATCCAAGAACATGGTATATCTCTCCATCTGTTTGTATTATCTTTAATTTCTTTCATCAGTGTCTTATAGTTTTCTGCATACAGGTCTTTTGTCTCCCTAGGTAGGTTTATTCATAGGTATTTTATTCCTTTTGTTGCAGTGGTAAATGGGAGTGTTTCCTTAATTTCTCTTTCAGATTTTTCATCATTAGTGTATAGGAATGCTAGAGATTTCTGTACATTAATTTTGTATCCTTTTACTCTACGAAATTCATTGATTAGCTCTAGTATTTTTCTGCTAGCATCTTTAGGATTCTCTATGTATAGTATAGTGTCATCTGCAAACAGTGACAACTTTATTTCTTTTTTTCCAATTTGGATTCCTTTTATTTCTTTTTCTTCTCTGATTGCTGTGGCTAAAACTTCCAAAACTATGTTGAATAATAGTGGTGAGAGTGGGCATCCTTGTCTTGTTCCTGATCTTAGTGGAAATGCGTTCAATTTTTCACCATTGAGAAAAATGTTAGCTGTGGGTTTGTCAGATATGGCCTTTATTATGTTGACATAAGTTCCCTCTATGCCCACTTTCCGGAGAATTTTAATCATAAATGGGTGTTGAATTTTGTGAAAAGCTTTTTCTGCATGTACTGAGATTATCATACGGTTTTTATCCTTCAGTTTGTTAATATGGTGTATCACATTGATTGATTTGTGTATGATGAAGAATCCTTACATTCCTGGGATAAACCTCACTTGATCATGGTGTATGATATTTTTAATTGCTGTTGGATTCTGTTTGCTAGTATTTTGTTGAGGATTTTTGCATCTATGTTTATCAGTGACATTGGCCTGTAGTTTTCTTATTGTGTGACATCTTTGTCTAGTTTTGGTATCAGGGTGATGGAGACCTCATAGAATGAGTTTGGGAGTTTTTCTTCCCCTGCAATCTTTTGGAAGAGTTAGAAGAGGATGGGTGTTAACTCTTCTCTAAACGTTTGATAGAATTCACCTTTGAAGCCATCTGATCCTGGACTTTTGTTTGTTGGAAGATTTTTAATCACAGTTTCAATTTCAGTGTTTGTGATTGATCTGTTCATATTTTCTATTTCTTTCTGGTTCAGTCTTGGAAGGTTATACCTTTCTAAGAATTTTCCATATCTTCCAGGTTGTCCATTTTATTGGCATAGAGTTTCTAGTATTAGGCACTTAGGGTGCTTTGTATTTCTGTGGTGTCTGTTGTAACTTCTCCTTTTTCATTTCTAAGTTTTTTGATTTGAGTCCTCCCTTTCTTTTTTTTGATGAGTCTGGCTAATGGCTTATCAATTTTCTTTATCTTCTCCAAGAACCAGCTTTTAGTTTTATTGATCTTTGCTATTGTTTTCTTTGTTTCTATTTCATTTATTTCCGCTCTGATCTTTGTGATTTCTTTCCTTCTGCTAACTTTGGGTTTTGTTTGTTCTTCTTTCTCTAGTTTCTTCAGGTGTAAGGTTAGATTGTTTATTTGAGATTTTTCTTGTTTCTTGAGATAGGGTGCATTTCTATAAACTTCCCTCTTAGAACTGTTTTTGCTGCATCCCATAGGTTTGGATCCTCGTGTTTTCATTGTAATTTTTCTCTAGGTATTTTTTGATTTCCTCTTTGATTTCTGTAGTGATCCCTTGGTTATTTAGTAATGTACGTTTTAGCCTCCATGTGTTTGTGTTTTTTACGTTTTTTTCCCTGTAATTCATTTCTAATCTCATAACATTGTGGTCAGAAAAGATGCTTGATATGATTTCACTTTTCTTAAATTTACTGAGGCTTGATTTGTGACCCAAGATGTGATCTATCCAGGAGAATGTTCCGTGCGCACTTGAGAAGAAAGTGTAATCTGCTGTTTTTGGATGGAATGTCCCATAAATATCAATCAAATCTATCTGGTCTATTGTGTCATTTAAAGCTTCTGTTTCCTTATTTATTTTCATTTTGGATGATCTGTCCATTGGTGTAAGTGAGGTGTTAAAGTCCCCCACTATTATTGTGTTACTGTCGATTTCCTCTTTTATAGCTGTTAGCAGTTGCCTTATGTATTGTGGTTCTCCTGTGTTGGATGCATCTATATTTATAATTGTTATAACTTCTCCTTGGATTGATCCCTTGATCATTATGTAGTGTGCTTCCTTGCTTCATGTAACATTCTTTATTTTAAAGTCTATTTTATCTGATATGAGTATTGCTACTCCAGCTTCCTTTTGATTTCCATTTGCATGGAATATCTTTTTCTAACCCCTCACTTTCAGTGTCTATGTGTCCCTAGGTCTGAAGTGGGTCTCTTGTAGAAAGCATATATATGGGTCTTGTTTTTGTATCCATTCAGCAAGCCTGTGTCTTTTGGTTGGAGCATTTAATCCGTTCACGTTTAAGGTAATTATTGATATGTATGTTCCTATGACCATTTTCTTAATTGTTTTGTGTTTGTTTTGGTAGGTCCTTTTCTTCTCTTGTATTTCCCACTTAGAGAAGTTCCTTTAGCATTTGTTGTAGAGTTGGTTTGGTGGTGCTGAGTTCTCTTAGCTTTTGCTTGTCTGTAAAGCTTTTGATTTCTCCATCAAATCTGAATGAGATCCTTGCCGGGTAGAGTAATCTTGGTTGTAGGTTCTTCCCTTTCATCACTTTAAGTATATCATGCCACTGCCTTCTGGCTTGTAGAGTTTCTGCTGAGAAATCAGCTGTTAACCTTATGGGAGTTCCCTTGTATGTTATTTGTCGTTTTTCCCTTGCTGCTTTCAATAATTTTTCTTTGTCTTTAATTTTTGCCAATTTGATTACTATGTGTCTCAGCGTGTTTCTCCTCAGGTTTATCTTGTATGGGACTCGCTGCGCTTCCTGGACTTGGGTGGCTATTTCCTTTCCCATGTTAGGGAAGTTTTCAACTATAATCTCTTCAAATATTTTCTCTGATCCTTTCTCTCTCTTTCTTCTCCTTCTGGGACCCCTCTAATGTGAATGTTGTTGCGTTTAATGGTGTCCAGAGGTCTCTTAGGCTGTCTTCATTTCTTTTCATTCTTTTTTCATTATTCTGTTCTGCAGAAGTGAATTCCACCATTCTGTCTTCCAGGTCACTTATCTGTTCTTCTGCCTCAGTTATTCTGCTATTGATTCCTTCTAGTGTAGTTTTCATTTCAGTTATTGTATTGTTTATCTCTGTTTGTTTGTTCTTTAATTCTTCTAGGTCTTTGTTAAACATTTCTTGCATCTTCTCCATCTTTGCCGCTGTTGCTTTTCCGAGGTCCTGGATCATCTTCACTATCATTATTCTGAATTCTTTTTCTGGAAGGTTGCCTATCCCCATTTCATTTAATTGTTTTTCTGGCGTTTTATCTTGCTCCTTCATCTGGTACATAGCCCTCTGCCTTTTCATCTTGTCTATCTTTCTGTGAATGTCTGTAGGTGTTTTTAAAACTTTGCTTTGTTTCACTTTAAATGTTCTATTCTTTTCTAAAATAGCTGTAGTTTCATACCTTCCACCGTTTCTAAGAACAATTGGTCAAAAACATGGCAATAAAAGTGTCAGAATAAAAACAGAACTGTTAAGTGTTTGGTAGGTATGAAATATAAAAAATATTGTATGCAAATTGAAAATGCTTATAAAACAGGAAGTATCTAGACCTCAAATGTTCATAAGGTAAAGATAGAAATGTTGACTTGCAAGGAAAGGGAAATTGACTCCCTTTTATCTGGAAAAAGGTGTTTTTTTAAACAGGAAGGAAGTTTTGCAATCTAATCCAAGCTCTTTATTTTAGAGACGGGGAATATGAATCCAGAAGGTGGAAATAATGTGCCCAAAATGTTGATTTGTGGGCATGAGATAACCCATGAAATAATGTTCCTGGATGGAGATGTAGGTTAAAAATCCAAGCATAAAATAGTAACTGCAAAAGCAAGATCATGTCTTACATTAGCTTCTCCATCCATGCAGGCTTAATAGATCACTTACATCAATCAGGGAAAAGGGAAGCCCTTGGCAGATTAAAAAAAAAGATAGTCAGTTGTGGGACAGTTACTGTCAACTGAGTAACAGTTGTAACAGTAACAATATTGGCAAAATCCAAAAATCCTACTAGTTTTGCAGTAGGTGGGTCAGATTACATATCCACTGAGAGCTTTTTATTTATGGTCTCTTTACTGAACTAACAAAGCATAACAAATTAATCTCTAACTGCTAATCACAAAGTCCACCAGGTATGTTTATAAAGAACTGAGTTTCCAAAGAAAACCATCCATTACTTTCCAGACACATCCCCTCTACAGGTTGGAGGAAGATTTAAATTGTGCTTTCCAAAAATCAACTTATTTGGGGATTGGTTCAAGATGGCGGAGTAGAAGGATGTGCTCTCACTCCCTCTTGTGAGAGCACCAGAATCACAACTAACTGCTGAACAATCATTAACATGGAGACACTGGAACTCACCAAAAAAGATACCCTACCTCCAAAGACAAAGAAGCCACAATGAGAGGGTGGGAGGAGTGCAATCACAATAAAATCAAATCTCATAATGGCTGGGTGGGTGACTCACAAACTGGAGAACACTTACACCACAGAAGTCCACCCACTGGAGTGAAAGTTCTGAGCCCTACATCTGGCTTCCCAACCTGAGGGTCCAGCAACAGGAGGAGGAATTCGTAGAGAATCAGATTTTGAAGGCTAGAGTGATTTGATTGCAGGACTTCGACAGGAATGGGGGAAACAGAAACTCCACTCTTGGAAGGCACACACAAAGTAGTGTGTGCATCGGGACCCAGGGAAAGGAGCAGTGACCCCATAGGAAACTGAACCAGACCTACCTGCTAGTGTTGGAGGGTCTCCTGCAGAGATGGGAGGTGGCTGTAGCTCACGGTGAGGACAAGGGCACTGGCAACAGAAGTTCTGGGAAGTACTCCTTGGTGTGAGCCCTCCCAGAGTTGCCATTAGCCCCAACAAAGAGCCCAGGTAGGCTTCAGTGTTGGGTTGCCTCAGACCAAACAACCAACAGGGAGGGAACCCAGCCCCACCCATCAACAGTCAAGCAGATTAAAGATTTACTGAGCTCTGACCACCAGAGCAACACCCAGCTATACCCACCACCAGTCCACCCATCAGGAAGCTTGCACAAGCCTCTTTGATGGCCTCATCCACCAGAGGGCAGACAGCAGAAGCAAGAAGAACAACAATCCTGCAGCCTGTTGAACAAAAACAACATTCTCAGAAAGACAGACAAGATGAAAAGGCAGAGGGCTATGTACCAGATGAAGGAGCAAGATAAAACGCCAGAAAAACAATTAAATGAAATGGGGATAGGCAACCTTCCAGAAAAAGAATTCAGAATAATGATAGTGAAGATGATCCAGGACCTCGGAAAAGCAACAGCGGCAAAGATGGAGAAGATGCAAGAAATGTTTAACAAAGACCTAGAAGAATTAAAGAACAAACAAACAGAGATAAACAATACAATAACTGAAATGAAAACTACACTAGAAGGAATCAATAGCAGAATAACTGAGGCAGAAGAACAGATAAGTGACCTGGAAGACAGAATGGTGGAATTCACTTCTGCAGAACAGAATAATGAAAAAAGAATGAAAAGAAATGAAGACAGCCTAAGAGACCTCTGGACACCATTAAACGCAACAACATTCACATTAGAGGGGTCCCAGAAGGAGAAGAAAGAGAGAGAAAGGATCAGAGAAAATATTTGAAGAGATTATAGTTGAAAACTTCCCTAACATGGGAAAGGAAATAGCCACCCAAGTCCAGGAAGCGCAGCGAGTCCCATACAAGATAAACCTGAGGAGAAACACGCTGAGACACATAGTAATCAAATTGGCAAAAATTAAAGACAAAGAAAAATTATTGAAAGCAGCAAGGGAAAAACGACAAATAACATACAAGGGAACTCCCATAAGGTTAACAGCTGATTTCTCAGCAGAAACTCTACAAGCCAGAAGGCAGTGGCATGATATACTTAAAGTGATGAAAGGGAAGAACCTACAACCAAGATTACTCTACCCGGCAAGGATCTCATTCAGATTTGATGGAGAAATCAAAAGCTTTACAGACAAGCAAAAGCTAAGAGAACTCAGCACCACCAAACCAACTCTACAACAAATGCTAAAGGAACTTCTCTAAGTGGGAAATACAAGAGAAGAAAAGGACCTACCAAAACAAACACAAAACAATTAAGAAAATGGTCATAGGAACATACATATCAATAATTACCTTAAACGTGAACGGATTAAATGCTCCAACCAAAAGACACAGGCTTGCTGAATGGATACAAAAACAAGACCCATATATATGCTTTCTACAAGAGACCCACTTCAGACCTAGGGACACATAGACACTGAAAGTGAGGGGTTAGAAAAAGATATTCCATGCAAATGGAAATCAAAAGGAAGCTGGAGTAGCAATACTCATATCAGATAAAATAGACTTTAAAATAAAGAATGTTACATGAAGCAAGGAAGCACACTACATAATGATCAAGGGATCAATCCAAGGAGAAGTTATAACAATTATAAATATAGATGCATCCAACACAGGAGAACCACAATACATAAGGCAACTGCTAACAGCTATAAAAGAGGAAATCGACAGTAACACAATAATAGTGGGGGACTTTAACACCTCACTTACACCAATGGACAGATCATCCAAAATGAAAATAAATAAGGAAACAGAAGCTTTAAATGACACAATAGACCAGATAGATTTGATTGATATTTATGGGACATTCCATCCAAAAACAGCAGATTACACTTTCTTCTCAAGTGCGCACGGAACATTCTCCTGGATAGATCACATCTTGGGTCACAAATCAAGCCTCAGTAAATTTAAGAAAAGTGAAATCATATCAAGCATCTTTTCTGACCACAATGTTATGAGATTAGAAATGAATTACAGGGAAAAAAACGTAAAAAACACAAACACATGGAGGCTAAAACGTACATTACTAAATAACCAAGGGATCACTACAGAAATCAAAGAGGAAATCAAAAAATACCTAGAGAAAAATTACAATGAAAACACGAGGATCCAAAACCTATGGGATGCAGCAAAATCAGTTCTAAGAGGGAAGTTTATAGCTATACAAGCCTACCTCAGGAAACAAGAAAAATAATCTAAATAATCTAAATAATAATCAATAAACAATCTAACCTTACACCTAAAGGAACTAGAGAAAGAAAAACAAACAAAACCCAAAGTTAGCAGAAGGAAAGAAATCATAAAGATCAGAGCAGAAATAAATGAAATAGAAACAAAGAAAACAATAGCAAAGATCAATAAAACTAAAAGCTGGTTCTTTGAGAAGAAAAACAAAATTGATAAACCATTAGCCAGACTCATCAAGAAAAGAGAGGACTCAAATCAATAAAGTTAGAAATGAAAAGGGAGAAGTTACAACTGACACCGCAGAAATACAAAGCATCCAAAGAGACTACTACAAGCAACTCTATGCCAATAAAATGGACAATCTGGAAGAAATGGACAAATTCTTAGAAAGGTATAACCTTCCAAGACTGAACCAGGAAGAAATAGAAAATATGAAGAGACCAATCACAAGTAATGAAATTGAAACTGTGATTAAAAATCTTCCAACAAACGAAAGTCCAGGACCAGATGGCTTCACAGGTGAATTCTATCAAACATTTAGAGAAGAGCTAACACCCATTCTTCTCAAACTCTTCCATAATTGCAGAGGAAGGAACACTTCCATACTCATTCTATGAGGCCACCATCACACTGATACCAAAACCAGAGAAAGATACTACAAAAAAAGAAAATTACAGACCAGTATCACTGATGAATATAGATGCAAAAATCCTCAACAAAATACTAGCAAACAGAATCCAACAACACATTAAAAGGATCATACACCATGATCAAGTGGGATTTATCCCAGGGATGCAAGAATTCTTCAATATATGCAAATCAATCCATGTGATACACCATATTAACAAACTGAAGAAGAAAAACCATATGATCATCTCAATAGATGCAGAAGAAGCTTTTGACAAAATTCAACACCCATTTATGATAAAAACTCTCCAGAGAGTGGGCATAGAGGTAACCTACCTCAACATAATAAAGGCCATATACGACAAACCCACAGAAAACATCATTCTCAATGGTGAAAAACTGAAAGCATTTCCACTAAGATCAGGAACAAGACAAGGATGTCCACCCTCACCACTATTATTCAACATAGTTTTGGAAGTCCTAGCCATGGCAATCAGAGAAAAAAAAGAAATAAAAGGAATACAAATTGGAAAAGAAGAAGTAAAACTTTCGTTATTTGCAGATGACATGATAGTATACATAGAGAATCCTAAAGATGCCACCAGAAAACTACTAGAGCTAATCAATGAATTTGGTAAATTTGCAGGATACAAAATTAATGCACAGAAATCTCTTGCATTCCTGTACACTAATGATGAAATATCCTAAAGAGAAATTAAGGAAACACTCCCATTTACCACTGCAACAAAAAGAATAAAATACCTAGGAATAAACCTACCTAGGGAGACAAAAGACCTGTTTGCAGAAAATTTTAAGACACTGATGAAAGCAATTAAAGATGATAACAACAGATGGAGAGATATACCATGATCTTGGATTGGAAGAATCAATATTGTGAAAATGACTATACTACCCAAAGCAATCTACAGATTCAATGCAATCCCTATCAAATTGCCAATGGCATTTTTTACAGAACTAGGACAAAAAATCTTAAAATTTTTATGGAGACACAAAAGACCCCGAATAGCCAAAGCAGTCTTGAATGAAAAAAACGGAGCTGGAGGAATCAGACTTCCTGACTTCAGACTGTACTACAAAGCTACAGTAATCAAGACAATATGGGACTGGCACAAAAAAAGAAATATAGATCAATGGAAGAAGATAGAAAGCACAGAGATAAACCCACGCACCTATGGTCAACTAACCTATGACAAAGGAGGCAAGGATATACAATGGAGAAAAGACCGTCTCTTTAATAAGTGGTGCTGGGAAAACTGGACAGCTACATGTAAAAGAATGAAATTAGAACACTCCCTAACACCATACACAAAAATAAACTCAAAATGGATTAGAGACCTAAATGTAAGACTGGACACTATAAAACTCTTAGAGGAAAACATAGGAAGAACACTCTTTGACATAAATCACAGCAAGAACTTTTTTGATCCACCTCCTAGAGTAATGGAAATAAAAAGAAAAATAAACTAATGAGACCTAATGAAACTTAAAAGATTTTGCACAGCAAAGGAAACCATAAACAAGACGAAAAGACAACCCTCAGAATGGGAGAAAATATTTGCAAGTGAATCAATGGACAAAAGATTAATCTCCAAAATATATAAGCAGCTCATGCAGCTTAATATTAAAGAAACAAGCAAGCCAATCCAAAAATGGGCAGAAGACCTAATAGACATTTCTCCAAAGAAGACATACAGAAGGCCAGGAAGCACATGAAAAGCTGCTCAACATCACTAATTATTAGAGAAATGCAAATCATAACTCCAATGAGGTATCACCTCACACCAGTTAGAATGGGCATCATCAGAAAATCTACAAACAACAAATGCTGGAGAGGTTGTGGAGAAAAGTGGACCCTCTTGCACTGTTGGTGAGAATGTAAATTGATATAGCCATTATGGAGAACAGTATGGAGTTTCCTTAAAAAACTAAAAATAGAATTCCCGTATGACCCAGCAATCCCACTATTGGGCATATACCCAGAGAAAACCATAATTCAAAAAGACACATGCACCCCAATGTTCATTGCAGCACTCTTTAGAATAGGCAGGTCATGGAAGCAATCTAAATGCCCATCGACAGGCAAATGGATAAAGAAGATGTGGCACATATATACAATGGAATATTACTCAGCCATAAAAAGGAACGAAATTGGGTTATTTGTTGAGATGTGGATGGATCTAGAGACTTTCATGCAGAGTGAAGTAAGTCAGAAAGAGAAAAACAAATATCGTATATTAATGCATGTATGTGGAAACTAGAATAATGGTACAGATGAACCGGTTTGCAGGGCAGAAGTTGAGACACAGATGTAGAGAAGAAACTTATGGACACCAAGGGAGGAAAGCCGCAGGGGGGTGGGGATGGTGGTGTGATGAATTGGGCGATTGGGATTGACATGTATACACTGATGTGTGTAAAATTGATTACTAATAAGAACCTGCTGTATAAAAAAATAAATAAAATAAAATTCAAAAATTCAAAAAATAAATCACATAACTGTGGTCACAGGAGAAATGGGAAATCCTCAGATGGTAGAAATGAAGGGGTAACTGCAAAAAAGCAGTGAGCTTTGGAAGCTGATGAGCACCTTTCCAGAGAGATTAGTGGTCCTGGAAGGCTTGCCTGGAGATTTTTCTTTTAACAGCAGAACATTGGTCTGGGCCCTTGAGCAACTGAAACTGATACCACTACATAAATTTGAAACCTTTAAAAGATTTGCATGGTGGTCCAGTGGGTAAGACTCTGCACTCCCAGTGCAGGGGGCCCAGGTTCATTCCCTGGTCAGGGAACTAGATCCCACATGCCGCAACTAAAGATTCTACATGCCACAATGAAGATCCTGCGTGCCACAACTAAGATCCAATGCAGCCAAATAAATAAATAAATAAATATTTTTTTAAAAAATAAAAGATTTGCCTCCTAAGTAAAAGGGCAGAGTACAGAAAACCAAAAACCCAAACCCATGCATCAGCACTAAGAGACGATAAGAAAAAAATAAATAAATAAAAAAATAAAATAAAAACACCTATAAATGGCAATGTTCAAGGACAACCATTATAAGAACTGAAATGGAGTGTAAATCTTCCAAACCAGAAAAGAGAAAGAAATGGAATAAGAGAATAAATATGTCACAGGGCTTCCCTGGTGGCGCAGTGGTGAAGAATCCACCTGCCAATGCAGGGGACACGGGTTCGAGCCCTGGTCCAGGAAGATCCCACATGCCACAGAGCACCTAAGCCCGTGCACCACAACTACTGAGCCTGCGCTCTAGAGCCTGTGAGCCACAACTACTGAACCCGTGTGATGCAACTACTGAAGCCCACATGCCTTGAGCCCATGCTCTGCAACAAGAGAAGCCACCACAATGAGAAGCCCATGCACCGCAACTAAGAGTAGCCCCTGCTCGCCGCAGTTAGAGAAAGTCCACGGGCAGCAATGAAGACCCAACACAGCCAAAAATAAATAAATAAATAAATAAAAAGAAAGAAAATAAATATGCCACAAATTCAATATTTTAAAAGAAAAGAGAAAAATATCCTACAAAAGAAAACACAAAGTAAAATGGCAGGAACAAGCCCAAACACTTAATCAACAAAATGTAAATGGCTTAAATATGTTAGTTAATATAGGCTTAGAATGATTTTGAGAACAGTAATACAAAATTCAGCCATGTGCTTTTACAAAAGAGATATCGAAACCTTACAGACATGGTAAGGTTAAAAGTAAAAAGAATAGAAAAAGATGAAACACATAAATCCTAAACAAAAGAAAGCTGGTGAAAATATATTAATTTCAGATAAAATGGACTTTAAGACAAAAAACATCTTTAGGAGCAATGTAGTCTCTACATAATATTTTGAAACCTTTAACACTAGAAAGATGCTTCAACACAGTTTCAAAAACAAAGTAAAAATTTATAAAATTACCTAGAATTACCAAGAGGAATGGAAGAATTCAGCATCAGAGTGAAATATTTCAATAAAAAATGTGCAATTATTGGGAGGTGAAACAGACAAATGTTAGGGTTGTGGTGAGGATTAACTGATAAGGTGTATCATTTCACGTATAAAATTTTGGCTGAGCACCTATTTAGTGTTAGGGCACTATTCTAGACTTTGGGTTAGAGGCATGACACACAGATGTGGTCCCTGATCTCGAGTCAGATTCCAGGACCTGGGGTAGTGTGGAGAAGGTGGTCAGGACACCCCCTCTCCACGGTATGAAATTTGGAGGTGTAGTTCACATAGTTGGGACTTAGGTCTTCTTTGGGTCTCGTCTGTAGCACTTAGGAACTGCACGTATTGGGACAGTAATTTAATCTCAATCTATATATAAAATGGGATGCAGTGCACACCTCCAAGTGTAGGTGGGTGACATAACATAAGGTATTTGAAACTCTTAGCACAATGCTTGGCATAAGTTCTCAGTAATTGATAGCATTTACTATTACTTGTTATTTTTCAAAAAGCTCTGAATCAGCAGTTGCTGCTGAACCTGATGATAAAGTTTTAATAACACTCTGTTTGAAAGCAATGGTGCTTTGTGGATGAATATCAGATGGATGAATCTATTTTCCCACAAATCCTAGTTTTCCAGTTTTTTATTCTTTTTAGCTAACTTTATAGTTCTGCATATTTGAGGCCCACAGTAGGCAAACCTGAATGCTATGTTTACTTTTGGCAGTTCTTAGCGTGCTTAGAATTTTAGAGTCAGGGTAATGCAATATGTCTTTTTTAGCATCCTGGTCAGAATGGTCAATGTCTCCTGGCCATGCCTAGACCGTCTAACATGATATTTGCATAAAACTCAGAATCTGAAACCATTAACTCTTTAAAAAATTTCTTTCATCAGTGGTTGCCTGTTTATATGAGCTGCCATTTCATTTTAAGAGATTAGCACCAAATGTGGCAAGGATTCACAACAGAACAGGTCCCAGTGCATTTCTGCTATCTGTCATTTTTAAAATATTTCAATAAATATTTACTAAATTCTTCTTAGATGACAGACACTTTTCTGTGTCAGGCATAGCAGAGAGCACAATCATGAATAAGTCATGATTCCTACTCTGGAGGATCTCACTGTTTAGTGGGAGAAATAAGGCAGATTAAAAAAAATTACTCTCCCTAAGATCAGGAAAAAGGCAAGGATGTCTACTCTCACCACTTCTACACAACACTGGTCTGGAGATAATAACCAGTGTAATACACAAAAATTTAAAAAGAGAAATAATAACATAAATAATGGAGATGAATAATTAAAACTCTTTATTCTCAGACAACTAAAAACTTCTTTGTATTTTGTCACAGTCTTTGTTTTAAAGTCTAGTTCGTCTGATACAAATATTGCTACCTCAGCTTTCATTTCCATTTGCATGAAATACCTTTTCCCATCTCCTCACTTTCAGTCTCTGTGTGTCTAGATCTGAAGTGAGTCTCTTGTAGGCAGCATGTACATGGGTCTTGTTTTTGTTTCCTTTTGGCCACTCTACATCTTTGATTGGAACATTTAGTCCACCTATATTTAAAGTAATTATTGATAGGTATGCAATATTGCCATTTTGTTAATTGTTTTGAGGTTGTTTTGTAGTTCTTTCTTGTTCCTTTTTTCTTCTTTTTCTCTCTTCCCTTGTGATTTAATGACTATCTTTAGTATTATGTTTGGATTCCTTTCTTTTGTGTGTGTGTGTGTGTGTGTATATCTATTGTAGATTTTTGGCTTGTGGTTACTATAAGGTTTATATATAGCAGTCTCTCTCTCTTCCCATTTATATATATATACTTATATATATGTATATATGATTATTTTAAGTTGATGACTTCAAGTTCAAATGCATTTTAACAGCCTTGAATTTTTACCACCCCCCATTTAATGTTTTTGAAATCATATTTTACATCTTTTTGTTTTGTCTATCCCTTAACTACTTATTATAGATATAGATGATTGTACTACTTTTGTTTTTTATCCTTCCTACCAGCTTTATAAATGGTTGATCTACTACCTTTACTCTATGTTTGCCTTACCAATGAGACTTTCCTTTTGTAATTTTTGTATTTCTAGTTGTGGCTTTTCTTTTCTGCTTAGAGAAGTCCCTTTAGCATGTCTTGTAAAGCTGGTTTCTTGTTGCTGAACTCTTTTAGCTTTTGCTTGTCTGTAAAACTCTTGGTCTCTTCTTCAGATCTGAATGATGGACTTGCTGGGTAGAGCATTCTTGGTTGTAGGTTTTTTCCTTTCTTCACTTTAAATATATTGTGCCACTCTTTTCTGGCTTGTAGAGTTTCTGATGAAACTTAAGCCGATAGTCTTATGGGCGTTCCCTTGTATGTAATTAGTTACTTTTCCCTTTTAGTATTCTCTCTTTATATTTTGTCTCTGCCATTTTAACTACAGTGTGTCTTGGTGTGATCCTGTTTGGTTTGATCTTGTTTTGGACTCTCTGTGCCTCCTAGACTTGATGCCTTTTTCTTTTCTCAGGTTACAGAAGTTTTCAGCTATTATGTCTTCAAATATGTTCACTGTCCCTTTCTCTCTCTCTTCTCTTTCTGGGACCCCTATGATGCAAATGTTAGTATGTTTGATATTGTACCAGAGGTACCGTAAACTGTCCTCATTTTTAATTTTTTTTTTTGCTGTTCAGCTTGAGTAATTTCCACTACTCTGACTTCCAATTTACAGATCTGCTCCTTTGTATCATCTGATCTACTCTTGACTTCTTTAGCGTATTTTTAATTTTAGTTATGGTATTCTTCAGCTCTGTTTGGTTCCTCTTTATATTTTCTAATTCTGTTAGAAACTTCTAACTTCTTACTGTGCTCATCCATTCAACTCCCAAGTTCTTTGAGAATCTTTATAATCATTATCTTTATAATCATTACTTTATTGGTAGATTGCTCATTTCCACTTCACTTAGTTCTCCTTCTGGGGCTTCATCTTGTTCCTTCATTTGGAACATATTCCTCTGTTGCCTCATTTTGTCTAACTATCTGTTTTTATTTCTATATATTAAGTGGGTCAGTTATGTTTCCTGATCTTGGAGAAGTGGCCTTATGTAGGAGATGTCCTATGGGGACCTGCAACACACTCCCCTCTGGTCACCAAAGTTATATGCTCTAGGGCTGTGCTCTGTGTGGGTTGTGTGGGCCTTTTATTATAATGGGTTGACTGCTGTGGACACACTGGAAGGCATGGTTGGCCTCCAGCCCAGTTGGTTGCTAGGTCCTGCCTAATGCAGAGGCTGCCAGCTACTGGTGGCCAGGACCAGGTCCTGGCATAGCTGTTTACAAGGCCTGAGGAGTCCCATCTTGGTGCTGGCCCACTAGCCGGAGGATCCACGTATTTAGGTAGCTGCTTGCAATACTGGGGTTTCCAGGGCTCATGCCCACCCACTGGGTGGCAGGGCCAAGTCCTGGGGCTGGGGCTGGCCCACTGGTGGTTGAGGCATGATCCTGAGGTGGCTGGCTGAAAGGCCTAAAATGTTCTGGAGCTGGTGTCTGCCTGCTGATGGGTTGGTGGGGTCAGGGCCCAGGGGGTCCAGGAACTAGCACTGGCCCATTTGTGGGTAGAGCTGGGTCCTTGGGTTTCTGGCTCAGGGTCCTGGAGGTCCTAGAGCTGATGTTGGCCTGCTCTTGGGTGGGTCTGTGTCCCAACAGTGGATAGCTCGGCCCTGAGGGTCCCAGGGCTAGTGCTGGCCCAGTGGTGGGTGGAGCTGGGTTCTGGTCCCTCTGATGGGTGGGGCCATGTCCTGGGGTGGTTGGGGAGCTAATGGGGGCCCATGGTGGCCAGTCTCCTGGTAGGTAGGGCTGTGTCCCCATGCAGCCAGTAGCTCATCCTGGGGTGTCCCAGGACTGCTGCTGACTGGCTGGTGGATGGGTCTGGGTCCCAAGGCTGATAAACTAGAGAGAGGATTCCAAAATTGTGCTCACCAGCACTAGTGTCCTCCTGGTAAGATGAACTCCCCAAAATGGCTGCCTCCAGTGTCTACGTACCCAGGGTGAGTCCCAGTTGCCTCCTGCCTCTCCTCTCTGGGAGGCTCTTCAAGATAAGCAAGTGGGTCTGACCCAGGCTCCTTTCAAATTACTACTTCTGGGTCTCAGCGTGTGTGAGATTTTGTGTGCATCCTTTAAGAGTAGAGTCTCTGTTTCCTATAGCCTTCTTGTTTTCTGCAAAGCAAGTCCCTCTGGCCTTCAAAGCCAAACATTTGGGGGGCTCATATTCCCAGGGCAGGGGTCCTGGGCTGGGGAGTCCAATGTGGGGCTCTGACTCCTCACTCCTTGGGGAGAATCTCTGATATTGTGATTATCCTCCCATTTGTGGGTCACACACCAGGGGGTGTGGGTCTTGACTATACTGCATCTCCCCCCAACTCCTACCCATTTTGTTGTGGTTCCTTCTTTATACCTTAAGGTGTAGAAGATCTTTTGTGCTAGTCTTCAGGTCATTTATATTCATAGTTGTTCTGTAAATAGTTGTGATTTTGGTGTGACTTTGTGAGGAGATGAGCTCAGGGTCTTCCTACTCTGCCATCTTGGCCACTCTCTCCCATGTATTAACTTTTTAAGAACCCCAAAGTAGAGTATAATACAGAAGCTCTACCTGTTTCTCCCCACTACTAAATCCAAACACCTGGTGACATTACCACCCAGTTGTCTTCCTCTTCTGTGTCTGGGAAGAAGTGTCCCTTCCCCTCCTCTGCAAAGCTAGGTTCCCTATTTGTGCTCTGGATCCCACCCCTTTTTTTTGCCTTATAAGGCTGTTCTTTCCTTTATTAGGGATTCTGCCTCCACCTCTCTTTAACCCTTCACTCTCCATTGGATCCATCCAATAAATATTCAACATTTGTATACTATCCTTGTTATTCTCATCTCCTCCAAGTATTGCCCCAATTTTCTGCTTCCTTACTTAACTACACTTCATTCAAGAGCTGTCTGTGTCATGTCCTCACCTCTTATTAATCCTTCAGTGTATTCACTTTCAGCTTCTGCATCCTCCACTCCATAGAAACCCATTTTCCTAGGTCACTACATGGTGCCGAAGCCAACGGTGTTTTCTCTGTCCTTGCTTTACTGGACCTTTTTGTAGCATTCTAAGCTGTTGGCCACTTCTTCTTTCTTGAAATATATGCTTCCTCTCTTGGCTTCCATGACACCATACTACCCTGGTTTTCTCCTAACTCCCTGGTCTTCTCAGACTTCTTTTCCAGCACCCCTGTTCTTCCTCCCCTCATCTGAACTCTAATACTTTGAGCTCTTCAGGGAGCAGTCCATGGACTTCTTCTCTTCTCCCTTTAAATCCTCATCCCATCCATTCCCATGACGTTTGACATTACTTTATATACTCTGACCCTTAAATGAGTATCTGTAGCCCAGACCTTTCTTCTGGGCCTCAGACTCTTATATTTAATGACTTATTTGATATTTCTAATATCAAATGAAATGGCTCACAGGAATCTCAAAATTAACATGTACCAAAGAAACTTTTCATTCCCCTATTCCTGGCCCTTCATCATTCTTCTTCATCTGGGTAAATTTCATTCAGGCAAAACCAGCTCTATCTTTCCTGCTACCTTTCCTCATTCACTGCTCCTCTTCTCCCAACACACATTCTAATTCATCACAAAGTGCTATTGATTCTATATCTAAATCAATAGTCTTGGAATCATTACGGATATGTCCATATCCATCTCCAGAGAGCTACCTCAGGCCACCACCATCTTTTGTTTAATTCCTGCCTAACGTCTAACCTTGTTTTCCTGTTTCAACTCTTGCCCCATTTCAATCCACTCTCCATGTAGCAGTAAAAATGATTTATAAATGGGTGTAAGATAATGTCTCACACTTACACATAAATTGCACCCACCCCCCATGATGGAAAACTATCAATGGCTTATTTCACTTAAAACACAATAAAACCCTTACCATGGTCTCAAGGCCCTGCATGATCTATCTCCTCACTAACCTCCCCTTGAACTGCTTTTCCACTCACTCACTACACCAATTTCCCTCCTCCCATCAGTACTTCAAGTAACCAATCCCTTTTTCCATCTCAGGGAGTTTTTACAACCTGTGTGCTCTGCCTAGAACATTCTTTCCACCACTCTTTGCCTGGCTAACTCAGTCAACACTCAGTTCTCTCATCACTTCCTCAGTATGGCTTTCTGTCTGCTTTTCTGTCCCTGACAGCCCAGTGTTTTCCATTGTAACAGCCCAATTTGTAAATATATATTTATTTGTGTGTTTGGTTTAATTTCAGTTTTTTTCTAAATATATTTAATCTCTGTGAGGGTAGAGACCAGGCCAGTTTTGTTTGCCGCTGTACATCAGTGGGTTCAGTTCCTGGTCCATAGTAGATACTCAATAAGTATTTGTTGAATGAATTTATTGTTGAATATAATATACATAATGATAAGTTCTCCAACTCTAGGCCAGGATCAATTGTCTGTTTTTCTGTGTAACTGTCCCTACTCCCTTAATCTCTAGTACAGGCAGGATGTACCATTTCTTCCTACAAAGTTCTGTTTTAAAGCCCTCTGTATTTGCATTTACAATGCTACTAATGTCACATGAATGAGAAATAAATCACTGTTCCTATAAATTATTGAGATTTGGGGGGCTGCTCATTGCCACCATTTAACCCGAACTACACTGACTGATGGACTCACTTCCTTGAAGTTAGATGTAGCCAGTGTTACTAGTTCTGCCAAGAAAATGTGGGCAGAAGTCACATGTATTACATGTATCAATTGGTCATATCTCTCCAGGCTTCAGAAGTCATACTTCTGGGTCCAAATGCAGTGGGGAACAAAATGCAGAGATTAGGTATTTATGACTTGGTAAAGAGAGAATGAGATTGCCTGGAAGAAGATCTTTTATATCTAATATAAGTGTGCCTTGACTCTCTCATCCAAATCCTTACTTCTGCCTTTGGGCCACGCAGCATTTTCTTGGATAGAAACAGACCTAGTGGTCCTGAAGTCCTGGATGTCAGAGACTTAGTCCCATCTCTGCTTGGCTCCCCACATGTGAAGTGAAGGGACGTTGTGTACTTACTGCAGCCATGTGGCCTAAGGCAGGCTCTCAGGAGGGGTTCATTCTCCTCATGCCTCCTGGTGGTTGCTGGTGTGTCCCAGTGTGGGATTCAGGAACTCTCCCCTAGGAAGTGTCTAATTGATATCACCAGTTTATTGACAGATGCATCTGGCTGGTAGGTTCTTGGGAGAGTGGCTAAAATACAGTATAAAATACTGCCAAGCTCCAACTTCTGCTTCAGGAGACATTTCCTGAATACCTGCTCTATTCCTGAAAATTAACAAACATTTCTTCTTGCAACCACCAGATAAGGAAAGTATTATCTCCATTAGACAGATGGGGATGTTGGTTCAGAGACCATAGGGATCTTATCCACGGGTGCAGAGCTAGTGAGTGAAGAACAAAGGATTTGAACACAAATATTTGAATCTCTTTCTCTGTCTCTCTCTGTCTCTGCCTCTCTCTGTATGTTAGTGATGTTGTACATACAACTAAATGTACAACTAAGCTCTTAACATTCCCTTCTCTAAATCTCATCCCTGGAATCTTTTTCTTGAAAGCTCTTCCTACTGGCCTGGTGTTAAAGGACATTTTTCAGTCTCCTGGAAATTATTGCTTTGTGACAAAAATTAGTTCATAGAAGTTTGATGGAAGAGCCCAGAGGGGCAAGCCTTGGGAATCAAAATAGTAAAACCTTCTTTCCTGATTCCTGTTGGTTACTCCAGCACAAGCTGTGCTGGGCTGATGTAGGGAACCAGGGATTCATAGAGCTCCCAGCTGGAGCCGCTGGCCCGAGACAGTCCTCTCTGGGTTACTTCATACACCTGAGCCATCACTGTTGTCCAACTGAATACAGTAACATAATCCAGAAGAAGAGACCAGCTGTGGGGTCCGTCTCCCCAGGACACTTCTCAGAACTAATTGTGGGCTTCCCAAGTTGGAGGGCATGCCATAATTAAGGGGATCTGCTGGGGAAGCCACAGGCACCCACAGCCCAGACAGTGCCTCCCATCCCTCCCACCTGCTGCTGCCATACCTGTCCTCAAGGTGCTCTACCAGCTCTTGAAGGTGACTAATTATTATGTGATGGCTCTGCTGGGCATTTCAGGGCCTGTGGTCACTTGGGCCTTCAGAGAATTCCTGGTGGGAATTTGAGTGGCATGTCTGTGTTATGTTAATCTTTGTACAGAACAGTGTCTTCCCACCCTCTTCCCTGACATTTCCCTTCCTTTCAGTGGATGCTGGTAGGAGAGGGCTGGATCTCCAGGCCCTTACTGAAGGAGAAGGCAGGTACTAGGTGTATGAAAGTGAATGCAAAGTTGGGCTCTTTAATTTAGGTAGTGTCAATTACCGCTTCTTGGAGTTGATATCTGCTTACATACCCTATTCTTTTTTTTTTTTTATTTGAAGCAAAATTTATTTTTTATTGAAGTATAATTGAATTACAATGTTGTGTTAACTACTGCTGTACAGCAAAGTGACTCAGTTATACATATATACATTCTTTTTCAAATTCTTTTCCATTATAGTTTATCACAGGATACTGAATATAACTCCCTGTGCTACACAGCAGGACCTTGTTGTTTATCCATTCTATATATACCAGTTTGCATCTGCTAATCCCAGAACTCCCACTCCATCCCTCTCCCACCCCCGCCCCCTTGGCAACCACCAGTCTATTCTCTGTGTCCCTGAGTCTGTTTCTGTTTCATAGACAGATTCATTTGCGTCATATTTTAGATTCCACGTATAAGTGATATCACATACCCTATTCTTACACTCTGGAAAACTGGCCTTTACTGACAGGTGCTGGGCTTTAACTTATTCCTTATCTCATCTACAAAGTCCAGTACAGCACTATGCTGCTTCCTACACAATATAAAACTGAATAACATCTTCCCCACCCCATGTCCAAACAGAACGGGACTGAATGTGAGAGGGCACAGAGGGAACCTGGGGAGACCTTCTGGAGGAATAAGGGAGGCTCTGCTCTGACAGCCCAGCAGGGCAGTTGTTCCTTTCCAGAAGGGAAGTAAGAAGAGATTGTTTTAGCTTTCCGGGGATTTTTCTAGCGTAGGAGCAGTCAAGCCTGTGGTCTACCCCTTCCGGTCAGAGCTGACTCGGTTGGGTGCAGTTAGGTTTGCATGATACCACTGGAAACCATGAGACCATGGGAGTGGGCAGATGTTCCTGGCTCATCCTCCCTCTGCCTGGGGTTGGCTTTCTTTGAGCTACTTCCTGGTTTCCTTCCTCATCCTCTGCCCAAGCCAGTTTCCCCACTTTTCCTTTCTCACTTTCCTTATAATCTTTACTTGTCCATTTCTGGACCACTTCCATCCCTTTAGCAAACACTGTTTCCAAACCCCTTTCAAAATGTTTCTTATAAGAGAGCACCCAGCATTGCCCATGACAGATTTCCAGACCATGAGTAACTCCCATTTGACCTGCTGTTTTCTGGAAAGTCCTATTTCACTTAAGCTAGCATTTCTGGTGACTGGGGTTTACTTAAGCCAAACTCACTTCCCAATCCCTGGATTTTCATTGTTGGTTGTTACTATTTTGTTTTATAAATGTTGAGGGTTTCCTCCCTGACTCCTGATTTGTCCAAATCCAATGTTGATTAGATCTCTGCACTGGTCAGTTACCAGGGTCTACATGAGCTTGTCAGTCATAAGAACAAGGGGGGTGCTTAAGTCGTAATCTCGGGGATCCAGTAGAGAGGAAAGAGCACTGAAACTGGAATTAAAACCTGGGGTTCAAGTTCAAACTCTGCTGTTCGCTCACTCTCAGATCTATTTCTTCAGATGAAAATGGGGCATATAACATTATGTAATACTTATGAGGATACCATGAATTGATGTACATGAAAGAGCTGTAGTGCTGTACAAACCATAGGGCATGATGATGAGTGCAGAGAAGTGTCATGATAAGAATAAGTGTGAGATTAAGATGATTTTCTCTCTGGATGGGAGGGAAGCAGACTTAGGTAAAACATGTGAGAAGAATCAGTGCCTTTCCCTCAGCCCTTTATAGCTGAGCAGAGGTCATTGAACAAATACTGATTGACCACTACTAGAGATACAAAAAAAGTAACATCTAGTCTGTTTTATGCCGTACTAGAGGTAGACATAAAATATATTGGAAATAGACGAGAGAGCAATGAATTTTCCTTGGTGTGGTTGTGTGTGGAAGTCTGAGGCTATGGCCTTTGGGGAGCTGATTGCATTTAAGCTGAGCTTTCAAGGATTTCATTATAGGGAGAAATGGGGAAAAGGGGTTCTAAGCTGAGGGAGTGAACTGGGAAAAGGCATTGAGGTTTGGTGGTGAGTTTAGGGATTGGGGAATAGCCTATTAGCCAAAAGATGGGTTGCGTGGGCTGGGTCCAGATGGGTCCTGATGGCACAACCCTGTATGCTAAGGCAAAGTGGTCTGTGCTGTGGACTCTTGGTCCTTCTCACTGCGCTTGGAATCTTTCTGTTTGCATTGGTTTGAGTTTTAGGAGAGGTTTTCCCTTAAAGCTGTGAGTCTTTGCCACTGCTCACCTACTTTCCCTCCTCTTTAATAATATTTATACAAGCTGTTGGAAGTGCACCACTTTCCAGGCTCACTCCCAATATTTGCAGGTACAAATGGAAGCCCATTTGCTATATGTTTACATATTTAAAAGTTGTAAACCAACTTAACAAATGTTAAATCAAGAGGTTCTATGCTCCTCACTTGACAAATGCACCTTCGTAATCACCTTGAGGGCTAGGTTTTAATTTATAGTTTATGGACTCTGCAGTGAACTGCCCTCCCCCGCCTCATAGTGCATCTCCCCTTTCCACCTTGACTTCCCATCCTCAGCTCTGTCCCACCCTGTGATGGTCTTCTCTCAGGCGGATGAGTGGATAAGGCAGCTCACAAATCCAAGCTATGCCCACTGTCCCCAGGAGTCACCCTCCGGGGACCTCAGGTTGTACATATCAGGAGCCAAGAGATGGTCATACTAAGATCACAGCTCTCCTTTGCAGGAATAGATCAAGGAAAATGGCCAGATTGGGCCTTGGAGTGAGCTGGGGCCATTTGGTGGGAACCCAGGTACTTAGGGTATGCTATAAAAGGGGGAGTGATATAGGCTATGAGTGGTTACTTTCCTTAGGCCTAAAGGACCTCTCAACCTGTGGGGAGGGGAATAACCACAGGAAAAATGGAGAAGCGTCCTTTAAAGGGCAGGCCCAGGACAGGGCCACCTCTTGCTTGGGCCTCAGGGTGGGGCTGTGATGAGCAGCTCCTATCCTTGGTGAGTCCTACTTTCAGGGTTACTGGGCTGACTTTGTAGGCGCACCCAACCTTGCCGGCAGGAAGACTTCTTGTCACCTCCACCCCCCAATAGATCTTTTAAGGGAGTCAACTCTATGCATTGGTGGACAAGAGTCTGACAACATATTTCATAATGCCATAAAATGTTATGACTATTTCAGAGGCTTACTAAGGAGAGGATTACTCAAGGATACTCCATATTAGGAAATCCTGGTCCAAACAGTTATATGAAAATGATAAGCATAAAATAAACTAAAGCACTTCTATCATCTGATATTATTTTCTTTTCCTTAACACTCTGGCTACACTGATGTTGCACAAGAGTTGGGAGTGTCCTGATAGCAACGCACAACTTGTTCAGAGATGAGTGAGGCTCAGAGGACATGAATATAAAGCACCGTTGCACACTTGAGCAGGCTATGCCATTGGAAAGAAGGATGCAAAAAAAAAAAAAACAAAAAAGTCCAAGTATTAACCCACACCATAATACCCTAGTATGACAGAGCTGGAAGAATATGTGGAGTTTTATAGATAGGAAAGGGTCTTGCTGAAAGTGTCAAGGAAGAACAGATTCTTGGTTGTCACCTGAGTCTCTTGTCTCTTAGACTGAGACTCTTTCCATGGCTTCATCTCAACGCAATGTTTGGTTGCCAAAATTCTCTAGATCAGTTGAATGAGGGCTCTGTTTCATAACAAAGGGATGGGAAGCTAGAAGATTTTGCCTTGGAAAAAGATATTCTTTTTTTTTTTTGGAACAAGTTCACAAACTCTGCTCATAGACCCACCATTGAGGCACTCTGATTTAGCCTCCAGGCAAGGTGCTTCATGCATTTCCTGGGAGCTGCTACTTCCCTGGCACCCAGACATGGCTACTGGGGCTGTGTGATTCATTCACAAGATCCTTGTCACCGTAGTTCCTACTTCCATATGAGATTCTCAGAATAATGGTGATAATTAGATAGAGGTGATGAATAGGGGACATTTAATATCACTGATAGTGATCAAGACTGAAAAATTATAGTTGCCAGGTCACTAAGGACTGTTAACTATTCTGGCCTGGCTAATCACCTGGTTCTAGAAGACGTCCAAGAATCACAGAGGTAGGAAATTAGACTAAGAGGCCATGGAGTGGTCCCTGAGGTAACTTCATCATCCTTGGGAACCACTCTATTTTTCCTCCCTTTGGGTGTTCTGTCTTCCTTCTTGTCTCCTTATGTCCTAAATCTATCAGGCCCTCAAGTGTCACCTATAGGGGGTTAAAACCTTTCCCATCCAGGTTCATGTTCCCTTCATGCTCCAGGAAGCTACCAAGCCACCAAAGGGTACTGTTTTCCAGAAGCTTCCTTGTTCTCCTAGAGAAAAATGGCCAAGTCCAAGTGTCTGGTAGACCCTGCAAGAAGACTCCTGCCTTTGCCCTTCTCTGCACATCCTGGGCCTGGGATTCTGGAGGAGTGGTGACAGTAGTCACATGGCCTGTTTCATCTGCTTCTCTCCTGGTAGAGTGAGGCTGGGACCTGGGACCTTTTTCTTGGTCCCCAGGGAGTCAATTTTCAGATGGGTGACAGCTAAGATTGCACTGACTTCTTACTGTCTGTTTCTTCTCTCTCCCTAGAACTCTTTTACACTTTACATTTCCTTTGGGATTATAGAATCCCTTAAGATTCTTGTACTCTGACATCTTGTAGTCTGACAATTTCTGTTCACTGGGTGATCTCTGTCTATGACGCACTTTATGGGGACTGTAAGAGTAAAGACAGAGATATAAACCATCTCTGTGTATTTTCAGAAGACAGACCTGAACGGCGCCAAGCCTGCTTCTGCCATACTGCACACCATTCTCCTTGTTGTTTCATCCCCTACTCTACTCCTCTGATTCTCTCAAGGTCAAAGTTTCTCACTGCTGATACCTCTTCAGTGTTAAGTGAGACTTTTATCAATGAAGCAGTTTCTCCCCTGCCTCCAGCCCCTATAATAGGTGGTGTTGAGCTAGGAAAGCCTAGTCTCTGCTCTCTATTGCTTTCAGAAGATTCTAGAATCAGAGGAACTTGGGTTCAAATCCTGGTTCCCCCTTACCAGCCATGTGAATTACATAACCTCTCTGAGTCCAGACAGCTTTTTCATATAGAAAACAAGAAATGATATCTATCTTATAGGGATATTGTAGAAAGTAAACGAGATCCATATAGAATGCCAAATTTAGGACTTGGCATATATTAGTGGCTTCATAAATCTTTGTCCTCTTCAAAATGTCTCCTACTAGGGAGGTGATTTAACTTTGACCAGTAGACTAGCCTTAGGACTGGAGGCCTTCCGTTGCAGCATTTATAGCAAGAACTATATACTCTCCTAAAAGACCTTAAGGTTACTTGCTAGATCAGTGAGGAGATGTGGTCGTCTTAATTTCTCCAGTCATCACAAAATGTACTAAAATAAAGCTAACAGCATAAGAAATCTCCTTAACTCACTCAATGAGAATCGCTCAGAGTGCTGTGAAGTGGATGCAGCATTATAGCTCATGAGATTACAATTCGCGCTTCAGGAAAATGGCAAATATTATGCCATGAAGCTTTGGGATTACCCACAAATGGCTAAAATCTCAAATATTAATCCACAAATGTCAAGGATCAACTAGCTTTCAAGACTCTGGAGAGAAGGGTAGACTTCTTCCAAAAGTGTAAAAAAGGATGGAAAGGAAGGTCCCATCAGCAGTGGACAGCATCGGCCAGGCATGGACAAGACCACCAGGAAGGACTCGTGCGGAAGGGAAGACTCTATGCAGCAGATTGCTCCAGTTTCCTTTTCCTCTCCTTGAGCACCGGGAAGACTGAACTTAGTCTCGAGAACAGGTCTGAGGTGGCCAGCTTGCTCTCTGTCCCTGATTGCTTCGGGAACTATGCTCCCTTTTTGGGCTGTATGCCTTGGGATGTAAACAGTAGTTTAATGGATTTTTTTAAAAAGCAGGAGAGATGGTGTTCCTTCTTTTTTAAAGGAAAAACAAAGCAAATAGCATCATTAGCAACACTATGTTCCTGTGGAGAGTTCTGGTTCAAGGACAGATTTAGAATGGGAACAGCAGGTGATCTTCCTATACACTCTTGCACCCTGACTTGACTTCCCAGAGGCTACTGTATTAAAACTAGGGAGGCAGCCCTGGGAGGTCTGAAGGAAGCTCTCAAGTTTTCAGATCATAACTATTTAAAAAATATCAATATATATACGGGACTCCCCTGGTGGCGCAGTGGTTAAGAATCCACCTGCCAATGCAGGGGACACGGGTTCGAGCCCTGGTCCAGGAAGATCCCACATGTCACGCAGCAGCTAAGCCCGTGCACCACAACTACTGAGCCTGCATGCCACAACTACTGAAGCCCGTGCGCCTAGAGCCCATGCTCTGCAACAAGAGAAGCCACCACAATGAGAAGCCTGCACAGCGCAACGAAGAGTAACCCCTGCTTGCCGCAACTAGAGAAAGCCTGCGCACAGTAACAAAGACCCAACGCAACCAAAAATAAATAAATTTATTTAAAAAAAAATCACTATGTAAGCCTGAAATCTGCACCTTTGCTTTGGGGAATGGTGATATTTAGGAGGGAAGGTAATGTTCTGAAATGTTCAGTTTCTGAAATGTTGGCTCAGAAATCATGGATTACCTATAAGGTAAAATGAGGGTGTTCTTTAAGCCTCTTTGACTCTACCAAAGCCTGTCATAGTGCCTGAGACAGGGCAGAGTCCTATTAAAGTTGATAAATGAATGGGTGTGTGAATATTGCCTTGTACAGAAGTTGCTCTGAGCCCATCCTTAAAACAGAATTGAGGATGGGGACACTAAAGGCCAAGGATCTGGGAAGGAGACCAAAATTGTCTTCTGCTCAGGGGCCCACAATCCTTGGTGGCCATCATTTACACACGCAGCTTTGCACATGGGTCAAGCCAGACATCTGAGCCGTGCTCCCTTGCCTTTAACTAAAACCAGGTCCCCTCATTGCTCTAATTCATTCGTTTGTTCATTCAGTATTCAAGAAATATTTCTTTCTTTCTTTTTAATCATTTGCTCCGTTTACATGAGAGAGACAGATCTGAGCTTATTTATAGAGAATTTGATTACTCTTGGGACTAACAAAAGACTACAAAGAAGAAATTTCAAAATACTTCTTGAATAAATATTGTGTTCACCATACCCAGGCAGTGTTTTGCACTGACAAAAACACATTAACACATCTGTCTTTGGGGAACTTATTGTATTAGTGAATGTAATCCTAGATGTTGTAACAGACAAACCCAGAAATCTCAGTGGGTAAATACAATACAAGTTGATTTCTTGCTCCTAAAAAGTCAAATAAGCAACAAGGTAGGGGAGGAGAATGCTCAGATCATTGTAATATTTATTTAAGGACTTTGGCTGACTTGAAGCTCTGTTATACTTAGTGTGAGTCTTCCAAGATTACCCTGGACATTGACATTAGCGATCAGAGAGTGGGAGAGAAAATGGCAATCTGGAGATTGTGAACATCACTTTGATCCATATTTCATTAACCAGAACTCAATAATATAGCTTTATCCACATGTAAGGGGGCTGGGAAATGTCGCACCTGGTTGGCAATTGTTTCCCAGCAGAAACTCTCTATTAGAAAAGGAGGGCATGAATATTTGGTTGGCAGGTAGACACATCTGCCACACTTACCTTCTATTAGGTTCAAGTACATAGACAATACACATTTAAGTGAGTACATTATATAGTATTTCAGATGATAATAAGAAAAATAAATCAGGGGAGAGGAACAGGGCTGCAAACAATTGTGAAAATAGTTTTCCCTAATGGTACACATTCGGCCATATTGCCTACAGAGTGTATGTGAGTTGATCCTTTGAATGAGCAAAGTAGTAAGGACTCTCCTTCCTGAGTTGTGCTGGAGCAGCTCAGATTGGAAAGAGAGACTTTACTTGGTATCCAGACAAGCCCACATTTTCATCATCACAATGATGATGAGATTATAGAGTTTATTGAAAGATATTATTGGAAAACATAATAGGTGCAGACAGATAAAGCGGGTTTACATTTGCTTCTTGGCCTTTTCTACTTTTTGAGCTTTTTGTCAGCAGTATTGACCCAGGCAGAAGTTCAGGTGCTTTTAGTTTTGACTCTGTATCCACTTTTGGATAATACCACCTTGTTGGTTCTAAAAGGATCTACTTCGCAGATGTACATAGAAAATCAAGG
The DNA here is from genome assembly GCF_949987535.1 of Balaenoptera acutorostrata. Lineage (NCBI taxonomy): Eukaryota > Metazoa > Chordata > Mammalia > Artiodactyla > Balaenopteridae > Balaenoptera > Balaenoptera acutorostrata. The sequence goes on from NC_080075.1 coordinate 68,937,136, forward strand.
GTTGATTTTCTCAGTAGTAATAGAGTAATGTGGCCTTTATGCTGAGGAATACTAGCTGGTTACCTAATATCAATGACAGAAGTTTAGTTGGAAAGAAGCTGGTGAGGGACTTTAAATGGTTCTAAGAATGTATGGAGTGATGGGAGAGAGTTCCACATTTGGCAAAAGGCAGAGGCTTAGACATTTCTGAAAACTCAGTTCATTCCTTGCATTGTGGGCTTAATTCAATGGGCATTTATTGATCCTTTTTATATACCTGGGCACCAACAATATAGTAGTAAACGGTTCTGCTCCTGATCTCAGGGGCTCACCATCCAGGCCTGAGAGAAATACTTCAACATCCAGAAGGCTGAATTTCAGCTGGACTGAGAGTACCCATGAGTGCTATGCTAAAAATCTTGGGTTTTATGCTCCTAGTTAGTGAAGAAGTATCAAAGAGATGCTTTTTCTGCTGGGTAGTGGGTGACAGGTGTAGAAACCGGTACTTGCTTACTGTGAGACAGTTGGCAACTCAACTTATCGGACCACCATTTTCTTTGTCTGGAAAGGGAAGATAATAATAACTTCCCTGCTCATCTTGCAGGGCTTTTATAAGGATGAAAACAAATCACATTGTGTGAAAGAAATGTTATTCAGTTGTTAAGAACTATTATTAGGACTGGTTAATAATCTAGACATCTGGGAGAACAAGGGAGGACTTAGGTGCTGGGCAGTGATGTTCTGAGAATATAGCAAAATCTTTCATCTAGAATGGGTGTATGTAAGAGAGAAACCAGTCTTAGCTAAAAAAAACAGAAAACCCAACAACTTAGTAAAAGATAATCTAAACAATGGAATATTTTGAAAGAAAGGTGATTTTTTTTCAAGTAAAGTTTGTTGTAAGTGAAGGAAGTGAACAGGGGATGCCTGTCAGACACAGAAAAGATGCACATCTGGATTCAAAGAGAGGGAGTGAGCAGACCAGAGGCACTGCTGCCCAGGCAGGTTAAGGGCTGGCAGTGAGACTTCTGAAGGGAGCTGGGGATCTGCTAGGGCACAAGCTACCAGAGAATCAACTCAAAAGCAGCAAAGGCTCTACAGCTGTCGACCCAACCCAGCCTAAGCCTTCAGAGAACACGCCAAAGCTTTCCTGAATTGCTCTTCCTCTTTTGCAGGGAGTACTTGGCCCCAAGGGGGCTCACTCTTCCAGAAATAATGACTTGGTTCTTGGCAGCATTTTCTCTCTTCTTATCTTTTATGATTTCCTAACAGTGTTGTTCCAAGAGGAAGAGGTCTGTGTCCAGGAGGCCTCAGGGTTTATCTGACTTTTCTGTGGACTTTGGGACCTCACATGCCAATGCAGTGCATATTATAAACCAAGCAGTCCTTAGGAAAATGAAGCAAATTAATGTCATGTAAGTTGTAGTTGGCCTATTTCAAGACCATGAAATCCCGTTATTCAGCCCAAATTTGAGAATGCATCCCAACGTTGAAAGCATATACAGAAGGTCTTCAGCTTGGGGAAGACCTAATTTACAGCATCTTGAAAAACTGCAGAGAAAGACATGGTCACAAATATTCTTCTGAATTAGAAGTAATCATACTAAGTCAAAGTATCAATATGTCAAAGTTTTGTTACATCTCAGTTTTATAGAAACTAGTTATTACAGAAATAAAATCTGAATGACAACATAAGCCCTTATTGAAATGTTCCATAATAACAGTGGAATTTCTTCTCCAGATAAGAGAAAGAGGCTAATGATTGGCTGAGTGGGAAGTAAATCAATCCTTACAATCAGTTCTCTGTATCCACCGGTTTCAAATCCACAGATTCAACCAACCAAGGGCAGGACATTTGATCCACGATTGGTTGAATCCACATATGCTAAACTGTGATTAGGGATATGAAGAGCTGACTGTGTTCATTGTACTCTAGCCATTTTACATAAGGGACTTGAGCATCTGTGGATTTTGGTATCTGGAACCAATCCACCACAGATACTTTGGGACCAAAGTATATGTTGAGTATTTACTATGGGTAAAACATCTAACCTCTGCCTCATTTAATTCTCACCAGTGTGGATTCCTACACAGCTGGTATAGTTAGCCCCATTTCATAGATAAGGATATTGAAGCCAAGAGAGTGATTTTTGCCAAAAGTCACACAGAACTGGTGGAACTAATATTCAAGTTGTCTACCTAACCCCAAACCTGAGCTCGTTACTCAGCCTTCCCTCTTTACCTTGAGAGTGTCCTGGTGCTTTGGCTAGAGACTGGCTAGGAGGAAGTGGAGGTCTTGTAAAGCTGGGTAGATCAGTGAATAGGGGAAAAGCCTCTCCATCACAGAGGTGTGGGCACTGTTGGGAGAATTGACCCATTACAAAACACCTACCCAAGCTTAACTCCTCTACCTCTCCCAAACTCCTTCCCTCTTATTCCTTTTAAGGCAGGATTTCTCCATTGACATTTTAGACCAGATAATTATTGCTTATAGGAGGCTGTCCTATGCATTGTAAGGTGTTTAGTAACATCCTTGGCCTCTATCAATTAGATACCAGTAGGAACCTTCCCCAGTCATGTCAATAAAACTGATGGAAGAAATGTACACATATTGAGGTATGGGGAAGTAATTCTGGCTTATATATGATTTAACTTAAACTTTATGCTAACTAGAACAGCTTGTTTTGTGACCTATTAAACTACATTATACATATGCTTTAACCATTAAAGAAAAGAGTGCATTGACCAGAAGTAAAAATGTCTGTTTAAAGATAAAGATTAAATGCCTCCATTCCTGAGACACCAGTGCTAGTACACTTCAATGACAAGGATCCTTTCCCAGGCGCCAAGGCTGTACTGACTTGTGGTGTACATGCTGATCTGTCGTCTTTGAAATCTTGAAATAATGTACGCTTGTCATGTTTGATGTTCTTTGTTCTGACAGGATATAAAACTGTGCTGAAAACCATGCTTCTCAGGATCAGTTCCTCAAAGCAATCTGAGAGTCTGAGGCTATAGTCCTCAGTAGCTCGAATAAAGCTCTCTTCTATTTGTATGGTAGATTGATTATTGATGATTTCCTTTGACATTACTTTGTGTAGTCAGCAAGTTATCAGAAAAACCCACCTGAGGTCACCTGGAGTCTACTTTGGACTCAGTACCTAGCACAGACCCCTTGAGTCCCCACCGCCCTGGCTTCAGAGAATTCTTCCGATGCTTTGGTGAGTTCTTCCTGATATATGGACCTCCTTATCTTAAGTTTGAAGTTCCTGTGACTTTTGTTCAAGTTGTCATCTTAAGCCTTGAAGTTTTATTGTGGAACTGGTACAATTCCTAGGTAGAAAGGATCTAGGAGGAATCCCTAGGCAGGAAAAGCCTAGAAGAAATTTTTGTTATATTTCCTAGGTGAAAAGGACCTAGGGAGAATTTCTAAGCAAGAAAAGCCTAGAAGAAACTTTGGAGTGCTTTCCTAGGCAGGGACCTAGAGGTGATTTCTTACCCAGGAACCTAGAGGGAATTCCTAGGCAGGAAAAACCTAGAAGGAAATTTAGAGTTAAATGTGTTGGCTGACCTCTTTTTCAAATTTGGCTTAAATTGGAAAGATTTGTATGTATATATTATGAAGAAGCTCTTTGAGAGCAAAATGAGAGACTGAATCCATTCAGCTCTCAAAAGAAGGGACACTAGTTCCTTCCAGACCAGAGGCATTCTCAGGCAACCGACAACCTAGAGGAAGTGTCTGAGAAATGATCATCATAACGAGTAGTGGTCCCATAGGGAACCCCATCATGACACTTTATGTAGTTTATAGCTGTCCTGGGGATGCACATAAGAATTTGTCATTCAGTGCTCTGAGCCCACACAGTGGTTTTAGACAGCTGGCTGGAGAACTGAGACACAAAAGAGCTGAGCTGACTTGAGGGCAACACCTTGATGAGCTAAGCTCACAAGTAGCACACTTCTTTTTTTTTTTTAAGTTTCAGTTAAAGTTAAAAATTTCTGCCAAGCCAAAACCTCCCTTACTCTACTTTCCCTTGTCCTATAAAAAGCCTGATCCTACTTAAATGCCGGAATCATCTGGTCTTCCAGTAGCCTCGATGCTCACCAGCTGAATAAAGCCTTTAACAAATTTTATTCTGTCATGCAAATCATTTTGTTTTGACAACTAACATATTTACTTTAGACTTTCATTTATCTTTTCTCTCTAGAGTCATGTTTTCTTCTTTTTATTCATTTCTGCTGTTTCATTCTGATTTATAAAAAACTTTTATTCTTCCTTGTCTTCCTCTGCATTTTTTACTTGAATATTTTTTAGATTTTATTTTGCAAATTATACATATTATTCTTTTTCTTTTCTTAGGCAGTTTTAATATTTTAACAAGCATTCTAACTTGAAATATAAAGTTTATCAACACCCCTAATAATACAAAGATTTAGAGCTTTGTAGTTGCAATCACTTTAAAAAATTTGCATTACTAATTTATTATTTATGTTGTTTTGCTTAAACCCACAATTAGATATCAGTGTTGGTGTTTTTGTTATTATTGTTAAATAAAATTAATTATTGCTTGTATTGTGTATTTTTTCATGACATATTTTCTAATATTTCAAATTTCCATCCAGTTAATCCTTTCTTTCTTTCTTTCTTTCTTTCTTTCTTTCTTTCTTTCTTTCTTTCTTTCTTTCATTCTTTCTTTCTTTCTTTCTTTCTTTCATTCATTCTTTCTTTCTTTCTTTCTCTTTCTTTCTTTCTTTCTTTCTTTCTCTTTCTTTCTTTCTTTCTTTCTTTCTTGTGAGTTGTATAATAAAAAACTGAAATTAGTCACATTTATTGATAACAGTAGAGTCTATCATAAAACCATAATTGTGAGTTACTGAAAAGGGGGGAAATTGAGACCATTGGAGTACACAAAGTCTAGAAATTTAGATGCCAATATGTTGGAGAAATCATCTAAGTGAGTTATAAAAATCACCAAGAATTACAACTGGGATAGCATTGGAAAAAGTGACAATAATCTAGTTGCTAAGACATTCAAGAAACAATGACCAGGTATGGCAGATGAATATTACAAGGAAAGCTAGCAGTCAGTATGACCTGATGTACTGTCATAGCATTCTTTTTTTTTTTAAACATCTTTATTGGAGTATAATTGCTTTACAATGCTGTGGTAGTTTCTGCTATATAACAAAGTGAATCAGCTATATGTATACATATATCCCCATATCCCCTTCCCCTTGCGTCTCCCTCCCACCTTCCCTATCCCACCCCTCTAGGTGGTCACAAAACACCGAGCTGACCTCCCTGTGCTATGCAGCTGCTTCCCACTAGCTATTTATTTTACATTTGTTATTGTATATATGTCAATGCTACTCTATCACTTCGTCCCAGATTACCTGTTCCCATACTCATGTCCTCAAGTCCATTCTCTGCATCTGTGTCTTTATTCCTGTCCTGCCCCTAGGTTCTTCAGAACCAATTTTTTTTTGTTTAGATTCCATATACAGGTGTTACCATATGGTATTTGTTTTTCTCTTTCTGACTTGCTTCACTCTGTATGACAGACTCTATGTCCATCCACCTCACTACAAATAACTCAATTTCATTTCTTTTTATGGCTGAGTAATATTCCATTGTATATATGTGCCACATCTTCTTTATCCATTCATCTGTGGATGGGCACCTAGGTTGCTTCCATGTCCTGGCTATTGTAAATAGTGCTGCAATGAACATTGTGGTACATGACTGTTTTTGAATTATGGTTTTCTCAGGGTATATGCCCAGTAGTGGGATTGCTTGGTCATATGGTGAGGAAACACAAGCTTTAAATGACACATTAAACAATTTGAACTTAATTGATATTTGTAGGACAATCCATCCAAAAACAACAGAATACACTTTCTTCTCAAGTGCTCATGGAACATTCTGCAGGATAGATCATCTCTTGGGTCACAAATCAAGCCTTGGTAAATTTAAGAAAATTGAAATTATATCAAGTATCTTTTCCGACCACAATGCTATGAGACTAGGTATCAATTACAGGGAAAAAAACCTGTAAAAAATACAAACACAAGGAGGCTAAACAATATGCCACTGAATAACCAAGAGATCACTGAAGAAATCAAAGAGGAAATCAAAAAATACCTAGAAACAAATGACAATTTTAAAAAAATGACCCAAAACCTATGCGATGCAGCAAAAGCAGTTCTAAGAGGGAAGTTCATAGCAATAAAATCTTACCTCAAGAAACAAGAAAAATTTCAAATAAACAACCTAACGTTACACTTAAAGCAATTAGAGAAAGAAGAACAACAAAAAAAACCCCCCAAAGTTAGAAGAAGGAAAGAAATCATAAAGATCAGATCAGAAATAAATGAAAAAGAAATGAAGGAAACAATAGCAAAGATCAATAAAACTAAAAACTGGTTCTTTGAGAAGATAAACAAAATTGATAAAACACTAGCCAGATTCATCAAGAAAAAAAGGGAGAAGACTCAAATCAACAGAATTAGAAATGAAAAAGGAGAAGTAACAACTGGCACTGCAGAAATACAAAGAATCATGAGGGATTATTACAAGCAACGATATGCCAATAAAATGGACAACTTGGAAGAAATGGACAAATTCTTAGAAAAGTACAACCTTCCGAGACTGAACCAGGAAGAAATAGAAAATATAAACAGACAAATCACAAGCACTGAAATTGAAACTGTGATTAAAAATCTTCCAACAAACAGAAGCCAAGGACCAGGTGGCTTCACAGGTGAATTCTATCAAACATTTAGAGAAGAGCTAACACCTATTCTTCTCAAACTCTTCCAAAATATAGCAGAGGGAGGAACACTCCCAATCTCATTCTATGAGGCCACCATCACCTTGATACCAAAACCAGACAAAGATGTCACAAAAAAAGAAAACTACAGGCCAATATCACTGATGAACATAGATGCAAAAATCCTCAACAAAATACTAGCAAACAGAATCCAACAGCACCTTAAAAGGATCTTACACCATGATCAAGTGGGGTTTATCCCAGGAATGCAAGGATTCTTCAATATATGCAAATCAATCAATGTGATACACCATATTAACAAACTGAAGGGCAGAAACCATATGATAATAGATGCAGAAAAAGCTTTTGACAAAATTCAACACCCATTTATGATAAAAACTCTCTAGAAAGTAGGCATAGAGGGAACTTACCTCAACATAATAAAGGCTGTATATGATAAACCCACAACCAATATCGTTCTCAAAGGTGAAAAACTGCAAGCATTTCCTCTAAGATCAGGAACAAGACAAGGATGCCCACTCTCACCACTATTATTCAACATAGTTTTGGAAGTTTTAGCCACAGCAATCAGAGAAGAAAAAGAAATAAAAGGAATACAAATTGGAAAAAAAGAAGTAAAGTTGCCACTGTTTGCAGATGACATGATACTATACCTAGAGAATCCTAAAGATGCTACCAGAAAAATACTAGAGCTAATCAATGCATTTGGTAAAGTAGCCAGATACAAAATTAATGCACAGAAATCTCTTGCATTCCTATACACTAATGATGAAAAATCTGAAAGAGAAATTAAGGAACCACTGCCATTTACCACTGCAACAAAAAGAATAAAACACCTAGGAATAAACCAAACTAGGGAGACAAAAGACCTGTATGCAGAAAACTATAAGACAATGATGAAAGAAATTAAAGATGAAACAAACAGATGGAGAGATATACCATGTTCTTGGACTGGAAGAATCAACATTGTGAAAATGACTATACTACCCAAAGCAATCTACAGATTCAATGTAATCCCTATCAAACTACCAATGGCATTTTTACAGAACTAGAGCAAAAAATTTCACAATTTGTATGGAAACACAAAAGACCCCGAATAGCCAAAGCAATCTTGGAAAAGAAAAATGGAACTGGAGGAATCAGGCTCCCTGACTTCAGACTATATTACAAAGCTACAGTAATCAAGACAGTATGGTACCGGCACAAAAACAGAAATATAGATCAATGGAACAGGATAGAAAGCCCAGAGATAAACCCATGCACATATGCTCACCTTATCTTTGGTAAAGGGGGCAAGAATATACAATGGAGAAAAGACAGCCTCTTTGATAAGCGGTGCTGGGAAAGCTGGACAGCTACATGTAAAGAATGAAATTAGAACACTTCCTAACACCATACACAAAAATAAACTCAAAATGGATTAAAGACCTAAATGTAAAGCCAGATACTATAAAACCCTTAGAGATAAACATAGGCAGAACACTCTATGACATAAATCACAGCAAGATTCTTTTTGACCCACCACCTAGAGAAATGGAAATAAAAGCAAAAATAAACAAATGGGACCTAATGAAACTTAAAAGCTTTTGCACAGCAAAGGAAACCATAAACAAGACGAAAAGACAACCCTCAGAATGGGAGAAAATATTTGCAGACGATGCAACTGACAAAGGATTAACCTCCAAAATATACAAGCAGCTCATGCAGCTCAATATCAAAAAAACAAACAACCCAATCCAAAAATGGGCAGAAGACCTAAATAGACATTCTCCAAAAAAGATATACAGATTGCCAACAAACACATGAAAGGATGCTCAACATCACTAATCATTAGAGAAATGCAAATCAAAACTACAATGAGGTATCACCTCACAGTGGTCCGAATGGCCATCATCAAAAAATCTACAAACAGTAAATGCTGGAGAAGGTGTGGAGAAAAGGGAACCCTCTTGCACCGTTGGTGGGAATGTAAATTGATACAGCCACTATGGAGAACAGTATGGAGGTTCCTTAAAAAATTAAAAAATGTAGCACACTTCTGATTCCCTACACTGTCCTTTGAAATTGTTAAGACCTTATAAATAAAATGAAAGTAAAAGGTAAACAGTACTTGCAAAGCCTACCATCTCCCAGATGGGCAGCCACCCACTAGAACTCCAGCTGAGTTCATGTACCGTTGGTACTGAACCAATACAGTACTATCAAGTACTTATCTGGGGCTTCCCTGGTGGCACAGTGGTTAAGAATCTGACTGCCAATGCAGGGGACACGGGTTCGAGCTCTGGTCTGGGAAGATCCCACATGCCGCGGAGCAACTGGGCCCGTGTGCCACAACTACTGAGCCTGCGCATCTGGAGCCTGTGCCCTGCAACGGGAGGGGCCGCGATAGTGAAAGGCCCGCGCACCGCGATGAGGAGTGGCCCCCGCTTGCCACAACTAGAGAAAGCCCTCGCACAGAAACAAAGACCCAACACAGCCATAAATAAATAAATAAATAAAATAAATAAAGTAGCTATTAAAAAAAAAAAAAGTACTTATCTGGCCCTAAAATGACCAGGATGGGGCTCTTTTGACATTTTGAAACTAGTTTTTACATATGCAGCTAGAAAATAAAGCTGGCTTGATATAATATCTTTTCAAAATTCTGACCCATAGGGAACAAAAGTATTTCTAGGAGAAAGCTTGAAGTTATAACTTTTACTGTGTCCTTGAAATGTAAACATAGCCTACATCTCCTGAGACTATGGCCTTGGCTTAATCAGTAGAACCTAAAACTTGAAACAAACAAACAAATGAAAAAACAAAAAGGAAGAGACCTTTTCAAACTCAAGTAGGAAAACTATGAGATCTCTGTCTGTGTATATCTGGATGTATGTATGTCTATGTATATGTCATAGACATGATATGTCTCTACCTTCAGGTGGTATTATCAAAATTAATTTGTAAAAAATCTCTATTTAAATAGCTTAAACAAATAGGTGCTTATATAAATTCTCAGAAATATAATAGAAATTTACTCAAAGGACTTTTGGGTTCATGAGATCTGGGAAATATTCAATATTAAATTAATATTCAGTATTAAAGTTAGTTTAAGTTGTTGGTATAATTAATACAGACATGTTTTTAGAGTCATCAACATTAGAATAATACTTTAATTGTACCTGGGTTTATGAGAAGTCAATAGACTCCTGTTATCTCTGTTGGAAAATTTGTCAATAAGAAAATTAACTTGGTATGATGATACTTTCATAAGTAATAAAATAGAAATAAATGGTTTTTAGGTAGATTCTTTAAGAATAATTATGTTTTATGGTATGTTTACTTAAAAATAGTTTCTCCAGATTTTTGTTTACTTGAAACTTTAGAGTTTTGCTAAGTTAAGTTTGATGATGGGAATTCATTTAATATCTAGATCATTTTTAATAAGATAAAATACTGAAACATTAATGCTAAGCAAGTCAATGTTTACCTACTTTTGTCTTTTATTAGAGAAAAACTAAAGATGTTTGGTTTATTGGACACACATCTTGTACCATATTGAGGAAAGAAATTATGCTGTGAGAATATGTATGTTTCTAAGAGGTTATGGAATATGTACATAAGTTTGCCAGTCAGGAAATGCTGGTATACAGACAGTTCGCAATTGTTGCTTCTTGGTTTTTTGCTAGCGATTGAGGTTCTTAAGGGTTAAAAATTGTAACATATATATAATTAAACATACTAGAAAAATAAGAGAAACATTTCAGTATGCAAGGAAAGTAGGATGTGTGAATCCAGTAAAAGAAGATATGAGGAATGGAAGTGCATTTTGTTAAGGTAAAAAGAAAGTGACTTTGTCCTGAATCTGGTTATTTCTAATGGGAAAGAAAATAAGAGACAAATTTGGATATAGAATGTTGTGGGAGGTTTGTGGAAAAGGCACCCTGAGAAAAGTGGTGGTCAGGACTGGCTAAGATGAGATTGAATTTAAAGGTAAGCTGCTGCAAAACTAGAATTTGGTTCTCTCCCTGTTAGGAGGACAAAGTTTTCTTGGAATATTGATCTGTTTTGATAACGGATTGTAAAACTTTCTTTACATTTTAAGCAATCTGTTGTCTTTCTGTATTTGCCTTTGAAATATTTTATTGTCACTTTGGCTAAGTGAATGACTAAACATTTTTTTCACAGTGACTTATTTGACTGTTTTAAAAACCTTTTTGATATCTTTGAAAAACTTTCCCAAACTCAAATTCTAAATGAAGTCTTTTGGTTTAGAACTAACTTTGAGATATTTTTCTCTCCTTATAAAAAGAGAGATATTAAACTAATTAGGCATGTTGTCATGGGAAACACTGTCAATAAATAAAATATTCAGCTTTCTTTATGTGGTAATAAAAAGTAATATTCAGCTTTCTTTATGTGGTGTCCATACATATGGACACTACATATGCATTTTAAGTGTTGCAGACACTTACATGCATTATAAATGTTCCAGAAATTATGTGAAATTCCTGTAAGTCTTATATGTCCTGACATAAAATGTTATCTGTCATCAAAATTGAGGCTCACACTAAAGTGACTGAACTCAAGTATAAGGGAAATGCCCAGCAGACTTTCATGCAAAGGCAAAAACAACAGAATCTGTAAAGATTATGGCATGTATAAAGTCCATTCTACTTCTGCAAAAAATTAACCCCACACTGTCAGACTTTTGCCATCCTGATGTCCTTGTAACATGGCAACAGCCTGCTCCTAAATCAGAGAAATAGAGATGAGTAAGGAATAGCTGTAAATTAAATAGTTGGGCCTTGGAAAACCCAAGACAACTGCTTGGCTCTTCCTGGATCCCTGGCAAACTCCCTTTTTCATTTGATGGGTTAAAGCCTTCCCTTACTGCAAGGCTGGTGCCCTCACTATGACAACGAAACTGTTAGAAAATGTTTTCTACTTGGGGTATACCTTGCACAGTCTCCAGTGATCAATGCACCCACTTTCCTGCATAAATTGTAGGAGCCTTAACAAAACCCTTGCAAACTTCTTGAAATTATCACTGACACTGTTGCCTTCAATCATCAGGCAAGATCAACAGAACTAAAGGAAATATTGGACTCAAGAAGAACAAGAATTAGTTACATGGGATTGAATGAACTGATAAATATAATGGTAATTTTAGTGATTTTTTTGTCTGAACTATTACTGACTCATGGATTCACATCTCTCATTTAAAAAAGTCCCCTCTACCCAAGTGGACTTTGACACCTATTTCTGACCTAGCTTTCACTGACTGAGGCAAGTACCATCAAACCAAGATGAGAAGAAGACATCAGTGGTAGGCAACGGACCCAAGTATCTGCACCAAGCCTGTAAGACTCGCTCTACCAGTTCAATTGAACTGTTTACCAAATGTTTATCTCTCTATCAAATTGAAAATTATTGTTTTATTTCTAGCTTTGCTTTTGCCCCAATGTTCAGGATGAAAAGAACATTGTCTAGTAAAGTTGTCACAGCGTATAGCTACTGAGGGCAATTTAACAGATTGTTGGATCTGTCATCAAACTCCTCAGTGAATACAAGACTGATTTAGGCCCCTCTTAATACCTGTCACCGACTTTTCTGATGTTCCAAACATTACCACTCATCTAGAATGGCCTCTCTCTGGCCTAACATTTCAGGTTCAAATTCTTCAACATATTAATGTGTCCATCCCTTGTCTGATACTGTCCTCAGTCTTTAGAGACCAGATACAACATACCCTAGGACTGCTTCACTCTGTTCCTAACTTAATTAACAGATGTCTTAAAGAGAAAAACACGAGTAAATTATGCCAGCTACTCTGAAATGTCAAATGCCATACAGATAGTTTTTGGAAAAGCTGCAAGAAAAATGATCCGTGGTTTAATACTATGTTAAGAAAACTTCCAATTAACAAGGCTATCAATGAGACTGCTTGTGCTTCCCCAGGTTTTATCTTAGCATGTGGTATTAGAATTGACCCACTTTCCCAAAGATGGGCATATAGATGTCTTAATAGCTGGCAAATAGAATCATTATGTTTACTGGTACATTATGCTACCCCGTTGTTTCTATATAAGGCAATAGATGAACCTCCTTTCTCTGTTCATTACAGAGTCAAGAGATCCATTTTAGCAGGATACCAAGATACCTGGTGGGAAAGTCTTTTGGGAATCTCGATTTGTAGTGCAGTAGTATATGTAAGCAGAGAGATGATCAGAAATCTATCAGTCACCATTGGCCAAATAGCTGAGGACACTGCAAAAAGCATTGCAGCACAACAGACAGCCCTAAACTCCTTCGCCCAAGTAGTATTTGATAACAAGGTTGCCTTAGATTTTCTGCTGGCTTAACAAGAGTTGTTGTGCTATTGCTCACGTTACTTGTTGCACTTATATCAACACCTGTGGAAAAGGAGGCATACACTTTGGAAAAAAATTCCCAAAAGACAAAAAGGCTAAAAGATGTGTGGGAAACTAACCCTTTAAATAATCTCTTTGGTTAGCTTCCTTCAGTAATAGGTCTTTTTTTTTCCTGCTTTGCTTTATAGATGATTGTCATTGTTGTAGTATGTATTATTATTCTTTTCCTAGCTGTCAAGGTACTCATGACATGTATCACTGTTTGCTCTAAGTTGACTGCTCCAAACACATGTATAAAGTTTGTGCAACAATTTGATATAATTGATAATATAGCCTATGTTTATCCATCGTCCTATACCTCTGTGTTTACTTTGGTTGATGAATTAATTACTCCCCAATGAGAATAATTAGGCAACTCTTTTCCTAGAAAAAAGAAAAAGAGAGGAAGTCCTAGCACTGAGGGACATGTTGGACAGGCAGCAACCACTCTGGCATCAAGGGACAAATATTTTGGTCATCACTGCTTTCTTTTGAAAGATTTTATTCAATCAAAAAAGGAAATGATGGAAGAAATGTTCACATATTGAGGTATGGGGAAGTCATTCTGGCATATACATGGTTTAACTTTATACTAACTAGAACAGCCTGTTTTGTGACCTATTAAATATACGTTGTACACTTGCTTTAATTGATAAAGAAAAGGCTGCATTGACCAGAAGTAAAACTGTCCATTTTAAAGATAAATAGTAAATGCCTCCTTTCCTGGGATACCAGTGCTGGTACTCCTTTGATGGTAAGTCTCCTTTCCTAGGTGCCAGGGCTTTACTGACTCGCTGTGTATGTGCTGATCTGTCTTTTCTGAAACCACGAAGGGATGTACTCTTGTCATGTTAGATGTTCTTTTTTCCGACAAGGTATAAAACTGTTCTGAAAACCATGTTTCTCTGGAACTATCGGAGACACTGTCTCCTGGAGTGTAGTCCTCAGTTTGGCTCAAATAAAACTCTCTTCTATGATTATTATTAATTGATTATTGATGATTTCTGTCAACAAAACGTATCCCCAGACATTGCCAAAAAGGCTCCTGGGATGAAGATCCCTCTTCCCCAGTTAAGAACCACTGTTTTATGCTGACCAATCATCCTGGTTTGCCTTGGACTGAGGGATTTGCCAGGGATTTAGTGCTAAAACCAAGACAGTTGGAGACAAATTGGGATGATTAGCCACCCTACAAGTGGAATTTCATCTCCTGCTTTAATAAAGTCTGTTGTGGAGAGGGGCATTGTGTTGATAACATGGTGGTTGTCCTGGCAGTCTTCAGTTTCTGTAGATTATTTCTGTACCAAGCACATCTGCCCAATACTGCTTTCTTCCCCGCTCATATTTTTCAAGGGGTGTAGGGGAAGTGACCTACTTCACAGAGGCCAGCTTAGTAGAAGAAGACCAGAGAGAATGCTGTTGTGTGTGTGTGTGTGTGAGAGAGAGAGAGAGAGTTGGGAGGGGCAGTTGGGTGCTGGACTTTAGAGCCCATTGGTGCTGCCTGGGTAGGTGATATGCATGTGTGTTTACACCAGGAGTTAATGGACACTGGATGGGGGAAGGTTTTCAGCTCTGTATTAATTTGGCCTATGCCTATGAGATATGCACATTTTATTTGGTACAGTATTTTGAAATATTTTTATGAGTTATTCTGACAATTTAATCAAGGGTATTTCCCTGAGAGAAACAAAAGGAAAACCTCAGAAGTGGTTTGTTATCAGGATTATTTTTGCTGTGCTGTTGAGAATACATTTGCAATAGTAATAAAAATTTTGGTTGTTTGCTTATTTATGAAGCACTTCCAAAAATACATCATTTGTCACTCAGCCTTTTGCTCTTGATGTCATTCATTTGTCCATTTACAGGATGAAGATAAGTGAGTTCTGAAAGTGATAAGAGACCTGCTGAGGTCAAATGCAAGATTTTGCATCTGAATAACTGTACTCTGCCTCTTATGACTCCAGACCCCTCCAGGCTCTGGGAGAATGAATCCTGCATGTAAGTTCTGAGTCTGGGTTGCTGTAAACCTAAATGGTAAAATGACAAGTGTAGACGCGGAGGGTGTGAATCATCTCTATTGCCGGGACTGTCACTATGACCATGGCCCTTCCGCCTTCTCCGTCTTCAGCAAGTGGGAAGATGAAGCAGGCTCTGTGAGGGTGGTGCCTAAGACCCACAGTCATCTGGCACCAAGGCACCCTCCTTGCTGATATCTGCCTGTGCCTTCCTCTGTGCTCTTCGACACAGGTGTTGAGGGTGTGATTTGCTGTGTGTGATTGCATTTTCCTTGATTATGTAAACGGGTGGCTTTTGCCAAGAACTCTCCATGCCCCGAAGCTCTGAGCTTGGTCCCTCCCATCAGCTGACTTCATTTCATTTTTTGGGGAGGCGTATTTTTCAAGTTGCAGAGCAGTAATAACTGGCAGTGCCTCTTGGGCATACGGTACCTGGAGTTCAGGGACCCCCAACCCGTGACAATGACAGCAGATGAGTTGGTTTTCTTTGTGAATGGCAAAAAGGTAAGCAGAAGCTGACCTTTTCTCTGGTTTCCCTGATCCCCGGGAGGGATGTGTGTCCTCTGGAAAAGACCTGTTCTTGTTCTCTCTCTTTTGTATTCTCCCTCATTTGTTCGCCTTCTCTCTTTCTCTCTCTTCCTTCAAAGCTGTTGCTACATTTGGGGTAACACTGGGGAAAGAAGACCTTCTCAGGGTTAGAACACAGTCAAGATACTCACAGGGCAAAGGGGTGATGGGGAGGGAAGCGAGAAGAAAGGCGTCTGTGAGTTCCACCCGTGCTCCCTGCAACCTCTTCTCGGTAATAGAGACATTGGCAGGAAGCTGAGAAAGGTGGACAGGGTTCTAGGTGAGGTTGGAGGTCGCCTCCATTTCTGTGTTTAATCAAATGTATCCTAAGACTTGTTGCTTTCTTTACTGAGAAAAGGAGGAGGAAGGTGTTTTCTTGCTAATCTCAGGGTATAAGATGTACACAGCTTTGAGTCTGATATTTCATCGGTGTAAATGTAACAGCTAAGTTGTGTGAGGACGTATACTGACATCTTGTGGCAAGCCACAATTTTTTATTTCTTAAAGGGCACGCTTCTCTCCCCGCGCCCCTCCACCCCACACTTAGTTATACATATAAATATTGCAAACCTCTTACTTTGATAAAAATTGCTCACTTGGATTAACTTCATTGGTGCACAGGGACCTAGGGAAGGTGGGGATGGGATAGGGCAGAGGGCGGTCTTATGAAAAGGGTACCAGTCCTTGCAGTGCTGGAAAGGTGAGAATCTTTGCAAATTTTAATGCAGGTGCAGGGAGAAGAGGGGGCAAGCACATCACAATGTCTCCACCATCCACTTGCTCTCCCTACACGGGTGTTGAGGTGCTTGCGTCTGCTTCAGCTCCCTTGTTGGAAAGGAAAGCGACAGTAAAAGGGTAGCCTTGGTTGCACATTGTGAATGGCCGTGTGCACAGTATGAGTGATTATTATACCCCGTCATAAGAGCAATTTTATTTGTTTTGCAACATTGGCAATTTTGAGTTGAGAAACTGAGTGACTTTGGAGGCAACGTTCAAGAACTAAAATGCATCTAGTGCTTAAATTGTCAGAATATATTTGGGTGACTAGCAGGGGAATTCCATGAGCCATCACAATGTCAGTGCTCCCAGGACTGTTGGATTCAGTTTGAGTGGTATCACTGGGTGGCCCTGGGAACTGGGGTCAGCTGTGCTCTTCCAGGTGCAGAGCTGTCTCTCTGTGCCGACTTCTTTTCAGCATTGGTCTCTGGTAGCAAACTAAGAGGCAGGGCAAATCTTCCTTGTTGGTGGCTGTTAGACTTGCAGCCAAGAATTCCAACGACTTTGTCACATTCAGCAATTACATTGTAGAGATTTAAGAAACAGTCGTTGAATTGGCTTTCTCGACCCATTACTTACACAGTGGCATCTTCATGGCATTTTTCTAAGCAATTTTTATATTGGGTGAGCAAACAGATTCAGTGACTTCCAAGAAAGAGTCTCACTCTAAGGTTTGATTATTTATTAAGCCAACAGTTCACATGTGACGGTGCAAGCTTCTGTTCTTCTTTGGGGACGGTTTGCTATGATGCACCGGATCTAGAAGCGAGCATTTCAAGGTGAATCTGGTTTGGTGAAAATTGTTTCCCCACGTATTTTATTTTCACCTTAGGAGAGCAATTTAAAATTTGTAGTTAGTATCATTACATCAAACCCTACTATCTCTTGAAGCTTCTACTACTACAGGTTTCTGTGATGAATATCAGTGCTTTTAATTTTATAAACACACAGACTTTTGAGAATCTGCTGGAAAGGTGGTGAGGCAATGCAAGGAGAGATGAGGTGAAAGCAGCGCTATAAAAACTAGACCAAGCAAGGGAATTCCCAGTCAAATAAAGACAGCTGTAAGTTTCTTCCCAATTCGATTCCCAAGATATTCTAGATCTTTTGTTACCAGATATTGTGCAAGGAGGTTACCAAAGAAGCTGTTGGTACTTAGTGACTCACTCTTAAATATGAGCTTCCTACTCTCCCTGTTTCAGACCACTGTCCAGGATTCTGTCTTCACTCGCTGTGGTCCTGGAGAGGGTGTAAGATGTAAATGATCAAATACCTCGAGGGCCTTCTGTGGTGGTGACAGGCCTTGGTGACTATGGTTTCCACATCTGATCTAGAGTCAGAGTCGAAGGGAAAGAGCTGCCCAGTGACCCTGATCACCGTAGTGACCGTCCTCGTGGAGGACAGGATTCTTGTTTTTCTCAACAGTCACTCTCTGGTTAGTGGAGATGGTGGCCCCTAGAGGAGTCTGGGAAGATTCGGCATGTAGGGTGCAGCTGAAGGTGTCCAGGAGTGATCCCCACGAGAAGCAGCAGTCAGTGATGAGAAAACACTCACTCAGTCACTCAACCACCCACCTACCCATGTCATCAACATTTACAAGCTCCTCCCAGGCCTGAGCCTATGGGACACATATGCGCTGGAGGAATACAATCTCTAAGACCAGGCACTTACCATTCGGGAGTTTATGAACTAGTTGGCAAAGTGGATTGTGAGTAGGTAAGGTACCATATTCCAAAATGTATTTCCAGATACTCTTCTTAGATATTCTTAGACCACTTTGTATAGTGTTGGCACATAGTAGGTGCCCAATTAATGTGGACAGAATGAATGGATGAATATTAAAGCCCTGAGAAACCCTCTACTGAAGAAATTTAGTTTTCAAACTTTGTACTTTAAAGGTATTTTAAATTTACAAGGAAGTTGCAAGAAGAATAAAAAGAAATATTAAATAGACTAGCCCACATTCAACACCTAACATTTTGCCACATTTGCTTTAACATCCTCTCTTTAAGTATACATACATGTGTGTAGATCTATGCATATAAGTAGATATATAGATATATGAATACATAATTTAATATATATATTTATGCGTGTAATTAATGGGAATAAATACATAAAGTATAAAATTTTCTTTCTGAACCATTGAGGATAAATTTCAGATATCAGGGACTTCCCTCATGGTCCAGTGGTTAAGAATCCTCCTTCCAATGCAGGGGATACAGGTTCAATCCCTGGTCAGGGAACTAAGATCCCACATGCTGCAGGGCAATTAAGCCTGTGCACTCTAGAGCCCGTGCACCACAACTAGAGAGCCCGCTTGCCGCAACTACTGAGCCTGTGTGCTCTGGAGCCCGCGTGCCACAACTAAGACCCAATGCAACCAAGTGAATAAATGAATAAATAAATAAGTATAAAAAATAAATTTCAGATATCATACTTCTCTATCCCTTAAACTAAGAATAAGTGTATTCTTACATAACCACAATCTAATTATAAAAATCAGGAAATCTAGTGTTAATATAATACTAGTCTAATCTATAAACTTTATGCAGAGCGTTATTCCAAGTTTCCCAGTAAAGTCATTTATGGCTTTCACCCCCCAATCCCAGGATCCAGGTTCATGCCTTGTACTTAGTTGTCATATCTCTTTAGTTTCCCTTAATCTGGAACAGCTCCCTAGCTTTCCTTTGTCTTTTGTGACATTGATGTTTATGAAGAGAACAAGACATTATTTTTTAAAATGTCCCTCATTTTGAGCTTGTGCCGTGCTTTCTTCTAATTAGACTCAGAGTCTGCATTTTGGGCAGGATACCAGAGAAATGACATGTCTTTCTTGGTGGATTATATCAGGAAGCACATGTTATCGGTTTTCCCCATTATTTGTGATGTGAACTTTGATCACTCAGTTAAGGTGGTGTCCACCAGTAGTCTTACAATCTCCACTGTAAGATTACTCTTTTCCCTTTATAATTAATGAATAATCTGTGAGAAGATACTTTGGGACTATGTAAATACCTTGATTATCAAACTTTCATCTGCTAGTTGCAGCATCCATCGATAATTCTTGACCAGATCAGTTATTGTGCTGAATTACAAAATGGCCACCCAAAATGGCCACTAGTTGGTATTCTTCTGTCAGGAAGAACTTTCCTTTCTCTCCTACTTGTCTGTTTATTTATTAATGATCGGTTTGGACTTAAGAGTTTCAATTCTATTTAATGGTTTGTAATCCATTATGGCTATTATTTGTTTTGGTGCTTGAGTTTTACCAGAGCAATCTGTTTAACCCAGCATTTCCTAAGCTCACTTCCCCACAGTGTTTTTCTTTTAGAACGCACATTTCCTTTGGGCATCCTGCTGAGCGAGGGTTCTGTGGAGTTTGCTGGGACAAACACTGCAGCCATGCCATGAGAGTGGTATGGTCATTCTCTGAGGAACTCAAGGAAGGTTGGACCACTTGTGGCTGGGGTGATAGGGAAGTGTTTGGGGTCTTCTAATAAGTCAAGATGCAGGTGAAAGAGGAATGGAATGGCCAAAGGCACAGGAGTTAGAAGGTTTAAGTTGTATTATCACTGGAGTATGAAGACCAGCTTGGCAGGGAAGCAGGAGGGGGACAGGCTGAAAATGAAGACTGGGGACACATTGAAAAGGGTCTTGAAAGACAGCCTAAGGAACTTGGATGCTACCTTGAATATGTGGGAGGTCACTGAAGGCACTGAGCAGAGAACTGATGGGATGTGATAAAAGGAGAGCAGCAGGGCAGGAGGAAGGGGAGGCAGGAGCCTCTTAGTAAGCTAAGAGGACCTTATTGCCATCTATGAGAAAGGTAATAAAGATTTTTATTTTGTGCATTTATGATTTCATTTCCAAGAGAAAAGAAACAACTCCTTGTGTGAAATTTGTAACCAGGAAAATTTGAACAAGCTGGACCTGTGGGGTGTAATCATAAAAGAAAATTTATTTCATCTTCCACTTTCCTTTAGACTTTATTCAAGGGTAAATTTTGGTAGTTTCATGACCTTCTGGATTACTCTTAGTGAACAAAAAATCCTATGACCAATTATAAGTTGCCAAACACAGTTTCATTTCAGGACAGAGAGGAGAGGGTAGTGAGAAAGTTCTTATTTATTAGGTGCTGGTGTAGGATGGCTTCCCACTGCTGGGAACCTTCAATTGCAAGTCTCATGACATGGTGCGGGGTGCTGTTTTCTCAGTCTGGCTGTTCTCCCTCAGCCTCCAGTTTTGGGAGGTCCACTCCACACAGACTCTGATGGAGGTCCCATCACCTCCTGTAGTCAGTCTTTCAGGAATGATTTAAACACCTCCAAGCAAGTTCTCTCTCTCACGTATGGCCTGTGCTAGGTCCACGGCACAACAATTTCACATCCTTTGCTCTTCCAAACTCTGGAAGTGCACATCAATCCTTACACTACAATTCTTCCTCAGCTTGTCTGGTAAGACTTTCTCTAGCTTTTAGCTAAGCCAGACCACCATATGCCCTGCTGCATGTGAGCTTTACATGTAGGGCTATAGAAGCCCCTCATGAAGCTGGAGGCGTGAGGCAGATACCTCCTCCTCCTACTTTAGGAAGATGTGAGACTCATAATGCAGGTCTCTCTAAAGAAACTCTTATCACACATTCTCTCCCCTTAATCATCCCGATCACCCAGACCCTTTTAGGCTTGATGATGCATGAGGAGAAGTGAAACAGGTTTTCATAGATTTCCTTTGATGATTTGCATCTGGAACTGGCACCACACCTCGTGGACAACCTTTCTGCCTTACTGAACATTCTGTTCGTGGGCCTTTGGTTTGAGATTTCTCCTCCATTTCTAACCTGTGTTAGTGCTGTTGACTGTGATGACCCAATGCATACCACACTCTGCTATGAGCACGGGCCGGCAGACTGGCCGTCCACCGCCTGAGTCCACCCTCCAGGATGCAAAGCCAGAGGTCTGCATGCCCCCGCTCCCAGCTGTCCCTGGCGTTCACAGATGTGCTCCAGCAGCTGGAAATGAAATGACTTGTTCAATTTGAAGGGAACTTTGCCTTGGTCAGCCCAGCACGGCCGGCGCCGCACCTAAGTGCTCTGTGGTGGGTGCAGAATTTTAGAATTGCAGCGTGTCCGCAGGTACACGATTTGGCTTGCAGCTAATATGCTCATCTTATAGAATTAAGAAAAGCACCTTCGTTTTCGTGATATATGTAGCACATCTCCATTAACTCTACAAATTCTTGGGTGAGACGATGGCTAAGTATACCTCTGATATAGTTTTCTTTGGTGTTTGCTTTTATAGGTGGTGGAGAAAAATGCAGATCCAGAAACAACCCTTTTGGCCTACCTGAGAAGAAAATGTATCCTGACTTTGGAGCCGGGGTGAGGGAGAGGGGGCACTTGGGGACTCATTCTCTGGGCCTTACGCCATTTGCTAGTGACTGGTCTGGAGGCCGTGAAGTGCAGAGGAAAGAGCACTGGGTCAGGGCTCTGGACCCCTGTGTCTTAGTTGCAACTCTGCCACTTGGCAGCTGTGTGACCCTGGGAAGTCATTTGAGCCTGGTGGGTCTGAAATTCTCAGCTGCCGAGTAAGAATATGATTCTTGATGTTCTTCAAGTCTCCTGCATTTAAGGTTCTAGTAATGCCAAGGTTTTATCCTAGGCCTGTAAAACAAGCAGCTCCAAAAGACCCTCCTTAGCTCTGGCAAGCTTCATGGTCATTCCCCTCCCCCCACCCCCAGGAGGAGCAGAGCCTGCCTCAGCAGACCTTTGTTAATACATAAATGGGCTTCCCAGGCAGGGTTTCTTGCTCTGCGAAGGTGGAGGGAAAGTCAGGGGAAAGGGTATTTTTTTGGGAAAAGGATGCCTGAGGTGGGAATTGTGTAGAGGTACCATCCACTGTGGGAAGGGCAGGCACTGGGAAGCATGGGGTGGGGGACTCCTGAGCGGGGTTGGGGTGCTGCTCTGCTCCCAGGGTGGGGAGGACTTCTGTAAGATCCCCCATCCCTTTTCTTCTTTCCTAGTAGGAAAGTATTCTGAGGCTCTGGAGCAAAACCAGCAGTAAAGCTAGAATAGGAGCCAACATTAATGGGCACTGACTACATATGGGTGGAGTTCAAGGTGATTTATGTAGGCTCTCTCACTGATTCACAGCGATCCCTTTAACAGAGGAGGAAGTGAGGCTGGATGTGTTAAGGGACACAACTCTCCCTCGTGTGTTCTGGGCAAATGCTGGCAGACCTGGACTGAAGCCGGGGGCCATGCTCTGAACTTCCCACCCACACTGGAAACTCTCTAGGGGTCTGTTGTGGAATGACACCCATCCTGACCTCTGTCAATAAACCCTGTGGCCCCCAGAGGCAGGGTTGTCTGGTGGCTCCTCGCAGTGACATACTTCGGGACAACAAAGGATCGTTTCAGCACCCACAGAAGCCAGCCTGGAATCCATGGCCTTGCCGCTGGTTCTTTCACCTCCTATCAGATAGCGGCTGGCTCTAGTGTACTTTGCCCTGGATTTTTGACCTGGCGGGGGCAGGTCTGGAGGTTCACAGCGCATGGACCTGATGGCGTTCTTTGTAGACCTGGAGTCACTCAGTGGGATCAGGGGACTGCATGGGACTCCATTTCCAGCCCATCTACCTGGGTGGTCTGGAAAGAGAGGCTCACTCTTAGAGATTGTTGACATCAATTTTAGATTTCTAATACAGTTTTGAAGACCTGACAGCCTCAGAAATTCCTGATCATAGCAGTTGGCTGGTTTAAGGGCCAAATCTCAAATGAAATCCAAACCTGAAAGTTGGCATGTAAATATGAAGTCCTCATGGCTTGCTGTTGCCTGTGTTGAGAGTTGATTTGTGGGAGTTCCAGGCAAGAGAGAAGACCCTAGCCTTGACTTCTACCCTGGCTTCCAGAAGGATGCCCAGGTTAGCAGAAGACCTCTAGACTACTTTGAGCTGCTTCCATTTGTCCTCATGTGCCCCTAGAGTGGTCTAAACTGCTGATCTCATACGTCCAGACTAGTGAAAAGAATAACTTGAGATCTAGAGATCCCTCCCCAGCTGTGCTTTAAAAGAGGCAGCAGCATGGTGGAGGAGGAGTCAGATGGCCGTGTTTGTGCCCTAGCACTCAAGGTAACACAAGTGACTGTCACCTTGCAGGGTGCACATTACATCTTGGGTCTCAGTCTTCCTCCCTTCCTTCCTTCCTTCCTTCCTTCCTTCC
The DNA here is from genome assembly GCF_949987535.1 of Balaenoptera acutorostrata. Classification (NCBI taxonomy): domain Eukaryota; kingdom Metazoa; phylum Chordata; class Mammalia; order Artiodactyla; family Balaenopteridae; genus Balaenoptera; species Balaenoptera acutorostrata. The sequence continues at coordinate 68,960,876 of NC_080075.1, forward strand.
TTTCCTTCTTTCTTTCTCTTTCCCTCTTTCTCTTTCTTTCTCTCTCTCTGTCTTCCTTCCTTCCTCCCTCCCTCCCTCTCTCTCTCTTTCTCTCTTTCTTTCTTTCATCAATTCCTGCCCTACCTGCTAACCACATTATTGTGAAGATCAAACGGGTCCATGGGTATAGCTGCTTTCCAAGTAGAAGATGCTTTATCATTGTTAGTTATTAATTTTATCTTGAAATTAGGGAAGTGACCAGGGATAATAGCCTCAGCTCCTTCCATCTTCAGTAGGAAGATAGATGGCCTGGAGGCCTGTGGGCCTGAGGGAAAAGCAGCAGTGGAGCCTGTGTGTCCCAGGGAAAGAGGCCACCATAACCGCTGTTCTCCAGAATAGCCTATTAGTAAGGCACTTTTCAAGCGCAAAGTATCAGAGATTTTGTTTCCCCCAATATATAAGCGGTGGCTCCAATATTGGTTTCTGACCTCAAAAATATCTTCATTTTAATTTCCATTCACATATCCTATGGGATGGATATTCAGAAGCCCCTGGTCCAGCCTTAATTTTGGTCCCTGGACTTCATCAATCCAAAAGGTTCGGCGGGGGGATGAGGGAAGCCGAACTCAGCAAGTCCCATGCTGGCCTGAGTGGCTTCCTTGCACGACCAGCTGGGGTGATGTGAGGTCTGCCCCACATGCCCAGTCTTTGAGGTGCCAGATTTACCTGCCCAGTGAGACCACAGGGTTGGGGGACTGTTAAGACCACACCTAGAAGACCTTGATCCCAAGAAAATCTCCAGGATTAGAGAGCAGTGGAACTCCAGTCCCAGGGGATGACACATGGGTGCTGGTGCCTTTCCTTTTCTGTACAGTGGAACTGGCCTCATTCCCTGCTTCCCCGGGATGCAGGGCAGCCTGTCTGAATGGGAGGCCGTGTGGGTCTGCTGCCTCCCGGCTTGAGGGGCCTGAGCCTGTGTGTGGACGAATGGCTCTTCACTCGAAGCTCAGTCCAGGCATTTCCCAGCAGCCCAACAAAGACTTTTTTTTTTCTCTGAGTTCATATTCTTTAACCCTTGACCATCCAGTGGGGCTGAGAGGGACAAAGCTGGGCTGCGGAGAAGGCGGCTGTGGGGCTTGCACGGTGATGCTTTCCAAGTATGATCGTCTCCAGGACAAGATCATGTATCCTTTGCCTGCTGGCTGCTGGCCTTTGAGGACTATGACGCAGGGGTCAGCTTTTGAGTGAGTGTGCGTGTGTGCGCATATGTGTGTAAGCCCCTGTGTTTCTAAGTAGGCTTTGGTCATGAAGAGGGACATTATAGAATGATGTCTTAGGAAGTATCTTCCTGGCTTATAAATGTGGACAAGATTCTGAACTGCTGAAAAAAATCATCTTTTTAAAATTCAGACTTATATCACATCCCATGAAATCCTTCAGTAGGCCTCCATTGCCCCCAAATTAAAGTCCAATCTTTTTGTTCAACATGTGAGGTCCTTCAAAGGTGAGGTCCCACCTTTCCTCTCCAGTTTTCTTTCTCTTCGTGGGTCCAGCACTCTGTTCATGCAGAAACAATTGTGAACTACCAATGCTCCATGCCCACTCATTTCTTGGTCTTTGCAGAAGCTGTTTCCCGTCTTGAATATCCTTTTCTCAAGGACTTCTCTACCTGGCTAACTCTTACTAGCACTTTAGGACTGGGCAAAATATCACCTCCTCTAGGAAGGCTTCCTTGACCTCCCAAGATTGGGTTAGGTGCCCCTTGTCTCTGCTGGTCCCATGGTGCCCTGTGCATAGCCCTCCTGAAACACTTACTGTAAAATATTTAAATTTCATCTTCACACTGGCTTCTGTTTTCCTGAGTTGAAGGCAAGCTGTTAGAGGACAGAGATTCCATCTTATTCACCTGTTTTTCCTCAGCCCTCGGCAGGGTGCCTGGCACTTGGTTGGCCTTCAGTAACTGATGTTGTCTGTATGAGTGAATGAGCGATGAATAAAGGGATGGATGTGGGGAAGCTATGTCTAAGGGGTTGGTGTCCCATGTCACCTGGGGATTTCCCCTCCCTCTCCCCACAGAGGAATGGGAGAAATGGAGGTGAGTGAAAGCAGAGAAGCAAAAGTGACAGGACGTTCTGAAATTGAAGTGGCTAAGGACGGGCCCTGCAGAGAGAGGAGCACACCTTGGGCCTGGAAACTGCCAGAAGCTTCCTCTTGACTCAGCCTCCAGTGTCGGGCTAAGAGGCAGCTGAAAGAGACCCTGGCTCCCATGCTCCGGCTCAGAGGCCTAGGGCGCACAGATGTCTGACTCCACAGGACGCTGGAGGGGCTCAGGTGCAGAGTCTTGGGTAGAGAGGTGAGGACACCTGTAGAAAAGACAAGAACATAATGTAGTGAAGAGAAGTGACACAGGCATCACAGATCTCCCAGACCCTGCACTCAGGTCTGCTCTGATGACCTGAGTGGTCAATGGAATGACCTTAATCTGGGTTCCAGTCACTTTTCTGCCAATGCCTGCCTGGCCCCCATTTGCTCCTTGCACCATGTTGCCGTGACAACTGTGGAAGGAATCGGAAGTACCAAGACGAGGCTGCATCCTGTGCAGGTAACCAGAGGCTCTTACCAAGGCTGCAGACTTGCTCTGGGTTATTGGGCTGAGTGTCACTGCCCAGGGCAAAGGTGGCATTCTGGCCCAGCAACCTCCCCAGATCCTCGTGGAGGTGAGGGGATGGCTGTGAGGCAGAAAGTGGAGGCACCCGAGCCTGAAGCTCCCTCCTGTGTCTGGGTGAATGGTGACATTGCATGCCCCATGGGAACCAAGAGGTCAACTGGATCTGGGGGCTGGTAAGTCCAGCTGTGTCAGAGCTGGAGGGAGGAGGGGCAGGGGAACTTCCTCACCTTGTGCCCGAGTGTGCTTAGGAAGCCCCCTTGCCGTCTCAGATTGAAGATTCCAAATGCTCTGTGCCCCTTGATAAAAAACCCACCTACTCCCTGCTCCCTCCAATGGTGATTTCATTGCACCTCTCACCTTCCACCCACGGATCATATAGACATGGGTTCATTAAAATGGAGGTTAGCAAGGGCTGAGTCAGAGAACAGAGACATATGGGTGTCTGACCAGTGCTTTCTCCCTGACGGTATCAGGCACCTGAGGATGAAGCGAAATTGGGAACACTTTGGGGAAGAGTGGGCAGTAGTCTGAGGGGTTTGTGGAGAGAGAAAGGATGCTCGTAGACAAGGTGGGATGGAGCCCATGTGGGAGCAGAGCACAGGGGGAAGGAAAAGCCACTGTTCCCGGTGCTTACGTTTAGGGAAACTGAGGCAGGAGGTCCTTAGGAGACTGCATCACGGAAGGTGCCTGAGCCAGGCCCTTTTCTTAATCTTCCCTTGACCGTGTCATTCAGATCCTGCCACCCTTGTGCCCCTTATGCGAGTCTGGAGCCAGGGTCGCCGGTTGAGCAAACTAATTACACTCCCTGGTGGGAGCATCCTGGGCCAGTCATGTGGGGTCAGAGCGGGGTGGGGTGGTATTGCTTCACTTCCGTGTCTTTGCTTCCTAGGCAGGAAAAGGGCAGATTACTAAACTTGTCCAACCTGCAGCAGATGTGAGAAGATTAATGAGGGCTTGTAATTTTCTTTGAAACATAGATGAAAGAAAGAATGAACCGTTTAAACACAGGGATCATATCCATACAATCAGGCGAAAACCCTCTCTTTCCAGTGGTACAGATCCTATTCCTGACGTACTTCTTTTGGCTCCTAATAAGCTGTAGATTCCACTTCCCCTTGTCCATTTATGTTTCTCTCTTGGCTTCTACGACACCACACTTTCCTCATTTTCCTCCTGCCTCCACGCTTGCACCACGTACAGCTCTTCCTCGGCTCAGTCCCTAATTGCTGCAGCACCCTGGGCTCTGGCCTGGGCCGCATCCCTTCTCCACCTTCACACTCTCCCGAGGTGAGTTTAATGCCATCTACATGTGAATGCATCATATTTGTATCTTCAGCTTCGACCTCTCCTCAGAGACCAGACTCCTATTTCCAGCTGCCTACTTGAATCACTAGATGCATGTCTAATCTCAGACTTAACAAAACGCTATTTCCCCGCCCCCAACTTCTTTCTTCCCTGGTCTTCCTCCATCTGAGTCAGTGGCAAAAGCATCCACCCAATTGCTCAAGATAAAAATTTAGGAGTCACCTATGATTCTTTCTCTTATACACCACACCCAATCCATCCAGAAGTAGTAACTACTCTACCTCCAAACTTTACAATGAAATCTTCATTTTTTTTCTCTGTTTCCCCCATTAATGTTTGGTTCAAGTCACTATCCCCTCTTGCCTAGGCCATTTTAGAGTCCTGTTCCCCTGTTTCTTCTCTTGCCCCTACAACTATTTGCTGCCCAGCAGCTAGAGGGATTCTTGAAAAACACAAATTTGATCATATCAAGCCCTGTTGAAATTCCCCTTAAAAGCCTCTCATTATCACACCCAGAATAACAATCCGGATCCCTAACCCTGGCTTATGAAGAGCTGCATCGACTGGCTGCTGCCTGTTCCCCCAGCTGACATCCCTTGTCCCAGGATTCCACCCACCCTGGCCTTTCAGCAGCTCTAGCACATCAGACTTTGGCATTGTCTGTGCTCAGAGGCTTTGCACTTGCTGTTCCCTCTGCCTGGGATACACTCTTCCCTGCTCCAAATTATGTCATTAAGTTCAACTCGAAGGTCACTTTTTCAGAGTAGCTTTTCTAACCACTCCAAATAGACTCTAGTCACGCTGGGTCATGTCCTCTTGTACTAATTCTCTGCATAGCACTGACCTCCACCTCAAATTTTCTTCTCTGTTTTTGTCAGTATTTCCCCTGCTAGGATATGAGCTTCATGAGACCAGGAACCTCATCTCTCTTCTTCACTCTCTGTCCCCAGTGCCTTTACCAATCCTGGTACATGATAGTTTCTCAGTAAATATTTGTCAAATGAATGATTATCCATGCTAGGCACTGGGGATACAACATTCTAGCAATTTTACTTAATGTAAGTTCCAAGAGAGATTCCCAGAGATTAAAAAATAGTGTAGATGAGGAGAATCTCCTTGTAATAAAAATCTTGCAGGTTTGAATGAAAATTCTGTGACATTCAATGCTTTTAGTGAATTCTATATCACACATTTCCCAATTCTTAAGTCCCCACCCATTGGACTTCAAGGATTGCCTTCACATAAGAATACAGCAGCATTCTAATTTGGAATAAAATGCATTCATTTGGTTGATTTTGGATTGTGGGGTAGTGTAGTTAAAAGAACCTGACACAGCTCTTGCATTCACCATGTGTGATCTTGCATACATCTCTTAAATCTCTGAGCCTGCTTCCTCCTCTCTCTAGTGAAGGGAATGAAGGGTGAGAAGCCCCTCTGGCTCTAACAGTCGTTGTTCTTTGAGGGGGCTGTCCTATTAATAACTCCCATGGGTTGACTCCCTCCTCTATGCCAGGGATGATGTTAAGAGTCTTACGTGAATGATCTCACTGAATCCTCTAAGTGCTAGGATGGTCCTAAACACATAGACAAGGCTTAGTGAGTCTTGGTAACCTGGCCAAGGTCACAGCTGGGAAGTGGCGGCACTATGATTTGACTTCATGCCGTCTGCTACCCTACACTGCCTGTTGACATGGGCTGGATCCAGTTGAGTCACAAGGGAGCCTGGGAGGGGTTCTGCAACACAGGTGTCTACGTCATCTGCCCCTTTTAGGAGAGGATCGCCAAAAGCCACGGCTCCCAGTGTGGCTTCTGCACCCCCGGCATCGTCATGAGCATGTACACGCTGCTTCGGAACCAGCCCGAGCCCACTGTTGAGGAGATCGAGGATGCCTTCCAAGGTATGGGCCTTGAGGCAGGGCCCAGGAGGTGGAGTGGCAAGTGGGGCTCTGAGGAGGGCAGGGCAGGGCCAGAGTGGATGCCAGGAGTGGACCAGGAGTTCCAGGCACTGCCTTTTGAGGGAAAGGCTCAGGCCATCCCACCATGTTGGTTACGATTGACTGGAAGGTTGGTGCTTTCTTAATTTGAAGAACACTTGGGTGGTTTGGAGACCTTCTGGGGTCTCCTGCCTTAGCGTTCATCTTCCTGAGGTGTCTTCCTGCTCCCACCCCGTGCTGGGATGGGATAGCCATGAGTGGCCGGAGTAGGAGGAGATCGTTTGGGAAACCGCACAGAAGCTAATGACATGGCGTCTTCCCTTGCTGCTTCCTCAGAGCAGGATTCTGCAGAGCAAAGGCCACATATGAGGAAGGAGGCCATGACTCTGAGCCTTGAGCAGGGACTGGCTTCCCACTTTGCCTTCTGTGAATGGGCCCAGATGGTTGGGTCTGGTATCTGTTCCTCTGCATTGAGTAGAGAAGGCTCCCCACTCATTCAATCTATTTCAATGCATCATTTATTCTGTCATTTATATGAAGTCCTATCATTTGTCAGGCACTATACAGGGTACAGGGGACACAGGGATGAAAGACACAGTCCCTCCTCTCAAGGAGTTCGTACTCTGAAGGGGAAGAGAGCTTATAATGTAGTTTGATAAGCTCACTGATAAAGCTATGAGTAGGCACCATGGGAGGACTTAGGAGGAGCACCTGATTCAGTCTAGGCATTATAGCAAGGCTTCCTGGAAGAAGTGGTAGATGTTTTGAAGTCAGGGATACAAGCAGGAGGAGGATCATTCCAAGCAAAGAAAATTGAATATGTAAAGAGAGCATTTAACTGAGCTGGGAGCAAAGCCACAAACCCCTTAGCTGCTCCGGGGCCTGCGCTGACACTGCAGCTTTTTCCTTGGCCCACAGGAAACCTGTGCCGTTGTACAGGCTACAGACCCATCCTCCAGGGCTTCCGGACCTTCGCCAAGGTAAGTTGGGGCCCTGGGACAGCAACGGCCCTGCTCCTGAAGCAGTAACACTCAGGAATCACAGCTGGGAGGGATGCCAGGGGCCTCTGGGTTACAGAGAAAAAGGATCAGATGGCCAGCTGGCGGGTCCTTCTGCCGCAGGTACCTGGCAAGGGCATTGGGCTCTGCCGTTCTTATTCTTGGGGGTGGAGGGAGGTGGTGGTTCTCATCAATAGCACGGAGACTTTCCTTCCAGGGAAGGCCTGGAGAACTGGTTACTGGAAGACATGCTGCCTAAGAGCTAATTTCCTCCAGGGCATTCGGGCTTGGCATCCTTCCTTGGTGACTGGCATGCTCAGCCCATGGCACAGGAGCTGAACGTGGCAGTTAATAACAACCCAGCCTGACTCAGCACTCGAGTCCCTCCTCCTTTCCTGTCCCGGCTGCTCTCTGCAGCTGGCACTCTGCTGGGCTTATGAAACTGCTAATTAGATCTTCAGACAGTGTGTGAACCCCTGTAGTGTTCATATAACGCTGAGTGAGAAACCACAGCTGGGGTGCATGAGCATTGATTACATAAATGCAGACACACACCTGTCATCTGGCAAGGAGGACGGAGGGCTAGCTTCTCCTTTCTTGGCTTAATCTCCCCAGATTTTACCTGATTTCCCAGCTGGGTCAAGTTGATCCTGACTCCAATCAAACTGTCTCGTCTCAATTTGATTCTGGGTTGAGGGGAGAGTCACAGACTCCTGTGCCTTTCACTGACTTTTAGAGTCGGCACAGTACAAAAAGGAGTATTGTGTCCAAATAGCCCAAAAGGGTGGAGATGGAGATGGAGCCTCTAAGGATGGAAAATGCCACATCCTGGTGAATGCCGTTGATGATGAGGAACCAGGAGGTACGGATTTAAATGAAAATGATTGAAAGCTTAGATTCAGAATCTGCAGACCTGGGTTCAAATCCCATTCCATCACTTAACTGACGCATGATATTGGGCAAATTTCCTTGTTTCTAAAATGGGGATTGTAATAATACCTACCTTACAGTGCTTGTGGAAAGGACTTCCTGTAAAGCTCTTAGGACGATGCCTGGCACTTCTTACATTTTCAGTAAATGGCAACATAAATTATGATGCTGGTACATTTTTTCCGTTACCCATACTTGATCTTCATGTATTGCTTAGGCTTCCCTGAGAACCAGGGATTGTTAATCTTGTGCATGTACTTATTTCATAGGAGGCTTCTCAAAGAAATACAATCTGACCAGCTCTCCTAGTTTCTCCAGAGAGAAGGGCTTTTGAGTGTAGCTGACAATTATACTCCTTCTGTGGGTCAGAGTTTTATCATCATTTACACAGTTCCTGAGTCTATTGTGACACCATGGGAGGAGGTGAGCCGCACCCCCTTCACTCCAGCTGCCTGGCAGTGTACGGCAGAGCAGAGTAGAGCTGGATGTTCCAAGCAGGCAAAGTGACTGACGCACAGAATGTGCTCAGAAGCTCATGCATGTTACTCATTGGAGGCCCCCAAGGCCTTTATTCAGAGCCTTTTAATTGTTACCTTACACACAGTTCTAAAAAGCTCATCTGTCTAGTTTTCATGGCCGTAGCACACACCGGAAGAGGGTGAGGAGAGCATGCTATAGCGAGGCAGCTTGTTCACAGCAGGAAATGACAACGTTCATCTAGCAGCAAGGAAGGAAATGGGGGAACCATAAAAATAAGCCCAGTAGTTTTAGCCTACTGAGAAAAGTGGAAATCTCACTGGGGAAAATCCCTAGCCTCATCCAACCGCAGTAGACCTTGAGGGCAGTGACACATTATTGTACGTTACAGTAATTTATGTCATAAACACATCAAGGAATTATCGAGGAAAAAGATCTAAGTAAGAAGGTGCTGGCACTTTCATTATCTGAATAATCCACTTTTGCAAAATACATCCTTCCCCACAAGGACCAGGTGAGGGAGGCTGTTGTCTTACTGTAAGCAGGGCCTGGTAATTCTCCACATCACTCCTCCAAAAAGAGAGACGTGAAGAGACCCTCTCCTTTCTGTCCAAAGACAGAGGGAAAGGGCAAGGTGGAGGTGTGGCGGTATAAGACAGACCGAGCCGCTCTGAGACCCAGTGGCAAAGCAGTGAATGCAGGAGGGGTCTGCACGCAGGGCAGCATGTGCAGGGGGGTTGAGGCAAGTCTGACAGCGCTTGCACGTTCTCAGAGGCTACACCTTCAGCCTCCTTGGCCCTCTGAGAACTTCCTCGGGGACGCTGGTAGGTGGTGACTCACCCTTTGGGAAACGTTGGCGTGAATGGTGTCTTCTGCGATTCACGTTCGGAAGGGCTACTCCCAGCCTGCTTCCCCAGGAACAGCTGCCCTGGAAATGTGTCCCAGGTCTATGCCTGGGAGTTCCCCCACTTTTGCCTCTTAGCACAACTCCACGATTCTGTAGTGTCTTCTGGGGCCCTGAGCTGAGACTCCTGCCTCCTTGGGCTAGATCAGTCAGGTGAACACACCCTTTCCCACCTTCAGTGCATTGGTTTTGGGAGGTAGCAATCTGGGCTCTATTCTGTGCTCCGCCATTGGCACCCCAAGAGGTTCTGAGCAAGTCCTTTCCCCGTAGGTGATGAGTCATCAGACCTGTACACATCCTCCAGAACAGGCCTGCAGTGAGGGGTAAAGAGTGAGAGCTTTCTGGCGAGAAGTGCCTGTTAAGGAGTGGGAAGGCCATCAGGCACACTGGCCGGGCACACCTCTGGTCCTGAACGTCTTTGGCAGGAGCCCCACAAAGACTCCAGCCTGGGAGGCGCCCAGCCAATTCCCATAGAACTTGATGGTTTAGAAGTAGAGGCATGGGGGGCTTCCCTAGTGGTCCAGTGGTTAAGACTCTGTGCTTCCCCTGCAGGGGAGGCAGGTTCGATCCCTGGTCAGGGAACTAAGGCCTCCTCAGGAAGCAGTACTGAAGAGGAAAGTGGGCACAAAGAGATGATTTGATAAAATAGGACTAGCTTTTATGGAGACATTTTCTCATAAGTAAATATCCCTGCTGCTTCCAGGAGAGGTCCTGTTTGTTTACTCTCAAGTTATTTAATCGACATTAACCAAGTGAAAGTAGTTAAAGCAGAGGCCTTTCCTCTGTGCAGAGGCAAGTGGGATGGGGTCGGGCATCTGCTGCTCCTTTGATGCTGGAATAGGTATCACACCCAGATTTCATTTGATAGTAATACTCTAGGTTCTTTAGCTTCTGTGAAAACTCTTTGCAAATATCTTTGTGTGAATGTTGGTCATCTCTCTAGGATGGTGGATGCTGTGGGGGAAATGGGAACAACCCAAACTGCTGCATGAACCAGAAGAAAGACCACAAGGTAAGTGGGTCCTTTTCAGCCTGGAAGCCTGAGGGCCAACCTCAGATCAAAGGAGCAAGTGGGCTCTCTCCACACTCTGGGCAGTGGTGGCTGGAAGAGGAAACAGTTATGCCCCAACCATGAGGGTGGTGAATGTGTACATGAGCCCTGGATCCTCTGTCAAGACCTCCTTGTCCCTTCTTCCCAGGAGATACCAGCTCCTCCACCAGCCTGCTGGGGTCTGTGGATGAGCTCGCTTGGACAGAGGGCTAGGCCAGCCCTATGGGGCGTTTTAAAGGAGGGGACAGTGTATCACTCATCTGTCCCCTTTTCCAGCAGGTCACTCTCTCGCCATCTTTATTCAACCCAGAGGAGTTCATGCCCCTGGATCCCACGCAGGAACCCATCTTCCCCCCAGAGTTGCTGGTAGGTAATGCCCCATGAGCCCCTGGAGACCTGTTGGGTCCCACTCGTACCCACTGGGGCCTTTATGTCCTCCTTGTCCTGTAGGTTTCAGCCTGAATTTCCCTTCCTTTCTCTGACACCCAAATATCAAGTCCCTGAGACACATACTCCCACAGGGACCCACACTTCTCTCCTTCTCACACGTGTCACTCTGAGGGAGTGGATCCCTTTGGCACACTGTGTACAGTAACAGGAGCTCCAGGAGTATTTGGTGACCTCCTGGCTAAATCTCATGGATAAGCCCTCAAGCAATCCATTCTTCTTTCTGTTAGCAGTCCATTTATATACGAAACAAACAAACAAAGAGAGCTGTGTTCAAAGGACACAATCCATGGCCTGCAGCCACGTCTTAACGACACCTCTCATGCCTACTTTCTCACCTTGATGATTCTGCTCCTTCACTCCAACTTTCATGACCAAAATAATAATAATAATTATAATCAAGCCACTCTCAAGGTTTCTCAAGTGCAGATTTCTCAGGGGGTGGTGAGCTCATGAAGCTCACCATGAGCTCATGAATTCATGCTTTATGAATTCAACAGGCCAGAAAGAACGGCTTTGCAGCAGACCATCAGCATATCTTTCTCTGGATTGTGAAACCTTGAAAAACCATCAGTTTGATTTGGGGGTTTTCTCTCTCAACCCCACATCACCCCTCATGCTCTAGAGCCAACCTTCCATTGCATTCCCTTCTGATCCCCCCACCCCGTACCTCCTGGAGACAGTGTGGGACAGTTCAAGTCACCTTGCGGCAGTGACCTTCAGCAGGTCCCATAACCTTGATCCTCAGGTTCCTCCTTCACCTGTAAAAGATGAGACTAACAGTGCCTCCTTCACTGAGATCTTCTGAAGACTAAGTGACATAATGTCTATAAAAGAGCTGCAACGTAATTCCTGCCTCACTACATGGTGTTCTCCCTCTCTTCTCCCCTGATGTGCATTTTCCGTCTGAATTCAGTATTAAACAAATCCATAGAAGAGTTGATCCCCTTGCAAACTTAAAGCAATGGCCCTGGGAATGGCAGTGGGGAGGAAGAGGCAGCACAGTAAGAAAACTTCATTTTCCAGAGGCTGAAAGACATTCCGCAGAAGCAGCTGCGTTTTGAAGGGGAGCGTGTGACCTGGATCCAGGCCTCGGCCCTGACGGAGCTGCTGGACCTCAAAGCGCAGCACCCCGAGGCCAAGCTGGTGGTGGGGAACACGGAGATTGGTAAGGGCGCAGGGTGGCCCTGGGCCAGTCTGCCCAGTTCAGCCCCTGTGGCTGTGTGTCCTCTGTGTGTCCTCTTCTGCCCTCACTTCCCCATTTCATATGTGGAGTAATGACACCTCCTGTAAGGGTTGTTCTGAGTATTAACCGAGCTCCTTGCTGACTGTTCTCCGTAAACACTGACAGAGAGCCGGCTCTGCGCTGGGTACTCTGGGAGAGCCAGGGGTACCCAGATCACCTGGACCAGACCCCTTCCCTTCAGTGTCTCCCAGTCTAAAGGAGGAGGGAGCAACGTAGCTCACGTGTCTGGGCCGGTGCCTGACGGACACTAGGGGTTCCATAAAGGTCACTCTCTTGCCCTCCGTTTGCTGGGGGTGATGTGGTAAGGCTAGGGAGAGGAGAGGCCCACGTGTGACCGTGCTGGGTTGCCCATGACTGTGGCCACCTGCCGTGCGGTGCCACCACCTGGCACACGAGGCCCACGGTACGTGAACAGGTCAGGGAGACACCAGATGTGCAGCTCTCGGGCTTGGTGCTTGAAGACACAGGAGCAGAGGTGCCCAGGTCCCTGCTCGTCTCCATCCATTTATAAACCTGGCTTGGCCCGTTTCCACTTGGCTGGGACCCAAGCCCAGTGAGGATCCGAGGAGAGGATGATGGCATGGCCGAGGTCTGCCTCAGAGGATCCCTGGTTTGGGGGGACTTGACATGCTTTTAAGCAGCCAAGTCCAACTTGTGGGGGACTCCTGGCTCTGGCTCTGGAGGGACCCCCTGAGCCCTGGGTTCTGGTTGGTTCTTCAGCCACAGAGAGGAGGGCCTGGCTCAAGTCTGTGCTGGTGAAGTGCTGAACTGGGTCACCCTTGTGAGCACAGGTGCTGTACAGAGTCCCCTGCTGCCGTAATGTGACACATCGGGATGGCAGGGTGGCCTGTGAGACGTGCCTCAGGTGATATGACCACAATGGCTGGCCTGTGTAGCCATGACCCAAGGGCCCAGAGTCCCATGAGTTAAGGTGGAGAATGACGGGCTGGAAGAATATTTGGGGTCCTTGGGTATATGACATGTTCCTCGCCACGAGTCACACAATGTCCTGGGCTCAGTTAGATTCTAAGAAAAAGGCATTCACAAAGATATTATAAGCTCCAGGTTAGAAATAGTTGCTTAAGACCATGCCACAGCTCCACCCCGGCCTCCCTCACACACAGTCCTCACAGCGTAACCACCTACAAGCACAATGTCGGGGGACGTGGGTCATAGAGAGCCCCTCGTCAAAACGAGCCACTTAGTGCCTCCCTCTGCATTCTTCGTCCTACGAGCTGATATTCAAACAGGCCAGACTCCTCAAAGCCTGCGCCTGCCTTCAGAGACCCTCAACAGCACGGGAAAGGGGTGGGGGGAGGGTTGATGCACAGACATTTCCTTCTTACCCTTTTCCATCTACAGCCCTGTGGGCGGGGCTGGGAGAGGTGCTGTGCTAACTGGGTCTGAGGAACAGAAGCAGGTCTGTTCACAGAGGTTTCTTACTTGATTCACCCGAAGGACAGAATCCAGACACAGACATTCGGTCGCACCAAGCTGTGCACCTTAAGAACTCAGACAGCTATTGGGAACTGGGAGGCCAACTTGAAGTTTTCTCTCTCAGTCAATTTTCCTGTTTTGTCTGAATGTTAGACTTTCATATCATATTACTATTACATCCCAATTCTAATAATTGCTCTGGTACTGAGATATGCCCGTTCTTAGCTGTGTAATTTGGGCAAGAAATTTAACCTCCCTGTGCCTCAGTTTCTTCATCTATAAACAGAGAAAAATCACAGTATTTCATAGGGTTATTGTGAGGATTAAATGAGTTAAAATATGTAAAGTGTTAGAAGCATTCCTGACTTATTTTCATGCCCTTTTTCTAATATTGTGATTAAACACACGCACATATGCACACACGCGCACACACACACGCACACACACACACACACACCCCCTACACACGAATTCAAGTTCATCTTATTTGAATTCCGATGGGGTTTTTTGAGAGGGAGAGAAAGACATAGCTTTCAGGCTGATTGTGCGGAAACTGCACTTAATCCCACATCTTGTCCACTGCACCCCCTCATCCCAAGACACCCACGGAGCATGTTACGATCGTGAATATGTCCTCCGTCCTGTGTGCAGTGGTGGGAAAAAATGCCCTGGTGATAAACAACAGACCTATAACTTGAGGCTTCTCGTTTGTCTTGAGGCATTGAGATGAAGTTTAAGAATCAGCTGTTTCCTGTGATCATCTGCCCAGCCTGGATCCCTGAGCTGAATTCAGTGGAGCACGGACTGGAGGGTAAGGGGAAGTTTGCCTGAGCCCACAGAGGGGCTGGGATGCTGGATGTGGGTCATGCGGGGGGATGGCGAGTGCCAGGAAAGACTGCTCTTTGGCTCCCGCTGCCGCCTGCTTTTCTGGGGGCCGCCCTGCAGGGGGGAAGCGGGCACCCTCAGTGCCCTCCTCCACGGAGCACCCATGGTAGGGTGCCAGCGGGCAAGGGGCTTGGGATTCTCCGTAGTTGTTCTCTATCCTGGCTGCATGCTAGAATCGCTCATGGAAATAGGGGGTAGGTGGGGGGAATTTTTGGGGTGCTTTTTTTAAAAACATGCCAAGACTTCACCCTCAGAGATCTGATTTTATTGAGTTGAGGCCTGGGGTTGAGTCCTGGCTCTTTTATTAGCTGTGTGGCATTGGGCAGGTCACTTGACCTCTCTGAGCCTTAATTTCCTCATCCATATAAGGATGTGCATCCTGGTTTAGCGTTACTGGGGTTGCTGTGTATGGAAGTGCTTTCCGAGCTGTGACGGGGGCTGCTGTGTATGGAAGTGCTTTCCAAGCTGTGACGGGGATTGCTGTGTATGGAAGTGCTTTCCGAGCTGTGACGGGGATCGCTGTCATTCCGAGCGTGTGTTCCCAGGTATCTCCTTTGGAGCCGCTTGCTCCCTGAACTCTGTGGAAAAGACCCTGCTCGATGCGGTTGCTAAGCTTCCCACCCAGAAAACAGAGGTGTTCAGAGGCGTCCTGCAGCAGCTGCGCTGGTTTGCCGGGAAGCAGGTCAAGTCTGTGGCGGTGAGTCCCTATTTGGGGGCCCAGGATGCACGTTTTCATCGCAAGGCGAGGGGGGCTAGCCTGGACTCTGCTGCAGACCCAATGGGTGTCAAACTTAAGTGCTTAGAATTGCCTGGGGTGTTTGTTGAAAATGCAGATTCCTGGGCCCCACCCTCAGAGAGTCTGACGGCGGGTCTGGAGTGGAGCCCAGGGGTCAGGTTTTAACAAGCCCCACAGGTGTTTCTGATGAAGGTGGCCTGCGGGCCACCCTTGGAAGCACCCACGCTGTGACTCAGTCTTTACCCCTGAGGTTGGAGCCACCTGCCCCCCTCTTCCTGGACTTGGCCGAGGCTGCCAGCAGGTGGATGAGAGATAAGTTAGGGAGAAGCCGAAATAGGAAAGGGGACTGCCTTTCAGAGCTGGGGAGAGAACCAGAGGTAGACCCCCTGAGAGGAGGGAGAGGCCCACCTGTTGACTGTTTGTAATAAGTCTTCAGCCTAGCCCCCAGATTCTGGGTTTGCAGACGGCGTTCTCACACCTGGCGCGCCATTTCAGTCTCACAGTGGTTGATGGAGTTGGGAGAAAAGCTGGCCCTTCCATTCCACTGCTGTTGTTGTTTTAAATTAGAACAAAAAACAAAGCAAAACAGCCTACTCCCATTCTCATCACCCTACCCCAGGCACCTGCCTCCTTTGATTACAGTTAAGGAGACATAAACCCAGAAAACTCTACTGGGTTCCCAAGCTCAGATGCAATCTACTTCTGGGAAGGATTTTTTTTTTTTTTTTTTTTTTCCTGGAGCAACTGGTTTTCTTCCTCTTTTCTAATAATAGGAATCCTGTGTCTGATTCTCCTTACGTTCTTTGCCAAGGAAGCTCAGTTAGAACACACTGTTCATCCTTAAGGCTTCCTCCTCATTTTCCTTGATCTTTATCTTTTATTTCTCTTTTACTAAATCTCTATGGCCTCTGTGATAAACCACCTCAACCCTTTCAGAAAAAGTTTGAGTGAAATCGATCAAACAAACAAACAATTTAAAGGGGCTGATCCCGGTTTACCGACGGGTAAACTTCAGAGCTGAGCGCCAACCCCAGGCATTGGAATCTCTTGCATGTTGCCCGAATGCCCGAGCTCTTACTGTGCTGATCCTGTGTCTCCACAGGGGTGGAGAACCTCAGGGCTCTCCGTTCAGAAGGTGTCCCCCACCTTCTGCGTGTTCGGGAGCCAGCTGTGTGAGCAGGGCTTCCCTGGGGTGGGCTCTCTCACGCGCTCTCTCTGCTTGTCCTAGTGCATTGGAGGGAACATCATCACAGCCAGCCCCATCTCCGACCTCAACCCTGTGTTCATGGCCAGTGGGACCAAGCTGACCATCGTGTCCAGAGGTGAGCTGCCTCACGCAGTGGTCAGGAAAGAGGGCTGGGGATGGGGTGGAGTCTCACAAGATAGGTCACTTTCTGGAGAAGCAGAGCCCAAAGTTCAATGATGCAGCTTTCCTAAAGTTTGGATCCCTGGCAACTGCAAAGGGAGATGTACCCAGGTTGGGGGCCAGGAGAGCTGGACCATCACTTTATTAAGAATTCACAACAGGACCTGTCAACCAGATGCCTTACTGAGCGGTGTGTGCTGGGGCCAGAGTACACTGCTCACCACAGCTGATTGCTGGGTTTTCAGAGAGTCTGAGCATTTGTTAAACATGGCAGCGATTAAAACTTAAACTATATAACCTTACAATGAAATAAAGTATATGAACAAAGTATTAATAAAGTATAATAAACAAAGGTAATGGACTTATATACACAATCAAATGTAAAATAGGTAGCTAGTGGGAAGCAGCCGCATAGAACAGGGAGATCAGCTCGGTGCTTTGTGACCACCTAGTCACAAAGCTATGCATATACATATATCCCTAGTGGGATAGGGAGGGTGGGAGGGAGATGCAAGAGGGAGGAGATATGGAGATATATGTATATGTATAGCTGATTTCACTTTGTAATAAAGCAGAAACTAACATACCATTGTAAAGCAATTATACTCCAATAAAGATGTTAAAAAAAAACCAAAGGCAATAAGTACTCAAAATTCACCACTTCCTAATTATTTTATTTCATTTTACAGTTGTCTATGCCCTTGAGGTTATTTCCATTTATTATATTTGTAGAGTGGAAATGCTACATAATGGTGTACTCCTGTCCATCTTTCCTCGTTGGAGGGTCCCCAAGACCACCTCTAGGTTTGATGACTCTTAGGAGGTCAAGGAAGACTCACAGGACCCAGCATAGAGTCTTACTCATGGCTATGACTTATTACAGCAGGAGGGTAGAAAGCAAAATCAGCGAAGGGGAAAGATGCATGGGGCAGAGGAAACCAGACACAAGCTTCCAGGGCCTCCTCCCAGGGGAGTCACACAGGACATACTCAATCTCCCCAGTAATAAGTTGAGCTGTGACAACACATGTGAAGGGTAGTCTACCAGGGACGCTTGTTAGAGACTCAGCACCCAGGGCTTTTACTGGGGGCTGGTCATGTAACCCTGCCTGGCACATACCAGAAGTCCAGACTCCCAGAAGGAAAGTCAGGTGTTCAGCATAAACCATATGATGTGTACAAACATTTCAGGCCCAGTGAGCCGTTCTTATCAGGGAATGGTGGGAACTCTCCTGAAATCCAAGGTCCCACAGGATAGCTAGTGGCCAACATTGTAAGCAGGACTTTCAGAGGAGGGCAGGTCTGCTGTGTCAACTCTTTGCTACCCGCCTTCCAACATCACACTGAGCGATGTTGCTCTTTTAGCTTTACATTGGCCGTGGTAGGAGTATTTATACCACAAAAACTAGCAAATGCTTTGAATCAGGGCTTTTTCTCAAAGAACTGATTGTTAAACAGTCACCAGCACACCAGTGCTTAAGGATTTCAAATGCAGCACCTTGGTCCCCGTTGTGCCAGCCACTGCCTCTGACTGTGGGCATCAGAGACCAGGATGGAGAATTCCACTGGTGGTCTGTCCTGTGCTTTCCTCACATTGGTCCCTCTCTATCTTGCCTCTGTACAGGCACCAGAAGAACAGTTCCGATGGATCACACCTTCTTCCCTGGCTACAGAAAGACCCTGCTAGGTCCAGAGGAGATACTGCTCTCCATTGAGATCCCCTACAGCAGGGAGGTGAGATGCTGTCAGAAACATCCTGAATCACCCCTACTCCTGCCAGGCTCCAGACAGGGAGACCAGAGCCTGCCTCGGGAACCAAACTTAGCATCTCTTCACTTTAACATTGATGTTCTTGTCTCTGAACCTTGCCTTTAACCAACCGTATTACTCTCTGGACAATGAGGAGTTTCAGGGTAGGGGGCACAGGGCATAGTCAATGAAACCAGACAGGTAGATGTGTGATCCTGAGTAAGTCATTCATCTTTCTGAGCCCCAATTTCCTCATCTGTAAAATGGGCCCATGTTACTGACTGTGCGGGTTATTGCGAAGACTGAAAAGAAAGAATGCATAAGGTTCCTGGCAGATATCCAGGAGCTGGTGGAGATCACCAGCTAGTGCTAGCGACATAATTCCAAGAACACATCTAGTTGTGGAGTATCCCCGCCCCAGTTTTCGTATGATGAAGTGTGGAGTTTGCGTGCTGGGTAGAGAAGCTACCTGTGAGTCAGGTCCTCACATGCTGACCTTGGGCTTGACAAGGTGCTTTTTCACTGACCTTGCCCTGTGTTGTCTTGGATGGATTTCTGCTTCACGAGACGGTTTTCTGGCTTGTTGGGGCAGGTCTGGGCTCTTCTGGCCGCCTTGCTCTTGTTCCTTGGGGCCTGTGGTGTCTTGAGCTGGTGTGGTTTTGTCCTATACATTCCTCAGTGGGCCTTTTAGAAAAGTGATCTGTGAGAGCCAGGAACCAGCTGTAAAGGAGAGTATTAAGGGTTTACCAGAGCTTGTGCTTTAGTGAGTGTTACAAGGCATGTTTTGCCCTTGCTGATTTTGACCTCCTTAATGAGAATACTAATTAAATTAAAGCAGTTATATCCCTGTAGTGGTTTCTTAATGATTTTCCAGCTTGTCCTTATAGACCATTTTGAACAGGGATTCCCAGAGTTTTTGTATTTCACAGATCAGTAGATTTTTTTTTTTTTTTTTTAATTATGAGGTGGGGAAAGGAAGAGGAAACAGGCGTAGCACTGCCCAGTTTTTATTTTGCCAGGTAGGGACATTAACAAAAAACATTTTATAAATGAAAAGAGGTTTTAATACCCAGAATTAGGTCTTTCTCAAGAAAGAACAGCTGATGACCTGATGCTGACACTGCATGAACCCCGGGAAAAATGTTGCCCTGGGCGAGCACAGTCCTGGAAGTGAGTGGCTGGAACCTGTTCCAGAACCGAGCTCAAGCTCTGGGCTCATTGCCCTAGGGCCATGTTAGACATCAGAAATCTAGACAAGCTTTCTCATTAGGAGGAGTCTCCGTGGCTTCTTCAACCAAAGCCTGGGGCCATTTTGAACCTGAACAGTGGGGCTCCTTGCTTCTCCAATAAACCTTTCCTTAAACCTCCCACCTTTGACATTCATCAGAACTTGTAGTGCCAGGGTGAGCTCAGACCTCGAGCAGAACCTGAAGCAGATGGTTCTTACCTGGAAAGTAACTCACGCTCTCCTCCTATCTCCAATGACAGAGGTTGGCTTGGATCCGGGGGAGATGTATGTTCAAAGCACAAAGGCAGCTACTGTTTCATAGTGAGTCTTTCTTTCAGGAAACAAGATTTCTAACCATAGCCAGTAGACTGGTAGGAGACACAAGTCAGGGAGAGCATCTGCAGAAGCCACAAACACCTCCATCTGATGCTGGGTTTCAAACACCCTTTGGCATCGCACTGTACCTGCTTGAGAGGTGGTCAGGCCAGTGGAGCCTTCAGAACAGCTCTGGGGAGGCCGGGTGGACATGATACTGGGCACCAGGATAGGGAAGCCGTGGTGGGGCTGAGCCAGTCTCTCAGGAGCCTTCGTGAAAGCACCTTGCCTCCTCCTGCTCTTTGGTTGAGAGCACCCAGTTCTCCTGTGTCCCTGATTTCCCATTTTCCAGACTGATAGGCAGAAATCCTGGCCCTGTCCCAGCTTCCAGGAACATTATCTGGAACTTCTCCTGAAAAGGTGGTAGTTATGTCCCGATCTTTGACCTCTACCACCAGCTCTTGGCTGCTCTGTGAT
Source organism: Balaenoptera acutorostrata (assembly GCF_949987535.1). Lineage (NCBI taxonomy): Eukaryota > Metazoa > Chordata > Mammalia > Artiodactyla > Balaenopteridae > Balaenoptera > Balaenoptera acutorostrata. The sequence goes on from NC_080075.1 coordinate 68,981,007, forward strand.
GGTCTTACCACCTCACCCCATCTTGTATCCCTGCTTCAGGCTCACCATTTGCAGTCCTTGCAAAACAAGGTAGGAAACAGGTATTTTTCTGTTATTTTCAGGGTGAGTTTTTCTCAGCATTCAAGCAGGCCTCCCGGAGAGAAGATGACATAGCCAAGGTGACCTGTGGCATGAGAGTCCTGCTCCAGCCAGGAACCACGCAGGTAAAGGAGCTGGCCCTTTGCTATGGTGGAATGGCGGACAGAACCATCTCAGCCCTCAAGACCACGCAGAAACAACTATTGAAGTAAGAGCTAACAGCAAAATGAAATTGCTCCTGCTGCTACTAATATTATCACTGCTGCTGCTACTACTATGACTACCAGCAGTATTACCATTGCTGCTACTACTGTTACTACTGTAGCTGCTTCTACTACTACTACTGTGATTACTGCTGCCACTAGTGGTATTACTGTTAATAGTGTTGCTGCTGCTGTACTACTATTAGCATTGCTACTACTGCTGCTGTTACTACTTATTGCTGCAGCTACAACTACCATTACTATTGCTACAACTGCTGCTGCTTCTACTACTCCAATTGCTACAGCTAGTGCTACTCATATTATTTCTGCTACTATTATTACTACTGTTCTACTACTACCATTACTGTTATTCCTATTGCTATCACTACTATGACTAATATTACTATTGTGGCTACTGCCACTATTATAGATGCTACTACTACTGCTGTCTCTTCTACTACTAATATACTATTATTGCTGTTACTCCTAGTATTACTACTACTGGTGTTACTGCTGCTGCTGCTTTTAAAGATGCTACTATTAATGCTATTCTTACTGCTATTACTACTACTGTTACTGCTACTACAACTATTACTATTGCAACTAGCACTGCTGCCGCCACTATTACTACTAATAGTATCACTACTGCTGCTGCTGCTACTTCTACTACCAGTAGTATTACTGGTGCTATTGCTATTACTACTGGTTCTTCTCCTATTTCTATTATTACTTCTGCTTCTACTATTACTATTGCTTACACTACTACTACTATTACTGCTTCTGTCATTGTTAGTATTACTACTACTAGTATTGCTGCTGCTACTATTGCTATTGCTACTATTACTGTTACTGCTGCTACACTATTATTATAGCAACTACTATTACTATGGCTACTATATGGCAGCGGTTGTACCAAGCACTTTGCTGGCACTGTCCTATGTAATCCTTACAATAACCATATGGATAGGTAAAGCTTAACTTTGGAGTTTGGTTCCTTGGTTCCAATTCCTGGCTCCAATACTTAACAGATGAGTAATATAAGTCAAGTTACTTAATTTTTCCATGTCTCAGTTTTCTCATTGGTAAAATGAGTGTAAAAATTTTCCCGACTATACCTTTTAATTTAAATTAAAAATGACATTTCATATAAAGCACTTGGGACATTACCTAGTACATTATAGGAACTCAGTAGATTTAACTATTAATATTTTTGTGGTCTTTAAAAAATTGCATCTATTTTTAAAGAAGAGAAAACTGAGGCTCAAGGAGGTTAAGTAACTTGCCTAAAGTCACATAACTATAAGTGTCTGAGCCACATTTTGAGCTGAGGTTCGTGACTCTAAGGCCCTGTGCAAACCACTCACACAGTGGATTCTGAGAGCTGGGTGGGAGCGCTCTCCCACAGCCTGCTCTCTGGCAGGTTCTGGAATGAGGAGCTGCTGCAGGACGTGTGTGCAGGCCTGGTGGAGGAGTTGCCCTTGTCCCCAGATGCCCCAGGTGGCATGATTGAGTTCCGGCGCACCCTCACCCTCAGCTTCTTCTTCAAGTTCTACCTGACAGTGTTGCAGAAGCTGGGCAAAGAGGACTCAGAAGATGTGAGTGTGGGGCCTGGGCAAGGCAAAGACTTCCTGCAGCACTTGTGTTTAGGGATCTGGGAAGCTGGCCGGGATAGGAGAGTGCCGTGGACCAGGTGGTAAACGTTCCTCTCCTCTGGATGTCTAAGGACAGAGGAGCAGGGACCAGGGACACAGCCTAAAGAGCCACATGGAGATGGGAGCCAACTGGGTGGCTGAGAGGCAGAGCACTGGGCTGGGAGTCGGGGGTGTGGGTTCTTGTCCTGGCTGTGTCATTACCTCAGGTGAGAACTTGAGTAGGTCATCACTCTTTCTGTGTCTTAGCTATAAAATCTGGGGGCGGGTAGACCAGATGATCCTTCCAGCAGTGTAGCTGATACAACTGTGGTTGTGTAGTTAGAATGGGAATGTGATGTGATGAGAACGTGAGGTGGGGCTGCTACAGTCAGGGGAGATGTGCATCCAGGAGAGGATGCTAGTTGAGGTAGAGTCCAGCTCCTGAGATGGGTTTGCCAGCAAGTATTTATTTTGCACCTATTACATCATAAGATTCTACTGTGTGCACTAAGGGTGACAGGGGGGAGCCTAGTGTGGGAGAGAACGCGATCAATAAAGGTCAGCCTGGTGTGACAACTGACGAGATGGAATGGGGGGTGGGGCACAAAGGAGAGAAGGCTTCACAGCTGTGGGTGCAGCGGAGTGAGATCCCTTTTTATAAACATTTGTAATACTTAATTTTTTCTGATTATGTAAGTAATAAACTTGTGGAAAACTTGAGAAATTCAGAAATGTATAAAGAAAAAATTAAAATTACTCTCAGATCTTAGATAAAGCCACTGCTAATATTTTTTCTTATTTCTCTCATCTTTTTCCTATGTTTATCTGTCCATCTGTCTGTCATCCTATTTGTCTGCTCCATCTCTCTCTCTCTTTCTATCTGTCCTTCCATCTGTCTATCTATATATCTATCATCTTCCTATCTTTTGATCTGGATATATCATTTTCTAAATAGATTTGGTGTCATGCTGCATACAGAACTTCACGTTCCCCTTAATCTCGTTGAGATGATACTATGAGAATTTCCCCTACCACTAAATATTTCCCACAGAATTGAGGAGAAAAAGGATGACTTTTCCAGGAAGACTGAGGGAGAAGGATATTCCCAACAGAGAAAGCAACATGCATAAATGCAGGAAGGAGGGAAACTTTGGTTTGGTGTGTCAGAGGAAGTAGGGTGCAGGGGTGGGGGAAGAGAAGCTGTCAGAGCCCACGTTCGGATGTTGAGATAGATCCAGCCAGTACCAGGAGTGTAAATGAGGAGATGAGAAAGTTGTTACTTTTACCACTTGGGAACAACCAAGGATGGGACCAATGATGGAAATAGTCATGATCACCTCTGTTATCTTGTCTCCACAGAAATGTGGTAAACTGGACCCCACCTATTCCAGCGCCACCTTACTCTTTCACAAAGACCCTCCAGCCAACATCCAGCTCTTCCAAGTGAGTACAGACGGTATGTAGCTAATATCAGTGGCCCTTGCAGGGCAACTTAGATGATGCTGACCATTGGTGAATGACTGACTCACATTGTATGTGGGTGCTTAAAGGTCCTTACCGTTGTGCATAAATGTCTAGTGAAGGAAATGGGAATTATATTAATGTGAATGAAGCCATTTACCCCCTTGCTCACCTAAATTTCTCTCTTGGGATTCCTCTCATCTTCACCTGCTCCTTAAAAAGCTTTTTTTCCTCATTTTGTTTTTTTCTAGTTCCTCTGTAGGGCTAATGTGCAAAGCTAGGAGTTCTCTTGAGCATGTAAACTAAACAAAATTTTAAAACTCCAATTTCTATCAACAGTAATTTTTTGAAAGGTATTAGTCAAAGGGTAAATGTTTTGGATTTTTGTGGGCCACATAGTCTCTGCTGCAATTCCTCAACTCCATCATTGCAGCACGAAAGGAGCAAAATGCAATACACAAATGAATGCGTGTGGCTATGCACCAATAAAACTTTATTTGTAAAAACAGGGAGTGGGCCAGATTTGGCCCATTGTCAATGATTTGTAGACCCCTGCTCTAGAGTGTAATGGTCCAAAGCATGAACTCTGGGCCTGACTGCCAGCACTTGAATCCAAACTCTGCCATCACATAACTGTGTAACCTTGGACAAGTTACTTTCTCTCTGTGCCTCTTGGGCAAGTTAATTATACCCAGCTGCAAATGTGGCTAATGAGGGCCCCTGTTTCACAGCATGGTTTTGAGGATTCAATGGGTTAATAAAAGTGAATAGCTTAGGTAGTTCCTGGTATATAGTAAACTCTCAATAAATACTAGCCATCATTATTATTACTTTGAAAAAACACACAAAACAGAGTTTTATTGTAAACTGAATACGTTTTAGAACATTTTGAAAAATATAGAAAAACATAAGAAAATAAAAATCCCCCCAAATCTCACCTCCAAGAGAAAATCATTATTATGTTTGTATACTTCTTTCCATTTTTTCCTATGCATATGTGGACATATTTGTACTATATTTATAACATTTTTCCACAGAATTTTGAATCATTACACACACACACAATGTTGTATGTCCTGCTTTTACACTTAGCATGAGCATTCTTTCCTTCTAATTAAAATTCTTCAGAACTGTCTTTTAACAGTTGTATGTTATTCCATCCTGTGAGCATAGCATAGTTTATTTACCCAACCCTCAACAAATGGACATTTAGGTTCCTTGTTTTGTTTGCTCCTGCATACAGTCAGCCCTCATCTGTGGATGTGGAACCCATGGATACAGAGGACCAACTGTACTGCCCCATTTTATATAAGGGACTTGAGCATCTGCAGATTTGGGTATCCATGGGGGTTCCTGGGCAGATGCCCATGGATGACTGTATAGTGATACTGTGACCACTCTTCTCAATGCCTTCTTACCTGCCTTCTGTCTCTTTCACCCTGTTCCCCGCCTGCCTCCTTCATTCTCACTCCTTACATTTGCTTTGGCCTGAAGCTCTCCATGGCTCCCTGGGGCCTCTAGGGGAACTGTGTCCTCTGCAGCTCAGCCTGATTGGTGGCCATGTTGTTCCAGGAGGTGCCCAAGGGTCAGTCTGAGGAGGACATGGTGGGCCGGCCCCTGCCCCACCTGGCCGCGGCCCTGCAGGCCTCTGGGGAGGCTGTGTACTGTGATGACATCCCTCGCTACGAGAATGAGCTGTTCCTCCGGCTGGTCATCAGCACCCGGGCCCATGCCAAGATCAAGTGCGTGCAGTAAAAACACTTGGGAAGGGGGGTGCAGGGAGCACCTGCCAGGCCCTGGAGATGCCACGCCGACAAGCCTCCTCCAGGGCCTCCCAGTCCAGAGAGGAACACGGGAACTCTTGTTAAAACCAGTCTGGAGAGGAGCAGGAGATGTGAGGGGCTCAGGGGTGCTGGGAGGGTGGGGGGATGACATTGGAGAGATAGGCAGGGGCCAGATCAGGAAAGCCTTGGGGTGTTGAACAGGGACGTTACACTTGGCTGGAAAAGCAATGAGGAGCTGCTGAAAGGCCTTTCTTAGATCTGCACTGTGGATATTGGGCTAAACTTCAGTGTAAGTCTTCAGGAGAACTTGAGTCAGCACCAAAGGGAAGAAGGAGGCTTCAGCGTGCCTGGCATTGACTTCCTATTCCAGTGCTTAGCAACTTGACCTTGGCTTGTGTGCTTAAGCTCTCATTTTCTCCATAGGGTACTTTTGTGAGGATCAGTGATAGTGTCCACAAAGGACCCAGCAGAGAATAGTCACTTGTAGCCGTTTGTTGAACTTTGAGAACCCAAATGGCAAGAATTGCTACCTCGATGATGATGATAAAAACACTCACATCACACAGTATTTGCTGCAGCCTGGTTTAAAGCATTTTACACACGTGGCCTTATCTCTTCCCCACCACAACCCTATAGGCAGGTCATATTATTATCCCCATGTTCCAGATGAGGAAACTGAGTGGTACAGCAAGGGCCCTAATGTGCTGAATCTGGATAGGTATTAGCTGTGATGTGGGTGTTGGAGATCTCCAGAGTAAATGCTTTTCGGTTCTCTTATACTTGGAGACCAAAATAGGGTATTGTACAAGGTCCATGGGGACAAACATGTCCTATTCATCTTATAACTCCCACAGCACTCAGCACGGTGGCCTCCACATGGTAAGCATTTAATCAGCATTTGCAAAATAGGATAGGATAGGATAGGATAGGATAGAATAGAAGGTAGAAAAGGGAAGCGTTAGGGTGGAGGAAAACCTGTCAAAAAGAAGGCAAGGTTAGGGCTTCCCTGGTGGCGCAGTGGTTGAGGATCTGCCTGACAATGCAGGGTACACGGGTTCGAGCCCTGGTCTGGGAAGATCCCACATGCCGCGGAGCAACTAAGCCCGTGCGCCACAACTACTGAGCCTGCACATCTGGAGCCTGTGCTCCACAACAAGAGAGGCCGCGATAGTGAGAGGCCCGCACACCGCGATGAAGAATGACCCCTGCTTGCCGCAACTAGAGAAAGCCCTCGCACAGAAACAAAGACCCAACACAGCCAAAAACAAATTAATTAATTAATTAATTAATTTAAAAATATATATATATATTTAAAAAAAAAAAAGATAAGGTTATCCAATTGGGTAATGGGTCTTTTTTTTCCCCCCATTTAAGTTCATGGATCCCTGAATTCTATCAATAGACCCTTTGAGGGTATAGATCCCTGTTCTAGATGATAGTATCTGTTCTCCCTACGGAGGGATGGATGGGATTGGATGGGGAACTACAAGGAGCAAGATTTATAAGATATAAAAATATAGCTGAAGATATTTTAGAAATTTTCTCTATTATACAACCTTTTGGGAAAAAATTATTGATACACAGGTAGAAGAACAGCATAGTTCATCATTGTGTCAGGTGACAGGTCTTCCGCTTCAGTTTTCCTCCCTGGCCCCTCACATTCCTCCTCCTTCTTGCAGGTCCATTGATATTTCAGAAGCTCAGAAGGTGCCAGGGTTTGTTTGCTTTCTCTCCGCTGATGATATTCCTGGGAGTAACGAAACTGGACTTTTTAATGATGAGACAGTCTTTGCAAAGGATGAGGTACGTCTTGGACTCTTTTAAAAAAAATATGAAGTTAGTGGAATGAGTATTTAAGTTTTAATTTGTGTTTTTTCCTCCAAATTCCTGATCTTGAAAAGATTATACATTTGCACATATCACGGCCATCATCCAATTAGCCAGTATCCAGGACAATCAGTAAAGGGATAGAATATGCCTGGTAGCACTTTTACTTTTAACTTAATGTTTATTTATTTATTTAATTGATGGCTGCAGCTTGTACATAGTATAAGACATAGTAGGATGACTCCATGCCAAAGTGGCATTAAAAAAAGGCTGGTGACTGTATTTTAACTAACAATCAGGTTCTTAAGTGTACAATATTAAGCTCCTTTATTAAAAGAAAATAAAAATACATTAAACAAACCAACCAGAATAGAAATTACAATTACAATACCACCACTATGTGTATTGATAATTCACTTACATGAAAGTTTATCTATTGATTTCAACCATATATGGAGTTCTGCCAAAAAAAAAAAAATTCCAAACATTCAAGGCAGCTGCTACAAAAACCTATATACTCATAGGACAGTTGTCAGTCATTTTATAATTTCAGTACAGATCAAATGTTGCAAATTGGAGGTTGATAGGTGTTGCTGAAGGACAAATTCAACTTATTATTAAGGTAAAAGTGAAGGAGAGAATGAAAAACTATAACCCTGAGACACAAGGACTCCAAAAGGAGAGCATTTGATAGGAGACAAATTGCTTTACAAACTTCAAGAGCCTCTAAGACCATAACTAGCATTATGGTTAGTGAGAATCAGCCAGGTTCAACAACCACTAGGCTAACCAATTAAGTCAAGAGCTTAATTGGGTTCTGAAGAGGTAATTATCAGAGACAGACATGTTAAGTATTGGTTCCTATTGTCAGAAATCTCATATTCCAAAGTGATGAGTTGGACAATTTTTTTGTTTATTTTTGGAGGGATGTTGGAAAAAAATTATCCCTGAAGGAGATCCATAAAGTTTCTATAGGAACTGAATTTATTAAATGAAAAGAAAACAATAACCATTAATTATTTTATAAATCTAACAACCAAAAAAACTGGTTTATAGGCCATAATGTTTAAGAACCAGTATTGGGGAATGACCACTTTGGGTCATCTAGGTGAAATATAACACATGATTGCTGCCTTTGAGAAACTTTTGGTATAAATCTGAGAAACAGAAGATCAACGAGAGCAGAGTGGTAGAAAGAAAATAAAACTGGAAGTCAGGGGTTAAGATTTAGTCATGGTCTAGTAATGAGGCAATTGTGATCTTGCTATCTGGGTATCCATCTCTTCATATGAAGAACAAGGGTGTTGGGGTAGATCTGAGTTGACAGATATACTTTATGGTGCCGTGCTTTCCATTCTGCTGCTCATGGCAGACATCACTAATCAATCACCACATTTTATCCTGGGCAGCTTCTCAACAGGCTGCCATCAGATACTAGTTATCCCCAAGTCCTATTCCAGTTCTAGTGATTCTAAACACTTATGAAGAAGCACGAACCCCAAATAGTAGGATAAGAACATGAAGAGGCCCCAGGACATTCCTTAAATGTACCTTAAAAAATTATGGGGGCGGGACTTCCTTTGCTTTTTTGAACAATCAGAAATAATTTGCTTCATGAGGAGCACGTTATGGTCTTTAACCATCTGGCTCTGCTCCTAGGTGACTTGTGTTGGGCACGTCATTGGTGCTGTGGTCGCCGACACCCCAGAACACGCACAGAGAGCCGCCCATGGAGTGAAAGTCACCTATGAGGATCTTCCAGCCATTATCACGATTGAGGTAACTGGGGAATGGGCTGCCTGGAGAGGGGAGAGCTACCTGTCCCTGGAGGCACCTTTATTAGGATCCTCTAGAGGAGATTCGAACAGCAGGTGGAATCTGACCAGATAAGTTTTTAAATCTCCTCCAACCTGCGATTGTGGGGTCCTATGAATCCTTCCCCATCATGATCCTAGACTCAGTCCATAAATGGCCAAGCTGAGTTCTTCCTTCCCAATTTCAGCTCCAGCTGGTTCCTTGAGGGATTCTTTGCTGTTCCTCAAGATCCAGGGTTGTATGTCTATATCTAATGAAATAGAGAAATAGGACACCCTGGGCTACAATTGAGCTTTAAGTCTATATAAGAAACTTACAGAGATGGCTGTGTGACTTATGTGGGAAGAGAGAGGTAATAATTCCAAGAGCTTCTCTTCTCCAATCCCTTAAATCCACCTTCCGTCCTTTAAAGCCAAGTCACTGAAGCTTCGTTTTAATCCTCAGGATGCTATAAAAAACAATTCCTTTTATGGATCTGAGCTGAAGATTGAGAAAGGAGACCTCAAGAAGGGGTTTTCGGAAGCAGATAATGTTGTTTCAGGTATGGCTGCACGATGCAGCAGTGGGAATGGGGTGGCCCTGGTTTATGAGTTAAATTCAAGAGCTGTACCTGAGCCCTGGAGCAAGGGAGTGATTTCCTGACATTTCCTAACAGAAGAGTCTCTCTGTTGTTTGTAACAAAATACTAGACAGGTGGCTGGGAAAGAACTTCAGCATCTTAGTCTCTACTCTCCTGTCTCTAGACTGGACATACCTAAGTGATTCTGGAGACATTATAATGTGTTGGATTTGGAAGACTGTCTAGGGAAGATAAGGGCCACAGATGTCTCTAACACAATATTGTAAAGCAATTATACTCCAATAAAGATTATAAAAAAAAAAAAAAGGGTCACAGATGTCTGACTAGTCTTGGGTCTGCCCAGCCTCTGGCTACACAGACTTCTGGTCCTCCCCATCTGCCTGAAGGCAGTCTTCACCCATCTCCAGCTAGTGCTCTCTCCTCTCCTCCCCCTTTCCCTCCTGCACTGTGAAATTAGGTCCAGAGCTCTCACCGCAGAGCAAGGCTGCCTATCAGCCCCCTTTGGGGATGGTTTTCTACATTGGTTTCTGTGCGTCACTAAGTTACTAGTAAGCCAGCTATCCAGCTGGACTGACAGCTTTGGGTCTGGAAGACGCTGTTTATTTTCAGCTTCTGAATCACACCTGTTAATTCCTTTTTTACTTTTTCCAAAATTTTACAATGATAGTCTAAAAATCTTTCATTTCCACTGGCTGCAGCAAGAAGGGAGCTTCACACCTGATGCATTTCGGTGTCGTTCAGATTTCTTTGTTAGGGTGCGGGGGTTCAGCCCCCAGATGGCTAAGACTTTGAGACCCTTTTCCATCTCAGCTGGGGAACTGAAAGGTTACCTGTGAACAGCTGGTAACTGCACAGGGCCCTGGATGAGTACATTCTCTCCTTAAGCAAACTCACCATCTCTGTAGCATCGGGCTCACCGTGAGGAGTCTTGTTGCTTCCCCAGGCGAGTTGTACATCGGTGGCCAAGAGCACTTCTATCTGGAGACTCACTGTGCCATTGCTGTCCCGAAAGGCGAGGCAGGGGAGATGGAGCTCTTTGCGTCCACACAGAATATCATGAGTACCCAGGTAGGTGTCCAGTGGGTCAACAAAGGGCCGGGGAAGAGGGAGACATGAGCCGATCCAGAGGGGATGTGAGGGTAGTGGTTCGAAGCCAGGCCCTGTCACCAACAAGCTGATGTCATTGAGCTTGTTATATAACTTTCTCATCTATAAAATGGGGCCTGTCCAGGACGTTGTAATGATTAGATGAGTTTTAAAACTTGGATGGAGCCTAGAAAATGTTAGCTTTTATCATTCCAATGCTATATTGCCTTGGTCAGATCATATCTGGCCTCAGTTTCCTCATCTGTTAAATGAAGGGGTTGTGCTAAGTGAGAGCCATGGGGACCACTACATTATCTGCAGTGGCTCAAATATTCCTAATTTCTCTATTGTGTGTAATAGGACAGTGGTTGCCAGTGTTTTGGGCAACAGGTCTTACCCTCATGACCCACCAGTTCCTGGCCAAATGGAATGAGTTTTGGCTCTGAAAGTATGCTGTGAACAGCTGCTCACCCCTCTGGTTAAACACGAGTGTCTGCATTCAGTGTGCAGTGACTGATGCGCGCTAGACCCTGGCACCACTGCCCAAAGGCTGCCCTGGGACAGGAGGGGGATTCTCGAATCAAGGAATTTCAGAGTTCATAGCAGTAATTAGGCTTCTGTGTGTCGGGTAGGCTCTGGGTCAGGCCTGAAGTAAGTCCAGGTGGCATATGCATTCACTGGGAGTATTTTGTTCTTTTGCCCACAGTCCTTTGTTGCAAAAATGTTGGGGGTTCCAATAAACCGGATTCTGGTCCGAGTGAAGAGAATGGGAGGAGGCTTTGGAGGGAAGGAGACCCGGGGCATCATGATGACTGTGGCTGTGGCCCTGGCTGCATACAAGTGAGTTCCCCCCGTGGGCTCTGGGAAGAGGAATAAGGCTGCCTCTGCCAGGAAGGCTTCCTGGATTTCCTCCTTTGGGAAATAGATTCCCCCTGCTTCAAATTTTCACAGCCCTCGGTTATTAGAACTCGTGGGCATAGGGGTGAGGGCAAAGTCACCTGGTTCATTGTATTCAGATGTATGTATCCATGTCCTATCTCTCCTACCTGGCTGTGAGGACCCCAATGGCAAGGACACACTCCACACCCCATACCCCACACCTGCATGTCCCCCACCTTGTCCAGCACAGTGTCTAGACAGCGAAGCAGCCCAGTGTACCAGGTGGAGAAAGAAGGCTTCCTTGCTGTTTTTATCCCTGAGACTCACAGGGCTGGGCTGTTGTAGAGGTTTCTCATGCTCTGGTGCCTCCCCCAGGACTGGCTACCCGGTGCGCTGCATGCTGGATCGTGATGAGGACATGCTGATAACTGGCGGCAGACACCCCTTCTTGGCCAGATACAAGGTTCTAGATGTCGGGGGCTGTGCCGGGTGGGCAGTGCCCTCTGCTTAGGAAACTGGGGATAAAGATTCAGGGATCCTGGGATATACTCTGACTTTTGTCATGACTACCTGTAGAAATTCAAAGAAGGGATAACAAGGAGAGAAATTCAAATCAACCAACAGCAACATAGGAGGGTGATCCTGGGGGAGGCTGGCAGGCCACTTCCCAAGAGATGCCACAGGACGCTGTGCATGACTTTTGTGAATTTGCTGTGGTCCAAATCTGGTCTTTGTCCACTCAGGCTTGGAAACATGATTTGTCAGCGGATCTGGGGTAAATCCATCCCACAGTATGGCCTAATGTTAATGTGTTTACAGCCTGATGTCAAAGTCAGAATGACCACTTAGTAATTTCCAATGAGAAATACAACTTTCCAGGGGCCTGGTCAGGTATAAGCTGTTAGGGTGCCTGCTCGGCCAGACCATGTATGGCTGGGCACTACCCAAGTGCCCTGTGGGACTGTCCCTTTTCTGGGTTTCTGTGGATGACCAACTACTGTTCTGACCATGCATCCTCCCCTCTGCGCACCAGTAGAGCCTTACAGGTCCCAGTCTAGTGCTAGAAACCTGGGAGCCCTCTGTCTCCACAGGTTGGCTTTGAACATCTCCTCTTTAGCCTCTTCTGACTTTATTCCATGATTTAACTCACCAAAAGGGATTGTGTTTCTCTTATTCCCAAATTCTTGTGGGCTCCAAGAAAGTAACTTGGTCTTTTGGGATTTCAGCTTCCTCACTCATGAAATGACCTGTCAGGGTTTGTTTAGATAGTTTACATGAGGTTGGGGATGTGAAAGCACATTCATGCTTGTGCAAGGTGTAACTTTTGCTGTCTTCTGGCCAAAAGCTGTGAGGGAGTCTCCAGTTTCTCTCCTAGTTTCTCTTCCCGGCCCTCCCCTCCCTGACCTATCATGACCAATGTTCTTTCTTCTACCTCCTCACTTCCGCTGGTAGAACGAGAAGCCAGGAGTAGGGAGGAAGAAGGAGGAGTGTAGGGAGAAGGGGTGTCCAGGGTCCATCACTGGGGAGATGTTAGTTCCTCTCTTCTTCACCTGTGAAGTCTGGTGATCTCTTAAGTTCTACTTTATTTCGTGGTAGGATGTCTTATTCTTTCTGTTTTCTCCAGGTAGCATAAGTGGGAGGAGATGGTTAGAGACAGACAAAGGAAGGGGACAGTTGAGAACTCACTCTCCTTTTTTTCAGGTTGGCTTCATGAAGACGGGGAAGATTGTGGCTCTGGAGGTGGATCACTACAGCAATGTCGGGAACAGTCAGGACCTCTCTCTCGGTGTATGTAGGACATGCCCCTGCATCCGGGGTGACTGGGAGGTCACAGGTGTGCCCCATAGCCTGTTTGCACACGCGGGGATAGGCCTCCTCAATTCTTGCCTGTTGTTGCAGTAGCCTCCTACTTGGTCCTCACCTTCAGGTTCTCCATCCTTGGTTATTCTCTAAAGCATGGAAGTGATCATATTTCTTATCTGACTAGAAACTCATCCTTCTGGTGCAAGATATTTTGCCAAGCAAGTAAAGTTAGTTACAAAACTTTATGTATAGTACGGTGACATTGAGTGTGTGAATGTAATACTAATTTGAGTGTGTGTGTGTATAATGATATGCGTGACAAAAGTCTGATAGACAATACTCCAAACAGTGACTGGGTGGGATTAAGGGGGGTACTAACTGTCATTTTCTATATTATGCATTTCTGTGATGTTTGAATTTTAAATAATGACTTGATTTACCTTTTTAAAAATAATTTAATTGAAATATAGTTTACATAACATAAAGTTCACCCATTTGAAGGACAGTTGACCTTTGAACAACGCAGGCATTAGGGGCACCACCCCCAACCCCACAGTCAAAAATCTGTGTATAACTTTTGACTCCCCCAAAACTTACCTACCAATAGCCTACTGTTGACTGGAAACCTAACCAATCACATAAACAGTCCAATAACACATATATTATATGTTATATGTATTATATATGTATTTTTACAATAAAGTAAGTTAGAGGAAAGGAAATGTTCTTAAGAAAATCATAAGGAAAAGAAAATACAGTACTGTACTATATTTATCAATACTATAAATTTACATAATCTGTTTATAAGATGAACTGTCTGTCTGTAAGTACCTACATCAATATTATCTTATATGATACAAAACACTGTAGATGTTATATGAATTACCAACACTAGACATCAACAATGAAAAGATAATGTGAAAGAGAAATTCATGTTTATTTACAGATACAGTGATTCATGCATTGATAAGGAAGCAGCAGCAGTATGATTGCTTTATGGTAGCCCAGTGTAATCAATACGATTGCTTCAGGATAGCCTAGCCTATACACTAATGAATGAATCGTTATAAAATTTTTATGGCATACAGTAATTTTTATGGCATATAGTATATGATTACAGTCATAGACATAATATAGTACTGGAAACATTGTTACATTTTTAAAAACCCACTTCCCTGTGATGATAGGCTGATAGGCAGTTTCTCCAATTACAAGAGAGGGGCATACTGAACAGTAATGTAATTCTTTGAAAGCAAAGTTATAAAACAGTAAGAAAACTAACATATTATTTTATATTTAAGATCACTTATGTTATACCTATGTAAGGATAGACTAATATCTACATATATCCTATGCATTCATGTCATACCTTTTTCTTATTTTTTTGATATTTCTAGCCTATTCAGTTCATCTGTGAGATTTTTCAAATTGTTGCAAATCTCCAAAAAAATTTCCAATATCTTTATTGAAAAAATATGCTTATAAGTGGACCCACACAGTTAAAACCATATTTTTCAAGGGTCAACTGTTTTACAATTTTACGGTTTTAGTACATTTAAGGAGTCAGGCAACCATTATTGCAATCTAGTTTTTTTAACACTTCAATCACCTCAAAATTATCTCTTATGCCCATTTGCAGTCACTCCTGTTTCTACCCCTCAGGCCCAGACAACTGCTAATCTACTTTCTGTCTTTATAGATTTTCCTTTTGTGGCCAATTAATATAAACGGAATCATATACTATGTAGTCTTTCATGTCTGGCTTCTTTTCTCTCAGAATAATGTTTTTGAGGTTCACCCGTGTTTTAGCATGGATCATTCCTTCATTCCTTTTTTTTTTTTTTTTTAACTTTTTCAGGAACAGAATTTATTTAATGGCTATGTTGTCATGTGGTTGGCAGCAAGAGGAGTTTTGTTTTTTTTGTTTTTTTTTTAATTTTATAGCTACTTTATTTATTTATTTATTTTTTATTTTTGGCTGTGTTGGGTCTTCAGTTCTCGCGAGGGCTTTCTCTAGTTACGGCAAGTGGGGGCCACTCTTCATCGCGGTGCAGGGACCGCTCTTCATCGCGGTGCGCGGGCCTCTCACTATCGCGGCCCCTCCCGTTGCGGGGCACAGGCTCCAGACGCGCAGGCTCAGTAGTTGTGGCTCACGGGCCCAGCTGCTCCGTGGCATGTGGGATCTTCCCAGACCAGGGCTCGAACCCGTGTCCCCTGCATTAGCAGGCAGATTCTCAACCACTGCGCCACCAGGGAAGCCCCGCAAGAGGAGTTTTATAGAAAGATTGACAATAATGTTTTATTAGAAAAATGAAATAATTTAACAAAATATATAGATGATGGCAAAATAATGCAAAGAGGAACAAATGTGAATTAAATATATCAACCTAAATTTGAGCAAAATGCTCAGAAATACCCAATTTTAATGTTTTCACTTTTGGAAAAAAACTGTCCATTATATGAATATTGTCCTCTCTAAAACTCATTCAAAATAATAATTTTAATTGAAAAACTCCCATCACTTAATCATGTCATTATATTATGCATTCAAAAAAGTTCATTTTCTTCCTACTATGTCCAGTACAATAATTTTCATGCTAAAAAGAAGGGCTCAAAGACATACAACAACCCTTGTGTATCAAAACTTAACCATTATCTAATGGCATGGATCTGCTCATGGGTGATACAGGCCGAGATGTAAGTGACAAAAACAAATCTTTTAGAAGGTGCTTTTACATGTAATGTTGCTAGATTTGTTCTTATAAGTTTTGCCTCATTGTTCTGTTGCTTTGCATTTCAAGAGGTGGCTTTATCATAAATTGTGTACATTAGGATCTGTATAGCCAGGCACTTTCATGAGCAAGTGACCAAAAATTTGACTTAAACTAGATGAAGCCAAATGGAAACTTACTGGATCAGTCCAGGCAATAGTTCTTGTGAGGTATGGCTTCAGAGGTTCAAACAGTACCTTTTTTTTTTTTTTTTTTTTTAATCACAAAGTTTTATTATCATGGTCATAACTATTTACACATTTTTCATCTTTTTAAGAATATGAAACATTCCTCTTTCTTATTTAATGCCTCTCTCTTAGAATTTTTTTTTTTTTGTATTATTATGGCAAACCTAATTTTGGTTAGGTTTTTTTTTTGTTGTTTTTTTTTTTTTTCCACACACACACACTGTATTTTATTTTTACAAGAGATAAATAGACTGACACCAAGCATTGTACCATTCCTTTTTATTGATGAAGAATATTCCATTGTATGAATAGACCATTTTTTGTTTTCCATTCACCACTTTAAGGACATTTGGGTTGTTTCCAGTCTTTAGCTTTTATGGATAATGCTGCTTTGAACCTTCTCATATGACATATACTTTTGTCATTTTGCAAATTAACCAAGTTACCTTGGTGGTACTACATTTTAAGTTTTTTAAATCTTAATTTTATAACCATATTAGTTATATATGCATAGATTCTTGTTAAAAAAAAAGTCAAACATTTCAGGAGAAGCAGAAGTTCCCCATTATTCCCACTTTGAATGTGCCAAGGGCTTCTCTAATTGGCTCAATTAGGAAACATTATACTTCAGATCTAATGTAGGAAACTGTTCAAAAAAGAAAACATTTCTGGTAGTCTCACCAAATATAACACTTGCTTCTCGGTGTTGTAGGAAAATCAGGTTGAAAAAGATATAGGACTTATCCCCAAAGATTTTACAAGTGTTAAAATTCAATCCAGCAAATATTTATCGAGTCCCTAGGGTGATGACGTATAGAAGAATATGGCATTGTTTCTGCCCTCAAGAAGGTCACAGTATGGTGGGGGAGACAGATAATAAAAGATAAAATGAAGTACAATTGACAAAGTGCTAAGGGAAAGCAAAAATGGAATTGAGACATATAAAAATCATCTAGGATGACTAAGACTGAAAAAATCAAAGACCCCCAAAAGCAACCTGTGGGAAAGAGGCTATAAATGGGGAAGTAAACTAAAGCCAAAATGAAACAAACAAACAAAAGCTACCATTTAGCTCATCAGAGAGATGAGTTATTACACTTTAAAGAAAGAACAGGATGCTATAAAAATGAAGCAGTCTAAGAATAAAAATGAAGCCTTGTGAATTAAAACTGTGAAAACAGAAGGGTTGAAAGAAACTTGAGGTGCTCTCTTAAAAAAAGAGAAAACAATGGGGAAAAATAGCAAGAAAATATAAGAAAATTTGAGGACCAGTCCAGGAGATCCAAATAATAGAAGTTTCAGAAAGAAAGAATAGAAAAAAGAGAGAGAAGGAAAACTATTAAGAAATAATTCAAGAAATTTCCCAAAACTGATGGGCATATATTTTGAGATTAAGAGAGCCCATCCAGTAACCAGCACAATAAAGGAAGATAGACTTATGCTAATGTACATTATTGTGAAATTTTAGAAACCTGGGGACAAAGGAGATATTACAATTTTCAGGGAGGAAAAAAAAACGGAACTCATTCCAAGAGTTGGAAAGGTATTGGTTGGATTTCTCAGTACTGGGGAGCTAGAATGCATTAGTAAAATGCCTTCAAAAATGCTGAGGGTAAATGGGAAACTTATTGCCAGCCTAGAATTCTGTATACAGCCAAATCATGAATTAAGGGTGAGAGTAGAATAAAGACATTTCAGACATGCAAGTTCTCAAAAATGTACCTTTAGATATACACTTTTTGGGAAGATATTGACGGTTGTACTCCAATAATATAAGGGTGTAAAACTAAGAAAAGGGAAAACATGGGATCTAGAAACAGGAGATTCAATGTGGAGAGAGGCAGAGGGAATCCTTGGGATGAATGTGAGGGGAAAACCCCTGGGTGACAGCTGAACAGAAGCCTAGGGGCTGCCAATTTAAATTGAAGTTGGCCAGAAGGCTCCAGAAACAATTTCTTCAAAAAGATGAGACTGATAGAAAATCAAATGTGTTTGAACATATTGAAAACAAATTTGTAGTAATATGTGCATAGAAAATGAAGCAAATGAAAAAAGTAAAGATAATTGTTAACTCCAAGGGGGAAAATATTATCAAGAAAGAGAAGTAAACCTGGTATAACTACATGGTTCAGCTGTGAGTGATGTTTACAGAATGATTAAATGGACGGTTGATGAGAAGAAAGTATAACTATACAAGGACGAGGCGAGACAGGAAGCTGGTGTATATGTAGAGAAAGGGGGTTGGGCGGGAACTAAATCCTCCTTTTCCATGATGGGAAAACAGTATAAAAAGTCTAAAACTGAACAAGTCAAGAAATGGCAATATAAACACATTATTTAGAGATGTGGAAGACAATGTAAATAGCTGACAAAGAGTAAGTGGTTGCTTCTGGGGAGTGGAAGGAAGAAAGTGGAGGAGGCTGCTGTTTTGCATAACATGGCTTATGGAAGTATTTGATTCTTTAAACTATTTGCAGTACAAGTTTAATGGGAATAAAGTCACCAATTTTTTAAAAGAGGCAAGTGATCAATTCCAACTAGAAGATCTGGGAGGGGCTCCTCCATGTGGGAGCTGAATGGGGATTTTAGCAGGTGGATATGGTGGGGAGGGGCCTCACGGGTGAGAGTAACATGCAGTCAGAAAAGAGGATCAAAAGTATATTGGGGGGACTTCCCTTGTGGTGCAGTGGTTAAGAATCCGCCTGCCAATGCAGGGGACGTGGGTTCGAGCCCTGGTCCGGGAAGATCCCACATGTTGGGGAGCAACTAAATCCGTGCACCACAACTACTGAGCCTGTGTTCTAGAGCCCGAGAGCCACAACTACTGAGCCCGCGTGCCACAACTACTGAAGCTCACACGCCTAGAGCCCATGCTCTGCAACAGGAGAAGCCACCGCAATGAGAAGCCCACGCACGGCAACAAAGAGTAGCCCCCTCTTGCTGCAACTAGAGAAAGCCCGTGGGCAGCGATGAAGACCCAACGTAGCCAAAATAAATAAATAAATAAATTTATTTATTTAAAAAAAAAAACTGTATTGGGGAAAGGTCAGTAAGTGTCTTGAATTCCATGCTTAAAAATATACAGACTTCACTCTGGAGATAGTAAGTGCCACTTTGAAGCAAGTGCTTGACCTGCTATGACCTTATATTTCAGAATGAGGCATAAATTAGAAGGAGGAGACACAGGAGGCCAGGAGTGCACTAAGGAGGTTTGCGATACCCCAGGAAAGCAATAGTTTGGGCCTGAGGAAGAACAGTTGACTGTGGGCCTGGCAGAGGTGGGGATGGGATGGGCACAGCCCTTGAAATTCCTTTTCTGAGGAGCCAATGAAATCCATGCATTGTTCTCTCCCATTTTGGTTTCTTCTGCTTCAGATAATGGAACGAGCTCTATTCCACATGGACAACAGCTATAAAATCCCCAATGTCCGGGGCACTGGGCGGCTGTGCAAGACCAACCTGCCCTCCAACACGGCCTTCCGGGGCTTTGGGGGCCCCCAGGCATTGTTCATTGCCGAGCACTGGATGAGTGACGTCGCGGTGACCTGTGGGCTGCCTGCGGAGGAAGTAAGCGGGGAATCTGGGGGCACAAGTCAGAGGGGGTTAGCCTGCTTTGTATCTTGGACATCTCCCATGGGTGTAGAGGATGGGCAGGCGCTGGTGAGGGGCGGAAAGCTCAACTTCCAGTTATGCCCCCCTGGTCTCTTGCCACCGACCAGGCCTCAGTGTCTCTCTCCTTGGGAAGGTACGGAGGAAGAACCTGTACAGAGAAGGGGACCTGACACACTTCAACCAGAGGCTTGAGGGTTTCAACTTGCCCAGGTGCTGGGATGAATGCCTGAAGAGCTCTCAGTATCACGACCGGAAGACTGAGGTTGACAAGTTCAACAAGTAAGCGCCAGGAGGGGAGGCGCCTGACGTTGTGGGGCTCTCTGGGTTTCAGATTCTATAGCCTTCTTGCTGAACTCAAAATAAGAATAATAACTTAAGAGGTAACTTAGGAGGCTGCTGTGTTTGCTAACTCAGTCACAGCCATCTCTTTAAGATCCTGAAATGGTCTTCAGCCCTGGGGCTCGGGGCTCAGCACTCAGCCTCATAGCACGTCAGTGTGGTCCATCTTTATACGTTTGTCTGCCTTCTGGGCAGACGATGTTCTAGAGAACAACGGCCTGGGACTAAGAACACCACGTTATGTGCCTACCTCTGACACTAATCTATAAATGTGACCTTGGCAGTCACTCCGTCTCCTTGGGTCTCAGTTTCATCATCTGTAGAGTGGGGATAATTGTGCTGGCTCTGTCTTTCTGACAGAGTTACTTGGATAACCAAATATACAGCACAAAGAAAGTATTATCATTATCATCAGTGAGCCACAGTTCCTCCCTGGGGCGAGTACAGTCCATGATCACCAGAGCACTCTGACCCAATCCGAATCCCACTCAGGGAAGCAGAGCAATGACACTTTAAAGTCAAGACTTTCAAGGGTGGGCCCTGTTTCAGCTCCACTGGAGGATCTAGAACCCAAATTTCCGCTGTTCTCATTTTGTCTACACAATTGAAGCACAACTCAGTTATGACAGAGACTAAGTGGGCAATTCCAAGGATGTTTTGTCCCAATTTTACAAAGATAGTGACATAAAATATGTCCAATCTGACATGAATATAGTGGAGAAACTGCTATGAGATTTTTTTTTTTTTTCCTTCAGGGAGAATTGTTGGAAAAAGAGAGGACTGTGCATAATTCCTACCAAATTTGGAATAAGCTTCACAGTTCCTTTTCTGAATCAGGTAATTGCTTTATATAATTTTGTCCATCTCCACTGCACTGGGGCCCCATTTCCCCCTCTGCTTGCAGTGTTGCAAGGGAAAGCCCATTGTCACGGGAACAGAGCTGACCAGAGGAACTCTTTGCTGTTTAAATGAAAGTTGAACTTGCACATCCCTATTTGATCTGGGGTCAATGTCTAGTTCTTATCTTCCTGCCTATAGGACTATGGACATCTGTTCTGCCTTTCTGATCCCATTTCTTCATCAGGAGAATCAGGACAAAGACCTACCTCCCTCTTAGGATGGGTGACAGAGAGATATGAAAAAAAAAAAGTCGTTTTGCAAACTACTGAAAGACTATATAATTAGATCATGAGATTTATACTGCTTTGATTTTTCTGTCTGAGGTTTCTATCCAAATTTCTACTGCTGGTTTTCTTTTTCCTGGGCTCCAGTACTTTTGGTCCCAGGCCTTAAACTGAGTTAGGATTTGCTGAATTTTCTGTTTGGTATCGTTCTGTTCCCTTAGGCAGGGGCCCTGATCCACGTGTACACAGATGGCTCTGTGCTGGTGAGCCACGGGGGCACAGAGATGGGCCAAGGCCTTCACACCAAGATGGTCCAGGTGAGCAGTCTGGAGACCGTGGGCATCCACCCCAGCACTGTGGTGTCTGCGTGAGGGAAGATGCTGTGAAAAAGAGAGCAGTGCCACGTACCAGAAGCAGAGGCGGGCCTAGGCTCTGGCCCTAGCCCTGCTGCTCATTTACATGTGACCGTGGGCAAGTCTGCCCCTCCTCTTGGCCTCAGTTTCCCCATCTGTGTAAAGGGGTTGGCCAGGTGATGATTCAGGCCACTTCCATCACCAGCCCTCTAGGGCTCTGTGACTGTGTGTAAGGTGTGTGTGTTATGCGTATTAAGGTAGCTGTCTACCCTCACTCACACGGGACTCCTCCCAGGGGTGCTGAATTAGAGTTGGCATACCTGCTTGGCCTGTGGGCACGGGCCAAACTGGATTTTTTTTAAAGCCAGGGTTAGTTTAAAAAGGCGTTGCTCATCACCATTACATTTATGACTTTTTTTTTAATCCAACCAAACCACTCCATAAAGTGCTGCTTCAGATTCAGACAGATGTGAGAGCATCCAAGTCTCAGTAGAATTATGGTTTACGAGATGATTTTCTTTCCTGTAACAGTGAATCTGAATCCCATCTTGGGGAGAAGGTAGCCAAGCCCTTCCCTAGGGAGTGACGTCCTCTCTGTTCGCAGGTGGCCAGCAGAGCTCTGAAGATCCCCACCTCTAAGATCTACATCAGCGAAACAAGTACTAACACTGTGCCTAACAGCTCTCCCACAGCTGCCTCTGTCAGCACCGACATCTACGGACAGGCCGTCTACGTAAGGAGCCTCAGGGGCCACCGCGCTGAGGGCCAGCCCAAGGCCGGGGGCCTGGAGAGTCCCCGGGCTGGGGGCTGGAGTGGTTCCTTGCAGGCTCGCGGCTGTGGCCATGCCTCTGGCTCTCTTCTCCAGGGGACACCAAGCTGAAAGAGGGGCTCAAGACCCACAGCCGCTTCCATCAAGGCCAGGAAGGATGAACGTGGGAGGGCAAGGGCAGCTGGAGGGAAAGCAGGGGATTCTGGGAGGACACAAGACAATGGAGTGAAATTGAAATTCGATTGTGGGGTCAGCCAGGTCAGACCACGTGCTTTGTTTGATGTCATCAAACAAAGGCGTTTGATGGGAGAAGGCACCTCCTTAGGGGTCCCTCAACATCTCCCCCTCTGTCAGCCTCAGGACTGGGTCAGGAAATGCTCTCCAAGCAAGGGCCAGCGGCTTCTACCCGGGGACTCAGACATTCCCAAGAGGGTGGCAAGGCTGTCCGAGTGGCACTCTGGGCACAGCATCGCTTGGAGGACCTCGGGGTTTTGTTTGGGTCTGGGAACGCAGAGGACTGATGTGTCTGCCATGTGGGGCATGTGTTCTTCAGGAAGCCTGCCAGACCATCCTGAAAAGGCTGGAACCCTTCAAGAGAAAGGATCCCAGCGGCTCCTGGGAAGACTGGGTAAGTCTGAGCTGATTCAAGTCGCTTTTGCAAATTAAAGTGAAGTTAAGAGCAGGGCTTTGTCCCCGACCCTGGGCAGGAATAGGATGTCGGGATCTCGTCACACAGGCAAAGAGAAGTTGAGGTGCTCTGTGTGCTTTCACAGGACAAGTCAATGCTCAGCCATACTGGGCCCCTCTCTACAATGTTCATAGTTGAGGGAAGTCACCTGAGGAGAATTTTTGATCCAGAATCTTGACAGCCCTGTGGGAACTAGGGGTTCGGCTACCCTGAGCCTCAGAAGACGGGGTGAGTGCTACCTCTGCCTCACTGAGAAGTCTTGGTCCCTCGGGGCTGGTCCCTCGCCCCACTTGTTTGCAGTCTTGATGAGCCTCGTTTTCTCCAAACCTCCATCTCTCGGAGGGCTGCCCCAGGAGCCTCTCCCCTTGCCCAGCTCTGGGGTCCGGAGACTCTATCTGTGAGGGGGCAGGGAAAAAGATACTGCCCACGGGTTTATATCGTCTCTGTGATTTTAAGAGTGACACAACAAGCACTCATGATAAGAATGAGCCCAGTTCTCTGATTTCTGGTTCAGAAGCCTGCATGTCAAAAACCCTCAGAGGGAGCTGCAAGGAAGTGTCCCTCAGGTGGGAGACCTCAGCTCCTCCCATGAGCAGAAGTAGCAATGGTGGCCCTGCCTCACCTTCCCCTAATGTTGGAGTGAAAGGACTGGATATAATAGTAACACATAAAATGTGACCACACGTGAACCAGCACAGATAGTACAAGTCTCCCTCAATAGAGTCAAAGAAAATAAGCTATTTCTCTCTGACTCACTCACCTTACTATGCCTCATACAACCTGTACTTCCCTGCCCACACTCATAGACACCACATGAATGTGGGTTGATTTTGGTAGTTTGAATTTTAGTATGGATTTGTAAGGCAACGTAATTGTTTTTAATAATGCCTTTCCGATCCGTTGACCTGGGCTTTGTCCTCAACTATCGGCCATGTAGTCCAGTGTTCCTTATAGGCAGATAACCCCCAAAAGGCCATTATCAGAAGGGTGTGATCAGGAGATGACAGGCATCAAAGCTCTTTAGTGTTTGTACTGTACTGAAAAACAAGCCATTACTGCCACCACTATGATCTATGTATATATTTGATATCATGCACATATAGTAAGGATCCTAGAGAAATTTTTTCTCTAAACCTTAGTTTTCTCATCTGTAAAATGAAGATAATAATCTTCATAAATGCTGATCTTATAGGATTGCACTGAATATTAAGTAAGACAGTATCTGTAAAGGACTCAATAGCATCTGGTATATAGTCAAGTGCTTGGTAATTGACAATGATCATGATGCAAACTATATCAGTAACAAATTAAATCTTAGAGCTGTGGATATTGAAAGAAAGAGAAAGAGAGGAAGGAAGGAAGGAAGGAAGGAAGGAAGGAAAATGTATTATGTAGCTAAAGAGATAGAATGGGTGGAGAGATGGATAGCTTTATTAATAGGAAAGTATAAATAAGAACACAAGGCTAACATGTTAAGTATCAAATGAGCAGTGTACAGAGCTGCTGTTGTAATGCCCAGATTAGGGAGTAATCACAGGAGAA
Source organism: Balaenoptera acutorostrata (assembly GCF_949987535.1). NCBI lineage: Eukaryota > Metazoa > Chordata > Mammalia > Artiodactyla > Balaenopteridae > Balaenoptera > Balaenoptera acutorostrata. Next base: position 69,005,540 of record NC_080075.1, read on the forward strand.
GTGGATGAAGAGGCAAGCTTGAGCTGGTTGCTGAGGGAAGAAAAGGATTTGGGCAGATATAGCAGAGGACCCACATAAACAAAAGTGCAGACGTGTGGGGACATGAAGGATTGGGAGAGACTTAACACTTGATTTTGGCTGGAGTAACAATGGTATGTGTGTTACATAAAGCCAGAGAGAAGACTGGGGTCCTGAATGTCAGGCATTTGGTCTATTGCTCTGTAGGCAATGGGGAGGCGTGGAAAGCTCTAGAGTAGGGGAGTGACATGGGTAGTGTGGTGTGTTAAGATGATCCCTCTGACTGGGCTGGGCTACACGGCAGGGCGAGGAGGCGACTTGAGGCAGGAAGACCAGTTAAGAGGCTACTGCAGTGCTCCAGGCTTCAGATAAGGAGGACCTAGTGCAGGGGGTACGGTGAGAAGGGGAGGTAAGGCATGGAAGTGAGAATCAGTAGTAAAAAGAGTTGATCAGCTTCCAGATGAGGAGGACGAGCTCCTGAAAGTTTAGTGCTGGGCCAGGGTTTCTGGAAACCATGGTTCCCCCTTCCTGATGGCCATTTCCTCTCCTCAGGTCATGGCTGCCTACCGGGGTACAGTGAGCTTGTCTGCTACTGGGTTTTACAGGTAAGTAAGGCACTGATCTCGCCCATCTTACAGTGTGTTGTCATCCTAACCTCTGCAGGGCCCTCCAGCACTGAACTCTGTCAGCCTATGGTCAGGAGAGAGCAGTTCCACCAAAATGCATGTCTCTCCAATGGACTTCCACTAGCTTCAATTTAAAGATCCTCTAAAATACGTGGGCTTACAAAACTATGTGCCAAAAGCACGAGCTGTCATATCGGAAGACCTCTGTTCTAGTTCTGGTCTTAAAGTATACTATTCCACTTGGGGGAATCACTGGTTCTCTCTGAACCTGTCTCCTCATTTATTGACATAGTGCGTCAATTACCAGCCACTCTCGCCTCAGCGTTCTCCTCAGCAAGAACCAAAGGCGTCTGGTGTTCTGAGTTACCCGTGTGTGTTACTTTGTGCTACGTGTCAGATTTCTTTAAGGAGGCTTTCCTTCAAAAGAATGAGAGGAGGATTTAGAGCACATAGTCCTGTTACAAAATGCAGAATTCAGTGGACTTAAAGTGAGTTTTAGAAAAGAGCACGTATCTTCCGCAACTTTAAAATTCAGTAGCAGAGACCCTGTCCAACAGCTTTAGAAGCTGTAAAAAGATATGATCGTATTTACTGTCAGCCATAATGTTTTAGCTTTCTCTGGGAAATTTAACTAGGACCTTTTCTTTCACAGATCAGTGGATTTGGAAAATAGTTCAATGTTTGCTTTAAAAGGTCTTGTGTGAATTTATGAATATATATAATATACATGTAATATAAATGTATATATATACTTTTAGGGCAAAGTAATGTTTTGCCAGTGCTCCTTGGGTTATGTAATATTTGACCTATGCAAACACAAACTAATGCAAATTTTCTCATAAGTTCCTATTTCATTTTTAGAGTTGATAAAACTGGGGTTATATCAGGGAACACCCAGATGAAGATGGTGAGGTCAGAGGTCAAAGAAGGTGATGATCTCCTGGGAGAAACCTTTTCCCTCAGCCCTGTATTGGTTTTGTTTTCATGCAGATTCTGATCACATCAGCTCACATCATTATTTCTGTGTAGTGAATAGAATAGCACAGATACAGAGTGTTATAAACAGAGAACACACACACACACACACACATTCGTATATGTTGACTCATGCAAAATTGGAATCTTATAAGATATTCAGGATTGAAAAAGAAAAAAATTTATAAAAGAGCATCTGTTTTTATTAACAACCCTTTGCTCAAATCATTTGTTGAAACTTAGAAGGGGTCAGTAGATGAGGAGTAATACCAGGCAAATTGGCAGCTTTAAGAGGCACCCAAGTTGGCACGAGGTACTGATCTTACTACCTTTCACCTTGAGAAAGGTGAGCAGCCCCGTGAGCAGGTGAACTTGTATGAACAGCTCACAAGCTGGCCCAGAAAGAACCTTTGGTTCTGAGATCTTGAATTCCTATTCAGTAGATCATTTGGAGTGTAGCTTACATGTCCTTCATGAGCTCAGGCAGATCTGTCACCTCTCTTTCTACCATGTAGAGGCCAGCATGCTGGGACCCTCCACTGCTCAGCTCTACAGAATGATTCATATAAAGGCCATTGGCAAAATAGAGCAGAGACAAGGGACAAAATGCTCCGGAGTGCCTGGGTTTCATGAACAGGTTCAAAATGTTCAAAACTCATGGACTTTTTAGAAGAACAGCTGAATAAAAAATAAAACCTTTAGCGTCTTAAGATTTTATGGGACAAGCTATTTGTGTTTGTATGAGTGGGAGGCATGTTCCTCTTAATACATGTGCAGTATTTTCTCTTTTCTCCCCCAGGACACCCAACCTTGGCTACAGCTTTGAGACAAACTCAGGGAATGCTTTCCACTACTTCACCTATGGGGTGGCTTGCTCTGAAGTGGAAATTGACTGCTTAACAGGGGATCATAAGGTAAGAAGTTTGCAAAACTTTAGTACTAAAGGGAAAAAGAGAAACGTCTGAAATTGCAGTACAAAGAGTTGATAGGAATGAACTTTCTGGTTGGGAAAATAATGTGTTAAATCATGCCTTGACAAACTTCCTATAAAGGACCAGAGAGTAAATATTTTAGGTTTTCTGGGCCACAGAGACTCTGCCTCAATTATTTCACTCTGTCTTGTAGTGTGAAAACAGACATGAACGTGTGTCAACAGATGCTCATGGATGTGTTCCCATAAAATGTAATTTATGCACACTGAATGTGAATTTCGTATAGTTTTCATGTGTCACAACATATTCTTTTTATTTTTGTCACTCATTTAAAAATGTGAAAACCATTTGTAGCTCACAGGCCCTAGAAAAACAGGGGATAGGCTGGGTTCAGCCTGTGGAATGTAATTTGTGAACCCCTTCCTTACATGATCAACCCAGACACAGACAGGTTCAAAGCCTCAGGAACCTGGGGACCTGCCCTTCCTACTCACACTCCTGCCTGAGTGTGCCTGGAGTGCGCTGCTTGTGAAAGTACTACTCAGGTTGGCACTTAATAACCTAAGGGTCACCAAAACCCATCTATCATTCCACACATCCCTTTCTTTTCAAACTGCTTTTATTTTGCTGTCTGCACTAGAACCTCCGCACAGACATCGTCATGGATGTTGGCTCCAGTCTGAACCCTGCCATCGACATTGGACAGGTAAGACTCCTGGGGTGTCAGAGTGGTGACAGACTTGGCCACTGATGTGCTCCACCACCTCCTAGGGTCCCCAGACACAGCATGTTGTCCACTGTCATTTTTAAGCAGGTCTGAGCACGGTACCAAGTGAGTCTCCCTGAGTGGGATTTAGGTAGATGAGAGCCCACCCACCTCTCAGGGCGGAAGACAAATCCACATGGTTAAACCTGGAAAGGGCACTCATACATCAGAAAACAAGATGATGGGTGGTGGGAACACTGTGTGTGCACACACTCAAATGCACGCACACATGCACACACACGCGCACACATGCGTAGTCTGAGCGGGAGCATGAGGGGGAGTGGAGATTGAGTTTGGGATCAGTGTGCAGGCCGTGGGGTCTCGGGTCAGAGGCATCTTCTCCCTCCTCATTCCTCTTCCACCGAGGACATCTGTTGCACACTAGGAAGTAAATGCTACCAAGCGCGGGGCGGTGGAGGGTCCTGGGAGCAAAAGACATGGGTTCCAGCAAGAGGAATAAAGGGATGGCTGGAAGAAAGTCACTTTGGGAAAATAGAGTATTAAGCAGAGCAGCAGAACAGAAAAAGACAGAGGGAGGAATCAAGAACTGAGGTATTGAACATCTGGCAGAAAATGTTCATTGTGTTTCTCGAAACTGGATAGTTACTGATTATAGAGAAACTTAGTCATAAATCTGTTTATTAACTCACTGAACAGTTGTGGTGAGGAGCCCCTCCTACAGGCAGGCGCAGGGCTCAGCATGGGAGACACAGATGCTCAGCCCCCGGTCTCCCCCAAACACACTTGTTTAGCTACGATGGTGCTGCATAGCACGACTCTGAGCAGTGAGGCTGGGAGAGCAGACGTGTGGGCCAGCAGAGCATGGCAGTGCCCTTTAAGAGATCTGTAAGCTACAGCAGAGGCGCTCTTCTCCCGGAGGGCAGGCAGGGCTGGGAGTTCAAAAAGCCTCAATTCTACTATCCAGGAAAGTCCTCCTCTCTTGTGGGGCTGCCGCAAAGCGCATGGTCCCACTCAGCACACAGGAGGGACGTGGGCCCCTGCGGGACGCTCAGCCGCCATCAGCCCCCGAGCTTGCTTCTCAGCTCGGGGTCGCCATTCCTCCCCTGGCAACGTGGAAGGAACATCTCCATCTGCCGCGCGGCAGGTTCTAATGGGAAATTACGCCTACAGCTGCATGTCCCTCCTGGAATGGCCGCCAAGTTCTGAAACTGATTTCAACCTCAGTGCCTTTGCTCTGCCTACACTGATGCCTGGCAAAGGCCCGGATCAGTTATCCTGGGCTGGGGCGGGAGCCAGGGAAGCAGTGGGGGGCTGTTTTCAGCTTCTTTCCAGGCTCCACTGCAGGTGGGGCTTGGTGCCCGCTGTGGGAAGCAACACCTGTCTTTGGGTGAGGGGGGCGGGAAGGCAGGGTAGTCCCGGTCTCTGCCTGCCCTGCAGGTGGAAGGGGCATTTGTCCAGGGCCTGGGCCTCTTCACCCTGGAGGAGCTGCACTACTCCCCTGAGGGCAGCCTGCACACCCGCGGCCCCAGCACCTACAAGATCCCTGCGTTCGGCAGCATCCCCACGGAGTTCAGAGTGTCCCTGCTCCGCGACTGTCCCAACAGGAAGGCCATCTATGCATCCAAGGTACTGTTGCCCTGGGTCTGTGCTACCTTCCCGTCTACACTGTGGGAAACCACGGGTGGTGATGAGGGCCTCCGGCCACCCACCATGTGGGTCTGCGGGGGGCTCGTGTGGAAGAGAGAGGAGAGCCTGACACGAGCCTTGGTGAGGGAGATGGAGGGGTGGGCAGTCCTGCCTGGGAACATGGGGAACTGGGTCGAGGATGACACCAGCTCTGTGTGGTCCAAGCCAGCTCTTGCGGGTACGCTCAGAGGGATTCCTTAGTTCAGTCCTGTAGGTCGAACCCTGACCTACACCCCCGTCTCAGGTGTGCATCCCCGATGCTTGATCTTAGAGATGATCTCACAGGTCCAGCACCCATGTTGTCTCATGAGAATCAGCCTATTCACTGCACATGGGGCAGTGCCTCTGTGCACACACTTTCACCTCCTTCAGGGTCCACCACTACACCTTAAGTCTTGATCAGCACTCCTGGATGGTTATAACCATCCTCTATTTCCTCCATGCCCTGAATACGTATGAAAAAATTGTTGAAAATCAATCAAGCTGATTGATATAGTCGTTGGTCTAGGAAGGAAGACAGATAATTACTTGTAACCAATGAGACACAGCCCTTTGCTCATCTCACGGTTTACTTTACTGTGGGAGGGCCTGGGATACTTTGTGATCCTTGCCATTGGCTCTTACACTTTACTGCACATCAGATCACTGGGCGGTGGAGCTCATGATAAAAATGCAGCTCCACTGGGCTCACCCTTAGAAATTTTGATTAGGTAGGTCTGGGGTACAGCCCTGGAACCTGCATTTTTAGCAAGTGTCTTTAGTGATTCTGATATAGGCAGTCTGTGATCTATGCTTTGGGGGGATAAAACAACCTCTGCTAGAAAATAGTTTAATTCCTATTTGTCATGATGCCTCTATTTCAGCAAATTGTAAGAATAATTATGATGCCTGTAAATGTTGGTGACAGAGCTGCAGGTGGATTATTCCCCTAGGCTTATTGCTGTGAGGAAAGGGTCAGATTTTTTTTTGTCTGTAAAATATAGTTACTTAATATATCTTTCAACGGTCCATTGTATTTGCATGGTGTCATCAGAGAAAATCACATAGTAAGAGTTAGAAGAAATAGACCCACAAGGTTGAGTCATTTACTAGACTGATTGTTCTCAGCCTCTGATTAATTTTGACCGTCCCTCCTGTCTTGCTCGATGCAGCCACTATTGCCGGCTGGGCTACCCGGCATCCCCAGCCCTGCAGATGTGGAAGCTGGGCCCTCCCCTGACTCCCCGCCTATACTCTGCTCTGCCCACTCAGGCTGTTGGGGAGCCGCCCCTCTTTCTGGGCGCCTCCATCTTCTTTGCCATCAAGGATGCCATCCGCGCAGCTCGGGCTCAGCACACAGATAATAATACGAAGGAGCTTTTCCGGCTAGACAGCCCCGCCACCCCGGAGAAGATCCGTAATGCCTGCGTGGACAAGTTCACCACCCTGGTATGATGCCCCCTCAGTCTGGGGAGGTGGGGCATAGACTGGGGAAGGTTCTCTTGCAGAGAGAGGGGTGAGACGGTAGGCTCTCTCTCAACTGGGAAGCCTTGGGTCCACGCCCGCCCTCTGCTATGCAGTTGAGGTACCTCCTCCAACCTGCAGGAAAATAACAAGAAACCCCTTAAAGCTGCAGCTTGCAGCTAGGCCTCCTGAGAGGAAGGAGGGCTGTTTGATGCACATTTATCACCCACAGATTTCATTATTTTCCATAAAGTTGAGGGTGATGGATAAAACTCCAGAAGAACCTAATCTTTTGTGCCCATCCCTGGCACTTTTGAGACCCTTCTTTGTTAAACACACTGTGTGAGGTACTAAGGAGATGGAGAGAAAAAGAAGAATTAATTAATGAATGAGATGGACCACATTTGTTCTGTAATTACCCTGTGCCATGCTGATACTGGGGACACATAAGTGCCCTTGAAGAATTTGCAGCCTTTTAGGAAACCAGATGATTGCACTACGTGGTGATCGGTTACTACCTTGGAGGCGTGTGTAGCAGTGAACTCCATGGTCACTGGAATCATTTTGGGGAAGCCCCTATGTGATGCTTGTGGAGACAATGCCTGGCAAAAGGAGACTGTGCCGGGACAGTTTCATCCACTGTTGGAGCCTCAGAAGCAGCGCATTCTCTGAGTTGGGCTGAAGTGGGCCCTGCATACACAGGACTCTCCAACTGCCTTTGCAGCCTCTGTTGAGTTAGCAGAACTGGATTCTTCCTGATACCCAAGTTGGATTTCCTCTTGGGTATTTGATAGGAAATTCGATAGGCCTTTTGGGTTTCAAGATGAAGTGGGTGCTCATGAACCCAGTGTTCCAGGGATGGGAAGGGTACAGGAGAAGCCCTGGGGGCAGGCAAATCTGCCGTCAGTACTGAGGGTGAGGAAGGCAGATGGGTCCCCAGTCAGGCTGCCCTTTAGGTTTTCCAGTAGATTTAGCTTCAGCGTGAGGACCACACAGCCCATGTGCGGGGCTCCCAGGCAGTGAGATGCCCACACCTGGGCAGCAACCTTCCCATAGCCCAGAACCTTCCCACCGTGGCCCCAGTGCTGACCGTTACCCAAACCCCATTCTCACAGGGCAGAGGTGCTGCATGGCCCCCAATAAGCGCACACAGATTGCAAAGTTAGCTCCTTGTAAACAGTCTGATGCAGAACTCAATGATTTGATGAGCCCCTCCCTCTGAGGCCCTAGACCTAAAGCAAAGATTCTAACCTAAGCCCCTTCCTTTGTGATGCTACAACACACCAGTGATTTAAAATCCCTGCAATGGATTTGCATGAGCAGCTGATCCAGGAGCCAACTGTGCTTTTGAAGGACTGTGTCACATGACAAAGGACCACTTCTGTATTTGGTCATCCCTGGATCTCCACAGCCTGCCACAGTGCTTACCACATGGACCGTGCTTAATAAAAATAAACGAATGACTAGGAAATTAAGGGGTCCTGCCCTGGGGGCACTCCCACCAGCTGGGACTGCAGAGTGGTGTCTGGTCTTGGAATGGTGGTTGGCACTGGTGTCCCGAGCTCTGTGAAGACCCTGCAATAAGTTCTCTATTGTTCCTTCCTAGTGTGTCACTGATGTACCAGAAAATTGTAAACCCTGGTCTCTGAAGGTCTGAAGAAAAAAGCCCCATTGGAGTCTTCTTATCCTACACTGGGGATTCCGTGGAAGATGGAACTTGCCCTGCAGAACATGAATTTATAAAAGTTGCAGGATGACAACGGTGTGATTCATCAGGATGGTGTTTGGAAGAACACTGAATGCATTGGAAGATTTTGATCAAAAATATGATTTATAAACACAATGATAAGCAAATTCAGAAATGTTAGGCCCAAGTGGCCAATAGGCAATTAGCATCATTTCATGTCTGTTGTAATCATGTATTTGAAATAGGTTTAGGAAGTGTTTGTGCTATGTCCCAACTCACTGGACAGCCTGTATAACCTCGTGTTGACAGCGTCTGTCCTTCAAAGAGGATTTCCACAAACCTCCAGAAGCGTAAACCAAAGTAACTCTAAATCTGTGTGCCTTCCTCAGAAAGCTTTTCCTTCAAACCAATGAGCGTCATATTATAACCTCATATCCACACTCAGATTTGCAGTGGGACAGTGGGGTGAGATTCAAACCTCTAAGCACTTCATTGGAGAGAATAAAGAATGAAACAAATTCAAGGTTAATTGGATTTAATCTTCTTAAGCTGCATAAAGTAAGATTATTCTATAACACCAAAAGCCAACAAACCCAGTTATTGAGTACCTACAATGCATTAGCTTCTTCCTCTTCTCCTTTGTGCATTAAAAAAAGATCAGGTTTAAAAATCTTCAACTGAAGCCAGTAGTTCCCATCTACAAACGAGGCTACTCGAATCAAGATAGGCCAGAGAAAAAACAGTCAAGGAGCCTGGGTTCTCTTCCCAGCCATGTCTCTAACTATCTTTGTGACCTTAGACTGTCACTTCCCTTTTCTGTGCTTCATTTTACTGCAAAATGAAAGGATTGGACTGGAATAATCTCTTAAGGTCTTCTCTGGATCTAAACGTCTATAAATATATGACCTAAAAACTCCAGTTACATAAGGGAACTGCAGTGCTCAGAGGCTTGTTTCCCTTACTGTGATGTGCTATCTGGGCTTCATGAACTTGACTTAAATCCCCCCAAGTGTCTGAGGTTGGAAAAGAGAATAGGAGAAAGGCAAGGATCCCCTCTACTTGTTCCGACGGGTGATTTCATCACTACCTGGTGCTAGGTGGACAGTGTGACCTTGTCATGTGCCTTTACTGTATAAAATATCCAACATTCTGCTGGATGGGATCCACGATTCTGGCCACAGAAGGAGGACAGTGTAAACCACGCAGCTGAGCCCCGTGCTTGATGTCACTAAGAAATGAAACTGTCAGCTGGTTGGCATGTGAGAAATGCTTATTAATCATCATAATCACACCAAATGCTGACATCTGCCATATATTAGCCAACCTTCATTGCTAGAGAATACACACACCATTCACATGTACACACACACACACTTTCTTACAAAATTCCTTTCTTCAGAATATTCTAGACTGTTTTACAGCATGATGAAAACTGAAGAGCTTTAGAAATAAAACCGGTATTTGCACTGAGATCCACACAGGTCCGTTTCATTGATCTTCTGGAATGTTCTAGGACATGGCCTGAAACTGAGATGTGTCTGTCAGCTGTTATTAGTCTATCAGGGCTGAGCAATGACTGAATTCCCTTCTGAGCTTAGGAACAGAGGCAAGGCAGGGTGGTCGTGAAAATCAAACAGGAAAGTGCTTTGTGAGCTGTAAATCACCGTGCTATTCCGAGGTGTTGCCTTCCTCAGACACCTGGCCTTGCCTTGTTGTCTTATCTGTAAACTGCTTCAACTCTGTACAGTGAGGGTTGGTGTCGCACAGGCGATGCCAGCATTGACTGCAGTATCTCACTGCAACCTGCAGAGGGCAGTGGAAGACTGGACATGAGACCATAGTCTCCAGCTGGCCCGGCAGCTTCGCGTCTGCTGCAGGTTAGTTACCGGGGAGCTGATTTAGTGCCTCAGGATAGACCGGGTGTCTTCAAAGGTCTCTTCAAGAGCCGGATTTGAAGCTGATTTAGGGTTTCAGACTGACAAAAATCTCCTCAAAGGAGCTCTCAGAAGACATGGGTCAGCTGTGGGAGCCTGAACTCCTGGTGAATGGCTGGCAGGTGAAGGCAGGTCTTACTTTCTCAGCATCTACAACTTGCCAGGTGCCAATTTTCGTGTTTTACATACGGGGTCTCATTTAATCATCCCAGTGGCCTTAAGAGGTAGTACTTTAATCTCTGTAATGACATGAAGAAGAAACCCTGCCCACAGCCGTGCAGAAGGGTTACTCACGGGCATTTACTCCTGGAAAACAGGCTGCGACTGAGCCATGAAGGCAGGGAAACCTGGCATATACCGGGAGTCCATCTGCCTGTCAGAGTGGACCCGTGCTACGCAGGCTCCCAGAGGTTGGAGGAGGCCCCGATCGCCTATCTGTTCGCCTGTGTGCAGGTTAGGATTCTCACAGGGGCGTGACTAAGCCGTGGACTGTGGTCCGAGGGCAGCTGATGAACTTCAACATACTGCAGCTAGAAGGTGGCTAGGCAGCCCGGACGGGGAGGGCAGGATGGATGGAGGTCGTAGGAGGAACCGTGGGCAAGGGATAAGGACAGAAATAGTCCCAGCGGATTGATTTACGACTGGGAACATCCCCGGGCCCATGGTATTTTTATCTTTAGCGGAGGGGGAGCCTGGAAACCATTCCTTTTGCTGCCTATTTTAGATCCTGGGACAAGGCTGTTCGGAACATGCGGCTTCCTTGACCTGCTGAGGCTTGACGTCACCCTGGGGCCCCCCAGACCCAGGGACCTGTCCTTTTGTTTTGTCTCTATCCTGGACTGGGGGAGTACATGTCCCCAAGGCAGGAGACAGATCCTGTGACAATCTCATCACCTGAAACAAAGCAGCCCACCGATGGGAATGGAAATGTCAGGAACTGCCCGAAGGGTTTTTGGCATCATCTCTGTCCTTGAACTGGCCTAGCCCTGACCTTGTCCAATCTTCTAGACCGACTCAGCATCCTAGAACTGGAAAGAACTTGGGAACCATCAAACTCAAGCTATTTGTTTAAGAGCCAAGAATCGTAAGCCCAGAGAGGGTAACTGACTTGTCTACTGTCCCACAGCCTTTTAGTGGGAGAGACAGGCTTATGACAAGGCTGCCTGACTCCTGGTCCAGATGCTTTAAACTAAATCATACATCCACTAGTCAAGCGAGCCTTCTCTTAGGCAACCTTTGGGTCAAATTGCGGGGAAAATGATAGAATTCTAGTCAGGTGGGGTGGGAAGAAGATATGGACAGCTTGGAGCCCAAGACAAGCACTGTGCCCTACTGTCGCCTGTGATCTAGGACAGGATGCTGCAATTGGAATCCTTCTGAAGCTCCACAGGTGGGAACAAAATAGTAAGTGCAAAACATTCCCTTGTTCCAAGTGATGGGCTAGGTCATCTATGCGAGACTTGCATAGGGGCTTGGCTGGAAACGGACTTTGCTGCCTTTAGCTCATCACCTACCTCAGGGAATAAAGAAATGAAATATAGAGTTTGAGATATTGGAGAGAGAGTATATCTTTGAAGACAGCAAGATGTATATCCTCCCTGTTAAAGAGAAAGGAGGGAGGGAGGAAGGGATGGAGGGAGAGAGAGAGAGACTGTGTATGGGGCAGCGTTTTCCCCCACCAGGTCAGGGGAGGGGGAGCTTCAGGGGTCCACTCAGAGACCTACATCCTGAGAGCTTCTTGAGTGGCTGTGGTTGGATCAGCCTGAGGCAGCAGAGCAGCAAGAGGAAGTGGGTGAGAGGGAGTTACCCATCCTCCAGTGTCAGGGCAAGGATACCAGTGTGGCCACACTGGAGGAAGCCACCCAGGAGGACTGCCTGGAGGGGGCGATGTAATCCCAACAGAGGGAGAGACCATTTTGTGCCTAGGGATCAAACTAGCCTCCGGTCAGCTTGCTCCAGGGTGGCCCACTGGAGCACCTTTCCGAGTGCTCTACTGTGCCTTTGTGATGGCCCGAGCCTGAGACCTGAGATTTCTCACTCAGAAATCTTTCCTGAGATTGAGCCCTGAATGTTGGGGGAGGGGGCTTAAGAACAGCAGTGCCCAGGCTGCTCCCACTGTTCTGATGCACTCAGAACACCAGCCCTAGAAGCACAGAGCGCGTTTCTGAGAGTCTGGGCAGCGTGTGGCTTGCTGCCTTCTCCTCCTGCCTGCCCATCCCCATCACATCCTAGCTGGGCTGGAGACCAGGGCCCTTCCTCTGTGCAGCCAATTGTCCTCACCCATCAACAGTGTTGAACTGACCCATGCGTGTGCCCTGTGTTCTTCCTCCCATGAGATGTGTATTTCCTGAGGTCCTCCTGTCCATGTGATGTACTGGAGGGAGGCTGCCTTTCCTTGCTTCCGCCCAAGGCTGGAGTGAACACCTGCCCTGGGCAGGGGCACCAGCATGCCTCAGGCAGTGCTTGGCTATTTAGGAACTGAGTGTGGGCGGGCCAAGCCCCTCTGCTTCTCCTCTTCTTCCTCTCTCTGGGGCAAGTCACTTAGTTCCTCTGAACCTCAGTCTTCTCATCTGTAAAATCGGCTTGAATAATCATACCAACCCTGCAAGAAATTTTTATTTCTAAATGGACACGCATGAGGTATCCACCGCAGCATGGGGAATTGCCCTTCCTGCAAAAAGATTATAAATGGAGATACTCAACTTTGGTACTTGCTTCTAGTCCTTTATCAGACCCACATAATTGTTTTGTACTATAGTTTCTTAAAGCATTTCTATGTACTGAAACAATTATACACAGAAGTGGAACATCTTGTCTATTACTCATGTTTTGAGTATTGTGTTTATAACCAGATACACTGTGAATGTTTGTTTCCCTGTGGAGGGTCTGTTTTTCCTTTAAGAACTTTTTTCTTGAATAAATTCAATTACAATGTATATCAAATATAAGTAATATGGAGAAAAATAAAAGACACGTATATACTTCCCACCCAGTTCTAAAAATGTTTGTTTGCCCATATTTGTTTCTCATGCTTAAAAATGAATAAGTACAGTTGAAGCCTTCCATTTCATTCCACCCCCGCCCTCAGACTTGCCTCTCTGCCTTAAGGTAGTCAATATTCTAAGGTTGGTGTATATCCTCCCCCTTCATGTTTTTATGTTACATGTATATTCATTCACAGGCAACGTACAGTAGTTGTGCATGAATGTGTTTCAAAAGTCATACCCATCAACCACCAGAATGACTAAAATTAAAAAGACTAAAAACTCAAGTGTGAATAAGATGCAGAGTAAGTGGAACTCTCACACACAGCTAGGAGAGTAAATTGGTAAAACCCTTGGGGAGAACTACTGAGAGTCTCTACTTAAAGCTGAAAGTCTGCATACCCCCGAACCAGGAACTGCTGAGCTTATACCTAAGAGAAATGCATGCACATATGCACCAAAAAAAAAGTCCAAGACTGATCATAAGAGCACTGCTTGTAACACCTCCAAACTAAAAACATCTCGAATGTAGATCACCAATGAAAGGCATAAATTATCGTGGCACATTCCTACAATGGAATCCTAGCATAGCAAAGAGAATGAATAAACTATAGCTACATGCTTCAACAAGGATGCGTCTCCCAAACATAATATGGAATTAAAGAAGCCAGACAAGAAACAAGTACACACTTTGTATGTGTATGATCCCATGTATATAAATTTCAAAAATAGGCAAAACCAATCTATAGGATTAGAGGTTACGAGAGTAGTTACCTTTGGGCAGGGGTAGCAACTAGAGTAGAGCAAGGTGGAGGAGACGTCTTCTGGGATGCTTGGTAACATTCTATTTCTTAACCTGAGTGTTGGTTACAAGGGTGTGCCGCTTGGTGAAAATTCATTGAATGGTTCATTATGATGTGTACATTTTTATGTATGTATATTGCTCTTCAATAAAGTTTCCTTTGAAAAAAAACCCACATCCATGATATCATATGGTGAAATCCTTCTGCAACTTGCTTTTCCACTCAACCTTACGTTTTTAATATGTATTCATTTGATCTAGTTCAGCCATTTATCTGTTATGTAGTGTTTTATTGTATGTATATGCCAAATTTTATTTTTTCATCCTCATACTAGCGGATGTTCATGCTGTTTCCAGTCTTTCATTGTTACAAACAACACTGTGGGAAACATCCTCGAACATACCTCCTTCTGCAATGGGTGAGAATTTTCCTCCACGGCCCATACTCCAACTTCGCATTTCTGGGTATGTCTACTTTGTTCCTTTATTTCTGACTGTTCACGTTATGTTTTAGTTGAGTCTCTTATAAATAGTATATAAGATGAGGGTGTGTGTGTGTGTTTAAATGCAATCTGAGAATCTTTCTAACTGGCAAAATAGGGTATTTACAGGAATTGTGATTAATAATGTATTTTGATTGATTTCTGTCATTTCATTTGGTGTTTCTCTAATGACCGTGTTTACTCTCTTTTTCCCATTGTCTTCCACTGGCTTAATCAAGCTATTTCTTTCCTTGCCGCCCTGCTCTCTCTACTAGTTTTTTGGTTCTACAATCTATTTCTACTCTTTTAGAGATAATCTTTAAATTTTTAACATGCACACTGTATTTAGAAAAGCCTATGTTTAATTAAATATATATGCTGCCACGAAACAGGTTAAGAACCTTAAAATGCATGAACTCTGATCATCCCCTCTCTTCCTCCATCTCTGTAACTGAGTGGTTTCACCTTGTTCTAACACTTTCTTTAGTCACTGTTGTGTTATCCTTGAAAAGTTTAGTTGTATTCATATGTTTACCTTTGTTTTCTCATCATTGCTTTTATATCCCACTCTTTCTTCTGGGTTCAATTTCCTTCATTAAGAAACACATCTTTTAGTAGTTTTTCAGTCAGAGTTTGTGAATGGTAAACTCAGTCTTTTTTGTAAAAATGTCTTTATTTTGCCCTCATCCTCAAATCATGATTTAGTTGGGTATTGAATTCTAGGAAGCAGCTATTTTCTCTCAGTCCTTGCCATATATTTTTCTGATGTCAGTCAAATTGTCATTCTTTTGCAGGTAATATATCTCTCACTGGCTGCTTTTCTTCTGTTAAGGTATTTTAAGATATTCCATTATCTAGGTATGTGTTAACTCTTTATTTATTATGCTTGGGATTCTCTCTGCTTCTTCATTCCTATGTCAGCGTCAAAGGATATTGGTGGAGATCTACTCTGCTCAGTCCCTCAGGGACCAAGTGTAACAGAGGCTCCATCATCTGGTAGTTGCACCAACGGGGCTGTGAGGTCTCTTTGGAGCTCTTACTCTTGACCTTCTGACTTCAAGCTCCCTCTTCTTTTTGGAACGTGGGGGTCTCCCTTTCTTTTTTTTTTTTTTTGAGCTCAGCTGGGTGTTATGTTACATTTTCTTCTACGTTTCTATCCCTTTGAAGCAGAAGAAGAACATTCATTTAATTAAAACTTCATGTTGCCAAGAAGTTGAATCTTTTAAGAGGTTATATTCTAAAACACTTTAGATAACTTTCAATCCTATTTATTTTGCATATGAATTTACATCTCAGAGCCAACTGCCGGAGCATGATTCCAAGCATCTCCATATTCATATATCCTTCTGTTGCCCATTCTAGTTTTCCTTATGCTGTCAGTATCCATCATCAATCAGCTATTCCTTTCTATATTTGCAAATATTTCTAGGGTCCATCTTTCAATTCCTAATTGCCACAGCAATTCATCTTATTAAAATAACCATCCGTACAGGCTGTGAAACATACTTCCAAGAAAAATTTAGCACTGACTACACATGAGGGGCTGTGCCCTGGAAGGAAAATAAAGATGAATAAGCCTCAGATGCTGCCCCGAGTAGCACATCATCTAGTAGGATAAATATGACATGTACATAAATAACCCTAAATATATAACCAAGCGGGACCATGGCAATGGCTGAAGAGGCTCAGGGGCAGAATGCTTTGAGACTTCAGAGGGGACACACCGATAGATGGATAAACTGGAGAAGGCTTCATGGAAGTGGCATTTGTACTGACTGATGGTGCTGAAGGATGGTGTGTTAATTTTCTATTGCTGCCGTAACAAATTACCACAAATTTAGCGCGTTAAAACTACACCTTGTAATGTACAGCATGGTGACTATAGTTAATAATACTGTACTACATATTTGAAAGTTGCCAAGAGAGTAATTATCCCACAGTTCTGTAGGTCAGATACGTGGGTACCATGTGGCTCTGCTGGGTCCTTTGCTTAGAGTTTCACAAGGTCAATATCAAGGTGTTGGCAGGGCTGCATTCCTTTCTGGAGGCTCTGCAGATGAATCTGCTTCCAAGCTCATTCAAGTTGTGGGCCGGATTCACTTCCTTGTGGTGGTAGGACTGAGGTCCTGATTCCTTACTGGCTGTCAGCTGGGGCCTGTCTTTGCTCCTAGGGGGACATTCACATTCCTCCTCATGCTTTCCATGTGCCCCACCCCTGCCCCCAGCAGTGAGGGCGAAACCTCTCATGCTTTGAATATCTGTGATTTCTTCTTCTTGTCTCTTCTGACCCCAGCTGGGGAAATTGATTAGATTGGGCCCCACCTGGATAATCAACCTATTTTCAGGTCTGTAACCTAATTTACATCTGCAAGGTTCCTTTTGCCTTGCAAGGTAAGGTATTTACAGGATCCAGGGATTAAGGCATGGACTTCTTTGGAGAGCCATTATCCTGCCTACCTTTGATGGGTAGAATTTACATAGGCGGAGCCTGGCCAGAGGGCTCTTGAGGCAGAGGAAATGGAAAGAATGAACTTTGGAGACAGGAGACCTGCTGCAAGGAGCAGTGAGAACAGCCGGGTGTCCCCCTAAGGAGCAAAGACAGGCTCCCAGCTGACATGTCTATTAATATTCTTCCTCCATGTTATTTTTAATGGATACATAGTTTCCTATTGTATGGATGGCACCGTGGTTTATTTAATGAATCCCCCAATGTTGACATTTGGCTCGTTCCCAAGTGGTTTCACCGTCATAAACAATGCTGAGATGAGCATAACAAAGGTTGTTTTTATGGACACAGCGGACAGGATGTGCTCAGACTCCCAGCAGGAATGCAGAGGGGAGCCTGGGTGCAGTGGCAGCTGCTGGGGTGAATGCCTTCTTGCCCGTGTCCTCAGCGGGGCCTCTTGGCTGTTCCCATGTGTGTCTTGTTTTGCAGTTAACTTGATCCAGTTGCACCCAGGGCTCCAGTTGGGACCCTGGAACTGCGGCGTGAGGAGGGGGTGTTGGAGCAGCGGTTGAGCGCTGCCGCAGACGGTGGGCGCTCAGGGTGCGAAGGCAGTAAAAAGGAGTGACGGTAGCTGTGTGCAGAGCAGGGCGGGTTAAATGACTGCCCACAGCCGGCTGACCCTGCCCTTTATACTGCCACATGGAAAACCAACCTGATTACAAAAAGCTATCGTTCTAAAGCAAATTTTGGAGGGATTATTTATATATATACACACACGTCTGCTTTAGCTTTAAGATTACTCATATTTTAACAGCAAGCTACATGTCTTAAAGTCTAGTTATTGGGAATGTTCAGGCTGGTTTATACAGCCAGAGACAGGGAGGGCAGTGAGGAAGGGCCCAAGCAAGGTGGGCTCTCTATGTTGGAGAAATCTTCTGGTTTGATCCTTGAGTTGTGGCAGCTGAGAGAAAACTAAAGTCCTCTTAGAGGGAATGGGACCAAGGAATGAGAGACTCAGAAGCCAAGCCTGGAGATGCAATGTGAGAGGGAGAAGACCACAGAGAGGGCTGCAAGGACATAGGGGAAGTGATAAAGGAAAAGGAATGTACATCCACACAGCACTGACTGTGGACCAAGGGCTTTACCTATCTATCTCACTCACTGCTCACCACAATGCTCCGAGCTGGCAATAGGATTCCCTCCTACATGTGCAGAGAGGGTGGCTCGGAAAGGTTAACCAACGGGCTAAAAAAAGGATGGCAGTCAGGATTTCATTCCAGGGCCATATGGTTCCTGAGCTCTGGCTCTTTACCTAGCGCTTTGAAAGATGAGTAAATTACGTGCCACCACTCTATCCATCTATACATTTATTCATTATTTCATTTATCCACCCAACATGAATGAGCTGCTACTAAGTCTCAGGCACTGAGATAGGGTCCAGGGATTGACTGGTAAACAAAACAGACATTATCCTAGATTTTAATAGACGCATACATTAGACAACCACACAGGTTAACTATAACTTTGCAAACAGTTGTAAGAACTAAAAAAGAAAATTGCAGGCTCTATACGAAAGAAAGCAGGGACTCTTATTTTAGGCTGGAGGATCAGAAAAGGCCTCTGTGGGAATGTGACATTTAGGCTGAGACTTGAAGGATAGGTTGGAGTTAGCCAAGCTTGAGTGTAGGGAAGACTATCCCAGAACTTCTGTGATGATGGGAATATCCCATATCTGTGCTGTCCAGTATGGTACCAATGAGCCACATGTGACTCTTGAGCCCTTGAAATGTGTTTCATGTGACTGAGGAACTGAATTTTAAATTTTATTTAATTTCAATTAATTTAAGTGTATATATAAAAAAGCCACGTGTGGCTAGTGGCCATTGTATTGGACAGCCCAGCTCTAGAACAAAGGGAAAGTTTGTGCAAAGGACCTGAGGTGGAAAAGGATTTGGTGGCTTCCAGGAGCCTAGTGTTGGGCTGCAAGGGGGGAGATGGAGCAAGGTGTCCAGGCCTCAGGGGGGTTTTCGATTTTACTGCGATGGGGAAGTTGTTGAAGGATTTTCAGAAGAGGAGTATCTTGGGCAATTTTACTTTTTAAGAAGCTCACTCTGTGCTATGGCAAAAGAATCATAGAGGGTGAAAGTAGGAGAAAAGAAACCAGGGAGGAGGGGATGGTGACGGTTTAGCCTAGGGCGGAAACTGGAAATGAGGAGAAGAGGACAGTTTTGTGCTACTATTTTCAGGTAGAATCGACAGAACATGCAGTTTAAAAGAGACAGAATCCATCTCCCTAGACCTGTGTTGACTAATATGGTAGTCACCAGCCCCTTGTGGCTACTTAAATTTAAAGTAATTAAAATTAGGGACTTCCCTGGTGGTCCAGCGGTTAAGACTTCATGTTCCTAATGCAGGGGACCCAGGTTCGATCCCTGGTCAGGGAACTAGATCCCACATGCTGCAACTAAAACCCACATGCCGCAACTAAAAGATCCCACACACGGCAGCTAAGATCCCACATGCTGCAACAAAGACCCAGTGCAGCCAAATAAATAAATAAATTTAAATAAATAAATAAAGTAATTAAAATTAAATGAAATAAAAAATGTTGCTTGCCCACACAAGGCACATTTCAAGTGTTCAATGGCCACACCTGGCTACTGGCTGCCATTATTGGACAGTGTAGCTTTAGTGAACATGTCCATCATGGCAGTAACATCTACTGGCTAGTGCTAAGATCATTTGGAAAAGTATTTACAAATGGTTCTATAAGAGATCAAAGAGGTCATTTAGTCCAACACCCTCATTTTAGAGGTGACCTGTTGGAGGACGCCCAGGTGATGTCACTAGAGGGGTACCCACGCAGGCTCTCCTATGGCAGCCTCCTACGCTCGCTTGCTTTGTAAGCATCATTGGCAGAAACTCCAGCTTTCCGGCTCCTGGAAGGCTCAGGCCTGATCCTGACTCAGACCACTTAATCATTCCATAGCAGCCTGGAAGGAGAAGGAAGGGTGAGATATAAACAAAACATAAGCACCATTATTGTTTCCAGCTAACATGGCCCAGGGCTGGAGGCCCGGAGGACATGTCCTTAGTCCTTTCAGCAGGAAAGGATGCATTGCCTCTGAACACCACACGCCACATGGGGAGCCTCATTTTGTCATTCAGTCCCATCCCCTCACTCAGCCTCTCCAAAGATACCAAAGAAGTGGGTTCCAAAGAAATACTACCTGCTCACGCTTTACACTCGTCTAGATCCCAAGTAGATCTTGTCATTAGAGAAGCAACAAGAAAAAGAAAAAAGAAAGGAAAAAACTCAACTAGCGAAGCTTCCTGGTGACCTGGTAATTCTGGGAACAATTAAGTGAGTTCACAGGAAGGAGGTGAAACGAGAAGAGAGCCTGTTTTCATCGCCTCTGAGCTTCTGGTTATGGGCAGGGCTTAGCTTCGGATGAGTCAAGTGGAGGAAGGGGTGGGGGAAACTGTGTGAGGAGCGGACTTGGGAAGGAGACGGTGGAGGACAGCAGACGTCTAAGGGTTCATGATACCCCCCAACACCCTGATTTGCTCAACCTTGGACAAACTTTACTATGGCACAGAGGGTTCATCTCCACCTCCCCTCCCACAGCGCAGGCTGCTCAGGAGACCACCACATCCCTCCTCAGTGGAGGCAGCGGTGCCCTGACAGCATTCCAGCATTTCTTGTTGCCCTGTGCCTTCTTGGACTGCAGAGAGATGATTCATGACTATGACGTACCCATATGTCATCCCCCTCAGACAATGCTTGGCTTCACATCCCTTACATTAGTGTTTTCACTAACATTTGAGTAGACTAACGAGCAGAACTCCCATTAGTTGAGCCCCATCTATGTGCTGGATGCTGTGCAAAGTGCTTCACGTGCAGTAGCTCAATCAAACATCATGAAGAAAGTGAGGCTCAGAGAAGTTACAGTAACCATATGATCCAGTACTTGTACTCTTTGGTATTTACTCAGATGAAAACTTTACTCCATACACAAACCTGCACGTGGATGTTTATAGCAGCTTATTCATCATTGCCCAAACTTGGAAGCAACCAAGATGTCCTTCAGTAGGTGGGCCGAGAAATAAATTGTGGTACCTTGGGACAATGGATTATTATTCAGTGCTAAAAACAAATGAGCTATCGAGCCATGAAAAGACATGGAGGAACCTTAAATGCACATTACTAAGTGAAGAAGACTATCTGAGAAGGCTCCGTAGGATATGAATCCAACTATATGACATTCTGAAAAAGGCAAAACTATGGAGACAGTAAAAAGACCAATGGTTGTCAGGGCTGGAAGGAGGGAGGGATGAATAGTCAGAGCACAGAGGATTTTGAGGACAGTGAAAATATTCTGTGTGATACTATAATGGTGGATACCTGTCACTATACATTTGTCAAAACCCACAGAATGTACACCACCAAGGGTGAACCTTAATGTAAACTAAAGACTTTGAGTGATAATGCCTTTGGGTGACAATGTAGGTTCATCAGTTGTAACATCAGGGCAGGATGTTGATGGTGGGGAAGCTCTGGATTGGGGAGATGGGGATATGGAAGTCTCTGTAATTTCTGCTCAGCCTTGCTGTGAACCTAAGACTGCTCTAAAAAATAATCTACATTAAAAAGTTTCAGTGTCTGTCCAAGGTCCAGCCTGCGTGGAGAGTGGAACTGGGACCCAGTGCAGAGCTTTTTAACCCCAAACACCCTGATCTTCACCTTCACCCTATCCCACCTCAGTGTAACCTTTCATATTATACTTCACAAATACTTTTGTTTTTAATTCACAGTGACTCTATGATGCGGGCGTGAATCCTATTTTCTAGGTAAGGAAATAGGCTTCAAGAGGTTAGCTAACTTAAGTTACGAGTTGGGTGAGTGAGCAGCTGAGTCAGAACTTGAATTTAGGTCAGCTGACTTGCAACTCTGTACTCTCAGATAACACCTTGACCCCCCCGATCCAGAAACTCATCTGACCTAGAAACACACAGAGTGGTGTCCGCGCTGATTGCCTCCACCTCCCAGCTACAACGTGACGTTCGCAAGATGTTGAGTTATTCCATGAGCTGCTAGCGGTGGATGGATCCCTGTGTGTCACGGGACTTGGGTCATTCTCCACCAAGGCAGGATGCCATTGGTCCACACCCAGAATAAAGGGGTGTGTGCTACATGGAGAGAGAAGGGACAAGGGAGGTGACTGGGCTTGTGTGCCGGGAAATTGAGATGCAGGCCCAGCACCTCCCGCCTCACCCCAGAGGGCTCGGCTCCTCTTCCCACTGACGTAATGGGCTTCTGGGCCGCCTCGTGGGTGGCCAGACCTCCTGGCTGCAGGGGAAAGCTCGCAGTAGGAATGGAGAGGCCCTTTGGAAACACTGGGAACATTCAGAGCTCCCTTCTCCCTAGGTCCCCTCCCTAACAGGAAGTTTGACAATGCCCTCTTCTCCTCTGTACGCTGAGAACTTCCCTGATTGAAATCCTGACCACATGCTGGGCTCCCCTCTCCTCTTTCTTTCCTCCGATTCCAGGCCACACTCCTTTCCCTGTTCTCTCCTAGGACAGGAGGAGATGAAGGGTGCCACACCCTGTCCGTCTGTCAGGTTGGTGCCTTCTTTCTTGACCAGTCTACACTCTGGCCCACCGATTTCACTGCTCTACGAGGGGACAGCCTTCGAAATAGTGGAATGTTGAGCACACAGCCGCCCTGCTGCAGAAAAACAACTCAAAACTTAAGGCGATATCCACAGGGGTTGCCAACATGGAGTCGGGCAGGTTGGACACCGCCCAAGGGTGCCTGGCACCGGGGGTGAGTGCTGAGTGGGGTCTGAAATAGAAACCTTGGTATCTTCACCAGGCTGTACTCCCTGAGCCCAGAGGGGCATCTAATGAACACAGACGTGCCAAGCTACCTGAGGTATTTTAAAGGCGGTGGTGATCACTGTTGTAATCGACATTGCTGTTGTTATTTTTAGTCCTAATACTTGACCCAGCGTGGAAAGAGGCTGAGAGATTGGGAGTCAAGGCCCCGGGTTCCATGTAACTTCTCCACTTATAGGAGGTAAGGACTTTGTAAGTCTCTTGGCCTCAATTTACCAAAAATGCTTCCAAATACATATTTTCATTGACTTTCAGAAAAGAAAAAGAAAAAAAATTTTAAAACTCTGTAAAGAAAGCAAAGCTTGAACTACCAGTCCCATTTCACAGAGGCAAAGTTAGGTGATTTGCCCAAGGCCACCAAGTTAGTAAGTGGCGGAGAAAGCATGGGACCTGGGTCTTCTCTTTTGGTTCCAGCCTACCTCTCTCCAGCACACACCCACCCCCGCTCCAAACCCGCCACGGTTTAGCAAACCTATACACACTAGTATGACATTTGAAGCACTCTCACATTTGTTATCTTATTTGAGTCTTAAAATGAACCAGACAAAGAAGACAGTGGATGTGTTTAGGGCAGGTTCTGCTGATATCTTGTTTAATCCAACACTAGGGGGATGAGTGTCCAGAATTAGCCACGAACACAGTGAATGAACACAATTCACTGGCCGTTCGCTAAATGATATTCTCTTATTTTTGCATAGCCCTTTGCAGTTTAAAATGTCCTTCCAAACATAATATTTGAAGCTCTCATTTGCTCTCCCACACAAGCCAGGGAGGAGCCGGGGCAGATCAGACCGATGAGGGTGCGGCAGTGAGAGGAGTGGGCTGACAGGGGCAGAAGCTCGGGGCAGAATCAGACATTCTGGTGCTGAGCCAGTGCCCCGCCCAGGACTCCCTTCTGCCTGGAGCCATGCCCTAACCTATTGGTTTTCAGAACTCTTGAGGGCTTCCTGGAGGTGACTACAGGGCTTCCCCCTGAGGTTTGTGTGTATGGGGGCGGGGGAGGGGATCATTTGCATCTGCTCTAATAACATTAAGTTTTTAGTAGATAATGCATACACAGTGAACAGACTTCAGAAGATGTATTTATTTGGCCAAACACACGTGTGGGTGCTTGGCCCTGTGCCAGCATGCCAGACAGAGGCAGGATCGGCGTGCGGTGTGGAAGCTTGATTAGAGAGTGCTCTCGGGATGGACATCTGTGGAAGGAAGGGAAGGAGGAAGCAGCACTGAAGTAAGGGGAAAGCTGCGGGCTGGTGCAGCGGCAACAAAGGCCTCCGCCAACACCGTGGGGAGCCCGGAAGCTGGGGTGGACCTTCAGAGTCGGATCGAGTGGTGGTGATGGTACAGGGCTTTTACACCTCCGCATCCACCAGTCACTGGATGCAGGTTGCCCTGGGAAGAGGGTGTCATTTGGGGCGAGGCAACTCTCTACCACCAAGGCAGTTCTGAAGGGGGTTCTCAGCTGGCAGCACTTCCAGCAGCTGAGGGAGTAAGTTCTTTAGTCCTGAAGCGGCCTCTGGGCTGCTCAGCACAGCATCTTCCATGGTCTATCTTTTGTGCCACTCAGACCCACTTCTTCTTAGAAGTTCTGGAAGCAGCTCCTCCAGGATTCTGGTGGTCTCTTTTCCTGGGAGACACTTACAAGAGGAAATGAGACAAACCCCAGTTGGTCTCAGGGCCACAACTATGCTCATATCTCCATCCTTGTTGCCCACACCCTCAGCCAGCCCTTCTACTGGTCTCAACAGCTTCCCTGGTGGTGTGACCCAGATAGACCCTCATCCCTGAGGTGTTTGAGTCTCTTCAATGCTTTTCTAAGCCCATGACTGCTTCATTTTCCATATACTGTCAAGATTGGGGCAAAGAGTAGCAAGGGCACCCAAACGAATGGCCTGGTGCCCTTACTTCTCCCTGCCCCCACCAAGTAACAGCAGCCTGACCTCCTCCTGTGACCATGTCAATCACCCCTGCCAGGACGGTGAGTCTGCTTCTTACTTTCCAGCCTCATGACACACACGCACACACTCAAACTCAACATGTGCAGGTGGCAGCTGTAGCTTATCATTCAATGGACCTCCTTGATCCCAGGTAGAAGCTCCCCTTTAGAAAACCCATTGGATGATAACAACAGGTTTTTCTACTTTTTATTTCATTACAATTTTGAACTACAAGGAAAAACATGACAGACCTTAGTTGGGTTTCTTTCTAAGTAAGCATCAGCAGGCCTCCTCTATCATTTTCTTCTAGGCCCTTCCAATCTCCAGAGACACTTCTGCTCTCAACTCTCTTAGCCAGAGCCCCTCAGAGCAGAGGCCCCCAGGCCCCCACTGGAGGCAACTGCTTTCGCGGCCAGGGGCTGCTCTTGCCTGTATCAGAGCCTGTGGCCTCACCCTTGGGTCCTGGTGCAGAAGGCATTCTTTCAAGGGCTCCAAGTATTTTTAATCATCCGTGTTTATGGGACCTGGAATGGGGCAGGGCTCAGTGGGCGCTCTGTGGTTTTTTTCTTTTTCCTGGACAATCAGCTGGGATTGTCAGGAATTCCAGGCCGTGTGTATTTACGGAAGGCCATGGGGTCCTGAGAGAGGAAAGTGACATGCTGACCTCCCTTCCCATGAGCCCCTGGGAGCCTAGAGCCTTCTCCTTTCCGTTCCCCAGAGCCTGTGGCCCCAAACCCAGGACACCATCCAGGGCGGGGGGGGGGGTCACTGAGATGTGCAAGGAAGGCAGGGGAACTTGGCCGCAGAGCCTCTAATCTGGGGTGTCACCCACCTCTGCCCCTGCCCAGTCGGCAAGTATTTCCAGAACGTCTCTCGTGGGCACGCAGTGCTTTCCTCAGACTGGGGAAACTGCTCAACTCAGGGCCACTTAAGGAGGGAACCAAGAGACAGAGAAACCGGTACAGCCTTGAGGGCCAGAAGCACCCAGTAAATGCTCACGAAGGGAGCGATTATTCCCAGCCCGTATCCATAGCCTATTGCCGACTCTCTATGTGAGCTTCTTTCATTCCAGCCCCACCTGCAGCTCCCCCGGGCCACAGGGCAGCCCCTCCAGAAATGTCAGTGAGTTGCAGCCTGGGTCTGAGAAGCACGTGGCTGACCACCACCTCCCTCCCCGCCAGCCCCAGGATATTTTTGCAGGGTGCTTACCAGTCTGGGCCCAGCCGAGATCTTCTTTTACCCAGTAATCCTGCTGGCAGACAGGTGTGAAAGGAACCGAAAGCAGACAGCACGGTCTGTTGATTGAATTATTGCTCTTCGGAGCAGCTGAGTTTTGGTCTGGAAAGCTCCTAATGGCAGGTCTGTCTGTGGAACAAGAGCAGACATTGTGAGCTTCAAATAGGGGCTTGACAAGCCACAGCTGACGACACTGAACACTGAGCAGCCAAGCCAGTCCGGGCAGACTCCTGTGGCTTTGGCACCCTTTCCCTGCACCTCAGGTGTGGGCCGTGGTGCTCAGATGACCTCCCGTGCTGGCCAGAAGGAGCCTGCAGCCAGGACGGGGAGGACGAGGCAGGGACACCCCTCGGGGGACGCTGAGCCGTACGTTGCATGGTCCAAGAGGTGCGTGTCCTTTTCTTTATTCACTCAACAAGCATTTGTTAAGCACCTATATCATTGGCCAAACGTTGTTCTTCCCTGGGGATACAATGGTGAGCAGAGAGTCACAGTGGTGAGTGGTCAAATGCCCCGTCTTCCTGGAACTTCTGTTCTCTGTTGCCCTTCGTCTGGTGCCCCTGTCTGGCCGTGAGTTTGCAGATGAGAGGAAAGCTTTTCAGGTGCAGAGTCTCCGAGAGCAAGCGTCTTGCAGAACGTGGCCCCAGGCGTGAGGTTATGCCAGTGTGGGCCCTGAAAGACCCCAGTGAAGTGTGGTCCTGTCAGCATGCTTCAGGCAAATCCTGGCTCCTCAGACAGCCTCAGGCGCCAGGTGAACGGCTGGCTTTTCGTACTGCCCCAGGTGGCCATTTCTGATGGCCTGTGTTTGGTGGGGGAAGGGCAAACCACGTATCAGTAAGGACTAGCCATTACTTCAGATATTCTCGGGGGTACGGGCGGAAAACCGTGGGCGAGCGAGGCCATGTCTCAGGGTGTTTGTGCAGAATGAACGGACAGGAGTAGCGACCTATCCATCTGTCTTTGAGCTGTTCGGAGACCGCGGGTCAAGGTCTTTGTCGGGGTCTCTGCTGGCACTGTAGTGCTCCAGTCCGGGCCACCGTAACCCTCACCTTCCACCCGAGCCCACGTGAAACAGCCACACCACCTCCGCGTGGCCTGTTCTGGGCATGCTTGACTGCCCGCGGCCCTGATGGCGTTGCTCCCGCCTCCTCAAACCCGCAGCCTAGTGTGGCTGGGTGGTGAAGGGCTGTGAAACAAGGGCGTTTTCAGCAGCGAAAGGATTCAGAAGGGGCACTCGAACACTGAAGGATCAGTCAGGCTATGCCTTTCCTCTCTGGTTGTCTCAATTTACAATCCTATTTTCTTCCGTCACAGGCATTTATTTAAAGCCAATATCAAGGGTCCCACTCTGTGTCAGGCATTGTGTTTACATGAATTGTTTCATTTAATCTTCCAGACAGTCTTGTGAAGAAGCATGATGAAACCTTATCTTACAGAAGAGGGAACTGAAACTTAACAAGGAAGGAAGTTTGCCCAGCATCCCTCAGATAGTTACGGGGTTTGACCCTCATGGGCTGGCCTTGGAACTCCTGCCCTTAACCTGCACTCTGCGGACCCTCCAGGCCAAGTGATGCCCGTGTCATGCTTGTCTCATTCATGGTCAAGGCTGAGGTTCAGCCTTGAACCTGTCATTCAGTTAGTTCTGGAAGGTGGCTGATTTTCTTGTCTCTTCCTTTCAAGACCTAGGGCTCTGCCTCTCCATGCCTGAGGGTGAAATCTGCCTAGGCCCATAACCCAGCAGTCCCATGGGAGTCACCTGCCACTCCTATGTCCACCATCCTAGGTGCCTTCC